>NC_092416.1:67377004-72177004 GCF_040894005.1 Engystomops pustulosus | reverse complement strand
GCTTGAGGTTCAGCGGTGCCAGCCACAGATCAGTCTGCGCCGTGATGCCCTGTAATAGCTCTTGGGCGGTGTGCCTTTTGTCGCCTAGGCTCAACAGTTTGAGCACCGCCTGCTGTCGCTTAGCGACGGCACTGCTGCTGTGCCTAGAGCTACCGACTGATGGCGCCGTGCCCACGGATGTTAGTTCGGAGGAGGAGGTGGAGGAGGGGTGGGAGGAGGAGGAGGCATAGTAGGCCTGAAACACCTGGACCGAGGTAGGCCCCGCAATCCTCGGCGTCGGCAGTATATGAGCAGCCCCAGGGTCAGACTCGGTCCCAGCCTCCACCAAGTTAACCCAATGTGCCGTCAGCGATATATAGTGGCCCTGTCCGGCAGCACTCGTCCACGTGTCCGTGGTCAGGTGGACCTTGTCAGAAACGGCGTTGGTCAGGGCACGGATGATGTTGTCTGACACGTGCTGGTGCAGGGCTGGGACGGCACATCGGGAAAAGTAGTGGCGGCTGGGGACCGAATACCGAGGGGCGGCCGCCGCCATGAGGTTGCGAAAGGCCTCGGTCTCTACTAGCCTATAGGGCAGCATCTCCAGGCTAAGCAATCTGGAGATGTGCACATTAAGGGCTTGGGCGTGCGGGTGGGTTGCACTATATTTGCGTTTCCGCTCCAGCGTCTGGGGTATGGAGAGCTGAACGCTGGTGGATGCTGTGGAGGATCGTGGAGGCAACGATGGGGTTTTTGTGGCAGGGTCCTGGGCAGGGGGCTGACTATCAGCTGACACAGGGGAAGGAGCAGTGGTGTGCACGGCCGGAGGTGAACGGGCTTGTTGCCACTGAGTGGGGTGTTTAGCATTCATATGCCTGCGCATACTGGTGGTAGTTAAGCTAGTAGTGGTGGAACCCCTGCTGAGCCTGGTTTGGCAAATGTTGCACACCACAGTCCGTCGGTCATCCGGTGTTTCCTTAAAGAACCTCCAGACTTCTGAAGATCTAGCCCTCGCCGCAAGAGCCCTCGCCACGGGAGCTTCACTAGTTGACACATTTGGCGCTGATGCACCAGCTCTGGCCCTGCCTCTCCGTCTGGCCCCACCACTGCCTCTTCCAACCTGTTCTGGTCAAGGACTCTCCTCCGTCTCAGAAGCACTGTGTTCACCCGGCCTCTCAACCCAGCTTGGGTCTGTCACCTCATCATCCTCCGATCCCTCAGTCTGCTCCCCCCTCGGACTTCCTGCCCTGACAACAACTTCCCCACTGTCTGACAACCGTGTCTCCTCATTGTCGGACACCTCTTTACACACTTCCACTACGTCAAGAAGGTCATCATCACCCACAGACTGTGACTGGTGGAAAACCTGGGCATCGGAAAATTGCTCAGCAGCAACCGGACAAGTGGTTTGTGACTGTGGGAAGGGTCCAGAAAACAGTTCCTCAGAGTATGCCGGTTCAAATGCCAAATTTTCCTGGGAGGGGGCAGACTGGGGGGGAGGAGGCTGAGGTGCAGGAGCTGGAGGAGTGGCGATTTCGGTGACATGGGTGGACTGCGTGGAAGACTGACTGGTGGTGGACAAATTGCTCGAAGCATTGTCAGCAATCCACGACATCACCTGTTCGCACTGTTCTGGCCTCAACAGTGCTCTACCACGAGTCCCAGTAACTTCAGACATGAACCTAGGGAGTGTAGCTCTGCGGCGTTCCCCTGCTCCCTCATCAGCAGGTGGTGTCTCACCCCGCCCAGCACCACGGCCTCTGACCCCTGCAGTAGTTGGACGCCCACGTCCCCGCCCTCGTCCTCTACCCCTAGCCCTCGGGTTAAATATTTTTAAAATGAGAGTTATAACTTTATTTTTTTTTTTAACTTTTTTTTGTTTTTTTTTGTGTTTTTTTTTGTGTTTTTAAAACCAAACAATGCTATCCTATTGCTATGGCTATTTTCTAGCCAAGTATCAAAGCACACTACTATGCCAGATGAGATGACACTGAGTTAGTGCCTAATTGAAATCCAACCCCTACTAAATTTTCCCACTTCGGTCTTTGCTATGGATATGTGCGTCACTAAGCGCAGAACACAGCGGTCGCAAGTCTCACTACAAATTGCTCAGAATTGGCTAGTACATGCACTGCAGAAAGTACAGCCACCAGCAGATCAACCAGAAATCAAATATATAGAACGCTACTGTAGGCGTAAGTAAGCTCTTTGTATTCTCCTATGGCTATTTTCTAGCCAAGTATCAAAGCACACTACTATGCCAGATGAGATGACACTGAGTTAGTGCCTAATTGAAATCCAACCCCTACTAAATTTTCCCACTTCGGTCTTTGCTATGGATATGTGCGTCACTAAGCGCAGAACACAGCGGTCGCAAGTCTCACTACAAATTGCTCAGAATTGGCTAGTACATGCACTGCAGAAAGTACAGCCACCAGCAGATCAACCAGAAATCAAATATATAGAACGCTACTGTAGGCGTAAGTAAGCTCTTTGTATTCTCCTATGGCTATTTTCTAGCCAAGTATCAAAGCACACTACTATGCCAGATGAGATGACACTGAGTTAGTGCCTAATTGAAATCCAACCCCTACTAAATTTTCCCACTTCGGTCTTTGCTATGGATATGTGCGCCACTAAGAGCTAAACACAACGGTAGCAAGTCCCCCTGCTAATTCCTCACAAAATGGTACTAGATGCAAATTAAAATAAAAAAAGTAGAACGTTATTGTAGCCCTAAGAAGGGCTGTTGGGTTCTTTGAGAATCACTCCTGCCTAACAGTAAGCTAATAGAACACCCTAACGCTTTCCCTGACCAGCAGCAGCTCTCTCCCTAGCGGCATCCAGACACAGAATGATCCGAGCAGCGCGGGCAGCGGCTAGTCTATCCCAGGGTCACCTGATCTGGCCAGCCAACCACTGCTATCGACGTGTAAGGGTACCACGTCATGCTGGGTGGAGTGCAGAGTCTCCTGGCTTGTGATTGGCTCTGTTTCTGGCCGCCAAAAAGCAAAACGGCGGGAGCTGCCATTTTCTCGAGCGGGCGAAGTATTCGTCCGAGCAACGAGCAGTTTCGAGTACCCTAATGCTCGACCGAGCATCAAGCTCGGACGAGCATGTTCGCTCATCTCTAATCCCTACCTATAGTTCCTTAGAGAACAATACTGGCCCCGAAATCGAACCCCTCATCACCCCCAACTCAGCTCCATATATTCCTCTACTAGAAACCATCACCCCCACCATCCCACTCGACAAAAGTCCAATCAAGTTTAACACCATTCATCATTTTTTTCAGCAAGGCTCCATCAAAAGCCAAAAAAGAAAAAATGTCGACGAGGATGTAGAGGGGGGAAGTCCAAATCCGGCTCCACCGGAAACACAGCCCATGATCCAAAGAACAAAAAAGAACAAGAAGCTAATGTAAAAGTAAAGATCTTCAACCTCTCCTCCTATATCTTGGAACAAAACGAGATCTCCCTTTTAACAAAAGGACTCTCTTTCTGCCCAACCACCAAATTCAACGAATTTGACCTATTCAACGACCTTCACTCCTACATAAGAAAACTAACCCTAACCCGTCACTTCAACATCCTAGCAGATAAACCCACTGAGAGTACATCAACCACCAAGGAAAACTCAGGAAGCCTGCCAACCAATCCACCCCTCTCTATAGAACCTCCAATTATTCCTACCAACCTCAAACCAAAGTCAAAGTTTTATCCAACACATCATAGAGGAAGTCATATCGATACCTTCCTTTCTATGGTAGAAAGCGACTTTAGAAATATAAATAAAGAGTTAAAAATCAAACATAACCTCAAACCAACAGAAAGAACGGCTCTCAAAAACCTCACGGGCAACCCTGACATAGTTATCAGAAACGCAGACAAGGGCGGGGGAATAGTCCTACAAGATAGGGACACTTATCTTTCAGAGGCCTTAAGAATCCTCTCTGATAAGGAATTCTACGAGATTCTGCCCACGAACCCCATCGTCAATTACACAATGGAACTGAAAACATTATTGAATAAAGCTATCACTTCTGGTGTTATAAATAAGAAAGAAAGAAACTACATCTGGCTAGATACTCCAATCACCCCAACGTTTTATCACCTCCCAAAAGTGCACAAGTGCACAAAAAACCCACCCGGTAGACCCATCATCTCGGGAATTTCTTCGCTCACCTGCAATCTCTCACATTATGTAGATGTCTTATTGCAGAAACACGTCACCCAATTGGCCTCCTATTTACGAGACTCCACTAGTGTCTTATTAGCACTAGAGGAAATTGAATGGAAATCTACTTATATGTGGTTATCTTTGGATGTCACAGCCCTTTACTCCAACATTCCCCACAAAAAGGGCCTTGAAGCTGTGCAATTTTACTTAGACCAAGATCCCACAATGCCCACCCAACAGAGCACTTTTGTCATAGAAGCGATCAACTACATACTGACCCATAATTATTTTTCCTTCCAGAACACCATCTACAGACAAATTAAAGGGACAGCTATGGGGACACGTTTTGCCCCTAGCTTTGCCAACTTATACATGGGTAAATTTGAGGAAGATCTGATTTACAACAACAACATCTGGCAACCCAACATTGTACTGTATAAACGTTATATTGATGATTTACTCATCATCTGGAATGGCCCCGCCACTTCCATTGACCCATTCATTAATCATCTCAACAATAACGACTTAGGCTTATCCTTCACTGCTACCCTCTCCCCAACCGAACTTGATTTCCTGGACTTACACCTGTCCATCAAAAACGACCAGATCATCACGAGCACTCATTTCAAAACGGTAGACACAAACAGTTACCTTGACTACGGTAGCGCACACCACAACAAATGGAAAAGCAACATTCCGTTCAGTCAATTCAGGAGAATCCGAAGAAACTGTACAGAAACCACCACTTTTAAAAAACAGAGTCTAATCCTAAAAAGGAGATTCAAAGAGAAGAGTTTTCCGAAACCCCTTGTTGAAGCAGCTTTTGATAGAGCCCTTAATCTCACACAAGCTGAATGTCTTCAACCATCTAAGTCAAACCAAGAACCTACCCAGAAATCACCACCCAACAACTGTCCAGTTTTCATCACTACCTACAATAATAACCATCTAACCCTCGCAAACATTCTTAAAAAACATTGGCCTATATTACAAAATGACCCCTTTCTAAACAAAAACTTACCCAGACAGCCAAAAATAATTTATAGGAGATCACAGACACTGAAAGGCATACTAGCCCCGACGAAATTACGGGGTAAGAAAAACACAACTAAAATGACTTCCCTCTTCCCACAAACTATGGGCAGTTTTAAATGTGGCCGAATAAACTGTAAATGCTGCCTGAACATTCAACATCGGAAGAACTCTTTCACCAGCAATCAAACCGGAGAAACCTTTAAAATCCATCAGTTTCTCAATTGTTCATCTACCTATGTTATATACCTAATAGAATGCACATGCGGCCTGCAGTATGTAGGCCGCACTTGCCTGACTTTACGCATTAGAATGAACGGACACAGAAGTAAAATTACAAATGGCTATACTAAACATAGTGTTTCTAAACATGCCTTAGCCTGTCATGATAAAGACTTCTCAGTATTCACGGTCACACCCATTGAATCTGTACCCGCCGATGGTAGCGATCGATTCCAAAAATTACGAAAACGTGAAATGTACTGGATTTTCAAACTAAACAGCCTACACCCAGCAGGACTAAACGAAATGTTCGAAGAGAACTTCTAACAACATCAAACCCCCCCCACCCCACCCCACCCCTGCCCCTTCTGATAATTCATTGATGAACCTGGTATACCCAAACATATTCTAACTCTATTCAATTTCTATTTCCACACACTTTGAATACAAATTATGTAACTAATGTCCATTTCCATACTTAAACACATCCTGAATAACTGTAATTCATAACTTTATTCAATAATCATTCATTTTTCTTCATTCTTCTAAATTCAAGCAGGTAACTTACTCTACATATTTCTCTCCCTTCAATAATCACATTCCCACACTGTCTTCTACATCAAGAATAGCAATTAACTTATTCCACAACAGAGGACCAAGTTTTTATAACCATTGTGGCATATACACAATACATGACGCCACACCGTGGAACGCCATGTTTTTGGTCTCCTCGGCACTAATGCGCTTGCGCACAACCCGCGTACACGCGGGACGCGACATTTCAGCTACTGCGCATGCGTGATAACCCAGTACCACCCGCCTCCAACAGAGTCCGCGGGCTTTATAATCAACTCGCATTCTGGCGCGCGCACACCCTGGAGCGCTCACGATCACCACTCCAGCGATCGGTAAGCCCGCCATTACAACTTTTTGGGGAAATAGACTGAGCAACCATAGACTTATATATCAATCTAATTGAATTATTTAACTATTCATCAATTTATTAATTTATTAATTCATTGTTAATTTAATTGTTATTTTACACATATCATTATATCATTATATTTATTTAAATTAAGAGATCAATTGATTTCCCTAGGCTACACCTAAATTTTATGTATTATTATTATTCTTAACCAGGGGGCTAATTGTTATCCCTCACCATAATTATTTATGACTAAATTACAGCAATACTGGTTTTTATCTATTGTTTTTACCAATTATACTAAGAAATGTGATATTTTTCATCTATATGTCGTGTCGCATGTGTATATATGTGTCATATATATGTGTCGTGTATATATTTAAGATTTTAAGATTTCTGTTATCTAACAGATGCATTTCCTGATATATATGCATCGGTGTATTTTACTCATATTTACTAAACCCCTACTCTTTGTATATTAATGTCTGTATAAACTTATATATGCACATATACCCTTTTGTACTTCGCCAACCCACAGATTCTTTATCCACTTGAAAAAGGGGACCATAGTTCCCCGAAACGCGTTGTGTATCCTCTGTGTACCCATGAAGATTTATTAATAACAATAAAAAAGAAAACCTATTCGGAACCATCACTCAGTCTTGTCGTGCGCCCTCTGCTCTTGGCTCCTCTGTACTGACTCTACCACTCCAGCCGATTTAGCACCTCGTGTCTGGATACCCCAATTACGCCGGCTGCACCTCGACCCTTATACATATATACAAATACGAGAGTTGTGCCTTATGTATAAGCACAACCAAACCAGGTAAGCGACTGTCTAACTACGTCCTATACCCTGATCTGACGTTATCACCCTATGAGCGCTGTTGTGTCCCCTGTTTGCTATCTTCCTATTATGAGGTTTTGTAATATTAAATAGGAAAAATTTAAAAAATTGTAAAAATAGCAGCAGTGAAGTATGAATGCTGTAAATGTATAGTCACACACAGCAAAATTATTGCATACATTTCTGAGACTGGAAATCAGTTCTAGGTGAATAGGCTAGTAACAGATTTGTAACATATACTGTATATATATATTTTTTTTAACAATTACTTCGCTGTTCTCAAAGTGTATGTGCCCTTAGCTCACAATGGATAATGTAGACTGATGTGATCTTGGTCTTTTTATTCCCTGCCACATTAGTATGCATAGTTTGTCCTCATGGTTGCCATTGATAACTTCCTGACACCTGATTTCCTAATAATTACTCACTCAGTCTGTAGGGTTAGTAAATACAGGTAACTGACCTTTTTGAGGGATAAAGTGCAACTAAACAAAAAAAAAAAAAAAATGAAAAAAATTTGCACAAATGAATAATGCAGTTGATAAGAAAATATTTCCCGTTCCTGCCCTTTGACTGATAAGGAAATATGTTCTTGTGTTCCCTTCCTTTACTCATTAAAGCAGTTTTTGTAAGCGTTTTCTGTCCTTTATCTCTTAGATGTCAGTGGATACAGAACCAGATAAAGGGTATAACTCTTTAACGACAGTACCTGCAGAGTTCAAAAACCATTGAAGGGGTTAAACATTTGCCACCTTATCTGTCTGAAGTGGACAAACCACAGAAGGCTTTCAGCTACATTGTTCACTACTGGAGAAAGAAGGAACACAAAAAATGAGCTGCTTTCCCAAAGTATGTTACAAGGTTTATTATTATCACCTGCTCTATTCATTTGGGCAATAAAAATATTAGCTTCAACTAAATAAGTTAACACATTTTTTATTGAAAACTAAATACATAAATGAATAAAATAAAAACACCAAAAAAACAAAAATTCAAATCACCCCCCTTTTCATAGACCTTTTATGAATATAAATAAAGAATAAAAATCATAAAAATATGTTTGGTATCGCCACATCCCAAAATGTCTGATCTGATCAAAATATAATAACGGTTACTCCTGGTGTTTAACCCCGTAAATGGAAAATAGCGCCCAACATTTTGAAAAAGGACGTACAGTCCTCAAAATGGTAGCATTGAAAAGTCATCAAAATTCGCAAACAATGACACCACACACAGCTCCGTACACCGAAGTATGAAAAGGTTATTAGCGCCAGAAGATGGCAAAATGAAGAATTCTTTTTTTGTACAGGAGGCTTTAATTTTTGTAAAATGTATGAAAAATTTATAAAACCTATACATATTTGGTATCCCTGTGATCAAACCGACCTGAAGAATAAAAGTAGACATGTCATTTGGGGCGCTTAGTGAAAGCTGTAAAATCCAAGCCCACAAGAAAATGGCGCAAATGCACTTTTTCATTAATTTCACCGCATTTGGAAAGGTTTTCCTGCTTCCCAGTACACGGCATGGAATATTTACTACCGTCACTACGAAGTATAATTTGTTAAGCAGCCCTCAAAACAAGCCCTCACACAGCTCTTTACATGGAAAGATTAAAAAAAAAAAGTTTTAGATTTTTGAAGGTTAGGAGTAAAAAAAGGGGTTGGTCGTTGAGGGGTTAATGACATCAAGCAAAGCTCTTGAAACAGTGGAAACGGAAACGCACATTTCTCAATTAGCACCATTTTTAGAGTAACTTTACCTATGGATAGTGTTTTACTTGTGTGACTTATTTATTGACTATTAAAGTGATTTAGGGTTTTGCACCCTGCACATCTGTTAGTGGAATGAAAAGTGGCTGCTGCTTGACCAGGATATAACCACATTTCTAAGAAAAGCATTTTGAGTCTTTTTGGTTTTCTTCTCCTTTGGACTTCACTTAATATTTCTTGTATGGAAGGCGATTGAGCGAGACAAGTTTAGCAGATTGTCAGATGTTGCCCGTGAAGCGTAGTAAGAAGCATTGTCCTGGAAATGAAATCCATAGAATTAGGTTAGGATTCGGACATCAACTGAAGAAGTTGTCAGCAGTTCATTGCATATGATGAGGTCCACATATTTACTGGACTCGTAGTGCAGAAGTAAGGGAATGGGACATTGTAGGCCAGACGAGGAGGACTTTCATTTAGTACACATTCTCTTACCATGCTCACATTACTGGTCATAGAAGGAGTTACCAAGTTTGGCGCTGTGGAGGTCTTCAAGTCCAGACTGGAAACTTTGAGCTCGCAAGAAGGCACAGCATTTTCCCATCCAGCTAAACAATGCTAAAAGTGAAAATCAAAAGCTTGGATCCCACAGATTACAGCATACTGTAAAATATCTGTTTGCACTTAGTGAATAGAACTTTTTGCACTTTACTTATCGAAAACCATCCAGATCATATTTTGATCATATTTGTGTAGCCAGGCCTCCAATGCATAAAAAAAGTATGCCCCTATTCACTGACAGCAAACAAAGATCTCAGAAACTCAAAATATAATACATTACATAAAATTAGAAAACATAACCAAATTGGGGGGAAAACAAGGTTAATAAAAATAACAGTACAAATGTATATAGGTCAAGGAATGAAGCTACTTACAGATGGCAATGCAAGGGTGTCTGTAGGGTCAAAGCTTTTCCTCCTATGGGCTCTGTATTTATAAGGTGGAAGCAGGGTGCTCCGGGGGATGCTCACCCTAAAGTACAGTGATAAAATATTTGATGAAAAACATTAGACATTAAGAGGCTTAAGAGGATAAGACAAGTACAGCAAGGTACGAAAAATGTCAATGCAGTTTTTAGTCAACAGTATAGTTCACCATGAAAACCAATCAGAACTCAGCTTTCATTTTATAAACAGCTGTGGGAAAATGAAAGCTGAGCTCTGATTAGTTGCCATGAGCAACTAGAACAGTTCTACTTTGACACTTCTGATTAATCTCCCCATGTTTATATTGTTATTATAGAAGGGAGAGTGCATGACCCCGATTGAACGCGAGTCGTCTTTCAATGGCGAGGGGTGGGGTGAGGAGTTCTCCTTTCCCCTCCCTACTCCACCTGGCCCTATGCTTGCCTGGGATCCGGTCTGGGCGAGCACACGGTCATTTAAATGTAGCGTAAAGGGTACCTACGACCACATATCTACCTATAAAGGAAGATCGGGTGGTAGGTACATCTATAAGAGGTGAGGATAGCCCTTTTAAGGGCCAATCCTCATGCCCCACAATCTTTTGATATCTTTTATTTGGCTAATATGTAAATTTTCTAAAGCGGCTACTGGTGCATGGAGTAGCCAGAGCTGAGGCTACACGGCACGGCTTCTCCACGTCCCAGTAGCCTCTTTGTTCCTCCTACCAGAAATCTTCGGCTCGCAGCTCCTCATAGCTGCGTGCCCCGATCTTAGAAACCTGCCGTCTGCGCAGAACAGCAGGCCCGCGGCTGCACGGTCACTGCTCCGAAGCCGGAGCCACTGTGCAGTCGGCAGGTTTCTCGGACGAGGGCGCGCAGTTACGAGGAGCTGCGCACCGAAGATTTCTGGTAGGAGGAACAAAGGGGCTACTGGGGCGTGCCACGTAATTTACATATTAGCCAAAAGTTATCAAAAGATTGTGGGGATGTGTGGATTAGCCATTAAAAGGGCTATCCTGACGTCCTATAGATGCACCTACCACCCGATCTTCCTTCATAGGTAGATATGTGGTGGTAGGTTCCCTTTAATTATGTGGGGAGGATAGTAGTCCAGGGACACCTATGGGGTGGGGGAGGGTTAAAGGGAAATTTCTTCCCTACTACATAGGATTAAATATCTACCACTTTATGTAACAATGTCATTGTGCATAAAAGGTTTATCTACCTTATATATGCAGGCTCTTCCAAAGATATGGGACGTCTGCCTCTTCGCTTCTTGCATATGGGACATGCAGGTTCCATACCCATTGGGGATGTAAATAATCGCTGGTTCACTCTGTAACAGTATACACCTGCAAGATATATAAATGCCATAATGATTATAACCCACATTTACCAACTTCCTTGCCCCAAAAAGCTGTAAGCTTTAAGTCCTTACACTGATGGGTGTCCATTGAGGGATCCAGATCTTCTAAAGATGTGTCTTGTGTTCCTGATCTGAAAATATAACATAAAAGTATCAATTATCAACCAACTGCTGAACCACATGGAACATCAGTATATAACAGTAACAATCATTACATGAACTGTCTATATCAGGAAACTCCATTTTAACCGTTAATTTTGTAAGCAAGAATAATACACAATTTCACAGATATAAGTCCACCCTGTTTCTATCAGCCCTGGTGTACACAATGTACAAAAATAGGAATATATACTGAGTGGCACTACTATGTGCATGAATCTTCAGGGTATAGCACTGCCAGGATTATTTAGGTTGTGTGTCAAGCCTTGTAGGAGTAAGTGGTGATATAATTCCAAAAATTGCTAAACAGTCCCAAAATATGAAAAAACTGTAGAATGGCACTCACCAAAGCTTCTCTTTTAGTCCAATTTATTGAAAAATACACAAAGACATGGTGTGGAATCAACACTTCATAAGGAAGGGGAAGACGCAAAGACTCATACAGTTTGTGAAGTGTTGATTCCACACCATGTCTGAGTATTTTTCAATAAATTGGACTAAAGGAGAAGCTTTGGTGAGTGCCATTCTACAGTTTTTTTTTCATATTCTGGTATACACAATATTGGTTGACCCTGGATCAAACCGTAAATCTTCTTCTGTCTAAGGTCTGGCATGGCAGGTTCTCCTCATGAAAATCTCCTGTCTTCCCCTTCCAGTCGCTCTGCTCTACAACCCCGCCCTCTGCATTCTAAGACATGCTCACACATACACACTTCCTGCCAGCAAGTGAGGAGAGAAAATCTACAGCCAAGATAAAATCTTCATAGCAGGGAACTGAGTGTTTTATAACTCAGATATCATGGATCTCATCATCTCTCATCTCTGATCTGTCTCATCTCTCTTTTTCTATGTGTCAGATACTAGTAGAATGTTCAGAATGTAAATGAAAGTTTATATAAACCCTGTACCCCGATAATGTAACTACATTGTGTTTTTACATCTCACAGGGATTCACCTGATTTTTTTTTTTTTGCCCGGTGGGGATTTGAACTCACAACCTCCACTCTGTGCCATGCCATAGAGATGCAGCACCTGTATTCACTGTCAATGGGAGGATTTCTCAGAGATCTCTCAATACATCACTAAATTATTATTTTTTTTTAACAAATAATTTTATATATAAACATTACCAGGACAACCTTCACAATACATATAATAAAATATAAAAAACTGAGCTGAGCCCTGCCCCCAGCTGTTTGCATTGCATTTCTAAACGCAATGTAAATGCCCCACATGAATGCACCCTTAACACTGAATGCAAAAACTTTATTTTCTTGAAAGTATCAGATTGGTATCAAGCATCATATCGCACTCAAAATTCTGGTATCAGTGCAACCCTAATATTGACTTACCCAGCGAAATATTCATGTGCACATTCCTCCCGGTTAACACGACGAAATTCACCAATCTCTGCGAAAAACTGGTCAGATTTATTAGTGATGGGAGACTTCACTTCCAGCAATCCTGAAAAATACATGATTAACACTGGTAAAACATACTGGACTACTGAACAGACAAAAGCTGTGCTCTTGGGAAAATTTGGGAGACAAGTAAAAATTAAAAGCTTATATAGCTGGTTAGTGACTGCAATTACCCCCCTTCCAAAATCTCCCAGTTGAGGAATTTTATGAAAACTGCAGGATGCAGAGGTCTCGGTTACAAAAATAAGGGGTTTTCCAAATTACAAAAATTATAGTTAAAATGGGCTATACAAGTGACCAGTAACATATTAAAAAAGTATTTACCGCTTCCCACTGCTATAGCTACAGGTGGTACCCTACTACCAAATCGATCTGCTCTTTAAGACACGCACTTAAAGGAAATCTACCATCAATATCAAGCATGATAAACCAGGGACACTTACTAATAGATGTAGGCAACACGTGGTACTATTCTTACATTTGTTATCCATAGCCTTTTGAGATTTTTGTAACAGGTGCCGTTATTTGGCAAGCAGCAGTTCCTATGCCCTATTAACTATTCTAGTACAATTATACTGACCTGCTATCCAGTCATACCCCAGTAACGGGCGAGAAGAAAAATGTGTCCCCAGGGAAGGAGATCCATCATCGCACATAAATGTGACGTGTCCTGTATCTTTCTGCAAGAGAACACAATAGAAGGCTTCTGATTTAAGGAGGTTGCCATTTCTCATTCAGCTTCATGCAATTTTGAAAGGGATCATAAAAGGAGACATAAAAGGATACATGGAGCTTTTCTCCCATTTTGCAATCTACTCCTTGCATTAGCTTTAATGTGGAACAAAAAAGCAAAAGCTCAATTTAGAAAAGCTGTCTTAGGGGGAAGATTTGCAGATGATGGATGGCAATCATTGAGGGTCCAGGCCCTGTCATTTAAGACTACTGTGTTGTTTCACTAAAGAAACATCTTAGTCAGTAGTTTGCAGAATGAGTGAGAGACCCCAGAATGAGTCACGTCGCAGCCACCCTTTCCACCTGCAAGTCACTCAACACCAACAGCTAGGACATGAAGCTGCAGGCAATCAACATGAAGACATATGGTCACTCTTGAGAAAATTAAGGATTAAAACACAGGATTAAAAGGACCAATACACAGGTTAAATTGGCTCTCTACATCAGTGAGGGTCTGGATCACCATCAACAAGAGCTGCTCAGGATCACAAAGGGTTAAATCCCTATTACTAATACTGTTGATAAACCTAAAATCTTGATAACTGCCCAGTAACAGGAAATACTCTTCAAGATAAAATCAGAGAGAATCTACATCTCTTTTAAAGAGTGTTTCCTCTAAAATACAGAATTATCATATATATTCATTATGAGCATAATCCGTTTCTTGGAAAGCTGGGTGGAAACCACTACATGTAACTCTTCGAATGCTCAAAAGACTTTGTCACTCGAATTTACCATATTAGTGGCAAATATGTATCAACAAAACACACTTGTATTATTTAACCGTGGGGAAAACCAATGCAGATGGTACCTTTGTGCTTCGGTTTGGTGTCAGGAGAATAGATTTTGGGGTTCTTGGCTCTTTGATTCTCAGATTACCATCATCTTCTAACCGGTCGAAATACTGAGGAGGAAACTCACTTGCACCCGTGTAATGGCTAAATTCAGGTTTAATCATTGTAGAATTCAGGATGCTGAGAGGTTTCACGGGAGAATCTAACCTAATAGCATCCTGAGTAAAGCCAATCCCCTGTTTGGATGCCCCCAGATTTACAACATGAGTAGACAATTTGCGAGGGCTGGATTTTCTAGGGGTACACAGGGCTTGTCTTGCAGCTTTGGATGAAACTTGTGTTGTCTGCAGAGCTGGATCCTGATTTCCCAGAGGACATCTCAGAAGTGCCCTGGGTCCATTCCATGATGTGTCAGGTATACAAGTCTACATGAAAAGAATATTCAAGTATCATATAAGATGGAACAGGTGTTAAAGAGACGCTAGATCTGAAACTGGTCTACTAAGAATTTTATGTATAACAGGAGCCATTGTAAGCTTAAGAGAGGTTAATATGAATGGCCTTCAGTAGTCGAGTGACTGGAGACCCCCTTGACTGCCATAACTTCTACTTTGTACCTTTCATGTCCTTAGCTAGTGCCATCCATAGACGTCACCAGCTACCTGTCTCTCCGATGATGTTACTGTACAATGATAAGCTGATTACCTCTCAAGAAGGATCAGTGATGCTCAGTTACCTGTAAGCTGCACAATATTATACCTCTTGAGGCACATGGGTGTATTTCATGGCTGAAGTCACTTGTTTAGCTTTGCTTTATACCAAAATCTACCATCAAAATGAAACATGATAAACAGAGACATTTACTTATAGATCCAGGCACCATGACTGTGGTAATCTTCTTTTCCTCTCGTCCTACAGGCAGCACTGATGGGTAAGAGTCTGGAGTCCTAATTATGACAGAAGAACACAATAACAATGTTAATTAACAATAAATCAATTAACCGACTGCCCTATAAGTATCCTAGGAGTCAAGGAAGAGGCGTGTTTTTTTTTCTTCTGTCCTAATTAGGTTTACTGCCAGTATCCTCTTGCTCCCCTGAGGCCTGGGCTGTGGTGCACGTCCAGCAGGGTAGAAGCAAATGTCTTACCAGTGGCAATCCTGGTGAAATTACATTCTGAGGCTGTCCTTCCCCCCGTGGTGGCGGAAGTCCAGTATTTTCGGAGTTTCTGGATAAACTCCCCTCCTACTGCGTCTCCCATTGGAAGCGGGAACCGCTGTATTCTCAGGTACGGCTTTTGAATAAGCAGAGAAGTGGAGGTCAGATTTGTGTTGCACTCAATACTTTGGGATATAGCTGCTGTTTTGCCGCATCTCCCCCTTCCTGAAGCCACCATCTACAATGTACCGTAAGGTGGTTTCTATATTGTTGTGAACAAAGCTCTTGCTAACCTTAGGGCTCAGAGCGTCCCTGCATCCTTTTCTTATGTTAGAAGGATTTGGTTGTTAGCCCGGGTGTCGCCTCTGACCAGGTGCATTGCATTTCCTGTTGGGAATGTTTTAAGGCTGTACTGTTCAGGTATGCTCTCTGCACCTGCCAGGCAGCAGAGTCAGTCTGAGCTTAAGGTTTGTTCCTTTCATGAGTGCCCTTGTTCCTTCATTTGGCATGTCCTAACACTTGTTGTTTGTGTTACAGATGTCCAGCCTTGGTAAAAGGAAGAGAAAGTCTCATCATAGAGACTGTATTAGCTGTGAGCAGCCTATACCGGATGATTGCCCTGATGATGTTTGTGCCCCTTGTGCAGCTCCTGCTCAGACTTCAGGAGGAGACGTATTTTTTCAGTGGATGAAGGAAAAAATGTCTGCTGTATTTGATGAGATGAGTTCAAAGAAAAAGAAGTCTAAAAGACATCATAAACGTAGAAAACATCATAGGCAATCATCTTCTATATCTTTACCTTCTAGTAGCTGCTCAGAAGCCCAGATAATTTCTGGGGATAGCCCTGAATCGGAAGGTTCTGGGCCAGATGTATCTGAGGATTTTTTTCTGTTTCACAAAGATAAAACCTCTAAATTGATCAAGGCGGTTAAAAGTGTAATGGAGACAGATGAGTCTCATAATGACTCTGTTAACCAAGATGCACTTTTTTATTTTCCCAGAAAAAAAGCCAAAGTATTGCCTAGTCATCCTGATCTTAAAGTCCTCTTTGAACAGGGTTGGTCTAAGCCTGAAAAAAGATTTGATTTGGGGTCTCGTTTTCGAGCAGTATACAAAATCGACCCTAAAGAATCTGAAGAATGGGAATTGCCTCCCAAGATTGATATCCCAGTGGCTAAACTATCTAAAAAATCTATTTTTCCTGCAGATGAATCTTCTTTACTTAAAGACCCTCTTGACAGGAAAGCTGACGCTATGCTCCGCAGAAGCTATCAACTCTCAGCAGCCATGGCTAAGGCATCTCTTGCTACTGTGCCTGTTGCACGAGCCTTAAGATTATGGCTAAGCCAGATTGGTCGGGACATTTTGGATGGAGTCCCTAGAGAAGAAATTTATGAGAATTTGTCTTCTGTTAAACTTGCAGGCGATTTTCTGTGTGATTTTTCTCTTGACTCTTTAAAACTTGCATCTAAGAACATGCTAACGGCTAACTCTGCACGTCGTGCCCTGTGGATAAAACCCTGGACAGGGGATGTAGCCTCCAAACATCACTTCTGTTCACTTCCCTTCCACCCATCTTCCTTGTTTGGGAAAGACCTGAAGGAGGTGTTGAAGAATCTTAGTGAAGATAAGGGGAACTCTTTTCCACAAGTAGCCAGTACCTCCAAAAAACCGAGCTTTCCACCTAGAAAAGCAAGACCGGAAAGACCTTTTCGTGCATTTCGTAACCGACGTAGAGGAGTTCAGAAGTCTAAAGACAGAACTGTCTTCCACAGTAAAAAAAACGAGAAGCCTGACTTCTGACGCCATGCCAGGTCTGTCTCCAGTAGGTGCAAGGGTGGCAGACTTCGCTCACTTATGGACAGACATCACATCCGATGCTTGGGTACTGTCCACAGTAAAAAACGGATACGCTTTGGAATTCGACAAGATTCCGCCAGAAAGATTTTTGAGTACAAAAATCGAAAAATCTCAGATCCTTCCCTTGTTGCACGAATTTATCCAAAAAAGAGCTCTAGAAGAAGTCCCTTTGTCAGAAAGAGGAAAAGGAGTGTACTCCGCCATATTTGCTGTACCAAAGCCAAACAACAGGTGGAGATTAATTATAGACCTCCGCTATCTAAACAAATTCTTGACCAAAATTGCATTCAAGATGGACTCCATAAAATCAGCCACCGCCATTCTACAGCAAAGCAACTACATGGCCAAAATAGACCTGGCCGATGCTTATCTCCACATTCCCATCAGGAGAGGTCACAGAAAATATCTGAGAATAGCAATTGTGACCAATTCAAGAACTCTTCACTACCAGTTCACCTGTCTGCCATTCGGCATTACATCAGCCCCTCGCGTCTTCACCAAGACCACCATAGTTCTGGCGGCTGCACTGAGACTTCGGGGGATACAGATCGTGCCCTATTTGGACGACTGGCTGATCATAGCAGAGAATCAATCTCTCTTGAAACTTCATCTTCAGATGACAATCGATCTTCTACAACAACTGGGTTTCCTAATCAATTGGGAAAAATCCCTTCTTATTCCAACAACCAGAATTCAGTTCCTGGGGTATATTCTCGACTCGTGCAGTATGACTATTCATCTTCCTCAGGAGAGAATCTTGAAAATCAAGCAGTCCGTGCACTACCTTATCAAGACAAGATGCACAACGGTCAGAGCAGCCATGAGGGTCCTGGGTCTGATGACTTCAATAATAGAAGCAGTTCCTTGGGCAAAGGCACATTTCAGACAGCTACAACTCAACATTCTGGCTGTTTGGAACAAATCTCCAGCAGGGTTCGACAAACCGATTGTACTAACTCCTCAGACCAGAGTCAGCCTCGGTTGGTGGTTGAGGAAGAATTTGGCGTCCGGCAGATCTTTACGTTTTGTTCAACCCCAGATCCTGACAACCGATGCCTCATCCTCAGGTTGGGGGGCCCACCTCGGCAATCTCTGGGTTCAGGACAAATGGAATTACACAGACAGGACTCTGTCCTCAAATCAAAGAGAATTGAAAGCCATTTATTTAGCCCTGAAATTCTTTCAGACCCAGCTGAAAAAACAGCATGTGAAGGTACAGACCGACAATCTGTCATGTGTTTATTACATAAACAAGCAAGGGGGTACCAGGAGCACACCCCTCATCAAACTGTGTCAAAAGATTATCTCCTGGGCCGAGGAAAACCTTCAGAGTCTGTCAGCAGTCCACATTCGAGGGTCTCTGAACACTCGGGCAGACATTTTAAGCCGCTCTCAACTAAGACCAGGGGAATGGTCCCTGAACAGTGTTATCTTCCAACAGATTGTCAGTCGGTTCGGTTGTCCACAAATGGCGACCAAACAGAACTCGAAGTTGCCAATGTTTTGCTCTCTTTACAGGTCAGACCAACCCTATGCAGTGGATGCCCTGTCTCTTCCCTGGACCAACCTGTTCATTTACATATTTCCTCCGATACCGCTCATTCAGAGGATACTTTACAAAATCAAAGAAGAGAAACCGAATGCAATTCTGATCCTACCATTTTGGCCACGCAGAGTATGGTTTCCTCTTGTAATGAGGTTGTCCAAGGGCGAATATTGGAAACTTCCTGCAGTTCCACATCTCTTGGAACAGATGGGGTTTTTCCATCCATCACCACAGAAGCTACAGCTTACGGCCTGGAGATTGAGAAGAAGACCCTAACAGGTCTAGGTCTTTCATCCAGAGTTATAAAGACATTGTTGTCAGCTAGAAGACCAGCGACCATTAAGTCCTATGGTAGAGTTTGGAAAGTCTTCACATCCTGGTGTTCAGATAATTCTGTATCTGAACCTTCAGTCTCAGATATTCTTACTTTTCTACAGGATGGCCTTGATAAAGGTTTAAAACCTGCTACCTTGAAGCTTCAGTTTGCTGCAATCAATGCTTTAAATAACAATAGATTCTCATCTAATCATTTAGTACGGAGATTCTTCAAGGCTTTAAGGAACATCAAACCTCCTATTAGGCCACCATGTCCACAGTGGGATCTTGCCTTGGTCCTACATCATCTCACAGAACCTCACTTTGAGCCTATACAGGAAGCTTCTCTCAAATGTTTATCGTGGAAGACCTTCTTTTTAGTTGCCGTTTCCACTGCTAGAAGAATTTCAGAGCTGCAAGCCTTATCCTGCAAAGAGCCATACTTACAGATAAGACCAGACTGCATCATACTAAGAACAGTTCCATCGTTTATTCCTAAAGTGGCCTCAGTTTCTAGTTTAAATCAGGAATATTATCTTCCAGCTTTGTGTCCAACTCCTGCTAATGCTCATCAGCAAGTTCTGCATCTTCTGGATGTTAGAAGATCCGTCTTGACTTATCTAGAGAAGACAAAATCTTTTAGAAAATCTGAATCTCTGTTTCTCCAATTTCAAGGTCCAAGAAAAGGGATGAAGGCCTCTGCAGCCTCTCTCTCTCGATGGATAAAGCAGAGTATTTCTATGGCTTACAGAGCCTTGGGACAACCTTCACCTTTACAGATTAGGGCTCATTCTACAAGATCTACTGCTACTTCCTGGGCAGAGTATGCAATGCTCTCTATAGATCAGATCTGTCAAGCAGCTTCTTGGACTTCTTCTAATACTTTTGCTAAACATTACAGGCTGGATGTCTCCTCAGCTGGCTCAGCCTTTGGCGTATCGGTGCTATCTACAGTGGCTTCGAAAATTTGTCCCCCCCTTTGATTTGCTACCTAAATCCCATCAGTGCTGCCTGTAGGACGAGAGGAAGATCTAAATTTTGCTTACCTGAAAATTTCTTTTCCTCGAAGTCCAAAGGCAGCACTATTATATTCCCTCCCAATAAAATAATTTTTTTGCTGCATAAAACACGCCTCTTCCTTGACTCCTAGGATACTTATAGGGCAGTCGGTTAATTGATTTATTGTTAATTAACATTGTTATTGTGTTCTTCTGTCATAATTAGGACTCCAGACTCTTACCCATCAGTGCTGCCTTTGGACTTCGAGGAAAAGAAATTTTCAGGTAAGCAAAATTTAGATCATATTTGTTACCTATGGCCTCCTTCCTTCTCCAATCAACTCTTAAAATCTTGCTTATCAACCTGAAGGCCTCTGGGGTGTTACCAGAGCCTCTCCGTGCTGCAGATTCACAGGCTGTTACAACAAGGATAACATGTCAGTATGAGACCTGTTCTGCTCATTGTAAAAGGCTGTAAAACTACAGCAGTGAGGAGCTCTGTAAACACCCCCAGAGCCATTCGGGCTCATTAGCATAATTACAAAAGCTGATTTTAGAATGACCGAGGCCATGGATAACTAACATAAGAAGATAAGCACAGTCACAGTGCCTGGATTTATGAGTAAGGGCCCCTGGTTTTTCATGCCTGGTTTTGATAGTACATTTCCTTTAAATACTTCTCTTTTACACACTAAAGATAATAAATGACACCCATTTAATGTAACGATTTCACCCTGCGCTGGCACACCACAGCCTGTAATTACTTAGTGGCTCTGGCCTCTTAGCAGATATGAACGCGATCTACAACAGGTCAGACCCAGCAGAGAATTTAACTGTAGTAAGTATGGTGGGTCAGGGCACTCATGCCTGGCGGGTCAGGGAATTCATGCCCCCGCCCACCATCATGCCTAGTTTGGAAAAGCCAGAGATAAGGCTTGTTATATGCCTATAAATATATCTGCCTCAATAAATAAATGTAATTTAATAAGGGAGCCTCAATTAAAATGTTTTATAGATGGATAGACCCCCACTTACTATGCAGAATTTACCCCTGAACATCTAATATGTTGATAACCAAAAGTGGGTAAACTACTGTATATCTGGAGGTCTTGTAGTAAACGTATGCCCTTCTGCATTTTGTTTACTTTCTATCCTATTTCAATTCTCCCATTTGTGGGGATCTCAGATCTCTTTGACAACCTAAAAAGGGAGGATAGGTCCATAGACTTTCATATATTGATATTGACTGAGTGGTAGGAAATGTAAATCTATGTAAATACCCATTGTGGGTGAAATGCTTCAGGGGTGGACCTACAGGGCATGCCATTCAACCTGCTATATGTAACACTTCTACCTGTGGGGACTTACTTTTTTTGTTGTATTTTTTTTAATTGCTATTGCTTTACAATGCTTATAATTGAAGGAGGCACCTGGAAATCGGATATCCCCAGAGTCTCATGTATATCTTGTATTTTGAAAAGCCCAATGAAATTGTATTATACCTTTAGAGCTACACTGGCAATCCTTATGATTGTCATCAGAAACCCTTAGCTAGTGCAGCTCTGCAGCATAATATACATAATATGTACATAATATACAGGATAAGGTAATGTATGTACATAGTGCCTCCAACAGCAGAATAGTGAGTGAAGCTCACTGTATGATACAGAATGTAAATCAGGATCAGTACAGGATAAGTAATGCATTTATACAGTGACTGCATCTCTGGAGTGAAATACAGGCTCTCACTTGGGATCAGTACTGGATAAGTAACATAAGGAATTGTACATAGTGACTCCAATAGCATAAAATAGTGAAACATTCCGTGTGTACTTTGCATCATCCTATATGTAACTCTACTCCAGAGCTGCAGTCACTATTCTATTGGTTTAAGGGACTGTTTCAGGTCCCCATATTACCCCTGATGGATGGGGTCCCCACAGATGGAGCATAAACGTTGCCTCTCCATTTATTATCTAAGGCGCTGCCAGAGAAAGCCAGGCTCTGTGCTCAGCTATTTCTTGCAGTCCCATAGACTGTGAATATAGTGGTAAGGCAGCTGGGTGACTTTCTGCTCCATTCTTTAGGAGGGGACTACCCTTTGTGCAATTGGTAGCGGGCCCCTAGCCATGAGCATGTTATCCCGATCTACAAAAGAACATGGAAGCGTTAGAAAATCTCTCCATATACAGTTCCATCGGCTCTTCGGACATGGCATAAATCTTACCTTGGAGAGATCATGGGGTGCCATGAGGTGGACATTGCTGTCAGTGAATAGCTGCTTCCTTACTTCATCCTGTTTTATGTTCAGCTTCTCCAGAAGAGATCTATTCAGGCGTCTGAGCTCCTCAAGTTGATCGGAAGAGGACATATTCTTATTTCCACAAATTTTTAATCACAGACTGAATGTTATCATTTCTAGAACACAGGAGAAGACATTTTGTAACATTCACCAATAAGTAAAACTACAACTAGTACCTGAGGTTCTATTAAAGAAATTACACCCATCAGGATACATGGGCGGTTATGCTGGGAGTTGTAGTTGTGGCCAATATAGATGCACCTACAGGGGTGGTTACTCAACTTTCTCAGATGTCAGTATTATGGGGGCAAGTATTTTGGAAAGCATTCAGCTTTCCCAGGAACAGATACAGCTAAGAAATAACATTTCACAGAGGAGGAGGGCACAGTATGTGCGCATCATTGGCTCTGCGAGGAAAAGGCAGCAACCCGGGCGCGTACACGTGTCCTCCCTATGTGATAGACACACCGGTATTACAGACACACTCCTCCAGCGCACACCTCACACCGAAACCCGTGTCTTTCCCCGGGGAGATCTCCAATCCGCTCCCCAGTGCATTAACCTGTAACGTCGATCAACCAGCGACACTTACTGGGGATGTAACGCAATGAACAACTTCTAAAAGCAGCAACACACGTTTCCGGGAATTCCAGTGCGCGGCCTCCGAAACACTGTTGCTGATTTAAGGAAGTTTAATATTTCCTCACGTGACTTCTGGTGACTTCAGCCATTGGTCAGATTAAAACCGCGTCTATTCGCGCGTTACGTGAAGAGGACGCTCTACGAGGCGCTATGGTAACCAAATTAGGAGTCAGGCGGCGGCCGACACCACAAAATCCAGCCTGCGTCTGTGGTGTGTGAATGTCCAGGCAATGATAGTCTAGAAATGATGCAGTAATAAGAGCGCGGTGAGACCGCCCACATCTCCAACTAATGCAAGAAACAGAGGGATAGAAGTTGTGACATTGCTGTAGTATAGTCAAGGGGGTTATTTATCATTAGGCGGCTCCTTGGGACAGTTCTACGTCTGTTTTTGGAGGTCAGATTCATTAAGTGGCTTTGGTCCTTTAATAAATGTTGTTACACTCTACTTGCCAATTGGGATTTAAAAATAAAAAAAGTTGCAAAATGCACAGGCGCAGGGGTGACTATGCAGCATTTTATGCGACTTTCTTATAGGCAACCTGTCACCAGGGACCTCACAATAGAATTGAATGTTATAACTTACCTTTCACCCTGACAGGATCCTCTCTGTAGTTCCAGGGGTTGGACTTCGGTTTGGATGCATTTAAAAAAATAACATGTAACTTGTGTGTGCTGCAGACTTCTCAGCTCCTCCTAGCATGCCCCGGACCATGTGCCCCGACTGTCCCGGGTCAGCAGGACACTCATCGCTCTGCACAGACAGATTTCTCCACTCTGTGCACTGTAATAGTGAATGGAGCTGTCAGCTCAGTTCTCCACTACAGAGAGGAGAGGCCATCACACAGCAGTTCCTGCATCAAACAGAGAACTATAGCTGCGGGGAGAAGGAGACGCCAGGTGATGACATCACCATTCCTCAGGCCTGCAGAGAGAAGCCTGAGAAGAGAGAGTGAGTACGAGTGTTTTTTTTTTTCCAATTATGCAGTGGGTGGAGAGGGGAGAGGCACAATGAGGGAACTTGGCCCTGTGAGGGACATTACATGGCGGCTCTGCGAACAATAGAGGGGGCTGCAGGGGACATTACTTAATGTAAGTATTATTAGGTGAGTGTCTCCTTTATATGTGCATAATTAGGCAGGGCATTATTTAGTTAAGGGTCACGCTGAGGGCAAATTAGTGGGGCAGGGGGCACAGGTATTAAGTGTAGATTCTTGCTTGGTAGTTCAGGTTTAGGGAACATTATTAAGGTGGGTGGCACAATGAGGGGGTGTAATGTAAAGTATGAGGCTATATACTGTGGTGGGGGACACTGTACTGTGCGTAAACCAGAATGTGCGTGTGATATACATGTATGTGAAAGTGGCTTTACAGTAAAGGAGGGGGGAGTGTTTGGGGTAGTAGCAGGAGAACACTGTTAGGGTAACAAGATGTAGAGACAAACAAGAACAAAGATGTCTGTGTGGTAAACTCCACAGGGAAGACACGTGGCTGAAGAGGAGACATGGTGATGCTGGGCCTAATAAAGAAGCTGGAGGACACGTCACCTGCAGTCACTGGATGTAACAAGTAGGGATTTCTGGTGTTGGTTCTGTAGCTAGATATTTTAGGTACAGTAGCTATAGGCCCAACCACATATGAAGGGGGGTCATGTATAGGGGCAGGAATTACTGAAAGTTCAGTACATGTGCATTGGGGCTCGTTCCCCGGATCTTTTCCCACCCTGGCAATGCCCCTGGCTGTGAGAGTGGTTATGACGGAGGGTCCTTCTATCCTTCATCTGCCACAGGCCAGCAGGTCAAGGGACGTCACAGAAAATGCAGAATGTTGCTGCCCGGGAGTCACGTGAGCAGCATATTCCAGTGTCAAACGCCAATCTAACAGGTAAGTATAATATGGTTGACCCCATGAAGTAAACGGTAAATCACATTAACCCACTGGGATACACCACAGACAAGGATTTTGATTTATGGAATTTTTTTTCATTTTATTTTCTTTTTAATAGTTAAAGTTACAGCCAACATGCAAGTGACATACAATTAAATACACTGTAGAAAATAAAGCTGTCTATATGACAAGAGAGACCTGGAAAATAAAGTGCATATCGCCTAACATCGCTGAAGCGCCTTCTACCAGTAGCTTCTCATTTCAAGTCAAATCATTTTTGGCAAATAAAATAGGTGAAATGGATCAGTGACGCAGACAATGCCCAGGATTCTGCACACTCGGCTAATAGTGTCTTTTCTTCTTGTTCCCAATACAATTAATCTCCAATAATAACACGCTTAGAGGGGGGTTGTGCTACCATGTCATGTAGATTACCGCTGTCACAAGTACAATGTTAAAGGTTAGGCTGGAAATAAATTGTAGATCTCTGCAGCCCAGCTTCCTGAACCAAGGAAAAATTGCGATTATGTGCATGAATAATTATAGGAACTGTATGGCACTATATAGGGGGCTTTGTAGCCAAGGAAATTTTGACAAATAGGACACGGCCCCATCAGATCATTCCTATCAGTTTGGATTATTCCGGAAAATAACATAACCGTGGTAATTTTTCAGGGCAGCTATAATCCTTTTTGAACAGGACTGTTTATACTATCTTATAGCTTTGACAAAACTGTATATTTGTTGGTATAGACAACATGCTGAGAGCTCTAGTTCTACAACAAAGAGCCATAGCATGACCAAAGACATCATGGGGTTTAAAAAAACATACCCAAGACCACCAATGTGCAATAATACAAAACATTCCTATTTCATACATTTACAGATCATACTTGCAATAGTCCTACAAACTAGACATAAATACCCTACATGGGAAATTGGCATATAAGGAAAAGGGTTCAGTGCATAAAAGTCACATGTATTCTCATTATAAGTTATATTCCAGGCTTTTCCATCCTCTTCATTTAACAAGATTCCATTTACATGCATGACCCAGGCTACATGTCATTTCTTCTTCCTATTCTGTGTCTACATCAATGTCCTATAACAGGAAGGAGTAGGGCAATTTATACAACCAACCTCATGTCCCAGTGCAAAAGGATTCTGGAAATGTATTAACAGACACAGAGAATTGATAGGATATAAACATATAACTAGTGTAAACTGAAATAAATACGACAACAGGCAAACAAATTCTCTCAATATTACTGGATATAAGTGCAGCATAAACTATCGACCATGCTCCAAAGATCAGGGTCGCAAGCAAAAAGGAAAAGGAACAAAGTGGTTATGTGACTGGGGACAAGGTGAGATTATATTCACCTGTGGGAGGAAAAAAATAAATAACTGAATAAAAATTGTATGTATTAAGGCAACGACACATGCTGCACCAGTAATAAAAGCAGCATGTGGCTATAAGCCAGTCAGCTATACATCCCATTTTATAAGTTACATATTGAGTGAACCTATGCAAACAGTTGAGTTACTGCATACATACATTACCGAACATATACTGGTTTCTGCTTTGCAGCTTTGGGGTATACCACCATCTGGAATTAAAGGGGTTGTCAACAATTCAATAGCGTATTCCTTAGGATAGGCAATGACCAGGCCTTGCACTGATCAGGTTTTTTTCTACAAGGTATAGAGGAGAATGCAGAAGACTGCATATATTCTGCAGTTGCCATGCTCTCATTCATCTGTATGACAGCTGAGCTTCTTAGCAAATACAGTTTTTTGCTGTAGTCTCCAAAAGTTTTCCAGGCTGGGACTTCACACCCCTGCCTGCCCTGCTCCCCACCCCAACACTCCCAAAGGGAAACAGGAAAACTGGAGGATAGGGGGAGATTCATGTGCCTTCTCCGCCAGAAAACTGACAAAGGTGGCATAATGAGTCTCCCCCAGCTTCTAGTTCCATACACAATGCAGGAAACTTGATCAGTGGGTTGAACCTCTAATAATCTTAAATTAAAGGGACACTCATTTAGAGTCACAGACAACCCCTTTAAGCTATGTAATAAATAGTGTAAAGTATGTAGCAAGTTAATCAACTGAGAGAATATACTACCAATTGCTATCCCTTGCTTCTTGCCATTGTTCCTATATAACATATAAATAAACTCTGCATTTCAATTCCTCACCATTTGCAAGATCTCTGTTTGCTTTCAGCAAATGGAAACATTCTCACAACTGTACTGAAGGTAAAAGTCTACCAAAGCATTGAGGGGCAATTGTTAGGTCAGGGTGTGTTTCTATTTTCTGATTGAAAAGCAAAGTACTTGTAGTCCTTGGTTTGTCACACTACATCTGGGGGACAGGCCAATAAAGCACAGAAGTTACTGTAGTTATTTTTTTTTACCAAAATCCCTAGAATGACTCACATATCTCTCCAGAACCAGAATTCTCTGTACAAAACAGGGACAATATAAACCTAATGTCTCCATATGAACAATAAATGAACCGTATCACCTGCCATCTTTCAATTTTACTAACCAAGCATTTTAGTCAAAGCTGTAGTTTCATATATTCTTTAGGGGACCTTAACACCTTCTTAGCAACAGTTGCAATAGTACAGCATGACAAGAAGCTGTGTACAATTTGCCAGCTCAGAGATGGCAGAGATCATAGCGTATTTATGTAAACTATACATATCAGAAGGTAGATGGCACAGCGGATCAGTTCTGAGTACAATAGAGAGAGATTTTGGGACGCATGACATTACGTAGAAAGTGGATGTGGTTATAGAAATTCCCATTCGCTGGTGGGATGGTGGTCCCGCCACATCAGCTCTGCTCCAGGTATTGATGAGTGAACATATTAAGTTCGCTGTCCAGCCAGCCAGCTTTATTTCTGGAAAAAAAGTTAAATCTCAGATAAGATAATATCATAAAAGTTCAAAGATACATAATTAATAAATGGAGCATTGGGATAAAATCTCTCTTGAATACAGGGCATGATTTTTCTCACACATTTTTTAATGTTGCATTCCTTAGTTGGCAGAATGAAAATCTGTAGGTAGGTGAATGAAATCTGTACCCAGCTGTATACAGATCGCCCACTAGTGGCAGAAAGTCCAGAATGTTTTTTTGTGAATGATTCCACATGGTCAAATTACCTCAACAACTTTGCTCTGCTCTGTAGACTGTCCAGGATTTCAATCTTTTTATTCAGCGCTGCTATGTCTTGTTCTAGATTTTCACGAGTAACATCAACCTGCTGACACAGGTGAGCAAATGTCCCAGAGAGTTCCCTGTAATGGTGCAACAAGACAATTAGAAACAAGGATTAGCAAATTCAGTGAAAAGTTGATCCATTTTGTACACAGTCCAGAGGATGGGAGTCTCTGCATTATATAGAAATACAATGCAAGGACGTTCCTGCTGCTGACTGCAGATCACACACCCTATGATAGGTGGAGCAAAACTACGATGGGCAGAGCCCAATGGCGGAATTGGGTGGAGGCAACATAAAAAAGGCTGAAAAAATTTGTGGAGCAATTTTACTGGTGGGAGGAGACAGAGGGGGAGGGAAGTTGTAAAGTTTATTATGCCTGTTCTTGATGACAGGTTCCCCTTTAAGTAACTTATCAGAAAATCCAGTCAGATTCCTACAGGTATATCCACTGGGCTCTGCAAAGTGTATACAGCCACCACAGCCAGGGAGACGGATAATACAGGGACACACTAAACTGAGGAGGATAGCAAAGAAAATGCTGCACTTAGCTAATGAAAGTAACTGGCAAAGTTATCACATAAGCTCATTTGTGAGAAAAAAAAATCAGAGTAGCTTTAAATCTGTAATCTCCCAGCAGATGAACTTGGCAATGTTGCCCTTGTGGATTTCTTAAAAAAAAGTGGCAGAAAAGATAGCACTGCATACTATTACAAAAAAATGCAATATATCCATCAATGCTAATATTTTTATTTTCCTGTCCCAAAAACTGAACAAAAAAAAAAAAACAGAAATAAGAGTAGAGATGAGACCCTAACACAATCCAGGGTATAACACAGGATCAGTATAAGGTAAGTAAGGAATATAACTCATGACTCCAAATAATAGTGAGGTAGAAAGAAAAAGTTCACTGGCACTACCTCCGATCATAGGTGCTCAGCTCCCAGGTCAAAGCAATTAATCCAAAATATGAAGTATTTCGGACAGGGTACACATCAATAAAAAATCTAATTTCATAGACTTACCGAACTAGACTAATGGAATACCTAAATTGTAAAATTTGCTTAATTACTTTGATGCATAAGATCTGGATCCACCAACTTACTGTTGCACTTGGTGACTACAGTTGGAACCGGTGTAGCTAACTATTAGCTGGAGTTTCTCAGCTGCGTAGTCCACAAACTGACGTTTGAAGGCTCTTTCTTTAGCTTTAGTCGTCCAAGTGAGGCGCTCATAAACATACAAGAGCCCGTATAGGCCGAAAGACAAGGCAATAAGCCGCCAGCCTACTGCCTTCCAGACCTGGAAAACATTCCATAGAAATGCTCAATTACTTTTTCTAAAATGGCTAAAAAGCTTCCACTCTCCTACATTTGGTCAGCCACACATGAACTACAAACAGATCAACATCCCCTCCTACACATCAGATGAGTGTAACATATCCTCAAGGCTATAAGAACACTAGTAGTAAGAGTGCACTTACCACTCCTCCAACAACCAAAATACCCATAGATGTTCGGGAGGTGAGTGAAGCCAATCCAGTCACCATAGAAACCATAAGTTCTTCTTGGGTCATAGCCCCCTGCTGCATTGGTGGCATACTGGGATTCACTGGGGTCATTGCACGTGGTATCTGAAGACAGTAGCAATACATACATGTTAGAGGTAAAACGGCAAGAGCTACAAAAATGTATGTATATGTTCCACCAACCTGGTCATTATAAGCCATCAAAGCTCTGCGGCTGTTCTTGGGTCCTAGGAATCGGTTCACAAGCATCGTCCACCCGAGAGAGAAGTGAAATTGAATGTCTTCTTGGAAGTCAGCACACAGCTTGTCACAACTCAGGTCATAGCTTAAGCTGAAGCTCTGGCGGGGAACCAACAAGTCAATCTGGGAGCGAGTGGATGATGGTAAAAGAGGCAATAGACCATCTACATGAAAAGGAGAAAATAAAAGCCAGACACTCATTTAAGACTAGAGAAAAGTATGGCACCTTTTCATGTACACAGCCAATATGCAGAATTTATGATTGAATTTTAACCAAAAAAGCCAGTGTAGTTGGATCCGGTAGTCATATGTTACTTATTTATACCTGCCCCTGATTCCACGGTTTGTTGGTAATGCCTGCAGTGGATCAACACTAGACTACACATGATTTGTTTGTATTCGGTCACAAGGTTAGCATAGTAGCAGTATACAAAAATACTAGATTTTTAAACAAGAAGGACTGGTGTGTGCCCTTCACACATTCACCTTACCGATCATCTCTTGTTGGGTTGTCTGCAGAGACACAGATATGGTGCTGGAGCAACGATCAGAGAGGTTTCGGACCAACCCTTCCTCTATGTGTCGATGGAGCTCCTGTTGGAGGAGAGAATTATTGGAGAAAAAAAATTCCAATCCAAACAACAAAGGAGACAAGAAGACTTCAAAAATCAGAAAAGCTACTCACATTTCTATATACTTTAAGAACCACGGGTGATGGATGAAACTCCATCTGGAAGTCATCTACCAGCACAGAGAGGCGACGGATTTCCTCAGCCATGGCGTTTGACACCTGAAAGTATTCAATATATAAAAGCAGAAATGTGAAGTTACTTAACAAAAACAGTTTTTAAAATTCCAATGATACCAATATCATGCTTTTGTCTTCTTCACATAACACTCATAAGGTAATGTAAAAAGACTTCCTTGTAGGATGTAGGATGACCTGAAGCTTGTGACATAACTTAATGTCCCAGATTTTTATTTCATGTTGCCAGCAATTATCAAGACTGATATTCTTGTGCACCCAGATGCTACAGCTGGGGAGGGATTACCTCTGCTAGTGCCCCTCCCAACAAGATTCACCCACCTTCCTCTCCAGCTACAGATTCCCATGGCAACCAACAATGGCAGGGAGAACAGCCAGGGTGACAAGGTAAAAGCCCTGCTAGCAGGCAAACAACTGCAGATAGCTAATGAGAGCAAATCAGAGAATTGCTTATTTTTAGCTTAGTGCAGAGATAGGCAAAAGTTATAATACTTTACAATTGTTCTTTAAGTAATGAAGTAATAATACAAATCCATGCTCTCCAGACATGGTGCTACTTGTGAAAGTAAGCCTGCTCAGTATAAGGACTGCTCTCCTCATTTATCCCACCTTATAGCATACATTTATATTTTGAACCTTTCAGAAAAAGAGTTTTCTTGTGTAAATTCTCTCACCTGATGTTCCACCTCATCTGTGATCTGCTTGATTTTCATTCTGTAATCTTCTGCCAGCAATTCAAGTTGTTTCTCAATGAATTCCAACCGGTCCCTGAACTCTTCCCGCTTTTCAAGGCAGTAAACCCTGTGTAAGTTATAGAGCATACAGATGACAGATGTGACACAAGGTGGATATTGCTGCAATCTGATAGAAAGGCCTCGTTCTTCTTTCACAACACACTCACCTCTGCTCCTGGGCAGCCACATGCACGGACTCCATGATCTGACGGAGAACCTCTGCTATGTGCTTCGCTCTCATTGTATGCTGCTCAAATTTGGTTTTTACAGCTGACTGGGAGATGCATTCCTGCCAAAAAGATAGGAAAAGTCTGGATGTACCTTGCCAGGTAATATTTCAATGGTAGGATGGAATAATCGGATTCTTATCAACAATAATAATTTACCTCAAATCTTCTCTCAAAGTTCTGGAACTCAAACATCCTCACTTGAAAACCTTCAGCTAAAGCTCCACCTACAGCCAGAAAGGAAAGATCAGAAAGAAGATAAGAACATATTTATGTGTGTTATGTCCCTCTGGTGCAAAAAAAAGTCGCAAATCTATTTGGCCACGCACCTTTTTGAAAAAAAAAATAAATAAAAAATTAATAATAATAAAAAATGTGCATAGATAACTGAGAAGGAGCAGAGCCAATATCAGACGGGGATGATTATTATTATTTTTGTAAACTTATATATGCATTCTAGGGCAAGGGGGTGACCAATAGGTTAAGTGCTGATATCAGCGGTTGCACCAATCGGACGGCTAACCGCAGGTCTATGCTGTAGGATACAGAAGACATCTGCCCTGCCTTATCCCGTGAGCCTTCTCTATACACCCTTTGGCCTCATGAATGTTTTGGGAGCCATGATGTGGTTGCAAAATTTGTGGCCAGATCACAACCCCCATAGAGGTCTATGGCTCCCGATCATGGTACCGTGAGCACACTGTACCTCACCACGATGTGACAGGGAGGCCGCTGGGCTTTCTATGGCGAAAAGATGACTCACTCACCCCTCCTCCCTCTGGTGACGTTCATGTACAAGGGACCATAACAGCATAATGACATAATGCGTAAAGGTGTTAAGCTCATGACAAAGACCTACTATCTTTGGATAGCTAGCAACGCAAGTCCTAAGCAATATCTTTTGCCATCATTATAGGTCTTATATTGCTCCTGTAGAGATCGCAGTAGCTTATTGGGGTATACAGTTTTTGGAAACATCAGAGACCCTGGGGAGAAGGCAGAAGCAGTTTATTTCTGCTTCTGACTTCTTGTTGGCTCACTACATAGCGCTGAACAAGCAAAATAAAAGAAAACAGAAGCAGCATTGCACTTGGCAAACATATCATCACAGAGTCTCATCGGGTTTAGCTGAGCTTCTAGGTCTTCTCAGACACTAGGTCATTGGAGTCTTTTAAAGCCTGCTCAATAATTTATGGGGTCCATTGATAGGCTGTTTACAATACCTCCTTCTGGCATTCCTTGAGCTTTTTGTATTCTAGCATTAAGAACTTCCTTGGCAGACACAAAGAAAATGCGGTCTCCTGCTTGGGTTCGATCCAAGACTCCGAGTTCATCCACCAAGAAACTGGTGCATCGTTCCATGTGCTGACGCCGAACCTACAGAGCGGGGAGAAATACTATATAATGTCTACGAGAAACAGAAAACTGCGGCTCTTGGAGTAGAGGGGGAACAGCTGTGATGACCTTTGGGATGGTGCAAATCTCTTCCTAAATAGCACAATCGCTTATAGGGCTAGTGTACTGGGATTCGCTATGCTATACTGCTACTGTAATCTCAGTTTTTCCATTGGATGATAAACACACACTGGTTATGGACAGATGGCTCAATTTCCCGTTTTTACCTGGCACCTTTATAATAGACAGGGCACAACAACCCACAATTATGACCAATCCAGACATGCTGTGATGGGGTGTGGTCTGGATGCAAACAGTAATGTTGCTATTGGAATAATCATACAAGGCATTACAGAGAATCCTTAAATGCTATTATTACATAACTGTGCGGTGACAAATTGTTCTTGAGCCAAAGCCAAATGAATGCAGTCAGGTAAACAGCATTCATGGATAGGCTGGTGACTGTGTATAAATATGTATGAAGCGGCACAGGGGCGCATAATAATAACAGAGGCTATCATCTGCAAAATAGTTCTGAAGTATTATAAAGGAGCTACATCAGGATCACTACAGGATAAGTTATGTATGTACATATTCCACCAGCAGAATAGGGAGTGAAGCTCTGTAATATAGTACAGGAAGTAACTCTAAATCACTACAGGTTCTGTAATAATAATAAAGCTCTGTAATATGTACACTGTGGTTTAATTAATTAGAAAAATTTGTTATACAGGCAGTCCCCGGGTTATGTACAAGATAGGGTCCGTAGGTTTGTTCTTAAGTTGAATTTGTATGCAAGTCGAAACTGTATACTTCATAATTGTAGTTCCAAACATATTTTTTTTTGCCCCAGTGACAATTGGAGTTTCAAAATTAGGAATATCCGTAAAGCTTAATTACAGAAACTTTTAAGCTGGTTATTGCAATCTGGGACTATAGTAAAGCATCCAGAGAGCTTCACCAGAGGTCACAGTGGGCAGAGAGGTCTGTCTTAAGTGGGTCATCTGTAAGTCGATTGTCCTTAAATAGGGGATCCCCTGTATATGTAAACTATAAAATTCTGAATACACAGCTTAAGAAATATTAGCTGAATTGTAAAAACTATACCTAAATTGTTCCCATTGTCAGTGACCTCACTAATATAAAATGTGAAGATAAGGTAGGTAACCTGCTTCTTACTGGAGGATTGTATATTGGCTCGAAGGTTTTAGTGTATATGGCATTTTCCCCAGGACTGAGCCTTAGGGTGGCAGTAGTACCTTGAAAAATGGATAATTTTATGACATCAGCCATATTTTTGCCATCCAGCTTTCTATCTAAGTAAATTTTCCAAGAAGCCTTAGTTGACCCTGCTCACCTCATCCATATATTCTGGTTCTGAGGCTGATGCATCCCATCGATTGTTCAATATAAAGATGTTTGGTCGGGAGAGACGTTCATTGACCTTGTGGAAAAACTGCTTTTCCTAGGACACCAGAAGAAAACCGTCAATGAACAGCGTGGAGTTAGAGCAGATATTCCAGATATTCACAATAACTAGAACATATCACACACTTACTGTCTGCATTAGGGTGGACTCAGAATTTGCCACCAGTACAAACACATCTGCATCAAGGCAAAACTTATCTATCCAGCTGTCCAGCTCCGTGGTCACATCAATACCAGGGCTAAAAATAGAAAAGACATTGATGCAGCAAATTAAAAGGAATGTGGGAATTTTATATATTTGTTTAATAAATAAATATACATGTTTAGGCTTCTTGAACACAGGACCCGTGTGTAGAATATGTGCCGCTAGAGAGGCCCCTCATCATAGGAAGGCGTGCTATGGGCCGTTGTTGAAGCAAAATATTGAGCATGATCTATCTTTTTTCCGGCATGTGTATGCTCACCATAACATGTGTAATGCACTCCTATGGCGGCCTACGCACAGCTAGCATAAGACCCCTATATACGGTCGTGTGCAAGGGGCCTTACAGTGTAAGATAAGTGACAATGAATCACAAGTTAATGCCACCAGACAATGGGCCAAGCCACCGTTCAATTCAATAATTTACTAAATTGCAAACTAGTGGCAACAGCCCATTCCTCTATCGTTCTTGACTATATCAACAATGCAAAAATAACTGGCCTAAGTGGTCATCTGTACACCAGAGCCATAAGACCATAAGAACTTCATCAGCTGTGAAGACTGGTAATTGCAGGAATTGAACTGCAAGAAATTTGTCAAATAAAAGTATGGTTGATTTTTATCCCTGTTGATTTGTTTTTGCAATAAGCATTTTCACTACCGTACAAACTTGTCTTCTTATTAAAGAAATATTTTACAACAATTTCTGTACCAAACTGCCTACACCCTTGCCAATCCCAGTTCTTGACCTTTAGGCTACATTCACACGAACGTATGAAAACAGCCGTATCCGTACCGTACCGTTTTTTTTACGGATTACATACGGCCACATTCATTTCAATGGACAATACGTCTGACCATTTATATTGCCGTTGTTAACTCCGTTCCGTACCGTACCGTATACTAGCCGTATAAAAATATAGAGCATGTCCTATTTTCTCCCGTATTTCAGTTCCGTATGCCCTAGAAGTCTATGGGGACGTATAAAATACGGGTTACATACGTGCTGCATACGGATGAAAAACGTCACGTATATACGGCCCGTAAATACGGGACTGGAGAAATCATACGGTCGTGTGAATGTAGCCTTAATCTACCTGGCGTTAAAGGCGTCAACGCAATTCTCTATAAAGATTATGTAACAAACATAAAATAAAATGAACGTGGCCTACCTCAAAGCACTTATAAAAGCGAGTTATATTTATGTTCAGATTTTATTCATGGTTTTTCAAGAGTTAACATTAAATAAAATGTGAATATAAGAAAATGCTTGAGACTCTATATTAGTAGAAAGATAATACAACAGTCCAGAGTAAAATACATTCAGGAGGTGTTGAAGCAAAAAGAGAGATAGCATAATGGCTGTCTACTAAGAGCTTAATGTCCAACATATTTAGTCTCATTAATGTTAAAAGCTTTCAGAGTGGTCACAGGGTTCGCCAACATGCTTGGCCTGCATGACAGTAATATTAGCATATAATATGGAATTTTGGTCATTTAGATTAGCGTTAGGCTTAAAGGAAATCTACCATCAAAATCCAGCATGATAAACCAGGGACACTTACTCATAGCTCCAGCCACTGGAGCTGGTTTGGAGTAGCACTGTGGTAATCTTCTTATATTTGTTATCCATGGCCTCCTTCCTTCTAAAATCAACTTTTAAAAGATGCAATGAAGGGGCTCTGGTAATGCTTTTTCCACAGCCCTTACAGCTCTTTAGCATAATTACTAAAAGTTTATTTTAGAAGGAAGGAGGCCATGGATAAAACATACAAGAAGATTACCACGCTCACAGTGCCTAGTGTCCCTGGTTGATCATGTTGGATTTTGAGGTTTACAATGTATTACACTGTAGTGCTTTGTTAGAGGGGAATAATTAAACCTAGATAAACCATATGATAAAACTGTTCATTCTGAGTTTCAAAAACCGAGTACATTAGAATGAAAAGTCACATGGAAGTTATATGAAATTTGTTGTTACCTGTCCATCAACACCAGGTCATCCTTGAGGAGGGAGCACTTGGAGTTAGGCCACATAACACTGACCAAGGATCCAGAATCCAGGAGTTCATCTTGATGAAGGGCATGAGCTAACTGCATCACAGTCTGGAAGAAACGGATCAAGTTTAGACTGAATGGACATAATGCATAAAAATATTTGAGCATTGCAACACGATTACTGCACATTGCCCACTGGGGATACCACTACTAAATTGTTATTTAGTAAGAGATTTTACAGTAATGTAAATTTTGAGGCTGTGATTCACAAAAGGGTTACTTTTAGCTTGCTCTTCAACACATCTGACACAAAAAACATAATGGGACACATTGACTAAAAGGGCTTTGCACTTTCTTTTATGTGAAAACTGCTTGGACAGGTACTTAAGAAGTATCCGCGCCACTAAGGCACACACACAACCCTTTTGTGGCGCAGCTGTGCTAGCCACAGTGCACCGGATTTAACATGCAAAGTCTGTTGCACGTCCTATGGTCAGGCCAGTGCAGGGGAGCGCCAGATTCATGATTTCTGGAGCACGTTCTTAATGAATCTGGCGCCCCCTCCATTATACACGAACAGAGGAATCATAGTGCAGTTTCCCACATTCTTCGTAAAGGTTCCCCAACAAGCCTATTTGTTCACCTTGACACTCTTCTTCTCCTCTGACCCATCAGTCAGTAGATAGGCCTCATTCCCATCACTCCCCTCCACGCGCAAGAAACAGTTAGTGGTATGGCCAATTCCAGAAGGAAGGACTTTGTCCCACAGCATAGCATTGATCACAGTGCTTTTCCCATTGCTCGTCCTGGTGCAAAAAAAAAAAAGCATCAATAAGTAAAGGGATACAATACCTGAGCACAAACACTCCGGGACTGTCTTCTCTCTTTGCAAACATATCATAGTCATTGCAGTCGTAACCTCCGAGTTAATCCTGGCATGTTTGAGACCAGGTTATGAGACCATTGGTTACGTGCTGTCATTTCCAAGAACCCATCATGTGCTGTCATTTCCAAGAGGCAGTCGAGAGCCGCAAATGGGATTGGGCATTTACAGTCAACTACAAAATTTCATATTATATAATGCAGTCACTAGAGGTTTTCTGCATAAGAAACCTGTAAGGAGTGGAGATGAGTGGCTTTTGGCAGCAAAAATAACTGGTTTGGGAGGTGCCACAATATATAAATAAGGAGGGAAGTATATCTTACCTGCCAAAAAAAGCCACTTTCATGTGACGTCGGGCAAGTATCTCACTGATGCCCTTCACATTGGTGAGATACCCTTTGACCTCCAGCACTTGCTCTTCAGAGGTGACTGGATCAAGCTCTGCATTCTGGTAGGTTTCTAATCAGTAAGAAAAAGAATTTACATAAGAGACAGAAAAAAAAACAAAAAAAAAAACAGGTAATAATTTCAGCCATAAGAAATAATTCACCTCCCCACTTTTACAGATATAGTACAATAAAATGCACATTCCGTCGGCCAACATCAGCCAATTTTTAACAGTAAGACTGGATTTATTTCTAAAAAGAGGTAAATATATATATATATACCGTATTTTCTGGACTATAAGACGCACTTTTTTTCCCCAGAAAATGGGGAAAAAACAGTGGTGCGTCTTATAGTCCAGATGTAGGGAATGGAGGGCATCTGGCTGCGCTCTGCCAGCTAATGCTGGCAGTAAGCGCAGCCCTTCACAGTGTAACGCAGCGGCTGTGCTGAGTGCCGCTGCGCTCCTCTCCTCTTCTCAGCCCTCCACTGCTGGAGGGAATGGAGGGCTGCACCCCTGTGCTCTGCCAGCTCTGATGTATATCATGTATATCAGGGCACTGATATACATGATAATTATGGCAGCAGTGGAGAGAGAGAGGGGGAGGAGAAAATCACTGACAATCCCCGCTTGTAAGTAGCCGGAGAGGAGCCGAGCCTGTACAGCGCTGTGTCTGTGTCCAGCTCTCCCAGCACAGGATCAGATAAGTGATTAGTGCTCACTTCCCCCGGGTCTCTGCTCTCACACTCTTAACCACTTGTTGCCTGGTATGTAGTGGCTGCTGTCCCCCTGGTAGATTGTAAGCTCTTGTGAGCGTTGTACAAGCACTGTCATCTCATGTGTCCCCCTCCTCATAGATTGTAAGCTCTTGTGAGCGTTGTACAAGCACTGTCATCTCCTGTGTCCCCTCCTCATAGATTGTAAGCTCTTGTGACCTTTGTACAAGCACTGTCATCTCCTGTGTCCCCCTCCTCATAGATTGTAAGATCTTGTGACCTTTGTACAAGCACTGTCATCTCCTGTGTCCCCCTCCTCATAGATTGTAAGCTCTTGTGGCCATTGTACAAGCACTGTCATCTCCTGTGTCCTCCTCCTTATAGATTGTAAGCTCTTGTGACCTTTGTACAAGCACTGTCACCTCCTTTCCCCCTCCTCCTCATAGATTGTAAGCTCTTGTGGCCATTGTACAAGCACTGTCATCTCCTGTGTCCTCCTCCTCATAGATTGTAAGCTCTTGTGGCCATTGTACAAGCACTGTCACCTCCTCTGTCCCCCTCCTCCTCATTGATTGTAAGCTCTTGTGACCATTGTACAAGCACTGTCATCTCCTGTGTCCCCTCCTCCTTATAGATTGTAAGCTGTTGTGGCCATTGTAAAAGCACTGTCATCTCCTGTGTCCTCCTCCTCCTCATTGATTGTAAGCTCTTGTGACCATTGTCACATATACTCATACCTATACAACCCTGGTAACTCTTGAGACCCCCTGACTACGTGCCAGCATAATTCTATCTATAGATAGGCTGCTCGCCCCTGCCCCTCTCCAAAGAGGAACATGGTTGCACTGCCCAGTTATTTACTGTTACTTTATTAAATACTTTGGCATACTATTTGGGGAAAAAACATTTTTCTTATTTTTCCTCCTCTAAAACCTAGGTGCGTCCTATGGTCCAGTGCGTCTTATAGTCCGAAAAATACGGTATATATATTCATTCCTTACCTTCCAGGAAGTTGTAGCTTTCCTGGATATAGGCCCCAAGCTGATCGAAGATGCCATTGATCTTCTTCTTGGCAGTCACAAAGTGCTTAAGCGGTGATGCGCTGACGTCAGCCATGTATCTCTTGTCTTTCTTAGTGGAGTTTTTAGCTGTCGGTCGTATAAACAGAAGGGACATTGCGCTGTGGACAGAGAGAAATGATTCCGATTTGTAAAGACATTTAGGTGGCAATTTCATCAGACTGCACTCATATATTGACCAGCTGTACCACGGTACGGACCTCAACCTGCGTAGACACGGCCAAATCTTTAATCCCCATCAGTAGGTGTAGAGTCAATGAAACATTGTGAGCTGCGTTTATAAGGAGCTTTGGGAACTAGCACGTCATAAACATAAGCAAATCTAAAGGTTTTATGGGAAATTCACACAACGTGACAGTCTGGTGCCTAGAACTGACAGGTCTTATGCGATCTAATGTGTCTTATATCCCTGTACTACCAGTCCACACAATGCAGATAAAAAGGAAGTAGACAAAATACAGAGTACTCAAAACATTTAAAGGGAAGTTCAATATTTTCTTCCCCTAATGAAAAGTTATTTAATTCTCCAATATACTAATATCCTTCCTGTGTACCTTCATTTCTGCTTTCAAGATTATGGAATGGTTGTCATTAAGTAGAAATATCATGGTTAAGTCCTAGGAGAGGCCTTGAATTCCTTAGGTGGACAAGCAGTAGCCTGGAAAGTTACACTGACAAGGTTTCATTTTCAGAATTGTCTCTTCAATCATCCAAATGATAAACACAATAACTACAGTCTGTATTACAGCTCTAAAATGCTGTGTCCATCTCAGGAAACATCTCCTGGGGGATCTATAAATATAGTGTTAGCAGCCACAAAGAACGTCTCACTTTAATTTCATCAGGTATAGTGTAACAATGGCCATCCACATACTATGGAAATTGCTTCATTCTTCAGTTTTTGAATAATATAAAAAAAAAAAAAAGTACAGTCACCTCAATGATCCCTGCTCCCATCTTATCCTAAAACTTGCAGGGTCTCTTATTCCTAGTGAGATCTTTAACACAGGGGATGCCAGCTTAGTTATTTTCCCACTTCAAGACTTCAAGTAACAATATCACAAAGAGAACAGCTGAGTTGGCACTGCCAGTGCCTTAAGATGGATGGTAGGACAAGTAGATCAGTAGGGACTAAAGATATTGGCTAAACTACCCAGACTCTGCAATCCTTTGCAAATAAAGGGCTCCTCCAGCTGTTGGTGTACTAAAAGTCCCAGCATGCATTGACAACCATGCTGAGAGTTGTAGTTTTTACAACAGTTCATTTCTGTAGGCAGGAGCTATATGTACATATGGTCAAATAAGGTGAATGTCAGGAGTCCGTCAGGCAGAAACAGCCACTCATGTTGTGTATCTGTGTGAAAGGGCAGATATATATAGCACACAGCGACGTGACCTGTCTGGAGTGCTCCTAGGTACAGCTGGTGCCTGATATTTGCCCTTCAGACATATAGATATTAGATAAATCAGGAAATCGGAATGAACCCTGAGCCTGACGTCGCCCGTCAGACCAGTCATTGCAGTACAGCATCGCACATTGAGTACACTCAGGAACATGTACTAGATCATTCCAGGAGCACAATACTAACCAATCCTGAGCTACTTAACCCTTCAGTGACCTGCCCCTGTGATTATTGTAGCCAAATCTAGAGTTGTCTACTAAAGGGGAAAAGCACTGTCTCCCTATCCAAGTTTCCCTCCTTCCAGCCACCTGACTATGCAGAGTGCAGCAACCAGCACCACCAACATGGAAAAGGTTGCAGCACTTTGACCTGTTCATGCGGGAGTGCGTTGGATCAGAGTTTGGAGAAGATCCGAGATGCTTTATTTACAGAGGTAAAACAGGATACAAATCCTTTCAAATAAACTCCCCACTCCACCAGCAATCACTACACTAGTAACTGGTAATGTAAGAGCAGGCGGTGGCAGGACTATTCACGGTCTATGTGCAGGAGCTGTTACCCAGTTAAATATAAAACAATACAGTACAACATAGGATCCAGGTCTGTGGGGGGTAGGTGATGGATACATTGTATAACGTACAGTTAGGATGTACCGTTTATACACGTATCAAGCATCTGTTTGAGAAAGGCCTAGAGCGACCAACATGACCAGTGCAGCATCACACTCATCTTCATTAGCGACAAACAATAAGTAGCCAATGAGACTATTCAGATACATAGGGGATGATCACTAAAACAGACAATCGTGCTGGTGGAGAATGAAACTGGGAGCATCACAGTGATATACAATGACAGGAGTACCTGCTTCCCTGTGGTACAGCAGCGGCAAAGTGGAATCAAGATAACACTTAGGCGCTGATGTTTTGCAGGGAAGAAGGGACTATTGGCATCGTATAGAATCCTGTCTCTACACACTGCGGTTGGTCTGTGAAATTTGGCCAGTGTATGGTCTGTGATGCATTAGCTGACCATCAGAACTAGGTGCATGCAAATTTGCCAGAGATTAAGCCAGATGAAATTATATAACCAATCCTGTCCACATTCTGCATAAAAAACTGCAATACAAATAGTTTTGAGCCCACATGTCACTTACGACTGCGGATTCTCCTTCCACTGCTGCAATAGTCAATAATACAGTAATGGAAATGGCCATTCATATTAAACATTACATTATTACATGATTATTTATGTATTTACACATCCACCTAGTAGTAGACTGTACATTTTTCATCACTTAAAAAATAATAACCCATATTTAGCGTGGGGCCTATCCAGCTGTTACTGGAGCTAAATATGACCAAAACCATTCAGTTTCAGCGCAGTGATGACCCTTCTATGAATTATCCCAATTTTGGGTGTAACAATGGCACAGCTATCCAGCACCGGTGTCATTACCACAGGCTGGGGGCACACACACATACATCACAGGGGCACTGCCCACCAGCTGCTTACTTATCAGTGCCAGGAGAGTCAGCTGCTTCTCATACCAGTCACACAGCGCGGGCAGGGAGCGTACTCGTTACGTGCAGTGCGCCCATCACCGGCCTCTGACACCTGAGCGGCCTGTGAAGGGTACAGTACAGGAAGCCGCCTCCAACGCGCAACCACGCCCCGAACCGCAGACTCCACCTCCGCTGCATTCAATTGGCTGAGTGACGTCACCATTTTAAACACTAGAGGGAAAAAAGGACTGCCCAAGTGTCTGCATTTTCCTGTCATGTTTAGGACATTAGTATGAGGGTAAATAGACTTTTAAAAAATGGCCGCCCTAAGTACCACTTTTGGAGACGCATTAGATACGCTGCTATTTTATCTCTAGTGGTAATAAATGTGGAGGTCAAATAGGTTCCCTTCACGAAGCTTTGTAAGGGTTGGATTCAGAAATGTGGATCTCACGTGTGATGGAGGGACTTGTTATGTTAGAGGGATTGGGCAAGGAGCACCGCCGAGATACGTTTGTGCTACATAGTCCAGGGATTTACATAATAAAATCATTGGCGAGGAACAATTGTCAGCTGTTAGGTGGAGACGACATGGCATGACAATGGCGAACCGTAGGGCTCTTTCACGGATGCATTACTGAGCCGTTGTTTTCAGTGGGTGTTTACACATTTCAGTTCTTTTTCACTCAACAGTTGTGCGTAAAAAAAAAAATCAAAATGTATGGATCGAACCACTATAGGAGATATGCAACTGCTATTCCTACACTAATACTGTGCAGCAGTTCTGATATGTCGGCTCTATGCACAATCATCAATGGACAAATGATAAGTTTCTGTTACTGGGGACCGACTGGCTATATACTTGGGGGGGGGGGGGTGGCTGGCTAAATACAGGGGGTGGCTATACACAAGACACTGGCTGGCCATATACAGCGGCCTGGTTAGCTAAATACAGGGGGCTGGCTGGCTTTATACTGGGGGTTGGCTCGCTATGTACAGGGGACTGGCTGGTTATACACAGGGGGCCTGGCTGGCTATATACAGGGGCCTGGCTGGCTTTAAACAGGGCCCTGGCTGGCTATATACTGGGGACTGGCAGTATACTGGGAGGACTGGCTGGTTGTATATTGTGGAGAATGGCTGGCCGTATACTGGGGGGACTGGGTGGCTATATACTGGGGGTGGGGGGCGCTGGCTGGCGGTGTTATATGGCATAGTAGTAGTAGTTATATTCCTGTACATAGGGGCAGTATTATAGTAGTTATATTATTGCACATAGGAGCAGTATTATAGTAGTTATATTCTTGTACATTGCTGGCAGTATTATAGCAGTTATATTCCTGTACATAGGGGGCAGTATTATAGTAGTTATATTATTGCACATAGGAGCAGTATTGTAGTTATATTCTTGTACATAGGGGGCAGTATTATAGTAGTTATATTCTTGTACATAGGGGACAGTATTATAGCAGTTATATTCCTGTACATAGGGGGCAGTATTATAGTAGTTATATTCTTGTACATAGGGGGCAGTATTATAGTAGTTATATTCTTGTACATAGCGGGTAGTATTATAGTAGGTATATTCTTGTACATAGGAGGCAGTGATGTGCAAATTACAATGTATTAAAGTGCATAGTGCATATGTAATGCATACAAAATACGAATGTAGACAGTATAAAATGGCAAACCACAGTGTTTGTCCCGGATGAGTTTTTTTATATATCATCACATATTATGGGCACAACCAGACCAACACACACACACACACACACATATATCTGCATGGGCCCATGCACATTCACCCAACGCACACACCACAACATACAGTCAAAGATATTTCATGATAATCGCATCATAAAATTTATAACAATATAGTAAATACAGAAAAATACAGAAAAGTACAAAATAATGGGTCAATATGACCATACAGATCTTAAATACAGAGCCTATATGAGGTCAGGATACACGTGAAGGTAGGACCGGTGAAGAGTTACGCAAAACAGCACAGAAACACATCTCTACGATCAATAATGCGGAACGAGACTTCAAGGATGGGAAACAACTATCCACAGTTGCAAAACACTTTCTCAGTGTGCACAGAGGTGATCCCTCCAGCCTAAGAATCATCGGCCTTGACAAAGTGCAACCCAACATAAGGGGAGGGGATTTAACCCCGGCCCTTCTCCGACTCGAAGCCAAATGGATATTTGAACTGACAACACTGGCTCCCTTGGGGATGAACGAAGAAATGCTCTTCTCCGGCTTCTACAAAAAGTAGGTATACTCACCTGTCAGGCCCCTACATCTGCAGCATGCCTCACATTGGTATCTTCCTTCTTTCTGCCTCTTCCCTGCTCATGCTTTAGTCCACATCCAAGTTTTCTTTTCTCACATTTTTCTCACCCTATGCTACAGTGACCCCTTCCTGATACACGTATATGCACACTGCCACTCTTCTCTCACCATTCACTTACACTTTTTCACCCTCGGTGGCACTATGCCACATTCATTTTTCACTGGGCCTTACTCAGCACCAGGTTCACACTTCCCTGCCAATCGGTCATCACTCTACACACCACAGGTTTTACCTGTCACAGGGGGTATCCCACCCACAGGTATCGCCATTCCTCCCACCACGGGTTTTTAATAGACATTTGGGTCACCTCTTGTGTTCACTTACCCACCTTTTGTTTTTTTTTTCCCTCTTTTTCTTCCTCTTCTCGTTCCCTCTTCTTTTCCCCTTTTCCTCTCTATTCCTCTTTTCATCCCTTTTTCATTCCATGCAGGCATGCACCTACCCTTCACGGGTAACATCTTTATCCTAGTCATATCCAGCCAATACTACTTTTCCGCTTACTGTCTTGTTTGCGTGCCTATCACAACTCTGCATTGCCTTATTATTCTTAGATCCATGACTTGACCCTATAGAAGCTCTTTCCAACCATCTTCACCCTGGGTCCCCAGTGGCTCTTGTGCTATTCCTTCCAGAAGCCTGTCAAATCTAGCGTCTCTGTCCGGCTTAGATCGACGCTTGCCTTCTTCCAAGTCTCCGGTCCTACCTTCACGTGTATCCTGACCTCATATAGGCTCTGTATTTAAGATCTGTATGGTCATATTGACAAATTTAAGTACCCATTATTTTGTACTTTTCTGTATTTACTATATTGTTATAAATTTTATGATGCAATTATCATGAAATATCTTTGACTGTATGTTGTGGTGTGTGCGTTGGGTGAATGTGCATGGGCCCATGCAGATATATGTGTGTGTGTTGGTCTGGTTGTGCCCATAATATGTGATGATATATAAAAAAAAAACTCATCCGGGACAAACACGGTGGTTTCCCATTTTATACTGTCTACATATGCACTATGTACTTTAACACATTGTAATTTGCACATCACTTTTTATTCATTTACCTTTTATTCATTTTCTTTCTATTATTCACGTTCACCAGTTAGGGTTTTTTTCTGTGGCACCCTCGGCATTCTTATCTCATTTAGAATCATGCTTCATCTGGTTCTACATTGGCTTACACCTACCATCTCTTATCTACCCGGCAGCGTCTTTGACGTTGCCTGGATACGGGTTGGAAGTGCGCATGCGCGGTTGGCGGCCTGCGTCAGTGGATGTGACGTCATACCGCGGCGGACTCCTCCCCGTTTCCGGAGACGCTGATTCCAGCGCAGCCCCGGCACTCACACACCGGTAGCTGTATGGCAGTTGGGACGGGGTTAAAAGCCTTTTTTTTTTTGTTACTAGTCACACTGTGATGAACCCCCACTCTCACGTTCTGTCTTACACCTACACTAGGGAGCCTTCCAATTTACAACATAAATCCCAGTGGCGTAACTAGGATATGTATGGGGCCCCCTTCTCACTTAAGAAATATACATATTTGTATACTCACACATGCAAGTTACAATCACACATTTATACACTCATGCACACACACATAGAGCATAGACACATCACTGATACAGTATATATACATCACATATATGTTATATACATATTATGCTGTACAATGTGCAGCATAATATATATATATATATATATATATATATATATATATATATATAATGGTGCACATCCTCCATTCTTTAGTATGTGAGGTAGGATGATGGTGCCCCCTGACACTGTAGGCCCCATAGCGGCTGCTATGGCTGCTACCATTGTAGTTCAGCCCCTGACAAATCCCGCCCAACTATCCAAGCTGGTGTATTTATGCTAAATACCGGTAAGTCTAAAATTGAATATACGAAAAAGTACAGTGCACACATAAAATATAAAATTGTCAAGTAAAAAAAGGTTATAAAACAACAGACATACAACACATTCAAGCAGTTACAAAAATAAAAAGGGGAAAAAAATGAATAACCTTACTAATGAAATAGCTCCAGTTATATGTGCCACATGGATTCAGGAGAAGTTCCCGGGCAGCTTATCCATGTTCAATGAATTCCCCAAAAGACTGACAAAGGGGGCCCCTGGACTCGGGGCCGATTTTAGCCTTTTTGCTTCCTGAGGCAAAAACTGACATTGCACCCCCCTCCAATCATAAGTGAGGAATCCTACTAAGCTAGTGAAAGATACATATTTGGCTACTGAGAGTAAAGCCACACGTTAAGTTTTTGAGATGCAGTTTTTGATGCCCAATCCAGAAGTGGAGTGAAAATAGAGGGGGAGCAGCACCTCTTAACCCGCGTGTTGGGTGTGGGTACATAGCCGGTAAGTCTACCACCGCGAACGGTGTTGCCGCCATCTTGCCGAGGATTGTTGCTTCCTGTGACGTCATTGGGGAGCAGGGATCCGTCGCCATGACAGCCTCGGGTCTTCTGAAGACCCGAGGCTGTCTTGTTTTAACCCTTTCATTACAATGTGCAATCAGCACGTTGTAATGAATGAGGAGGAAATTCCCCATATACTGCCATACTACAGTATCAGACAACCTTGGATTAAAGTACCCCAGGGAGTCTGAAAAATAGTAAAAATAAATAAAAGTTTAAAAAACCATAAAATTATAATAAAAAAACGTAAAAATTCAAATCACCCCCCTTTGCCTAGAACTGATATAAATATAAATAAACAGTAAAAGTCATAAACACATTAGGTATCGTCACATCTGAAAATGCCCTATCTATCAACATATAATAACGGTTTTTCACTGCATTTAACCCTGTAATGGAAAATAGCGCCCAAAGTCGAAAATTGCACTTTTTTGCCAATTTGAAAAATATAAAGAAAATTCTATAAAAAGCGATCAAAAGGTCGTACAGTCCTAAAAATGGTAGCAGTGAAAAACATCATTGAAAGTCGCACAAAATGACACCACCCACAGAAGATGGCAAAATAAAAAAAAAATTTGTACAGGAGGTTTTAATTTTTGTAAATGTATGAAAACATTATAAAGCCTATACAAATTTGGTATCCCCTTGATCGTACTGACCCAAAGAATAAAGTAGGCATGTCATTTCGGCGCACACTGAAAGCTGTATAATCCAACCCCTCAAGAAAACAGCACAAATGTGTTTTTTCACCATTTTCATTGCATTTGGAATTTTTTTCTGACTTCCCAGTACAAGGCATGGAATATTCAATACCATCAATATGAAGTGCAATTTGTTACGCAGAAAACAGGCTGTCCTAGAGCATTTTACTTGTAAAAATACAAAAGTTATAGATTTTTGAAGGCGGTGAGTGAAAAATGGAAATGAAAAAACAAAAAAGGGCCAAGTCGTTAACGGGTTAATCATAAGTCCTCACCCATTATGATCCACCTCTTGCTTTAAGCTTCAAAAATTGCATCTGAAAAACTGAATGTGTGGATGCACCCTGAAGACCCAGGGCTATGTTTAGACGTTCTGGTTAGATTGCATTTCTAAATGCAATCCAACTGGAAGAGGGAGGGGATTGGCACGACCATGTATGCGCTTCAAGTGAAAGGCATGCAATTGGTAAGGAGTGCCACTTGTTTTGCATTGTTAACAAGCAAAACACATTGGGGCTTATCTACTAAGGGTTGCGGACCACACTTTTGTTGGACTGTTTGGAGTTTTCGGTATTTGGGCAGCTTGGACAGGTATTTAACAGGTGCCTACTCTGGGATTGTGTGTGATTGTTTTTTTTGCACAACTGCGCTGGTTTCCATGCAACACAAATTGGGGGGGGGGGGGGGAGAGCGGTGCCGTTGGACGATCCGACTAATTTAGACTGAGTACAGGTTTTAACTTTCAAATTGTGTCGCAAGACAAAGCACTTATATGCACCAGGAAGAAGAAGGTGAACTCCAGTGGACCTGAGTGGGGAAGCAACACATCAGACTGACCCCTGAGGAGGTCGTCTAAGACGACGATACGCGTAGGGAGCCCGTTACCCCTGCTTTCCTCCCGCCTGTTTGCCAGCCTATGAGGAGTACTTTAGATGCCGGTAACATCTACACATCTTATGCACTCGCACTTTCAGGTTTATCATATTTTGGCAATTGCTGACATACTTTATTTGCTCTCTGGCAGCTTTCGGGATTTATAAGTTTTTAGGAATGTACCATCAGGACCTATTTGTGATTTGACTTTTTGATAGTTGGTCATCCCCAATACCCTTTCATTGGGAGGATTTGTGTTCACCACAGTGTGAACTAGCAGGGGTCTTTACGGGGTAGACCTGTATGATGGTCGCCAGTTGATTTGTATGTATATTAAATTTTTTAGGTGTTTTTAGATGTGTGTCATATATGTATCTCATTTGGCATTGAATAAAGTTTACATGATTTTCTGTATACTGTATTTATGGAGCTTTCTTTGGTGCATACCTTTCCTCTCTTTGCTACTTAGTAAATGTGCCTGTCAGGATCAGTGGATCCTCTGGACCACCGCGGGAGATGTAACTAGCCAACACTCGGAACCGGAGCCTAGCGGCACCTGGTATTCACCAGAGCCCGCCGCAAAGCGGGTTGGACTTGCTGCGGCAGGATACCACTAGGTCGTTCCCAGGTGTGACTAGCCCACGGTGGCAGCCGAGGTCGAGGTACCTTAGCGCAGTGATGGCGAACCTTATAGAGACAGAGTGCCCGAACTACAACCAAAATCTACTTATTTACCGTTAAGTGCCAAGGTGGAATTTTAAGCAGTAATTTCATAGTTTCATAGTTTCATAGTTTATACGGTTGAAAAAAGACACTTGTCCATCAAGTTCAACCAAGGGAGGGAAGGGATTGGATGAGGAAGGGATTTAGGGGAAACAATTCTATATAACATAACCATCAATGTTATTTATGTGTAAAAAGGCATCTAGACCCTTCTTAAAGCTCTCTGCTGTCCCTGCTGTGACCAGCGCCTGAGGCAGGCTATTCCACAGAGTGACAGTTCTCATAGTAAAAAAGCCCTGTCGCCTCCGGTGATTAAACCTTGTTTTCTCCAGACGGAGACAGTGCCCCCTCGTCTTTTGATTTGATCTAATCTGAAACAACTTACCACCATATTTTTTGTATGGACCATTCATATATTTAAATAAATTAATCATGTCCCCTCGTAGTCGTCTCTTTACCAGACTAAATAAATCTAGTTGTTTTAATCTTTCCTCATAACTAAGACCCTCCATACCCCTTATCATTTTTGTGGCTCTACGTTGAACCCTCTCCAGCTCCAGGGCATCCTTTTTATGGACCGGTGCCCAGAACTGGACAGCATATTCCAGGTGAGGCCGAACCAGTGCCTTGTACAGGGGTAATATTACATCCCTATCACGAGAGTCCATACCACTTTTGATACACGACAAGATCCTACTAGCTTTAGAGGCAGCTGATTGACATTGCATGCTGTTATTCAATTTATGATCTACTAGTACCCCCAGGTCCTTCTCAACAAGGGACTCTCCCAGATTTACTCCCCCAAGGACATATTTTGCCTTTGGATTATTGGCCCCCAGGTGCATAACCTTACATTTATCCACATTAAACCTCATTTGCCAAGTGGATGACCAAACATTCAGTTTGTCCAAGTCACCCTGCAGCCTATGAACATCCTCCATAGACTGTATTACACTACACAGTTTGGTGTCATCTGCAAAAATAGACACAGTGCTATTAATTCCTACCTCTATATCATTAATAAATATATTAAATAGTAGTGGGCCAAGCACAGAACCCTGAGGTACACCACTCATAACTGGTGACCATTCCGAGTAGGAATCATTGACCACAACTCTCTGGATACGATCCTTCAGCCAGTTTTCAATCCAATTGCAAATGATTTCTGCCAAACCAATAGCCCTAATTTTACCCATCAGGCGTCTATGAGGAACAGTGTCAAATGCCTTTGCAAAGTCCAAGAACACAATATCCACAGCTGCTCCTCCATCCAGGCATCTGCTCACCTCTTCATAGAAGCAGATAAGGTTAGTTTGACAACTTCTATTCTTAGTAAACCCATGCTGGCTATCACTTATTATTCTATTTGATGTCACATACTCCAGTATGTAGTCTTTTACTAACCCTTCCAATACTTTCCCCACAATGGAAGTTAAGCTTACAGGTCTGTAATTGCCTGGCGAAGTTCTAGAGCCCTTTTTATATATTGGCACCACATTTGCCTTGCGCCAGTCACTTGGCACCACACCAGACATTACGGAATCCCTGAAGATTTTAGACAGTGGTACAGCAATAACAGAACTGAGTTCTTTAAGAACTCTGGGGTGTAACCCATCTGGTCCAGGAGCTTTGTACACATTGATTTTATTGAGCTTAGATTGGATCATGTCTACATTCAGCCAGTCTAGTATATTACAGGGTGCATGACCCGCACTGGCACCACCCAAGTCACAAGTTCTCTCTTCTATTGTATAAACGGAGCTAAAAAACCTATTAAGTAACTCCGCCTTCTCTTGGTCTCCAGTCACCGATGCCCCATTTTCAGAATAAAGGGGTCCAACCTGTTCTGACCCATTTTTTTTTGCATTGATATACTTAAAAAATTTCTTGGGATTTGTTTTGCTATCTTTAGCCACCTGTCTTTCATTTTGTATTTTGGCTGATTTGATTTCTTTTTTACAGATTTTGGTAAGTTTTTTGTAAGTATTGAAAGCCTCTGATGACCCATCAGATTTATATTTTTTAAATGCCCTCTTTTTCTCATTAATTGCCCTTTTAACTGTAGCTGTAAGCCACGCGGGATGTGATCTAGCCCGTCTATACTTGTTACCTATTGGAATAAATTTAGAAGTATAAAAACCCAGGATAGATTTGAATTTCTCCCATTTAACATTAGTATCACCATGTGACAATATCTGATCCCAGTCTATATCCTGTATTGCAGCCCTGAATTTTTGGAAATTAGCCCTCTTAAAATTCAAAGTTTTCGATTTTCCCACCTGTTTCTGCTTTTTAAAGTTTAAGAGGAAAATAATTATATTATGATCGCTGTTCCCAAGGGGTTCCCTGACACTGACATTTTGGACAATCTCCTCATTGTTAGAAATCACAAGGTCCAACAATGCGTCACCTCTTGTGGGATCTTCTACCAGCTGCACCATAAAATTATCCTGAAGAATGTTCATAAAATGTTTCCCCTTCGTAGATGAAGACGAGCCCTGACCCCAATTTATATTTGGAAAGTTAAAGTCTCCCATTATCACTACGGTCCCCTCCTGTGCAGCCCTCTCCATCTGTTTATATAGGTGACCCTCTATTTCCTCAGAGATGTTAGGGGCTCTATAAATTACACCCAAAATAATTTTTTCAAAGCTCTCTTGGCTTTGAATTTCAACCCACAAAGTTTCAGCCTCCTCACACTCTTCTGAGACCACTGACTCATTCACAATCGCTTTTAAGTCTCTTCTGACATACAGACATACACCACCTCCCCTCCTATTTGCCCTGTCTTTCCGAAAGAGTGTAAAACCTTGAATATTAACACCCCAATCATGCGATGCATCAAGCCATGTCTCTACTACACCAACAACATCTAACTGTTCCTCTAATATCAGAGCCTCAAGCTCGCCCATTTTGCCTGTGATACTTCTGGCATTTGTGAACATACAATTTAATTTTCCACAGTTATTTGTCTGATTTAAAGTAAATTTACTGGTACATATATCCTCACCACCGTTCTGTAACTTGTGGATCTCCTTATCCACCGCCTTGGTCCCACATACACCGCCCACCTCACCACCCACCAACATAACCTGCCCCCTCTCTGACCTGTCTACCCCTTCAGTGTCTTCCTTTTCCTCCTCCCTGCTACCTGTTCTTCCACTTCTTTCAATTGTATCGGCCACCTGTGGCCACCAATACAGTAAAAAGAAGGAGGGCAAATTGAGACTTTCATTGTAGCTTTTCTACAAGTTCCCTGGGACTGCAGGAAGATTTGATGGATTTGGTCCTGTTTTGTGAACTGTCCTGAGGTGATGGCCTGAGTGCCCACAGAAAGGGCTCTGAGTGCCACCTCTGGCACCCGTGCCATAGGTTCGCCTCCACTGCCTTAGCGGATGACAATCTCGTAGACAGGTCCAGGCACAGGGTCAGGGCAGGCGGCAGAGATGCAACGTCAGGTCCAAGTCCGGGGTCAGCAACAGGAGGTCCAGGCAGAAGGGGACGGGAACACAGGCACAGGAACACAGCAACACGTTGGAACACTGGAAACACAGGACTTGGGAGCGGAGACACACAGGAACGCAGGAATACACAGGAACGCAGGAATACACAGGAACGCAGGAATACTCGCTTGGAAGCTTTCTCTAAGGCTATGAGGCACAAAGATCCGGCAAGGGTCACAGGAAGGGGAAGAAACTTATAGCAGGCCAGCGCCAATTATTGGCGCGCTGGCCCTTTAAATCTAAGAGTGACGGCGCGTGCGCGCCCTAGGAGACGGGTACGCGCGCGCCGAGCTGCGGGAGCCAGGGAGGACATCGCGGGAGCCAGGGAAGGTGAGCGGGACCCGGGACCGGGGGCAGCAGCAGGAACACGGGTGCGCCCGCGATCCGAGACATCGATCGCGGGAGCACCCGTGACAGTGCCCCATGGTGTTTGTTACCGATCGCATATGTTTCACTTGAAGAGCATACGCAATCAGGCAAAGCCTCTCCCCCTTCCGGTTGGATTTCACACAGTCATCAGATATAGTTTACACATATCATACACCGTGTATACTACAATTACACACACAGCATATACATGCTACACAGAATTTTATACATACTATATATAGGCTATACATACACCATATATATTAAACAATCAAATATAGGTACACTTAAATAACTACATATGTCATGGTGTCTGTCAACTTAAAGCAAAATAATAGCACTATATTTCTGCAGCGCTATGTTCAAGGGGGCAGGCACTGGCTATATACAAGGGAGCTGCTGGCTATATACTGGGGGGCTGGAACTTGCTATATACTATCTGCAGTGACTGCACTGTCACTTATAATAAAGTCTGCAATGGAGGTATATAACTAATAAACAAATCTTTACAATTACACATATATAATACACACCTATACACCTTATACTAGTGCACTCATGTAATACACACAAAGATTAAATGTATGCACTCATATTAACCCACTTATCTACATATACACAATCCTACATGGTCCCTAACCTACCATGCTGAACCAGGTAAGCAGTGTTCTTAGCAGATGCCATCCTACTTCCATAATACCAGAATTGCAAGGGAAAGAGGACACAGACACAAAATAGCACCTAACTGCTTAAAGGCATAGGAATACAGCCTGCAGCACCCTCATGATGTGCTGTGCCCAGTGTCGGACTGGAGTACCTTGGGCCCACCAGAGAAAATTTTTCGGGGGCCCATCCTTCATGTAACGAGAAAAACTACTAGACTACTACTAATTAAAGTGTAAAAAACTTCTGGCGGACATATTAACACGTCTAACATTAGATACAGGACCTGAACCAAGTTTCGTATATACCTGCAGCTTTCAGCCAAGGTCACTATATACATCAGAAATACAGAAATATAGCACCAAAATATGCTCCATACAAACAGAAAAAAAAGCTTAGAACAACACAGATGACGTACCCATACTAAAACCCCTGCCGGCAGCCGGAGAGCAGATGAGTCAGAGCAGCTGGCATCACTGTCATCCTTAGGCAGCTGCAACTATGTACTGGGTGAAACGCGACTATGTTTCTGCAGCCGACTAGAAGTGCGGGTGGCCCGTGGGTGGAGAGGCGCGCTGTAAAAGTGCAGTCGTGTACTAGTACTGTGACAAAAACGCTTGGGACCTGGGGGTGGCACCAGTTGGTATGAGGTGAGTGGTGATTGACCTGCCTGCCGCCCACAAAGGACATCTGCTGCCTGAGGCAAGATTTTCACCTTGCCTCATGGCAGATGTGGCCCTGCCTGAACTCACTAATTTAAATCCAGTAGGTTTTTGCTCCCATAACTAGACTGTGATGTCACTAAGAGGGGGAGGTTTGCATTACCCCTCTCTTAAATGAGGTACACTTTTGTATGTGATTTTGATGAAAACCCCATAACTTTTGATCAGAAGATGTCATAACTGTGCCATTGTCTCCAATCATCTGGGCATTTTGTTGTCTCTCACCCCGCGCCGGCACACTCGCTGCCGCCGGCAGGGCCTCCTGCTCCCATATATCAAGAGGCTTCCGTCGGATGGGTAAGTAAATGTGCCCCATATATACTAAGGGTCGCGCTGCTCACTTTCGTTGGACTGTTTGCCTTTTTTGGGATTTGTGCAGCTTTGACAGGTATTTAACAAGGGTTTGCGCTGGGATTGTGTTGCAATTTCCCTGGTTCCCTTGTGACCCTGGTTCCATTCCCGACTTTGACTCCGTGCTGCTTGTCCTGACCTCCTGCTTTGTCCCTGACATTCATCCCGTGCTGCCTGTCTTGACCTTCTGCCTGTCCCCAACCACGAGTCTGCCTCAAGACTTTGTACCACGCCTTGGCCACCACCGCGGGCAAAGTCGCGCCTGTGGAGCGCCCTGGTGGTATCCTGCCGCAGCAAGTCCAACCCACTTTGTGGCGGGCTCTGGTGAAAACCAGGTGCCACTTAGATTCCACTCACAGGTGTCGGCTTACGTCATCGCTCATGGTGGTACAGATCCTGACAAATATATGTAAAATCAGCCTGGTGGTAATATATAATGTATGAGGGTGTATCACAGTCTAGGAAAATGCCAATTCTTTTCCATTATAGGTACATAGAACCCCTACTGGTCACTGCTAAAAGTGTTTAAATTGATATAACATGACATTTCCTCTACACGTGTGTTACATTTATTGTATGTACAACAGGGACATAACTACAGTGGTAGCAGCCACAGCAGCCGCTATGGGGCCCACTGTGCGAGTGGGCTCTGGTGTTTGGAGTATTGGGTGTATGCGTTATGTGTCTGGTGTGTATATAATGTACCTGTGTGTATATGCTATATGTGTTGTACATGGTATTGTATGTATGTGTGTATTTGCTGTATGTTTTTGTATATGTGTATATTATAAAATTATGAAAATTGAAGCTTTGTCGCTTCTATGGCTGGTTCAGCTAGCACGTGAGTTATTCACTGCATCACAGGATGATGTAATCCCATGGTTGTGCCTGAAGGCAGAATAATCAATTGTAGCATCATCCCCCAGCTGCTGTGTGTGAGTGATCCAGCACAGGTTGATTAGTCATACTTGACTAACCTCCATGTCTAATTCCAGGCTCCCTGTTTTGGATCAGTATGATCAGGAGGAAATCTCATTTAGGCTACATTCACACGATATATGCACGCTGTACTGTAGTACAGTGGGCATACATCGGCGGTGGGGAGAGGACAAGGGGGAGAGCCCCTCTCACCTCCGCCCTCTCTATAGAGTAACACAGGGCCCGGCGCCGTATTCAGTTAAATATTTAACATCCAGCATCAGACCCTGTAATAAAGCAGGTGCATTATAAAGCTGTCAGTTTCACTCTGCTTGGTTCCAGTGCTGTAGTAAGTTTTGTTCTGCTAACTTACCTATGTAGTAATCTTGGTTCTGTTATCGTATCTATGTATTAGTCTTGGTTCTGGTAATGCAGTTATGTATTAAGTGTTAGGAACCAGGAGTAGTGGGCCCACTGGACCACAGCGGACGATGATATAAGCCAACTCCTGGGAGCCAGGGAAGATAAGTTAGTGTGCAGGCTGTATAGGGAATCACACGGGTGCGCCTGCAACGCGGGATATGGGTCGCAGGGGCACCCGTGACATTAAGCTTTGTTTCGGATTGGTTTTTGTACTGTTCCCATGTTATGTGCTCAGATATGTTATAGTTTCTGTGAAACTAGGTTTGTTATATTGATGTTTTCCTCAGATCATTCAAAAATCTAGACACTGGGTAGCCTTATTTAGCTTTGAATACACTTCAGACTAGTGCAGATGTAATTGGTTTACATTACAAACATTTTTATTATTTTACAATTATAATAACAAATGTACTTGCAGTAGTTAAAACCAACCACAAGAGGTCCTACTGAACAAGCAGTGAACGTATATGAACTTAACTAAGACTTGGAATACCAGTTCTGTGAAATTCACTGCTAGTGTGCTGGATTGTGCAGCCCAATCACTGAGCAACTGATCTGAACTGTGTGTAACAGGCCTTAGGCCTATAAATTGTCACCAATCTATAACCCTGGACAGGATCAAATGATAACCTTTTAAATTCTGGAAATTTCCACATTATGCAGAAACAGAACTTTAAAAGCAATATACAAATGACGTTTAATTCATGGAGTCATGGGTTTTGAAAAGTGTCACTGTGGGATGCCACCTCAAGACTTGATTAATGTCCCACGTGATCCCATAAGTCAACTGCTGGTTGACAGCTGCTGTAGTTAGCAGGGCCATCTAGGGTGTCCCCCACCACTAGCTGAATTAATTTGTGGCAAAAATGCCATGAAATGAATGTGTATTTCTTCTGTTACAAGGTCCCGAGATGACATCATCATCCAGGCCCTTAACCCAGGATGAAATGGCAAGCCAATGAACACTTCCTTTACTGATGGTTAGTCCATATGATTAGTGCTCAGCACCTCTTCTGCTGCTCTGGCTCTTGACACATACCTGCGATTATTAGGAAATAGCACAGAGATGCACACAGTACAGGAAAGGACCTGAGAAAGTTGGGTACTTTCCAGCTATACACCATAGCTCCCGACAGTCCTGGATACTCAGGCCCCCCTAGGCCTCCCCTAGGCTTGCCGAACCCCCCTCTTCCGTGTCAGAAGGGGGCGAGTAGGAGTACAGAAAGCTAGGATGTTATACGTATGAGGGACCAAAAGTAAAGGGAAGATAAAATTAAAGAGGGAGTATTATATGTTGCTGAGTTGCATTAGGGGGTATAATATGGATCCATGGGGGGAATTTGCCACATGCAGGGGCCATTTAAGTCCATATTATACTATGTTTGGGTGTGGGACAAGAGGTAGGGCAATGGGTGTGGTTTAGGAAAAAAGCGAGGGAGTTGGAAGGTATGTTGTACACACCGGTCCCTGGTCCTCTATTGCTCAGCATGTGAAGTCAGGGTAGAGTGGTGCACAGGGCGTAGATGAATGTTGAGAGTCACGGGGAGGAATGAGGAGAGCTGAGTTATATAATTTTTATTTACTCTTTTGTCTACTCTGGGGATCTCTGTTAATATTGTCTGTTCGGGGTCCCAATTATTATTTCCATTTTGGGGTCTCCATTATTGTTGTTTGCCCTGGGGTCAGGGGCGCACCTGCCATGAGGCAAGTTGAGAATCTCGCCTCAGGCGGCACGCATCCTGCTGGGTGAGGGGGCGGCGTCGGGCTTCCGTCCGCCACATGGTCCAGCCCGCTGGCACATCCCCTGCCCACCCTCCAACACACGTACCTGCCGGCCGGCACTTAACCATGGCATCCCGCCTGCATATCCTCCGCCCGCCCCCGGCACATTTACATGCCTGCCGGCTGGCACTTCCAGTGTTGTCCGGCCGGAGGGAACATCCTCTGCCCGCCCCCCAGCACATGTACATGCCTGCCGCCGGCACTGCTCCATGCGTCCCGCTGGGCGCCACATCCTCCGCCCATTCCCTTGCACAAGGGTATGTGTATATACTGTTTGTATATGTGTATTTGCTGTATGCATACTCAGTATGTGTATAGATGTTGTATAAACTGTATGAGTGTGTATATGCTATTTGTTTATGCTGTATTGGTGATATTTATCAGGGTTTCTGCACCATGTCAGTGGCGTAGAAGCCCTGAAATAATTGCAAATTTTAGTTTTATACTACACGGTGGCACGCTGTATGCATTTTATACTACATGGCGGCACGCTGTATGCATTCTATACTACATGGCGGCACGCTGTATGCATTTTATACTACATGGCGGCACGCTGTATGCATTTTATACTACATGGCGGCACGCTGTATACATTTTATACTACGTGGCGGCACGCTGTATGCATTTTATATTACGTGGCGGCCCACTGTATGCATTTTATATTACGTGGCAGCATGCTGTATGCATTTTATACTACATGGCGGCACGCTGTATGCATTTTATAATACAAGGTGCCATGCTGTATCTATTTAATACTACATCGCGGCACGCTGTATCTATTTTATACTACATGGAGGTACGCTGTATCTATTTTATACTACATGGAGGTACGCTGTATCTATTTTATACTACATGGAGGTACGCTGTATCTATTTTATACTACATGAAGGTATGCTGTATCTATTTTCCACGCTGTATCTGATATATTACATATATGGGGGGGGGGGGGGGCGTCTTTCTATGGTTCGCCTCAGGCAGCAGACAGGCTTGGTACACCCCTGCCTGGGGTCTCATTATATTACTATTGTCTGCCCTGAGATCTCGATTATTATTTGTCAGCTCTGGAGAAGTGGGGTCTTCATTACTAATTGTCAGCTCTTGGAGTTTTCCATTACTATTAATAGTCTGCTCTTGGGTCTCCATTATTAGTTGTCTGTTCTGCAGTCTGTATTATGAGTTGTCTGTTCGGGGTCCCGATTATTATTTCCATTTTGGGGTCTCCATTATTGTTGTCTGTTCTGGGGGTCTCATTACTATTGTCTGCTCTGAGATCTCCATTATTATTTGTCTGCTCTGGAGAAGGGGGGTATTCATTACTATGTGTCTGCTTTTGGTGTTCTCTATTAATATTTGTCTGCTCATGGGGTTATCCATTACTATCTCCCTTATTAGTTGTCTGGGGTCTATATTATGAGTAGTCTGCTCTGGGCACTGCTCCTCTTTCCTTCATGTACAATTTGTCACTAGGGTAATATATAATGATTATAATGGCTGACTATTAGTAAATATATTAATAAATATGAATTGTAAGTAAGTTTGCTATTTGTTCCATAACTTCTTTGTTTTGCAAATGTATCCACAGACATCAAACCTCTGTTGGAGATGCAATAGTGATTTGGATCTTTATTACATATTTGTTGAATATTCAAACCAGTTAAAGATCTCTGAGACATATGGGTACATTTTCTCAGGTCCTTGTGCCAGTTTTCTGGCGGACTTTGCACATTTGTTCACGTGCAAACTGCTTGTACATGTATTTAAGAACTGTCCACACTTCATAATACACCTCCTATTCGTTACCCCACACAATATAAAAAACCCCTTAGGCCCGTTCCACACTTGCGAGTGTGATGGGATGAACTCGCAACGCGTGCTGCCTGCATCTCCTGGCCCAAACGCTGCAAACCGGAACATGCTGAGTTCAGTTCCGGTTTGCAGCGTTCGGGTCGTGCGATCCGAGCAGCATGCGTTGTGAGTGTGATGCGAGTTCATCGGATCACACTTGCAAGTGTGGAACGGGCCTTATTGTGACCCTCACACTGTATAATGGATATATTTTTTATTTAACAGTAAGACAGCTAGAAAAGAGACGTGGCTATGTTGTGACATAATTTAACCTCCTGCAGGGGTCCTAGCTTCTCACTTTAAGGGAATGGACAGATAGGTGGATCAGGGAGCTGATAGTTCAATTCATTGGGGCTTATTTACTAAGTGTTTGCGGATCCCACTTTCGGTTTTCCGACGTTTTCATACTTTGCACCGCTGTGACAGGTATTTTACTGGGGATTGTGTTTCCAATGAGTTTCACATTGGGGAATAGCAACAAAATAGGCCTATATGACTTGAGTAATATCGGATCTTTATATGGTTTAGGCAATACCACCCCATTGAGTCTGACAGTCAGACTGAATCCTCAGCCACGTTACTAAATTCTAACATTTCTGGAAGAAGAGTTACATTTTACATTTTAAAGCAGCCTTCTCTTTAAGAAAACATTTAAGGGCCCCCTCCAATTGCCCCAGTGCTATGGGCACATGTAGAGCCTTCCTTCGTTCAGCATATACTTTTGGTGATAATACTGTGTACACAAAGTTAATATTCTTTGCTTCCACTATCTTCAATGGCTCCAAGAGAGATCCTGTACCTCTAACCAGTCTCTCCTGGCACAGTCACGTCTACATAACCCCCCTCCATCTCCTGTAAAGACCGTAAATACTCTTTTTGTCTGGTCTTTTGGGTAGTAATATTTCTAATAAGTTTACCCATGATATATGCTTTAAGACAGTCCCTCACCACCAAGCAGAAGGATGATCCCATATTTTGGTTCAGGAGTCCCTGATGTCCATGTGTAGTGTGTCAGTGGTGAATGCAGAATTTGTATCCAGAATGGGTTACATTTCCAAAGGCGTCCCCCACCCCATTGTCTTCAGCCAAAGCCAGTGTAACTAATAAGGGGAAATGGACACATTAGCAGTGGTGGTGCACCTATGGTCTTCTCTGTGGGCAGCCAGGCCATCACCCCAGAACGGAGTTCACCAGACAGTACTCATGGCCTCCTCCTAGACTCCCAACCACAACACATTCTTGATGGCTGATACTGCAGGCTGAGAGAGATGTGGACAAGGCTGGTTATCTACTGTGACCCCCTCAATTCTTACTGTCAATGGAGACACAATTCTGGTGTGCTATTAAAGAGGAGACTCTCTCCTATATTATCATTTTTTTTTTCTCGGTGCCACAGAGCCAGAGATATTCACTTTTAAAGTTGCTGTGAAAAGTGATTTTTCTATACAACTCAATTCCTGAATGGAAGTTTAATAGTTAATATATCTGGTTCTCTGTCACCTAGAAACACAATGGGGCACGTTTACTTACCCGTCCCCTTGCGATCCCTGCTGTGCGTTGTCCGACGAGAATGCATAGCTGCCACAATTCACTTACATTGTATCCTGCATGTGTCGCTCCCTACTCAGGTCTGTCGGAGTTCACCATCTTCTTCCCGGTGTATGTAAGTACATGTCTTGTGACACAATTTAAATGTTAAATCTTGCTCTTAGTCCGAATCAGTTGGATCGTCTGACCCCCCTTCCTCCGACGCGGATACGCCAAAATCTGATTGCATGCGACACAATCCCCTTCTAAATCCCTGTCTCAGTGCAGCGATCCCCGAAATCATCAGAAAATCCAATGGAAATGTGGCCGAGGGACCCTTAGTAAATAAACCCCAAAACATTATAGGGGAGATTCTTCTCTTTAGGACTTCAGAAGTCTACAGTATAGTCTATATGTAGGTGCCACCGTCCAAGGGATATGACCGTTTTAAGTGAAGGGAGAAGTTGCTGCAGAAGACTCTTTGCAAATGTACATACACCCAGGGGCGGACTGGAAAATTAAAGTGGCCCTGTAAAAAGTTTTAAAAGTGGCCCCATATTGTGAATTGGTCCAAATTTTCAGAAGGTGGAGTCAAAATAAGTGGGCGGGTCAGAATATATACCACAACAGTGTTTGTGGTAGGTTAGCTCATGCACAAATGCAATTATATTTTTTTCCCTTAAATAATTATATTCTGCAGCAGCTGAGATTTGTATTATGCGGTTCTGCAGCAGCTGATGTGAGTATTATGAGGTTCTGGAGCAGCTATGGCGTGTTATATGACGATCTGCAGCAGCTGTGTTGATTATTATGAGGTTCTGCAGCAGCTGTGGTGGGTATTATGGGGTTCTGCAGCAGCTGAGGTGTGTATTATGAGGTTCTGTAGCAGATTAGGTGTGTATTATGATGTTCTGCAGCAGTTGAGGTGTGTATTAAAATGTTCTGCAGCAGCTTAGGTGTGCATGTTGAGGTTCTGCAGCAGCTGAAGTGTGTGTTAAATTGTTTGCAGTGACATAACTGATAGTTACTGTATGTGTGTCAGTGATATACGGCATGTATAGTGACACCCAGCTAACACTACCATACACAGTCTAAATAACACTACTATATTATAAATAACGATTACAACGGTAGCGTGCCACGGCTGATATATGTACACACATGTGATCGGTAACCAGCACCCGGTGTCTTGTATTGTATAAATGCAGGTCACCAGGTGCTGGTTACGGATCACTTGCATTTCCACAGAAACGCATATGTGATCGACTTTGTTTCTAAATGCACTCAAAGTGCTAATGTGTGACTGCACCCTAAAAGCCATTATATCTTTTTTTGAGGAATACTTTTACAAAAACTTTTGTGCAAAAACTTTTACAGCATTTTTTTCATGACACATAAGGAGAGTCAAAAATGAAAAAAAAAGTTTTTTTAATTTTTACTTTTGTAGGGTTAAAGTTACAAAAAATGGAGAAAAAAATGTATGATGCACAGATGCATAGGATACATTTTATTTCAGTTTTCAAATTAACTCAAAATAACCATTTTAAATTAATTTCCTATATGGGGCGGTTGTTTTGATATATACTGTAATATGTATAGTCTGTGGTAATGTTTTTTTTATAATTTAAAGAGGGAATTATTTTAATTGTATTAGGAAATAGAAATGTTTATTTCTAAATATCTGTTAACCCCTTAAGGACGCAGCCATTTTACAGCTTAAGGCTCAGTCCCATTTTTTGGATTCTGACATGCGTCGCATTATATGGTTATAACTTTTGAACACTGTTACTTATCAAAACGATTCTGAGATTGTTTTTTACCCACATGTTGTACTTCATTTTAGTGGTAAATTTTGGCTGATAAGTTTTGCGTTTATTTACAAAAAAAAGAAAATATGATGAATTTTCTGAAAAATTTGCCATTTTTGAAATTTGAAATCATTGCGTTTTCAGGCAGATAGATGTACCACCTAAATAAATTGCTGAATAACATTTCCCATATGTCTACTTTACATTTTCACCATTTTTGAAATGTCTGGATAATTTATTTTGATGTCACGCGGCCTACAAATCGAATAGCGCTTTTCCGGATTTTCAGAATTGACTATTTTGGGGATAAATACAGTTTTGAATGAAAATTTACATATTTAGCATCAAAACACCCCATATAACCAACCCAATTTCAAATCTGCACCCCCCAAGCTATCAGAAACAGATTTTACGAAGATTGTTAACCCCTTGAGATCTTCATAGTAATTACATCAAAATGGAGGCGAAATTTAGAATAGTCAAATTGTGCCGGTTATACGTTCATTTAGCCCTAAAATTTACACATTTCCAAAAGATAAAAATACAAAACCCACCATACAATTTGTTCTACAATTTCTCCCGAGTGCAGAGACCCCCCACATGTGGCCGTGACTTGTTTTATGGGCACACAGTGAGGCGCAGAAGGGAAGGAGCACCCTGCAGCTGCCAGGATTTTACTTTCCTCATTGGCCTCTTTTGAAGGCTGTAAATTTTTTGCTTTTGCGCTATTAAGACCATGTGACGGCATTTTTTTGCGGGATGAGATGCTTTTTCCAATGTTACCATTTTGGGGTTGGTATCACCTATTGTTGAAAATTTAGGAACTTCTTTTTGAGAGCAGGAGTAGAAAAGCATCAATTCTCTACTGGTTTTTTTACTTTTTTTTTTGTGGTGTTCACTGTATAGACTAATAATCATATTATCTTCATTCTATGGGTCGATGCGATAACGGGGATACCAGACACGAATATATTTTCTTGCGTTTTACTAAATTTGTAAAATAAAACCCTATTGTGGGGAAAAATCTATCATTTTTGTATTGCCATCTTGCAAGTGGCATAACTTTGTTACGTTTTTGGCTACGGAGCTGGTTGATGGCTTGTTTTTTGCGGGACACGTTGTACTTTGCACCAGTATCATTCTAGAGTACATATGTTTTTTTGATCACTTTTTATAGCATTTTTTGTGGGATTGAATAGGTAAAAATCATAATTTTTGGAGGGTTTATAACAGTTTTCTTTTACGGCGTTCATCGTGCGGGTTCAATAATTATTTATTTTTATTCTACGGGTTGTTACGGACGCGGTGATACTATATATGTGGGGTTTGTGTTATGATTTAGACTTTTTTTTTAGTTATATGTCTCTTTATATGTTTTGGGGCTTTTGGGCATTTTTGGTGATTTATTACTTTATTTTTTTATTGAATAATTTTTTTTTTTTACTTTTTCACTTTTATACCATGGGAAATGAACAAGCAATCATCTGATTGCTTGTTCATAATAATACCCTGCAATACTTATGTATTGCAGGGCATTATCAGTGTCAGCCTATGCACTTGCATAGGGTGGCACTCTGCCAGTAAGATGACGTCACAGACGGCATCTTACCGGCAGTTCCTGCAGGTAACACTGGGGTCCAGATCGGACCCCAGTGATACCGTAGCAATGATCGGTGCCCCCCGAAAATGATTCGGGGGGGGGGGCGATCGTGGGGGAAAGACACCCCAGATGCATGTTAGATGCCGCGGTCGCGATGACCGCGGCATTTAACGGGTTAATCACCCGCGATCAGAGACAACTCCGATCGCGGGTGTTACACTGGGGTGCCGGCTATCAGTCACAGCCGGCACCCCGTGTTTCCCGATGCCGGTTCGGCTCAAATCTTGAGCTGAACCGGCCTCGGCTCAGCGTCCGATATATCGGACGCTGAGCGCTAAGTCACTGAGCTCAGCGTCTGATATATCGGACGCTGAGCGTTAAGAGGTTAATATTTTGTGTTTGTTTTTACTTTATATGTCCCACAGGGGTCATAAAAGACCCCTGGTGGGGCATTTCCACACTGTTGGTTTCTTACAAGTTTTCCACTGTAACTGGAGCATCTATAGAGCCCCAGTTACATTGGGGCAGATGTCTGGGGCAGAGCTGTACTGGGAGTGATTAGACCCAGCAGCTCTGCTTAACCCTTGCAGACCTGGGGATCATACGACCACCGGGTCTACAGAAGCAGTGCTGCCTCTGCCATTCACTACATAGTGTTACTTTAGAGCTATGCAGTGAGAAAAGAAGACAGAAGCCGCATAAAACGCATCTACCTTCTCCCCAGCCAGACTTCAGGAGAACTGGTTCCAAGAAACTGCAGCAATGATGAAATATTATTTTATTACAATTCATCTCTGGATGCTGCAGACCCCTGTTCACTGCTGCTCCACCACCAATCAGCGAAGGCTCTGCACAGGGGGCGGGGCTCTCCTTCCCCTGCCATGCTGCCGGCCCCATGTGTGTGATTTGGCCCCAGAGGGGACTGGCCCACTGGGAACTTCCCCGGCAGATTGTATGGCCAGTCCACCCCTGCATACACCCTCTGGTATGTTGTCTTAAGACATATTTAACCCTTTAATGCATGAAGAGGGCTCACAGGCCTGACAAGGGTGCATATTGCAGCAAACCCCCACCGCTAATAACCGCGTTCCGTGCTTGCGGCTATTAACCTTTCCATTGCCGCCATCAAAGTCGCCGGCGGCATTGGTTGCCATGGTAGCCTCGGGTCTTCGTTTGACCCGAGGCTACATGTGGCTCATTGTAATGAATGACCTGCATAAATGCCATACATTGCAATACAAAAGTATTGCAGTACATGGTAGGAACGATCGGACCATCTAGGGTTAATGTACCCTAGATGGTCTAAGAAATAGTGAAAAAAAAAAGAAAAAAAAAGTTTAAAAAAAAAAAAAATTAATAAAATATTAAAAATTCTAATCACCCCCCTTTCCCTAGAACTGATATAAAACATAATAAACAGTAAAAATCACAAAAATATTAGGTATTGCCGCATCCCAAAATGGCCGATCTATCAAAATATAAAAACAGTTACGGCCAGCGGTGACCTCCGAGACAGGAAATGGCGCCCAAATGTCCGAAATGCGACTTTTACACCTTTTTACATCACATAAAAAATGGAATAAAAAGTGATAAAAATGTCGCACAGACCTCAAAATGGTAGCAATGAAAACGTCGCCTCATTTCGCAAAAAATGACACCTCACACAGCTCCGTGCGCCAAAGAATGAAAAAGTTATTAGCGTAAGAAGATGGCAAAAATTTTTATTTCTTTTTTGTACACATTCGTTTAATTTTTGAAAATGTATTAAAACGCAATCGCACCGAACCAAAGAATAAAGCAGGGGTGTTATTTGGAGCGCACAATCAAAGTCCTAAAAACTGAACCCACATGAATGTGATGCACGGGCATTTTTAAAAAAAATTTTTTTCCACATTTGGAATTTTTTTCCAGCCCCGCAGAAAACGGCATGTTACATAAATAACATTAGGGGAAAGTAAAATTTGTATCCAATGAATATTTCAACTAAAAATACTGTGTAGAAGAAATATAGTGGACTCACTATGATTGATCAGGAAGAATACAAAATAGTGGTTAAAACATAGCTTTTACTGGAATCGTTTAAAAGTGAACAAGCAGTAATCTATCTTCAAAGAAGTTACTTGGACGCACGGTGCCCATCTGGAAAAGTGAAAAAACACAGAAAACGAAGCAAGTGTGAGCCTGGTGGTCTCCTTATGGTTCAAAGTTAGTGATGCAATTTTACATACAACAAAAAAATATAGGAAGCTCACCTCTGTGGGCTGCACATCTTGAAAAGCGAAAAAACAGTTCCGGGTCTACACTCAGATATTTGGTTGTTCCTCAATGGAGGTAACAAAGAGGGTCAGTGGGATGTATATAAGCACCCTAAGTCAGAGTGTAGAGAAAAAAAGGAGGAAGGAACAAGGTGTTGTGACTCCAGGCATGGGAGATATAGGTCAAAGATGGCTATAGCTCTCCCTGTTGATGCCCTAATTAGAGATCTAGAACACCCTGTTAGCCTAACCTCGGGGTTGTGGCCCTAGTTGACCACGAGCCCCGACCGGAACCTTACCCTAGATAACTAGCCCTGTAAATGGACCTAGTCTAGAGGTAACGTCCCAGTCAGTAAAGCGTCTCTAAGGACGAATAGTACAAAGTGTGTCATAAGGGTAATTGCGTAACCAAATCCCGACAGGGCCTGTTTCACCCTTTTGGGCTCATCAGGGGATAGTGTGGTCCGCGTAAGGAAAAACCCTTGCACTGCTTTAATCAATGGTGCTGGGGTAATGCTGACTCCCTTAATCACTAGGCATAGTGTGTACATATAACCATGACAATCCTGAGGGAGATAGCTGAGACAATAAATAGGTGCTGCGGGGGTGCCAGTGCGCACAGCCCCGTACGCAGCGGATAACCAGTGGGCACTGAAAAAGTTATGGATTTTTGAAGGTGGAGAGCGAGAAATGAGCAAAAAAACCCTGCGTCCTTAAGGGGTTAATTTGCCATTCCAAATTAAGTGTCATTGGAGTAAATGGAATTTCTGAAATGCAGAAGTAGGCTGGTTTCACATTAGTCCGTGATCAGTCTGTGATCACAGAAGTGCCACGCCACGGACTGATCACTTTGCTGGGGACTGAACTCTGTGCATAATATTGATATATTACACTGTAATGTTGGCTCTACTGCATATCAGGGAAACAAGAACTCAGTCCCCAGCAGAATGATCAGTCTGTGGCATTTCTCTCGTATGTGATCACGGATTAATGTGAATCCAGCTATGCAGAAATCTATAACATGTCATTAAATATTACCACCACTGCAGCTCCTTAAACTTGGTTATTTCAAATCTGGACTCCCTTCTGACATATATGTAGCCAGGGGCGGACTGCAAATTTAATGTGGCCCTGGAAAAAGTGGCCCCTATGTACTGGATTATAACTACTATAATACTGCCCCTATGTACTATGCCATATAACACCGCCAGCCAGCCCCCCCCCCCCAGTATACAGCTAACCAGTCCTCCTGTATATTGCCAGCTAGCCCCCCTGTATACAGCCCCCTCCCCCGCAGTATATAGACAGCCAGCCCCCCATATATAGCCAAACAGCCCCCTCCCAGTATACAGCTTGCCCCTTGTATATAGCCAGAAAGCCTCCCCAGTAAACGGCCAGCCCCCTGTATATAGCAAACAGCCCCCCCAGTATACAGCAATCCCCCCTGTATATAGCCAACCAGTTCCCCTAGTATACAACCAGCCCCCCCTGTATATAGCTAGAAAGCCCCCTCCCCCTCCAGTATATGGCCAGCCAGCCCCCCCCAGTATACAGCCAACCAGTCCCACTGTATATTGCCAGCCAGCCCCTCCCTCAATATACAGCCAGCCCCCTGTATGTAGCCAAACAGCCCCCCCAGTATACAGCCAGCCAGTCCCCCTGTATATTGCCAGCCAACCCTCCCCCAGTATAAAGCCAGCCCCCCTGTATATAGCCAAACAGCCCCCCCCAGTATACAGCCAGCCCCCCCTGTATGTAGCCAACCAGTTCCCCCAGTATACAGTCAGCCCCCCTGTATATAGCCAGAAAGCCCCCTCCCTCCGCAGTATATGGCCAGCAAGCCCCCCCCCCCCAGTATACAGCCAACCAGTCCCCCTCTATATTGCCAGCCCCCACCAGTATACAGCCAGCCCCCTTGTATGTACCCAAACAGCCCCCCAGTATACAGCCAGCCCCCCCCCCGTATGTAGCCAACCAGTTCCCCCAGTATAAAGCCAGCCCCCCCTGTATATAGCCAGAAAGCCCCATCCCCCCGCAGTATATGGCCAGCCAGCCCCCCAGTATATAGCCAACCAGTTCCCCCAGTATACAGTTAGCCCCCCCTGTATATAGCTAGAAAGCCCCCTCCCCCTGCAGTATATGGCCAGCCAGCCCCCCCAGTATACAGCCAACCAGTCCCCCTGTATATTGCCAGCCAGCCCCTCCTCCAATATACAGCCAGCTCCCCTGTATGTAGCCAAACAGCCCCCCCCCAGTATACAGCCAGCCAGTCCCCCTGTATACTGCCAGCCAGCCCTCCCCTAGTATAAAGCCAGCCCCCTGTATATAGCCAAACAGCCCCCCAGTATACAGCCAGCCCCCCTGAATGTAGCCAACCAGTTCCCCAGTATACAGTCAGCCCCCCCTGTATATAGCCAGAAAGTCCCCTCCCTCCGCAGTATATGGCCAGCAAGCCCCCCCCCCCCAGTATACAGCCAACCAGTCCCCCTCTATATTGCCAGCCAGCCCCCTTGTATGTACCCAAACAGCCCCCCAGTATACAGTCACCCACCCCCCTGTATGTAGCCAACCAGTTCCCCCAGTATAAAGCCAGACCCCCTGTATATAGCCAGAAAGCCCCATCCCCCCGCAGTATATGGCCAGCCAGCCCCCCAGTATATAGCCAATCAGTTCCCCCAGTATACAGCCAGTTCCCCCAGTATATAGCTAGAAAGCCCCCTCCCCCTCCAGTATATGGCAAGCCAGCCCCCCCAGTATACAGCCAACCAGTCCCACTGTATATTGCCAGCCAGCCCCTCCTCCAATATACAGCCAGCTCCCCTGTATGTAGCCAAACAGCCCCCCCAGTATACAGCCAGCCAGTCCCCCTGTATACTGCCAGCCAGCCCTCCCCTACTATAAAGACAGCCCCCTGTATATAGCCAAACAGCCCCCCAGTATACAGCCAACCAGTCCCCCTCTATATTGCCAGCCAGCCCCCACCAGTATACAGCCAGCCCCCTTGTATGTACCCAAACAGCCCCCCAGTATACAGTCAGTCCCCCCCTGTATGTAGCCAACCAGTTCCCCCAGTATAAAGCCAGCCCCCCTGTATATAGCCAGAAAGCCCCATTCCCCCGCAGTATATGGCCAGCCAGCCCCCCAGTAAATAGCCAACCAGTTCCCCCAGTATACAGCCAGTTCCCCCAGTATATAGCTAGAAAGCCCCCTCCCCCTCCAGTATATGGCAAGCCAGTCCCCCCAGTATACAGCCAACCAGTCCCCCTGTATATTGCCAGCCATCCCCTCCTCCAATATACAGCCAGCTCCCCTGTATGTAGCCAAACAGCCCCCCCAGTATACAGCCAGCCAGTCCCCCTGTATACTGCCAGCCAGCCCTCCCCTAGTATAAAGCCAGCCCCCTGTATATAGCCAAACAGCCCCCCCAGTATACAGCCAGCCCCCCTGTATGTAGCCAACCAGTTCCCCCAGTATACAGTCAGACCCCCCCTGTATATAGCCCGAAAGTACCCTCCCTCCGCAGTATATGGCCAGCAAGCCACCCAGTATACAGCCAACCAGTCCCCCTGTATATTTCCAGCCAGCTCCCCCCAGTATACAGCCAGCCCCCTTGTATGTAGCCAAACAGCCCTTCCAGTATACAGCCAGCCCCCCTGGTATGTAGCCAACCAGTTCCCCCAGTATAAAGCCAGCCCCCCTGTATATAGCCAGAAAGTCCCCTCCCTCAGCAGTATATGGCCAGCAAGCCCCCCCAGTATACAGCCAACCAGTCCCCCTGTATATTGCCAGCCAGCTCCCCCCAGTATACAGCCAGTCCCCTTGTATGTAGCCAAACAGCCCTTCCAGTATACAGCCAGCCCCCCCTGGTATGTAGCCAACCAGTTCCCCCAGTATAAAGCCAGCCCCCCTGTATATAGCCAGAAAGCCCCATCCCCCCGCAGTATATGGCCAGCCAGCCCCCCCCCAGTATAGAGCCAGCTCCCCTGTATATAGCCAGAATGCCCCCCCAGTATACAGCAAGCCCCCCAGTATATAGCCAGAAAGCCCCCCTTCCCCCACAGTATATGACCAGCCAGCACCCCCAGTTTATAGCCAGCCCCTCCCCAGCAAATAGCCAGCTTGCGCTCCCCACCCCCCTCAGTATAGGGCCTGCCGTCCCCCTCTCACTGTATTCAGTCAGCCACCTCCTCCTGTATACAGCCAGCCGTCCCAGCACATTAAATTAATAAACCATGTACTCACCTTTCTGACGCTCCCCCGAAGTTGCTCTACTTCATCCACTCCTTCCGGGGGTGACAGCTCAGTGAGTGCTGGCGGCTCATAGACTGTGACATCAGCCGCTTGCCGACGTCACAGTCTGTGCGACGCCGGCACACACAGAGCTGTCACTGCCGGATGGAGTGGATGAAGCAGTGCAGCTTTGTGGGAACGTTGGAAAGGTGAGTACATGGTTTGCACTCGGTTTGGCCCCGCACTGGCCCCAGACTGATCGGCCCACCGGGATTTTTTCTGGTGGGTCATCTGGTCAGCATATCTACATAGTTTTAGTAATAAACAATAAAGAAGACAGTTACAAAGGGCATGTGAGCTCCAGATCACTGGGTGGTGACATCCATAACACAAAGGTGGCTGCATTGTTTATGTTGCTTTTCTGCAGGTTTTTTATAGCTGGAGGGTGTGCAGCTCCTCAGCCAATAGCTTCTCTCAAACTAGCAGGGCAGATCAGGGTTCACACTTGTTTACAACACTGCAGGGTCATGGACGTGACTATAACGTACAGATGTTTTTTATGCAGTTTAGGTAAAAGTACAGAAGGATGTCCCCCAGGCAATCCTCAGAGACGTGAGGGAACACAGAGTTAAAAAACACAAATCCGCTGGTAAATATCTTCTTAGAAATGTGAATTATGACAGGATTGCAGAAAACATAACAATAACATGTTTGTCAACCCCTGCTATATGGGGTTATAACTTTAGAACACTTTAACTCACCTGGGTGATTTTCAGACTGTTGTGTGAAAATAGTAAGAATGAACAATTTTCTGATTTCTAAATATTATGCTCATCATACAGTTAGTCTAATTACTAATTAACATTTGCCATATGTTTACTTTACTTTTGGTATAGGTTAAGAGACTTACAAATCAAACAACGATTTTGAAAATCGAAGAAAACTTCATAATAATAATAATAATTCCTTTTATATTGCTAAATCAGTCCCTGTCACTACGGGGCTCACAATCTAATCAACCTACCAGTATGTTTTGGAGGGTAGGAGGAAACCGGAGGACCTGAAGGAAACCCACACAAACATTGACAGAACCTACAAACTCTTTGCAGATGTTGACCTGATGGAACCCACAAACCCAGTGCTGCAAGGCTGTAGTGCTAACCACTGAGCCACTGTGCTGCCCATACATCAGCTGTGCCACTATTCAATGGCACAGCTGATGTATTTCAACGTTCCAATTACAGGCTGTCCCCTACTTAAGAGCACCCGACTTACAGACGACCCCTAGTTACGGACCTCTGGATGTTGGTAATTTAGTGTACTTTAGCCCTAGGCCAGTGATGGCGAACCTTTAAGAGACCGAGTGCCCAAACTATAACCAAAATCCACTTATTTACCACAAAGTGCCAACATAGCACCAACATAGCATCTTAAGCAGTAACTTATTGCTACCTGCTCTTCAACATCTATCAATCGTATCGGCCACTTGAGGCCACCAATACAGTTGAAAGAAGGAGGGCACATTCAGACATCATTGTAGCTTCTCACCAGGGTCTCTCTGTACAGGAAGAATGTAGGGTACAGTAGGATGACCTACAAAGATACTGCAGTTCTATAAACACTTTCTCACTTTTACCAGAGTTCCAAACAGGCAATGAAGTGTAGTTTTAAAACAGCGCTGATTGAAGCATCTGTTAAATTGCCTGCATCTGCAGGAAGATTTGATGAATTTGGTCCTGTTTAGTGAGCTCTGTCTTGGGATTAATGGCCTGAGTGCCCACAGAAAGGGCTCCGAGTGCCACCTCTAGCACCAGTGCCATAGGTTCGCCACCACTGCCCTAGGCTATAATGATCAGCTATAACAGTTTTCAAATGTGTCTGCAATTAAGATTTATTATTAATCCTGGTTCTTATGACAACAAAAGATTTTTTTAAATCTAATTGTCATAGAGACCAAAAAAAATGTTTACTGGGGTTACAATTATAAAATATACAATTCAGACATACAAATTCAACTTAAAGGACATCTACAAGGATTAAGTTTTGTAAGCCTAATACACTTAAATGCAGATAAGTGCCCCTTCTGTCAGGATTTTCTCTTCATTTAGCTTCTTATGCCCTTGTTTTTACGAAAAAAAAGGTTGTAAAAATTATACAAATGAGCCTGAGGGGCTCCAGGCTTAATAGATGTCAATAGAGCCTGGAGCCCCTCAGGCTAATTTGCATAATTGTGTAAACCTTTTTTTCATAGAAATAATGGCTTAAGAAGCTTAAAGAAAAGCAGATCCTGCCAGAGGGGACACACACCAGCATATAAGTGTGCTTGGTTTACAATCCTTCATTCTGGTGGTAGATGTCCTTTAAGAACAAACCTTCAGAACCTATCTTGTATGTAACCCAGACACTGCCTGTACTAGTGAAAGTGTACACATCAGAAGATGCAGTTTTATAATTTTGATAATCTAGTCATTGAAACCTTATTTTTAACAAAATTTTTACCCTCTTTTCAGAATGAGGTTAACTTTAACTATAAAAGTGTATATGCGTTTAAATGCATAGATCCAATTTACAGAGCTGTATCCAATTATTCAAATATTCTATGATTCCTCACGATTATGGTGATATCCTTTTATAAAGTTTTTATGTTTGACTTGGTATAAAGAACACAAAACTTAATTTGGAAGAAAAAATTGCCATCATCTAAGACGCATAACATTTATATTTTTTTGCTGACAGAGCTGTTAAAGGGCTAATTTTTTTGTTGAACGAAAAAAAACATACCGTATGTCATGTCGGGGGAAATCACTTTTTTATCCCTATTAAACCGTTTTTTTTTGTGAGGTTATGTGTGTAGATATCATAATTTTGGGGATTTTTAAAATATTTTATTTGCTTTTAGTTTTTTGTACATAATGGGGCACATTTACCCGGTCCTGTCGCGATCCCTGATCCGGACTGTCTGACAAGGAGGAAGTCCGGTGCGATTCACCAAGATTGTTCGCCCGATATCCTGCATGTGTCGCTTCCCGGCTGAGGTCCGCCGGAGTTCACCTTCTTCTTCCCGGTGTATGTGAGTGCATGTCTTTTAAATCCCCCGCTTAGCCCGAATCAGTCGGATGGTTCGACTGCCACGCCCACCGATTTGTGTCGCATGGAAGTCGTCGCAATTGTGCCAAAATCCAATCACGCACGCCACAAAACCCCTGTTAAATGTGGCACAAATCGGAAATAGTCTGGAAAGCCGACGGAAATGCGGTGTGCGGACCCTCAGTAAATGTGCCCCAATAGGTTGAGCAATGATTTTATTTTATTGTAGGGGTTGGTTTGGATGTTGCAATACCAAATATGTTGAAGTGTTCCTCTATCCGCAGATCAGTGGCGTAACTAGGAATTAGTGGGCCCCATAGCAAAGTTTTGGCTAGGGCCCCCTCCAACCATAGGTCCTAAATTTTATATAGGGGTTTCCATTATCTTTTTCTATTATGGAGGAGATTAACAGAGACCGGCAGTAGATGAAGCTCTGCAGAAGGTTTCCTTATACCCCGTCTACTGTATTAATAGCTGTAATAATAATGCTGACTGCTACACATGTTTCTCTGTTATAAGTAATGGTAGAAGTTATGGCGCTGGGGGAGGGGCTTCTATTTACTGCCGCTCTCCGTTATTCTCCATAATGGAAGAAGATAAAGGAAACCAATCAAGGCCGCTCCTGCTCAGTACCAGTATATGGGCCATGTCTCCTCCTCATTAACTAGTCAGGAGGTTTAACCCTTACACTGCTGAGCCACTAGCTGCAAGAAAGCAGGGTAAGGGTTAAATCTCTGGACTCCTTGCTTCATTTTACAAAAGTTACTTATAAGCAGGAACAGGAGCAGCAGAACCTTCCACTACATGCGCCAGCCGCTGCAGAATACCCCAATACACACGCCGACCACTACAAAACTTCCAATACATGCGTCATTCGCCGCAAACCCCCCCAATACATGAGCCAACTACCGCAGAACCCCCCAATACACAAGCCAACTACCGCAGAACCCCCCAATACACAAACCAACTACCGCAGAACCCCCAATACACAAACCAACTACCGCAGAACCACCCAATACAAGCAGCAGCAGCTGCAGAACCTCCCAATACAAACGCCAGCTGCTGCAGAACCTCCCAATACAAGCGCCAGCTGCTGCAGAACCCCCAATACACGAGCCAACTACCACAGAACCCCCAATACACAAGCCAACTACCGCAGAACCCGCAATACACGAGCCAACTCCTGCAGAACCCCAATACACGAGCCAACTCCTGCAGAACCCCCAATACACGAGCCAACTACCGCAGAACCCCCAATACACGAGCCAACTACCGCAGAACCCCCAATACACAAGCCAACTACCGCAGAACCCCTAATACACAAGCCAACTACCGCAGAACCCCCAATACACGAGCCAACTACCGCAGAACCCCCAATACACAAGCCAACTACCGCAGAACCCCCCCAATACAAGCACCAGCTGCTGCAGAACCTCCCAATACAAGCGCCAGATGCTGCAGAACCTCCCAATACACAAGCCAACAACCGCAGAACCCCCCAATACACGAGCCAGCTGCTGCAGAACCTCCCAATACAAGCACCAGCTGCTGCAGAACCTACCAATACAAGCGCCAGATGCCGCAGGAACCCCCAATACACGAGCCAGCTGCTGACACGAGCCAGCTGCTGCAGAACCTCCCAATACAAGCACCAGCTGCTGCAGAACCTCCCAATACACAAGCCAACTACCGCAGAACCCACCAATCCATGAGCCAGCTGCTGCAGAACCTCCCAATACAAGCGCCAGATGCTGCAGAACCTCCCAATACACAAGCCAACTACCGCAGCTGCTGCAGAACCACTGCTCCACATTTATTACTGACTGCACCACATTTATCACTGACTGCACCACATTTATTACTGACTGCATCACATTTATGACTGACTGCACCACATTTATTATTGACTGCACCACATTTATTACTGACTGCACCACATTTATTACTGACTGCTCCACATTTATCACTGACTGCGCCACATTTATTATTGACTGCACCACATTTATTACTGACTGCACCATAAGATAAGATAAGTGGGGATGATGCAGAGGGGTCTGTATGTGTTTAAGGGACACACTAGGAGAGGTGAGGAGAGCTTCTTAGCTGCTCCTGCACACAGGGGACACTAAGGGGCTAAGGCAGAGTGTGAGGAGACACTGGGAGGACTTATCTCTGCCTGATTCTGGGTCTGCTATGGAGGAGGCTGCTGCTTCTCTGGAGGTGCTGGACGTTCTCCCACTTCTCTGTATGAAGCTTCCCGCGCTGCTGAAATGCAAAGCGGGGATTGGCTGCAGGCTCCTCCCCTCGCTCTCTCCCTCCTGATAGCCTGCATGGAGCCTGCTACAAGGAGCAAGAGGATGGTGCCCGCCCCTAAATACAGCCCTGCACTCAGCGGTACCGCTGCCCTTCTCATTACATGGAGGGGCGTAACTACAGCCAGGGGGAAAGAGGCCCGGGACTCACAGCCGAGTACGGGCCCATGACCCTGCCGGGACCCGTAGCAACTGCTACGTCTTCTACGGCTGTAGTTACGCCCCTGCCGCAGATAGATATACCTACAGCATGCCTGACACCAAGCTGTATTTTTACATAATGTATGTGGAGCCAGCACCATCTTCAGTGGGTGTCAGCCCTTACATATCCTGTTACAAGGTCCCAGATGACACTGCAACCATTATTGCAATTATTAAGCCTGAGCTAGATCCCACAGCCAAAACATTGAATGGTTTTGTTTCCTTATGGGAGTTTTAACCCCTTAATGATCACAGGGATACCATATTTACAAAAATTCTTTATTTTGCCATCTTCTGGCATTAATAACTTTTTCATACTTCAGTGTACAGAGCTGTGTATGGTGTCATTTTTTGCTGAGAGAGAGATGAGATCCCAGACCCCAGGTTGTCTGATTAATTCTTCCATATACTGCCATATTATATATGGCAGTATATGGGGATTTTACTGATCATGCATTAAAATGTGCCACTGAAACACTGTAACGAATGATCAGATGCTATACTGCCTGGGGTCTGCTGTCACAGCAACAGATAGTCGCTCCCTGATGACGTCACGGAGAGAGAAGATCGTGCCAACTTGCCGCTGACTTTTTACTGTTGAAGAGTTAACACCGACTGTGGGTGTTACCAGTGGGTATTTGCTGCAATGTACAGCAAACAGTCAGCTTGTATGGAGAGGGCTTAAAATTATTTTTATAAAAACCTAAATGACATCAACTAGCTCTGGTGGTGAAAAAATGTAAAAGTTATGGTATCCTGCTAAATCAAAAAATCTGGGTTGGGTTTCATGCTTAAGGAAGGTTGCTTGCCTCACTACATTGTGCCTAAAAACCACTACAGTATTGCTGTATATAGTATGATTAATGAGACATCCTAAAAAAAAAGAAAATAAATAAAACTCAAAAATGTTAGAATGCTAGTTTGTTGTATGACACTTAGAGGCGTTTGGTGCAAGTGCTTATGTACTACAATGGGTAACTCAAGCCTGTGTATTGTTTTTATGGCACAAATCATTATGACACATAACCCAATCCCAGGATAAGAGTCAGGGGACTCTAATCCAGAGCTGCACCTTCCACAGTTTGGACACAGCTCCATCTCCATTATCCCAGCCTGCATCCACTACCAGGCTGGTTCACCATTACTGCGGACCACTCTCCATGACCACTCCAGTACTAGAATCTGCTGTTGACCGTTTAGACCCGTTGCCTGCTACCTGTTCAATAAAAAAAGTGAGTTAATTTGCACAAAGGTGCTTCCGTCTGATCCTTGGAAATCACGGGTTTCCCCGTCCATTACCCAGGGACCAATCTTACAGACACTTATGGCCCAGGGAGAACCAGTACATCAACCTCTCCCTCCATATTTCTTGCACACACCACCTGCTGGAGACCTTCCTAAGCTGTAAGACAGCCCTCTGGTCCCCATACCAAGCACCGCAACATCAGCGTGCACTATGCCGCAACCACCAGCCACTCCGGTATTCTGGGCCCTGGCTGCCTCTAGGCCCCAAGAAAAGGCTAGGCCCCAAGAAAAAGGCTAGGCCCAAAGAATAGGCTAGGCCCGGTGGGGATGTTGCACTTGTAATCCCAGCATGATGATGCTCATGGCAAAATTGGTTTATAAATTGCTTTATAAATAACAGTCCCCTCTTACCAGGGGCTGCGACTCCTCTTGAAACCAAGCCTTACTGCAAATAATACATTTACAGATCCATCTTCTGGTGCAAACATTTTTTGATGCGTCATTTTTTGTCTCCTTTTCAGGCCTGATCATTAATGGGTTAATGCAAATTTGTAGAAACCAAAAAATCAAGTCAACTATACCTCATCAACTGGAGAATGAGTACTAAATTCATTATCATTCTACAGATGTCACCAAAAATTGATTGTTTAACCCGTTCTCCAGACTTTTTCTCATGGTTGCCCCAGCCTATATAACAGTTGTATCTTTTCATTTGTACTCTGAAACCTGATCTGTACTTTGTTATATTAAACCAGCAGGTTGTTTGTATAGATGAGAGAAGTTATTAGTGGCAGTCCCTCACCTCAGCATCTCACATGCTTTTTCTATATATACCCACATGGCAATAACATGCTGTGACTTACACAGACATTCCACAACGTTTTCTGCTTAGGTCAACTGTCAAGTGAGAAACACTAAAGCATTAAAGAAATAACCCCTTGGATCTATTAAAACTTCAAACAGCTATTTTACATTTCATATCCTGTAGATGTACATATTATAGTTTTATAAGATTGTCTGAGATAAAAAATGTAACCTGTATTCTTTTACAGTGGAAGAAAAAAATATTCAGTATTTAGTATTTTATCTCCCCTTCCTATTGTAGGCCCCCTTTCATATCTCCCTCATTTTGTAACCCCTAACCCCGTCTTATTATGGCCCCCTGGTACCTCCCTCTCATCTCCCCCTCTTTTTCTAACCTACTCTCATCTCACGCTACCTTTTTGGCCTCATCGTCTGTTCCCCCTCTCATATGTGGTTTTCTCATCTCCCTCCTCTTAATGTTGCCCACTTTTTTTGTGACCTGCTCTCATTGTGGGCCCCCTCATCTTCTTTGCCATCTCTCATCTTCTTTCTCTTAATGTTTCCCCTTGTATCCTCCCCTCTTATTATGGGATCGTTTAATCTCCCTCTCATTTTGTAGCCCCCTCATCTCACCCCTCTTATTGTGGGCCCCTTTGCATCTCCCCCTCTCATTGTGGGCCTACTCGATCTCCTGTAGCCCCTTTCAACCCCTCATTTTCTGACCCACTCTCACCTTCACCTCTCATTGTGGGCCCCTCATCTTGTTGGCCCCTCTCATTTTCCCCCTTTGTGTAGCCCCTCTCATATCCCACTTTTTAATGTTGCCCCCTCTTATCTCCCCCTCTTTTTGTGGGCTCCCCTCACCCCCCCCCCCCCATCTTAGTGTGGCCCCCTTTCATCTTTATAGGGTAGTTAAAAAAACAAACACACCTTCCCCTTCTTCTCTGCTTCTGTACACAGCAGGCTCGCAGGTGTTATCATATTGGGCCTGCCAATCTGCTGCACATAGCAGCAGAGGGGCACAATGATGATGCTGAGAGCTCATAGCTCTCTGCATCATCATTGCTTTCAACACCATCTGTGTCGGATGGGCACAGAGTTGAAGTCGCAAATGGTAAAAAAGAGTCGGCGTGACTAGGGGCGGAGTCAGCAGGTTTTGGGGCCCACCGGTGCTTTCACCATCACACTGATGGGTCAGTCCAACCCTGCATAGGTAGATCTCCACTATGAGAGACAAAAAGTGAAAACAATTCCAAAAAAATCACAGTCTGATTTATAAGGAATCTGCAAATTGTGGTAGGAAATAAGTATTTGGTCACCTACAAACAAGCAAGATTTCTGGCTCTCGCAGACCTGTAACGTTTTCTTTAAGAGGCTCTTATGTGCACCACTCATTACACGAGTAATGGCTCCTGTTATCAGAATAAAAGACCAGTCCACAACCTCAACTAGTCACACTCCAAACTCCACTAAGGTGAAGACCAAAGAGCTGTCGAAGGACACCAGAAACAACATTTTAGACCTTTGGGACATTTTGGAAAAGCGGTCAGTAACCACCCAGATGACGGTGTTGCCAGATGATGGTGGCAGATCCATAATAAAGTCCATTGCCACAGGAGACCTTGGACAGGTAGGCACGGGTAACGGTAACAGAAGACCAGCAGGTTTTTGTTGTGAGGGCTTATTGCAGGCACAAGAGGCACAGGAACCCACAAAATCCCAGGCCACCCATAGAATCGGGAGATGAGGGCCACAGAGCACTGCACCCTAGGGTGCCTTGCACACGAGAAGAATGTCCCCATGTCAGGATCCTCTTTCGAACACCAGGTCACACATAAGTCTTGCCAGGAGGTAGTTGCCGTAGGTCCACCGGCACTGCCAGCATAAGTCTTTCTGGAGGAACGATATGTCTTGTAGCAGAATCCTCCCCCATAACATCGGAAGCACGGGACAAGGTGTCAGCTTTGATGTTTTTCTCAGCAGAACGGAAATGGATCTGAAAGTCAAAGCAGGAAAAGAAGAGAGACCACAGGGCCTGACCCGAGTCCAGTCGCTGAGCCGTCTTAAGGTATTGAAGAAAGTTTTGGAGAAGAAGCCGCTGGTGAGAGTTTGGCCCTTAGGCCCGTTCTTGGTACGGACCGCCCAAGCTCCCACTGAGGAGGCATCAACTTCCACAAGGAAAGGCTTTTTGGTATTAGGTCGGGTAAGAACTGATGCAGATGAAAAGGCGAGTTTTAATTTAGTGAAGGCCTCCTCCGCAGCTGGAGACCAGACAAGAGAATTGGCACCTTTATTCGTAAGCGCCACCATCGGGGCTACCAGAGACGAGAAATGTGGGATGAATTGTCTATAATAGTTCGCAAAGCCCAGAAATCTCTGAATGGCACTTAGTCTCACTGGACATGGCCACTGAAGAACCGCAGACAACTTGGCAGGATCTATCTGCAAGCCTTTATCAGAGATTATGAAACCAAGGAATGGAAGGCTCTTCTGCTGAAACTGGCACTTCTCCAGTTTGGCATAGAGATGGTTGACTCTGAGGCAGCTGAGAACTTGCCGTATGTGGGACTGGTGGGACTCGAGAGCCACAGAATACACAAGGATATTATCCAGGTATACCAGAACACAACTGTATAACAAGTCCCTTAAGATGTCATTAACAAACTCCTGAAAAACGGCTGGCGCATTACAAAGTCCAAAAAGCATAACTAAATATTCAAAATGCCCATCACGGGTATTAAAGGCGGTCTTTCACTCATCCCCCTTCCTGATGTGGGTGAGGTTGTAGGCCCCACAAAGATCCAATATGGATAAAACTTTTTCGCCCCATAGACGGTCAAACAGCTCCGTGATCAGCGGTAGAGGATAGCGATTCTTATCGGTGACCTCGTTAAGACCGCAATAGTCAATACAGGAGCAGAGAGAGCCATCCTTCTTGGAGACAAAGAGAAACCTGCTCCAGCTGGAGAGGAGAATCTGGGTATGAAGCCCCTTTGCAGATTCCCCTTCATGTATTCAGATACGGCAGCAGTCTCAGGAACCGAGAGCAAAACTAATAGAGACATAACCCAAACGACTTGAAGCTGTAATTGCAGCAAAAGGTGGCACTACAAAGTATTAACTTAAGGGGGCCGAATAATATTGCATGCCCCACTTTTCAGTTTATTATTTTTTTACAAAAGTTTCAACTATCCAATACATTTTTTTCCTTGCAAGAGTTAACTCTGTGGGATCTGTAATTGCTTATTCCTACCACCTGTGGCAGGCCTGAGTTTCCCTACAAGTGTCCAGTTGAGCTTTGACTCCTTGCTGGTCAAAATGCTATCTATTTCTGGTTTCTGAATTCTTGCCTGTGTATTGACTAGTCTATTTGGATTGTGATTTGGTTGTTGTTATTCCCCGCTGTTGCCGACTCGGATTGTTTACCTCAACTTATTGGGTTTGTTTGTCTGTATTGTTACGTGTTCACACCCTACCCAGGGAGGGAACGTTGCCCAGTTATTGGCCTCTGTTTAGGGGGGACCCAATAAGTAGGTATGGACAGATTGGGGGTCTCAGTGTCAGGGCTCACTGTTCTTGCTTGTGTCCTGCCATTACACGGTGTATGTAAGTGCATTGGTTGCGACACAATTTTAATCTTAAATCCCACACTCAGTCCGAATCAGTCGGATCATCTGACGGCCTGCCCCCCCATTTCTGTCGCATGAAAGCCAGGGGCGCTGCTAAATCCGTGTTCTTGCAGTGAAATCCCTGAAAACCATGAACAGTCCGACGGAAATGCAATCCGTAAATAAGCCCATATATCTTTATGAGTGTAGCCTGAAAAATGACAAAAGGTAGAAAAGTTCAAGGGACCAAATACTTTTGCAGGCCACTGTATGACTTTGAAGCATGGAGGCAGATTGTAGCTGCAAGCATTGGTAATGGTAGAAAGATCAGGAACCACTCTCTGTCAAAATGATCCTTTATTCCTTCTTATTCTCATTAAAAGAGCAATGAAACCACTTCACATTGCCAACTACTTCTCCAGGCTTCAATCAAACATTAATCAAGTCCTGTTTTTTAGATTTTTTCAGGCAAATTTTTCCTGTATCATGACCTCTACTGTGTCATCTTTCTTGGACCAGCTCTTTGATACCGTATAGAGGGAAAGTTCCTAATGTCACTAGCATTAGCTTTTTGGATTTTTACCAGTGTCACATTGTGACCTCTTATCAGATCCCTGCCCCGTACTGAATACATTCATTGGAGTCGTGCCATTCACCAGTTGACTTTAGTGCTTGGCGCAACACGTTGACCATTGATCCCTGGCAACACCACTGGTGCAGGTTTCACAAGATGCATTGATCCATGTTGTAAAGGTTGCTACAAGTTGGTGGTCTCTGCTATTTACTTTACGTCAGCTTACCAAAATGTGGTAACATGAAAGATCAAGGTTTCATTAGTCTCCTAATATGTGCATGTAATATAAGTTAGGTGGGTGTCCATACCATATGACTCTCATTATTGTCAAGAATAACAACACCATAGTTGACGCTGTCATGACCTCTCTCTATCAGTGAGGTGATGTCACACCGCTTTTCCACAATTCTGAATAGAAGGTTGGTCAATTTGTTACCTTTCCATTCCCAGACTCCTGAAAACCCTTCCTAACACCAACCTATAATGCCCCCTTCTGCACAGCTGCTGCCTTATAATGCCCCTTTTCAGGTAGGTGTCCCCTAATAATGTCCCCTTTTACTGACTCTTTTCCTACAGCCTCCCCTTGTAAAGCACCCCTTTTCTACAGCCCCCGTTTTAGAATAGCTCTTTTCTTGTAACTTCCCCCTTCCCCTGAATACAAGAAATTACAACATTACACAGAGGAAAATTGAAGAGGACAACTTCTCCTGCTCTGGGGAAGCGTGGAAGGTGAGTATCTGTTTTTTTTTTTCTTCAGATGTGACTTGGTGCTATCTAGAGGATAGGGGGACAACAAGCTGATCAGTTGGGATCTGACTGTTGGGACCCCCACTGATCACAAACTGACACCAACTATCCATAGGCCCCATTCTGAATCATAAGGCAAATGGAGCATTCCTCCTGCCTCTCCAGTATAGAAGTGTAAGCAATAGCTCAGCACAGTGTTCCACTATCTCATGTAGACAGTCGATGGGTTTGCCGGAGATAGCTGAGCTCTGTTCTCGGCATTTTCTGTTACTCCTGTACTACTTTTTCCTACAAACTTATTATCCAGCTTCCAAAAAATTCCTATATAAACAGTCTCCGAAAGTCATTAACTGTGCATAACTAATTTACTTAGCGGAATCAGAATAAAACTCTATTAGCAGCTATATTGTTCTTGGCCAAATTTATAGTGATATGTGATCAAGCAGTTCCTTCTTTCCCATAAACAGCATGTTATCATAATTACAATTCTGCACTGTGAGGGAAGCATGGACTCTGTGCATCATATATATATATTGTACCTATATGCTATAACACCTGCACTGTGGTCGGTCTGTGCAATTGAGCCTATACAGCTGGTCTTAGATACGTTCAGTGTCTATTGGACTGCCCAAAACACCTAACCTATACTCTCACAGTTAAAAGTCCACATTTGACCAGAGTAATAGGATACCTGTTTTTGTGATTGGTGGGGCTCCCACTGAATAGGGGGGCAATTATATTTTGGACAACCACTTGATGGTTGGAATATTATTAATAATAATATTATTATTATGATGGGTGTGACAGTTTATATATGTATATATTATAGTTTTAGGGTGCGTCCACACGTTCAGTTTTTCAGATGCAGTTTTTTATGCCCAAACCAGGAGTGGAATGAAAATAGAGGACGAGCAGCACTTCTTAATGATAAGTCCTCATCCATTATGATTTGGGCCTGCTTTTGGCTTCAAAAACTGCATCTGAAAAACTGAACGTGTGGCTGTACACTTAAGAGTCCAATTTCCAATCATTCATAGTCATGTGCAGTTGGCCTAATTGTGTTAAATTTGTGGAAGTCAGACTCCCATTCTCATGATCAGTATGGGGCTTATTTACTAAGGGTCCCGCGGACCGCACTTTCGTTGGCTTTTAGTAATTATCGGGATTCGCTCCGCTGGGACAGGTATTTAGAAGGGGATTTTGCCACAATCACACTGACTTTCAAGCAACAGAAATGGGGGGGGGGGGGGTTGGATGATACGACGGATTTGGACTGAGCGCAGGATCTAGCTTTAAAAATGTGTCGCAAGAGAATGCACTTACATGCATCGGGAAGAAGAAGGTGAACTCCGGCGGACCTGATCAGGGAAGTGACACATGCAGGAAATCAGGCACACGATCTAAGTCAGTGATGGCGAACCTATGACACGCGTGTCAGCACTGACACGCGTAGTCATGTTCGCTGACACGCTGGTCGTGGCTGTGTGGCTGGTCGCCATTGTCTGTGGGCGGTCGGCCGCGCAGGTGGCCGGGGGGGCGGCCGCGCAGGTGGGCGGGCGCTCTGTGATACGGCACTGCTTCTGTCCTCCCATCCTGCTCTGCGGAGGCCGCGCACTCCGCACGAGCGTGGAGACAGAGCAGCCCCGGCAACCTGTGCTGTGCCTGCTGCAGCCCACTCAGCTCCAGCCTCTGCTCCTGGCCCCGATGCCCTGCGCTCCGGGATGAGAAATAGAGTCAGCCCGCAGCGGAGCACAAAATACCTCTCCCCGGCGGCGCCTGATTTCCTGCGTGGTGACGCACCAGCACTCAGTCTCAGTCAGTCCTGCACTTCACTGAGTCGCTGCATTCCGGCCCGCGGCTGCTGCACATGCTAAGTAAATATATATTTTTTATCTACTGATGTGGAGGGTTGTGATTTGGCCCTGTGACTATACTGGTGGTGGGTGGGGGAGGGGGTGGCGTGGTGGGCTGTAACTATACTGGGGGGGCCGGGCCTGTAACTATACTGGGGGGCCCTATGACAATATTGGGGAGGGGGGAGGCCCTGTGACTATACTGGGGGCCCTATGAAAATATTGGGGAGGGAGGAGGCCCTGTGACTATACTGGGGGGGCCCTATGACAATATTGGGGAGGGGGGGGCCCTGTGACTATACTGGGGGCCCTATGACAATATTGGGGAGGGGGGAGGCCCTGTAACTATACTGGGGGGCCCTATGACATTATTGGGGAGGGGGGAGGCCCTGTGACTATACTGGGGGCCCTATGACAATATTGGGGAGTGGGGGAGGCCCTGTGACTATACTGGGGGCCCTATGACAATATTGGGGAGTGGGGGAGGCCCTGTGACTATACTTGGGGCCCTATGACAATATTGGGGAGGGGGGGCCCTGTGACTATACTGGGGGGGGGGCTGTCGCTGGACTGCCACAGGTTCGCCATCACTGGAAGAATTCCCCCACACTTATCATGGCACCCCACACAAGTTAAATAACAGCAAGACCAACAAAAGAAATCTACTGACAGATTAACAAAGAAGTCACTAAGCAGGTAAGTTAAATAATTATACATATTTGTTATTTAAACTCTAAATATCACAAAATTAGTTTTTTTTTCTAAAGGCGACACACCACCCGAGTTATGCTCGTTTTTTTGGCGAATTTTGACACGCCAAGCTCAAAAGGTTGCCCATCACTGATCTAAGTGAATAGCGGCAGAGTTCATTATCGTCGGACATTCCGGATCGGGTATCGCGCCAGGGTCGGGTAAGTAAATGTGCCCCTATGTGTTTGTGTGGAAAGGAGGCACTTATACTTGGGACCACACCTTTAATAGTGTGCTTTCCATTCTGCTGAGCTGCACAGGCCTACTAGAGTATTCCTGTGGTTTCTGTCACCAAGACTTTAAGGTTGATGCCACACTTTGGGTTTTTGGACCCTGCATTTTCAGTCCATTTAAAAACACAAGCATTTTTGAATGTTTACCATGCGTTTGGCTGCTTTGAACCTGTTTATCTTCATTTGTAGAAGTGTAGGTAGCTGTGAAAACTAGCCAAACACATGGTATACATTCAAAAATGCATTAGTTTTTAAAGGAACTGAAAACGCATGCTCTAAAACTGTCCAAAAATGTGACGTGTGGTATCACTCTAAGAGAAGATCCTGTAAATTTTACAGGGTGGTATCTCCTTGGATTCCCAGCACATGCCACAGATATACGATAGAATTAAAATTTTATGGCCAAAGCCAAACTTAAAACGAAGAAATTTTTGTGATGTTCCTCAAACCATTCAGAACAATTTCTGAAGTGTAGCAAGTTACATTGTTCTGCTTAAAGAGCCCACTTCTATTAGGAAATACAGCTACCATCAGTGGTTGTGCCTTGTCAGCACCAGGGTTAAGCTAGGTCATGCATGTAAAATTCACAGGGATGCCAGGACCCAAGGTCTCAGTAGTAGACTGCCAAGAACATCACACATGTCTTTGCAGGCTTTCCTTTTCCTATAGTGTATTGCAGTGCCATCATTTTACCAACCAATCAATATTATTTAAAGGAAAATGTGAATGAACAAATCAGGCTCCTTCTTTTCAAAGTCCCAGGTCTGATGGAAAGGGCTCCAGGAGGACAGAAACAGCTTACACAACCTTGTGGTCTTGAAAAAGAGCCCCAAACTTGGCCCAGCAAAAATAGCGACTAGATCAGGGCCCCTATAGATGTCTATTGTGCAAGGCATCGGTGAGGCATCAGTTCCTATGGACATGGGCAGACTGAGCTGTGCTCACCCATGTTCACCTGAGCAATAGAAGGCACAAACTTTACCCTGTTTGCGACCCTTAGTCCACACGCCTGTGTGTATGAGGGTACAGAGTGTAATTGTGATTGTGGCCCTAATTGTGTTCAAGCCCCCCGCGCTGCCGTTTTCCTATCAAAAGGGGGGCCCGAGAGGCTCACAGTACCCACTAAACTCCCTATTCCCGGGCCCTATATGAGAAAAAAAAAAATCTGTACTTACCTTCCAGCTTCTTCTCCCAGTGTGGACTGGTAGAGCTATATACTGAGGGGACATCTGCTGGGGCTGTCTATACACTGTGTGAGCACATGCAGGAGCTATCTATATACTGAGTGGGCACGTTCAGTAGAGTAGGGTCCTGTCTATGTATTAATGTGGGAATGGACACCGGTAGGGGAGGGTCCCCCAAATTCCTAGTGGCATCCCTGCATAGGGTCACTAGTGGGATCATCTGCTGGGTAGTTTGAGTCTAGAGAGCAAGCTCTAAGCACTTACCTCACACACTAGTCTGATCTTCACACTTTGGACCACTTTTGTAGGCCCTAACCAGGAACATTTCGGTTTTAAAGGGGTTCTAAAGGGGTATAAAATATCACAAACGCTATACTCTTCCTTCTCTGGCCCTCTGGTTCAGCAAGGCACTGCCTTTTATACAGAGGATAATAGTCTGCAACTGCTTATGCAGCAGGTGCATGGTTTGAATATGACTCCACTGTTCATATACAAACAATGGCTGACTATGATGGGTGGTGTTACATGGAACTGGAGTGCTGTACAAATGTGAATATAGGGCATTTGTTACATTGCTCAAATAAAGAAAGGGAACACCAAAAAAACCTAATGTACTTCCAAGTCAGTCACACTTCTTTGAAATCGACCTGTCCAGTTATGAAGCAAAACCGATTATGAATCCATTTCTCCTGCTCAGGAAGTATAGCTGTGTATAGAATTTAATGTGAGCTGTGGTGAGAAAATTGTCTGTCAATCAAATGTCCAGAGCATGAAGCAGATACCAGGAGACAAGCCAGTACGCCAGGAGATGTCAAGGGGGGCATATAAGGTCAACAAACCAGCAGCAGCAGTGCTAGAGCCCAGTAAATTTACCAACAGGTCACTAACATCAATGGGGGTCATTTACTAAGGGCCCGAATCGCTCTTTTTCGCCAGGTTTCGCGAAAATTGGTTTGCGCAGAATTGCCCCGGGTTTTTGGCGCATGGGATCGGATTGTGGCACATCGGCTCCGGCATGCATGCGACGGATATCGTGGGTGTAGCCACCGGAAAACCAGACAGATTCTGAAAAAATGCGGTATTTTTTAATAAAATGTGTCGCCTGACACGCGCATTTACATGCACTGAGGATAGGTTGGTGAACTCCAGTGGACCTCGCCGCAACAGCGACACTGGTTGACATCAGCAACAGCGACACTTAGTGAATCGCCAGAAGACACGAATCCTTGACGGAGAAAGCGCTGCAGGATCGTGACAGGACCGGGTAAGTAAATGTGCCCCAATGTGTCTACTCAAACTGTCAGAAACAGGGCTCCATGTCCATAATTAAGCATAAAGTGCATTGGCAATTGACAGAGAACACAAAGATTTGCATTTCTGGAGACGTAGTGGAGAGCATTCTGCTACCTGCAAAATCTTTTAGCATGACCAGTTTTGCAGTGGGTCAGTAATAGTGTAGGAAAACAGTACCCCATGTGCTAACCAGAGGTATCCTGACTACAATTGGGTATTGGGATGAGATCTGACCCCATTGTGAGACTGCATTTAGGTGGAGTGGGCCCTCGGTTCCTTCTGATGAAAGACAATGCTAGACCTCATGTGACAGTAATGTGTCAGCATTTCCTACTTGGCCTGCCCAATCCCCAGACTTAAATCTAATCGAGTACATCTGGGACATCATATATCGTTCCATCCATCAAAGCCACGTTGCACCACATACTATACAGGAGTTGACTGATGCGGTAGGAGATCCCCCAGGAAAACATCTTTCTCTTCATCAGGTTCATGACCAGCCATTGAAGGAAGGTCATACAGGCAGATGGGGGCACACACTACTCAGCCTAATTTCCTGGTCTGGAGGCATTTTCATTGGAGTTGGATTTGCTCCAGACCTATCCAGGCATATCCATATTAATTTTGATTTTCATAGATCATTTTCTGTTTCCTTGAGATATAGAATATTGTATTATATGGTTCCCTTTATTTTTTATGAGAAGTGTAATTTTTATACACCTTAGTTAAAAATAAAACCTGATCCTGGACAATGGGAGGAGAAGCAGGAGGCTAGTTGTGCCAAAACTTCTGTCAACTACAACACAGATGTGATCAGATACTAAGTATGGTCATGCTGGCAGATTGATAGTAAAGGGATGCATATCTGGAGGGATGAATAGTCTCTGTTATATACATTGTATATCAGTACAGATAGATAATATAGGACGTGGTAGATGTAAGAGGATCTCCCTGCCTGCCCCCCAGTAGGCGCCCCTCTTGTCACAGAGCCAAGTGATCATATGACAGGCCTCGCCATCAGTGTAACGTGACCCCTCTGCTCCCGCATGGTGCAAACTTCTGCAATCCACGACGTCACGGACAACGCCCCCTCCGTGCCCCTCAGTTTCTATGGCTAAGGAGCGGGCGGCTGCATTCCTGTGGACACGCCCCATCATCCGTCCGTCACTGCCGCACACCTCCTCCCCTCCCCCGGGACTGCCGACGTCATATCACCAGCCGGCTGCGAGGAGAAAACCGGCTTCTACCGGCCAGAGGAGACACAGAGCGGAGAGCTAACGGGAGCATGAGCCACTGACCGGAGAACAGCAGCACCTATCTGTCCGGCACCGGGGACATGGCTCAGAGCAAGGACACCCTTCTGCACCTCCTGGCTGGAGGGTAAGAGCAAGGGGCATCACATTGCGGGCATGTATTTTCTGTGTCTCTCACAAGTATTAGGGGACTACACTTCCCAGTATGCCCTGTCACTACAAGGCAGGTGTACAGTCATGTATTATGGGTCACCAGGTTATATGTATGTTACTGGTTGTAGAGGTCATTCATAATCCAGTGCCATATCCTCCAATATTATAATGTGCTAGTACAGAATAATCTAGTATAATGTCATATAAAGTAGAGTGATTGTAGTGATACCCAGTATAACAACCACCTTATACCATTGTGCCATGTCCTCCAATATTATAATGTGCTAGTCCAGAATAATCTAGTATAATGTCATATAAGGTAGAGTGATTGTAGTGATACCCAGTATAACAACCACCTTATACCATTGTGCCAGCTAATTCCTAGTAATGCAGTCAGGTGGCATCAGGCTCCCATGTTCTTCCTGCATTCGTCTTTATGTGTTGTGGCTTTTAACCCTTTCACCACAGTCTTTAAAATACTTCCTTAAAGTAAGTTCAGTCCCAGGGTCATAGGAAGGAAGCAAGGTCACAGGGAGATTAGTGACACATGGCACAGGGAGGATCTATAATGGAGGGTTACTCTGTATCCATGGTAAAGGAGATGTCACAGGCTGAGGTCATTATAAAACATTTGTCATTGTTCCTTCATCTACAAATAAGTTTCCCTTTCTTCACAATGATTCTTCAAGCTGTGAAAAGTTAGAAGTTTACTGAGTGAAAAGGAATTAGATAGTGATGGGTTAAAGACAACAAGCTAATTATTAAAGGGGTTCTGCAGTGACTAGGCTTCCTACTGATTCAACTACCAGACTATACCGCAGCCTGAAAGCCACGTGTTGGAGACCACTTCTATTATGGGTCATGTGCTACCTCAGGGCCTTGTACCCCACGTGAAAGAGGAAACAATCAGATAATACAATGCTATTACAGTAAATGCTGCTGCAAGGGATTTTATTTTCAGATTATGCTCCTTACAAATGAAGGGGCTTGTCACTGGCGATGTGATGGGGTAATGTGACTGCCCTCAAGGTCTCTGATGACATTGTGTGTTGGAACTGGTGGTCATGGTGTTAGGGTGAAGGTGTTCAGTTTCTTTGGACCATTATTAATGAACAGAATGGCACAGACACATGCAGCACTTTCTTTTGAAGAAGATAAGATGTTAAGTAGATTAATAGGGATGTAGTTGAATGAATGGTAATTAACCCTTTGAGGTCAATATGTAAGGTCTTGTAGAAGTCTCCCACTGGTCTGCTGACATCTCATTCATTTCTATACATTTTCTATACTTTCCATGGGCTCATCATGTGTAACAGTAACCTCAGTGCCTCATGTGATGGCCTGATGTGACGGAGGCGGCTGCTCCTGTCCTGACTGACAGGTTGTGTCACTGTGTGGGTTTGGTTTTCATGGTTCCTCTGATGCTTCTTCTTTTTAATCTGTTTTACTTTCCAGTGACTCAAGCGTAATTTCCAGGGTTGCTCTTTTCTCCTAACCCTTTGTGTGCTGCTTTGTACTACTTGATTTAGCTATATTATCTGGCACTATGCACTACTTCCTGTCCTAGAAATGCATTGCTGCTTATCTGTTATCTTATCACATCAGCCAGTATTTAGTAAATTGATTCCTCTGAATCCATTAGTGAACCTGGATCTGTAAACATGGGAATATATGGGTTTTATATAATCTTGTTAGTTATAGATGTCCCACTTCATGCATGATCATTATTGGGTGGCCTATCTTTGATAGTAAATATTTTGAAATTGCCTTATGATGTCCTATGTCAGTGATGGCTAACCTATGGCACTGGTGCCAGAGGTGGCACTCGGAGCCCTTTCTGTGGGCACTTAGGCCATCACCAGAGATGACTCCAGGTATCTTCCTGCAGTCCCAGTAAGCCCAGGACTTGCTGTGCACAGAGCTATTTTAAAGAGACAGCTGTACCTGGGACTATTTTCTGTTTTATTGGTGTCCTCAATGAAAACTATGACAAAGAAGGGAGTATAAATCACAAATTAAATTTCTGTGTTGGCACTTTGCGATAAATAAGCGGGTCTTTGTTATAGTTTTGGCACTCGGCCTCTAAAAGGTTTGCCATCACTGTCCTATGTGATCACATCCACAATGATCTACATTTTTTATCTAACCGTTTCCCTTGATTAGAAAATGTATTAAAGACCCCAAAAATCCAGCCCGATCCTTCTTTTTGCCATCTACACTACTGCTAATCTATCTGCATAAACCATTCAGGTATGAGCTGGACACACTGGGTTATGCATTGCTTCCTTATTTTGTCCCTGTCCCAGGCATTGAGTGCCAAGATGTGATTGCATCCTCTATACCCCCTATAGCAGTGGTGGCGAACGTAAGGTATGGGTGCCAGAGGTGGCACTCAGAGCCCTTTTTGTGGGCACCCAGGCCTTCACCCCAACACAGTTTGCCAGACAGGACTCCATGCTTCCTCCTGCAGTCCAATACAGCCCAGGACGTGCCGTGTTCAGTGCCATTTTAAAGCAACATCCTTGTCTGCCAGGGCTACAGGAGGAATGAGAAGGCGTGGATAGAGAGAGATTATTTATGGAGCTCCTGTTCTGGGAACCCGGGTTCTTGCTTTTCAGGGGACCCGACAGGGAAGCTACAATCCAAATTTCTCCATCATCTTTCTATTACATTGGTGAACTCAGAACGCCAATACGATTGAAACTTGTGATACAGCAGGGGCCAATAAGTGACTGCTTAAATTGTCATGTTGGCACTTTGCGACATATACGTGGGTTTTGGTTTAAGTCACTGCCCTATAGCTATGCCACCCACCATGTCAAGACTTTATCTGGTCCAGTTGTTGGTTGTGCATGTATATACATCTCTTAAATTGTTGATTTCAACCTATGATCCAGCAGCACTGGCACTGCTACAGGTTTAAAGATGCTGCATGCAGATCACATGAGGATTTTAGAAAGCCTCCTTATTACATGTATTCTGTAACTTGAAACACCAATGCTGTCCACTAACTAACTGTTCCTGGGCCCTTAGGGAAAGGAAAACGTAATGGTCTGGATCCTTCTAGCGCACGCTATGTCCCAGTGATTATATAACAACCCCCCCCCCCCTGCCTTGTGTGATGAGGCTTACATAACCTCCCTGCTGTGCAGCTGGCTCCCGTGCATCACAATTGGACATGTACTGTGCCTGTTTTGATCTGTGGTCCTTGTGGAGAAGCCGGAAGTATATAGACCGGTTTATGATGAGGATGATGGTGGCTCAGGTCACATGCATTCTGTGTCTACATATTGTCAGGAAAATGCAAACTATGATTTTGATCAGAATATGGAATTCCTTCATGTATATTTAGATAATGGAATAGATAAGTAATAAGTAAAAGTGCTTGTGTCACCAGAACAAAAGGAAGGATGATGTATTTTGTTTACCCTATGAATCCCTTTAAGACTAGGACAGCTATCCATGCCATGATCAGCCTGGCATCCGAATCCTGCAACGTTGTTATTCTCCGCATAGTCATTGAAATGGCTTTGTGTATTGACGGGAAATGCTGTCATATCCCCACCGTGCACAATATGGTGACTCTTGTGGATTCACATCATATGACTAATAGCTAATCTACTGTACAGTGTAAGACAATATTGCAATATGGCGGCTTCCATAGATCAGTGTGCGTCTTCTAGGTGTAGCGGGTATGCTGTTGTTTAGGTCTTTATAAAACATGTTGCCATAACAAAGCTATGGAGATGTGATGTGCATCATCTGTAGTGTTCTGTCTGCGGTAGAGACATTGTGAAGAGGAAGGGTGTGATGGTTACACTACATGATTAGCCCAGGAAGTCACTGTAGAAAGGCGGGTGCACCCCTTCCGGGTGGCCGCATCAGCTCTCTATTTTAAATATATTTTAAAATATTTTTTTTTAACCCCCTAGTATACTTTAACCCTAGGTTGTCTAATCTATCCCTACAGCATAGCACCCTGGCACATTTTAATAGATTAACAGAAATTACAAGTCCTGGGGTCTTATAAAGACTCCAGGCTATCATGGCAACTGACCATTGCTTCCCAATGATGTCATGGGGAGCAATGATCACAGCCAAGATGGCGACGCATCTCTTACATGTCGCCAGCAGCTTTGCAATTAGTACCAGCACCAATTGTGGTTGTTAGCAGTTGGTGTTCACTATATTATGCAGCAAACACCGTCAGCCCATGAGCCCTCTTCACGCACCCACTGCCGGACATTGTGGAACGGCATGGTGTGGCAATGGGTTAATAGATGTATATTGGTAAATCATGTAATATTCTGTCCACCACACCTACACACACACACACACTACAAAAACATGAAATAAAGTGGCCAACCCCTTTTAACCCTCACGGTTTGAGATCTAGCAGGGGTTCTCTTGTTTCGGGAAGCTTTTAAATTGCTTCCATAAAACTGTAGTGAATGTTATGACATTCTGCTGTGTTGCATTGAATACTTAAGGTTGTAAAAGCTTCCTCCTTCTCACGCGACGTTACCCTTAACCACAACAGTGTTTTTACAGGAGCCGCCAACAAGAATAAACAGCCGGATTCTGCTTGTCATGCCAAGTACTAGATACGTGCACAATAAATATACATGTATGAAAAGTTATATGTTCAAGGGGTGTCCTGTAATTAACATGGATGTGTGTAGAATTAATGCTGTTTTCATTAGGAATTCATATAGGATTAGGTTTTTTTTTTCTATTTGTAAAACTAATGTTTTGAGGAGATTTTTTTTTATAACCAACTTAGGGTAACTTCTTACAAAGCTGCTTCCCTGTTAATAAACTGGGTACCAGCGCAGCAATCCTTTTACTTGGAGCTTGTCATCAGCAGTTACTACAGGGAGCAAGGCGCAAAGAGAATATTTAGGATTGCATGGTGTCCTTGAGAGTCAGTAAGTAATCATAGCTGTGCATAGTTACCAGAAGAGTATGGTCTTGAGGTGAGGTGAGCAGACCCAAAGTGTAGGTTCCGCTTTGGCGTTCAGGCACGTTCCACCCAACCTAGACTGATTGCTGGATTGGCTGCCAAGCAGCTATTCTGAAAAATTAACGCCCCTAACAACTAGCCATGATGCTTCGGGTCTGCTCATCTCTAATCTTGAGTGGTCTGCCTTTCCCTTCAAGATCAAGTTATTTCCACTATTGACATCGAGAGCAGCTTTGAAGATTCTGCCTTTTATCTTTAAAAACAGCAGGATGACCAAACTTCCACAATTGTTCATGTCAGAATTTACCTTTAAGGAAAATTCTCCCAGTGCTACAGTTATTTGAAGGTATTGAAAAGTCTACATTAAGGCAACCACTACTTTAGTAACTGATGTAGAGATTATTTTAGGAGCTACATCCCACAATGAGCAGAAAAAAGTTCAGAAGTTTCCAAGAATTGTAATGTACAAGTCGAGCCTGATGCTAGAATTTTGGGAGCAATTTTTCAGAATTTGTCTATTTATATGTTGCAAGTAGTCTGTGTTCTTGCCCTTCTCTTGACTTGTCGGGACAGAAGAGTCTCATTGAGTACATTTGCCGTCAGCGAGCTGGTGTAATGTTGCATCATGTTCCCGTAGCTAATGAGAAGTGAACTTTGTGCACACTTGGGCATTGTCCCTTAAAGAGACATTGTGATAGCGGAAATAAGGCCAGGATCTTTTGTCTCGATGTAGGTAAAAGGCAATTAATGATTAAAGATGCAATGTCTGATCAGAAGTTTCTGTCCACATCTGTGTTGGTTGGCAATGACTTGAGTAGTGAAGGCAGCTAGTTCCAACTTTTGTACAGGTAAATATTGTATAACATGCAATCAATTTCCTTAAAAAAATTTTCAGAAAAAAATTGGCTAATGTTTGGCTTTCATGTTTGTCTTTCTTTTCAATTAAATTTTAACTATCTGGCAATTAGAGGATTGGACTTGTGAGGCTCATTGCTGGTGTACCTTAACCTGGGGTATCAAAAAAAAGTGGGAGAAAAAGTTCTACCTAGATTACCAAGAAGAAAGACTGCTGTATACAATTGAAAACAATTTTCATTTTCTTTTCCAAGAAAAGTGCCTTGCCCCATCCTCAGAGGTAACTACAGTATTTGGGATACTGTATGCTGCCTAAGACACAATGGTAACCTCCCGAGGGGCCTGTTAGTGATTTAAACCTGTGCGGAAATGAGGTATCTGTAGGCAAGGTCTACTACTACTACTCCCAGCATGCCTTCAGAGGCACTGCCTATCTGGTGGACAGTGAACTCTTCCAGGGACATGCCGCTATACTTGCAGTCTAGAAGGGTGATGAGAGTCGGGGTGCAGCAGGATTAGATGTGTGCAGTACACAATATTTTGGGGGCTCCCGAGACCTTTGTGCTGGGTCAGGTTTGTTTGTGCTGCAGGATGACACGTTTTGGGTTTCGGGCCTGCCAGGCAATGACTTGATGCAGATGGTAATAGACAGAGCGGTGTCCGTGGTGACAGAATGATTCCAGAGAATGCTTTTACGCTTAAAAGGCTCTGCTGTGTGCTTCACTTGCAAATTTGGAAAAGTGGGTGGTGGTGGTGCTGATAATAGAACATCATCCAGTCCCTGCTGACTGTGTCCTCATGAGCCTCTGTCAGGCTGGTTAAAGGGGAACAACGTGAACCAGTGAAATAAGAAGCGGATGTTGGTCATTATACAGCCTTCATTTTGTAGATATTATGCTTTGCTACTTTTTGCGACTTTGTTGTGTTCTTCTCCATTGAAATCCAGAGCTGCGTCTGCTGTATGCTGTAGCAGTACAGTACATAGTGGTATTTCTTGTTGTTGTATCTGGTTCCAAGAGCAAACAGATTGTTGACTGGAGTGTATGATGTTTCAGTGTTTGAATTATGCAAAACATTGAGTTACACTTTAGTCCTTACTAACAAATACCAAAGTTATAAGATTGTCCTGTTTTTGGAGGAAGAAGTGAGTTTAAACAGACTGACATGTGATGCCAGGACAATACATACAAAGGGTCGTAGAGAACGGGGAACATGGTAATAGCCATTATGTGTGTTCTGTGTGTATTCAGAATATTGGGTCAGCAACAGGTGGCATCCCAAGGGCACATATACACAATAACCGCTGGAGGGCAGTTTGGTATCTTCACTGACTCTAGCTCTATGAAAGTCCACTACAAATCTGGCATGCAGAATAAAGACTGGCCCTACCATGGTGTGAAAAATCAAGGTTGTGCTCCCTCCTAGTTTTTCTTTTACGACGTGTGAACCATTGCTTAGGGTTATAGAACCTGAAATATTAATGGCATTTTTTGTGTTGCTCTAGAACTTGTCTTTTCATGTATAAATAAATAAATAAAACATACATCCCACGGCTCCTTCCAGTAAAAGACGTACCTTGGCAGCCGACCCGGTTTAAGTAACCATGAAATTTAGGTGAGCGAGATCTTTTCTTGGAATAAAACTCAAAGGACAAAGAACAAAACAAAACACAACAGTAAAATTGCAGGATCAGCAGGGTCATCCCAAACACTTGTGTAAAGAGGTTAGGATATGGGCAGGTAAAGGGGCCAGGCCACTGAATGACGCACACTTTGTTTTGCAGCCATGAAGGGGTATACCCTTTGTCATAACATGATTGGTGGAGTAGGAAGCTTCAGCAGTTACTGTTTGCTCAGTGTAGTGCCTATGATCATTGACAGACTTTATCCTCCCTGCTTTCTAATGCTATTACCAGAACACTATGGATAATAACCTGCTCTGGAACCCAAGCCTTGGCATTGCAACCAACATAAGTAAATCTGTATTATATATGCCTGACTTTTTGCCAATACTGATGGGTGTAGGTTGTTGGCCCTTAAGAAATTCTACCATAAAAATAAAGCATGAAAAAAACAGGGACACTTGCTCATGGATACAGGCATGTACCATGGTACATCATCTTCTCTTTGGTATAAACTAAAATCAACCTTTAGAATTATGCTAATGAGCCCCCATACCGCCAGATGTAATCTCACTGAAGCAGAAGATTTCCCTTAAAGGAAATCAACCTTTCCAAAAACACAAAAAAAATTGGAAGAGGAAGGTGACATCAGGCAAGAGGTGAGGGGGTGTGCATGATTATCAGCCCGGAGCGCCAGATGTCTTGTCCCGCGCTCCGTGCTGCATATTGGAAGTTTCTTCTCTACGTTATTGCAGTGTGTCAAGACTAGTAGGGATCAAGATGGGAGTAGGTATTTCAGTTGTTGCTTGGGTGCGTATTTGTTTGTGTTTTTGCAAATGGTTGATTTCCTTTAACCCCCGCAGTACAGCTACTGCGCAGAGACGATGCCGGTTCAGCGCTGCACAGCAGCCGAACCGGCATAGTTAGCCACGGGATTTCAACGGTAATCTACCGCTGACATCCCCGGCTAACACCCGTGGTCGGAGTGGGCTCCGATCGCGGGCGTTTAACCCGTTAACCCATTTAACATGCCTTCCGGGGTCTTTACCCCATGATCGGCCAACCCCCCCCCCCCCCGCGCTGTTTTGGGGGGGGGGGGGGGGGAGATCGGGACCCCAGAGAAGCCTGAAGGCAGTGCCTTTAAGATGGCGTCTGTGACGTCATCTTAAAGGCAAAGTGTCAGCCTATGCATCTGCATAGGCCGGCACTGCTAATACCCTGCAATACATCAGTATTCCAAGCCAAAAAGTTAGCACAAAATTAAGTCGTATCATTTGTTCGTAAATTTATGCGAACCCACTCTATTAAACCTTAACAACACCTTAGAAAAGCACATGAGTGAAATCTGGTTCATAGAAATCTCATTATACCGTTTAGTTAAAATTTAATTCATTTTATTTAATCATTACACTTATTTAAAAACAACAGTATGACAATATGATTTGTAAAATACAAACAAAAGTTAAACTGTCCTCGGGAGTTCCACTAAAGCGTCCACACTCCACAGAAACACAGGAATATATCCAGGTTACTGTCCACATATAAATTATTCAAAAAAGTATTATAAAGTGCCAGTGCCCTGATATCCATACATAAATTTGTCACAAGAAATATTGTAAAGTGCCAGTGCAACAGTAAATAGCAGTACAACCTGACATAAGTATATGGCTAAAGTTTAAGTATTATGTGCCCTTTTTATGTTTGTACGGAGATGGCGAAACTGGCTTACCCATGTTCTGTTTGGTGTGGGCGCTGATACCCGACGCGCGTTTCGCGTTGCCGCTTCTTCAGGGGGCTTCTTCAGGGGGCCATCAGTATTGCAGAGTATTATCATGAACAAGCAATCAGATGATTGCTTATTCATATCCCATGGTGGATAAAGTAAAAAATGTAAAAAAAAATGTTTTTCAATAAAAAATAACTTTATAAATCACTAAAAATGCCCATAAGCCCCAAAACATATAAAGAGACATATAACGCTCAAAAAAGTCTAAATCATAACACAAACCCCACATATATAGTATCACCGCTTTCGTAACAATCCATAGAATAAAACTAAATAACTATTGAACCCATATGATGAACGCCGTAAAAAAAAAAAGTTAAAAACCGCCAAAAATTATGATTTTTACCTATTATATCCCACTAAAAATACAATAAAAAGTGATCAACAAAACATATGTACTCCAGAAAGATACTGTTGCAAAGAACAACATGTCCCGCAAAAAACAAGCCATCGACCAGCTCTGTAGCCAAAAAAGTAACAATGTTATGCCACTTGGAAGACGGCGATGCAAAAAGGATAGATTTTTCCCCACATTTGGGTTTTATATGGCAAATTTAGTAAAACATAAGAAAAAATATTCATGTCTGGTATCCCCGTAATCGCATTGACCCATAGAATAAAGGTAACAGGATTATTAGGATATACGGTGAACACGGAAAAAAAAAAGAAGTAAAAAATCCAGTACAGAATTGATGCTTTTCTACTCATGACCTCAAAAAAAGTTCCTAAATTTTCAACAATAGGTGATACCAACCCCAAAATGGTAACACTGGAAAAAGAATCTCATCGCGCAAAAAAAAATGCCGTCACATGGCCCAAATAACGGAAAGCGAAAATTTTATAGCCTTCAAAAGGGGGCAACGAGAAAACTAAAATCCTGGCAACTGCAGGGCGCTCCTTCCCTTCTGCGCCTCGCTGTGCCCCCATAACACAAGTAATGTCCACATGTGGGGGGTCGCTGCACTCAGGAGAAATTGTAGAACAAATTTTATGGTGGGTTTTCTCTTTTTATCTTTTGGAAATGTGTAAATTTTAGGGCTAAATGAACGTATAATTTGACAAAATTTGACCATTCTAAATTTCACCGCCATTTTGATTCAATTACTATGAAGATCTCAAGGGATTAACAATCTTTGTAAATGCTGTTTCTGATAGTTTGAGGGGTGCACATTTGAAAATGGGTAGATTATATAGGGGTTTTTTGATGCTAAATATGTAAAATTAAATTTCAAACAGTATTTATCCCCAAAATAGTCAATTCTGAAAATACGGAAAATCGCTATTCGATTTGTAGGCCGCGTGACGTCAAAATAAATAATTCAAACATTTCAAAAATTATGAAAATGTAAAGAAGACAAATGGGAAATGTTGTTCGGCAAGTTATTTAGGTGGTAAATCGATCTGCCTAAAAAACGCGGTGATTTTGAATTTCGAAAATGGCAAATTTTTCTAAAAATTCATCATTTTTTTTCTTTTGTAAATAAACGCAAAACTTATCAGCCAAAATTTACCACTAAAATGAAGTACAACATGTGGGGAAAAAACAATCTCAGAATCGCTTTGATAAGTAACAGTGTTCAAAAGTTATAACCATATAAAGAGACGCAGGTCAGAATCCAAAAAATGGGACTGAGCCTTGAGCTGTAAAATGGCTGCGTCCTTAAGGGGTTAATGTAATGTATAGTGGGAACGATATAATAGTATACAGGCTACACTTATCTGTTACCCCTTCATGATTGGACAGAAGTGGAATATCCGGTGCCTGTATGGTGATTTTCCAGTACATTGTTAACACATTGGGGACAACGTTTGGGAACATTCAGTCTTCTGGCTTGTTCTCTGCTTGGTGTTTTGGCAACTTCCTGCATAACATTTAACTTTCATTTGTTCTCTCATCCCACGATGATCTGTAAACAATGTTCCAAATGCGTTATGACTGTGTGTAAATTCTTTATCGCCCTCTTTATCACTGAACGGGACATCCACATTATGAGAAACTATTAAAATACTTTGTTTAGGCTTCCAAGAATAGCTCAAAGTATCTATGGGGACAAGGCTGTGTCCTTATAATATTGAGGTTAAAAACTCCTGCAACACTCCACTTTTCCAGAGTACTGAATGGCTGGTCTCGGTCTGCCTAGTCTTGAATATAGGTGACTCGTCTAATATAGAAAGCTGAGTGTATGTATGTCCGCTAAAGGAATCTGCACTGTTGCGCTTACAGTCACCAAATCAGCCCAAATTTTCACCCCCTCTCCATCCAAAATCCACTTATTAACCACCATATACAGGAGCCATTGGAAGCTGAGATGTGATTGGTTGTTATTCTGGCACAGGTCATTAATATGAGATCTGAGCCTTGTTTGGTTACTATAGGCAATGAGTGTAAGACGCATATTGCGAGGTAAGATGGATAGAGGCAGACAGGCTGTGACGGGGACTGACTGACTGTGACAGCTAAAACAAAAAAGAAATATTTTATCTAAGAGCAGTTACTTACTTTGTTGGGCAATGCCGGGAGCTACGGCTAGTTTAGAATAAAATTCATACTCTGAAGTGTTTATTTTTAACAGTAGATAAACCATTCAGGGCTCATAAAAAGCCGAATGACAACTCTGGTCAAACCTTTTGCAGCAGGAATGCATTTTAACATTTGCGATTTGTTTTTTGTTTTGTAGGTGTGCGGGTACAGTGGGTGCCATTGCTACATGTCCCCTGGAGGTAATAAAGACACGGTTACAGTCCTCAGGAATTGCTCTCCAACCGGTTTACTATTCTCAGGTCCAATTGGGGACCCTCAGTGGCGGAGGAGTCGTGAGGCCAGCTACATCTGTCTCTCCCAGTTTACTGCAGGTTCTCAAGTAAGTCCTTGTACTGACTGCCAGTCCTTTCTTTCGAGTAGGTTGAACCAGTCGGTTCCAGCTTTGGTACTGATCTGCTCCTGCTATGGATATTTGCAAAGTCAACCTGCTGCAGTGGCTTTCTGTAGACTATTTCTAGTTTCTCTAGTAAACCATTTTATAAGGTATATTTTCACACTACAGTATGCAGTAAATGAAGTTTACCACCATTCTTACAGGTTTCCCATATATTCTTAAAGGAAGTCTAGCGGAAGAGACTAATCCCTTTGATCATACCCGAACATGTCTACATCATAAGCCAGTAGCAGTGCTAACAAGTTAATCCATATATTAAAACTTTTTGTGCTGCACCATAAAACTTTCTGTTGCTGCACCTTAGCTTCTCCTACTGTGGCCGTCAGCAAATTTTAATGTATATGTAATTAAAATAATAACTAAAAGCTAATAGCAATCCTGCATTTGTGAACATTACAGATGAATGCTTTCTTGTGCATGAGGTGGGTGGGAGGTATTTCAATTGTTACTGATAAAAAACTACTACCCTAGTGGGTGAGATCTGGGGCACGGAGAGGAATAGATGGATAGATGCTCTTGAAGGCCCAATAAAAAAACCTTGGGCCTCTTTCCTTGCTCAGGTAAGACCACTTGATGTTGGAGACTGGAACAATTTGCTTTTCTAGGGAAAAACACAGTTCAGGCCTCCTGGTCAGGAGTATAGTGTTTGGATTTGTTGATTCAATGGCAAGCACATGTCGCCATGTATTTCTGTGGGTTCAGAACACACAGCTGGGGTTTCCATGGCCCGACTGGCTGAACCTCAAAACTAGGAGTAGCAGGTCTTATTCTAGCACATGTTGTGGTCAGTCTTTTCTCCTGTCATCTTTCTCATGTGCCTCTGATGTAAAGGCTCATAGCTTGTTTGTCGGCGTGTTTTGTGTGCGTGAGGCATTGGTCAGTTATCTGGATACTTATCTCACACATATGGATGAGGCAAGTCTAACATTGGTGACATTTGGACAAATCCTAACTTGTGTGATCCATCCCCCTTTTTTATCGGGGTTACCTATAGACCTCCCTTCCCCCTTAACCCTATTCAAATTCAAAATTCAAACATCCCTAACTACACAAGAACTTGGTATAAGGTTGGTGGGGGGGAGAGGGGGTCCGACATATTTTGCATCGGGTGCAGTGACCTCAACGGTATGTCTGGACTTTTGCTGCTGTTCCTTTTCTGCAGAACTTTCTAAGCAGGTTAACCTGTTTTTAAGGCATGATGTAAGATTTGGGAAAGTTGCGTTGCACTTCTGTTTCCTGGTGTGCAAAGCAATACGTTGTTGCATTTTAGTTAATGTGAAGATGGCAGAATTTCAACATAAACTTCCCATAAGGTGAATCAGATAAAAGAAAATGACCTAGTATGTCAAGGGCGAATATCAATGTGGGTGTGAAAACATCATAGGAATTTACTAAGTTAACCTTGGATAACAAATGCCAAGTCATTGTGATTTCTAGTTTTATGCAGCTTTATTTTTGTTTTGGTTTTTAGATCCATCCTTGAAAAAGAAGGACCAAAATCTCTCTTCCGGGGACTGGGTCCTAATTTAGTCGGTGTGGCTCCATCCAGGTAAGTGAAAAATTATTGGTATCTTTGCCTCCATTGGTTAAATACAGAAATATATTGCATAAAAGTTTAATTGCATGGTTCTACACCATTGTTTTATGTGTCATGCCTTTGCTACTCGGTCATTGGGTTTTAGTTGTTTTTTTCCCCCTTCTCATTGACTGCCCTGTTATCTTTAGGTCATAAGTGCGCAGTTTGCTCCTATTGTGCATTTCTGCCTGCTCAATAACAACAAATATCTCTTGAACTCTGCCCTGTATATACACTATAAAGATACTGGGGAGTGCACAGGAGAAACAGCAAATGCACAGCAACTACTGACTTGCTGGTACTAAGCGGTGCCATACTACCAACTAGTAATGATAATGGTTATTATGCAAGGGTTAATAAATCCTACAATAAACAGATAAGTTGCCTTAAAATTTAATTTTAAAAATGGTCCTGGAAAAGCCACTGTTTTCCACATGTTTAACCCTTTATTGTAAGCCGTAAAGATCTGTATTAGCCTTGCCCATTGATTGCACTATGGCTGTGCTCCTACACCTTTAAGCCCAGCTCTCTGCTCCTGGCAGAGTTTCATACTGGCATCCGTACAGAGCACATGTCAGCTGCTTGTGTTTGCATACAGTCTGTTCTTCAGTCACCTAGAATTTTCTTTATTTTTTTTCCCAAACAGAGCCGTCTATTTTGCTTCATATTCAAAAGCCAAGGAGCAGTTCAATGCCATATTTGTTCCCAACAGTAACATTGTGCACATGTGTTCTGCAGGATGTGCAGGTAAATGATCTGCTGTTACTGAGCGCTGGCGGGGAAGGGGGAGCAGTCACACTGCTTGTGTCCTTGCATGACTTCTGATCTTAAAGTAGCAACCAGTAAAACGTGGGTTATGATTCTTGTATAAGCCTGGGTCGGCCTGTAGTTAAAGGGAACTAATCGCCAGATTTTACCCCATAAAACTACCAGCCGTGTAGAGTAAGCAATGGAATATTGAAATATTTGTTGCCCTTTCAAAATCTTGCCCTTTTACCATTTCATATGAAAATAAGCTGTGATGAGTCGGGTTTGAGGCTGCAGGGGAAGTGTAGATATAGATGTTTAGTTGTATAGTAACTAGAAATATGCTTTTGATGTAATCATACTCTTGGTTCTGTGAGCCACAGATCTCAGATACTGCCAGTTAGAAAAAAAAGCTGAATTTTTATCTGCAGCTTATATTTCCAACTATGTCGTTAACTGCTTTTACCTCCAATTCTATAAATCATAGTAATACAAACCTAATATGACAACAAAAACATGTTTCTAGGTACTATAGAACTGAATGTAGGGATGTCTGAAATTACAACCCCAGCAGCCTGTGAACTTGACTCATATGTGAAAGTGTGACTCTTCTCAGCTCATTTCACATGTTTTGGAGAATATTTTGTATGGGTAAATGTGGGAGATTTCTCATAAAAGTAACTGGGTAAAAATCTGGTGACTGGTTCCCATTAAAGGGAACCTGTCACCAGGGACCTCATTTTCACTAAAGACAGATTGCAGAAGCCCATTACACCTGCAGTGCAAATCTGCCTTCTCTAAGCATTTGCATCACAATATAATTGTGTGATATAACTTGCCTTGCAGCCTGACAAAATCCTGGGGTAGTCAGAGGCTGGGCTTTGGTTTGGATGCATTTCAAAAAACATGTGCCTTGTCTGTGTTACTTAATCCTCAGATCTTAGCCCCCCTGTGACCACCCCAGGATTTTGTCAGGGGGCAAGGTAAGTTATAACACACAATTATGTTGTAATGCAAATGCTTAGAAAAGGCAGAGAGGTATTTTTGCACTGCAGGTGTGATAAGCTTCTGCAACCTGTTTTTAGTGAAAATGAGGTCCCTGGTGACAGATTCCCTTTAAGGTTCCCTAAAAGTCTAGCAGTGGTGTAGGGGGTTGCAGCAGTAGCGGTCACTACAGAGGCCTGGTCCCCAGAAATGACCATAAAATGAGTACTGGTTTTCACACATGTTTAATGACGCCTTAAGTGCCATGTGTGGCTCCTGGGCCCTACAACCTCTCTCCTCCCTTGACAGAAAATATGTCCAACCCTCTTTATGTTTTTAGCTTCACATTTCTATTTGATAAGATAATTGATTGATTTTCCCATCAAAATAATCCTGCCAGGGACAAAACAACCTAATCTGTATATGGTCACAGATTCAATGGAAACTCTGTAGAGATATTAAGCCACAAGTCAGCTGGGTTTATAGTGCAAGGAGCGTACGAGGAAGAGAACGTGGCTGTAAATGCCAGCCTGGCATCTTTGCATCTACAAAAAAAATGCACATTGTAGGAGCCATTGGGTAAATGTCCATTTAGTGCCTGTAATATCCTGCATAGGTTACATGTAAAATGTCCATTTAGTGCCTGTAATATCCTGCATAGGTTACATGTAAAATGTCCATTTAGTGCCTGTAATATCCTGCATAGGTTACATGTAAAATGTCCATTTAGTGCCTGTAATATCCTGCATTGGTTAAATGTACAGCAGTTGAATGACAATCTGGAGAATTATTTTTCATTTGATTCTACAAGGCCATTACAATTCAACAACCCCCTCCTGATCTAGTTCTGCAATCTTCTATCTGCAGAGTTTCTGCTGTATTGACAGCATTGCAGGGATATGCCGCTCTGCAGTACCATTATTATAATTGCAGTGACGGCTGAGCCAGCAGCAGCTATGGTTGTAGGGCATTCCTAACTGTACTCTGCCCCCTAGTGTTAAACTGGTAAATTGCTAATTCTGCATTGCCTTTTTATGGCATAATAACCTGGCCTGCTCTTTTCTTGTAGCATTTATTACAAATACAATGATGAACCCAATTTGGATGGTGAAAACACGAATGCAGCTTGAGAGAAGGTAGGGTAATGGACCTTACTATTTGACACTTAATATTCATATATGAGGTGCGTGCTATATTTGATGTCCTATTTATTATATTTTATTAGGGTAAGAGGTTCCAAGCAGATGAATGCACTGCAATGTGCCCGCTATGTGTACCGGACAGAGGGCATCAGGGGCTTTTACAGGGGTCTCACTGCGTCATATGCAGGGATCTCGGAGACCATTATCTGCTTTGTCATATACGAAGGATTAAAGAAAAACCTGGAAGAGATGCACCTTTCAGCAGGCAATTCCAGTGCTGGAGAGAAGACCACAGCCAACTTCTTAGGATTAATGTTTGCTGCTGCATTCTCAAAAGGATGTGCCTCCTGCATCGCATACCCACATGGTAAGTTTGGTGTTTTGTGCTGTGCTGACCATACTGAATCCGGTCTAGTTATTTTGCAAGCTCTTTGAACCAATAACAAACAGGGAAACTTTTATGATTGTTGTTTCATAGATAGTATAGACTAATAGGGAATCTGTCGTGCTGTGGCCACCATTGACTTGAACCGGCATTAAACTCTGTCTTCACTTTACAGAGGTCATCCGCACAAGGCTTCGAGAAGAAGGGAGCAAGTACAAGACATTCTGCCAGACTGCACGACTGGTGGCACGGGAGGAAGGCTATGCAGCTTTTTACAGGGGACTATTAGCGCAACTATTCCGGCAAATTCCTAACACTGCCATTGTTCTTTCTACATACGAACTTTTAGTCTATTTCCTCCGTGATAAACCCAAGTAAATGGCAAGAGTGGAAATCCACACTGGACATAGACCAAACTCAGACTCTTGTACTGTAAAGGACGTTGGTACAAGCCGCGCCCTTCTCACCATCTTTATCTTTCTGGGAAGTTTTATTTCTCATTAACATTGGTAGTTTAATTTGTATATTTTGTTATTTTAAAACTTGCAGTCCCAATTTCCACTGATGCTGCTAGATAATGAAATCCTGATATTTAATATACAGCCTCGGCTGACACGGTATTTTTCACAAGTTACATCTAATTTATATCTATAAAGAACCAGAGTGAAAGAACCAAAACGTTTCTGGTCCCATGATCATTTCAAGATCCTAGAATGGAGGAAGGTGGGCACAGGACCACTATGAACCATAGCTTTAAAGGTTTTTTTTGTGTGTGTGTGTGTGTGTGTGTGTGTGTGTGTGTGTGTGTGTGTGTGTGTGTGTGTGTGTTTTTAACTTTAGGTGGATAAAAAAAAGTTCCAATATTTCAGTTATTGGCAGGGAATGAAACCATCACAGATTTAGGCTGACCCTTATGTAACTACTGCGGGCACTGGATTGGTTTAGTTGTTTATGGACTGCACTCTTGTTAAAGCATTTCAGTAGGATATGAGGTTACACCATTATAAGAATTTTCACCAACGAGTTAAAGATCCTCACACTGGGCTCGGGTGGACAAAAACCATTGGTCACAATAAAACAGATGTTTCTGTTTAGATTTATTATCAGACTATTCACCTTTTGAAATGTGTGTTACTGTAGCCTAGATACATCAGCAATAGGATTGCAAGGCTCCTTCTCAGAATAGTCCCAAAATTGGGACAGTATACTGTCAATCAGTACAGTGGGAGACAAGAGGAGGTGTCTCATAGCTTGTAATCAAGCTATGGTGCACATTTGCATAAATTAATACAAATTAAGCTGTCACAGATTTCCTCATAAGAGCCATGCTGATAATGCAGAGTATATTTGTTTATGTCACCCAGGAGCTGACTTCATTTATTTGGGTCCATGCTGGCCTGTAGTAAGTTCAGTTTACAGATTCTAAGTATAGAGGGGCTTCTGTTGGGAGGTTGTGAATTTCCCTGAGTCTGCAGCTCTATATAGATCTACATTTACAACTTGCACACAGAAATGTATAACCACTGCCAAGGCTGTGATACATCGCAAGTATAGGTGGGCTTCTGTTGGGGGGTTGTGAATTTCCTGGAGTCTGCAGCTCTATATACATCTACATTTACAACTTACACACAGAAATGAAGAACCACTGCCAAGGCGGCGATGCATCCCATTGGGAGGAAAGATGATCTTGAGCTACTAAGGAATTTCTAGGTTATCTGGGAAGTCTTGTTGGATGGGGCAGGCTGGATGATAAATTAAAGCCTACTTCCCCTTGCCACCCTTTACATGTGCCATGACATCCACCTAGTTGGGCGTGTCCGTGCTCTTTTGCTAGTTTCCGAAAAAGTTAGTGTTTATATTAAATATACATCATAAGGAAGTAAGAGATGTTGCTGCATGGGAGCAGTGGCAGGTATGCAGCCTGAACCAGGTAGACTTGCCTACACAATAAGCAAAAACTGCACAAAATGGACCCATATGTGGGTTTGATCCCATGAACTGCACAAATTTCATAGGATGGGAGTCTGCAATCTTCTTATACCTGTCCCACCAACTCCATATTAACTGGCTATTGCTCCTCAGCTCCCAGAGCACTACTGTTCCTTCCACAATGTGCTCCCAGTGTCGTCCCGTGCTTCCCATAAGACAAATCGCCTAATTATCAGATGGTGGGGGAATGGCAGTGCTCTGGCTCCTGAGGCCATGCACCAACTGTCTCATTAGCATACAAATTAAACTTGGAATTTAACAGAAACTGCATAGTGGACAGAAATAATGAAGTTAGATTTAAAATCTCTGCTCCTTTTATGCTTCCAGCAAATTATAACACCAGGGGGCAGTGGTGGACTTCATTTAAACCCTTCCTGTTCTCTGCAAATCTCTCCTTAGCCAAGCGAACGTAAAAGCAAGATACAAGCAGGCACTGCTCATCTGTTAGAGAAAATAGAATAGTCAGTCATGGAGCAGAAAGCATTGCATATTGAGGTTGATCTTCTCTAAATTAGTTTTCACTAAAGGGGCTACATCACCTTTAACAAATCTTCTTTTGAGATTTCCTTATGTTTATGGGGAAGTCTTAAAGCAGGTTAGTTCTTAGGGCTCATTCACACGCGGTATGTCTACCGTACGCTGGAGAGGTGACCCCTCCTCCCTCCATAGAAAACAGGGGCGCATGGCCGCACACTTGCCTAAAGATAGAGCACTTAATAATGATCCGCTTACATATAGGGGTACAATGCAAGACAATAGGTTCTGGTTACCGATCGTTTGTGTTCCATGGAAACGCATAAGTAATCAGGCCGATGTCCGCCCTGATATGCTTTGCCTGTGACCAGTGGCGGATTAAGTGTCCTGTGGACCCCAGTCAGCATCCAAACCCACATGTGCCCGGATGTTAGGACTTAAAGGGGTATTCTCGTCTGGGCATTCACATTCAGTTTGATAAATCTGCCATATATAAACATTTCTTCAATTAGATGTTATTAAAAAAAATGTTCCTGTATGAAGATAATTTCTCATAAATGTAGTATTTTTGGTCCCTTAGAAACGAGATGGCTTCCTCGGATACGGCCACCTCTGCTGGAGGGATTGCACAAGTAAACAAAAGGTTTTTGTATATGAAATGTCCGGGATTTACTGTATGTCCCACAGCCGTCCTGTGGCAATGAACGCTGAATCCAGGAGGTCAGGCAGGGCTCTATTGTGCATGTCTGGCCACCACTGCCAGAGTGTGACGTGGTCGTAACCGAGGAAGCTATCTCGTTTCTAAGGGACAGAATGGCTACATTTATGAGAAATTATCTTCACACAGGAACATTTTTTTAATAACATCCAATTGAAGAAATGTTTATAAATGGAAGATTAGTGAAACTGAATGTGAGTGCCCAGACGAGAATACCCCTGTAAGTACTACTCTATATATTCTACATCCTATATATCATTAATCTTGTACTGTTCCTAAAAGTAATTCAATGATGAACTTCCTACCTGCTCTTATAACCGATCACATTCTCTAACTGCATGAAACCCTCTACCCTGACTACTGTCCAGACCAGATTTTCCAGTCAGCGTAGGATATGTGGATGTTGCCCCCTGGCCTCTGTGTTCTGCAGCTGATCTACCCCTCATTCTGTAAATACATGCATATAAAGCAGAGGTTCCTAATATTACCACTAATAAAAACTGGGAAATGTTATTGACTGGAGTATAAGCCCCTAGGATAGGAAATGCAGCTGCACCTCATTGATAAAATGTCCTTTAGAAAGTGCCACCTTTACAGAAATGTCCACTGCAGAGCTCCCCCCCCCCCCCCCCGTTTACTGAAATGCCCACTGCAGAGCCCCCCTTTAATGAAATGTCCATGGACAATGCCCCCTTTAATGAAGTGTCCACAGCCGATGCCCCCTTTAATGAAGTGTCCACCCCAGATGCCCCTTCTTAATGAAGTGTCCACCCCAGATGCCCCTTCTTAATGAAATGTCCACCCCAGATGCCCCCTCCTTTACATAAACCCCTCCAGCCTGTTAAAAAAAAAAAAAAAATATCCATACTCACCTTCCAGCTTCTTCTTATTCTTGGCTCCATGTTCTCAGTCTTCCAGCCCGGGCGCATCACTATTAAGCGGCAGTGTCGTGGCCACGTGATGTCATAGTGTCAGGGCCCATGCGGCATATAACCTATGACATCACGCGGGTGTCATGGTCATGCGTCCGGGTCAGAAGACAGAGAACGTGGAGCCGGGGAGTAGAAGCCGGAAAGGTGGGTATAGATTTTTTTTTTTTTAATAAGATTGATAGCGGATCTTCATATAGGGCCTGGGTATCCCGCCTATATGATGATGCACCATTGCCTGTGATTGCAACCTCAAAGAAAGGTAAATCCTTCATTTAGACCAGGTGTGGGCAATTACATTTGCCATGGGGTCACATGAGGAATTGGAATGGTTTTGTGCTACCCAATACCTAATGCCCCCTCTCATTATGCCTCCTCTCTCCTATTGCCCCCTTTTATAATGCCCCATACATAATGTCTCCTCTCATTACACCCCCATTTATATTGCCCCCCTCCTCATGCCCTCTATTATAATGACCCCTTTCTTATGCTTTCTCTTTTTTGTCCCCTCAGTGCAGTATTTAAGACCAAAAATATGAAAGTACTTGCCTTTCTGGGCTCTCCAGTGGCTGCGCTAGGAGACATACCGTCCATATACTCCCTACTCTGCCACAAAAAAAGCACAGTCAGCTGAAGCAGTGCACAAGCCAGGACCCTTACTACTGAACAACAGGAGATGTGACCACAATCATGGCTGGTGTTCACTTCAATCCGACCCGATCCAAAATACTTAGCGTGTCAGATGTGGCTCATAGGGAGTATCATACCCAGCCCTGATTTAGACCATTTGGAATCAAACTTCTTAATCTTTCTACCCACCTTGCCTCTTCTTGAAAGAGTACCCTATCCAGATTACCTTATCTGTGACCCAGGTTCTTGCAAGAAAAATAAAATGCCCCCAAATTTTTAGGACTAATAATTCCCACTGTGGTAAGTTATCACACAAGTGAGGTATCTACTTGTGTGTTGATATTACTGAAACTCTAGGAGAACATTTTTTTGGTTGTATTGTTTTCTCTACATGTAACCGTAGAACATGGATTACTCCTTTGGTTTTGTAGTTAATAAAATCGCTGGCCTTAAAGTTTATTCTGATGGTGCAGTCTGGTTCAGTTTATTGCATCACAGATGCCGTCCATAAAAATGTTCAATAGAGAGGTGCTTGTCAATGCGGCGCACATTGGTAGTGAATGGAATTCAGAGTATTCTTCATAGGAAGCTTCTTATTGGTATCTCAGTAACACAACGCGTTTCGGAATCTCAAATGATTCCTTTTGTCAGGCTTGCCAGAGCTGTCGAAGCCTGTCAACACCTGAGCTCCAAGCCAAGGAATCCTTTGAGATTCTGAAATGCGTTGTGTTACTGAGATACCAATAAAGTTTCTTATGAAGAATACTCCGAATCCCACTCACTACCAACGTGCGCCGCATTAACGACCACCTCTCCACCAAATATATCTGATCTGATATATCTGGTGTGGCTACTGTGTTCTTAAGATCCAGTCGATTGCCAGCACCATACGGTACTCCCTTCATGCTTTCCACTAGTGTCGTGCCTGGTACTACCACAACTCTGTCTTGTGAGTCTCATTCTAATCACCTCACCATTATCAAAGTATTCCTGCAAAATACTACTCTATAAGTGCTTTCTGGTCTCCCCTTGTCCGGCTTTTCTATGCATTACAAAAAAATTTAGAATTTGTTTAATATAATATGTGTTTCATCTGTAAATGCTGCAACTGGATTGCAATTGATGTAAAAAACAATACATTATTCTTTCTAGAGTTCCATAGCCGTGGATATATCCTTGATTGATGCAATGGTAATCAAATCAGTTTTATGTACTTCCCTGGTTTTAATGTTGTGGCTGCTCTTTGCATAGAGGTGTGTGGTCCACCTCACAGAAATTCCCCACATGTCTCTGTAGGTACAAGTGTTAGAGTCGTGCAGGAATTCCCAATCCACTAACATAAAACCTTCAGCGTAGGCGGCTCTTTCCCTGCAGACGGCAGCAGCTCGGCATCACTTCCTAGCGCATCTTCTCATTGATGCTAGACACAAGGCACGCATCAAGCCTGACTTCATCTCCATATCCACCGTCACATAGTCATCGTGTATCACTGCTGAGAAATCCCCGCACCTCAGTCCCTGTCACGCTTATCTGCTATGACAAAGGCTCTCATATGTTGTGTAATAAAAAGTTCTGCAATTTTTTTTAATGTACTTTGTCTTTCAATACCTTACAACCAGCTTTCTGTCGAGAATTAAAAAATATGGTCCAAAGTGCCCATTGAGAACAGTGGCTTTATCAATACCCAGTAAAATTAGAATTGGGAAAGGGATATAGAAACATTCATATTATTGATCAACATTTGATTTGCTGGTTAGTGATATGGATAACAATTTGAGCAGTGTGGTCCAACTGCCTGGATACTTGCCTATCACAAAAATGCAAAAAAGTAAAAAAATGCAGGGTTTTTCCGCTCATTTCTCGCTCTCCAACTTCAAAAATCCATAACTTTTTCATTTTTACGTGTACAGACCTGTGTGAGGGCTTATTTTGTGCGTAACAAATTTTACTTTCCCGTAATGTTATTTATTTTAACATGCCGTGTACTGCAAAGCTGAAAAAAATTCCAAATGTGGAAAAATTGAAAAAAAACCCGTCACGTTCTTGTGGGCTCAGTTTTTTCGACTTTGACTGAGCACTCAAAATAACACCTCAGATTTATTCTTTGGTTCGGTGCGATCGCGGTAATACCAAAATTATATAGGTTTTATTGTGTTTTAATACATTTTCAAAAATTAAACGAATGTGTACAAAAAAGAAATAAACATTTTTGCCATCTTCTGACGCTAATAACTTTTTCATACTTTGGTGCACGGAGATGTGTGAGGTGTCATTTTTTGCGAAATGAGGCAAAGTTTGCATTGCTACCATTTTGAGGTCTGTGCGACATTTTGATAATTTTTTATTTCATTTTTTATGTGATGTAAAAAGGTGTAAAAGTCGCATTTCGGACATTTGGGTGCCATTTCCCGCCTCGGAGTTCACCGCCGGCCGTAACCGTTTTTATATTTTGATAGATCGGGCATTTTGGGAGGCGGCGATACCTAATGTGCCTTTTTACTGTTTATTATGTTTTATATCAGTTCTAGGGAAAGGGGGGTGATTTGAATTTTTAATATTTTATTAATTTTTTTTTTTTTAAACTTTTTTTTTCTTTCTTTCCCCACTATTTCTTAGACCATCTAGGGTACATTAACCCTAGATGGTCAGATCGCTCCTACCATATACTGCAATACTTCTGTATTGCAATATATGGCATTTTTGCAGGTCATTCATTACAATGAGCCACTGGCTCATTGTAACGAAACTCCAGAAGTCATTTGGTTTCGTGTCAAACGAAGACCCGAGGCTACCATGGCAACCGATCGCCGCACCCCGATGACGTTCAGGGGCACGGCGATCGCAATAAAGATGGCCGTCTTTTAAACGGCAAGGTCGAAGAGGTTAATAGCCACGATCGGTGCAAGCACCGACCGCGGTTATTAGCGGTGGGGGTTTTCTGCAATATGCAAAAACTCCACCCTTGTATGAAGAGGACTCAGCCCGTGAGCCCACTTCATACACACCTTATACCTTTAAAGGGAACCTACCACCACAAATCTACCAATAAAGGTAGATTGGGTGGTAGGTGGATCAATGGGACGTGAGCATAGCCCTTTTAAGGGCTAATCCTCACGTCCCCACACTTTTTTGATAACTTTTATTAGACATATATTCAAATTTTCTTATGCGGCTACTGGGGCGTGGAGTAGCCGCATCTGAAGTTACACGAGGCGGCTACTCCACGCCCCGGTAGCCTCTTTTCCCCTCCTACTCACCCATCTTCGGCGCGCAGCTACGCGTCCGGCGATCCTGCCGTCTGCGCATGCGCAGAAGAGCAGGCCCGCGCCTGTTTCGGAGCAGTGACCGCGCAGGCGCGGGCCTGCTCTTCTGCGCATGCACAGACGGCAGGATCGCCGGACGAGGGCGCGGAGCTGCGCGCCGAAGATGGGTGAGTAGGAGGGGAAAAGAGGCTACCGGGGCGTGGAGTAGCCGCCTCGTGTAACCTCAGATGCGGCTACTCCGCGCCCCAGTAGCCGCACGTCCCATTGATCCACCTACCACCCAATCTACCTTTATAGGTAGATTTGTGGTGGTAGGTTCCCTTTAAGGGGTTAAAGGAAACCTACCACTGCTCGCATGATAAAATCATGCGAGCAGACCACCTGGTAGGCTATTTAATACTAATGCCGGCACATACTTTAGTTAGGCACGGCGATCGTTAGTTTAGCTTAAAAAATGTTTTACTTACATATGTAAATAGCCCTCTGGTGCTACCCTAAGTCATCTTCGGAAGGGAGATGGCTTCCGATCTTTAATTATTCCCGCCTCCTTCATTATAGCCGTCCTCCTTCAGGTGCCGAGAGCCGTGACGTCACCAAGCTGTGTATAAACAGCCTTATGGAAATGAAAGCTGAGCTCTGATGCTTGCCATGGGCAACTAGAACAGTTCTGCTCTAAAAGACTTATGATAAATCTCCCCCTATGTGTGCATTATGTCTATATAATGTATTTATGTGTGTATATGCTATATGTATGTATACACAGCATTAGAGTTTTTTTTAATATCCTTTGATGATCACTGTTTAATGTGTATAAAATGCTGTGAATTTTCTGTTTCATGCATAACATCATGTCTGACGAAGAGAACTAGTATTCTCGAAAGCTCACCATCAAATATACTCAGTTAGCCTCAAAAAGGTATCGCCTGATTTCTTCACTCTTCTTCTACACAGCATGGACACATTTATCATCATTTATTATACGACTGTACAAGTGCAGAGGGTGGGAAGTGAGACTTCTACCCCCTCTCTGCCCCAGTAGGTGAGGAAGGGGCAGTGAAATTGCATGTAGTGGGCCGATGCGGTGCAGTGCCTATTACCTGCATTATATGATATATATATACGGTATATATATATATATATATATATATATATATATACGGTATATATATATATATATATATATATATATATATAATGTGTATGTACTATATCATATGTGTGCAAGTTTGATGTGTATACACTTTTGTATATGTGTATATACTGCATTTGTGTCTGAATGTATGGATGTGTACTTACTGCATGTGTATACACTGTGTATAAATGTATATATAAGAAGAGAAAGAGAATAGAGAAGAGCGGGGGCGCTCAATGTGTAGAGTTCCTCAATGTAAAGGGTAAAAATCATGTGCAATCATGCACTCACCTGGTTATGTTGTGCTGATGGCACAACGCATATAATCGTGTATGGGGTGGAACTGGATGCTGCCTTCAGGGATATAACTTCGGTAAGGAGACCGATGAGTATCGTAGTGGTGAATGATCTCTATTTCTGGAGACCTGCTTGGTTATCCCTTTGATCTTAGAAAAAGACCTGGCGCACTTGGTTCCGAAGGTCGGTTTATTTGAACAATAAAACCATAACATTAAAATCAAGACGCGTTTCGGATCCGGAACGGATCCTTCCTCAGTTGTATTACATAGCCAGTTTCAAAGTGAGCGTTAAATACAAGTTTTTTTGGCGCGTTACCGGTACCGGGGTGGGACGCGCTGTGCAGGTAGACAAGTGGATAACAGATGTAATCTATTCACGATTATAAAATACAAATGTATAATTTCTAATACAATGAATAATAAATAAGTGGATAACTATACCTTTTTACTATACCTTTTAATCATGTCTTATTTATTATTCATTGTATTAGAAATTATACATTTGTATTTTATAATCGTGAATAGATTACATCTGTTATCCACTTGTCTACCTGCACAGCGCGTCCCACCCCGGTACCGGTAACGCGCCAAAAAAACTTGTATTTAACGCTCACTTTGAAACTGGCTATGTAATACAACTGAGGAAGGATCCGTTCCGGATCCGAAACGCGTCTTGATTTTAATGTTATGGTTTTATTGTTCAAATAAACCGACCTTCGGAACCAAGTGCGCCAGGTCTTTTTCTAAGATCAAAGGGATAACCAAGCAGGTCTCCAGAAATAGAGATCATTCACCACTATAAATGTATATAGGAATGCATAAATGTGTTCATATGAGTGTACATGTATACAATGTATTCATGTGTATGTGTGTGTAAAAGTGTATAAAGACTTTTCATGAGTGTACAACTTTGTGTGGGTATATAACTGAGTATGCAATTTTTTTTAAGATGAAATGGGGTTCAGCCTCTCCTAGATACCCCCCTGGGTGGGGTTTTGTTTGGGTGGCCATGGGCCCCGGGCTATTGTCCAAACAGGTGGTTATTATAAACCACTACTGACCAGTGCTTCACTTGCATCGGGGCAATGATCATTCCTATAATTTCCCATATTCTGATAATTCGGCACTGTACAATAGGATATTGCAGAAAACTAAAAATTAGATTAACTGTTTTTTTCTTTAAAATCTCTATCCTAAAACATAGAGGAAGCCAGAGTATTTGATAATCCGGCACCTCCTTACTCTCATTCATACCGGAGTGTAGGACCCACAAGGCGGTACCCATTAACTAGTGCCATGCCAGGGAATCCCCGTCCCGTAGATGAGTAATTCCGGCCCCGCACGACCCCGTGAATCACCGGCCCCGCACGATCTCGGCCTTTCACGACTGACGCCCCCATAGTACGGGACCGCCCACGTGTGCGCCAAATTCTAAGACTGCCCACTAACGCCGTTCCCACCAGTTTGATTGGTCTTGTTGAGCGTGTAGGCGTGGTCCGTTGGCCGAGATGGTTGACGGAACCGTGTTATTGGTTGGCCAGGGAGGGGACGGGTTGCAGACAGCGCGAAGCACCGGAGAGTAAGGTCCAGGAGATCCGGTACCGCATGGAGGACAGCACCGCGCTTGTGCTGCCCCTGGCTGGCCTCACCGCCACCGCTGGGGCGACCGGTCTGATTCTGTACCGGCTATTCCGGAGGTGAGGAGCGAAGGACCGGGGCTTTGTTAGGTATAGAGTGGGGGAGGGGCATTCACCCAACAGGGGCTGAGCGCACTGACAGACACAGGCCGACCCCGGCATGACTCCGAGCCGAGGCTGTGCCCACACTGCTAGTGTGCGGCGCCATGTGCTGAGGGGAGCGTGCTGGGGTGACCCGCAGAGGTCAGCATAGGAGAGGGGCGAGGGAGTGCTGGAGGGTGCCTGCTAGCGGTACATGGAGAGGGGTGACCTGCAGAGCTTAGGGTAGGAAGAGGGGTGAGGGAATGCTGGGTGGGTGCTTTCTGGGGATACATGGAGAGGGGTGACCTGCAGAGCTCAGGGTGGGAGATGGGTGAGGGAATGCCGGGAGGTGCCTGCTAGGGGTACATGGAGAGGTGTGACCTGCAGAGCTCAGGGTGGGAGAGGAGGTGAGGGAATGCTTGAGGGTGCCTGCTAGGGGTACATGGAGAGGTGTGACCTGCAGAGCTCAGGGTGGGAGAGGAGGTGAGGGAATGCTTGAGGGTGCCTGCTAGGGGTACATGGAGAGGGAATGCTGGGTGGGTGCTTTCTAGCGATACAAGGAGAGGTGTGACCCGCAGCAGTTAGGATGGGAGAGGGAATGTTGGGGGGGGGGGGGGGGGCTGCTAGGGGTACATTGAGAGGTGTGACCTGCAGCAGTCAGGATTGGAGAGGGGATGAGAGCATGCTGAAGGGTGTCTGCTAGGGGTACATTGAGAGGTGTGATAGGAGTTGTCTAGGAATGCAATCACGGGGTGTCTTGTCTGTTCACACTCTGGTCCTGTGGGAAAGCTTTCATATACACACAGGATGTTTTCAGGGGTTCCTTCCTTTCAGTCTATGTACTTTATGGTGGATACTTTGTCAAGACAGGGTTGTTTGTGCATGAGACAAATTTTGAGGTTATTGAAATGCTTTTGGGTTGTAGATAGTTGGTGTCAGGGAAATGCTGTTGATAAATGGAGAATGTGTATGTTGTAGATACGTGTGTGTGTGTGTGTGCAGCGCACGCTGTATTGTGAACTTGAGAGGAGGGTTTCACCTGTGCATGTGCTGCATTGTAAAATGGGTGGGGGGCAACTTGATTCTGCACTGCATCATGAAGTAAAGGAGGGTATCTGTGAATTGCGTGGCTTTATGAAAGAAATTTGTGGCCACCTCTGTGGGTGAAAGGGGGGGGTTGGAGTTACGGGAGTCATATATTGGGAGGGGGGAGCCTGAGCTGAGCGGGTTTTGGATGGACCTTTAGGGTAATGGCACAGGTTTGTGGGATTTACGGCTGTAGTGATCCCTCAGCCATTCAGCAGCTTGTCAAATTAACGTGATTGTTATGTGATAAATTCACAGGTAATACAGAATGTGCAGCTCCTGTCACATGACTAAATGTCTTCTGTCATAATTGAAGATCCTTCTGTGAGTAATGGAGAAGGGCACTAACTGTTCTCATGATGTTTGGGGTTTTCTTTCCTGCAGGGTTCAGTAAATCCTGTGTAATCCTGTATAAATGGTTCTTGTATATTGCAAATTCATCCCAAAATTGAGGATGCTGTCACACCAGCCAAACGTTTGGTGAACATAAAAAACTGCATGCTTTTTCAGTGCGTTTAAAAGCGGACCAAGAATGCCCCATGTGATCGCACCCTTAGCAGTAGGACCAGATAGCACAATTTAGACCTGGCAACACTTGGGCATCTGTCTTACCAGCTGCTTGGGGTTCTGTCTATGGATGAGGGACCTCTTAACAAAGTCTCCTTTGTTTTCTCTGTCATCTGTCAGGATGTTGGGGAACAGTTGCTTCTGCACAAGTGTGTGGCACAATGTGTACAATCTTGCCTTTTAGTTTATGGCTCTCTTAGAGGCTGATTGCATTGTTCATTAGAGCTGAATACGTTACATAAATAAAGGTTTACAGAAAACACAATTAAACTCCCCTTTTGTGGCTACTGGGATTTCTCCAACCAAACGGCTAGGCCCTGAGAATCTGCATATAATATTATAGGATTGCCGTTCCCATATTTGGCACAGGAAGTTGTTCTTTATTACTGACTTGCGGGCTGGAGCTTGTAAGCTGCACAGTCATGCTTGGTTCAGCCTTGTAATTTTTTGGCCTTGAGAATGACTGATATAGTGTGCTACTGTGTATCCGCTCCTTCTAGTGTCAGTGGATATGGGGTTAGTCATTCTGGTGACGTACGTTTAATCCTAGAGCTACATTGAAGCATTTTTCTCTTTTGATTTGCAGGAAACCTCCAACACATTTGAAGGTAAACTGCTGGTTCTGCAGCAAAAACACTGTGGTGCCCTACGGCAACAGAAACTGCTGGGACTGCCCCTACTGTGAACAGTACAATGGCTTTCAAGAGGTAAAGAGTGGTAGCACTGCTATGAAGAGTATGTATTTGGTACTTATAGTGCGGCTTCTCATTGGGGACTGTGATACGTCCACATAATTAGCAGCTGTATCAGTGCCCCCATTGAGATATGACACCTGGGCACAGTGCAGTCGGCACACAGTGTCAGTGTCCACACACCGTGACCAAGCCGGGCGGCTGCTGTGTAAAATATGTGTCTTGTCCTAAATTGTGGTGGAGGCCATTCCACCCCTGGTGGAGGGGTAAAGACTCACCTGTTCAGACTATGGCTACATGCACACTGCTGTTGCACACGTGAGAGGAGGAAGAGGAGGTGAGCGCTGCTCACCCCCGCACCTCTGCATAGGAACATATGGCACACAGCGCCATAACACGGGCTACGGAGCAGTACCGTGCCGTGAGCCCATAGAAGTGTATGGGGGGGGGGTGTATATCGGCCGTATATACGTCCCCAATACACGTGTGTGAATGTAGCCTATGGCTGATGCCTAGGTGGTGATTCTGGCCACCCAGACCGGACTGTGGAGGACGCCAGTCACTAGAGATGAGTGTTCCTAAAGTCCACATTCTGGTTCAGCTGTGCCACCCGGAAGTAATGCCACATTCCCGTGGCAAGGGGCGTCAATTTGCAGGATTAGCCGTTTAGCCGCCAATCCAATCATTATGTTTGGGTTGCACAGCCGAACCCAAAAGTGGTAGTTTCTATCATTCTCTATATATTTTTTGGAGTGGGGTAACGTCTTTATTTTTTTAATATTTTATTTGTTCCCTGCTATTATATGCAGATCACTGATAACAATGATCTTATTGTATCTTCCCATAGGATCACTGTTATCTGGGATTTGTATACACAGACATAGAGGATGCACATCTTTTTTGCATGTCTACTAGCCACCCCTGGTCCGTGAATCCTGTGAAATCGCAGGATTCGCCGGCAGACACAGTGCTAACTATGAGCGCTGTTTTCGGGTGCAGTTGTGACAGGGGACTGTTAAAATCGCTGAGCTGTCAAATTGATGGCTCAATGATGCCCAGGAGCGCACACTTCCATGGGGACAAGCGCTCCGGTCAAATGAATGAACCGAAACTAGCAGCCGGCTAGAGGTAGAGGGAAGTTTAGTAGGATGCATTGGACCATTTTTAACCCCATAGCGCAATAAGACGTACCTGTACATTTTATTGCGCATGGGGTAGTATGAAGAGGGTTCACGGGCTGAAGCTAACACCCGCTATCTGTGCTTGTAACCCTTTCATCGCCGCCGGCAAAGCTGCCGGCGGCATTAACGAGCCGGCGGCGCGTGGGCGCCGCCATCTTGGCTCCGATCGCCGCTCCCCGCGGCGTCATTGGGGAGCGGCGATCCGTTGCCATGACAGCCTCGGATCACACAATGATCCGAAGCTATCATGTTTTGGGCCATTTATTACAATGTGCGATCTGTACATTGTAATAGATGGTGTGCAAAATCCCCATATACTGCCATACTGTAGTATGGCAGTATATGGTAGGATCAATCAGACAACCTAGGGTTAAAGTACCCTAGGGAGTCTGAAGAATAGTAAAAAATTTTAATAAAAAAAATTATATTAAAAAACCTAAAAATTCAAATCACCCCCCTTTCCCTAGAACTGATATAAATATAAATAAACAGTAAAAATCATAAACACATTAGGTATTGCCGCGTCCGAAAATGCCCGATCAAAATATAAGAATTTTTTTTTTTACTGCGTTTAACCCCGTAACGGAAAATGGTGCCCAAAGTCGCAACTGGCAAAAAATTTAATAAAAATTGATCAAAGGGTCGTGCAAATCTAAAAATAAAAGCATTGAAAACGTCATCAAAAGTCGCAAAAAATGACACCACCCATAGCTCCATACACCAAAGTATGAAAAAGTTATTAGCGCAAGAAGACGGCAAAATGAAGAATTTTTTTTTGTACAGGAGGTTTTAATTTTTGTAAATGTATGAAAACATTATAAAACCTATACAAATTTGGTATCCATGTGATCGTATTGACCCAATGAAGAAATTAGACATGTCATTTGGAGCGCACAGTGAAAGACGTAAAATCCACGCCCACAAGAAAACGGCGCAAATGCATTTTTTCACCATTTTCACTGCATTCGGAATTTTTTTCCCGCTTCCCAGTATATGGCATAGACAATTAAATGCCGTCACTATGAAGTGCAATTTGTTACGCAGAAAACAAGCCATCACACAGCTCTCTACATGGAAAAATAAAAAAGTTATAGATTTTTGAAGGTGGGGTGTGAAAAATAAAGACTCAAAAACGAAAAAGGGCCTGGTCCTTAAGGGGATAAGGAGTAAATCAACCTACTGTGCAAGCGCAGTAGAGTATTGTACAGTCGTTATTGCGATCTTTGGGTGAAGCCCCTTAAAGTTGAGCAGTATGACAATGCGGCCTTTGAACCAATAAATATTTTTCCTCCCTGGCCTAAATCTTTAGATCAGGAATATAGCCGACATGTAAAAGTAAGTTTTTTAACTTTTGTGGAGTTTGTCCATTTTATCACAAATTTCCAAAAAAGGTCTCCCACTGTACAGCCCTGACGGTCATGACTGTTTGTTTTATATCTGTGTTATTCAGCTCCGTAATATCTTAATAGAAAGCTTTTCAACTGGTGAAGAGTGACTTTGGTTACTTTTGGTCTAATCTTTCTATTTGTTCTATTTCAGAATGGTGACTACAATAAACCTATTCCAGCACAACACAGTGAACATCTTAATCATTTGGTATCTGGTGGGAACACTATTGTAGAAGCTACAAAGCCACAGCAATGGGTTAACTGTGCAACACTGCTTTGTAAGAAATGTAATAATAATCAGAGCACCAAGATAAAGCAGCTGGCATCATTCTTACCTAGAGAGGAGGTGGGTTAAATTTCTTGTTGAAGTGGGTTATTGTTTTTGTTGTTCATGGATTCCCACCAAGAAATTGAGCATGGTATCAATGGCTTCAGCTAAGGTACACGGACATGCACACACTGTATATATGTATATACAAATTTAAACTCCCACGATAGTCGGCTCCAAACTTCTCCCACCTGACAGCTGCTCTCGGAGTGCCCAAGACTAATGCATATACTTGCAGAGAGAGAACAGAAAACTCCTTAGTCTTGATCTAAAAGGCTAAGGCTTTTCAGCCGAAACGCGTAGATCAGAGCCTATTGTGTTTTACCCGATGTACATTCACCGGCCACTTTATTAGGTACTCCATGCTAGTAACGGGTTGGACCCCCTTTTGCCTTCAGAACTGCCTCAATTCTTCGTGGCATAGATTCAACAAGGTGCTGGAAGCTCCTCAGAGATTTTGGTCCATATTGACATGATGGCATCACACAGTTGCCGCAGATTTGTCGGCTGCACATCCATGATGCGAATCTCCCGTTCCACCACTTCCCAAAGATGCTCTATTGGATTGAGATCTGGTGACTGTGGAGGCCATTTGAGTACAGTGAACTCATTATCATGTTCAAGAAACCAGTCTGAGATGATTCCAGCTTTATGACATGGCGCATTATCCTGCTGTAAGTAGCCATCAGATGTTGGGTACATTGTGGTCATAAAGGGATGGACATGGTCAGCAACAATACTCAGGTAGGCTGTGGTGTTGCAACGATGCTCAATTGGTACCAAGGGGCCCAAAGAGTGCCAAGAAAATATTCCCCACACCATGACACCACCACCACCAGCCTGAACCGTTGATACAAGGCAGGATGGATCCATGCTTTCATGTTGTTGACGCCAAATTCTGACCCTACCATCCGAATGTTGCAGCAGAAATCGAGACTCTTCAGACCAGGCAACTTTTTTCCAATCTTCTACTGAAATCACCTTTCTTCCCCATACTGATGCTCGGTTTGAACTGCAGGAAATTGTCTTGACCATGTCTACATGCCTAAATGCACTGAGTTGCCGCCATGTGATTGGCTGATTAGAAATTAAGTGTTAACAAGCAGTTGGACAGGTGTAACTAATAAAGTGGCCGGTGAGTGTATGTCCATGCTGTTCTCTCTCTGCAAGTATATATGTATATGTGTGTTGTAAAGCTGCCACCACCACAGCGAGCCAAAGAACTTGTTGCATATCTTTTTTTTTTTTTTAAGTATGCAATTAAAGCTCCGACTGCTTTATAATAATCTATTAATTTCTATTCATTATTTATGTGAATAAAACACTTTGTATATTATATATGTTTTGCAGGAGCGATATGATGAGGAGATTGAGGTCTATAAACATCACCTTGAGCAGATGTACAAACTCTGTCGGCCATGCCAAACTGCCATAGACAGTTATATCAAATACCAAAACAGACAGCTAAGGGCCATTATGCTGAACCAACAATTTAAGCTCCGAGAACAAGATAAAGGTTATATACAGGTAGGTGCAGGCTGTGCTAATGCATCGTGTATGAAGAGCGTTCTCTGTTATGTTTTAATATAGGAGACTATCGTGTCTTGTTCCCTAAGCCATAATATTTTTACTGCTTTCAGAGTTCTTCAAATTCCTCATTTATTCGAATACCTGCCACGGTTGTTTTCCTTCGCTGCCTTTCATTCCTGAGTTGTGTGTTCCTTGTGTGTGTTGCACAATTCGGTACAAAAGACCTATTCTCCATTAAGGACTCAACAAATTTGGCTACTGGACCCAGGAATGAGTCTCAGTTGGGAGAAACTGGGAGGCCATCTCTTATGGAGAAGGTCATTGGAGTTCTGCCTGAGCATACACTGGAAAACTTGAACGAAGCATGGCACTTTGGCTGCAACAACCAAATTGGCTTGGTGTTTGTCGGTCTCTTGACTTGTGTCTTTGCCATGATATTTGCCGGACGTACAAGGTCAGTACTTTTTAGAGACGATAGTATTGTAAGATTAATGATTTTTCAACCTTTTATAGAGGTTCTCTGACAAACAAGTTAGCTCCCATGACTGAAACCCCCACCAATCGGCAAGTTGGCACCTGTCCTCTGGATAAAATAAAGTGTGGATAAAGGGACACTTTAATCATAGATGCAGGCACAGTGACTCTGGTAATCTTCTTCTTATTTGTTATCCATGACCTTCTTTCTTCCAATATAAAACTTTAAAATTATGAAGCTGAGAGGCTCTGTTGGTTGTTTCCTGAGCTCCTCTGATGTCTTTTCACTAGCTGTTACAATGAGCAGAGTATGTCTCTTCTTGCCTGTGTAATCTAACAGCAGAGCAGGTCTCCCCTCCCCCTGCACTTCCTGCTTCTAATTGTAACAACCTGTAATAAGACATCACTGAGAGGCTCTGGAAACACTAACCAAAGCCCCTCAGGCTAATTTGCATAATTCAAATAGTTTATTTCGGGAGGAAAGAGGCAATCGATAACAAATATAAAATGATTTCCAGTCATGGTGCCTGGAGGAGTGTTAGCATGGTAGATACAAAGGAATTATATAATTTAAGATTCTCAGGTTTTGCATCAATCGTTTTATTATGAGAATCTTAATGGTAGAATTCGTATCCGGACCAGTTACCTTTTAGTTTCTGAAAAGTTAGCCTATACAAATGAAATTAATTTCACTTAAAATTTTCCACGCTTGATCTTTACACATAAGTGGCCAAAGATATAAGATCTATTTCACTGTTTATATTTTTGCAGTTTTATAAAGTTTTAATTGTTTGTTTCAGGATGCGACGTGTCGATGCATTTGCCTCTTTCCTCTGGATCCTAGTGACAGGACTTTACCTGTCTGAGTTGTACCTTTTGAAGGACTCTCTGATGTGGATGGATATGGTGAAGCTGGGCACCACCTCCTTGTGTTGCCTTGTTGGTCTCACTTCTGCAATGGCAACAAAGAAAGCGATTGGTCAACGGAGACAGCGTCCTCGAAGGTCAGAGCCAGAACAGTGAGCTGTGCGACCAGAGGGAAGGTCCTATCTAATTACAGTAGTCTGTGCAGGACCCCTGTAGGCTGCTGTACTTTTATTTTATCCTTTGTGCAAGTACCTTATGTCTTGTTGCCCTACCTGTAATTAATGGTCTCTTCCTATGGGTTTCATGGTGTAATTTTCACTGCCGCATTATACCAACATGAGGATCCTTCACTGTAAACATGCTTGCTCTCCAGTAGAGCGTTTTCTTCAGTGACAGGTCTACATTTTGAATGAAATCTAAATGTTGGTAATTCCAGCTGCATAAAAGAAACTTTGTATCAGTAGTAGGATAAACAAAGTTGCCAATTTCTTATCAGTGGGTGAGGGCTTCATTGATGGGTTTTGTAAAACTTTCTTTAAGAAAATGCCCTTCTTCAAGTATTACTTGCTTAGAACACTAAGTGTGGGGTGCGATGCTGGTCATGGTGCTTAGAGAGATCATGATATAACCTTGAACCGGAAACTGTGGGGTTTTTTGACCTGCTGCCTTAGGAATCCATTGTCTAGGTTTAGGCCAACTCTTCTCTTGTACTCTAACAGTTTTTTTTTTTTTTTTTTTTTTTTTTTTTTTTGCATCTGCTGTTGTGAGCCAAACCCAAAGGTGATTGATCACTGAACAGGTACAATTGCTGATGCAAAAAATATGTGAACTGGCTACATTAAAATGGTTCTACTGTAGTATTCTCTACTTAAGCACAAGCAGGACTTTTTTTTATTGGTACTTAAAGGAACCTGTCAGCAGAAGTTGACCTAATGAACGTTATGTTTCTTTCATGAGCCAGTGTGGTGATATCATCCAGAAAATCAACCTTAAAGTGAGATGTAAATTGGTTGTATAAAGTCAAGGAGGCGGTGACACTGGAATCGAGCTCTCTTCCTTACAAGGCCTCCTTTACTGTAATTGATGGACCTGCATCCACTAACAGCACTAACCAGATCTCCTCCTGAAATCCAATTAATAATTTCAATCACTGGAGTTCGCCAACCTCGATTTCAGTGTTAAACGCTCCTCCTCCCTTGACAATCAGTTAACATCTCACTTCATAGTTGATTTTTCTTGATGAGGTCACCACACTGGCCATGAAATAAACAAACTTTGACAATATTCTGATGACGGGCTTCCTTTAATACTTAAATGAAGTTATTGATTTCATATGTTCTAGATTTAGAATATGCTTATCAGTGACTGGTTTTTATTTTTACTATTTAATGGATTTAGATATAGTTTCTAGCATATTTAATGCCTCCACTATAACGGTATCCCAATTGTTAGTTTTTGTAATCTGTATGTATGCATAGCTTATATATAGTGTGTGGGTAATGCCTCTGAAATCGCAGCAGGACACTTTTTTTTTTTTTTTTTTTAAGGTGCCTTTTATTAAAGGTGCGGCCTGTCCCTAGGGACCTCATTTTCAGTAAAGACGACAGGTTTCAGAAGTTTGAGTGAAAGAGCAGGAGGGGTGTTGTACAGGAGCACAAAGGTCGGGCTGAGAGCTGAGGAGTGATTAAAGGGAACCTGTTTGAGAGACTGAATAGTACATACCAAACATGCTTTTATCATTTCTGTTCAGTACTTCACCCTCCCACTAATGATGTAGGCTCCCACTTACAACATAGACTTTGTAATCCTGACATGCGCACGTGCACCTTCGCTACACTGTCTTACAAGGCAGTGCGGAGGTACTCAAACCCTCTACGAAATTTGCATACCTCCGCACCGCTTCGAAAGTGTAGCTAAGGGACGCATGCACAGTGAACAATGAGGCACAGCGCCGCGATGTAAATGGGAGCCTACCACACTAGTGGGAGGGTGGATAGAAGGCGGCTGTGAGAGGGGTTTGGGCTGAATAGCAATGAGTGTGGGGGGTGGGGGGGGAGAGCCTCTTATGGGTTCAAAAGAGCAGGCACCTGTTACCATTTTGAAAGTGCAACCCCCTAGGACTTGTGAGTGCGAGGTGCCAGGGAGCCTGGTATAGTTCATAATGGCAAAATTCTAAAACCAAGTACTGAACAGAAAAGATAAAAGCATCTTTGCTATGTACTGTTCAGTCTGTTGGAACCTGTCACCAGTCAAAGAGCCCTCTGGTGACATGTTCCTGTTAAATGGCACAGACAAATCACACATCTTTTTTTGGTTTTCGTGTTTTTTTTTTTTTTTTTTTGTTTGCAGCCAAAACAAAACTAGGATTCACACAATTATATTGTAATGTAAGAAATGCACAGAAAAGATAGAAAGACTTCTTTGTAATCCAGCTGTCATGGGTTTTCTGCTACCTGCCTTTGGTGAAAATGAGGTCCCAGGTGACAAGTTCCCTTTACTAACTTCATCCCATGCAAATGAGCTAATGATGTTACTTTTTGCCAGGAAGGGGAAGTTTATGGGGGTTTTGTAAACATGATAATTCAAAAGGAGTCATGGTTGTGGTTCTATGACCTACAGACCGAGATTTAGGCAGTTAGACAGTGTTGGGAATTAGATCTTCATTTGTAGCTCATCTTCCAACAATTTCCTATTTAACTGTCATTATCTCTGACTTTATTGTACATGAAACCACAATCATGGTTCTAGCTTCTATGGAGCATCTGTAGTGACCTCTAGCCTCTAAAAGTAACTCACCTCGGGCACAAATTACTCTTCTCGGCTCATTCGCAAAAGAGGGTTGTTAATACACACCTGAGGTTACTGTGGATTTATTGGTGTAAGAGCTGGACACAGAGTCAATATCTGCTTTTGGAGTAGGTTTTCTACATAATTTTCTCCAAAGAATGTTGTGTGAGCATGTGCACAGTCTGTATTTTCCTATTGGTAGATAAATGGCAAATATCGGAAAGCACTTAAAACATAACCCTTCTGCAGGTGTAATAGAAAACCTTTTTATATATCTGATTACTAAAAAAAAATGTTTTTTTATAATTTTCTTCAATGATTGAACGCAATTGTGAAGTCCGTGCACAGAGAGAAGGATAAAGCTCCTAGATTCCATAAGACCTGGATTATATTTAACTTGACAACTCAGATATTTACATTAGCAGCAAAAGGTTAGAATGTCTGACTGTGTGTATGGAAATACAGGAGAAAGGGTTTTTTTTTTTTTTACATTTTTCTTTTGTAAAAATTTATTGTGCAATTTGCTATGGTCACCCGCAGAATTTATTAAAGGGGTTGGCCATTTCATGTATTTTTGTAATGTGTGGGGGCAGGGTATTAGAAAATGTAATTAAATGGCTGAAGATTGAAGATTATCTCCCTTCCAGGAGCTTGTGATGGTATTCGTGAATACAAGCTTAAAGTCCTGGCAGGCAGGTAGGTCATGGGCAGTCAGGATCACATGACCCTCCATCTGTGGCTATTTTGTAGACCGGAATGACATTTACCTGAGGTAAAAGACTTTTCTGAACCAGGAGCTTTGCATTAAATGTATTTCACAGCTTTTTTAATAGATGGGTATTGGTAATTTATCTACCGTAATATCCCATGCCCCCTCACAAAAACAAAAAAAGAAACCTAATGTGGCCAACCCCTTTAATTTTAAAAAAAAGGGGGGGGGGGGGAGTAGGGCTGTCCTGTAAGCGACCCCGCAGTGGGGTGCAGTATCATTTCGTCCCCACATCATGAGTCAAAAATTACAATTAAAAAGAGGATTCCACCTCAAATGTCAGTGTTAACCTTTTGATACCTGGTGAGGGGTTCTGCAGCAAGGAGGTGTCAATTTTCTTTTATTTTTTTTTACTTTGACTGAACCCCCTCTGATCCTATGAGGCTACAAGACATATACGGTAGCTCCTGCAATGCCAAGTGTTAGGATTTTAATATTTATTGAATATTATATTTATGTGCGTAATGTGAGAACTAATATGTAATGGTAACTAATTCCCTTTCACCTAGTACTGGTGTAAGGTAGGTAGATGCTTGCTGTGATTTATTTATTCACGATTTATCTTTGGTTCTACAGTACATTAAAAGTGTGAGGATCACTATGAGATTGTTCTTCCCTTCATAGTTATGTGAATAGTTGAGACTGTAACATTTGCCCCAAGGTAGATAACCTTTTTTGACATTTGGGCATCTAAACCTCTGTATTTTTTTTTTTAATTTCTGCTGCTCTGCATAAAATAAAAATGCTTATAGCCCATATGAGTTTTTTTGCAGAATATTATAAACTATTAAGGGTTCAGTTCTATAATCCTAACTCTTAATAACTTTCTACGAGCAGCATACATTTTATATAAATTGACCCGGTCATGTTTTGGTTTTTGGCATGTTTGAGAGGTTTTTTTTTTGTTGTTGTTGTTGTTTTCATTTTTTTTTTTTTTTTTTTTTTCTTTTTGTTACATTCATTAACTTTGCTGCACAGGCAGTCCCTGACTTAAAGGACTTCTACCACAAGGGTGGAGAATTGTAAACCAAGCACATTGACATACTAGTGTGTGTGTGCCCGTTCTGGTGGGATCTTCCCTTGTTTTTAAGATAAAAAAAGGCTTTAAAAATTATGTGAATGAGCCGAAGAGGCTCCATTACCAATCCCAATGTGTGAAAACAGTTTGTGGTCTTTTAAGACGGAATGGACCGTTTTTGTATAACCTGGTTATTTTAGAAATGGGTAGTTTACTTTTAGTTCCCTAAACTAAGAAGAAGCAGCTTTTTTGGTATTTAAACTTGTTCAGTAATTTCAAGTGTCTGTTAAAGAGCAAGTTGTCCATTTGTTTTAGGCCCATGTATCATTGGCGTGTGAACTTGAAGTCTGCTCACCTGTCTGACTGTATAAAAGAACTGCTCCAAAATTCAGTGAAGCTGGTGTAGTACAACCCAGCATCATTGTGCATGTGCCTTAGGTCAGTATTTATAAGAAGCAGTACTTTCTGGATTTGATTCCTGCTCATGCCTAGATCTCCGCTTGCTGTACTTCTATAGAAAGCTTCTGTCTATGTCACTGGTGCACGGCTCGTTAGTATCACAGAGCATATTGGGAGTTCTGTTATAATGACCTGTGCGCCTGTGACTTCACATGACCACGGAGAGGTGTTTATCCACTGGAATAGAAGCTTTCTATAGCAAGCAGAGATCTAGAAAACTGAGAAATTGATACATTTTCCATTATAATTTCTGTATGTAACTTTTCATTATACAAAGGGATAGATTTATCGTGTACAATAGGAGCCATAAACTTATGACTATGGTTGGGCAGATTCTGATCTGTCTAATCTCTATTTGTGTCAGCTACTAGTAGAATATTCCGACTCTATATGAAGGTATAGCTAAACCCTGTAGCCTGATAATCTTGGCACATTGTCAGCAGACAGGGATCATGAAGTGTTTGCTTGGAGAGTCCCCGCTAACACTCTGGAATCATACACTGACCATCACTGAGTCATGGGACCAAAACTGGCAATAGAATTGTAAACGAAGGGGTTAAAAACTGCGTAAAACGTTTAATTTTTGAGATCGTTCTTTCATGGGTAAACCCCTCTTAGTGTTGGAGCGACTGCTTGCAGGTACCACCTAAAGTAGTAGTGACTCTTGCATAAGGCAATATTCATCTGGTTTTCATGAACCCTCAAAAACAAAATCCTATTGCTTCTCCTCATTGACACCATAGTATCCTAGTGATGGTTTAGGTTCAGCCTATTGGAAAAATAGAAATTGAACCTGCACTGATCTTGGTTCGATTTCTTGAACTCCTTGTGGTTATAGCTCCTCTGAGTGATTTTCGTTCTGTCCTGCCTCCTGGTATGTTACTCCATCCATGTGCAGTACAATGCTATTATGTAAGATCAATGTTGTTCTGTTCCTTATTTCTCTGCTGTTCCCGCTCGCTGGCTGCCGTCCTCTCATGTGATGCTCATGCTTCTATCATGCTGTACACAACTTATTATTTTCTGTTGTTATGTGAATGCTATGTACTCTCTTCTCATACCTTCAAATGATATGTTTAATAAATGGCCAGAGAACCAATGACTCCAGTAGCCGTACTTTTCATTCAATGTTTTGCTGGTTTGGGGGGAGTGGGGGCTTGTTGCTTTTTGTTCTGGCACGTTCTTTGTTTTGTCATTCATTGTTTTTTTCACCAACACACAAATACATACACAATACTTTCTTTGGGATTAGACTTGTGCCTGAGAAACATTGCAAATAAACCATAAACCATTTATGACAATGCAGCTCCCAACTATGTATCAAGTTGGCCATTGGGGTGTGATTACCCGTTTTCGCATAACAGCAGAGTACAGATCTGCCTTAACATGGCGTAAACAATGTCATAACACATCTGTTTGTAAACACAATGTTTACAGTTATGAAATCAAGCAAATCTCCTCCTCTTCTCAGGTGTTCTTTTGCATGTGAACGCACCCTTAAAGTTGCATCGTTGAAAGTTAGTTGTTCCCATTGGTTATGTGTTATGTTAAAAAAAATTGGGAAAGAATTGAGATCTAGTAGTGTGTCACATAATCCAACAAGCATTCCCTGGCCTTATATGGCACAAGTTTGTGTATATACTGTATTCTTTTTCTTATATTTATCTGGACAATCCCCATAAGATGTGAATACCCTTTTTAAATATATATTTTCACTGTTGAACCCAGGTGTTATAAAAAGTGTTCTACTTTTCTTGGTCCAGCAGAAGCTGGCAGTGGGGGTCTATCCAAGGACAGCAACTTGAAATATTTGTGGCATATTAACGCAGTGTGCTTTATCTGCCTAGAAAGTGATAGCCCTAAGACCTTTTTTTACTCTCTATTCACTTACAAGTTTGGTGTGTAGGATCACTAGACCACCACTCTCCTGGAGGAGGGATTGGCACCTTCTGGGCATTGGCATACACTGTGGCCATGTCTCTGAAGCAGGCAAGATTTTGTGGGCCAAGTCTTTTTTTCACAAGGGTATGCAGCTTCACATATCATTGTCGTTGGCTTCCATGTCTAGTTATCACCTGTGTAATCTTGTTCAATTTAAAAGGGTATTCTCCTCTGGACATGCACATTTTAACTTAATTCATCTGCTAAATACATTACTAGCTGTTATATAAAAAAGTCAAATAAAGCTCTGAACCCATATGGCTGGGCTGGGCTTAATAGCACAGCTGTGGCCATGGTGCTAGGTGGTTGTATCCAAGGACAACAATTTTGTTTCTAAGGAACAACATGGCTGCATTACTGGGAAGTTGACTTCACATGGGTCAATTTTATTCATTTTGTTTAGCTTAGAAATATGTTGCTTTATTTTTAGAATAGTGTGAAACCACAGGTACCAAACATATAGTACAGCAACACTTCTTTAATAATTGTGCAAGGACACTGGAATGCTACTATTGATGGAATAGAACAAATCGTATGTTCCTTGAAATCTTCTCATAACATCACCAAGTTTTCCTTGCCCTTACCAATTACGTGTTTCATTATGAAGTAAAAGCATCTCTCCTGGGTCTCTTGATTCTTGGTCAAATGATGCGTTCTTGGGCTGTTTTTAAATGGACAGAAAACGCATGTTATATAAACATTGTGCTTCTGTATGTTTAGCATACATTTTGCCGGTTCCAATTTATCTTCATTTATAGAAGTGTAGGCAGCTTTGAAACAAAGTAAAACCAGCCAAATGCATGGTAAACATACAAAAACGCATGCATTTTTAGTCCGTTTATCAGCGGCCCAAGAAATGTGCAAGAATGCATTCTGTGACCGCACCCATAGGCCTTGTTTACACAAGGGAAAGACTACGACAAAATCTCTTCTCTAATATAGAGCATTTGATCAAGAGCCAGACGGCAAATTTTGTCTCCGATTTTCCAACCAGAAATGTCTCAAACTGTGAAATGTTTTAACCTCTTTGTGACTGACTGGCTATGGGTGCCTGACTGTCCAGGTTAATTTTTTGACCTTCTGCTATGCGCTTCTTTAAATGACAATATCTCTGGGATAGCATTAAGGATGTTTGGGACACCTTGGTGCATCCATTGGCATACAGCTTTGGAACGAATTCACATGAACGCCTGCCTGCCACGCGGTAGCACGTCGGCGCATGGGAGTGGAGGAGGGGGTGAGCGCTGCTTGCCCCCACACCTTTCCATAGAGAAATATGGCTCATGGCACCGTAATACAAGAAAAGATGGGACATGTCCTATGTTTTCCGGGGTACTCAACGGTACGGTGCTGCACCGTACTGTGCCCATTGCCGGCCTATGGGGGCATGTATACGCGGCGACCGTATATACAAACCCCCCCCCCAAAACGTTCGTGTGAATTCGCACTAAAATGAGTATTTCTCAAACTGCATAATGGATATAAATGGTAAAGATATTTTTGAAAACATAGTGCTCTCCTCCTGCTGCCAACCTATCACAATGCTTTGGCAGGCGGTAGACACCCTTGCTGAAGAGGAATATAATTGCATTTGTACTTGGGTTGAAGTAGAGGAATACACTAAAGTGAGTATAATTGTAAGAAAAAATAAAATTGTGACTTCTATGAACTCACTTGAACTTGATCTGTTTCTGGTTTCTTTCCCTACGAGGCGTCTATTAAAGTAGCAGTTGTACATGGCACATGTGTTCAATCTCTGAGCAGACTTAGACATGAATGTGATCTGAAGCTGCTCATCAGTAGTTCTAAAGATCTGACAGAAGTTCAGCTGCAATGTAAGGGACAGACATGCTACTGTAAGTCACTTTGCTTGCATAGTGTCATTACCAGCTTTGTTATACTCCAGCTGTCAATTTGACAGATGTTTAGAAGCTAACAATCCGCTTCAGGTTTTTTTAATTGCAGTTAACGTTCTGCAACTTTTTCATTTTAGAGAATGGTGAAATTTTGTTTTCCTCCTACTATAATACTTTTTGGTGGTACTGCTTTGCTCCACTTGTTTTTACAGTCTGGACTCTGTTTCTATATTTTCCTGTACTGAACTTGTAGAAAGACAGATTTTGTGCTGCTGATGCATTTAACTTGTAGTTTAGGTCTAGAGGAACAATTGTTGAGAAGTAAAAACTGTCAAAACTGATTTAAGCTTTATTTTATTATAAGGAAAAAAAAACTCTGGAAATCTATCATCCATAATTAGCCGCAAAAACTACTACTACTTGATCATTTACAGACTAATTCAGGTATGGCTTTTAGAATATTTTTCCCGTTCATTAGATATATATCTCAAAATATGCAAATGACTCTGCAGTGTTTTGAGGGTGGGGCGTTAACCCAGCCCCTCTATGCTACAGCCCCTACCCAGCGCTCAGTCAGGAATGCCTACTGATGGGACTATTACTCTGTGATCTGGCTTCCTGTGTAATGTACTTTGGGAGTTAGGATCATTATAATTTTGGTTGATCAGCGTTCTATCCTTACCTCCTTCTATATCCTTTTCCGGGTATATAAGGTACCCAGAGAAAAAAAATAAATATAAAACCCATGCTTGGATTAGTCTGGGAATCTATAAGATGATATTATGCTTTTGGATGATGGATTTCCTCTAAAGGAAATTTGTCACTGCCATGTGGTGCCAAGTGTTGTCCTTTTTGTTCAGCCACATCCTTGCATCTACAGATATGTCTCTGGGGATCCAGTGTCTACGTTCGGACTTATGAACAGCAGTATAATTCTTCCAGACCAACCAACTCCATTACTATCCACTCCACCCGGGCTCCTACACCTGTTAAGCCAACCAGCTTATCGCTCTGAACGCAAAGCTTCACACTCGTCTCTACCAGGACGGCTGAACCGGGCCCTGTCTCTTGGCACCATTCCTTCTTTGGCACGGGCAGGTAAGTTATTCCTATAGATAGAAAACAATGAAACCCTTATGGCATGTCATTGGTTTGCAGACGTTATGCAGTTTAGATATTAAAAAGGATGATTTCCTATAGAGGAGTCAATACAGCAGGGCCTTGAGCTCAGAAGCAACTTGGTAAAGTATTTTCTGTAAAATACACTACATCAAGGTTGAAGTTGTATGCAAGTAAAGTGCTTGTGCAACCTAAATATTTTTAAGAATCCCATAGTAGGAATCTGCAGAATCCTGGAAGACATGGAGGATAGACACATTTCTGTATAGTAAATTACGGTTGTCTTATGTAAATTGCAAAATTGCCTATTAGTAAAGCTCTGGAATACTGTTCCTTGTTCTGGGAAATATTTGGATACGTTGGAATGTATGGTATGTGCAGGGGTCACAGGAAATGGGAAGGACCTCTGTAGGATGGGTTTTCTGTAAAAGGTTTAAGTTTTTTTTTTTTTTTTTTTTTTTTTTTTTTTTTAGCTGTAAACTTAGATTTAAAATTTTTACAGAAAGAAACAATATACCGTAAGCATAAAATATAACCGGTAACTTACATGCACTAAAGTAGATGAAATGTCAGGCAAGACAATATAAGTTACAACATGTCACATAAAATGTAGGCAGATAATACAGTGCTGGCTTTTCTCTTAAAGTCTGCACAAAACTACCAGCTTTGAGCCATTATCTGATCAGCAGGACATGGCTATATGTCGATCGGTCAAGTCTCGCACATTAGTGACAGTTTGGCAGTGATGCCTATAGCAGAAAACAATAAGCTGCAGATGAAGGCCTAGAGGTCAGTAACGGATAATAACCAAATTAACAGAAAACCCTACACAAGACCAGACCATAAATATACAAGACATAGCGGGGAAATGGGGGAAATTCTTGGGACTACAATAGGTTCACATAGCTTGAGGTGTAAAAGGGGCACATCCAGACAGGGATCTGTATCATCCAGTAATTGTACTGATGGTTTTGTTCTTATTAAAGTGTAAGTTTCCACTACTTTTCTGTCCCCGCTCAGACAAGATTGTTTTAGAATTTGACATTGATGGGACTTTTGGCGCCCTGACCTGTTTACATAGTTTAATTGCAAAGTACATGCAGATCGCATTGCATTACTTTTTCTCATACCTTTTTGACTTTAACGAATTACAGTAGGAGAATTTCTCATATTGCCAAAGGTTGCAGCAACTTGAATTAGTTCTGGTTTAGAGGGGTTTCCAGGATGTTACTGCATTGTCCTAGTTGTACAGGACACTATAGGACTGACAAACAATGTAAGTGGTGGGAATTATACCAAGGATAGGTCCATCAGTAGCAAAGTACTGGAAACCCCTTTTAATATAGTCGATGAGAAAGGTTAATAACTTGTGCTGCGCTCTTCTAGATTCTGGATACCTCTTCAGCGGGAGCCGTCCAGCTTCACGGTCTTCAGTGCTCAAAGAATCTCCTGGATCAGGTAAAACCAGTTGGGAAAAACAGAATTTTTCTACTTTATTGTGACTACTTCTGATTCTCTCAGATATACTTGTGGTTGCTTATGTATAGCTCCCACTGATGTGTGTCTGGCTATTAACCCCTTAGTGATCGATGGTCCTTTGTACCTGAATCTCCAGGTCAATTTTTGACATTCTATGTGCTTCTTTAAATGACGATATCTCTGTAAAAGCTTTACATATAATAACAATTGTTATTTAGTGTTTTCTGTGACACTATAGACTGTAACTTGATAGGATGGTTTCATTAATTACATAGTTCTGTTTTTTTTTTTTATATTCCAATAATTGACTACAAATGTAAAAAAAAATAAGCTGTTTTGTAATTTTTCCAGTTTTGCTTCTGCAAAGTAAGTCTCGTGCAAATTCTAATGTATTCTGCCTTCAGCTGATGTGCTGGAGGGAGGTACACTTCAAACGCTTATATCTCCTGAACCCTGGCACCTAGAAACACAATTCTGGTGCCGTATTACACAGGAGAGTGATTGGTGAGATTTGTGACTAATTCATTCAATTCGGGCCCTTGGCTGAGTCATGTGTCCATATACAAGATTCTGTATTCAAGTTAGTTTATCCGTTCCTTCTGATGACGGCCTTGGTGTGAGGAATACATGCTGGATGTGACTTTTATACATAAGGTTCTATGATAGCTGAGCCATGCAACAGCAGTCAGGTCCTTCACCTAAGATTCCCAAATAAACCATAAATACAACCGCAGTTAAGATTTCCTCCACTATAATTTACCTCATGTACTCTTTTAAAGCCAAGTTCACACCTGCATTAAGACCTTTTATCTTCATCACTAAAACGATAATAACGTGTCTCTAACAGATCTGGTAAAATGTCCTTTTGATTTCTTCTTTAATTAGGTGTTATTTTTAACTAAAGCCTAACAGGAGTGGTGGAAACTGACACTATCCGAAGCCATTAAAAAAAAAATTGAAATCTTTGGCCGCACTTGGACGTAATAGTACGTTCCTGTGGGAACATACTTCCCACACAAGGACGTTTTATTATGTCCAACTTCTGGCCCCGGCTTACAGCTGACAGCCGCTGCTTCTGGTGCCAGCTCAATTTGTATGTTACAGCTCACATCACACTCTAACACCCGCGGTCGGAGCCACTAACAAACTGTATAATAAAACGGGATCTTTACTGGACCCGCACGGTAAAAAAAAAAAAGACCGAAAAAGTTCAGAAAAGATAATTTTTTATTAATGCCGGATAAAAATAAGACCACTAAAAAGAAACTCTTCTCCCAAAAAATAAGCCTTTAACCAGATTCGTCATCTAAAAAATAAGTTGTGCATGCGGAGCCTCCCTCTAATAATTGTTTAATTATTTTGCAATTAATGTGAAAAATTATACCCAAATTCTAAGCCCCTTAACATTCTATTAAAATATGTGGAGTCTTAAAAAACCATGCAAACATAAAGCAGACATTTAGGAAATGTAACATATGAATTAAATTGGGTGCTATGACTACCTGGTTCAAAAGTAGAGAATTCAGAACTTTGAAAATTGAAATATATCCAAAATATCTTTTGGCAAAAATTTAGAAAAATTTTTTTTGTACTTCAGATTAATCTCAAAATCCCCTGGATATGTTGGTCTCCCAAAGCTATAACCACTTATTGTGACACAGGGCAGATTTGAAAAATCGGGCTGATATGAAAAAAGGGCTGCATCCTTGAGGCCAAAAAAGTCCTGAAGGGTTTAAACAAATCCGTTATCGTTTTGGGCACACAACGTAAGAGGTCTGAACGCAGGTGTGAACTGGGTGTTTTGGGCGAGAAAAATAAATGCATTTTATTTATTTTAAAAGGTTATTGGTTCAGTTTCCTGAGTAAAGTGTCCAAAATAGATTAGAAACTTATTAGTGGCTTGATAAATACAATCCTTTATTGTCTGCAGATTATTTTTCCCTACTCTCTGGAAGCTGTGCTGTGTCTCCTCTGCCATCTCCAACACCATCCGTGGCTGGCTCTGCCACCTCCAGCTGCGGGTCGTTGTTCCACAGGCGTCCTATAATCAGTCCTGCTCGTCTTAACTTACAAGGACAAAAACTTGGACTTTCTCTGGAAAAGACAACAACCCGGACCTTTGATGTGTATCACCCTGACAGCAACCACTGCTCCCATGAGATCACTCCAAAGTTTGCACAAAGTGCGTTTCTGATGATTTGAGACAAGTATATAACTTATTCCCCTCTGTTACTAACCATAAGGTCCTCCTTATAATGAACTAATGTATCACAAGGGCTTGGAAGGACTTGAGTGCACATTTGATGTAGTGTACATTGCTAGCATCCCAACAGATACTTCCTTTTTCTGTTTTTAAGTTGAGGTCAATTACTCAGGGCTATGTATTCTTGCAAGTTATACTCTTGCTCCTTATACAGTAATACGGGAAATCCAGGACTACGAGGACCCCATCATCACTACTGAATCTCCTCTGCTACCTGATGCACATAGATCACTTTTATTTCTCCTTTTCAGATACCATGAAGCTTATCACAGAAGCCAGCAGTATTTCTAGCAATCGCACACTCAAGAAGGACAACTCCTCTCATTCTTCCGCCTGTCAGGTGGACTCAACCACTGCATTCCTTGAATCTCCATCCAAGTGGAAAAGTGAGTGGCTTTTCCAAACTGCTGCTCAGTTATCATTGGAGCGAGCTAATGCAAGTATATGCTGATGCTTCACCTGGGTATCCCAGGACATGTGTTGCATTGTGTTTGTGTATAACTTCATGGGATGCTCTGTTTTAATGCCTTTAAAATGTTTAGGTTTTCACATCATCCCCTATAGCAGGCTACGCGAAGGTGAGTTTTTGAGCCTTTCCCCTGTATTGCATGGACCAGGGCAGTGGATTCGGTAAGCCAAACCTCCAGCTCCACCAACATTGTTAAGACTCCATGACTTCCGACTCCACAGTCCTGTTTTCCTGGTCACTCTAGCAGTGCTCGAGACAAATGCAGGTATTCCTTCCCAGTGCTTTATTCCTCTGATCTATAGCAGAGGAGCTTCACTTCTGAGCATAAGTGTTAATGAAGACTAATTTGAATAATTATTAAAGCCTATTTAAAAAAACGGCATAAGAAGCTTGAAGAGGAGCAGATCTGCCAGAGGGGGCACACACCAGTATGTCAGTGGACTTGGTTTACAATCCTTCATCCTGGTGGTAGATTTCCTTTAATGTTGAGCAGTATGACAATGAGGCCCTTGGACCAATAAATGTTGCTCACCCCTGGCCTCAATATGATTTGACACATCCTGGTGCCTTAACTATAGTTTTTTGGCATTGTGTGTTGAGGCAATATTTCTCACAGAGAACCTATTACCAGTGGTCCAACACACCCCTTCTCTCAGAAACCACACACAGTACATTTATACACGTTCCACTGTTGTCTAAATCCATGTGATTAGAGCCACCAGTCGTTCAATAAAAGTTTTTTGTTTGTTTTTTTGTTTTTTCAATGTCCTGCAGTATACAGTCAAGCTATCCTGCCATCTTCACTGCTGAAGATTATTCCTAAGGGAGGAGTAAAGGGCAAGGCTTTTTTTTTTTTTTTATTTTTTTTTTTTTTTACTACATGTAGCCAGTGTCCCTCTTAACCCCCTCACTTGAGTTGTCGTTAATGATTTGGCAGAGCTGATTCATGCAAAGACACTGTCTGTTTCTCTCCCCCACTTGCCCCCCCCCCCTCCCCCTCAGGAATTCTCTCCAACAAGTCACATGTTTATCTCTCTCAGGATTCCAGCAAGGCATTGTGTGCATTTCTGTCCCCTGATAATAAACAGAGCTGTGTATTTCTGCTTGAATATTCAGAGTCCTTATGTACTACTACAATATGGTGGTAGCAGTGAGAACTGGCAATGGAGGACAAATTGGTGTTAATGCATGCATTTACAAATGCATGACAGTAGCTGAGAAGAGGAGATTTGCCCAATTACATTTCTGTAAACATTGCTTGTGTGTGTCTTCTCAGCTGTTGTGTTGCGTTTGAAAACGCATGTGTTAACGCCAGGTGTGAATGCACCCTTGCTATGGTTAGTCTCGCATCAGGTGGGCTGCATGTACGTTTATAAACTGATTTTATTAACATTGCAGCCATGTGAAAGAACCATTTAGGGATAAGGGCAATGCTTTTTAGGGCAGATTCACATTGGCTTTGTTTTTTGGTTTTTTTGTTTACTACTGATGCTTTACTGAACCATTCTTTTCGATGTGCTTCTTAACACTTCAGTTTTCTCCACTGGTTTACAATCCTTGATCCTGGTGTTTGATTTCCTCTAAAAGAAATCTACCATCAACACAAGTATGATGCAACAGGGGCACTTACTGCAGTAATTAGCTTATGTTTATCCATGGCCTTCTTACTTCTAAAATCAATGTTGAAAATTATTCTAATGAGTCTGAGGGGCTAGCCTAGCCCCTCTGTGATCTGTCTTTACAGACTGTTACAGCTCCTTACCCCCTCAATACAGAAGGAAGTAGGCACTGCAAAAGAACTGATTTTAAAAGTTAGCAGGCCATAGATAACAAATATAACATTACTTTGGTCACCGTGCCTGGAGTAAGCGGTCCTGGCTTATGAAGCTTAATGTTCATGGTAGATTTTCTTTAACTCTGGATACTGTGTATATCATCCATGGCCTGTGCTGTAATGTAGTGTGATAAGTGTTATCTATTTCTCTCCTGTACAATAGACCTATTTATCATTCTATTGGTTTTAGTTTGGTACTTGATTACTGGATGTAGCAAGAATTGCCCAACTTTCTGATATTGACCACCTTGAGGATTTTATATGCAAAGAATAACTGAATGTGAACCCTCTTGCTTTTATTCGTGCTACAACCACTACATTTGCTCTGCTTTATCGCCAGGTTGTGGTGGGATGTCGCTGACTGGTATCTTCTTGGCCATGAGCTTCACCATGAACTTGGTTATGATCGTCTTCTTCTACCAAAAACTTGTGTGACCGTGTACACAGTCCTCATTTCATCTGGTGCTCTGAATTGTGATGCTGCCTGTTAATCTGGGCTTCTTTTCCTGATGTTGCCCATCACTGGTGCTCTGATGACTCCTGGACACAGTTATGACTACTCCAAGAAGACTATTGTTCTACCTTCTCTCCGGGTGTTAATCCCTCTCCATTCTGTGCTCTGAGCTTTACCTGGAAGCTTCTATTGACTGTGGCAGATGAAGGGGCTACATGTTGTTTGCTCCTGCATGGAGCACAGAAGATTTTATGTTCCGCCAATCAGTGATCTGTAAATAACTTGTGTGTATATATGTGTGTTTGTACAGTGACTGAAGACCTATAAATACAAAAATACTGTCAAATCTTCTGGCAATTGTGCAGTTAGCTTCCCACCTTGAGTATTATTGAATTTCCATAATCCCAAAGTGTTCCTGCTCATGTGTCTTATATGGATATTTAAGCCATGTTGCCCACAAGTCAGAGGAAACACTATTGGAGAACTGTTTGGAGAGCATTGTATCAAAAGTAAAATTTTCTTAGATGTATTTACATCTTATTACTTCAGTATATCAATTAGAAAATTAAACTTAGTCTTGAAATGGACAAGTTAATATGACCACTAACAACATAACCCGTAAGAGGTTCTTGTTATCCTGGAGATTCTATGGTCCTGGCAGGGTGATTGTACATGGACAGAGATCACTTCATCTGCAGCCATTTTATGGACAGGAATGTCTGGCTGATGAATTTAAAGACAGGAGGCTTCACTTATATCTAGAGAGTTGTGCAGAACTTTTTGTAGATGTTTGTTGGTAAATTACCTAATATCCTGCCCCCCATTTTTACTGGGTGTGTAAGTTTGGGGGCAGAATATTTGGTAATTTAACTAATATATACATATACATTAAAAGTGCTGCACTACTCACTAGACATTTAAAAGCACATATGTGATCGGCCACAGGCCATTGCATTGCGTTTTGATTCTGTTACAGAAATGAATCAAAATTCTATCATCCTAAAAAGCATCTACTGTTCTTAGAAGCTGCCTCTGGTAAGTATTGAAAGTGTTGTTTGCAGATATCTTTTCTCTTATAGCAGGATTGACAGACTGTTATTAACCCCTTCCCGACATTTGACGTAATAATACTGCATGGCGGGAGGTGCGTTCCCGCAAAATGCAGTATTATTACGTCATGCTTCTGGCGCCGGCTCCTGAACGGAGCCGGCGCCAGAAGCTGCGGGTGTCGGCTATATATTATAGCCGACACCTGCCTCTAACACCCGCGATCGGAGATTTCTCCGATCGCGGGTGTTAACCCCTAACACGCCGCGGTCGCGCTGACCGCGGCGTGTCAGAGGCATTTAAATGCAAGCTGAAGGGAATCGGACCCCCCCGCGGCGCTTACCGGGGGGGTCCGCTGCTCCGATCGCAGCCCCGGGACTGCCGGTGCCCGGGGCTGCGAGATCTTCATCCGGAAGCCGGGTCCTGCCTTCTGGCAGGACCCGGCTGTAAGACACTGGGCATGCGCAGCATGCTCAGTGTCTTACATTACACAGTGCAATACTTCTGTATTGCACTGTGTAACCTGTAAAATAGCTTGAACAAGTGATCAGAAGATCACTTGTTCAAGCTTAGATGTCATTACCTGTAAAAAAAAGTTAAAACAATAAATAAAGGTTTTTTACAATAAAAATAAATAATAAAAGAAAGTGAAAGTCCCCCCAAACACCACATTTCCCTTTACACAAGTAATAAAGTATAAAATACACTAAATCACAAAAAAACCCCACTTATTTGGTATCGCCGCGTCCGTAACAATCTGTACAATAAATCCTAATCATAATTGGACCCGCTCGGTGAACGTGGTAAAAAAAAAACCCCAAAAACTTGCCAAAAATTAAAACTTTTTATCAAATTGCTTTACAAAAAATGTTCTAAAAAGTGATCCGAAAAAGTTACAAGCGCCAAAATGATACCACTGAAAAGAACAACTTGTCACGCAAAAAATAAGCTCACAACCAGCTCCGTCAACCAAAAAATACTATAGTTATGCCGCTATAAATATGGCAATACTAAAACAAATTCAATTTTTTCTATTCTAGTTTTCCTTCAATAAAATTGGACAAATATAAATAAAACTATATAAATGAGGTATCACCGTAATCGTAGTGATCCGTAGAATAAAGATAATATATTATTGTTATGCTACAGCGAACACCCCCCTCAAAAATGCTAAAAATCCAAAACAAGAATTGATGATTTTATTTTCCTCCACACGAAAAAAAGTTAATAAAATTGCTTCAATAAGCTAAAAACCCACTAAAATAAAGTTTTTTTTACAGTGCATCGCGTCTCGCAAAAAATAAGCCCTTATTTGTCTAAATTGCTTAAAAAATAAAGATTGTATAGCCTATTCCCAACGCGCGTTGTAATAGAATGGTGCGGCGGGTAGTGACTTGCCAACACGGTTCAGACACAGTGATCGGGGCAAGATGGCAGCTGATCCTAACAGCCATCCATCCTGCCCCATGGACCAGAAGGGTTATGTCCCCCCCACACACCCCCAGTTTATTATCGCTGCTATTGGCTCATCAATTCAGACGAGCCAATAGCAGCGAATTTACTTATGACGTCAGTAATACCGGTCACCATGTCTGTAGACACGGTGATCGGGGCAGAGTGGCGGCTGTTCCTGACAGCCACCAATTGTGCCTTGTGGTTCAGAGGGGTTTTGTTGCCACCCTCTGTCCATGTTTGCCGCTATTGGCTGGTCGATTTGGTCCAGCTAAAAGCAGCAATATTCGTCACAATGGGCATCGCTAGGGTGAATAAGAGCAACACTTGGCGATAATTTCCCTACTAAAACGAAGATATGGTACAAAAGCGCTGGCCGTGTACATTGTACAGATTATGCTGTACAACTCTTACGAGCTGTTCCAATGTGCAGGTCCTGCCGTATCATTTCTCCGTTTTCAAGAGGAAGATATTAGGAAACTAATATTGGGACAAGAAGGACGGGGCCCCAGTACCTCTGGTTTAGATGTTCCTGTATTTTGCCAGGACAGCATTTTCCCGGTGAATTCTGCTGCTTCTAATGGTAAGACTCAATAAAGAGTCTGTTCCAAAAGAGGAGTTAGGATGGACACTATATACTAAGGATGGACACTATATACTACTAAGAGACCTGCGACAACTCCAAGTGTGACAAAAGTTTAGATGGTCCCCTGGTCTATTCTACCTCCTTATACGCAACACATTCAAAATTCACGCCCAACCTGTTGTGAATTCAGTAAAATGAATAATTGTAACAACTGGTAAGTCACGTTGCTCCCTATACCCCTCCACATTATTTCATAAGGGGCGCCACATAACGGGCACTGAACGTTCCAGAAATAATTGCAATTTCCATCTTGGACTCCATCGCACATCGTATTTGGAAACCACCTGTATGTTCAAATGCTCATTTCACCACGTGTATTACACTACACCACATATTACACCTTGCTAAATTCCCCAAGGGGTGTACATTCAACAATTAGGGTCACTTTTCGGGTTTTCCTCTGTTTTGGTACCACTACGGCTCTCCAAATGTGTCCTGACACATGTGAAGGATTTCTTGCAAATTTGGCCTCTAAAAGACAAACATCCCTCTTTTCCTCTACTGTGCGCCCATAAAGCATTTTATATGCTCATGTGGGGTACTTCTACACTCAGGAGAAATAGTTTTACACTTTTTCGGGGTTATTTAATATATTATCCCTTGTGGCTTACATAAATTAGGGGTAAAGTGACATTTATAGGAAAATTTTCACCTTTTTAATGTTTAGGGCCTAATTGGATCATTCACCTGTAGGGGCAAATACATATATTGCACATTGCAAAATTCTCTAAGGGGTGTGTGTTCAAAAATTAGGATCACTTTTTGGATTCTTATCTGTTTTATACCACTAGGGCTCTCCAAATGCATGTCAAACATTTCTGTCAAATTTGGCTTCTAAAAGGCAAACCTCCCCCTTTCCTTTTACTGTGCGCCCATACAACATTTTATATACACATGTGGGGTACTTCTACACTCAAGAGAAATAGGTTTACACATTTTGGGGGGTTATTACATTTTTTTTATCCCTTGTGGCTACAAAAAATTAGGGGTACAATGACCTTTATAAGAAAATGTTCACCTTTGTCCTATTTAAGCCCTAATTAAATCAAACACCTATATGGAAAAATACTCATATTACACCTTACTAAATTCTCTAAGGGGTGTGCTTTCCAAAATGGTGTCACTTGTTGGGGTTCCGCTCTGTTTTGGTACCACTACGGCTCTCTAAATGCATCCTGACACATGTAAAGGATGTTTGTCAAATTTGGCTTCTAAAAGGCCAATGCCCCTCTTTCCCTTCTGAGCTTCACTGCGTACCCATACAATATTTTATTTGCATGTGTGGGGCAATTTTATACTCGGGAGAAATGCTAGTACACATTTTTTGGGGTTGTTTCATCTTTAATGCCTTATGGGATACAAAAATTAGCCGTAAAAGTGACTTTTTTGGGAAAATGTCCATCTTTTTCCTTTTAGGGACCTAATTGAAGCAAACACCTGTGGGGGAAAATACACATATTACACCTTGCTAAATTCTCCAAAGGGTGCACTTTCCAAAATGGTGACACTTGTTGGGGTTCCCCTCTGTTTTGGTACCACTAGGGCTCTCCAAATGCATCCTGACACATGTAATGGATGATTGTCAAATCTGGCTTCTAAAAGGCCAAAGCTCCTCCTTCCCTTCTGAGCCCCACTGTGTACCCATACAACACTTTATATGCAAAAGTGGTGCAGTTCTGTGCTTAGGAGAAATAGTTTTACACATTTATGGGAGTTGTTTCATCTTTTATCCCTTGTGGCTTACAAAAATTTGGGGTAAAAGTGACTTTTTTTAGAACATTTTCACCTTTTTTCCCTTTTGGGGCCTAATTGAATCAAACACCTGTTTGGGCAAATACACAAATTACACCTTGCTAAACTCTCCAAGGGGTGTACTTTCCAGAATGGTGTCTCTTGTTGGGGCTTTCCTCTGTTTTGGTACCATTATGGCTCTCCAAATGCATCCTGACACATGAAAACTTTTTCAGCCATATTTGCCCTGCAAAAACGAAACAACGCTCTTTCCATTCCAAGTGCCCCCCTGTGCCCGTACAGAAGGGTACAGTGACAAAATGGGCATTGGCATGCTCAGGAGGAATTTCCTTAAACATGGTAAAATGCATTTTCCTTTTTAACCCATTGTGAAGGTGCAAATTTTAGTGTTCAATGAATCTATTGTAAGATAGAATTACATTTCTGTAATTTCACTTTCATTTATCTTTCACCCTCATGAAACGTTCATAGGGTTAACAAAATTCCCAAAGGTTGTTTTGAATATTTTGAGGGGTGTAGTTTCTAAAATGGTGTCATTTGTGGGGGTTTTCTATCATGTAGGCCTTATAAAGTCACTTCTAACTAAACTGACCCTCCAAAAGTAGGTTTTGATGATTTTCGTGAAAATCAGAAAAATTGCACCTAAAGTTATAAGCCTCCTAACATCCTAAAAAAAAGGAAAAGATGTTTGAAAAATGATGCCAAGTTAAAGCAGACATATGGAAAATGTTAGTTATCAAGTTATTTTAGTGATATGACTAACTTTCCAAAAAGTAGAAAATTTTGAATTTTGAAAACATTGTTTTTTTCAAAATTTTTGGCAAATTTCCATTTATTTCATAAATAAATACCAAACATATTGATAAAATTTCTTGACCAACATGAAGTACAATGTGTCACGAAAAAACAATATCAAAATCAACTGGATATGTTAAAGTGTTCCAAAGTTATAACCACTTAAATAGACACATGTCAGATTTTAAAAAATGGGCCGTGTCAGGAAGGTGAAAAGTGGCTTCAGCGTTAAGGGGTTAATATTGAAAGGAGTTGTAGCCATATTGTTCTTGTTGCTGACAATGACACAACACCATCGGTATCGGTTTTGCCAGTAGGTGAACGCTAGACCTTCAATTATTTAAAAAAAATTAAAAATCCCTTTTTAGTGCTGGTGCTGACGGTCTCTAAAATGGGATGGAATGTCCTCTGCTTGTCCACTTCTACATCGGGACAAGAATAAATAAATCTCCCCAGACTCTCCCACCAGGCTGAGCTAAGGTATATAAAACATGTGCTTCACTAACAGATAAATCACATGATGGGTGAAACCACATAAGTTCTTATAAATAGTTTATATCTAGTGGGTGGTTTTTATTTTACTTTATTCACAAATGCAATAACTCCAGAATGTATATACCACCTATATATTCTTCACAAAAGCCAAGTGCAGAGCCCTAACACACACACACTAGGCCCCAAGGCTTGCTTTTTTTTTTTTTTTTTAAATAAAGGCTTCCACAATTTTTGCTGTAAGCCTTGTCACTCTAAGGGGGGTTTCTAAACAGCCGCCGTGCATGGGCATGAGTAATGTCAATGTTTCCATCTCGCCATCTCTGACTGACCATTAAATGGGGACTTAAAGGGGTATTCTCGTCTGGGCATTTACATCTAGATTCATTTATCTGCCATATATAAAAATTTCTTTAAGTAGATGTCATTAAAAAAAAAAAAATTTCCTGTGTGAAGATAATTTCTCATAAATTATATGATCCTTTAGAAACAAGACTGTTCCTGGATACGGCTACCTCTGCTGGAGGGATCGCACAAAGAAAACAAGTTTTTGTATATGAAATGTCCAGGAGATACTATATGTCCCACAGCTGCCCTGTAGTAATGATTGCTGAAGCCAGGAGGTCAGGTAGGACTCAATAGAGCATCTCTGGCCATTGCTGCCAAAATGTGAGGTGGTTGTATCCAAGGAAGCTATATCGTTTCTAAGGGACAACATGGCTACATTTATGAGAAATTATCTTCACACAGGAACATTTTTTTTAATAACATCCAATTGATGAAATGTTTACATATGGCAAATGAATTAAATTTAAATGCTTAGATGGGAATACCCCTTTAAACTTGCAACAGAATTTGTGTGTTCCCACAAGACTTGTAGTCGAGGGAAGAGGCCTTGTTGTAGGAACTCACAGGAGTGTTACGAATCCAGCTACAGTTCTAGAATATAAATTCATTTATCCAAACCAAGAAAAAAAAATAGTCAGCTTGCTGTCTCTCTGTAATCCTGTCATGTAAGTTAGGTGTTCAGGAGGAAAGAGGTTGCTGAGCAGGAGACTGCTGCAATGGTTAAGATATTCACAGCACTGTGATACAGAAAAATAAACCTTTCCAGCGCTTTAAAAATGTTAGTGTAAAAAAAAAAATATATGTATACAGACATACACTCACCGGCCACTTTATTAGGTACACCTGTCCAACTGCTCGTTAACACTTAATTTCTAATCAGCCAATCACATGGCGGCAAGTCAGTGCATTTAGGCATGTAGACATGGTCAAGACAATCTCTTGCAGTTCCAACCGAGCATCAGTATGGGGAAGAAAGGTGATTTGAGTGCCTTTGAACGTGGCATGGTTGTTGGTGCCAGAAGGGCTGGTCTGAGTATTTCAGAAACTGCTGATCTACTGGGATTTTCACGCACAACCATCTCTAGGGTTTACAGAGAATGGTCCGAAAAAGAAAAAACATCCAGTGAGCGGCAGTTCTGTGGGCAGAAATGCCTTGTTGAGGTCAGAGGAGAATGGGCAGACTGGTTCGAGCTAATAGAAAGGCAACAGTGACTCAAATCGCCACCCGTTACAACCAAGGTAGGCAGAAGAACATCTCTGAACGCACTGTATGTCGAACTTTGAGGCAGATGGGCTACAGCAGCAGAAGACCACACCGGGTGCCACTCCTTTCAGCTAAGAACAGGAAACTGAGGCTACAATTTGCACAAGCTTGTCGAAATTGGACAGTAGAAGATTGGAAAAACGTTGCCTGGTCTAATGCGTCTCGATTTCTGCTGCGACATTCGGATGGTAGGGTCAGAATTTGGCGTCAACAACATGAAAGCATGGATCCATCCTGCCTTGTATCAACGGTTCAGGATGGTGGTGGTGGTGGTGTCATGGTGTGGGGAATATTTTCTTGGCACTCTTTGGGCCCCTTGGTACCAATTGAGCATCGTTGCAACGCCACAGCCTACCTGATTATTGTTGCTGACCATGTCCATCCCTTTATGACCACAATGTACCCAACATCTGATGGCTACTTTCAGCAGGATAATGCGCCATGTCATAAAGCTGGAATCATCTCAGACTGGTTTCTTGAACATGACAATGAGTTCACTGTACTCAAATGGCCTCCACAGTCAAGGTTTATTTTTCAGTTTCATATTTATGAGAGTGAATTAACTTATCTAAGTCCTGCTGCTACTAGTAACACACACGTATGTTTACACAGCTTTCCACAGACAAAGCTAGAGTTAGCGTTGGTCAACAGCCATGAGCCCAGAGAAAGATGTGTGGACATGTGTCAGTAGTAAAAAATAAAAAATTATTATGGTGAGTACGCATCCATAAAAACGGGGGGGGGGATTCTTATTTAAGAGGCTCATCTGTCCTTCACTCATTCCCTGTAGTAATGGCATACCATCAGTATAAAAGACAAATGTCCACAACATCAGTCTCACTCCAAACACCAGTATGGTGAAAGACTGAAAACGGGCCTGTACCAGGCTGGAAGACTGAATCTGCAATAGGCAGAAGAAGAGTGAAGAAATCAACTGTGGAAGCAATGATTAGGAAATGGAAGACCTACAAGGCCACTGATAATCTCCCTTGATCATGGTCTTCTGCAAGATCTCATCCCATGGTGTCAAAATGATCACGATAAATTGTAAGCAAAAATCTCGGGACCACATGGAAGAAAACTGGAACCAACATAACAAAGGCTACCATCAGTAACAAGTTACACTGCCAGGGACTCAGACCCTGCAGTGCCAGAAGTGTCCCACTTCTTAAACTTGTCAGCAGAAATTTACCTAGTAAGGTGTTGCCAAGCTGCTGAACACCTTCCAGATTGTGTTTCTTTCATGACCCAGTGTGGTGGCATCATCCAAAAAATAAACTTTGAAGTGAGATGTAAACTGGTTGTATAAAGTCAAGAGGCAGAGATTTTAACACTTGAGTCGAGCTCTCTCCATGGACATCACTAACCAGTTCTCCTGAAGTCCCATGTATGATGTCAATCACAGAGGAGAAGGCATTAAGAGCTTTCCACCATGACTTCAGTGTTGTGCTCTCCGCCACCTTGACTTCATACAATTTACATATGGCCATTAAAGTAGATTTTCTGGATGATGCCACCATACTAAACCATAAAAGAAACAAATATTAGAAGGTATTCCACTACCAGAATATTGTCAAATACCTTGTATTGTTTTATTTGGCCAATTGCTGATTACAGGTTCCCTTTAAGCCAGTACATATCTTAGCCTGTCTGAAGTTTGTTAGAGAACATTTGGATGTTCCAAAATAGTATTTGGAGAATGTCACGTGGTCAGATGAAACCAAAGTAGAACTGAGTTACAATGCTGAGTTACATCCAAAGAACTGATCTGTGTACATTAAAGAATGAATAGGGCCATGTATTGTGAGATTTTGAGTGCAAACCTCCTTCCATCAGCAAAGGTAAAACGTGACTTGGTCTTTCAGCATGACTATGACCCCAAGCAGATCTGAACCCTATAGAAAACCTTTGGAGGGAGTTGAAAATCTGTGTTGCCTAGCGACTTCTGAAAAACATTACTGCTCTAGAGGAGATCTGCATGTAGGAATGGGACAACATACCAGCAACAGTGTCTGCCAACCTTATGAAGACTTACAGAAAACATTTGACCTCTGTAATTGCCAACAAAAGATATGTACAGCAACAAAGTATTGAGAATAACTTTTGTTATTGACCAAATACTTATTTTCCACCATCATTTTCAAATAAATTGTTTAAAAATCAGACAATGTGATTTTCTGGATTTGTTTTTACATTTTGTCTCTGCTAGTTGACGTTCTACCTATGATTTCAATTACAGGCCTCTTTTTTTTTAAGTGAGGTGCAAACTATGATGCCTAGAATGGGCTGTGAGTTTCTGGAAGAAGATGCAAGCCAAGAAGGTCAATATCTTTTCCCTATTTCATACTTAGAACAGGTGACTCCTTAGAAGCCCATAGGCCCCATAGCACCCGAGTGGTCTTCCTTCACATTAGTACAGAGGCGTAACTCTGCAAGTCGCCCCCCCCCCCTCCCTCTTAAAAAAATATATACATATTTAGGCTGCAATTACATAAAAGTGTGCCTGTCTGGCTATAGCCTGGCAGGCACACGTCTGGCGTTCTGGAGAGGGAGGAGAGGTGCTCACTGGTCACCCCTCCCCTCTCCATAGAGATTAGAGCCGCATGGTCGTTCTAACGGCCAAAGATGCACGCTCTATCTCTTTTCCGGCCACGGCTTGAAACAGTAAGCACTCGTTGTGCTCACCGTACCGAGGTCTCATGCTGCTCTGCCGAGGGGTTTAAAGGGAATTAGCCAAGGGCCACCAGCAGCCTATTATGCAGTACAGTGAAGGGATCATAATGATGTCCTTCTACAGTATCTCACAAAAGCGAGTGCGCTCATATATTTGAAAATATTTTATATCTTGGTTGTAGGACAAAACTTAAGATATGGCAGTTTGATACAATATAAAGTAGCCAGTGTACAGTACAGGTTATGTAACAGACCACAGGATAGGCCATTTTTATGTAGCTGTTGGAGATAGATGAGTGTGGCACCCAGTCACATTGGGTGCAACACGGGTACAACAGACACTGGGCCATATTTACTAAGTACCTTGCGCTAGTTTTCTGTCAAACTTTGCCTTTTCTTTTCAGGGCAAACTGCTTGCACAGGTATTTAAGAATTGTCTGAGACACTTTGTAGCGCACCCTGCATTATACACAGGCAAACACTTTTAGTGCAGTTTGCACTACTCTTAGTAAATGTGCCCCACCATTCCCATGACCGTCAACCCCTTTAACCGGTTCCTGACCGCCTGCCGTGTAATCACTGCGCGGTGGGTCCTGATGCATGGAGAGTGCTCACGGAATGAGCCCTCTCCATAGCCGGTAAGTCTTTGCTGCACATTGCAGCAAAGACTTACCGGTAACACCCGCGATCGGTGCTAGCACTCGTGATCGGTGTTATCGCGGCGATTGCCCCTGGCTTCAAAAAGATATCAGCACATTGTAATGAATGAGGAGGAAAATCCACATATACTGCCATACAGTAGTATGGCAGTATATGAAAAGATCGATCAGACAACCTAGGGTTTAAGTACCCTAAGGAGTCTGAAAAATAGTAAAAATAAAAAAAAGTTTAAAAATAAAATTATAATTAAAAAACCTAAAAATTGAAATCACCCCCCTTTCCCTAGAACTAATATAAATAAACAGTTAAAATCATAAACCCATTGTTTTTTTTCGGACCGGAAGCGGCATGATGTGAGCGTGTCGTTCACCGCTCCTCCCCCTCGCATGGAAGCCCTGCGATACCTGCCCTCCAGCGTTCCGGAACTCCGTCGACAGCGCGGATGATAGCCGGCGCCCGATACCGCTGCTGCTGCCTGGACGGTGAGCTCCCGGACCTAACGGATCCGAACGGGCTCCGGAGGTAAAACGGCACGACAGAGCCAATACCGGGGGCAGGCGGGCGAGACAATCGATAGCCCTCCCGGGAGCCCGAAATGAGCGACACTCCTAGCGGAGTGGAGAAACGGATGGGATCAGGACTGGGAGTGGCGACTTCCAGCTGATGCAGGACATCCAGACAGGAACACAGGAGGCACGGGCGGCCGATGGAGGAGCTAGCAAAGACCGTCTGAACAGCACACCAATTTGATGAAGACACTCGTGGAAGCCTGAGGGGATCGGTGTGTAACCCAAGGCCAGCGGGATGAAAGTGGTGAGATTTTGCGACTATTACTCACATACTATAAGTTTTTGCATTATTGGGTTAAAGTGGACATAGTGAAGGCCTTTGAATTTATTTCCTTGCGCTTCTTCCGACTGCGTTGTGGTGACTTTATCTACCCAGCCTTCTAACAGCCTACTAACATACTGCCCTTGAGCAAGCCCAGGGAGAAGGGAGTTGTTGGGCTTTAATAATATCTGTACGCTATTAACATCATAAGCCTAAAGCTGCAGGAAGGACTGATTATGCGATTAACATCTTATGCTGAAGGCGAGAGGAAGAATTGACCTGCACCACTATTACTAACATCAAACAGGTTCAAGGCGGGAGGAAGTCTTGTTTTTGATTTGGTTCTACTAATGGTAAATATGCGACTAACAACATTCGCCTAAAGTTGCTGTAATAAGTGTTCTGCTTCGGCTCCACTAACACTGCTTATGCTATTAACACCCACGCGCAAGGCTGTAGGAAGAATTGACTTGGATTGGTCTAACTAACACTTACTTTGCTATTAACAAATTTCGTCCAAGGATATATGAAGAATTGGTCCCACCAACATTGACTATGTTATTAACAAATCTTGTATGAAAAATTTACTCATATTGTCTATTGACTATTATTGTCTATGTCAGTTAACAACATATTCCTAAGGTGATAGCAGATTTGTGATGATAGTGGGCTCATAACGCCCTGTGTTTTTTTTTTTTTTTTTTTTGCTAAAGTCTTAATACATAGGATATGGGAACTGTCGACCGGTATCACCAATAACGGCCTAAATTTATTACATGCTGTTTGACTTTCTGAACATAGATTGTAATATAAGAGAAGGTTTACTTCTGATAAGAGGTATGCTATTTAGAGGACAGAAGAGATGAATTGCCTTTAATGCCCTCACTCCGGTCCCTTCTCTCCCCGGTGTAACTACTAAACGGTGCCTTTCTGTAAATGGGTTAGGTCATGTAATGGTCTAATTTGAAGTAAAATAGGGGGAATAGGAGCACCTCAAGGCCCAAATTCTTCCTAGCACCGATTGCTTTATCAGTGACTAATACGTTCTGATTTGGCTTCCGTGGAGCGTGGTGAGAAAATGGCGCCAAAAATAGACAAATCAGATAAAAGGAAATCACAGGGTGCTGTCTCGCCCAAGGATAAGGGAACCAGTAGGAATGAGAATAAATTGGAAAAATTATGGCAATCACCACAGACGAGGACAAAAGCCAACCAGAAGCAAGGCGTAGAGCCTAAAGGTCAAACTAGAGCTAATGCCGAAGAATCGGCTCAGGAAGAACAGAGAGCGAGTATAGAGGAGGCTGGCATAGAAAGCAGCCCATCCACTAACGTAATGTTAGATAAGAACGCGGCCTCTGAAATCTTGCAGGCGATTAAAAATTGCAACGCCTCTATCCTGGACCTGACAAATAAATTTGACACAGAAAGTACATTTATGAGGGGGGAAGTAAAAAAAAATAAGAGAAAAACTTAAAGAGAATGAGAATAAGATAGCAGACCTGACAAAAGAGGTTAATAACCTGAAAAAAGAGGTCAACCTCCTCAAGGAAGGGAAGGGCACACTGCAAAAAAAATTGGACGAGATGGAAGATAGATCTTGCAGGGCCAATATAAGGGTGGTTGGCCTGCCGGAGGGGGCAGAGGGGGGAAACCCCGTGGACTGTATGGAGAAATGGTTACAAGAGGTAACGGGGAAAGAACACTTATCTTCTGTGTTCTGCGTAGAGAGAGCGCATAGAATACCTGGTAAGCCACCACCACCGGGAATGGGCCCTAGGCATCTGATAGTTAAAGTGTTACTGTCTAAAGACAGAGACATAATACTAAAGAAAGCAAGGGAGAAAGGTGATGTGTTCTATGAGAAATCTAAGGTGATGTTATTTCCAGACTATTCAAGGGCCACACAAGTGAAAAGGAAGAGTTTCTATGACGTGAAAAAGAGATTACAGAAGGCGAACCTAAGATACTCTCTCCTTTTTCCTTCAAAGCTAAGAGTGATTCATCAAGATAAAGTTGTTTTTTTTGACTCTCCAGAACAAGCAATGGAGTGGTTAGACTTGAAAGGTCTATGAGAAACTAAGACTAAATAAGGATACTGGTTGTGGTGGGTCTTATTGAAGTGTTCTTGGTGGAGGGCCAGGTGGTAGCAGGGTGGCGAGGGGGATTTATGGAGGGGTGAGGTCTTAGTGGAGAGGCCTATGAAAGACAGTAGTGGGTCAAATAGAGGGGTTGGGTACTCGGCAAAAGGGTTTTTTTTTTTTTTTTTTTGAATGAATACCAAATTAGTGATATGGAATGTTAGGGGCCTGTCGGAACATATCAAAAGAACTGCCATCTTTGATTGCATCAATAGGCATCTCCCAGCAATTATAGTTTTACTTGAAACCCATTTGACCCAGGATACAGTCTGGAGAGTAAAACGGAAATGGAGCGGCTCTCAATTTCACTCGTGTTTCAGTAACCTCTCAAGGGGGGTGAGCGTACTGATCCATCATAAAATCGACCTTAAGGTACTAAAATCTAAAGTGGACGAGTATGGCCGATTTGTTTTTATTGATGGCATTTTAGAAGGTTTAAGGCAGTGATTTTCAACCTTTTTTGAGCCGCGGCACACTTTTTATACTTAGAAAATCCTGGGGCACACCACCAACCAAAATAGCACAAAATGACATTAAAACAGTCATATTATACATATAGTTAATGATATAGATTCTAAATTTATTTTACTCACTCAGTGTGAAACCTGGGCCTGTTTCGATAAACACAAAAGGGATATCCTGGCAGGAATGGTGGAAAGACACACACGAAGCTCTTCCTCAACAGTTCTCAGTTTCTCCCTGTTTTTAGTATATGGTGCTCCAGCCTCATGACTATTATTTCTCATTTTATATTTCATATTGTTATATGCAGTATACTGCTGGAGTACTAAAAGTACCAACTCATATGCTGAGTATTCTGCAAACAGTTCATATACTCAGGCAAAAGCTCATATAGTCAGCATTATTGGTGGGCATTACCTTGGCGGTGGGCAAATGCGAGAGTCTCTCCGCTCTCAGGATGATGCGCCGGCCTCGGTGACATTTTGTCGAGCAAGGTTCAAAGCTTGCGCATGTGTTATTGTACACGTCTCCTACATTGTAAGAAGCTGGAAACAAAACAGAGGGCACCATAGTTTGGGGAACTTTCCCCGCGGCACACCCGACCATGTGTCGCGGCACACTAGTGTGCCACGGCACACTGGTTGAAAATCACTGGTTTAAGGTGTGTACTGGCCTTTGTATATATCCCCCCACCATACTCATCAGATGTCATTAGACACCTATTTCTCTTTTTGGAAAACTGCCCAAATTGTCCTGTATTCTCTTGCGGGGATTACAACTGCATAATGGACCCGGACCTTGACAGAGTTTCAAGGGATCCCACTAGGAAAATAGAAGGAGGATCACCATTAAAAAAAATATGTGATGAAGTGGGCCTTATAGATATATGGAGGCAGAAATACCCCAAAAGAGTAGCATATTCTTGCTTTAGTAAATCACATAAAGGGATGTCTAGGATAGATCTTGCACTAGGGAATAGTACTTGCATGGAATATGTGGCAAAAATGGCTTATGAGCCAAATAGCATCTCGGATCATTACTTGGTAGTGCTTGACATTAGGAATAAGAAAGTGATAGGGGAGTATTCAATTCCATATAGAATTAATGCCCATTGGTTAGCAATATTGGATATAGATCTGGATCTGATGGAAGAGATAAAGAGGTTCTGGATTGAAAATAAGGAAGACACAGACATAAGGTTGGTCTGGGACTCATTGAAATCACATATCCGTGGGTTCTTATTTAGTAAAATACAATGGGCAAAAAAAGAAAAACGTAAGCAGGAGGAAAAGCTCAAAGAGAATATTCAGAAAAGTGAGGATAGGTTTAGAATCACGCCTAACAGTGAGAACTATGATAAATTGCAAATAGCCCATAAAGAACTAGAGGACATGTTGATAGAAAAGGCAGAACACGCAGTTTTTTTCGCAGGATATAAGAAACATTTTGAAGGGGGCAAACCCGGCAAGATGCTGGCAAAGGTGGTACAAAGCCAAGAACACAACCCAGGGATAAATATAATTAGGACTAGCACCGGGAGCATAACAAGTGATAGAATGGAGATACGGAATGAATTTGTTAAATTCTTTTTCGGATCTATACTCATCTAGTATATCACAGGGAGCAGATAATGTAAAGGAATATTTAAAGGGGATTGATTTACCACAGTTGTCAACACTGGATAAAAGAAAACTAGATGAACAGATTACGGAGAGGGAACTTAACGAAGCTCTTAGTGCAATAGCAGGCAATACCGCCCCGGGATCGGATGGGATACCATTTGAGATATACCGTAGGGGGGGGAGGTACTTTTACCCATCCTCCTGGAGGTCTTAAATTTTTCATTAAAGGAGGGAGGCTTACCGGCCTCTATGAGGGAAGCCATAATCACACTAATCCCGAAGAAAAACAAAATAGAAACAGAGGTGGAGTCATATCGCCCTATATCCCTAATAAATACCGATGTCAAGCTTTTTGCGAAAGCTTTGGCAATTAGATTAAAATCGGTTGTGGGTGAGCTCATACACATAGACCAATCGGGATTTATTCCCGGTAGACATGCCTCCAATAACATTAGGCGGATATTTGCGGGGATTCAGCTCGGCCGGGGGGGGACCCGCTCCATCCTGTCGATTGACGCAGCTAAGGCTTTCGACAGGGTGGAGTGGACCTTCCTCTGGGAGGTGCTGAGAGGATTCGGCTTCGGGGCACAGTTTGTGAAGTACATCCAGCTGCTGTATGCAGACCCAAAGGCCAGAATCAGAATTGGACAATGTCTGACTGAGGTATTTGACATCTCAAAAGGAACTCGACAGGGTTGCCCAGTTTCCCCTGTTCTATTTGTATTATTCCTAGAACCATTGGCAATCAGGTGCAGAAGCAACGCAGGGATCCTGGGCTGGGGGTGTAACGGAACACAGGATAAAATGCTATTGTATGCAGATGACATACTATTTACTGTTGAAAGAACAGAGGAATCTGTCCCAAAAATAATGGAAACAATAGCAGAATATAGTAAGCTCTCCGGGTTAGAGGTGAACTGGAACAAGTCATGTCTTCTTCCAGTGGATGATTTTATAGTCAGGAAGGGTGGGGAGCTGATAGTCCTGGATAGAGGGGACACAATAGAATACCTAGGGATAAAAGTGTCTGGGACCCCTGGAACGTATATCGATCAGAACCTAATACCCTTAATCCAGAAGATAAGGAAGAAAATACATGTATGGGTGAAATTGCCATTATCCCAGGTAGATAGGCTTGCGCTTATTAAAATGATCTTACTGCCGCAAATACTGTATATCATTATAGCCACTCCAATCTGGATTAGCAGTAAATATTTTAAAATCATTGAAAGACTTCTAAACGAGCTCATTTGGGGAAGAAAGAGAGTCAGACTTAAACTACAACATTGGTGTAAACCGAAAAGAAAGGGGGGCTGGGCTCTGCCCAACTTTTTTCTATACTTTGTTTCTGCTATCTTACAATATATATTAGGGGGTAATGACGATATAATTATTAATGCGATAGCCAAAAGGGTTAATTTAGATATTAAGAATGGCTTGACGTTTTTGGACTCTGGGGTTCTGGATTCTATAGAATTAGCTCAGGTACCAATTTGTAGGTGCTTTAGGAGAACTTGGGATTGGGTTAAAAGGCACTTTGAAATTAACAATAGCACTACACAGGCTCCACTATGGAACAATCTCCATTTAAAAGAGATGAGGCACTTTAAGGGGCGCAACTTTTGGGAGGGCAGGGGGATTGATCAGATTGCACATATTTTTTTGAATGGCAGATTGATATCCTTTGATATGATGAAAGACACATATAAATTAGAGGCGAAACACTATTTCCAATATATACAGTTACACCATAGGGTGAATACGGTAAGAGAAAGACAATATTTAAAGGTAGAAAAGCACCATATAGCGGAATTTCTGGGTAACATAAAAGGGAAGAAAAAATCACTTTAAAAAATTTATAGATATTTGTCAAGCAGTTTTTATGACGGCATGATACACAGTAGTAAAAAAAAATGGGAAGAGAATATTGGCACCCTATCAGAGACTCAATGGGCAAGTATACTCCAGAACGTGGGCAGTATGGCTAGTCCTGAATCCCACAGACTAATACAGATTAAAATCATATATAGATTATACTACACCCCAAAACAGATAAACTATTTTAAGAAAGAGCAGAAAGAGAGATGCCTCAGATGCCAGGAGATAAGCGCAGACTTTCTACATATGGTCTGGAATTGTCGGAGGATTTTGCAATTTTGGGAAGATATTTATATAGAGGTGGTAAAATTCTCAGGACTGGATATCCCAAGGTCACCAGACGTCTTGGTGCTTGGCAATACAGCAGAAATAAAGGGGTCTAGATACCAAATACAATGGCTGTTGACCGTACTGCAGATTGCTAGAACTATGTTGATCTACGGATGGAAATCATCTAGCACCCCCGACATTAAAGAATGGCACAATAGAGTGAATAGAACAAAAAGATTGGAAAAAATAAAGTATGAAGCAGCAAGGAAAGAGAGGGCATGGGAAAAAAGATGGTTATGTGATAAGGAGGAGGACTCCTAAGGCCAATAAGATTAATAAAAACTCTTTTTTTTTTTTTTTTTTTTGCCGAGTAGGGGTGGGGGGGATTGGGGTGGGGGGTCTATAGGGTTATAGATGGTAAGATTCAATCAGTGGAGGGAACACGATGAAGAACATAAGTTGTGGAATATGGTCGACCATAAATGTAATATAAAAATGATATGTGTAGCCTTATGACCACTGTATAGATAAAAATTGTTTTCTCCACAATGTTTTGTATGATGGTTTGACAATGTAAAGAAAAAACTTTGAATAAAAAGAATTTAAATAAAAAAAAAAAAAAAAATCATAAACACATTAGGTATCAACTCCTCCGAAATTACTGATCTATCAAAATATATTAACGTTTTTTCACTGCATTTAACCCCATAACGGAAAATAGCACCCAAAGTCGAAAATGCCACTTTTTTGCCATTTTGAAAAATATAAAAAAAATATATGAAAAGTCATTAAAAGATTGCACAGTCCTAAAAATAATATCACCACCCACAGCTAATTACAACGAAGTATGAAAAAGTTATTAGCGCCAGAAGATGGCAAAATAAAAAAAATTGTACTAGAGGTTTTAATTTTTGTAAATGTATAAAAACATTATAAAACCTATACAAATTTGGTATCCCCGTAATCATATCGACCCAAAGAATAAAGTCTGGGGAGCTCAGCGTAAGCTGTAAAATCCAAGTCCACTTTTTTTTCACCATTTTCATTGCATTTGGAATTTTTTTCCCACTTTCCTGTACATGGCATGGAATATTCAATGTCATCACTGTGAAGTGCAATTTGTTACGCAGAAAACAAGCCGTCACAGAGCTCTTTACATGTACAAATAAAAAATATTTAAGAAAAAAAATCTTAAATATACTCAGGACAACAAAATAACACATTCTCTAATTCATTGTCATTAACAAAAGTACAGTATGTCACAAATTTCATAAAGAACTGTCAGGCAAATTAACCCTTGCAACTAAATATATTTTCATAAACTGCCATTAGAAAGCATTGCCTCTATCCCTTCATTGTCCCGCTACATGCCTGTAAAGTTAAACAATCAGGTACTAAAGCTGTATGCAAATGACATGAGATGGGTCCAACAAATCATTATCATATTCAGCTGCCCAGCTTATTCATAAGTGGGAGGCACAGCCACACCCCCCAGTGCTTGACTGACAACCTGTATAATGATGTGAGGTGTAATGGTGTAATTCTCCTCCATGTGCTTCCTGGTGCTGGCGCCCCCTGCAGCCTGTGTGTATATGAGATACTCCTATATAAATGACTGACAGCCTGTTTAATGATGTGTGACTCCTGGTACTGGCTCCTCTATGTGCTTCCTGGTGCTGGCGCCCCCTGCAGACTGTGTATGTATGAAATACTCCTATATACATGTCTGACAGCCTATATAATGACGTGACACTCCTGGTGCTGGCTCCTCTGTATGCTTCACGGTTCTGGCGCCACCTGCAGCCTGTGTGTATGAGATACTTCTATACATACGTCTGATAGCCTGTATAAGGATGTGACACTCCTGGTGCTGGCGCCCCCTGCAGCCTGTATGTGTATTAGTGAGATACTCCTATATACAAATGACTGACAGACTGTATAATGATGTGTTACTCCTGGTGCTGGCTCCTGCAGCCTGTGTGTACGAGATACTCCTATAGACATGACTGACAGCCTGTGTAATGAGGTGACACTTCTGGTGCTGGCTCCCCTATGTTCTTCCTGATGCTGGCGCCCCCTGCAGCCTGTGTGTATGAGATACTCCTATACACATGACTGACAGCCTGTATAATGGTGTGAGGTATAATGGTGTAATGGCTCCTCCATGTGCTTCCTGCTGCTGGCGCCCCCTGCAGCCTGTGTGTATAGGAGATACAACAGCTCCAGGCAGCCATGTTGTAGAAGAACATGTCAGATTCATAGCTGATGTCTGTGTCTCTCACAGCAGATGTGTTGACAGCAGATAAAGCACAGACACAAGCAATGCTTTACTATACATTACACACAGACATGAGCAGGGGGAGGAGAGGGGAGGGGTAACAGGGGTGACATCACTTTCTCGCAATGTGACCAGTTTCATTTACATAAGAAAGAAATGATGAATTTAGAATGATTAATGTATGAAATGACTAGATAAAGGCTGGGATGGATCCTTGTGTGGTGCTCCAACAGCTAGTGGTGACAGAAATGGTGACAGAGACCTGATGACAGGTGTCCTTTAATGCCGCTGTGTGAGTTTACTTCAAAGGGGTCTACTGAGGTTCTGTCACCCAGGGGCCACTGAAGCCTGGAGCCGACCTTGAGACCGCAGGATATGGTTCCAGCATTTCATGTCCTTAGTCTTCTTCTCAGGAAAGTGCAGGCTTTCTTGTGCATATGTTACTATTGGAAGATTCAGCATTATTCCGAAAAAGAACTTCAAACACATATGCCCTCTGGACTTACATCATCAGCTGCTGCCATCCCGACTTGTGATGATGTACCTGGGCTATAGGATATCAAATAAGCCAGAAAGAGACATTCCAACATTACTACTCCGCCCCCATGACTCCTCACAGGTCATATGAATACAGCATTCAAAGATCTATTTTTGTGTAACACGAAATCTCCAATAATATCAAAGGACATTATTTGTGATCCTGCCATTGTCCTGCATAACAGATTGATTACAGATTGTGGGCCTAGATCCTCATGACAGGTTCCTGGTATAAAGAAAAAAAAACTGCTTAGGCCCAGTTCACACCTGCTTCACTGTCAGTTAAATTTGAGTAGCTTTCTGTTATTAATGGCAGTGAAATTGTATTATTTTTACCACTATAAATACTGCAAGTACATATCAGATACGCAGAGCACTGATGTGAACTGGGCCTTACATGTTCACTATGGAATAAGTACTTACCAAGCTTTCTGATACTTCTGGGTTTCTAGCACAGGTGGCACGGCACTCCAAGCATTTCCTGGGGTGTGTGGTAAGATCTTACTAGCCTGAGGCAATAGACTGTTTTAACCCAACACCATCTTTACCACCAGAGGATCCCTGCCGCATGTGACGTTACCACCAACCAGGAGCCCATATACATTCCAGGCCTCACATCCTCAGTAGTATTGTGCACTGATGGATCACCATATGCCTCTATAGATAACACGATATCCCAGAACGTTCCTTTCCTGTCCAGATGAAATCCAAGTGACACCAAAACAACTGTAATGTATCTTGTTAGTGCCCTGCAGTGACAGGGTCACTGGGTCAGCAGCACGGGGATCGATACTAAGTTGCTAGTCTGCGGGTCACAGGTGGGATACAGCAACCTCTTGCTGACACAGGGGCGTGGCAAGAGGTATTTACCTGCTGAAGTTTGTATACAGTTTTTTGCCTAATTGACAGGTATGGGCGGGTATTTTGGAAGTGGCTTGTGTGTTACATGGATGGACGCATGGGTGCGTTGCTTCGGTGGGTGGGGTCACCTAATGGGGGAGTGGCTTTGGCGATAGGCGTGGCATGTAGTAAGTGAGAAGTGTAGAGAGTGGGCGGGTCTGATGATACACGTCTCTCTGTGGGATAGAAGTGATCATCATCCTTCCCGGTAAAGATGGAGCAGGTAGCGGAGAATGAGGCGCTGATCGCTCTAGCCAGACGCTTCCCGTATTATGCCGGGTAAAGGATGGCAGAACAGTGTCTGCCGCAACTTTCCGCTACCAGGATCCTGCTGGATATCACCTGCCGCATGGGCACTACCCACTCCTCAGCGGACACTGGGGCCCCGGGGGCCCCGCTCATCTTTCCCAGGGGCCCCAGTCCCGTCTACTCTCCAGTGGTGCCCGAGGGCTTCATAACATTCCCGTTCCCCACTATAGGGAACAGGAGGTGCAGTACGGAGTCCTCCATCTCCAAGAGGCCATATTCCTTCAGTATCTGACAAACGCCATTATTCTCACATGGTGCCGTGTCCCACAACAGAGCCTGGGCTCTGCAGTACTTCTTAATTTTGACAATTAATTTTGATGGCGCCGCCTCGCAACCACTAGGATAGATAAATCACCAGGGCCAGATGGCATACACCCCCGGGTTCTGCATGAACTATGTACCGTGATAGACAGACCATTATTTTTAATATTTGAAGATTCACTGAGGACTGGTTATGTTCCACAGGACTGGCGCATAGCAAATGTGGTACCAATATACAAAAAAGGATCAAAATGCGATCCTGGAAACTACAGACCCGTGAGTCTAACTTCTGTGGTGGGGAAAATATTTGAGTGGTTTGTTAGAGATGCTATCCTTGAGTATCTCACTGTGCACAACCTTATAACCCAGCATCAGCATGGGTTTATGAGAGATTGGTCCTGTCAGACTAATCTGATTGGTTTCTACGAGGAGGTAAGTTCAAGACTGGATCTGGGGGACGCTGTGCATGTTGTATATCTGGACTTTTCAAAGGCATTTGACACTGTGCCGCATAAAAGGTTGGTATATAAAATGAGACTGCTGGGAATAGTGGAAAATCTGTGTATTTGGGTAAGTAATTGGCTTAGTGATAGAAAACAGAGGGTGGACATTAATGGCACATTCTCAGATTGGGTTGACGTTACCAGTAGAGTGCCACAGGGGTCAGTATTGGGGCCACTTCTTTTTAATATTTTTATTAATGACCTTGTAGTGAGTTTACACAGTCAAGTTTCAATATTTGCAGATGATACTAAAAAGGATATATAAAAAGGATATAGTAGAGCTGGAACGGGTGCAGAGGAAAGCAACCAGGATTATTAGGGGAATGGGGGGATTAGAATACAATGACAGATTACAAAATTTGGGATTATTCAGTTTAGAAAAAAGACAACTGAGGGGAGACCTCATTACAATGTACAAATACCTGAATGGACAGTACAAGGATCTCTCCAAAGATCTTTTTATACCGAGGCCTGTGACCAGGACAAGGGGGCATCCTCTACGCCTACAGGAGAGGCGATTTTACTTTTACTTTTCCAAGGTTTCTCTACTCACTGTTCCAAATGACCTAGCAAAAAAGCATCAACAATCACAAATGTGTTCTGTTCTCCCGACACATCTATTATCCCCAGTGCTGAACCATAAACCACCCATCCCTTATCTGTATGTCCATTTGCTGGATGCCACCTGTACTGTCATCCGGGATGACTAGGACCCAAGATGCCAATACATGACATACAGTCGTCTGGTGGATGTGGTTTAATTCAAGGTGTAGAACTGCTATGACCATAGATACGGCAGTAAATAATAATTATTTGCAGCATATGCAATAATGACTTATTTTGAAGGGGGAAGGTTTGTGATCTCTATGACTGGCATGCTACTATATGGAAAATGGTCCTAGACCTAGCTATTCTCTGCAGGTGTATTTAGTTTGATGAATTAAAGGCCACTCTTTTGGTAATGTAAGGGGGTCCCACTAGTATAAACCCACAAATCAGACTTCCCTGATCCTGTGCATAGGTAGTGACATTTATTCATGTTACAACGCCTTTCCCTGAATCATGGACCATGCAGACTGAGCATCATAGTTATATATGATTCATGGACTCCCTTCTTTTCCGTAAAACAGCAGCACTGAACAGTTTTTATGATTACCATGGGAATGCAGAAACTCCTTGCCTCATATATCACTATGATGCTAGAAGTCCCGTCCTAAGCACTGTTGTCAGTCCGTGAAATCTGGCTGACACACAGTCATTGATTCTAAGGCCAACCATGTTTGCTACATGAGCCTAATGGTGCTGTCACACAGTGTGTCCCTGGACCATTCTTGGTGTGTTTTTAAATGCACTAAAACGCATGCCTTTTTGTATGTTTACCATGCATATGTCTGGTAAACACAGCGTTTTCAGTGAGTTTAAAAATGGACCAAAAACAATGTGTGACAGCGCCTAAGGCCCCTTACACACTAGTGAGTGCCCCAGTGTGTACTGGCTGGAACATACATCCAGCATGACAGTTCAGTTCCAGTTGTCAAAGTTTAGGCCGGACGCTCTCGCTAGTGTGTAGGTGACCCTAACTTAAGGGTTGATAATAATCTATTGTTTGCTCCACCTTTGTGCTGATGGAGTGAAGTTTAATGTTTTTATACTTGTAGTTTTGTATTTCTCTAACAAGTTACAATTATCTCATTATTCTACATTGTGTTAATTCATTCAATGTTTCTATAAAAAGGTTTTAATAAATGTTAATGAACTTTATGGTTTTGTTATATTCATGAGGATCGATGACAGAGTCTCATGTGACCACAGGATAAAGACGATGTTTCTATGAAAATATTTTAACAAATGTTAATGAACTTTATGGTATTGTTTTATTTATGAGGATTGATGACAGCGTCTCATATTACCACAGGATAAAGTCCAGTGGAGTTATACAAATATTCCTGTGTAAAGCATTAGTATTTTTCTTTTAAAGGAGTTTTCCCAAGAAACAAGTTAGACCCTATCCACAGAATAGGGCCTAACTTGCTGATCGGTAGGGGTCTCAGTGATGAGACCTTCACCAATCACAAGAACGTGCGGTCTGGTGTACCTCAGTCCTGCCTCAGAAATGAGACCCTACAGATACCAGAACAGAGGTCCAATGTACCTCTGTCAGACCCTGAGTTGATTAGAGCAGCCGGTCTTGCATGTCCGGGCTGCCCGTTCATCTCTATGGAACTGACAGAGATTGCTAAGTACAGCGCTCTGCAATCTCCGTCAGTTCTATATGGATGAACGGGGCAGTCCTGCCACCGATCAGCAGGCTAGGCCCTATAAAACTTGTTTTGTGGGGAAACCCCTTTAAATAAAAAATAAGGCCAACAACGCAAACCGCCACAGTCTCTTTCCAACAACGCCGAACATAATTACAACAGGGACTCCTTATATCATACATCACTAGTCTCCTCCTCTGCACTGTGCTCGGTCAGTAAAATTAATTCCCATAATATCCCTTATATAGATTACCTGGCTCTCTGCCAAAAGTCCTTGACAAGTACTGGGGTAATGCCGCATTTCAAATTTCAACGCTCGCCTCCTCATTTGCATAAGCCTCTGCTTGGCCCCTGGAGCTGATTATTCATTTATTTCCCCTCCCGCTTAATGGCAATTCTCATCGTGACATTGGCTCATCGCACAGGAAACCTTACGCCTGCACGGTGAGCGGACGTCACGATGAGAATTTGCAATAAGTGGGAGGGGAAATAATTGAATAATCAGCTCCAGGGGCTGAGCTGAGACTTATGCAAATGAGGAGGCGAGCGTTGAAATTTGAAATGCAGCATCACCCCAGTACTTGACAAGGACTTTTGGCAGAGAGCCAGGTAATCTATATAAGGGGATATTATTGTAACGGAGGGGAGCAGAGCTGTCAACCAGGGTGTGATATAGTGTACTATGCAAGGCCTATTCAGATCTGTCACCAGCAAAATTCTGACTTCTGGTGACAGGTTCCCTTTAAATACTACTTATCACCACCTCCATTTCTTTGCATCCTTTAAAAGATACTGATCCACTGATTCTGACATAACTTGAATTCTACCTATAGCCCCCACAGTTCTTTAGTAATCAATGTAGTTATTTTTGGATCACTTCTGTCAGAGAGGTGGAGCCAACCTGTCTGCTCCCGCCCATTTTACAGCAGAGAGCCTAATTGGCATGTTGGGTAACGAAACATTGCTAATTAGTTTTTCAACTGTCAGATAGGTGGCAAGTAAACAGCCTGACGCAGCCCATGTGACAGCAGAGATCTGAAAATAATGAGATTGATTTATCCAACAAGTTGTCGAGGAAACTCCAATTACACCCGGATTCATGGAACTAAAGGATTTTGTGGGATTTGATTTTTAATGTTCCTCCTACTATCGAACATGCTGTATGTACAACAGACACCATGTTTAATCTAACAAAATGATCATATTAAATGGCAGCAAACAGATATCTTGGAAGTACTAGGGAAATTATTCAAACAATAGACTGGAAAATTAAGGAAAAATCACTGAATGTTTTTAAGTTGCAGTTCTCATATTGAACACTAGAGGATGCCCTTTTCTACCAAATAAAGAAAGCGGAATCACTGCAGTGAAGTCTGTCAGGTAAGTGACCTTACTAATCCTTACTGTACTTCATGTCTACAGAATGCGTGTACTGACGTATACTCTGTATTATCTTACATAGCTCTGTAGTATCAGCTGTGCTATTAAATTCAATATCATGGAGTGGAAGCGTTTGCACAGATCTGCATCTTTACTATATTGCCTCCAGATTTGTATTTTATACAAAATCTATAGTAGAATCTGTCTTTATATTTTGGGTTTGTTAAATATTATGATCATGGTTTCGTGGACATAAAATGGAGGCACTGCTCCTGTCAGCCAATCAGGTCCAGCTTTTCTTTGATTAATGTAGGTTAGAAATGTATACAGTAAATCTGGTTGATATGGGTGACAACTGTCCACAATAAGCTGTTCCTGGCTTCAGCGCCATGATGCTTTGCAGTTTACTGCGCCATAATCAAGGGACACTGTCACTAGATGTTACCCCATTAAACTACAAGCCACCTCAGGTAGGGTATGGACTCCCTCTTTTATATGAAATCCCGCCTGTTTACCTTAAAACAGAATCACCTACAAAGTCATGTGAAAATGAGCAGAGAAGAGTCTTTTTTTGCCTGAGATGAGTCATGTTTAAAACCTGCAGGGGGACTGGCACTTCAGATGCTTCTATCTTGGGCCTCTAGAATCATAAGAATCTCATCTTTTAGATTGCACCAGATTTGTGGTTCTGTGAGATACAGAACTAGAGATGTAGGAAGTTAGAGATAAAAGTGTCTAACTGTCTAATAGTTAACTGTCTGTAACTATGGTTCTCTAAAATTACAAGTTCTTTCAAGGGAACCTGTCACCACATTTTCTCAAATACAGCTAGTGACAGATTACCATAGTTCCCTTTTAACTAATTGACACCCTTCTTTTAGCTGAAAATTGTTTTCCTCGCATCCCCATACAATCAACTTTATGTTATATTGCCTAGCATCAGAGGGGGCATGTTCTGCATGGCCATCCCCTCCCATCTGTTCCTCACCATGCCCTATGTCTCTTCTCAGCATCTAGGGTCTAGCTGTAGGTCAGTACCTTTCAGTGACAGCAGAGTCAGAACTTGAGCCAATTTAGTTGTGCTGCGATCGTGTATGCAGCTTCACAGTGGCGCCGGAGAAACAGCTGATCCACCGGCAGCCGCATCCCCTGATCAAGTCATATGTTCTCCTGCCTCTCCCGGCAGCGATTGCCTAGCTGCAGCGTGTAATAGCAGGAGAATAGTCTATAGACATAGGGGCACATTTACTTACCCGGTCCATTCGCGTTCCAGCGCCGCATTCTCCAACGCGCGTTCTCCATAACTAAGGTTATGTGCCCGATGTCCACTAGGTGTCGCTGCTGCTTGAAGTCCGCCTGAATTCACCTCCTCCGTCTCGGTGTAGGTGAGTGCTATTCTTGCGACACAAATCCGTTTTTAAATTCTGCATGTTTTTCCGAATCCGTCAGGTTTTCCGACGGCTATGCCCCCCGATTTCTGTCGCATGAAAGCCGGCGCCCATGTGCCACAATCCGATCGCGTGCGCCAAAATCCCAGGGCAATTCGGCACAAATCGGAATAATTCAGGAAACCCGACAAAAATGCGCGATTCAGACCCTAATGTGCCCCATAGTGTTTTAGTCCACCCACTTTGTCTAACTGTAATATCCCAGCATTGTCTATACTACACACAATTTGTATTACATGAAATAAAATATGTGTGGAGACACATTGTGATTGCTGCTGCTGTCCATTTATACTAGATACATGTTGGGATAAGAGGGGATAATATCTTTAAAGGGGACTCCCCTCTCCCTCCTTAGTCCCTAGGTGTTTAAAGTCAGCCACCTAGAGCATAAAAAAAATATTTTAGATACTCCTCAGTAACACTAAATAATTTGATAGTGTTCATTTTAATTGACATCTAATAAAAGTGATATTTTACATACTTACCTCTTTCCTATCGACCTTCCTTTCCCTCATGAAAATAATCCCCCCAGTATACACGGCCTCCCCCAGTATGCACAGCCTTCCCCATGAATCCGCAGACTCACTCCAGTAAACACAGCCTACCTCAAGTATACATAGCCTTCCTCCAGTATGCACAGCCTTCCCCCAATATACAGAGCCTCCCCCCACTATACACAGCCTACCCCCATTATGTACAGCCTTCTCCCAGTATACACAATCTGCCCCCTCATAACATGCCGCCTGGGTCCTCCAGAGCAACAGAGCGGGGCAGCCAAACAGGCCTGCATCGCTTTGTATATCAATTGTGTCTGTGTTCTTAACTACTTAATGACTTGGCCATTTTGCACCTTCCTGACACGGCCCTTTTTTTAAAATCTGACATGTGTCACTATATATGGTTTTTTTCATGACACATTGGGGCCGATTTACTTACCCGGTCCTGTCGCGATCCAGCGGCGCGCTCTCCGTCAAGGATTCGGGTCTTCCAGCGATTCACTAAGATAGTGCGCCCGATGTCCACCAGGTGTCGCTTCTGCGCTGAAGTCCACCGGAGTTTGCCGGAGTTCACTATACTATTCCTGGTGCAGGTAAGCGCATGTCAAGCGAAACATTTTTTTTTAAAATTCCAACGTGTTTCCGAATCCTTCGGGTTTTCCGACGGCCACGCCCCCGGATTTCCGCCATGTGAAAGCCGGCGCCGATACACCACAATCCCATCCCGTGCGCCAGCAATTCAGGGAAAAACGGCATAAATCGGAAAAATACGGGTAACCCGGTGAAAATGCGCAGATCGGACCCTTAGTAAATGACCCCCATTGTGCTTCATGTGACCCTAGTTTGCAAACTGCATCCTGCAATGAAATAATTTCGAGGTATGGTGAGCAATTTGACCTAACATTTGTTATAATAATTCCTTTTAACAAATGAATTCACAACAAAGGTTGGACGTGAATTGTGAATGTGTTGCTTGTAAGGAGGTGGAATCAGGGGACCAGGAGCAGCTAAAATGTTGTCACTCTGGAGTTCTCACAGGTCTCATAGTAGTATGTAGTGTCCTTCCTAACTCCACCTTTTGCAACAGACTTTTTTCGGAGTCCTTCCTTTAGAAGCAGCAGAATTCACCGGGTAAATGCTAATCCAGAGGTACTGGGGCACTGTGCTTCTTGTCCAAATATTAGTTCTCTATATCCTCCTCTTGAAAATGGAGGAATGATGCAGCATGACCTGCACATTGGAACAGCATGTAAGAGTTGCACAGAATTATCTGTACAATGTATACAACCAGTGTCTTGTACCAAATCTCCAGTTTCCGTAGGGCGCTCTACAGTCTCAGCACCTGATCTGAGAGATCAAACCCACCCATGTATTTATTGTAAGCCAGGGTGCAGTGTGACTTGTGGGCAGCCGTGGTGGTACCTCGTACAGGGTTGAGGGTGCTGGAGTCCCCATGAATTGTGGTCAGAACAAGGACAACGCTTTTGTCTTTATACTTGACCAATACCATGTCCTGATTGCTGAGCGCCTTGATGTCCCCCTTTCTAAGTGGCTTCCCTACAAGGGTTCCAGCGGTCTCTATGGTTTTTGCCTACAGTACTGCATTGGCTGGCAAGTCACTTCCCGCTGCACTATTCTATTACAGTGTGTGTGGGCAAGGGGTTTATAGGCTATACAATCTTTATTTTTTTGGCAATTTGGACAAATAAGGGCTTATTTTTTGCGAGACAAGATGCACTTTAAAAAAACTTCATTTTAGTTGTGATGTGATTTTATTAACTCTTGAATGAGTAGAGAAAAAATAAAATCGGGAGGGGGCTTTTGTGTCCGATCCAAGTCAAAAAACCCTTACACTCGCTGTCGGAGGAACCCATTCTATACATTGCCGGTTCCGAAAGTGACAAGCCACCTACCGCAAGCCGTAATAGTACTGTCTTTCCTTATGGCTAAGTGAACATATCACCAACAAAATTTGACCAGGCTAAATTTCACCTCCGGTTGGTTTTCTATTGCTATGAAGGGTTAACGACTTCCTAAAAGTTGTTTCTAATACTTTGAGGGGTGCAGACTTGAAAATGGGGTGATTCATGGGGTTTCTAATACTAAATAGTTCATATCTCAATAAACACAAAAATGATCCCCAAAAAGTTATTTTCTGAAAATTACCTGAAATCAGGAAAATTGTTGATCGATTTGTAAGTCTTCTAATGTCATAATAAACTAAAAGGACCAGTTAAAAATTAGTTATGGGAAATGCTAGTTTGCAACTAATTTGGGTGATAAAACTGTTTAATATAATAGATAATCCAGTTCACCAGTCTGAAGAGACGCATCACGACATGTGCTGAGGATCCTACCCCGGACCATCATCATAGAAAAACAAATTCAAATCCAACAACAAATATGTTGAGGTTTCAATAAAAAATTTTCATCTTTAAAAGTATTCTAGCAGACATAGGACATATGGTGCATCAGCTCACCAACATGTTTCGAAACCAGACCATTCTCTTACTCATGGCCATGCATAAGAGCGCAGTCTTTGTTCAAAAAACATGTTGGCGAGCTAATGCAACAGTTTGATATTATTGAGACCCAAGGAATGTACCAAACCTTTTTAATGTTACTACAAGATTTGTAATTGGTATTTGTATAACTATATTTGGTATATTAATGGATATATTTATTAAATATTTTGGATTGTTGTGTTCAAATGAAATGTGGAACAGCGCTGCACATCGGGGCCACCGGAGGGTGAGTATATGAGTTTATTATTTTTAAAGTATTTTTTTTACTTATTTTCTGACTCATGTATAAGCCGAGGGGATGTTTTTCAGCAGATTTTTGGTGCTGAAAAACTCGGCTTATACACGAGTATATACGGTAAATATTTTGGATTGTTGTGTTCAAATGAAATATACTAATAAAGCATTGATGAAAAAGGTAAGTAGCAGGTGATAATACTACATATTGCCTGATGATGTCACAATGTGAGTGGTTGGCGATGGTATCCAGAACTGCATTATGATGTCACATTTGTCTGATGGGTTAAGCCTTCCAATTCCATATAGAATGTCACTTGCCTAGGAGAAGAGGAGATAGAGGTATCTCTCTGGCAGGATTTTATCAAAGAACTTAGTTTTTTGGTGCTTTTACAAGAGTTTAGGCCATTTTTGGCCTAAAATCAAACATGCCAAGGCGTTCTAGAAGAAGAACCCGGGAGCGTCCATCAGCAGACCCCATGGCAGCCACGGCTTTCCTGGACGACTCTCCTATAGCCAGCCGTACCCGGAGCAGATTGCGCCACCAGCAGAGAGGAATGGCGCAGATGGACCAAGGCCCGTCAGAAAGGAGGAGACATTCCGCCTACAGGAGCCGTTCCCCTGTGAGATCTGGAGGTAGGAGTGCTTCACCATTTAGCGAGCATCCTGAATATCCTCCTCCTATTGATGATGATGGACTTCCAGCTGACCCTGAGGAACCATCATCATGCCCTATTTGTTTAGAGGACTATGTAGCAGGTTCACGCATCTACCAGCTTACCTGCTCACACGTGTTTCACAGACACTGCATTATTCGCTGGATGAGGGAAGGACATACCTGCCCCTTGTGTCGAGCAGACATGGAAATGATGCCGGCCTGGATGGATGGTGTTGGATACATCGAAATCCTCAGAGGTTCCACAACACCTCAGGAGGGCCGAATAATGATGTACTACGATAACCAATGGCGAAATATCACCTTGTTATAAAAGACCAATTTTTAACACACCATTATATTTCAAGAAAGATCTCAAGTCATCACATCTCTTTCTGAGCCGCTGCAACAGTTACCCTACCACCCGGACTGCATATATGGAGGCCTATCACCACTCCGTATCTATTCATCTTACTCTCTCTCATATCTACCCTACCTCTATCTATCTACCCTTTCCCTATCTACCAACCCTTCCCCTTTATATCTACCTATCTATCTACTGTATGTAATTTAAAAAATGTACGTCACAACTGTTGAATGTTGAATTCAGTAGAATAAACTTCTATTATGTGACTATGATTCTGCTTTTAGTCTTATTTCTCTGCTCTGTAAATAGGTGACCCCTCTAGGATTTCTGTATCTATCAAATCCCAAACAATCCCACTCACAAAGAACCTATCAAGGATTTAGTTTTACATCACATTTACATTTATTTTATTAGATGAGGGAGCATTCTATAACCCAAAACTGGATTTTTTACCAATTACAATGAGTCTTGTATTGCGCTCCAAGAAACAGGTGAGTATCTAGGAAGGGATTCTATCCCCCTGGATACCTATGTAAGCAATACAAGAACTTAAAACTTCATAATTTGAATATTAAACATACTTTTTTATTGCGACATAGTACATGAATGGGTGATGTGTCAGGATTGGAGGTAGTGGATCCTTTGAATCACCGAGGACACAAGCCGACACGTGGGACTGGAGTTTAAGTGGCACCTGGTCTTCACCGGAGCCCGCCGCAAAGCAGGATGGTTTTGTTGCGGCGTAGTATCACCAGGTCGTTCCACAGGCGTCACTTGTCCATGGTGGCAGCCAAGGTCGAGGTACAGGAACGGCAGGCAATCTCGTAGTCGGGGACAGGCAGGAGGTCAGGACGGGCACAGGCAGGAGGTCAGGACGGGCAGCATGGGATCACAGTCAGGCACTTAGCAATAGGTCAAGGCAGGCAGCGAAGGAGCGTAGTCAGGAGCAGAATCAAGGTCACAACCGGAAATAACAATAAAAGCGCAGGGTATCAGACAAAGCTTTCTCTAAGGCACAAGGCACGAAGATCCAGCAAGGTTTGATGGGAGAGGCAGGTTTAAACAGCCTTCTGAGAAATGGCCAGCGCCAAATAGCCAGCGAGCACACGGGCCGTGGACAGGAATCCAGAGACAGGACAGGTGAGAAACGCCGGCGGAGCACTCGTGACATGCTGTTTCAACAAAATGTCTTTTTCAAACACAGTAACAAAGTGTTACATTAGTATAAAATAAACATCACCTCAAAAATGTGTCAAGAGTATTAAATTAAAAAGAGGGACACGTGTTCCCACATAGGAGTAACCAAAACAAGAAAATGGAGATCTAAATGTACAGTGCAAAAAGGATTATCATATAGCAAATAACAATAGTTTGTGTATCCGCGGCAAGGTGTAATATTGTCCCATTCTATTATTCCTGTCCCTTAGGTTGACTATTTACCGCTGTCACACTTTCTCGAGAATTAGTAAGAGTGGGATCTCTCCAGTGTACAGTGCCAAAATTATCTTGTAAGACCTCTAATTCAGGTGTATTGGGGCACATTTACTAAGAACAGTGCAGTCTGTACTATGTGCAGTTTGCCTGTGTAGTGTGCAGGGGGCGTCAGATTTCTATGCTTTCTTCCGCATGTGCTTCTGGTGCACTGCTCCGACAGAGTTCACCAACTTTTTTTGGGGCATCTTTAACATAGGGCGTGCAACACAATTCTATTGGACTTTGTAAGTTAAATCTGGCGCACAGTCCGAAAGAGCATCGGAACGCCCCATAATATTGTGTTGCATGAAGCTTAGTGCTGCCGCACCACAAAATGGTCTTGTGCGACCCAATTGTGATGCTGGCACTTCTTAAATACATGTGCAAGGTGTTTGAACCTAAAAGATCGTACAAAGTCCACCAGAAGACTGGCGCAAGGGCCTCAGTAAATGTGCCCCATTGTGATCAGGAGCTGGGGATGGGGTATGATCTTTATCTCCAACTATGATCTGTAAAGCAAAAGTGTCACATTCATCATGCATTTCTGGGTTAGGAGGGGATTTCCATACTTTCTTTAGAGGTCTTACAATTTACCCACAACCCCCAGAACAATTGTATATCATGTCCTGAGATCACATAATGCAACTATTATCCTACTACAGTCTTTATTTTAACACTGGCCATAAGGCGGTCCTTGGTATCCCCATGGATGCGAAGTACATACATATACTTGTCCAGAATAAAGTCCTCAGCTATCAAGCTAGCAAGCACCAAAGTCACCAGACTACCAGAATCAAGCAAATCCCGGTCATTCACCCTAATAGAGCAGACCTGAGCCTCAATCTTTAGTCCAGGTGCCGCAACACATACAGGCTCTGCAAACAACGACTGACGTCAACCATCATCACATTCCATCAGCTCAGAGGTGAGAGGGCAATGGGCAGTGATATGTCCCCACTCATGGTATCTCCAGCACTGTACTAGTCCTGATTTCTCCAGCAGAGAGTCTCCCTGGGGGTTAGTGGCCTGCTTGGAAGACACCTCATTGTTTCTCCCATTAGACACTTATAAACCTCTTCTCCCTTTATCTGTGCTCTTCCCCCCATTTTCAATAAATAGAATAGTCTTACAAGGGGACGACCTCCCTCTAGTCTTCCTGGGGGCTGATCAAGCAGTAGGGACTTCAAGGAGTTCAGCCTCAGGATACACAGCCTCCCACAGTATGCACAGCCTTGCCCCAATAAAACACAGCCTTCCCCCAGTAATACACAGCCTCCTCCCAGTGTGTACAGCCTACCCGCAGTGTGTACAGCCTACCCCCAGTAATAAACAGCCTACCACCAGTATACACAGCCTCCCCCCAGTAATACACAACCTACCCCCAGTATCCACAGCCTACCCCAGTATACACAGCCCCCCCCCCCCGTATCCACAGCCTACCCCCAGTATATACAGCCTCCCCAGTATACAAAGTCTTCCCCCAGTATACACAGCCTACCCCAGTATGCACAGCCTCCCCCCGGTATACAAAGTCTTCCCCCAGTAATACACAGCCTACCCAAGTATACACAGCCTACCCTCAGTATACACAGCCTCCCCCTGTATACACAGCCTCACCCCAGTAATAGTCTTCCCCCAGTAATACACAGCCTCCCTCCATTAATACATAGCCTACCCCCAGAATACAGAGCCTCCCCCCAGAATACACAGCCTCCCTCCAGTATACACAGCCTCCCTGCAATATACACATCCTGCTCAAGTATGCACAGCCTCCCCCCAGTAATACACAGTCTCCCTTCAGTATAAACAGCTTCCCCCAGTATTCACAGCCTCCCCCCAGTAATACACCGCCTCCCCCCAGTAATACACAGCCTCCCCCAGTATGCACAGCCTCCTCCCAGTAATACACAGTCTCCCTCCAGTATAAACAGCTTCCCCCAGTATTCACAGCCTCCCCCCAGTAATACACCACCTCCCCCCAGTAATACACAGCCTCCCCCAGTATGCACAGCCTCCTCCCAGTATACTACCAGTAAAAAGAAAACACTAGTAGAACTTACTCACAGGTATAAACCCCCAAAAATAAATATTATTATCATGAGGGAAGGGAAGATCGATAGGAAAGAGGTAAGTATGTAAAATATCACTTTTATTAGATATCAATTAAAATGAACACTATCAAATTATTTAGTGTTACTGAGGAGTATCTAAAATATTTTTTAATGCTGTAGGTGGGTGACTTTAAACACCTAGGGACTAAGGAGGGAGAGGGGAGTCCCCTTTAAAGATATTATTCCCTCTTATCCCAACATGTATCTAGTATAAATGGACAGCAGCAGCAATCACAATGTGTCTCCACACATATTTTATTTCAAGTAATTCAAATTCTGTATAGTATAGATATAATGCTGGGATATTACGGTCAGACAAAGTGGTGGACTAAAACGTTTTGTCTACACACTATTCTCCTGCTATTACACGCTGCAGCTAGGCAATCGCTGCCGGGAGAGGCAGGAGAACATATGACTCGATCAGGGGACGCGGCTGCCGGGAGATCAGCTGCTTCTCCGGCGCCACTGTGAAGCTGCATACACGATCGCAGCACAACTAAATCGGATCAAGTTCTGACTCTGCTGTCACTGAAAGGTACTACCCCTGACCTAGAGCTAGACCCTAGAAAGCGTCCTAACACACGTTTTACCAGTGTGATCCGAACGCGGCCATCTTTTATTCATCCTTAGGATGATTGACATCCATAAGTGCCTATCATAGGCTATAGCTACGGCACCGCATAGGGAATAAGCTGTTCGGTATAGCTGTTAAAACAGAAATCTGTATAATAATGTTAGACTGCTGAGATATAAAAAAGGGGTTATGCAGGATAACTGAAAATATTAGACAATTGTATAAATGAGAATCTTGGGATATGAAACATAATTCGAAAATTACTCATAATGAAGTAAAGTTAACCTGACAAGACAGAGAACACTGTGTAATGAAAACCCAGAACAAATAAATTATTCTAGTGGCAAGTTGCAATAAGAGGCTACAGCATCAGATATACTATGGGCGTAGGGTATTACAAGAATGAAATGCATATCATCCAAGTCAGACAATAACATTAGCCATCACAATGCAGTGGTGAGTTTTCTTTGTACCAGAGGCGTTCAGTATCAAAAGCTTAATGAGTTCACACTTGAATTGCTTAGATTTTTTTACCTTTAATGGTAAATTCTTCCACCAGCTCAGGGAGGTAACCTCTTCCTGGGCTGGTGGGAGAAAGAACTAGTCTTCAATGATCAACTCAACAGATTTACATCCCACATCTTGATGTGGCTCCGCTTTATAGACGACGTGCTGATTCTCTGGAATGGGCCGGCTTTGCTATTTGATGAATTTGTGGGTACTTTGAACAAGAATTCTGTTGGTTTGTTTTTGACCTCAGAAATCCACAAATATAAAATATCTTTTCTGGATCTGATGATCTGGAAATATATTCAGAAAATCCACGGCTACAAATAGCCTTTTACAATGGGATAGTTGGCATCCTGAGCCACTTAAACACAGTATCCCCAAGGGGCAGTACCTCCGGGCTGATTTTTCTGAATATCAGCTGCAGCGGACCTTAAATTCAGATTCCAGAATAGGGGTTACCCTGAAAAAATTCTAAGAGATGCCCACCATGATGTCCTTAAGAGACAAGGGATACACTCTTATCACCCCGTACAAGGGATACACACACTGGGCCAGTATGCATCATAGGGACATATGATGCGAGACATCATCAGGTCAAACAGATCCTTTCAAACTCTTAGAAATTACTTCAAATGTATCCAGACATTGGAGGGATGGTGGGTGATGGACCGAAACTTGAGGGATAAGATCGTTCACAGCCATCTGGAACCACTGACCAACACGACCTGGCTACCCAATCCCCATAAAGACACTTTCAAGTGTGGCTCATGTAAGGCATGCAAATCTATCAACGAAGAAAAGTCTTTCACAAGCACTTCCACTCGACACACATATAAAAACCAGCAGTTTATAAACTGTAAGAGTGTGGGACTGGTCTATCTCCTGACTTGTGATTGTGGAATACAGTACGTGGGCAAAACAATTAGGGAGTTCCGCGTCAGAATTCGTGAACACATCAGGGATGTAAAAAATGGTACTGATACTCCAATTTCTAGACATGTTTGGGATAAACATCGGGGTGATCGTACATGCATCAAATTTCAAGACGTGGAGTTAGTGTTACCTCTCTGCAGAGGTGGCGATTTTGACAGAATTGTTTACAGCTCGAAGCACGGTGGATATACGTGATGAACACGGAGAAACCAAATGGCCATAATGACTCTTTTGCCTGTTTCATTTAGCTGTTACCTGTGTACAGATCCTCTGGTGCGCTATCCTATTATACTTACCTCTATAATGGAGTGTACCTAAGCCGTTATGGAAGAGGCTTCTTTGTCTTGCAATCTCAGTTATTCTCTTCAGATACTTGGTCATGGACCGCAATCGGGTCCACGCATAATGATGCTGTTATTGTGATTTGGTACTCCGATCAGGTGACGGCCTTCCTATTGGCTGCAGCGTAGCGAGCCTCCAGTATACGTCATGTTTTGTTGACGTCTGGGGATTGGTGGCGAGCCTGGCAGCACCGCCCTGATGGGGAGGGGCCTAATCTTTAAAAGAACCGGCAGTCCGTGCGCGGCGCTTGCGGCCGCCACAGCGCCGCCATGTTAGATATGGATTTGTGAACGCAACAAACAATCCATGCCGATCAGTATTGTTTAAAGCCTAAATACAGTGTCCAATAGCCTCTGATGATGCGTCAGGCAGGGATTGACTGAGACATGTATGACTGAGACAGTCTGAATGCTGTTCAGCCGATAATATACATTCACCGGCCACCTTATTAGGTACACCATGCTAGTAACGGGTTGGACCCCCTTTTGCCTTCAGAACTGCCTCAATTCTTTGTGGCATAGATTCAACAAGGTGCTGGAAGCATTCCTCAGAGATTTTGGTCCATATTGACATGATGGAATCACACAGTTGCCGCAGACTTGTCGGCTGCACATCCATGATGTGAATCTCCTGTTCCACCACATCCCAAAGATGGTCTATTGGATTGAGATCTGGTGACTGTGGAGGCCATTTGAGTACAGTGAACTCATTGTCATGTTCAAGAAATCAGTCTGAGATGATTCCAGCTTTATGGCATGGCGCATTATCCTGCTGAAAGTAGCCATCAGATGTTGGGTACATTGTGGTCATAAAGGGATGGACATGGTCAGCAACAATACTCTGGTGGGCTGTGGCGAGTGCCAAGAAAATATTCCCCCCACCATGACACCACCACCACCAGCCTGAACCGTTGATACAAGGCAGGATGGATCCATGCTTTCATGTTGTTGACGCCAAATTCTGACCCTACCATCCGAATGTCGCAGCAGAAATCGAGACTCATCAGACCAGGCAACGTTTTTCCAATCTTCTACAGTCCAATATTGATGAGCTGGTGCAAATTGTAGCCTCAGTTTCCTGTTCTTAACTGAAAGGAGTGGCACCCGGTGTGGTCTTCTGCTGCTGTAGCCCATCTGCCTCAAAGTTCAACATACTGTGCATTCAGAGATGCTCTTCTGCCTACCTTGGTTGTAACGGGTGGCAATTTGAGTCACTGTTGCCTTTCTATCAGCTCGAACCAGTCTGCCCATTCTCCTCTGACCTCTGGCATGAACAAGGCATTTCCACCCACAGAACTGCCGCTCACTGGATGTTTTTTCTTTTTCGGACCATTCTCTGTAAACCCTAGAGATGGTTGTGCGTGAAAATCCCAGTAGATCAGCAGTTTCTGAAATACACAGACCAGCCCTTCTGGCACCAACAACCATGCCACGTTCAAAGGCACTCAAATCACCTTTCTTCCCCATACTGATGCTCGGTTTGAACTGCAGGAGATTGTCTTGACCATGTCTACATGCCTAAATGCACTGAGTTGCCACCATGTAATTGGCTTATTAGAAATTAAGTGTTAACGAGCAGTTGGACAGGTGTACCTAATAAAGTGGCCGGATAGTGTATATCTAAGGCTAGATGCTTAGCGCACCAGGACACACTATAACGTCAGCTGTCTAGCACAGCTGACACCGTGCTGTAACTCCCGAGATCGGAGCTGACTATGGATTGGATACCCCGTGCCACTTACCGGGGGATACGATCCTCTTCTGGGCAGCCCCGAGGATTGCCATGTGCCCCGGAGCTGCCCGCTGTCCCTGCCAGTCAGAACCCACATTATAATAAATAAAAAATAAATCCATAAAAATATAAGTCTCTAAAATGTCACTTTTCCCATAAAAACACTTAATAAATTGTAAAAAAAACACAAAAAAACCCACTTATTTGGTATTGCCGCATCCGTAACAATTTGTATAATAAAACAGAATCATTATTGGACCCACACGGTTAATGCCGATGAAAAAAAACACAAAAAACGTTCTGAAAAAAGATCATTTTTAATTAATATCTTTAAAAAAATGCTCTAAAAGTGATAAAAAAATGTTCCGCACTCTCAAGTAAGCCCACTAAAAAGAACAAGTCTTCTTGCAAAAAATAAGCCCCTAACAAGATTTGTCATCCGAAAAAATAAAAAAGTTATGCATATCAAAAGATGTTGATGCTAAAATGAACAAGATCTTCTCCAAATTAGTTTTTATTCAGTACAATTGAATAAAATACACAAAACCCCACATATTTGGTATTGCTGCGTCCATATCGATCTGCATAACAAAACAGAATCGTTATTAGATCCGCAAAGTGAATCCCGTAAAAAAAAAAAACCAAAACGCTCCAAAAAGATCATTTTTAATTAATACCCTATAAAAAATGCTCTAAAAAGTGATTTAAAAAATGTTATGCACTCTAAAATAAGTCATGAAACCAATTAATGGCCAATGGTGGTACCACATGTCAAAAACATTTCAGTACAAGCAAACAGAGTGACATGTTAAAGGTACTCAATATGTAGTTTGTGAAAAAATATCAAATATCTTTATTTAAATTCATACTACAGACAAGTTAAAAACATTTAAAAGCATCAACATGTGCAAGTTCATGTCCTATGTAATCAATCAAATCTGTGCAGAATGATGCAAGGATTATGTACAAGAATAGGCAGTGGTTGCTGAAAAACCCTCACCCCTGTAATAACCTCAAGATATAATCGACTTCCTGGTAAAATATCAAGCAATAGTAAATGTAATCAAGGCTCTACATGCAGTATAATGACTAAATAAATGAAAATATATCACCGGGATAACAGGAGGAAGGGGGGGGGGGCTGGCTCCCCACGCGTTCCGCCACCTAGCCCTGTGGCTTCTTCAGGGGTGTATAAAGTACGAATGAATTTAGTATGAATTTAAATAAAGATATTTGATAAGTTTTCACAAACTACATATTGAGTCGGTATCTTTAAAATGCCACTATGTTTGCCTCAACTGAAGCACTCTAAAATAAGACCACTAAAAAGAACAATCCTTCTTCCAGAAAATAAGCCCTTAAATAGATTTGTGAGGCGAAAAATAAAAAAATTATGCATATGAAAAGACGGTGATGCTAAAATTAACAACATTTTTGCCAAATTACTATTTATTCAGTAAAAATCTGAAAAAAAAAAAAAATCTATATAAATGAGGTATTTTCGTAATCGTGGCGACCCATAGAATAAAAATAGTATACTATTTTTATGGTGTGGTTAGCTGCCAAAAAAAAAAACACATAAAAATTTTCCTAAAAATTGATGATTTTCATTTCCTCCACCAACGAAGAGTTAATAAAATCTCACCAATTAGCTATAGATGCCCCAAAATTACGTACCAGAAAAGTGCATCTCATGTGGTAAAAGAAATAAGCCCCTATCGGTCCACATTAAAAAAAGAAAAAAATTATAGCCTGTACAATGTGATATAGCAAATCTGATCTGGTGCCTCCTTTCCTTCTATTCCTGTCCGTGTGCAGGTCACCACCACATATGGGGTATCTGTGTACTCGGGAGAAATTGGGTATCAAACTTTGTGGAGCCTTATTTAATCCATTGTAAATGTTTAATTTTCCACCCAAAATGAGTGTATTGTGAAAAAATATTATAATTTGTAGACTGAACCTCCATTTTGTTTTAACCCCTATAAAACACCTAAAGGGTTAACAAACTTCATAAAAGTGGTATTTCATATGTTGAGGGGTGTAGTTTTCATAATGGGGTTATTTACGAGTCTAGCTATTATTTACGCCTCTCAGTGTCAATTTTCGAAGTTGAGTAGGTCCATCTAAATACGGGTTTTGGTGATTTTACAAAAAATGTGAAAAATGATACCTAAATTCTGAGCCTCATAACATTCTAGTAAAATATGTGGAAACTTAAAAAAACCATCCACCATAAAGCAGACATTTGGGAAATGTAAGTTATGAATTTATTTGGGTGCTATGACTATCTGCATCAAAAGTACAGAATTTAGAACGTTGAAAATAAAGAATTTTTAAAAATTTTGGCCAAATTTAGTTTTTTTCATAACTAAACACAAAAGATTTCATAAAAATTTTTAAACTGATTTGAAGTACAATGTGTCACGAGAAAACATTCTCAAAATCCCCTGGATATCTCATAGCGTTCCAAAGCTATAACCACTTATAGTGACACAGGGCAGATTTGAAAAATGTGTCACGTCTAGAGATGAGCGAGCACTAAAATGCTCGGGTGCTCGTTATTCGAGACGAACTTTTCCCGATGCTCGAGTGCTCGTCTCGAATAACGAGCCCCATTGAAGTCAATGGGAGACTCGAGCATTTTTCAAGGGGACCAAGGCTCTGCACAGGGAAGCTTGGCCAAACACCTGGGAACCTCAGAAAATGATGGAAACACCACGGAAATGGACAGGAAACAGCAGGGGCAGCATGCATGGATGCCTCTGAGGCTGCTTAATCGTACCATTATGCCAAAATTATGGGCAACAGCATGGCCATGACAGAGTGACCGAATGAGGCTAGATAGCATCTAAAACATGCAATAATTGACCCTGACACAGTGTCGGACTGGAGTACCTTGGGCCCACCAGAGAAAATCTTTTTTGGGGCCCACCTTTCATTTAAATAGAAAGAATACTACAGAACCAAAGACATGTCGAGGTAGATATTTCAGAAGCATTCAACATCAGACAGTGTAAACGGAGACGGACAGATTTATACTGCAGCGGAAATCATTCAGCATCGCAATGTACAAATCTGGATGATAAATATGTTGTAGTATAAGTCTTTTTAGTATAAATTTGCACATTCTATTAGTTGGTTTAGATTACATAAAAAATAAGCCTGATTTTTGGGCAATTTTGATACTGGTACAGCCCGTTTGGTCATATTTGTTGCAAGACTGTCTAAAAACTGCACTGCAAAATTCAGTAAATAACTGCAGCACTCCAGCAGAGCTCAGTACACGGATACAGAACCATACAAAATACAACATTTGTACATTGCCAACGACAACCTTGGTCATAACAACACAGGTGACATTACTCTACTGCAAGCCCCAGGCAGGGAAGATATGGTTAGTGTATCCACCAACCTTTAGATGAGAGAGACCTAAGAGCAAACTCTAGAGAGTGCTAAACAAGGTATACACAGGGGATCTGCAATACTCTCATTCTCCATGAAATAACAATTCTAAGACACATTTTTCTCCAAATCCTGGATTAAGCATCTGTTATTTCTCTGTATATGTAGGCATAATGTGACAACTGGGTAGCTCCACGTATGGCTATTTACTGCTGCTGTAGTTCCATGTATGGCTGTGTACTGCGGCTGTATCTCCATGTATGGCTGTGTACTGCGGCTGTAGCTCCATGTATGGCTGTGTACTGCGGCTGTAGCTCCACGTATGGCTGTGTACTGCGGCTGTAGCTCCATGTATGGCTGTGTGCTGTGGCTGTAGCTCCATGTATGGCCGTGTACTGCAGCTGTAGCTCCATGTATGGCTGTGTACTGCTGCTGTAGCTCCATGTATGGCTGTGTACTGCGGCTGCAGCTCCATGTATGGCTGTGTACTGCGGCTGTAGCTCCATGTATGGCTGTGTACTGCTGCTGTAGCTCCATGTATGGCTATGTACTGCGGCTGTAGCTCCATGTATGGCTGTGTACTGTGGCTGTGGCTCCATGTATGGCTGTGTACTGCGGCTGTAGCTCCATGTATGGCTGTGTACTGCGGCTGTAGCTCCATGTATGACTGTGTACTGTGGCTGTAGCTCCATGTATGGCTGTGTACTGCGGCTGTAGCTCCATGTATGGCTGTGTACTGCGGCTGTAGCTCCATGTATGGCTGTGTACTGCTGCTGTAGCTCCATGTATGGCTGTGTACTGCGGCTGTAGCTCCATGTATAGCTGTGTACTGCGGCTGTAGCTCCATGTATAGCTGTACTGCTGCATCTATTTCAGGGCCTCCCTCACAGCATCCATTTAAAAGCGCCCCCCCCCCCCCCCCCTTCCCCACAGCATCTATTACAGGGCCCCGTCCCCCCACAGCATCTATTACAGGGCCCACTCTTACCCATCCCCTCCCCACAGCATCCATTACAGGTTCACCCCATCTCCCTCCCCCCACAGCATCCATTTCAGGGCCCCCCATCTCCCCCATGAGCATCCAATACAGGGCCCCCCATCCCCCTCCCTCCTCCCCCCACAGTATCCATTACAGGACCGCTCCCCCCCCCCCCACAGCATCCATTCCAGGGCCCCCCATCCCCTACTCCCACAGCATCCATTACAGGCTTCCCCCCCATCCCCCTCAGCATCCATTACAGGGCCCCCTCCCTTTTATCATCCATTACAGGGCCCCCCTCACCCCATAACATCCATTACAGGGCCCCCCTCACCCCATAACATCCATTACAGGGCCCCCCATACTCCATAACATCCATTACAGGGTCCCCCTCACCCCATAACATCCATTTCAGGGCCCCCCATCCACCTCAGCATCCATTACAGGGCCCCCCTCACCCCATAACATCCATTACAGGGCCCCCCTCACCCTACAGCAATCATTACAGGGCCCCCTTCACCCCATAACATCCATTACAGGTCCCCCCTCACCCCATAACATCCATTACAGGGCCCCCTTCACCCTATAACATCCATTACAGGGCCCCCTCTTTCCCCTCAGCATCCATTAAAGGCCCCCCTTCCCCGTTCAGCTTACATTAAAGGGCTCCTTGCGCTTTCCTCCTCATGAAAGGCTGCTGACTGTCCTGGTACAGCCTGCCTTCCTACGCGCTTCCCAGCAGTTGTGCAGTGTGCACACCGACGCTGCGCGCGCGTACAATGACACCGCACGCGCGCACACACTGCCACCGCGTGCGCGCACTCTGCCACCGCCACCGCACACACTGACACTAGCAGTGAACAAACTGACACCGCCGGGCAGACTCACAGTGGTGGCGGCGCGCATGCTCATGCCGCTGCCGCGGACTACCGCATCGGCAGTACACTGTGACCATGTGCTGGCGGAAATAGCGTCCGCCAGCGCCTGATCACAGATACTCTTTAAGTGTGTAAGTGTCGGACTCAGGGCCCACCGGAGGTTTCTCCGGTACTCCGCTGGGCCAGTCCGACGCTGCCCTGACACTATAGGGGACGGCATGCAGAGGCAGCGGCAGGCTAGTGAGTGTCATGGCGACATACCCTAAATGGCTTCAAACCAATGGGTGGCAGAGAGGAACCAAAGGAGGTGAGCAAGAAGCGCTGAAATGATTTCCTATGTCAACAAAAGGTTGACGGTATATTTAGTCGATAACACAGCATGGTGGCGACATAGTGACCAAGTTCCATAACGTATCTGGTGAAACACCCGAAAAATGAGCCTGACACAGCTCGTTTGATAAGGGGACGACATGTGGAGGCAGCCATGGAGACGACTTCCATGATTAAGAGCGACAGTATGGGGCATCCATATTGCGCTGCTATAATTGCAACTTCAGGTCTCCAGCATGGCTGTCACGGGTGCTCCCGCTATCCCTGTCTCGGATCGCGGGCGCATCTGTGCACCCCCGTTTGCCCCCGCTGCAGGCCGGTCTCTGCACTCACCTCTCCCGGCTTCTGCTCTTCCCCGGACTGCCGTGCGCGCGCGCCCCCGCCTCCTAGGGCGCGCACGCTGCTCCTGCCAAAAATTTAAAGGGCCAGCGCACCGCTAATTGGTGCACTGGCTGAACCTCACCTTTAAGAATCCTGCCTTTTCCTGTGTTCCCTGCCGGATCTTTGTGCCTCATAGCCTTAGAGAAAGCTTCCAAGCGAGTATTCCTGCGTTCCTGTGTATTCCTGCGTATTCCTGTATTCCTGTGTGTTCCCGCTCCTGAGTCCTGTGTTGCCGTGTTACCTGAGTTCCTTCGTGTTGCTGTGTTCCGTGTGCCTGGGTTCCCGTTCCCACCTGCCTGGACCTCCTGTTGCTGACCTCGGACTTGGACCTGACGTTGCATCTCTGCCGCCTGCCCTGACCCGGTGCCTGGACCTGTCTACGAGATTGTCATCCTCTAAGGTACTCGGCTGCCACCGTGGGCTAGTCACACCTGGAAACGACCTAGTGGTATCCTGCCGCAGCAAGTCCAACCCGCTTTGCGGCGGGCTCTGGTGAATACCAGGTGCCGCTAGGCTCCGGTTCCGGGTGTTGGCTAGTTACATCTCCCGCGGTGGTCCAGAGGATCCACTGATCCTAACAGTAAGATCCGGCCATGGATCCCGCCGAGGTTCCGCTTCCCACTCGACCAAACTTTGCCGCCATAGTGGTCCAGCAATCCCGGGAGATTGCCGCTCAACACGAACAGCTGGATCAAGTCACCACCATGTTGCAACAGCTGCTAGCCGCCCAGCAACAGCAACAGGTTCCCGTGTCTGCTCCCGTGGCTCCTGCAACCCCGGTCTGCCTTCCTGCTGCTGAACCACGACTACGGCTGTCTATGCCCAGCAAATTTGACGGAGACCCCAAACAGTGCAGGGGTTTTATTACTGCTCCCTACAAATAGAACTTATGCCTTCGCAATTTGTCACGGAGCGTTCCAAGGTGGCATTTTTTGTCAGTCTTCTCTCTGGGAAGGCCCTGGCCTGGGCCACTCCTCTTTGGGACAGAGCCGACCCGGTCACGGCTACTCTTGCGGCTTTTCTGGCGGAGTTCCAGGCCGTTTTTGAGGAACCAGCACGGGCTTCTTCTGCCGAGACTGCGTTGTTGAACCTGCGCCAAGGCAACTCATCTGTGGGAGAGTATGCTGTTCAGTTCCGCACCCTGGCCTCTGAACTTGCCTGGAACGATGCAGCTCTCATCGCCACCTTTAAGATAGGACTCTCGCCGCAGGTCAAAGATGCGCTGGCGGCTCGGGATCTACCGTCAACTCTGGGTGGTCTCATCACACTGGCCACTCGGATAGATGTCCGGTTTAAGGAACGCGCCGAGGAACTTCGCTCTGAGCATCCTCAAGCTCAGGTAAGACGTTTTCCTCGCCTCGCACCTGCCTTCCAAAGACCGCTCCAGCCTCCGCCTGTATCGTCTGCTGAGGAACCCATGCAGGTGGACAGAATCCGGCTCTCTCTACAAGAGCGTTACAGAAGACGACAGGAGAACCTTTGTCTGTATTGTGCCAGTCCAGGGCACTTCATCGGGACTTGTCCTGTTCGTCCCCCACGTCCGGGAAACGCCAGCACCTAGGGCTCTTGGGAGAAGCGTCCCTAGGTGTGTGCCAAGCTTCTCCACGTCTGATCATTCCTGTGCTCCTCAGCGTAGACACCGGCACCCAGATTCAAGTTTCTGCTTTCCTGGATTCAGGCTCTACAGCGAACTTTATGGACGCAGCCCTGGTCTCCCGGCATCACTTTCCAGTGGTTCGTCTTGAGAAACCATTGTCCATTGCCTCAGTCAGTGGCCAGATTCTTTCCGTGCCCATCCAGTTTCGCACGGAACCCCTGCTTCTGCAAGTTGGAGCCTTGCATAAAGAAAGACTTTCTTTTTTTGTACTGCCCCAAAGCACTTCCACCCTCCTGTTGGGTCTCCCCTGGTTGCAGCAACATGCCCCTGTGCTGGACTGGTCCTCTGGGGAGATTCTCTGTTGGGGCCTGGCTTGTTCTTTTCATTGTATGGATGTCCCTCGTCCGCTCCCTGTCTGGACTTCCACCTTGTCTCCCAAGCCCCTGGAGGGGCTCCCCGCTCCATACTTGGATTTCGCAGATGTGTTCTCCAAAAAACAGGCAGAGACTCTTCCTCCACATCGTCCCTATGATTGCCCCATCGACTTGCTGCCCGGCTCTTCTCCTCCACGGGGTCGGGTGTACCCGCTCTCGGTACCCGAAACAGCCGCCATGTCTGAATATATTAAGGAAAATCTGCAAAGAGGTTTCATACGTAAATCCTCCTCTCCAGCTGGCGCAGGTTTCTTTTTTGTCACCAAGAAAGATGGCTCTCTTCGCCCCTGTATAGACTATCGCGGTCTTAACAAAGTCACCGTTAAGAATTGCTACCCCTTGCCGCTGATCACGGAGTTGTTTGATCGTCTACGGGGCGCGAGAGTCTTTACCAAGTTGGATCTTCGTGGTGCCTACAATCTTATTCGCATCAGGAAGGGTGACGAGTGGAAGACTGCCTTTAACATCCGTGATGGGCATTTTGAATATTTAGTTATGCCCTTTGGACTTTGCAATGCACCAGCCGTTTTCCAGGAATTCGTTAATGATATCTTCAGGGACTTATTGTACAGCTGTGTTGTGGTTTACCTGGATGACATCCTCGTGTTTTCTGCTGATCTCGAGTCCCATCAGTCCCATGTACAGCAAGTGCTCAGTCGCCTCAGAACTAACCATCTCTATGCCAAACTGGAAAAATGCCATTTTCATCAAAGGAGCCTTCCATTCCTTGGCTACATTATTTCCGACAGAGGCCTGCAGATGGATGCCGCTAAACTATCTGCAGTTCTTCAGTGGCCACGCCCAGTGGCACTGCGTGCTATCCAAAGATTCCTGGGCTTTGCCAATTATTATAGGCAATTCATTCCACATTTTTCTTCCCTGGTAGCTCCACTGGTGGTGCTAACAAAGAAAGGTGTCAATTCTCGTCTCTGGCCCCCTGCGGCTGAGGAGGCCTTCACGAGATTAAAGACAGCGTTTTCCTCTGCATCTGTTCTTACCAGACCTGATACCGAGAAGCCATTCTTTCTGGAAGTCGATGCCTCTTCCGTAGGAGCTGGAGCGGTTCTTACCCAGAAGGGGCCTAGGGGCCGAACTCTCTCCTGTGGCTTCTTCTCCAAAACATTTTCCTCTGCAGAGAGAAATTATTCTATAGGGGATCGTGAGCTTCTGGCTATCAAGCTTGCCTTGGAGGAATGGCGTCATCTGAGGGAGTCAGTATTTTCACGGACCACAAGAACCTCCAGTACCTGCAGACAGCTCAACGGTTGAACCCACGTCAAGCCCGGTGGTCCCTATTCTTTTCCCGTTTTGACTTACAGATCCATTTTCGCCCAGCCGAGAAAAACATCAAGGCTGACGCCCTGTCACGTGCTTCCGATGTTATGGGGGAGGACTATGCTCCGAGACACATGATTCCTCCAGAGAGGCTTGTGCTGGCAGCGCCGGTGGACCTTCGGCAATTACCTTATGTACGACCTGGACTTCGAAAGAGGATCCTGACCTGGGGACATTCTTCTCGAGTGGCTGCGCACCCTGGGGTGCAGCGCTCTGTGGCCCTGATTTCCCGTTTCTATTGGTGGCCTGATTTGGTCAAGGACGTTCGGGATTTTGTGCGGTCTTGTGCCTCTTGTGCTCGCAATAAGCCCTCACGACAAAAACCAGCTGGTCTTCTGTTGCCGTTACCCGTGCCTACCTGCCCGTGGTCTCACGTGGCTATGGACTTCATTACTGATCTGCCGCCATCATCTAGCAATACCGTTATCTGGGTGGTAACAGACCGCTTCTCGAAGATGTCCCATTTTGTCCCTCTACCAGGTTTGCCTTCAGCCCCACTTCTTGCCAGTTTCTTCTTCCAGCACATCTTCCGGCTTCATGGCCTTCCCCGGCACATCGTCTCTGATCGAGGTGTTCAGTTCGTGTCCAAGTTCTGGAGATCTCTGTGCAATCAGCTGCAAGTGAAATTGGACTTTTCCTCTGCCTATCATCCTCAGTCCAACGGCCAAGTAGAGAGGGTGAATCAGACTTTGGGATGCTATCTCCGCCACTTTGTGTCCGCTCGTCAGGATGACTGGGCTTCTCTTTTACCATGGGCGGAGTTTTCCTGGACTCCACTTCTGCTGGTTCTGCTCCCTTCTTTATTAATTACAGACTGCACCCACGGCCTCCTCTTCCGTTACCTGTGTCTGCAGATGTTCCTGCTGTGGAGGACTTGGTACAGGATCTAAAAGCCATCTGGGAACAAGTCCGTACCTCTTTGCTCCAAACCTCTGCCAAGACCAAGCATCAAGCGGACAAGAAACGTCGGCCTTTTCCTGTCTTAGCTCCTGGTGACAGGGTCTGGTTATCCTCAAGGTACGTTCGACTGAAGATCCCTGGCTACAAATTGGGACCCCGGTTCTTGGGTCCATTTGAAATCCTCAGTCGCATCAACCCGGTAGCCTACAAATTGCGGCTGGCTCCTAGCATGCGCATACCCAACTCCTTCCACGTTTCCCTCCTCAAGCCAGTCATCTTAAACCGCTTCACCCGACAAGTTCCTCTCCCTCCGGCCCCACAAGCGAACTCTACTGATGTCTTCGAGGTGAAGGAGATCCTGGATACTAAGACAGTGAGAGGTAGGCGGTTGTTTCTGGTAGACTGGAAGGGATTTGGTCCTGAGGAGAGATCTTGGGAGCCAGAGGATAACATCTTGGACAAGAGCCTGCTCCAACGTTTTCTCAGGCCCAAGAAGAGAGGGAGGCCGAAGGGGGGGGGTACTGTCACAGGTGCTCCCGCGATCCCTGTCTCGGATCGCGGGCGCATCCGTGCACCCCCGTTTGCCCCCGCTGCAGGCCGGTCTCTGCACTCACCTCTCCCGGCTCCTGCTCTTCCCCGGACTGCCGTGCGCGCGCGTCCCCGCCTCCTAGGGCGCGCACGCTGCTCCTGCCAAAAATTTAAAGGGCCAGCGCACCGCTAATTGGTGCACTGGCTGAACCTCACCTTTAAGAATCCTGCCTCTTCCTGTGTTCCCTGCCGGATCTTTGTGCCTCATAGCCTTAGAGAAAGCTTCCAAGCGAGTATTCCTGCGTTCCTGTGTATTCCTGCGTATTCCTGTGTATTCCTGTGTGTTCCCGCTCCTGAGTCCTGTGTTGCCGTGTTACCTGAGTTCCTCCGTGTTGCTGTGTTCCGTGTGCCTGTGTTCCCGTTCTCACCTGCCTGGACCTCCTGTTGCTGACCTCGGACTTGGACCTGACGTTGCATCTCTGCCGCCTGCCCTGACCCTGTGCCTGGACCTGTCTACGAGATTGTCATCCGCTAAGGTACTTCGACCTCGGCTGCCACTGTGGGCTAGTCACACCTGGGAACGACCTAGTGGTATCCTGCCGCAGCAAGTCCAACCCGCTTTGCGGCGGGCTCTGGTGAATACCAGGTGCCGCTAGGCTCCGGTTCCGGGTGTTGGCTAGTTACATCTCCCGCGGTGGTCCAGAGGATTCACTGATCCTAACAATGGCGGCGACAGATGGGCCGAGTTCCACTATGTATCTGGTGAAACACCTGAAAATTCTGCCTGACACAGCTCGTTTGTGATACAGGAATGCAAAAAAGAGGGAGAAAGCCAAATGGGTGCGCTTGTAACCAAAACTGAAATGAAATCTTCAGATATAATAAAAATCCAGTGGTTAAAATCCGTTTGATAAGGGGATGATGTGCTGGAAATATCCTCTCGTGCTCCAGCGTCTGGGGTATAGAGAGTTGAAAGTTGCGCATGGAGACATTGGTGGACGCTGTGGAGGATCGTGGAGGCAAAATGGACAGGAAACAGCAGAGGCAGCATGCATGGATGCCTCTGAGGCTGCCTAATCTTGGGATGGAGCTGGCGGTCCGCTGCCAGGCGAGCTTTCGCCTGTCCAAGCCCCTGTCTCTCGGCTCCTCCCCACCCAAAATGGGCCTGGGGGCCAGAAGCGTTTACTTTGAAAAAATTATAATTTTCAAAGCAGACGGGGTCGTTTGAATATTTCAACTAGGAATAATGGAATAGCATAGTGGTTCTATTTTTAATTGTTTTTTCGGAAATGGTTCCTTGAGTAAGAGCGACAGTATGGGGCATCCATATTGCACTGCTATGATTGCAACTTCAGGTCTCCAGCATGGCGGCGACAGATGGGCTGAGTTCCACTATGTATCTGGTGAAACACTTGAAAATTCTGCCTGACACAGCTCGTTTGATAAGGGGACGATGTATGGAGGCAGTGAAGTAGTAGTAGATTAAAGGTGCTTCAGTTAAAACTATGTTAGTTGGATCTTGGGATGGAGCTGGCGGTCCGCTGCCAGGCGAGCTTTCGCCTATCCAAGCCCCTGTCTCTCGGCTACTCCCCAAACAGCACTTCTAAGAACCTTTTGTATAAGATCAAGTGTAGTAGTGTTCTTATAAGTTTGGGTTATGGCGGGTGAGGGCAATGTAAACAGATGCGCAAGAAGCACTGAAATAATATCGGTAAATAATAAAAGTTTGCCAGTATATTTTGTGGATAACACACAAGTTTGATGTGGAAGCCATGAAAACAACCCAAAATTTTGCCTGACACAGCTCGTTTGATAAGGGGATGATGTATGGAGGCAGCTATATGGATGCCTGTATGTGGCAGTCCAAAAAAGTTTTCAAACCAGAGGAGCAGGTAGGTGGTCCTCCAGAAAAATTAAATAGATTGAGTGCCTGTATGTGGCAGTCCAAAAAAGTTTTCAAACCAGAGGAGCAGGTAGTTGGTCCTCCAGAAAAATGAAATAGATTGAGTGCCTGTATGTGGCAGTCCAAAAAAGTTTTCAAACCAGAGGAGCAGGTAGGTGGTCCTACGGAAAAATTTAATAGATTGAGTGCCTGTATGTGGCAGTCCAAAAAAGTTTTCAAACCAGAGGAGCAGGTAGGTGGTCCTCCAGAAAAATTAAATAGATTGAGTGCCTGTATGTGGCAGTCCAAAAAAGTTTTCAAACCAGAGGAGCAGGTAGGTGGCCCTCCAGAAAAATTTAATACATAGAGTACTATAGCTAGAGCCAGTTGGCCCTGGCAAAAAATAGCCAGTTTCCTCTGCTTTAGTGTACAAAGAGGAGGAGAAGGAGGAAAATGAGGAGGAGGAGTGCATAAATTATTCAGGTTGAGCTTCCTTCACCTGGTGGAGAATGGAAATCCTGAGAAATCCAGGCTTTATTCATCTAGATAAGCGTCAGCCTGTCAGCGCTGTCAGTCAACAGGCGTGTATGCTTATCGGTGATGATGCCACCAGCTGCACTGAAAACCCGCTCGGACAACACGCTAGCGGCAGGGCAGGCAAGAACCTCCAAGGCGTACAGTGCCAGTTCGTGCCACATGTCCAGCTTTGAAACCCAGTAGTTGTAGGGAGCTGTGTGATCATTTAGGACGATGGTATGGTCAGCTACGTACTCCCTCACCATCTTTCTGTAAAGATCAGCCCTACTCTGCCGAGACTGGGGACATAAAACTGGCATAAAACTGGCAAAGGCCTTGTAAAGCGTACCCCTGCCAGTGCTGGACAAGCTGCCTGCTCACCTACTCTCCCTCGCTACCTGTCCCGCAGAAGTACGCCCTCTGCCGCTAGCGCTGTCAGAAGGGAAATACTGTTTCAGCTTGTGCACCAGGGCCTGCTGGTATTCATGCATTCTCACACTCCTTTCCTCTCCAGGGATGAGAATGACAAGAATTCACTCCCCTTACTGGCCTGACTCCAACTCCTCTTCTTCTGCCCATACACGCTGAAAAGTGAAGGACTGAACAATGGTCCCCTCTTCTGTCTCGCCAACATTCTCCTCCTCTTCCTCCTCATCCTCCTCCACCTCCTCCGATATGCGCTGAGAAACAGACCTGAGGGTGCTTTGGCTGTCAACAAGGGAATCTTCTTCCTCCGTCTCTTGTGACAAGCGCAAAGCTTCCGACTTCATGCTGACCAGAGAGTTTTTCAAAAGGCCAAGCAGCGGGATGGTGAGGCTGATGATGGCGGCATCGCCACTGACCATCTGTGTTGACTCCTCAAAGTTTCTCAGCACCTGACAGATATCAGACATCCACGTCCACTCCTCATTGTAGACTTGAGGAAGCTGACTGACCTGACTACCAGTTCTGGTGGAAGTTGACATCTGGCAGTCTACAATTGCTCTGCACTGCTGGTAAACTCTGGATAACATGGTTAATGATGAATTCCACCTCGTGGGCACGTCGCACAACAGTCGGTGAGCGGGCAGTTAGAGAGGGGGCTGCGCTGCCCTGAGAGTGGCAGCATCTGTGCTGGACTTCCTGAAATGCGCACAGATGCGGCGCACCTTCGTGAGCAAATCAGACAGATTGGGATATGTCTTGAGGAACCGCTGAACTATGAGATTTAACACATGTGTCCGTCTGCCGAGTTGCAGTGCCGCCACCAGGTTACGGCCGTTGTCACACACAACCATGCCTGGCTTCAGGTTCAGTGGTGCCAGCCACAGATCAGTCTGCGCCGTGATGCCCTGTAATAGCTCTTGGGTGGTGTGCCTTTTATTGCCTAGGCTCAGCAGTTTGAGCACCGCCTGCTGTCGCTTAGTGATGGCACTGCTGCTGTGCCTAGAGCTACCGACTGATGGCGCCATGCCCACAGATGGTAATTCGGAGGAGGAGGTGGAGGAGGGGTGGGAGGAAGAGGAGGCATAGTAGGCCTGAGAGACCTGGACCGAGGTAGGCCCCGCAATCCTCGGCGTCGGCAGTATATGACCAGCCGCAGGGTCAGACTCGGTCCCAGCCTCCACCAAGTTAACCCAATGTGCCGTCAGCGATATATAGTGGCCCTGCCCGGCATCACTCATCCACACGTCCGTGGTCAGGTGGACCTTGTCAGAAACGGAGTTGGTCAGGGCACGGATGATGTTGTCTGACACGTGCTGGTGAAGGGCTGGGACGGCACATCGGGAAAAGTAGTGGCGGCTGGGGACCGAATACCGAGGGGCGGCCGCCGCCATGAGGTTGTGAAAGGCCTCAGTCTCCAGAACCTCCAGACTTCTGAAAATCTAGCCCTCGCCACGGGAGCTTGACTACGTGAAACATTTGGCGCTGATGCACCAGCTCTGGCCAAGCCTCTCCGTCTGGCCCCACCACTGCCTCTTCCAATCTGTTCTGGTATAGGACTCGCCTCCGTTTCAGAAGCACTGTGTTCACCCGGCCTATCAACCCAGCTTGGGTCTGTCACCTCATCATCCTCCGATTCCTCAGTCTGCTCCGCCCTCGGACTTCCTGCCCTGACAACAACTTCACCACTGTCTGACAACCGTGTCTCCTCATCATCCGACACCTCTTTACACACTTCTTCCACTACGTCAATAATGTCATCATCACCCACAGACTGCGACCGGTGGAAAACCTGGGCATCGGAAAAGAGCTCAGCAGCAACCGGACAAGTGGTTTGTGACTCTGGGAAGGGTCCAGAAAACAGTTCCTCAGAGTATGCCGGTTCAAATGCCAAATTTTCCTGGGAGGTGGCAGACTGAGGGGAAGGAGGCTGAGGTGGAGGAGCTGGATGAGTGCTGATTTCGGTGACATGGGTGGACTGCGTGGAAGACTGACTGGTGGACAAATGGCTAGAAGCATTGTCCGCAATCCACGACATCACCTGTTCACACTGTTCTGGCCTCAACAGTGCTCTACCACGAGTCCCAGTAACTTAAGACATGAACCTAGGGAGTGTAGCTCTGTGGCGTTCCCCTGCTCCCTCATCAGCAGGTGGTGTCTCACCCCGCCCAGGACCACGGCCTCTGACCCCTGCAGTAGTTGGACGCCCACGTCCACGCCCTCGTCCTCTACCCCTAGCCCTCGGGTTAAACATTTTCAAAATTAAAGTGTAAACTGTAAATTTTTTTTGTTTTTTGTTTTTTTGTTTTTTTGTGTTTTTTTTTTTTTTTTTAAACAAAACAATGCTATCCTATTGCTATGGCTAGTTTCTAACCTACACTGACAGCACACAACTGGATTTTGTGCTGTGCCTGATGACTTTGAGTTATTAAAAAAAATAAACGTAAAAAAAAATAAATCAGCAGACTGTGCCTAATTCAAATCAAACCCCTAATAAATTGTCCCACTTCAGTGTTTGAAGTGGATATGTGTGTTACTAAGAGCTAAACACAACGGTCGCAAGTCTCCCTGCAAATTCCTCACAATATGGTACTAGCTGCACTACTAGTGCCAGCAAGGCCAGCCACAAGCAAATCAACAAAACATAAAATATATAACGCTATTGTAGGCCAAAGTAAGCCGTTTGGGTTCTCCAATGGCTATTTTCTAGCCTACACTGAAAGCACACTGCTATGCCAGATGACTTTGAGTTATAAAAGTAAATAAACGTAAAAAAAAATAAATCAGCAGACTGTGCCTAATTCAAATCAAACCCCTAATAAATTGTCCCACTTCGGTGTTTGAGGTGGATATGTGTGTCACTAAGAGCTAAACACAACGGTCGCAAGTCTCCCTGCAAATTCCTCACAATATGGTACTAGCTGCACTACTAGTGCCAGCAAGGCCAGCCACAAGCAAATCAACAAAAAATAAAATATATAACGCTATTGTAGGCCAAAGTAAGCTGTTTGGGTTCTCCAATGACTATTTTCTAGCCTACACTGAAAGCACACTGCTTTGCCAGATGACTTTGAGTTATAAAAGTAAATAAACGTAAAAAAAACATAAATCAGCAGACTGTGCCTAATTCAAATCAAACCCCTAATAAATTGGCCCAATTCGGTGTTTGAGGTGGATATGTGTGTCACTAAGAGCTAAACACAACGGTCGCAAGTCTCCCTGCAAATTCCTCACAATATGGTACTAGCTGCACTGCTAGTGCCAGCAAGCCCAGCCACAAGCAAACAAAAAAAAAAAAAATATATAACGCTATTGTAGGAGTAAGTAAGCCATTTGGGTTCTCCTATGGCTATTTTCTAGCCTACACTGAAAGCACACTGCTATGCCAGATGACTTTGAGTTATGAACAAAAATAAACGTAAAAAAAATAAATCAGCAGACTGTGCCTAATTCAAATCAAACCCCTAATAAATTGTCCCACTTAGGTGTTTGAGATGGATATGTGTGTCACTAAGAGCTAAACACAACGGTCGCAAGTCTCCCTGCAAATTACTCACAATATGGTACTAGCTGCACTGCTAGTGCCAGCAAGCCCAGCCACAAGCAAACAAAAAAAAAATAAAATGTAACGCTATTGGAGGCCTAATAAGGGCTGTTGGGTTTTTGTAGAATCACTCCTGCCTAACACCAGGGCCGCCGATAGGGCAGTACAACTGGTACTGCCCTATGGGGCCCGGACTCTAAGACACTAGGGGGGGGGGCCCGGGGGCCCGGCCGGTGGGCCGCAGACTGTGCGGTCTGTGCTGCACACAGGTGCGGCCGGTCGGTCCTGGGCCGGTCTGGGGCCGGGCCGGCGCTGATCCGGGCCGCCCGCACTCCCTCCTTACAATTTTTGATTTAATGTATAGTACCTGCATCGTACGATCGTTCGATGCAGGTACTATTAATCAGTACACAGACGCAGCGCAGCACCGCTGCTTCTGCGTCTGTGTATACAGGCAGCTACACAGGTTGCGCAATCGACGTCATTGCGCAACCTGTGTAGCGTGGAGGAGGCTGGCACTTACCATGTCAGCTCCGGCCCTCCCTGCAGCTCCGCGGCTTGGTGTGGAGGCGCGGGGCAGTGACGTCACTATCCTGAGCCTCTACACCAAGCCACAGAAGACCGAGGACAGGAAGAAACCTGCGCCAAAGGGGTGAGTATTATGTATTTTTTTTTTAATTATAGAAAGGGGACATTAATTTTATGTCTGGGGCAGGGGGGGGGGGCATTATTCTGTATCTTGGGCCCGCAGGGGGCATTAATTATATGACGGGGGGTATTCTATATCTGGGGCTGGCAGGGGCATTATTTATGTGTCTGGGGCAGGGGGGGACACATTCTGTATCTGGGGCCCGCATGGGGCATTAATTATATGACGGGGGGCATTCTATATATGGGGCTTGCAGGGGGCATTATTTATATGTCGGGGGGGGGGGGGGGGCTTGCGGATATTATTCTGTATCTGGGGCCCGCAGGGGGCATTAATTATATGACGGGGGGCATTATTCTATATCTGGGGCTGGCAGGGGGCATTATTTATGTGTCTGGGACAGGGGGGGGGCATTATTCTATATCTGGGGCTGGCAGGGGGCATTATTTATGTGTCTGGGGGGGCATTATTGTATATCTAGGGCTGGCAGTGGGCATTAATTCTATGTCTCGGGCAGGGGGGCAATAATTATATGTCTGGGGCGGGCTGGGGCCATTACTTCTATGTCTGGGGTGGGCAGGGGCCATTCATTCTGTGTCTGGGGTAGGCTGGGGCCATTCATTCTGTGTCTGGGGTAGGCTGGGGCCATTCATTCTGTGTCTGGGGTAGGCTGGGGCCATTCATTCTATGTCTGGGGTAGGCAGGGGCATTTATTATATGTCTGGGGTAGGCAGGGGCCATTCATTCTATGTCTGGGGTAGGCAGGGGGCATTTATTATATGTCTGGGGTAGGCTGGGGCCATTCATTCTATGTCTGGGGTAGGCAGGGGGCATTTATTATATGTCTGGGGTAGGCAGGGGGCATTTATTATATGTCTGGGGTAGGCAGGGGCATTTATTATATGTCTGGGGTAGGCTGGGGCCATTCATTCTATGTCTGGGGTAGGAGAGAAAGAAGAAATAAATTACCCTTACCATTACAGTGTGTTACATTATGGGGCACTATTTGTGTGGTACTAATATTTCAGGGGGCTCTATTACAGTATTTGGGGCACAGTATTGGTGGTAGCAGAAGAAGGGACAATGGGAAAGTGCAGAACATAAGACGTCTGTGTGGTAAACTCTGCAGGAATTCTGTGTACGTGGAGGAAGAGACAAGGTGATGGTGGAACTAATGGAGAAGAGGAACGAGAACAATCCGAGGACACGTCACCTGATGTCACTGGATGCAATAGGTGAGGATCTCATGTGTTTTCTGTAGCTGTATATGATAAATACTGATTTTTTGCATGTTCACTTCTGTGTATATATGTAGTATTATAGTAGTTATATTCTTGTACATAGGAGGCAGTATTATAGTAGTTATATTCTTGTACATAGGAGGCAGTTTTATAGTAGTTATATTCTTGTACATAGGGGGCAGTATTGTAGTAGTTATATTCTTGTACATAGGGGGCAGTATTATAGTAGTTATATTCTTGTACATAGGAGGCAGTATTATAGTAGTTATATTCTTGTACATAGGGGGCAGTATTATAGTAGTTATATTCTTGTACATAGGAGGCAGTATTATAGTAGTTATATTCTTGTACATGGGGGGCAGTATTATAGTAGTTATATTCTTGTACATAGGGGGTAGTATTATAGTAGTTATATTCTTGTACATAGGGGGCAGTATTATAGTAGTTATATTCTTGTACATGGGGGGCAGTATTATAGTAGTTATATTCCTGTACATAGGGGCAGTATTATAGTAGTTATATTCTTGTACATAGGGGGCAGTATTATAGTAGTTATATTCCTGTACATAGGGGACAGTATTATAGTAGTTATATTCCTGTACATAGGGGGCAGTATTATAGTAGTTATATTCCTGTACATAGGGGGCAGTATTATAGTAGTTATATCCTTGTACATAGGGGTCAGTATTATAGTAGTTATATTCCTGTACATAGGGGGCAGTATTATAGTAGTTATATTCCTGTACATAGGGGTCAGTATTATAGTAGTTATATTCTTGTACATAAGGGGCAGTATTATAGTAGTTATATTCCTGTACATAGGGGGCAGTATTATAGTAGTTATATTCTTGTACATAAGGGGCAGTATTATAGTAGTTATATTCCTGTACATAGGGGGCAGTATTATAGTAGTTATATTCCTGTACATAGGGGGCAGTATTATAGTAGTTATATTCCTGTACATAGGGGGCAGTATTATAGTAGTTATATTCCTGTACATAGGGGGCAGTATTATAGTAGTTATATTCCTGTACATAGGGGGTAGTATTATAGTAGTTATATTCCTGTACATAGGGGGCAGTATTATAGTAGTTATATTCCTGTACATAGGGGTCAGTATTATAGTAGTTATATTCTTGTACATAAGGGGCAGTATTATAGTAGTTATATTCCTGTACATAGGGGTCAGTATTATAGTAGTTATATTCTTGTACATAAGGGGCAGTATTATAGTAGTTATATTCCTGTACATAGGGGGCAGTATTATAGTAGTTATATCCTTGTACATAGGGGTCAGTATTATAGTAGTTATATTCCTGTACATAGAGGGCAGTATTATAGTAGTTATATCCTTGTACATAGGGGGCAGTATTACAGTAGTTATATTCCTGTACATAGGGGGCAGTATTATAGTAGTTATATCCCTGTACATAGGGGTCAGTATTATAGTAGTTATATCCCTGTACATAGGGGTCAGTATTATAGTAGTTATATTCTTGTACATAGGGGTCAGTATTATAGTAGTTATATTCTTGTACATAGGGGGCAGTATTATAGTAGTTATATTCTTGTACATAGGGAGCAGTATTATAGTAGTTATATTCTTGTACATAGGGGGCAGTACTATGGTAGTTACATTCTTGTTTATCAGAGAAGGTATTGTAGTATGTTTTTAGTGTACATATATGGCAGTATTAAGTTGTGTGCTCTTAAAATAGAAGCATTATTCCTCTATAATAGAGGCAGTACGAGTTGCATTTACTTTATCCATTGAATGCTGATGCTTATTTATTGGCATTCTTGTGACTACACACTTATAGATGCATGCATCTAATAAAGTTATTTTTATAGTGTGGTACATGAGTATTTTGTCTTTATATATATCCCTTGTTTAAAGGGAATCAAGCACCAGGTGCACAGCATAGTACCTGAAGGTATCATGCTATGCACCTGATGACCCTGACTTCAGCACTGTAAGTTCCATCAAAATGGCCTCTATGGTTATCCTTTAATGCTTTTATAAAGAATTATGTTAATTACCAGCTTAGGAGCAGTGGGAGTGCTCCAGTGCACCTAAGGGCTCCTTATGTCACCCAGCGGCCAGTCCTGCGGTGATCCGAAATCCCGATACCTGTGCCTGCTCAGCAGCCTCTGTGAATCAGTGTGCAGGTGCTGGGACTTTAGGTTTCCTTGGGGCATGCAATGAACGCTCCTTCTTTTCCTTCCCATTGGTTCTGAGGAAATATGAAGTCCTGACCCTTATGCAGTGATTCACAGAGGTTGCTGAGCAGGCACAGGTACCAGGACTTCAGATTACCTCAGGACTGGTGGCAGGGTGACGTAAAGAGCCCTTAGGTGCACTGGAGCACCCCCACTGGTAATTAACACAATTCTTTATTAAAACATTAAAAGATAGTGGCGGCCCTAGCAATTGCACTTTATAATGTTATATTTGTTATATGTTGTCTGTTAAACACTTTTATATGTTTACTGTTCACCATGCTTTAGTTTTTGATGCCATATTTGCACTATAATAAATATACTTGACCAAAAGTATGACTCCTATTGGCAATCTACCAGAAGAGTGTGCCTTGTCGTAGCAACAGGCCTCAAACCCTGTTTGTGAAAGGTCACTGCGGGGGGCAGGAGGCTTGTTCGGTTTTGGGGTGTGTTGGGGCCCAGACACTTTTGCTGTATGGGGCCCCGAATTTCCTGATGGCTGCCCTGCCTAACACTATTCTAATAGAACAGCCTAACGCTATCCCTGCAGCAGCAGCAACTCTCTCCCTAACGGCATCCAGACAGAGAATGATCCGAGCAGCGCGGGCAGGGGCTAGTCTATTCCAGGGTCACCTGATCAGGCCAGCCAACCACTGCTATCGACGTGTAAGTGTACCACGTCATGCTGGGTGGAGTGCAGAGTCTCCTGGCTTGTGATTGGCTCTGTTTCTGGCCGCCAAAATTCAGAACGGCGGGAGATGCCATTTTCTCGAGCTGGCCGAGCAACGAGCAGTTTCGAGTACGCTAATGTTTGAACGAGCATCAAGCTCGGACGAGTGTGTTCGCTCATCTCTAGTCACGTCCTTAAGGCCAAAATAGGCTGAGTCCCGTAGGGGTTAATCTATCTCGTGATATTTATTTATATCCAAGGTATATCCATATGATATATGATGGAGGATTAGGATGTTACCAGAGGACACACTTAACGGCACACTATAAAAAGCAGCCAAAATTATACGTATCATTTAATCCATTGGTTTTGATCTTATGCAAACTGGCTTTCAGTTCTCAACAATTATAGAAATATGGTATCGTCATAATTGTACTGACCCATAGGTGGGTCGTGGGAGCACCCGTGACAGTACCCCCCCCCCTTCCCCTTCGGCCTCCCCCTCTTCTTGGTCTTGGTCTAATTTATATATAGAGGAACCACTGTACAGTGAAGGAGGGAGGGATTTATAAATAGAGAAGCCACTGTATAAGGGCTGGGGGTGTCATTTATATATAGATGATTCACTGTATAGGTGGACAGGAAAGATTGTAATTTATATATAGAGGAGCCACTGTATAGTGAACGGGGGGGGGGGATTTTTACATATAGAGGAGGCACTGTATGGGAGATGGGGAGGTTGTAATTTATATATATAGGAGCCACTGTATAGTGAACGGGGGGGGGGGGATTTTTATATATAGAGGAGGCACTATATGGGAGATGGGGGAAATTGTAATTTATATATATAGGACCCACTGTATAGGGGAGGGGTGTGTGTGTAATTTATATACAGAGGAGCCACTATATAGGGGTCAGGGGAGGTTGTAATTTGTATATGGATGAGCCACTGTATAGGGGACGGGTGCAGGGCCGGCTCCAGGTTTAAGGAGGCCCCTGGGCGACAGAGTCTCAGCGGGCCCCTGTGCTCCTTACCTTCCGAATTTTGCGGCAGAGAAATTCCTTCCTACATAGTATACCCCAGTGATTTTCAACCTGTGTGCCGCGACACATGGTTGCGTGTGCCGCGGGGAGCCCCTGTGTAGCGCTGCCGCCGCGCCCCCATGTTTCTGCCCCCATACTTACCTCCAAGCCCCGCGTCGGCGATCCGCCCATCTTCTGTAGCTCCTGCACCGCGCGGCCCATGTCACGTGACTGACGCGACCTGACGTCAGGTCGCGTAAGTCACGTGACCAGAGGCGCGCGGTGCAGGAGCTACAGAAGATGGGCGGATCGCCATTAGGAGAGAAGTTACGCGGAAGAAGACATCAAGGGTAAGTATATAAGGTTATTATTTGTATAAGGAAGGCAGCTAGGGTCTTTTTTTTTATTAGTAAAGGGAGGCTGGGGCTTTTTATTAGTTAAGGGCGGGCTCTAGGGCCTTTTAATTAGTAAAGTGGGGCCTCTAGGGCCTTTTAATTAGTACAGGGGGGCCTCTAGGGCCTTTTAATTAGTAAAGGGAGGCCTCTAGGGCCTTTTAATTAGTAAAGGGTGGCCGCTAGGGCCTTTTAATTAGTAAAGGGTGGCCGCTAGGGCCTTTTAATTAGTAAAGGGAGGCCTCTAGGGCCTTTTAATTAGTAAAGGGGGGTCTCTAGGGCCTTTTAATTAGTAAATGGGGGCCTCTAGGGCCTTTTAATTAGTAAAGGGGGGCCTCTAGGGCCTTTTAATTAGTAAAGGGGGGCCGCTAGGGTCTTTTAATTAGTAAAGGGAGGCCGCTAGGGTCTTTTAATTAGTAAAGGGGGGCCGCTAGGGCCTTTTAATTAGTAAAGGGGGGCCGCTAGGGTCTTTTAATTAGTAAAGGGGGGCCTCTAGGGCCTTTTAATTAGTAAAGGGGGGTCTCTAGGGCCTTTTAATTAGTAAATGGGGGCCTCTAGGGCCTTTTAATTAGTAAAGGGGGGCCTCTAGGGCTTTTTAATTAGTAAAGGGGGACCGCTAGGGGCTCTTAATTAGTAAAGGGAGGCCGCTAGGGTCTTTTAATTAGTAAAGGGGGGCCGCTAGGGCCTTTTAATTAGTAAAGGGGGGCCGCTAGGGTCTTTTAATTAGTAAAGGGAGGCCGCTAGGGGCTCTTAATTAGTAAAGGGGGCCGCTAGGGCCTTTTAATTATTAAAGGGAGGCCGCTAGGGTCTTTAATTAGTAAAGGGAGGCCGCTAGGGTCTTTTAATTAGTAATGGGAGGCCGCTAGGGTCTTTTAATTAGTAATGGGAGGCCGCTAGGGTCTTTTAATTAATAATGGGAGGCCGCTAGGGTCTTTTAATTAGTAAAGGGAGGCCGCTAGGGTCTTTTAATTAGTAAAAGGAGGCCGCTAGGGGTTCTTAATTAGTAAAGGGAGGCCGCTAGGGTCTTTTAATTAGTAAAGGGGGGCCGCTAGGGCCTTTTAATTAGTAAAGGGGGGCCGCTAGGGTCTTTTAATTAGTAAAGGGAGGCCGCTAGGGGCTCTTAATTAGTAAAGGGGGCCGCTAGGGCCTTTTAATTATTAAAGGGAGGCCGCTAGGGTCTTTTAATTAGTAAAGGGAGGCCGCTAGGGTCTTTTAATTAGTAATGGGAGGCCGCTAGGGTCTTTTAATTAGTAATGGGAGGCCGCTAGGGTCTTTTAATTAATAATGGGAGGCCGCTAGGGTCTTTTAATTAGTAAAGGGAGGCCGCTAGGGTCTTTTAATTAGTAAAAGGAGGCCGCTAGGGGTTCTTAATTAGTAAAGGGGGGCCGCTAGGGTCTTTTAATTAGTAAAGGGAGGCCGCTAGGGTCTTTTAATTAGTAAAGGGAGGCCGCTAGGGGCTCTTAATTAGTAAAGGGGGCCGCTAGGGCCTTTTAATTATTAAAGGGAGGCCGCTAGGGTCTTTTAATTAGTAAAGGGAGGCCGCTAGGGTCTTTTAATTAGTAATGGGAGGCCGCTAGGGTCTTTTAATTAGTAATGGGAGGCCGCTAGGGTCTTTTAATTAATAATGGGAGGCCGCTAGGGTCTTTTAATTAGTAAAGGGAGGCCGCTAGGGTCTTTTAATTAGTAAAAGGAGGCCGCTAGGGGTTCTTAATTAGTAAAGGGAGGCCGCTAGGGTCTTTTAATTAGTAAAGGAGGGCCGCTAGGGCCTTTTAATTAGTAAAGGGGGGCCGCTAGGGTCTTTTAATTAGTAAAGGGAGGCCGCTAGGGTCTTTTAATTAGTAAAGGGAGGCCGCTGGGGGCTCTTAATTAGTAAAGGGGGCCGCTAGGGCCTTTTAATTATTAAAGGGAGGCCGCTAGGGTCTTTTAATTAGTAAAGGGAGGCCGCTAGGGTCTTTTAATTAGTAATGGGAGGCCGCTAGGGTCTTTTAATTAGTAATGGGAGGCCGCTAGGGTCTTTTAATTAATAATGGGAGGCCGCTAGGGTCTTTTAATTAGTAAAGGGAGGCCGCTAGGGTCTTTTAATTAGTAATGGGAGGCCGCTAGGGTCTTTTAATTAGTAATGGGAGGCTGCTAGGGTCTTTTAATTAGTAAAGGGAGGCCGCTAGAGGTTTTTATTAGTAAAGGGAGGCCGCTAGAGGTTTTTATTAGTAAAGGGAGGGCGCTAGGGGGGGGGTTTAGTGTCATTTTGTGCTATTTTGGTTGGTGGTGTGCCCCAGGATTTTCTAAGTATAAAAAGTGTGCCGCGGCTCAAAAAAGGTTGAAAATCACTGGTATACCCCCATTAGTGCCTCCAACCTCCCCCTCACATTGTCATACCAGCTCTGTGTCTAGGCTCGCTAAGCATGTGAATTACACGTGCTGTACTGTGCAGGCTGCAGAGCCATGTCCTGCTTTCTGAGGCTGCTTTTAATCCACAAATAGTAGCATAACTGAGGTTGGGGTCTCCTACAATATAAAGGTTACACCTGCAGCTAAGTTTGTCAGCTTTTGTCATGCCAGCAGTCTGAGTTGTTTTTTCCACTATAAAATACAGAAGCTGCCCTGCATACAGCACATACCTATTACGCAGGTATATAATATGTACTCACATACATACATTACATACAGGATATACCTATTATACACGCATATAATATATACTCACATACATACATTACATACAGCATAAACCTATTATACACGTATATAATATATACTCACATACATACATTACATACAGGATAAACCTATTATACACGTATATAATATATACTCACATGCATACATTACATACAGGATGTACCTATTATACACGCATATAATATATATTCACATAGATACAGCATATACCTATTACACATGTATATGATATATACTCAAATAAAGCATATACCTATTACACATGCATATAATATATACTCACATACATACATTACATACAGCATATACCTATTAAGAATGCATATAATATATACTCACATAGATGCAGCATATACCTATTACACATATGTATAATATAGACACACGTACATAGTACAGGTAACAAACAGGTACAGGTTACAGACATCTATTACACATAATAAACATCACTCATACACTTATCCCCTTCACACAAACACATGATGTATATAGAGCAGACATTACTCAGATAACAGGCTGTAAACACACACATACAGATATAATGTACAGTCACACATGTATATTCATACCTCCCAACATTTGTGAAAGGGAAAGAGGGACAAAATGGCGGCACGCGTAGCGATCCCCCTAAGCCACACCCCCAATCACTCCCTGGCCACGCCCCAAATTTTAGCCATATTATAATAATAAAAATCATCTCAATAAAAAAAAAAAAAAAATTATCCTCATTGGGATTTGAACCCAGAACCTGCAGTGTCCATGTACAATAATGACGCAGCGCCCCAACCAACTGAGCTATAATCCCAGCAATTAACAAGGTGTAGAATTTTGGTAACTAAGAACTATGACTACTGTTACACAGATTTAATGCTTTGGTATATAGGGAGGGATCTTCTCAGAGATTATTGTAATTATTGAGACTATTATTATTATTATGGAGATTATTATTATTATTGACATGATTATTATTATTTTTACTATTATTAATAATCATCTCCATAATAATAAAAATAGTAAAATTTATAATAATAATAATAATATAATAGTCTCAATAATTACAATAATAACCTCTGAGAAGATCCCTCTCTATATATCAGTGCATTAGTCTGTGTCACAGTGTAAATGACAGATAACACTTCTTAGTTGCCAGAAATCCTCAGCTCTGTATCACTGGGCTTATAGCTCAGTTAGTTAAGGCTCCTGTCTGCAGTGCACAGGGTCCCAGGTTCGAATCTCAGCCTGGGCAAAACTTTATTTAATTTAATTAAATAAAGAGCTTGTGTCTGGGGAAGCCCTGGAGACCATATATGGACAGATGCTGATCTGAGCTGATGACGTGGTCCCTGCTCTCTCCGCTAAGCCCGACACTTCTCTGAAAAGGAGTCCCTGCCCGATGTCTGCTCTGGGGAACCCTAGGAGATGCAGTGACCATATATGGACAGATGCTGATCTGAAGCTGATGACGTGGTCCCTGCTCTCTCCGCTAAGCCTGACACTTCTCTGAAAAGGATTCCCTCCCGATGTCTGTAGAAGCCATTCTGTACTGTGAGTTCAGACTTTCAAAGTATTTACTATGGGGACACAGCAGCGGGACCTGGGGGGAAAATCCGTGACAATCTCATAGCTGCCCGTGACGCGGGGCAGAGGTAAGAAAAACGGGAAAGTCCCGTCAAAATCGGGACAGTTGGGAGCTATGTGTATATTTGCTCACATCACACACATATACACAACATGTAAACATACAAGTGCAGTCACATACTTACCTCTCCAGTTGATAAGCTGTAGGTGGACCTTTGCTTCCCAGGCGAACATAAGAGCAGATTCACAGCTACTCCAGCACCTGGGTCACTGCACTGCTGCTTTCTCACCTCCAGACAGCTGGTTCCTGGTGTCCCATTGCAGGCACAGGGCCTGTCACACATGCTCCAGGCCTTATGCTTCCAGGAAGAGCAGAGTACAGGCCACTTCCTGGCAGCTGCACAGACGGCCCGGGCTGGTGGGCGGGGCCTCCACCGTAATGGGAGGTAAAATCAGCAAATGGAATATTCCAACGCTGCATCACAGGCACTACTCTCTGCAGAGTGATTTCATTTGACTCCCCCAGCTCAAGTGGGCCCTCCCAGCAGCTGTGGGCCCCGGCACTTGCCCGTGTATGCCGGGTGCTGGAGCCGGACCTGGACGTGTGTGTGTGTAATTTATATATAGAGGAGCCACTGTATAGGGGACGTGTGTGTGTGTAATTTATATATAGAGGAGCCACTGCGTATTATCATCCGAACCTACTTTTGGTTCCATAACCTGCATCTGAAAAACTAAACGTGGGGACATACCCCAAGATATGCAGGTCAAAAAGCTTGATATTTATGGAGGCTGCCAGTACAAGCTGGGGTGTCCCATATTTCTCCCACCTCAAGGGAATCAGGAATTTCTTTTATTTGTAAGTTTCTGTTATTTTTCTCCTTTTTTATTGTATAAATGTTTTGCCGTGTTTAGTGTCATTTTGTTTTTGTAACTTTTTAACATCCTTTTAAAAGCACCAAACTTCCTTTTGTAATTAAAGCTTTTTTACTTTAATTTTGGTCCCTGTATGCTCTACGAATTCATAGCCTTGTAAAGTGGGGTTAGCTGTGTAATTACTAGGGTGCTGAGCGTGCATGTCTAGTGGTGTGACAAGGTGACCGCTTGAAAGGCAAGAAGGGATGTAGAGTGGGATACTTATTGGTTCCAGTGGTGGCAGCTGATTCATTGAAGTGTTGTTACTACGTATATGAGGTGTGATTTATGCTGAATGTGTGTCCTGAGTGAAAGGTCAGCGCAAGTTTGAGTGGGTTAAATTAACCCGAACAGTCACACCCCAAGTCACATGATGAGGCATCGTGTTATTTCTGTGACAGATTTGTAAGTCTTCTAACGTCATAATAAACTAAAAGGGCCGGTGAAAAATTATGCCAACATAAAGCAGAGTTATGGGAAATGTTAGTTAGTCACTCATTTGAGTGATAAAACAATTAAATATACGGTAATAGATAATCCAGTTTACCAGTCTGAAGAGACGCATCGCAACATGTGCTGAAGATCCTTCCCCCGGACCAGGGGCAACAACATAGAAAAACAAATTCAGCTCGCAGACATGTTTCGAACACAGACCATGCTCTTACCCATGGCCGACCCATGAATAAGAGCGCAAACTGCATTTTAAAAACATGTTGGCGAGCTAATGCAACAGTTTGATATTATTGAGACCAAAGGAATATACCAAATCCCCTACTTAAGGACACCCGAGTTACAGACAACCCGTAGTTACAGACGGATCTCTCTGGCCACTGTGACCTCTGGTGAAGCTCTCTGGATGCTTTACTATAGTCCCAGACTGCAATGATCAGCTGTAAGGTGTCTGTAATGAAGTTTCATTGATAATCCTTGGTCCCATTACAGCAAAAAAATGTGAAAATCCAATCCAATTATACAGTTCCGACTTACATACAAATTCAACTTAAGTACAAACCCAGGGACCCTATCTTGTGTGTAACCCGGGGACTGCCTGTATTTGTATAACTATATTTGGTATATTAATGGATATATTTATTATATATCTTGGATTGTTGTGTTCAAATGAAATACACTAATAAAGCATTGATAAAAAAGGTAAGTAGCAGGTGATAATACTACATATTGCCTGATGATGTCACAATGTGAGTGGTTGGCGATGGTATCCAGAACTGCATTATGATGTCACATTTGTCTGATGGGTTAAGCCTTCCAATTCCGTATAGAATGTCGCTTGCCTAGGAGAAGAGGAGATAGAGGTATCTCTGTGGCAGGATTTTATCAAAGAACTTAGTTTTTTGGTGCTTTTACAAGAGTTTAGAGTGCTTTTAGGCCATTTTTGGCCTAAAATCAAACATGCCAAGGCGTTCTAGAAGAACCCGGGAGCGTCCATCAGCAGACCCCATGGCAGCCACGGCTTTCCTGGACGACTCTCCTATAGCCAGCCGTACCCGGAGCAGATTACGCCACCAGCAGAGAGGAATGTTACAAATGGACCAAGGCACGCCGGAACGGAGGAGACGCACCACCTACAGGAGCCGTTCCCCTTTGACATATGGAGGTAGGAGTGCTTCACCATTTAGCGAGCATACTGAAGATCCTCCACCTTCTAGAAGAAATAATCGACTTCCTGCTGACCCTGAGGGACCATCATCATGCCCTATTTGTTTAGAGGACTATGTAGCAGGTTCACGCACCTACCAGCTTACCTGCTCACACGTGTTTCATAGACACTGCATTATTCGCTGGATGAGGGAAGGACATACCTGCCCCTTGTGTCGAGCAGACATTGAAATGATGCCGGCCTGGATGGATGGTGTTGGATACATCGAAATCCTCAGAAGGTCCACAATGCCTCAGCAAGGCCGAATAATGATGTACTACGATAACCAATGGCGAAATGTCACCTTGTTATGAAAGATCAATTTATAATACAGCATCATATTTCAAGAAAGTCATCACATCTCCTTCTGAGCCGCTGCACCAGTTACCCTACCACCCAGACTGCATATATGGAGGCCTATCACCACTCCGTATCTATTCATCTTACTCTCTCTCTTATCTACCCTACCTCTATCTATCTACCCTTCCCCTATCTATCTATCTATCTATCTATCTATCCTATGTTACATAAAATATTTACATGTTAAAATTGTTGAATGTTGAATTCGGTAGAATAAACTTCTATTATGTGACTATGATTCTGCTTTTAGTCTTATTTCTCTGATCTGTAAATAGTTATACATCTTGTAAAAGTGGTGACCCCTCTAGGATTTCTGTATCTATCAAATCCCAAACAATCCCCCTCACAAAGAACCCATCAAGGATTTAGTTTAACATTACATTTGCGTATTTTATTAGATGAGGGAGGATTCTATAACCAAAAACTGGATTTTTTACCAATTACAATGAGTCTTGTATTGCGCTCCAAGAAACAGGTGAGTATCTACAAAGGGAGCCCCTGGATATCTGTGTAATCAATCCAGGAACTTCAAACTTCGTAAATTGAATATTAAACATCCTTTTTATTGCGGCATAGTACATGAATGGGTGGTGTTTCAGGATCGGAGGTAGCACTAGGTCAAGGCAGGCAGCGAAGGAGCGTAGTCAGGAACGGAACCAGGGTCACAACAGGAAATAACAATAGCAGCGCGGCGTATCAAAGCTTTCTCTAAGGCACGAAGATCCGTCAGGGTTTAAACAGCCTTCTGGGAAATGGCCAGCGCCAATTAACGGTGAGCTGGCCCTTTAAATTTCCTGAAGCCGGCGCGCGCACACGGGCCGTGCACAGGAATCCGGAGCCGGGACAGGTGAGAAATGCCAGCGGAACACTTGTGACATGATGTTTCAACAAAAAGTCTTTTTCATACACAGTAACAAAGTGTTACATTAGTATAAAATAAACATCATCTCAAAAATGTGTCAAGAGTATTACATTAAAAAGAGGGACACGTGTTCCCACATAGGAGTAACCAAAACAAGAAAATGGAGATCTGAATGTACAGTGCAAAAAGGATTATCATATAGCAAATAACAATATTTTGTCTTTTCACGGCAAAGTGTCATATTGTCCCATTCCAAAATTCCCATCCCTGAGCCTGACTATTTACAGCTGTCACACTTTCTCAAGCAGTAGCAAAAGTGGGATCTCCCCAGTGTACAGTGCCAAAATTATCTTGTGAGACCTCTAATTCAGGTGTATTGGGGCACATTTACGAAGAACAGTGAAGTCTGTACTATGTGCAGTTTGCCTGTGTAGTGTGCAGGGGGCGTCAGATTTATATAATTTCAAGAGCACGTGCTTCTGGTGCACTGCATCTTTAACATAGGGCGTGCAACACAATTGTATTGGACCTTGTATGTTAAATCTGGCTGAGCACCGGAACGCCCCTTAATATTGTGTTGCATGATGTTTAGTGCTGCTGCACCACAAAATGGTCTCGTGCAACCCCATTGTGGTGCAGGCACATCTTAAAGGGCACCTACCACCACGAATCTACCTATAAAGGTAGATCGGGTGGTAGGTGGATGTATGGGATGTGAGGATAGCCCTTTTTAGAGCTAATCCTCACATCTCCGCTAGCGTTTTAGAAACTTTATTCCCCTAATATGTAAATGTACTTATGCGGCTACTGGGGCGTGGAGTAGCCGGACGCGAGGCTACACGGCGCGGCTACTCCACGCCCCAGTAGCCGCTTTACCCCGCCTACCCTGTGATCTTCGGCGCGAGCTTGCAGGAGATTCCATGCTTATTGCCTAGGGGGTAGGGAGCCATGCTCGTTGCCTAGGGGGTAGGGGGCCATGCTCGTTGCCTAGTGCATGAGCGGGCCATGCTCGTTGCCCAGGGGATGTGGGGTGACATATATGCTATATCCCATAAAATACATTGGTGGCAGTGGGAATATATATTTGGCTGTAGAATTCATTGGTGGCAATTCATTCAGAGTAGCCACGCCGTGTAGCCTCGTGTCCGGCTACTCCACGCCTCAGTAGCCGCATAAGTAAATTTACATATTAGGGGAATAAAGTTTCTAAAACGCTAGCAGGGACGTGAGGATTAGCTCTAAAAAGGGCTATCCTCACGTCCCTTACATCCAGCTACCACCCTACCTACCTTTATAGGTAGATTCGTGGTAGGTAGGTTCCCTTTAAATACCTATGCAAGGTGTTTGCACCTAAAAGATCGTACAAAGTCCGCCAGAAGACTGGCGCAAGGGCCTCAGTAAATGTGCCCCATTGTGATCAGGAGCTGGGGATGGGGTATGATCTTTATCTCCAGCTATGATCTGTAAAGCAAAAGTGTCTCATTCATCATGCATTTCTGGGTTAGGAGGGGATTTCCAAACTTTCTTTAGAGGTCTTACCATTTACCCACAACCCCCAGAACAATGGGAAATCATGTCCTGAGATCACACTATGCAACTATTATCCTACTACAGTTTTTATTTTAACACTGGCCATAGGGAAGTCCATGGTATCCCCATGGATCCACATATACTTGTCCAGAATAAAGTCCTCAGCTGTCAAGCTAGCATGCACTAAAGTCACCAGACTCGGGGGGGCGTGGCTTGGCGATGGCGGAGTAAGTCGCACGGACTGCGAGCTCCCGGCCATTCCCGCCAGACATCTGTCTTTGAGCGCGCACGGAGCCCCAATATAATCATGGTCCACAGGAGGGGACCGAGGAGGACTACGGCGCCCCCGACAGCTGACCCGGGAACCATTACCAAGTTCCTCAGGACAGCGGAGCTGCCTGAGAACTCGGCGCACGAGGCATCCAAGATGGCGGCCGCGACCGCCCAGCATCCCCACACCGCAGCGCCATCCTCACAGCAGGCGCTGAGGGAGATGGAGGAGTCAGCCCCGCAGTCCCCGGGCACTACGGTGACTGCCTCTCCAGAGGGGCAATCTGAAGAATACCCCCCACTATCAGGGAACGGTGGAGACTAGCCTCTGACCCAGGCCTCCCCTCTCTTAACCTGGCCTTCCACTCCTCACAGGGCTTTACCTCCCACCCCCACTACAAGCCAGGGGGGCCCTGCTTCTCCATCCCAGGGGGCAAGTGCCACCCAACAAGAATGGGACTGGAAGGCACACATACGTGCCATGCCTACCAGGCACGAAATAAATAACCTTTTTTCAAGGCTGGAGGAATCCCACAAAAGAGACATTGCTGGTTTGCAAAAAAAAATACATCATATTGGCCACAGGGTGGCGGAAGCGGAGCCTGCCCAGGAGAAAATTCTAGATCAATTGGATACTCACTCACAAGTTCTACAGGAACATGCATCCCATATTTCTAACATTTTGACACATCTGGAAGATATTGAGAACAGACACCGCCGTAACAATCTAAGGATTAGAGGCGTGAATGAAGACGTGGAACCATCTAAACTTGAGGAGTGGGCTCAGGCGTTTTTTGCTGAGATTTTGAACCAACCTTCTGCCTCTCCAATTGAACTTGACCGTATCCATCGCACACTGGGCCCTAAGCCTGCGGCCTCTGAACGTCCCAGAGACATTCTATGCCGAGTCCATTTTTTCAAGGAAAAAGAGGAGATACTTCGCCGTGCAAGGGAGCTTAAGGATATCACGTTCCGTGGCTCCAAAATTATTGTTCTCCCAGACCTAGCGAAGAGAACCCTTCAATTGCGGAGGGCCTTGCGTCCTTTATTGGCGGAATTACAATCCAGGGACATCCCGTATAGATGGGGCTACCCGTTTCAACTGATCGCTAAGAAAAATGGGAAGTCGGCTGTTTTTAGATCTCTCGGAGACCTTCCGAAATTCCTGGGGACGTTCGAGCTGCCACAGATAGCCCTACCTGAGTGGCCTATAATCAACTCGGCTCCGGTGCAACCGCCGAGAGAGAAGTGGCAGGAAGCACGCAGAAGAGGCTCAGACCGAGCTACGAATCACTCTACCGGAACCTGAACGGTTTTTGTATACTTCTCTATTTGATATGTGATACCTGTTATACTCTCCTTAGCATTTTGTTATAGTCTTTTTCCATGTGGTTTTATAGTAATACCTGTACTCCTCGATTCATCACAGGTTGCGATACCTCTGGGAGTTTAGCAGGGGCTTTTATAGTCTTTAATTGTTTGACATTCTAACTTAGCAGCGCTTATTGTATTTTTCCTTGTAATATGACTACACTTTTTTGGCGGAGATGTGCCGGGAGACTCGCCCCCCATCGGTCTCCTCGTCTCCCCCTTAGGGTTGCGGTGCTGGACACCGCCTTGGCTTTTTATGCCTTACCTTAGATTTACTAGGCTCATTAGGGGCCTAGGTTGTACATTTTCTCATGTATGTTATGTTTGTTATGTTTCTATACCCCTCTCTTCCATCCCCGTTCTTTCCTGGTCTAACCTCCCCCCTCCCCTCACTACATCACCTATTCATGATCTAAGCTCTCCTTTACCTAAACTATGGCGGTATTAACTTTTTGTACATACAATGCCAGGGGTCTAAATAAACCAGAGAAACGAAGCCAAATATTATATCGCTTACATAAGAGACAAGTTTTAGTAGCAATGTTTCAAGAGACTCACTTTAAAGCAGATAGCATCCCCAAATTCCATAACAAGTATTACCCTGTATGGCACCACTGCCCCCACCCCTCTAGGAAGGCTTGTGGAGTCTCCATAGCTTTCCACAAGTCATTTCAACCATCCATATTGGCCACGGAGATTGACACGGAAGGCCGTTACATATTCCTTAAAATTGACTTATTGGGAAATATTTTCACACTTGCCAATGTTTATTTTCCTAACCAGGGCCAGGTTTCCTTTGGCTTGGGGGTTGTGAAAAAATTGGCTGTCTTTGCTGAAGGATCCGCACTGATTCTAGGAGGCGATTTCAACGTCCCTCTTGAACCTGCACTAGACTCATCCACAGGTAGGTCCTCTCTTTCTCACCTGGCACTACGTAGATTGAGACGCTCATTATTAAACCTTAAATTGGTAGATATGTGGAGGGTGCTTCACCCGGGAGTCAGAGATCATAGCCATCATACTCAAACACATAACAGCTACGGTCGCCTAGATTATCTCTTCGTGTCCCACCAACTGCTAGATCGAGGTCCTAAGAGTTCTATCGATTCCACCCTTTGGTCAGATCACGCCCCTGTGTATGGGTGGCTAGGTCACCTGGGTAAACGCACAAAGGAATTCTCCTGGAGATTAAATGACAACCTGCTAAATGATGCCCTATGTGAAGCTGAAGTACGTGTAATCACAGACTTTATTTCCACAAGTCAGGCCCAACATCCTACAATGCCAGTTAGATGGGAGATATTAAAGGGATCTATCCGAGGGGTGTTTATGGCACATGGGGCGCGACTTAAAAAGGAAAATTCCGCAAAACTGAGCTCCTTATTTTCTGAACTGGGTTCTTAAAAAAACGCTAATAAATCTTCCCCAACTGATCTTTTGAAGGTGGAAATCTCAACTATTAGACACAAGATCCTCCAACTACTAGATCAAAAGAGCCTATGTTTTAGAGATAAGGTGAAAAAAGATTACTTCGAATATGGGGATAAATGCGGGAAATTGCTAGCTAAAACCTTACATCCTAGGACCCCTCAGGCACCAGTTATGTCCATATACTCACCTCAAGGTATATTAGTTAACTCACCGAATGAGATTCTTCGGGAATTCAGAAACTTCTACTCCGCTCTATATAATCTAGATGTTCCTGCTGCTGACCCTGCACAGTCCGTAGAGGAGATCTCAGGTTATCTGGAATCCCATTTCCCAAACTCTATTTCCTCAGAGGAAGCCTCTACAATTGATAATGACTTCACCTCAGAAGAAATTCTGCAGGTAATAAAGGAACTGAAAGTGGGCAAAAGCCCTGGGCCAGATGGCTTCACACCTAGATTTTATAGAGTCTTCGGGGATGCCCTAGCTACACCTCTGGCGGATTTTTTCAATTCTATAGACATAGACAGTCCCTTCGACCCACAATCTCTTAGAGCCCACATTTCAGTTATCCCTAAACCGGGTAAGGACCCCAACCACTGCGGAAACTATAGGCCCATCTCCTTGATCAATATTGATCTCAAAATATATTCCAAGATTTTAGCCCTACGCATCTCCCCATTTATACCAAACTTAATTCACCCTGAACAGGTGGGCTGAGGAAAGAGACAATACCCTAAAAACGCTCACCCTGATCTTGTGGGCTCGGCGCTCGGGAACCCCTCTGTGTCTGCTTACGGTGGACGCTGAAAAAGCTTTTGATAGGGTACATTGGGGGTTCCTGGGGGCCACACTCACGAGGATGGGTTTGGGAGCAAAGACGAGGAACAGAATTATGGCCCTCTATACAAATCCGTCGGCGTGTGTCAGGATTAATGGGTCGGTTTCCTCTCCCTTTCCCATTCGTAACGGCACGAGACAGGGGTGTCCATTGTCCCCACTTCTTTATATCCTGGTGATGGAATCTTTGGCATGTGCACTTCGCGATAACCCATCCGTAAGAGGGCTAGAGGTCAAAGGAAAACCTTATAAGCTCTCACTGTTCGCTGATGACTTACTCATTTATGTTTCGGACCCGGTGGTAAGTTTACCTAATATTATGAGGGAGTTTGAGGCGTACAGTAGAGTAAGCAATTTTAAGGTTAATGTCCAAAACTCTGAGATCTTGAACATCAATATCCCGAATCATCTGGTCTCCTCCCTGTCCTCCTCCCTTCCCTTTAAATGGGCGAATGGGCATATTAAATATCTAGGAGTGCACATTCCATCAGATCCAAACCAAATTTACGCTCTGAATTACGCTCCCCTGCTTAGGAACATAGAAACCGATCTCAAATCATGGAGCTCTCTCTCCCTATCCTGGTTTGGTAGGATGAATACGCTTAAGATGGACTCCCTGCCTAAGATCCTATACATTTTTCAGACTGTTCCCTTAGATCTAAGCGCCGCTTTCCTAGATCGCCTCAGGAAGCTAGCTACTAAATTTGTTTGGAAAAACTCCCCCCCACGGATAAAACACAGTATTCTAACAAGACATAAAGAATTGGGGGGGGGGCAGGTCTCCCAGATTTCTCACGCTACCATAGAGCGGTCATAAGTAAAGTGGTATTAGACTTGACAAGTCGAAACAGCGGGAAGCTATGGGTAGACCTGGAGTGTTCCCTACTTAATAATGGTCATCTCCCAGATTTGTTCTGGCTCCCCCCTAGGAGTGATTGGGATTCCTACAATATTTCACCATTAATGTTGCACATCTTGAAAGTCTGGGGAAAATTCGCCATCAGGGCCAAACTTATTAATGTACCCGGTCCTCTGTCCCCGGCCGTGGGACTCCCCGGAATACCGGAAACCTTAAAAAGCTGCCCTATCTTACTAAATGACAATGGTCGCCATAAGACTCTGGGAGAGATATTATCCACAACAGGGATACGTCCCCTAAATGACACATTAGGAGATAGGAGACCTTATCCTGGGGTATGGCTACATTATCTTCAACTACGTAGTGCTATTCAAGCTCTGACTCCCGGGGGAACCTTGACCTCCACACTTACGGCATTTGAGTCTATCTGCAGATCGGCCAAACTGACGCCTCATGGAGTGTCTCTAGCCTATGGGATGTTGTCGGGATGTGAGGGGGAGGACTTCCCATTGCCATATATGAGGGCATGGGAAACAGAGCTGGGTAAAACCTTCACTAAAGAACAATGGGAAAAGTCCCTCCTCCTAACCCATAAGATGTCGGTGTCTAACAAAATCCAGGAGACTAATTTTAAAATCCTTACCAGATGGTATAGAACCCCCACTCGCCTACACAGCATGTTCCCTTCAGCTTCTCCTATTTGTTGGCGGTGTCACAAGGATAGGGGTACCATGCTTCACGTATGGTGGGACTGTGGAGTGGTGGCAGCAGTGTGGAACGCCATTTGGGATCTTTACAAGCAGCTATACGGCTCCATAGGGAGCATTTCTCCTGATATTGCTCTGTTATCAATGCTCCCAGGGCGGCTTAGAGACATCAAAAAAGGCCTCCTACGACACTGTATAGTGGCAATGAGACTGGTAATCCCTAGATTGTGGAAATCCACTTCTCCACCTACCAGATTACTGTGGGTGGAAGAGATGGACAGGCTGAGACATATGGAGGAATTGAGAGCATTAGATAACAATCAATATGATGTTTTTCATAAAACCTGGTACAGATGGGACACGTTCAGGAACTCACCCGCTCTACTCTCTTGGATATAGATGACGTAATTGTGGACCCCGCTGACCCAGCAACATAGGGTACCCCCCAACCTTGATATGTAGTGATTGATTCCATGTCCCCCCCCTCCCTCTTTTTCTCCCCTCCCTCCCTTCCCTACCCCCCTTATTTTTTCACTTTTGGATGTTTAGTTAATTTTAGATATGTTCATGTTTGCTTTGTTGAGCTTGAGTCCTGCTTGATTATGAATCTTTGTCATAACTAAATATGGGGCTGCGACCCGAACATGTGCCTGACTTGTAGGCTTCTCGCTCGCTTGCAATAAAGTTTATTGAACCATAAAAGGATTAAACCTTTAAAGTCACCAGACTCCCGGAATCAAGCAAAGCCTGGAGCAGATAGCCATTCACCCTAAGGCCCCTTCCACACTGGCGTTTTTCACGCGCGAGTTCTGCACGTGCATTTGACGCGCAGAACTTGCATTGCACTCTGTCCCATTGTATTCAATGGGTCTTTCTTCATTAGCGTTGGTTTTCACGCACGTGCTTGCGTTCGTTTTCACGCGCGTCAAAATCGCAGCATGCTCTACTTTTGCGTGTCACGCGCGTTTTTCACGCCCCATTCAAGTCTATGGAGATGCATCAAGAACGCATTGCACTCGCAATCATTGCAAGTGCAATGCGAGTGCAATGCGTTTTAAACGTAAGGGTTGCTAGGTGACCAGAATAACAGTATTTCCCCTGCTCGAGAACGATCATTTAATTTAAAAAACACAATGAAGAACAGTGAAGAATAGAATAAAAACAGTGAACACAGTGAACACAGGATCATTTAAGAGAAAAACACAGTGCAGAACACAGTGCAGAATAGATTACAGATGTTCGGCACATCTGCTTACTTGTCGGGAGATACGCGCGGAATGGTGCGCCCAAAATAGCATGTGAAGAACAATATATATGTGTGAAGAACACATTGCAGATGTATTTAAACATCTGCAATGTGTTCTTCACACACATATATATTGCTCTTCACATGCTATTTTGGGCGCACCGTTCCGCGCGTATCTCCCGACAAGTAAGCAGATGTGCCTCTCTCCACAGCCTCTCTCCAATAATAGTCTTCCCCCAGTAGTACACAGCCTCTCTCCAGTAATACACAGCCTACCCCAGTAAACAAAGCCTCCAATTATTTAGTATTACTGAGGAGTATCTAAAACATTTTTTTTGTTTTGGCTACTATGCTGTAAGTGGGTGACTTTAAATACCTAGGGATTAAGGAGGGAGAGGGGAGTCCCCTTTAAAGATATTATCCGCTCTTACCCCAACGTATCTAGTAAATCGATCCATGTACATAAATGGACAGCAGCAGTCATAGTTTTTACATATTTTATTTCATGTAATTCAAATTGTGTATAGTGTAGATATAATGCTGGGATATTACGGTCAGACAAAGTGGGTGGACTTTGTCTACACACTATTCTCCTGCTATTACACACTGCAGCTAGGCAATCACTGCCGGGAGACGGCAGGAGAACATATGACTTGATCAGGGGATGCGGCTGCCGGTGGATCAGCTGTTTCTCCGGCGCCACTGTGAAGCTGCATACACGATCGCAGCACAACTAATTCGGATCAAGTTCTGACTCTGCTGTCACTGAAAGGTACTACCCCTGACCTAGAGCTAGACCCTAGAGAGCGTCCCAACACACGCATACCTCCCAACCGTCCCGGTTTTACCATGACAGACCCGCTTTGCCCGCCTCCTCCAGACCCCATAGTTTAGAGCTGCAGAGCAGCCGAGGCATGGGGGCCAGGAGGAGACGGGACCAGACCCTGCTACCTCCTCACATGATGTCTGCCTGAGTCATGTGAGGTGGTCGCTACACCCCCAGCTGGCCACGGCCCCTCCACGAGTCAGTCAGACTCCAGCCGGGAGAAGACTATATGACTGCGGGGGAACGAGGAGAGGTAAGAACCTGAAGTGTTTTATTTACTACAAAGGGACAGGGGGCCACAGGAAGAGGAGCCAGGAGGAGGAAAGGAGGGCTGAATGCTACAGGAGTAGGATAGAGGACAGGGGGTCTGGAGGCTACAGAAGGAGGACAGGGGGGCTGGAGGCTACAGAAGCACAGGAAGAGGCTGCTGGAGGATAGGAGGAGGAAGCTGGAGGCTGCTGGAGGACAGGAGGAGGCTGATGGGGCTGCTGGAGGACAAGAGGAGGCTGCTGGAGGACGGGAGGAGGCTGCTGGAGGACAGGAGGAGGCTGCTGGGGGACAGGAGGAGAATGCTGGAGGACACAGGAGGAGGCTGCTGGGGGACAGGAGGCTGGAGGACAGGAGGAGAATAGAGGAGGAGGGTGCTGGAGGACAGGAGGAGGCTGCTGGAGGACAGGAGGCTACAGGAGGAGAATAGAGGAGGAGGCTGCTGGAAGACAGGAGGAGGCTTCTGGAGGACAGGAGGAGGCTGCTGGGGCTGCTGCAGGACAGTATCAGGCTGCTGGGGCTGCTGGAGGACAGGAGGAGGCTGCTGGAGGACAGAAGGAGGCTGCGGCAGCTGCTCGAGGACAGGAGGAGGCTGCTAGAGGACAGGAGGCTGGAGGACAGGAGTAGAATAGAGGAGGAGGCTGCTGGATGACAGGAGGAGGATGCTGGAGGCTGCTGGGGATGCAGGAGGAGGCGGCAGGAGGACAGGAGGAGGAGGCTGCAGGACAGGAGAAGAATGGAGGCTGCTGGGGACAGAAGAAGGATGCTGGAGGCTGCTGGTGGACAGGAGGATGCTGCAAGAGGACAGGAGGCTGCAGGACTACAGAAGGAGGATGCTGTGGGACAGAAGGAGGCTGGAGGACAAGAGGAGGAGTCTGCGGGACATAAGGAGGCTAGGGACAAGAGTAGGATGCTGGGGGACAGGTGGAGGCTGGGGACAGGAGGAGGATGCTGGAGGACAGGTGGAAGCTGGGGACAGGAGAAGGATGCTGGAGGAGGAAGCTGGGGGACAGGAGGAGGAGGCTGGAGGACAGGAGGAGGATGCTGGAGGAGGAGGCTGAGGGACAGGAGGAGGAGGGTGGAGGACAGGAGGATGCTTGAGGAGGCTGGGGGACAGGAGGAGGATGCTAAAGGCCAAAGGAGGCTGCTGGAGGACAGGGGGAGGCTAGGGACAGGAGGAGATTGCTGGAGGACAGGTGGAGGCTGGGGACAGGAGGAGGCTGGAGGACAGGAGGATGCTTGAGGAGGTTGGAGGATAGGTGGAGGCTGGGGACAGGAGGAGGAGGCTGTGGGACAGGAGGAGGAGACTGGAGAAAAGGAGGATGCTTGTGGAGGTTGGAGGACAGGAGGAGGATGCTGGAGGACAGGGGGATTCTTGAGGGGACTGTGGGACTGGAGGACAGGTGGAAGCAACAGGAGGAGGCTGAAGGTCAGGAGCTACAGGAGGAGGCTGAAGGACAGGAGGCCACATTATGAGGAGGATAGAGGACAGGGACCACACCATGTGAGGATGGGTGGGTGTAGGAGTACAGATAGAATTATGTGTTAGTTTGGGGAGATAAATAAAAGTGGAATACTAAATGTAAAGATAGGATGAAATCAAAGAAGGATTTTATATGTTGCAGATTTGCATTAGGGGGTATTAAACAGGTCCGTGGGGAGGAGGGTGGCCAAAGTAAGAAGCATTGTACTATGTGGGGACCGTCGAGGTCTATATTATACTATGCTTGTGAGTGGGACAATGGGCGTGGTTTAGGAAAGGGGGAGAGGCTTTTGTCCCTCTTTCTCTCGTCCAAAAGTTGGGAGGTATGCACACGTTTCACCGGTGTGATCCGAACTCGGCCATCTTTTATTCATTCTTAGGATGATTGACATCTATAAGAGCCTATCATAGGCTATAGCTACGGCACCGCATAAGGAATAAGCTGTTTGGTATAGCTGTTAAAACAGAAATCTGTATAATAATGTTAGACCGTTGAAATATAAAAAAGGGGTTATGCAGGATAACTGAAAATATTAGACAATTGTATAAATGAGAATCTTAGGATATGAAACATAATGCGAAAGCTACTCACAATAAAGTAAAGTTAACCTGACAAGACAGAGAACACTGTGTAATAAAAACCCAGAACAAATAAATTATTCCAGTGGCAAGTCGCAATAAGAGGCTACAGCATCAGATATACTATGGGCTTAGGGTATAACAAGAATTAAATGCATGTCAGATAATAACATTAGCCATCACAAGTATTTATTTATATTCCAGGTATATCCATATGATATGTGATGCAGGGTTAGGATGTTACCAGAGGACACACTTAACGGCACACTATAAAAAGCAGCTAAAATTATACGTATCATTTAATCCATTTGATCTTATGCAATCTATAGATCTGTTGGCTTTCAGTTCTCAACAATTATAGAAATATGGTATCGTCATAATTGTACTGACCCATAGGTGGGTCGTGGGAGCACCCGTGACAGTACCCCCCCCCCCCCCCTTCGGCCTCCCCCTCTTCTTGCTCTTGGTATAATTTATATATAGAGGAGCCACTGTACAGTGAAGGAGGGGGGATTTATAAATAGAGGAGCCACTGTATGGGGGTGTAATTTATATATAGAGGATCCACTGTATAGGGGACAGGAAAGATTGTAATTTATATATAGAGGAGCCGCTATATAGTGAACGGGGGGAATTTTTACATATAGAGGAGGCACTGTATGGGAGATGGGGAAGGTTGTTATTTATATATAGAGGAGCCACTGTATAGTGAACGGGGGGGGGGTTTATATAGAGAGGAGCCACTGTATAGGGGACGGGTGTGTGTGTGATTTATATATAGAGGAGCCACTGTATAGGGGACGGGTGTGTGTGTGATTTATATATAGAGGAGCCACTGTATAGGGTACGGGTGTGTGTGTAATTTATATATAGAGGAGCCACTAAATAGGGGTCAGGGGAGGTTGTAATTTATATACAGAGGAGCCACTGTATAGGGGACAGGTGTGTGTGTAATTTATATATAGAGGAGCCACTGTATAGGGGACAGGTGTGTGTAATTTATATATAGAGGAGCCACTGTATAGGGGACAGGTGTGTGTAATTTATATATAGAGGAGCCACTGTATAGGGGACAGGTGTTTGTGTAATTTATATATAGAGGAGCCACTGTATAGGGCAGTGGTGGCGAACCTATAGCCCTTTTTGTGGGCACCCAGGCCTTCATGCCAACAGAAAGTTTGTCAGACAAGACTCAAAGCTTCCTCCTGTGGTCCAGGACAGCCCAGGACGTGCCAGCGGCATTTTAAAGCAATATCCTTGGCTGCCAGGACTACAGGAGGAGCGAGAAGGTTTTGATACATATGGGTTATCATTGGAGCTTCTGCTATGTTTCCCCTGATTCTTTCTCTTCAGGAGTCCCTGGAGGGAAGCTACAATCCAAATTTCTCCATCATCGTATTGGTAAACTCAGGACGCCAATACGATTGAAACCTGTGATACAGCAGGGATCAATAAGTTACTAGTAAAATTGTAATGCTGGCACTTTGTGACATGTAAATGGATATTGGTTGTAGTTTGGGCACTCTGTCTCCAAAAGGTTCGCCATCACTTGTATAGGGGATGAGGTTTTTTTTAAATTTATATATAGAGGAGACACTATAAATGGGTCAGGGGAGGTTGTTATTTGTATACAGATGAGCCACTGTATAGAGGACAGGTGTATGTGTAATTGATATAGAGGAGGCACTGTACAGGTGACGGGGGCTGTAATTTACCCGTCAACTGTACAGTGAACGGGGGGAAGAATTTATATAAGAGGAGCCACTGTACAGTTAACTGGGGTGAAATTATAAGTAGAGGAGCCACTGTATAAGGGACAGGGGTGTCATTTATATATAGAGGAGCCACTGTATAGGGGACGGGTGTGTGTGTAATTTGATGTATTTTTCGGACTAAAAGGCGCACTTGATTATAAGGTGCACTATCAATAAATGCCTGCTAAAACGTCTAGGTTCATATATAAGGCTTACCGGATTATAAAGCGCACCTGATTATAAGGATGAATGACCAGCAGGTGGCAGACCTGTGCACAGTTCTAGGCAACAGTTGTCTAAGTACGGTTCATATATAAGGCGCACTGGACTATAAGGCGCACCTTTGATTTCTGAGAAATTCAAAGGATTTTTTGTGTGCCTTATAGTCCCAAAAATATGGATATATATATATATAATATATAGAGGAGCCACTGCATATTATCATCCGAACCTACTTTTGGCTCCATATACTGCATCTGAAAAACTAAACGTGTTGACGTACCCTAAGATATGCAGGTCAAAAGGGTTCAGTGTATGGAGGCTGCCAGTACAAGCTGGGGTGTCCCATATTTCTTCCATCTCCAGGGAATCAGGAATTTCTTTTATTTGTAAGTTTCTGTTATGTTTCTCCTTTTTTATTGTATAACTGTTTTGCCGTGTTTAGTGTCATTTTGTTTTTGTAACTTTTTAACATCCTTTTGAAAGCACTGAAACCTCTTTTGTAATTAAAGCTTTTCACTTTCACTTTTCTTTAATTCATAGCCTTGTAAAGTGGGGTTAGCTGTGTAATTACTAGGGTGCTGAGCGTGCATGTCTAGTGGTGTGACAAGGTGACCGCTTGAAAGGCAAGAAGGGATGTAGAGTGGGATACTTATTGGTTCCAGTGGTGGCAGCTGATTCATTGGAGTGTTGTTACTACGTATATGAGGTGTGATTTATGCTGAATGTGTGTCCTGAGTGAAAGGTCAGTGCAAGTTTGAGTGGGTTAAATTAACCCGAACAGTCACACCCCAAGTCACCCCAAGTCACACCCCAACTTACAGATTTGTAAGTCTTCTAACGTCATAATAAACTAAAAGGGCCGGTGAAAAATTATGCCAACATAAAGCAGAGTTATGGGAAATGTTAGTTAGTCACTAATTTGGGTGATACAACTATTAAATATAATAGATAATCCAGTTTACCAGTCTGAAGAGAGACATCACAACATGTGCTGAAGATCCTTCCCCCGGACCAGGGGCAACAACATAGAAAAACAAATTCAAATCCAGCAACAAATGTGTTGAGGTTTCAATAAAAACTTGTCATTCTATTTTTTTCAAGATCCAATTTTGATAGTATTCCAACAGACAAAGGACATATGTTGCATCAGCTCGCAGACATGTTTCGAACACAGACCATGCTCTTACCCATGGCCGACCCATGAATAAGAGCGCAAACTGCATTTTAAAAACATGTTGGCGAGCTTATGCAACAGTTTGATATTATTGAGACCAAAGGAATATACCAAACATTTTTAATGTAATTGGTATTTGTATAACTATATTTGGTATATTAATGGATATTTCTTTTGTATATCTTGGATTGTCATGTTCAAGTGAAATACACTAATAATGCATTGATAAAAAAGGTAAGTAGCAGGTGATAATACTACACATTGCCTGATGATGTCACAATGTGAGTGGTTGGCGATGGTATCCAGAACTGCATTATGATGTCACATTTGTCTGATGGGTTAAGCCTTCCAATTCCATATAGAATGTCACTTGCCTAGGAGAAGAGGAGATAGAGGTATCTCTGTGGCAGGATTTTATCAAAAAACTTAGTTTTTTGGTGCTTTTACAAGAGTTTAGAGTGCTTTTAGTCCATTTTTGGCCTTAAAACAACCATGCCGAGGCGTTCTAGAAGAAGACACCGGGAGCATCCATCAGCAGACCCCATGGCAGCCACGGCTTTCCTGGACGGCTCTCCTATAGCCAGCCGTACCCGGAGCAGATTACGCCACCAGCAGAGAGGAATGGCGCAGATGGAACAAGGCCCGTCAGAAAGGAGGAGACATTCTGCCTACAGGAGCCGTTCCCCTGTGAGATCTGGAGGTAGGAGTGCTTCACCATTTAGCGAGCATCCTGAATATCCTCCTCCTATTGATGATGATGGACTTCCGGCTGACCCTGAGGAACCATCATCATGCCCTATTTGTTTAGAGGACTATGTAGCAGGTTCACGCACCTACCAGCTTACCTGCTCACACGTGTTTCACAGACACTGCATTATTCGCTGGATGAGGGAAGGACATACCTGCCCCTTGTGTCGAGCAGACATGGAAATGATGCCGGCCTGGATGGATGGTGTTGGATACATCGAAATCCTCAGAGGTTCCACAACACCTCAGGAGGGCCAAATAATGATGTACTACGATAACCAATGGCGAAATATCACCTTGTTATGAAAGACCAATTTTTAACACACCATTATATTTCAAGAAAGATCTCAAGTCATCATATCTCTTTCTGAGCCACTGCAACAGTTACCCTACCACCCGAACTGCATATATGGAGGCCTATCACCACTCTGTATCTATTCATCTTACTCTCTCTCTTATCTACCCTACCTCTATCTATCTATCCATCCTATGTTACATAAAATATTTACATGTTAAAATTGTTGAATGTTGAATTCGGTAGAATAAACTTCTATTATGTGACTATGATTCTGCTTTTAGTCTTATTTCTCTGCTCTGTAAATAGTTATACATCTTGTAAAAGTGGTGACCCCTCTAGGATTTCTTTATCTATCAAATCCCAAACAATCCCCCTCACAACAAACTCATCAAGGATTTAGTTTTACATCTCATTTTCATTTATTTTTTTAGATTCTATAACCCAAAACTGTAACCCAAAACTCTTTAACCCAATTACAATGAGTCTTTAAATTTCCTGAAGCTGGCACGCGCACACGGGCAGTGGACAGGAATCCGGAGCGGGGACAAGTGAGAAGCGCCGGCGGAGCACTCGTGACATGATGTTTCAACAAAATGTCTTTTTCAAACACAGTAACAAAGTGTTACATTAGTATAATATAAACATCATCTCAAAAATGTGTCAAGTGTGTCAAGAAGAGAGACACGTGTTCCCACATAGGAGTAACCAAAACAAGAAAATGGAGATCTGAATGTAGAGTGCAAAAATGGATTATCATATAGCAAATAACAATATTTTGTGTATCCACAGCAAGGTGTAATATTGTCCCATTCTATTATTCCTGTCCCTGAGGTTGACTATTTACAGCTGTCACACTTTCTCGAGCACTAGTAAGAGTGGGATCTCTCCAGTGTACAGTGCCAAAATTATCTTGTGAGACCTCTAATTCAGGTGTATTGGTGCACATTTACTACGAACAGTGCAGACTGTACTATGTGCCGTTTGCCTGTGTAGTGTGCAGGGGGCGTCAGATTTATATGCTTTCTTCCTCACATGCTTCTGGTGCACTGCTCCGAAAGAGTTCACCAACTTTTTGGGGGGAATCTTTAACATAGGGCGTGCAACACAATTCTATATGACTTTGTATGTTAAATCTGCCACACGGTCTGACTGAGCATTGGAACACCCCATAATATTGTGTTGCATGATGTTTAGTGCTGCGGCACTACAAAATGGTCTTGTGCGACCCAATTGTGGTGCAGGCACTTCTTAAATACCTGTGCAAGCTGTTTGCACCTAAAAGATCATACAAAGTCCACCAGAAGACTGGCGCAAGGGCCTTAGTAATTCTTCCCCATTGTGATCAGGAGCTGGGGATGGGGTATGATAGTTTCATAGTTTCATAGTTTCATAGTTTCTACGGTTGAAAAAAGACACTTGTCCATCAAGTTCAACCAAGGAAGGGAATGGATTGGATGAGGAAAGGATTTAGGGGAAACAATTCTATATAACATAACCATCAATGTTATTTAGGTGTAAAAAGGCATCTAGACCCTTCTTGAAGCTATCCGCTGTCCCTGCTGTGACCAGCGCCTGAGGCAGGCTATTCCACAGATTGACCGTTCTCATAGTAAAAAAGCCCTGTCGCCTCCGGTGATTAAACCTTGATTTCTCCAAACGGAGACAGTGCCCCCTCGTCTTTTGATTTGATCTAATCTGAAACAACTTACCACCATATTTTTTGTATGGACCATTCATATATTTAAATAAATTAATCATGTCCCCTCGTAGTCGTCTCTTTTCCAGACTAAATAAATCTAGTTGTTTTAATCTTTCCTCATAACTGAGACCCTCCATACCCCTTATCATTTTTGTGGCTCTACGTTGAACCCTCTCCAGCTCCAGGGCATCCTTTTTATGGACCGGTGCCCAGAACTGGACAGCATATTCCAGGTGTGGCTGAACCAGTGCCTTGTATAGTGGTAATATTACATCCCTATCACGAGAGTCCATTCCACTTTTGATACATGACAAGATCCTACTAGCTTTAGAGGCAGCTGATTGACATTGCATGCTGTTATTCAATTTATGATCTACTAGTACCCCCAGGTCCTTCTCAACAAGGGACTCTCCCAGATTTACTCCCCCAATGACATATTTTGCCTTTGGATTATTGGCCCCCAGGTGCATAACCTTACATTTATCCACATTAAACCTCATTTGCCAAGTGGATGACCAAACATTCAGTTTGTCCAAGTCACCCTGCAGCCTATGAACATCCTCCATAGACTGTATTACACTACACAGTTTGGTGTCATCTGCAAAAATAGACACAGTGCTATTAATTCCTACCTCTATATCATTAATAAATATATTAAATAGTAGTGGGCCAAGCACAGAACCCTGAGGTTCATGATCTTACTCTCCAGCTTTGACCTGTAAAGCAAAAGTGTCACATTCATCATGCATTTCTGGGTTAGGAGGGGATTTCCACACTTTCTTTAGAGGTCTTACTATTTCCCCAAAACTTCCAGAATAATGGGAAATCATGTCCTACTACAGTCTCTATTGCAACACGGGCCATAGGGCAGTCCTTGGTATCCCCATGGATGCGGAGTACACAAGTATGCTTGTCCGGAATAAATTCCCCAGCTATCAAGCTAGCATGCACCAAAGTCACCAGACTACCAGAATCAAGCAAAGCCTGGAGCAGATAGCATTCACCCTAATAGAGCAGACCTGAGGCTCAGTCTTTATTCCAGGTGCCACAGCACATACAGGCTCTGCAAATAACGTCAGCATCACATTCCATCGGCTCAGAGGTGAGAGAGCAATGAGCAGTAATGTGTCCCCACTCATGGTATCTCCAGCACTGTACTAGTCCTGATTTCTACAGCATAGAGTCCTTTTCAGGGATAGTGGACTGCTTTAACCCCTTACCGACGCGTGCTAGCACCGATCGCGGGTGTTATCGTGTCGACCCCGCCGGAAAAATATAGCGCCATCTTGCCGTAAATCGTTGCTCCCCGTGAAGTTATCTGGGAGCAGAGTTCCGTTGCTATGACAGTAGTATGATAGTATGGCAGTACAGTATATGGTAGGATCGATATAAATATAAATAAACAGTAAAAATAATAAACACATTAGGTATTGGTGTGTCCGAAAATGCCTAGTCTATCAAAATATAATAACGGTTTTCACTGTGTTTAACCCCGTAAAGGAAAATAGTACCCAAAGTCGAAAATGGCACTTTTTTGCCATTTTTAAACACATAGAAAACTCAATAAAAAGTGATCAAAAGGTTGTTTCTAAAAGTAGAAGCATTGAAGACATCATCAAAAGTCACAAAAAATGACAACACACACAGCTACGTACGAAAAAGTATGAAAAAGTTATTAGTGCCCGAAGATGGCAAAATAAAAAATTTGTACAGGAGGTTTGCAAATTTTGCAAATGTATGAAAACATTATAAAACCTATACAAATTTGTTATCTCCCATGATCGCACTGACCCAAAGAATACAGTAGACATGTAATTTGGGGCGCACAGTGAAAGCCATAAAATCCAAGCCCACAAGAAAGCCCAGTACACGGCATGGAAAATGAAATACCATCAATATGAAGTGCAATTTGTTACGCAGAAAACAAGCTCTTATACAGCTATTTACGTGTAAAATTAAAAAAGTTATAGATTTTTGAAGGTGGGGAGTGAAAAATGGAATTGAAAAAAAGGCCAGGTCGTTAAGGGGTTAAAGACACCTCAGTGTTTCCCCCAAGAGACACTTCTAAACCTCTGCTTCTTTTAGCTGCGCTCTCCCCCAGCCCCCCCCCCCCCCCCCCGTTTTCAATAAATGGAATAGCCTTACCAGGGGACGACCTCCCTCTGGTGTTCCTGTGGGGTGATCAAGCAGTAGGGACATCAGTAGCTATAGGACCCTGTGCACAGCCTCCCCCCCCCCCAGTATGCACAGCCTCTTCCAGTATGCACAACCTACCTCAAGTATGCACAGCTTCCTCCACTATACTAGAAGATTATGCCCAGAAATAAAAATAATAAATCAGCTACTTACCTACAGTCACGCTCCCACTCATCCCCTGTCGTCCCCATCTCTTCTCCCACCAAATGCTCTGTGCAGCATTCGCTGCTTAGGTCCTCCATAGCAAGAGAACGGTTTCTGTATTTTAATCGCGTCTGTATTCTTAAAGAGAAAAATTTCCACACTTTGTAAGAACTGGTAATTTCACTTATGTTCTCTGAGTACCTCAGTTGGCACGAGCTTTCGCTGTGCAGACATTGTTCATTAGGTCTATGTAGTTCATAGTCTTTATCCCTTACTAGCTTTCACCAGTCCTCTTTCATATTAATTCTTACACATTGGGGGTCATTTACTAAGGGCCCGAATGGCGCTTTTACGTCGGGTTACCCGAATTTTACCATGAATTGCGATTTTCCCTGAATTGCACCGGGATTTTGGCGCACGCGATCGAATTGTGGCGCATCGACGCCGGCATGCACACAACGGAAATCGAGGGGCATGGCCGTCGGAAAACCCATCGGATTCGTAGAAACCGCTGTATTAAAAAAAAAAAAAGTGTTGCTTGACACGCACTTACCTGCACCCGGCCTGGGTTGGTGAACTTCAGTGAACTCTGACGGAATTCAGTGCAGCAGTGACACCTAGTGGACATCGGGGGAACTACCTTAGTGAATCGCAAATGGACCAGGTAAGTAAATCTGCCCCATTGTCTCCATATGTCCGGGCATGACAGCTTTTTTGTCTGTGTAACATCATATGTAACTCTGCACTATTTTTATGTACTTTTACTATGTTTTTTTGTTGTGACATGTATTTATGTGAATAAAGATTGTTATATTTTAATTGTATTTTGGAAGCTATAGTTCTGCCTCATTTTCTCTCCACTTCTTGAGGAGCACAATAGGTTGTATATATCTTGTGGCTATTTGGGGCAACTGACCAGGTGTGATAACTTATACAGGGACCCAAAGCAACTCTGGGCTACAGCTGACATGACATCCCTGCTGCAGCCTCTGTTTGCAAACAAAGATCAGGAGGTGCACGCACAAGTAGAATGCAGGGGTGACGATCTTTTCCATAGGATAGGGAATAGCAATCTGACTGGTAGGGGTGTGACTTCTGGGACCTCCACTGATCACAAGAATGCAGATCCAATTGATGGAGAGAACACAGAAACCACAGAAACACAGACAATGCCAGAGATAAATCAGGCGACTTGGCACAATCAGGCGACTTGATACAATCAGGCAATGAATAAATCAACCGGATGTATAATTTTTTTTTTTTTTAAAGATTTTATTTTCATTTTTCAAAATTATAACAATGCACAAAAGGCAACAACATCCGCAATACAATCCAATAACCAACCCGTATACTGCCTCACAGGAGGCATCCCCCTCCCCAAGGCAGAGAACACTCATTCACTCTCCCATTCACACCTCACACACACAGAGCTATCCCTCCTCCTCTCCAGAAGCAGTCTGAACGGTCGCCCACACATCCCAGATCAAGGAAAAATGGTCTGGAGCACCTCTAGCAGCGTAAGTGAGTTTGTACATTGGGAGTTCCACATTGATCAGCGATATCCATTTGGCCAACTTTGATGTAAGAATGAATGCCCCCCCAATAATCCTGAATGGACAGGCATTCCCAAACCATGTGGAAGAAGGTACCCGTATCCTCCCCGCACCTTGAACACACAGCTGAGGGGAGTCTATGCATCTGACAACCGGACGTATAATTGACCTGCTGCTCCATTTGTAACTGAGAACGGAAAACCAGTTAGTGGGTTAGCAATAAGCCCCACATATTTAAAAATATAATTCTGCAAGAGCCATACAATATGTTTATACAGTGTATAGCCAGCCAGCCCACCAGTATATAGCCAGCCTCCTAGTAGCCAGCCAGCCCCCCCCAGTATATAGCCAGCCTGTCCCTCCTAGTATATAGCCAGCCAGCCCCCCCAGTATATAGTCAGCCAGCCCCCCAGCATATAGCCAGCCAGTCCCCCCCAGTATACAGCCAGCCCTCCTGTATATTGCCAGCCAGCCCCTCCCCACTATACAGACAGCCTGACCTCCCTGTTTATAGCCAGACAGCCCTCCCTGTATATAGCCAAACAGCTCCCCCAGTATACAGCCAGCCCCCCCTGTATATAGCCAGTCCCCCAGTATATAGTCAGCAAGCCCCACAGTATATAGCCAGCCAGTCCCCCCAGTATACAGCCAGCCCTCCTGTATATTGCCAGTCAGCCCCTCCCCACTATACGGACAGCCTGACCCCCCTGTTTATAGCCAGACAGCCTGACCTGTATATAGCCAAACAGCTCCCCCAGTATACAGCCAGCCCCCCCAGTATATAGCCAGCCCACCTCCTATATATAGCCAGACAGCCCCCCCCCCCGAGTATATAGCCAGCCAGGCTCCCCAGTATATAGCCAGTCCCCCCAGTATATAGCCAGCCAGCCCACCCAGTAGACAACCAGCCAGTCCCACAAGTATACAGCCAGCCCTCCCTGTATATTGCCAGCCAGCCCCTCCCTAGTATATAGACAGCCTGACCCCTGTATATAGCCAGACAGCTCCCCCTGTATATAGCCAGACAGCTCCCCCTGTAAATAGCCTGCCCCCACTTTACAGCCAGCCCCCCCAGTATATAGTCAGCATGCTCCTCCCCAGTATATAGCCAGACCCCTTATACATAGCCAGCCAAACCCCCCAGTATATAGCCTGCCAACCCCTTTGTAAAGCCAGTCAGCCACCCCCAATATACAGCCAGCCACCACCACCACCCCCGTATACAGCCAGCCACCCCCGTATACAGCCAGCCACCCCCCATATAGAGCCACCCCCCTGTGTAGAGCCAGCCACCCTTCCTGTATACAGCCAGTCACCCTTCCTGTATACAGCCAACTAGACCCTCCACTGTAAAAAAAAAACATGTACTCACCTTTCCGACGCTCCCCTGCAGCTCCGCTACTTGTACACATACAGCATGTATACCCTCTGTTATAGACTGAACCCCCGCACACACAGACAGCATGTACCCCCATGTTATAGACTGCACTCCATGCACAGATACAGCATGTACCCCCATTTTATAGACTGCACCCCACGCACACATTCAGCATGGACCCCCCATGTTGTTATAGACTGCACCCCCACAGACATACAGCATGGACCCCCCCATGTTATAGACTGCACCCAACACACATAAAGCATGGACCCCCCATGTTATAGACTGTACCCTCACACACATACAGCATGGACCCCCATGTTATAGACTGCACCCCACACACACAGAGAGCACCCCACACACACATAGAGGACCCCCTCATGCGGCAGACTGCACCCTACATTTATATGTATGTTCCAATGTGGCAATATGTAGCCATTAGAGCCCTCAGAATCCATACATGACCCTCTTCCTTCACTATACAAGTACTCCAGGCTCCTCTATGTGACACACTGCTCCCCTTGGAGCTCGAGCTTCTTTGCATTTCACCACCTTTCCACACTTGCAGACTGCAGTCGCTCGCACATATTACACCCTGAAGCAGATATACTCACCTTGATAATCCCTCAGCAACCCCTACAACCCCTCAACACACATACAGGTGGGAAACAGCAAACCCCCCCCCCCCCCCCGACCTATATAACCTCTGTCACATAATCTGGGGTGACATGTGACCACTGACATCACGCTTCATCCTGGTAACTCCATTCTAGGAACTTCCATCCTGGGAGTGCATGTGTTAGTGACCTCTCCTAACAACACCCACCCACCCTACTCTCCTCCATCTGTCTACAGAATCACATGGCAAACAACCAAGCCAGACAGTCAGAAAGATACAGTCAGAAAGATACGGTTAGGCTCTCAGCATGCTAGGTGACAAACAGCTACAGATAGCTAAATTGGAGAATTGCTTATTTTGGCTTAGTGCAGAGCTAGGAACAAGTTTTTATACTTTACAGATACACCTTAAAATCAATAATGAAATCTGCCAGGGGTGTCCCCTATCTCCCCACTATTTGTGATGGTAATATAGTCCCTGGCGGAAATGATATGTAGTGATCCACACATTAGGGGAGTGGTGGTGGAATAGAAGAGCTTCACTCAGAGGAATGCAGACGACTCTGAGAGAGTTTGGCGTAGTGTCTTATTATAGAGTTAATGAGAGCAAATCTCTATTCTTAGGTATACATGTCCTGCCACAATTGAAGAGAAAGAGTATTTAAATAAACAGCTAACCAGCCCCTTCAACAAATGTCAGTTTCATGATTTTGCATTTCTATCGGACATTGGTGATGTCCAATTCCACTGAACCGCATAGTCAACAACAGACAAGTCCCCTTGAAGCAAGTTCAGCAGTGCAGTTTCAGCAGATGATGCCCGAGCTGGTTCCTCAAAGACGGATTGGAATTCAGTGAGTTTTCTTAATGTAGCTAGATAAAAGTTCACAGTATAGATGGGAAATAAGGGCCAGAATGTGAAAGAGAAAAGGCCAGAATGGGGACCAATGAGTAGTGCCATAGTAGATGGTTTCTCTTTTACTTCTTTTTCACTTTGTAGTTTACACACAGTAGTATGGTAAGGCAAAGTGTAAACTGGGACTGTAGAAGAATTTTATAGAAAATAGACAGATGATAGGGAGATTGATGATAAATATTAACCCCTGGGTGCGGGTGCATGGAGATGGCTCACGGGCTGAGCCCTCTCCATAGCCAGGAAAGTCTTTGCTGCATATTGCGGCAGCACCAATCGTGGGTATTTTCCCGCTAAAAAATGGCGGCGCCCTTGCCAAGGATCGTCGCTACCCGCGACGCGGCGATCCGTCGCCATGACAGCCTTGGGTCTTGAGAAGACCCAAGGCTGCTTCGGGTTAACCTATTCATTACAATGTGCTATCAGCACATTGTAATGAATGAGGAGTAAAATTCCCATTTACTGCCATTTATGGCAGTATATGAGAGGATCGTACAGTCTGAAAAATAGTAAAAATAAAAATAAAAAAAAAAGTAAAAGAAAAAATTATAATAAAAAAACTCAAATCACCCCCCTTCCCCGAGAACTAAAATAAATATAAATAAACAGTAAAAATCATAAACACATTAGGTATCCCTGCGTCCGAACTATCAAATTATAATAACAGTTTTTCACTGCGTTTAACCCTCTAACGGAAAACCGCGCCCAAAGTCGAAAATGGCACTTTTTTGCCATTTAAAAAAAAAATTTAATTCTATAAAAAGTGATCAAAAGGTTGTACAGTCCTAAAAATGAAAAAATTGTAAACTTCATCAAAAGCCGCAAGAAATGACAACTCCCAAAACTCTGTATACCAAAGTATAAAAAAGTTATTACCGCCAGAAGATTGAGATAATATTTTTTTTTACAGAAGGTATTAATTTTTGTAAATGTATGAAAACATTATAAAACCTATACAAATTTGGTATCCCCGCAATCGTACCAAACCAAAGAATAAAGTAAACGTGTCATTTGGGGCATACAGTGAAATCAGTAAAATCCAAGAATATAGCACAAATTGTTTTTTTTTACCAATTTCACTCCATTTGGAATTTTTTTCCCGCTTCCCAGTATACAGCAGGAATATTAATTACTACCATTTTGAAGTGTAATTTGTTACGCAGAAAATAAGCCATAACACAGCTCTGTACATGTAAAAATAAAAAGTTATAGATTTTTGAAGGTAGGGAGTGAAAACGCAAAAACAAAAAAGGGCTGCGGCGGGAAGGGGTTAAAGATTATATAGATTTCTAGATGTAGAACTATAAAGTACTTTATATTTACAGTAGATAGATATGAGAGATAAATACAGTAGAAGATTGATTGATAGATGGATAGATAGATAAAAGATAGAAGATATATATATATATAAAGAAATTGTGCGTTATATAAATGGTTAGATAGATTATAGGAGACAGATAGACAGATCTTCACCCAGACATTCAAACCCTTTCACTACCAGGCATTTCTGGAAATTTTGCTGTATTATTGGCAAGAGCAATTTTTACAATTTTGACGTTAAAGAGTTTATAAACATAGGCACCTTCATGCAATTTTGATTCAAATTGGAACATTTTATTAAAAGAATACATAAAATTTGCATTTGATGGCAAAATATGTGCTCCAAACAGAAAATATTTACCTTCACATCTCCTAGATGGACATGTATAGAGTTCACAGATACCTCATAGTCATATGTTCACATGAATAAAGCCTCATAATATCACTAAAACTGAAATATCTAAATATCTGCTTTTCAGTTAGAAATTTTAACATGGTCACAACCTGCAAAATATGGCAAAAAAAAAAAATTAAAAAGTGAAGAAGCCCCTAAACCCTATAGATTTTTTGAAAGCTGACAACCTGAAGATTGCATTTGCCTTGATTAACAGTTGGCAGCCTGTACCACCCTGATATAACTTTGTGACAAACACAAAATAAAAAGCTCCTATTCTGTCAAAATCAGTTCTTTTTTCCCCAGAAATCACCATGGAAACAAGAATAACTTTTTAATTCATACACACTACCACCTTCATGCAACTTTGCAGCAAACAGTAATAAAATGCATGAACATTCAAAATTTGCTCTAAAATATGTACAAGATGTGAGGGATTCATAGGTACCACCCATGTGTTTGTATATTCACCAAAATATGCAGCAAAGGGAACGTTAAGCCGACAGGGGGCGCCAAAAATTGCACTGCGCTTCACACAGATATATTATTGTATGCTTTGTTACACGATGGTAACACAAAAAAATAACTACCGTATATTCCGGCGTATAAGACGACTTTTGAAGACAGAAAAATCTTCTGTCTGGTCTGGGATCGCAAAAGGCAAAGGCTTACCGGTAATACCTGCGATTGGTGCTAGCACTGATCGCGGGTGTTTTCACAGCGATGGCTGCCGGCAAAGACGCCGCCATCTTGCCTGGGATCGCCGCTCCCCATGACATCATCGGGGGCGGCGATCCGTCTCCATGGTAGCCTCGGGTCTTCCGAAGACCCGAGGCTATTTCGTTTTAACCCCTTCATTACAATGTGATGAGCACAATGTAATGAATGAGGAGGAAGATCCCCATATACTGCCATACTGTAGTATGGCAGTATATGATAGGATCGATCAGACAACCTAGGGTTAAAGTACCCTGGGGAGTCTGAAAAATAGTATAAATAAAAATAAAAAAAAGTTAAAAAAAAAAAATTATAATAAAAAAACCTAAAATTTCAAATCACCCCCCTTTCCCTAGAACTGACATAAATATAAATAAACAGTAAAAATCATAAACACATCAGGTATCGACGCGTCCGAAAATGCCTGATCTATCAAAATATGATAACGGTTTTTCAATGCGTTTAACCCCGTAACGGAAAATAGCGCCCAAAGTCGAAAATGGCACTTTTTTGCCATTTTGAAAAATATAAAAAAATCTATAAAAAGTGATCAAAAGGTCGTACAGTCCTAGAAATGATATCATTGAAAATATTATCAAATTTCGCAAAAAATGACACCACCCACAGCTCCGTACACCAAAGTATAAAAAAGTTATTAGCACCAGAAGTTGGCAAAATCAAAAAAAATATTTTTGTACAGGAGGTTTTCATTTTTGTAAATGTATGAAAACATTATAAAACCTATACAAATTTGGTATCCCCTTAATCATACCGACCCAAAGAATAAAGTAGACATGTCATTTGGGGCGCTCAGTGAAAGACGTAATATCCAAGCCCACAAGAAAATGCCGCAAATGCGTTTTTTCGCCATTTTCATTGCATTTGGAATTTTTTTCCCGCATCTGAGTACATGGAATGATATATTTAATAAAATAAAAATTTAAGGTACAGTATGGTAACATTTACAGTAAAATGGACGATGGTAATGTTGTTGTTGTATGCCTTATGTTTATGAGCGACAGTTTTCCTGCTATATACCTGCATGTCATAAGAATTTAAATGAAAAAAAGGACCATGTTAAATTCAAATCTGTTTTTTTATTATTTTTGCCGGTGTTTTGTATGCGTTGGAAAAGGGGTAGTCTTATACGGCGAATATATCTTAAACTCTATATTTTAACAGGAAAGTAGGGGGGTCGTCTTATACACCAGGTCGTCTTATACGCCGGAATATACGGTATATATCTATAAACCCAGCTAATGAGATTATAAAAGTCACTTTTAGATGTGCGCCATTTTATTAGCTGCCCAATAACAGAACCCTCCGCTGTTTATAAGAATTTGAGTGAGAATGTCTTAAAGGGGTTTTCCCACAAAAAAAAAGTTAGGCCCTACCCACGGGATTCATTTGAATGAAGAGATTCTCCTCTTTCAGGGGCCCTGTGCAAAAGCCCAGTTTGCTGCCCCTAACACCAGCCCTGCCTCCCTCCTCCCAGGAACGAAACAGCAAATGAAAGAGGCCAAAAGCTTTGTAATCCAACAGCGACTGCAGCAGAATATACAGGATTTTGGGTCAATGCTTTTTAATCATAGTTTTTGATGAAGTATTTATTTTGGGTGGGTTAATTTAACTGGCAGGTTCTCTTTAATATGTAATCAAAAGCATTTTTCTGGGTACTATAGAACCGAAGATACCCAAGCCAGCGTATGATAAATTTTCTCCATTTTTAATTTTCGGTGATTGTAAATTTTGTACTGGAGGCACACTAACATATATTTATGCTTGTGTTCAGCAATTAGTTTCTTTAGTAAGAAATATGTGCAATGAGAGTTTGAGTCTCATTTGCCCAATATTACCACACTCCAGAATAATGTGAGTTGGACAGGATTAGACAAAAATGGCTGTCTTCTTCTCTGTCCTGGGTTGTGTTTGGTATTGCAGCCCAGATGTGTGGACATTAACCCCTTAATGACCGCCCTATCGTATTTTTACGGCGTCATTAACGAGTACTTCGATTTCGGAACATCGGGCTAGGTTGGTGCCGGTGTCGGGCTGTGATATCACAGCGCAGACCCGGCACTAACACCCGGGATCGGAGTTTTTCCCATTACACAGTTTAGCCCCTTACACGCCGCGGTCACGCATGATCGCGGCGTGTAAGTGTCCCCAATCGTGGATCGGACCGCCCTGGTGTGCTTACCGGGGGATCCAATCCCTCCTGTCGCAGCCCCGGGACCCGAGGCTGCCGGCTTCTCTCCCCGCCGGGTTCCGCCTCCTGGCAGGACCCGGCTGTAAGTAACTGAGCATGCTTACACTGTACACTGCAATACAAGTGTATTGCAGTGTAAAGGCTTGAACAAGCGATCGGATGAACACTTGTTCAAGCCAAAAAGTAGAAAATGTAAAAAAGTTTTTAAAAAAAAGATTAAGTCATTTTATAATATAATTAATTAAATAAAATAAAAGTCTCATAATCTCCCCAGTTACACATAAAATGCAAATAAAGTATATAAAACACAAAAACACGCACATATTTGGTATCACCGCATCCGTATCAATCTGTACAATAAATCTAAATCAATATTGAACCCTCTCGATGAACGACATAAAAAAAAAACCCTCGAAAAACTTCCTGTAATATGCAATTTTCCATCAAACACCATCACAAAAAATGTTCTAAAAAGTGATCAAAAAAAGTTATGCGCTTTAATATGATACGACTGGAAAGAACAACTCTTTTCGCAAAAAATAAGCCCTCAACCAGATCTGAAAAATACAGAAGTTATGGCTCTAAAAAGTTGTCAATAGTAAAAACAATGCGATTTTCTCCAATATTGGTTTTGCTCAGGAAAATTGAGCAAACGTAAGAAAAACTATATAAATGAGGTATCACCGCAATCGTAGTGAACCAGAGAATAAAGATAAAATATTATTTTTATGTTATGGTGAGTGGGGGGGAAAAATGCTAAAAATCCAAAATAAAAATTTATGATTTTATTTGTGTCCCCCTTGAAATAGTTAATAAAATCTCATGAATAAGCTATAGACCCCCAAAATGAATTATCTATACATTGCATCTCATCCCGCAAATAATAAGCCCTCATATGTTCGCATTACCAAAAAAAAAAAAATGTATAGGTCGTACAATGTGACAATACAAATCTGCAGTGAATGGCGCCTCCATTCATTCTATACCCGGCCGTGCGCTCATACAGCAGTTTGCCACCACATATGGGGTATCAGTACACTTGGGAGGAATCGGGCATCAAACATTGCAGTGCGTTTCATCGTTTAATTTATTCTGAAACTGTCAGTTTTGTCCCAAATGAATGTATTTTCCAAAAAAAATTCAAAAGTTTCTAAGTTTCGCAGGTCCATATTGTTTTAACCCATGTGAAACACTTAAAGGGTTAATAGACTTAATAGAAGTTGTTTTGCATACCTTGAGGGGTGAAGTTTCTATAGTGGGGTAATTTATGGGGTTTTACTTTTATTTAGGCCATTCAAACTCAAGCTGAGTTGTCCCTCAAAATGTGAGTTTTGGCAATTTTCATGAAAATGAGAAAAATGACACCTAAAGTTCTGCGCCTCATAACACCCTAGAAAAATGAGAGGACATATAAAATATCATCTCAACATAAAGCAGACATTCTGTAAATGTTAATTATCAAGCTTTTTGGGTAGTTTTACTTCCTGTGTGGAAAGCAGAACATTTCAAACTTGGAAAATGAAGAATTTTTACAAACTTTTGCCAAATTTTCACTTTTTTTCAGAAAAAAACGCAAAACTTATCACTTAAATTTTACAACTAACATGAAATACAATGTGTCACGAGAAAACAGTCTCAAAATCACCTAGATATGTTAAAGCGTTCCGAAGTTATAACCAATTATCGTGAGACATGTTAGATTTGAAAAATCGAGTCTGGTCATTGAGCTGAAAACTAGTGTCGGTGATAAGGGGTTAAGGACTGCAATATCAGACACCACCTGTGGACAGGTATGGCACTGCTTTTGAATGATAACCAACATGTTTTTCTCATACAATTATATGGTGCAGTTTCTCACTCTTTTGTTGTGTTGTTTGTGTTCTTTGACCTGATTTTCTTAGGCTTCAGTGATGGCAGAGGTTATCTCAGTATTACAGGATGCTTACTGTTAGCTCTAAGATTAACCACATAGACAAGCCACAAGGTATTCACAGAAGTGACTCCCACATAGGTAGAAACAACAACAAGCACCTCTTACTCACTGCACTCTACAAACCAATGAGCATTTCCCCTAACACACAAAAGCATCACCAGTAAAAAAAAGTCTTTAAAGGGGGTTTCCAGGATATTAATTTTAAAGATACCCATAGAATAAGTCACCAATGTAAGATTAGTTAGGGGTCTGATTGTGATGACACTGATTGATCTGCAGCTCCAGCTTCATTCTTTGTTGATATTCCAGCAACAGAATCAGCTGATGAAAGGTGTAGAAAGTAGCAGCCTCTGCTGATCTAATATTGATGACCTATCTAATGAATAGGTTATCAATAAGGTGGCGAGCCCCTTATTTATAGTTATATTAGCCACAGAAGTAGCTGCCATTAGCTCCTATTGGAGTTATCACCCAAGTTTCTTACATCCAGTCTGCTTCATAATGGCACCATATAGGATTTTCAAATAAACAGGCAGGGAAACCTTTGGGAAATCTGAAAAAGTTAGGTGACAACATGTGTTGCTGCCCCAAATATAGGGGTTTGCTGATGACATTTATTCAATTTGCACATAACATCATCAAAACAGTCTAAACATTGAAAGAACTAAATAAGGGGATTCAGAAGACATCAGATTCAGTAAAGTGGCTATGGATCTTTAATAAATGTTCTTATGGTCTACTTTCTGTCTGGAATTTTTGTTTTTCAAAAAATTTCAAAATGTCTAAAAAGTCCCAGCACGTACACCAGCAGGGGGGACTGGAGTGACTGTGAGACTTTTTATGGGACTTTTTACAAGCATCCCAAGTCATGATTCTGGCTTTGCATGGTATTGCACGACGTTGTACTAGCAATAGTTCGATGTTTACTTTAGATTAACAAAGAGGTGGAAATAGTCCTATGAGACTATGAGACTTTTTTACCCCACACAAAGCCCAGAAAAACCGGTGATAAATAACCCCCATCAACTCTATCCAGACAACTAGCCATCAATCCTCGTCGCTTTCATACCATAGCCTTGTGCGTGGTACTACATAAAATGGAAAAATCCAATTTTATTCTACAGGGAATTCGAAAGTAAAGCAGGGCCAGAACGAGGGGTAGGTGATTGTCAAGGGCGCTACCCTTGCCTCTAATCCTGGGGCGCCATCCCAGCCGCCAGTAGCGATCGGCATATGTCTATCTTTAAGATACACATATCGCTGATTGCTGTATGCAGCCATCAGAGTGAGAGGACGCCGGCGATGTGGGATGTAGCATGCGGTGCGACGGAGCACAGGTAGGTAAGTATTATTTTATTATTATTTGTTGCATGGCTATTTAGTACAGTGGGGTAGGCTGACTATATACTACAGTTGGAGAGGCTGGCTATATACTACAGGGGGGCATGATGGCTATATACTACAGGGGTGGCAGGCTGCCTAAATACTACAGGGGGGCAGGATGCCTATATATTACAGAGGGGGCAGGCTGCCTATATACTACAGAGGGGGTGGCCTGGCTATATACACAGAGGGGGCAGGCTGGCTGTATACTAAGGGGGGGCAGGCTGCCTATATACTAAGGGAGGGCAGGCTGCTTATATACAACATAAGGGCCAGCTGGCTATAGACTACAGGGGACATGCTGTCCATATACTACAGAGGGGGCAGGCTGACTATATACTACCGGGGGAGCAGGCTGGCCATATACTACAGAGGGGGCAGGCTGGCTATATACTACAGAGGGAATAAAAAAAGGAGCCTCCCTTTTTCTACCAATCAAACAGCTGTCTTCTGGTAGAAACAGGTGTTTCCACCTGTAGACACAAACCACTGGCCAATCCACTTGGCCAATCAGGTGTTGTTCCCAGGCAGAAAATTCACTGCTCCAAAAACAGCGGGAAATTTTATCTCTGCAGAGAAACCATGATGTCAATAATAGAATGGACCCCTCCTGAGGTAGGGGATTCCATGGTATTACGTTATATAATAATCACAGTAAAATTTTAACTCAAAATTATAACTTAAACACATTAAATTAAAAAGCACCGACTCAAAATTAAGTAAGTAAAATGTTTTTTGTTTTTTTTTCTGTGGCTTGGCCTTTGTTAAAGATATAGATACAAATAAAGGTACAAACAAGAATAAACGTTCTGTATATACTTGAGTATAAGCCGCTTTTTTTAGCACAAAAAATGTGCTGAAAAACCCTAACTCGGCTTATACTTGAGTCAAGAAAAAACCGTGTACTCGCCTTCCGACGGCCCCTCTTCTGACGGTCCTCTTTAATCGGACGATGCTCCGGTATCTTCTCGTGTCCCCACACCATCCGTCGCAGGGATCGTTACGTCAGCCGCTCGCTTACATAGTTCTATGTGCGCTGGCATTGGCATACAGTATGATGTCAGCGTGCGGCTGACGTCGCAATCCCTACGAAGGACGGCGTGGGGACACAGAGAAGATACCAGAGCATCGATCGATTGAAGAGGACCTGGCGAGGGGGAGGGGGTGGCATCTGAAGTTGAGTACATGGTTTGTTTCTTTTTTGCAGTCTATATACAGGGCAGGCAGGCTTTATACTACAGGGGCAGGCAGGGTATATACTACAGGGGCAGGTAGGCTATATACTACAGGGGCTGGCAGGCTATTCACTACAGGGGCTGGCAGGCTATATAATAGAGTGGGCTGGCAGGCTATTTACTACAGGAGGTGGCAGGCTACATACTACAGGAGCTGGCAGGCTACATACTACATGGGCTGGCAGGCTATGTAATACATGGGGCTTGCTGGCTATATACTACAAGGGCTGGCTGGCCATATACTACAGGGGCTGGCATGCCATTTAATAATTGGGGCTTGCTGGCTATATCCTACAGAGGTTGGCTGGCTATATACTACAGGGGCTGGTTGTGTACTAAAGGGGCTGGCAGGCTATATAACACATGGGCTGGTAGGCTATATACAGGGGGCTGGCAGGCTATATACTGGGAAGGCTATGACCAATGCATTTCCTACCCTCAGTTTATACTCAAGTCAATAGGTTATATACTCTATTCAATAATATTTTACTTTTACATTTTTCTTTTATAACGCTCAGATAATAAAAATCGAGCTCACAACATATTTCAAATACGTCCACTCATGTCTGAGCAACTAACCCCACCTGGCCAAATTGTCACTAAGGCAAATTTGGCCCAGCCCTACAAAGAGAAAGTTCAATCATTGCCTATAAATCTATATTCAGAATATCTAAACCAATATCTGTCAGGGGTACAAGATCTGTCCTGTACAAGTCGGCCACAGCACCTAAATCCACATGCCGAAAAGAAAAACTCTTTTTATCTCAAAAATCATATCTACAGTCCAATCTTGGCAATAACATTTCCTCCCAAATAAATAATCCACTTTTATCCTCTTACTCCCATCCAATGAATGCAAACTCTGTCTTCCGGCAGAGATAGATCTGAAGTATAGTACCTTACCGCTGCTCTCTATTCTGCCCAATTAATGTAAGAATGGCCTATAATCCAAACTGTGAATCCTGTAAAGACTAAATAGAAAAATTAATGGATATAGCATCTGTAACAACCTGACTCCCGTCTCCCTAAATGTTTTAGCACTCCTTCACTCAAACCCAATATAGCTACTTCAGTTGCTGTGCCTATACAGAAAGAATGAGTTGAAAAAATTTTTTTGACCCAAACTAACATGCAACAAACATTTCTTTAAAATCATGCTTAATTGAAATTGTGTGTGAGGAGCCCCATATTTATGAATTATAAATATAGAATTACCCCCAGGCCTGGCCAAAAGGTAATGCTTGACCAGACGGAAAACAAGAGAGTCTTTTAACCCCTTCTCGCCGATGCCCTTTTTCATTTTTGCATTTTCATTTTTCTCTCCCCACCTTCAAAATTCTATAACTCTTTATTTTTCCATGTTCAGAGCTGTGTTATGGCTTATTTTCTGCGTAATAAATTACACTTCAAAATGGTGCTATTTAATATTCCATGCCGTGTACTGGGAAGCGGGAAAAAAATTCCAAATGCAGGCTTGGATTTTACAGATTTCACTGTACGCCCCAAATGACATGTCTACTTTATTCTTTGGGTCGGTACGAGGATACCAAATTTGTATAGGTTTTATAATGTTTTCATACATTTACAAAAATTAAAACCTCCTGTACAAAATTTTGGGGGGATTTTGCCACCTTCTGGCGCTAATAACTTATTAATACTTTGGTATACAGAGCTTTGGGACATGTCATTTTTTGAGACTTTTGATGACGTTTACAATGTTATAATTTTTAGGTCTGTACGACCTTTTGATCGCTTTTAATAGAATTTTTTATATTTTTTAAAATGGCATAAAAAGTGCCATTTTCGACTTTGGGCACTATTTTCCGTTAAACACAATGAAAACCCGTTATTATACTTTGATAGATCGGGCTTTTTTTGGATGCATAGATACCTAATGTGTTTATGATTTTTACTAATGTTTATTTATATTTATATCAGTTCTAGAGAAAGGGGATTTGAAATTTTATGTTTTTTTATTATAATTTTTTTTTTTACTTTTTATTTTTACTATTTTTCAGAATCCCTAGCATACTTTAACCCTACATTGTCTGATTGATCCTACCATATACTGCCATACTACACTATGACAGTATATGGGGATTTTCTTCCTCATTCATTACAATTCATTACAGCTGACTGAAAAAATCTAGTCAGGCAAGGGAATAATAAAAGGAGCCAATTCCCAGGAGATACAAACCACTGGCCAATTCACCTGGCCAATCAGGTGTTGTTCCCAGGCAGAAAAGCCACTGCTCAAAAAGATTGGGAGATTTTACCTCTGCGGAGAGACCATGATGTTAATAATAATGGTCCCCCTCCTGAGGGTCTGGGGGACTCCATTCTGTGACACTCAAATTTAACTCACGTGCTGTCCTTTTCCTTCTGATCCTCCTTAACCCCTACGGGACTCAGCCTCTTTTGGCCTTTTGGACGAGGTCCCATTTTGCAAATCTGCCCTGTGTCTCTATAAGTGCTTGTAGCTTTGGAACAATATAAGATATCCAGGGGATTTTGAGATTGTTTTCTCGTGACACAATGGGGCACATTTACTTACGCGGTCCAGTCGCGATCTAGCGACACGTTCTCCGACACTGATTCGGGTCTGCCGGGATTCACAATGGTAATACAGCCGATATCCACTAGGTGTCGCTGCTCCGGTCCACCGGAGTTCACATGCTTCGTCCCGGTGCATGTAAGTGCTGATCATGCGACACAAATTCTTTTTTAAATTCCGCGGTCTCCCCCGGAATTTGCGTGAAAGCTGGTGCCGATGCACCAAAATCCGATCGCGTGCGCCAATATCCCGGGGCAATGCAGGGCAAATCGGAAATCACCGGAAACCCGACGAAAATGCGCGGTTCAGACCCTTAGTAAATGAGCCCCATTGTACTTCAAATTAGTTTAAAAATTTGGATGATATCTTGTGTTTAGTTATGAAAAAAAATAAATTTGGCAAAAATTTGTAAAAATTCTTTATTTTCAAAGTTCTAAATTCTCTACTTTTGATGCAGATTGTAATATTTTTTCACAATATTTTTGGGTGGAAAATGTAACATTTGTAATGGATTAAATGAAAAAAGGCTCCACAAAGTGCCTGCTGTGTGGGCACACGGACGGACATAGAAGGGAAGGAGGCCATGCAGATCAGATTTGCTATATCACATTGTACAGGCTATAATTTTTTTTGTTTTTTTTATTGTGGACCTATAGGGGCTTATTTTTTTGCCACATGAGATGTACATGAGATTTTATTAACTCTTTGTTGGTGGAGGAAATGAAAATCATCCATTTTTAGGACCTTTTTTTTTTTTTTTTTTGGCCGTCTACCATACCGTAAAAATAGTTTGTTATTTTTATTCTATGGGTCTCCACGATTACAAAAAGACCTTATTTATATAGTTTTTTCAATTTTTTTCCCATTTTTACTGAATAAAAAGTATTTTTGCGAAAATGTTAATTTTAGCATTACCGACTTTCATATGCATAACTTTTTTATTTTTCGGCTGACAAATCTGGTTAAGGGCTTATTTTTTGCGAGAAGGATTGTTCTTTTTAGTGGTCTCATTTTAGAGTGCGTAATATTTTTTTAATCCCTTTTAAGAGTATTTTTTTTAAGGTATTAATTAAAAATTATCTTTTTTAGGAATATTTTTTGCATTTCTTTCCCCGGCGTTTACTGTGCAGGTCCAGTAACGATTCTGTTTTATTATACAGATTGTTACGGACGCGGCAATACCAAATATATGGCGGTTTTCTGTGTGTTTGTGTTTTTTATAATTTATTAAGTGTTTTTATGGGAAAGTCACATTTTAGGGGCTTATATTTTTATGTATTTATTTTTTATTTATTCTAATGTGTTAAATTTAGTGTTTTTAACTTTTTTTTACGTATACATAATTGAACTTGAACCAGCGATGCTCTGATCGCTGGTTCAAGTCCAATACACTGCTCTACAATACTTTTTCATTGTAGAGCAGTGTAAACTGTCTGAGCATGCAGGCACAGTCTACAGTCAGACCCGGAAGGGATCTGAGTGCCAGGGAGATTGGGCAGCCTCGGAGCACTCAGCAGACTTCGGGGCGTGTAAGGGGTTAACACCCGCAATCAGAGTCGGCTCCGATCGCAGGTGTACTAGACAGATGACAGACACTGCTTCTGGTGCCGGCTCCATTCGTGAGTCGGTGCCAGAAGCAGGACGTTACACTACATCCCAGTGCGCTTAGTATCTAGCTGCAGGGACGTACTATAATGTCCAGTTGCACCTAGGGGTTAAGATGGTTCTACTCTTTCATTGGAGTCCAGCTGTGTTCAATTAAACTGATTAGACTTTATTAGGAACTGCACCCATAAGGTTTCACTTTCCCATATAAGAAGACTAGCACTATAAACCATACATTATAGTTGGGGGCCTGGCACTGACTTTGCCCTGAGGCCCATCACCTTCACTGCTACAGTATGGCAGTATATGGGGATTTTATAGATTATCTGTTACAATGTGCCACTGGCGCATTGTAACAAATTCACATCAACTATACAGCCTAGCGCAGTGATGGCGAACCTTTTAGAGATCGAGTGCCCAAAATGAGACCCAAAAACCACTAGCTTTTCCCAAAGTGCAAACACGGCAATTTGGGCAGTAACAAATTTATTGCTTCCAGAATCTTTGAGCTCCAATCCGACACCTTTTCCCTCTTCGGACAGGACCAAGCAGTACAGGATGGGTCACTTTACAATAGCAGACCACTACTTGGACAGCCTGAGACTGCAGGAAGATGCCATGTCTGGCAAACTCTGTGCCTGGGAGACAGCCCGTGTGCCCACAGAGATGCTTCCGAGTGCCATCTCTGGCACCAGTGCCATAGGTTCGCCACCACTGTCCTTGTGTATTACAAAGACCCAAGGCTGTAGTGACCACAGAGCCCTCTCCATACACCCTAAGTCACACGTTGGTGAGGAGTTAAAGGGAACCTGTTAACATCTTTTATTCCTCTAAACCAGCGGTGGCGAACCTATGGCACGGGTGCCAGAGGCGGAACTCAGAGCCCTTTCTCTGGGCACCCGGGCCATCGCCCCAGCACACCAGACAGGTTCAAAGCAACTTAAAAGATGCTGCTTTCAGTCATATATTAAAGTTATACTTACTTTGCTACTTGGGACTGTAAAAAGAGGGGAATGTATAGACAGGACCAAATTATCTCTGGAGGATCTTCTGCTGGCCCCACAATTCTCTGTATACAGAGGGACACTGGAAGGAAGCTAAAATGATGCAATTTTTCCATCTTGTCGTCAGGAGGCTAATATGATTAAAAGTTATTGAAGAGGGAGCAATACGTTACTGCTTTAACTTTTGGTTGGCACCTCACAATAAATTTTGGGGGTTTTGGGTTGCAGTTTGGGCACTCGGACGCTAAAAGGTTCGCCATCACTGCTCTAAACTAATAGCACCCTCAGGTAGGTTATGAAACACTTTTAATTTAAAAAAAAAACCTATTTAAAAATTACCCCAAATGTTGTGCAAAGAAGCTGAGAAGAAAACTTTTTATCCAGGGTTAGAAATGCAATTTACAGATAAAGCTTACTGAACGTGAGTCGAAAAAGATGAGAGATTCTCAATTTTAAAATTACACTGGAAGTATGGTTCTGTTATGACATTCTCCCTCCAACCTATGGCTCATCTCAGGCAAAATACTTCTCACCTCATTTGCATATGGCACTGAAGGTTTTTTTGGTTTTTTTTTAAAAGGGCAAATTCAAAAGATTGAATGCTAGAAAGGCTGTTTCATACTCTACTTGAAGTGTAGTGCTGTAAAAGCTGGTCACCGGATCCCATAAAGATCCCATAAAGAAAACAGATATCATTCAGACAGAAAGATTGATGTGATGAATAAATTGATAACATATAGAACACATATAGAAACACAAGATATTTTTAGTGCCAATGAACCTGTTCCAGGTATAGATTTTGCATTAAGTTCTTTGATCTTCAAGAAATGGCCCTATTGATTTGGTGTTCATACATGGTGATTATTCAGTTTTATGATAAATTAGCCCTATGGCAGGAGATGGCTAAAAGGGGCTTTGTCAGCATTCTACACATAAATCCAACTTTCCAATCGAGAAAAATACCTCTTTCTCCACTTGTCAAACTGTGTAACTTCCTCTACCTTCTGTAATCTCTACTTAAAGGGGTTCTCTGGAGGTGGAAAAACATGGCTGAAGTCTTCCAAAAACAGCGCCTCACCTGACCATGGGTAGTGTGTGGTATTGCAACTAAGCTCCATTCATTTCTATACAGCTGAGCTGCAGTACTGGCAGTAACCATGGTCGGGTGTGGTGCTGTTTTAGGAAGACTGGAGCCATGTTTTTCCACCTCCTGAGAACCCCTTTAATCCTTTCAAGATGAGCTTACTTCACATCAAATTACACATGTCCCTAAAAGTGTATGCAGAGGAACAATGTCACAAAGTAGCAGAAAGACACAATTTGCTGCTGCAGATAGTAATATGTTTCCTTTCTCACCCAAAGTGCATAAGTTCAGTACTTTTCTACATTGCCTTTTATCCTACCAGTGTATCTGAGTGAGTGAACAAGGGTCAAAGAAATAACTCCTGTTTCCTGGAAGTCTATTGGAGAGATCAGAGCAGCTAATTGCCATCCACCAGGTCAGAGGCAATTTAGAATTAGAGATAGACCCCGACAAGAGTAGAACTTATATAAAATGATGCATAAGTCACATAATGGTCGCCCTTTATTTCACTCACTCACAAATAGCTTGGAAATTATACATAATATGCAAATTTGCATAACATCTGACAAATAGAATATTAATTTACTTTACAATACTTTATGGAGGTTATAGAAATATACAGATGTGGTCTATGGCTCTTTAAGTGTTATTAATAGTAAGCAGCTGCTGGTGTAGAAACATGAATTGGTGGAATTACCAGTGTATTGCGTCTGGTGTGTTGGTGGGGGCAGAAGTGAGCAGCAACTTGGGGAATTTTTTGGGTAAAGAAGTGAGTGTGATTTGAAGGTAATTGTGTAGTGTGGAGTCATTAAGTCTCAGACTTCCTGTTTTTCTTGTACAACAGTTTCCCCAATGCCAAAGATGAACTATAGGTGGGTGTGTAAGAACTGATAAAAGCATCAGAGCAGAGTCCACATTTACAAACTTTGAGAAATTATTCAAAACCACCCCCAAACCATGTAGCCACAGACAGAAATGAGTCAAAGATGTTTTTGTGACTTTGACTGTAAAACAGATTTGATTTGTAAATTATGTAAACGATTGTCAATCATCATTTCTGGTAATTTTTTTTAAACAAAAAGAATTTACTACAACAATTTTTTTTTGTTACTTGCAGATAATTACCAAATCTGTTTGAAGGCAAAAGCCAGTTTAGATTTGAAAGTATTAATAATTTCAGTTGGGGCTGTTTAAAAATTAATTAGTTTCTTCTTACATCTGTCTTCATCTCCTGGCCAGCACAGAGACTCCTGTCTGAACCAGTCATTGTTTGGCATAAGTTGCCAATATTTGGCATAACTAACAGAAAAGTGTCTAATTTCTAACAAGATGAAACAAAATCTATAACCATTAAGTGGGCAAACGTCAGCTGCAATGGAGAGGAGGAGGGGTGACCACTTCCCTCTCTATAGCGATCCATGGCACATGGCCCTTAAAGGGAACCTACCACCACGATTCTACCTATAAAGGTAGATCGGGTGGTAGGTGGATGTAAGGGACGTGAGGATAGCTCTTTTTAAAGCTTATCCTCACGTCCCCGCTAACTTTTAATAAACTTTATTCTCTTAATATGTAAATTTTGCTATGTGGCTACTGGGGCGTGGAGTAGACAGACACGAGGCATTTTAAAGATCACCGCGTCCCCGAACGTCATCGGGGGGCGGCGATCGGTTGCCATGGTAGCCTCGGGTCTTTGAATCTGCAGATTCGTTACGATGAGCCAGTGGCTCATTGTAATGAATGAGCTGCAAAAATGCCATATATTGCAATACAGAAGTATTGTAGTATATGGTAGGAGCGATCTGACCATCTAGGGTTAATGTACCGTAGATGGTCTAAGAAATAGTGGGGAAAAAAAGAAAAAAAAAAGTTTAAAAAATAAAAAAAATTAATAAAATATTAAAACTTCAAATCACCCCCCTTTCGGTAGAACTGATATAAAACATAATAAACAGTAAAAATCACAGACACATTAGGTATCGCCGCGTCCCAAAATGCCCGATCTATCAAAATATAAATCCGGTTATGGCCGGCGGTGACCTCCGAGGCGGGAAATGGCACCCAAATGTCCGAAATGCGACTTTTACACCTTTTTACATCACATAAAAAATGGAATTAAAAATGATCAAAATGTCGCACAGACCTCAAAATGGTAGCAATGAAAACGTCGCCTCATTTCGCAAAAAATGACCCCTCACACATTTCCGTGCGCCAAAGTATGAAAAAGTTATTAGCGTCAGAAGATGGCAAAAATTTTTTTTTCTTTTTTGTACACATTCGTTTAATTTTTGAAAATGTATTAAAACACAATAAAACCTATATAAATTTGGTATCACTGCGATCGGACCAAACCAAAGAATAAAGCTGAGGTGTTATTTTAAGTGCACAGTCAAAGTCGTAAAAACTGAGCCCACAAGAACGTGACGTGCAGTTTTTTTTTCAATTTTTTCACATTTGGCATGTTAAAATAAATAACATTACGGGAAAGTAAAATTTGTTACGCACAAAATAAGCCCTCACACAGGTCCGTACACGTAAAAATTAAAAAGTTATGGATTTTTGAAGGTGGAGAGCGAGAAATGAGCGAAAAACCCTGCGTCCTTAAGGGGTTAAATATTGTGAGAATAATTCCCTTCTGCCATGTCATTTCATTGGTTATAACCAGCAGCAGCCTATGGAATAATAATAATTAATGGAAATATGACAAAAGAGAGACTTCTCTAATGGAAGATCTTCCTTTTACCTTAACTTTTCAGTTTCTGTTCTGTCTATATGAACAGGGCCGGTTCTAGACAAAGTGGGGCCCTGGGCAAAACTAAAAGTGGGGCCCCAAAATAAAACTATTTTATGACCAGTCACAGTCAGTAAGAGGCTCCCTTTAGTATGGTAGAACAAACTGTAATATGAATTTTATAGTAGATAGATGATAGAGAGAATGATGGGCAGCACAGTAGCTCCGTGGTTAGCACTACAGGCTTGCAGCGCTGGTAAACATCTGCAAATAGTTTGTATGTTCTCTCAGTGTTTGCCTGGGTTTCCTCTGGGTCCTCTGGTTTCCTCCCACACTCTAAAACCATACTGGTAGGTTGATTAGATTGTGAGCCCCATGGGGTTAGTGACTGATCTGGCAAGCACAGTGCAGCGCTGCGTAATCTGCCGCAAAGAGAACGTTAAATTCATGGGGGACACCAAACAATTTTTGCAGAAAATCACACAGATGCTCACTATCATTATACGCTCCCTTACACAATGGTAACCCAAATAAATAACTATATATCCATAAACCAAGCTAATGAGATAACAAAAGTCACTTTTAGATGTGCGCCAATGTATTATCCGCACAATAACAGAACCCTCTGCGCTTCATAAGAATTTGAGTGAAAACGTCATAACATAGGTGTAAATGATGGAGGACAGTGTGAAATAAAAACTTTATTCCAGAACATGTGTGTGTTTTTAGTGTTACATATAACTTTATGGACATGTTCTGGGTTGCAGTGTTAATATGTAGCCACATTAGGCGAAGAGGATTGAATGTTCATTGGATCAATTGTGTCAATTTTCGCTAAAAAATGATGACGAAATAAAAGGCAATAGAGAGAAAGTGTGTTCTTAGATAGTTTTGGATAGGAGAGGGTTAAAAACATGAATATTAGTTGATATTATTCCTTATAAAAATGTAGTAACATATAAAGTAAATATTTCCATTATCTGTGAGGTGCAGCAGCTCCTGTGTGCAGCAAATTCTCCCTGTAGCCTAAGAATCTTAAGGGGGGTTTACATAGGGCTGTATCTCTGGCTCTGTGACACATAGAACATCACTTTCTATGACAGAAGAGAGTCTCCTCTTTTAAATGAATCTAAATTTGTGTTTCTAAGTGTCAGGAAAACTGAGATGTTAACTGTTAAACTGCCGTTGGGAGTGATTTTTATATATAAAAATGGCACCTGATATTCTCACTTTAACCCGAATATCTCTGGATCCATAGCACCTAGAAACAAAATTCAAGATTCATTTGAAAGAAAAGATTCTCCACTTTCATGGGGCCTGGGCAATTGCCCACTTTGCCTACCCATAGTGCCGGCCCTGTATATGAAAATAATACAGCTAATGTAAACTGGGCTTCAGACACTATAAGAGAATGTGCGCCACTGTGTTATGCCTGCGGGGGGTAGCATGACACTGGGATTCAAGAACACCATAACAAGGTCATGCTCCCACCTCAGGTCCTCACAAGGATTGACACAGTGACTCTGCAGGATGTGCATGTGTAGGGCAGATAAAGACACAGTTCATAGCAGCCTGGTGCACAGGATAATGTTATTAGAATTACAGAATGATGATGCAGGGTGGAAGACAACATGGAACTTCAGGGCTGTCCTTCCAGGAACTAATAAGAGAGTCATAGCCTTAAAATACTAATGTAAGTCACAACTATGTCTGTGTTCTCTAACCTATGGCTCTCCAGGCATTACAACAATTAAATTGCATCAACATCCAAACAGTAGAATCAACTACAATATGACTATAAGATGATGAGACATCGTCTCTAACCATCATCATCACTAACTATGATTGCATTGGAACAAAGCTTCAGCTGTAAAAAGCATTACAACATTATGAGTTTACAGCCTTAGACAAATACATCATGGAGGTGCTCTGGTAATGCCCCCAGAGTCCTTCTGGCTCATTAGCATAATTGTAAAAGTTGATTTACTTAGGAAGGAGGCCATTGATAACAGATATAAGAAGATTACCTTGGTTACAGTGCCTGGATCTATGAGTAAGTGTCCCTGGTTTATCATGCTTAATTAAGATGGCAAGGCTTTGTTTTACAGATTTTACTGTGCAGTCCAACTGGCACATCTCCTTTATTCTTTTGGACAATACGATCAGAGACATAACACATTTTTGTATAGTTTTGTTATGCTTTACTACCTATAAAAAAAATCTAAAATCTTAAAAAATATGTCTCAGTATCAGCCATATTCTGACACCAGTAACTGTTATACTCCAGTTTCCAAAGCTAGGTAAGGTCCTATTTTTGCATGACATACCATTTTTGGACCATCAAGACCAAATATTTATGGGTGGCTTACACTCGAGTAAAAACCGACCCGAGTGTAAGCCGAGACCCATAATTTTACCACCAAAAACTGGGAAAACATATTGACTCGAGTATAAGCCGAGGGTGGGAAATGCATTGGTCACAGACCCCCCCCAGTTTAAAGCCAACCAGCCCCCTATAGTATACAGCCTGCCCCCTCTAGAATACAGCCTACCCAGCCTGCCCTCAGTAGTATACAGCCAGCCCAGCTTGCCCCCAGTAGTATACAGCCAGCCAAGTCTGCCGCCAGTAGTATACAGCCTGCCCCCAGTAGTATACAGCCACCCCAGCCTTCCCCCAGTAGTATACAGCCACCCCAGCCGGCCCCCAGTAGTATACAGCCAGCCCAGCTTGCCCCCAGTAGTATACAGCCAGCCAAGTCTGCCGCCAGTAGTATACAGCCTGCCCCCAGTAGTATACAGCCACCCCAGCCTTTCCCCAGTAGTATACAGCCACCCCAGCCTGCCCCCAGTAGTATACAGCCAGCCAAGCCTGCCCCCAGTAGTATACAGCCAGCCCAGCCTGCCCCCAGTAGTATACAGCCAGCCCAGCCTGCCCCCAGTAGTATACAGCCAGCCCAGCCTGCCCCAGTAGTATACAGTTTGCCCCCAGTAGTATACAGCGAGCCTGCCCCCAGTAGCATACAGCCTGCCCAAAGTAGTACACAGCTTGCCCCCAGTAGTATACAGCCTGCCCAGTTTGCCCCCAGTAGTATACATCCTGCCCCCAGTAGTATACAGCTTGCCCCCAGTAGTATACAGCAAGCCTGCCCCCAGTAGTATACAGCCTGCCCCCAGTAGTATACAGTTTGCCCCCAGTAGTATACAGTCTGCCCCCAGTAGTATACAGCACTGCCCCCAGTAGTATACAGCTTGCCCCAGTAGTATACAGCTTGCCCCCAGTAGTATACAGTTTGCCCCCAGTAGTATACAGCCAGCCCTGCCTGCCCCCAGTAGTATACAGCCAGCCCAGCCTGCCCCAGTATTATACAGCTTGCCCCCAGTAGTATACAGCGAGCCTGCCCCCAGTAGCATACAGCCTGCCCAAAGTAGTACACAGCTTGCCCCCAGTAGTATACAGCCTGCCCAGTTTGCCCCCAGTAGTATACATCCTGCCCCCAGTAGTATACAGCTTGCCCCCAGTAGTATACAGCAAGCCTGCCCCCAGTAGTATACAGCCTGCCCCCAGTAGTATACAGTTTGCCCCCAGTAGTATACAGCACTGCCCCCAGTAGTATACAGCACTGCCCCCAGTAGTATATAGCCTGCTCCCAGTAGTATACAGCACTGCCCCCAGTAGTATACAGCTTGCTTCAGCATTAAAAAAAAAAATTATATACTCACGCTCCGATGGCCCCGGGGTGCAGCGCTGCTCCCCCCATGTCCGCGCGGCTCGTCTTCAGGCTTCCGTGCCCGTCTTCTTTCTTCTGCTGGGCGCCGCCATTGCTCTCTCCCGGCCGGTGCCTAGTATGACGCGCCGCTGCTGACGTCATACAAGGCGCCGCCCAGGGGGAAGAACATGGCGGTGCCCAGCAGAAGAAAGAAGACGGGCGCGAAAGCCTGAAGACAAGCCGCGCGGACATCGGGGGAGCAGCGCTGCACACCGGGGCCACTGGAGGGTGAGTATATAAGTTTATTATTTCTTAAGTATTTTTTAACTCGTGTTTAACTTTATTGACTCGTGTATAAGCCGAGGGGACGTTTTTCAGCACATTTTTTGTGCTGAAAAACTCGGCTTATACACGAGTATATACAGTATTTGTCCATTATGGCTTTTTTTATTATGACATTTGTAAGGGTAGCAGCGTAGTTGTTACCTTGGGTAAACGGACACTTTTGTGAGACACAGCAATGACGAAGTTCGTTTGGTTGAACTGGCCGCAAACTGTTTTATTTTCATTGAAAATTTAAAGGCTGCAAAACAAAGTATAAATAAAATAAAGTTCTAGGCCATCTGGCCACTACCTGAACATAGGTTCTCCTACCTACCATAGACTGTGCCTACAGCACAGCCTCCTAAACAACACACAGCAGCAAACTCACAGTTGTATTCCCCAGGGGCAGGGTGAGACCTTTGGGTCAGCACTGCTCATCTTATTTCAGCCCAGCACAGGTGTAGGATGATAGTATGGACAGCCAAAAACCTGGACTGTCGGGTTGGAGTGGGGCCCACCCTCACTTCCCCAAAAATTATTTTTTTACAGTTTTTTTTGTCTTATATTAATAATCTTTAATTAGGGGAATAGAGTATTGGACTTCTCAATGAAAGCAGCCACACTAGACAACCCCATAGATGCTGCCATTGCTATTGATCAGGGCATCTAAGATTAAAAACTGTCACAGTTAAATGTAGTTTCCTGCCCTTGGTGTGGGCTCAGTGGCCAAGCCGGTGCTATCTCAGAGCTGTGCATGTATAGTGCTATGCTACCTTCCCGCTGCAGCGCATATCTACAGGGTGAGGGTGGAAGGAGTTAAGAAGATCATTTCTGAGAATCATTTACATGCCATAAATAAGTATCTCACTAAGAAATACTTTTCTCAAAAACGAGAAGAGAAACAAAAACTTTCTTGTAACTTCTCACAAAAAGTAAATATTTGGGAAATACACTATTATACACTTCTTGCTTACAAGATCTGCATCCTCCCAACACAGGGCCACTTTTAGACATAGTAGTGCCCTTGGTAAAACTAAAAGTGGGGCCCCAAAATAAAACTATTTTGTGAACAGTCACAGTCTGTAAGAGGGTCCCTGTAGCCATGCACAATAATAACACTTTGTAGTTTAAAAACAGTAGTATGTGCATGTGTGTGCATTCTTCTTCGTGGTGCATGTGAGTGCATTGTCTTGCGAAAGTTAAATTCCACGTTCAGTCCAAATCAGTCGTATCCGATGGCACGCCCCCCCCCCTTGATTTCTGCCGCATGAAAGCCAGCACAGCTGCGCCAAAAAACGATCACGTGTGATACTAGAGCAGACATCTGTTAAATACCTGTCAAAGCTGCGTAAATCCGAAAACGATGCACAGTCCGACAGAAGTGCGATCTGCAAACCTTAGTAAATAAGCCCCAGTGTGCACTCTGGCCGCAGTACAGACACAGATTCTTGGTGCGTCTGTTTAGACGTTCTTGCTTACTAAGTTTAGTGCTATCGACTTGCATGAGGTAAGCAGAGGCCGCTGAAATCTTGGTGCCAGTCTCGAAATCCCCTTCTCACGACATTCCACTTTGGCACGTTCATGAAAACGCATGACAATATGTGTTGCCAAAGCAATAAGTTCATACAAGGAGGTTTGGCACATCTCTTCCTGCCATCTTATCTGTGATAAGAGAACTTTCCAGAAAGCAGCAACTAGGGCATCATTATTCTATGTTATCTCTGCAGCAAGAATCTGGAATTGAATGACTTATTGTCCAACTGACCGTCTGTCCTGACCCAGACAAAGCAGAGCAGATGCTGTAGATAAAACTCTTCCTGGTTCCTCAAAACTGTCCAAAAAGTAGTCAGAAATGTTGCCCAACTTCCTAGAGAGGATTAGCCAAAGACAAATCTTCTCCAGAAAGCAATGAAACAATGAAAGCCACCTTAGAATGCTCAGTAGGTAATTCCCAGCCCAAAGCTATTTACCAGGGTGTGTGCATACTTCCTGAGGACCAGAGCTCCATCCAGTTGAAGTTTTGCTGCTGTTAAGGCTGTTGCCTGTTCCAATAAAGGACTGTAAGTTATACTTATACCAACTGAGTGATCCTTGAATCCAACTGTACCCCATCACGGACGCCCCATCCTTTATCCCCAGGGATCCCTATCTACACACTAGGGTTGCCCCAGGGAGAAACCTACTCTGTCAGCATCTCCCTCCATTTTCTTGCACACACCACCTATCAGGATGAGTATGAGTCCTCCGCTCCTGATACCAAGGGCGTTATCCCTGGACTTCTCCAGTATTCACCCTTTCACCCCTATACAGAAATCTGGATCTGGAGAGAGAGACGCCGCCCGTGCCCTAAGGAAACTGGAGCATGGGCGGACACGGCGACTGAAGGTAAGCCTGTGGCGGGTACATGACCAGAGGCAGAACCCATCGTCACTGGTACAGTCCAACATAACTGTGTTGCATGCTATATGTTAACCCCTTCCCTGCGATGCCCTTTTTTGCTTTTTTGCGTTTTCATTTTTTATTCCCCACCTTCAAAAATCTGTAACTTTTTCATTTTTCCATGTACAGAGCTGTGTTATGGTTTATTTTCTGCGTAACAAGTTACACTTCAAAATGGTGGTATTTAATATTCCATGATGTGTACTGGGAAGTGGGAAAAAAATTCCCAATGCAGTGAAATTGGTGAAAACAACGCATTTGCGCCGTTTTCTTGTGGTCTTGGATTTTACTGTACATCCCAAATTACATGTCTACTTTATTCTTTGGGTTGGTACGATTACGGGGATACCAAGTTTGTATAGGTTTTATAATGTTTTCATACATCTACAAAAATTAAAACCACCTGTACAAAAAATGTTTAGGGATTTTGCCATCTTCTGGTGCTAATAACTTTTTTATACTTTGGTGTACAGAGCTTTAGGAGGTGTCTTTTTTTCGACTTTTGATGATGTTTACAATGTTATCATTTTTAGGACTGTACAACCTTTTGATCACTTTTTATAGAATAATTTATATTTTTTAAAATGGCAAAAAAGTGCCATTTTCGACACGGTTAAATGCAGTGAAAAATGGTTATTATATTTTGATAGATCAGGCATTTTTGGACACGTCAATACCTAATGTGTTTTACTGTTTATTTATATTTATATCAGTTGTAGAGAAAGGGGGGTGATTTGAAATTTTTTTTTTTTTTCTGTTTTACAGACTCCCTAGGGTGCTTTAAATACCAAAAGAAAGAGCTGCAAAAAAGTAGGTATATCCTTTATTAACATTCCATACAAATCTATACAAGCATATATATATATATCACAATGGGGAAAACAATTGACAGAGGAGAAACAAATAGTCCCAGATGAAAAATGGGACATCCACAGAGTATATTTTACCCCCCTTCCCTACATAGGGCTGACTGTCCTAAACCCGTGATGACGCCAGTCCAGGCGAAACATGTCAGGTGGGCTTAGCTGATGTGTTATACATTTTAATGCGCAGCAACCAGTGTTCTATACTTACCACTACCCCTAGGAATTCTAACTATAGGCTCCTATGCTAGGTTTAACCTGGGGCTGATAGTACCTTATCATTTGTGGTCTATTAGGAATATAGGGATAATATAGGGAGAATACTGTCTGCAACTCATAATAATGAATGGTATCTGGGAGGAAGTGGAAATAACTCCTCTCATCTAAATACTTTGTTGTCTTTTGACAGTGTCCCTATATCCCATTCTATTAGAAGTTCGGGCACTGCTTGTTTGTAATTTTAATCTCTTTCACTGAATCGGTCTTAATAAATATGAAATAAAAGTTATATTTTATTCTATCACTTTGGCCCAAGTGGACAAAAAGGGATTCTTTGGTCGCAAGCCGGGCGACTTTTTGGTAAAACGTGTTAGAGTTTATTCAGTGTCTCAGTTTTTCGGACTCAGGACTGAGCTCTATCTTTTCTATGGCAATTGATGCGTGAAAAACGCATTGCACTTTCATTGCACTTGCAAGTGTCTCAGAGTGCATTCGTTTTTGATGCATCTCCATAGACTTGTATGGTGCGTTTTTCACGTGCGTGACTTGCAAAAGTAGAGCATGTCGAGATTTAAACGCGCATTAAAAAAACCGCGCCTGTGTGCGTGAAAAAAAATGCAAGTCTGAAAAGACCCATTGGTTACAATGGGTCAGAGTGCAATGCAAGTTCTGCGCATCAAAAGCACGCGCAGAAAACGCGCCTGAAAAACGCAAGTGTGAAAGGGGCCTTAGGGACGTAGTGAGCCAATGATAGTTTATTAGAATTATTAATTTCACAACATTTTCCTATACACACCTCGCAAAATATACATCAGATGGAAAATGTAAAAATACAGGGAGTTACATATGAGATCCAAGGTCCCAGTGACAATTGAATTTTCCAAATTGTTTGCTGTCATGGAAAGAAGGATTATCAATGAAACTTCATTACAGACACCGTATAGCTGATCATTGCAGCCTGGGATGAAACGAAAGAATCCAGAGAGCTTCGCATACGGTCATAGTGTAACTAGGGGTTGTTTGGAAGTCCTTAAGTAGGGGACCGCCTCTATATATGTCCAAAATGTTTCAAAAATCTATTTGATGATAGCAAACGCGACTCCCTACACCAGTGATGGTGAACCTTTTGGAGCCGGAGTGCCCAAACTTCAACCAAAAGCCACATATTTATTGCAAAGTGCCAGCACAGCAATTGAAGCAGTAATGTATTTGTTCTTTGACAACTTTCAATCATTCAGCCTCCTAAAGACACCAACGCAGTTAAAAGGAGGAGGGCAAATTCATCTATCATTGTAGGAAGATTCTGGAGGAAGTCCTGTCCTGTCTGGTGAACTTCATGCTGGGGTGATGGCCTGGGTGCCCATGAGAGGGCTCCGAGTGCCGCCTCTGGCACCAGTGCCATGGGTTCGCCACCACTGCCCTACGCCAAACCCCTGGAGTATCCAATAATACTAAAGTTGACTCCCTGGAAGTGAGGTGGGGAGAATCAGATTTTTTGTGTAGAAACTAGATTCAACCTAACCCAAGAACAACAACGTTAACATAGTAGTTTTCTTTTCTCTCTGGGGTGCTGGTTTAATGTCGGGCCCCATGCCTACCACATTGGAGAGGTAGATTAACTAAAAGGTAACCTACCACCACGGATCTACCTATTAAGGTAGATTCGGTGGCAGGTTCCTCTAATGTACAGTTGTAGAGCCATTTTTGGGGCTAATTCTTGCGTGGCTGATAACTTTAATAAACTATAATTCGCCCAATATGTACATTTTCTAAAGAGGATACTGGGGCGTGGAGTGGCCGGAGCTGAGGCTACACGGCGCAGCCGCCTACCCTGAGATCTTCCTGGTAGCTGCACGCACTCGTCTGTGAACCTGAGTTATGCGCAAGCCGCAGACTGGGAGGTAGTAAACATTACCTATTTAACTACACATTAGGGCACTTTAGTTAAGATACATAATCCTACCCATAACATTAACCCCATCAAATATTAATAACTAACTAACTAACATAACTAAGAAATGATGACACAAGGCTTCCTGTTGGGCAGAAAAGGTCACAGCTATTTATTGCTGATAAACTCAATTATTATTATTTTAATATTCTCAAAATCAACCACAATCTCTGTTCATTTCTTTGGAAACCATAGGAGCCGAAGCAGTTTGCTGATCCGGGCTCATGAACCACCACTTCAACTTCTGAGAAAAATCCACATCAATTCTTTTTTCCGCCAGTTGTGACTTGAGATGATCACCGGAAAACAATTATTCCTTTAATACTCACAAAAATTAACCACAATCTCCATCCGTCTATATGTAAACCATAGCTGCCCAAAGCGGTTTGCTCAACCGGACTCCCGAATCAGCACTTCGACTCCTGGGCAAAATCCACATCAATTCTCATTTTCTATCAGCTGTGACGTGAGATGATCACCGAAAAACAATAGTTCCTTTAATACTCTCAAAATTAACCACAATCCTCTTCCATCTCTTTGTAAACCATAGCCCGAAACGGTTTGCTCAATCGGACTCCAGAATCAGCACTTCGACTTCCGGCAAAATACACATCATAGTAACCGTAGGGAGGGAGGGATGGACAGCTTGAAGATGGCGCAGACAAGAGGAAGTGCAAGCCCAGTGCCTGCCCTATAAGGGCTCAGCTATGGGAGGGATTGAGCAGCAGCAGGGAGGAGAAAGGAAGCAAATACCACCCCTATTTAAAGTGCAAATGTCCAATGTAATAAATTGCAACACCAGGACACCCCCAGTCCGTGGGCACCCTCCTTTTAAGATATTTAGGTTGCCCCCGCCCCACCTCCAGGGGGTGGTGGTCAGGAGATGAGTTTGGTATCATTGGATAGATTTTTGAAAATGTTTTGAGATCTTTCCATCCCGACCTTTTTGTTACCCCATGTATATATACACATGATTTTTTTTTACAAATCCCTTTCAAGATAATGTTCCATGGTGTTATTTGCATATTTGCACACCCTTATTTTACTTCTCTTTATAATAGGTGTAAACCATATTCTGATAACATTTACCAAAAATAATTGACTTACTGGTAATTCTCTTCCTTGTAGTAAAAGAGGTAATTCTGTGAGAAAATTACACCCTGTAACTGTGTAAGAGCAAAAAAAAACAACAATAACCACAAAGAAAGAACATTGAAACAGAAGTTACCTACATAATGCAAGTTGAACCAGCATTTGCTGGGTGCTGCAGCTTTGCAGCCAGCCTGTAAAATATGCCAACCTTAGCTTCCTGAGGAGTATTTTATGGGGTTGTCTGGTTTGCCAAACACATTTAAACGACATATTAAGGCTTAATTTTATTATTTGTCCCCTATGATCTAACAATGCACCTCCAACCGTTCTCCCAATCTGATTTATGGTTTGGGTGGCATTTCACTGCTAAAGCCAATCAGGGGCATACGCACTGGTATAATGCTTTAATGATGGAAACCATCATGAAAAATAAAGTGGAGATGAACTTTTAGCTTGTGCTTTGCTGTATTGGCCAATTACCGCCTGCTCCATACAGGGGTTCTGGTCCTGTATCTATGTAGTAGGCTTGGTTCTGGTACTCTAACTATATATTATTCTTGGTACTGGTACCATATCTATGTAATAATCTTGGTTCCGGTACTGTATCTATATAGTAATCTTGGTTCTGGTACCAGATTTTTATAATAAGATTATGTTTGGTATTGTTCACCATATCATATGCTTAGTTATGTTGTGTGCAACAAGTTTTGCCATATTACTGTTTTCATGCACTAAATGACAGATCATTTAAAACCTCTAGACCATTGAGGAAGTAACAGTCCATTTAAAGCCCAGGGCCTGTGAAAGATTTAACTTCTACTACTACTCCACATCACAAATATAAGATGGTAAACTAATGTGCATGGGGGAGGGCCCAAAATATGCCAAACAGGGGCCCTGAAGTTCTTAGTGGCAGCCATGTAGCTATGTTCAGCATGGGAGAGCAAACCCCCCGAATGGCTCCACCATATATAACAATATTACCACCATACACTGACCATATATAGGTAGATGCTGCTCTACTCAGGGCTTGATTGGAATCCTATAAATAATCACAGTAAATAGAAATGTAGTGACTTACATTTCATCCACATTCCCCATCTTTACATCCGACTAGGGCCATTATAACTTACCTGCTGTGTCTTATATTTGTAAAGTTTGCAACACATATTTGGTGAAATATTTGGATCATGCTATATATGTAGGAAAGCCACAGGTTCCTCCCATTTTCATGTTATAATTGCTGTTCATGTTGGCAGATATAAAAATAAGGTCTTCCCTTTCTGTAGACTGTAGACTCCCCCTATATATTCAACATAATAATATTACTTTGTTATCCCAATACATGGAGGATATGGGTAGTAGTACTGTGCTGTGCTAATATATTGAGGACAGGAGAGTAGTACTGTCCATACATGGTGGTATTAAGTGGAGTATTAATACTGTATTTTGCTCTGCCCACATATGGAGTACAGGAGTAGTAGAACTGTGCTGTGCTTATATGTGGAGGACAGCAATAGTGATTCTGTGTTTTGCCCATATATGGATGATAGGAGTAGTAATACTGTTTCTAAAATAGAAGTAGAAGTACTGTGCTATTTCTCCATACATAGCATAGAAGAGTTAGTGCTTTGCTGTTCCTAGAAATGAAGGATAGATGATATATCAATCTGTCTACACCAGAAAACTGAAATAATGGTCACCTGAAATGCTGAGTGCCACAATTGATGAAGGTTTTAGACCATTTTGAGGAGGTGGTCACACATACCGATAGCGCAATGTTTACAAACGCAGTTCTAGCATACAGGGGTAGGTCTCAGCCCAATGGCAGATGCGATTGGTAATCAGAACCCGGTTGCTTGTATTGTTTTAATGCTAGACATCTAGTTACCGATCTCATGTGTTTTCACAGAAATGCATATGCGATCGGGCCAAGGACCCTACTCCCTCAGCGTTTACAACCACAGCGTTAGCAGTATGTGTGACCGCACCCTTGGTGCGCGACCACACGTTCAGTTTTTTAGATGCAGCTTTTGATGACCAGCCCTGGAATGGAATATAAGAAGAAGGAGGAGCATAACCTTTCAATTATTTGTCTCAACCCATTATCATCAACACCTGCTTTTGGCTTCAAAAATTGCATCTGAAAAACAGAATGCATGGACGCACCCTCAGACTGATTGGGGCACATTTACTTACCCGTCCCATTGACGCCGCCAATCCGGAATATCCAACGAGGATTCGGAGCTGCCGCTATTCACTAAGATTTTGCGTCCAATTTCCTGCATGTGTCGCTTCCCCGCTCAGGTCTGACGGAGTTCACCATCTTCTTCCCGGTGTATGCTGATTTGCCATTTTTTAATTTTTTATTTTGCCATCTTCTGGTACTAATAACTTTTTCATACTTCATTGTACGGAGCTGTGGGTGATGTCATTTTTTTGCGACTTTTGATGATGTTTTCAATTATATTATTTTTAGGACGGTACGACCTTTTGATCACTTTTTATAGATTTTTTAATTATTTTTCAAAATGGCAAAACAGTGGCATTTTCGACTTTGGTCGCTATTTTCCATCACGGGGTTAAATGCAGTAAATAATTGTTATTATATTTTGATAGATCGGGCATTTTTGGATGTGTCAATACCTAATGTGTTTTTGATTTTTACTGTTTATTTATATTTATATCAGTTCTAGGGAAAGGGGGTTGATTTGAATTTTTAGGTTTTTTTATTATAATTTTTTTTTAACTTTCTTTTATTTTTCTTTTTACTATTTTTCAGACTCCCTAGGGTACTTTAAACCTAAGTTGTCTGATCGATCCTATCATATACTGCCATATTACAGTATGGCAGTATATGGGGATTTTCCTTCTCATTCATTACAATGTGCTGTTAGCACATTGTAATGAAAGGGATAAAACGAGACAGCCTCCGGTCTTCGGAAGACCTAAGGCTGTAATGGCGATGGATCGCCACTCCCTGATGACGTCACGGGGAGCAACGATCCTCGGCAAGATGGCGGGGCGCCCATTGAAGCCGCTGGCATCTTTTTGAAAGCAAAGCTGCTATCACTGGGATAACACCCGCGATCAGTGCTAGCAATATGCAACAAAGTCTCACAGCCCTCTCCGTGTACTGGGACCCAACGCACGTCGTGAATACATGTTGGGCGGTCGTGAACCGGTTAAGGGTGAGTAATTCAGGTGGTATGTCTGCGATGGCTGCTGACTCAATTTATACACCCCTGTTCTTGTGATCTGTGGAAGTCCCATCGCTGATGGTGACAGTTCATAGTGAGGGGTCTCAATTTTAGTTTTATCCTGGGCCGCACTTTGTCTAAAACCAACCCTATGCCCAGATATGTAAGATAAGAGTAGCAGTGCTGTGCTCTAGCTATATATACCATATACACTACTCAAAAAACTTAGGGATATTTGGCTTGTGGGTAAAATTTCCTGATAAACCTAAATTGCACTTTATCCTTTACAGGCGAACTTACAGGAAGACTTACATTTTCCATAAATTTTACCTTAAAGCCAAATATCCCTAGCTTTTTGTGGCTAGTGTCCAGGGCCGGCGCTATGGGTAGGCAAAGTGGGCAATTGCCCAGGGCCCCCAAAAGGGGAGAATCTCTTCTTTCAAATTAATCCAGAATTGTGTTTCTCGGTGCTACGGATCCAGAGATATTCTGGTTTAAAGTGAGAACATCAGGTGCAATTTTTATATACAAAAATCACTCCCAATGGCAGTTTAACAGTTAATATCTCTATTTTCCTGACACTTAGAAACACAAAGATTCATATAAAAGAGGAGACTGTCTTCTTTTATAAGAAAAAATAAGTGAGGTTCTATGTGTCACTGAGCCAGAGATACATCCCTCTGAAGTATAGCCCCCTCCAGATTCTTAGCCATCAGGCTACATTTCAGGGAGAATCCACTGCACACAAGAGCTGCTGTACCTCACAGATAATGGAAATATTCACTTTATATGTTACAACATTTTGAGAAGGGATTATATCAACTAATATTCATGTTTTTAACCCTTCTCTATGCAGAACTATCTAAGAACACACTTTCTCTCTTATTGCCTTTATTTCGTGGAGTAGCCTGGCCTACCTGAAGTAGCCTCTTCTAGAAAAATACCATATATAATGTTCAATTTTATTTTTTAACGTCAAAATTGTAAAAATTGGAAGTGAAAGGGTTAATACCCCATGGTTATATTCCCGGGTGAAGATGCTTATCATCTATCTCTCTAGTTACCTGTATCATGTAATCTCACCATTTATATATCTCGCTTTTTCTCTATCTAATGATTAATCAATCTTCTATTTCTCTTCTACTGTATTTACCTCTCTTATCCATCTACTGTATATATCATCTACTTTATAGTTCTGCATCAAGAAATCTCTATCATCTTTCATATTTATTTTCTATCATAACAATTAGAATTAATAATTCTTTATTTATATAGCACACACAGTATTTCTCATCTATTTGACAATTAGGCTTTTCATAATTTTGGAAACGAGGATTAAAAATAATAAAGCTTCATTGGAGATGCCTTTGATAACTCTGACTATTGAAGCCTGGGGCTAAAGTTCAGTAAATTACCAGCATCCAGAGAGTTTTACCAGAGGTCACAGTGAGCAGAGAGTGGATAGAGTTTGTAACCATGGATGTTATGTATGTCTGGGGTTCTTAAGTTGGACACTGCCTGTATATCCAAATAGCACAAAGGAAAACTTATTTTAACATTATTTTGGTTATAGCAGTTTAAAACTGTATGATTAATGCATTCTGATTTACAGTAGCATCAAGGTAGATGAGATTTGTAGGTTTGAAAGTCGAGCAATGGTAAGTGGACAGAAGATGGAGAAGAGTCTGCAGGATCACACAGGAGGTTTGAGACAGCACTGGAGAATTACATTTGAAGGTAAATGGCAATAATGTTTGTAAGCCTGACCCAGAGCCCCACAAAAAAATTAAATTAAAGTGGCCAACCCCTTTAATGGCGCTGTGGGACCATAGTCTAATGGTAATAAACAGACCTGACTTAATCATCTAGAATTATATGCTCCAAGCCCAGTGGAGCAAAAATATTTTCTACCTCCATCCCCCTCTGCGTTCTTGTGTTTCCTGTGGTTAGAGTATTTTTGCGCTGCTGAAAACCTTTGCATGTAGCTTATGGACAAGTTTCTCTGAAAACACTTCTACATAACAAGACCTGTTTCCTCTTTCCAAAATAGCAAACCAAAAAGTAAACCACTGGTAGATAAAACTATGAGAAGGATTATGTGAGGCTCCCTACATATATTTCCTACAACAGTATTCTACTACTGCTTCCGACACATTGAACAAACCCTTTTTTGGACTTAGTATTTAGGGTATTAAGTGAGGACTGGATCCTGAGGAATAAGGCCCTGTGGGCATCTTTCAAAAAAAAGTAGGACAAGCCTGTTGAAATAGAGGACCAAGATCCAAAGACAGTCTTCCATGTAGCTGAACATGATCTTTAATATACAAAAGCAATATACCAAACTGACCACTGCTTTAAAGGGCTTGTTCACTTTCAACAGATAATTGATAATACTTTCTGTATCAAGAGCAAGTTACCTCTGATGCTGTTATTTATCAGGCACATTCATTAGTATGTGGAGTAAATAGTTTAAATACTGGTCTGTGGTGATGTAATGTCACACAGGTGCAGAGCTCCCTAGTATCACAGAGAATAAAGAAAACTCTTTCTTATAATGAGTTGTGCACCTGTGTGAAATCTCATGACCATGGACTGTTTTTTGTCCACAGTAAGTAAACAATGAAGATTTCTGTGTAATGACAGCAATAATATATTTTGGAAAATTGGTTACCTTTAAATGCCTTTAAATTTATAAAATCTCTAGTTAAAGAGTACCTGAGAGACTTCCGGCACTTGACAAGTAGCTTGTAAGTGATCGCTGGCATCTCCTACTCATCTTCAGCTCATGACCCAACTAAATTTACATAAAAACACAGCTTACCGGCACTGGGTGGCACTTTCATGGACCGGTACCTAATGTGGGAACAACAGGGAACACCAACACTTGGTGCTATCTTCCAAAATGGCCACTGCAACACACAGCACTGGAGATCCTCCCAAGTTGCCAGCTCTGGATACCCAAGACTGAGCAGTTACAGAAGAACATGATCTGGTTCGTAAAAATAAGTGCCTGTGGTGCAAGATAAAAGACCCGGAGAGTCGCTCCAGGCGTAATAACCTGTGGGGGGTGGCTATCCCTGAGTTGGTCCCCCAGAGAGACCTTGAATTTTTGTGTACGAAACTTTTATCTTACTTACTGGGGATAACTCACAAATGTAAAGTGGAATAGGCTCACTCGATAGGCCCTGCCCCAAAACAGTACAAACATGAAGGTGTGCACCCAGGCCTTTCTGAAAAAAAAAATCACCAGCTCCAAACTCTACAAGAAGCAAGTTCACCTTGCACTGGCTTATCCCAACACTCATCGCATTTATGATCCTGACAGTGCCATGTCAACGAACAATTCACTGGAAGAAGTACGAGAATGCCGCAGATCACACCCACCATTGGGAAGACACTCGCCAGCAAGTTCTCAAGAGCCTAAACACCTCCTATCTTCAAAACAGCAGATGCAGAAGAGAACATCCTGACTGAGATTTGAAGATTGATTTTCCTTCCACAGTACCCTGTAGGTACATGTTGTACTGTTGTGAGTAATTGCTCTTCTATCACTGAGTGCTGGTGGTGGACTTGCCATCATGTTGTCTACACAAGGAATGATCTCCTATGTTTGTGATGTCTCTACTGACGTTATCTAAAGGCCTGAGGCAGTCTAACCTTTAATTCCTAAACCTAAGTTCTTGGATAAAACCTGTATGCTTTTGCTACATTTTTTTTGTTTACCGTCATCAGCAAAGCTGCACCTCATGTCTGGGAAAAATATTGCATCCTGAGATATTACAGGCTTACACTCCCCCCCCCAAAAGCTTCTCATTTTACGTCATCTAAGATGACTTAAGGGAAACATTGCATTATTACAGAAGACCCATTAGCCTGAAGAGAACTTCCATAGGATGAGGCGCGTGTTTGATAGTTTCTGTGTATGGCCCACCTGCACTACACAATAAGGCAGGCATTTTGGTTTTGGTGGGCAGAAATTTTCCATATATTATTACAGAGATATACAGAGATGCTGAAGGTAGAATATACTGTATATACTGCAGCTAAGGTCAGTGACACTCTAGTTTCTGCTTTGTTTATGGCCCTAATGATGGACATTGATTTACTGGGATCCTATTAAATTTTACCTCCTAAATTGCTGTTGGCTGACTCTTATCTAGTGGTTCATGCAACTGAGGATTGTAGGAACCCTAACATATCATAGGTTCAGGGAACTAGGGATGATGGAATCCTGTCTGGTTTCATGCTATATTTAGATATTTGAGACACCTGGAGAGCCAATAGAGAGGGAATATATTAATTTCTTCCATGTCCATAACTCCTGGTCTCGTCTAAATTATTGTTTGTCCTCCTCTGAGCTGTCAAGGAGAATCTCTCAGGTAAGCATATAAAGCATCGTAATCTCTGACGACTCACCTCTGTTAATTTTCTTAGAATATTCTATTCTCGGAGGATCTGATTATTTATGTAGTTTCCCCTCTATTTTAGCTCAAAAAGTGGACTTTCACATCCAACCGAGAGGAAGATGGCTAGCATATATTACTCAGAACCCACCACAATCTAATGATCCCCAATTATGTTGTGATGCGCTAAGATGGCAATAAGAGGTCGCATAATGGACCACACCATACGATTTGTGAAACGGTCAATAAGTGTGATTATGAATACTAGCTACAGCAGAAAGAGTCACTCTTCTACATCATTTTAGAAGCTAATCTTTAAAGATATGGAAACAAGGTTGGCACACTTTGCCAAGGGCCCCAACCCTTCCTCCCCTATACTTTACCTAAAAAATCATTTGGGTACAGTATATATTAATGTATTAATCCACTAGAAATTGTGGAGATTTTAAAGACGTATTATGCTGACCTTTATTTTGTTCCCCCAGGACAAGTCCCACCTCCGCCTGAATAGTTGATTCCATGAACTTACCTGCCCAGTAGGTGACCTCCCCAGTGACTCAGGAGGAAGTTGCCATAAAAGGATTAAATTCATCTAAACCCCTGCACTAAGATGGCTATGTAAGGGAATTTTTTAAAATAATGAGAGCATGAAGCTCTATAATAATTATATATCAGGTGTTCGGGTCCCGGATGTTGCCAATACAGCATACATCACAATTTTACCAAAGGAAGGCAGAGATCACCTAGTACCAGTCACATATGGACCAATCTCTTTAAAGAGTAACTGTAAATTTACTGACAAAAATTCGTTTTGGTACAGCTGGGGAGAGACATTGACAACAATTCCAATGATACCTGTATGATGCTGCTGGCTTCTTTCTAGCTGTAGATACAAGCTGGTATATCCATCCCATCATCATTTCTTATTAAAGACATCCAAATAAGGAAGAGAAGACGCGTCACTCACCATTATGTGAAAATTTATTGTAGCCAACAGGAGCAGGTAGAGAGGTGCCGGACACGCTACAAACGACGGACCGTTTTGCGCAGGAAGCGCTTTCTCAGGTCTGTGACGTCATGTGGTGGGCAGGAACTATGCTTATTAAAGGACATCATTTCTTATTTGATGAGTTCTCGTCGGTTGCCATGGGCAACTAGAACAGTTTTGCTCTGACACTTTTTATTAAACTCCCCCAGGCTTCTTTATGTCCATAACCTGACCATGGACAGATTTCTATCCACTGTAAGTATACAATAAAGGTTCTTTCTGAATGACAACAAGCAGAGATCTAGAAAACCATGTGGAATTGATACAGAGAGTACATTGGTAAGTTTTTTAACTTTTGATTTTAAAAACAGCTACATTTGTTTGCTAAAAATGGACAACCCCTCAATTTAAGCCAAATATTCCGTAACATGGACTTGTGTGTTTTATTTACAGAAGAAGATCAATCTTTGTCTATTCCGCCTTAGGTCTATCTTTTGGCAATTCCTATGCATTTGTGGTGTTTTATTTTATTTAGCTTCTTTGGTGGGGGAGGGGGTAGGCCTCTAAAAATGTTTCAGTTGGTGCACTTTTTGCTTTGGCAGAAAGAAAACAAATTGTTGATTAAAAAAATGATGATGATTGCTTTATATTTGATTGTTATTTTCCTGCCGTGAGATGTGTGGATAAACGTATCTGTCTGGAATGTGATAATTGCACAATAACTTTTGTTGCAAATCACGAAACTTCCAGACATTCACTGACTATCCCGAGAGTTTTACGGGTGTGTATAAAGGTCACTCACATTACTCTGACATGTTTATTCCCAGTTTAACAGAAAAAAAGATATTTCTTCAATGTAAACTGTGCAATAACTGCTAAGCTCCATAAATCTTGAAAATTCTAGGAAGTAAAAGGGAAAGTCTGACATCTGCTTCTGTTATGTCACTATGTACCAAAGGCTTCAGATAAGAAATACTGTATATCATATTACATATACAGTATATTAGAACGCAACAAGTGTTTAAAGACAACACTTATCCATAAGTGCTCTTAGGGGACCTCAGGAAATACAAGCTTTTTTTTTTGGGCAATAATATTTTATTCATTCACTTTGTTCCTTCGCCGCCTCTAGGAGCCATAAACATTGTGTTTTGCCACAAGCAAGTTGTATGATACTATTCAATGTTCTATTTGTTTAGTCCATGTTCTGTTTATTAGTCAATAACCAGTGTGATGAGCCCCCACTCTCGAGTTCAATCACGGGGTACACTTACACTAGGTGGTCCTGCAATTTAGCCCATAAAGCCACCCCACTAGATTCTACTTCTCTAGTACCCAACACCTGATTCTGTAACCCCTTATTCTGTAACCCCCTACCACTTATGTGCCTATGGAAAGTTACTGCTTAGAACCCCTATACTCTCCGATACAGTCATACACTTATTCAATACACTTATGACAGCAGCCATCACTCGCAATTACGGCTTACAAGATGCCTACAACAGGACCGCACAGCCAGATACACACTCTTCTAGGTGCTGTACAATTTACCAGGACACAAGGTCCCGGGTCAATGGAACTGCTGAGAAGCCCGTACCTTGGTACCTGGTGCAGGTAGGGAATGTGATAGGCCTGCCTTAAAATGATCTATCTTTTCAGCATTTCCACAATCCATCCGCAAAACAGTTGTGCCGCCTGCTGCTATACCCAGGCTTACCCACAATGGACTGCTGTTGACACTGCTTAACATAATAAATTTTTTCCTTCTACATAATACAAAAACAAATAGACTTAGTAGGGACTTGTTTCTAAGGCTAAACATGTGTTCAAAGTCTGCGCTTTGTATATATTTCCCCACTCTCTTAGGAAACACATCCTTACCTTAGTCCTAAACCTCCTCACTGCTGCCAGGTTTCTTATTGCTAAGCACTGGAGGCAAGTCTTTCCTCCCTCCAGGTATGAACTATACGCTCACATTAAGGATGTTTGATCAATGGAACATTTATTGGCTACTCTCCAGGGTAAAGTAGATAAATTACGCCTCTTACGGAACCCTTGGCACCCATATTGGCTTACCCATGACGTCTCTTGATTTTGACCTATCCTCCTTGATACCTAACTCCCCTATGTTTCTTGTATTGTCCATGTGTGTTTCCACCATGCTTAGTTTTCTTATTTTCTTATTTATATTGGGTTTCTTTTCATATTCCCCCCCCCCTCCTACTTGTGGTGATATATGTGTTGTAAAACAGTCTTTAGCTACAAGTTCTACAAGATGTTTCATGTATACCTATACGCAAGTACAGGCAGTCCCCAGGTTACGTACAAGATAGGGTCCATAGGTTTGTTCTTAAGTTGAATTTGTATGTAAGTCGAAACTGTATATTTTATAATTGTAGTTCTAGACCATTTTTTTTTTTTTGCCCCAGTGACAATTGGAGTTTCAAAAATTTTAGCTGTCATGGGACCAAGGATTATCAATAAAGCTTCATTACAGACACCTTACAGCTGATCATTGCAGCCTGGGACTATTGTAAAGCACGTAGAGAGCTTCACCAGAGGTCACAGGGGGCAGAGGGGCCCGTCTTTAACTATGGGTCGTCTGTAAATCAGGTGTCCTTAAGTAGGGGACCTCCTGTACATACTCTGTGAATTATCTATAATGTATTACAAAAAATTATTTCAATAAAAATGCTAATTAAAAAATTCTGTGCCTTGCAGAAACTGGACAGAAATTTTCCCATGCTGTTCAATTAGAGAAATGATTAATTCTAATTAGTTATTTCAGAAGGTAATACTGATGCAATGCAACACAACCATATATATAGCAGTGTGAGGATAACAATAGTGTAATAGAGTAGTAAGGACATTATGGCCAGTTGCCCATGAAATAAGTGTCAAATTGCACGATTTTGCTAATTAAAAACATATGCTTTCTATTAAAGTTGGGTTAGATTTCAGTCCCAGCGCTATTCTCGTGCTATCTGACCATCTGTTTTTGTAGTGCTAGTTGTGTCAGATTTTCACCTTTCCTAATGTAGATACTTCCTTGAAATACATGTATTGTCCACACTAGGATGACATCCAAGTGCTTTCCATTTTTTTTCATACAACAGTTGACTTTGTCAGGCTCCAGGGGTAGGCAGCAGGAATGCATGCATGGTGCCGCAGGACAGGGCGCTGGATCCCTTGTGAGGGCATTGCTCTTTGCCTCTCTTCTTTCAGACTTGGAAGGAGTGTTACCTCCTTGAATAATAGACGGAGCACTCCTGCGCAGGGGCGCGCTGGGAATTTATAGAGACCCTGGTAAAAGTGGACCCATTATGTGGGCGGGGTCGAAACAAATAGGCGTGACCATGTGATGTGGGGGAAGTTAATAAGTTCACACAAACTGTTGATAGATGGACTAAATCAACAGTGCAGAGAAAGAGACACACACTGCCTCTCTTGTACAGGAATAAAACTTCTTTTTTAAAAGAACACAATACTGCCTTATATATACAAAAAAACTACTACATTACCTTCTCCGATAAACAAGAATGTAACTACTATAATAGTGCCCCTAAGTAAAATATATTATAATACTGCATTTTATGTACAAGAATATAATACTATAATACTGCATTTTATGTACAATAATATAACTACTATAATACTGCCCCTGTATACAGCAATATAACTACTATAATACTGCATTATATGTACAACAATATAAATAATATAATACTGCTCCTATGTACATGAATATAACTACTATAATACTTCCCCCTATGTACAAGAATATAACCACTATAATACTGCCCTCTATGTACAAGAATATAACTACTATAATACTGCCCCCTATTTACAAAAATATAAGTACTATAATACTGCCCCCTATGTGCAGGAATATTTTTATAGTAGTTATCTACTATATATACTATAACTATTCCATATAACACCGCCAGCCAGTCCTCTATATATAGCCAGCCAGTCCCCCCCAGTATACAGCCAGTCAGTCCCCCCAGTATATAGCCATTCAGTCCCCTGTATATAGCCAGCTAGTTCCCCATTATACAGCCAGTCCCTCCCCCTGTATATAGCCAGCCAGACCCTAGCACGGTATTTAGCCAGCAGGCCCCCCAGTATATAACCAGGTGCCCCCCGTATTTAGCCTGCCCTTCCACTGTATATAGCCAGACACCCCCCCCTGTATATAGCCAGCCAGCCCCCCTAGTATATAGCCAGCCAGCCCCTCCAGTATATAGAGAGCCAGTCCTCCCAGTATACAGCCAGCCAGTCCTCTTGGTATACAGCCCCCCTGTATATAGCTAGCCCCCCGGTATATAGCCAGCCCCCCCCAGTATACAGCTAGCCGGTCCCCCAAAATACAGCCAACATGCCCCCGGTATATAGCCAGCTCCCCCCAGTACATAGCCAGTCAACCCCCCACTATATAGCCATCCAGCTCCCCCAGTATATAGCCAGCGAATCCCCCTGTATATAGCCAGCCCCCTAGTATATAGCCAGTCAGTCCCCCCCCCCAGTATATAGCCAGCCAGTTCCCGCAGTATACAGAGAGCCACCCTGTATATAGCCAGTCAGCCCCCCAGTATATTGTCATGGCCAAAAGTTTTGAAAATGATACAAATGTTAATTTTTACAAAGTCTACTGCATCAGGCTTTATCATGGCAATTTGCATATACTCCAGAATGTTATAAAGAGTGATCAGCTTAACAGCAATTAATTGCGATTAATTGCAAAGTCAATATTTGCCTAGAAAATGAACTTTTTCCCCCAAAATACATTTCAACTTCATTGCAGGCCTGCCTTAAAAGGAGCTGCTAACATTGTTTCAGTGATTGCTCCAGTAACACAGGTGTGGGTGCTGATGAGGACAGGGCTGGAGATCAATCTGTCATGATTAAGTAAGAATCACACCACTGGACACTTTAAAAGGAGGCGGGTGCTTGGCATCATTGTTTCTCTTCTGTTAACCATGGTTATCTTTAAAGAAACACGTGCAGTCATTATTGCACTGCACAAAACTGGTCTAACAGGTAAGAGTATCACAGCTAGAAAGATTGCACCTCAGTCAACAATCTATCGCATCATCAAGGAATTCAAGGAGAGAGGTTCCATTGTTGCCAAAAAGGCTCCAGGGCGCCCAGAAGGATCAGCAAGCGCCAGGACTGTCTCTTAAAAGTGTTTCAGCTTTGGGATCAAGCTCCCAGCAGAGCTTGTTCAGGAATGGCAGCAGGCAGGTGTGAGTGCATCTGCACGCACTGTGAGGCGGAGACTCTTGGAGGAAGGCCTGGTGTCAAGGAGGGCAGCAAAGAAGCCACTTCTCTTAAAAAAAAGGGACAGACTGATATTCTGCAAAAGGTACAGGGAGTGGACTGCTGAGGACTGGGGTAAAGTCGTTTTGATGAATCCTGTTTCCAAATGTTTGGAACATCTGGAAAACAGCTTGTTCGGAGAAGACAAGGTAAGCGATACCACCAGTCTTGTCTCATGCCAACTGTAAAGCATGCTGCAACCATTCATGTGTGGGGTTGCTTCTCAGCCAAGGGAATCTGCTCTCTCACAGTCTTGCCTAAAAACACATCCATGAATAAAGAATGGTACCAGAATGGACATGGTCAGCAACAATACTCAGGTAGGCTGTGGCGTTGCAACGATGCTCAATTGTTACCAAGGGGCCCAAAGAGAGCCAAGAAAATATTCCCCACACCATGACACCACCACCGCCAGCCTGAACCGTTGTTACAAGGCAGGATGGATCCATGCTTTCATGTTGTTGACGTCAAATTCTGACCCTACCATCCGAATTTCGCAGCAGAAATCGAGACTCATCAGACCTGGCAACGTTTTTCCAATCTTCTGCTATCCAATTTCGATGAGCTTGTGCAAATTGTAGCCTCAGTTTCCTGTTCATAGCTGAAAGGAGTGGCACCCGGTGTGGTCTTCAGCTGCTGTAACCCATCTGCCTCAAAGTTCGACGTACTGTGCGTTCAGAGATGTTCTTCTGCCTACCTTGGTTGTAACGGGTGGCGATTTGAGTCACTGTTGCCTTTCTATATTAAATGGAGAAAAGTCTCTGGCGGGCACAGCCCCAACGATACAGCCGACAGCCCAACGCGTGGCCCGACTCTCCAGGGGCAGGGGTGATCACGGCAGGACTTTCCAGCGGTGCTCAATCAATATATATAAGAAGATATCCATACATAAACATAGAAAGAGATGACGGCACTCACCGGTTCCAAAAGCATGAAATGCGTCCTTTATTGGTGGGGAAGCATGCAGGGGGGTAAACAGACAGGTTCCGGCAACGGGGACGTTTCACGCACTGTGGCGCTTTCTCAAGCCGATCTGAAACAGATCTTAAACGGCGCCGTTGCCGGAACCTGTCTGTTTACCCCCCTGCATGCTTCCCCACCAATAAAGGACGCTTTTCATGCTTTTGGAACTGTTGCCTTTCTATCAGCTTGAACCAGTCTGCCCATTCTCCTCTGGCATCAACAAGGCATTTCCGCCCACAGAACTGCTGCTCACTGGATGTTTTTTCTTTTTCGGACCATTCTCTGTAAACCCTAGAGATGTTTGTGCGTGAAAATTCCAGTAGATCAGCAGTTTCTGAATTACTCAGACCAGCCCTTCTGTCACCAACAACCATGCCACGTTCAAAGGCACTCAAATCACCTTTCTTCCCCATACTGATGCTCGGTTTGAACTGCAGGAGATTGTCTTGGCCATGTCTACATGCCTAAATGCACTGAGTTGCCGCCATGTGATTGGCTGATTAGAAATTAAGTGTTAACGAGCAGTTGACAGGTGTACCTAATAAAGTGGCCGGTGAGTGTATGATTGCACTGGTATTTCTGTATGTGATAAAAACATCTACAAACACACATAAAAACCATAAAAAGAATGTGTCATTCTCAAAACTTATGGCCATGACTGTATAGCCAGCAAATCCCCCCAGTATACAGCCAGCCCCCCAGTAAATAGCCGGCTAGCCACTCCCCCAGTATATAGCCAACCCCCGTGTAAAAAGACAGACAGTCCTCCAAGTATACAGCCAGCCCCTCCCAGTTTATAGCCAGCCATTGCCCCAGATATACAGTAAGCCCCCCTTTCTATGGCCAGCTAGTGCCCCCAGTATAAACCAGTCCCCCTCTATATAGCTAGCCAGCCTCCCTCAGTATATAGCCACCCCCCCGTATATAGCCAGCCAGTCCCCCAGCATATAGCCAGACAGTCCTCCCAGGATATAGCCAGCCAGTCCTCCCAGGATATAGCCAGTCCCCCCAGTATTTCACCAGCCAGCCCCCCAGTGTATAGCCAGTCTGCCCCCCCCCCCAGTATATAGCCAGTCTGCACCCCCAGTATATAGCCAGCATGCCCCCTGCCCAGCACATAAAAATAATAAACCATGTAAACATCTTCCTAACTCTCCCCCACAGCACCGCTACTTGATGTACTTGCCAATGTCATAGTCTGTGCGCAGCCAGAGCACAGAGAGCTGTCACTGCCGTCCAGGCTGCGTCAAGTAGCAGAGCTGTGGGGGAGCGCCGTAAAGGTGAGTACATGGTTTATTATTTTTAGACAAGCACCACCAGTCCCAGACTGGCCCCAGACCAGTCGGCCCATCTGGATTTCTCCGCGTGGGTTACATGGGCAGTCAAACCTTGCCCCTGCAGATCAGATGGGGGAACTAACAGTAGTGTATCCAAAGCTTATTCACCATAAAAGTCTTTGAAGTTAAAACCTCTTTCTAACAGAAGACTTAATGACAAAAGAATGAAGCAAGAGGAAAACACTGTAGATATGAAGATCTTCTGTACATGAAGCAGGTGACACTAGGGCAGGTGTACAATCAAATCTTCCGGAAACCTGGGAATCAATAATGGACATAGACAGGTGTGCTCTTGATAAGTGACTGTGCAGTCAATGGACGTGTGTGAAGTATTGTGTAAGGTCATGGACTCCGTCATTTTTATATCTTGTTCTGTTCTCCCAGCTCTGTCACTGATTAACACATCCTTTGCTCTACCAATTCTGCCCTGAAGGAGTTCATTAATATCAGGCAACTGATAAGAAACTGGTGTAAAAATAAATTTTATTATGTATTCAAAGTCATTGATTCCTGTGGAGCTTAAAATCTAATTTCCCTGTCAGGCATATTCATAAAAGTATACAGGCAGTTCCCAGGTTACATACAAGATAAGTTCCTTGGGTTTGTACTTAATTTGAATTTGTATGTAAGTTGGAACTGTATATTTTATAAATGTAGCTCCAGACAAAAAAAAAATTTCCCAGTGAAAATTAGATTTTCTCAATTTTTCCTGTAATGGGACCCAGTATTATCAATAAAACTTAATTACTGATGCCTTCCAGCTGATAACTGAAGCTTTGGAGTAAAGTAAATCATCCAGAGGGCTTCACCAGAGGTCACAGTGGGCAGAGGAGTCCGTCTGTAACTAGGGGTCATCTGTAAGTCCGGTGTCCTTACGTAGAGGACTGCCTGTATTGTGATACATAAAGATTTATTTTTTCATTACAGCTGATAAGAACTAGAAGTATACTTGTTTTTTGAAAACCTTAACTGGTCAGGAATTATTTTTTTTTTTATTAGCAGGGGATGGTCTAAGATAACAAAAGATCTTAGAGTAAGTTAACTGTAAGTTAACTGTAAAGTAACTTGACAAACATTTTTTAGCACAACTGGAGAGAGCCTTTGACAACAATTTCACTGATACCTTTATCATGCTTCTGGCTTCTTCCTATCCTGAGATATAGCCTCATATATCTATCAACCCTATCTGTAAAATCCTCTCAGCTTCTACTGACGTGGGCGGGACATCCTGGTTGTGACAACAGCTAAGGGCAGCGAGGCCAGAGAGGGCATTCACATCAATGTGCAGTAACAGCTTAGCCAATCAGGACACAGAATCAGTGTTATTGCTTGTGTAGAGATATAGAGCAGAGCAAGGAAGGGAAGACACAGATCTGACAGCACAGAGTACTGGATCTCTGCATTATAGTAAAATAATCATACAGTAATTTGCTAAACCACAAAGAAAAATATACTGTATATATACTGTATATAGCCTTTTTTAACTGCTTCTGCTTCATCCATTCCTCACAGCAAAGCTGGTGTTAATCAGAGCTGCTAAAGGGGTTAATCAGATCTGCTGGGTCTAATCAGACCGAGTACAGCTCTGATCAGCATCAGCCCTAACAGGGGGTTGTTTTCCTCTGTAACTGGGGCTCTTATAGATAGTCTCAGTTACAGGGGAAAACTTGTAAAAGAAAAAAAAATTAAAAGTTAAAAAAATGTCTTTTATGACCTCAGGGGGCACATGTAAAGTAAAAAAAACACACATACACACAAAATATTAATAAATATTCCTACATTTCCAAATATATAAAAAGAATTCCCCTGCTGCACTACAAAAGACATTGCCACAGTCACCCCGTGTTTGCCCAAGACTATACATATTATTTATCGAAACGACCAAAACAAAGCAGGGAATTCATTAATAATGTTCATTTTAAGTTAATTTACTATAAATTATAAAAAAGCCTTTTTTCCTACTTTTAACCACAAATAAAAACTCAAAAAGAAAATCACTTTTATTAGGGGCTAGTTATTATGTTTTAACTAGCCCTATGTGTCTTGAAAAAATGCTGCAAAAAATGTTAAGGCAAACAAAAAGAAGTTATGGACCCTAAATTGCCAAGAAAATTTGCTAAACATTCCCAGTCATTAAAGATTTTTCATGTCATTAAGGGGTTAAAGGACATCTACCATCACTTTTACTGATGGTAGACTGTCCACACCTACATGCTCATGCTCATTTATCGTATGTAAAAGGAATGCCCGTGCACCTCTAAAAAAAACCACTTTATAAAAATATGAAAATGAGCCGCAGGTACTACACCTACGTCACCGAAACACTTCTTGGCTCCACCATGTGATAATATATGCACGACCCCACTCATTTTAGCCTGAAGCCAGTCGTGAGGTCACCGGCTGTCTGCAGATCAGCCCAAGGGCCAGGCTGAAATTGAGAGAGTGGGGCGTGCGTATTTTATCATACAACCTGACCTAGGTTTCACCTCTTCCGGCTTCTTCTGGTTGTCCACATCTAGAAAAACATCCCAGCTTTCTTCAAAAAAAAAGTGACACGTGTCCACAGGTTGTGTTTGGTATTCTAGCTCAGCATCCTTGGTATAAATAGAACTATCTGTGGACTGTGGACAAGTATAGGTCTAATTTCGTCTCGAGCAATCATGTTTTTGTAATCCTGGAAAACCCCCTAGAAGGAGATGTCCTAATAGAATAAATTACCCTCATCACCATGCCTCACTAATAGCAATGGACATCATAGACAGGGGTCCTGTGCTTTGGACTCTCTTTATTAACCAGAACTCACACAAGAAACTAATTTGCAAACTATGCATCAATAAATATGGGTCAGATGGGATAAACATAGGTTGTTTGATGTTTGCTACCTCGGAGATACATACAACTCTACTGGAGCCGTGTCTCATTTAAATATCTGCAAAGTTGTCTTCATGCATTTTGAGCAAAAGGAATTTATATGTGTAGGTAATCATCAAGGTAAACTTTCCTGTGTTTTTACCTCTTGACCATTTTAGGAGTTTTTTTGTTATTATTTGACATCAAGCTTACAACTATTCTTATGACCTTGTCCTGTTAATAGGCTGCAATAAGTTATCGGTTTGGATTCAGACCAGGAGAGATATTTATGTTGCTGTAGCCTGCAAAGAGTTTGTATGTTCTCTCCGTGTTCACGTGGGTTTCCTCCAGGTCCTCCGGGTTTCCTCCCACACTCCAAAACATACTGGTAGGTTGATTAGATTGTGAGTCCTTATGGGAACAGAGACCGATTTGGCAAGCTTTGTGTAGCGCTGCGTATTCTGTAAGCGCTATATAAATATGGGATGGAGGGACTGAAAATGATTCATATAAGTGGAGAAAGAGGCATTTTCCTCTTATAAGATGTATTAGCTAATATTTTCCTGTTCTGTTGATTTTTCCAAAGTTTCCTAAAAAGATAGGGACCATTCTATTGAAAAGGTTTTTGACATTTATTTACTGGACAACCCTTTTTTTTTAAATATAAATACAGCACTAACATCAGGACATACAAGTATATGAGAAGAAACCATTGTGGTCTGTCTGTGTAGAAACCAAAATAACAGTGTGGTATTTGTATTTTCGAGAAGTGTCAGGCTTGCACCACCACATATTACTGATGCTGCAGCAGCTTCCCCCTGTAATGATAATGTATATTTTGGTGGATCTCACTATCAGTTTATTGCTGGAGGAACCTCAATTTAGGCTTTGTGATGCTGTTTTCCTGGCCATGTTCCCTGTTCCATTCTCTGAATTTCTATTCTTTAAACATTAATTAACTCTTAACTTAATTGAATTGATGAGAATTGCTAAAACCTCCTACCGACTTGAATGCATTTGCATGTAAGTTGGCAATGCCTAGGTGTATTTGACTATGATCTCTGTTGACATTTACAGTGCCTTGCGAAAGTATTCGTCACCCTTGAGCTTTGCTACCTTTTGCCACATTTTAGGCTTCAAACATAAAGATATATAATTGTAAATATTTTGATGAAAAATCAACCACAAGTGGGACATAATTGTGAAGTGGAACAAAATTTATTGGATATTTTATTAAACCCATTTTTTGGATTCTGACATGCGTCGCTTTATATGGTTAAAACTTTTGAACACTGTTACTTATCAAAATGATTCTGAGATTGTTTTTTCCTCACGCGTTGTACTCCTTTTTAGTGGTAAATGTTGGCAGACAAGTTTTGCGTTTATTTACAAATAAAAATTGATACATTTTTGCGTTTTCAGGCAGATATTGCGTTTTCAGGCACATAGATTTACCACCTAAATAAGTTGCTGAAAAACATTTCCCATGTCTATAACATTTTCATAATTTTTTAAATGTTTGGATAATTTATTTTGATGTCACGCAGCTTACAAATCAAATATTGGTTTTCCGTATTTTCAGAATTGACTATTTTGTGGATAAATACTGTTTTGAATGACATTTTACTTATTTAACATTAAAACCCCCCTATATAATCAACCCCTTTTCAAATCTCCATCCATCAAACTATTAGAAACAGCTTTTAGGAAGATTGTTAACCCCTAGAGATTGTCATAGTAATTAAATAAAAATGGAGGTGAAATTTGGAATGGTCAAATTTTGTTGGTTATACCTTCATTTAGCCCTAAAATGTACACATTTCCAGAAGATAAAAAAGGAAACCCATCTTACAATTTGTTATGCAATTTCTCCCGGGTACAGAGACCGCCCACATGTGGCCGTTGCGAAAGGAGCGCCCTGCAGCTGCAATGATTTTAGTTTCCTCATTGGCGCCTTTTGTAGGCTATAAAATTTTAGCTTTTTTGTTATTGGGGCCATGTGATGGCATTTTTTTTGCGGGATGAGATGCTTTTTCCAGTGTTACCATTTTGGAGTTGGAATCCCCTATTGTTGAAAATGTAGGAACTTTTTTTTTGAGGGCAGGAGTAGAAAAGCATCAATTCTGCACTGGACTTTTTATTTTTTATTTTTTTTTTGGTGTTCACCGCATAGCCTAATAATCATGTTATCTTTATTCCATGGGTCAATACGATTACGGCAATACCATACTTTAATATTTTTTCTTATGTTTTACTAAATTTGCCAAATAAAACCCTAATGTGGGAAAAATCTATAATTTTTTCACTGTCTTCCACATGGCATAACATTTTTACTTTTTTGGCTATTGAGCTAGTTGATGTCTTGTTTTTTTGCGGGACATGTGGTACTTTGCAACAGTATCATTCTGGAGTACATATTTTTTATCACTTTTGATTGCATTTTTTTAATGGGATTAAATAGGTAAAAATCATCATTTTTGGCAGGTTTTTAACATTTTTTTTTAACGGCGTTCATCGTGCGGGTTCAATAATTATTTACTTTTATTCTACAGGTTGTTACAGATGCGATGATACTATATATTTGGGGTTTGTGTTATGATTTATTTGGGCTATATCTCTCTTTATATGTTATGGAGCTTATGGCCATTTTTATTGATTTATTACTTTATTTTTTTATTGAATAACATTTATTTTTATTACTTTTTTACCAGTTCCACCATGGGACATAAACAAGCAATCATCTTGTTCATGATAATACTCTGCAATACTCTGTAAAGGTTGACACTGTGCCTTTAAGTTGACGTCTTAGACACCATCTTACAGGCCCTCCCGGTGCCCGAAGACAGGGGGGGGGGGGGTCTCTAAGAGGTTAAAGTTTTGTAAAAAATAATAAACTAAAAAGTGGGGCCTGCAGTATTATTGGGCCCCTTTACATTCAGTGAGGATCTTTGAATGATCCAAAGTTGTCCTAAATGACTGATGATGATAAATATAATCCACCTGTGTGTAATCAGGTCTCCAGATAAATACATCTGCTTTGTGATACACGCAGTTGAAACTACATCACAATCAGTTTTGAGGTGGTTTTAGGTGCAGTTTTGTCAATTTCACAGGTGAAAGACATGAACTGAACGGGTGAGTTAGATTTTTAACCCCTTAATGACCGCGGTATCGGCTTTTTACGGCGCTCATTAAGCGTACTTCTTCTTACGCGTACGCCTTTCTACGGCGGCGCGTCAGAAGAAGATTTCGGGACATCGGGTCCTGTAAGTGCCGGTGTCGGGCTGTGATATCACAGCCCAGACCCGGCACTAACACCCGGGATCGGAAAAACTCAGATCCCGGGTGTTTAACCCCTTACACACCACGTGCAAGTGTGTCCCCTCTGGATCGGACAGGACCCGGCTGTGTGTAACTGAGCATGTGCTTGTATTGCAGTGTAAAGGCTTGAACAAGTGATCGGATGATCGCTTGATCAAGCCAAGAAGAAGAAAATGTAAAAAAGTTTAAAAAAAAAGATTTAGTCATTTTAGAATATAATTAAATAAATAAATAAAATAATAGTCCCATAATCTCCCCAGTTACACATAAAATGCAAATAAAGTATATAAAAAACAAAAACACGTACATATTTGGTATCACCGCGTCCGTATTAAACTGTACAATAAATCTAAATCAATATTGAACCCGCTCGGTGAACGACGTAAAAAAAACTCGAAAAAATTCCCGTAATATACAATTTTTCATCAAACACTAAACACTAAAAATGTTCTAAAAAGTGATCAAAAAAAGTTTTGTTCCCTAATATGATACGACTGAAAAGAACAACTCTTTTCGCAAAAAATAAGCCCTCAAACAGATCTGACAACAGAAAAATACAGAAGTTATGGCCCTAAAAACCAATATGTCTCCAATATTGGTTTTGCTCAGGAAAATTGAGCAAAGATGAGAAAAACTATATAAATAAGGTAACACCGTAATCGTAGTGAACCAGAGAATAAAGATAAAATATTATTTTTACATTACGGTGAGCGGGGGAAAAAAAAATGCTAAAAATCCAAAATAAAAATTGATGATTTTGTTTGTGTTCCCCTTGAAATAGTTAATAAAATCTCATTAATAAGCTTAAGACCCCCCAAAATGAATTATATATACATTGTATATCATCCCGTAAATAATAAGCCCTCATATGTTTGCATTACCAAAAAAAAATTAAAATTGATACGTTGTACAATGTGACAATACAAATCTGCTGTGAATGGCGCCTCCATTCATTCTATGCCCGGCCGTGCACCCATACAGCAGTTTACCACCACATATGGGCAGGGCCGCCGATAGGGCAGTACAACTGGTACTGCCCTATGGGGCCCGGACTCTAAGACACTAGGGGGGGGGCCCGCAGGGCCGCATCTGCCATGAGCAGAGCCGGATCATCATTGGCGCTATTGGAGCGCTAGCGCCGGGCCCCCGGATCCGGATTTATTGGTTGGGGGCCCCCGGCCTGGCGCTCCAATAGCGCCGATATTCATGCTCCTGCTGGGGCCCCGGCAGGCCCCGACACTCTCCACGGTAGACGGGCAGGGACCTCCGTCCGTCCGGACCGGAAGCTCCTGCCCGTCACTGTATAGTGCTCGATGCGGCCGGAAACGGCCGCTCGAGCACTATTACTGGAGCGATGTGCGCCGGGGTTGTCTTCCGGCCACATCGCTCCATGAATTAGGATGCGCGGCCGCGCGATGACGTCATCACGCGGCCGCGCACCCTTTCCTGCCTGGCCGCGGGCTGAAGAAAGAAGATGTGGGAGCCTGAGGTGAGTACGAGTTTTTTTTTTTTTTAAATCAAATAGCAGTAAAAACATGGTGGGGGCTTATTAAAATATGGGGGCAGAACATTATATAATTCATGGTGGGGGAGGAGGCAGCATATTAAATCAGTGTGGAGGGGCAGCACATCATTTAATTCCTTGTGGGGGGGCAGCACATCATTTATTCCATTGGGGGGGGGCAGCATATCATTTATTCTATTGTGGGGGGGGGGGGCAGCATATCATTTATTCCATTGTGGGGGGGGGGCAGCATATCATTTATTCCATTGTGGGGGGGCAGCATATCATTTAATTCATTGTGGGGGGGGGGGCAGCATATCATTTAATCCTTTGTGGGGGGGGCAGCATATCATTTAATCCATTGTGGGGGGGGCAGCATATCATTTAATCCATTGTGGGGGGCAGCATATCATTTAATTCATTGTGGGGGGCAGCATATTTATTCCAGCATATCATTTAATCCATTGTGGGGGGGGGGGGCAGCATATCATTTAATCCATTGTGGGGGGGGGGGGCAGCATATCATTTAATTCATTGTGGGGGGGGCAGCATATCATTTAATTCATTTTGGGGGGGGCAGCATATCATTTAATTCATTGTGGGGGGCAGCATATCATTTAATTCATTGTGGGGGGGGGCAGCATATTATTTAATCCATTGTGGGGGGGGGCAGCATATTATTTAATCCATTGTGGGGGGGGGCGGCATATCATTTAATTCATTGTGGGGGGCAGCATATTTATTCCATTGTGGGGGGGCAGCATATCATTTATTCCATTGTGGGGGGGCAGCATATCATTTAATCCATTGTGGGGGGGGCAGCATATCAATTAATTCATTGTGGGGGGCGGCATATCATTTAATTCATTGTGGGGGGCAGCATATCATTTAATCCATTGTGGGGGGGGACGGCATATCAATTAATTTATTGTGGGGGGCGGCATATCATTTCATTCCTTGTGGGGGAGGGGGCGGCATATCATTTTATTCATTGTGGGGGGGCAGCATATCATTTCATTCCTTGTGGGGGGCAGCATATCAAATAAATCATTGTGGGGGGGGGCAGCATATCAATAATGAGGGGATGTGTTCTATGTGGGGTAGCGTGCGGTCACTTGTGTTGTGAGGGTTATTTAGGAGCGCAGTGTTGTTATCCAGGAGACTTTATACTGTAAGTGACTGTGGTATTTTTAGGGACGCCGGGTGGAGATGCTGCACGGAGCTGAAGATATACAGCTGTGAATTCACCTGTGATACGTCATGGATTGGAGAACCCGGAATAAAGTCCTCCTGATGGAAGAGATTGTCATCTATAAGGTACTAGATGCCACTAATGACTCCCAGATCCTGTAGTCAGTCACACAGTGTCAGGGAGCTGTCTGTAGGGATGTTAATTGTTAGTAAAGTTTTCAGCATTTTCTGAACAGGTAGCGGAATTTGATAAAAGATTTTGCAAATCTGAAAGTAAGAAGACTGATTGCTCCGTGAATCTGAATTTGCGGTTACTTTGCCAAGATCTAGCTGATGTGGCTTCAGGCCAGAGTATAGTTTGTAGAACATGGTCCTTGCTGACCGCGTCACAAGGACTGCACCCTAAGCCAGTTATAATGCAAGGAATTCCACAGTGCTTGGAGTGGCAGTGCACTGTAAAGACAAACGATGTCATTACAGTTCACTGCAGCTCCAAGTGCTCAGAGCTCCCTGCATCATATATGGGTTATGATGTGAGAAGTGCAGTCCTTGTGATGCAGTCAGCACAAGGACCATGTTGCACCAACTGTACACTTTTTTGGAGCTGCTGGGACCAACTGTTTGTTGCAATAGAGGCTCAAAGTGATTTGAGTTGGTTTAATTTTTTGTTTACACCTATGGTGAAGTTTACATATATTTATAAACATTGTTGCATTTACTTTATCCATTGAATGCTGATGCTTATTTATTGGCATTCTTGTGACTACACACTTATAGATGCATGCATCTAATAAAGTTATTTTTATAGTGTGGTACATGAGTATTTTGTCTTTATATATATCCCTTGTTTAAAGGGAATCGAGCACCAGGTGCACAGCATAGTACCTGAAGGTATCATGCTATGCACCTGATGACCCTGACTTCAGCACTGTAAGTTCCATCAAAATGGCCTCTATGGTTATCCTTTAATGCTTTTATAAAGAATTATGTTAATTACCAGCTTAGGAGCAGTGGGAGTGCTCCAGTGCACCTAAGGGCTCCTTATGTCACCCAGCGGCCAGTCCTGCGGTGATCCGAAATCCCGATACCTGTGCCTGCTCAGCAGCCTCTGTGAATCAGTGTGCAGGTGCAGGGACTTTAGGTTTCCTTGGGGCATGCAATGAACGCTCCTTCTTTTCCTTCCCATTGGTTCTGAGGAAATATGAAGTCCTGACCCTTATGCAGTGATTCACAGAGGTTGCTGAGCAGGCACAGGTACCAGGACTTCAGATTACCTCAGGACTGGTGGCAGGGTGACGTAAAGAGCCCTTAGGTGCACTGGAGCACCCCCACTGGTAATTAACACAATTCTTTATTAAAACATTAAAAGAAAGTGGCGGCCCTAGCAATTGCACTTTATAATGTTATATTTGTTATATGTTGTCTGTTAAACACTTTTATATGTTTACTGTTCACCATGCTTTAGTTTTTGATGCCATATTTGCACTATAATAAATATACTTGACCAAAAGTATGACTCCTATTGGCAATCTACCAGAAGAGTGTGCCTTGTCTTAGCAACAGGCCTCAAACCCTGTTTGTGAAAGGTCACTGCGGGGGCAGGAGGCTTGTTCGGTTTTGGGGTGTGTTGGGGCCCAGACACTTTTGCTGTATGGGGCCCCGAATTTCCTGATGGCTGCCCTGCATATGGGGTATCAGTACACTGAGGAATTGGGCATCAAATGTTGCAGTGCGTTTCATCATTTAATTTATTCTGAAACTGTCAGTTGTGGCCTAAATGAATGTATTTTCCCCAAAAATTGGAAAGTTTCTAAATCGCAGGTCCATATTATTTTAACCCATGTGAAACGCTTAAAGGGTAAATAGACTTAATAGAAGTTGTTTTACATACCTTGAGGGGTCATGTTTCTATAGTGGGGTAATTTATGGGGTTTTAATATTATTTAGGCCTTTCAAAGTCACTTGAAAGCTGAGTTGTCCCTTAAAATGTGAGTTTTGGCAATTTTTATGAAAATGAGAAAAATGGCACCTAAAGTTCTGCACCTCATAACATCCTAGAAAAATGAGAAGACGCATAAAATATAATCTCAGCATAAAGCAGACATTCCATAAATGTTAACTATCAAGCTTTTTGGGTAGTTTTGCTTCCCATTTCAAACTTGGAAAATGAAGCATTTTTACAAACTTTTGCCAAATTTTCACTTTTTTTCAGAACTAAAGCAAAACTTATCACTTAAATTTTATAACTAACATGAAGTACAATGTGTCATGAGAAAACATTCTCAAAATCACCCGGATAAATTAAAGCGTTCCGAAGTTATAACAAAATATCGTGAGACAGGGCAGATTTGACAAATCAAGTCTGGTCATTAAGCTGAAAACTAGTGTCGGTGATAAGGGGTTAAGGAGAAAGCTGTTCCACAAAATTCATTCACCTGTTGATTACCACCTAAAACCACCCCAAAACTAATTGCGATGCAGATTTAACTGCAACGTGTGACGGCACCCTTAGGGTGAAGACACACATGGCGTTTTTGGGCCGTTTTTGGGCCGTTTTTACTAAGTGCGTTTTCAGATCGTTAAAAACGCATGCGTTAAAAAACGCATCCGTTTTTTAAAAACGCATGCGTTTTTTGAAAACGCATGCGTTTTTGTCCGTTTTTCATTGCCCAATTTCGGAAAAACGGACAAAAACGGATGCGTTTTCAAAAAACGCATGCGTTTTTAAAAACTGATGCGTTTTTTAACGCATGCGTTTTTAACGATCTGAAAACGCAATTAGTAAAAACGGCCCAAAAACGGCCCAAAAACGCCATGTGTGTCTTCACCCAATGAAAAACGGACAAAAACGCATGCGTTTTCAAAAAACGCATGCGTTTTTAAAAACGGATGCGTTTTTAACGCATGCGTTTTTTACTATCTGAAAACGCACTTAGTAAAAACGGCCCAAAAACGCCATGTGTGTCTTCACCCTTAGGGTTCTGTTTAAAGCGCAGAGAACATCGTGAAGACCAAGGAACACACCCAGGCCTGCTTCTCTTCAGCAGGGACAGGGAAGATGGATGTAGCCAAATACAAGAAAACCTGAAAGAAAACCTGTTGGAGTCTGCAGAAGACCTGAGACTGGGACAGAGATTTATCTTCCAACAAGACAATGATCCCAAACATAAAGCAAAATCTACAATGGAAGGGTTCACAAATAAACATTTTTAGGTGCTAGAATGGTCAAGTCAAAGTCCAGACCTGAATCCATTTGAAAATCTGTGGAAAGAGCTGAAAACTACTGAGCATATTGTTAAGTGTCCTATTTGCATCAAAAAGTTTAGAACTAGTTAAAGAGAACCCGTCATGCAAAATAACCCCCCTAAACTAAATATATTTTCATAAACTGCCATTAGAGAGCATTGCCTCTATCCCTTCATTGTCCCTCTACATGCCTGTAAACCTAAGCAATGAGGTCCTAAAGCTGTATGCAAATGACCTGTGAAATGTCCAATGAAGCATTAGCATATTCAAGCTGTCCACTCTATTCATGAGTGGGAGGTACAGCCACACCCCCAGTGCTTGACTGACAGCCTGTATAATGATGTGAGGCTGTATAATGATGTGCTTCCTGATGCTGGTGGCCATGCCCCCTGCAGCCTGTGTGTGCATGTGTGTGTGTTTAGGAGAGATACAACAGCTCCAGGCAGCCATGATACAGCAGAACATGTCAGATTCATGTGTAGCTGATGTCTGTGTCTCTCACCTGTATATTAGGAGGATGCAGCATGTCAGCAGATGCAGTAAACACACTAGCCATGCTTTACTATACATTACACACAGACATGAGCAGGGGGAGGAGAGGGGAGGGGTAACAGGGGTGACATCACTGCCTCTGACCATGTGACCAGCCTCATTTACATGATAAAGAATAGATGATTTTACAATGAATAATGTATGAAATAACTAGATAAAGGCTGTGATGGGATCCTTGTGAGCTGCTCCAACAGGTAGAGGTGACAGGACTAGTGGCAGGGACCTGATGACAGGTGTCCTTTAAAATATCTGCTCATTTTGTACATAGGTGTCACCCTACTTGGTGATTTTTCTTCATTTTTTAAACACCAGCAACATAGTTGTACTTGACAATTTATCGTAATCAGTGGATATCTCAACTGGGACTATTTCTAGCTGTGGGCAGTGAAGAAATGTGAGGTGGAAGACTGACTGCCTGGGGGACCGGCCAAATTATATAATAATCAGTAGCATCTGTGTTTTTAGGACATGGTTACTATTGAATACAAGTGAGACACATAGGGCACCCAGTATAGAATAATTTAGTACAGGAGGCACAGTATTTTATTACCAAAAAAGAAAAAAATGGTCAGCTCACTCACGTATGTCGGCATGCAGAGTTAAACTGTGGCGGAGGGTGCACAGGAAGGAAAGCGCTGTGTCGATCAGGCGTAGTAATCCAAAAGTTTGGAGAAAAAATGTACAAATCCAACAGCACTCCAAAATTTTCTTGTCTTTAAAAATCCTTAATGTTTATTCCATATAATTTAAAAAAATTGACCATGATTAAGAACTGGAGATTTTAGTTTCGAAATGCGTAGGTCGTTGACTGGAATATGGACCGTATGCTTTTTTTAATAAAATTATATAGAATAAACATTATGGATTTTTAAAGACAGGAAAATTTTGGAGTGCTGGATCTGTACATTTTTTCTTCAAACAGTATTTTATTACAGAGAACACAGTATTTATTAATTTACAACCGTGGGCACATAATAGATTAAATTATCACAGGAGTAACTGAATATATATTTTTTTTTTTACCAGGACCCCATTATAGCTTAATTTACCACAGTAAACACAGTATGGATTTATGTACTACAGGGAGCGCAGTATAGATTACTTTATTACAGAAAGCTCAATATATATATATATATATATATATATATATATATATATATATACATATATATATATATTTACTACAGGAGGCATAGTATATAATTTTATTTTACAGGGAAGCCATTATAGATTAATTTACTACAGGGAATACCGTATGAATGGAGCACAGGGGCACAGTATATATTAATTTACTACAGGGGTCCCAATATGTATTCATTTATTACAAGGGTCACAGTATTTATTTATTTATTACAAGGGGCAAGATGTTTATTATTATAGGGACACTGTATGTATCAATTATATGATGTACTGTATGTAATAAATCATTATAGGGGCAATGTATATATGGGAGGCTGTGTAAATATGTAAAATCATTTTGTATACTGTGTATACGGACCCTCGATCTGTTGCTGCATTTTTGTATGAAACTCAGTTCTGATGCTGCATTTCTATACAGCGCTTAGTTCTGGTGCTATATTTCCATTTGGAGCTTGGATCTGGTGCTGTAGTCCTGTACAGGGTTAGGTTCTGGTGCTGTGTTTCTGTAAAGAGATCACTTCTGATGCTTTATTTCTGTGTAGAGATTTCTTTTGTGCTGTATCTATGTACTAAATGTGGTTCTTTTTTAAGGTTGTTGAGTTAGAAACTGAGCTGGGGAGAATTTTAATTTGACTTACTGCCCCTTTAATGCCACCACCTACCATGTGCCTTTATAATACCGGGCTACTATGTAGCAAGAGCTGCCTCTAGGACCTGGGGCACCGCTGCCTCTGTATCCCCTATTACACACAATATGGGTGCAGTAACCATAAGGACCACAGCAGAGCCTCCACTACAGCACACAATAGACATGGAAGCTCTAGGACCCTAGTTGAAAGTAAGAGCTTCAGGGAACACGCCCATAAACGTCACCAATCTCCGCCCTGTCGCAGCATTTGACAATGTGATTGGACCGGAGAGGGTGGCCCTGCCCTTGGTGATGCTCTGTCACCTCTGATGGGAAATGCTCGGCAGTTGGAGCCCAGCCTGTACCGGGAACACTGCGGGGCTGTCGCTAGCTCGGGGAGTGTGCAGGGCGGCACGGCGTGGTGTACACGCGAGGCCCGTTCTCATCAGCGTCTCCAGGAGCAGCCGGAGATAACGGGTTAATGCCGGGGGGATACGGGCAGAAGACCGGAGGGGAGCGCGGCACCGGAGCCAGGGAGGAGGCAGGTGAGCGCGCATCTCCGCCGCACTGACACCCTCCTCTGTACACAGGCTCCCAGTCACCACCCTGTCTGCATGGCATCTCAGGCAGTGTCTGGCATCGCCACTGGCTAACACTACCGCCCCACTAACTGGCATCACATATGTACCAACCCATTCACTGGCATGACTACCTACCCACATTACTCACCCTCATGCCTGACCCACACAATCCTCTCATACCCTGACATCATTGTCACCCAGCACTGCATACACCTTGTCCTGGCATCACTGTCACCCCTCAATGCCTACTGCTGTGCCTGGCATCACTGTCACCCCTCAATGCCTGCTGCTGTGCCTGGCATCACTGTCACCCCCTCAATGCCTACTGCTGTGCCTGGCATCACTGTCACCCCCTCAATGCCTACTGCTGTGCCTGGCATCACTGTCACCCCCTCAATGCCTACTGCCGTGCCTGGCATCACTGTCACCCCTCAATGCCTACTGCCGTGCCTGGCATCACTGTCACCCCTCAATGCCTACTGCCGTGCCTGGCATCACTGTCACCCCTCAATGCCTACTGCCGTGCCTGGCATCACTGTCACCCCTCAATGCCTACTGCCGTGCCTGGCATCACTGTCACCCCTCAATGCCTACTGCCGTGCCTGGCATCACTGTCACCCCTCAATGCCTACTGCCGTGCCTGGCATCACTGTCACCCCTCAATGCCTACTGCCGTGCCTGGCATCACTGTCACCCCTCAATGCCTACTGCCGTGCCTGGCATCACTGTCACCCCTCAATGCCTACTGCCGTGCCTGGCATCACTGTCACCCCTCAATGCCTACTGCCGTGCCTGGCATCACTGTCACCCCTCAATGCCTACTGCCGTGCCTGGCATCACTGTCACCCCATCAATGCCTACTGCCGTGCCTGGCATCACTGTCACCCCCTCAATGCCTACTGCCGTGCCTGGCATCACTGTCACCCCCTCAATGCCTACTGCCGTGCCTGGCATCACTGTCACCCCCTCAATGCCTACTGCCGTGCCTGGCATCACTGTCACCCCCTCAATGCCTACTGCCGTGCCTGGCATCACTGTCACCCCCTCAATGCCTACTGCCGTGCCTGGCATCACTGTCACCCCCTCAATGCCTACTGCCGTGCCTGGCATCACTGTCACCCCCTCAATGCCTACTGCCGTGCCTGGCATCACTGTCACCCCCTCAATGCCTACTGCCGTGCCTGGCATCACTGTCACCCCCTCAATGCCTACTGCCGTGCCTGGCATCACTGTCACCCCCTCAATGCCTACTGCCGTGCCTGGCATCACTGTCACCCCCTCAATGCCTACTGCCGTGCCTGGCATCACTGTCACCCCCTCAATGCCTACTGCCGTGCCTGGCATCACTGTCACCCCCTCAATGCCTACTGCCGTGCCTGGCATCACTGTCACCCCCTCAATGCCTACTGCCGTGCCTGGCATCACTGTCACCCCCTCAATGCCTACTGCCGTGCCTGGCATCACTGTCACCCCCTCAATGCCTACTGCCGTGCCTGGCATCACTGTCACCCCCTCAATGCCTACTGCCGTGCCTGGCATCACTGTCACCCCCTCAATGCCTACTGCCGTGCCTGGCATCACTGTCACCCCCTCAATGCCTACTGCCGTGCCTGGCATCACTGTCACCCCCTCAATGCCTACTGCCGTGCCTGGCATCACTGTCACCCCCTCAATGCCTACTGCTGTGCCTGGCATCACTGTCACCCCCTCAATGCCTACTGCTGTGCCTGGCATCACTGTCACCCCCTCAATGCCTACTGCTGTGCCTGGCATCACTGTCACCCCCTCAATGCCTACTGCTGTGCCTGGCATCACTGTCACCCCCTCAATGCCTACTGCTGTGCCTGGCATCACTGTCACCCCCTCAATGCCTACTGCTGTGCCGGGCAACACTGTCACCCCCTCAATGCCTACTGCTGTGCCGGGCAACACTGTCACCCACACTGAATGATGTTCTGCCTGCCATTGCTGTCAATAACCTACCCCTCTGACTACCATGACCCACACGGCCTACCCCTCTGCCTGGCATCGCTGTCACTCCACACCGCCTACCCCTCTGCCTGGCATCGCTGTCACTCCACACCGCCTACCCCTCTGCCTGGCATCGCTGTCACCCCACACCGCCTACCCCTCTGCCTGGCATCGCTGTCACCCCACACCGCCTACCGCTCTGCCTGCCATCGCTGTCACCCCACAACGCCTACCGCTCTGCCTGCCATCGCTGTCACTCCACACCGCCTACCCCTCTGCCTGCAATCTCCGTTGCCCCACATCACCTACCACTTGGCCTGGCCTCACTGTCACCCCACACTGCCAACTCCTCTCCCTGCCACGACTTCATCAGCAAACTGCCTAAACCATCACCTGGCAACGCTTTCACCATACACTTACTACCCCCCTGCCTGCCATCGCTGTCACTCCACACCGCCTACCCCTCTGCCTGGCATCGCTGTCACTCCACACCGCCTACCCCTCTGCCTGGCATCGTTGTCACCCCACACCGCCTACCCCTCTGCCTGGCATCGTTGTCACCCCACACCGCCTACCGCTCTGCCTGGCATCGCTGTCACCCCACACCGCCTACCGCTCTGCCTGGCATCGTTGTCACCCCACACCGCCTACCGCTCTGCCTGGCATCGTTGTCACCCCACACCGCCTACCGCTCTGCCTGCCATCACTGTCACTCCACACCGCCTACCCCTCTGCCTGCAATCTCCGTTTCCCCACATCACCTACCACTTGGCCTAGCCTCACTGTCACCCCACACTGCCAACTCCTCTCCCTGCCACGACTTCATCAGCAAACTGCCTAAACCATCACCTGGCAACGCTTTCACCATACACTTACTACCCCTCTACCTGCCATCGCTGTCACTCCACACCGCCTACCCCTCTACCTGCCATCGCTGTCACTCCACACCGCCTACCCCTCTACCTGCCATCACTGTCACCCCACACCGCCATCACCTGGCAACGCTTTCACCATACACTTACTACCCCTCTACCTGCCATCACTGTCACCCCACACCGCCATCACCTGGCAACGCTTTCACCATACACTTAGTACCCCCCTGCCTGGCATCACTGGCACCTCACACTACCTACCATTCTGCTTCTAATTACTACCTCTCCACGATTTGGCCTGACATCTATCAACTAAACTGTCCCCCTCCTCTGCCTGTTTTTTCTTTCACCCCACACTGCTTGTTATTGCTGTCATCCTACACTTCCTACCCCTCTACCTGGCATCGCAATTACCCACACTTTCTAGCATTCTGCTTGGCATACTGCCCACACCTTGCCCTGGTATATATTATTCCTGGCACTGCTAACCCACACTGGTATCACTGTTATGCCATACTGATTTCTTATCCCCTACCTGTCATTCCTTTTATTCAATGGGCCTTCTTCTTGCCCATTACACATTGGCGGCCATCAGATTATTTGCCACCCATCAGCCTCCGACTTGTTTGGCTTTGCATTATTATCACCGCATTGCCTTGAATGTCAGAAATGGGAAGTACCTGTCAGCAGCAGCCTGGTGCCTGGCATCCTTCTCTGGCTGTCACTTCCCATTCTCCTTTCCTTCACTTTGTCTGCCTAGAAATCCCCATCCTATCGCATCTATCTGGCATGGGTCACCTGGGGGTAATCATTCCATTGGTGCTAGCACAGCCTGGCATCTTATTGGCCTCTTAGTACCATATTGTTGTACTCCAGCACCACAGGTTCTGGCTTCTATTTCTGCTTAGTCTATTATCATGATTAGTCAGTCTGCCATCTCCAGTAACTGGTATTTAACCTAACTGCCTGGCAACCAACTGGCAGCTTCTCTCTAATCCCCCCCTGGCATCCTTATCACTACATCAGTGACGCAGACTGGCATGAATCACTTTTCATTGACTGGCATCTTGATCTACACAGCTTGATCATTCAATCTTCCTAAATCACATTGAAATTATATTCTCTGCTGACTAATTAATATCCTACCGAATAGAAATCACCCACTGCTCTGGCTGGCATCATGTCTGTGTGATATGATGTATGACAGTGACATAAATGCTCTGCTGACTAATGCCCATGCCAGCCTTGTATGGATTTTATCCCAGTACAGATATTGTATTCTATACTGGAATGATCTTAAAGGGGGTTCTGATTATTAAGGTTCTATTTTCTGGGAGCTTTGGTTTTCCCCTAATTCAAGTAGATTGGCACCGGGGTGGTATGTGGCCTTTATCCGATCTTCTAAATAAGACACCTTCTTTGATCAGATATAATCAAAGAAGGTGCAGCTATATGTTCAGATATTATTACAAGTTTACTGTCAGTGAATGGTATTGTTCCTGTTCACACAAATGCAAGATGATCTCCTGTTACATTTCATCTTGTCTAGAGACAGTTCTCTGTGATGTCATGAAATTACCTGTCCTGTGCTGATTATTTGTTACAATGTATAAGTGCATTTTTTTTTAAATTTCCATGCAAAGTTTGTTCTAGAGGGGAAGGGGAGACAGCGTAGATGGAACATCAGAAGCCCTTCAGGCTCATTTGCATAATTATAAAAGTTGATTTTTGGATCTATGAGTGTTTCTGGTTTATCCATGCTTGATCCTGATGGTAGGTTTCCTTTAAATTACATTTACTCTCAGTTGACTGATGGTAGATGTGTCCTAATAAGAAGTTTTTGAGAATTATTTTATTATAACTCTATATCCTATGATAGCAGTCCTACCCTGCCCCACCTACCCCATCACAGCGCATAGATAGCTTATGGGCATGACCACTAATGCTACGGGAAGAGTGCAAAATTTCAATAAGAGCCCCCCGAGGCGCTCCATTGACATCGCCTGAGGACCCCAGGGTAATTGGCATAATATTTATAACTCTATATTTCTACCGAGACCTGAGTTCTAGGTAGGGAAGGCACAACTCTTTCTTTCAATCCTTTCTTCTCCATCCCCTTACTTTTTCTTCTCTCTTCTTTTTCGGTTATTTGCTCCTGTTGTTTTGTTTTGTTTTTTTCTCTCCTCTTTTTTTGAGTACCTTCATAGAATGCATCTAAATTATAGCGAAACTGTTTTGAATAGTAACAATATATTGTATTCCTGATGCTGTGTATTTACATTGTGTACTGGAATATTGTTATATTACTCACATACACCCCCCCCCCCTTTTTTTTTGTGATGTTCTGTTTTGTTCTTAACAATTAATAAAAATTTAAATATGAAAAAAAGACCTCTATATTTCTGCGATGCCGGCATATAGAGTAATAATAAGTCCTGAGGAACATTGTTCTTATTAGGACAACGCTACTATCAGTAAACTGATGGTAGATGTCCTTTAAGCTCTACAATTAACTGGAAAACCCCTTGTAGCAACTATCTTCCTCTGCAGTCACCTTGGCACTCAGAATGGCTGGCACTTCTTTTGGCCGTCATGGTATGACAATCCATCAGTTTGGATGAACCAGATGAGCTGGTTTAGCTCACTCTTCACTGTTGCCCCCAGATGTACGTCTATGCTACATATGCAGTGTTCAGCCTAGTCCATTAAGCACATAAGGGCTCATTTACTAAGGTTCACAGATGCACTTTCGTTGGAATTTCCATTGTTTTGGGATTTTGCGTGGCTGTGAAAGGTATTTAACAGGGGATTGTGTCGCACACGATCAGATCGTGGCGCAGCTATGCCGGTTTTCATGCGACAGAAATCTGAGTGTGGGATTTAACTTTCAAATTGTGTCACAAGATCAAGGAATTACATGCACCAGGAAGAAGAAGGTGAACTCTGCCGGACCTGAGCGGGGAAGCGACACATGCAGGATATCGGGCGCACGATCTTATTGAATCGTCGCACCTTGCAATCTCGTCGGACAAATGCACTCCGGACAGGTAAGTAAATGTGCCCCATAGTATCACAGCAATAGTCTCTATACAGCCATGAGATTCCAGACCCTTGGACATTCCGGAACCAGTATTTGGGGGGGGCCAAACCTTGATTATGGTAAAGCAGTCTATTCTCCATTTGATAAGGTTTTGACAGACCAGCAGGGGCAATAGTAAAGTGCAATAGGACATTTATAAATGAGGGTTCTGTTTCATGTTTGTGGTTGTCCTTCGTTCATGGCACGATGAGAAGTGTGGATCGTTCCAGTCTCGTCCTGTGTGTTGTCTCCTTGCAGTTCCTCATACCTGTGATATAATCTGACTGTTGAGTCTATTGAGAGCTGATACTTAATCCTGTTACGTGGGGATGTTATATGGACCCGTAGGTCTGGTCTGTCTCATCTGTCATCTGACCGTTCCGGTTTCATTGTGTTTGTTGTTTTATTCAAGAATTTATCAAATTATTGCATATATAGCAACTACTTCAGTACTTATATGTATGGCATAATAGTAATATTGAACTAAAGGATGACTTAAAATTTGTCAACATTACCTCAAGACTAATATGGTTGTATTCTGAGAGCTGCTCTTGCTGCCAAATCCAGAGATTGGTTAGAGAGGGGCCGATGCTTCTCTCCTGGCTGCTATATAAGGAAGCCTGTTCAGTTAACCAGAAAAGGCATCAGTCAAAATGTACAATATATTGCAATACAGAAGTATTCTATTATATTTGTACAAGTGATACAAGAAAACATTTTTATGTCCGTTATTGGGGGATAAAAAAAACAGTATAAAGAGGGATTAAAGATTTTAATGGAGGAATAAAAAAAATCCTGCCAATGGAAAAAGTTCTCGCACACAAAGCTAAGGATGCTTGCACACAGATGTTTGTCTCCAGTCATGTGCTACACTTACCATTTTATGGGCAATTTGGTCATACGTTTGGCTGTATCTTCCGCCTGGCGTGCGGCGGGCCTGCGTGGCTTAATATGGAGAGGGGAGCGGTGAGGAGCGGTCACCCTCCCTCCCTCTGCTCCATTCAGTTGCATTGGAATGATGAAAATTGCAGAGCCCAAATGCTTCGGTAGACAGTGTTTTCAGCAGCAGGGTGCAAGCTCTTCCTCCTGCTCCATCCATGAGTTCTCAGGATCTGTGGGGATCCTTACTGATCACCTTGTTATCCACTATCCTATGGACTACCCATGGTCACGAGAGGAGCTTTTCTTGGGAGAATGCAGCCACGGTTTTAAACCTCCAGAGAATCCGTTCAAGAAAAAGTGTGACTTTAGCTCTGAGCAAATCTTGGAATTTCTGTTTAATAATAGACTTTATCTTAAGTCCATCACCAACTTCGACATCTCTGCTTGCTGAGATGTAATTCAAGGGGGTTGTCCACTTACGCACATTACCGCAAATAACTGATATAGTTTGTATAATTAAATGTATGAGAAATTTTATGTATGAGTGAGAAACAAGAAAGGAAGCTGTGGAGACACTTTTTTGAGCTCCAGCCGTACTGCACAATATTATTTGCTGCAATGAGCTTCAAGTGGACAGCCCCTTTAAATCTGTTTGATTTCTCCAGTTTAGAACGATGTCGGTCACTTATAGATGACAAGGCATTAGAGACACCTACTTTGTTATTACCTGTAATCCAGCCGGTGAAAGCTTCTGTAAACTAATCACATTAGTGGTTATCATCACAAATCTCTTTCCTCAGCTACAATGTATTATTTCTCACAAAATGTTTAATTCGGAGTTCCAGGGTATCTGCTGAGTATTATTTAAACTGGACACAATGTAACAGACTCTCGTGAAAAGTGAAGGGAGGTTTCACAGCAAGTAATTTTTTTTTTAATCCAAAACGCTAGGTATGAATCCACCTTGTCTTTATAGCGATTTTTATGTTCTTAATGGAAACTGGAATGTAGCTTATATACTGATGGCAAGCGGAGATCTTGGAAATTATGAAGAATTGGTTCCATAAGTGGCAGAATTTTATGTATATATGTGTGTGTGTGAAGGTTGGAGAGTACTGTACAGTGTCAAGTCATTTCTGAAAATGTATGGTACTCTCTTTCTGACCATATTTCTTATGTTGCAGTTTTGTTGCACTTTTATTCTGACACTATGGGGTGGCGTGTCCATTCTGTTATTGCAGTATATGTATGTTTGTTATAGGCCAGTTTTGTCATAGCAAGACTGCATAATTGTATGGAACTTTCTTTATAAATAATACATATAAAGAATCAAGCATTCTAAACCAGGGACACTTACTTCTGGGAGGAAAGTGATAAGAAAACAGGTGAAGGGAGAGCCTGTGAAGCTACAGCACGGTGGGGCACTGATGGCATCCTCAGCAGCACTTCAGCCTTATTAGCATAATTTTAAAAGTTGATTTTAGAAGGAAAGAGGAACTAATAATAAATGGGAGTTCTCCGCTTTACCATTAGTTTTGGGGACCAAGGGGGTAGATTATTTTCTTCCACAACATAATAATTAAACAGACAACATGAATGTTAGTGTGAACTCAGCCTAAGGGTATATTTTGGTTGATATGCATAACAGCCATGCAGTATTTTCCCTACTTACTTAATACCCTTTGACCCCTTTAAGCAGGTGTTACGCTTTGAGGTTTCTGGGAATTAAAATGCTTCCTTTTTTACTGGCAATAGATCTCTTTTATAGGAAGTAGAATATATAGATGAGCTGTGGCCATTAAACTGGTTCCTTTTTTTGTAGATAAAACAGTATTTAATACTACAGGTCTTAAGTTGATTTACCACTTGGGGTCTGTGGAAAGCTGGGATATACTGTTCATCTTCAGCTTTCTGTTTTGTTTTTTTTAATGGGATATAAAAATTGTAGTGATCCAAGCAGTCATTTTGTACGTTTTAACAGTTCTGCACTAATCTGTATTGTACTCCAGAGCTGTGTTCACTATTCTGCTGGTGGGGTCACCGTGAACATGTTTATCAGTCCTGTACTGATCAGTATTATACTCCAGAGCTCCACTGTGTTCATGTATTGTAATGGCATACTCCAAACCAGTAGAGAATACTAGGAGATTTCTGTTCTGTAGCTTGTATACAGCTCTGGAATAAAATTGTTAACTCTTTTCCCTCGTGAGCAATAAAAACACACGTTGGGTGACCTCAAGCAGAGATCATGAATGAAAGTACACTGAAATCACTTAAATTGTCCCAAAGGTAGGGTCTCGATAATTGTAGGACTATAACTCAGAAAAAGAGATCATTTAGCCTGTGTGTATGGCTCACGGTTATGAGAAGTCGATTTCTTTCTTTTATGACTATATGGTTGGATGTATTTTGCTTTTACTGTAGTAATGATCTAGAAAAATTTTGTAATTCTTTACTGTTTTCATATTGGGTTTATGTCATCTTCTTCTGTCTCCATTCACATACATGGTGGATGAAACCTTCTGCTGAACTGATTTGGGAATAGTTGTATTACCCTGCATCACCACCACTTTATTGATGGCGATGGATGGACTGATGAAAACAATGAGAATCCCGGATCTTTATCTGACCGGCACAGTGACCCCTAGAAGATAAGAATAACCCCCCACACTGGGCTTTAAGAAGCCAATACCCTTTTAATGGAAGGCAGTCATCCGCTGTAGGTAATGACTTGCTGTTGAACATTTAATGTGTTCTGTCCCTTTTAGGTGAAATGTTCTGCAGCTTCCCGGTCAGGTAACTGTTCTTAAATTCCTCTTCATGATGCTTAACGTGTTTGTAAAGCGCCTGACAATTAGCTTAGGAAGACAATGGCTGAACACTCCCGCGTCTGTGCGAGCTCGCTCTATAGATCTGCCCCCCCCCCCTTCCCTCTTCTGTGACTCAGCTACCCTCTATTAATAAAAAATACAGCCTGTAACGGATGGTGACCGCTCTTAAAGGTGCAGTGCGTCACAGACTAGTGTACGGAGCTTTATCTCTAGGAATAGTGGCAGTGCTGATTCAGAGGCGTACAGTGCCTCATACCTCAGGGTTTTATTTCTGTACACCGATCAGCCAGAAAAGTCTAGTTCCAAGAGGGCCCTAACCTCACAACCCACCCTCATCTCTGTAACTAAATGTCAGCCATTATTAGGGCAGTGGGACTTCTTCCTTTACCCAATAGTCATGATGATCTCATTACTGTTATAAGGTCAGATCCACCCTCCAATTATCTATCCACCGGATCCTTCTAAACCGACTATTGGTGTCTGATAGAGACCATTTCTTATCACTGCTGTAATGGTGACTGATGAAAAGGTTGTGTATCCCAAATTGTATGAAGATGCTGTGCAGAAGTTCATAACCCTAGATACTTGTGGAGCTAGTCTGGATTCTCTATTTAGGCGCCTAGGGTCAGCAGCATTGTTCATCCTGCGCTTTCAGGTTCATAAGAATAAGATAACACCACATTGAGCACTTAAATGCTTGGTTAATTCAACTATAACTATATCTCAGAAGTTCCTATGTAGCCTTTTCGCCCTTAGCATAAAGTGTTGAAAACCAAGCACACTGACATACTGGTGTGTGCCCCCTCTGGCCGGATCTGCTCTTCTTTTTGCTTCTTATGCCCTTGTGCTTACAAAAATAAAGGCTTTGCAAATGAGGCTCAGGGGCCCCAAGCTTAATTAACACCCGGAGCCCCTCAGTCTTAATTGAATAATTTGCAAAGCATTTTTTTGTAAGAAAAAGGAAATAAGCTAAAAGAAGAGCAGATCCTGTCAGAGGGGGCAAACATCAGTGTGCTGGGTTTACAATCCTTCATCCTGGTGGTAGATGTCCTTTTAAGCTAAAGACGTTAGCAGCAGCATTAGCAGACTTCTTCCTTTGCCCAATAGTCATGATGATATCATTACTGTTATAAGGTCAGATTGGTGTCTGATAGAGACATTTTCTTATCTTTGCTGTAATGGTGACTGATAAAAAGGTTGTGTAACCCAAATAGTGGTGTATGATGCTGTGCAGTAGTTCCTAACCCTAGGTATACAGCTTGTGAATGTACACAACAATGTTCTATACACTGCCTTTCCTCCACGTAGAGAGCATAGGAGGCTGGGCCCCATTTCGCTATGACCACTCTATTTAGAAAAATAAAAGCAATTCACTAAGGAAAACCTTCATATGGTGTTTCCAGGACTCCTGCTGAAAGCAGTGCAGGATGAAATAGTCTTAAAGGTCTGCATTGGTGCGCCCACCATACTGTTCCAGTGCTCATGCCTCAGGCAAGTTCTGATGGGCCAGGGTTACGCCACAGTGATTACACAGGCTCCATGCTGCAGTCACCGCCCCCTCATGAATATGCCAGACCACTGTAAGCTTGGTCCGGCGTTTGGACGGCTATGTACTGCAGTGATTGCTAGCTTATCCATAAAGCTAGCAACTTAACACTGCTATAACTGGGGTAGGGAGCTGCTTACTTTAGCAAGTGCTCCTAGAGGGTTTATTTTGCCGGTCAGGGTCTCTTTAAAACAACAATATGCCTAAATTAGAAAGTTTCTAAAAGGAAGTCTACCATCAAAATCAAGCATCATAAAAAAGGGACACTTGCTTATAGATCGAGGTACCATGACTTTGGTATTCTTCTTATATTTGTTATCTGTGGCCTCCTTCCTTCTAGAATCAACTTTTAAAATGATGCTAATTATTCCCTGTGATCCGGGTTACAGGCTGTTACACTTTCTCCCCATGCTTTTTCACCACTTGTGCAGTGATCACTTCCCGCTGTAATCTCATTGATAATAGAGCGGGGTAGATTTCTTCTAACCACCTTCAATTAACTGTATAGTTTAACCTTAGAGATTGATGTAAAGCCTTACCAGGTGTAAGAGTTGTATCAGTCATTCCTGGAGCTGTGTATAAACTAGAATTGCTTAATATTCTAAAAATAAGGCAGATGGAAAGATGGTTGGGGGGGGGGGTAACATGAAACTACCTCTCATATTGTGTAACCTTTCTATAGAATTTTGGGGAAATTTGTTTGGCACGCCCTTCTTTTACTCCTACATAGTATCAGATAGGTCATCCAGCTTTTTAGTTTTTGGTCTAGTTTTTAAATGGCCCATGTTTGTTGCTGGCATTTATGTGAAGGATCAATAAAGGCGATATATTTTCAATTCTTTGTGTAATATTTAATTCTCTTTTTAAGGAAAACTTTTGTAGGTTGTATATTGGAATTTAGGGGGCATTGTCCTTATGTTATATAAGTACGATTTTTGGGTATCTTTATTGGAATAGGTTATTAGTAGTGTTACGAGGCACAGGATGTCCTATCTAAATAAAGTCTGACTTTCTATTTTCATGAACTGGGTGGCCCAGAATAAACGTGTTAAGGGCTTATTCACATAGCAGTGAAAAGTGGTGGAGAAAAAACATCCTCTTTTCACTGCCACAGTTCTACTTGGTCATGTGCTTATAGTGGAAGTGTTACGTGAAAACAAAGAATAAAATACATAGAGCTTTGTAATGTATGGATTATGAATGTACACTTGTCTATAGCCGTCCTCTCATATTTGCCCACTGACAGGGACCCCTGGGGCATGTGTGCAGTATCGGCATATTCAGTGGTCTCTCGGTATACTGTAGGAGTAACCCTGTTATGACCCCATCCAATGACTCACTGCCTTCGTGTAAAGTATTTAGCCGCTTTATGTTTTCCAGATTTCATTCCATATACTTATTTATTTTGTTCCAATCACGTAAAAAACCTGGATGATCCAGTTTGGCAATGCCTGGAGCAGACGATATTGGGTCATCTGTCTGTAAAGAGCTCCCTTGTCAGTGACATTATTGCATGAGTCAGGATTTTTTCGGAGTTGTAGAAAAAGGGATATTATCCATATGCATCTTCTCCCTGGGTTTCCACACTATTGTAAAGATTTCAGAATTAATCAAAATTGTGAGTAAGAGGAGCAGCCCAAGAAAAGGCTTCCAGTGACGACATTATGCACATACTTACTGGCAGTCATTTTGGCTATTGGAATATATTCAGGACTGGTTGGAGTACTCCAAGTTACATTTTAATGACTTGGTATGTATGAGTGAATTGTGTGTTTATGTATGAAGTGTGTGTAAAATACACACACACACGCTAAAATAATAGTGTTTTTTTTAAGGCAGAATTTCAGTTCCATCATACATTTTCCATACTGAGTCTGACCATCTCCTTTTGAGAAGAGTAATGCATCCTACGTATTATATATTACACTCAGTATAGTGACACTTATTTCTTTCCTGTTTGTAGGATTCCTTCCTATATTTTCCACATTCTTGGAAAGACCTGAAATATCACACACCGGGTAGGGGGGACGCTCCATGCCTCCTCCGACAGGTCTGACCACTTCAGTTTCGGATCATTTGTCTGCTTCATGCCATTGTTAGACTGTATTTTCACTGAATGAATGCTGGAATTTATGTTAATATTCCTTAAATGTAAACACAAAATAGAACTGGTAAAAATAATCTGAATGCTTTGTAGAAGCAGTGTAGTTTTCCAAGACCTCCCTATGGAAGATGTATCCACTATGTGACTGATACCAATGAAGACTTGTGTTGTATTTGCAGGGCCGGTGGGGCGGTAGCCACAGGGTAGGATGCCGCCTGGAGTTTACTGCCCAGTCGACTTCTGGGCCAAAGAGGAGAAACAGAGCATCTTGGTGGATTTCCTGCTACCATCTGGCATTTACCTCAACTTTCCTGTACCATGCAGTGCCAGCCTAGGAAATATAAAGAAGGTGAGGACTACTACTGTCATCCATGACCTTATATACCACGTGCTTCATTGTATTATACACTCACCGGCCACTTTATTAGGTACACCATGCTAGTAACGGGTTGGACCCCCTTTTGCCTTCAGAACTGCCTCAATTCTTCGTGGCATAGATTCAACAAAGTACTGGAAGCATTCCTCAGAGATTTTGGTCCATATTGACATGATGGCATCACACAGTTGCCGCAGATTTGTCGGCTGCACATGATGCGAATCTCCCGTTCCGCCACATCCCAAAGATGCTCTATTGGATTGAGAGCTGGTGACTGTGGAGGCCATTTGAGTACAGTGAACTCATTGTCATGTTCAAGAAACCAGTCTGAGATGATTCCAGCTTTATGACATGGCGCATTATCCTGCTGAAAGTAGCCATCAGATGTTGTGTACATTGTGGTCATAAAGGGATGGACATGGTCAGCAACAATACTCAGGTAGGCTGTGGCGTTGCAACGATGCTCAATTGGTACCAAGGGGCCCAAAGAGTGCCAAGAAAATATTCCCCACACCATGTCGGTTTGAACTGCAGGAGATTGTCTTGACCATTTCTACATGCCTAAAGTTGCCGCCATGTGATTGGCTGATTTAAAAATTAAGTGTTAACGAGTAGTTGGACAGGTGTACCTAATAAAGTGGCCGGTGAGTGTACATGTATAATCTCTCGCCTCTAGCCATCTACTCTGAATCACTGAGGGGCTCCTCTCAAGACAGAAGGAGAGAAGTGAAATCTGGTGCCACTCATCTTAAAGGGATCAGAAAATGATTGTATAACTTTTCATTACACAAACAATAGCAATCTTCCAAAATACTTTCAGTATCATGTCCTCAGTTTTTTAGATCTCTGCTTGCTGTCCTTCAACAAGAAGCTTTTTTTTTTTGTTTACTTCCAGTAGATAGAAATCTGCCCATGGTGCATAGCTCATTGGTATCAGAGCGCTGCACCCATGACCTGTGACCGGTTTATATCCACAGGAAGTAAACAATGACACGTCCTATATAATGACAGCAAGCAGAGATCTTTCATTACATGCAGCAATAATGTTCCGAAAGTGGACAACCTCTTTTAAGTAATTGATTGACAACTGTCATGAACATTTGCACTGTGATTTAACTTGTATTGGAACAATAGGAAACCCATTTTGAACCCCCTTTCTCATGTGTTATCTTAGTTACTATGGCAACGGGCCCAGCAGGAACCTCTGTTTCACACCCTTGGTTCCCCTACGTCTTACGTCTTCACATGTATCAACCAGACCGCCGAGCAGCAGGAGCTGGAGGATGAGCAGAGACGTCTGTGTGACATCCAGCCCTTCCTGCCAGTCCTGAGGCTGGTAGCCAGGGAGGGAGACAGGGCCGAGAAATTACTCAATTCCCAGATAAGCCTGCTAATCGGCAAAGGTAAGATAAGATGGTAAGGTGTGTGTATGGTGGAGAAGGGGATGATGAGAAACCACAACCTATTTTAAGACCCTCATTTATGTTCACTTTAATTACCCTCTAGGTCTTCATGAATTTGACTCTCTAAATGATCCAGAAGTCAATGAGTTCCGCAGCAAAATGCGGCAGCTCTGTGAAGAAATTGCCTTGCAACGACAGCACATGACCTGGGACAGATGGATGGAGTCCAACTTTCCTCTACAGCTGGAGCATTCCTCTAAGGTGTTTGCTAAGTCTTCTCAGAGCAACAAGACCCTCATGATCAATGTTAAGTTTGAGAGTAGCGAGGTAAGAAAAACTGCATAAGCCATAGGGCCAGGGCCATGTGTGCTAAGTACCTACCTATGGTCAGTCTTCTTCATGGTTGACCTGATCACTGGCCTGGTTTACACTGGTGGAACCAAGGCTTTTCCAGGCAGCTCCACCCAAGTGCAATACATCCACCGTATATGCAGGACGATGCACCTGCATGAAGCATTGGTGAGAACCAGTGGAGATCCCAGGGCTATGACCCTAAAATATATTTTTCCAAAATCTTTTGCTATGCCTAACATAGTTCATTTCAGTTGGGGAGCCTGTCACCATTACATACTGCTCATGAACCTGCTGACACTTTCCTTGTAAAGACTCATAAATCTGCTATGTGACATTCTGTCAATGTTCCTGCACTTGTCCATAACTTGAAGTGCAGAAATAACTAACACTTGTGAATTTCAGCTATGTAGGGTTGCCTTGTAAGCTGCTATGTTTTTTTCAACCTTACTCCCTTCATGGTAGACACAGGGGTCACTACAGCCCTCTTTCTGGCCTCCTGCAGGTGTGAATAAGGGCTTATTCAGATGGATGCATCCATCTTAACAACCGCCAAAAACTCATCCGTTTTCCGTAACTTTTATGTCAGCATTGTGTCTTCCTACGTTTCTTGTGTTCTTTGAATATGGCTGCACAAAAAGCAATACCTTTTATTTTAAATGAACTTTTGTCGCTTTGACGTTTTTCAATGATCAGGCCCAGACTATAGTTTGAAAATCTGTGTAAAACAGAAGCCAGACTGATGCAAATCGGCTGTAAAAACCGCCATTCATGTGCAGGTATCCTAACTAATCCAATCTACTTAATAAAGTGTATACTATCTCTGGAGATTGCTTGTAAAATTTGAGCCCCTGCATATGTTGGTGACATAATGTTGGGTCTATGAAACTTGGAAACTTGTGTTATATGTTGTAAGTAGAGATCTCTAACTGTTTTATTCAGGAGAGCTTCACCCTACAAATGTCTCCTCGAGATTTGCCACTCTCCATCATCCGCATGGCTATGAGAAAAAAGTCCAATGTGTCCGGTCAGCAATGCCCGTGGCGCCCAGAAGATTACATCCTGCAGGTCAATGGCGTTCTGGACTATATCCATGGAAACTACCCCCTGTGTCAGTTCAAAGTAAGACCACATTTCTTTAATGCAGATCTGTAAGGCTTTGTCTAGATTTACTCAGAAATCCTACATGTTGGCATTTTGAGATGCCTCAAAACACTGTTTACAGTTTAGTACGATCTAATTCCTCGCATGTAGTTTTTATATATGGGGAGTGTATGAAGATTTGTTAAACTTTTAGGGTGTGCCATGCTTAAAATGGTGCTTCGGCACTTTTGTTTTTCACAATTACTGGCTAAATATATTAATACTTTTGCTTAATAGTTCAAGTATTTATGGAACCAAGCCAACCACAGGAGTGTAGTTCTGCTACTCTTAGTAACTTGAAAGTAACCCCTCATATGGAAATGTGTATATATACAATCAGGTCAAGACCTCCTCCTCCGTGGCATTTGTGGGGCATCACAGAAAGGTGGGTGAGCCCTAAAATGTGTCCCACAATAAGTTAAAAATGTGGCAGTGCACTAAACTTTTGCCATATTGGAGAAGATGTATTAATGTCCTCACGCTAAAAATACTGAAGTTATTTGAACCTGAGATGCCATGTGCACCTGAAAATTGAATATTGTGGTGCAGAAAACTAGACCAACTAATAGGATGTGCAAAGTACAACAAGCCAGTCTTATACAGTGCCAGATTAATCTGGTGCAGCGGAGATCTGTCTTGTTCTACTCAGCACTGCTCTAAAGACCAAAACAATAAAACATCTCCCCTACTCTGTAGGTGTAAAATTTGAGACAGATTTACTATCCAGCATGAAACTCTTCAATTAATCTGGGTCAGTACAAGACAGTCTGGTCTAACTTTGCTCTAACTTTTAGACAGTACCTGAAAATTTTATATGTAGAAACCAGTGCATTTCACAGAGTAGCTATAACAAAATTTTATTAATGTCATCTATGTAGTCGTGTATAAGGCATTTCTACCATTAATGGAAATGACATTACTGTTACAGCACCTCAACCACTGTCTTCAGTCCAACTGCACTGCTCACCTCACCCTCGTCTCCATCTCCTCCACATTACCAGACCAGCAGGGAGACATAATCATCAGCTCCAAAATACGACACAAACCACCACCACCATTGCCCACAAAGAAGGTAAGAAGCCAGCCAGACAAAGAACGGGTGATTTGTAGATGGCAGGACGTAACATTTCTTATCTTACACTTTTATCTTCCTTTCTAGCCACATCAATGTTCACTATGGAAACTGGAGAGGCCATTTTGTTTTCAACTTTTGTTTGGATGTAACGTCAACGCAGACGATGGATTAAAGGTAAGTCTGATAAGATGTAAGACGATGAAACGGAGACCTTTGACCTATGACATAAGTGTTCTACAGATCACCTCTGTAAATGTGGACAAGATAAAAATATTTGTAATACCCTTTTGTACATACGTTATTTTCTGTAAATTATGTACTGTACTGATCCTGAGCCTGGAATATACGCCAGGGCTGCACTCACTATTCTGCTGATGAAGTCACTGCGTTTGTACATTACATTACCTAACCTAGAACTGATTCTCAATCACTGCCTATATTATTCTATAGAGCAGCAGCCTTCTCTGCTTTATAAGTTACTAATGCATTATAGGATTATAGGCACCTGGCTAAGCTATTCAATGTAGAGTGCATGAGGAAATACGCTGCTAAAAGGACATGCATCCAACCTTTCATATGTCTGTGTCAACTTACACATATGATTGCTCCTTTATAGTCTAACATCCATGTGGTTTTTGCAGCTGCTGGTCCAGTGTGGTCTCTACCACGGCAATGAGCTCCTTTGTAAAACAGTCGCTAGTAAAGAAGTCAACGCCTCCTCAGATCCAGAGTGGTTTCAGCATCTCGAGTTTGATATTAACATTTGTGATCTTCCTCGTATGACTCGGCTCAGCCTTGCTCTGTACGCCGTTGACAAATCCAAAAAAGCCAAGTCCACCAAAAAAAAGTCGAAAAAGACGGTGAGAGTTCTAGTACTCCGCTTGCTGGACGGGTTTTATGTGTTTTGTATCTGCTGTACTTATTGTTGTCTTGTTGCAGGATTACCCCATAGCTTGGGTGAACACTATGCTGTTTGACTACAAGGACATGTTAAAAATTGGAGAATACTCTCTTTGTATGTGGTCATCATTTCCAGGTAATCCTTCGGCAGGGTATTGAGAAGTACACGAAGGCCCAAATATATGAAAACTGTTGCACTGTGTGTTATTTTTCTTTGTACTTGATTTGTGAAAGTCCCAGCATGTTATTTAAGCGTCACAGGCACTGAGGCTTTGTTTTGTGCTGTTATGACATATTTGTGTTGCATATCAGTTATAAATGGGTTGTATACTACAAACACACACCACCTGGCCCCTTTAAGTGCACAGTATTAAAAAGTGACGAAAATGCAACCACAACACTACTGTGGTGCACGTAAATAACAAATATATGTGCCAGCTCCAAGGACACTTTTTGCATGCAAACGAGAATAAATATCTGGTGCAGACACAATGGGGCAGACCATGGCAACCAATCACAGCTCCCCTTTAAAATATTCATGAGCACTGGTGAAATGAAAGCTGAGCTGTGATTGGTTGCCATGGGCAACTGGAAATATTCTGACTTTCAGACTGCTTGATAAATATGCCCCAATATATTTGGGAATAATGGTTTAAATCGGTGGTCTGTGCAACAGACCTGCCATGTCGTTCAGGGAGAGGATCTTGCAGGGATATCCTCCTGTAAAATCTGGTATTTATTAAAGGACCACATGACCCACTGTTATTTACTGCTGTATGCCGTGTCTTTTTATGTAAAGTACAATGGGAATTTTTTTCAACATCCTTTTATATCATGCAATTCAATTAATGTCTACATTAAAGCCAAGCCTGCTACTCATCCTTATTTTTTATACTATGTCCAGAAGTTGGGCCCAATGACCCCATGGGTCCCCTAGAGGGCTCAACAAAGACTAGAACATATAAAGAAAGATGTAAGGGAGAGGTGTCTTTACTTCTTAGCAGTATTGTTGTGTGTTTCTGTTCCAGATGAAAAGGGAGATCTGCTAAACCCAATGGGAACTGTACAGTGTAACCCGAATACAGAAAGTGCAGCTACCCTGAGGATCTGCTTTCTTAATGTGTCTGACTACCCTGTGTACTACCCCTCTATTGACAAGGTGGGTGGTAAAGAGAGTAGTTGAAATTTTTCGGCATTATCACCTAATATTCATCCCAAGATTTTCTGTATATTTTTAGATACTTGAGCTGGGAAGACTAGGAGAAGTGTGTAATGCCACCACTGATGAGGTAAAGATGATAACTGGCCATACATGCCATGGCCAGCAGCATTTGGTTCTTTAATGTAGTATCCTGTACAGTACATGGCCTGTGACACAGGAACGTGTGCAGCCCGTGTATACATGACGTATAGTGGCACGATCCCACCGGCTGTACACGGTGCAGAGTATGGGAGTCCCTGCATTATTTAGAAATATAATACAGAGATGTTCCCTCTGCTGACTGTACAGCCCCGCCAGAACTCAAATAGTTAATACACTTCCGCCGCAGTTTTTTGTCCAGCAGGTGGAGCGTCCCTGCATTATATTTCTATACTTTATACTCTGGCCCCAAGATCCAGTGCGCTCTTTTGCCCAATTTCAAATGGTCTTCTACCTTATGGCTAGAACATGTCCCCATACTTGGGCTTCTACACATGGACGTGTTTATGTGGAGGCCACAAATTATGTTGGTCCTATTCCTGTCAGTGTTTGTGGCTCACACAGTCTTTGGCACGTGTGTGGACCTTGCACATTAATGACATGCAGCCTGCAAAGATGGCTTTGTTGTTTGCAGCTAACAACCCTTAGCGCTGGGCTTTCACATCTTCCAATTATTTGCACCCTTTGCATCTTAGGTAGTTGGAATTTCATCCAATTTTTTTTTTTTTTTATAAAGTAGTTTGTGACCAGGAGAACTGACACAAAACTAAAGACAGAATTGTATATAAGAAGAGACTTCCTGTACTTTAGGCTTTGAACACAAGAATTAATATAAACTCTCCAGTGGTAACAATTTCCAATAACTACAAATCTCGTAAAAAATGGAAACTTCAGGGGCGAATGCAGTTTGCAAAGCTTTACTACAAATAGAGGGAGATGTGATGAGGTGTCTAGTTGCGTAGTGTTCCTTTGGTGGAGCTGTAATTGCTTCTTCTGATAGCTCCTTGTTATTGCTAAATGTCAATAATCCTTGTTATAACAGGACAGATCATTTGTTGTGGTTTTGTATCGGGTCGCAGCAGTCCATGTGACCGGGCCCCCACGTGGGCCACAATCTGAGCTTGGGAGATCTGGGACACTGTTAAGGGATGACAAACAGCAGGTGTCTTGTCTTGTTCTCTGCAGCGACTGCAGCTCCAGGAGATAGTTGACCGAAAAGGCCAAGCTGAGCTATACGAACACGAAAAGGAACTTGTGTGGAAACTGCGCCATGAAATAAAAGAGCGTAACCCAGAGGCCCTCCCCAAATTGCTGCTTACCACCAAATGGAACAAACACGAGGATGTAGCACAGGTACACACAGCAACAGGAACCTAACTTATAGAATATCTTCAAATAGATATACAGTGGGTACGGACAGTATTCAGACCCCCTCTCGTTTTTTCAGTTTCGTTGCAGCCAATTGGTTAGATCAAAAAGTTCTTTTTTGCTCATTGATGTAAACTCTGCATCTCATCTTGTTAGAAAAAAAACTGAAATGTAGATATTTTTACTAATTTATGAAACAAGAAAAACTGAAATATGGTCATAAGTATTCAGCCCCTTTGCTCAGTATTGAGTAGAAGCAGCTTTTGAGCTAGTGCAGCCATGAGTCTTCTTGGGAATGATGCAACAAGTGTTTCACACCTGGATTTGGGGATCCTCTAATATTCTTCCTTGCAGATCCTCTTCAGTTCCCTCAGGTTGGATGGTGAATGTTGGTGGAAGCCATTTTAAGTCAGAAATGCACAGTTGGGTTTAGGTCAGGGTTCTGGCTGGGCCAGTCAGGAATGGTCACAGAGTTGTTCTGAAGCCCCTGCTTTGTTATTTTAGCCGTGTGCTTAGGGTCATTGTCTTGTTGGAAGGTGAACCTTCAGCCCAGTCTGAGGTCCAGAGCACTTTGGAAGAGGTTTTCATCCAGGATATCTCTGTACTTGGCCGCATTCATCTTTTCTTCAATTGCAACCAATTGTCCTGCCCCTGTAGCTGAAAAAACACCCCATAGCATTATGCTGCCCCCACCATGTTGCACTGTTGGAATTGTATTTGGCAGGTGATGAACAGTGCTGGGTTTTTTCCACACTTACCACTTAGAATTAACACAAAAAGTGGAATCTTTGTCTTATAAGACCAGAGAATTTTATTTCTCGTAGTCTGGGAGTCCATAATGGCTCTGAGCTCCTTGGCCAGTTCCTTAGACCTTATGATTCTCATGTGCTCTGCCATGCGCTGTGAGGTCTTGTATAGACAGCTGTGTGCATTTGCTAATCAAGTACATTCATATTAATTAAACACAGCTGGACTCGAATGAAGGAGCAGAACCATCTCAAGGAGGATCAGAACGAAATAGACAGCATGCAAGTCAAATATGAGAGTCACAGCAAAGGGTCTGAATACTTAAAGGAAACCTACCACTTGAAGTGATATGTGTAAGATGCATATACCGAGCACCAGCTTACCCTGAGCTTACTTTCATTAGTGTCCTAAACCACTGTATCGCGGTTTAAACACTTTTTATTCTTTACAGCCGAATGAGCTTCGGCACACCATGCGCATGGTGCGCCGAGAGCGTACCATCGTGCGTTGCAACAGCTTCGGCTATAAAGATTAAAAAGTGTTTAAACCGCGGTACAGCGGTTTAGGACACTAATGAAAGTAAGCATCGGCACCAGCTCACCATATGCATCTTACACCTACCACGTCAAGTGGTAGGTTTCCTTTAAGACCTTATCTACATTTCTGGGTTTTTTTCTTTCAAGATGGCAGAGTGTACATTAACCCCTTCAAGACTGCCATCTGCCTATATATGTCCTTTTTGCACATGCCCCGTGCCCAACTTCAAGTGGCAATATTTCCTGAACTCTGAGTGGATAGCTCCAGTTCTGTTAAGCATCCATACACAATCATTATGTCATCAGAATTGTGTTTCTAGGTGCCAGGGTTGAGGAGATAGCCTTTTTGGCTGAAGACAGAATGTAGAAGAAGCTGCAGGAAAGACTTTCACTTTGCAGAAGTACATGCATCCTCTGCATCTTGTACATATTTATGACATACTTTGGTAAAAGTTACTACTTTTTAAAATAAAACTTTGATCGAGATAATGTCACAATTGTAGTCAGTTTTTGCTAATTTTCTTTAAAAATGTAATTGGTCTCACATGTCATGAAAAAAATAAAATAAAACAAATAAAAAATGATATGTAAAGCTTAGCAGAACGTCAAATTGACCTGACAATTCGGGCACCAATGACCATCTGTCACAAAGGGGTTAACAAGAAAAAAAATAGAACTTCTTTGATCTTACCAATTGGCTGAAATGAAACAGAGTTATCCACTGTAGATAACTTGTTACCTACCATTCTATGGGTGTAAACATCTCCTCTTCTGTATAACTAGATGGTGTATCTGCTTCAGACTTGGCCAGAGCTGCCTGTCCTCACAGCCCTGGAATTGTTAGACTTCAACTTCCCTGATAGACATGTAGGATCATTCACTATGAGCTGCCTGAAAAAACTAACGTAAGTACAAAAGGATTTGTTTGGGGGGGGGGGGGATCCTTGGTTTTTGACATTTGTAAGAATTTGTTTAGCGATTTATGATAATGAGATGGACCTAACACCAGGTAAGTTGTAGTCCTGGAGCTAACTGCAACCTCTCCCCTTTTCTGTAGAAATGAGGAGCTTTGTCAGTATCTCCTTCAGCTGGTGCAGGTTCTGAAGTATGAATCTTACCTGGAATGTGAGCTTACAATGTTCCTCCTGGAGAGGGCGCTGATACACCGCAAGATCGGACACTTCTTATTTTGGCACCTTAGGCAAGTATTGGCTGTAAATGTAGACCCATATTCCTGGGTCCCTCTAAAACTACAGAGTCTATAATATGTGGGTAACCCCTTCAGTGAACCTTTATATATGTTATCAACCTGTTTAATATTATACTTTTTTTTTCCTTGGGACAGATCGGAGATGCATGTCCCAGCTGTGGCCTTGAGGTTTGGCCTTATTCTTGAAGCATACTGCAGGGGAAGCACCTATCACATGAAGGTCCTTATGAAACAGGTATTGTCAGCTTTCCATCTGCACTGCTATCATATTGAACCCTTTCACAAAAAATGTGATATCTAGATATTTGGCAAATATTTCAGCATTCTGAGAAGGATTACATTTAAAACGAATAATATAGATGGATCCGGTCAGTCACTGTGCCTTAGATTTCTCCCCTTTTGTCCTCCATGGGTTCTCTCCTCTAGTCAGACCATTCCCCAACTGGAATAGCAACTTGCGTATTTCAGGTTTTAAAAATTATAGAGAAATGGGCCACTGACCTGATTGAGCATCTGGGCCTACAGGATTTAGATCACGGGTGGGCAATTAATTTTCCCATTGGGCCACAAGAGACAGTGGAATGATTTGAGAGGGCCGGACTAATATACTTTATTTTCCTTTTATTCAATACCTAATGCCCCCTCTCATTACGCCCCCATTTATAATTTTATAATGCTGCTCAAGTATGCCCCCTTTTATAGTGCACCCTCTTCTTATACCCATTCAATTATGCCCCCATATATAGCGTCCTCTCCATGATGCTTGTTTCCTTATGCCCCCTTTTATAATGCCCCTTGTATTGTGTCTGTGTTTTTATAATGCTCCCGCTCCTAATGCCCCCTCCATTATGATCCCATATATTGTGCTTCCTCAATTATGCCCCCTTTTATAATGCACCCTCTCTTTATGTCCTTTCCATTATGCCCCCATATGTAATGCCTCCTCAATTATGCTCCCTTTTATAATGGACCCTCTCCTTATGCCCCCATATAAAGTGCCCCCTCTCCTTATGCCTCCTTTTATAATGGCCCAATATATAAAGTGCCCCTCCAATATTCCCCAATATAGTGCCTCCTAAATTATGCCTCTTTTAAAGTGCACCCTCTTAAGCCCATTCCATCATGCCCCAATATATAGCTTTCTCTGCATTATGCACTCTTTTATAATGCCCCTATCATTCTGCCCCACATAGGGTGCCACCTCCATTATGAACCCATATATATAGTGCTGCCTCAATTGTGCCTCCTTTTATAGTGGCCCAATATATAAAGTGCCCCCTCCTATATGCCCCAATATATAGTCCCTCTTCAGTTATGCCTCTTTTATAGTGCACCCTCTCCTTTATGCCCTCCATTTGCAAAAAAAAATAAAAATAACTTGCTGAAGTAAGGCTCCCGGTGTCGTAGTGACATGATTTTGTTGCAGTCACTGGGCGCCACTCTGTCCCTAGTAGCAGAACAGGTAGTGTATTACTCCTTGCTCTGCCCAAACAGCAGTCAGCTGCAGCAGCACACGAGCCAGCGGGAGCGTATGAACCAGGTGGCGTACAGTAGTAGGGCTCGCGCACTGCCGCTGGCCCTACCATCACTACACAACCCACCACGATCGCAGGGTATGTGACTGCGGGCGCCATAGATCAAAATGTTTTCTTACACATTACAAAACTCTGTCCATTGTTCTGGGCCTATTCTATGGACTTAGGAAATGTGTTCTATGCTTCTCCTGTGTCAAGGAATCATTATCAGAGCCTGATTCAAGAAGATCATCTGTGTTTCCTCCTGTTTTTAAATTGGCCCTGGAGCGGGGATTATTATTATGATTTCGATGCCTCGGCATGAGCTGCGACCTTTGATTTGCCTTCGCTGTTCAATTTTATATACCCCCCCTCCTTTCTTTTTCCTTTCTTGGATTTTTCTGTCTAAATTTGTCTTGAGGCTGCCCCTTAATATAATGTTTCTGTTTCTCTATAATCTAATACTCACCAAACATCAAACCAGAATACAAAGACCCAGGTGGCAGATGTTATTGTAATTCAGAAAACCTCCAGGGGTGATAAAACACAAAACTGTATGGTGTGGTTAGTAAGACAAGTAAAAGTATCTCTAATGGCGGTCTGACAATTGCACCTGAACCTCTCGTCCTACAGGGAGAAGCACTCTCCAAGCTTAAAGGTCTGAATGACTTTGTGAGGTCCAGTGTCCAAAAGACTAGCAAGGCTCAGGCCAAAGAAGCCATGCACATGTGCTTGAGGCAGGACACGTACCTAGAGCCACTGTCTTACATCTACTCCCCATTGGACCCCAACCTTATCCTCACAGACGTTTGGTGAGTAGCAGGCAGGGTGTGTGGATATGCAGCTTCGGCCCACACCTAGCTTATGTATAAAGCAATAGATTGAGTGATCAAAACCATCTGATCTTCTTTTCCCCACCCCACCTCTGTACTTCAGTGTGGATCTCTGCACTTTCATGGAGTCCAAGATGAAGCCCCTTTGGATTGTATACAACAATGACTTGATGGGCGGGAGCCGAGTCGGTATCATCTTTAAGAATGGAGATGGTAAGACTAGTATCGATGCTAAAGTAGCTCTGTGCAACCCGTTTTTGTTCTGAGGGATGTATTGTACAGGCTGTTACCAGGCTGCTTTGGTCCCAGGCTGCAATGATCATCTGTAAGGTGTCTGTAATGAAGCTTTATTGATGATCCCTTGTTCCCATGACAGCACAAAATTTTGAAAATCTCATAACAGGGACAAATAGAATTCTTGTCTGGAGATACAATTACAAAACAACTTGTGCGTAACCAGGCGACTGCCTATTATATAGGGGCTGTAGCAAGTTTGCAATTTATTCCCTGTCTACAGGATGGGGAATAACCAAGCTGATCGATATTGGTCTGACAGCTGTTGGATCCCGTTCCTACTAATGGGTGGAGCGCAGGACGAGCATGCGTTGGAGCATTGTGCTCTGCAATTTCTGCAACTCCCAAACTATTGAATGGACCATCAGGACCCAGCAGGTTGTTCTTGTGATCTGTGGGGGTCACCAATCAGCTTGTTAACCCTATAATCCCTCTACCACCAAACAACCATCCCAGATACAAATTACATAGTGGATCACATATTGCCACCCTAGCAGCGTCAAATACTGCAATACAGCCCAAATGCTCCCCCATAAATTATAAATAATAGAGATCCAAGGACCAGGCCATAAATAAAACCCCAGGAGCTTATACAGAGCTAATGTTGATTTTTACAGATTTGCGGCAGGACATGCTGACGTTACAGATGATTAAATTGATGGATGTTCTTTGGAAGAAGGAAGGACTGGATCTCAGGTAAGTCCATACAATGTAATGCCTGTAGAAGTAAATTGGACACATGGCAAAAACAGCCAGTGTAAATACAGCCTAATTCTGACCATGCAGATTATATAAAGATATATAGAGTCAGTGTGCAGAATGATAAAGGATTAGTAATGGATTGCTTGCTTCACTGTATAGGGTCACCCCCTATGGCTGCCTGTCAACAGGAGATAAGACGGGTCTTATTGAAGTTGTCATGCACTCCGATACTATTGCCAACATCCAGCGTAACAAAAGTAACATGGCAGCAACTGCAGCTTTCAATAAGGATGCCCTGCTGAATTGGTTAAAGAGCAAGAACCCTGGGTGAGTGCCTAAGAGTAATGTGAGGCTCAAAGATCAAATAAACAAATGATGGAAATGAATGGTGCGCACAACTCCACATATAAAGAGAGAAAGTTGAAGCACAAGTTCAGGTGTAAAGATACTTTTTAAGTAGGACCCCCAGGTTCCAGAACAGCTCCCCAATCTCTATTGTGTACACTCTCCATGACCAGAAGTAGTTTCATCAAGTCATATAAACTCCACAGCGTTTCACAATCGTAGAGATGACTACGTGATATTCCATTGCCTTTGCATGAGACCCAGGAATAAGCCCAGCTCATGTATCAGCATCAGACAGGCCTGCTGGAGGACTCTAGAATCCTCTTATGTCCCTAATGCTGGTGAGTTATAATATGGCCGACTCATAGTTGGACAACCCCTTTTACGCAATAAGAAATAATAAGCAGATAGGCTGGTGAGGGCTTTTTAAAAATATTTAAGCTTTACGCACCTCCTCCGGCACTTTCAGTGTCCTGCACTGTGCACCTGTAAACGAACAGCTCTGCCAACTTCCAGACGCCTGGCATGCTCACCCATCCCTATGCCCCAGCGCTGTATCAGGCTCATGCTCACTGCCATATTATGAGTTTTTATAGCTCTGCCATTGAATGCATTTTCAGTGTCTCCAGTATGTATGTGCCTCTATATCATACACAATGGGTGGCGTATGCGTATGCATCGGGGGGTTTTGGACATCTAATGGGACACCTATGGATTGGATTCTGGAGCAGACATTGTGGCAGGTTCCTTTTAGCCAATTCTGGATGTGGGTGCTGCTTTCTGCACTCGATCCATAATTCTCGATGTCACCATAGCAGAAATCTTCAAGCAATTTGTCTCAAAGTCAAAATAACGAGTCTTCTTCAAAATCGTTCTACAGAAAATCCTGAAAATATATATTCAGAATCTGATTTTTTTTTTTTTTTTTTTAGTTTTAAGCAGTAGTTTAAAGCATTTATTTGTTTTTTTTTTGTTTTTTTTTAATGTTGGCATGTCCAGTCCTCTAATGCAGTGGTCTACAGCCTTTTTTTTTTTTTTTTTTTATTCGGGGAATGGCTCCACACAAATTCCTTTTCCAGGGACAGGAACCATGGTTCATGGGGGCAAAAAAAATTGCATGCCCAGCAAATACCCCATATCTAACCCATATATCAACCCATATAAAGTGTAACTTCCTGTAGCACCCTTAAAAATAAAAAAAAAACTGTATGCTTTGCCCTGCGGCTTTCAGGCAGACGGCCAGGGGCACTTCTATGTGACCTACCAGTGTACACACACACACTATAACTTAATCGGCCACGTCATAGTGTGTGCCTAATAAGGTAGATCCGGTGGCAGGTTCCTTTATGTACTTGCAGCTTGATGGGGGTTTTTTGTTTTTTTTAAATTAAATATTTAAAGCTTGGCCTCCGAAGAATATTTACATATTTGTAAGATACAGTGGTAGTGTCCGAGCGCCCCAGTAGCAGATCCCTCCTACATGCAGTCTGCGCATACACGTCCGCAAAGCCAGAGCTGCTGTGCATGCACTGCAGACTGCACATAGGAGGTATCGGAAGAGGCTACTGGGGCATGGAGTTGCCGCAGTTCCCTTTACACACCGCAGCTACTCCACAACCCAGTAGCCCACAAAGAAAATTAGCAAGATAAACTTATCCATATCAAGTGGCTCAGACTTATATTTATACAAGACAGAGACAAATGTTAGGAAGCGGTTTCCCGCCTCATGTGAGAAGTAGCCGCCGATATGAAGGGCTCTGATAGGAATCAGCATCTATTAAAGGGGCTGGTCACTTTCAGTCAATAATTGATATTATTTGTGTAATGAAAAGTTATACAATTTCTCAGTATACTTTGTGTATCAATTCCTCATGGATTTCTAGATCTCTTCTTGCTGTACTTCTGTAGAAAGCTTCTCTAGTTACTTCCAATGGTAAAAATCTGTCCATGGAGAGGTGATGGACAGGCAGATGCACAAGCCGTTATTATCACTGGGAGAAATCACAACTCCTACGGTATTACTATCACATCAACATAGACAGATTATATCCACTTAAACTTGGAAGCTTTCTATAAAAGCGAAGCAAGCAGAGATCTAGAAAACGGTGAGCTGCTGATACAAAAAGTGTATTGGAAAATTGTATAACTTTTCCTTACACAAGCCATATCAATTATTTGCTGAAAGTGGACAACCCCTTTAAGTATTCATTCACCTTTGCAGGGCTCAGTCTAGAAGTCCTTTCCATACTCCACTAATACAAGTTGTTAAATATTAATGTACAATTAGAATATAATTTTCTTCCCTCATGCTGCACACTATATGACAGGCTTCTCACAGTGTCGCTATTGGGTGAATAAAACGTCTCTTCTTTGCTGCAGTTCTCTCCCTTTATAAAGGGATAGTAGAATAGTTGTAATTCACATTGCGGCTACTGGTCATGTATTTAGGTGTAAATTTCATGTGCTTCTTTTTTTGATAGAGAAGCGCTAGAGCGAGCGATTGAGGAGTTCACTCTGTCCTGTGCTGGCTACTGTGTAGCTACATATGTTCTGGGCATTGGGGACCGCCACAGCGACAATATCATGATACGTGAAACTGGACAGGTAGGAGCTGATAACTCTGCGTTCTGCACTTTATTAGTTGCCGCAATTTGATAATTACATTAGAATTTTTTTTTTCTACTCTAGCTGTTTCACATTGACTTCGGACACTTCCTTGGTAACTTCAAAACTAAATTTGGTTTTAACCGAGAACGAGTTCCCTTCATCTTGACGTACGATTTTGTGCACGTTATTCAGCAAGGGAAAACCAACAACAGTGAAAAGTTTGAGCGGTGAGACTATCCCATCGTAGTAAATTACATATAGTAATGCATATTCTCACTATCTCCCACCTACAGGACAAGAGCCACTCAATAATCTCCTTATTTTGGTCCTGCAGGTTCCGGGACTACTGTGAAAAAGCTTACACTATCCTTCGATGCCATGGTGCCCTCTTCCTCAACTTGTTTGCACTGATGAAAGCAGCAGGTTTGCCTGAACTCACCTGCTCTAAAGATATTCAGTATCTTAAGGTGATCACATTTGTTTGATAATCACATAGAACGGGGGCAGCTATACTTCTCCAGGGCACAGTTCACATTATAATCATATATAACTATTGAATGACTTTTTTTTTTTTCTTTTGTTCCCTGAACAGGACTCTTTAGCACTTGGGAAGAGCGATGAAGATGCATTGAAGCAATTCCGAGTAAAGTTTAATGAGGCGCTGCGGGAAAGCTGGAAGACCAAAGTGAACTGGTTTGCTCACACTGTATCCAAAGACAACAGACAGTGATGGAAAGGGAAAGATTTGTTTTTGTTTTTTTCGGAAACAAAATATCCGGATCTTAAGGCACAAGTGAGCTCTCCTCCAATATGGACTTGACAGTCCTTTCAAATTTTCCTTTTCCTTATAAACTTTTGGATTTACCTTTGCAACAACTCTTGTGTTGCTTGGACACCACCAGTTTCATGGTGTCATTGTGGGTTCAGCCTTGCCAATGCTGAACACTCCAGGGAAGACTGTGCCTTTCACAGAATCGAGCTGCCTTGGCATGTGTTAGTCCACCTGTACAGCCATCATCACACGGCTTCCTTTAGCATGAGGCTATTTAAGGATTTGTCTCGCTTTCTGTTGGTCGCTGACAATTGATGGTTCCCTTCTACTCATGGACCATAGGCTGATGGCCTAATCTTCCAATACTGAACCTGGAGCTGTGTGAATTGGTTTGTATACATACGCCATGATGCAAGACTCTTCTCACTCCAAGCTTGTTGCACTGGGGTTGCTTTACTGCAGTGACTTCAACCTGTGGCTCTCCAGCTATTCTGAAGCCTACATCTCCGAAAAGAGCGAAGGGTTGCAGACTACTGGTCTACAGTGACTTAAGCTTATTTTATAAATTGTATATATTCTAAATTACAGAATAAAAATGTAAATGAGAAGTGTAAAAGATAACTGATCAAAATTAGAGAACATTTTCAGATACCTGCAACCCCTAATTTCCTTAAAGGAGTTGTCAGACTAATAGAGAAATTTAGCAGGTGGTAGCTGGGTAGGCCTTAAAAAAAAAAAAAAAAACAATTTCTCCTCCAACAGCACTCCCGGTGTCCCACACTGTGGTCCATCAAAGGCCTGCCCTTTTTTTTTTTTTTTTTAATAAAGGGGCACGGTGACTGACTGCAGCACGGAAGAACTAGTCATGGTGACTTTTTAAACCCAGTCTTCCTGCTAAATTTTTCTAATAGTCGCACAACCCCTTTATCTGACATACCTTATTTAAAGGGGATTCCCACGAAGACAAGTTTCTTAAAAGTACTCAGGATAACAAAATAACACATTCTCTAATTCACTGTTATTAACAAAAAATAGAGCATTTCACAGATATAATTCCAACCTTTCTCTATCAGTCCTCGTGTACACAATTTCAGTTTCCCCTAGGCACAACCCTGTAACTTCTGACTTTGGGTCGTGGACGCCATCTTGGATTTCTGTGTGACGGACGTGTAGCTGAGATTTCTATCTCGCTCTGCTCCCCTGCGCACACAGTCATGCAATTCCTGCTAGAAAACACAGCTTGAGGATAGAGAAGCTGTAAGCTACTGGCAGATAAGTTATCCAGGAGGAGGCAGGCGCAGGAGATCTGGGTGTTAGAACAGATATGTAGGAGAGCTGACGGTGTGTAATAAGTATCTCATAATCTCTGATCTAAAAGTTTTACTAATATCTGACATATAGAAAGAGACGAGACAGAAGGTAAATGAAAGTGTATATAAATCTTGTACACTGATAATTTAAGCACATTTTCAGCTCCCAGAACTAGATGGATAATGTGTCGGCATAGAGAGTCCCTGCCAACACCCTGGAATATTACACTGACCATTACGGAGCTAAAATAGCAATAAAATTGAGTGGTTGAAATGATCTTTATCGTGTAGACATCACTAGGGGATTGAGAATTTTCTTGAGAAAACCCCTTTAACTGGCCTTTGCATATGTGTTTCCATAGAAATGCATGCAACCGGTAAACAATGCAACGCAATCAGGCCGAACATCTTCCAACATGGATTGCGTTTAAAAATGCAAGGAGAACGCCACATCACTTTCCAGTATCATGTGTTTTTCTTAAGTGGCTGAAACCATCGGGCAGCAGGTTGTCCAGATGAAGGCCAAAAGTGTGTATCTATTAGCCAAAGCAAGAGAAGTTGGTTGTTACAAGTCTGTGGCTCACATATCAAACTTTTGGTTTGCCTTTTTCTTTTTAATTTTTTAGATTTTTCATGGTGAATGTGTTCATTGTGAATTTTTGTTTTGCATCAATCTCCTTTTAAAGGTAGTCATTGGCTAGTTTTCTGCAGTTTTCCCTGAGATAGCAACTGAATCCAGATGTAAGTTGCAACTTTTTTTTAAAAAAAAAGTAGAAATTGGCTTGGAACTGATTGTGACTTTGAGACCAAACACCATATATATCAATAAGGAAAAAGCGTTAAGATATATCTGACCAGCAGAAAAGCCTAGAAATGTCCCAGAAAGCAGACAAAGCTAGGACTTCTAATACATATATAATTTCTAGAATATTGCATTTTCACAACATCAATCTCATAAGGCTGGTCACCCCACAAAAGACAAATGCAAGAGAGGACGTGATAATGCAAAGAATTTCCATGGGTAATTGTTTCAACACTGCAGCTGGAATTGCTCGCCAGTCCAGCACTGAACAGCGTAAGAACATATGGACTGAAAGTACACTTCACAGTGACCAAACTTTTCATTGGCCAAAAAAAAATAAAAATGCTAGACTCTCCTTTACTGAGAGGCATGTTTTGTGGATAAGGAGACTTTTTCCACTGTTAATTTTCATGACAAAAGCAAGTTTATTTTGATTTAATGCAAAACGTCAACAAACTGTAGAAAGACTAAACCCAAAGTGTGCAAAGAAATGGATGAAAGGCGGTTGAGAAGGTGTCATGATTTGGGGAGTGTTTTCTGCAGCAGCTGGCCCTCTCATACAGCTACATGGCAAAGTGTGTATCAGAACCCTTCAAGAACACATGGTTTGTTCCTTGGGTTAACTTAATTAAGACAGTAATTTTCATGCAGGATAATGTTCCCTGTCACACAGCAAAACGGGTAAAGCAGTTACTTGAAAAGCAAAATGCAAACCATGAAATGGCCAGTCCATAGCCCTCATTTTAATCCTCTGGAAAATCCTTGGTGACAGAGTTCTAGCCAAGAAACCCACAACAGTAACAGAGCTGTGCAAGAAACTGGAATAGAATTACAGAACAGTGAGTGACCAGTGATGTCCTGTGGCCACAGATGTGCTGAAGTCATTCATAGCAAAGGCCTGTACACTGGTGAAAATTTACTTATTGTTCTCTTTGCTACAGACATTGCTGATCTCTAATTATGATCATCACACTTTTGGCAAAATAAAGTAAAAGAAATATTATATGAGAATATTATTTGAGAAAATCAACAGATTATAGATTGATTACCCCATTTTGATCTCCAGTGCATACTTTGGACTTGGTCAGTGCCCACCTTGCCCTTTTTAACAAACGGTACTTGCTTATTTCTTACATCTTTATTCTCAAATGCCCTCGATAGATGAAGGTGGTAGAACACAATTATCACTTTTGTTACTCAGCATCAACTAGATAATATATTTAAAGGAATCGTCTGGAAACTCACATTTTTCCCATCTTTTATACTTTGTTAAAATGACATAGTACTAATCAAATAACAAAAATAAGCCTTTCCATGTGGTGGTCACACGATTCCTAGTTCTGCTTTTAGTGACATCTCCTGTTCTATCCACTGTCAGATGCTTGGAGATGTGGGGTGCTGTAGCAATATGAAGGTTGTCACTGAAAATAGCCCCATGGATCATGCGCTGCTAATCTGGAATCCAAGATGTGGCCATAACACCTTTAACAATATGTTTGCAGTTCGTTCCCCCAAAGTCCAGTTTAACATTCAATGCAGGCGATATGAAGTCATTCATGGTTATTGATCTGATTTAATAATACATATTTATATGGTTGACCATGGAAAGTTTACACTCACTATATTATAGGAATGTTGAGGCCACATGCTCTTGAAAACTTGCACTTGCCAAAGTAATTCAAAAACTCATCCACAGTTCATAGAAATGGCCTGTTCCATCAGGTGCTATACATGGAAGTCCTTATCTCTGTTCATACAGCAATCTCACATGGAGGCTTACCATCTGCTTTGTGAGCAGCAACTACGTATGACAGCCTGTGCTTTGCATTCTGTTAATTCTTTATATTGTATGAGATTGTGCTTGTTCCTGTTGGATCCACATTCTGGTTTTGCCTTAACAGAACGAAAAACAAACCCTGCATCAGAAACTGGAATGGAGAAAAATAAGTGTCTGGGGAAGCACGGAGCAGCGATTGTGAGTTTGATATGTTTTTGCCAGTGTAGAAATGCATGGTAAATACCGCAGAAGCTGACCCATCTGCATCATGGTTTTTCATGTTGTGGCTTTTAGACACTTAATAAATCTGCCCCTGTGACTCCCTACTACAGAATATACATGCCTCTTTGCCCCCAAGTGGCAAATACAATTTGGAATGGGGAAGGAAATGTTACAGTACAATTGCTGTTGCGCTTTAATATTTAAGTTACAAGAACAAAAAATGCTTACATAGGAAGTTACAGCCAGACAGCCCTCACATCCACCACAGCAAAATAACACGGCACCATAAGAGAGAATAAAACCAAGCGTCAGAATTTAGAACCAGAAATTTATTGTAGCTTATAGACTGTTCAAACTGACCTATCACCAATATACAAATCTGAAAAGTTATATTCATTGCGCCTACATACAGCATCAGAAAGTTTAGGACGCCTTAGCGGTTGCGTTACATGTCGCAATTGGTTTTTAAAGTCTAAATACAGCAGCTACGTTGATATTAAAATGGATGGACAGAGCTACACAACATAAACACAAGACGAGGGGGAGAGGTCCCCAGGTTATTCAAGAGCTTGCAGTTATGTTTATCACGTTATCACACAAGTCATTAAACAATCCCCCATATCTTACGTAAAAATCTAAGAATTTACATATATGGTAAACAAAACGAAAAATAAAAATAAAAGCCTAAGCCAGTTTGCTGGTCTGCAGCCCTCCGTCCTGTAGTGTATATCTAACCTGTCCTTCATGCCCTATTGTGTACATACAGTCAGTTATCATCAGCAACTCTGCTGCATGTAACCAACGGGGGTCAACTAACTTCCCACAATTCCCTGCTTTACGTGATGTCCTCTAAATCTATACATAGATATGAATGTATATCAGACCTAATGATAGCCTACACATTACACCAATCCAATAAGATACTTTTTCCACTTACCTGGCACAAAGACACCTTACTGAATCCAATTACAGGGGGCATAACTAGTTGCCCCCATCCTTTCTCCAAAACCTTCATTTGCACTTTATCCATCATGAGAGGGAGCACAACCTAAAAGTGTTAGTGATGATAACAAAGAGGCATCCACAGACCCTGCAGGCATGAGGGAGCTGAGTGTTTTAGCCTTGCTGCAAGACTGCGGGCAGCATCTGTAGGAAATTACTTTGCCAGTTTTTCCTCAATAAAAATTAAAAAAAATTAGGCTACTATGCAAAACGTCCCCATATGAATGGCCCAGGGTGCACCTTTTGTACATCAATACTTTAGGTGTAGTCTTCCTCTAAGTAAACCTTTCATGAAACAGTATTATTCTAAAATGAATCACACAATACATAGCTATACTTAGTTATCACCTGTGAATCCCTGCTGCCTTCAGATCTACAATCCCAATATTTTAGCAGAGGTACAGGTTGCGTTACCCATCATTCATGCCCAGCAGCAGCACTGACCCCCCCTCATCTCGCCTGGGAGAACCACAAGGCTCCTACAATCCATCCTGCCCAGCACAACAATTTGTGGTTTTTCCTCATCCCACAAAAATGTACAGAATTATTTTTTCTTCAATCTAAGTGAGGAAAATAAGTAAAACATCACATGTAAACAATAGTCTTTCTGGCCAAATTGTGTCCTTTCGGGCAAGCGAGTATATCCGGGGGGTCTCCCTAATCACAAAATAATGAAAGTCCCCATTCTGGAGGAGATTGGAAGTTACAATGATCCACATTTATATAACCTTACCTGGCCTGCAGAAAAATGAACCTGGTTACAAAAGCAAGCGGGTGGACCTGCTAAGGCCTGCCGTGCACTAAAGGCAATTGTCAACATGTCCCCGAGAGCAGACCTAACGTTATGACTGGTTACAGCCCTGTGCTTCTTCTATTTTGGAAGGTTTAAGATATCGCGCAAGAAAGACAAAGCACTGTAAAGTGAGCCTTATTAAATCTGACTTGCACCATTGTGATTCCTTGTCTATCTCAGGCTGCAGACCTTCGCCAGCCTAGGTAAAAATTACCTCACTGAGGTTGCGCAAGACTGGCACAGGTGCCACCCTGCATTCCAAATCCCAAACCCCTTTACACTAGCAACATGGACATAATTACATTGACTCCAACATATTTACAAAGAAAATATTAAAAAGTTAGTCTCAGTTTTCTCCCCTTTTACTGTCTGCAGGAGCCTTTTGCAACACCACCCAGATGAAAACGTTGCTGGCACCTTGGACAGGAAAAGGGTTCTTCAGTGGAGTTTTGCCAAGTATTGACATGCAGTAATTTGGGATGGAAAAATGTAAAAAAAAAAAAAAAAAAACCTGTTAAAACCAATAAAATCAGCAGTAGCAGTCTACATGGAGTCCCTGTGCCCCTTCTCTCAACCAAAAGTTTTGCATCTTTCAGAACAGAAATCAGGAATGAAGTATGAAGTTCAGTAACGCAAGTGTCCCTGCCATCATTGAGCGACAGAGAGAGTGTGGAAGGAAAGTGCAGGGTGGACAAACACTGAAGTTGACCTCAGTCACTGGAAAGGCAGGAGAGGGGCACCGTCTATCCGCTTTTCGGATGGGCATGTGCTGGTTGGTTTCAGCGCCTGGAATGACTTTTTACACCATGTGCCTGAAGGAGTGATGAGTGTGAGCTGTGGTGACTGGGTGGTTATGGCGTCTGAGATCAATATGTCAGAGTGGAGTCATCCCACTCCAGCTGCTGCTGCCTGTTGACATTCTGCTGGTCCTCCTCCTGCTCTCCCTCCTCTTCCTCACTGCTCTCAGATTCAGCACTTGTTATATCATCATCTTCTCCATCTTCACTGTCCTCATCCTCCTCCTCCTCCTCTTCCTCCTCACTGCTGTGCTGGTCTTCGTAGGTCTGAATTAGGAAATAAAATAACATTTATTACAGTCTATAAGATGAAGGTACTGTGGTGTGGCATCACTTAAGCTCTGAAAACTTACCTCCATGGGGTTCACCGTGATGGTAAGAGCAGAGTCATCCCAGTCCATTTCATTCTCTTTTCCACCCTCTTGGTCACGCATGGTGCGCTGATGGGCGGCACGAATACGAAACACTCCAAGTATGATCATGAATACCAGGAAACTGACACAAACCACAATGACGATGGTGGCAGCACTTGGAACCACTGTGGAGAAAAGGGAAACATCTTGTCCATGACTGAGGAATAAAGGGTGCTGTCTTTATATTACTATGCATGACTGAGCAGCAGAGGGCGCCATCACTAAACTACTAAGTGAGCAGCAGAGGGCACTAGGAGTACATTACAGAACAAAAAATATTATTATGGGTGCTCTGATTGTATTGCTATAATGATAATTATTCTTTATTTATATAGCACAGACAAATTGGCCCCTGTCCCCATGGGGCTCACAATCTAAACAACCTACCAGTATGTTTTTGGAGTGTGGGAGGAAACCCACACAAACACGGAGAGAACATGCAAACTCTTTGCAGAGGTTGACCTGGGTGGGACTTGAACCCAGGACTCCAGTGCTGCAAGGCAGAAGTGCTACCCACTCAGCCACCAATAGTTTTTCCAGCATAAAGATGGCTTGATACACACTAGATTGTAATCAGATGTTTTGGCCATATATTACATATTTTAAAGCTGGGTACACACAGGAGAAGCCTGAAACAGGGAGATTGTCGACATGTTAACAAGTGTGGTATATAGTAAAGTCTGAAGAGGTGACACATTTCAGGTCTTTTTGCTTTAGGGAAAACAGGAAATTTTGCAGGATGTCTGCCCAATGTGTACCCAATTCCTGATAGAAGGCTGTACCATGTTTCTCTGAAAAACATAGACGTACCTGATGCAGTGTGTGTGTTGGCAGGGTTGTGTCCCAGCAGATCAGGAGATTGATAAGATGAAACAAACATCGCCTGAGCCACAGCATGATTTGGAGCCTCTGGGGGACTGGCAGTGTGTATCACATTTACCTGTAACAGTTACACAGGAATGAAGAGCTTGAAATCATTGGAGGCCAATGGGCAATAGTTATGCCCTTCTTGTTATCCTTACCTCCACCTGGAATTCGTTACTATTGTAGCGCCCATTGAGCTCAGAACACACCACTTTAAATTTCCTGTCAAACAGGGAGACGGTATTCCAATTCTTGTAACGGATCAGATGCAGTACCTCCTCGTAATTCGCCATTGTATCAACACCTGCAATACAAGAGATGGTCTTTTTCAGTGCATGATTTCCGGTGAGACCTATTCTTCGAATATTTTTGCTTGCAAGCAGGTGCTCTGCAGAAGATGGACCGACATCATTACATAACATGGCAGATTTCCCAGGCATGACTAATCTCTGGGATCTCAGCTGAAGAAATGTCTGCCTGCATCTTCTAAAGATAAAGTAACAGAACGTTACTGCGTCTCTGCTTAAACTACAAGATTCCGGAACTGGATCTCAATTAAACCCTGAGATAACAAGTAGCACAAAATTAGTATTCGCTTTTACTGAAGTAGGAAGAGGCACTGACCTGTGATAACAATGCCCTGACCAGAAGAGCTCATCTCCATCCCCTTCTGCTGCAGGTGGGTCAGGTCCAGCTGGAGGCTCTCTTGGTCAGGATTTAAGGCCTCCCCCACCACACTGATCTCGCATGTATCCAAGTTATGCATAATTTCCTCTGACACCAGAGACTCTTGCACTATTAAGGGAAAGCAAATAACCATTTACAATTCTTATTTGGGTGTGAAGAGAATCATATAACAAATGAGATGCCGACAAAGAAAATTGCTACATAAAGTGGCATGAAGTTATTGGACTATTTGTAGCCAGCTTTAATTACTGGGGTGACAACCAGGGTCATGAAATAAGCCCCAATTTTCAGCTCAAAATCCAAACACATTTTCCAGTAAACATAGACCTTAGATTTATAAAACATAACATATTGTATGATTTAACACTTAGAATCATTTTTATTAACAATTGTAAACTATAATTTGGTCATGAGTGGGATTACAAGAAAGAGGTCAGAGACTGGCTAGAGACCACACTGTCCTCCGGCTGTCTGTGTAGTTTAGAAGCAGCAGATGCCAAAAGAAATTTTTAATAAAAATATGGAAAGTGATGAATACGTGTAAGGCACCAGGGGTCGACAGTCTCTTTGACAGAAGACAAACACATCCAGCTTGTGGAAACAGACCCTTATGTTGGTCTGATCCCACGGATTAAACTCAGAGCAGTGAACGAGAACCCTTTCACTATTAAGAGAAAGCAAATAAGCATTTACAATTCTTTCTTGGGTGTTAAGATAACCATATATAATAAATGAGTTGCCGAAAAAGAAAATTGCTACATAAATTGGAATGAAGGCGCACCTGCTCTGAAAACTCATATTCAACAATAGTTCCTTTGGAGATGTTATCTGCCGGCAGAACTAAAACTTCAACATTTTACGTGTTTAGCCACAAACCTGTAGGGTCCTCATCTCCTTCCCCCTCTGCCTCCACCTCGCGTGTAATTGTACTGATGATACGCAGCTCAGGGAACAGGGTCACCCCTTCTGTGCCCTCAAACTCAGAGGCAGAACGGGCAAAGTGGTCAATGCCACTGACACTGATTTTGGGCTCCTCTGGCTGTAGCACCATGACATAGCCATCAACATCTGGTACACTGATACAGGTCTCTTCATTGAAGCATCTACAGAAAAAAAAACAAAGGAAAGAGTAAGTGACTTATAGAGAATATACAACTACATCTACATCTGCTGTGACACAATATATGAAGAAAATCCTCACTTTCCTGGGGCTGATCCCTGCTGTTTTCTGGTAACCTCATCAGAAATACAATAACAGATGATCTTAAATCCTGCCGCCCATGTCTTTTAATTTCTCTCATCTCAGAACAATAAAAATAGGAATTGAAAATCACATTAACAGCTTTGCCTACGGTCTTAACTTATGCTTTAGCTGCAGAAAGGTCTTCTGGCATGTCTAATGCCATCTAGCAGAAGCAGGATGGGTGCTATAGAGGGAACGACAGGGACCCAGAGGAGGTGGATGAAGCAATTTATAACCATATCACTCTTCTCACTTGAAAGTCCACGCAGCTGCACATAAGCTACAGCTAATTCTCTTCATTACATCCCCCAATTTGTAGAATATGATAAATGTTAAAGGAAATCTACCATCAAACTCAAGCATGGATAAACCAGGGTCAATTACTCATAGATTTAACACTGCGACTGTGGTAATCTTCTTATATTTGTTATCCATGGCCTACTTGCTTCTAAAATCAACCTTTCCTGAAACATCCTCTGTTGCAGTGAGATTACTTAGGATAGTGGGAGGGGCTCTGGTAACGCCACCAGAGCCCTTACGGCTCATTATCGTCATTTTAAAAGTTGATTTTAGAAGGAGGGAGAACACGGATGATAAATATAATTGATTGCAATGGTAGATTTCCTTGTGTGTTTACATAGTGTTAACATTGCATTTACATAATTGTGATATTAACAAAATGGGTTTCCACTGTGTTTATGTAAACAAAATGCAATAGGCAAATCCCCTCCAAACATCCTTTGCATTGCATTTCAAAATGATAGAAGGACTAAAACTCACGAGCGAGTCAGATGTAACTAACTCGTATCAGACTTGCATCGTGTGCTCGACAGAACTGACACACTGGGGCAGATTTACTTACCCGGTCCGTTCGCGATCCAGCGGCGCGTTCTCTGCGCTGGATTCGGGTCCGGCCAGGATTTATTAAGGCAGTTCCTCCAACGTCCACCAGTTCACTGGAAGTTCCCTGGAACGCACTGGAATACACCGAGCCGGGCTGAGTGAAGGTAAGTGCAAGCTCCGCGACACATTTTTTGTTTTAAATGCAGCGGTTTTTCCAAATCCGTCGGGTTTTCGTTCGGCCATGCCCACCGATTTCCGTTGCGTGCATGCCATCGCCGATGTGCCACAATCCGATTGCATGCGCCAAAATCCCTGGGCAATTCAGGGGAATTCGGCACAAATCGGAAATATTCGGGTAACACGTCGGGAAAACGTGAATCGGGCCTTTAGAAAATGACCCCCACTGAGTTCAATTCCGATCCCCGAGCGTTAAGGCCGGACATTCCAGCAAGAACATAATGTTTGATGCAAGTGATGCACATGTGAATGCACCCTTAGGCAGGATGACTGACAGATTGCCCTGCATTTGGACTGCTATGATCGTTGATGGTGGATATTTTAATGAGAGCACAATTCTTTTTGAAATGAGTACAAACAGTACCTAAATACTGAAAATCCATATTTATCAATAGTCGTTAGTTAATTTCCAAATAAAATTAATTATTTCAGCAGTTTATTGGTAATAATGAAGGGCTGTGTATTATGTAACAAAAATATGAACAAAAATTATACACTCTGTATAAAAAAATGTAAAAAAAACCCACACACACTCCATCAACACAACATCAGCGCTATAAAATGCTATTTTTTCACCCCTTTTGAACACTTTCAATTTTTGATCACTTACTTCACTGTAGTTGTGATCTTAAGACGTCTGATACCAGGGGTGGGAAACTGACGGGAATTCAGGTAGGAAATATGTTGCATAGCTTGGTCAAAACGGTCAATGTCATCTCCTTCCAGTGTCAAAGTGGACTGGCTGGGACTCAGATCAATCTGAGAGGGATAAAAATTACAGAAAATTTACATGTACAGTTGGATTTTATGTTACTTTCCAATACTAACTTCCCATGTCATGTCTCGCTATGGAGAGGGAAGGGGTGAGCATTGCTTCTCCTTTCCAGCGTGCTGCTGTATGCCCAACTGGGGGACAGCAAGGTGAGTATACAGCAGTGTGAAAGTAGCCTAAATTACATGAATTAAAGGGGTTCTCCAATGACATACAAGTTAGCTTTTATACACAGGGTAGGAGCTGACTCTCAGTGATGGGACCCACCACAGCATCACGAGAACAGGGGTCCATTGTACACCAGTCGTACCCCTAGATGAAGAGGGTGTGACAGGGGTACAACAGATTCCCGTTCTTGGGATCAGTGGGGGACCATGACTGATAACCCCACTGATGAGAACGTTAGCCCCTATCCACATGTTTGTAACAGGAGAACCCCACTTTAACACCTTTATCGCTCTGCACCGTAGCTGTACTGCGCTGAGTCCCGCGAATAGCGCTCAGTGCAGTACAGCTACTGCGCAGAGACGATGCGGGTTCAGCGCTAGACAGCAGCCGAACCGGCATCGGGGGTCGCGGGATGTCAGCTGACATGCCGGGCTAACACCCGTGGTCGGAGTGGGCTCCGATCGCGGGTGTTTAACCCGTTAAATGCCGCGGTCAACGCAACCGCGGCATTTAACATGCCTTCCGGGGGTCTTTACCCCACTATTGGCGCACCCCTCTGGGGTCATAGCAGAAGCCTGAAGGCAGTGCCTTTAAGATGGCGTCTGTGACATCTGCATAGGCTGACACTGCTAATACCCTGCAATACATGAGTATTGCAGAGCATTATCATGAACAAGCAATCAGATGATTGCTTGTTCATGTCCCATGGTGGATCAAGTAAAAAAAAAATGTTTTTCAATAAAAAATAACTTTATAAATCGCTAAAAATGCCCATAAGCCCCAAAACATATAGAGAGACATATAACGCTCAAAAAAGTCTAAATCATAACACCAACCCCACATATATAGTATCACCGCGCCCGTAACAATCCATAGAATAAAACTAAATAACTATTGAGCCGTAAAAAAAAAAAAAAAAAATTTAAAAACCCGCCAAAAATTATGATTTTTACCTATTATATCCCACTAAACAAAACATATGATCAACAAAACATATGTACTCCAGAATGATACTGTTGCAAAGTACAACATGTCCTGCAAAAAACAAGCCATCAACCAGCTCTGTAGCCAAAAACGTAACAATGTTATGCCACTTGGAAGACGGCGATGCAAAAATGATAGATTTTTCCCCACATTAAGGTTTTATTTGGCAAATTTAGTAAAACATAAGAAAAAATATTCATGTCTGGTATCCCCGTAATCGTATCGACCCATAGAATAAAGATAACATGATTATTAGGCTATATGGTGAACACGAAAAAAAAAAAGTAAAAAATCCAGTACAAAATTGACCTCATGATCTACTCATGACCTCAAAAAAAGTTCCTAAATTTTCAACAATAGGTGATACCAACCCCAAAATGGTAACACTGGAAAAAGCATCTCATCCCGCAAAAAAAATGGCATCACATGGCCCAAATAACGGAAAAGCGAAAATTTTATAGCCTTCAAAAGGGGGCAACGAGAAAACTAAAATCCTGGCAGCTGCAGGACGCTCCTTCCCTTCTGCGCCTCGCTGTGCCCCCATAACACAAGTAAGAGTCACATTTTATGGTGGGTTTTCTCTTTTTATCTTTTGGAAATGTGTAAATTTTAGGGCTAAATGAACGTATAACCGACAAAATTTGACCATTCTAAATTTCACCGCCATTTTGATTCAATTACTATGAAGATCTCAAGGGATCTCACTATGAAGATCTTACTATGAAGATCTCAATCTTCGTAAATGCTGTTTCTGATAGCTTGATGGGTGAAGATTTGAAAATGGGTTGGTAAATAGGGTGGTTTTAATGCTAAATATGTAAAATTTAATTTCAAACAGTATTTATCCCCAAAATAGTCAATTCTGAAAATACGGAAAATCGCTATTCGATTTGTAGGCTGCGTGCTGCAAAATAAATTATCCAGACATTTCAAAAATTATGAAAATGTAAAGTAGACATATGGGAAATGTTATTCGGCAAGTTATTTAGGTGGTAAATCGATCTGCCTGAAAACGCGGTGATTTCAAATTACGAAAATTTTTCTAAAAATTCATCATTTTTTTTCTTTTTTTTGTAAATAAACGCAAAACTTATCAGCCAAAATTTACCACTAAAATGAAGTACAACATATGGGGGGGAAAAAAAAAAAACAATCTCAGAATCGCTTTGATAAGTAACAGTGTTCAAAAGTTATTACCATGTAAAGAGACAGGTCAGAATCCAAAAAATGGGCCTGAGCCTTAAGCTACAAAATGGCTGCGTCCTTAAGGGGTTAAGCTTAACTTGAATGCCACACATAGCCTGTATCAGTTTCATATAATAGAACATCTGCTCCTAACTTTCTTATATTATTAGGACACAGTGAAGAATAAATAGTGAAGAATATGGCTTTTAAAATCCCCCTTTCTACAATGTGACGCACAGACTCACCTTAACACCTTTACCAACACCTTCAGCAGGTGGGAATTCCAGGCCTTCTTTGCAGGTATACAGGCAATCAATCACCTTTTTGTTTTCCAGCTTCCCAGAACGAATCATCAATCCTGCGAGGTTTCCACGGAAAAACTGGGTCATGTGCTGCTCCCCACCTTGACATAAAAAAGCAGAAAGCAGTCAGAAACTGCACTAAGCTCACACATAGAATTGCCCGTCTCCTTGAATAGATGTTACAGCATTGCATGCAGGTTAGTTATATCCAGTTGTGGGGAATACCTGGCTTAATCCAGGACCCACAAGAGGAAGAAAGGGGGCATGCAGATGAGCTCTGGAGGTGGCGGGTGGAAGTGGAGAAAAAGCATGATACCTGGATAAGTGGTTCTAAACTGAGAGGGTCTAAAGCTGCACCTGTCAGTATGTGGAGGATAATAAGGTGTTGGGGAGGCAGAATAGTCCAGTAATTGGTCCTACTGTATAAGAGGTGGAGCCAAAGACAATGCAAACTTTTGGAACCAGAGGGCAAAACAAGGTGCTGCTCCTAAGAATTAAGAATTCTGAAAACCTGCATCAGAATAGGCAGAATACTTGGTGTAATTACATTTTGCCATGTTATTCTTACTTAAAGGATGCCTTTGGGGACATTACACTGCAGCTAAAATGATGTTCACAATTAAAGGCAGCTAGTCATTCCTCACATATAGGGGAAAGTTGGCCAGTAGCCACTGAAGTCCCGGGCTGCTTTTCAGCTGGATGATAACTTTGTACCCTGTCACTGTTTCCTTGCGCTGACTAAAGAAGACACTGGGGCAGATTTATCAAGCTGTCTGAAAGTCAGAATATTTCTAGTTGCCCATGGCAACCAATCACAGCTCATCTTTCATTTTACCAGTGCTCATTAATATTTTAAAGGGGAGCTGTGATTGGTTTCCATTGGCAACTGGAAATATTCTGACTTTCAGACAGCTTGATAAATCTGCCCCACTGGGTTTATACTTAGACCAGTGAATGGCTTTCCTTTCTCCTCCAGTGTTACATGGTGGTACTTGAAGTTATACAGTGGACTATGTTAGCACTGCTCCTGAGTTATGTGAAGGGAAAAAAAAAGGCTTTACAATTGATAATAGAAAGGGAGAGAAGCAAGCCTCAAGTGTGAAAATAACCAGAGAAACAGAAAAATGAGTTTTGCTTTTCATGCAGGGTGTGGATGACATGAAATGTCTGTGTGGTGGAAGAGGACTAGGATTGACTGCAGCCACCTGCATCACTCTCTGTCATGGGCTCAGTGACATTTCCACTTCCTGAAAACTCTGCAGAAAAGTAAAAGGAGACAAACAGGGGAAGTGACCACAGGGTTAGGGACATTTGTAACATTGACAAAACAACTTATGACAACAAATGCATATAAGAGAAAACCCATGTCTGAGGAAGCACTGGTTCATGCCCAAATCTAGTCCAGGACAAACCAGGAAGCTTTGCCAGGTGCAGACTGCACCCGGTTTCCATTCAGTGCCCTCTGCAACACATTGCAGCAATGTATGGACACAGAACAGTCTTCACAGACACAACATGACCTAATGTGCATGCTCATGGTAATGACGCCATGAATAGATCTCACATTACTGTTACACATCAACTTCTAACATGTTACACAGAACATTATATATACGTTGATGTCTGGTGAAAGCTAATATACTTCTCAGTACTGCCTTTCCACTTGCAGACAATGAACGAGAAGATTCGTGTTTACTACCAGAGGCTGGTAAATCTTTCTAGGTAAAATCGTGCTTACATAACTGCAAAGCCCAGTAGACAAGACAACTTAGATACACAGAAGAAGCAATGCTATAGTGTGCACAGGATTAGGTCAGAGCAGATATTCAGCCTTTAAATAAAACCATCAATGTTTCCATTTGATAAAAGATTAAAAAAAATCACAGGATAGTTGTTGCAGAGGTTTATGAGACTGTGCAAGACTGTATGAAATAGGTCTTGCCTCTGCGGAGTCCTCGAAATCTCATGTCGCCAAGACTGGATAATAATCACATTTCTGAAACTTACAGTATATCACAAGTATTGATACAAATATATTAAATCTATATGCTGACATCATATAATGATGCAAGGTCAGGACTGTGAAGTGAATCAAATGAGATTCTCCATGACTGCCCCTAGAGTATCTAAAAGGCCTCTATTTAGGTCACTCTATAGCAATGGCCTCTTCTTTCTAGAGGTTATAGAATAGCATGCATGTTGTAACAGATTGTGACAGTAAAGACAGGATGGAAGTTGTAGTTTTATAATGTCCAATAGCCAAAATTTAATGTATCTGACAATATTTCTTTTAAACATCGCCCTGAAAACCTAATTTACCCACATACCGCCTTACAAAAAATATCAAATATGCAAATGAACACTAATCACCAAAATGGACAGTGCGCTGTTTCAATGTAAAAAGCCAAGGTAATCATCTACTATAAAATGTTCCTGTGACCAGTTTTGACTAGGTCAAGATGCACTGTTCACCTCTCCCATCTCCATAGGAAATGACCGGCTGTGTCACAAATCCGGACAGGAATAGGACCGTTTCTATAATATGCAACTTTGTTCCCTGCTCCGTGACTGTGCCGAATAAATCGCAATGGGGGCTATGAGCCAAGTGTCGATTTTGCGGTTAGCTCATGGCCTTCATTTATGCTTGTGTGAATGAAAATCTAGATATGTCAACCAGTGAATAAATATATCCAGCAATAAAAACCATAGAAAGAAATAGACATATGAATGGACCATTACCTTGCCAGCAAGCACCGACCACCAGCTGAGTGTCCAGTTTTGTAGGATGTAGTGGGTAATCCTCAGTCACGGTGAAGGGTTCATATGAAACGCCATCAACATAGAGAGTGACAGTGGGGAAGTCCACAGTCATGACATAGTGATGCCATTCCTTGTCACAGGCCTGTGGATACAAAAACATAACACATTTCATTTATTTCTTTAATGCTTTGCAGGATGCAAGAACCAAGGGTTGTGTGCAAAATGGTTGCAAGAAGCATTGACATTTTGGCTGCCATTACACAGGCAATAGATTGAATCAAATAAAGCATTTCTTTAATAAAATTATCCCTGACTTAACTACTTGGCCTAAATAACAGGCCACTAAGATTGCAGTTGTATGCAATACGTTTTCTTTAATGGATTACAATTTTTCAACACAAAAACATTTTGGAAAGAAGTACATTTTTTTTGTATGTATACATGATTTTGTTCACCCTGAATAGAAATAATACAGTCAACAGCATTTCAATCTTCATAGCAATGACAACAGACAAGTATTAAAATGTCCTTTAGTGTGCAGAGAGATAAAGCGGCATGAAGTCCTGGGGCTTGCCTACACTCCTTAGAGATGGGCATCAGAAGGGTAGAATGGGCAGTTATTAAGTTACACTGTAGACTTACAGTCTAGAACAGCACAGGCGGCTCCTAGTACAAGGTCACATTGGTTTCTGGCTGCAGTGTCCCAAGGGCCGATTGCATAACCAGCAGCAGCCAAGTCCTTCAGTGATTGCCATTATATTTACTCAAAGAAACCTTTACAAAAACAGGGCAACCAGTTTCCAACAGCAGGGGAGGGTCGTGCGCATGCAATGCAAGTTTCAGTGCCAAACAGAGTGATGGCGCTCTTAATAAAAACCAAATGGGAGCTGGGCAGGGTTAACACTAGGAGCTGGAGCATTAGGCTTTGTACAGTAATCAACAGAGGCAGATAGTATAATGTTACAGAGGTATCTGTGAAAGCTGGAGAATTGGGCAGACAAATGGCATGTAGATAAAGGTAAGGTTATGCACTCAGACCAACAAAATAAAATTCAATTACCGTATATAGACGAGTAAAAGCCAAGTCAAGTATATGCCGAGACCCCTAATTTTAACACAAAAAAATGGGAAAAACGATTGACTCGAGTATAAGTCTAGTGTATAACATGCCTGCTCATGCCCCCAGTATATAGCCAGAAGCCCCTTGCTCTCAGTTTCAGCACATTTGTTGAGCTGAAAAACTTGGCTTATACTCGAGCATATACAGTATGTAAACAATGGGCAAAACTGCAGCAGTAAAAGACTTGGTGGGCAGTATAATTTTAGAAACCAGTTCCAGACAGCTGCCAACGCAAATAAAATGGAACTAGAGAGGGTAGTTACAGAAACTGGTGAATTAGGATAGTTGAGGATAGTTTGGAATATAACATTTATGGAGTTATATAAATTAAAAAAAAATAATTGAATGACAGTAAAGAGATCTTTCTGATGATCCTGTTAGATGAAAAATGGTTTCACGGGGATCCTTTACTATAAGCGCAGTGAATGTGCTAAAAATACGAGATGATCATCCCTTTCCAGGCTAGCTTAGATGTAAAAGTCCTCTAATCATCAATAGCCTTGGAACTGTGTTGGTTTTGGTGGAATTTATGAAAAGAGTTAGGAAATGTGGTTATCCATCCATAAAATGAAATGACTTTTGGATTCTAGTGCAAAAAAAAAACAAAAACAAGAGTTGGATACTACAGTGATTTTCAACCAGTGTGCCGCGACACATGGTCGGGTGTGCCGCGGGGAAAGTTCCCCAAACTATGGTGCTCCCTGTGTTTTGTTTCCCAGCAATGCGCAATCATGGCTTCTTACAATGTAGGAGACGTGTACAATAACACATGCGCAAGCGTTGAACCTCGCGCGACAAAATGACATCACCGAGGCCGGCGCATCATCCTGAGAGCGGAGAGACACTCGCATTTGCCCACCGCCAAGGTAATGCCCGCCAATAATGCTGACTAGATGCACATTATATTAAGTAAAAAAAAACATAAATATGTCTCATTAAGCCTTCCAAGTACAGGTTTTTAATTCAGTCTCTTGAGAAAAAGTGAAGACCCTTTTCAACATGGACAATGTAGAAGTGGAAGCCAATTTGGCTGAAAACTGACTTGACCTGTAGTTTTACTGCAAATCATCACGGTTTTCAATGTGTTTAAGACAGAAATCTGTCAATTTGTGCCCTAAAAAATATGCCTTGCATTACAATAAGTCAGTAAGACACTTTAACAACAACTAGTATGACAAAAAGGGACCTGGCCTAATAAGAGAGGGTGAGTACCACAAATTTCCAATGACAACCAGGAAAATTGGAATAGCAACCTGGAGGTATAATAGAGAGCATTAGTTGAAGTAATGCAAGGTTTTAACAAATTAATAAAAATAAAACTAACATACAGTATTATAGGCTGCTTCTTAATAGTAGTAATTTGCCCTAAGAGTTGCATGGTCAATAATGACCTTTCAGGAGCTTGAGGGGGAAGGTGGGGAGAATTTATTCATAAAAAAAACTTCTTTTCTAGGTCTCATGCAGTCGATATCCCACTGAGACCCAAACATAGCTTGCCTGTTTTTTTTAAAAAGGTTCTATTCATGGAGGGCAGTGATACTATCAGGTCACATTTCACTTCCCACAGACAGCAGGTCTCTGTGCTTTTCCAATAATGTGCCTGCAGATCAATGCCTTCTGTGTGCACTGCAGCCGCTCAGGTATAAAGAAACGTTAGGAACTATACAATCCTCTGCCCTGCTCTGCTTAGTGGATGAACATATCCCCAATGCTGCAGATGATCCCCAACAGCTATATGTCCGCCCACAGCCACCATGTAAGCCAGTAAATGCAAAGCCACACTCATAACACAGCAACTTGCATATAAACATCTGATGGTTCCTTACACAAATAACTTCATAGCATCTAATTGGAAATCCAGCAGAGTCTCATGAATAATAAGCATGTGATTACACAAATCTATGTACATCTGCTGTAGGTAGAGTCATTATACAAACATAAGTCAATAATGGAGTTATATAAATTAAAAAAAAATAATTGAATGACAGTAAAGAGATCTTTCTGATGATCCTGTTAGATGAAAAATGGTTTCACGGGGATCCTTTACTATAAGCGCAGTGAATGTGCTAAAAATACGAGATGATCATCCCTTTCCAGGCTAGCTTAGATGTAAAAGTCCTCTAATCATCAATAGCCTTGGAACTGTGTTGGTTTTGGTGGAATTTATGAAAAGAGTTAGGAAATGTGGTTATCCATCCATAAAATGAAATGACTTTTGGATTCTAGTGCAAAAAAAAAACAAAAACAAGAGTTGGATACTACAGTGATTTTCAACCAGTGTGCCGCGACACATGGTCGGGTGTGCCGCGGGGAAAGTTCCCCAAACTATGGTGCTCCCTGTGTTTTGTTTCCCAGCAATGCGCAATCATGGCTTCTTACAATGTAGGAGACGTGTACAATAACACATGCGCAAGCGTTGAACCTCGCGCGACAAAATGACATCACCGAGGCCGGCGCATCATCCTGAGAGCGGAGAGACACTCGCATTTGCCCACCGCCAAGGTAATGCCCGCCAATAATGCTGACTATATGAGCATTTGCCTGAGTATATGAACTGTTGGCAGAATACTCTATACTGCTGGTACTTTTAGTACTCCAGCAGTATACTGCATATAACAATGAGAAATACTATAGTCATGAGGCTGGAGTACTACAAGTACCAGCTCATATGCTGAGTATATGAGCTGGCACTTGTACTCTGGCCTCATGGCCATAGTACTTCTCATTGTACCCCTTTATTTTGCAGTATATGAGCCACATAATAATCAGCACCATATACTAAAAACAGGGAGAAACTGAGAACTGTTGAGGAAGAGCTTTGTGTGTGTCTTTCCACCATTCCTGCCAGGATATCCCTTTTGTGTTTATCGAAACAGGCCCAGGTTTCACAATGACTGAGTAAAATAAATTTAGAATCTATATTATTAACTATATTTATAATATGACTGTTTTAGTGTCATTTTGTGCTATTTTGGTTGGTGGTGTGCCCCAGGATTTTCTAAGTATAAAAAGTGTGCCGCGGCTCAAAAAAGGTTGAAAATCACTGGGATACTACATACACATTTTGACTTAAATACATGAATTCATCAAATGGGAAATCCTGAAGACAGATGAAAAATAATTTGTTTAGACCACAAGGGTGTCATTCTCTAGGAAGCTTCTCTGTTTACTTCCAGTGCATAAAAATCTGTCCATGTGATGTGATGGACATGCATGTGCACAAACCATTATGATCACAGAGAGTAACAGGAGCTGTGTAATAATAACAGCTTGTGTATCTGCCTGTCCATCACATCACATGGACAGATTTCTATCCACTAGAAGTAAACATAGAAGCTTTCTATAGCAGAACAGCAAGCAGAGATCTAGAAGACCACGAGGAATTTATACAGAAAGGAACTTTTCCTTTCAGAAATCATATCAAATATTTGCTGAAAGTGGACAACCCCTTTAAGGCCTCTCAATGCTGAGTGCTTAATCAAATGCTGCCCAATGGTAAAATTATTTTGTAGTAGTTTTAAACCTATGTCCTTTATACTTCCATTTACCTACTGTAAATGGCAATTAACCCTTCAAACTTCAGATAGCAAGTCATGTGAATGCCTTGCTGTGTTTTTCAGAAGCAACATGAACATACTTATTGGTAACTTGACTCCTACTTGAATTCTCCAGTGCATACAATGGCCTACAAATAGGCTGTTCATTTCTACAAGTTGATATTACAAAGACGATGGTTTGTTTCCTTTACACGCACAACGTGTCATACTGTGAATGAGCAGCTCTGCAGGGGCCGCTGCCTCTCTAAATATTGACTGAGTCCCTTGAACCTACACTAAAATCCTGGTACTTCTACTTGGAGCTGCGCTCTGCAATGTGACATGAAGACTTGTCTAGAAGTGTTTACTTGAAATCATTTTTGCTGCACAGTAACAAGCATCCCACACCGCCCACTGCAATATGTTCCTGCGCAGCTACTACCGATAAAACTGAAAATGATTTTTGTAATGAGATGGGTTTGGAGAATGTTTGTTCTCTTCCTTCTGTCCTTAATTTCAGAAAATGACAAATTTAGGGTATGTGCAGACATTTTCTGTCAGGAAGATTTTTGTCGAAATATATAAAACTCTATAAAAAAAATTGCAGTTGTACACCGGGTACAGAAAAAAAGAAACGTTCCCTATACTCGGAGCTGTATCTGGGCAGATTCTACTAGAAATATAGGCCCTGGCTTACCTGCTTGTGCAAGTACTTCCCCCATTTACTAACTCTGGTTGTATAGTTTGGGACTGTAGTGCCACAGGGAAGCAGTGATGCAAATTATCAGAGATTACTATGAACACATAAATCCTGTATCGTTCAGGTTGGGAAATATGAACCAAATACAACCTAAGGACCTTTAGTTCAATGGACCTTTACATTAGTCGGGAATAGACCAGGCGTTCCAGGAGTTTGGAGAGGAAATGGAGATTAGAGACTGGTAGGTAGTTATCAGCACTGGATGGGTCATGGTTAGCACTACAGCCGTGCTGTGTTGGGGTCCTGGGTTCAAGTCCCATCCAGGTCTACATCTTCAAAGAGCTTGTATGGGTTTCCTCCGGTTTCCTCCTACACTCCAAAACATACTGGTAGGTTGATTAGATTGTGAGCCCCATGAGGACAGGGACTGATTTGGTAAGCTTTGTGTAGCGCTGCAAATTCTTTATATAAATAAAGGAATTATTTATTATTATAATTAAATTAGTTGAGCCCCCGCCTGCTATATACTAATATATTCTATCGCTAGGTACAGCAGCAATTAAAGTTTCCATAAACCGCACACTGCCAGCTTTACACATGGGGGTAACTTCCATCTAAACTACATGCATCATGGAGCAGAAGACATAACAAAAGTCTTTTACCTGATTCAACTTCCAGTGAAACTCTGCAGGCTTATATGATTTTTCTTCTGTGGGTTCTTGTCGGAACAGGAATCCAAGTTTGCAGTTGTGTATATAAAGAGAATAATGGTGTCGATTCATATCTAAAAAGGAAATAGAAGTGATTACTTCAAATGAATCTTCAAAAGTTACATCTTGTGCCAGTCACTCTAAACCGCAGCTTCAGGCCACACGCTACAATATTAAAGATTTGAACATTTTTTGTGTTTAAAATCAATTCCTGATTTGTGTTTCCAAATACTGATGAAATAAACAGACCACAGTACTGTACTGTAAAGTGAAATGTGCCTTAAAGATCTGCTTACTGTGGGAGGGAGCAATTTGCTTATCCAGTATACCACTGTATCGCGGTATTTTTGTCAATCAGACCTCAATGGTGCTTAGATGCACATTATATTAAGTAAAAAAAAACATAAATATGTCTCATTAAGCCTTCCAAGTACAGGTTTTTAATTCAGTCTCTTGAGAAAAAGTGAAGACCCTTTTCAACATGGACAATGTAGAAGTGGAAGCCAATTTGGCTGAAAACTGACTTGACCTGTAGTTTTACTGCAAATCATCACGGTTTTCAATGTGTTTAAGACAGAAATCTGTCAATTTGTGCCCTAAAAAATATGCCTTGCATTACAATAAGTCAGTAAGACACTTTAACAACAACTAGTATGACAAAAAGGGACCTGGCCTAATAAGAGAGGGTGAGTACCACAAATTTCCAATGACAACCAGGAAAATTGGAATAGCAACCTGGAGGTATAATAGAGAGCATTAGTTGAAGTAATGCAAGGTTTTAACAAATTAATAAAAATAAAACTAACATACAGTATTATAGGCTGCTTCTTAATAGTAGTAATTTGCCCTAAGAGTTGCATGGTCAATAATGACCTTTCAGGAGCTTGAGGGGGAAGGTGGGGAGAATTTATTCATAAAAAAAACTTCTTTTCTAGGTCTCATGCAGTCGATATCCCACTGAGACCCAAACATAGCTTGCCTGTTTTTTTTAAAAAGGTTCTATTCATGGAGGGCAGTGATACTATCAGGTCACATTTCACTTCCCACAGACAGCAGGTCTCTGTGCTTTTCCAATAATGTGCCTGCAGATCAATGCCTTCTGTGTGCACTGCAGCCGCTCAGGTATAAAGAAACGTTAGGAACTATACAATCCTCTGCCCTGCTCTGCTTAGTGGATGAACATATCCCCAATGCTGCAGATGATCCCCAACAGCTATATGTCCGCCCACAGCCACCATGTAAGCCAGTAAATGCAAAGCCACACTCATAACACAGCAACTTGCATATAAACATCTGATGGTTCCTTACACAAATAACTTCATAGCATCTAATTGGAAATCCAGCAGAGTCTCATGAATAATAAGCATGTGATTACACAAATCTATGTACATCTGCTGTAGGTAGAGTCATTATACAAACATAAGTCAATAAGGGCTGCTGGCCAATATGTCAAACAGATAGTTACTGCATTGCAGTATCCAGGCCTCTGATGCTAGCAACTCGTCATGGAAACAGAAATCAATCCCTCAATATGCTGAAGCCTAGATAGGTTTACAAATACATTCTATATTATGAGGTTATGGTCAAGTAAACCGGTAAAAAAAAAATTGTTGTATTGCCTCCTGAGCTTTCCATGTGATATAACATAAGATCTAGATGTTCAACTCTTGTGGGACTACAATGTCTGTATACATAGTCATGTGTTCTGTACCTAATGTAGAGCTACACTTGATTACTTTAGTTTAAGCATAACTAAAAGTTTTAATTCTTAAGTTTTTGGTTTTCGTGTTCTATGAATGTTACCTCTATGTGTTGAGCTTAATGCAGATCTTTGAAACCAAGCAAAACCCCACTACGTGTGGAAGGAGGGGACATACCTGATGGTGGGCATGCCAATGATTATATGATATTCAAGGCACAGTTTTTAAAGTTATCCTCTACCCTGTCCAAGAGGCTGCTCCCCCGATGTCATCGCGGCTCCTTTTCTGGCTTCCCGGCTCCTCTTCTGGCTTCTTTAACATCGTGCTGGGCGCCGCCATTGTTCTTCTCCCGTGCGGCGCCTAGTATGACGTCAGCTGCTGACGTCATACTAGGCGCCGCACGGGAGAGAACAGTGGCGGCACCCAACACGATGTTAAAGAAGACAGAAGACGGCGTGAAAGCAAGAAGAGGAGCCGCGATGACATCGGGGGAGCAGCGATGACATCGATGACATATTGTATATTTTATGTTTATCCATACAAGTGTTGTGCTGTATTTTGTGTTCTGCAATTTACAATAAAATTGATTCAACATAAAAAATTTTATCCATTTTTTTATCTTTCAGAAATTAACAGTGCAGGTGATAATGAAACACTTTGTAATATACTTTAGTAAAGAAACATACTTCCCTGTCCAATTTTATCTTCCTGCACTTAACCACATTTGTAAATCAGCTTTACCTCCTGATAGACACTAAGGAAGTTTCCAATCGCCCAACTCCTTACAGACATTTTATAATCATATCTTCTTACATAGCTAAAGTGAAACTTTAGTCATCTCTCCTTATCTGTCTGCTGTTTACAGAATAAGACAGATAAGAATTTTTCTTTCACAATATATATTTTTACTATTATTATCTGCACTACTGATTTCTGAAACATGGCTTCAAGTGTTTAGCTAGGCTTTAACTATACGGGGAGCATCAGTACCTGTCTTGTCTGAATTGCACAGAATGGTTTCCTTGTCACGTCCTCCTGGGCCATGCCTCATCCACACAGATATAACAAATGGCTCTTTCAAGTCAGCTGTTACAATCCCATCAGGAATCTTGACAGCTTGTGTACCATTAAACTCAAACACCTGGTCACTGTCATGGCCGTTATCTGTGGACAGCCCCAGGGTCCAGTTAGCAGCAGTATTAGGAGGAGGAAGCAGCTCTGCTGTGCTTGATGAGGCGCCTGCAGAAAAAACAAAAACTAGTTAATTTGCCAGCATCTCACAATATTTATGTGGAATCATTTTAAAGATGTGCTTAACCTAACTTGGCCATAAACTTCCTCACATTGTAGCGTCTTACTCTTACCACATAGTCGATGAATAGACTTCTCAGAATAGGTATCTCGGTCACAGCCTTTGCCAATGTGACTGGTTTCCAGTTGTACGGTGGCTTGAATGGAAGTGATGGGCTCATCACATGTCTCCAGATGCATTCCAGGAAATAGCGCCAACGATCCAGTACCAGGCTCATACTCTATTCTCTTACTCCAACCTATAGTGAAACACAAACTGTTCTAAGCATCAACATACTTCCTCATAACTGCTATATTCCAGTTTATACTTCCATTTGTTAAGGTTTATTTTTGTAAAGCAAAGAACTACCTCTGGTGAAAACCCTACCTTGCCAGCTGGCTTTGCATGTTGGTTTGATGCTAATCTTGACCAATATGTCTTCAGTGGCCCTCTTTTTCCCGCAGTCATATGCAGTTACTGTGAGCTTATATTGACGTTCTTTCCCATAATTCAGCTTCTCAGTGTTCTTGATATAACCTAATATAATCACAGGAAAAGATATGAAAACAAAATATATTCTTCAATTTGCAGATTAAAAGAAACGCAGTATTTTGTATTTACACAGCATTTACTACAGTAATAATGATGTCTGGCTCATTTCTACAGCTTAAGACTAACCACACATTTTTATGGTCTTAATTGATTAGCGAGTTACTGTTCAGAACCAAGCTGACCCGGCACTATCCAAATATCCGCCATATGAATGAAGCCTTACACTTTGCCCAAAACTATGGACTGGTCCATATGAGGAAGAGATGCTCTACGTAACATATATCTGCTCAGTTTGATAAAAATGTTGTTTCTAAAATGAACATTTCCTTTAATCTTTTTCTACATTAGGAAACATTTAATGTTACACCCATTAAATGTCATGTATTCCATGAAATGAAGGGTATTTGATGGACTAGTTAACATAACTTTTAATTGATAACCATAAAAGAAATGTAGTACATAGTGTGCGCTTACAAATTTGTAAGACAAAACATGCCACACTGGTAGCTTTATTAAGGATTCAGCTAAAGACTTCCCCTCCAAAGAGATGCTGGCTGCTTTAAATAGCAATGTCACCCTGAATTCACTTTATTGTTAATGAATACAGGGAATAGTCAGAGGTGCAATAGCATCTCGAGTTCAGGACTATTAGGAACAAGGTTAAAGATTTTCCAAATTTTTTAAAACAATTTCTGAATAAAATTACAGGCCAATGGTTTGAATACAACCACACTGGTGTGTCCCCTACTGATCCGTTTCAAAAGTTCTTTGATATATGCAGCTTAACAACCCCATTACCTCACCAGGTGGGATGCAGCACATTCTCTAGAAAACAGTCTAAATAAGGGCTCAGCTTAGTAGGGTTTTAACACAGAACACTTTTGGCATATCCACTACTAGATAGATCATTTATGTCAGATAAATGAGGTTCCTACACCCATCCCTTAACCCCTTAACGCTGATGCCACTTTTCACCTTCCTGACACGGCCCATTTTTTCAAATCTGCCCTGTGTCACTATAAGTGGTTATAACTTCGAAACTCTTTAACATATCCAAGTGATTTTGAAATTGTTTTCTCGTGACACATTGTACTTCATGTTAGTTACAAAATTTTGGTGGTATGTTTTGCATTTATTTATGAGAAAATCAGATATTTGGTGAAAATTTGGAAAAATTCTCAATTTTCAAAATTCAAAATGTTCTACTTTTTCCACACATGAGTCATAACACCAGAAAACATAATAACTAACATTCACCAAATGTCTACTTTATACCTCCGAGGTTTTTTTATACATACTATCATTTTTGTAGGATGCTATGGGGCTTTGAACGTTAGGTGCAATTTTTCACATTTTCATAAAAAAAGCAAAATCCTGCTATTGAGGGACCTGCTCAGGTTTGAAGTCACTTTGAGAGGCCTAAATAAAAGTAAAACCCCATAAATTACCCCATTATAGAAACTACACCCCTCAACGAACGTAAAACAACTTTTATGAAGTTTGTTAACCCTTTAATTGGTTTACAGGGGTTAAAACAAAATCGGATGCAATTTTGAAATTTTTTTTTTTTTTTTACTAAATTAATGTGTTTTTCATAAAATGTACAAATTCTCAGTGGATAAAATATTAAAAACGCTCCACAAAATTTGATACCCAATCTCTCCCGTGTATAGTAATACCCCATATGTGGTGGTAACCTGCTGTATGGGCACACGACAGGGTATCGAAGGGAAGCTGCGCCATTCAGAGCAGATTATGCATTGTCACTTTTTATTGGCTATACAATCTTTATTATTTTGGCAATTTGGACATATAAGGGCTTATTTTTTGCGACATGAGATGAACTTTACAAATACTTCCTTTTAGTGGGTCTGCAGCTTTTTGATGAGATTTTATTAACTCTTTAATGTATGGAGGAAAAGAAAATTGTCAATTTTGGGTTCTTTTTTTTGTATATTTTGGGGGTCATACACCATACACTAAAAATACTATAATATTTTTATTCTCTAGATCACTACGATTACAGTGATACCTCATTTATATCGTTTTTTTATATATTTTACAGGAAAAAAACAAATATAAAGAAAATCTCATTTGTTTTTGCATCGCCATCTTTCCAGGATATAACTTTAATATTTTTGTGTTGACAGAAGGCAGGGACCTGGCTCCCGGCAGGAGGATCGTGCAGCCCCGGGCACCGGCAGTCCCGGGGCTGCGATCGGAGCAGCGGACCCCCCCGGTAAGCGGCGCGGGGGGGGGTCCGATTCCAGCTAAATGCCCCTGGGGTTAACACCCGCGATCGGAGAAATCTCCGATCGCGGGTGTTAGAGGCAGGTGTCGGCTATAATATATAGCCGACACCCGCAGCTTCTGGCGCCGGCTCCGTTCAGGAGCCGGCGCCAGAAGCTTGACGTACTATTACTGCATTTTGCGGGAACGCACCTCCCACCATGCAGTAATAGTACGTCAAATGTCGGGAAGGGGTTAAATAAGGCTGCAATTTCACTTTTTCGCAGCCGCAGTACTTCAGCAGTGCTCAAGAATTTACTGTACATAGCCAGCTACGCTATTTTAGGAGTCATATAAACTGTGTAGGCAGTGAGATACACAATTTACCAAATGCCTATTCACTATGGGAGTAATGAAAACAGTATAGTTAGGTTCTACAATGTTTACTTAAAATCCCAACAACTGCTGAAAGTCTGCCATGCAGTTTCATTTTAGAGATAGTTGTGGGATCCCCATCTATCAGACACATATGGCATATCCTGTGGAAAAACCCTTTAGGGTACATTTGCTGCTGAATACTAGGCATGACATGAATATTTTAAAACCGAGTCGGAAACCAGGAGCTTACCATCTTTGTCTATAGTGAAGGGAACATCGGGAGTTACAATTTCATAGCTGCAGATCTGGCTGAACTGGGGGGAACAGTCAGCATCCACAGCTTCCACCTTCAGAATATTGTCATATTTCTTTCCTTCGATGACAGTTGCTTTGTAGGACTTCTCCTTAAAGACTGGAGCGTATTCGTTGACGTCATTCACTTGGATGTGCACGGTTGCCCTGCAGCGAGTTAATCACATAATTGAGATGAGATCAGCTGCACAAGAACTTAATGCAGGAGGTCTAATAACCAGATAAGTGCCTCGAGGGAACAGTCCCACTCGGAGACTACACGAAACCTACAACCTATAACTAAAAATACATTTACACCAATACACATCTATGTTGCCATTTTTTTGTTGTTGTTCATAGGAAAGTAATTTGTAGAATATTTCAACCAGGGTAAAAAAAATACAATTAAACCAATATAGAATGCTACTAGAAAGCATTAATGGGAAAGTGAGTAACTATGTGTGTAAGGCCTCATGCAGATAGGCATGTGCCTGACATAGGTTGTAATCTGGGTGAAGCACACAGCCGAATAGAGAAGGGGAAGGGGTGCTCACCAAGGAAACCAAGTGGCTGCACCGCAAATTAACTCCAGTATAGGGCCTCTTGCATTTTTGACTGAGCGTCAACCATTCACACTGGCCAGCGCCATAAGACATTGTGTACTTCTTACTCCATGACCAGGTGTAATAGACCTAAAAGGAGGCTGTGAGCTGTCCGCAGTTCGTTTGGCCAGTGCATGGCCTCAATACACGGTGGATAAGCCCTTACAATGTGCAACTACAAGTAAGCCATATTGGCAATGGTACATGAAAAGGACACCAATACTATACTATTTTGGGTTCTTAACCTGATTTTTCAATTAACATGACATATACATCTCCTTGGACTTCTAATGTACATATTCTAGCCTTTAAAAGAGTTGTGAAAAAGGCAATACCACTAGTCTAAGAAAAGGCAAGGTAAAGTTGTTTAAAGCCATGACATCCCAATGTGTACATTATAAATTGTTGATTATTTGGTACCATTGTGCCTTGTTACATAAACACTGTACTGTACTACAACTCCTGATGTCTGCTGGCAGTGGGGATTAAGGGGTACAATGCTCAGGCCCTTAGTGGGTTTTCCCTTCAATTGATTGCTATGTATTGCTAACATTCTAAGTCCATTACAACAATTTTGGACCATTGTTTTCTGACGGGAATCATTTTCCATTACTGTATATACTCGAGTATAAGCAGAGTTTTTCAGCACAAAATTTGTGCTTATACACAAATCTATAATAATAATAATTAATTAAAAAAAACAAACAAAAAAAAAAAAACCTTTCAGACTCCCCTGTAGGTCCTCTTCTTGCTTCCGATGCTCCAGTACCACTTTGGGTCCTTCCAACTCCTCGCAATGCTGGTCGCTCACGAACATTGACGTCGGCAAGCGGCTGACGTCATTGTGTGTGCCGGCCAAGCGTGATGACCCAAAGAGGAGCCGAAGAAGACCAAAGGATCCGAAGTGGATCTGAAGCAAAAAGAGGACCTACAGGGGGCCGTCGGAAAGGTGAGTACAGTGTTAATTATTTTTTGATTAAAAGCTTGGCATGGGGGGGGCAGTGTGGTGCCGGATGGCTATACACTGAATGGGGCTGGGGCTGGCAGGCTATATACTGGGGGGGCTGTGATCAATGCATTTCCCACCCTCCGCTTATACTCGAGTTATTATGTTTTCCCAGTTTTTTTTGTGTTAAAATTAGGTACCTCGGCTTATACTCGGGTCGGCTTATACTGTAGATTATATACAGTACATTGTTTTCTGTATTGTATTATTTTATGTATAAATTGTAAAATCAATAAACATACAGTTAAAAGGAACCTGCCACCAGGAGACCCATTTTAAACAGCCTCTAGTCCCCACAGAGCATAGTGCATACACTGCCAAAGAGGTTTTTTTATAGTTCAATAAAAGGTTCATTGAAAGACTGAATGACAAATAATAATAACAATAAGAACAGTAATGTACCAGGTGACCTACATGGCGGTCAAAATGTTCAGGACGTAGCCCCATAGTGCGGACATGGAAAGAGCTTATATCGCTAATGTAAGTATTCAAGGTACTTTTAACAATATATATTAGAGACACAAACTAAGAGGTAGGGGAGGATAGGGAGGAAGGGAGGGTGGGGGAGACATGGGGGGCCCTGGCTCCGCGGGGTCGTTGTGAAGGTAAGTCTAGTTCAAGGGGGAAAGAGAGAGTATGATGGACCTCAAGGGGTTGACAGAGAGACAGTTATTGAGCGAGTCTGCGTTTCTCCACTGGATCCATGTAGAGCAGGTGGAGAAATAAGCCTCCATCCTGTTGCCGTCCGACGCCTGGAGTTCTTCCATACGACTGATACGGTCTACCTCCTCAACCCACATCAATCAGGTGGGGGGGGGGGAGACCGTTGACTTCCAAAGTCTGGGGATCACCAACCTGAGGGCTACTAAGAAGCGTCTCAGGATGCCCTTCTTAATGTCGCGAAAGCTACCCGGGAGCGTTGAGAGTAGTGCAATAGCAGGTGTGAGATCCTCCTGTATAGGTCCCAGACGGCCGACCATATGGAGACTATAACTTTGCAGTCCCACCAAACGTAGCGCATGGATCCCGGGGCAGAGTGGCAGCACCAGCATATTGGTGACACAGATGGGAACATACTATATAGGTGCACCAGAGTCCTGTACCAGCATGTTAATATTTTATAATTAGTTTCTTGTATTTTGCCGGAGTTTTGACATTTTGTGGGTCAGAACAAGGGGTTCCTTGGAAAAGTTCTCCCCTAGTTCCTCTTCCCATGCTGACATACAGGACAGAGGGAGGTCTTCGGTACTGGAATCAGATAACAACCTGTATAGGTAGGACACACACCATGCGGGAACCAGTTGTTTGGAACATAGGTTCTCAAATGTGGTCAGGCCTTTGAGGAAACACTCCGTGGTAGTCAGGGAAGACAGGTAACTCCTCAGTTGTAGATAGTGTAACCAAGCTCCCGGGTAGCTCCCTCTCTTGCTGATTTCTCGCAATAGGTTCTAGGAGCAGGGAAGACGCGAGTGCCTGGGGAAAGCCAGGGAAGTCCTTGATTGGAGATAGTGGGCCAGGAATATTAACGATGTTGGATTTAGTTGCAAATTTACCCCATGCCTTTAAGACCCTGGACCCAAGAGTTTTTTTATTTATTTTTTTTATGAAAAATAGGTCACAGAAAAAAGATATGTTATATAGTACCTTTCAATACCATGTGCTCTAGGCACTTGTCACCTGGGAGTGGCTACAGAGGAGCAGTTTCCCCCCACCCTTGAGAAACTGCTTCTCCATGTGTCCTTTTCAAATATATGAATAACTCCCATCACTGGGAAGTGGCTATAGAATAGCAGGGGGCGACAACAAGCCAAGTGATGGGTGGTTTCATATATTTGAAAAGGCATTGAAAGCACACGGTATTGAAAGTTACATACCTTTTTCCTGTAAAACCTATTTTTCATACAAAAACTCTTTGGCAGTGTATGTACTATGCTCTGTGGGGACTGGGTGAGGGGTTCTAAAAATGGGTCTCCGGGTGACAGGTTCCCTTTGAAATAAAGTGAATGGTGTGTTCACTGAAAAACACCATTGATGACATAATGGCAACAACTGATCTCTGCTAAATTGCAGAATATATGCCTAGTTAATTATGTACATAAATTACTTGGCCTTTAAACATTAATGACACACAGTAGGTTTTATAGCAGATGCTGAATATCCCCACAACGTTCTACATTAAATATAGATGGTCATTTCATTTGACAATAAGTGATGGGGCCATGGAGATGACCCTTCCACAATGTACACAACGAAATATATGCATGTAATGTTAATTGCAAGTCAATGTCATAAACCTCCCGATTTAGTAATAGCTGTGGTGGTGGTGGTGGAGTGCTACTTACTACCCTCGATTGACTCATAGGCCGTTGCCCAGCTGACATGGGTTACAAGCTGTTCATACTTTTTTCAGGAAGCTTGCAAAATATTTTGGCTCAACTTGACATAATATATTTATATAACACCACACAATGATGGACTTTACAAAATAACTATGGCGAAAACAAGAATCATCACACAACACGCCAAACACCCCAAATCACAGCTGTTCTTACTTGTGAGATTTCTTTGCATTTGAGCCGTCTGGTCCTTTGCCACAATCATAGGCTTGAATTGTAAAGGTGTAATCTTTCTGTAGTTCACAGTCCAGCTTCTCTGTGGATCGAATCACACCCTCACCGGTGGATTTGTCCACCACCATGGCTTCAAATGGCACATCCTGGTCATGAATTTTAAAGCCACAGATCTCCCCTGGAAACATAAAAAGCAAAAATAAAAAGGAAAGGAAAGGGGAAAAATTAGAAAATGGAAGCTAGCCCATACTTAACCCTTTCACTGCCCATGTCCTCCTTTGAACTTGGCAGCAGAGCAGAAAAAGGGTTAATTTTGTGCAGAGGGGTATAAATATCAACACAAGATATAGAGACATAACCAAAAGAATAAATAAAATGACAGCCAGGGGGTTGTGAGGGTCTGTGGACAAGGCAGAAGCACTGTGCTTTAATAGATGGGGTGATGTCCGGGTGCTGCTGTTAACAGAAGCAGGTGCCTGCCTTTCAAGCAAGTTCAGTATCTGGCATCCATTCATGCAGGGATACAAAGAGATAAATAAAATACATATATATAGATATATTTGTAGACAGGCATTTCACAGGAGTACTTGAGATTGACACTAAAAAAAGAAGGAAAAAGAAGAGAAAATAACAAAAATAACAAAAAACGGCATGCAGCCGAGGCAACTGGTGCTGACACCAGGGAGCTGTGTCTGTGCCAAGCAATTGGGCGATGGTTTTTTTTTTCTTTACCAGTGCAGAAGGTTATAATGGAGAGGTGGGTGAGAGATGAGGTAGGCTCAGCTACAGCTCCAGCACCATTGATTCATGGAAATTCTATTACCAAGAATATTGGTTTCATGGGCCGGGATAAAAAGACAGTAAGTAATAAGATGAAGTCTTCCTGTGCAATGAACCTGGCTAAAATTAGGGAATCAAATGCAAAAAAATTTATGGGAATAAAATGAAATATTCATAGCTCAGACATCCATTTCAAGAGCCTGTGGCCAAGGAATACACCTTCTATAAATTGCTGCCGGCACAGACTATATTCGGGGATGCACCGTATATGACACTGAACAATTTTACTCAGACATGTTGTCTCCTCAAAGCATTTATGGAAAGTCACGTGAACTCCTTTGTGTTACAAATATTTGGCACAATCATTTTATCGTGCTTATATATTGTCAGAGGAGCCAGTATTGCCAGGAAAACACTGTTCTTTCTACTAACTGGAATAAGGTTTGGGAAGTGACAAAGAATGGTCACATATACTCAGCATAATAAGCTTCATGGCAGATGTGAATAGTCTGATTAGTGTTGCTCTTAGACAAGCAGATTTACCTAGCATTTGCATCCCACTCCTAATCAAAAGCCCCCACCATTAAAGTTTCCACTAAAATATACATAGATTTTGTTCGATCTGTTACAATGTTTCCATCATATATTGTGGCAGATAAACTTATCTCACAAGTTGTATTGAGTCTACAAAAGATCTTATACAGAACAGAGACAAAAACAGAATTATGTTGGATGGACATTGGCATAGTTTGCAATTGGCTCAGTGTCTGTAATATAAAATGTACATGTATGGATGGAAGGTCATTCTACGTTCCTCATTCTGTGCTGTATAGATATGGATACAGAGGAATACTGGTGTAATAATAGATATGTGTATTATGGAAACTGAGTGGTTCTCAGGATGGTATAGTAGGGATATGGATTCAGAAGGATTCTCACTATCTTATCCTGATATTGGTGCAGTATATGAATAGTGAAGATCTGTAACGCTGTGGCCTTATACTGGAATAGTATAGACGTGGATATATAGTAAATGGTTCAAATACTAAGTAGGTCAAATGTGTATTTAGAAAGGGATGAATATAAAAGGACCTGGTTCTGTGAGAGAGCCGAATCAATGTGCTGTCCAGGCCCACTTTTCATATGGATAAAAGTACTTGCGGTTGGCCCTCACACAGGTTCTGATCTCAAAAGCCACATGAAACATATTGACCACTATGCTAAACAATGACAACTTTCTTATTTCTTGAAATGGATGTCCGACAGCTAGATATTTCGAACCAATGGGGGTTACATAGCAAATTGTTTTGATTTTAAAATAGAACTTAAAAAGTAACAAAAAAACAACAAAAACAGAAGATCATAAAAAAGGGATCAGTGTATCTTCTGTTTAACCCCTTCAGAGCCAGTACTCAAAGGCAATATACACATTGCACCTTGAATGGCACTGAAGGAGTGAAATTCCTGATTCCCCATTTTCAGAACCAAAAAAGTTAGTGGGTTAATAAGTCATAAGAGGATAGAAAGAACCCGTTATCACCTTCTTTGGTGACTGTCACCTCAAAACTCTCTAAAGGAAGAAAAGATAAACCTGTGTCAGTAATTGGGGAGAAAAGGGATGGTCAGAGAAACACACAAACCAGTTGTTTTTTACAATTGTTCACTCAAGCCTAAGTTTTCAGCCAATATACCTGCCAAATCCAATGCTGCTAAATAACACTGAATGGGAGAAGAGGTAACACAGTATTTCTCATGTACACAATGTGGGCTGCAAAGTAACGTTCCTGCCATTCAATGTGGGAGGAAGCATCACATGCCATGTCAGGAATGGTTAAAGTGCTCCTGTCACCGGATTGGGGGGTAAAGGACAAAAGCAGGCTGCAACAACATCTGAATTATATCAAGCAACAGAGGTTACTGTTACTTCATTTGATATCTCTGCAGAGGGTATTGGTCCAACACATGGTACTACATGAGTCAATCGACTAATGTCTACATTCAGCTTATTCAGTGAACACAACTGAACTTATGGTGACAGGTGAACTTTAGAAATAAAACAAAAGTTATAAATGATAAGCAACTTGTTTTAAATACAGCATTTTTTAATGGATTGCAACAAGATGGTATTTAACATAACAAAATAGAACATTTTTAGAAAGGGCATTGGCTTAGCATAAAATCTAGGCATCGTTTTCATGCACAGTAAAGACAAACCATTCATGTTCACAGACTACAATGTCCAATTAAAATCCACATAACAAACATGCGACCCTTTAGACAGAAGAGGTTAATCTGTCCTTCCTGGGATGAGCCAAAGTTAGCAGGAGCATGGCATTGGCAAACAAATAGTTCATTATGTGTCAGCTGGATGGCGAGTCCTGAACTCTGGCCCCTTCTCCAAAACCATCATCTCCAGCAAACTGCCAAAGTGGAGTTTAATCTGAAAATGTGAACTTTGGGGAGGACTTATCACCATATTGTCTAGTTTCTTGTACTACTACTTTCTGACTGATCTGGGAAGATGAGACTTTTGTGCAACATTTTAGCTTGACAGATAAGACATAAAAGGTCTCAAAAACTAGTACAAGAAAAGAACACACCACAGTGATAAATCCCACTTTTTTGATGGAAGGATTGCAGGAGGAGCTTTTATCACCTCCTCCAACTGCTTTCAGTGAAGTTGGAATATCTTCTCAAGCTCCTGCTGTTCTCAAACAATCATTATTTTGATGACTGAGCTGTAATTGTCGAAGAAGCATACATAGTGCCTCCAGCACTTCCTATGGAGGCGCGCGCGTACGGCCGCGCGCAGCGCCGAAGCTGCTTCGGGTCTGTTCATCAAAATGTGTTTAAACCGCGATATAGCGGTTTAAAACACTAGCAAAGGTAAGCTCCGGCACCATCTCACCCTGAGCTGGTGGCCGGTGTTTACAGCTAATACCTACCATTAGCAGTGGTAGGTTTCCTTTAAACACTTTGTCAATCTAGATCAGTGATGGTAAACCTTTTACAGACTAAATACCCAAACTGCAACACCAACCCAAAATTATCACGAGGTGGAGGTGCCAACCAAAAATTAATTCAGTAACTTATTGCTCCCTATTCTTCAACAACGTTCAATCATACTGGCCTCCTGAGGACACCTGTAAACAGAGAATCCAGCAGGACGTCCTCCAAAGATAATTCGGTCCTGTCTACACATTCTCCCTCTTCCTACAGTCCCAAGTAGCCGAGTAAGTATCACTTTGAAATCTATCACTGAAAGAAGCAGCTTTAAAGTTGTATGGAACTGCAAGAAAATACTTTGAGTCCTGTCTGGTGTGCTGGGGCGACGGCCCAGGTGCCCACAGAAAGAGCTAGGAGTGCAGCCTCTGGCACCCATGCCATAGGTTCGCCACCACTGATCTAGATCATTAAGTATTTAAGCAGCAAATTAAATTATCTACAAATTCCCACCTCCATCCAGTCCAATTCTCTCCATCGTTTAATAAATAATTAGTTGGATTTTAATGGTGCGGCTAGATCATGGCCACCATTTATGGTCGTGTGCATGAGACCCAAGACTGAGGTCACAACTGCAGCATTCCTGTTATAGAAAGCTAGGTGGGAATGAATAAGTGGTTTATCACATACTAACTGACCCAATTGACTTTAATGTGGTCTGCTATTTCATCTGTGATTTTTGACTCTGATATCAAAATGAAACATCCTCCAAAAAAGATGTGAGCATTGTTTTAATGGCCTAATGGCAGAGTATGTAAAAGGCCAGATCATCCACAATTAAGTACCTGCAGCCTTAACCCCTTAACGACCTGGCCCAGAGCTCTGTAAAGGCTTGTTTTCTGTGTAACAAATTCCACTTCATAGTGATGGTATTTAATTTTCCATGTTGTGTACTGGGAAGCTGAAAAAAATTCCAAATACAGCGAAAATGGTGAAAAACCGCATTAGCGCCATTTTCTTGTGGGCTTGGATATTACGGCTTTCTACTTTATTCTTTGGGTCAGTGCGATCACGGGAATACCAAATTTGTATAGGTTTTATAATGTTTTCATACATTTACAAAAATTAAAACCTCCTGTACAAAATATTTTTTATATATTTTGCCGTATGGCACAGATAACCTTTTCATACTTCGGTGTACGGAGCTGTGGGTGGTGTCATTTTTATGCGACTTTTGATGACGCTTTCAATGCTGCCATTTCTAGGACTGTACGATCTTTCAATCATTTTTAAAGAATTTTTTTTATTTTTTAAAATGGCAAGAAAGTGCCATTTTCGATTTTGGGCGCCATTTTCCATTACAGGGTTAATACATGGTTATTGCAGTGCATTAGTATGAACTAGTGATCACTGGTTCATATGAAAGTAATGGAAAAATAAAAAAAATAAAAATGTTCCAAGAGCCCACAAGAAAATGCGGTTTCTTTTCAATTTTACCTTATTTCGAATTGTATTTACACTTCCCAGTACAAGGGATGGAATATAAAATACGGTCACTAGGAAGTACAATTTGTTATGCAGAACATAAGCCCTCATACAGCTCTGTACATGGAAAAATAAAAAAGTTATTGATTTTTCAAAGTGGGGAAACAAAGTAAAATGGAAAAAGGCAAGGGGTTAATATGTCCCCTATACCACATCATAAAAAGTTTACAAATTGTCCGGGATAAGGGTTTGTGGTACCTGAGGCCATGTTAACAAGTGGCATTTTGGTTACATTTGGAAATGCAATCCAAAGGCTCCATTCGCGATAACGTATTTTGGCAACATTGCGTTTCCAACGCGTTAACTAAACGCAAAGTAAATGCAATCTTATTTCAACGTGCAATCGCAGGTGGAGCCTTGGGATTTTGTTTCAAAGCGCAACCAAAATGCCACGTGTGCCAGCTCAATGGTTCTTTCCCTTTCGAGCCCTGCCATGTGCCCCGGCAGCCGTTTACATCCACATATGGGGTGTTGTCTTACTCGGAAAAAACTGCACAATATATTACTAGATTTTTAGATTTTTCTACTTTTATTCAGTTTATGTGGGTAAATTTTGCGGCTAAATGAATGTATTAATGATAAATATTGGTGAATTCCAAATCAAACCTTCATTTTGTTTGAAGTTCTGGAAAATAATTAAAGGGTTAATAAGTTTCCTACCTCCTGTTTTGAGTAGTTTGAGGGGTGAAGTTAATAGAACTGGGTGATATGTGGGGACTTTCTATTAACAGAACTTCCAAAACCCCTATAGAAATGAAATGGTCCCTAAAGTAATTAATTCTAAAATTTTCTTGAAATTTTAGAGAAGGCTGTTTTATTTGTGATCTTTCTAGCGTTGTAATAAAACAAAAGGACACTTCTAATGTTAGTAACTTATTTGGGTAGTAAGACTATCAGTTTGAAAAACATTTTTTCAAAAATGTTTACCAAATTCACCTTTTTTCATAAATAAATGTTAAATATATAAACTAAAATTTCCTACTACTACAAAAATATAAACAGAAAAACAAACAAACAAACTCAAAAACACTTGGGTAAGTTAAAGCCTTCTAAAGTTATAACCGGATAAAGTGACACATTCTGGTTTTTGCTAATGAGCTTGGTCATTAAGTGGTTAAAAATGGGGGGGGGGGAATGGAAAACTCATTCGGTTTTTCAAAAAAAAAAATTATGTGATCAAAAAAAAAAAAAAACAAACAAACAGTAAACACAAGGCTGTATTGTATTTTTTTACCATAATTCCCAGTGATAAAGAAACACAAATACTACATTTCACTAAACCGTCAGCAGCAGATTTATTAATCCAAACAAAACCTAGTGCCACATAGGAATGTAGTTGGAGGAACAAAGTTTTTCCAAAAATCTTTTTCCACTTAGATAACCTACAACACATCAACACTGCTCTCCCTGGTAGCATACATATAGTAGACCACTATGGACAGTCTCATTAGGATAAGACATGCAATGAGGCTTCTGTCAAAACAACACTGTATAATTGTTGCTCATCTATTCTTCTATTATAAAGCATCGTCTGGGCTCATTTAATAATGGTCTTTGTTTCCTGTAATATTAATAAACTTTATCTTCTTTGTACACAGTACAGAAATGTTCCTCCTCCGGTCACCTTGATATATGAGCAGTTTACAGCATTTGGCGGCTGTCTTAAACCAACTCTGGTCTGATAACATATTCCTACAAGTGACAACCAGGTTCATACATCAATGATTCCTGTGTGACCACAAGTCTTGAAATCTCTGAGGTTTACAGAGCCTCCAAAAAGCCCACAAGGACTTGCCAAGATGTTATGTTGCATTACATAAAGGAGCCTGGCCAGACAGTAACAACAGGCCCGTCACCTTATGCATAAGCATAACCAGCGTACATGCATGAAATGATGTATTATTGGTGGTACAGAGACATGAATGAGGTTACTGACTCATGAACCACTCCCTCCATTGTGTGGTCTCTTGTCTGCTACATTTTATGTGATTTACATGAGTTTCCAAGAACAACCCATACCAGGTGCTCCAGATAATATACAGGATTTCTCCATTGTAGTACAGGGAAATTAGTGTGCAAGAAAGACATGACATGGCTTCCTTCTAACAAGCAGAAAATTCTGAGACTGGGTTTGTAGCATCGCCTTGTATGGAGAAGGCACAATCTGCCAGTGGGTTTTATCTGCTCCCAGGAGAGACCCAGCAAGGGGAGGAAGACAGCGGGAACATGCATCAGTGCTATCAAGAGAACCACTTCAAACAGGGGGCAGCGCCAGAGCCATGACCTCATGGTGGAGAAGATAATTTGTGGGGGTGAACTGCAATTATGAGCAGAGTAAATAAAGAGCCCACACAGGGGTGGGAGGGGGTCTTAACAATCCCTTTGAGACTCAAGTGTTAATAAAACAAGTGTATACTTGCCAGTAACGGCTGTGCACTTCTTCTAATTATTAACCCTAAAGTCTTAAAGGACATCTACCACCAGGATGAAGGATTGTAAACCAAGCACACTTATAGGCAGGTGTGTGCCCCTTCTGGCAGGATCTGCTCCTCTTTAGGTTTTTTATGACTTTGTTTTTAAGGAAAAAAAAAGGTTTTAAAGATTATGCAAATGAGTCTGAGGGGCTCCTGGCTCCATAGGTGTTAATGGAGCCCCTCAGGCTCTTATGCATAGTTTAAGCCTTGGTTTACAATCCTTCTTCCTGGTGGTAGATATTCTTTAACTATTAACGTAATGAAAGACACAGAGTTATATATAGATATACAGTATACTAGTCTAGGAAACATAAAATATGGATACATATACTATTTAGATAGAAGTAAAGCACTGACCTTGAAGCTAAATAAATGGGAATTCAGGCTCATCCAAGGCAGATTTTACAAAGACATTTGGAGAAGATACAAAGATACAATATACCAATTCTAGACCCTAATGAGGGATCCCAACACTTCAGACAGCAGCAGATGTAAGTGCAGTTACTGTCTAGCTCAGTGATGGCGAACCTTTTAGAGCCTCAGTGCCCAAACATCAACCAAAAGCCACTTATTTATTGCAAAGTGCCAGCGCAGCAATTTAAGCAGGAATGTATTTCTCCTTGTACATTGACAACTTTCCATCCCTCAGCTTCCCAAGGACACCAACCCAGTTGAAAGGAGGAGGGCAAATTCATCTATCATTGTAGGAAGATTCTGCAGGCAGATTCTTTGAGTTCTGTCTGGTGAACTTCATTCTGGGGTGATGGCCTGGGTGCCCACAGAAAGGGTTCAGAGTGCCGCCTCTGGCACCCGTGCCATAGGTTCGCCACCCCTGGTCTAGCTGAACCAAAGCAATGTCATTTACAGGTAGTGTTATTATTGTATTAGTGGCAGCGGCTAATGCTGTACCTCCAGGTGTGCATGTTCTGATAAGACTTCAATCCCCCACCAAACCTGAAACCCTCTGTACAGACATGTAAACTAAACATATGGCCATGTCAGCATCATAAGCAGACTTTTTTATTTCAATAAAATCAATGAGCCTGCATTCGGAGAGGTCTTCATTTTTATTATGTGAAGACCGTACAAGACAAGTGCGCCAGACCTACATCCAAGGTGCACCAAAATGCTTTGGCATCCAGAGAAGATTTCTTTGCATTCATGTCAAAACTTTTCTCAAAAAAGCAAGGTTCATTATGAAAGGCCTTTAACCTGCAAGGCCCAGCTGTCTGACGCATTGCAACAACTGAAGAGAGATTTGCCCAATTAAACATCTGTTAACATGTGCGTTCACAAAACACTAATGTTAACATTGTGTTAAACACATGCCTTAACGGTTGCGTTTTGTAAATGCAAATGCCTACAACTGTTTAATTAGGCAAATCTCTGTCCAGCTGGTGGAATGCATTAGACGCGATGTGTGACTGCACTCTTATACTACTTTTTATTGTAATAGTGTCAAAATTATACATGATAAAATCAATATAAAATACCCATTTTTTTCTGCAATTATGCATTAAAAATGTGACAAAAAAGTCCCATCAGTTTATATTGACTAGAAGAGTGCAAGAGCAAATCTTTAAAGAATCTACAGAAAAACCTCACTAGGTTAGGACTGAATTGGAACATTTAAAAAATAAATAAATAATTGAAATACAGAAACCCAGACTGCTTTGCTTTAGGGGGAATGAGCATTCAAACCTTGAGCAAAGCATTAAAGTTGCACCATTTATAAAGCATTACATCTCCCCCCACCTTCAATGGCGGTTTTTCACTCGCTGCTCACAACACTAACAAAGAGCATAATAATGTAAAGGAGGAGATGGTGAAATGAGGCGCCGGGTCCCTGGCGAGATACGGGAGGCTTTGATTTTCAGATCACATGTTTCAGCCTGCAGTAAGACAGGCAATAATGTAGCTTCATTGAAATTCCAGCCACGAGTTCCCTACCGCTGCCAGCAAGTTCTCAAAGTCCTTTCCTCGTTCATTTCAAGGAGGTTGTCGTCTTTTCTTTCAGAAATGTTTTAAACCTATGAGCTTTAGGGGGAGCTGGCGGCATCCATAAGCTAAAGGGGGGGGGGGGGGAGTACACTTTCACAATGCAATGACCCAGATACACCAATAAAGTTCACCTATGGGGAACAGGGTCATAGACAACTTCCTCACTTCTCCAGAAACTGAACTGGGTGTTTAATAAATATTATAAATTATAATAAAAATTTATAATAATTAATAAATTTAATAAAAATTATAAATAGGTCTATGGGTTCTGTGTATTGGCTCCTTGATAAATCCCCTCACCCTTTACTAGTAAGTTCATGCAGATTAATACAGGGACTCTGGTGGACATAACTAGAATTGCAGAAATGGGTGCGACACAGGGGAGGATGATTGGGTGCCCAAAATATGTATGCCATTGTAATTCAATATAGTAGCTTTATTTAAATGTGCTGCCCATAACCAAAATACATCATTTGTGTTCACCACATCTATCTAAATACAGAGCCATTTACTAAGCTGTAGAATCCAGACAAAATTTTTTTTTTTTTTATCTATTATAGAGAATAATTATATCCCAAAAATATTCCAAAATGCTAGTCAGAGGAACTCCTTATGACATCCCATTCCCCAGATCTAAATCCTTCTCTAGTCACTATATGTCCATGACATGTTGGCTCAGAGAATGGTGTAACAGCTCAGTTACGGATCAGGAAACATGAAATGTGAATTCATTACATAAATCGAAACCCACCAAATTCTGCATGGAGATTGTTCATGCTCTCCATGTTCAATTAAATTCTTCTAACCACTCAAAATGTTATTTGCCATCAGCAATGCTGACAGGATCCTCTTAAGAGATCTCCCAAATACCCTGTTGGAATTGGAAATCTACAATCAAAATCAAGCATCATAAACCAGGGGTACTTACTCATAGATCCAGGACTGTGACTGTGGTAATCTTCTTATATTTTTTATCCATGACCTCCTTCTATCAACTTTTAAAATTATGGTTATGAGCCAGAAGCACTGAGATCACAGCAGGACAGCCTGCACAGCTACAGCACAGAAGGCTTTTTGTAACATCCCCCAGAGCCCCTCTGAATCATTAGCATAATGTTAAAAGATGATTTTAGAAGGAAAGGGACCATGGATAACACACATAAGAATATTCCCAGTCACAGTGTCTGGATCTATTATTAGTTAGTGCCCTTGTTTCTTTATGCTTTATTTTGATAGTAGATTTCTTTTACACACTGCAAATACCTTGGCATGTAAAAATTGCCTTTCAGTGGAGCTGTGGAAGGAATATGCTGAAATTATTATTATAAGGTTCCTTTAGATTATTAATAGGCCATGCTATTAAATAGTGACTGAACAGCAGGGATTCAAACTTTTATCAGGACCTGGTTTTTCACACTGGGGTGATGGGATGGTGGTAGCATCTATTTTTGCCGTTCTTTTTGCTTTGCGGTTGGTTCTAATTTTAGGAACTGAGTGGAAGTCCTTTATAGGAATTCCCAGACTGTTACCATTCCCATTACTGTATATTAATGGAAACATAAGTATGATGTTTAAGACAAAAAAAGTCATTTGCCCATATAATAGAACCCATGACATGTTATATTAGGTTTAATAAGGGGATATAGACTACAGGCGGTCCCCTACTTAAGGACACCCGACTTACAGACAACCCATAGTTACAGACGGACCCCTCTGCCCACTGTGACCTCTGGTGAAGCTCTCTGGATGCTTTACTATAGTCCCAGACTGCAATGATCAGCTGTAAGATGTCTGTAATGAAGCTTTATTGATAATTCTTGGTCCAATTACACCAAAAATTTTGAAACTCCAATTGTCACTGGGGCAAAAGAAAAAAAATTGTCTAGAACTTCCATTATAAAATATACAGTTTCGACTTACATACAAATTCAACTTAAGAACAAACCTCCAGACCCTATCTTGTATGTAACCCGGGGACTGCCTGTATTTCTAATGGAAATGGGAAAGACAAATTGATATTTTATGCTCCTTTGCTATGCTGCTACTTCACAGAGACAGCTATGGGATTAATGGAATTATTTGGTCTATACTCAGGAATTCAATTTAACCGGATCTACCTTGCCTCTCAATATACTGAACTGGGCCTTCTACCTGTTGGATATGTTGGTACTGAGGTTTCTAGGTCTCTAGTATGCTTCATGCACACAACTGTGTGTGGCTGTGGGCTTTGAGCACCACTCATCCTGCCAATGTCCTAAGGAAGTGTTTGCTGGGCAGGAATAGGACATGCTGAATCTTCTGCAGTACAAGCAGTCTGCATGTTCTAGGGTTGGTAAACCATGGAGAATGCACAATGTAAGGCCCACGAAGGGCTATTTGTTAGCCACAGTCTGTGTGGTTAGCTGACAGCCTCAATGGGGGACATTTACTATGGTGTTTCTGCCAGTTTTGTGGCGCTCTCATCACATTTTCTGCTCTCCGACCTATTTATTAGCTGGCGGTGCCAAAAGAAATTTGGTCTAGCAGGGACACAAAACAGTGCTATTGCCTGTTCTCTGACTGTTGGACACATTTCTGGTACTCGAGACAGATTTTGGTCCCAGGGACAAAAAATGCTCTTGGCGGCAGAAATGTATCTGCACAGCTCCACAATATTAAATGTGTATCTTCTTTACGAGAGCAGGTCGGTAACAAAGCCAATGCAGACACCAACACTTTATTTAAATGTCCCCCAATGCGGATCACAAACTCCTCTTCTTCTACTTTTAGGTAAGATAATTAGACACTATATCTGGGATGAGGGTTATACCTAGAACATATAAAATTCGTACTTGTTATTAACAGGCCCAACATACTAAGACTAGCCTGAGGAGACTGATAATGGAACTGAGGAAGCTTGGACTAGACTTGGTTCAATGCTTTTAAGTGGCTTTGTCACCTAAAATATTAATGGGATGAGCAGACTTGTTCAGATTCTGTTTGGCAACCTGAAAGTTCTGTTTCAGTTCCAAACCTGAACACTCTCCCCCACCGGTAACAACCGCAATCGGTGTTGGCACAGATCGTGGGTCTTAAACTTTAACTCTCACCATCATTTCATTCAATACATTATATCACAGTATCGGCACAGAACATGTCTAGAAAATACTCTCTCATTGCTGCCTAAGTTCATGAGGCATCTGCATGTCAAATCACCAAGTCAAATTCTGTTAGCGAACATTAGTAGGCCCTAAAAGGCAAGATGGCAGTCACAGATATCCAGCAAAATACAGGACTACCGACCACAGAAACAACCATGAGACCTGTAACTAGAGGACTGAGGACAGGGACTGATGGGAGAGACTTTTGGAGTATGTTGGTCTATATAAATAGCCAAAAATAAACAGGTTAATGGACAAACAGGTGGAGAACAACTGCAGTGTACACAATGTATACATGCACAGTCATATCCAACAGATACATTGGACAAGATCCCTGTGTGTGCTGGCCTGTCCTCCATTCCCACACAGTAGCCTGCTCTCCTAGCTGGAGATGGATACAGACCATAGAGGTGTGTCCAATACGGTGAAAGGCTGCTAAGCAGATTAACATGTCTGTGTAACTAGATGCAGCACAGAGACATTTCATCTTAGTCAATGGGCTTCTCGCAATTTGCACTCAACAAAAACACCTACTGAAGAAGGCAGGACAAAGCTGCAGCTATTTGTCCTCTGGGGGGAGGGAAAGAACAAGGCCATATTGTTTACCAGTGTGACAAAAAAAAGGCCTGCTGATTCAACTGTTTGAGAATGCAGTTTCTGCCGGCGTCACAGATTTCTATAGAGGAGAATTTATACTGGGCATCTATCAGCTGTAATCGCTCATGAGCTTGGTATGTCCCTCCAGGGAAGGACGAGGGGCTGGGGTATGCTACTGGATCTCACTCACTACCCTACTCATCTATCACTTCTAAATAAAATGATATAGTTCATTTATGTGTTAATGGAATTTTATGGCTGTACAAAAATGTGTGGTGGTGGGTTTAGCATAGGTTGAAGACACTTTGATAAGCTGTACTTGCCTTACACTTCCTTGTCATTCCCTTTCCGATGGTGCAGGAAAAGATTTTGAATATCTGCCGAGTCTGCAGCTGAAAAACCCCATCAGCTACCAGATTGAAATGTGCTACAATTTTGGCATAATTTGCGCTTTTAAGACTAGTAGAGTACTCTTCCGTGTTTCAGGTCTTTCCGACCCTTAATCATAGGCCATGATTAAGGGTCAGAAAGACCTGAAACGCTTAAGACCAATCGTGTTTGCTTTCTCCTGCTGTTGGTCATGCCATTTTAGTTGCTGATCATTCCTTGAAAAACGATTATTTCAGGGAAACGATTGTTTCTAACCCTGGCTCACAGCCAGAAGGGAACCAGGTACAGGTAACACTCTTGCTCTGACGAGCACCACCGGAGGCAAATTTCAGGAACCTCACTGAGGACACCACACTTAGGAGAAAGAGATGTTCAAATTTAAAGTCTGGGTCTCCTGTCCCGGGGGAGGGGGGGGGGGGTTTGGGGACCCCTCTCTCCGATAGAGCTGTCGTGGTGAGGGGATAAAAAGCATTTATATTCTGGGTTTTGAGCTGGACTTGCAGCCAAAAGGGGAGTGTCCTTGCATTCCTGTGTTCTTTGATCTCTGCATGTAAACTGGTGCCCAGACCATCTCCTGTAATCTTTAACTAGAAGCTTGCTGCTACCCTTACTCAGAGAAGAGGGGAGGGGCTGTTTTGTGAGACCTGATACAGGAGTGCACTAAAATGCTAGAGTAAATGAGTCCAGTAACAATACTAGAATATAAATTCATTTTTTAACATCCGTCCAGCTAATTACAAAAATTATGGTTACACAGCTTTCCGGCATCAATATCTGACATTATCTGCAGCTTTGTGTGGATAAAACTGCTTACAGATTACCATTAAAATGAATGTATCACTAGAAAATTACCCATTTTCAAACCACATTTTTCATGATTATTTGAAATCCTTTCCATGTCACCAACATTACATGAGCTAATCCTGTGGGTGCTTACTTTGCAGCAGTCATCTAATTAACATCATAGATAAACTGCATTACAAACAATAAGAAAAAAGCTATATGTTTGTCAAAAAAAGAAAATTGGATATGCATTCAAGTTAGTAATGAACCAAACCTGCCCTATACAATGTAAAGGGTTTGTTAAATATTTGCTACATTAAAAAGGAAAAGGCATGGCTATTTTGGTTACAAAGTTTTGGAGATCTGGAACAGAACTGCAATACATCACAAACACAGAAATGGCTGACTGCTTCCATGGGTCTTTTAGGAATAAGTAAAGAATCCAAATAAAATTATATGAGCAATTTGCTAACAAACGGAGTGGAACAATCGAGAAACTGCTTCCATGCTCAGTCGTGTGGTGCTGTCTGCCATTGAGGCCTCACAAACCCAGGGGCTAGAAAGTCAGTGAAGCAGAACACTCAGAATCCAACATGATTGCTCTGTACAGAAGGGACAGAGCGGCCAAGGAATTGATGTATGTGGATGGTACACCAGGCCAAACGCCAAGGTCCATCACCACCAGTTAGATAAGATCTGCACAACATATTATGCAACAACAAAGCAAGTCAGATTTTAGAGCAAACCTCTATTTGTGCCAATTACAGAAGATAAAAACTTCCAAGGAAAATTTGATACGAATTGAGAATACTGTACACTTAATGGATTGCAATCTGGAAATAATAAGATATGGTTATTAATGATACAAGGCTCATACCTGCATAACGTAGAGGAGCATCCTTGTCTAGCGCTATCAGGGGAGGGTCCAGCAAAACTGCGTTGTCGTTTTCTGTCACTATCCCGTGGTATGTAGTTTCAATCCATGGCTTGTGTTTATTAACTAAAAAGTAGCAAAAGAGTGGGAAAAAGGATTAAAATAGACAATAACAGGCAAGACAATTTTTTAGGTTATATATTTATAAGAAAAGGGTGCTTTGTAGTAAAATTGTTCATATGTTAAAGCATAACACATTTCCCTTCTTCTGTAAGCCTGAGAGTTTATTGGGTTTAAGGAGAGCATCTGCAGCATCAATAGGTTCTAGACAAAATGTTCTGTATACATAATGTGTGTGATACACAAAGCTGCATATAGCTGATAGACATTTATATACATGGGAGTCCTGCATCTGTTGCATTTTCATGTACAAGTAGTTCATATAAAGATTATAAGACTTTACATTCCATCCTATAGTCACCTCAATGCATGAGGGCAAATGGATTCTTTCTTATTCTAAATAATACATTCTAAGTACAAGTAACTAGATGCCAATTAAGTAGCAATATACAGATTAGTAAACCCTTCTTCAGGGACCATAATGTCTAGAGCAGCACAATCCCAAGGCCAATTAAACTGAATCCTTTATCTGCAATAATCAGATTATCAGTGTTTCTTCATTTGTACAATTGCTGCAATCAAAGAAATAATGTAATAACCTGGTGACTCGTCTGCTGCATCATCCATCCTGTACTACACTGTATCAACAAGTTGTCCCTTTATCACTAAATTCTGTTTACTCTTATTCATTATTTCTATAGTGTTGATCATCATGATACATGCACTGTAATAGTAGTGCAAACACTCATCTTCTGGACATAATTTACTTATTGCAAATCTGAAAACTATTAATCAGCCATTATGTCAGTGCAGAATAATTTATACCAATGATCACATTGGCAAAACGAGGGGCCAAACTGCTGCTCGGTAATCCAAAAATCTGCTGATGGCAGCGATTTTGTTACTACAGCCGAGTAAACAAACGTCATCATCAAGGAGCGCCAGGTTTGTGGCACGGGAGAAATATGAAATTAATAAGATGAGTGGTTATTTAGTTCTTTTTGGCATTTTTTTCCCCTGGATATGATCGCACAGTAGTGATACACATTGGAACAATAGAAGTCTCTGATTTCTGCTCTGGTGATGTGTTTATTCCCTTACAGTTCATTTGGGCACATAAACATCACAGGTTACCCCACAACCTCATGATGCTGCCTAGAGATTAGGGATGGGGGATTGGGAGAGGGGGGCTAGCAGAGCCTGGTATTGTTAAATATTACTGGGCAACCCATCTAAGCCGAATCCTAGCAACCCATCTAAGTGGATGGAGGTAGAGAAGCTCTAGAGTGCCCCTGTCCATCCCAACGCCTACCTCTGGGCTACTACTAAGACTAAACTAAACTCCCCATTGTAAGGTCCTATGGCACACACCAGATCGATATGGCTTCAGTGCAGACAAAAGTTCCCTTTAGAATCTCAACATTCACCCATGTCATCTTTCCTATTTACCTACAACTACGTTCTAGCCTCACGGGACCAATGTCCAGACCCTAATTCCTTAAGAATCTTTTTCGATTTGCTGACATTGTAGACTATAGTTCCAAATCTATTTGTAGACTTTCCAGACATACAATTTAGGTATGATCTTCCTTCTTCTATCTTTAGCTATTTACAGATTAAGTCTTTCCTGAATTCTATGTACGGCACCCCTACGGTTTCTACTCCCACAGAATTTGACAGGATCCGCAAGATGTTATTGTCCACATCAGGCCTCATTTCAGCCATCTTCAAAATATCGATAAAATATTGACCTACCCCTCTGACCCCCCAGACATGACTATATGCATAAATGGGAATCTTTCTTGGCTAGAGAGCTTCCTTTAGAGACTGAAATGCAATTTGGGACAGGGTGGCTAAATCTTCCCAGTGTGCTCAATGCAAGGAAAACCAGGACAAAATTATTAATATTTTGGTATCATACACCTGCCGTGTAACATATATACCCAACTTGTCTGATGTTTTCTGTGGGTGTGTAGAGGGAGGAGCATCTATTCTGAACATATTCTGGCTCTGCCCTTCCATCCACCCATAATGGAGGACCGTTGTGGACACCCTGTCTTCAGTCCTAAGCTTTCAAATTCCTATAGCATTTGCCTGTTAAATCCCCAAGCAGTTAAGTAAGCATGCTTCCCATCTTCTTTTACATTTGTTCCTGCAGCTAGATGACTAATCTCAGGCAAATGGAAACAACCTGTCCCTCCATCCCGGGTTGAGCTCTGTACTCAAGAAGTCCTTACAATGGAACATCTCACAGCTCTCCTCCAAAATAAAGCAAATAGATTCAATCTCATATGGGCCCCCTGGGATGACTTCTGGATGGGAAGGAGTGTGTGTTGAGTGGAGGACTCCACTATGGGTTCACCTTCTTACACGCTGGCCAAGGTATCATCTTCCCCAAATCCCCTTAGTCCCCCTATGTGTTTCCTCCTAAGTATGCCCCCATGCTCTATTTTAAGTTTTTTCCCTTGTTTATAGGTATTTTGTTCATACTGCACATTTATTCTCTTTGCAAATCATCACTATGTTTGACTTGTTTCTTTAAGGAAAAAAAGTTGGGCTACGTTCACACCTTGCTGTTTGGATGTGAATGTTGATGAATATTTTGGCACTGAAAACACTCCTATTAAACCTACGATTGGTATACATTATAGAAGACATTACACTTGATGTGAGAGATGAGAAACAACATCACTTGTCCTGTAATCTTCAGGCCAGGCTATCTGTACACAAGCACCCTGCTGATCATACTTATACAGGCTTTACAGTGATTAGCATACAGACAACTTTAGAATAGACAAACTTTGTCACTGTGAGATACAGCTACAAATGTGTTTATTGTTAAGGCAACATTCACACGACCATATGGGGGCCAGTGATACGGCCGCATAATTTACAGCTGTGTCCCCCATAGAGGTCTATGGAAACACAGTAGCTAGTGGCCACTATGGTTTCAACGAAGAGGGGAGTGGAGCTCCCTTCTCCACCCGGCCGTGAGCTATGCCGGGGTATGGCCCTGGGGAGCACATGGTCGTTTGCATGAGGCAATCCTGTATGGGGCAGAAGTCAGGAAATTCACTATGAAGATGTTTGAAGGACAAGGCAAGGATCCATATTGACCACCAGCTACGTGTGTGCTTTTTGTGTCTCTCCCCAGACGATAACTCTCCCTACTGTCCAGTTAAGGGACAATTCAACTTTAATTTGGTACCCACAGGCAACAATACTATCCTTACTGAAGGAATATAAAAATTATTGCAGATGCAGCTGTTTTCATTAACACGTGTAGACTGTGAGCCGTCACAGGCAGGGTCATCCTTCCACTTGTGCCAGTTATATTGCCATGATATGTATGTGAACCCCTTTTCAAAAGTACATCATCATAGAAATAAGGGAGCTCTATAAACAAAAAATAGCAACGATGAAAATAACAATACCGTTTCAAATGCAATTTTTAGCTGAAATGATCATGATTGGCTTGTGCACATTGTATACACATTTACAGTGGCTACAGAAAATGTAACTCGATCATTAGGAGCTAAAACTAGGAAAACATTTCTAAACAAACAATCAATCCTTTACTCAACAAATGTTCTACTAATAGAAAATATCAGAACTCTTGCCAAGTTTTGTGGAGAGGGGTGTCTCGTTTAACCCTTTCACTGCCAAGGACATATCTCATACATCCTCAAAAATGTGCTTCTAAGTGCACAGGAGGCATTACATTTAAAAGTGAGAATTTCAGGTGAGATTTTTTTTATAGAAAATGAATTCACTGGCACTTTCATATGAAAGGCAAGCTTCTGCTATTTCATATGAAAAAAATAAGACTCTCAGTGCCACAGATCCGAAGTTATAGCCCTCTAAAGTGTGCAGCATCCTGCATCCAGTACACTGTTTTCAAATCCCTATTTGTGCGTAAGCATCCACATGTAAATATGCATTTTTAAATGTTTTTTTTTTTTTATAATTTCTATTTGTCACAAAGTTGCACGATGGTTGTACAGGCTGTCAACTGTTAAGACAAATGCAATCCCCAGGTCGCCTGCTTTCAACAAAATATTCAAAATCAGTTTAATTGCTATATTTTGCAGGTTGTGACCATCTTATAATTTGTAGCTGAAAAGTAGATTTTTGGTTATTTCAGTCTTACTGATATTATGAGGATTTATTCAAGTGAACATATGACTATGAGGCATCACATGTTCATCTATTACATTTAGGAGATAGGAACCTATAAATTTTCTGTTTGGGGCACATTTACCATCAATGTAAATTTTTATGCATTTTTAAAATAAAATTTTACACTTTGAATCAAAAAAATTCAGCCATGTGCTACAAAATTGTGGTGTACGCTGGAACAAATAATAGATGGTCTAAAGTCCAACTCTTCAGTCTTATGCTGAACCAGATAAATGAGCCTGCATGATTTATCTGATGCAAAATAGGACTGTAGAGTCTGACTGCACTGCTCTATTCACCAACAGTTTTAATAAATCCCCCCCAATAATGTCAGTCCAGCAGTTTTGGGTTTGGTTTTGTATGGTAAATCCCACATGCGCATGTCAGAACAAATTCACTCATGGGTAACAGGTGTAAATGCTAAATTGTCTGTGGTACCAATTTGTAAAGGCCTATGATCCGACACATCCATGGTTTGATACATGAGCTCCTCCGATTCCGTTATGTTGCTGCAGCCATAACTCAACAGAACTTGCAGATTCTGACACATACATCATACTGACTATTTGTAGAAACCTGAATTGCACATCTCCTCAAAACACATTTTTATTTATACAAGAAACTGGTAATCTTACTCAGTATTAGTTTTGTGATGATTATAACTTTAGTTACACTCATAATTAGATACAATGAAGCCTTGTACTGTGATAAACACAGGTATACATTACTGCCTCTCACACATCAAGCGCCTGCCTTCAGCTTTCCATCAAACATTAAACACAAACAGAAATAATATTTTTTCAGCAAGGAAAAGCCCCAGCAGCTCATTCAACCCTGCTTATTACTCCTGGATTACCAACTTTTTTCGCTGTGTACGCATAATGACCAGGAAAAAAAACTGAAATTGTTAAAAAAAGCAACACCAAAAGACCAAAATAACCATCTATGAAGGAAAGCATTTCATAGAGGAAACACTTTCTTCCACTTGAGCCAAGCCCTTCTATTTAATGATGTAATTCAAATACATTTTCTACAATATTGCAATATATTATCATATACAGTATGAGAACAGATATACAGTTTTACTACCGTATTTTTCAGACTATAAGGCGCACAAAAAACCCTACGATTTTCTTAGAAATCAAAAGTGCGCCCTATATTTCGGTGCGCCTTATACATGAAACGGTCATGTTTAACAAGGGCTCCGGACCAGGCCAGCAATATCCTGCCAACATCCTGCACACACTGTAAACGGGCACAATACCCCACACCAGCTCCCAAAGTGCCCTGGCACCACAATACCAACATTGTGCCCATCCGTGCGTCGGAGCAGGGCAGTAGCATGGAGAGACTGGGGCCGCAGCCGCGACCCTGCATGGCCGGCAGTGACTGGAAGAGGCAAGGAGGCAAGTCAGAGGAGGGCAGAGGTCCCTACTTACGTGGGTCCCCAGAGACGGCCCCTTCACAGCAAATCTCCATCGGGGACTGAAGACCACGCCGGGCGCGAACCACAGGCGCCATAGTGCGAACCACGTGGCTTTCTCATCTGCCACCCCCATGGACCACCTTCTAACCCAAGCAGCCACCAAAAAACTGCAATCATCTGTGTTTCTCTATGACACCCACTATGCCGGGTGCTGAGGGGATAGAAGAGAGCCTCCTCTGCTGTGAGGGGAAGCTTTTGTTGGTTATGTTATACGCAGGAACCAATGAGAGATTTCCCTTATTACACAGAGGTCAATACTAGAAGGGATACAGTAAGAAGTACCATATGTGTTTTTAGAGGGAAGGTGTAGGTCTTTATAGCACATCGCAATTACTTCCATCCTAAGTGTGTATATATATATATATATATATATATATATATATATATATATATATATATATGTATGTATAATATGTATGGGCATAGCAAAGTAATACTTATTTTAAAATACGAAGAAGAAATGCTTATGCTCACCCACAAAAATGCATGTTGAAGGTTGCTCCGTGCTGGATAGAAGATGGATGGCGCTTGGTCTAGATCCAAGGTAAGTAGCAGAGGAAGAAAAGAGGAAAGAGATATCCACTCTGTCCGCACTGGTGTAAGGTTAAAAAATGTTCAAAACAATTTATTCAGTTCATCAAAAAAGTTAAAAACAGCACAACATCACAAGGAAAAAATGCATGAGATGACGCGTTTCGGACAAAACAAGGTGTCAGTCCTTAATCGTACCTAGATACCTAGGTACGATTAAGGACTGACACCTTGTTTTGTCCAAAACGCGTCATCTCATGCATTTTTTCCTTGTGATGTTTTTAACTTTTTTGATGAACTGAATAAATTGTTTTGAACATTTTTTAACCTTACACCAGTGCGGACAGAGTGGATATCTCTCTCCTCTTTTCTTCCTCTAATACTTATCTTAACCTGTATATATGGGCTAAGTAGTCCTTTACCTATCCTATCCTATGGATACAGCATAGTACTCCAATCTGATGTATATGGAAACAGAATAGTACTACTACTCCTATCCTGTGAAGCACAGCACTACTACTCCTGTATATATGGGCACAGACTTTCCATGGTCATGTATTAATGCATGCATCTAAAGCCGTGAGAGGCTTTTCTTTCCTTAAATCAGAAGATTAATTTGTTAAACTAAAAAAAGGAAAAGCATATATGTATTGGCTATATTTACTTATTGAAAAGGAGCAGTTCCCACTTTATGGAGTAACACCTGGCACTCAGGACATGTGACAGACTGCAAGCACCAATAATTGTCGGCTATAAATTTCGGTTATTTGGGTTGTAAAACTGCTATAATCTAAGAGAAGATTCCTGAACCCTGAGCTTGTGTTATTTATAGAGCGCACAAAAAAAATGGAGGTATACTATAAGCATCCACAAATCAAATAACGTGTCTGCCAAAGTTTCATGAATTATGCAGCAGCTCTGAGACTGCAGTACGTAAACACGACTCCACTGCAGCAGGGAACGATATACAGGAAGCCAGAGGAAGAGAATAAACTCAAATGCTAAAGTTTACTAGGTCAATACAGAACATAAAACTTATCTGATCATAGAGACTTCTCCGATGATGACACCGCCTCAAGGACAGTAATATATTGAAATTATTTGTGTTTTATACAGATGTATTACAGAGAGGACATATAATCATAGAAACAGTAGTCATCAACATACAGAAGAGGACAAGCAGAGTAGTGACAGGCAGCCCTGCAAGGTCAGAGGCAGATGTGAGGGATGAAGCTGCCGGGCACATGAACATTATCAGAAGAGGGATGGAATATGTGGTTCTCCTCACAGTGCACTCACCGTTCCAGAAATTGGCTATTTTAGTTTCTTGGACAACTCTATTTAGATAAAAGTAACTGCTGCCGGTTAAAAAAGGACCTAAATAGAATGAGGGACTGGGCGCCTAAAAGAATTTGACACCAGGGTATGAGACTCTTAATATACTTATAAACGTCTTTCTATAAGCTATGACTTCACCCTTAAATAACAGACACAACCAACTGCAAACAAGACCCAACAGTGAAATGTCCCAATTAAAGCAGGGAGGCCTCACCATGGATCTTACAGTCACATCCAGGAAACAAGGAGGCCATTACATTTTGTAGACCATCAACCATTAAAGCTATTTAACAGATTACTAATGTTTCCCTAGCATATCCTGGAAAACAGACAAGTGTAGTGGCATTGAGATGGGCGATATTATAAGAGATAGGCCTCAAACTACATCCATGTAAACGTGTGAGAGTGTTACCTGTATTCAGGCGCTCTCTCACTGGAGAGATACAATGAGTTTTACCAATTTGTACACCATAGGCACCCAATATACCCCATTATTGGCAATTTGTGGTTTGTGGGGTCCACATCATTTTGGATTTATCAATTCAACTGAAAAAAATGAAACAGCAGCAGATATGTGACCAAGGAGGTACCAACCACCAGGAAAATGACTTCTGTTAAAAGTGGTCATGGAAAATCCAAGGAATGAATTCTGCAGCATCGTGAAACAGACTGTAAGAGATTCTAGTAACAGTTTTGACAACAAAGGTTTCTGATCATCAGGTTGCTGCCTCCATTATACATTTACACACTGTGAATGAAAGTGCTTTCATCATAAAAAAAGTGTCAAAATAATAACAGTGCTGAAGACAGCAGAAATAAAGCCATAGACACATTAGCTAATGGCCTGGCAGCTAGATTCCAGACAATAGTGGAAATACTCGACATGTAGCAAACGTTTCATTAGGCAATATTGTACATGCTGTCAGTACAGGCAGGCGGGCACGCTTCACTCATCATTCTATACATAATGGGATGCTTCTTTTTGTTCCTCGACTCATGCAGCATTTTATTTTTTAATGGAAGTACATAATGTATAAAAACTATTTTTACAACTTAAAAGAACTACATAAGGCTAGCTCCTTCCTCCTTCTCCTTGCACCAAAGATCGGTACCCATGAGCTGTAGTTCTCCAAACAAAAACAAAAAAAAAACAAGGTTTGGCCAAAGTGTTGTCCAGTCTTCCAGTCTTCTAACAATTATTTGTAATTTATTCTGTAATATGTACATCCCCTAGAGGTCTTTTCAGCACATTTCTAGGTTTCAGCATAAATTAAAAATTATCTTTTTTTTTTTTTACAATCCAGTCAGGTAACCTCGCCTCATGAAGCTGCTATTGAAAACTAGATATATGCTACAAAGACCTCCAGGAGACGTACGGTATATATTACAGAGGAAGGTACTGCTTGTGGGCTTGGGGGGTTGGTGTGGCAGGTTCCCTAATGCCTGCTGTGTGCTCTGGATTTAACTATGTTTGCATATTTCCCAGAATCCTCTAGTGGAGCGTCAATGGCTGCAAGTCTCCACACTCCTGCAAGATGGCCTTAACTGGTCAAGTCTCCATAAGGAGAGCTCTTCCTTCCCCACCTGTACAGGCAGTCCCCGGGTTACATACAAGATAGGGTCTGGAGGTTTGTTCTTAAGTTGAATTTGTATGTAAGTCGAAACTGTATATTTTATAATTGAAGTTCTAGACAAATTTTTTTTTTTTGTCCCAGTGACAATTGGAGTTTCAAAATTTTTGGTGTAATTGGACCAAGGATTATCAATAAAGCTTCATTACAGGCACCTTACAGCTGATCATTGCAGTCTGGGACTTTAGTAAAGCATCCAGAGAGTTTCACCAGAGGTCACAGTGGGCAGAGGGGTCCGTCTGTAACTATGGGTTGTCTGTAAGTCGGGTGTCCTTAAGTAGAGGACCGCCTGTATTTATTTTCAGCAGCCAAATTTATTGGAACAAGAATAAATCAGAAAGCTGCACAGTTGATTGTTACAATGAATGTGTTTATAGACAAGAAGAATTTTATAAACAGGGCTGTCCGACTATGCACAACCAGCTGCTCCAGTCATCCTGGGAAGTGACGAGGGGTCCGACTGGTGGACCCCCACTCTGTTGATCTGAGACCCCCACCGATCAGCAAGTTAGGCCTTATCCTGTGTAATACATTCATGCAATTTAACAATCTTCCCACAAACAGAAATTACAAAAAACCCAAAGGCTATTTGCGCACTAAGCAGAATGGCTACAGAATCTACACACTGGAAATTGTCTGTTTTCTGATGCAGTTTTTTGCCAGGTTTATGCTTTCAGCAGGGGTGTGAAGCTAAACGATTGCATTGCAACGGTTGAATTCCTCACCAAAATCCAGAGCAATAATTTCATGTTGCTGGCAGACAACATTAAAGTGGACCTGTCTAAAGATTTTGACTACCCTGACTAACAATGCCTGCTGATAAGGGGTTACAAATCCTCCCCATATCACCTAAAAATAGCTGCCAGTGGAGTACTGTACCTTAATTACAGATATGACAGAATTTTCTGATATGCAAATTAGCTTTTGTGACTCATCTCTCTCTCTCTCAGGTTGGCAGTGAACCACACCCCATTATTCTGACAGACCGCTCTGTGTCTCTTCAAATCCCTGCTCTGCTAATATTCAACTACATACATATAAACCTCTAGGTACAGATGGGAAATATTGTGTCAATTTTTTTTACACAGTACCTTGTGTTACATTCATGACATGTGACCAGTGACATCATCCCAGGTATCTCACCCTTCTAAGCATAGCAAACTGTACCCCATGTATGTGATTACATGAAATCACAGCAGCCTCCATGGAGGATGGAGAAGAGTAGAAGTCCATGGAGCCTGCTTCACATGCTCATATACAGTTTGTTGTTTTTCGGAGGCCAAAGTACCTGAGATGATGTCAGTCTGGTCACATGACATGAACTGTGACCAGTAAGGAGGCATAAGGCATGGGGAGGATTAGATGGGAGGGAACGGCCGAGCAAGACACACCCCCTCTGATGCCAGGTAATACAAGATAAAAGGTGATTTATGTGGATGTAAGCGAAACAATTTTTAGCTAAAAGAAGGTGTCAGTAAGTGAAAAGAGCTCTATAGGAACCCGTCACTGACTGTATATGTGCGAAGGTGGTGAAAGGTCCCTTTAAGTCTGCAAAATGGCAACAGTTAGTAAAATAAAATACAGCACATCAACCACCTCATACCAAGTTTCAAAAAGGTAATTTGCAGCCATAGGGCCATTACCAAATATACAAGCAAAGTATTCAAGAGTCAAGTGTAAGATCATTCATGCAGAAGTTGGCCAAAACTTAATCAAGGTGTTGCAATGGTCCGGTCACAGTAGACACATGCCACCTGAAAATGTTTTGTGTTTGTGTGTGTTTTTTAAACACAATTTATGTTAACCATATTTTTTAATAATTTAACAGATTTTCTTTACTAATTCAGGGTACATTTACACAGCGGTATGCCCGCCGTGCTGGAGAGGAGGAGGAGGTAATCCCTCCTCCCTCCATAGAGAATAGCGGCGCACGGCCGCACACACGCCGAAAGATAGAGCATGCTCTATCTTTTTGCGGTGTGCGGCCCGGATCGGTGCCACACATTTGTGGCACCGTATCTGCGCCGCTATTGCCGTCTATGGGGACGTACATGCGGCCGCATGTACGTCCCCGCAGACGGCCAAGTGAATGTGCCCTCACCAAGTTTTTTTTATACAGCAGCCATACCATTTACATCACAGACAGAATTACAATAGATAACATCTATGAAAAAAATACCATCCTTGCATCCACCATTAAACAATGATTATTGTTGACAACCCCTATCTTCATATAGTGTGCCTAGAAAACCCTCAATAGAGCTCAGTGAGAAGGCTCTAGACCACTGCAGGCTATAGCCACGAGGATGTCATAAAGTTTATCACTAAATGCTGTTACTAAAGCTTGGGTAAAATGTCAACTCTCAATCACAGAAAAAGACATAGAGAAACATATACAGGCAGTCCCCTGGTTACATACAAGATAAGGTCTGTAGGTTTGTTCTTAAGTTGAATTTGTATGCAAGTCGGAACTGTATAATTTATAATTGTAACCTCAGCCAAATTTTTTTTGGTCGTGACAATTGGATTTTAAAAATGTTGTCATTAGAACCAGGATTAACAATAAAGCTTCAGTGTAGATACCAGTGATAACTGTTATAGCTGTGTATTGTTGTCTAAGGCTAAAGGACAGGAAATTGCCATTATCCAAAGGTCCGTTTGTAACTAGGGGTCGTATGTAAGTCAGGTGTTCTTAAGTAGGGGACAGTCTGTATAGATTTTTTAATACCTTCTGTTAACCAGATTAAAAACAAAAATTGGGGACACATTCTCTTTACCCCCTTCATGATATACGGCTATATACATCCTATTTGCACATGCCCCGTGTAATGTTATACAGAAGTGGGCCTAAATTCCCCCAGAGACTTAAAGAAGATATGTCACCAGAATTTTACCACACTGACAAACAATGCCTGCTGATTAAAGGTTACAAGTACTCTTCATATCAGTCCACACCATAAAGAACATATATGCACAGCTCCCCCGAACCTCGTATCGGAGAAGTCGCACACGCACGGGCACACTGCGGACCTATACATAGAGGTGCCATATATATAAGAAAGTATTAGAATAAAGTGCAAGTGCTGCCAAATAAAAAAACAACAAAGAATGTATAGACAACTCTGCATACGTGATCCACATCAATAGATAATGAATACAATTCATAGACATATAAAAATGCTAAGTTATGTTGTGAAAATACATAAAAAAGAATGCACTATGAATACAAAAGAATTCAGTATTTTCTGATCAAAAAAAATAACCATACATACAGTAAATATAAAAACAACAATATATAAAAACTTATGATAAAGTGCAACTTTAATGATGGCCAAGCTAGAAATATTCAACTTAATATAAAGAAAATACTATATTTGCAGTTATAAAAGTAAAGTCCTTGTGAATATGCCAGCGCAAAAAAAAAAAACACTAAAAAACCCATATATTTATATAAAGAACGATAATATTGGATCCCGTATGCAGAGTTGTGTATAAATTCTTGCTTGTGTAATTTGAGCTCCGGACTATCTGCTGTCAGGTTTGCGGTGTGGCTGTGCGTGCACGGCTTCTCCGATAGGAGGTGGAGGCTCGGGGGAGATGCGCATGCGCGGCATCTATTTCCAGGTGCCACAGCCTCATGCATCCACATACAGGACAACGGGTAATCATTCTCTTGTTACGATTGGCCAGTCCAACATGCACACTATACACATGTTTGGCTATGCATGTCTCACATTACCCCCGAGAACCACTACATGTGGCAGAACATGTTGCACCATCTTAGCCCCTCAATACCTCATTTTTTGGACACCGACTGGTGACTTTGTTATTTACAGTTGTCATCGGCATTTACTGCATATACATTGATGTATATCTGTGCCTTTGTATATGTTATTGATGGCAGTAGATCAGTGGCTCTCAACCTGTGGGTCGCGACCCCGGCGGGGGTCAAACAATCAAAACACAGGGGTCTCCTAAAGCCATCGGAGCCACAATTTTATTGCATTTTTTGGCACGAATTCAATATTCTTGTACATGGTTTGGGGTCACCGCAACATGAGGAACTGTATTGTGGGGTCACAGCACTAGAAAGGTTGAGAACCACTGCAGTAGATGATATTGTTATATACTTGTGACCAGTTGTCACACCGTAACTGGTGAATTTTTTTTTTGGGGGGGGGGGGTTTAGGGCAATTTTTTTTTCCTTGAGTGGTGGTATTTGATATATAGAGCCATTGTTTACACACCAATCTTTTTGTGGTATTTCATGCATATTTGTATCACATGACCAGAGTGACATCATCTCAGGTCCTTTAGCCTCCTAACATTAGTAAAATGTGCCTGTACTGTATGTATGTCATCACATGAAATCACAGCCGCCTCCAAGGCTGGAGAAGAGTAGAAGTAGAGTAGAAGTAAAGGGTACAAGAACTTTGATGACATCACCCTGGTCACATGACATGAAATGCTGAAAAGTAAGAAGTAGTGTGTGTCGTTCACGAATGAACTGGCCCTCCAATGTGAGTCGGGTCCCTGCAGTAATTCGATTGCTCACTTAACCCCGCCAATCGGCGAGTTAAAAGTGGTGAAGAGTGGGGGACTTGCTGGACTGAGGCTCCCTACTATACATTTAATAGGGAGGCGTTCATTAGCCAAAAGAGACGGCTCTTTTTAGGGAGCGGAGCCTCATGATCCAGCTCACTAAAAAAAAGAGCCGTAATTCCCATCGCTAGAAAGAAGTCATAAGGCATGGGGAGGTGTAGATGGGAGGGGCTGGCTGAGCAGGACACGCTCCATCCGATTCCAGGTAATAGAACATAAAATTGATTTATGGGGATGTGAAGGAAACAATCTTTAGCTAAAAGAAAGTTGTCAGTTAGTTACTCTATAGGAACTTGGCACTAGCTGTATATGTGCAAATGTGGTGACAGGTTCTCTTTAAAGGGAACCTGTCGCCAGGAATGTGATTTTTAGCTGATAACAGGTTACATAGTTTATACGGTTGAAAAGAGACATGTCCAACAAGTTCAACCAAGGAAGGGAAGGGATTGGATGAAGAGGGGATTTAAGGAAAACAACTCTATATTATAATGTAACTGTCAATGTTATTTTGATGTTAAATGACATTTAGGACATTCCTGAAGCGCTCTGCTGTCCCTGCTGTGAGCAGCGTCTGAGGCAGGCTATTCCACAGAGCTACAGTTCTCATAGTAAAGAAGCCCTGTCACATCTGGTGATCAAATCTTGTTTTCTCCAGACAGAGCCCCCTTGTCTTTTACATAAATTAATAATGTTCCCTCTATAATGTAACATTGACAGTTACATTATAATTTGGTATCTCCGTGAACGCACCGACCCAAAGAATAAATTAGACATATCATTTGTGGCGCACAGTGAAAGCCGTAAATTCCAAGCCCACATGAAAACATTGCAAATGCGTTTTTTTTCCACCAATTTCACTGCATTTTGAATGCACGGCATGGAATAATAAATACCATCACTATGAAGTGCAATTTGTTACGCAGAAAACAAGCCGTCGCAAAGCCCTTAAGTGGGGAGTGAATAATAAATATGAAAAAACAAAAAAGCGAGGTCCTTAAAGGGTTAAACTTACAGAATCTACTGAAATGATTTGTTGCTGGTAAAGTTAGTTTCCTCAAACTAAAAGCATAACTAAACTTTAAACAAAATTGCATAATTAAACAATGCAGATGATAATAAACGTTGTGAAAAATATTATCTCCTTTACTCCCACTGTGTATATACATTAGCTTTCTTTCTACTCATCTGATTTCTAATAACTCTCTCTCTCTGTATGTATATATATATATATATATATATATATATATATTTATTTATTTATTTTTTTTTACAATCCAGTCAGGTAACCTCGCCTTCTGAAGCTGCTATTGAAAACTAGATATATGCTACAAAGACCTCCAGGAGACGTACGGTATATATATTACAGAGGAAGGTACTGCTTGTGGGCTTGGGGGGTTAGTGTGGCGGGTTCCCTAATGCCTGTTGTGTGCACTGGATTTAACTATGTTTCTATATTTCCCAGAATCCTCTAGTGGAGCGTCAATGGCTGCAAGATATATATATATATCTTTAGGCAGCACCCTGGTAGCCTTGTCTCCTTAGGGTGATGTCACACATTCAGTTTTTCAGATGCAGTTTTTGATGCCCAAACCAGGAATGGAGTAAAAGTAGGAGGAGCAGCAGCTTTCAATTATTTGTCTCACCCATTATGATCCACACCTGCTTTTGGCTTAAAAAACTGCATCTGAAAAACTGAAACGTGTGCCATCACCCTTACAGAGCTGAAAAAAATCAAGCAAAATACTCTCTTGGTGAAAAGAGTTAAGCTGCAGCCTTCTGTCCTTGTCTATCTGCCATGTACGATTTTGAGAAGAACTTCTCACTGAAGCTGAAATGAACAGAGACCCTTTACCACCTGCACTATATTTCTGAAATACAAATATGATTTAATGGTTTAGTTATGCTTTAAAACCATAGAATTCAACGATATTTTGCTTTATTTTTTTTGTGACTGTAGATTTATGATGAACCCATAAAATTTCTGGTGGCCAAATGTTTATACAAGATAAGCCTCTCAAAAAGAAATTGAATGCAAGCAAAATATGAATAGGTTGCAGCAACTTATTGGCTATTATATATTATGCAAATAACAAAATTAGAACAGTAACAACACTTCCACTTTCTGTCAGTATTAGCTGTAATAACCAATGCCCAGGATGTTTTATGGCCATTAATTACGGTACCCTGCTTATGCCCTTTTGGCTCAAAGTTCTGCAAAGGAAGCAAATTACTTCCTATTGAGGTTTACATTTGCTGTGATGCCAGAAGATGCTTATCTGGAAGAAATGGAAATGTGTTCAGAGAACAAGAACATCTGAGGGCTTTTTTGTCCAACTGTGTTCAACCAAAATAATAAAACTGCATCTTTCAGATACGACATAAAAACACTTTAGAAAAAGAAAAGAAAAAAAAAAGAATGAAATCAAAAGAGCACACAGCTGCTTAATGCCAAGGCATATGTGAAGAAGATGAAGAAAGGCACATAATACAACTGTATGTGCTTAGCATTTTGTTCTATGCACCGTATATTTTTTTATATTTTCATTTATTTGTATTGACCAAAATTCTTTAAAATACGCCCTATTACCCAAAGTCAATTGATATTTACAGAGAGCTCAACAATGATCATCCACTGCTCCAAAATCTTAGTTGAAGAATGGTACAAGCCTAAACAACCCAAATTTACGTGACCGGTTGGATTTCTTCATTAGCCAACAATAAAGGTCTTTAACAGACAACAGTTCACAGCTTTATTTTATAACTTTTACTTGCAATGACTTCTATTGGGTCCTCCCCAAAGTGGTTAAGAAATGTAAATCGGTATGTGTTAAGTTTGGCTTTATATTTTATTCTATTTTCTAAGCATAGCATTGGTAATGCTGCTAGTGCGTAATTTTCAATATGCTTTTTATTTCCGCAATGGGCACACTTTTATTCCATAAAACGCAATTAAACATTAACTTTATGGTTTCATGTGTATAGTCTTGATGTTACTTTGCCCTAATTTCTTTTGCCAAAACAATTTTGTTAAAAGTACACTTTCCTTGAATTTCTGATGCCCAACTGAGGGGAAAAAAAGAATTTGAATACAGCCGGTCAAAGGAGGGGGTAATGGCTATAAATCTCCTGGAGAGTTTTCCCAGGGAGCTCACAGGCAAGGAATTCACATTCCCCCTACACTTTAACTTGGCACTGAAGACATCCACCAGCCCAACATGATGCAGGAATCTTACTGTAAATCATGCAAAATAACACAGGAAAGGACAATTAAAAAAAACAATTTGTATGGTATAAGCATCATGGTAAGAAATACAAAGTGAAGTCCATCTGAAAGATGGTATTTAACATCTTATATCTGGAGTACTCTTTTTTTCTTCAAGGTTCTAGCAATCAGTACAAGAGGAATGCCGTCCAACACCTCCTCTTAATGCTGCCCTGCCTGTCTTATGCTTCAGGGCATTCATTTCCACAAAGCACTTAAGCAAGAAATATCCATATACTGGAGGTGTACATTCCTTTTCAACAGAGTCTCTGTTGAGCAACATCAGACTAAGCCTACCTGCACACAACATCTGCAGTTCTTAGGTCGCAAACAATGGTCCTATGGTCCAAAGGGCCGTCAAATCCCTTTTCCCAACAAAACCGGGTTCACTTCCTGCCTTTAGAAAATCACAAAAATGAGATTTTAATCAATCTTAATACAAATAACTATAACGTCTATTTCTGCCACTGCGGAAACCAGGATTCCGACAGGATCAGTCATAACCTGTGAGGGGTAACCTCAGGCAGGGGTCTATATCTCCTGGAGCTCTACCATGAAAAAGAAAAATAAGCACTGCACAAGCTCAGGATGTGCCATGTCTTCCAGAGCTAGAGACCCTCTTTGCACCACCAACAGTTTTTGAAATCAGCATAAGGTTATATTCACACGACCATCATGGGGATGTACATTCAGCCGCAAGCTTATACTCCCCCCCTCCCCCTGTCAAATGGATTGTTGTCAAATTTTCTATTGGAGAAAGTTTTAAAAAACACACGCTTTCAGAGTCTGAACTTCTCTGCAGATGTTTGTTATTCCCACTGTAACAAGAATCTGATAGTTTCCAAGGCAGAAAGTCCAGCAGTGAGCAAAATATCCCCTTCCAGCATAGAACCATGTGCAGTGTACATTGATCTTCTGTTTTCAGACTACATTGCTACTGTAGTCTACAATTGGGCTGCCTGGGAGAAAGATCAACGTTGATATGGACAGGTGGCATCTGATAGTGACCTAAGCTCCTCTAAATTTTCAGTCTGCAGGGCAAAACTGGGCATTCAGAGTTGGGAAAGGAATGGCTTGACTGAAATACCACTCCCCATTTAGCTGTGTGTCTTTTAAACAAGCTATCAATCTCAGCGAGAGAACCAGATCACTTACAGCAGTACAATGCCACAGGGTACAGATATGAAGCGAACACTGCTGAGCTCTGGAGAAAATGGTAGCATTCCAGGCCTGCAATCTTTTTAAAACTTCAGCATAAGATTTCAACACAAGATATTAAGGAATATGATACTTGTTCCTTAATACCTATTCTAATCTGGACATTCTAATTTAATTTAATGCATCAACCATATATACACTGCTCAAAAAACTTAAAAGAGAACACTTAAACAACACAATATAACTCCAAGTAAATCAAACTGTCCACTTAGGAATCTGTAATGACTGACAACCAATTTTACTGGAAATGAGTAAGACACACTTAATAAAGGAGTGGTTCTGCAGGTGGGGACCACAGACCACTTCTCAGAACCAATGCTTCCTGGCTGAAGTTTTGGTCAATTCTAAATGTTGGTGCTTTCACAACCCACACAAGTGACTCAGGTAGTGCAGCTCATCTAGGATGGCACATCAATGCAAGCTGTGGCAAAAAGCTGTGCATGTTTGGTAGTGTCCAGAGGTTAAGGCCCTACCAGCAGACAACCGAGCAGCAGGACCACTACCTCCGTCTTTGTGCAAGGAGGAACAGGAGGAGCACTGCCAGAGCCCTGCAAAATGACCTCCTACCGGCCACAAATGTGCATGTGTCTGCACAAAGGGTTGGAAACCGACTCCATGAGGATGGTATGAGGGCCCGATGTCCACAGATGAGGGTTGTGCTAACAGCCCAACATTGTGCAGGACGCTTGGTATTTGTCAGAGAACTGTGCTGTTCACACATGAAAGTAGGTTCACACTGAGCACATGTGACAGACGTGACAGAGTCTGGAAACGCTGTGGAGAGCCATCTGCTGCTTGCAGCATCTTTCAGAGTGACTGGCACTGGGGTCAGTAATGGTGTAGGGTGTAATTTCTTTGGAGGGCCGCACAGCCCTCCATGTGCTCGCCAGAGGCAGCCTGACTGCCATTAGGAACCAAGATGAGATTCTCAGACCTCTAGTGTGTGTGTCAGCAGTTCTTTCAAGAAAAAGGTATTGAGGCTATGGACTTGGCCGCTTGTTCCCTAGACCTGAATCCAATTAAACACATCTGGGACATCATGTCTCACTCCATTCACCAACGTGACATTGCACTACAGACACTCCAGTAGTTGGCGGATGCTTTAGTACAGGTCTGGGAGGAGATCCCTCATGGAGACCATCCATAATCTCACCAGGAGCATGCCGAGGCATTGTAGGAAGGTTACACAGGCACGTAGAGGCCACAAACAATACTGAGCCTCCTTTTTGTCTTGTTTTATAGACTTTACATCAAAGTTGAATCAGCCTGTAGTGTGTTTTTCCGCTTTAATTTATGGACGACTTAAAATCCAAGCCTCCATTGGAAAATAAATTTAGTTTCCATGGATGATTTTTTCTTTGTGATTTTGCTATCAGCATACTTTGTTATGAGTTCAGCTACCAAACAGCCAAGGCGGCCAGCCACGCCCACCCGGAGGCCAAATGCAGAATGGTTTCTGTGCCTCTGTTACATGGGGTACGGACCAGAGCGAATGCATCGCAGGATGCCGGAAGGCCACCAGGAGGCATATGTTTATTTTTTAAGCAGCCCGCTCCGGGCCAACATTGTTTTTTAGTCTTGGACAACCCTTTTAAGTTGAATTTGTATGCAAGTCAATTTGTATGGACGCCAAATTGGTTTGTTTTAAGATTGTAACTCCAGAAAAAATATTACCAGGGAGGTAAGTAAATGTTTATTTATTTAAGCAGCCACCTCCCAGCCACCATTGTTTTTTTTAGACAGTCTCGGACAACCCCTTTAAGTACAAACTTAATGAACCTATCTTGTACGTAACTCGGGCACTGCCTGTATTGGCAATAAACATCCAGCTCCTATATGGAGAAACTTTACTTTTATTAGGCCACATAATGGTGAACTGGCCACTAATAATAATAATCTTTATATGGCGCCATTAAATTCCACAGCGCTTTACAAATCATAAAGCGACAATATGTGGCTGCCAGATACTCCTGGTGTTGATCATTTAAAAGATGAGCCAAGTACAGGACAGAATGAAATCTAACATACCAGCATTCAGTCTCCGAATACACAGACCAAATTAACCACCAGAATAACCAAACATTTATTTCAACTCAGAAGTGAAACCTTAAAGTGAACCTTTCACCATTAAAATGCATGCACTGTGTAACAGAGCAAGAAGAACAACACAGATTGATACAGATTTCCATTAAAAAAAAATTACTTAAATCTCTGCTTTTTCTATGCTCTATGTCAAAGGGGAGGTTAATTTAGTATTTAGTTTTCACTATATGTGCACACTTATACAGGAACGGCTACCATTTACTGACAGGAGAGGCCTATAGAGAGATCAAACCTTGAGGATGTGATCACAAGTTCAGTCTGGATTTCAAAACGCAATCCAGGCATAACACGGAGGCGTTCGGCTGGATCGCACATGCGTTTCAACAGATTTTGCAATGTTGTGATATTCTGAATTGTACGTACAGAGAGGCAGGTCTGCGGAGGTTACTCAAGTATAGAGTAGCCTCTGCAGGTAAGGAACACCTAAAAATAGTAGATTCCACACAGTAGATTTCCTTTAAATTATATGTTATTCTGTTCAGCTCTTCCTGCTCTATATCAGGCTGCCTGGAGATTATATTGCATTTTCACTGTGACAGGTTTCTATTAAACTAAAGACAACTTCGGCAGGCAGTCTGGGCACAATGAGGGCGACTTATCAAAAGCATTAAAAAATAATAATAATTTAAAAAAAAAAAAAAGTTACCATAAGTACTCTTCTGCACTAGCACCAGAAGATCACTGTGGATGATAAATCTGGCATCGGTTAATACTGTTTAGTCATACTTTGGACCATCTGTCAAGGTAGATTAAGTCAGAAAACTTACCAAAGTTTTGTTGCATTTGAATATGTTTAGACACTCTGGCCCATGTTTATTAAAACCTGTTAAGTGTGAAGAATGCGCCAGATTCATCAAAAACGGGCACAGACTTCATTAATCTGGCACCCCCTGCACTGCTCGGGAAGTGTGCATCTTTTTTGGTGCGTTTTGCTCATCCTGCAGAATTGTAGCGCATGTCAGTGATAAATGTGGTGCAAACTCCCCATAAGGTGCACATTTTTTTCTGTTTTGTTGGGTACAGAGCAGCAGCAACACAAAACTGGAATAGAAATTTTATAAATACATGTACAAGCAGTTTGCACATTCTTTTTTGTGCAAAACCAGACAGAAAACAGGCGCAAACGCTTTAATAAATGTGGGACAATATATTGATGTCCAAAACATAATAGATCATCTGACTACTTCGTACATTACCATCTGTCAGAACACTAAAGTATATTGAACATAAGCATAATTATAAAGCATTGTGCTATAGAAATCTAACACGTTGTCACAAGTCACTATTATTGGAGGCAGTAACGCACACTCCAAAAATAAAGCAATTTCCCGCTGTATTGTCTTACTGGGACCCAATATATTTATATACACCACATCTGCTGAATGCCACATATCTGTCAAATATAGCAACAAGCTGGCTTGCTGCTTTCAGCGCTGTCAATCCTGCTGCCATAGCGGCTAGGACTTCAAGGGTTAACCTACTTTTGGTAGCTCATCACCATCATCTAATATATCACACTATAGATATTTCTGGCACATGAGGTGTTTAGTCAAAGGCACGTCAATGCACATAAATTAACAGGCATCACGTAACAGGAGGTTCCTGCATTGTCAGTGCCTGGATATACAAGAAGAGATCTGCAAATATCTGGGGCTTTGTTACATTGTTTTAATATACAAACACATTGGGACTCCTTTGATTGCTTAGACATCTCATGTATAGATTTCCATTAACAGCAGGTAGATGAAAGTTATATGGAGTGTCAGAAAGCATAACGCAGAGGAGAATGAGACAAGTCTCTTATTTTCTTGTAATGAGACCTCTATTGTCATTGTGTAAATGTACAGTGTGTGGTCCCTACTGAAAGCTATCATATGGAGATCTGCAATGCGCATACCCATGGACTAGGAACGTTTACCCTACAACACTGCCTAGTCCACTGTCTGGAAGCAGGATCCTGGCATTCACAATCAGAAAGGGATGTGAATGAAAACCCTGCAAGGAGGGGATTAATGAACAACACTGATGAGGAGAAATGACATGTAACCTGCAGGTACCAACTGGCTTCAGCAAGATAGAGGCAAGCAGAAGGCAGGACAAGCAGGTCTCTGCAGAACAGGGAAACCAGCAAGGTGGTTACATGGGTTATGCATAGTGATTCTTAGTGAAAGAGTGATTCTTTAGCAGAACATGAAATAAATGCCACCTATTAACCTCAGCAGCTGGCCCCAGGTGCAGCAATGGGAGCCATCAACTCTGCGTCTATGGCAACAGACCAATGAAATATTTACGATCAGCCAGAAAAGACTTGTGATTTTTCTTTTGCTTCTCAGTGCTACCATCCTAGGGATCTTAACAACGCCCCCTCCCCCAGTGGTAAAAAAAAAATCACTGGGATCAGAGAAAAATCTCAGGGTAGAGAACAAATAACATGAACCTAGGACATGAAGGGATCTAGAAAAAAAACTGCATCATCTAAAGGGTGGTGGATGCCTTTAAATCGATCCAAAAAGCAATGGACAGTAAAGTAAAGGATTCTTCATATTTAGTCTTTTAGTGTCCAGCTGTCACCATGGAAAGAGGGTAAACCAGTGCCTGGCAGCCGGTAACGGAGAGTATTATCACACTGGATACACATAAATACATCGTATTATCATGCTGGATACATATAGATACACAGTATTATCACGCTGGATCCACATAGATGCCATAGAATTATTACACACTGGATACATTTAGATATATAGTATTATTACACTGGCTACACATAGATACATAGTATTACTACGCAGGATACACATAGATGCCATAGAATTATTACACTGGATACATATAGATACTTAGTATTATTACACTGGATACATATAGATACTTAGTATTATTACACTGGATACACATAGATACTTAGTATTATTACACTGGATACACATAGATACCCTCTTTCCTCCATGGAAAGCAGGCACCTTGTGCGAGGGATGTGGCACTAGAGGTCACCTACCCCTGTAGCCTCATCCTGTGCTTCCCCTCCCGGCCCCCTCACCTCGGGCAGCCAGTGCACCACACACCAGCCCGGTAACGAGCAGCAGACAGGCCGGGGAACACCGCCACATCCCCGGCATCTTCTCCTCCCTCCTCCCTGGCTCCGGGTGCTAAGCACAACCAAACGTCCCTCCCCCTCGTTTGCTTCTCCTCCGGTATTCCGGGAGGGTGAGCGCAGCGCTCCTCGCAGTACGTGTCCCTCCGGCTCCGCTGAGGTGAACTTAATATTCCCGATACGGTACCCGGTGCGGAGCTAAGATGGCGGATGCTACTGAGAAGACGTCTCTGTGTCTGCGGGCACCGCGGTGACCAACCCCACCCCCTGCCACACCTACCAATCACTGCAACGTTTGCGTTCCAGTTTGTTAGAGCCACGCCCATATCAGGTACTCGCCGCGTTTGTTATTGGTTACCTGTGGAACGCAGGATTTTCCCGCCCATGATGGGCTGAGGTGTTATACAAATAGTGGGGCAGCCCCCTGCCTGAGGGGATGAGATGAGGCAGGTTCTGTGATGGGTGGTGGAGGGTACGTGTGATGTGTGGGAAGGTACCGCCTGCATCCTCAGAGATGCTCTGCACCAAGGGCACACCCTGTACCCGTCAGAATACCTTGTGGTAACAGTGTGTCATACCCATCTGGTCATATCAGGTTAACCATAATATTTCTGTATATGTGATATGGATTTTATTCCAGTAAAGTAATAAAACCTTATTGTGCCCATAATAATACCCTCAACAACAGCAACTAGTATTGTACAAGGGATACACATTGCCCTTATAATGCCAGCTGGTACCCCAAGATAATAAAGGTATATAATAATTATTCTTTATTTATATAGCACCTACAGATATGTCTATATAATAACTTCCAGTGCCCATAAAAAGACTTTAGTGCTGTCAGCTAAAGGGGAATTTTCATCTGGAAACTCACATTTAATTTAATATCAAATATAGATAAATTTCTTCAATTGCATGGTATTAAAACAATTTACCTGTGTGAAGATTATTTACATAAATGTAGTTATATGGTCCCTTACAAATGAAGGACAATTTTCCTTGGATACAACGACCCTTGCTGGAGTGATAGCACCAAAAAAACACAATTTTTTATTTGGTATATGAAATGGCTGGATGTTACTGCATGTCCCACAGTCCCCCTGTAGTAATGAACACTGAATCCAAGTGTCCGGGTGCCTCAATAGTGTATGCCTGGGTACTGCTGCCAGATGCAGGGGTTGTCATATTTATTTATTATTTATTCTTTTATGTATATAGTGCCTACAGATTACGCAGCACTGCACAGAGCTTGCCAAATCAGTCCCTGTCCCCAATGGGGTTCACAATCTAATCACCCTACCAGTATGTTTTGGAGTGATATCCAGCTTTCTCGATAGGGACCATATGACTACATTTATAAGACACTGGACCAGATTTTGGCCAGGGGCAGTTTGCCTCACAAACGTGCCAGATTATTAAAAACTGGCGCACAGTCTTCAACTATAAGGCACAGCTCTGGAAGTGTGCAACATTTATTTTATAATCCAACTTTAATATACAACATGCAACATAGATCTGTGGCGTTGCTGTGTTAAATATGTTGCAAAATCCGACTAAGCACTACCACACCCCTTTAGGTGTACAATTTTTCTGTCTTGTTGGACACAAAACTCAGACACTTCTTAAAAATATGTGCAAGCTCCAAAGATGCTCTATGCATTGCAAAGTACAACAGAAAACTGGCACAGCCAGTTTAATAGACCTGGGACATTAACTTCAAACTTTATTAACTTTTTTTTAAAAATCCATACATTTGGCAGATGAAGGAAATTAAATGTGTATGCCCAGATAAGAATATCCCTTTAACCCTTTTACAACCCGTGACATGCCATTACGTCACGGGTCGGCTGCGAGTGCTTGGGGAGGGCTCACAGACTGAGCCCTCTCCATTGCCGGCAAGTCTTTGCTGCATATCACAGCAAAGACCAGTAACACTAGCACATCACCGCCAGCAAAGCTCACCTTAGTAAGCAGCTCCTAGTGCTGAATTTATGGATGACAGGTCCTCTTTAAATACTATAAAGTGCAATTTGTTAAGCAGAAAACATGCAGTCACAGAGCTCTTTACGGGGGAAAAAAAAGTTATAGATCTTTGAAGATGGGGAGTAAAAAATGGAAACGCAAAAATGAAAAAGGGCCTTCGGTCTTAAAGGGTTAATGTACATATATTTTTTTTTTTACATGTAGTCTGGACATTATACATGCATATACTTTTTTTGGTGCAAAATGATGTTAGGAATGCTCTGTCACGCCTTTTCTCAATCTAGCTTCCTTATTTGCCGCAAATAGGATCTATGTTGTAGGAGAAAAAATTTGTGACAAATTAGGCGCAAATGAATCGAATGGGTGACAATACAAAATGCATTTAAAAAGGCAAACAATGATTAACATAAATTACAAAACAAGAAAATGAAAAAAAAACAGGTGCAAAAAACCAAGGCAAACCTTCATGCTAAGCATTCCCCATGACAACTCTCAGAATGTCATCTATGGGTAACTCCAGACATTGTAGAATTGTATTGCATTACAGAAGTTTATTTCTGCACCATTGTCTCTAGAAATAAGTGGCATGTCACATATTCTAGTCATTATTTCCATACACTTCACAACTAATGTATTACACTGCAGATTTATTGCACTGATATACAGAAGTCAGCATGCAATATATCACTAGTTAGGATATCCTTACTTTGGCTGATGTTAAGAGAGAGTAACTACAGGCAGTCCCTGGCTTACATACAAGATGGGTTCTGCAGGTTTGTTCTTAAGTCAAATTTTTATCAAAGTTGGAACTGTATATTTAATAATTGTAACCATAGCCAATATTTTTTTTGTCTGTGACAATTGGATTTTAAAACTTTGTCATAAGAACCCGTATTAACAATAAAGCTTAATTGCAGACACCTTTGATAGATCTTACAGCTGATCAATGTAGCCTAGGACTAAAATACAGTAAATTACCCACACCCAGAGGTCTGTTTGTAACCAGGGGTTGTCTCTAAGTTGGGTGTTCTTAAGTAGAAGACCGCCTGTATATGATTGCAATAAGAAAGAATTGGTTATCCCTCTGTCAGAGTTGTTAAACATAAAATCTATGGTTGTGGAAGATTTTCTAGATATATAAATCACTATTACCAGCCCTCGGTCATTATCATCATTGTCAAATCCTATTAAATGTAGCTGCTTTGTTATGTCTAGTTTTAAGATGTTCTTCAGCAGCAGTTAACTGCTACAGCCACACTTCTCTATTAATCCATGCTTCATCTAGGAATATTCACAGACGGCGTCATTCTAAAAATTAATATTGGAAAGGCAGAGATCATAATATATTTATGAGCCAAGAGCATTATAAAGATAGCAGTTGTTCACAGATTCTTGGCACTTGAAATACCTTAGGCTATGCTACTGAATGCTAGTAGGACCATTCTACATGGAAATGTGAAGAAACATCCACCTCAAAAATTCAAGTAAATCTTTTAATATAGCCTTGAGTTTGCTTGTTCTTTTCAGCGCAATTCATGAATGTGGCGCACTCTGCACACTTCACTGGCAAACTGCCCGCGAGCCCTCTCCATGCACCGGGACTGTGCACGTGGCATACTAGTACGGCACGTGTCAGAAAGGGGTTAAGGAAATCTACCAGCAGGCTTATGGATTGTAAACCAAACACACTGACATACTGGTGTGTTCCCCCTCGGGCAGGATTTGTTCGATGTAAAGATAAAAAACTCACACAATCCTGTAAAGCTATATCAGAAAAATTACATGATCATTAATATTTTTTCTACATTGCATAACACTTTTTAAAAATCACTTTAATGCTTCTGTAGTACTCAGCAGATATTCAATATGAAGATCTGTGCGGAAAAATGTTCATATTACACCAATTGTGCAGATACCAGGTTCACATTCTGCTACACATCTTCAGTAATGCTAATCTCTTCAAAACCAGACAGCATTAGACAATTATTTTTAACCACTGCCATTTGCAATTCTATTGCTAAAAATTGCTGTTGCATACTGTGCTAAAACTGTATCAGGCCAGGAAAGGCTGTACATAAGAATGCACTTTTAAATTCCATAAATACTCCTGGATGGCAATCCCCATTATATAAATACTTGCACAGTACAGTCATGAGATAATATTACATATAAATATACCATATTTTCTAGACTATCAGACACTTCTTACTATAGGATGCACCCCAGATTTAGGCTTCCAAAAAGGAAAAATATATTTTACACCACTTAAAATATCCCTGTTGGTCGCGCTAAAGCACAGCACACACAGATCTGCTACATTCATACATTTACACACACAGCTCTGCTTCATCCATACATTTACACACACAGCTCTGGTTCATCCATACAGTTACACAAACAGTTCAGCTTCATCCATACATTTACACACACAGCTGTGCTACATCCATACATTTACACACACAGATGTCACGGGTGTCCCTGCAACCCACGTCTCGCCCGTGCCCGCTCCGGTCCCCGGCTCCCACGTGGCCCCCAGCTTCCCCCTGTGTTGTCTTACCTCTCCTCGCTCCTGCTCAGCGCGGTGCGCGTGTACCCACCACTACTGGGGTGCACAGCAGTGCTCAAAGATTTAAAGGGCCAGCACACCAATAATTGGTGCTGGCCATTTCCACGTGTTTTATAAAAGCTGCCCACTTCCTCCATTCCCTGCTGGATCTTTGTTCTTCTTGCCTTATACCTGCATTCCTGTGTCTCCTGGATTCCTGTGTGTTCCTGTGTGTACCTGTGTATCCTGCACTCCTGTTCCCATGTGTTCCTGCTCCTGAGTTCCCATGTCCTGTGTGTCAGTGTTTCCGTCCCCATCTGCCTAGACCTCCCGTTGTTGAACCTGGATTGGACTTGACGTTGCATCTCTATTGCCTGCCCTGACCCTGTGCCTGGACCTGACTACGAGTCTTCCGCTAAGGTACCTTGACCTCATCTCCCACCACGGTCAAGTCGCACCTGTGGAACAACCTAATGGTACTCTGCCGCAGCAAGATCAATCCACTTTGCGGCAGGCTCTGGTGAACATTAGGTGCCACTTAGACTCTGGTCCCAGGTGTCGGCTAGCACCACCTCCCGCAGTGGTCCAGAGGATTCACTCATCCTGAATCCTGACAGCAAGATCCGGCCATGGATCCCGCCGAGGTTCCGCTACCTTCAATGGCTGACCTTACCACCTGCACAAATCACCGCCTCCTTGCAGCAATTGCTGGCTACCCATTACCTGCATCCAGTATCTGCAGTAACTCCGGTTTCTATAGCTGCATCACCTACTGCTGAGCCCATGCTGCATCTATCCATGCCCTTCAAGGTGCCTTTTGTGATCAGCCTTCTTTCCGGAAAGCCCTGGCATGGGCTACTCCCCTCTGGGATAGGAACGATCCAGTCATGGCTACTCTTACCGTGTTCCTCGTTGATCTGTCTTTGAGGAACCTGCCCTGGCGTCTTCTGCTGAGACTGCACTGTTGAACCTGCCTCAAGGGGACTCTTCTGTTGGAGACTATGCGGTCCAGTTGTGTACTTTAGCCTCTGAGCTGGATCGGAATGAGGCAGCCTTGCTTGCAACTTTTATAAAGGGACTGTCTACTCAGATCAAAGATGCCCTCTCTCATGGGACCTGCCGTTTACCCTGAATGGTCTTGGCTACTCGGATAGATAACCGCTTCTCTGAACGCAAGGAGGAACAGCAGGTTGATCTAGCGCAACCTCCAGAGTCCGACGTTTTTTTCCACCTGGCTCCAGTTTTCCAAATATCTCCTCTGCCGTCTCCTACTTCTGCTACCGAAAAGCCCTTGCTGATGGGTAAAACCTGGCTAACACCCCAAGAGCACTCTAGACGTAGATCTCTGTATCTACTGTGCCAGCCAGAAAAACACTTCCTCCAGTCGTGTCTAGTGCGTCCACAGCGTCTAGGAAGTCATTCACACCTAGGATTCCTAGGAGGAGCATCTCTAGGCAAGAGTAAAGCTTCTCCATGCCTGTATCTTCTAGTTCTGCTCAGCTTTGGAACCAGTTATCCTTTTCAAGTCTCAGCTTTCCTGAACTCCGGTTCTGCAGGGAATTTCGTGGATGCCACTCTGGTCTCCCGGCATCATCTCCCAGTGGTTCGTCTGGAGAAACCCCTGGTCATCTCATTAGTTAGAGGGCAGATCCTCTGTGACCCAGTCCAGTATCGCACCGAACCATTGTGCTTACAAGTTGGTGCCTTGCATAAACAGAAAATGTTTTTATATGTGCCTCCCTCCTCCACAGCCCTCGTTCTATTGGGACTTCCATGGTTGCAGCAACACAAACCTGTCCTCAACTTACAGACTGGGGAGGTTCTTCACTGGGGTTCTGAGTGCCAGTCTAACTGCCTTGAGGCCCCCCGACCAGTGTCCGCCAGGTTTTATTATGAGCCTTCCAAGCCGTTGGCGGGTCTTCCTGCTGTTTATAAGGACCTTGCTGATGTCTTCTCAGAGAAACTGCCGAGACTCTGCCTCTGCACCGTCCTTACGACTGTCCTATAGAGCTGCTACCAGGCACGTCTCCTCCACATGGTCGGGTATATACACTTTCCGTGCCCGGAGACCACAAGAATTTCCAAACTGCTCAGTGCCTCAACCCACGACAAGTTTTCTGGTTCCTTTTCTCTTCTCGCTTCATTTTCCTGATCAACTTCCGGAAAGAATATCAAGGCGGATGCTCTCTTTCGTGCCTCTGATATTGTCGGGAAGAACCGACTGATTCTTGCTGCTCCAGTGGATCTGCGGCAGCTCCCTCCTGGCAAGACATATGTCCGACCTGCTTTGCGGAGAAAGATATTGACTTAGGGACATTGCTCTCGAGTGGCTGGGCATCCTGGGGTGCAGCATTCAGTAGCTCGCTACTATTGGTGGCCAGGCCTGGTCAAAGATGTGCGGGAGTTTGTGGGTTCCTGCACGTCCTGTGATCGTAATAAGCCATCTTGCCTAAAACCTGCTGGTCTCCTGTTGCCTTTGCCGTTACCCAGCTGCCCGTGGACTTATGTAGCCATGGATTTTATTACGGATCTGCCATCTTCCTCTGGAAATTACATCATCTGGGTGGTAACTGACAGGTTCTCGAAGATGTCTCATTTTGTTCCACTGCCAGGTCTGCCGTCAGCTCCTCATCTGGCCAGTCTGTACTTCCTCCATATCTTCCAGTTACATGGACTCCCTCTGCATATTGTCTCTGACTGTGGGGTCCGGTTTGTTTTCAGATTCTGGCGTACTCTCTACAATCAACTGCCGGTCAAGCTGGACTTCTCCTCCGCATATCATCCCCAGACTAACAGGCAAGTGGAGAGAGCCAACCAAACTCTGGGCTGTTACCTTTGTCACTTTGTCTCTGCTCATCAGGACGACTGGTCCACCCTGCTAACGTGGGCAGAGTTCTCCTACAACTCTTTGGATTCTGGGTTTGCTGGCGCTGCTCCATTCTTCATTCTTTATTGTCTTTGGAGGAATTCCACACCAATCGCCTCCTCTGTCCGTGCCCTTGGATGTCCCTGCAGTGGAGGAATTGTTGCAGGACCTCAAATTGATCTGCGAACAAACACGTCAGTCTCTGTTTCAGGTGTCAGTCCGCACCAAGACTCAAGCTGATAGGAAGCGCAGGTCTCCTCCAGTTTTTTCTCCAGGTGACAAGGTGTGGTTATCATCCAGATACGTCCGCTTGAAGATTCCCAGCTACAAGCTTAGTCCACGTTTTCTGGGGCCTTTCGAGGTGATAAAACACATAAATCCTGTGGCTGCCACAACGGGCTAGTGGAACCCTGGTGGAACCCTGCCGCAGCAAGACCATCCCGCTTTGCAGCGGACTCTGGTGAAGACCAGGTGCCACTTAGACTCCTGTCCCAGGTGTCGGCTAGTACCACCTCCCGCAGTGGTCCAGAGGATTCACTCATCCCGCATCCTGACATCAGATCAGCTATACACATATAATTAACACTCTGGGAACTACTACACATCATCTGATCTCCATTACAGTGGTTAGGAGGGTCTGGCAGTGCAAGATTTTTTCTTGCTAAAAAGTGTCTCTTATAGTCCAAAAAATATGGTTATTTCCTGCAAAGACATGAATACATTTTACCCATATAGCACAAATATTACTACAAATTTCAGTTTTTTTTAAACAGAATTATACAGTACAGGGGGTTGATAATCTCAGTGATCTCTGGAGGTAACCAGATTGCATCGGTGCAACTCAGTAATACAAATCTCAAGTTGCAGGGCAGGGAGGAAAAAGGGGGAGTGGAGTAGGGGAACAGGAAGATGGGATGGGTGGGAAGGGTAGGAGAAGATTGTACATATCAGAGGAGGGGGTTACAGTAGCAATAACCACAATATTAACAGTTAACAATAACCATAACAGTAACATGTTCCCTGTATGCTTACACCTATTAGCTGTGGCGATGTTGGACTCGTTAATGAGTCTGTCCTGGGGTATGATTCAATAAATAACATATGTTGAGCACCAAAGTCCGTAAGAGTGAGTTAAGTGAGGTTTGTGAAGTTTAAAGTCTGATCTACCGAGGAGAATTTGATGTGTAGTATTCATTTGCCGCATGTACGATCGTATGTAGGTAATGAGCTCATTCTGGTTGCAATAAGTTTTTTCATAGTTGTGTTGCATTATATACCCTGCACATTCTCCCTAAGTAATGGGGGAAAGCTAGATTTCCATTTTTTAGCTATGTGTACTCTGGTGACTGCCAAGTACAGATTTTCTATCCATTTATAGGAGTATCACCAAGTTTAAATGTTATCGACAGCCTATATTGTTAACTCTATCTTGCTTACATTAGTTTTATACAGGACCAGATTAAAGGTTCCTGCAGTATGGAGCAGCTCATTTAGGATGGGGCTATCCCCTCTCGGCAGCCAATGAGGACCCCCTACAACAATGGAGGAGATTTATCAATGTGTATATGCCAGAAAACTAGAGTAATTTGCACCTGAAATGCCTTGTACCACATTTACTAAGTTTACTAAAACCAATTTTAGACTTTTTTTTGTGTTTTTTTGTGTTTTAGGCTTTTTTTGTGGGTGTCGTTAGAAGATCCGACTAATTTAACTTTCAAATTGTGTCGCAAGACAATGCACTTACATGCAACAGGAAGAAGAAGGTGAACTCCGGCAGACATGGAATGAAATGGCAATTTAAGCAGTAGCTTATTTATAACTGCTCTGCCTCAACAGGGGTGCACCAGCCATGAGGCGAGTTGAGTATCTTGACTCAGGCAGCATTACCTTCAGCTAGATGGGGAGCAGGAGAAGGTACACAATTATCTGCAATAAAACGACCCTTAAAAATATTTGGGGTAAATTTATTCATGTGTTGGACTTTAGACTACACTTTCACCCTTTACTATTTACTCTGTATACATACAAATGGTTCTGAATTTGCCTATATATCGAGGAACTTGGTAAATTAGTAGTTGTTGGGGCATAACATTCTTTGCAAATTTGGGGTTTCAGCTCAGGTTTTATTGCATAAATGGAATAAAAAATAATAAATGTTTTCACACTGTTTTCATACAGTGCAGATAGCTCTCATATATTTTTATACAATGCAAAACCTCTTAAAGGGAACCTGTCACCAGGAGACCCATTTTTAGCACTCCCCAGTCCCCACAGAGCATAGTACATACACTGCCAAAGTGTTTTTGTATTAAAAATAGGTTTTACAGAAAAAAGATATGTTATATTGTACCTTTAATTAGCATCTGCTGTGTGACTAGGCAGTTGCCAATTGGGAGGGGCTGGAAAGGAGCAGTTCCCCCCCACCCTTGGGAAACATGTGACCTTTTCAAATATATGAATAACTCCCCACACTCGGGATTGGCTGTAGAGGAGCAGGGGGCGTCGCTAAGCCCAGTGATGGGTGTTTTCATATATTTGAAAAGGTCACATGGAGTAGCTGAATCCCATGGGTGGGGGGTGGGGGAACTGCTCCTTTCCAGCTCCTCCCAAAAGGCAACTGCCTAGTCACACAGCAGATGCTAATGAAAGGTACAATATAACATATCTTTTTTTCTGTAAAACCTATTTTTTATACAAAAACACTTTGGCAGTGTATGTACTATGCTGTGTGGGGCTTAGGGGAGTGCTAAAAATGGGTCTCCTAGTGACAGGTTCCCTTTAAGAACAATTTACCTAAACAGTGATTATAAGTGGCCTTCAATTTAGTTACTATGGAAACCAGCTCTATTGACATTGTTACTTACTGAAAGATCTTGAAAGAGTTATTCTTATATCGGCATTCACATTTAATTTCATTAATCTACCATATGTATGCATTTCTTCAATTGCATGTTATTACAAAAATCTACTTGTGTGAAGATAATTTCCCATAGATGTTGTCCCTTAGAAACAAGATAGTTGTCCTTGGATATGACCGCCACCTCACCCTGGCAGTGGTGACCATGCGCTATTGAGTCCTTCCTGACCACCTGGATTCAGCTTTTTTACCACAGGATGGTGCTGGGACATGCAGTAATTCCTTGCCATTTGAAATGCAAAAACTATTTGTTTCTTGGTGCAATCGCTCATGCTGTAGTGGTCATATCCAAGGACAACAATCTTGTTGCTAAGGGACCATATGACTAAATTAATGGGAAATTATATTCACACTGTCGATTTATTTTAATAACATGCAATTTACTAAATGTACTGTATGTATATGACAAATTAATTAAATTAAATGTGAACACCATCTATGCATTCAACATCCCAGCAACGGAGTTGCGACCGGACAGGATAACTAAATGCCCTAAGTGCGAGGAGCCACTAGTAGGTCTTTATCACACTATTTGGGCGTGCCCCAACTTGCAACCCTACTGGACCGAAATCCGAGACCAAATTGCTAGAGCCTACTCTGTGACACTCCCCATCACAGCTCTAGGATTACTATTTCACTCCACCATACCTGAAGGGGCAGAGGAGGAGGCAGGGAACCCTGTTGGTAGCCAAGAGATGTCTACTAAATCATTGGTTGGAACACACATTACCCACATGGGCAGAAGTGCTAGCACAGATAAAGACATACCTCGAAGTAGACAGGCTAGAAACAGAGAGACTGGGTAATAAACGTACGAAATCGTTCTTCCGCAAATGGAGGAAATTTATCACCACCTACCTCACGACAGAGGAGATCAGGCGTCTTAAGGCAAAACTATGTCGTACAACTTGGTACCATACCGAGAACTTGAAAGGGACCCTAGGACGTTTACAGATAGACACAACTAATTTCTAGTGTCAGCAAGGGGTTACCTACATGAAAACATCTATCCTGCCCTTAGAAAAACGAGGTTACTTTATGCCACACACTGGATCACTATGTCTCCCACGATATAAATAGTTATACTACTTATGTATTTCCTATTATGTATGATTTTAATCGTTTAAGGGAAACGCTGTTGTGCAGTGAACAAGACAGACGAATAGCCGTAAGGGCGCTGGTTGCGCCTTGTTTATGTTACAAAGTTGAGATCTAACTGTGATTAAGAACAATGGTCAAAAAACATAAGAATTCAATGCTTTGTATTAATACTGACACTACTGTAACCGTTACTATATGTATGCATGTATATTCTTTACGGTAGACCAAATACAGCTTTTAAAAAAAAAAAATAATTAAATGTGAATGCCCAGATGAGAGTACAATTGATCTTCTTTTTCCCAACCCAGTGAATTAATGTGTACCTATTATAGTATTAGTTGGAAGCCCTTATCATTAAGGACCATGAGCTGGGCCCCCATGACTGCTGGAACAGCAGTCTCCCATTACACTGAATGTGAACTGTGTCAACAAACCTCTAATAGATCTTTGTCAGATATGGTTCTTGATTGAGCACCATGGCCACGGCCTGTAATGTTCTCCACAGCCCCCTGTAATGTCCTTCACAGCCCCCTTTCATGACCTTCACAGCCCCCTTTCATGTCCTCCCTGTACTTATAACCCCCTGTAGTAGTCCCCACAGTCTCCTCAATGTTTCCAAAAGCCTTCAAAAAGTTCCCCCAACCACCAGTGATGTCCCCTAAGCCCCCACCCATGTCCTTATAGCACCCAGATGCAAGTAATTAATTCACACACACACATACACTCACCGGCCACTTTATTAGGTACACCTGTCCAACTGCTCGTTAACACTTAATTTCTAATCAGCCAATCACATGGCGGCAACTCAGTGCATTTAGGCATGTAGACATGCCTGCAGTTCAAACCGAGCATCAGTGATTTGAGTGCCTTTGAACGTGGCATGGTTGTTGGTGCCAGAAGGGCTGGTCTGAGTATTTCAGAAACTGCTGATCTACTGGGATTTTCACGCACAACCATCTCTAGGGTTTACAGAGAATGGTCCGAAAAAGAACATCCAGTGAGCGGCAGTTCTGTGGGCGGAAATGCCTTGTTAGTAAAGAAAAATCCGTAGGTTTTTCCTCTGCCTCTACATCATTCGGACATATAACTATCTAGGTAAATGTCAAGGTATAGCCAGTGAAAACAGTACCTTTGGTAAGGTGGGAATGAGGTTAATAAAAGCCCTCACGTTCTCAAGCAGATCCTTCCTTGTGATGCGATTGTTAGTCCGCTCGCGGGACGCAGCGAGCAGCTGTGTTGGTCTCTTTTCCTTCCGGCTCAGAAACAGAGCGACCGCTCTTTTTCGTTCCACCTCGATCCAGAAACGTGTATACAGAACGAAATACAAAGCAATAGTGTAGCACAGCTTTGATTGAAGACAGATTGAAGACAATTCCTATCACAATGATAGGAATTAAAAAGGCCTTAAGTAAAAAATGATGGCGCCAACTACCGCCGAATGTGCATGAGAATTCTTTTATTTAAAGATTTTTTACTTAAGGCCTTTTTAATTCCTATCATTGTGAGTATAAAAATTAAAGATTACTGTCTTCAAAAGATCATGACTAAGGCTGAATAGCCGAAACGCGTTGATCGTTTTTCTTCACTGTACCATACACTGATACACTAATACAGAACATTTTAGACCCTTGCGCTGGAAATCTTTCTTAATTGGATTGCACCTTGCCCTTGCCTAGGGCGTTCCGTGTCTCAAACTCACCGGTCTGTGGAATTGGAGTAAGAAGAGCTGACTTGGACTTTTACTCTGTTGCTTCTAGTAAAGCCACTACACTAAATAATAATATCTCCCTACGGAATAATTCACTTCTTCACTTCTCTGTCTCCAGGACGGATCATGGTGACGTCATTATACCACGGTCTGTGTTCCTGCCAGCTGTATTAATATGCTTGGAGCAGGAGGCACGGTGTAATGACGTAACCGAGTCTTCTTCTCTATGTAGTGGAGCATGGAGCTAATAGCATTGTCCTCAACTACCGTGCCCACCTCTATCTGTGTCTGAGAATGCAGATTTAGATGAGGGTGAGGTGAGTTGCCCGAACAGCAGGACATCTGTGGCTTCAGTAAATATGGAGGTTAGACACATTTCTAGTGTGGTGGCCTGGATGTATTGGGTGTATCTTTCTTTTAGTCACATTGCTGTGCCTCCTCTTAGAGCAGTGATAGTGAACCTTGCCACAGCTTTAAATTGTATCGGCGTTTTAAGGACACCAATACCTTTGAAAAAAGGAGGGGAGATTTGGATTATCATCGGAGCTTTCCTCCAGGGTGACCTTGAACATGCAGAATCGTGAGGTAGTAGATGCTATTATAATCCAGCCCTCTCCATACCTGCTTGCTATTAATGCTGACCCAGGAAGTCCAGGAAGTGTTGCTTTAAAATAGCACTGAACTCAGCACATCTAGGACTGCAGGAGGATACCTTGAGCCACTCAAACTGTCTGGGTTGCTCTGAGTGCCACCACCGATTTAGAGTGTAAAGAACAGTGGCTGGCCATGCAAACAAACCAAATACCATTCAATAGCTCTTTGGGATGTCACATTGCAGATGTTGCTGGAAAGCAACTGCACTGGAAACATGCAAGTTTGTTCAGGCCAGCAATTCTAAAAATTTAGCAAAGTGCAACTGGTGTGAGCCATCAGTCAAAATGATTTGTACTGTATAAAACTGTTCTTCCAGCAAGTAAACTGTGTGCTGGGCTGTACCTGCTTTTCATCTTCTGCAAGCATCTGACTAGAGGGGCAGCCAGAATGTCACTGACCTGCTATGATGGCCATTCATAAGGACATATCGTGAGAAAAAAATGCCATGTTGCTTCTGTTCCATATGACTGTTTGTATTCTGTAATGTATTATTTTATTTGTATATGTCTCCTATGAGTTGTAAAGTGCTACAGAATATGATGGAGCTACAGACATAAAGATTATAATTATTGCAGCTCAGCTACAATGTAGGTCTAAATGAAAATAATGCACACAATCTATGGACAGAATGGTTCTGTTTTTTAAAGTGGGCAACAATGGGGCACATTTACTTACCCGGTCCAGTCGCGATCCCATTGTCCAACGAGGGTTGGGGTCTGCCGGCATTCACTAAGATCGTGCGCCCGATATCCAGCAGGCATCGATGCTGCGCCGAGGTCCGCCGGAGTTCACCTTCTTCTTCATGGTGCATGTAAGTGCTGATCTTGCGACATAAATTCTTTTTTAAATTTCGTGGTTTTTCTGAATCCGTTGAGTTGTCCGACGGCCACGCCCCCCAAATTCTGTCATGTGAAAGTCGGCGCCGATGCGCCACAATCCGTTTGTGTGCGCCAAAATCCCAGGGGAATTCGGCGCAAATTGGAAATAAGCCCCTAAGTAAATGAGCCCCAATGTGTTTAAAATTCCAAAAAAGTACAACACTTTCGGGCATTCACACATTGATTTTGCTTTGCTTTGCAATGGAAACACAATGTTGCCTCAGTGGGGCACATTTACTAAGGGTCCGCACGGCGCATTTTTGTCAGGTTTCCCGACTATTTACGATTTGCACCGCATTTAAGTGGGGTTTTTGGGGCATGCGAACGGATTTTGGCGTAGTTGCACCGACTTGCACACAACACAAATCGGGGGGCATGGCCGACGGACAACTGATTTGGACTAAGCGCGGTATTTACAATTCAAATTGTGTCGCAAGACAATGCACTCACATACACTGGGAAGAAGAAGGTGAACTCCGGAGGACTTCAGTGGTGAAGTGACAGATGCAGGAAAATGGACGCACGATCTTGAAGAAACGCGTCGGACTTCATCCTCGTCGGAGAACGCACCTCGGGGATCGCGACAGGACCGGGTAAGTAAATCTGCCCCAATATGTGATCATAGGTGAAGCCTTTGGATTGCGTCTCATAATGCAAACAAAATGTCACGTGTTAATGTAGCCTTAGGTGCTTGTCCTCCCAGAATTACTCAGCCAGTCCATCCATTGCTTTTCTGAGAAAGCCTAATGCAAATCCCTCCCGGATATATTCACAGCATGTTGCAGGCCGCTAACATATTCACATAAATTAAAATAATGTCTGCATTGTAATGAGATTTTTCAGGACAACTTGAACTTGTCACTTCAAGAGCAGAAACATCTTAGTCTTTGTAATGAAAAAAAAAAATTTTCAGACCAACCTGATTCTCCGAAATCAAAAGGCTGAATATTAATACAAGTGTGATAGGAGTAAACGAAAATCCGTTTTCCAGGCTGTGCTTGACTCATGGCACAGACCAAATTAAGTAAATAGATTGCCCAAAAGGTCGAATGACCACCGAGATATTTTCCAACATTTCTAAGTTATTTTTATTAAGTAACCATATACACTGGAGATAAAATAAGAAAATGATGTATGATGACAATGTATAATGTAATCCCTATTGACATTTGATGGATTTTTTGTAAGGGGTACACCATGCCACTAGAGAAGTTCTTTACATAATTACCTACGTATATAAGCATAAAACGCTTATGTTTCAAAAAATGCGATGATGATAATTAGAGAACAGCAATGACTGTAGCCTAGGGGAAAATTATAATTCTGAAGGTAACACCAGTCACCAATCAGTAGAAGTGCACAGGCCTTTGCTTTAAATTATTTCAGCACATCTGTGGCCACTGGACATCACTAGTCTCTCAGACTGCTCTTTCACAGTTCTGTGACTGTTGTGGGTTTCTTGACCATGCCTTTGTCACCAAGGATTTTATAGATATGAGAAGATCCAAGTAGAGAAGCAGCACTCCATAAGTTTAAATTTTTTATTCACATGTGGACAAAGGGCTCTTTGTCCACATGTGAATAAAACTTATGGAGTGCTGCTTCTCTACTTGGATCTTCTCATATATGTGGAGGCCTTGAGTCGGACCTTGTGAGCCTGCACCCACTACGGATTGTAATCCCATTTAAACGCACTGTGCCACCCTTCTTCTCTTGAATTCTACAAGGATTTTCCAGAGGTTTCCTATTGGGTATAGATCAGGACTCTGGGCTGGCCATTTCATTGCTTCAATGTTTTTTGTTTCAAGGAAGTTTTACCCGTTTTGCTGTGGGACAGGGGGCATTGTCCTGCATGGAAATGGCTGGCTGGCTGATTGAGTGAAGAACACAAGGAAGTAACCACATGTTGTTGAAGAAGGTTCTGATACACACTTGGATTCACTCTGCCATGTATCTGTATTAAAGGTCCAACCCCAGCTGTATAAAACCTTCCCAAAACCATGACACTTCTTCCACCACCTTTCGATGACTTCCTTACATACTTTGGGTTCAGTTTTCCCCAGTTTGTCGACAAACATAATGTTTCCCATCAGATACAAATAAATTAAACTTGCTTTTATCACTAAAATGAACTGTTGGCCACTTCTCCTCTGTCCTCACAACATGCTCCCCAGCAAAGGTGGGCTTAGGAGGTTTGGTCATAGCAAGAGTTGGCTTTCAGTCCAAATGTTATATGTCGAGACACTGTATGACAAGACAGGTCCTTACCCTGTTCAGTGCTGAACTTAAGTGTTAAATATTAATTAAAGGATAGAATATACTATTTATACGATGCATTTTATTTGTATTTTAAAATGGAATGTAAACACATGGGGCAAAGCACATTAGCAAACACATAGGTGTGTTATAAGTGGTAGCCTATGTTTTACCTGGTTAATCTAACAGTTGTTACTTAGATAAATATTTTTGGTGAAGTGCTTTCCCTGATGCGCTTTTACTAGGGTTCAAAATAAAATACAAATGCTCTTTATTATGGGGACTTCATATTAATTAGTGGGGGCTGTATTTAATCACTACACAGATTTCTGTATATAATGAATGGGTGTACTGTACATACTATAATGAATTCAAGAGGGCTATACATATAGGACAATCAAATGGATGTTTTTACATGGCTGGCAGTGAGGTCGATTGTGTTGTGAGGGTTATATATATTTAGTATCACAGTGTTCTTATCCAGGTGACATTGTACTGTAAGTGACTGTGGTATTTTTATGGGCACAGTGTGAAAATGAGCTGCACGAAGCTGAAGACATCTGGGGATGGTATCAGTAATGGCTGGGAGAAGTCATGATAAAGTTCTCTTCCTTATGGAGAAGATTGTCATCAATATGGTACTGTTTGCCACTAATGTCTGTGTCACTGACTGACCTACAGTGTGTGAGACAGCGTCAGTCTATGTAGTGTCACTCACAGAGTTCATGTAAGGCTCTGGGGTTGCTATCAAATGTTAGTAAAGTTTTCAGTATTTTCTGATGAAGGTAAGGGCACCTATTTAATATTTGTCTATATATTTGATTGGGCGCATATAGCAGGGGAAAAGGGGATCAGAGTTAGGTTTCTAGGAGTGGGGGGTATTTAAATTTTTTGCCTCAGGCAGCAGAAAGGCTAGAATAGGCCCTGGTTATCCAAGCCGTTTTCTGTACATGTTTTACACTGCAGTTCTATGTATCCAGAAGAACCCTTAAATGAGATTTATTTGATTGTGCCATGGTCATTTGAAGGTGAATGACATGATCAGTGAATCTGGTAGAATATTTTCAGCTATATACAATTGTACTTTTATTTTATAATGTGTGTAACCTACCAGTTAGCGTTACCTGTGGGAGTGTAACATATTCTGGGTGTTCAATCTTTATTTGTGTATGGGCAACTTTAGTTTATTGCAGATGGACACATGTTGAGCAAATCAAATAACCCCATCAATACACCCTGCTGCCCAGCTCGTGAATGCATCAACAGTTGATTCACATACGGTATAGTTATGTAGTGCTCACACTGGGTATTCATGTTTTATTCATCAGGCTCGAGGGTGTATTAAGGTGTAAATGAACTCCAATAAGTCTATTTCCGGTTGCTTATATTGTCAATGCAGTACACAGATGAAGAACTGTACCAACATTGCAAAGCAGGTTATTAATTTATTCAGAATTGCTGTCATGATAAAAATAATAATAAAGGTTTATTTTTTAAGCGCCATCACATTATGTAGTGTTTTACAGAACATAGGGTGAATATACAAAAAATAAAACATTACAATGTAACAACTTGGCGTCAGATTAAACAATAGGAATGAGAGCCCTACGCACAAGAGCTCACAATCTATGAAGGGGTGTCAAAGAACGGTATAATAATGGAAAAGACTTTATAAAAAAAAATAAAGAAGTTTTATCATACTCTTATATTATTGCATGCTTCTTCATGGATCTGCCCCTCCCTTGAAGATGATGTGCCCTACATAGAATCCCTGACGCTGCATGCCTGTGGGGAAGGATTTTTATTTTTCAGTCATCTGTAATTCTGTTAAAACTTGCCACACTACTCAAGTTTCACAGTTTTTATACTGGAAAAAATAAGATGCTGGAGTTTTCTCACTCTTAAGAAAACAAGTAGTATGTGAAAATCAAGTTAAGTAGTAGTATATCCTGGAACATTGGGTGCTGGACTATGGAGATTTAAAGAGAACCCGTCATGCAAAATAACCTCCCTAAACTAAATATATTTTCATAAACTGCCAATAGAGAGCATTGCCTCTATCCCTTCATTGTCCCTCTACATTCCTGTAAACCTAAGCAATGAGGTCCTAAAGCTGTATGCAAATGACCTGTGAAATGTCCAATGAAGCATTAGCATATTCAAGCTGTCCACCTTATTCATGAGTGGGAGGTACAGCCTCACCCCCAGTGCTTGACTGACAGCCTGTATAATGATGTGAGGCTGTATAACGATGTGCTTCCTGGTGCTGGTGGCCACACCCCCTGCAGCCTGTGTGTGCATGTGTGTGTGTACAGGAGAGATACAGCAGCTCCAGGCAGCCATGTTACAGCAGAACATGTCAGATTCATGTGTAGCTGATGTCTGTGTCTCTTACCTGTATATTAGGAGGATGCAGCATGTCAGCAGATACAGCACACACACTAGCAATGCTTCACTATACATTACACACAGACATGAGCAGGGGGAGGAGAGGGGAGGGGTAACAGGGGTGACATCACTGCCTCTGACCATGTGACCAGCCTCATTTACATGATAAAGAATAGATGATTTTACAATGAATAATGTATGAAATAACTAGATAAAGGCTGGGATGGGATCCTTGTGAGCTGCTCCAACAGGTAGAGGTGACAGGACAAGTGACACAGACCTGATGACAGGTGTCCTTTAATTTTCTATTTAGCAATGGACATCATGACAGAAACCTGATGGAGCCCAATATAGTTAATGCTGTCCTTCATGTCATAGATCCAGCTATACCATATTAATAGAATCATATTATGTAATAGAAAAACAATAAAAAAAAATAAAAGTAATCAATTTGAAGTATTACACTAGTGAAAAACTTCAGCCTGTGATCACGGCTATAAAGTAAAACATACCGGCAAAGTATACAGTATATAACATAGCCACTACATCCAAACCAAAGTATTAAGATGTATTTACCTCTAAGAACTCCAATTGTAAGATCTCTTCTGCTTATGCTTAATGAGGAATTGAATTATCATCTGGCAGGCCAAAAAGATCTGTATCCCGTCACATGCAAATTACGATTATGTTCAATTTGTCTGCTACTATTTTAGGCTGCACTTTGTTTGCATGACTCCCATCTAGAAACTTGTGATGTGTTACACCCATTCTCCTGTAAGTATCTAGACATCTCATAAGTGAGTTGCAATTATATGCAACTATCATTTAACTCAAAACTAAAAAGTTGTTGGAGTTCTGTAACTGAAGATCCAACAGTTTTCATGTCCTATCAAGGTTGCATTGAATTGCTTTTAGTAAAATGAACATATTTACATTCATAAAATACAATGTTACAATCCAATCAATTAATTCTGTGCTTTGTATTCTAAGGCCTCATTCACACGACCGTGAGGGGGACAGTGATCTGGTCGCATGATTTGCGACCAGATCACAGCCCCCCATAGACTTACATTACTTCTGGTAGTGATGCGGTGAGCAAACGATGTCTCACCGCATCGTGACCAGACCAGATGGCCGCATCGCAAAATATAGAACATGTCCTATTTATGGACAGATTTGCGATGCGGCCATTCCAATAGAAGTGTATGGGAGTGAAAAATATCCGGTGTGCTTACGGTGCCAGAAAGGATCCACCGCATGCGGCCGTTCACGATGCTGTGGGTTGCCATGGAGACGCGATCACGTGACCGCTGCAGAACGTGACCTCAGCACTGCTGTCAGCTGAGTGTCTGAAGAGTGTGCAGAGCAAGGAGCCTGTGAAAAGTAAGTTCAAAGGGTGTGCAAGTGTATGAAAGGGTGTGAAAGAGTGTGCAGTGTGCAAGTGTGTGATAGAGTGTGCATGGGGTGTGAAAGGGGTGTGATAGAGTGGGCATGGGGTGTGAAAGGGGTGTGAAAGAGTGGGCATGGGGTGTGAAAGAGTGTGCAAGTGTGTGCATGGGGTGTGAAAAGGGTGTGAAAGAGTGTACAAGTGTATGCAAAGATGCATAAAGGGTATGAAAGGGTGTGCAAAGATGTGTAAAGAGTGTGCAATCCATTTAGTATTCCATGCAATGTACTGAGTAATTGAGGAAAAAATGCATGCCCCACATTCTCTATTGGACTCTTTTTTCAGATTTCACTCTGTTCTCTGCCCTTTTTCATTTTTATGTTTCCATTTTTCACTCCCCTCCTTCAAAAATCCATAATTTTTTTATTTTTCCATGTACGGAACTGTGTGACGGCTTGTTTTCTGCGTAACAAATTGCACTTCATAGCGATGGTATTTAATATTCCATGCCCTGAACTGGGAAGCGGGAAACAAATTCCAAATGCAGTGAAATTGGTGAAAAAAACCCATTTGCCCCATTTTCTTGTGGGCTTGGATTTTACGGCTTTTACTGTGCACCCCAAATTACACGTCACCTTTATTCTTTGGGTTGCTACAATCACAGGGATACTAAAGGTTTTATTTAGTTTTAATACATGTGGAAAAATGTACAAAAAATACAATTCTTTATTTTGCCATATTCAGGCGCTAATAACTTTTTGGCCATCCAGCGCAATTAGGTGCCGCAGTTGTTTTTGTCCCCTGCACTGTTAAATGCCGCGATCTGTGCCAGCACCAATACTGACTGTATTGGTCCCCCCTGGCCACGAGCATGTCCCCCTTGGCAACGGACATGTTCCCTACCCCCGAGCATGTCCATATCACCCTAGATAACAAGCATGCCCCCCTGGGCCACGAGCATGTCCCACTTGGCAACTAGCATGTTCCCTACCCCCGAGCATGCTTGTCTCCCCCTAGACAACGAGCATGTCCCCTCCCCCTTGGCAACGAGCATGCCCCCTTGGCAACGAGCCCTTTTTTTGTGTGTATGTTTGTTTTTTTTTTTGTCTTCCAGGACCGTGTATGCTGTGGACTACTTCGGATTCGTAGGATTGCGTCGATGACTGCCATTATTTTTACAAATAAAATGGTCAACAAGGGTGTGTCCACATTTTTTTTTCAATAAAACTTTCTTTTTGTTATTAAAAGTGTGGGGTTTTTTTCTTAGCAAGACTGTATAATTTGCCATAGTAGTGGTGCTGTCTAGTTGACGGTGCTCATTACTAAGGGCTGGCCTTAGTGTTTGCCATCTTTTTTTTAGCAAATTTTCATTAATGCCGATACCATTACCCCGGTACCCACTGCCACCAGGGGTGCCGGGAAGAGCCGGGTACAAACCAGTACCTGACCGTCTATAGATGGTCAGGTAGTGGGGCGGCTGCAGGCTGTTATTGTTGAGCTGGAATAGCCCCCTAACATTGGGCTATCCCAGCTCAGTAATGGCAGGCTGCTGCTGCTTTTTTGTATCTGGCTGATTTGGACAATAGGGGGGGGGACTCACGTCAATTTTTTTTTTTTTTTTTTTTTGGCCAATAAATGATAGGGTGGACCCCACAGAATTAAAAAAATAACAATTCTGACCAATTCTGACTATTAATAGAGTGGACCCCACGTCTTCTTTTTTACCCAATTTTCGGCCAAAAAATGAAAAAAAAAAATGACGTGGGGTGCCCCCTATTGTCCAAATCAGCCAGATACAAAAAAGCAGCAGCAGCCTGCCATTACTGAGCTGGGATAGCCCACTGTTAGGGGGCTATTCCAGCTCAATAATAACAGCCTGCAGCCGCCCCACTACCTGACCATCTATAGACGGTCAGGTACTGGTTTGTACCCGGCTCTTCCCGGCACCCCTGGTGGCGGTGGGTACCGGGGTAATGGTATCGGCATTAGTGAAAATTTGCTAAAAAAAGATGGCAAACACTAAGGCCAGCCCTTAGTAATGAGCGCTGTCATCTAGACAGCACCACTACTATGGCAAATTATACAGTCTTGCGAAGAAAAAAAACCCACACTTTAATAACAAAAAGAAAGTTTTATTGAAAAAAAAATGCGTACACACCCTCGTTGACCATTTTATTTGTAAAAATAATGGCAGTCATCGACGCAATCCTACGAATCCGAAGTAGTCCACAGCATGCACGGTCCTGGAAGACAAAAAATACAAACACACACACAAAAAAGGGCTTGCTGCCAAGGGGGGAGGCGGACATGCTCGTTGTCTAGGGGGGACATGCTCGTTGCCAAGGGGAGTGGGGACCATGCTCGTTGCCAAGGGGAGTGGGGACCATGCTCGTTGCCAAGGGGAGAGGGGACCATGCTCGTTGCCAAGGGGAGTGAGGACCATGCTCGTTGCCAAGGGGAGTGGGGACCATGCTCATTGCCAAGGGGAGTGGGGACCATGCTCATTGCCAAGGTGAGCGGGGACCATGCTCGTTGTCTAGGGGAGACATGCTCGTTGTCTAGGGGAGACATGCTCGTTGTCGAGGGGGGGATGGGGACATGCCTGTTGCCAAGGGGGGACATGCTCGTTGCCAAGGGGAGTGGGGACCATGCTCATTGCCAAGGGGAGTGGGGACCATGCTCATTGCCAAGGGGAGTGGGGACCATGCTCGTTGCCAAGGGGAGTGGGGACCATGCTCGTTGTCTAGGGGAGACATGCTCGTTGTCTAGGAGGGGATGGGGACATGCCTGTTGCCAAGGGGGGACATGCTCGTTGCCAAGGGGAGTGGGGACCATGCTCATTGCCAAGGTGGGACATGCTCGTTGCCAAGGGGGGACATGCTCATTGTTTAGGGAGGACATGCTCATTGTCTAGGGGAGACGTGCTCGTTGCCAAGGGGAGTGGGGACCATGCTCGTTGCCAAGGGGGGACATGCTCGTTGTCTAGGGGAGACATGCTCGTTGTCTAGGGGAGACATGCTCGTTGTCTAGGGGGGGATGGGGACATGCCCGTTGCCAAGGGGGGACATGCTCGTTGTCTAGGGGGGAATGGGGACATGCCCGTTGCCAAGTGGGAGGGGGACACAGTACTACTACTCCTATCCTGTATATATGGGGACACAGTACTACTACTCCTATGCTGTATACTTGCAAATATGCATGTATAGATGATACAAGCATGTACATCTATATATCTAGTTATATATTCCACAATGGAATCTAACCTCACTCTCAGTAAAATGAAAATGTAGTCTGGGCTTATCAGGTGATCAAATTTGGGCTTGGCCAAGTAAGTGACATCATTTGGAAGCCCACTGTATTTTTTACAGAATACTGTGAAAATATGGGTTACATACAGGCTACATACAGATGTCATACAGCCTGTATTTGCGACCAGAATACAGCTGTAAATACAGGACAGAAAAGGCATACGGTCGTGTGAATGTACCCTTAAACAAGATAAATCCTGGTTTTGATAGTAGTAGGAATAAATCTAGCAGCATTATATAATATGTTGGCATTTAGCAGTGCTCTTTTCTTTGTTAGGAGGACACCTGTAAACATGAAGTCAGACTCTACAAATGAGGCTCAAGCAAGAGAAGAAGAGTGCATTCAAACGGCTCAAATGGTGTAACAAAACCATCAAATCTTTATTGATACAAAGCAGACAAATAACGACATTTCTAAAATCATTTAAAACACATAATATACATCCCAGAACAATGTACAGTGACCTGGTATAGGTGCACCGTGACTGCCTACTGTCAGTCACTCAGTGGTGACAATGCGCCTCCCAAAAAGCTCTCAACCTGATCATAGCGTAAAAATAAAGTGCCATAAGTGCTATGTGTAAAAGTATATAAGCAATAATCTATGCTGGTGCCAATATACTGGTAAACGTGACAATGATCAAGGGTAGACAAAAGGTAAAAAATGAGAGATTACCACATACAGGTCCGCAAACAGTAGAGGGAGGTAGGCAAAGACAGAGGCAATAGGCTCCCCACGCGTTTCGTCGCCACAAAGGGCAACTTCCTCAGGGGTATAGAGCCCTAAACAACAGTGTCTCACCTTTTATACAGTCCAAGTTGTGAATCACTAAGTATTGGCGTCTTGTTCGGTCAACGGCGCATGACCGGAAGTGGATCGGCGTGAACCGGAAGTGACTCAGATACTCAGCGCATGCGCATCCCCGGCCGGGGTGTAGAAGTTGTAAGTGTTGCCTAGGCAACGAGCAAGTATTGCAATGGTGGTACTCGGCGATACTAGCCCATGTAGAGGAGAAAGTCCAATTATACAGCATATGCATCGCAATATAGAAAGCACAGTCAAACAATGTCGACCAATGTTGCCAAGAAACTATCGAGCAATACAATGTAAACGGCGCTATGCAAAAGGTATAGCCAGATGCGGCGAGTACGGGTCAACTGGCGAGTATACAGGACTGTCGAAAAGGAAAAGGTTTTTTGACACTTATGGTACTCAAATGTGTATTAAATCGTTACTGGTGATTCTGTCGCAATTATTGTCTGATATTGAGCACTTATCATGAAAAAATATAGGTGTTGCTCATGCAGAGTATATCAGAGACAGTGCCCAATCAATACACAATATGGTTAGTCTGTAATATCCATCACAAATGGTGCAACCTCTGGAACTAAGGCTGACCAACACTATGCTCGTTTTGGCCCACCCTTGAAACTATACTACCTGTATCTACCCCTGTCATATGACCGAGTAAATGTCTCCCTAACGCTATGTCTTGATGTAACATGTTTTTGACCTCTACAGCCTGTGATAATGTTTAAGCCGATATATTGTATTTCTAATAACTCTATTAGATAGATCGTGACTCCCAGCCTTAGTTCCAGAGGTTGCACCATTTGTGATGGATATTACAGACTAACCATATTGTGTATTGATTGGGCACTGTCTCTGATATACTCTGCATGAGCAACACCTATATTTTTTCATGATAAGTGCTCAATATCAGACAATAATTGCGACAGAATCACCAGTAACGATTTAATACACATTTGAGTACCATAAGTGTCAAAAAACCTTTTCCTTTTCGACAGTCCTGTATACTCGCCAGTTGACCCGTACTCGCCGCATCTGGCTATACCTTTTGCATAGCGCCGTTTACATTGTATTGCTCGATAGTTTCTTGGCAACATTGGTCGACATTGTTTGACTGTGCTTTCTATATTGCGATGCATATGCTGTATAATTGGACTTTCTCCTCTACATGGGCTAGTATCGCCGAGTACCACCATTGCAATACTTGCTCGTTGCCTAGGCAACACTTACAACTTCTACACCCCGGCCGGGGATGCGCATGCGCTGAGTATCTGAGTCACTTCCGGTTCACGCCGATCCACTTCCGGTCATGCGCCGTTGACCGAACAAGACGCCAATACTTAGTGATTCACAACTTGGACTGTATAAAAGGTGAGACACTGTTGTTTAGGGCTCTATACCCCTGAGGAAGTTGCCCTTTGTGGCGACGAAACGCGTGGGGAGCCTATTGCCTCTGTCTTTGCCTACCTCCCTCTACTGTTTGCGGACCTGTATGTGGTAATCTCTCATTTTTTACCTTTTGTCTACCCTTGATCATTGTCACGTTTACCAGTATATTGGCACCAGCATAGATTATTGCTTATATACTTTTACACATAGCACTTATGGCACTTTATTTTTACGCTATGATCAGGTTGAGAGCTTTTTGGGAGGCGCATTGTCACCACTGAGTGACTGACAGTAGGCAGTCACGGTGCACCTATACCAGGTCACTGTACATTGTTCTGGGATGTATATTATGTGTTTTAAATGATTTTAGAAATGTCGTTATTTGTCTGCTTTGTATCAATAAAGATTTGATGGTTTTGTTACACCATTTGAGCCGTTTGAATGCACTCTTCTTCTCTTGCTTGAGCTGTATCTGTTTTTTGTGCATTGGGCTCGTATATACTTGGGCTGTGCTACACCCTACGTTTTGTTGTAGACTCTACAAATGACTGATAATAAGAGGGAGAATACAATTATCTGTTTGCGCTAATTGTTAATGCCATATAAACAGCTTGGCTTAATGTTGGCTTGCACAGCAGGAGGGGAGGTTTGCTTTTAGGCCCTCGTCTCTTTGTTCTTCTGTCATATTGATCACACTGCTGAGACTTTGGCAATTATTACAATTATAGTAATGAAGGCGGTTGTTTCATCCTGATTAAGTCTTAGCAATTTTGTGGACCCCCTGGGATAACAATTTCTGAAAAATAGAAAGTATATTCTGTGAGAGAGCAGAACCTTATCGAATTTATTGTTATCAGCATCATTATTATATGTTCAACTTATATGGGTAATAAAAATTCCTTCAATCTAACACCCAATAATGCAGAAACTCTGAGTGGGTCTAAAACACAGAATATTATAGTTTTTTTCTCCTTTCTGTTTGTTCCACTCCATCTTGTGGTTTACAGATTGTTTTTGTGTTTCTGATTTTACTCTGCTCTTACTTTTTTTTCTTAACTTTTTTTTCTTAATTTACAGAATGCTTGTTTTTTACATGGTACATTTTACTTCCTGTTGGTGCCATTCAATATATCAGATTCATGCAAGTTGGAGAAATTCACACTGGCAGCGCTTTTTCATTTTTCTCACGTTTTTAGTTAGGGTTAAAATGCAACAACGCCTTTCGGCACCGAAGTGCCTTCATCAGGTTGGAAAGAGCAGTAAAAACTGTTATTCTCTACATCTAAATTGAAACACTACAGTTTTTGCGTCCCGTGTTCTTTCTTTTCTTTGATTCAGCAAATCAGTCCATCCAAACCCTCCGTTTAATATATCATACAACATTCAATGTACTGGGAATTGGAAAAAAAAAAAAACAATTTTACAGCTTTCTTTTTGAAGTTTTAAGGAAAAGTCCCTCCTATTCTTTTGTTCAATACAATCACAGAGATGTAAAATTTGTATAATTTTTTATAATCCTTAATTTAAAAAAAAATCTATCGACTTGTTCTATTACCCATGACTTCACTATAAGGAGCTGGGTACTGATCCAAAATAACGGCATAACTGTTTAGGAGGATTCCTATGCCATACACTTATCACACTTGACATTTTCTTTTAAAGGACTGTTTGTTCAGATACTATTGTGAATAACATTTTGAGTGGTTGTCATAAAAGAAATGTGATGTTTGGGGGTGTGATCTCTATTTCAGATATGAATTAAATCAGCACCATTCCATTTATATTTTAACATTCCTTTATTTTCTCCTCTACTTTGCATATATTTTATGATGCCCCACTTGACCAGCCAAAGACAGAGGGAGTGCTCTTTGATTGTCCCATCTATATGTATTTTCCCAAATGACCTGAGAAAGCATAAGTCTGCTGTAAGGGAGGCTGAGCTCTAAGCTTCTTTTTGTTATAACTGTGTGACAAGAACCCAAGTTGTTATTAGTAAATGTTATTATGTCCTCCTGTGCATAGTATGTGTGGTAAAGTCCACCATACAGTAAGATCTGCTACCTGTGACAAGTGACAAATAGATCTCCATTAAATCAGAAAGAGGGTGACTGGGGACAGATTGACTGTTGCTAGGCAACCATTCCAATTTCTGAAATAAGAAAGAAAAAAAATTAAGAAGACCTTAGTGGAGCACATAGGAATACTTATTTTGGCTAAAGTACCCCTTTAATAAGAAATGGCCTTATATTCAATAGTTCATTTGGCGCATTGGTAGAAATTTAGTAGTTAGAATTCCTACTAAATGCGTACATCTACTACATCACACTTGTCTGTCACATTCTGGATTATTAGGATATTTATGTATATAGCAGTCTTTGGCTCTTCTTACTCGCAGAGATGCTTCAGAGACTCGGTCGATCCTGTGAAGAATCTCTTTAAATAAAAGAATAGTAGTTGGGTGAAATATTAATGGTTTGATTTCTTTGTTTCTTCATATTTGAAGGAGACTTACAATATTTTATCTTTTCTTCAATGAAGGTCAAAGTGATTTAAATGCATTCTGCTGAATTATTCATGTCAGGTTCTCCCTGTAAAAGATAAGAATTGATTTGAAATACTTCAGCTTGAGTTCCAGAAATATTTTTCTTCTGCTTAACACTGAGCCTTGAGGCCTCAGGATATGTCAGGCTGTTTAAAGGTGCAATCAATAGGTTCTATCAGCAAGACTACCCTGTCATTCTGCGTGTATCCTATTCTGATCATAATATTCAATGCTGAAATTGTCAAACATCCAGTGTAGGGCTAAACAGTTTCAATTCTGGATTATTTGGATACAAATCAATAGTCAGAGCTGGTCTTTGTAAGGGTAAACATTGTTGGCAGTCAAAATACGGACTGCATACAGCCGATGCTTTACAGGAAGGACATCAACCCTCAAGGACACTAAAACAAAGTACATGGGTCTTCACTTTGATCTACAATACACCTGCAGAACTACATAGGTCGGCTTCCTTTGGGTTGGCACTTCAATCATTCAGGAACCTTGCAGGGTTTTTTATTCTGGATTGAGGTCTGAGTACTAGACAACATTAGTAAATGTGTTCCTCTGGCCTTAGATGAGAGGTCAGCATGAATGCACAGGACATGGTTATGAACTGTAAATGAGCTAAAGTATGGCCCAGTGTCCTAACAATGATTCATATCCTGCTCATGTTTTATGACTCACATATACACAAATAAGGATACAGCCAGGGCGTCATTTGTGAAATCAGCAGCAGAACAGTAATAGCACCTTACTTTCCACCCGCAGAGGGTGTGGGCTGGAGATGGGTCAGACATGAGCTCACAGAGGGGATTTTGTGCTGAAGTATTTATTTAATCACCAACAAAGTGATTATAGCATGGTTTAAAGGGAAAGTACTACTGCTACTACATTTAAACATAATACCATATTTCATCTTCTCTTATCTGGGGAAAAAATGGCTGACAACTTATATGACCACTATTAGAGATCCTCATGAAGTAACTACCCAACCTTCTCAGACTACCCAATGATTAATTTGATTGAATACTTTCTCTCACACCAATATATAATGTTACAAATGTGCCTTTTAAAAGTCAGCGGAACCATAAGAGTAGAAACTATTATTGTGACAATATTGGATGGTACATGGCTGTATAACACATACAACTATGATACAGAAGTCACATATACTATATAGCTGTTTCTAGATTTTCACTGGGCAGATATATAACCACATACTCATAGTTGTAAGCTCTTGTGAGCAGAGCCCTTACTCCTATTGCTCCATATTACTGTGTGTACTCTGTAATGTAGTATTGTATTTGTATATGTCCCCTATGATTTGTACAGCGCTCTGGAATATGATGGCGCTTAATAAATTATTATTATTATATAATGTACATATAAGACAAGTTTCTAATGTATGAACAAATCATGTCAGTTATCCCATTGAGGAACACTAAAGTCAGTCTCTCCCCACCCTAAGACCATATACAATAACTTAGAGCCAAAATTTGCCTTGCACGTCTAAACAAAGATAGACTTTGGTTGTGGTGTAAAATATTGGGGCACATTTACTTACCCGTCTGGAGTTGTTCAACAAAAGTGCATTGTCTGTGTATAATGCACTGTGCTGCGATTCACTAAGATAGTGCACCCGATATCCTGCATGTGTCGCTTCCCCGCTCAGGTCCGACACAGTTCACCTTCTTCGTGGTGTATGTAAGTGCAATTTGAATGTTAAATCCCGCGCTCAGTCCGAATCAGTTAGATCGTCCGATGGCCCACCCCCCGATTTCTGTTGCATGAAAGCAGGCCCAGCTGCGCCAAAATCCGATCGTGTGCGACACAATCCCCTGCTAAATAACTGTCACAGCCGTGCAATCTCCGAAAATGTCGGAGAATCCGACTAAAGTGCTGCTGTGGACCCTTAGTAAATAAGCCCCATTATGTGTATATACATACATTCATTAAATTACAATACCAGTTGCTTTTAGGAAAACATTCTAACTTTTAACCATAACTTTATAGAAAACTACTTTATGTCTAAAGCCCAAAACTGAAAATATAGCACTTACCATATTATGATGGAGTTCTTTATCTTTGTCAATATACAGTGTACATGAGGCACCGAAGCTCAGGTAGTAAAGTGCTGTACTGAAAAGAGGCCACTAGACAGCCAATCACTGCATACATATCATTGTTTTACCAGTAACAAGTTCATGCTGATTGGTTGGATCTTCTTATCAATCACATGTGCAGCACATCACCAGTGCACGTAGTAATGTATATTAAATATATCAAATGTGTTGAAAATCCTTTATTTATTTATATAGCGCCATCATATTCTGTAGCGCTTTACAAATTCTGGGGAACATATACAGATAAAATAAGATATTACAGAGTAATATCAGTCATATAGAACAATAGGAGTGAGGGCCTTGCTCGCAAGAGCTTACAGTCTATGAGGATGAGGGGGGACACAAGATGTGTAAGAGCTTGTATAATGGTTCAGTCATTCTTTATAATGGAACGGAATAAAAATAATTTAATACATAAAATGCTTCTGCTTGAACCAGCCATCAGCCACATCTTATATACAAGGTCAATGTGACTGCAGAGAAGCCTGGAGCTTGGTACCTGGCATTTTTTGGATAACTGACTGGGGGAGTTATGGAATATTGTAACCATAATGCAGTCAGGTTGTATCATTCTTACAGGTTTAACTCCTGCAGACTGCATGTGTTTTAGGGTTGCTGGTTTTGTTTTCATGTGGCAGTGAGACAAAGGGACATTCCTTGAGTGTAATGAGGCTGAAGGAGCTGGCCCAAGCTTTTGACTGTTGTGGGAAAGAGCAGGTGGGGGTCATGTCTGATTCTTGTAAATCAAGCTTCTGAGAGGAGAGGGCTTCACTTAGGAATCCCTGGGAAATCATCATTTACTTGGCCTAGATATTATTTGTATCCGTAGCCCGGCTTATAGGAATGACAGTAATTCCAGAATTGAACTAGGGTTTGTGTAAATGTGACTGTGCCGCCCTCACGTCACATATTGGTCAAGCAGCTGCCCACCACTTGTGGAATTATGACAAAAGTTCACTGGGACAACCCACACATGCATTCCCTGCTGGAGGTCACTGCCTGCAGATCAGAAATTAATCATAAATAATACATTAGCCTTACTGATTCTCAGCCATTTAGCATTGCAATTGCGAGGCTATCATGATGATCAGTAACACATTACAATGGTGTCTTCTCAATTCCCCCATTCACCAAATACACATGCCATAAACGCAGTTTGTCATCTGCAATTAGTTGAATTCAAACATTTGATGGCCATCCTAGGACCTAACCCATTATACAAAAATGGATTTTCAACTATAGGAAGCAACTAATGAAGACCAAGCAGTTTGAGGGCCAAACATAAACACACAAATGCATCATATGATAATATAGTGATGCTATCTCAAGTCCATTTATTTTATCCTTCAGTGAGAAAATGTCTACTGGATCAGTCAGCTATCATAAACTTTCATTTTATGCATGAAGAAGTTCACCATTTCTGTATAGCAAAATATCTCTACTGCTGAATATGGGGAAATAAGTTATGCGGAGTTCAGCAAATATTCTCTTACAGGTGCTGCATACATAAATACAGTACCAAGATGACCAAGAGTATTAGATCTTTTATCTTTTTAACTGCAATGGTCCCATAGGTTATAGGGCCATCAATAGATTATTACTATTATTATTATAAAGTGAAACAAAAAACACAAATGCTAACAACATCCAATTCAGCAAAACATCAGGATGAATGGCCTCGATCAAGGTGTTGATGGATGTATACATCTTTAGTCGGGCTAGCAGGAAGATGTAAGCTTTACCAATAGGAATGCATGGAAGGCTGTATAATTTGACCTAAGATGAAAGACCTTGTAACCAATGAAGGAGAACGACAGACATTCAGGCATGTCTGCTGTGCAAAACCCAACTGATTCCAGTTTTTAGGACAGGACACATTGTACATACAGTGTGTGTGTGTGTGTGTGTGTGGGGGGAGGGGAGGAGGGATATTTAGTCAGCCACCAAATAAGCAGTTCTCCCACTTAAGTTCTCCCCGTAACTGACATCATAGTGGACCTTAACTATGAGAGACAAAGTGAGAAAACAAATCCATAAATCACATAGGCTGATTTTTAGAGATGTTATTTGCAAATTATGGTGGGAAATAAGTATTTTGTCAGTTATAAAAGTTAATCTCAATACTTTATTATATATACTCCGTTGGCAATGACAGAGGTCAAACGTTTTCACAGGGTTGGCACACATTGCTGCTGGTATGTTGGCCCATTCCTCTATGCAGATATCCTCAGGAGCAGTGATGTTTTTGGGCTGTCGCTGGGCAACACAGACTTTCCCTCCAAAAGGATTTCTATGGGGTTGAGATCTGGCTAGGCCACTTTAGGACCTTGAAATGCTTCTTACAAAGCTACTCCATTGCCTTGGCAGAGTATTAGTTATGCTGGAAGACCCAGCCACTTTAAATCTTCAATGCCCTTGATGATGGAAGGAGGTTCGCACTCATGTCATCCTCGGTCCTTTGTAGAGAAGCATGATGTTGCCTACCCCATTGTTCACAGTAGGTCTGGTGTTCTTTGGATGCAACTCAGCATTCACACTCCTCCAAACACAACGGGGGTCATTTACTGAGGGCCCGATTCGCGGTTTCCCGACGTGGTACCCGAATATTTCCGATTTGCGCCGATTTTCCCTGAATTGCCCCGGGATTTTGGCGCACAAGATCGGTTTCTGGCGCATCGGCACTGGCATGCACGCGACGGAAATCGGGGAGCGTGGCCGAACAGTAACCCGACGGATTAGGAAAAACCGCCGCATTTAAAAAAAAAAATTGGTCGCACGGGCCATACTCACATGCACCACAATGAAGACGATGAACTCCGGGGCACCTCGGCAGACTTCGGCGCAGCAGCAACACCTGATGGACATCGGGCACAGGACCTTCATGAATAGCCGGAAGACCCGAACGCTCGTCAGAGAAGCTGCCGCTGGAACGCGAATGGACCGGGTAAGTAAATGTGCCCCAACGAGTTGTGTTTCTACCAAACAGTTCTACTTTGGTTTAATCTTACCATATGACATTCTCCCAATACTCTTATGGAACATCCAAATGCTCTTTAGCAAACATCAGACGGGTCTGGATATGTATTGGATTAAGCAGGGAAACACGTCCGGCACTGCAGAATCTGAGTCCCTGGCAGCGTAGTCTGTTACTGGTGGTAACCTTTGTTACTTGGTCCCAGCTTTCTGCAGGTCATTCACTAGGACTCCCCGTGTGGTTCTGGGATTTTTGCTCACTGTTCTTGTGATCATTTGGTCTTCCATGTTCTAATTATTGCTCCAACTGATTTCTTCACACCAAGCTACTTGCCTATTGCAGATTCAGTTTTCCCAGCCTGTTGCAGGTCCACAATTTTGTTTCTGGCGTCCTTTGACAGCTCTTTCATCTTCACCATAGTGGAGTTTGGAGTGTGACTGAGGTCGTGAACAGGTGTCTTTCATACTAATAACAAGTTCAAACAGGAGCCATTACTAAAGGTGGGGGACAGAAGAGCTTCTTAAAGAAGAAGCTACAGGTCTGTGAGTGCCAGAAATATTGCTGGTTTGTGGGTGACCAAATACTTATTTTCCACCATAATTTGCAAATAAATAAAAAATCACACAAACTGATTTCCTGGATTTGTTTTCTCATTTGTCTCTTAAAATTGAGGTCTACCTATGATGTCAATTACAGGCCTCTCTCATATTTTTTAATTGGGAGAACTGACCAAATACTTTTTCCTCCACTGTGCTAGTAAACTCTGTGGGGCACATTTACTAAAAAACAATGCAAACTGCACTTTGGGCAGATTGCCTGTATAAGTGTGCAGAGGGTGCCTGTTCTTCATGAATCTAGCGCCCTCTGCACTGCTCCGACAGAGTGCACCTTTAACATATGGCATTTCTGTCAGAAATGGATTGACTGTGCACCAGAACACCCAGTTTCAGTTAAAAAATTTGTACTGCGTGAATAATACAATACAAAAGGGTCATGTGCAACACACTTGTGGCAAAGGCACTTCTTAAACACATGTACAAAGTTTGACAGAAAACTGGCGCTAGGACCTTTGTAAATGTGCCCCTGTGAATTCAGCAGGGTAGTCTTATACAATCCAACAGTGCAAAAACTGTGGGGTTTGCAAACCACATCTGCAGGAATCTTTGCTTGTTGCCTCCATTGGTAAATGGATAAACAATTGTTTATTTCAGCTCACACTATACATTTTCCATGCATTATAGTGCCAGGATGTGTCTTTTTTTAAGGGAACCTATAACCTTCTTTTACCCCACTAAACAAGCAGCCCCCTCAGGTAAGGTATGAAATATCCTTTCTAGAATTCACTATTTTATAAGAACTAATTTTCCTATAAAAAAAAAATTCTCCAAAATCATGTTAAAATAAGAATACAAGGGCTGGAGGAAAAATATTACTCTAGATGCCTATATCTTGGGCATTGCTAGAGGAACCGTTAGGCTCATGGTAATGTGTGCTACAGAACCAGAGATATGAACAGGTTAAGTTTTAGTTGGAATATGTAAGCTGCAGAACTGGAAAACACAGTTACAAAAATTGTTTTAGTTAAAAAAAGTTGCACAAAAGTTCCTAGTTTTATTTTTCACCACTGAGAGACTGCAGTGAATTTGTACCTTGTTGAAAAGTCAGTTCATTAATCTATCTACCATATCTGCATTCACATTATAAATCTTCTGTAAGTTGTGTGAAGTAAAAAGTGGAGTGGGTTGGCAAATTGCCAAATTGAAGAAGTTCCATTTGTCAAGGTTAAAGAGAACCCGTCATGCAATATTACCCCTCTAATCCAAATATATTTTCATAAACTACCATTAGAAAGCATTGTCTCTATCCCTTCATTGTTCCTCTACATGCCTGTAAACCTAAGCAATGAGGTCCTAAAGCTGTATGCAAATGTCCTGTGAAATGTCCAATGAGTCATTAGCATATTCAAGCTGTCCAGCTTATTCATGAGTGGGAGGCACAGACACACCCCCAGTGCTTGACTGACAGCCTGTGTAAAGAGAACCCATCATGCAAAATAACCCCCCTAAACTAAATATATTTTCATAAACTGCCATTAGAGAGCATTGCCTATATCCCTTCATTGTCCCTCTACATGCCTGTAAACCTAAGCAATGAGGTCCTAAAGCTGTATGCAAATTACCTGTGAAATGTCCAATGAAGCATTAGCATATTCAAGCTGTCCACTCTATTCATGAGTGGGAGGCACAGCCACACCCCCAGTGCATGACTGACAGCCTGTATAATGATGTGAGGCTGTATAATGATGTGCTTCCTGGTGCTGCTGGCCACACCCCCTGCAGCCTGTGTGTGCATGTGTGTGTGTATAGGAGAGATACAGCAGCTCCAGGCAGCCATGTTACAGCAGAACATGTCAGATTCATGTGTAGCTGATGTCTGTGTCTCTCACCTGTATATTAGGAGGATGCAGCATGTCAGCAGATGCAGCACAGACACTAGCCATGCTTTACTATACATTACACACAGACATGAGCAGGGGGGGGGGGAGGGGTAACAGGGGGTGACATCACTGCCTCTGACCATGTGACCAGCCTCATTTACATAATAAAGAATAGATGATTTTACAATGAATAATGTATGAAATAACTAGATAAAGGCTGGGATGGGATCCTTGTGAGCTGCTCCAACAGGTAGTGGTGACAGGACAAGTGACACAGACCTGATGACAGGTGTCCTTTCAGATATTTTTATATTGTAACTAGCGGAAGATAGTAAATAATTGCTCTTAACTATAACAAAAAGAACGGGTTACCAAAAAGAATTTTATTTGTATCTCTCTCTGACTGTTTCTGTCTCTGAGTGTCTCCGACTGACTCTGTCTCCAACTGTCTGTCTCTGATTGTCTCTGTCTCTAACCATGTCTGTCTCAGAGTCTCTGTTTCGTAGCCTTTAACTGACAGTCTCTGTCTCTGATTCTGACATTTGCAGACTGTCTCTCTCTGGTTTTCTCTGCGACACAGTTTGTCTCTGTCTCCGACTGTCTGACTTTCTCCAACTGCTTCTGTCTTGATGATGCCAAGCACCAGCCTCCATTTAAAGTGTCCAGTGGTGTGATTCTTACTTAATCATGACAGATTAAGTCCAGCCCTGTCCTCGTCAGCACCCACACCTGTGTTACTGGAGCAATCACTGAAACAATGTTAGCTGCTCCTTTAAGACAGGCCTGCAATGAAGTTGAAATGTGTTTTGGGGGAAAAAATTCATTTTCTAGGCAAATATTGACTTTGCAATTAATTGCTGTTAAGCTAATCACTCTTTATAACATTCTGGAGTATATGCAAATTGTCATTAGAAAACCTGATGCAGTAGACTTTGTAAAAATCAACATTTGTATCATTCTCAAAACTTTTGGCCATGACTGTACATAGCTCTCCTTTTCGTTTTTTGTTTCCTATTTGCAGTGAGATACTCCAGAATAGCATCTCTAATATTTCCCCTGCAACCAAAGTTAGATTCACAGGTCTGTAGTTTGCAGGCTAACTTTTTTAAAATTTTTTTTGAATACTGGCAACACATTTAGGCCCCTTCCACACTAGCGTTTTTCATGCGCGAGTTTTGCGCGTGCTTTTGATGCGCAGAACTTGCATTGCACTCTGTCCCATGGTTTCCAATGGGTCTTTCCTCATTTGCGTTGTTTTTCACGCGCGTGCTTGCGTTTGTTTTGACGCGCGTCAAAATCGCAGCATGCTCTACTTTTGCGTTTCACGCGCGTTTTTCCCACCCCATTCAAGTCTATGGAGACGCATCAAAAATGCACAGTGAAGAATAGATTACAGATGTTCGGCACATCTGCTTACTTGTCGGGAGATACGCGCGGAACGGTGAGAACAAAATAGCATGTGAAGAACAATATATATGTGTGAAGAAGACATTGCAGATGTATGGAAACATCTGCAATGTGTTCTTTACACACATATATATTGTTCTTCACATGCTATTTTGTTCGCACCGTTCCGCGCGTATCTCCCGACAAGTAAGCAGATGTGCCGAACATCTGTAATCTATTCTTCACTGTGTTCTTTACTGTGTTTTTCACTTAAATGATCCTGTGTTCACGGTTTTTATTCTATTCTTCACATCTTCTAACTTGTTGGGATTATAATATACGCGCGCGGAACAGTGAAGAATAGATTGTAGATGTTTGCATACATTTGCTAACTTATCTGAAGACATTCTTTTTCAATTAAATAAAACATTTTATTCCCGAACCATGGTCCCTTTGAAAAAGTCCCATTGACTTAAAAACACGCGTGAAAAACGCACCGAAAACGCAAAAATCCGCGAACACGCACGTGAAAAACGCAAAAACGCTAATGACTCCAAGGAAAAATGGAACAAAAACGCAGCCAAAAACGTCAGTTTTTCACGCATTGCACCCTCATGTGAAATGCAACGCTAGTGTGGAAGGGGCCTTACTGTATGTAAGTCCAGTGGAACAGAACCTGTTCTTAAGAATTCTTCCAATATTAAAAAAATGTCTATCACAGTACATGCATCCTATGCAGTAACCAGAGGTGTATCTAGGCCTCGTGATCCATTTTAGTGGTTTTGAGGTGGCACCGCACTTGGTTAAACAGCTGAAATTTAAAACTATATTTACATTATTCCTGATCATGTTATCCGCCATGGGATAAAGACTGGGTAAAGGCAGTTGAGAAGGTGACATTCAACAGATTGACCCTTTCTTCATCTCACTCCAGGTTATTACTCAGAGGGCCCAAACTTTTAATATTCACTACTTACTATTATTATTTACTATTCATATGTTTATTTGTAAAACAATTTGGGATTGATTTTACTTTCCTTGGCAACATTTCTTTCAGTCTCTTTTTGATTGAATTAGCCCCTTTACGCATCAGACAGTACTATTACGTCCTGGTGCTGCGGAAGGTGAATAGTCACCCGCCTATTACTGCACAGATTGTGGCAGTTAACCCGTTAAGTGCCATGGTCGGACCTGACCACCTCACACCACCTTCCACCCAATATTGCTGCCGACGGGCGCCGTCATCTTGGATGGCCAATCGCCGCAGTTTGTATTAAGATAAATGGACAAACCTGTCAAAAATGCGTGCGTTTTTCAAAAATGCATGCGTTTTTTACGATCTGAAAACGCACTAACTAAAAACGGCCCAAAAACGCCACGTGTGTCTTCACCCTAAGTCTCGTAATAACTCAGTCTTGCCATGTATAATCAGGAAAATTGCTTTATACTGCAATACCATAGTTGGGTATTGCCATTCTATAAAAATATAAAAAAGATTACCTGCCAAGGACACCGTAATGGAAAATGGCCAAATTGACACTTTTTCACCATATTTCCATCCATGAATATTTAAATAAAATATCCAGAGGTCAAACAGTCATTTCGGTCCCAAATACATATAAATTAAAAAGCCAGCATGTCCCACAAAAAAATGACAGCTTACATAAGTTTGTACACCAAAGTCTGAAAAAGATATTGGCCCCAGAATTTGGCAACAAAATGGCAATTTTTTTTTTTTGTACAAAGATTAACATTTTTTAAAATCTACCAAAACCTATATAAATTTGGCATCCTTGTAATTGTATCATCCCAAATAATAAAAAGGAAGTTTTTTTGAAATGTTTTTCCAGCTCATTGCATAGGATATTCAATGGTGCCACTAAAAAGTACAATTTGTCACACAGATAAATGTTTACAGAGATGTGTGAGAACTTGTTAAAATAAAAAAAAGTTATCGCTTTTGGAATGAGGGGAGTAAAAAACAGAATCGCAAAAACAAACCTATGCTCCTATGCTCCCTGTCTGCCCATCTCTGACTAGCAGAATATACTGGTCAACCTGGAAAACCGGATTCATATAGTATCACTACACATTGGAAACATTCCCCAGCTGTATAGAATGTAGGATTCTATCCCCAGAAAGTGACACCATATTTCTAGCTGTATAGACAGGCCGAGACATGTCATTACACAGTGAGCTCAGCTTGGCCCCCTGAGGTGTAACCATGAAGAAGCCTGCACGTCATCAGAAGAGAAATGACTATGTACATTTATGTTACTGGTGCAGAATTTCCCATCTCAGATAACCTCTAAGGGTGATGCCGCACATGGAGTTTTGAACCCGTTTTTGGTCCGTTTTTAAGCAGTCCGTTAAAAAACGCATTGGTTTTTTTAAAAAATGCATACGTTTTTGACTGGTTTTTACCAATTATCTTAATTAAAAATGGTAAAAAAAAGGATGCATTTTTTAACGCATGCGTTTAACGGACTGCTTAATAACAGACCAAAAACGTTTTTAAAACGCCACGTGTGGCATCACCCTTAGTTGACACGTTTTTAAGCAGCCCGTTAAAAAACGCATGCGTTTTTGACAGGTTTGAATAATAATGTATGCTTTTTGTTTTAACGGACTGCTTAAAAACGGGCTAAAAACCCTTAGGGCCGATGCCACACATGGCATTTCTGGTCCGTTTTTAAGCATGCATTTTCTGTCAGTTTTAAAACACATCCGTTTTTGACCGTTTTTCCCAATTATCTGAATAGATAAACAAGTTGCAAGCAGCCAAACGCATGATAAATGGTCAAAAAACGGATGTGTTTTTAAAAATGGACTGAAGACGCATGCTTAAAAATGGACCAAACGCCAGGTGTGGCATCACCCTAAGGACCTGTTCACACAGGGTGTTTGCATTGCTTTTCAAAACGCATTGCACAAACTCCTCCTGAATTCACCTATTGAAGATTGTGTTTACTAAACGAGGAGTGCGCATACGTCATATTTAGTAAACATGATATAAACACAATCTTATTTCTATAGGTGAACTCAGGAGGAGTATATGTTATGCACATTGAAACGTAAGGCAAATGTCACATGTGAACGTGTCCTAAAAGTTATTAGTAGTGTAGATTTGTACCGTGTTAGGCATGGAGAACAGAAGAAGAGTGAAGAAATCAGGCGATACCTTTTTGAGGCTAACCGAGTATATTTGATGGTGAGCTTTCGAGAATACTAGTTCTCTTCATCAGGCATGATGTTATGCATGAAACAAAAAATTCACAGCTATCACAGAGCCCCAAGTTTTCATAGAATTATATAATTTTTAGGGACTAAGTAAAACAACATCCCTAGATGTGCATATGTCAGTAGCTTTGGCTACTGTACAGCACAGATATTTCTGCGAGTTTAATTTTTTGGATCCTGTAAATAGTATTACAGAGTAAACCCAAAGACTATGGGAAAAGCTGTTGAGAAGACTTTTCAAGAAAAAAAAAAAAAAAGGATGAAAGGAAACTGAATTTTGCTTTCAGCAACAGGGAAATAACTTGCCTGCATCACCAGACATTAATAAGAAGCTGCCGCAGGGGAAGCAGGTGAGCATCGGATTAGTCACTGGCAGCATTGATATAATACTTGTACCTGCAATCCAAATCCGCCCATGCAGCGGACACCCCCACTGTGTGCAAATGTGGAGGACAGGAAAACAGGTATCTCGTGTGAATGGAATCAAGGGGAATGATCAGAACAGATACAATACAGGTCTCCCTCTATACAAAGTGACAGTAAATATAGTTTATATGGGTGAGAAGTCATGGAACCACACCCAATATTTACAAAGCCTGCTGCTCTGTCCACAGACTATACTCACTCACAGCAGAACTAAATACTTTGGAGACAATAAAGCGACCAGCAATTTGGCACCTACATTTGAATTTAACTTCTGACTTGAAGATGTTCCCCTTAAAAGACTGAAAGTGAACCTGTCACCCGGAATGTGATTTTCAGCTAGTGACATGTTCCTATCATCAGTTATGCTGATTTAAAAAAAGCCTTTGTCAGCATCCTGAATAATTTCAGTAGTTTATGCAAGTTTAATTCCCATTACCCCTGCCCATTACACCCTGCCAGCAGCATGTAGCGAGTCCTGGTGGAGGGGCAGCTATAGCCTGTGCCAGTCTCCTTCCCCCTCTATCAGGTGCATTTTGCAGAGGAAGGTGTGGGGGATGCATGAGGAGACACAAGCACCCAGGCTGCCCCAACCCTCAGGGTGATGTCAGACGTGCCATCTTAGCTGTACAGGCGGTCCCCTACTTAAGGACACCCGACTTACAGACAACTCATAGTTACAGACGGACCCCTCAGCCTCCTGTGACCTCTGGTGAAGCTCTCTGAATGCTTTACTATAGTCCCAGACTGCAATGATCAGCTGTAAGGTGTCTGTAATGAAGCTTTATTGATAATTCTTGGTCCAATTACACCAAAAATTTTGAAACTCCAATTGTCACTGGGGCAAAAGAAAAAAAATTGTCTAGAACTTCCATTATAAAATATACAGTTTCGACTTACATACAAATTCAACTTAAGAACAAACCTCCAGACCCCATCTTGTATGTAACCCGGGGACTGCCTGTATTTGCAAATGCAGACCAAGCCGCACCCACCGGGGCCTGATCGCATCAGCGTTTCTATGGAAACGCCTGCGATCGGGAAGGAGAGACCGGTGTTTTGCATTAATTTAATGCAAACCACCGGCAGCTCGTTCCCGATCGCAGGCGTTTCCATAGAAATGCCAATGCGATCGGGCTGCGGCCCGCCGCGGTGGGTGCGGCTTTGTCTGCGTTTGCAAACACAGACAAAACGGCATGTGTGTCACCACCCTTAGGCCAGCGGCACACATGGAGTTTTGAACCAGTTTTTAAGTAGTCCATTAAAAAAAAAAAACACCACATACGTTTTTGACCCGTTTTAATTAAGGTAATTGGTAAAACCGGTAAAAAAAACTGCATTTAACGGACTGCTTAAAAATGGCCCAAAAACGGGTTACAAACGCCAAAGGGTGCGCCCACACGGTCAGTTTCAGATGCAGTTTTTGATTCCTAAACCAGGAGTGGAGTAAAACGAGGAGGAGGAGCAGCAGCTTTCAATTATTTGTCTCAGCCCGTAATCATCCACACCTGCCTTTGGCTCCAAAAACTGCATCTGAAAAACTGTATATGTGGACACAACCAAAGGGCGCGTTCACACGTTGCACCTTGTTTGCATTTTCCTTGCATTTAAAATGCATTACAACAGCTGAGAAGAGGTGATTTGCCTAATTACATTACCGTTTACATTTGTTAACGCAATATTAATGCTTGTGTTAACACTTTGTCAACACGTTTACATCGTGTTTACAATGCATTTTGTAAATGTAAACAGTAGTGTAATTGGGCAAATCACCTCTCCTCAGCTTTTGTAATGCATTTCATATGCAATGAAAACACAGGCCAAAACGCAACGTGTGAACGCACCCAAAGGCGTTTTTAAGATCTAAGGCTATAAGAACCTGCCACTAGCTAAAAATTACAATCCTGGTGACAAATTAGCTTTAAGGACATGGCTAACTCTTTTTAATCAAATTCTACAGACAATGTTGTGATAATATCTTGTGAGATATGATCAGGAACAGTTACAAAGGAGTTGTTCACTTTCTGCATTGCTATTGTTTGTGTATTGAAAAGTTTATTTTCTGTGTAAAATCCTCACGGTTTTGCTTTTAATTTTTACTTCCAATAGATAAAAACTGGTCCATAGTCACGCCATGTTACAAAAGTATACGGCTCGCTATAACCATACAGCTCTGATACTTTTTGTGATTCCAACAAGTCCTGCACCTGTGTGACATCACATGACCAGGGACCGGTTTCTATCCATAGGACGTTAACAATGAAACTTCCTGTTGAATAACATTGAAAACTGAGGAAATGATACAGAAAATGTATTGCAAAATTGTATAACTTTAAAATGCACAGATAATATATGCTAAAAGTGGACAACCCCATTAAATCTTCAGATGTGAATAGGAATGAGGCAATTAATGTGTTTTGTCATCCTGCCTGTGATGTCATTACATATAGAGCTACTCACGGGATAGTTGCGGCCAGTATGGCTGCACAGGCTGGGCTAACCCCACAAGTAAACACTTAGTGTAAAATAAGACCAGCGGACACAAGAAGCTTAAAAGCAAGATTCATGTTGTCTTGTTGAGATTTACATTGAGCGGTAAGACAGAATACACTCGCTTCTATTTCTTATTGTGCAAACATCAGGTTGGAGAAGAGACAGAGGTTCCGAGCTAATAAAACAAAATGTCAGAGCCGATAAGAGACACAAAATACTTCACCAGTGCAGGAACTTGCATCAGTCAATACTTGACTTGGAGGAACATAATGAAGATTATCCTGTCATGGTCGCCAGCAGTCAGTCAGGGCCTGGCATAGACTTGTATGACTGTGCAGCTGTCCCGCTGAACCAGGAACCTTGGGCTTCATTGTTAAATGGTAAATCTAAGTCAAATATTCTCGATTTTAAAAGTTAATTTCCTATGACTGCTATTAAGGTCACTGATACAACCTCCATTATACCCCCACTTAAATACCGTAAGCCACAGAGACCCTGCACTGGTGCTACTATGTAACCCGTAATATAGGCTTTCTAGTTTCATTCCTTTTTTTTTTTCTTTAATATACATGGATATGGCTGAGTGCATGCCGCTATGTGTATCATCTTTATGAGGCTCAGGTAAGGTTCTTGACATAAAGACAGTAGACAAACATCAGATCCAGACCCTTCAACATATTACAGTAAACACTAAAGTAGTTTCTTAATTTTTCTTTTTTAAATGAGACATTAATGAAAGTAACCTGTGGGGGAAGGGTGCAAGAGCGATGATTAAACCAAGTATAAAAGAGCAATGCCGTGCTCTCTCGAAATTACTGAATGTGAATCAAAGCCTTTGTGAGTTCCATTAGTGCTGTAAACTATGATAGGCTGTCCTAAAGCAGGGCCGCTCACCGATCTTGTGTACGAGGGGCCTTCAACTGTATAACAGATGTGTCGACAAACTGCGGAAATTTTATTCATCATCTTGAAAAAGTTATGACACTCCTACATAGAGTAAACATCCTTACAGGTCTCATCTTCAGCCCATTGCACACAAGCAAGTTTGGTCTGACAAACTGGCATCTGGCTATGAGATTTCTTGGACTGAAGCTAGAATCACTAAATGACATTCTGAATTCAGGTCAGTGATTCTATGTTCTAGGTACATCCTGCAAGTGCACATGGAAAACTGACTGCGCTCAGAGATGTATTGATCAATACAAGATTGTTGCAGGTCTATCACCAGACACCAAAGTGTTACACTAGGGCTGTGACTGCTTCACAGTTCACCAAGTATAATTACAGCTTAGCTTCCATGGCAATCCATAAACAGGCCATGTGATGAAAGTTATAATGTCACCTCAGATAGCTGATTGATAGGGGACCCCCTAAAAAAAAGGTGATCCTTAAATGAATCCCAGAATATCTTTTAATATCCTCAGTACATGGTGCGAGAATGAATAAATGCAGCCTAAGTAATAATTGACCTAGCAGCATTTAAGATGTAGGAGGCACATGTACCACATAACCTTGGCAGGACTCTTCATTATAAGAGAATTGAATGCTTGTTCAGCTGAGAGAGCTGCAGGTTCCCGCTGTCCAAGTAGACAGATTGGTTTAAGCACTAAAAGTGTGGCACAAAATACAACAAAAAAAAAAATAAAATGAAGCAGTCAGACATCCCTCCACTCAAACTATGCATCCCAAGCTTCTGATCCAATAAAAGGTTTAAAAACCGTTAATTTCTTTTGTGCTTCTAAAGTAAAATAAATGCATACAGAAGCACAGACATCAGCCCTCCCCTCTTGGGTAATAAATACTGCAGAAGCTTACTTCTTTCAAGTCAAAAACACAGTGTAACAGCCAAAGCGCTGACATCCTCAATTAATAAAATTAAAATAAAAAAAAAACACACAATATAAAGTCTGTGCAAGAATATCCAATAGAGAGCACAGACTCCACCAGCCAATGTCCCAACTGTGCTCCCTGTGTATAGCAGTCGGGAGTGTCAACAAATGTGTTCTCAGAAAAAGGAGTGACAAAAATTAAAAAAAAACAAAACAAAACATCTCAACATAAAAGTTACTGCCAAAAGAAAACACTCTTGCTGGTGAAAAGGAGTCCACTCTCCATGTGGCTGGCCACCATGTTGTATTGGTCGGTTTGTGGAAATAGTCAGCAGCCAATGGCGAGAGTCTTAGAAGAAGGTGGAAATTAATTCATATTAGAATTTTTGAGACTGTAAAAACGTGGGGAGAGTAGGAGGGGAGGAATCCAGGGCACTTCCAACTTCTCCCATCCGTGCTCTGGGATTTGGCAATAGCTGCATCGTGGTTACTGCCTTCGATCTTCTGCCTCTGACCTGGAGAATGCCATCACTACGTCCTCAGCACCTACAATTAAAAAAAAAAAAAAAAAAAAAAAAGAAGAGAAGATCAGTGAAGAGAACAGATACTTGACCATGAAAGTGGTTATGATCAGGATCTGTCACCAACCCTTACTGTTTACATCCTCTAAGAGACACTTTTCCAGTTCTGACACAGATGGGCAGTACAAGACTATCTACTAACAGTGACGGCTAAAAAATTTAGCAGAGTAACATCTATAAAAGGGAAGTTTCCAGTCCAAGGGAGTTACAGATTTATGTACCAACGTAGGAGTCAAAATTTAAGAATGCAGCAATATGTTTATTCACAGCAAGTCTCTTCTGTAAAGAAGAATATGTCCCCAAAATATTCATCTTGTCATTAGGCTTCCTGTCATGCTTGATGTGAGAGAGGGCTGCCTCGCAAGACAGCTAAGAGGCAAAGTTTTCCTTATCCCACCCAGAAAAATCTATTTGCAGATTTAATTCCCAGAATCTACCAGTGGAGTATCGATAGGTGGAAGAGGAGACCCCTATTAGCAGAGCATACTTTCTTCCTTAAATACCAAAAAATAGTGCTACTTGCTTTCTAGCACAGATAGTTCTGCTCCATGTGAATGGAGAAATCGGGATCGGCATGCTGTTTTATCGACTTAAGCTAGATAGATCCCACTCATGTGCTAGTGGAATAGGGCTTTGGCACATGATGATGTTTGGCCGGTTTTGTCGTTTATGACCACAGATATTTTCTTGCGATCAATCCAATAAAAACACAAGCTGACCTTGGAGGCAATGAGAGTTTATTATCGACGTACTGCTCACACATACGTAAAAGCACACCACAGTTATGGCTTCACTATGTGAATTGCTTTTAGTTTTGGAATCCACATAAGTTCCTCTCCACCATAAACAGATTGCTGGGGCACAGTGCATGCGGTGTATGCTGGTTGGTGGGTAGAGTACCAGGGTTACTCTTCAGTTCCACTAAATCAAATATCCTGCATTATTAAACTCTTTAGGGTCAAAATTCGGATTTGGAGAATTTAAGAGCAAATGGTCTAATGTCACAAATGGTTAAATCCTGATCAATATGACATCCATATTACTCTGCCACATATTAAGGTAGGATAAATAAAATGTAATTTTCATATTAAGACACATAATAAATGTCCAAACATATTTTCTTGACTGAATAGGAGAAGTAAGATACACATTATATTAAAGAATTGCACAGCTACTTTGCGGCTCAGAATTGAGTCGTGCATGCAATGACAGCTGAAGGGATGTGCCAAGAACCAGTGCTTTAATAATCCCCCACCCCCCAGCACAATCCTACTGGGAGCTGCCTCCCTTACCAGCAGAGCGAGTCCACCGCTCTCTCCAGTTACCATGGTGATAGGACAGATAAGCTGCGAGGGCACGGAAAAGCTGCAGGTTGACGTTCAGATACCTAATGAGCACAGAACATTACAGAATTCTGTGGATTTAGACACCTTCTACAGAGGTGCTACAGTGACACAAGGATGGAATATCTCCAGAAACGGTACACTTACATCTGGCATAGACATACACTTTAGAAGGGTTTCCATTAGGCGCACAATATAATATATATATATATATATATATATATATATATATATATATATATATATATATATATATATATATATATATATATATATATATATACACACACCAAAAAATGGTGGCACTCCAAGTTCAGTGAAAAAGGAATTCGTTTATTCTTGAAGGTTGAGCGCCCGATTTTTCCTTAACTGGTGTACAAACATACACACACCTAGCCATATTTGTAACTTAATTTACTCCTCCTGAAATAACATGCAGTGGAGCAGCTGCCTTGTGGTGACCTAGGGATCTTCTTTTGTTGATACACGAATATAAAGGCTAAAACTATTCTAACACGGCAACAATGAGGAAAAAGGTGAAAGGAAACAAACATGTGGACACTGATACATCTGGTGCAATTTAACTTTTTGGCACTTGATGCAATCTGCCTCAATATTTAAAGGGAACCTGTCATCAGCAATTGGTCAAATAAACCACTACCAGTATATTGTCAAGCAGTGTAATACATTCTAGTTTTTTGTTTCTTTCATGACCCAGTATGTTGGCATCATCCAGAAAATCAACTTTGAAGGGTGTTGTAAATTGGTTGTATGAAGTCAAGGAGGAGAATAGTTCAACAATTAAGTTAAGGTGGGGAGCTCTGAACGCCTCCTCCTCTGTGATTGACATCATGCATCAGACTTCAGGAGATCTGGCTAGTGAAGTCTCTGGATGCAGTACCATCAGTTACCATGAAGGGGGCTTCCTGAGGCAGAGAGAGCTTGACTTCATTGTTAAAATCTCTGCCTCCTTGACTTTATACAACCAATTTACATCTCACTTCAAAGTAGGTTTTCTGGATGATGCCACCACAATGGATCATAAAAGGGAAAAAATAGAAGGTGTTGCACTGTTTGACAATGTACCGGTAGTGGTTTATTAGCTCAATTTCTGCTGACGGGTTCCCTTTAAATACATCCTACAGTATCTTCCCTAGGAAAGATCTCCTACTGCCCATATTGACCAGTGGTAAGCAACGCTATTTCTACATACTCAGCTGCAAACGTCAACCTACTGAAAATATATTGCACTGGGGCTGCAAGTAAAAGCTGGCCAAAAACCATCATAAAGCCCTGCAACATTGAAGGGCACCTACCACCACGATAGCCCAAAAAGGGCTATCCTTACGTCCCATTCATCCACCTACCACCCCTTCTACCTTTATAGGTAGAATTGTGGTGGTAGGTCCCCTTTAAAGGGAACCTACCACCACAATTCTACCTATAAAGGTAGATTGAGTGGTAGGTGGATGAATGGGACGTGATGAGAGCCCTTTTTTGGGCTAATCCTCACGTCCCGGCTAGCTTTTAGAAAACTTTAATCCTGGGACATGTCAATTTTTTTAAACAGCTACTGGGGCGTGGAGTAGCCGGACATGAGGCTACAAGTCGCGGCTACTCCACGCCCCAGTAGCCCCTTCTCCTACCATTTAATCTTCGGCGCGCAGCTCTTCGGAACATGCTAAGAACGCCGCTGATGCCGGGGGACTCAGACATGGTTAAATGGTAGGAGTAGTAAACAGGCTACTGGGCTACATGTCCGGCTACTCCACGCCCCAGTAGCCGTTTAAAAAAAAATGTACATATACCAGGATTAAAGTTTTCTAAAAGATAGCCGGAACATGAGGAATAGCCCAAAATAGGGCTCTCTTCGCGTCCCATTCATCCACCTACCACCCAATCTACCTTTATAGGTAGAATCGTGGTGGTAGGTTCCCTTTAATGGATATCAATTTTAACTGCTCACACAAAATTGTATAGAACTCAATGCAATTATCAATAAGACTCAGTAGCACTACTATAGTGCAATCTTATAGGCAGAACAGAGGCAGTGCAGATTTTAGAGGACTTAGCAAGTGACAAGTTCTCCTACACACCAGCCACCTACACCAGAACCATCATCTGCTCATTTACTGAAATACAGTATATAGTATTAGCAATCAGATCCTGCAGGGTTAAAGTACTCTGGAGGGTCTGAAATAAAGGTAAAGTAAAAAAAAAAAAAATGTAAAAAAAAAAAAAAAAAAAAAAATTATATATATATATATATATATATATATATATATATATATATATATATATATATATTATTCCCGACCATGAACACTAATGGAAAATAGCGCTCAAATGTCCGAGTCACCCCTTTCCGCCCCATTTTTCCCATCCCTGACTATTTGAATAAAAAAATGATCAAACAGTAATATAGGTCCCAAACTGATATACATTGATAAGCCAGCACGTACCACAAAAAATAACACCAAAGTGTGAAAAAGTTATTGGCCACAGAATTTGTCAAAAAGGCAAATATTTTCTATGTACAAAATACTTACATTTCTAAAAATTTATTAAAACCTATATCAATTTGGTATCCCTGTGATCGTAGCGACCCAAAGTATAAAGAGATAGTGTCATTTGGAGCGTGGGATAAAACCCTTAAATAAAGAGCCCAAAGGAAAACGCTACATATGTTTTTTTGGTCAATATTACTGCACTTGGAATTTTTTCGCAGCTTTCCAGTATATTGCATGGAATATAAAATTGTGCCACTGAAAAGTATAATTTGTCCCGCAAATAACAAACACTGACACATCTCTGTTTACGTAAAAATAAAAAAGTTATTGCTTTTGGAATGAGAAGAGCAAAAACCGAACACAAAAACAAAAAAGCGCCGAGTCCTGGAAAGGTTAATACCGGTAATTATAAAATTATATATTTTTTATTATGTGAATAAGCCTGTTACCCCTCCCCTCTCCTCCTCCTGTTCATGTCTGTGTAACGTATAGTAAAGCATTGCTAGTGCTGCCTGTGAGAGAGACAGACACCAGCTACACAAATAGTGTATAGGAGTAACAGCATGTCAGGCTGCAGGGGGCGCCAGCACCAGGAGTGTCACATCCCTATACAGGCTGTGAGTTATGTGTATAGGAGCATCTCATACACACACAGGCTGCAGAGGGCACCAGCACCAGGAGTGTCACATCATTATACAGGCTGTCAGCCATGTATATAGGAGTATCTCATACACACAGGCTGCAGGGGGCGCCAGCACCAGGAAGCACCTAGAGGAGCCATTACACCTCACATCATCATACAGGTGTAATGGTGGGGGGTGTGGCTGTGCCTCCCATTCATGAATAAGCTGAACAGCTGAATATGATAATGGCTCATTGGACCCATCTTAGGTTATTTATATACACAGCTTAAAGGAGGGTGAATGCTCTCAAATGGCTGTTTATGAAAATATATTTACTTTTGGGTGGTTAAGCTCTACGGCACAGAGGTACAGGGAATGTATGAAGATGGCTCATGGGCTGAGTCCTCTTCATACAAAGGTGGGGTTGTTGCATATTGCAGCAAACCCCCACCGCTAATAACTGCGGTCGGTGCTTGCACCGATTGCGGCTATTAACCCTTTCATTGCCACTGGCAAAGTCGCCGGCGCATTTTAAAGACGGGCGCCGGCATCTTTATTACGATCGCCGCGTCCCCGAACGTCTTCGGGGGGGTGGGGGAGGGAGGCGGCGATCAGTTATTTATCACTTATTTATCACAAAGTGCCAACATAGAAATTTAATTAGTGATTTATAGTCCCTTCTCTGTCTCAGTTTTCGTTGATACCACCACCTGAGGACACCAAAAAAGCAGAAAATAGTCCCAGGTCGAGCTGTCACTTTAAAATAGCTCTGCGCACAGCAAGTCCTGGGCTGTCTGGGACTGCAGGAAGATACCTGGAGTCATCTCTGGTGATGGCCTGAGTGCCCACGGAAAGGGCTCTGAGTGCCACCTCTGGCACCAGTGCCATAGGTTAGCCATCACTGCCCTAGATGGTCTAAGAATTAGTAAAAAGAAAAAAAAAAAAAAGTTTAAAAAATAAAAAAAAATGTACAAAATATTAATTCAAATCACACTCCTTTCACTAGAACTGATATAAAACATAATAAACAGTAAAAAAAAAATCACAGACACATTAGGTATCGCCGTGTCCCTAAATGCCCGGTCAAAATATAAAAACGGTTACGGCCGGGGTGACCTCCGAGACAGGAAAAGGCGCCTAAATGTCCGAAATGCGACTTTTACACCTTTTTACATCACATAAAAAAGGGAATAAAAAATGATCAAAATGTCGCACCTCAAAATGGTAGCAATGCAAACGTAGGCTCATTTCGCAAAAAATGACACCTCACACAGCTCCGTGCGCCAAAGTATGAAAAAGTTATTAGCTTCAGAAGATGGCAAAAAATTTTTTTCTTTTTTGTACACATTCGTTTAATTTTTGAAAATGTATGAAAACACAATAAAACCTATATAAATTTGGTATCACCGCGATCGCACCAAGCCAAAGAATAAAGCTGAGGTGTTATTTTGAGTGCACAGTCAAAGTCGTAAAATCTGAGCCCACAAGAACGTGACGGGTTTTTTTTAAAAAAAAATTTCCACATTTGGAATTTTTTTTTCAGCTTCGCAGTACACGGCATGTTAAAATAAATAACATTACGGGAAAGTAAAATTTGTTACGCACAAAATAAGTTCTCACACAGGTCTGTACACAGCGAGAAATGAGCGAAAAAACCCTGCGTCCATAAGGGGGGACACATACAGCATAACCACAGTAACGTTATAACCAGTTCTCAGCTACAGATGTCTCCATAAGCCTATTTATGCAAAGTGGACCTCCACTTCAATTAAAAATTAAATAAATTAAAATTGAAAAAATACAAAAGTTTAGCATTCTAAAATAAATTTTTTTAAAATAGCCGCGGAGAAAGCCTCGGCGAAACAAGTGGCAGGGTGTATCTCCCCCTTTTCCGGTCTGAATTTCCTTTATAATGATTTGACACATGTACTATTATTATTAGCAGGCACTAAACTGTTTGTATTGCATTTCTTCGATTCACCTAGGAATAGCTTCCATTGGAGGTGGGTTTCACCCAATTGTGGGCTACACTTTTTTCATATTTTATTCATCTTTTCAATTATTTTGAATTGGCTCTCCATCTCTATTTTGTGCAGTAAATTATAAATATGTATGTATGAGTTCCAAAAATGTTACAGATACAGGCAGTCCTCGGGTTACATACAAGATAGGGTCTGTAGGTTTGTTCTTAAGTTGAGTTTGTATGTAAGTCGGAACTGCATATGTTATTATTGTAATCCCAGCCAGAACTTTTTTGGCCTCTGTGAAAATTGGATTTTAAAAATGTTGGGTTGTCATAAGAATCAATATTAACACTTAGGCTTCATTGCAGACACATTTGATAACTGTTACAGCTGTTTATTGTAGCCTCGAACTAAAGTACACTAAATTACAAATATCCAGAGGTCCGTTTGTAACTATGGGTCGTATGTAAGTCGAGTGTTCTTAAGTAGGGGACCGCCTGTATCAGATTTGTGTACACATCCATCCTTAAAAGACACACTGCAGAAACATTTAAAAAACAGGGGACCCCAAGTCCACCAGAGCTGCCCTAGTGAATATGAAATCCCTTAGATGTCAATGCAGGATTCCCAGCAATTATCTTCAACCACTCTAATCCGTTGTGTCCTGTCAACGATGTACAGGAGATGCTAATTCTGTAGGGATTTTTTTTTATTGGTAGTCGCAAGTATCAAAGCCTGAGGGTCTCAAAAAATTATTTTCTGACTACATATTCTGTTGATGTTGGAATCTTTCCAACTCCTATGATGTAAGGAGATAGGCTAGACACTTTGGCGGTAAAAGCATTCAAGAGCTGAAGAGGGCCTTTCCTTTGTAACCACCTAGTAGTATACATTTGTCAGCTAGGTGATGACTGGTGCCTCCTTGTGTTTGGAGGCAGTAAACCAGACAAAATCTTGCAAGTAAAAATTAACCCAAGGTCCGATCAAGGAGGATTATTAATAAGGGGTAAAGCTCGGCATGGAAATCCCTTAGAGCTATCTAATCCTATCATATACTTATAGGTCGTCTTCGGGCATCTTGTGAACAAGTGATAAATTACAAGCCTGCAGGAGCATGCTGGGAGTTGTGGTTCTAGAGCAGCCGCAGGACTAAAATTCAGCTAATCATCATGCAAAAATCACTGAATGATAATGAACCTTTAAAATGAAAATAATAAAAGTTCCTATAGACTTCCACCATCTGTAGAGCTCTATATAAATCATTTTCTAGGCTGAAGGGTCCCTTTAAAGGAAATCTACCATCAAAATCAAGCATGGATAAACCAGGGGCACTTACTCGAAGCAGATCCTGGACTAGACTGTGAAAATCCTCTCAGATTGCTTATCCATGCCCACCTTCCTTCTAAAAATCTACTGTTTTGATGCTAATTAGCTGGCTTTACAAACAGTGTACACACTGTCTTACCCTTCCCCTGATCCTACAGTGCAGTGAGACGGATGGGAGAAGAAGCAGAGGAAGATCCGAAGTGTGGAAGGTGAGTAAAGAGTTGCTTTTTAATGGCTTCTACTGGTATGCATAACAATAACTGGGGGCTTCTGGAGGGCAATACTGTAATAAATGTGGCTGCTTGAGAGTATATTATTTATAAGGAGGGGAGCTACTGAACTTTGTGTTAACTGATAAAAGAGGCTTCTAACCTTTAATATGTAGAATAGAAGCACCCATTATTCATATAATGTGGGCACTGTTGACTACATATTCATTGGCGAGTCCCAGCTTTCTGACACTGGGGAGCACATTTCTCTCTTGAATCCGTTGATAGTCTTGAGATTTTATTGTACCCTGCACAGAGTCAAGACACCCTGTGCCAGATGCGAGTGACCCTGTAACCACTGAGGTTTTCTTTCATTTAACTAGGGGTACCAGCAATTTTGTCAACAAATGTAGATAGTGTATGTGTGCACATATCTGAGGTTATATATGCATATGTATATTCTGAAGTATAATGGGCGGGATGAGTTGCAGCAGCGAGGGTTTTGGTTTATGGGGTACCGTTCCTAAGTTCACATCAGGGCCCATTGGAGTCTTGTTATGTTACTGCTATTCATGGATATGTTGATGTTGCCATGGAGACTTTAGATAGACTTGAGCAGCGCAGTCAGCTAGGATTTTTTTTAATCATACCTGACTTCCGCCATTGAACTCGGCGCCAGGATACCACATGTAAGGCAGCGCTTGCAGTTAATTACAATGTGTCTAGAGGAATCAGCCCTGGCGTTCTAATTGTACCATCTTAATTAAACTCACCGCAGCAGAATTCACAGGCATACAAGTCCCAGACATCCGCGATCTAATGGTGTACAGACTGTCTCCTATCAGATTTGTTTTAAATTGCAGGCTACAACGATTGCCAAATCATTAACACATGATTCTCCCCGGATAGCTTGGGAAATTATAAAATATCAAGAGTGAATGTACAGTAGCATCAGCCTGTGATTTACAGCAGGGGGAAGGATGAGAGCTATGATTTGGTTGCAGCTGTAATTAAGTATATATTGGAGATATATAGTTTCACTCTATAAAACATTAAAATTCAAGTACAAGCATAATCCCTTCAGTCTTGTGTGTCAGCAGAAAAAAATCCCTAAGGCAAGATGACAGAAGCGATGAGTGAGTTATACGATTGCTGGAGGTAGAGGGTGCTACAGTGGCACCTAGTGGAGAGACGGCAAAACACAGCATGAAAATATGACTGCACCATTGCCAACCTCCTGTCAGCCAAACCAGAGCACATTCAGACATTAATTGTTTGTCCGCCATTGTGGGAGTTGTATATATCAGAGGGGCCACAGGTTTCTACCATTATTTAAAAAAAAAACAAAAAAAAACAGCAGAATTAGTGCATGTTCACAAGTGTTGTTTTTAAAAGTTTGTTCCCAGAAACTTCCTGCAATAATTAAAACACTTTTAAATCAGCCAAATGCATGATAACAACAAAAAAATGCATCCAAAAAACATCACATGAGAACACACCCCTCGAAAACTTATAAGGTGCTACAGCCCAGAAAATTTTCACAATTTTAGCAGCACACTTCTCCGGCCCTGTAAAGAGTTTACAATTACTTTAGTGCTACAACTGCAATATGTCACAAGCCAACTACCTTCCACTTTAAAATACCGAACAGCACCACTATTTCATAAAAGTGATGAGTGTAAATTAGATCAACATGTCTAGCAAGTTGTACTAAATGTATTATGCCACTTTGCTTCCTGCAAGAAGATGGAATGCAACCATTTATTTGGAAGAATTTTGGTGTTATCTATGAGCCAATGCTAAAGATACCATCACTCTCAGGTAATATCCTGCCTCTATGATGATACCTACAGTATTGTTTTCTTAGGGCACATTCACATGGCCTTCTGCGGGACGTACATGTGGCCGCAAATTTACGCATGTAAATTTAGACAATAGCGGCGCCGCGCAGATACGGTGCCACGATCCGGCCCGCACACCGCAAAAAGATATAGCATGCTCTATCTTTTGGCGTGTGTGTGGCCGTACGCCGCTATTCTCTATGGAGGGAAGAGGGGTCACCTCCTCCTCCTCTCCAGCACACGGCGGGCATACCGCGTGTGAATGTACCCTTACAATGGACAACAGCTTCATGATAAAAACACATTGGAGGATATTTATGACTGCTCGTATTCTGGTAATCCTTCTGGCGTATAATTCAATTATAACATGCACCAGACTATAGTAAATTCACCGGCCAGGGAGTCCGGCACCGTACATCCAATTAAAAAGCCATAGAAGTGGCGTAGTGTACAAAGTCACAATTCCCTGGTCATGTGTGACATATTTCTTGGTGAAAACCTCCCCTATAAAGTATGAGTTGAATATCAAAATTCTTTATTCCATTAGGATGACTGCCAGGATTACAAGCATCTAATGACACTCAGGGGTCATTTACCAAGCAAAAGTCTGATCATGATACAGAGTGGATTGGTTGTGGAGGTCGATTAAGGTCAAACATAATGGACAGCTGTACCATATCATCGCTGCATTTCTCATTGCATCTGCGCTCAGACAGATGCTGCCAGGAGAACATGGAAAATATATAGACACTGGAGGATGTGGACATATGAAATATAACAGCAGAATAAGGGTGCATTAACGCCACACGTTTTGTAAACGCAGTGTTTACAGCAATGTAATTAGGCAAATCTCTTCTCAGCTGTTGTGATGTGCTTGAAAATACATGATTTAACACCACATGTATATGCACCCTGAGTGCCTGTCACACATCGGCTCCAATGTAATTGTAATAGAAGAGATAAAGTGAATATATGGTACACCTCTAAGATTTGGTCCCAATTTGGTCCCAATTATTTGCCAGATTTATCATTAGGCAGGATTTTGAGCAGTTGTCTATGTGTTAGACTGGCAGGTTTCCACCAGTTGGATTTATAGTCCGGTGTATGTGCAGAGTCAAATGCCTTCTGATGTGACTATCAGCAGTGTGTGCTCTATGCGAATAGACTGCACCAGTGACACACATGTTTAACATCTGCTCAATTTCTGCCTTTTTGCAATGTTTTTGCACAGGAAATTCTCAGATACCTCAAACATAAAATTGAGCAGAAACTTCCCCCTGTAGTAGCAATGGACCCACATACACCACCTCCAATGTGGGTTGCGATTACATTTGCTCAGTTGATAAATGTGGCGTTGTTGCACATTCTGTGGTGTATTTTTTCCGCCATTGCGTGACTTTAAAGTTGTGTTTTTTCCTCACTAAAAACCTGCAAAAACAATGTTTGCACAAAAATTTGCGACAATTATACGCCAAGAATCTACATAGGACTAAAGATAAAGCTCCCCCATAGAGCAAGTGTGGAATTCACTAGCAGAGCGCTTTTGCAAGTTTATTACCCTGTAAACGGATAAGACAAAGGACAAGGACAGTAAAGTGGTCTAGCCAGTAAAGTATAAAAAGGACCCAGCAAGACTCAATTGGGGCATATAACAATTTTTTTTTTGCCACAGAAAAAGGCGCAAAAAGTCTTTTGAGTCTTATTCTTTATTTGCAAGGGTCATGGTGACAGTAGGGCAACCGGCTCAGACAGATTTACTTACTCTCACACAAGTTTAAAACGTAAAAGGAACCCCCTAAAACACCTAATTTGTACATCAAATTGTTCATGTACAGTACAATGGAAAACAGCTCCAACTATGGACTGCAAAGAAAAAGCCATATGTTCTGTACGAAAATGATATTCTACAATACTATGCAGACAATAAAATAGTCCACTAAATCATATTGATTTTTAACAAGCCAATTATTGTACAGAGGGAAAAATTCTACTTATCTAGCATTTCATAGTGGAATTTACCCTTTTCATAGAGCAATTTACACAACAGGGAACTTCTCTGCAAGCACAATGGAAAATTGATCTTGCACCTTGTGGGAGGTGCACGGATTTTAAAATGAGTTAACATTCAGATACGCAGAGTGCAGGCAAAGCTCAACCAAAATAGCCATCATAATGTTAGGGTGATGGCAGACGTGCCGTCTTGAATGCGTTTGTAAACGCAAACCAAGCCGCAGCCACCGGTGCAAAAAAATGGCGGCTCGTTCCTGATCGCAGGCATAGAAACGCCGATGCGATCAGGCAGCCAAGATGGCATGTCTGCCATCACCCTTCTCCCACCAGCTTCTCCCACAAGCCGAAGTGCTGGAAAACGACAAACCTCATCATCAGTTTGACCGATGGTAGATGTCCAGCATTAGATGCCCATTTCTTGATGTAATGATTCGAACACTTTTTAGTGTATAAGGAAATGGCATATTAGCTCAAAAAGGAACTTTATAAAATGAGCTGGAAGCGCTCAGGTTGAAGTCACCTGAGCGTCTCCGGGCTTCCCAGAGTTATCATATATTCCACCCCCTCTTGCTCTAAGACGTCACCAGACTGCCCCTAGCTCCTCGGGATCTACACTAAAAACTGTTCCAATTAGTGCATAAAGAAACGGTCATCTAACAGTCAAACTGATGTCCTTAAATAATTTAACCAATATTTAGACCAAATCATCAAAAGACCCCCAAATCCTCTGTGTGCACTCAAACATCTAAGAAGATTCCAAGGTGGTGAGTGCCATTTCTTTTCCTCCTCCTATGCCTATCGGTGCATACTAACAAAAAAAACTAACATGGTGTTAGAGCAAGGGAGACGATGGACAAGAAGTGCAGGACATCACAAAAGACAAAAACAACTGCCGTTTCACGCTAAGGTGCGCTTCATCTGGTAGGTTTGTGTGTAAAACACATGCAACAAACAAACATACTGGATGAAGTGCACCTTAGTGTGAAACGGATGTCGTTTTTGTCTTTTGTGATGTCCTGCACTTCTTGTCCACCGTCTCCCTTGCTTTAACAGAACCATGTTAGTTTTTTTTGTGAGTTTGCACCGATAAACATCTAAGAAGATTCCAAGGTGGTGAGTGCCATTTCTTTTCCTCCTCCTATGCCTGCGTTCACACATGTTTTTCTGCAAAAGTCAAATAGAGTACCACGGAAATCCTAAGGATAGTTTGATTGTCAATACCCCCATTTGTCGCCATATATTTATGTATTCTGGAAAAGCTTGACATGTTTGAAGTAGTAGCCAATTCACATGCAACTCTTTTCTGCTACTCTGTGTGCACTAGTTTGGCTTGCTGTTGGTAGTGTCATTTATTGCATATGATAAAGATCGTCAAAGCACAAAAGACTTTTCATTCATGGATATGATTCGGGCAGGAGCACTGAGCAGTCAGTGAAGACAATTGTACAAAAGAAGACATTGGGGGGACACTTTTCTGCCGCAAAAGACTTGAAATAATCAAAAGGTCTTGAAAACTACCAGGCATTGTAATAAAGGAGAAAAAGGGGGAAGCAGCTACCGGCAGATTTAAGAATGGTCACTGGTTGGGACCATGGCTATCTCACACACCGCTTTCATACCCAGAGAAAAAGCTGGCAGATTGTTTAAATCTACTAAGCCTGTGGGCGCTCTTAACAGAGGGAATCCCTGGGAAGAAACTTTTACCTAAACACAAAGTGGCCAGAATTGTATGGAAGGAAGCCACCCAGATTTGTCCCTGTACTAATACCCCGTCGGAGACTCCTCTTTGGCATAATGATGGCTTACCACAGCTACAACAACTTCCTGACAAAGAATGGTGGAGCTCCATAGGAGTCTGTACTTTAGGAGCGCTCTATGAGAATAATGTTTTCATCTCTTTTGACCAACAGAGATAAATTTCAGCTACAGAGAACACATTTTTATAAATATCTGCAGTTGAGGCACGCAGTACAGACGCAATTCCTCAGTCCCCTTGTTACTATCTCCTCATACCCGCTTATTGGAGTCGTAAGATCTCAAGGCCCAGGAGGCATAATTTCTACCATATATTCTCACCTTATTGATAGCAAAGCCACTAAGATGCAACTTCCAGTGATCCAGAAATGGAAGACTCTTATCCGAGAATTAGATGACGAGTTACTTAAAGAGGTGTTGGAATCCCATCTATGTTTCTCCAGCTGTTAATAATAAACTCACCCAGTTGTACATAATACACCAGAGCTATCTAACTCCCCTCAGATTGTTTAAAATGCGAAGACTTGCATCTCCTCAATGCTTAAGATGCTCACACACCTCGCTGATTTTTGGCATATGTATTGGGCTTGCCTATGTATTTAAACCTTTTGGACCTCGGTAGTGAGTGTAGTATCCCAAGTTGCGAATAAACCTGTTCGCAAAACCCCACTGGTATGTCTTTTTGGTGTTGTAGATGATGAACTCTGGACACATCATGAGAAAGTTTTTTTACGAGAAACACTATTCTTGGCTAGGAAAGCTATTGCCCTAAGATGGATGGGTGACTCTAATCCCTCTCTTACACAATGGCTACAGCTAGTAAACCAGATCCCATATGCGAAGGTGATATATAAAAAGAGTGGTTGTATAGCGAAATTTGATAAGGTGTGGCGGAACTGGTGTGACTCCTCACTCACATCACTTAATCCAGAAGATATTTTGTCTCGAGGGAATAGAATCTGAATCACAATACCAAACCTGATAGATAAAACTTTCGTCATGGTAATCCCAACTAATACCGCTTTATAATCCGGGTGGGAAAATGCCCACCAGGTAAAGTCAAAATAATTTTATGTTCTTTTATTGTTATATAGATTTGATCTATGTATAGGATGTTTACTTTATATAATGTGTAATATCTTCTCTCGCTTGCACGCGAGACCAGTGAAATCTTATATTGTTTTATGCATATTTCTCAATAAAACAGTTTAAAAAAACGAATGGTCACTGGTCAATACCATAAATCTACACTAGGGATGGCCTAGTGTGGAAATGTACACCTGTACAGCCGCCCAGCTAAGTGCATCAGGGGGCCGGAGCCTCCTGATGCACCTGGCAGCGCCAAAGCACCACATATGGTAAATCACCACCAGTGGGGGAGATTTATCTAGACTTGTACACCAGTTTTTTGGCGTAAAAGCCCTGAACTACCGGAAGTGCCATAAATTGTCATTATTTCCCAGTTTGTGCCACCTCCACAGCAGGATTGGTGTAAAGGGGTTGCAGGCATCAGCGGAGTTACTACCCTGAGTCCGCGCACTTGTTACTGCATAATTGTGCACCAGACAGGGCCTGGCGTAGAATTGTACGCCGGTACACTGAATAAATTAAATGGTTGGAGACTACTAAAGTCTCTGGTGATGCCGGTGGGGCAGGGACCTCATCATACACCAGCACACAAGATAAAATGTTGCCAAATCAAGATAATATTTGCAAGTAGGCGATAATGCAGGTTCCAGTACATTTACCAAAATCATTTACAGTGGCGTGCACTGTAAGAACTGGAAAAGTTAAGAGATGTTAGTAACAAATGACAGTGGAAGGAAAGGTGAAGAGTCTCCTCCCATCTTTAACCTTAGCTTACACCTACCTTGATCAATTGAGTGCTGAGGCAGCTGACTAAGCTGGCTATTAACCACTCCGGCGTACGACCGCAGGAAGGCCTCTTCACTAGGTGTCAACTACATGAAAAAAACAAAAAAAAAAACAAAGGGTAAATCAAAATAAACAAATAAAGGTTACATAAGTGACTCTAGTTAATAATGTAAACAGGGTCCATTCACAAAAAGAAATACTTACATTAGAGCCCATCTTCCGCAGCATGAGCAAGACCCGCACTTTCTGCTGAACATACATCTCTTCAGACGGAGCCTTCCCGGGGGCCCCCTCACGGTTCATACCCCCTGCCCTGCTTCCTGAAGGAGAGATAATAGGACGGGTGATCTTCACATATGTGGTTTGACAAAAGTCAGCAATAGCATTCTGATTTAACTATTGGCAGGTATAGCCTCCAGGTGACATATGGAAAAATAGTATACAGTAGTGGTTTAGCTGTGCCCCATAAATCCTACAGCAAATCAGTTCAGCAAAGAGCAAGTCACCTTCTAGAGATGCTCTCTTAAAGGGATATGCTTCAATAGAGTTTCCTCTTCTGTTTTTAGTAACCAAAACTAGAGTTTTAAACCTCATGCACACAACGGTATCTGTATATACAGGTGTATTTTGACCGTAAATACGGATGAGCATGTATGACACCAAATCCATACTGTATCAGCATAAAATACGGTGGCCTGGCAGATGACGGATGGCTGACTATTGGCTGCTGACATAATGCACCTCCCACTGGTTCTGGATACTGCACATGTATACGTCAGCATACGATGCACAACCGTATGCAGCGTGTATGCATCCATATTTAATACATTCCCATAAACTTCTATGGGGCAAACAGAATGGGAATACATGAGAAAATAGGACACGCTCTATATTTTTATACGGCTCACTTATGGTACGGTGGGAAATACGGCTATGAAAATGGTTGGCTGTATTGCTCACTAAAACGAACAGAGCCATATGCTACCCGTATATACGGCCGTTTTCATACGTCTGTGTGAATGCAGCCTTTATGAGCAAACACAGTTTCTGGTTACACTGCATATGCTAGCCCTGGGTAGGAAGAGTGCAAAACCATGCATACACAGACTCTCCTGCAGGAGAGACTTTACAACCCACCCTCAAATACTTAAAGGACATCTACCACCAGGATGAAGGATTGTAAACCAAAGACACGGACATTCAGGTTTGTGTCCCCTCTGGCAGTATCTGGTCTTCTTTAAAGAGGACCTTTCTCCTGTAAAAATGGCACTAGCAGCTGCTTACTAAAGTAAGAAGCTCTCAGCGCTACAACAGATGTAGTAGTGTTACACTGCTAGCTTTAGCGGAACCCTCCCAATATAAATGCCGGATTGCACTCAAAGCGATTCAGCGTATACATGAGGGGGCGGGACTAGGAGGCGGTGACTGCCATATCAAGCCTGGCAGTCACTGACGGCACATGGTGTAGGAGGGGCTATCCGGGGGAGAAGCACGGTCTCGGACCGGACACTCAATGCGTCGGGTCGCTTTGAGCGTTCTTATTCTACAGCGTGCAAGTGTTATCGGAGGTTTCTGATTAAGGCTAGCAGTGTAACACTGCTACATCTGTTGTGGCACTAGGAGCTGCTTACTTTAGTAAAGAAGATCAGATCCTACCAGAGGAAGCATACACCAGTAGGTTAACGTGCTGGGATTATAATTGTTGATCCTGGTGGTAGATGTACTTTAAAAAAAAACTAGTGTTGGATGCATGCAGAAGTCTTCAGGTGTAAGACGAACACAGGCACTGGAATACCTTGCAAGTACACATGGATGTGTAAGGTTTAGGTTTAATTGCTTAGTAACCATTCATTTAGTTTTAATGAATGTACAGGCAGTCCCCGGGTTACATACAAGATAGGGTCTGGAGGTTTGTTCTTAAGTTGAATTTGTATGCAAGTCGAAACTGTATATTTTATAATGGAAGTTCTAGACAATTTTTTTTCTTTTGCCCCAGTGACAATTGGAGTTTCAAAATTTTTGGTGTAATTGGACCAAGAATTATCAATAAAGCTTCATTACAGGCATCTTACTTACAGCTGATCATTGCAGTCTGGGACTATAGTAAAGCATCCAGAGAGCTTCACCAGAGGTCACAGTGGGCAGAGGGGTCCGTCTGTAACTATGGGTTGTCTGTAAGTCGGGTGTCCTTAAGTAGGGGACCGCCTGTAGGGGACTGCCTGTACATTTTCAGACATTACAACAATAAATGTCAACACTATTTAGGCTACATTCACATTGCGATTTTGCCCTCCATTGTAATGATACATCAGAAGAATTCCTGATATATAATCGTGATTTTGCCATCCTTACAACACAGTGCTGCAAATCCAGTGGGGTACCTCCAACCGATTCTGCTCCACCATCCTGAAAGCCAAAGGAGGTGGAGTGAACTCTTTGTTTGGAAAGTTACATGACTGGGGAAGAACCAACAGTGTATGCTCATACAGGGGCATCCTTCCCCATGCCCTTTAATGGCCTTTCATTAGCATATACACTTCTTTTTCCAAAAGTAAGCAGAATGAAAAGGTTTTTTTTTTTTTTTTTAAACACTATGCGTTGTCCTTTTGGGATCTGAAAAAGCTGGATCTGAAGTCCATTACCATGGATAAAGACTTTTGAGTGTAGCAGGCCTTACAACCAAGGAACTAAAACTAATATTAGTTGCAGTGATTTATATGATGTGCTGTAGATGTAACACGTACCTCTTTATGAAAGATCTTGTAACCAGTAGAATGGAATGTATATGACCCTGAAAAATAGATAAAAACATGGTAAATCATATCTGTTGGTAAGCTCTGTAAAATGGCCATGGTAATAACCTTGTCTTAGCTGGTGAATCATTTCGGCACTTTATAAAACTTTATTTCACGTTACCTAGCCTCCTGCCAGCATTACGGCGAGTCTTTTTTGGGCAGCATTTTGAACAGGCAGGGGTAGCATGGTGTTGAGTAGAGGAAGAATACATCAAGGAGACTGAGACGAAGGCTGCAGCTGACAACCCCCTCCCCTTCGAAACTCTCCACACACTGCTGGCAGATGTGAAATAAAGTTTTATAAAGAACTAAAAAAAAAAAAAAAAAAAAAAAAAAAAAAGGTATAATTCAATGAATCAGCTTTGACTGGAGTGTTTCTTTAACCATAACAACATGTGGGGTAGTATTACGTCACACGCCGGCTGCACATGTATGTAGAGGGCTCACGGGCTGAGCCCTCTCCATACAAGGTGGGCATTTGCTGCATATTGCAGCAAACACCCATGGTCGCTGCTGGCACCAATCGCTGGTGTTAACCCTGGCAAAAGGTCATCAGGTAGCAGCGATCGGTTGCCGTGACAGCCTCAGGTTTTACGAAGGCCCAAGCTTTCTGAACCCTTTCATTACAATAAGCAATTTGCACATTGTAATGAATGAGGAGGAAAATTCCCATATACTGCCATACTGTGGTATGGCAGTATATGGTAGGATCAATTAGACAACCTAGGGTTAAAGTACCCTAGGGGATCTCAATAGTAAAAAGAAATAAAATGTTAAGAGAAAATTATATTAAAAAAAACCCTAAAAATTAAATTCCTAGAACTCATTATATTTTGATTGGGCATTTTGGGATGCGGCGATAACTGCCTTAATATTTTTACAGTATATTTATAACGGTTATTCCCGGTGTTTAACCCCGTAACGAAAAATAGTACCCAAAGTCGAAAATAACACTTTTTATATTTTGAAAAATATTTTAAAAATTCAATAAAAAGTGATCACTGAATTGAAAATGACACCGAAAAGTCGAAAATTACACCACTCACAGCTCTGTACACCGAAGTATGAAAGTTGTTAACGTCAGATGGCGGCAAAATAAATAATTTTTTTTGTACAGGAGGTTTTCATTGTAAATGTATGAAAACATTATTTAACCTATACAAATTTGTTATCCACTGATCGCACGACCCAAGGAATGAAGTAGACACGACATTTGGGTTGCACTGTGAAAAATCCAAGCCCAAAGAATACAGTGCAAATGAGTTATTTCACCATTTTCAATGCATGTGGAATCTCTGACAGCCGCGCATGACCGTTCTGCTCCATTAATCTCAATGGAGCTGACGGAAATTGCCGAGCGTTGCACCTGTGTATAGGGCCTTCTTGTGTTCATGGGAAAACCCCTTTAAGGAGACCAATTCATAAACTGAAAACATGTGCGTTTTTTTCATTTTTAACAAGCTGGTTTGAATCAGTTTTCCTTCATTTCTGAAAGTGTAAGCAACTGTAAAAAATGTTAACAAACTTGCCTACACTTCCAGAAATTAAGAAAAACTTATTTAAACCAGCCAAACACATGATAAACATACAAAAACACATGCGTTTTCAGTTCAAAAATGCACCAAGAATAGACCGAGAACGCACATGATTTCAGACTACGCAGGGTCCTTATCAGATTTAGAGCTACCTCCCCAAATAGCTATTATTTCTAAATGCTTTATAAGCTCCTGCACAATTGCATTAGCGTGGAGTTTTTCCTAAACATGAGGTTTCACAAAACTTAATGTCCTGCATTGAAAGGTTAAAGCTGATGAAGGAGACTAAGCCTGCAGAACTGGATATATCCATATACATACAGCTCCTATGCTCACACACATTTCTCATATTGGTTCTTAAATTACAGTTATGATAGCAGCTGTCATGCAGCCAACACCAAGAATTCATCTGCCTGTCCCCTTCTGCCAACAGATCACATTCACTCAGGTCCACGCTGTGAAAATGCTTGGGCTGGATCTATTCACGGTCATGTCAAAGATTATATCAAATATACTTGAGTAGGTTAAGAAAGATTAAGTTTCAATTTTTAAAGGGAACCTGTCACCAGGGACCTATTTTTTTTTTTTTTTTTACTAAAGATAGGTTGCAGAAGCCCATCACACCTGCATTGAAAATATGCCTTCCTAAGTATTAGCATTGCCATATAATTGTGTGTTTAACTTGCCAGGCTTCCTGACATAATCCTCTGTTTAGTCCCAGGGGTTGACTTTTGGTTGCTTGCATTTCAAAAAACACAGTGGTACACATTTACTGGCGCCTGTTCTTCATGAATCTAGAGCTCCCTGCACTGCTCCGACAGATTGCACTATTTTTTCTTTGGTGTAACTTTAACATGGGGTGTACGACACATTTCTGTCAGACTTTGCATGATAAATGTGGGGCACAGTCCAACTGAGCACAGGAACGCCCATTTCAGTACAGTATAGTGCAGCTGCGACACAAATGTGTATTGGACACTTAAATACCTGTGCAAGCAGTCTGCACTGAAAAGAATTAGCAAAGTCTGACAGAAAACTGGCACAGGGGCTTTAATAAATCTGGGCCAGTGACTTTGTGTGCTGCTCACTCCTCAGCCCCCACCTTGGTGCTCCTTCACAGGAACAGAGCTCACAGCCTGGTGAGCTGACATCAGTGGGGGAGGGAGGAGCTGTACAGGAGCACAAAGGTGGGGATAGAGAGCTGAATGGTGAGCAGCACAGACAAATCACGTGTTATTTTTTGAAATGCAAGCAAACCAAAGCCCAACCTCTGGGACTAAACACAGGTATTTGTCAGGAAGCCAGGCAAGTTAAAACACCCAATTATATTGTAATGCAAATGCTTAGAGAAAGCAGTAAGGCTTATTTGCAATGTTTCTGCAACCTGTCTTTATTGAAAATGAGGTCGCTAGTGACAGGTTCCCCTTAAAGAAATAAAACTTTGAAAATGAAATGGAAAATGATGACACTGTTTTGCAATAGAAAATATGAAGGGATCCTTAGCTGCATCTTCTCAGTCTCAAAGTATTCTTCCTCTACATGAAGAATATTCTTCCTCACATGACAGGAAGTAGGGAGGGGTGAGAGGAGTGAGAAAGCGAGGAGACTCAGGCACCGGCTGCTGCAGCTGCCCCCCACTCCTTACCCCTCAGGACTCACCACGCACCGCTGGCAGGGAGCCAGATAATGTGAAATAAAGTTTTTTAAAGCACTGAAATAATTCTATGCTGACAAAGACATTTTAAAAATCAGCATAATATAGGTTATTGGAACCTGCCACTAGCTAAAAATGGTGACAGGTTCACTAAGGTTCTGGTAAGGATCTACAATAATAAGAGTGATGTTCAGCGGCAACCGTGCAATTTATGCTGATTCGACCATTGAGATGAAAGGCCAGAAAATACTACAGACATCTGGTACAGAACTGTAAAGAGGGAAGAAGGGTCTTGAGGGAAAGACAAACTGTGGATGTCAAGCATTCTCTATTACTTTATCAAATCAAAAATTAATCACTAACAAACATAACATGGCCTGGCACTGTTGTCTGGGTATTTGCCGGGACCAATAAGATTCTTAATCAGATCCCTAGAGAGTGGCATGCCATGTAAGACACCGGGCATGTGGTTGCATGCTGCATTACTTACTGAGCCCATTCTCTAAAAGTAGAACACATGCAGGAGAACAAGTAGTTTCCTACTGGAAATGAAGACCTTAAACCTCAGGCTGACCTTAAGTTACAAGCAGCTGTAGTGCTGTATCCTCTCCACCGGTGAAAGGCATCAACTCTGCAGCCAAAGCAAGCAGCTGTCTGTATGAGAATGACAGTGCGGATGAATTCGAGTGCCCCAATACATTGTACAGCTATGCATGTAGTTGGTCCTGTGCCATGAAGTCAGAACAATTTTAATTTCCTATGCAACCAGAGAACATCTCTCATTGCCAGAAACACTGAAATCCAAACTACTCCTGCCGCTGGCATAACTGACTAATGCCAAGAGAAAGCAAAATCCAAATGTTACCCTGATGCTGTCAAGGGTAGGCAACAAGTTCCGTGCAAAATCCTCATATTTAATCTAATGTACATAAATCTAAAGCAGCCATCTCCTGATGTCACAGCTGATACCCCCCAGCTCCCTTTCCTGACTGCCATGGAGAACTGGGAATTTTAGGTGTAATGACATCTACGAATGTATTGTAGTTTTATCACACAGCCACCGAGATAAAGAATGCTACATGTCATTCAAGGATGCCTTATTTATATAATGGAAAACATGACAATGGGTGCAGAGGGAAAAAGTATAAAAACATAAGGCTGCATTCACATAATAGGGGAGATTTATCAGAAGTGTCTGAGAGCAAAACATGCTCTAGTTACTAATCCGAGCTCAGGATGCAATCGCAAACAAGCACCCGGTGTTTTGTATGTACACGGGGCAAAACACTGGGTGCTACTTACCGATCGCATGCGTTTCAATGGAACCCCACCCACTTGCATTGCATATTTAAAGGAAACCGGTCATCAGAAATGGACCTAATAAACCACTACTAGTATGTAGTCATGCAGCTTAAAAACTTTCAGATCATGTTTCTTTCATGGCTCATCGTGGTTCAATCATGCTCAATCAACTTTGAAGTGATATGTAAACTGGTATAAAGTCAAGGAGGCGGAGAGTTTCATACTGAAGTTTATCTCTCCCCACATCCTCCCATGTGATTGACATAATGTACCGGACTTCAGGAGCTCTGCCTAGTGATGTTTCTGAATGCAGGACTATCAATTAAAGTGAAGGGGTGTTCTAGGCAAGGACAGCTCGATTTCAGTGCCTCCTTGACTTTATATAACCAATTCACATCTCACTTCAAAGCTGATTTTCATTTTCTGGATGATGCCACCACACGGGACTTTTATCAGCATGGCTGTGAACTAAAACTTATATTTTTATTAGATATACCTTAAAATATACAAAGGTCACAGGTTGTGAATTCTAAAAACAACAACAACAACAATCCGTACTATAGACGCCGACCTAGGCGACTATACTGATCACCACAACCCCCAACGGTTGTGGATCAAACAATGGGGATACCACGTACCTGCAAATCACGGTGCCATGCACCATACCATCCAAAAAATACCTTGCAAAGAGGAAATAAAAGATGGTTCTTACCACAACTGGTATTGGTCTGTAGTTGTGTCCAGTGGTCAGCTGTGCTGTTTCCAAAGTACGTGTATTGACGGGAGCATTAAGATGGTAAAGGACATACCTGTATATGTTAGATCCAAAAACGTCACGAACTGTAACAAGGCTACAACTGTCCCTGTCCCCAGGTGTGATTAGCTCCCGCCCTGACAAGGGCAGTCCCAATAACTTGCCCTAGTTTAGAAAAAAAAAAAACACCCTGCATTCCCCTTCCCTGACGCGTTTCTTCCTGCTGTAGGTTCTTCAGAGGGATTGCGGTGGAATCAATAAAACATGGGGTCTCCAATGTAGAGGAGCATCCCTTGGGGTGTAGTAAATAGTCTGATAAACCCAAGTGTAGGGTCATCTACTGGGTCCCTGGTGTGGAGCCCCAGGCGTTGATCCCTATCTGATGGTGTAGGGATAACTGTCCCCATCAACTGACTGATAATATATACTCTCCTTAGTACATCCCCCTGTGGATCACTCACCAATCGGGGATCCTATCACACACATGTCCGTCTGTGGTGCCAGCTGCGTTCTGTAATTACCACACGAGCTGCCCTCACATGCCGGCGGAACTTCCGGTCACATGATACCGTCACGTGATCACCAGTCACGTGATCCGGTCACATGACCGCTCGGGGTGTATCTAATGTGGTTGTCATGAGTGCATGACGCTGTCATCTGTGAGAGCATCAGCTCTCTACTGATGATCCTTACACAGTTTAAAATGGCTAGTAAAACTTAGCGACCAGATTGGCTGAGCAACAAGTGTCTGAATAATTTTTTTTTTTTTTTTGAAAAGTTAATGAAAGATACATGAAAGATACATTAACTTAAAGGTGTTTAGCTGCATGACAACATAATAGTAGGGGTTTATTACGTCAATATTTGCTAACAGGTTCCCTTTAAAATAAATGCAAAGGTAGCGTGTGAATGAAGCCTAACTGTTACTTACATCTCCCTGGCTTTCTATTCCCATGGTTCAACCCCTCAGCAATAGTGTGAGAACAGAGACATTAGTGCTGTACTTTATACCATCACCGTAGGTCATCAGAGGGATGTTGGAATAGGGAGCCATAGTGAGAGGTATTTATTTTTTGTTTTATACTAGTCCCCTGCTCTGGTCACCCGCCGGCCTTCCCTTTAGAATGAGAGCCGTTTCTCTGCTCAAAGAGGGAGGTGCAAAGCAGGCCACCCGTCTGTAAAATTCATGGGGCACATGTATCATAGTTTTTATGCAGCCACTTTTTCAAGTTTCCTTTAGTTGGCCTACTTAATCATCTTAAGATTTTCCTCTTTGTAATACATGTGATGAGTTGCCTCTTTAGTACTGGTGGTGAACAACTTTTTAGTCCCAAATAGTAGTTTACCAAAGGCAAGTCTTGGTATGGCATGCTAAGTTTTGCGACTTATTAGACACAAGAATGGGACAATTTCAGAGCACAAAAGTCTCAAGTTCAACAAACAACTGGGGTAAACAGATAAATACGGCACACTGCCTAAAATCCTACAGGGAGCTAACTTTGGTACACTGCTTGATCCTGCACCTAAAAAGCCTCAAACTGCAAAAAGTCTCACAAAAAGTGTGCCCTAACAGTACCCTTACTAAAGGAGCTGGCCAAGTTTAACTGTTATTCCCATATCCACAAGATCAGTGGCACTGCTTGACATTTTCCTTTAAGGATGACATCTAGCCATCATGCATATTTACCCATAACCATGACACACTTATAGATATGGCTCACTTGCATATAGAAATGACTATGCTGATAAATTGTATAAAGATGGAGGGTATAATATATAATTTCTATATTATGTATAATATGCACAGTGGTTACTTAGATGTCTCTTATATGTATGTATACTCCATACATTGTCATGTTTTACAATGGCCAAAGATTATACATTGGATATGATGTGAGAAAAACATGATTACAGAAATATGCACACAAGGGCTACCCATAAATCATACATCACTTGTAGATATATACATACATAGAGCATGGGTAGAATGACACATGGTGTCACTTACATGTACGGTACAAAGGTATAGTGTATTGCAGGCAGTGACCAGGTACAGAGCTATAATATATATATATATATATATATATATATATATACACACACACACACATTAGCCAGCCCTATATATCTATTATCCAGTGTGTGTTTGTGTGTGTATATATGTATATATATACACATACATACACACACAAACACACTGGATAATAGATATACAGGGCTGACTAATGTATGGGCATTGAATAATAGACACAGCGGGCACTGCATACATAAGGTATAGGGTATGGATACATGTACACTAGAATATATATATACATACGTGTGTGTGCTGTACATGTATTTGTGTGTGCTCATTGTGCAGGCAGGGGCATGGTCAGTACATGGACAGCACTGTGTGTACATGCACACCCGGGTGACTAATATGTACATGTAGCATGCCCTGCACCTACATACAAGCAGCACTTACATACATAACGTCACGTATGTGCTTGCGGTTCGGTGCATTTGTGGTTCCCGGGCGGGGAGCCTTCAGCGCCGGCCACACTCCTCTTCCCCGGATGCGGGGAGACAATGGAGCAGACAAGCCGGGTTATGGCCGGCTCCTCACATTTGATTATTTACCGTTCTCAGAGCTGCTCTTATATCCGTGTCTCTGCGCGGCTCCTCTTCCGCCGGTGTCGGTGTGGCAATGCCGGCCGTGAGTGCGGATATCAGGCGGCCTCTCTCCACCAGAGCCTGGGAGTCACCGGCAGCGATGGAGGAGGAGGAGGGGGGAGCTGAGGGCGGGGCATAGACGGAGGGAGGAGCCTGGTGTAGGGGGAACTTCCCTCACAGTGGTTAGGGCACCAAAATCTAAGCATTACCATGGTGACCGAATATTACAGCTTCTCACCTTCACCCGTATCAAGGCAACCAGTCAAATATAGGCTTTCATCGGCTTACAAAAAACGAGACATTTGATTGGCCGTTGTGGTTACGGCACTACTAGATAGTATGTATATGGGCACATCTGATTGGTAGTGGTGCCATGATAACACTGTGTGCGAGGACGCAGCAGCTGCCATTTTTAAAGGTAATCTACTGCTTCTAAACCAAGCACACTTACATGTCGGGGTGTACATCCTGGCTTCTAATTGCTTAGTTTTTTTTAAACAAACATCTTTTAAAATTATGCTTTTAAAATTGTCTCTGGCATAACAGCCCCTTCATCTGCTAATTATTCACACCTCCATTCGGCGAACGGAGCCAGGATGCTCATTTGCATATATTTTTCTCAAAAACAAAGAGTTCGATATAACTACATCCCAAAACACCCAATCTATTAAAACCGCTATAATGTAAAAAAGTATGAACAACCGTCTGAATCTGCATTTCGATGCCATTCCGCAACCCAGAAAAATTTTAATAAAAAGTGATGAAAAGTTTGCACCATAACCCCAAATGATAGCAATGAAAATGTCAGCTCATCCCACAAAAAAAATTGCTACTTGCAAAGGTCTGTACACTGAAATATGAAAAAGTGGTAATACTGCATTTTTTTAGGACTTCTGCTAGAAACTTTTTTTATAATAACAATGGCACAATTCCGCAGAAAAAGTCTTAAAATTATGCAAATTAGTCTGAGGCTTTCAGGTTTAGGTCACCCAAGTCACGCCTGGTCCCTAATGTCACCAGATCTCTGCAATCTCAACAGGCGGAACTAGACGAATGAGGGCAGGTGATTAGATTATAAGCCAAGGCGCTCAAGAGACATAAGTCTAAACGCCTCTGAGTAGTTTATTTAAACTGTATTTTTGCTAAATATCGCTGTTCTGGATAATAATATAATATAATAAAATAAGTTCCTTGTAGAAGAAGCCCTGATAAAGTACAATTTATCCTGCAGATAAAAAAAATACGGTTAAAGGAGTTGTTCAGGATTGGGTTATTAATAGGGCCTGAGGGAAATATAACATAACAAATATAAAAATAACATATTCCAGGGCTCTGGTCAGCACTGCACTTCTGGTCACCACCAGCCACTGTATAGGCGCACCGGTTATAGCCAGCAATTGTATACAAACAGAGTCTGGTGGTAAAGGGTGGCACCACACTGAAAAGGAGTGCCAGAGAGGGGTGACTATAGCACATTTGTTATTTTTATACCCCCAATATTTAAGAACCCCTGATCCAAGACAACCTCTTTCATTTTGGATCATACTATATTTGTAGATAATTAGGCTTCACAGTGTATAATACATAGAATATGTCAAAAGGCTCACATTTCACCTTGAGGCTGACAGACATTTTTTATTTTTGCAGAGAACATGCTGCAATAGAGGCCTCTTGCCTTTGTAGCTTTTATTTGATGCTGTTCAGATAGTAAAATGTGCAAGTCACCCTCATGGCTGTCAGTCAGATCTTAAGAAGGTCACTTTGATTTCGTGAACATTCGCTGGAAGACGCCACTTGGGAATAACAATTTAAATCCAGCAGGGTCTCAGTGACAAGAATAGGCAGCGGTTCTGTGACTAATTACAGTCAGCACTAAGGCGCCTGCGCTCCCCGTGATGGATAATTTAGATGTGGATGTGCAGAGGCTCTTTTCCTGGCATATGTCACATTCAGCACAGAATATCCTGAAAGGCCTTTTAACAATGGACTTCACTTCACAAGAAGATGAGTGGGAGATTGTTACAGTATTTACAATACTGTTACAGATCACCACCTCTACAGGACTCACTTAGCAGGGAACAATATAATAGTAAAGTGCTTACGCCATTCATATTCCTAACAACTCTTTAGTAAAAACTTGTACAGGCAGTCCCCGGGTTACATACAAGATAGGGTCCGGAGGTTTGTTCTTAAGTTGAATTTGTATGTAAGTCGAAACAGAGCATAGTACATACGCTGCCAAAGTATTTTTGTATAAAAAATAGGTTTTACAGAAAAAAAAGATATGTTATATTGTACCTTTCATTAGCATCTGCTGTGTGACTAGGCAGTTGCCCAATAGGAGGGGCTGGAAAGGAGCAGTTCCCCCCCACCCTTGGGAAACTCCCCACACTCGGGATTGGTTGTAGAGGAGCAGGGGGCGTCGCTAAGCCAAGTGATGGGTGTTTTCATATATTTGAAAAGGTCACATGTTCCCCAAGGGTGGGGGGGAACTGCTCCTTTCCAGCCTTCCCATTTGGCAACTGCCTAGTCACACCGCACATGCTAATGAAAGGTACAATATAACATATCTTTTTTTCTGTAAAACCAATTTTTAATACAAAAACACTTTTTGCAGCGTATGTACTATACTCTGTGGGGACTGGGGGAGTGCTAAAAATGGGTCTCCTGGTGACAGGTTCCCTTTAAGTAGGGGACCGCCTGTATTCCATTTACAAAAGTAATGCTAGAATATCTTTCCATCAATACATACTGCCTGCACATGTATTTGTAAAGTGTCTGAGAGAACCGGGGCAGGGAGCCGATCTCGAAACACATTGGGGCAGATTTACCAAGCTGTCTGAAAGTCAGAATATTTCTAGTTGCCCATGGCAACCAGTCACAGCTCCTTTAAAATATTCATGAGCACTGGTAAAATGAAAGCTGAGCTGTGATTGAAACTGCCCCATTGTGTTAAATGGGAGCCAAGGCCCCCCCACAGGATCCAGCCCAAAGGGGTGTGTTAGTGCTTTGACGAACTGTGCGCCACAATTATGTCTGACATGCACCATTGTGTCTGCTCCACAATTCTGCAGCATGAACAAAGTGCACCAAAAAAAAAAGGTGCAATCTGCCGAGTAGAGCAGGGAGCACCAGATTTACAAAGACCGCCTGACACATTTCATGACTCTGTATCACACTGCACACTCTACAGCCAAATTGTACGTAGTGTCCAGTGCCAAAAACTTTTTTATTACATGCTCTGTGCACATACTTAGGTTACAGAAACCTATAAAAGAATTGTTACATTAATTCAAAACATTGGCCCAGATTTATTAAAGGGAACCTACCACCACGAATCTACCTATAAAGGTAGATCGGGTGGTAGGTGGATGTATGGGACGTGAGGATAGCCCTTTTTAGAGCTAATCCTCACGTCCCCGCTAGCCTAGCATAAACTTTATTGCCCTAATATGTTAATTTAATTAAGCGGCTACCGGGGCGTGGAGTAGCCGGACACGAGGCTACACGGCGCGGCTACTCCACGCCCCATTAGCTGCTTTCCCCCGCCTACCCTGTGATCTTCGGCGCGCAGCTCCTGGCAGCTGCGCGCCCTCGTCCGAGAAGCCGGAGTTCTGCGCATGCGCAGTAACTCCGGCCAAGATGCGCGATCTCGGGAACGAGGCCGGAGTTACTGCGCATGCGCAGAACTCCGGCTTCTTGGACGGGGGTGCGCAGCTGCCAGGAGCTGCGCGCCGAAGATCACAGGGTAGGCGGGGGAAAGCAGCTACTGGGGCGTGGAGTAGCCGCGCCGTGTAGCCTCGTGTCCGGCTACTCCACGCCCCGGTAGCCGCTTAATTAAATTAACATATTAGGGCAATAAAGTTTATGCTAGGCTAGCGGGGACGTGAGGATTAGCTCTAAAAAGGGCTATCCTCACGTCCCATACATCCACCTACCACCCGATCTACCTTTATAGGTAGATTCGTGGTGGTAGGTGCCCTTTAAAGATTTAGGGCTAGTTTTTTGCACTTGCACTGAAAAGAGTGTGCAAATTGCTTGCATATGTATTTATGAAGTGTCTGTGACACATTTATGTTGCGGCTGCACTTTTCATGAAACGACACAAAATTCTACATCCGTTGCACAATTAGCGTTTGCAACAGCCCTATATAGGAGTTCACCGAAAGTGCATTGTCCAATGAGAATGCACTCTGCCGCGATTCACATGTAAGTGCATTGTCTTGCGACACAATTTGAAAGTTAAATTCCCCCCCAATTTATGTTGCATGAAAACCAGCGTAGATGCGCCAAAATCTGATTGCGTGCAACATAATGCCAGCGCAGACCACTGTTAAATATCTGTCACAGCCGTGCAAAACCCGAAAACGTCAGAAAGTCCAATGAAAATGCGTGCTCAGATCCTTAATAAATAAACCCTGCAGTGTCTGATAGAATTGTGTTATGGTAATGGTGCACCAAAAAAATGGTTAGTGCACTCTGTTGGAGAAGTGCAGGGGGCGCCAAATACATGAGGAACAGGCGCCCCAATTCATGAATCTGTCGCACACTGCACCCTTTTATTTTTAATAAAAGTAAGCCACTATTTTTATATTCATGTTGAGGGATGTCTTTATAATAAGAGCTTTCAAATTTAGTTGTACCCCCTCAAAAAATATGTTATGAACATTTTATTTATGCAGTTCAAGGATATACAGTCATTGACAGAATAAAATAATGCTCAAAGGAGGTGTACAATTGAAAGGTGGCCAGGATCCAAGATTACAGTTGGGCATGCACAATATGTAGATCCTGAATACTCATAGGTTGTCAAAGGTGCTGTTATTGGGACAATCCTCTCACTGGTGGTCTGTCACTTAACCACTACCCCCAAATCTTTGCTAGGAGCTAGGTTAGAATGGCTTTTCGGGTAGGTAATTCGTGAAAATGACTATCCTGCAAACTTACTTATGTATTTTCCCAGAATGCCCTAGTGCAGCGTCAATGGCTATAAGTCTCCACACGTGGCCTTAATTGGCCGTCTCCGTAACGAAAACTCTTATTTCACAACCGGAATTATGGAGAAGCACTTTCTTGCCCTCTTATCGCAGATCCAGTGTCTAATCACACCAGACCTGTAATCATTTACATACCTTCCTTATTACTTATTGCTAAAGTTAAGAATCTCACATTTCTATCTAATGCATTATTTTTTTATCAATAACTGTATATTAGCAGAGGTTCACCATGAGTAAACCCACCTCATATGTTAACAGTGGGAGTCTTTTTCCTGTGCTATATTTAGTTGCCATTAACCACAAACATTTGGAATTGTTCCAGCATCTGGTAATATTATCATGATAATGTTACCTTGTCCCAGAGCCTTATCTTAATGATACACATAAGTAGCTATGAGGGTGGGATGACATATGAGCTGGCAATTTGCAGCAAAAACAAGGCAAACTGAGACAATATTACTTTTTATTTTTGGAATAGTTTATCTACCTAGGTCTAAACTATGCTGTAGTATGTAAAAGAAGATCAAGAAACATATGTATATAGTAGTAGTTGAATGGAAAATAAGAGGATGATATAGTGACTAAAACTAATATACCAGAGAATATACCAAGGAATTCATATCTACAGGTTCAGACCCAACTACTTATCTGGTATTACCATTGTGTGTCTGAAACAGTCTCCACAAAGTTCTAAGGCTGCACTCTAGTATATATACTCTCTGGTATTAGAGACTGTACTTGTCTTGTTGCTTAGTTGTGCAGTGGGGCCTCCCACTTCATTTTCTAGTTTGGTTAGGGCCTGTTTGTGCTCTCCTCTGAAGGGAATCTTAGTTTCTTGGCAACAGCCTTCATTTCTAAGAACAAGAATAGACTGTCAAGTTTCACATGAAAGTTCTTTCTTTCTGGCCATTGCAAGAGTTTCATAGAACAAACAAATGTGATGCTCCAGATTCTCAACCAGCTCAAAGGAAGGTCAGTTTTATAACCTCTCTAATCAGCCAAACTGTTTTTAGCCGTGCTATATGATATATATTGGACGCACAGCTAATGCCGGTTCAGCTCAAGATCTGAGCCGGTCTGGCATCTGGATACACAGGGTAACTAACAGCCAACGCCCCAGTGTAACACCCACGGTCGGAGTGGGCTCCGATCACGGGTGTTTTACCTGTTAAATGCTGCGGTCAATGCGACCATGGCATTTAGCATGATTTCCCCCATGGCACCCCCCACCCCCCGGCGACGTCTTTGGGGGGGTGCAGATTATTGCTCAAGACCCCAGGGCTGCCTGTCTGCAAGGTGGCGTCAGCCTATGCATGTGCTAATACCCTTAAATACATCAGTATTGCAGAGAATTATCATGAACAAGCAATCAGATTATTGCTTGTTTATGTCCCATGGTGGAAATAAAGAAAAAATGGTTTTCAATAAAAATTTAAGTAATAAATCAATAAAAATACCCATAAGTTCCATAACGCTAAAAAAAGTCTAAATCTTAACACAAACCCCACATATAAAGCATCACCACGTACGTAACAACCCATAGAATAAAAGTAAATAATTATTGAACCCGCACGATGAATGGTGTTAAAAAAAACCCATTAAAAAGCCTCCAAAAATTATGATTTTTACCTATTGAATCCAACAAAAAATGAAAATTTATTCCGTTGCACAGTACAACATGTCCTGCAAAAAAAAGCCATCAACCAGCTCTGTAGCCAAAAAAATTACCGTATATACAGGCGTATAAGACGACTTTTGAAGACAGAAAAATCTTCTGTCTTCTCTGGGGTCGTCTTATACGGCGGGTCCCGGTGCATGGAGAGGGCTCACGGGCTGAGCCCTCTCCATAGCCGGTAAGTCTTTGCTGCATATTGCAGCAAAGGCTTACCGGTAACACCCGCGATCGGTGCTAGCACCGATCGCGGGTGTTTGCAGAGCGATGGCTGCCGGCTGCCTCAAAAAGCTGCCGGCAGCCTCAAAAAGACATCGGGTGCATACTCACCCTCCGTTGGCCCCGATGTCCGCGCGGATCGTCTTCCGCGCAGTCTTCTCTCTTCTGCTGGGCGCCGCCATGCTTTTCCCCGGGGCGGCGCCTAGTATGACGTCAGCAGCGGCGCGTCATACTAGGCGCCGTCCAGGGGAGAACAATGGCGGCACCCGACACGAAGTTAGTGAAGACGGGCGCCAAAGGCAGAAGAGGACCCACGCGGACATCGGGGGAGCAGCTCTGCAGGTCGGGGCCACCGGAGGGTGAGTATATAAGTTTATTATTTTCTATTAATGCTGGGCTGGCTGGATATTACTGGGGGCAGTGCTGTATACTACTGGGGGAAGTGCTGTATACTACTGGGGGCTGTGCTATAATGGTAATGTTGTTGTTGTATGCCTTATGTTTATGAGCAACAGTTTTCCTGCTATATACCTGCATGTCATAAGAATTTACATTAAAAAAAGGACCATGTTAAATTCAAATCTGTTTTTTTTTTTAATTTTTACCGGTGTTTTGTAAGCGTTGGAAAAGGGGTAGTCATATACGGCGAATATATCTTAAACTCTATATTTTAAACAGGAAAGTAGGGGGGTCGTCTTATACACCAGGTCGTCTTATACGCCGGAATATACGGTAAAATGTCACTTGGAAGACGGCAATGCAAAAATGCTTTTTCCCCACATTAGGTTTTATTTGGCAAATTGAGTAAAACGTAAGAAAAAATATTTAAGTGTGTTATCCCCGAAATCGTATTGACCCATAGAATAAAGATAACATGATTATTAGGCTATACCAAAAAAAGTAAAATATCCAATACAGAATTGATGCTTTTCTACTCCTGCCCTCAAAAAAAGTTTCTAAATTTTCAACAATAGGGGATACCAACCCCAAAATGGTAACACTGGAAAAAGCATCTTGGGATTAGTAGTGTAAAGAACATTTTGATTCCAAGATGTTGCATTAATTTTAAGAAATTAAAATGGTAAAAAAAAAAAATGACTATATAAGCGGTGAGGAGTAAATTGGATGAAGGAGCAATCTAAGGAAGTAATGTTTGTTGCCTATTCCCTTACAAAACTAAACCATGGGTATATCCTGGTCAAGTTCTGCAGATTCCTTGTATAGCCAGTTACGTACAAGATAGTTTCCATAGGTTTGTCGGAACTGTATATTTTATAATTGTAGCTTCAGGCAAAAAAAATAAAAAATTTGCCCCAGTGACAATTGGAGTTAATTTTTTTTTTTTTTTTTTTGCTGCAATGGGACCCAGAATTATCAATAAAGCTTGATTATAGACACCTTACAGCTGATCACTACTGCCTGGAAGTAAGGGTACATTCACACACGGTATGCCCACTGTGTGCTTGAGAGGAGGAGGTGACCCCTCCTCCCTCCATATGAAACAGCGGTACACGGCCGCAAACTTGCAAAAATATAGAGCATGCTCCATCTTTGTGCGGTGTTACTCGGTGCCACACGTGTAGCACCGTACCGCTGACGGGCCGCCATTGCCATCTATGGGGCCCTAAGTATAGCCGCATGTTTGTCCCCATGAACGGCCGTATGAATGAGCCCTAAAGTAAAGCTCCCAGAGAGCTTCACCAGAGATCAAAGAGGGCAAGGGGGTCCGTCTGTAACAAGGGGTTGTGTGTAAATCAGGTGTTCTTAAGTAGGGGACTGTCTGTATATACTCCCCCTCCTCACTGCAGACAGTTTTGCCATACAGGATTTAGCAATTTTATGTTTAAAGGACTGGGTGACATTTTTTGACTGATACTGGTTTAGCATGGCTACGCCTTATTATAGAAAATGTATAACCATATATACTGGCGTAATAAGCCGAATTTTTCAGCACAATTTTAATGCTGAAAAAGCTCCACTCTGCTTATCCACTCGGGTATATATATAAAAAATAAACTTAGTACTCACCCTTTTAACACCCCCTGTGGGTCTTCTTAAATCCTCTGTAAATCCTCTTTACCCACTAACATTTGTAAAATCTATCCCATGTAGGTCTGTAATAAAATAAAAACTCAGCATTCCTTCCATGCACTTCTACTCCTCCCCATGACTCCATGGAGACATACTGTGATTTCTGCAATCAGATACATACACGTGGTAGATTTTGCAACAGTTAGTGGGTAAAGGACCTTAGGTGACATCACTCTTTTCAAAAGACAAAGTGCTTAAATGGTGAAAAAGAGTAGAAATGAGTTCGGATGGGAGGGCACGCGCCCTGTGACTCATTCAGGATCTAACTGTATGCTAGGTAAGATAAAGTTGATTTTATGGGGAGAACAATTTTTAGCTAAAAGAAGGGTGTCATTTAGTTCATAGGGCTCTGTGGGAACCTAGCACTAGCTGTATTTGTGAAAAATGTGGCCCCTGGACCAATAAATGTTGTTCAGACCTGGCCTAAATCCTGTTCAGACCAGACATTTAATTAGAAAAATTATGAAATTTCCTTTATGTATTTGTGGAGTCTGAGTCAGTCCATTTATCACAACTTTTACTCCACAAAAATGGTCACCAGCTCCACAGCTCTGCAATCTTCAGTAACCATCTAAAATTATATACACACTGTATACTGTGATAACATTCTACTGTACTGTTTGTATTTTGTATTGTATCACCAAAACTTTCTATAAATATTCAGTTAAGTAAAATTATATACTACTCCCACTATTTAAATTCTATAAAGCCCCCTTGATTACAGCCGGTCCCCTACTTACAAACACCCAACTTACATATGACCCCTAGTTACAAAACGGAGCTCTGAATGTTGGTAATTCAATGCTACAATAACAGTTATCAAATGTGTCTGCAATGAAGCTTTATTGATAATCCTGGTTCTTCTGACAATCCAACATTATTAAAATCCAATTTTCACAGAGACTAAAAACAATTTGGCTGTGGTTACAATTATTAAATATACAGTTCCAACTTAGATACAAATTCGACTTAAGAACAAACCTACAGAACCTATCTTGTACATAACCCGGGGACAGCCTGTAATATGGTGAACTAGCGATCGCCTATTATTTCACATACTGCCTTTTGTTCCATAATGAGATGGTACGTAACAGAGAAAATCTATTCCGCCAGCGTTTCTTTCACCTGGATCTCCATGAACTCAACATGGTACAGATCCTCAGACTTTTCAAACAAGTCAACTACATGGATATTGTTCAACCGAAGAGAGTTTTTAAGGTCATTGGCCCTCTTATACGACATGATCATCTGATGCTGTAGGACACTAAATTTGCAAGGGAATAGTTGTGGAAATCCTCAATGTCAGAGATTATGCACTCTGTAGTGTGAGTTTCTGTAAATTATATCATTCAATCACAAAGTCCTGAGGCAACTCATCCACCTTATAGACCAGGGTAAGCTGATAGGAGTTCATGATTGTAAAAATGTCTGCAAATTTAAGATTATTATGGTTTGAGGAGTCTGTAGATTTGCAACTTGCTTTTCTACTTCCACTCCTAATTTTGGCTTGCAAATACTGATAAAAAATGGATCAGAACACTGCAATATAAATGAAGCCAAACAACAACAAAAAAAACCCAACAATTTTAGCACAGATTAACAGATTTGTAGATAGATTTAAACTGTTTAGACCAAGGAGGAGAACACCTAGTATTATAATTTATTTTATTACAGTCACATTACAAAACAAGAAAACTATGAAATAAGTGCTGGGGAATACTGATGAATGATCCCGCTTATCGTAAAAAGATTAAAATAAAAAAGCTACATGGATGGTGATGCGATTATCCATGGGGTGTGTCCTAGAAAATTCCCGGAGTATGAAAATTGCTAATAAAAAACACGTAATCCACAAGCCATCAAAATCCAGTCTGTGCAAAGTAAAACACACCAAGGTTCTGCCTGCTTAACCTCACTTCTTAATGTTTTCTACCTCCATACTTGCAAGAGCCAAGACTTTGTCTCCAGATCCTAAAACACAAAAAAAAAACCCAAAACATTAATTTTACAGGAGAAAAACAAAGAGTTAAATTAGACATCACACTCTTCATTTGTCAACATCATATCACAATTTATACACAGGTCAATATGCTGGTGACAAATACCTTAGGTTTATAAGTGTGACTGATAACAGCCGTCCAACTAATATTATTTTAACTACTGTTGTTGCTACACTTGTTTTGATTGTGGTACAGGCAGTTCCATGGTTAAGTACAAGATAGGTTCTGTAGGTTTGTTCTTAAGTTAAAATTTGTATGCAAGTCAAAACAGGTATATTTTGTAAGTCAAACCTCCAAATTTTTTTTGTCCCTGTGATGATTGGATTTAAACATGTTGAGTTGTCATGAAAACAAGGTTTAACCCTTTCTGACCAGGCTTTACTAACAGGAGCATTTGTAACAAATTTTCATTATTGGCTTAAAGGGAACCTGTCACCAGGGACCTCATTTTTCACTAAAGACAGATTGTAAAAGCCCATGAAACCTGCAGTGCAAATCTGCCTTTCTGCCTTTTCTAAGCATTTGCATTACAATATAAGTTATAACTTACTCTTGCTCCATGACAAAATCCTGGGGTAGTCACAGGGGCTGGATTTTGGTTTGCATGCATTTCAAAAAACAACATGTGACCTGTTTGAGCTGCAGGCTGCCTCCATGTTTGTGCTCCTGTACATCTTGTCCCTCCCCCACTGATGTCAGGCTGACCAGGCTGTGACCTCTGAGAACCAGCAGGAGGTGGAGCTAGACAGGAGCACAAAGGAGGGGGCCATGCTCTGAGGAGTGGGTAACAGACAAGTCACATGTTTTTTTAAATGCATCCAAACCAAAGTCCAGCCCCTGTGACTACCACAAGATTTTGTCATGGAGCAACAGTAAGTTATAACACACAATTATATTGTAATGCAAATGCTTAGAAAAGGCAGAAAGGCAGATTTGCACTGCAGGTGTAATAAGCTTCTCCAACCTGTCTTTAGTGAAAAATGAGGTCCCTGGTGACAGGTTCCCTTTAAGGGCCATAACTTCTTTTTTGTGCAATAGTGTAAAATTTTTTGCTTCGTTTTTTTTCGTGACACCCAGGGATGGTTCAAAGTTTGCAAATTAACTTAAAATGATCAATATAAATTGCTTTCCCGGCTCTCCTCCTCGCGCTGCTTCAGTGCGATGCTGTGAGGATTGGAGAAGGAAGATACAATAATAATGACTCTAACAGCCTCCTTGCACGATTTGCACAAGAACAGAAAAAAAAACTGCAGCGACGTCTAAAGATGTTGCTGCAGACTCCGGACCCGCTGACGTCTTTTATAGACAACTTTGATAACGCCTATATAGTTGATCATTGCTACATAGGGATAAAGTTCAATAAACTACTGGCATCACAGTGGACACAAAGTCTGTTTGTAATTGCCTATACCCAAAATAATGTATAAGAACACTGCTGTAACTGATAATAGACTATTTCACTTACCTAAACCTTCTGACACCTTCTGAAACTGGCTGAGGGCTGCACCCGCATTCTCTGATAAGAAAGCCTCATCCTCTGGAGTTAGCTATCCAAAAATAAATTGGTTCTTACATTTATTGGACCCATCATTCATTTAAAATAGGTACAAAATAGTGATCATTTGTTCTTTTATCTTTATCTTTCATCATTTTATCTCTCCAGGAGGATGGAAGTAATCAGAAGTAGCTAAAATTGTAGGCATTTTTACCTTTTCTCCGAGTTTCCGAAGAGCGGTCAGAATTTCTCCTTTTTGCTGTGTGTAAATATCTCGGGCCAATTTACCCACCATTAAATCTCGGTCCATCTGCAAAATATGTTAAAAAAAAAAAGAAAGGAGAAACGTCACCTTTTCCACTTTTTCTACATCAATATGCAGTTCTCTACCAATCTTTCACCTCAGCTAACCGCGTCCTCAGCTGCCCAGGTTGCTTCTTGGCAAACATTCTGATGACTTCTGGGGTTTTGAATGCTTGGCTAATGGCTGCTTGAATGGCCTGAAAGGAGGAAGGGAGTTAAGTTTGAGTATATTTTACAAGGGGTCCTTGGACATTAAGGGACCACTGCAACTATTCATAAAAAGAAATAAAAATAAAAAATAATTACTTGGCCCACAATGTGCAAGGTGGTACATAGCAAGTTCAAGTTAAGGGACTTGTAGTGGATTGTTCAATCTCATGTTCTTTATATTTCTACAGGGATTCTGCAGGAGACTCCAACCTATGTCTAACTAGCTGTTGCAAAACTGCAAATCCCAACAGATAAAAAAGAGCTGAAGATTACAAGAACCTACTAAAAGCTGAAGTTTGTTTTTTTTTCAAGGGGATTACCCATGAAAGAAATGTCTAAAATTTTGATCAGCTAATGATGTGTACACAATAAAGATCTTTTTAACCCCCCTACTTTACAATTTTACTTGGTTTTATTGCTGTTTTAGCTCCTATCACTCATTGATGGTCAATGTAAGATTCCAGAGTGTGGGTGAGGACTCTAAGCAGACACTTTATGATTCTTCTCTGCAATAAAATGCTGTGTGCTGACAATGTACTTAGAGTATCAGGGTACAGGTTTATCTACACTTTGAGTTAGCTTCTGAACAGACTACTAGATTTTGACACATAGAAAAAGAGAGATGAGGCAGATCAAAGATGATATCTAGGAGATGGATATAAAATGACACTCTCAGCTCTGCTAACTCGCCGATAACACACACAGTCAGCTCTGCTATATGCCTCCCTCCCAGCTAAAGACCTTATCTTGCCTCTAGCTAGTGGAGTAAGTATCTGCACACTGCTGACTGCTGGCAGGAGGTGCCCGTGTCTGAGTTAGTCTTGTAATGCAGGGGTAGAGAGTACTGCAGTGTGCAGACAAGACAAGCTCTTCATGAGCAGAACCCGATCACAGTTTTACAGTCGTATCCAGGGCCATCCAAGATTATCAGTCCTGGTGTTCACAAAGATAGGATGGAATTATATCTGTGAAATGCTGCGGTTTTGAAAATAGTGAATTAAAGAACGTGTTATCCTGATTATTTTTAAGAATCTTGTCTTTGTGGGAATAACCTTTTAATAGCTGGAGAGGCACAGGTTGCTAAACTGCTTAACAGATTCCTCACCAGCTGCATCCCGCCAAGCTCATCCACCAGGGTCATATTCCCTGCGATAATTTTCTGCAGAGAGTCGTTGAACTCACTCAGCTGCTCCAGTGTCTCCTTCTTAGTCTCTTCATACTCATCAGTGTCCAGCTCCTCTCTAAAAAGAAAATGGGTATATTATTCCATGGCAGGCTGCCATCCCATTTTGCAGACAATGGATTTTTCTGCTACACAGAGGCAATGAGACCTCACAGAGGCGGTTGACACACTTCAGATTTACTGATTATTAATACTTATTACTCACATATATACAAACTTATCAATAAAATGACTATGTCTTAACCCCCTCGTGACCAATGGTTATTGGTGCCCGAATGTCCAGGTCAATTTTTGAAGTTCTGCTTTGTACTTCTGGATATCTCTGGAAAAGCTTTACCTATCATAACAATCTTTGATCATGACAAAAGGATAGTTTTATCAATTACATATTTTTTTTCTTTATAAAATTTGCCAATATTTCATTACAAATGTGAAAAAATAAGCTTTCATTTTTCTGATTGTACATATTTAGGAAAAAAGTACTACTTGTTAAAAAAACAATCTTATTCCATTACCATTTGCCAGGTTCAGCAACAAATGCAGAGGGTACATGAACTTCTGCAAAGTGAAATTCTTTCCTGCAGCTTCTTCTTCATTCTACTTTCAGATGACAGGATGAAGGGGGCACATTTTAAACGCCTATATCTCTTGCAACCTAGCACCTAGAAACAATCGAATACAGGAGGGTCTCCTCTTTAATATGATATTAGCATTGTGTATAGATGCTTAAAAGAAACCTACCACTGCTAATGGTAGATATTAGCTGTAAACATCGGGCACCAGCTCAGGGTGAGCTGGTGCTGGAGCTTACCTTTGCTAGTGTTTTAAACCGCTATATCGCAGTTTAAACACATTTTGATGAACAGACCCGAGGTAGCTTTGGCGCTGCGCGCGTGACGCCTCCGGCACTTCCTATGAAGGCGCGTGTGCGGCACCGAGGCTGCTTCGGGTCTGTTCATCAAAATGTGTTTAAACCGCGATATAGCGGTTTAAAACACTAGCATAGGTAAGCTCCGGCACCAGCTCACCCTGAGCTGGTGCCCGGTGTTTACATCTAATACCTACCATTAGCAGTGGTAGATTTCCTTTAACAGAACCGGAGATATCCATTCTTAATAATCGGGAACAGAAAGCTGTACATAAAAATTAAAATGTTTTGGTGCAACTATAGAGATAGATATGTGCGGTTCCCTGAAGCATCCATACACAATCCATACAGATTCTCCTGTTTAATATGACCCCAGAATTGTTTCCAGGTGCCAGGGTTTAGGAGGTATTTAGAAACATTTAAAAACATACTTTCTGCACATGGCATGTGCAAATAGGGCATGGATAGCAGTATGGCAGTCGTGAAAGGGTTAAAGATGGGTGCCTCTACAGAGGAGTACTATACCTGCATTCTTCAAGGTCCTGAAGCTGTTGCATGAGGCGATCAAGTTGCTCCTCCAAGTTCTGTCGGAGTTTGCCAGTCTCACTCTTCCCTCTAGATGCCATTTCTATGTCCAAGTAAAAGGATTGCAAAATTGCAGTTCATGTACAGAGTTTAATAACCATCTTAAAACCATCTCTGCTCTACCAGACAGTACCACACTGGACTGCATTCACACACTGAATTTGAATTGTGCTTTAAAACACAATGTAAGTGCATTGGGGAGGATGCGTTCAGGAACTAGCAACACATGTTTTGCTTTGTTAACTGGCAACTGTAATGCAACATGTGAAAGCAGTTCACATTACGTTTTGATATGCAACCCAAAGGCTCTACCTGTGATCACATGTTGAGGTAACACTGTCTTACCATCATGTTTAGCTAGCGTAATTGAAGTGCGATGTTACCTTAATAAGTGATCTCGAATGGAGCCTATGGATTCCTTTTCAAAAAGCTACGCAAACGCCACATGTGAATGAGGCCTGAGGTTCTTGTGCTGAACAAAATTGTTTACCCATCACAGGGTGTGGAGAATGTGGTGGTAATGTAACTAGTCTTTCCACTGGGAAAGACTAGTTCTACTTAACCTCCACATTCTCCACAACTTGCTAAATACTTAATGCAATTAAAGCAAGAAAGGAGAAACTTATGACAGGATTGAAATATGAGGATACAGGAAACCCCGAGGGCTGCTTAGTAGCATCATGTGATGACTAAAAATCTCCTGAGGCTGCGTTCACATGATGCCATGCAAATTTGTCATGGCTTGTACTATAGGTACTTATGCATGTAAGCCAGAGATGTACCATAAGTAATGCACCGGAGTATTAAAAAAATAAATCCAATACATGGGACACCTAGAACACCAAGTACACGCTGTCTGCCTGCACCACAGTCTTACTGCTACAAGAAGACTACAAAGCGCTGCCCTCCTTCTTTGTCTAGAAATATGTGGCGGAACTGCAGCTCAAACAGAGCTATATCACGAGCAGCCATGAGTACAGGACAAGGACAGCGACACCTTCAACCTAAACCTGCCGCCCGCACCACAAGCCAGTGACAGGTAATAGAAAGAGAAAGACAGCGCCGCCACGTTGCTCCACCCTACCTGACTCCGAAATTGGCTTCACTAGGAGAGCGCATTCTGATGATGTTGCGGGAGGCTAACCAATAGACGTGGAGAACAGCGGTTTCATCCAATCAAGCAGAGCGTTTCCACCTTGTGCAGCTTGTATTCTCTTCCCCCACGTTGGTGGTAAGTTGGGGGTTATTGGTGCAGGGAGGTGGGGGATGGATGTGTGCTCTTACTGTGGTCCCGAGTAATGATGTTTGTACATGTAGAGCAGCGGACAACCTCAAGGAGAGTAAATACTAGGTGTGAACTGCAGTGGAATTCAAGACAGAAAAGACATGAAACTACCAGCGGTCCTTGCCCCACGTTTCTTATCTCCTTTGGTTATTGTGGGCTCTTCTCTGTATGTCTATGGCCTTCTCAAGTCTGGTACCTCCAATATCAGACAGTGGCTAGTGAGACTTTCTTTGTATGTCCAGGACCACCTCATGTAGCTCACCATGACCTGGCATATTCATGACTGTCTGCAAGGTGATCATGTAGCTATGCTGCTCGACTCCTCTGAGGACCTGCACACTTGGCTATGTGCATGTGTTATAAATGGGTAGAGAGTAATAAACTGCTCCCATATCTATTGGCTTCCTTTTACCTGGCCTTCCTAGTACTGTGCCCTGTCTCAATGTGCAGGGAATAGAAGCCCCAGTAATCTTACTCCAAGTAAGTGAAACCTCATGGGACTATCTTCCTGTTAATATGAGGTTGGTAGAATCCGACAGGGAGGCAAGGACTCCTAGAAACATAGATAAATATGATGCCTGTATATCTAGAATGAATTTGGCCTTGGGAAACTGGCCTCAGTTTCAGTTTCGGTACCCACATTCATTCAGGGGTGTAACCAGAAGAGGCAGGGCTCCATAGCAGACTTCTGAATGGGGCCCACTTCCCACTTCAAAAAATATACATATTTGTATACTCGCACAAATGTATATACTTCTATACATACAGTTCTGTATTCGTATGCACATTTATCCAGTCATGCACACACGTATAGAGCATATACACTTACAGTGCCATATACAAATGTACAGCATATATACACATACAGTATTCACACACCATATAAACATATAGCATATATACATCACATACAGTATATGTTATATACATGTTATGCTGTACAATGTGTAGCATAAAATGTATATAATGATGCTCCTCCTCCATTCTTTAGTGTGACAGATAGGATAATGGGGCCCCTTGACATAGCAGCTGCTATGGCTGCTACCACTGTAGCTACACCCCCGCCAGGTGTGGATCATAAAGGAATAGAACTACACTCACCGGCCACTTTATTAGGTACACCATGCTAGTAACGGGTTGGACCCCCTTTTGCCTTCAGAACTGCCTCAATTCTTTGTGGCGTAGATTCAACAAGGTGCTGGAAGCATTCCTCAGAGATTTTGGTCCATATTGACATGATGGCATCACACAGTTGCCGCAGATTTGTCAGCTGCACATCCATGATGTGAATCTCCCTTTCCACCACATCCCAGAGATGCTCTATTGGATTGAGATCTGGTGACTGTGGAGGCCATTTGAGTACAGTGAACTCATTGTCATGTTCAAGAAACCAGTCTGAGATGATTCCAGCTTTATGACATGGCGCATTATCCTGCTGAAAGTAGCCACCAGATGTTGGGTACATTGTGGTCATAAAGGGATGGACATGGTCAGCAACAATACTCAGGTAGGCTGTGGCGTTGCAACGGTGCTCAATTGGTACCAAGGGGCCCAAAGAGTGCCAAGAAAATATTCCCCACACCATGACACCACCAGCCTGAACCGTTGATACAAGGGAGGATGGATCCATCCATGCTTTCATGTTGTTGACGCCAAATTCTGACCCTACCATCCGAATGTCGCAGCAGAAATCGAGACTCATCAGACCAGGCAACGTTTTTCCAATCTACTACTGTCCAATTTCGATGAGCTTGTGCAAATTGTAGCCTTAGTTTCCTGTCCTTAGCTGAAAGGAGTGGCAGCCGGTGTGGTCTTCTGCTGCTGTAGCCCATCTGCCTCAAAGTTCGATGTACTGTGCGTTCAGAGATGCTCTTCTGCCTACCTTGGTTGTAACGGGTGGCGATTTGAGTCACTATTGCCTTTCTATCAGCTCGAACCAGTCTGCCCATTCTCCTCTGACCTCTGGCATCAACAAGGCATTTCCGCCCACAGAACTGCCGCTCACTGGATGTTTTTTCTTTTTCGGACCATTCTCTGTAAACCCTAGAGATGGTTGTGCGTGAAAATCCCAATAGATCAGCAGTTTCTGAAATACTCAGACCAGCCCTTCTGGCACCAACAACCATGCCACGTTGCTGCCATGTGATTGGCTGATTAGAAATTAAGCGTTAACGAGCAGTTGGACAGGTGTACCTAATAAAGTGGCCGGTGAGTGTATATGAACTATATCTTCTCTATTTTTCATTCTGCAGCACTGAACTGTAATCATGATGGAAAATATCACAGACTGAGCGTCATGTGTAGAGATGAGCAAACCTGAACTTTTTGTTTGGGGTTCAGATGTTGGCATCCAATTCAGAAATATGTCTGGGTAACGGGGGGCACATTCGACCCTGAACAGAAAATTTGGGTCCACTCATCTTTAGTTGTGTGTTTTCAACCTAAGGGTGATGCCACACATCGCATATTTAACCTGTTTTTGGTCCGTTTTTAAGCAGTCCGTTAAAAAACGCATGCGTTTTTGAAAATGCAATAGTTTTTGACCATTTTTAATTAAGATAATTGGTAAAACCTGTCAAAAACGCATGTTTTTTTTTAACGGACTGCATAAAAATGGACCAAAAACGGGTTCAAAATGCCATGTGTGACATCGCCCTTAGTCCTGCTGCAAATGTGGTATTGACACTCTTAATCTTATTTGGTTCAGAATCCAAACATAAAGATGGATTTCCTGAAGATTCATGCTATCTTTCTGTGAAATCAGCAACACTTGCATAAGATTCCAAGGAACTTATTGCAGTACATGCTGCATATCTGCACAGTGTGCAGGGATCCTTAAATTGAGTTCTATGTGACAGATTTATCTTACACTGGTGCTAGGTGCTGCAGTGTATAATGTATGCTCTGCCACTGGAGCTGGATTAATCAGGAGGATCAAGCGGGGCCTCGCTGTCGGGCAATTCTATGCCAGGCAGGGCTATTGCGTCTGGACAGGCACAGGATATAGCTGGTGCACAGGCACGGGGCAGGAAAAGCCCAGCATTGGCTTACTCCGCCACCAGGGGCGCCCCCTTTATACTCCTCAATGGCCACTTGCCAAGTAGGTGGCATAAGGGTGGGGGCAGGTGCAATTCCTTGCTGTGTGTCAAGAATTGTACCTATTTCATGTTTTCTGGAGTACAAGCCCTGATAAACCTGTCCTTTTGTCTTTAGACAGTCTAGGCTCACTTAACTTATCGGTAGAAGTTTTAATACCATCTTCCTTGTTTCTGCCACTATTTCATCCTTTTTGCTTGTTTGTGGTCCTCCTAAAAAAATTTTATGTGTCTTTCATGCACATGCCCTGGCCATGGCAGGGAACAAATGTCAATAATTTATTTGCTGTACTTTGAATATTTCCTACCAGGATTGCTCTTACTAGTTCTTCTTTGAATTTGTTTTGATAATTTCCCATTATAGGACATATTTGTTATGCCTTCATATTTTAGTGTTACAAAATACACCTGTCCTGGACCGGAGGTTATAGTGCAAAACAATTGCAACTTTTTCAGACGTCCACACCTGGATCTCTGTGATAAATCAAGCGTAGCAGTGTGAGATTTTGTGACGGCAGACTTTGCAAAACAGGTGTAAAAGTTGAAATTTAGGCATAATTTCACTAAAATGTCACAAAAAAAGAAGAAAAAAAAATATATAAAAGTTTGAAAAATTACCCTGACTTAAGAACACCCCACTTACAGTTAAAAACAGACCTCTAATTTACTGTACTTTAGTCCCAGGCTACAATGATCAGCTGTAGGTTTTATCAAAGATGTCTGCAACTAAGATTTATTGCTAATCCTGGTTCTTATCAAAACCCAAAAGTTTTTAAATCGAATTGTCACAGAGACCAAAAAAAATTTGGTCCGTATAGTTCCGACTTACATACAAATTCAACTTAAGAACGAACCTAAGGAACCTATCTTGTACGTAACCCGGGACTGCCTGTATACCGTATATGCTAAGCCGAGGCACCTAATTTTACCACTAAAAACTGTGAAAACCTATTGACTCAAGTATAAGCCTAGGAGGGAAGTGCATTGGTCACAGCCTCCCCAGTAGTATATAACCAGTCAGCCAGTCCCCAGTAGTATATGGCCAACCAGCCAGCCCCCAGTAGAATATGGCCAGCCAGTCCCCTGTAGTATATAGCAAACCCCCTGTAATATATAGCCAGCCTCCCCATTAGTATATAGCCAGTAAGCGCCCAGTATGCCTAGCACATAAAAAATGAATGGAGTACTCACCTTCCGACACCCCGGGCAGGTCCTCTTCTTACTTCATGTGTGCTGGTGCCAGCTCCATTTCAGAGACAGGTCTGTGCGCATGGCCTGGCTGGTGCACAAATTATGATGTCAGCAGGGGCCTGATGGAGGTACAACAGACCACAGCGAACGCCCCTGTTCTCGTGATCTGTGAGGTTCTCATTGATGTGGATAGGGCCTAACTTGTTTTGTTGAGTTTCCACAGTCACCACTTCTGCCGTAGATTAGATATGGATTGCTACATTAACTGTAGTGACAATCCTGTCATTACACTTTAGGCAATTGGACCTGACCAATGTTAAACTGCGGAAATTTATACAAAACAAAGCTGTTAGAAAGAATACATGTGAATTCCTATTTGTTCTTCAGGTTTATTTTATTAGCATAGAAGTGCTTGACATTAGGAAGTGCTAAAAATAATGTATATGACCATATGTGAAAGTTGGTGCAGGAATAGTAAAATAACCCTGCACCTGTCATTGGGTTGTGTTTGGTATTGCAGCTCATTTTTTAACGCCCTAAAGAGAACCTGTCATGCAAATTAACCCACCAAAATAAAGACTTCATTAAAACTATGATTAAAAATCATTGGCCTTATCCCTAAATGGTTCCTTTCCATGGCTGCAATGTTACAAAAATCAGTTTGTCAACTTATATGCAACTCATTGACAGGTCTCAGAGCTATGATATTCTGCTGTATGGAATATTGAAATGGAACATTGAATCACTTGGCACTTAAAGTCACATGACCAGGATTACATGATCTAAGGTCCTGTTACTTCTGCATCTACCCCCTGTATCTGACCACATGCAATCACAGCAGCCTACTTGGAGAGTAGAAATCCATGGAGTATGCTTTGATTTCATATTATCAGATATATTCATGGTGTACAGTTTGCTAATGTTAGGAGGCTAAAGGACCTGTGATAATCTGACCCTGGTCAAATGACATGCTGAGAAGATGGATGTGAAATAGGGAGCTGTAGATGGGAGGGGTCGCCCGAGCAGGACAAAACTTCTTTAATGCCGGGGAATATATTTGATTTATGGGGATATGAGGGATAGCAATGCTGGATTTCAGTTAGTTCTTATGGCTCAATGGGAACCTGTCAATAGTTATATTTTTGAAAATGTGATGACCTTGATTTTTTAACAAGGCCTTCATGACAGAGTACTTTTTATAGTTTTTCGTTTACACAGTTTAAAAAACGAACAGTATAAAAAAATTTACAAAATTATTCTCTAGGTTACTACGATACCTAACGTGCAGAGTTTCTAATATTTTACTACTTTAGAAAAAACTAATTTGATTATGTGTTGCCATATTCGAACAACTATATTTTTTATTCCTCAATGAAAAGTGCATAATAAGGGTTTCTTTATTGCGGGATCAGATAACGGCTAGATTGGTACTATTTTGGGATACATCCAATTTTTTGGATGTTAGGAATATAATATCTGCTTAGCCAAGGTTGATATGGTCGGGGCAATACCTGTTTCATGGGGGTTTAGTTATTCTATTTCTTTTAAGCTTTATAAAGGTATTTATGGGGGAAAAGAGAGATTTTAGGGTGTTTTTATTTGCATTACTGTATATACTCAGGTATAAGCCAACCCGGGTATAAGCTGAGACCCCTAATTTTAACACAAAAAACTGGAAAAATGTATTGACTCGAGTATAAGCAGAGGGTGGAAAATGCAATGGTCCCGTGTAGTATATAGCCAGCCCCCTGTAAAAGATAGTCTGCCCGTAAAAAAAAAAAAAATAAACTTGGTACTCACCATTTCGACAGCCCGGGCATCTGCTCTACATCTTCATGCCGCAGGTCTGCGACAGCTCCGAGGCCGCGCCTCTTCTGTCTTCATGCCGGCTGCAGGTCCGCAATGGCTACTTGCCACGGCCTGGCCGGCGCACAACTATGATGTCAGCCATGCCGGCTTGAAGAAAGAGGCGCGGTCACAGAGCTGCCACAACCTGAAGATGAAGGACCTGCACATGAAGATGCCTGGGCCGTCGAAATGGTAAGTACCAAGTTTTTTTTTTCTTTCTATACCCGAGTATAAGCCGAGTGGGTATTTTTCTGCACAAAAATTGTGCTGAAAAACTCAGCTTATACTTTATTATATACGGTATTTATTTTTTGAAAATCTTATTTAATTTTTTTACTGTCCCACTATAATACTAACACTAGAGGTACCTTGATCCCTTATACAATACAATACAAAATACATTGTAGTACTTCTGTAAAGCAAAGTATTGTATCTGTATATGTTACATTGACAGTTTGCCTATTAGACCTAGACTTGGTCTGGATCTAATAGGCCTTCATACATGATAGTCACAGGGGATAGTCAATGCGGCAACTGCCTGCTAATTAGGACGATGTGGAGCGGCAGGACACAAGATCGTCCTGACACTCCACATACAGTATTAGTGAGAATCAGACTCCTGTTCTCCGGATAGCTGTGCTTCGCAGTAGTCAGCACCTCACCTATCAAGTTGGTACAACCCCTTTAACTTCAACCCATGAACAGGTGTGAAAGAAAATAACCATGTTTTTCCAGTCTTTTACAAATAATGGTATTATACAGCTGTCTGCCTTATTTAAAACAATGATATTGTCAGAAAAACTCTCGGGAATTGCTAATCAGCCATGTTCACTTTCCTTGTTCTGCAAAGTAGAATAATGAAAGTGCAATCTTCTGACTGTAGCCCGTGCCTTGTTCTGTAATGTACTGGAAGTTATACAAGGCATACCTAGCCTCTTGATATAGTCCTTATCTGTGTTCATGGGTAAGACAATTGAGAGAGCTCTCACACTGCTTATAATTGTAACAGAGGAATTGTCTAAACTTTCTGTATTGTAAACTGCTATTACAACAGTGCCACCTCCTGGATTATGCTTGAACTCTGGATATAAGATCATTTATTTAGTTTGTTCATTTTACATACTGTTTTGCCAATACAATTTTTTTTAGCACAGTTGAGAGATATAAAATAAAAGTACACTAGCTGGTAAAGTTTTCCAGTTACTCAAGTCATAAACTTAACCTGTGCTAGTGTTCCCTAAGATATTACATGGTGGGTGAGTTTAGGAGCTTCATTATTTTGTCTATAGAAGGCCCACTGTAAATGCTGGTATGACCAATTATTACATAGTGACCCATATATAGTAATTAGTTTTCTGTTATACTTCATTGTAAGGGAAAGATACAGGTACCCACTACTAGAAAGCGGAATCATTTTTCTATTTAAAGAGCTGTGTTTTTTTAAGGATTTAAGGATTTTCTTTTGATTTTTGGGGCACATTTACTAAGGGCTTTGCGCCACACTTTTGTCAGACTGTGCACATTCTTCTAGGCTAAAACATCTTGCACAGGTATTTAAGAAGTGATTGCGCTGCTATTGTGTCACATGCGACCCTTTTGTGGCCAGCTGCACTGGCCTTTATGTGACACAAATTAGGGGGCCGTAACGTCTGACGGTCCGACTAATTCGGACCAAGCACCATATTTAACTTGCAAATTGTGTTGCATGCCCTATGTTAAAAGTGCACCACAAAATAGATGTCAAGCAAGTGCGGGGTAGCGACAGATTCATGATTTCTATGTTCTTAGTGAATCGCCACACCCAAAATTATACACAGAAATAGCACTTTTATGCAATTTCCGAATTTCTAAGTAAATGTGCCCCAATGTGCAAAATAGAAATGAAGCCTCCAGCTTACTATTATTAATGTAAAATACTTATAAACCTGCAGTGATTAATGTATCCTTGTATATGTAAAGGTCTGAGTTGTGCATGTATACAGGTTACAAACCGATGACTTTGTCTGTGGGTTGCTGAAATGATAAATGAACCCCTCCCTCCTGAGGCAGGCCGTAGCTCCCTTTTTCAGCATCCTCTTGTCTCCTCCTTCCTGCCTCTGCTGGAAATCGTTCTCCCCGGATTCATAGGAGGAAGGTTCCTTTGTTTTCCATTGACGCTGAATGCTCTTCTGTTCTGCCAGCTCTGTGGACTGACTTGCACGGCCAATAGATTTGAAGTACATGTGTCCCCAGTGCACATGGCTGGTCTCCCTCTTGCATCATTTCCAAGTACACTAGTTTTTTTTTACATATCAGTGACTTTGGGGCTAAGGATTATGATTCCTCAGACATGCCATGCACATGGGCAGCAAGTCACTACTTCAAAGCAGATGCCTGTTCTAGATTCCTTACCAAAGACCATTCCAGGAAAAATGGAGTTTGAAAGCCAAAAAGGGACAAGAATAAGAAAAAATACTGCAGGGAAAGGAAAAAAATGAGAAGTTATTTTATGTCTGAAGGTTATTTGCACTAGAGATTGCTGAAATACAGTATAGAAGAAGTGATGTGGCTACTGCTCAGCTTGCAATGGATAACAGAGAGTTTCATAACACATGGAGAATTGATTGGCCCTTTTACACAAATGTTGCATAAATCAGAGTTTTAACCATTTTTTTTGCACAGCATAAAATAAGTTGATGCTTGTCACGTGCCACATAGGTGTCATCCGTGTGTCTTCCTTTTTTTTTTTTTTTTTTTTTGTATTTTGTGGTTCCGCATAAACGTATAATACATGGATTACACCATTTTTGTCGATTTTCGAGGTTTAAAATGACTGAAGACAACTGTAAAAACGGTCAAGAAATCTGTAGTTTTCTGTCAGAGAAAACAAATTTTCATGTGCAGGTAGACTAAATCAGTATACTGCACTGATTTAGTCTATTCTACTGACCCATAGACTTAAATATGTTGAACAATACAGGTAGAAAAATTACATTGGGGCCTTTTAATGTTAAATTTGGACCATATGTCGGCCAGATCTACCATCCCAAATCAGCTGGGCCGAGGCAGCCAAATGGATAAAACACAATAGGATCTTACACTCTGATAAACAATGCTCCACTCTAGCAGTATTACAGGGCTGATGTTTCATCATTAAAGGAGTATTCCAGGATCGGAGTGAAGAAACATGTGTGGACTCACCAACTTTCACTGCTCACCAAGCACAGTACTTTGTACAGTGTGAGCTTGATATTGCAGCTCACGGAGTGAGATGAGCATAATCTAGCAACTATAGGTTAGATTGATGAAAATTCTGTAAACCCCTATAGAGTGCGTCTACCAGCAGTATTAAGAAAACAATCTGCAAACAGTGTACCATTCCTGGAGATATGAGTAATCAAACTTTTGTGTTGTAAGTAGCAGTGGGATTGTAAAAAAAAATGCATATATATTCCAGTATTGTTGCAGGACTTGGTGTCCTCCTGTGCAAGATCTCTTTACTAAATACAGCACAGCTCCTCCCCTGACTTTTAGCAGCAGCAGGCTTTTAGGGAGGGGCTGGGAGCAGTTTGAATGCAGATTCAGTTTTAGGAGACTGCCCAAGTGCACTAAGCTCAGTTAGAAATCCTGGAGTGTAAATGGTTGTAAAGTTTCTTAATCTGATGACTTCTACATTGTGTGGTGCTAATCATGCTGCAGGGTTAGCTTATTTTTGAACATCAGTGTATGACAGAATAGATGTCTACGTACCTGTAGATAGGATATTGACAACGGACAGCGCCACAGACATATAATACAAAGCTGGTGTATTTATGGCCTGCAAAAGAATGTAGACTTGTGGTTTAATGTGTTCTATCAAACTGATTTCAGCTGTATTTTAAGAATGTTGACATCTTCCCGATCCTTTAAATGTATTCTTTAAAGCCTTAACGATCCAGCACGTGGATAGTCCTGCATAGCCCCCTTTAGTATATAGCCTGCCAGCCAGCCCCGTTTAATATATAACCTGCCAGCCAGTCCCGTATAGTATATAGCCTGCCAGCCCCCAGTATGGCCAGCATATAAAAAAAATAAATAAAAGTAGTACTAACCATTCCGATGCCCCGGGCAGCTGCTGACATCACAATTGTGCGCTGGCCAGGTCATGCGAACTAAGCTGTCGCAGACATGGAGCCGGCACCCGCACACTTGAAGACAGAAGAGGAGCGGCCTGGGCCGTTGGAATGGTGAGTACTCAATTTTTTTTTATATACCCAAGTATAAGCTGAGTGGGGAGTTTTCAGCACAAAAATTGTGCTGAGAAATTTGGCTTATACTCGAGTATATACGGTAGTTGCCTAATGGCACAGTTTAAAATGTTGAATGAATGAGAAAATAAGAAAAATAAAAGATATAGCCATTTTCCTATTATTTATATATTCTATAAAAAAAAGTCAACAGAAAAAAAACCTCACTAGATGAGCATCATTGCCTTTATAACAAACCAGGGTAAAATAATATGTAATTATTTTGCCTTTACAGTAAATACTGTCTTTTTGTTTCATGCTTCTCCGAATAAAGATTTAAAGTGTAATCGTCATTTCAAAAAAACTTTTGATATGTTGTAGGGCAGGTAATTTTAAGCACTTTTGCAATTGGATTAGTTACCCGAATCTTGCTCCTTTCTCTTGTATTCTGCAGACTTCCCCTAGATGGCAGTCATCTCTCATATGTCTGTTACTATGGACATTCCGTCTTCAGAAAGAAGCTGAGACTACGAGGGAGAGACATGCCCCCATCCCCCTCCCTGCAATCAGTTGATCACCTCATGGCTCAGTGCTGCAGCAGTCATGTGTCACTACTCCAGCACTGTCATGTGCAGGCAGAAGCCCTGACTAATTTAGTGACCAAACACCTAACTCTTATCTCTCCTCAGATTTCCCTACACCTGTGTATACACACATAATCCACACAGACAGAAACTGCAGACCACCCTCCTCCCATCACCTCACACAAGGAAGTGGCAGGAGACACTCTCTAAGTCTGCAAGCTCTGCCCTCATGTGCTGTGCTGGGGTGTTACATAGATAGATTGATAGATAGATTTGAGATAGATCGGTAGATGTAAGATAGCTCTGGTGTCATTGGTCAGCAGCAGGCACTTGTGATGAGGTGACAGGAGGCAGGTCCCGCCCCTCCATCTTGCTGATTGTAGTTTTTTTGAGAGCTGGAAAGCATGGTTGCTATGGGACAAAAGAGGTACTAAATGAGGACCGAGAGGCAAAATACTTTGAGGAATGATTCCCAGGGACACCTGGAGCAGAACTTTGTATTTTTTTTTTTCTTCTCAGAATGACAGTTACACTTTAATGCTTGTGAAAAGAGCATTCAGCATGTAATAAGTAGTAGAAATCAGCAGTGAAACGGTTACATGAAGTGTATAGTCTGTGTAGTGTGAGCACTAAGGGTTAATAGCTTCACTGCACTGTGCAGAAAGTGCCAGTAGAAGGTGTGCAGAGGAGCTTATGACACAGCTTGAGGTGCAGTGAGAAACATAGAAAGTTCCATAGAAACAGACTGTTTTAGACAAACACACTCATCTCTGCTACTAGTCTCTCTGGTAAAAACATAGAGCAACTGACGTGACCTCCCTATCCTTCCAGTAGCCCCTCCCCTCTTTCAGTCCTTATCTCTACACAACTCTTCGGATCATTGTAGAAATCCACACAACTGTAATCAATATAATATGCAAAGTTAATCTACATCCCAAAAGACATTGAAGTGTGAAAAAAGGTGCGCTCGAAATTTTCCTGTTCACCTGTAAAAATAATGGTCTCACTTTTTGCCAGATATTTATGTGTCACTACAGGAACTGTAGGGGGAGTGTCACTTCAGATACCCCAATTTTGGTGTGTACAGCACCTAGAATCATGCCAGCTTCAGATAAAAATCCAATTCCTGGATTGGATGTTTTTAACCGCCTGTATGTCCGGTTCTATATCTTACAGAACCACGTAATTTGATGATGAGATACTCATCTCATTCTCAATATGATACCAGCCAGTAAAAGTGACTCATCTCAGGAAAAAGTTACCTTTTTAACTTATTTGCATATGACTTTAGAGAAGTCTTATAACAGGTGAACAAGGAAGTTTAAACATAAGAAGCAATGCTATGATTATATTTTTCATACCCTACCTGAAGGGGCTGGCAGTTTAGTGGTGTAAAACCTGGTGGAGTATATAGGGTTAATTGAGTGATTGAGAGCATTTTGAGAACTTACACATTCTCCAGCCAGTGATGTCATCAAGACAGTACAGATCCCCTCAATGAAGGAGGACACCCCGAAAGTGTGAAAAAGAGACTTCAGCCAATATGGTAGTGGCTCTACGAGTATGAGGATCAGAGAAAACGCTGTAATGAAATAGACACTTTTTACTGAAAGGCAATTATGGTGGCCTTCACTCATGTGTTTAGGCTGTGTTCACACGTTGCATTTCAGTTGTTTTTTTAAAACACAACAGAGAGGGGCTTGGCCAGAACGCATATGCCAAGCCCCTCGTAGTTGCTACTGAAACACAACTTGTGAAATGCCCTCAGGTTTTCAGATGCAATCTTTGATGTATTAACCAGGAGTGGAGTAAAAAAAAGAGGAGTAGCACATCTCAATTATTTGTTTTCACTCATTATGATCCACACATACGATTATAGCTTCAAAAACTGCATCTGAAAGTCTCAACATGTTGACGCATCCTTAGCCTCCAACCAACACAAAAACAGTCAAATCGGGATCATTTTCAATGAAGACTGTACATAGAAAAATAGGAGCCAACTGACCAAAGACGCTCTAAAGGGACCTCGAAGCCCTGTGAGATCATCTACTTCTGAAATATGATGGAGATAGTGATTTATATGGATCTCACCTGTTGTAAATAGTGTGAAGCCAATATTGCAGATCAGGTTGTTGAGTAGTGGTTGACTGCAGAATCGAGAGGAGCTTGGACTGTGGGTCAAATCATAGATTTATTGATCTGTTCAAATTAAATTTGAAACAAGGCCCTACATCAGTGGTGGCGAACCTCTGGCACTGGTGCCAGAGGCGGCACTCTGAGCCTTCTCTGTGGGCACCCAGGTCATCACCCCAGCATGAAGTTCACCAGACAGGACTCAAAGAATCTTCCTACAGAATCTTCCTACAATGATAGGGTATTTGCCCTCCTCCTTTCAACTGCGTTGGTGTCTTTAGGAGGCTGAACGATTGAAAGTGGAGAAATAAATTACTGGATAAATTGCTGCGCTGGCACTTTGCAATAAATAAGTGGCTTTTGGTTGAAGTTTGGGCGCTCTAAAAGGTTCGCCATCACTGCCCTACATCATTATGAATTCTGGTCTGGAATCTATAATCTATCTTATAAATTACTTACATCTACTGATAGCAGTAGGCTCCATAGTCATTGTGGGAACTCATCTGCGTTATAGAATATATACAATGGGTTTCAATATTTCATACCCCTTGAACTTAGCACATATCTGGGTGTGAGCAATGCTGTTACGGCGCGATTAGACCCTGACAGAGATGCATCAATCTGTCTACGACTTACTAGAGTAATTTACCCCTGAAGTGCTGAACGCCACATTTTTATTGAAAATTTTAGAGCATTTTTAGGCAGTTTTCCGACTTGTTCGGAAAACGGCATGTCTTCAGTAACTAGGGAGCATGACTGCCCCCATTGCCAGAAAATTCTATATTGTGGTGCAGCAAACTAGACCAACTAATAAGAAGTGCAAAGTTCGACTCTGTAGTCTTAAATTGCACCAAATTAATTATCCAACATCAGACACAATGATTACCGTATGTACTTGTGAATAAGCCGAGTTTTTCATCACAAAAAATATGCTGAAAAACCTCACCTTGGCATATACACGAGTCAATAAAAAGTTAACTTGCATACTCACCTTCCGGTGCCCCCGATGCTAGCCGCGGCCTCTCTTCTGTCTTCTCCGTGATGCCCTGGTCCTCGCGGCTCCTCTTCTTTCTTCTCCGCGATGCTCCGGTCCCTGCAGCTCCTCTTCTGGCTGCTGTAACAGCCGGCAGAGACATGGCCATGCGCTCTGCCGACCGGCGCATACATCATCAGCATCATAGTGTGCGCTGGCAGAGCACATGGCCCTGTCTCTAACGGCTGTTACAGAACACAGAAGAGGAGCCGCGGGGACCAGAGCATCACATAGAAGACAGAAGAGGAGCCTCGCCGAACATCGGGACCACCAGAAGGCGAGTATGAAAGTTTATTTTTTTAAGTGCAGGGCAAACTGGGGGATGGCTGTATACTAAAGAGGGATGACTGGCTATATACTAAAGGGGGCTGCCTGTATGCTACTGGGGGCTTGCTGGCTATATACTGGGAGGCTGTAACCAATGCATTTCCCACCCTCTGCTTATACTCGCGTCAATAGGTATTCCCAGTTTTTGGTGGTAAAATTAGGGGCCTCGGCTTATACTCTGGTCGGCTTATACTGTTTAGTTCTACTCTGCATTGCTCTAAAAACTAAATCTTCCCAACTGTGTGCTCACCACAACATGACCAGTTGTAATAGACCTCTATGAGGAGACGTGATCACAGCACCCAATACAGGACAAGTTTTCTTCTACAGCATGTCAGACGTTCTATGTTAGGTAAATTGCCACAGCAAATTCGCTTGTGTACAACTGGCCTTAAACCTTACTGCCACACACTTCAATATATTTTTTGATATTTTGTGTGATGAAGCAAGATCAATTACAGAAGTGTACAGAAAATGATACACGAATTAAAAGAATTCAAAAGTGTGGTGTGCTTATGTATAAAGCTACCCTACTCCGGTACCAATTAATAAATAAATCTATTTGCGAGATTTATAGTTTGTTGGAACAGCCAGGAAATTGCTTCTTTTTCATGCGTTTGCCACATTTATGGCACATTTTTTAAAAGAAAGCCCAGACAAGAAGAGAAATAGCTAAAGAAGCAGCCAAGATTCCCAGAGATCCACAGCTCTTTTACTTTGTGTGGATCAGTGCAAGACAGAACCTGGATAAATTTACCACTTGCCCTAATTGCTGGCTATGGGAAAACAATATTGTTTACTAAAGTACAAGACTCTTTTTCCTCATTTGCTTTACAATTTGTCATATTTTGCATCATCTTTATGTAGGTTTTATACCTTGTAGTATGTAGCAATCAGGTTGATCATGGAGAAGGCGGCAAGAAGGAGGTAGAGCTATGGGACAGGCCGCAGGGTCAATCATCTCAAGATTATATAAGACCACAAGTCATGCTGGTAGGACAGGTAAGACACCTCCAATATTCGGGGTGCTTGGGCGAGAATGATACCATGTTAATTATAACCTGATACTATATAAAATATGATAGAAAAATCTAATTATTTTGCTCCTAATGAAGCCAGCAATAGGCTTTTTGGTTGTCATTGCCTGTGGACATGCAATAGATCCATTTTGGGCATAATCAAACTATTAGTAAATATCTTAATTTTGTTTAAATTATACAGACCTGATAAGTACATACACCTGAGGGATGGTCAGGACAACCCCTATGAATACCACCGTCACCAATCTGAAAGAAAGAAAACGAGAGATTGACCATATATAGACCATACAGTGTAACAGATGCAGTAGATGTGGACAACACTCACACTCTTTCTTTGTGGGTTCGGGGTAAACAGCGGTAGAGCTGGTAGGAGGCATGAGCTGTAAAGTAGTGGAACATCTCGTCTGTAACATTATCTCCCAGCTATGAATAATGTAATGCAGCGCCCTCCTCATTGCTTTCTTTGTCACCTATTGTATTGCTTTACTCATGTGGGAGAGGGGACTTTTGATCATTTGATCTTATTTGATTTAATGTGTCTCTGTTTAGCAAAAATTATAAATAAATTACTTTTGTACACTATCATACTGGCTAGGTTTTTAATATTTTAGAAATAGATGCCGTTCTCCGTGCCATCTACCTTGAAGCTCCTTGTTAAAGGAAACCTACCATTTAGAATGGCAGGGGTAAGCTGTAAGTACCGAGCACCAGCTCAGGGTGAGCTGGTGCCGGTACTTATTTTCGTTAGTGTTATAAACTGCGGTATCGCGGTTTTAACACTTTTTAAACTTTAGAGCAGGAGAGGCTTCGCCGCTGCGCGCGACCGTGCACGCGCAACATCTCCGCTATTTCCTATGTAGGCGCGCGCCGCAGCGCCGAAGCCTCTTCTGCTCTAGAGTTTAAAAAGTGTTAGTCCCAGTGGACTACTGTGTAGGCGGAGCCAGCCGGGAGCCATGAATAATTATTTATTGGAGGAGCAAAGTTATTTACTTATTTTAAAAGCTATATTTCTAGGAAATGCTGCTCTTCTAATAAGCTTACTAATTTGCACGGGATGGGTTGTGAGTAGTAAGCATCTACCATAAGATATTCTGATGGTAGATGGCCTTTAAGGTTGTGGTAGGACAACTGTTCATGGACAGTTAGAGATCACATGACCCTCCATCTGTGGCCATTTAATGAACAGGAATGACTGGCTGATGAGGTAAAAGACAGGAGACTTCACTTTACATAACAAGAAAACGAAGCGGAACTTATAATGTATACTGGTAAATTACCTAATATCCTACACTTACACATTACAAAAACATAAAGTAAAGTGACTTTAATAATAAACTAAAAACATTTGGTAAGACATAGGTGGAGATGCCGGCCTCAATGCAGAGTATTGTTATATTTAATGCAAGAAGTCTTGTTTTGTGTTCGGTCTTTGAAATCCAGTCACAGTCTGTGATTTACAGACCAAGCATGGTTGGGTGTTTTACCTCTAATACAGCTCAATAGTACCGTATCCCTCCCCCTGTCATCCCCCATCTCCTCCATGTATAACAATCACTCTCTGCCCAGACTCTCCCAGTCTCTGTATATCAGTATAAAAAAGGCAATAAGGAAAATCTATTGACTTAATAGACTGTTCTTAGGCCAGGAGACCAGAAGGGAGCAGATAACCTACAAATACGGACACTATTAGGGTTACGTTCACTAAACCGTAATTAAAACCATGTATTTTTCTATATCAGCAGCACAATTATTTCTACAGGTTTGATTATTACAGCCTATGAGTGTGGGCTCTCCTTTCTGGTTATATCAGAAGTATTTAACCCCTTAAGGACGCAGGGTTTTTTCGCTCATTTCTCGCTCTCCACCTTCAAAAATCCATAACTTTTTCATTTTTACGTGTACAGACCTGTGTGAGAGCTTATTTTGTGCGTAACAAATTTTACTTTCCCGTAATGTTATTTATTTTAACATGCCGTGTACTGCGAAGCTAAAAATAAATTCCAAATGTGGAAAAATTGAAAAGAAAACGCACGTCACGTTCTTGTGGGCTCAGTTTTTACGACTTTGACTGTGCACTCAAAATAACAGCTCAGCTTTATTCTTTGGTTCGGTGCGATCGCAGTGATACCAAATTTATATAGGTTTTATTGTGTTTTAATACATTTTCAAAAATTAAATGAATGTGTACAAAAAAGAAAAAAACATTTTTGCCATCTTCTTACACTAATAACATTTTCATACTTTGGCGCACGGAGCTGTGTGAGGTGTTATTTTTTGCGAAATGAGCCGACGTTTTCATTGCTACCATTTTGAGGATAATTTTTTATTCCATTTTTTTTGTGATGTAAAAAGGTGTAAAAGTCGCATTTCGGACATTTGGGCGCCATTTCCCGTCTCGGAGGTCACCGCCAGCCGTAACCGTTTTTATATTTTGATAGATCGGGCGTTTTGGGACACGGCGATACCTAATGTGTCTGTGATTTTTACTGTTTATTATGTTTTATATCAGTTCTAGGGAAAGGGGGTGATTTGAATTTTTTATATTTTATAAATTTTTTTTATTTTTTAAACTTTTTTTTTTCACTATTTTTTAGACCATCTAGGGTACATTAACTCTAGATGGTCAGATCGTTCCTACCATATACTGCAATACTTCTGTATCGCAGTATATGGCATTTCTGCACACTATACATTACAATGAGCCACAGCCTCGTGTCAAACGAAGACCCGAGGCTACCGTGCGCTGCCGTCTTTTAAATGCCGCCGGCGACTTTGCCGACGGCAACGGAGGGGTTAATAGCCGCGATCGGTGCAAGCACCGACCGCGGTTATTAGCGGTGGGGGTTTTCTGCAATATGCAAAAACTCCACCCTTGTATGAAGAGAGCCCGTGAGCCCTCTTCATACACTCCTTATACCTCTGCGCCGTAGAGCTACGGCGCAGAGCGTTAAGGGGTTAAAGGGGTATTGCAATCAAAGCAAAGTAATGTTATTGTTTTTATGATAAAAAGTTATACAATTTTCCAATATACGTTCTGTATCAATTCTTTACAGTTTTCAAAATTTCTGCTTGCTGTCATTCTATGGAAAGCTTCTATGTTACTTCCAGTGGACAGAAATCTGACCATAGTCGCACAGGTGCACATATGTAACAAAGCCTCAGGCTCTGTATTCTGTATAAAGTAGAGTGTAAGCATCGGTCCACACAAGCGTTTTTCCCTGCATTAGACAATAACCAATCATATTTAATGGGTTTTATTCAGATATGCTCATTTGCAAGTGATGCGTGTGAAAAATGCAAATCAAAAAGTGCAATGCGCTTTTGACTGATCTATTGCTATAGAAAACAGACCACATTAATTGTTTGTTTTTTTTTGACACATAAAGAACGTAAAAAACTGATCCTAATTGTGTCTGAAAAATGATTAGACTAACAGGGCAAAACGGCAAAAAGTTTTTTTATTGATTAAACTTTTAAATGATTTTTTCAATGCTGGTTTGCAAAGACCTGTAACCTAGATGTCTTACAAATGGTAGAGCATTAGCATCAAATTGTATACAAAGTTGCAGAACTTATCTCCACATGGCCACTGTGTGATACATTTTAGTGAACATACTGTATGTAGTGTTATCTGGTACCCACCTGCATTGATCAGTACAAACATCTGGATCCCCACTCTCTTCGCAGTTTGGTACAGTTGCCACGCTACTTTGTGAATCTGTAGAGAAACCTTTTTGCTTATGGAGACTGAGTTTTCTTCTATGTAGTAGTAAGCACATACATTTTGCTTCTGGTGTTGCAGGAGTTAATTCTTCACCATTTCTCCTTCTCCTGACCCCAGTAATTTTAAGGCCTGGCTACCGGGATAGTTTGTGGATCACCCTCTGCAGAAACTCTGCACTCTTCACCACAATCCAGTTTGTGACTATTACACAGACCATTACTGTGATAGCCAGAGACTGAGCCAACCACAGGAGCATGGCGAATGCCACGAGGGAGTATTGGCACTGGAGCAGTGTGGCATCCTTGAGAGGGGGTGGGGTCCATTACGGATTAACATCTCGCTGCTTTATACAGTTGGTTGGATGCAAACAAAAGTATTCAACTGAGCTATGCGATGTGTGGGAATCTGCCAGCCGCACAGTGGGACCATTCTTTGTGTTGTAGGGACTTTTTAGGCAGTGCCCCCTGCTGTAACACACAGTTAATGCGTTTACCAAAGGTTTTGTGTATTATTTGCGTTTTTTCCACTCTTTCTTGTGGAAATTTTGTAGCATTAAAGTGAAAATTATTTTGAAAACAGAAAGTAGCCTATGTGCTTTTTTTCCTCGTGGAAATTGTCATGTAAGGCAAAAATTAATAATGGTCGTGCCATGTTTCTGTCGCAGCATACTAGGTTTTTGTGTATTTTTTTACAGTCTATGGGCAAGTGAAAATCCGCAGGAAGTATGCAAAACATTTTGAGTTGATGTGGATATTCAGATTTGTTGTCTGGAAATCATGTAAGCTCACAGATGTAGCAAGGAGATTAAAAACTGCATGTGGAAAATGTAAATTTACAAAAACGCAATACAAATACCACAGATCTGCATAATATATAGGCACAAAAACCGGAGCTCATTTTCATAAGGTTTTCTGCATGACCTTCTGAAACATGCGTAGATATCGTTAGGCAAGAAGCACATGATCATGGTCATGAATCACAGACTGTGCTCTGACTGAATTTCACAGAGTAGCCGGACTGTATATGATGATGATTATAAGATTATATTTATATATGCTTCCCTGCTGAGTTGATTACAGTGCTGGTAATCATCATTACAGTGGAAATTATATGATAGGGCCATACAAAGAAGTAGTGTCTATTAGTAATATGTATAATATGTTTTATATCATACAGCTGCAATAAAATAACTGCAGTTATATTTAAATCTACCACCAGGATGAAAAACTGTATGCAAATGAGCCCGAGGGGCACCAGGCTCCATTAACACCTGTGGAGCCTGGAGCCCTCCATGCTCATTTGCATACAGTCCCTCATCCTGGTGGTAGATGTCCTTTACTATGAAATCAAGCATGGATAAACCAGTGCTACTTACTTAAAGATCTAGGTACCATGTGGTAATCTTCTTATATTAATTATCCAAGGTGTCATTCCTTCTAAAATTTACTTTTAAAATGATGCTATTGAGCTAGAAGAGCTCTTGGGGTGTTGCCACAACGCCTCACAAGCTGTTAGACTCTCATCTCCCCCCTGCTCCCTCAACACATTCCCTACCACTGCTGTAATCTTATGGTGGCAGTAAAGGGGGAAATACTCCTGTAATAAACTGTGAAGCTTCAGCACAGAGAGGCTCTGGTAACGCCCCCACAGCCCTTCAGACTCATTAGCATAAAGTTGATCTTAGAGGTAAGGAGGCCACAAATATAAGAAGATTACCTCAGTCACGGTGCCTGGATCTATGAGTGAGTGCCCCTGGTTTATCATGCCTGATTTTCCTGGCTTTAAGGGCTCAGCAAAGCTGGAATTTGCTGACACACTTGGCAACCAGCAGAATGGCAATTATAATTTGCACTTGGCTTAGGCTCATACAAAATACAAAATAAACCCTGCCCGTCTGGGCACTGCCTCATACAATAACAACACCTAACTATACATGTACCAGGCTGCCAGGCACACGCTCCTATATCAGGAGACACTCCGTTACCTTTGCTGTGTGTACACGGTTCAGCCTTCAACTCTCCAGGTAGTGCCTCACCTGCTGCTTCTGGCCTACAGTCTAAACCAGGCTCTAACGAGGTCTGTGACCCGCACCTGTGGGCTATACAAAAGCCCAAGGACCAAAGCTCGGGTGGAGTAGGAGTCCCACTACCAGCATACCCCTAATCAATAATAAGCAGGCGCAGTACGGACATTACAAAGGTGTCTATGCTAGTTAGGCCAACATAGACCAAACAGACTATTCCTGCTTACCACATGTCTGCAGTAACCCTTGGGTTACTGCAGACAAATCCAGGGCTTTTACCATATACTTTTTATCTGTCTGTAGGGATAGTGGTTATCCCACACGACACCTCTCACTTTCTCACAATATATATATATTGTATATAATGTGTATGCATTATGTGTGATGTGTATATACTGTATGTGTGTATATACTTTATGAGTTTGTATATACTTTATGAGTTTGTATATGCCCTGTGTATTAGTGTATAAATGTATATGAGTGCATAAATGTGTGTGTATACTTGTATTGATATGGGTGCAAGTATACAAGTGTAGAGCTTTGTGTGTGTGTTTATATGTGTATAAAAGTGTGCATATATCAGTGTGTAATTGAATAAATGTGTCTGTATAAGGGTACATTCACAAAAATGTTTTGGGGGACGTATATCTGGTCGCAAATTTACTGCCGGATATACTTCCCTCCTGGGCTCGGTATGGTGAGCACACTGAGTACTCACTGTTTCGAGCCGTGGCCACAAAAGAGATAGAGCCTGCTCTGTCTTTGGCCATAAGAATGGCCATGCGGCTCTATTCTCTATGGAGAGGGGAGAGATGAGCCGCGACCACCTCTCCTCCTCTGCTGCACGCCAGACGTGTACCTCCCAGGCTAATGTGGCCAACTAGTCTTGTAAGGAAAGCAAGAAGCGAGAAAGATAAGGTGTTAAAGGTGCTGAAACGTGAAGCTCGCTATGAGGCATTACAGGATTATAGAGAGAAAAATAAATCCTGTAAAGGCCGCAAAAATAGAGACTGAGAGAAATATTGCCAGGGAGAGCAAAGTTATCCCAAATTATTTTTCAAGTATATAAATGATAAGAAATTAAAAACGGAGAGTGTGGGCCCTCTTAGGAATAACATGGTGGTCATGGTGGAAGGAGATGAGGAAAGGGCCAATCTACTGAATGTCGCTTTCTCAACTGATGGCATACACCCCTGGGTTCTGCATGAACTATGTACCGTGATAGACAGACCGTTATTTTTAATATTTGAAGATTCACTGAGGACTGGTTATGTTCCACAGGCCTGGCCCATAGCAAATGTGTGTACCAAAATAAAAAAAAGGAGCAAAAATTGATCCTGGAAACTACAGACCTGTGAGTCTAACTTCTGTGGTGGGGAAAATATTTGAGGGGTTTGTTAGAGATGCTATCATGGAGTATCTCACTGTACATAACCTTATAATCCAGCGGCAGCATCGGTTTTTGAGAGATCGGTCCTGTCAGACTAATCTGGTTTCTACGAGCAAGTAAGTTCCAGACTGGATCTGGGGGACGCTGTGGATGTTGTATATCTGGACTTTTCAAAGGCATTTGACACCGTGCCACATAAAAGGTTGGTATATAAAATGAGACTGCTGGTGCTGGTATGCACTTGGGCCATGGAAACAAAAAGTATAATTATGTTCTAAACAGTCAATTACTTGGTAAAACTGGAGCTGAAAAGGACTTGGGGGTATTGGTGGATGGTAAACTTAATTTTAGTGACCAGAGCCAGGCAGCTGCTGCTAGAGCAAATAAAATTATGGGATGTATCAAGAGAGGAATAGATTCTCATGATAAAGACATAGTTTTGCCCTTATACAAATCGCTGGTCAGACCACACATGGAATATTGTGTACAGTTTTGGGTACCAGTGTATAAAAAGGATATAGTAGAGCTGGAACGTGTGCAGAGGAGAGCAACCAAGATTATTAGGGGAATGGGGGGATTAGAATACACTGACAGATTTGGGATTATTCAGTTTAGAAAAAGACGTCTGAGGGGAGACCTCATTACAATGTACAAATACCTGAACGGACAGTACAAGGATCTCTCCAAAGATCTTTTTATACCTAGGCCTGTGACCGGGACAAGGGGGCATCCTCTACGCCTAGAGGAGAGGCGATTTTACCATCACCATAGACAAAGGTTCTTTACTGTACGAGCAGTGAGACTGTGGAACTCTCTGCCGCAGGAGGTTGTTATGGTGGACTCTATGTGCATGTTCAAGAGAGGCCTGGATGTCTTTCTGGAGAGCAAAAATATCACGGGTTATGGGGAAAAAAAACATTTATTTAATTCTTAAAAGTTAGACTTGATGGAATTGGGTCTTTTTCTGGCCTTATATACTATGATACTAGACTCTTACTATGATACTAGACTCTAGAGGCGGCACCTTATCTTATTTTCTTGTACAATACATTATATATTTTTTTCTTCCTGCTTTTTTATCTTTGCATTGTTTTATTCATTTTCATTTTATTGATTTGGTTTTTTTTTTGTGTTGTCATCATCCGCATTCTCCCCTTTTATTTTATCAGTGATGGAATATAGCACTGGATTAGATGTGATCCATCTTCCCATGTTGTTATGTTGGGATTATCCAGAATTGTTTTAACCCTGTGCCCCAAACTCTGCAAGTGCAGACATGGGAACCCCAGTTATGTCTGCATGTGGTTATATAGTAACGAGACACGAGCACCAAGCAGCAGGCTGGTAATACCACTCCAGGGTGACACCCGCACAAGATGCTCACTGTGGGCACAGGGTGAGTTTTTTAATCTTTTGTTTAGCATTTTTGTATTTATTTCAGTGTAGTCATGACATCTGTAATTGTCATTGTTGACCACTATCATTACACCTTGTGTAACACTGTCATTATTTCCTATCATAACACTTTAAAGCATGTGCTGTGTTTGCTCCCAGCATGTGTTTTGCCCCCATTGCTCCTTTCTTGTAAAAATGGCACCTGTGCATTAATTTTGTAAGATATGCCGCCACTTCCTATGATGTGATATGGTGGCCCTGTTTTATTAGCCAAAGCTACAAAAAACCCTCATTGAGGACTCAATGGGGGTCATTTACTAAGGGCCCGATTCGCCTTTTCCCGACGTGTTACCCGAATATTTCCGATTTGCGCCGATTGTACATGATTTGCCCCGGGATTTTGGTGCACGCGATCGGATTGTGGCGCATTGGCACCGGCATGCACGCGACGGAAATCGGGGGGCGTGGCCAAACGAAAACCCGACGGATTCAGAAAAACTCACCTTCATCCAGGATAGGATCGTGAACTTCAGTGCATTTCAGGGAACTGAAGCAGCGACACCTGGTGGACGTCGGAGGAACTGCCTTGATGAATCCCGGCTGGACCCAAATCCAGCGCAGAGAACACGCCGCTGGATCGCGAACGGACCGGGTAAGTAAATCTGCCCCAATATGTCTTTGCATTACAATGAGAGCTAATAGAATTGTGTAATTCCTTGTGTCTCCTGTGGGGGTGCTGCAGAGGAATTCAACACAGGTTCTTCTACAAATCCAAATTGATCACTGTTGGTCTCTGCCGTGAAACAAGTTGTGATAAGTAACCATCCATATCCATATAAAAGCAGTGCTGGTAAATCTATATCCTGTCCTGACAAGGAGGTATCATTTACCAGTGAGCTTTGGATATTTAGTACCTGTGTATACAGTAAATGTGTTTTATTTGCTTGACCACTCTGGGGGATATGATGACATATTTGCACAGAATTGCTCACTGTCTGGTAATTTTTTACTTGTAACCCCATTCACATTTCTCAACCTGATATGTGCTGATCATTGTGGTTAATGCTGAGCAGACCATATTGCAACATCTATATTACTCCACCGGGGCAGAGAACCCTTTCACTGCCACTGTAGTAACATTATAGTGTGAGATTTAAGAAGAGGCTGAGGGACACAACACTTAAAAAAAATATTGAATTTATATATTTCTGTTTTCTAAGAATTAGTTTATTTAAAGGAAACCCACCACTTAAAAGTGGTAGGTTTATACACATATATATGGCACCAGCTCCAGGTGAGCTGGTGCCAGAGCATATTTTTGTTAGGGGAACAAAGCCCCTATTGCAGAATTAGCTCTCCGGCACACGCACGCCTGCACAACTTAGCACGGGGAAACAGGCCGTGCTAAGTTGCGCAGGCGCGTGTGTGCCGGAGAGCTCGGTGACATCACCGGCTCTCCAGCACTTTAGAATCCAGCGCACGCACGAGCGCGCGCATGGTGCGCCGTGCCCAAGTTATAAGTTAATATAACTTATCATTCTGCGATAGGGGCTTTGTTCCCCTAACAAAAATATGCTCTGGCACCAGCTCACCCTGAGCTGGTGCCATGTATATGTGTATAAACCTACCACTTATAAGTGGTAGGTTTCCTTTAACTTTACTAGTCCTTTAGGGCACATTCACATGTGGAGTTAACGTATGCGTTTTGAAACACCAGCCGAGAAGATTTGATTTATCTAATTACATTTCTGTTAACATGTCCGTGTTTACATTTCTGTTAACATGTCCGTGTATAAAACACAATGTCAAAGGGAACCTGTCACCAGAGACCTCATTTTCACCAAAGACAGGTTGTAGAAGCCCATCATACCTACATTGCAAATATGCCTTTCTCGCCTTGCAGGTGTGCCGCTATTTTTCTTTTGGGTTATGTGCCTTTCTGCCGTCTCTAAGCATTTGCTTTACAATATAATTGTGTGTTTTAACTTAACTGGCTTCCTGACAAAATCCTCTATGTAGTCCCAGGGGTTGGGCTTTGGTTTGGATGCATTTCAAAAAACAACACATGACTTTTCTGTGCTGTACACTGCTCAGCTCTCAGCCCACCTTTGTGCTCCTGTACAGCTCCCCTCTCCTGCTCCTTCACAGAGCTCACAGTCTGGTGAGCTGACATCAGTGGGGGAGGGAGGAGCCGTAGGGAAGCACAAAGGTGGGGGCTAAGATATGAGGAGTGAGCAGCATAGACAAGTCACATCCAAACCAAAGCCAATCCCAGGGACTACACAGAGGATTCTGCCAGGGTGTAAGTTATAACACACAATTATATTGTAAAGCAAATGCTTAGATAAAGCAGAAAGGCATATTGTCAATGGAGGTGTAATGGGCTCCTGCAACCTGTCTTTAGTGAAAATGAGGTCCCTGGTGACAGATTCCCTTTAACAAGTATATCAACACAATATTAACATGTGCTGTAGTGTTTTGTAAACTAGTTTTGACAACTATGTGAATAGGCAAATTTCCTCTGTTGTAATGTGTTTCTAAACGCCACTTGTGAACCCACTTTTTGGAAGAGCTTTGCTCGGGTTTTGCTTGTGTCAACCAGCCATACAATATACACATGCCCACATGAGATAGTTAGCCACAACACATGTTCTTCAGTAGATACAGTGGGGAAAAAAAGTATTTAGTCAGCCACCAAAAGTTCTCCCGCTTAAATAGATGAGAGAGACCTGTATTTGATATCATAGGTAGACCTCAACTATGAGAGACAAAATGAGAAAACGAATCCAGAAAATCACATTGATTTTAAAGAATGGATTTGGAAATTATGGTGGAGGCCGATACAAACTTTATGACCCGGGCGCCATTGCCTAAGCAACAACCGCGCCCGGGTCACATAAAGGTAACGGCAATATCAAGGGTATTCTTTTCTTTTTGTGGTATTCCCATTATGGTAATATAGGTGTGGTGCTAGTACAAGCCAACAGTTACTGATTATGGGAGCCTCAACTATTAGGGGCACAGTCTGCTGACCACAGTAATAATTAAGTGGGTATTTCCATACGATAGCTGTCCTTGGATATGACCACCGCTGCATCCTGGCATTGGGGACCATATGTCCACTATTGAGGCGGCCAACCACCTGTATTCAGTGTTTATTACCACAGGATGGTTGTTTTTTGTGAAACCACTGCAGCAGCAGTGGTCATATCCAAGGGCAACAATATCGCTTTTAAATGAAAAGCTCCCATAAATGTAGTGATGTTATCTTCACACTGATATATTTTTATTAATAACAGCCAATTGAAGAAATGTATGGCAGATTATTTTAAATTAAATGGCAATGCCCAAATGAGAATACCGTTTTTAGCTTCCTTCACATTAGCTTCCTTTCCTACATTAGAAATTAGCAAAAAAGACCAATAACATATAAAATATCTGGATGACATTCCCTGTTACAGCTTAAATAGTGACAGTGGGGGAAATGTATCATGTGATTTTCCTAATTTTTTGACAGTAAAAAGTTGCTAAAATTAGCATTGGGGTTTTTGCAACCTTTTACTTTTATGCATCTTAGCATAAAAACACTACAGACATATTTATTAAAGGGCCAAAGACGCTTAAACTGACGGGCAAAGGAGCTCCGAAGACTGTCATAGAACTGTCCCAAGGAGCCTGTCTAATGATAAATGTCCCTGAGTGGGCATGTACATTTGTTCTTTTATGTTTCAACTTCGTCTTCTTCTCATCTTAACTTCCTCCCCTATAGATTGCCTAAGTAACCCTGCAACCTTCAACTTAAAATCCTGGTTTTCATCAGAAGCAATGGAGAAGTCAGATGAGCGGATAGAGGTTGTGCTTGTGGCTACGGGTTCTTTTAACCCTATTACTGTGATGCATCTGAGATTGTTTGAACTGGGACGCGACTACCTGCACGGGACAGGTAAGGGGATGAAGCTTCAGTTCTTATTTTCTGCTGATCCTAAATCACAGTCTTAATTATAATCCAGAACTTCTTCCACCATTCTGCTGGGAAGTCACCCATTGACTTATCTTGTGCTATTCCTGAGATACAGATGGCTTTATACTGTGCTAACCAATTATGTGAAGTTTACCAAGCTATAAAATATTTGATAAAATTCAAATGTATACCATGCAGTAACTGATTCGCAAAACAAATGTTAGTGATCTGCAATTTTATGCAGTAAACACATGTTGAGTAAAAACAGCAAGTTGTGCATGGTAAACATTTGAATTTTATCCAATTTTTTATATATACCGAGGGGCACACGGTATTACCAGAGCACACTTCCCACTAGGGTTTTGTCCAATAGGTTGAGAGTGCGTTGAGAGTGAGAGTCTATAGATTCAATACTTCTATGAAATATTTGAGTAGCATTAGAAACATTTATAGCTCGCTCAATTTGATGGAAACCTTAAGATTAACAAATGAAGGGTGCACTTTAATTAGAGAATACAGCATTTACTGTTTATTTGGAGTATTATACAAAATGTAACTCGGGATCAGTCCAGGATTAGAAATGTAATGCAAACAGTGACTGAATAGTGAGTGCAGCTCTGGTATATAATACAGGAGGTAACTGCAGGTCAGAACAGGATAATACATGTAATGTACATGTTTACAGTGCCTCCACTAGCAGAGTAGTGAGTGCAGCTCTGGAGTATAACACAGGATAAAAATCTGAATATACATGACATTTCTTATCCTGCACGGATCCAAAGTGACTTCACCAGCAGAAAAGTGAGGGCAGTTCTAGGGTATAATGTACTGTATATTGCATCTCAGCCTAAATAAAATAACATATAAAGCTATTTGCTTTTACACAGGAAAATATAAAGTTGTGAAAGGTATCATCTCTCCAGTAAGTGATGGGTATAAGAAGAAAGGACTTGTAGAGGGTTCCCACCGCCTAGAAATGGCACAACTGGCTACGAAGAATTCTGACTGGATAGAAGTGGAGCCCTGGGAATGTTCCAAGAAGGATTGGACCGAGACAGAGACAGTATTACGGTAAAGGAGAGAAAGAGGGTAACACAGATGTTACTGAGATACATTTATAAATGTAAAATGTCAATTCATTACTGATTGTGCTCACCAGGTATTACCAGCAGAAGCTGACCTGTACTGATAATGGGGAGATTGAAGAAAAGAAATCCGTGAACAGAAAGGGTCAAAAGAGGAAGAGAAATAATGTCTGCCAAGATGTCCCAGACTACAACTGCCCAGAAATTAAAGGTAAAATCCTACATTGTTTTTATTTGTTCTAAACCTAACACCTCCCAACATAACTCCAAAAAATACTAGAATACATTTCTATTACACCAAACCAAATATTTGATGTAACATCCAGCACCACCAGTTAAGATACATTGTTTTGTTTTTTTATGTTTTTTTATTTCAGTCCCTCCTAAGGTAAAGCTTCTTTGTGGTGCTGACTTTCTCGAGTCTCTTGGAGTCCCCAACCTTTGGAAACCTGAACATGTCAGAGAAATTGTGTCATCTTTTGGTCTAGTTTGTATTACCAGGATGGGGAGCGACGCTCGAAAGTTTATTTATGAATCTGATATCCTCTGGAAGTACAGGGACAATATACATCTGGTAGAAGAATGGATTACCAATGATATCTCCTCTACTAAGGTGCGAAGAGCCCTACGGAGGGGAATGAGTGTGCGATATCTGGTGCCAGATCCTGTCCTAGACTACATCAAAAAGCATGACTTGTATAGTGAGGAGAGTGAAGAGAAGAACACAGGCTTAACCCTAGAACCCTTCCTGAGAAACTCAAAGAAACCTTAGTAATGATCAATGCACAAAAGGCACCACATGGTGGCAATTTTTAGTTACACTAAGTTCAAAAGAAGTGCAGTGTACCCCATCTCCTTTTATTTCTGCTTCTGGTAGCCCCACTTTCCCTACATTTCCTATAAGGGGGAAGATGAGGCAAGACATGATCACCTAGTAAGAGAAAAAGGGCCACCATATTTGTGTTAGTGGGGCTGCCAAGAGTGGAGTAACCTTGTGCTATTATATAAATCCACATCCGAGATACACAGCGCTTCAAAAGATCAATGCACTTGAACTGGAAATAAGTTAATGAGGTAAAAACCTTTTGTTGTAGTGGTAAAATATTGGTGCAATAGCTTAGTTTTTGCGTCGCCATTTTTTGACCAGTCCACCCACAACCATTTGACTCTGAAAGCCTTAGCACTCTAATTATATGGCCAGCTTTCAGAACTGTTTTATAGGTATCATTCATAATTATCTACATTTAAAAGTTGTTGCAGTTCATTGCTTCATTTGCATAATCATAGGCTTTGTTTTAGCCTATTATACTCCTAATCCTGGTTCCATTGTCATAGCGCTCTTCCCTTTTCAGCTCTGATCATTTGGCTGGAGGTCATTGGAAACTGCTTCAGCCCTTAGCTGGACTCTGGGACGTCTCATATTACTAGGAGGCAGATCCGTCTGCCAAAGAACAAGTGAGCGGGAAGAACTGGCCCCCATGTTCTTTTGCTTTAAAGTAAATCTACCACTTGCTATGAGCAAAGTTAAACTAGACATACTCACCCATAGTCTTCTTTATCTTGATCCAGGCATTGGTCTTCTTTAATCTTGACATGCCAGGATTCCCTGAAAAAAGACTTCTAAAAAGCAGGTCAAAGCGCCGGGAAGCGATGTCCGGTGGTCCAGGCTACCAATCATTCATGCCTCTCGCCACGTGGCTCTCCCATGCAGGAGAGGGAAGTGACGTCCCACGAGAGGCATGAATTTATGCCTCCTCTGTTATAGATACCTCCCTTTGCCATGGTGGAGACATCAGGAAGACGTCACACAGTAGACATTAATAATTACAGGCCTGGATGGTCTTATAAAAAGCAGGCTGGAGCCCCAGGACGCAATGTCCTTTTTTCAGACGATCCCGGCGGCGTATCAAGAGATGTGCTGGGATCAAGATGATGAGGGCTATAGGTGAGTATGTTTAGTTTAATTTTGCTTATAGTAAGTGCTAGATTTCCTTTACGATCTGAAATCTGTCTGCTCTCCCTTGTGGATCACTATTTGATTGATCCAGAAGGGAGCTATAACTCAAGTTAAGAACAAGATCAGAAATATTCTATATTTGAAAAGTGCCTCCACTTTACATGGATAATATTTCTCTATTAAATGATGAGCTGATGCACTGTTCATGGAAGTATAAATATGACAGGTACTTCTATAGTTGGTTATATAACAAATTTGAATTTCAGATTACCGTACTTTATATTTCAAAATTAGTTTGGTTGCCATATTTCAGGTTGCCCTGTACTGTATCACAATGCTGGACTTTTGCTGCTGTAAAAGAATTTTTTGTATGCTTGCTCTTTAAAGAAATTCTAGTAAACTTTAAATTAATTACCGGTACATGGCTTGAGTCTTTATTAAATCTTCTATGTATTCAAATTTTGTAGGTGGAAAATATAGTCACAACTCCTACCCTAACCTATTTCTATATTGCTAATATCAGTTTTAATTGATTTTATTTTTAAATAACACTGTATTCAATCTCTCATTGATATACATTTATTTTGAGAGATGGTGACAGCATGCCCACAATACAAGGCTGCCATAATGCATATATTGTAACTTCTTTTAGCACCAGTGCCAACTAGAATAACTTCCCATTATAGATGTCCCTGCAGAAGTTATAAAAAGAAAAAATATCAATATGTTAATGTAACATTTTAAATAAAATCTAAGTAATGTCTTGGAACGTTACTTAGGAAACCTTAGGAACGTTTAGGAAATCGAGCATGAGGAATCTACTATCAGATGTAGATCTGATTGTAGATTCTGCCTGCCTCTAACCTAATCTGTAATTTAATAATCCTGGAACCTAACTTGTTAAAAACTTTATATTAGTTATATGTAAATTAACTGAAGAGGCTACTGGGGCATGTACTAGCCTGGCAGGCACTGGGAGATGAGGCTAGTACATGTCCCAGTAGCCTCTGCAGTTAATTTACATATTACTAAAATAAAGTTTTTAACAAGTTAGATTAGGTTCCAGGATTATGAAATAACAGATTAGGTGGAACGCAGGTTGTAGGAATCTACAATCAGATCTACTTCTGATAATAGATTCCTCATGGTAGGTATCCTTTAATGTGAAATACAATTGTTTGTAGAAATAAGTTATATTGGGGTAACACCTTTTTAGTGTGAAGTACCCTGCATTATCTGCCTGGATGCAATTACTTTTGATATCATATTGAGGGCTCACCTTCCTCTTTGGTTAGTTTGAAATACACCACACTATCTGCCTGGTTATGTTTGCTTGTGGAAGAGTATAGTGGGTCACCTTCACCTTTAGTTACAGTGAAATCCATTGTACTATCTGCCTCGGAGTAATTGATTGTTGCATAACATATTTTGGGGTCAATTCAATATGTCAAACAGGAAGACCTCTGGGACCTCAGAAGGGAAGGGGACTGGCAAAAAGGTTGATAAAGGAAGCGAAGAAGCCACAGCAATACAGAGTACAGCTGCCAGTCTCTTTGAGATTTTTCTTCCAAAGCTGTCTATCATAAGCATGTGCAGCAGAACGTGGTCCGGTCCTTGAGCCGTTCAGTATCTGGTACATGCTGGATCTGACATCTGGAGCTGTAATTATGACCAAGTGCATCATAAATTGACAGAAGCAGCACTCCAAACAATGGCAATATTTATTCTCTATAAGTGAAAGAGAAGGGCCAAAAAGTAGGTGTGTCATAAAGACGCATTTCTCTGTCAGTCCTGCACTATACAGGGGTGTGTCCTAATAGCTCCCTTGGTTTTCTGTGAAGAATACAAATAAGTTTTCCAAGGTGTTAAATGGAAAACAATAACTCCTTTTGCTACCTTGAAAGGCAGCCCCCTTAACATCAAGTATGACCTACAAGAAGTCTAAAAACATGATGTGGGATTAAGCCAAACCAGTATATCTATTCCATAAGGAACAGACTCCCAAATGTAGACAGCACTGTTTCCACCTGTTTGGGTCTCCTCAGGTGGCCTTAATTGGCAATGTCTCCTTAAGGAGAACACCTACTGTATGACCCTTGGTTTTCTGTGACTGCCTGCCAGCATTCTACCATACAGGCGGTCCCCTACTTAACAGCCAACTTACAGACGACCCATAGTTACAAATGGACCTCTGGATGTTGGTAATTTACTGTACTTCAGCCTTGGGCTACAATAAACAGTTATAGTTATCAAAGGTGTGTGCAATGAATCTTTATTGTTAATCCTTTTTCTTATGACAACCCAACATATTTAAAATCCAATTGTCCCAGAGACCAAAAATTTTTTTACTGGGGTTGCAATTATAAAGTATACAGTTCCGACTTACATACAAATTCAACCCGGGACTGCCTGTACTACTACTACATATGATAAACACTTATTTGTATTTGCACTACTTTTGATAATTGTGGCCCACAATGTTAACAACAATGTAATTATGCAAATCAGCTGTTGTATTGCATTTCAAACTTCATCCAACAGAAGGGTTTGGATGAAGTTTACAAGTTACGGATACAGACAGAGGCAGACCGAGACAGTCATGTACAGAGAGAGAAAAAAAGAGACAGACGGAGACTGACAGACAGTCACATACAGAGAAACCAAGACAGACAGTTAAGAGACAGACTGAGAGACAGTCACATGCAGAGAGACAGTCCAGTTCAGGCTGCGTTTGCAAACGCAGACCAAGCCGCAGCCACCGGGGCGGGCCGCGGCCCGATCGTATCGGAATTCTGTGGGAACGCCTGCAATCGGGAACGACCCGCCGGTGTTTTGCGTTAATTTAATGCCCCGGTGGGTGTGGCTTGGTCTTGAACTTTTAAGATCACGAATTAAAATATTGTTATCATAATGCTCATAAGAAAAGCTGTTTCGCAAATAGTTGAATAGTGGAGCACAAGGGGTTACACCTGAAACGTGAACATCAGATACATTCTAAACCATAGCCTGACAGTTAATATGTTATTATTTATCTCACGACCTGGCTCTGAACTGTGGATGTGACCAGACAGTCAAGTGCAGGTGAGAGTGCAGAATAGGTCACCTCATGTTCTAGATATAACATGTTGCAGACCTCCATTTGTGCCTTGAAGTTTAACCCTAAAATGACGATGAATGCTTATGGCGTGTTCCTAGTAACATGTTAAATGTCTCACCTAGCTATAGTTCTTATAAATGCTTATAAAAGCTTCTCCTGATTGCATTTGTGTTCAGACCTAAATGCTTGTGATTGGAGCACCATGGCATGTGTCAGGCTGCATTAACATGTGACATTTACCTTGTGTTTTGAAACAAAACACAGGTTAAAAAAAACATGTTTTGTAAATGCTTGTTAACATTTTGTAAATGGTAATGCTAACAGCAATGTAATTAGGTAGATCTTCTCTCCTCAGCAGTTGTATTGCATTTCAAACGCAATGTAAATGACACGTGCATCATTGACACTGTAAATGAGATATAACCACCCATGACACACAGGCCGCAAACAACTGAAGACCATTTTTGATGCAAAATAAAAGGGTTGCAAGTACTCCCTATATCACCAAAAATTAGCTGCCAGTGATGCACTATACCTTAATCACAGTCGCCTTTCTTATATGCAAATTAGCTTTCCTGACTCATATCTTCTGGCTTTGACCCTTCTGTCTCTACTGGGCTGCCAGTGAACCAAGTCCCCTTATTTTGACAGACCGCTCTACCTTGACTTACATTCATGTCATGTGACATCATCTCAGGTCCCTTAGCCTCCTAACATTAGCAAACTATCCTTACTGTACTGTATGTATCTCATGTCATGTGACCAGCTTGATGTCATCAAATGTCATTTGTAAAATTTACCCCATGTATGTATCTGATGATATGAAATCACAGCAGTCTCCATGGAAGATGGAGAGGAGTATAAATCCATGGAGACTGCTGAGATTTCATGTCATCAGATCCATACATGGGGTACATTTTGCAAGTGTAAAGGGTACAGGACGTTTGATGACACCCTGGTCACATGACATGAACTGCAGAATAGTAAGGCATAAGACAGGAGCACGAATAGACGGCAGGGGTCGGGTGAGCAAGACATACCCCCCCTGATGTATGGTAATCTATATAAAGCCGAGTGTTTGTTTGTATGTATGTTCACTAAAGTAATCTGCACCGTCCCATTTATAATCACCACATTTTGCACAGACACTTTCCTTCAAAGACTAGATTTTCAACTAAATCTGCTGCTGCTGTGGCAGTTAGAAGCTGTGATTGGTTGGTGTTTTGCTACAGGTCATTAATATGATCTCTGAGCTTTGATTGGCTACTATAGGTAATGAGTATAAGATAGCTTATGTGTGTGGTAATATAGATAGAGGCATGGAGACAGAGATACTCATAGATAGTCACGTACATAGACAGTCATGTACAGAGAGACAGATCGATCAACTGTCCAGAGACGGTCATGTACAGAGAGACAGAAACAGTCACATACAGAAAGACAGTCCAGAGACAGAGAGACATTCAGAGACAGTCACATACAGAGAGATAGTCAGAGACTGAGAGTCAGTCGCATACCAAGAGATTGACAGTCTAGAGACATCCCAGAGACAGTCACGTACAGAGAGAAAGTCATGCACAGAGATACAGCCCAGAGACCAAAAGAGACAGTCCAGAGACAGTCACGTACAGAGAGACAGACAGTTGAATACAGGCAGAGACCGTCAAGAGACAGAGAAAGTCCAGAGACAGACAGAGCAACAGTCACATAGAGAAAGGCAGTCAGAGACATTCATGTAGAGAGAAACAGTCATGTATAGAGAAAGAGAGACAGTCACGTACAGAGACTGTCTAATACAGAGAGACAGTGCATAGACAGTCACGTACAGAAAGACCGACAGAGAGACAGTCCAGAGACAGTCATGTACAGAGAGAGAGTCAGATACAGATAGAGACAGTCCAGAAACAGAGACCGTCACGTACACAGTAACAGACAGAGAGACAGAAACAGTCATGTACAGACAGACATTCAGACAGAGACAGTCCAGAGGTAGACAGAGACAGTCATGCACAGAGAGACAGTCACGTACAGAGAGACAGTCACATACAAAGAGAGGGACAGAAAAACAGTTGATTACAGACAGAGAATGTCTAGAGACAGTCACGTTCATAGATACAGTACAGAGAGAAACGTAATGAGAGAGTTAACCAAAATACTTTCATTTCATGTAAAACCTTAATTTCTGCTGATTTATTTACACCCCTGGTTTATTACGTCAACCATTTGTGAACATTGGAGATATGGCAACAGCTAAGGAATGATCTCTGCTATTAGATATTGCATTGCCCTCTCACACCATGCACTCACTAAGCAGTGCCAAGTAGAAGCACATTCCCCAACCATGTCTGTATTATACAGGTCAAACAATTACGAATATGCTGGACAGCCTAATTGCTGTTGTACTTGACATATTAACTAGTTCTGTCGCTGAAAAATAGAGTCCTGCTTCAGAACTGCAGAATAACAATGTAGTCCTAGGCCCAAAATAAGAGAGTTTTACAGCATATACAGAATTGTGTTTGACATTAGTTAAAGGAAACATGTCACTACGATGCTATTTTTATCAGTGAACAGGTTGTTATAGACTTCAGTGTACTGAGCTGTATAAGGTGTCATATTTTCGGTGATGAGATGACGTTTTCATTGCTACCATTTTGGGGACTGTACAATCTTTTGATACTTTTAATACATTCTTTTATTGCAAAATGGTCAAAAAGACATTGGCGATACGGACATTTGGGAGCTTTTTTTCTGCTACAGGGTAAGGGTGAAGACACACATGGCGTTTTTGGGCCGTTTTTACTAAGTGCGTTTTCAGATCGTTAAAAACGCATGCGTTAAACGCATCAGTTTTTTAAAAACGCATGCGTTTTTTGAAAACGCATGCGTTTTTGTCCGTTTTTCATTGCGCAATTTCGGAAAAACGGACAAAAACGCATGCGTTTTTTAAAAACGGCCCAAAAACGGCCCAAAAACGCCATGTGTGTCTTCACCCTAAGGCTACATTCACACAACGATGTGTCCCCCATACCGTACTTTAACCCTATGGAGTCTGATTGTTCCTACCATATATTGACATACTACTGCATAGCAGTATATGGAGAATGTGCAATAGATCTGTAAAAGTGTGCTGCCACTGGCACACTGTTACAGATCTTCATCAATGACAGGTTCTGAAGTCCCTAGGCTTCCACGGCAACTGATTTTCGCTCCCTGATGACGTCATGGGGAGTGACAAACAAATCCAGCGCTGTTCGCAAGTGTTAAAGTATATAGCAAACACCTGTGTTGTATGAGAGGGCTCAACCTGTGAGCCCTCTCCAGACATGCTTGACAGAGCAGTGAATATATTACAGAGCAGACAGAAGTTGTCATTTGAAATCTTCCTCTCAGGCTGAAGCATATGGCAGGAAGCCAGGTGGAGTTCCACATACTTTATTTCAAACACCATATAACACAGACATTTAAAAAAACATATTTGGCATATACAGTACTTTGTGTGAATGTATCATTTTAAAGGAAGTCGACAATCAAAATGAAGCATGATCAACGATGGACCCTTACTCATACATACCTCGGGTAGCATTTCTGCCTTGCAGCGCTGGAGTCCTGGGTTCAAGTCCCACCCAGGTCAAAATCTGCAAAGAGTTTGTATGTTCTCTCTGTGTTCACATGGGTTTCCGCGGGGTACTCCTGCTTCCTCCCACACTGCAAAACACACATGCATTCACACGGACATGTATTTCTCCAGTCCTGTATCTACAGGCTGTATTTCTGTATAAATACGTGACGTTTTTCATCCGTATGCAGCATGTATTTAACCCGTATTTTATACATGCCCATAGACTTTTAGGGCATACAGAACTGAAATACAGGAGAAAATAGGACATGCTCTATATTTTTATACGGCCAGTATACGGTCCGTACACTCCAGTGTCAAAAACGGCAATATAAATGGTTGGACGTATTGTCCATTGAAATGAATGTGGCCGTATGTAACCCGTAAAAAAACGGTACGTATACGGCCGTTTTTATACATCCGTGTGAATGTAGCCATGTGAGACATGAACCAATTTGCAATCACATGCACTCAAGCACTGCGTCCACAGCAAGGGCTATGGTTCTTTGAATTTGGCAGTGCTTGAGCGCATGTGATTGTATATCTGTTACCATTGGAGCCAATAAAAAGTGCTTGAGATTTTTCCACCATCCCGCGCTGGATCGTTGTATCTTTTTTGGATCTTTTCCCTGTTGAACACGTTGGTCACGTGGAGATCCGAGTCGCAGAAGTGGAAGTCGGGCTGGAAGCGCCCATCGGGTGAGCGTTGTCGGCTTTTTTCACAATGACTTTTGTTCTGCTTTAAAATGGACCAATTTGGCATGCTCTGTGCAGCGCTGCCTAATCTGTAGTCCTATATAAAATAAAGAATTATTATTATTATTATACCTCCCAACTTTGGGCTAGAGAAAGAGGGACAAAAAGCCACTCCCCTTTTATCTAATTCTTAATGGCCCCCACATAGAATAATGCCCCCAACCCCCTAAGGACCCATTTAAAGGACACCTGTCATCAGGTCTGTGTCACTAGTCCTGTCACCTCTACCTGTTGGAGCAGCTCACAAGGATCCCATCCCAGCCTTTATCTAGTTATTTCATACATTATTCATTGTAAAATCATCTATATTTTATCATGTAAATGAGGCTGGTCACATGGTCAGAGGTAGTGATGTCACCCCTGTTACCCCTCCCCTCTCCTCCCCCTGCTCACGTATAGTAAAGCATGGCTAGTGTGTGTATGTCATCTGCTGACATGCTGCATCCTCCTAATATACAGGAGAGAGACACAGACATCAGCTACACATGAATCTGACATGTTCTGCTGTAACATGGCTGCAGCCTGGAGCTGCTGCATCTCTCCTAAACACACACACACACATGCACACACAGGCTGCAGGGGGCGTGGCCACCAGCACCAGGAAGCACATCATTATACAGCCTCACATCATTATACAGGCTGTCAGTCAAGCACTGGGGGTGTGGCTGTGCCTCCCACTCATGAATAGAGTGGACAGCTTGAATATGCTAATGCTTCATTGGACATTTCACAGGTCATTTGCATACAGCTTTAGGACCTCATTGCTTAGGTTTACATGCATGTAGAGGGACAATGAAGGGATAGAGGCAATGCTCTCTAATGGCAGTTTCTGAAAATATATTTAGTTTAGGGGGTTATTTTGCATGACGGGTTCTCTTTAATACCCTCTAATACAACTCAACAACATACAATACCAACTCTTTATCCTCCCTTTACATTTGTTCCCCCAATTTGATTTATCTCCCCTTCACATATATATATATATATATATATATATATATATATATATATATATATAAAACTTTCTGTATTCCTACGCCTCTCCCCTTCTCATATTGTAGCCCCTCTCTTACAGCCTCCGGATTATGGCCGCCTGCCCTCAATTTCTGTCATATTGTGGCCTCCTCTCCTCCATCCCCCTCATATTGTGGCCTCCCTCCTACATTTTCTGAATATTCTGCCCTTCTATCCTTCATCCTCACTTGTATTGTGGCCTCCTGTCCTCCATCCTCACTTATATTGTGGCCTCTCTCCCCTCCTAGGTACTAAACAAAAAAAGACAATGGGGCGGGGATGAGCTACTGACTTGCCCCTCATCCTCATCAACTCAGTTCCCCAGGGAGAGGAGGAAGTAGGATTGTCCCCCTTCCTTCTAAAATCAGCTTTTAAATTGTGCTAATGAATCTTACCAGAGCCCCTCCGTTCCCACATGGCATTTTTGTTGTGTTTATAAACACATCCAAAACATGGTTAGGAGGGGGCTTGTGCAGAACACATATGCGCTTCCATGAACGCATATGCCTTCACCTCAGGCTGCGTTCATACGTTGCGTTTTGTTTGTGTTAGGGCGCGTTCACACGTTGCGTTTTGACCTGCGTTTTCATTGCGTTTGAAACGCATATACAACAGCTGAGGAGAGGTGATTTGCCTAATTATATCACTGTTAACGTTTCCGTTTACAAAACGCATCGTAAACGCGATGTTAACGCATGCATTAACAGCGCATTAACGTATGCGTTTTGTTAACGCATGTGTTAACATTGCGTTAACAAACTTAAATGGTAATGTAATTAGGCAAATTACCTCTCATCAGCTGTTCTAATGCGTTTCAAACGCAATGAAAACGTGACCAAAACGCAACGTGTGAACGCGCCCTTAAAGGTAGCTCGGGTGGTAGGTGGATCAATAGGACGTGAGGATAGCCCTTTTAAGGGCTAATCCTCACGTCCCCGCAATGTTTTGAAAAGTTTTATTGCCCCAATATTCAAATTTCCTTATGCTGCTACTGGGGCGTGGAGTAGCCGCATCTGAGGTAACATGAGGCGGCTACTCCACGCCCCGGTAGCCTCTTTTCTCCTCCTTCCGAAAATTTTCGGCGCGCAGCTCACCACAACAGCTGAGAAGAGATTTGCCTAATTACATTGTTGTCAACATGTATGTACAGAGCACAAGCGTTAACACGATGCTAATGCATATGTTAACACACTATTAACAAATGTGTGTTGACATGTTAACATGAGTTAACATTGTGTTAACATATGTGTTTTGTAAACGCAATGTTGACAGTAATGTAATTCGGCAAATCTCCTCTTCTCAGCTGTTGTTGAAAATGCAAACAAAGCGCAACATGTGAACGCAAGCTCAGGGCGTGTTCACACGACGTTTCCAGGGAAATGCATGCGATTGTTGAGCCAATCGCATGCGCTTCTCTGGAAACGCATGTGCGTTCGGGCCGAGGACCTCCCCCTGTGCGCTAGCATCACGTTATGAACGGACGCCTTGCGGTACATGTGACCGCGGCCTGAAACACATGCGTTTCATTGCAAATGCATATTGGTCATAACCTCTCCCACTTTCATTTTAGATGCGTTTAAAACGCAAGAAAAACACCACGTGGGAAGGCACTATCAGCCTTGATCACATGCTGAGTTTAAATTGTGTTACCACTGCATTTGCTAAAACGCAATGTAATCTCAGCATGTGATCAAGGCAAAAGCCTTTGGAATGCGTCAAAAACGCATCAAAAAACGCAACTCATCGTGTGAAAGCGCCCTCAGGCTGTGTTCTCCCATTGCATTTGCATTGCCTTAGACAATCATACTGAGGGCGCGTTCACACGTTGCGTTTTGGTCGCGTTTGCATTGCGTTTGAAACGCATATACAACAGCTGATGAGAGGTGATTTGCCTAATTACATTACCGTTTACGTTTGTAAACGCAATGTTAACGCATAAGTTAACAAAACGCATGCATTAACGTGTTGTTAACGCATGTGTTAACATTGCATTTACGATGCGTTTTGTAAACGGAAATGTTAACAGTGATGTAATTAGGCAAATCAACCCTCCTCAGCTGTTGTATATGCGTTTTAAACGCAATGAAAACGCAGGTCAAAACGCAACATGTGAACGCGCCCTGAGGGTGTAGTCATATGTAACGCTAGCATTGCGTTTAGATACTTGTATGGTTTTGTGATATTTTCCATTACTGTGACACTGGTTGTTCAAAAGTCATAAACTATTGATAGAAACAACTATGGGGATAATTTTTTATGGGGATCTTTTTAGATATTGCTTGTGTACATTGCTGCATATGTATTTGCATCTATAAACAACTAAACCTATTAAAATCAACAGAAAAAAAATAGCTTTGACTGAAATTGATCATTGTAGCCCTAATATATTTGAATCCCCCCCCAAAAAAAAAAAAAAAAAAAAAAACAGCTCTATCAGTTCTAAACATAATACAACTCTTCTACAATTCTAGTCTTTGTTTAGGATTTTTTTGTGGGAAAATAATGCCAAAAATTAATGTAAATGTATTGTTATGTACTGTATACTACAATTGTTATATGTGCTGCAAGAAGCCCCCTCCCTCCACCTAGCTCAGGGCCTAAGCAAAATCTGAAGAGAGAGGGTTAAAGTCAGCAGGTTTTTGCATGGACCTCCCTGCTGAGCTATCAGACACTCCTCCACAATGAGTATATAAGTGCTTGGCTGGGTGGTAGATCCATAGCTGCTGAGGGTCATCTAGAAGTCCACCAGAATGGCTCCACCAGACTTCAGTGGCACCTGGAACATGGTCAGCAATGAAAACTTTGACCGCTACATGCAGAGCCTGGGTAAGATCATGATTGTAGTCTAATTTTACTAAATCTGAATGGGATGATTGGTGCAGTATATTTGTCTCTCCTAGTCTGTGCTGCTGGCAGGTGGCTGCCTGTCTGACCTGGGTGTATTGCTGGTTATTCCAGGTCACTAGAACATTTACCGACTCCAAGCCCCAGTGTAATGACCTCTACAATACACTCTGCAGATGATATGTAACAGGCAGGCACACTGGGGTCATGTATGAGTAGTCTCAATTAAACATTTTTGATGCAGAATAAAAAAAAAACAGTAGGAAGTTTTTGTAACCACTTGATCGGGATTTACTACAAATGTAACTTGGGGTGGGATCTGTGTGGGGTTTTCTTGTGGTGTGTTTGGCTTTTATTTCACTTGTTAATATTCTAGGCTTGATAATTCTACTCTGTAGTAAAAAGGAATTTTAGAATCCTTTTTGGAGAGTAATATAATCTTGGTAGAGAAAAGATTGCAATACAGTGATGCATTTTTTTTCTTTTTTTTTTAAAGGGATACTGTCATGAGAAATTAATATCATAAAATTGATCGTACACTACTAAAAGTAAAACTGAAGCAACTCTAGCTCTCCCTATCTTAGAATGAGCCCCACCTTCAGGAGAGAAGGTCTAATGATGTCCCTAGATGTGAATTTCAATCGTGGGGAGAGCTAGAATTCAGTGCTGAATCTCTGGGACTGTGTATTTGCATATCACTGGTGGTTTATTAGGTTAATTAGTAATAATTATTCCTTTATATAGCGTACACAGAATTTTTTTTGCCACTGGTCTTAAAAGGGAGTTTAACAATCTGGACATACCTCCAACAAATGTCAAAATAAGGACCTTTCCTTGCATGTCTAGAGTTCCCTAGACTCCCTCCAGCCCCTCTACTATCCGAAGTATATCCCTCTCTCCTGTGTGTGTCTTATTGTCTAGAATTTCGATGTGCGTCTGTTCCATCAACTTTGGTTCTGAATGTTGTTTTCCTTGCCATTAGAACATGTCTGGATATATTATTTCAATAAAAAGTTTGCCAAAAGTTCTATCACAGCTTTGAATCTATTATTGTGTTTGTTAACATTTAATTGCAATAAATGATTCTTCATAGCACTGGTATTCTGGGAGTTCTTGAAGGGGTTTTCCCACTATCCACGGGTTGGGGCCTAACTTGCTGATCAGTGGGGGGTCTCACTGCTGAGACCCTCTCGTTTTCGCAGTATGCAGGGATCTGACTGACCCCTCGTGGCTCCACAAGAGTAGTGGAGTAGAACGGTCATGAGCAGCCGTTCTGAGGAGCGGTGAGGGTCCGTTGGACCCCTCGTTTTTGTGATCTGCAAGGGTCTCGGCACTGAGACACCCACTGATCAGCAAGTAGGGCCCATGGATAGGGCCTAACTTGTTTTCGTGGGAAAACCCCTTTAAACTCTGATCAGATCTCGATCATAAAATATCTGCTTGCCCTATCTATCAATTTACACCCCCTCATATTTGCTGTTCTGATGGTGGCTAATGGAAAGTCTGCAAGCTTTAAATCGGACAAGCTGGTAGTTCAGCTGTTCTCTGACAAGTGGTCTGGATGTGTACTTTGTATCTTGAGAAATTGTCATTATACCAAGTACCAGAACTAAGATGCTGGCATAAATGGCACAATTCTAGAGATGGGGTATCAAAATATTACACTATGGCCTATGGATGCTGCTTAGCAGCTAGTTATCTGTCTTGTGTCCAGACATCAATGTTCTCAGGGGGGCATCCTTTTCTAGCTACATCTTTTTTGCCTTTTATTTTTATAAATATAGCCTACATACATTGCACATATCACCATGCATATCTTTCACAAAATATCACATCTTAAAGGGAATCTACCACTTAGAAATGTCCATTATTAGGCAAACCTGTATTTAGACAGGTGCGATCACCCGCAGCTGACGAGTGATGTAGTAATGGGTTAATATCTCATTTTCTCAAAACATTATTAAATTAACCCAAGTTATAGATTCAGTGTGTGTGGTTACTGACACAAGTGAGGCGTCCAATTGAATGTCATTATTAATAGAATGACTGTTCTCTCCTGTTAGCACCACAGATTGTCTTCAAGATAAACAACTGAGTCATTGGCCCTGGCTATAATCTGTTCCTATAACTATCATCATGTAATAGCAAAGCCATCCATGTGCTGTATGAAGGCAGGATGCTCACCCTCTGTGATTTTGGCTAATATACTGTATAGAGACAATAGTTAATTTCAGATCACCCTATGTATGTAGATGCTGGAAACGCAAATCGCCACTACCCACCTTCCTGTTTTAAATGCTCATCAAACATCTCCATAAGTAGTTGGCACTAGGATCTATATAATATGTATTACAGGAGGCAATCGCAGGGTGCACATATTGCTAGAACTATGGATTGCAAATTGTATCTACTTGTGACTTATCTCTTATTAACCACTGTAAGCAAAAATCTCTCCATTTCTTAAAACTTTTGTTTCTGTTATATCAAACCCTCTTCTCTGGATATAGGTATCGACATGATCACCAGGAACCTGGCAAAACTAATAAAGCCTCAAAAGATTATAGAACAAAATGGAGAGTCCTTTATAATCCGGACATTGAGCAGTTTGCGTAATTATCGGGTTCAGTTCACATTAGGGGAAGAATTTGATGAGGACACAAAGGGTCTGGATAACCGAAAATGCAAGGTATTAAAATTACTAAACGCCTGGGGGGGGGGGGGGGTTGTGTGTGCAAGCAAAGGTTGAGGTTGTATTCAACCAATATGGTTATTGATGGAGTGGAAAGCTGTGTAGTACACAATTTTCCACACTGACACTTTTTCATGACGGATCCATCCACAAAACATGAGTCTGAAAATGATTTTTTTTTTTTTTTTTCTGACTGGGTCTATTAGTTGATTAGAGGAAGATACTGGTAACTCCAATACCCCCCCCCCCCACTGTAGAGGCTGAGTAGCTGTAGAAAATGTGGTCAATTCCATTGTAGTCCAGCAGGTGGTAGCCTAGGCCTAATGGTGACCATTCATTCTAAATCTGTCCTAGTATAAGACTGCCTAGTTGCACTTCCTATTAGTTGGCTTACATTACGCCAAAAAGTTAGGACACAATTCTGTTTGGTTAGCAGTATTTAAGGTGCACGGGCCAATATAATTATTATAGTGGTGTTTTTTTTTTTTTTTTTTTTTTTGTTTGTCGTCCTCCAGACCCTGGTTACTTTGGACAATGGGCGTCTGGTTTGTGTTCAGAAAGGAGAAAAGAAGAATCGTGGCTGGATACACTGGATCAATGGTGATGACCTACACTTGGTATGTATCATATATTTGCTACATACACGTTCCAAATAAAAGGATGTTGGTATAAACGGACTAGCTTTATCTTGGGCCCTTTGCACACAAACATTGAGCCACATTTACTTCAGTGGACAACAGTCATCCATTTGATAGACTGTATTGCCTGGCTTCCTATGGAGAGGGGAGCACTCTTTCTGGCTGTAAGTGACATATGGATATGGCCATGGTGAGCAAGGGGCCTTAATGGACTTGTGGTAGATGTCCAGCATTGCATACTTGTTTCATTATGCACTAATGGGAACTGTTTTGGTGCATAGAAGGACATATTTGCTCCTAAAATGAAAAAAAAACCAACTTATTAAAAAAAGATATAAATGACCCCGAGGCACTTAGGCCAATGTCACCTGAGCACCTCTCAAATTTCCCCATATTTATATTTATGCACGCTTTCCCCGCTTTAATCATACCTCCTGCTCCCAGCTGTGACGTCAGAGGGCAGAGTATGTAATGCTGGACATCTACCATCAGTCAGACTGATGGTAGATGTACTTTAAACAGTTTGAATTGCACTGTATGGTCCCACTCGCCATAGCTTCAACAAGTAAATGGTGTTGCAGTGCAATCTGTGAACATTTCTAGGTGCTTTGAATCTAAAGCTGCTCATCATAATCTTTCTGTTTCGTGGCTATATTTACCAGGATTGCGCTATCACTTAAAAGCAGTGTATAACAGAGCAAACTATACAAAACTACGCCATAACAATGGTGTGGGTAATGGTGGGAATAACACTTTGCTGTTTTCTATTCTGCTATGATGATATGCTCCAAAGGTATTCAACTCTTAAGATTGCTTTCACCAACGCAATAATTCTTGTCTGAGCTTCTACTTCACTGTGGGCACATGGAGACAAATAAGAGGATCATTTTGGTTCATGGTGGTCTTATTCCTATGTCTTTTGGGGGTGATGTTGCATCACTGCTTTCCCCTTGGCTTCATCTTTAGTAATCCTGTGGGCCCTATTCGCCAACCAAGCCCTGTTGCTTTGTGGGAGTTTAATCCTGTCCTAGGGGGTTTATGCTCAAGTTAAGAGGTAGATGAGGAGCCTAAAGCAAGTTCTATTAAGCTATTAATTAAAGAAATTTGTGAATGGGTGATATTTTTTGCATGTAGCTGTACAGTAGAGGTCCCAAAAAAAAACACATTATGATGGTTCCTAAGGATATCGGTTCAGCATGGTGACCAGCTGCTCAACGGACAATTTTGAATAACCTCCTTATTTTCATCCCCACAGGAACTAACTTGTGAAGATCAAGTGTGTAAGCAACTGTACAGAAGAGTGCAAGAGAACCACTGAGGGTGCCATTCAATGGACTCCATCCTACTGCCTGGATTACAAATCTATCTATGCAAGAAGTATTTTTGGCATTCCCATTTTGGGCTGCATTAACACATGGCGTTTTACATTGCACTTTAAAATGCAATGCAACAACTGAGGAAATTTGCCTAATTACACCACTGAATAAACATTGGGGAGATGTATTTGTGTAAAGTAAAACTAGACACTTCTATTCTGCGCCAGATGACTCATTGTGCCTGGTACAGTATAAGACAGGCGAGTTATACTTTGCACCTCTTATTTGTTGGTCTAGTTTGCTGCACCACAAGTTTTTTGGTGCACAGGGTATTTTCTATCTGGTCACACCCCTAGTTACCAAGGACACACCCCTTTAAAAGCCAAAAAATGTTATAAAACCTCTAATGAGGCATATGGCATTTCAGGTGCAGATTACTCCCATTTTCAGGCATAGACCGATTCATCTCCCCCCATTGCGTTTTGTCAATGTGAAAGCAACCTTGGTCCTGTATATTTATATTTGTAGAACATTTCCATGTACTGTGTATTACTCAGTGACCATCAATATAAATAAATCAATTGTTATTTTTGATTAAAATATTGTGAGTAATCACTTTGTAATGTAGATGTGTGGATCTTGAAGGAAATCTATCAATGAGGCGTCACACGTTTCGTTTGGATTGCAATTCTAAACGATATCCATTCAAACACTCGCAGACTGTAAAGAGCACCTAGTGTTCACAGGAAGAACCTTTTTTGCAGGTCATTCTTTCAAAGTAATAACTAATGTTGTTTTTGATTCAGATGTGAAAAAGGGGCACTCTGAATCAGCGGTTACACCAGGAGAGTACAGAGGTGACTTGATGGAAAACAAACCTGGGTGGTGCTCAGCATTCATAGGCATAAGCAGTCCAGTAGAAAAGAGTAAAAACCAGCGGCACTCACCCAGAAAAATGTTATCTTCTTTATTTCATGCAAAGTGAAGGTACATTCGGCATTTATGCCAACATGGGGTAGAGAGGAGCAGGGGTACATACAAAGGCGACAGCCGTTTCGAGCCGTCTGGCGCTTTCTCTAGCCTCTGGAGAAATGGCGTTCCCACCTGGCTATTAATTGAGCCGGCGGGGCGTCATCACTCCAGTAGCCTAGCAACCCTAGACTCTATACTTTATAGCGGAAATGACGTGTACATACTACTCATAATCAAAGTGAAACATATAAGAGTGATTCTTAACACACATGCAAGTTTAAAAACAATACTGATAGAAAATAATTAAAAAGGGGAAGGCCTACTCTTACTGCTCATATTGGATCATAGCCTGTCTACATATAGTGGGAGTTAGGAAAATAGATCCGAGCAGAGCTGGTGACTTTATCAATGTTACTAAAGAAGTATAGACAGGGAAATGAACCATCTATTAAGGATGTTGGCCACTGTACATACTTCAGACCTTACAAGAAAACCCCCATATCGTTCTTGTCATTGAGTCCTAACGGGCCCATCGCGTTGGTCTTAATGATCCAGCGCGCTTCTTTTCTTAACAATGTTCTGTGGTGATCCCTGCCATTGGGTGGCATCGGAACATGTTCGATGCCTCCAAAGCGGAGGACTCGCGTATCTCCTCCGTGAAAGTTGTTAACATGCTCTATTAACCTGGGTGCACCTCTTCCGCTTTTTATCGAGTAACAGTGATTGCTAAATATCACATACAGGGGTCTAATAGTTTTCCCTATATAGAAATGGCCACACGGACAAAAGATGACATGGACAACAAATTGTGACTTGCATGAAAAGAATTGACGTATCGGAAAATTAACCCCTCCTATACACAAATATTTCTTAACATTTTGCTGACAGTGCTTGCATTGACCACAAAAGTTTCCTACGGGGATCATTCTATTGAGCGAATTATTCTCTGTTGGGGGTAAACGGCTCCGTACTATGAGATCTTTTACTCCTAAAAGAAACTAAGGGTGGTGCGGTGGTTTAAGGAGGGGATCTTCTGGCAACATATACCAGTTTTTGTATATCACGTTTTTAATTTTTTGGACCATCGGACTATAGTCAAAGGTGAAGGTAAATCGTTTATCTCCTTTATGTTCCCTGTTGTTCTTTCATTTAGAGCAGAGAAGATCACTTCTCTTTCGTGTGGAGGCTTTTTGGTAAGCTTTATCGATCAATTGAGGGGGATAACCCCTTTTTAATAATCTTTTGCTTTAATTCCTCGGCTTGTCTGTTAAACGTCTCCTCCTCACTATTGACTCATTTTAGACGGATGAATTGCCCGTATGGTACTGCTAGTTTTGTATGTGCTGGGTGATAACTGCTGTAGTGCAACAAACTATTAGTAGCTGTATTCTTTCTGTAAACTAAAGTAACAATGGATGAATTTTCTATTTGCACCAGTACATCGAGGAATTCACATTGTGTTTCTGAGATTTTTAATGTAAAAAACATATTCATGGAATTAGAATTTATGTAGGACATAGTCTTGGAATTGTTCTGTGGTACCTGACCAAATGACGAAAAATGTTATCCACATCCCTTAGAAACGAGTGTATGTACTTGGCAAACTGATTTCTTTCTGTAAAAATATATTTATCTTTGAATACGGCTAAAAATATATTTGCGTATGTACAAGCCATGGGGGTGCCCATAGCGGTACCATCTAGCTGTTTATACCATGAATTCTCAAACTTCAAAGTATTAGTGAGAATAAATTGAGTCTCATTACAGATAAATTCAACAAGGGTACTATTTCTGTTAGTTATTAAGTACTTTCTTAACAGCCTCTAAACCTAACCTATAGGGAATTCTGGTGTAAAGGCTTTCGACATCGATGGTGGCCATTTTGAAGCAGTCTTGCCAGGAGGCGTTCTTTAAAATGCAAAGAAAGTCATTAGTGTCCTTTAAGTATGTGGGGATCTCTTGCAAAGCTGGGCGCAAGATCCAATCGACATACTTGGACAGGGAGACCCGGTTACAGAACCGACACCTGCCACTATCGTACGTCCGGGCAGGGACTGTAGTGTTTTGTGTATTTTCGGCAGGAAATGCCAACCCGGTTTTTGGGATGAGTGGGTAGTAGCTTTTCCGCTAGTGTCTTGCTAAGTATGTCATTCTCTATACCTGTTCTAAGGAGGGAGCAAAGTTGGCTCTTGATTTTAGGAGTGGGGTCTACAGGTAGTTTCTAAACTCTGGGGTTGTCTATAGGCTTCTGCTTTATAATACTCACGGGTCATGACAACGACGTTACCGCCTTTTATCAGCTTTTTTTATTATTAGGTCATCGTTGTTTTTTTTAACCATTTTAAAGCAGTTTTTTCTTCACTGGTAATATTATCAGGGTCTTTTTGGTATATAAGTGCTTTTAAGCTCTGTAGAACCCTTTTCTGAAATTGGTCAAGTGCACCGCCTGGGGGTAAAGGGGGGGTTAAAAGTGGACTTCCCTCCGTTAAACACCATATCGGTTTCTGGGTTGGTTTGTGGAACGTGCGAGTCCTCAAGGTCCATTAATGCTAGTAGGAACTCTCTATCCTGGGTTTCCATGGGGTCATTGACCATGAAGCCCAGGGGGCCAACGCATATAGGTATTTCGCCTTTTTTTTTTCACTAGCTTCATTTTTAGCTGCATTTATTGAAAAGAACCGTTTTAAATTAATGTTGCATATACCTTTTAAACAGATCAATATCAAAATTAACAATATCAAAATTATCAGCTAAACAAAAATGTTGTTTTTGCTGAAGAAAAACCCTCTAGCTACTGGGTTCTGTCAGTGCCCCCAAAGCACTATACCTCTCTTCTTCATATCGCGTACCTGCACTCTCCACCCTGTGGCACAGCAATGCAACCGCAGATGAAATGGGGAGGGGCTCTGGCTGATCGCATATTTTTTATTTTTTTTTCCAGTGTTTGGAATTTTTTTTTTTAAACCCCTTACCGACATGTGACGTATTAGTACATCACATGCCGGGTTCCGCTGCATGGAGAGGGCTCGCGGGCCGAGCCCTCTCCATAGCCGGTAAGTCTTTGCTGCATATTGCAGCGAAGGCTTACCGGTATCACCCGCTATCGGTGCCGGTATACTGATCGCTGGTGTATTCCTGCTGATCGCATGGGCGCTGCCATCTTTCCCAGGATCGTCGCTCCCCGTGACTTCATTGGGGAGCGGTGATCCGTCGACATGGTAGCGTCGGGTCTCACGAAGACCCGAAGCTACTTCGGGCTAACCCATTCATTACAATGTGCTATCACCACATTTGTAATGTATGAGGAGTAAAATCCCCATATACTGCCATACTGTAGTATGGCAGTATATGATAGGATCGTAAAGACACCCTACGGTTAAAGTACCCTAGGGAGTCTGAAAAATAGTAAAAATAAAAAGTTAAATTTTTTTAAAAAAAATTCAAATCACCCCCCTTTCCCTAGAACTGATAGAAATATAAATAAACAGTAAAAATCGTACATATTAGATATCGCCACATCCGAAAATGCCCGATCTATCAAAATATAACGGTTTTTCACTGCGTTTAACCCCGTAACGGAAAGTCACGCCCAAATTCGGCAAAAAAGTGCTATTTTCATTTAAAATTAAAAAAAAAATTCTATAAAAAGTGATTAAAAGGTTGTATAGTCCTAAAAATGATAACATTGTAAACGTCATCAAAATACGGCACCACCCACAGCTCTGTACACCAAAGTATAAAAAATGTATTAGCGCCAGAAGATGGCAAAATCCCCCCCCAAAAAAATTTTGTACAGGAGGTTTTAATTTTTTTAAATGCATGAAAACATTATAAAACCTATATAAATTTGTTATCACCGTAATCGTACCGACCCAAAGGGTGAAGACACACATGGCGTTTTTGGGCCGTTTTTACTAAGTGCGTTTTCAGATCGTTAAAAACGCATGCGTTAAAAAACGCATCCGTTTTTTAAAAACGCATGCGGTTTTTGAAAACGCATGCGTTTTTGTCCGTTTTTCATTGCGCAATTTTGGAAAAACGGACAAAAATGCATGCGTTTTTAAAAAACGGATGCGTTTTTTAACGCATGCGTTTTTAACGATCTGAAAACGCACTTAGTAAAAACGGCCCAAAAACGGCCCAAAAACGCCATGTGTGTCTTCACCCAAAGAATAAAGTAGACATGTAATTTGGGGTGCACCGTAAAATCCAAGCCCATATTGCCCGTTTTTTTTTTTTCTTACCAATTTCAGTGAATTTTGAAATTTTTTTTTTTCCCAGTGCACGGCATGGAGTATTAAATACCACCATTTTGAAGTGTATTTTGTTACGCAGAAAATAAGCCATCACACAGCTCTGTACATGGAAAAATAAAGTTACAGATTTTTGTATGTGGGGAGTGAAAAATGAAAATGCAAAAACTAAAAAGGGCTGCGACGGGAAGGGGTTAATACAGCCCAAACTTTTTTGTATAGAAAAAAGTTATAAATTTGATATGAAAAAAATTCTAACAAATGTCACTAGAGACCAGCTTGTTGATTTGATTACAGAATTATTATTCCAGCCTCCATAATTTGAGAACAGCAATGACTGTAGATAATTTCTGAAGCTTACATGAATCAGTAGGAAGTGCACAGGCCTCTGATTTGAATGACTGTGGCCACTAGTCTCATACACTGCTCTGCTGGGATTTTGGTCCACAATTTGTCATGCTTTGTGCAGCGCTGCGTAATCTGTGTGCGCTATATAAATAAAGAATTTATTTATTATTTGTCTCTTCCACAGTTCTAACTATGGATTTCATTGGCCACAGCTTGGTCACCAATGGTTTTCTACTATGTTTCGTGCCTGGGAGGAAGCTTGTTCCCTATGCCTAGCGATTGTTTACTGAATTCCCGATGTGACCCTGGTTCCGTTCCTGACTATGTTCCTTTGCTGCCTGCCCTGACCTCCTGCTCTGCCTCTGATGTGGATCCTGTGCTGCCTTTCTTGGCCTCCTGCCTGTCCACGACCACAATTCTGCCTTATGACTCTGTACCTTGCCTTAGGCTCCACTGCGGACAAGGTTGCGCCTGTAGAGCGACCTGGTGGTAACATTTTGCGGTGGGCTCTGGTGAAAACCAAGTTCCATTTGGACAACACTCATAGGTGTCGGCTTACGTCATCCTCCGCAGTGGTATAGTGGGTTTATTACCCCTGAATCCTGACGGTAAGATCCACCCAAGGTTCTCCTACCTGAACTAGCTGATCTTACCACCATTGTGTCACAGCAGTTTGCCGTGCAAGGTCAGGAACTCGGACAAGTCACCTCATCACCTTATTCCTCGGGAAACTCTTCAGTTGGTGACTACGTGGTGCAGTTCCAAACTCTCCTGGAATGAAGTGGCCTTGGTCGCCACCTTTAAAAAAGGGCTGTCTGGCCTGATCATAGATGCCCTGTCTGCATGGGACCTGCTGTCTTCCCTGAGTGGCCTGATCTCTCTGGCCACCCAGATAGACATCCGCTTGTCTGAGCGCTTGGAGAAATAGTGAGCAAGCCAGAGTCCGACTATTCCGCTTGACTCCAATCTTCCAAGGCTCCCTCTACCTGCTCTTTGGTAGATGATATGAACTTGGGGACACTGCTATCGTGTGACTGGGCACCATAGGGTGCAACGCTCTGTCGCTCTAATTTCCAGTTTCTACTGGTAGCCAGATCTGGACAAGGATGTACAGGATTTTGTGGGCTCCTGCACTTCCTGTGCCCAAAACAAGCCATCTCGTCTCAAACCAGCAAGTTTTCTCCTGCTGTTACCGAAACCCAGCAGCCCGTGAACTCACGTGTCTATGGACTCTATCATGGGTCTCCCGCCTTCCTCTGGTAATACTGTGATCTGGGTGGTAACAGACCGATTCTCCAAGACTTCCCACTTTGCACCTCTGCCAGGTCTGCCTTGCCAGCTTGTTCTTCATCCACATCTTCCGGCTTCATGGACTTCCTCAGCAGCTCGTCTCAGACCATGGGGTTCAATTTTTTTCCAAGCTCTGGCATTCCCTATGCAGTCAACTTCAAGTGAAGTTGGATTTCTCCTCTGCGTACCATCCACAGTCCAATGGACAAGCGTGGAGCGTTAACCAGACTCTGAGCTGTTATCTCCATCATTTTCTCTCTGACTGTTAGAACGATTGGTCCACTCTGTTGCCGTGGGCAAAATTCTCATACAACTCTCTGGACCCTGAGTCTGCCGGTACCTCTACTTTCTTTGTTATTTATGGACGACATCCACGCCCTCCTCTTCCTCTCTCTGTGTCTGCTGATGTCCATACCGTGGAAAAGTTGGTACAAGACCTTAAATCCATTTAGGAGAAGACTCGTCAATCTCTACAGGCGTCCACCTGCACCATAACGCAGGTCGATGAGAAACGCAGACCTCCCCCATTTTTTTTTCTCCAGGTAATAGTGTGACTCTTCTCCAGATATATCCAGCTGAAGATTCCTGGCTACAAACTAGGTCCACACTTCCTGGTTCCATTCGAGGTTCTGAAGCGCATAAACTCTGTGGTGTACAACCTCTGCCTTCCTCCCACTATGCGCATCCCAAACTCTCTCTCCTGAAGCCAGTCATTCTGAACCACTTCTCCCAGCATGTTCCTCTTCCTGCTCCGGTGGCTGATTCCACCAACATCTTTGAGGTCAAAGAGGTCCTGGACGTGAAGATGGTGAGAGGAAAGCCGTTCTTCCTTGTAGACTGGAAGGGGTTTGGGCCTGAGGAGAGATCATGGGAGCCTGAGGATAACATCCTGGACTGTACTGTCCTGCAAAGGTGTCTTCAGTCCAAGAAGAGTGGGAGGCAGAAGAGGGGATACTGTCACAGGTGCCTCTGCGACCCATGTCTCTGGTCACAGGTGCACCATGTGTCCCTCCTTGTTACTCACCTTTCCACGATCCAGCTCCTGCAGTCCGGCACGCACATCCCCGTGCATGCCAGCTCTGCTAGATTTAAAGGGCTAGTGCACCGCTTATTGGCGCTGGCCACCTGGTGACTTCATAAAGAGCCAGCCTCTTCCTTTGTGCTTCGTGCTTGAGAGGAAGCTTGTTCACTATGCCTCGCGACTGTTTACTGAATTCCTGTTGTGACCCTGGTTCCGTTCCTGACTCCGTTCCTTTGGTGCCTGCCCTGACCTCCTGCTCTGCCTCTGATGTTGATCCTGTGCTGCCTTTCCTGACCTCCCACGTGTCCCCGACGATTGCCAGTCTTTGTATGTTTACAGAGGTTCAGCTGTAATGTCACAGCCACAGTGGGGCACATTTATCAAAAACAGTGCATCATGAATCTGGTGCTCCCTGCAATGCTCCGACAAAGTGCACCTTTAACATGGGGCATGCAACACACTTATGCCGGACTCTGCATGATAAATGCGGTGTACTGTTCGAATGTGCACTGAAACGCCCCTTTTTGTGCAGAAACTTGCGTTGTGTCAGATATAGTGCAACTGTGCCACAAATGAGTTGTGGGCAACACTTATGTGACATAGACATTTCTTAAATACACATGAAAGCCGCTTGCACTAGAAAAAGCGTGCAAACTCAGACAGAAAACTGGCGCAGGGGCTTTAATAAATGTGGCCCAGGGTGTTGCTGCTGCAGCCTCTGTAAGCCTTACACAGACCACAGTCAGGATCCAGAGTAAAAATTAAGACAACTATGCCTAACTAACCTTCTAGTGTAAGACAGCTGTCAGCCTGTGTAGTGTTATATGCTTAGTGTCAGTGAGAAAAGTCTTCCTTCTGTATGAGAGACAACCCTAGTCATCTCTATTGTCATCAGTTATTATTAATTTTATCAGCATCTCAGGGAATCAGGGAATCTGGAGTAGTTCTAAATCTCCAACATTTAAAAAAAAAAAAAAAAGTGTCGCGGGACATGCGCTTACCTCCACCAAGTATAGGCTCGTGCACTCCGGCGGGTCTCGGCGGACTTCAGCGCAGCAGCGACACTTGGTGGATGTCGGAGGAACTGCGTTAGTGAATCGACGGAAGACCCGAATCCACCGCAGAGAACGTGCCGCTGGATCGCGAATGGGCCGGGTAAGTAAATCTGCCCCATTGTCTCATATGAACTGTTGTTGTCCAGCAACAGTGCCAACACAACCAGACTTGGTGCTAGCTGTCAGATTGGGTGGTGGTGAATCTCGCATGCAATGTCCCTGCGGGTTATGGCCATGCAAGCAGCAGATACAAACTGCCCTGACAAGGATAAACCCACTATCAGGAACCTAACCAATGGTCCCTGAGTGACCCTAAAATGTGACGAGGACTTACTTCACCTGGAAGCTGCTGGATGGTGGAGCTAACAGGAATACTGAGAAAAAAACTGTTTTCACACTAGTCTGCAGAAAAGTGTCAAGCTAGAACCAAACAAACCTGGGACTGGGAGTCGACACAGTCAGACAGATCTGGGTCAAAACTAAGATGGTGGCAAAGGTACAGAATTGTATTGCAATAGACTGGTCAATAATCATAGCAGGTCAAATACACAGAATATCAAAATAAATAGCAGAAGCACTAGATAGAAAAGAAGACGGAGTAACCAGCACCCTCTGAAGTTACTGGGCAGAATAAAAAGGGGGGGGGGGACACTCCCTCCAGCACTGACTCTCATCACTCAAACTACAGCTGCAGACAAAACAAGCTTAAAAGCGTATTACCATTTCAGTAAATTAAGGTTATTGTTTGTATTATAAAAAGTTATACAATTTTCTAACATACTTTCTGTATCAATTCATACTATAGAAAGCTTCATTGGTTACTTCCAGTGGACAGAAATCTGACCATGGTCACACAGGTGCACGGCTCGTTATTACCCACAGCTATGATTACTCTCTGTGCTACTAACCATGCACTTGTGTGACCATGGTCAGATTTCTGTGCACTGGTGTTAAACATAGATGCTTTATTTAGAAAGCAGAGATCTAGAAAACAGTTTTAGGAATTTTTAGCATATTGACATTAATTTGCTGAAATGGAAATACCACTTTAAACACACACCCAACTTTCCCAAGGATAGATCAGAAAGGGAGCTGTCAATCTTGGGCATCTCTGGGTATAGTTGTCGAGCACAGAAGCCCGAAACCTGATCTCATTCATAACAATTTGCAAGTTCTGACAGCTACTGTGTATACTCGAGTATAAGCCGAGACCCCCTAATTTTAACACAAAAAATTGGAAAAACCTATTGACTCGAATACAAACCCAGGTTGGGAAATGCATTGGTCACAGCCCCCCCCCCCTAGTATATAGCCTGTCAGCCCCCCCCCAGTATATAGCCTGCCAGCCGGCTGTAGTATACAGCCTGTAGCTCCCCCCCTTTCAGTATATATCCTGCATCCAATATAATGCCTGTAGGAAAAAAACGTGTACTCACCTTCCGAGATTTTTCCTTCTGGGAAGCGATAAAATACCCAAACATCCAAGAAATATTTAAGCCCCCTTTTTCCAGCGGATAGTACAAATGTGTCAAATTTACCCTGGCATTCTTTTTCCCCCCAAATCAAATCTCATATCATGCCCTCTATTTTGTCAAACCATTTCTTATGAATCCACACTGGTGATGCAGACAAAACAAAAAGTAATTGGGGGAGGATGACCATTTTCAATAAAGCAATTCTATCTGCCCTTAAAAAAGGCATCTTCAGCCAATTCTGTATTTTTCACCTAATTTTCTCTAACAAAGGAAGTAAATTTAGGTCTAAAGATAGCCTCACATCCGCTGATACAACAACTCCTAAATACTTCATTCTTTTCTAGGACCATAAGAGAGTTAATATTAATTACCATCTCATTATAATTTTTAAACCCGAAAAGTTGCCATACTCCTCAATGAGTTCTATAATATGTTCTATCGTCCTTTCTGGTTCTCTAATCATCAGGAGAACATCATCCACATACAGGGATATCTTATCTCTCCCCCCCCCCCACTCTCCCACCCACATATCCACTCAGTCCCCCGAATCAAAATAGCCAGGGGTTCCATGAATTGGGCGAAGAGGAGAGAGGAGAGGGGACAGGGGACATCACTGCCGGGTACCTCTAGACCAGGGTTCCCCAAACTACGGCCCGCGGGCCACATGCGGCCCGCGGACCGTTTCGATCCGGCCCCCGACACTTGGCATGCCAGCACCGGGGCCTCGCGGCCTGCAACGGTCGGGCAGGAGCCTCCGTCCGGACAGGAAGCTCCTCCCCGTCAGTGTATAGTGCTCGATGCGGCCGGAATCGAATCGGAACTAGGCTGCGCGGCCGCGCGATGACGTTAGGTGAGTACAGCGTGTTTATTTTTTATTCAAAAGGACAGTAAAAAGATTGTGGCGACTGGGGGCCAATAGTTAGTTATGAGGGACAGCTTAGGAAATAATTAATTGTGAGGGGCAGCTTAGGAAATAATTAATTGTGAGGGGCAGTATAGGAAATAATTAATTATAAGGGGCAGAATAGGAAATAATTAATTATGAGGGGTAGAATAGGAAATAATTAATTATGAGGGGCAGCATAGGAAATAATCAATTGTGAGGGGCAGCATAGGAAATAACTAATTATAAGGGGCAGGATAGGAAATAATTAATTGTGAGGGGCAGAATAAGGAATAATTAATGGTGCGGGTATAGAAAATAATTAATTATGAGGGGCAGTCTAGTAATTAATGGGGGGGGAGGCATATTCAATAATTAATGGAGAGATGTCCCAGTATATTAATTAATTGGGCCAATATATATAATTAATTGAGGGGGGTGCCAGTGTATTATGGATGCAGTCACATGTACCGCTATTTATTTTTAAACTTTAGTCCGGCCCTCCAATGGTCTGAGGGGGACAGTGAACAGCCCCCTATGTAAAAAGTTTGGGGACCCCTGCTCTAGACAGTGAAAAAGGCTCCGGGTAACCCCTGTTCACATTGATTCGTGCCACTGGAGCATCACATAAAGCCTTCACCCATTTTATAAATCTTTGCCCAAAGCAATAACGTTCCATAATCTTCCACAGGAAATTCCACTCCACCCTGTTAAACACCTTAACGGCATCTAAAGACAAGATGGAGCCTCCCCCTTTTTCCAATTGGATAACCAACAACAATCTGTGACATTCTGACATTGATCCAGTTACCAGACCGCCACTCAAGATCTCTCTATGTTTCTAAAAGGAGGGGCAGCAACAATTCTCTATGCCTTTATAGAAAGAGAAACGGAGTCCATCTAGACCTGGTGCATAATCTCCCGAAAAGGAGTCCAGAGAATCATTTATTTCTTGGATAGAAATGTCTAGTTACAGTGTCTTAATTTGAGGCTCTGAACAACTGGGGAATGTAATTCCATCCAAGAACTCTTCTAATTCCCCTTCCACATAATTACTCTCTGATTGATAGATATTCACATAAAATTCCTTAAAATTATCCATAATTTCCTCCTTATTCTGGGTTATACTCCCATCGATTTGTCTAATCATATGTACTCCTTTCCTTTGCCTATCCCCCTCCACAATACTAGCCAATAATTTCCTGGCTCTTCCTCTTTCCATACAGTTCTTTTGTCCTACAAAGAAAATTTTGTGTTGTGCTTTTTAATTCAAAATTTTTTTTAAAACCTCTTGGGCAGCATATAGATTTTCCTTTGCACACCAACCCTCTCACCACCTCCTGCTGTTTTGTTCCAACCTCCTTTTCTAACCTTCTGGGCAGCTCCGAGGACTGGCATGTGCCCCGGAGCTGCCCGGACCCCTTCCAGGTCTGACTGTAAACTGTCTGAGCATGCGCAAGCTTGCTCAGACAGTTTACACTGCTCTACAATAAGATAGTATTGTAGAGCAGTGTATTGAACTTAAACCAGTGATCAGAGCATCACTGGTTCAAGTTCAAGTATGTATAATTAAAAAAAAGTCAAAAACACTAAAGTTAATACATTAGAATAAATAAAAAATAAATGCATTAAAATATAAGCCCCTAAAATGTCACTTTCCTATAAAAAGACTTAATAAAGTATAAAAAACACAAAAACACAAAAAACCCCCGCATATTTGGTATTGCCGCGTCCTTAACAATCTGTATAATAAAACAGAATCGTTACTGGACCCACACGGTACACGCCGTAGAAAAAAAACGCAAAAACGTTCCAAAAAAAGATCATTTTTAATTAATACCCTATAAAAAAAATGCTCTAAAAAGTAATTTAAAAAATGTTATGCACTCCAAAATAAGCCCACTAAAAAGAACAACTCTTTTCTCAAAATATAAGCCCCTAACCAGATTTGTCAGACGAAAAATAAAAAAGTTATGCATATGAAAAGATGGTGATGCTAAAATGAACAAGATTTTCTCCAAATTGTTTTTTATTTACTACAATTGAATAAAATACACAAAACCCCCACATATTTGGTATCCCTGCGTCCGTAACAATCTGCATAATAAAACAGGATCGTTATTAGATCCGCAAAGTGAACCCCGTAAAAAAACAAAACAAAAAAAAGCTCCAGAAAAAAGATCATTTTCAATTAATACCCTATAAAAATGCTCTAAAAAGGGATTTAAAAAATGTTATGCACTCTAAAATAAGACCACTAAAAAGAACAATCCTTCTCGCAAAAAATAAGCCCTTAAACAGATTTGTGAGGCGAAAAATAAAAAAGTTATGCATATGAAAGACGGTGATGCTAAAATTAACAACATTTTTGCCAAATTACTTTTTATTCAGTAAAAATGGGAAAAAATTAAAAAATCTATATAAATGAGGTCTTTTTGTAATTGTGGCGACCCATAGAATAAAAATAATATACTATTTTTATGGTATGGTAAACAGCCAAAAAAAACCCCATAAAAATCTTCCTGAAAAGTGATGATTTTCATTTCCTCCACCAACAAAGAGTTAATAAAATCTCACCAATTAGCCTATAGATTCCCCCAAATTACGTACCAGAAAAGTGCATCTCATGTGGCAAAAGAAATAAGCCCCTATAGGTCCACATTAAAAAAAAGAAAAAAATTATAGCCTGTACAATGTGACATAGCAAATCTGATCTGGATGGTGCCTCCTTCCCTTCTATGCCCGGCCGTGCGCCCATACAGCAGGTTACCACCACATATAGAGTATCCATGCACTCGGGAGAGATTGGGTAACAAACTTTGTGGAGCCTTTATTCATTTAATCCATTGTAAATGTTTAATTTTCCACCCAAAATGAGTGTATTGTGAAAAAATATTACAATTTGCAGACTGCACCTCCATTTTGTTTTAACCCCTATAAAACACGTAAAGCGTTAACAAACTTCTTAAAAGTGGTTTTTCATACGTTGAGGTGTGTAGTTTCCACAATGGGGTAATTTACGAGTCTCGCTATTATTTAGGCCTCTCAGTGTCAATTAGAAGTTGAGCAGGTTCATCTAATACAGGTTTTGGTGATTTTACAAAAAATGTGAAAAATGATACCAAAATTCTGAGCCTCATAACATTCTAGTAAAATATGTGGAATCTTAAAAAAATATCCAACATAAAGCAGACATTTGGGAAATGTAAGTTATGAATTTATTTGGGTGCTATGACTATCTGCATCAAAAGTAGAGAATTTAGAATGTTGAAAATAAAGAATTTTTCCAAATTTTTTCCAAATTTTGTTTTTTTTCATAACTAAACGCAAAAGATTTCATCCAAATTTTTAAACTAATTTGAAGTACAATGTGTCACGAGAAAACAATCTCAAAATCCCCTGGATATCTCATAGCGTTCCAAAACTATAACCACTTATAGTGACACAGGTCAGATTTGAAGAATGGGGCCGCGTCCTTAAAGGAAACCTACCACTTGAAGTGGCAAGTTTCCGATGGCAATACCGAGCACCAGCTCAGGGTGAGCTGGTGCCGGAGCTTATTTTAGTTAGTGTTTTAAACCGCGGTATCGCGGTTTAAAACACTTTTTAAACTTTATAGCCGGCGCATGGAGGTACACGCTCGGCGCTTACCATGCGCGCGGCTCTCATTCACTTCCTATGTAGCCGCGCGCACGGTAAAATAAGCTCCGGCACCAGCTCACCCTGAGCTGGTGCTCGGTATTGCCATCGGAAACCTGCCACTACAAGTGGTAGGTTTCCTTTAAGGCCAAAAGAGGCTGAGTCCCGTAGGGGTTAAGTAGCCCAAAAATGAAAATAAATCTACCCTCCTTGTCAATCCATGAGGTTTTAATATCTAGATTCAATTGTGTACTAGCACTGAAACTCCTCGAGAATATGTTGATCCATATGAGTGCAGTCTGATGGCTGCCCATCTCCTATCTAGCCATCTCGAGGAGTCCGAGTCTAAATGAGTTTCAACTAAACAGATGATCCCTGGGAGATGACGTGTGATCAAATCCAGTACCTTACAGCCTTTTTTTACGATCATTGAGGCCTCTAACATTCCAGGTTACAATCTGGTTAGGATTCCAGGAAATATATAACAAAAAGTTAATTTATGGGGATATAAAGGAAACCTTTTTTAGCTAAAAGAAGGGTGTAAGTTAGTTAATAGGGCTCTGTGGGAACCTGTCACTAGCTGTATATGTGAAAATGTGATGACAGTTTCCTTTAAGCCCTAATGCACACACAAACATATTTCCCTCAAATGTGCTGGTCCATTGTTTTTTCAAACTTGCTCAATATGTTTTTCTATAGGCTCATTCACACAGCTGTGGTTTCCACAGACCCCTGCATATGAGCCTAGTACCAAAATCCATAGAGTATAACTCACTAGAAACATGCCAGAAGAGCATAATTTTAGATGCCCATATGGTGGGTTCTATAGCACCTATTGTCTTTTCAAAGACACTGCATACATGCTTACATGAAGTGGCATCAGCCATGCTTTGTACAGAGGACCTCGGCATCAGCCAAGTTCTGGTCTGGGGCCCACAGTGACACCCATGATCTGGTCTTGGAGCTCACAAACTCAGCCATCATCTGCAGCATTAGCCATGCTTTGTACGGGTCCCCGATGCAAGCCATGCTATGGTTGGCAACAGCCTTGCACCAGTCAGGGTCCCGCATTGACAGCCATGCCATGGACTGGGGTTTGAAACATCAGACATACTCTAATATAGGACGCACACCATACCTTCCAACTTTTGGGTGAGAGAAAGAGGGAGAAAAAGTCCCCACTTATTAACTAAAGATTAATATAAGGCTGGACTCACATGACCGGTGCCCGCCGTACCGTAGCATGGCGGGTACACGGCAGCGCGCGGGGAGAGGAGGAGGGGGAGAGCGCTGCTCACCCCCGCCCCTCTCCATAGGGATACATGGCACACGGTGCCGTATGCCGCGAAAAAATAGGACATGCCGCAGGTGTGCTGCACTGTACTGCTCCCGTAGGGCGCCGTGCGCCCATTGCCGTCTATGAGGGACGTATTTCGGCCGTATATACGTCCCCCTTGCGGTAGTGTGAATGCAGCCTAACACCCACCCGCAAGCATAGTATAATATCGACCCCAATGGCCCCCACATAGTATAAGGCCCCTTATTGTGACCCCCCCCCCCCATGGACACGTACAATACCCCCTAATGCAGATCGGCAACATATAAAATCCCTCTTTCATTTTATTCCTCCCTTTAAATTTGGTTTTCCACATTTATTCCCCAAACTTACATAGTGTGACCCCCCCTCCTCCTCATATTGTGGCTTACTGTCCTTCATCCTCCCTCATATTGTGGCCTCCTATCCTCCCTCATATTGTGTCCCCCTGTTATCCATCCTCCCTCATATTGTGACCCTTTCCTCCCTCATATTGTGACCACCTGTCTCCCATCCTCCCTCAAATTGTGGTTTCCTGTGCTCTGGTCCACTCTACCTGTTATCTCCTGTCTACCAGCCTCCTCTACCTGTGGTCTCCTGTCTACTAGCCTCCTCTACTTGTGGCCTTCGGTCTTCCAGCCTCCTCTACCTGTAGCCTCCTGTCTTCCAGCCTCCTCTACCTGTGGCCTCTTGTCTTCCAGCCTCCTCCTGTAGCCCCCTGTCCTCCAGTAGCCCCCTATTCTGCAGCCTCCTCCTGCAGCCCCCTATCCTCCAGCCTTCTCCTGTGGCCTCCTGTAGTCCCCTGTCCCCCAGCCTCTTCTTCTGGCCTCTGGTCCTCCAGCCTCCACCTGTGTGTACTCCTGTTCTTCAGCCTCCTCCTGTAGCCCCCTGTCCTCCAGATTCCTCTTATTGTGGCCCATATCCCCTGTTCCGGGGTATTAAAAAAAACCCCAAAAAACCCTGTTACTTAACTTCTGTCATTCCCCCTCAGCAGTCTCACTTCTTCTTCTCTCATCTGCCGGGGCTGCGACTGTGACTCAGAGGAGGGGCGGATCCAGCTGAGGGGAGGAGCAACCTCCTCACATGACTCCTTCAGACAGAAGTTGAACCCGCCTCCTCCTGGCCCCGAGGCCTTGGCTGCTCTGCAGCTTAAATGTACATGACCAGGTGGAGGAGAAACAAGGACAGCCCAGGACATTCTCCCAACTACTCAGGATGGCGGGACAGTGGCTGCAAACCTGGACTGTTGGGAGGTATGCCACAGTGTTAGACCTCCTCTGGTACGGTGCTGCAGTGTCAGCCATGATCTGGTTCGGGGCCCCACGGGAGCAACCACACTCCGTGAGGGAGTTATGAAATTAGTAATTTGGAACAGAAGGGAACAGAAAAACAATACGTAAAACAATATAATTAAATGCGATATCCGTGATCCCACAGAAAACAAAGAGATCAAACAGTAACATTTATCTCGACATGAAATCAAGAAAAAGTAAAGATTGTCGCGCAAAAAATAATCTCTAAAACAGATCTGTAAACAAAAAAAATAAAAACGTTATGCCCATTGTTACATGGTGATGCAAAAACAAGCGAATTTCTCACAAAATTAGTTCTATATTCTGAAAAACAAGCTAACCATAAAAAGCTATATAAATGGGTTATCATCGTAAATGTGATAACCCATAGAATAAAGATAACACATTATTTTTATGGTAGGGTGAATGTCCAGGAAAAAAAATGATAAAAACTATAAACAAGAATTAACAATTTTTTAAAGCACCACCAAGAAAGAGTTAATAAAATCTGATTTTAGTTATTGAACCCCCTGTAAATAATGTACCTGAAAAGTGAATCTCATCCACAAAAAAATAATCCCACATATGTCCAAATTACTAAAAAATAAACATATTATAGCCTGTAAAATGTGACAATCCAGGTCTGAATGGCGCTCCTTCCCTTCTATGCCCAGCCGTGTGTCCATTCAGCAGTTTACCAACACATATGGGGCATCCTCATACTCGGAAGAAATTGGGTATCAAACTTTGTGGAGTTTTTTATCATTTAATACTTTATGATGTTTTAATTTTTGTACAAAATTAATGTATTGTCTAAAAAAAATTACAGCATGTAAATTACAACTACATTTTGTTTTAACTTCTTAAAGGAAACCTACCACCACGGATCTACCTATTAAGGTAGATCCAGTGGTAGGTGCCTCTAAAGTATGCAAGGATAGCCCTTTTAAAGGCTAATCCTTTAGTCCCCTTTATCTTTTTTTAATCTTTTATCGTGGTAATATGCTAATTTACCGAAGAGACTACTGGGGCGTGGAGTAGCTGGAGCTGAGGCTACATGACGCGCCTCCTTGATCATCCTACCCAGATATCTTCATCCCTCGACCATGAAGCCAGCGTTCTGCGCATGCTCAGTAACTCCGGCTTCAGACCCGAGACCATGCAGCCGGCGGTCTGCGTCCTGCACATGCACAGAATGCCGGCTTTGTGGACAAGGGCGCACAGCTCCTCGTAACTGCGTGCTAAAGATATCTAGGTAGGAGGATCAGCTCTGGCTACTCCACCCCCCAGTAGCCTCTTTTGTAAATTAACATTTTATGACAATTAAAGATTAAAAAAAGATAAAGGAGACTAAAGTATTAGCCCTAAAAAGGGCTATCCTTACATACATTAGAGGCAACTACCACCCAATCTACCTTAAAGCGAACCCGTCATGCAAAATAGCCCCCTAATCTAAATAGATTTTCATAAACTGCCATTAGAAAGCATTGTCACTATCCCTTTATTGTCCCTCTACATGCCTGTAAACTTAAGCAATGAAGTCCTAAAGCTGTATGCAAATGACCTGTGAAATGTCCAATGAGTCATTAGCATATTCAAGCTGTCCAGCTTATTCATGAGTGGGAGGTACAGCCACACCCCCAGTGCTTGACTGACAGCCTGTATAATGATGAAATGGTTGCTCCATGTGCTTTCTGGTGGTCCCGCCCCCTGTGTATAGGAAAGATACAACAGCTCCAGGCAGCCATGTTATAGCAGAACATGTCAGGTACTTGTGTAGCTGATATCTGTGTATTAGGAGGATGCAGCATGTCAGCAGATAAAGCACAGACACTAGCAATGCTTTACTATACATTACACACAGACATGAGCAGGGGGAGGAGAGGGGAGGGCTAACAGGGGTGACTTCACTGCCTCTGACCATGTGACCAGCCTCATTTACATAATAAAGAATAGATGATTTTATAATGAATAATGTATGAAATAACTAGATAGATGTTGGGATGGATCCTTGTGAGCTGCTCCAACAGGTAGAGGTGACAGAAATAGTGACAGAGATCTGATGACAGGTGTCCTTTAATAGTTAGATCCATGGTGGAAGGTTCCCTTTAAAGTAGATTTTTAGGAGTTCACCCAAAGTGCATTGTCCGATGATAATGCACTGTGTCGCGATTCACTAAGATCATGCACCCGATACCCTGCATGTGTCACTTCCCCGCTCAGGTCTGACAGCGCTCACCATGTTTTTAGTGGTGAATGTAAGTACATGGGCTTGCGACACAATTTGAAAGTTAAATCTCGTGCTCAGTTAGAATCAGTTGGATCGTCTGGCGATGGGCCCCCAGTTTTGTCGCATGGAAGCCAGAATCCAATTGCGTGCGCCAAAATCCCAGCGCAAACCCCTGTTAAATACGAGTCAAAGCTCTACAAATCCTGAAAACAGTCCACACAAATCCGTGAACAGTCTGACGAAAGTGCGACCCACGACCCTTAGTAAATAAGCCCCACTCAGCGGTGTAGTTTCTATAATTTACAGGGTTTAACTACTACATAGGCCTCTCTAAGTCACTTAGTGTATAACCTCCTATGACACAGGGCAGATGTAAAAAAAATCAGGCTTGGTCCTAAAGTGGCTTAGACCAGAAGGGGTTAAAATGTAAATAATCTCCCCTCCCCCATTATGTAAATAAAAACAAAGAAACCTAAACATGGCCGGGATGTCCTCCCCCCAAAAGGCGAAACTATCACCACATCAAAGGACTGTCCTACACTGCAAGGACACAATGGAAAATACACCACATGTCCAAATAGTACACAATGTTGTACAGTCCCCAACACAAGCTCCAGCAGAAAAATCATCTACCCCTTACTTCACGGCTACATTACACCCCATAAGGAAGATGTACATACACCAGGCCTGCGCATGAGCAATGTAATATAACTGGCCCGATGACTAGTCTATAGAAGAACATGGCTGCTGTCCTCCATTACTGCACAGAGGCCTTGCACAGGGGGACTAGGCCTGGTCGCCATGGTCACCAGACTCTCCCCCTGTTACCAGGCGGCCCCCCTTTCTCTGCCCTATCTGCTGCCTTTCAGTAGCCCCGCCCCAAGCATCAGGTTCCCCGCCTGCCTAGCGCGCTAATTGGCCTAGTCTCTCGTTCAGTAGGTGGTCCCTTCCTGATGTCACATGAGCACTCTCGCAAGATGGCCGCCCGGTTGTTTTGATGAATAATCCTGTGTGAAGCGGTGGCAGCCCCCGGTGTCCAGGCCTTCCTCCTCCGTGTCCCCGCTCCCCCCGTCTCGTTACTTTACAGCGTCCTAGCTGAAGCCGTGGGCTGTGCGGCGGAGCAGAGCTTTCTCGTCCTCCACTACCAAAATTCTCTCCGGGCTCTACCGTAGACAATGCAGCCCTGAAGCCGGAGGCCCCCGGCTCTTCCTCCCCCTCCTCCTGCCCCTCACACGGACCCCGAGCTTCTGTCACCATTAAAAGAAAAATCATGGAGGAGCTGAGCGCTGACGAGGTGAGAGGACTGATACTATAGTGTAACGTCATTATACACTGGGATCATTTCTTATAAGGAGCCCCATTACACATGGTCTATCTATCTATCTACCCCTCCGGCTTTCTAGCTCAATCATATCTTTCTGCATTGTGTGGATCTTGCTTCCTGTGGCTTTTATACTTGGTGCCTCTCATGACGTCATCAGTTACTCTCTATATTAGTTCTGTATAAGTGTTATTATTATAGGGGGTTCTATAAGTTCTAGGTGTTGTTTCACTGTGACCCGCTGGTTTTCTAACAAATCACAGAGCTTCAAGGTAACCTGTCCAGGGCCCAAAACTTGTTGTAGCTGTGCCCAGGAGATCCCTCATTTTCAGACATTATTGGGCCCCTTTCCCAAAATGTAACCCTTTATTATTAATATCCATCATGGGAAAACCCTTGGAAGTAATTATTGAAATCCCTGTGGAATGTTGGGGTTTTTAGTGGCATTCGGCAACTATAATTTACATGCTACAGGTTTTTAATCCCTCAAATACTACCCACAATACTGTATATGTACATTTTTGTAAATTACCTTTTGTCCTGGGTCCAGTTATCAGCATTGTGTAGTTCATCACTTTCCGTGATTACTGCACCTACCAAGGTTGTGTGCCAATGCCTTTAAAGCATACGATATATGCACTGGCGCTGTGAGAGGCCTTTATAAAATGGACTGTAATTTTATATTCAAAAGTGTATGTTATGGATGGGTGAGCGTATGGGAATGAACAGAAGATCTCATGGTTCCCATGGACGATAGGGGTTATTATTGTTATGCCTCCCTAATTCAGAAAAAAAATAAATGTAAGGTTCTATGGAACCTGCAAAGTTGGATAAATTGTTTTTTTGTGCAGCTTTTCTAGAAACTGAAATGGCATAATACAATTTAGAAGTATGTGATAGGATAACAGGTCATCTGTTCAGTAGACTTAAAGGGAACCTGTCATCAGAAATTGACCTAATAGTTTGTTATTCAGAAGATTTACACCTTCCAAATCATGCTTCTTTCATGGCCTAGCTAGTTTCCATTATCTAGAAAATCAGCTTTGAAGTGGTAAATTGGTTGTATAAAGTCAAGGAGGCAGAGAGTTTAAAGAGGACCTGTCACCCAAATGTTCGGCACTAGGAGCTGCTTACTAGAATAAGCAGCTCCTGGTGCTTGAACAATTGCCGCAGTGTTAGAGTGATAGCGTTACCGGAAACCTCCGGTAACGCTAGCAAACACTGCGGTGGGGTACAGTGTAATCATCGGTCCGCTCGCAAAGTGGGGGGTGGTCTGAGGCACTGCCTCTTCCCTGTACCACCTCACTCACTCCATAGGGCAGCAGTCACCGCCTCAAGCCACGCCCCAACCCCCCCTCCATGAATACGCCGGCTAGCTTTGCGAGCTGTCCGACAATTACACTGTACCCCGCCGCGGTGTTAGGTATCGTTTCTGGTAACGCTATCAGTCTAACACTGCGACATTTGCTCAAGCACTAGGCCACAAAAAGATCCTGCTGTATCTTTCAGCGTGTGTGTGGCCCTGAGCCGCTGTTTTCTATGGAGGGTGGAGGGGTCACCACCTCCTCCTCCTTTCCAGCACACGGCGGTTTGCCCACACGGCGGGCATACCGCGTGTATATGTACCCGAAGCCTGTAGGAAAGGTGAAAGCCACCTTCACACATTTAAATGGTTGTCTCTTGACTCTCGCAGGGCAGAAGACATCAGGAAAAAGAATAAATGTAATAGAATTTGGATAAGTAGATGCCCAATACAATGGGGCCTAAATCCAATATGGATTTAGGCCGGCGGCACACGTGCCGTTTTGAACCCGTTTTTAAGCAGTCCATTAAAAACCGCATGCGTTTTTTTAAAACGCATCTGTTTTTGACAGTTTTAATTAAGATAATTGGTAAAACCTGTTAAACAAATGCGTTTTCAAAACGGACTGCATAAAAACGGGTTCAAAACGCCTTGTGTGCCACCGCCCTATCTGAATAGAACACAATCCATTGCCACAGGCTACATCCCTGCATTATTTTGTGTTCTTTCAGGTTATACAATGATTTTGCTATTTTTTTCTTGAGTGAATTGCTGTACTGCTCAGAATAACCATTGGTGTAAATGGCCAATTGGTCTCTTACATGTATGATGACCAATAATCAAAGTCATTGGCAGGCGAGGGTTGTATTAGAACCTGTAAAAATGTGAATTGGCAGAAAATAAGACCATTCTAGCATATACTATTTATAGTCTATAAATATTGTTGAAAGGGAAATCCATGTAGGCTATTTTCATATCACATTCTTAGCCCTCTGTAAGAATATGTTAGGATTACAACACAGGGCTACAATGTATCCTTTGTTCATACTATGGGATATATCATTTGGTTTGGCTTACACCCTCTGAATGTGGGGTGTCTCCCGAGTGACGTAGCCCTCATGTTACATTATTGGGGAAACACAAAGACTGTTCACTCAGTGGAGGCTGGGGATGGATGCCATACAGTTTCATTCATCTCCTGTGGCCTCTGCTGAGCGTATACTGCTCCTTGCAGCAGAAAGCAGGATGTTTACCAGATTATTTCAGTCTGCTGCCAGTGTTTGCTGATTGTACCATATACTGTACACTTTAAGGGTGCATTCACAAGTGACGTTAACGCATGCGTTTTGAAACCATGTTAATCAATGTGTTAACACACACGTGCATAAATTTTACGTGGACGCATATGTTTTGTAAATGCAATGTTGACAGCAATGTAACTGCAAATCTCCTCTCAGCTATTGTGATGAGTTTCCTAACGCATGATTTACTGCTACGTGTGAATGCACCCTCAGTGTATGGACATGTTTACCGTGTACATTTTGAGCTTTCCTGGCTTACAAGCTATGTGTGTCCAAAAATGTGATATAATATTTTTTAAAATTAGTTGAACTGTTTACAACAATGTAAGAAAAAGTGAGAAAATCCATATACTTTTAACCTATTTTTGCCTCACACCTGAGCCCTTAATTTTCTTATCTTCATTAATGTGTACCTATGATGGTATGGCTATTGGGTCTGAACAGCTGGCATCATTGGCATACGTCTCATCTGGCATTAAAGGAGTTGTCCGAGTTTTCAAAAAAAAAACTATATGTGGCCGGGAGCGGGCTGACTAAAACAATAAAGATGTACTTACCTCCCGGTGTCCTCCCGTATCCAGCGCTGCTGTCGCTCCAGTCCGGGCGCCATGTAAACAAACATGGCCGCCGGAGCAGCGCTGGACTCAGTTCCGGCCGGACCCGACAACCTTCTGGCCCCCATACACAATGCTGTGTATAGGGACGGATAGGCGTACCCGGCCACGGCCGGCCGGAAGCTGAGTCCAGCGCTGGATACCGGAGGTAAGTACATCTTTATTATTTTAGGCAGCCTGCTCCCGGCCACATATATATATTTTTTTTTTTAAACTCGGACAACCCCTTTAAGGACTTATGGCATCAAGCCTCCTACCATAAGAATGTATATTGCAGACATTGCATGCATCATGCGTGTGATGCGGATGTTATAATGGGTATTACTGGGATGAGGGAACTTGTCGGTCAGTATATGTTTACTTGTCTACAAGGATAGATTGCAGTAAGATGCTGTTCAGTACATTGATTTGCTGTAAAGTTAAGGGATTTAGGTTCCTTGGCTGCTGAGGCTGGCTTTTCCAACAGCACTAAAAAGAACATGAATTCTTTATTTATGGATGGATCTTGTGCCGTTAATGTGATTAAATGACTTTTATGTTTCAGTAGTAACCAGCTGCTTTGTCATTAGATGGGTGTCTCGTGCTTGTTTCCAGGTGCAGTGTGTTTTCCCATCGTTGTATGTGTCACACAGGAGAACTATTGTATCGGTGCTGACTCTATATAGTAGACTGTGAGTCACTCCATTGAATGGGCTCATACTGTTAATTACCGTGAATTCCAGGGCCAGCAGGTAAAGCACGAGTCTCCCTGTTTCCTGAGGATTCTAAAACATGACCTACTTTTGAGTCTTACCTGTCACCTACACACAGACTAGGAAATATTTATTTCACTTTATAATTCTGGCGCAGTGTTACGGATGTTTAGAAACCACACTTAAACGCAAGAATTAACAGGTTTGGAATTTTGCTTTCAATAGGTTATGAGCCCTGATTGTCTGACGCTACAGGAAAAAAGCTAATTATTGGTCTATCTGTGATGTCAAGACAGTTGTCACAGTCCTTATGGAAAATAAATTCAATAACTATAGCAAAAGAGTTTGTTAGGGATCAGAGGTTTTGCAGAGATGCAATGTTGACAGCCATGCATCTGCTACTGCAGGAGTTAAGGGTAATGGCACACGTGGCGTTTTGAATGTTTTTGGGCCGTTTTTAAGCAGTCCATCAAAAACCGCATCCGTTTTTGACCAGTCTGAATTGGTCAAACCTGTCAAAAATGGACACTTTTTCAAAAAACGCATGTGTTTTTTTTTTTACAGACTGCTTAAAACGGGCCAAAAATCGCGTTAAAAATGCCACCTGTGCCATCACCCTAAAGGCTGTAACATGGCATCACCACATCATAGCATGACATATTATTGCTATCCCTGTAGGAATATATGGTATGTTTGTTGCAGAAATTACTTTTTTTTTCTCTTCCAACTATTGCAGGCGGGTTTGTAATTTTACATTTTGCAGAAGGGAATGTATATAAAAAAACTACAGTACACGGGTGGAAATAAATACTTGATATTTCTTACCAGGAAGTTTCCAGGAAGAAATCTGGTCTATAAAACAGCCCTGTTCCTTTTCCCACCTTGTCATCTGCCCTCTGATTTTCATATCTGTTCATCTCTAGCTGTGACCCACATGCTGTGATTCTGTGAATCCTCAGTCACATGTCTTCTGCAGAACTCTGAAACCCTATATCAGATGGGAGTGTTGTGCAATGCAGAGGTCATGCTGCTGGTCGCATGCGCTCTGACCCCCAGAATGGTCAGCAATGTGGCAAGTGACAGTGTAGTCTGCTTATAGATGGCTTGGGTCATGCACAAATCATTAACTCCCTGACCTCTTGTGTAGTTTAGTTGGTTCATTTAGCAAATATTGAAGCTCTCACACTGGACTAGTGTTGTAGTCTTCCACTGTGAATTACTCTGCTATATGGTGAGTGGCAAGGCTGAAGAATCCACATGAACGGCGCGTCATCACTTGGAAGGCTCTTTATTGTTATTATTGGTAAAAGGAACTACGCGTTTCGGCGCTGTACTAGCGCCTTCATCAGGTTCAAAACAATAAAAACATAGAGTGACATAGTATAGAACATTTATGATGTTATATAGAGGATTAGGGAGACTCGTTCCCGGCTAGGGGAAGTGCGTGAAAGCAGTATACCGACTTGATAGGACATTACTGCTGCCTGTCAGGCTGCAGCACGGTCTATCAGTCTGCTCCCTGAGTTCCAATAATTACATTAAAAAATAAATAAAACATTGCTAAAAATAAGTTATTCACATGCAGGTATTCTTCTTTTTAGCAATGTTTTATTTATTTATCTAGCCGGGAACGAGTCTCCCTAATCCTCTATATAACATCATAAATGTTCTATACTATGTCACTCTATGTTTTTATTGTTTTGAACCTGACGAAGGCACTAGTACAGCGCCGAAACGCGCAGTTCCTTTTACCAACAATAACAGTAAAGAGCCTTCCAAGTGATGACGCGCCGTTGATGTGGATTCTTCAGCCTTGCCACTCACCTGTTTCAGCCGCGGGATAGAACATCGGACGCCTAATCCTCGTGGACCCACAGGCAGCGCATCACATCAATATACTATATGCTAGGCTACAAGGTAGCCGCAAGGTGCGCACCACATAACAGTCTTTTATACCACTGTTATTCTAATACTACACCTGAGTCGCGCACTTTGGTTCTCTCCTTCTTTTCTCTGATTCAGTGAATCGGTCCACCCTCTGTCTGCTATATGGTGTCTTTATGCAATGCCTTGAATATTACAGTACAAAACTATATGCGTTTTAGGCCATCTTCAGTGTTTTAGACTCCAGCCTTGCTTTGCTCCATATGCTGTTCGTTATCGGGCTAGTCATGAACGGGACATTTGGGTTTTCTTCTCATCGTTGTTCCATATTTTCCTACCAATAATCAGGAATATGAACAATAGGGGACAGGATTGCCTTTGGTGGAATACATTTTCCGTTATCCATACTGAAGCTTTCAGGTTATGCTCACACATAATTGTTTTGGTAGTCACAACAATATTATTACAATTGTACATTTTGCAGCTTTATTTTAGCCAATAGAACCTTGACCATCCATGTGTGAGTTGTGAATGTTTCCATTATAAACTATGTAAACATGACCACCTTACCAAATAAAAAATAATACATGCAGTCCCTGAGTTACAAACAAGATTGTAAGGTGTTTCTAAGGAGGACATTTATTAGGTCGTATTTCAATTCAAACACAATGGGGAGGAGGCTAGACCTGATCTAATAAGTATTTCCACTGAAGTCTGTGCTTTTATAGTAAGCACCACATGTTTTTCATTGTTTACATGCAAAAAAAGTGATCCCTGTATTTGATCAGGCCAAGTCCCTTCCTTTAGCATTTGAATTGTGTTTAATGCGCAATTGACACGCAATGTGTGAATGCAGCCTCAGTAAGCAAACATCCTGCAACATTTTATCAACTGTTGTAGGAGCTTGGCTGCCCATCAGATTTATCATAGTGGATTGGGCTTTTGATCTGTATTGGCCTGTTGTGTGCTTGAAACTTTTAAAGAAAAAGTTTCAGTTTAACCACTTCCTTTCTTCTGTATGCCTATGTATGTCATGCAGCACTAAGGGCTGTATGGAGAGGTCTCGCAGACCCTGCCAATATCTTCCATAGTCAGTGCTGGCATTGATCGCAACAGTTAACCTTTTGGGTGCTACAGTCTGTTTCCACCGCGGCTCCTTTCAAGTCTGCTTTTGGGTGCCACCATGTTTTCATGCTGGTTGCCACCCACCATGACGACATTGGAGGGTGCTGATCCGTTTCAAGATGGCGACCCCATAATCATGGATAATAAGTCACAAAGAAAATATGATGGCATATTCCCTTAGAAATTTGTGAAGCAGCAGATTTGTTTTCACGTTTTATAAAATGCAATTTGATTGGTCTGTTGTAATGAAAACAATCAAAACTGTGGAATTGAAGTTTGTTAAATGTAATGGAGGATTTACATTCTTGGAGGTAGGTATCACCCCTTCAGATCATATTCACAGTGACACTGTATACACTTTTTAAAGATGGGGTTGTTCTGTGTTGTTCATTTAAACTCAAAAATAAATATGGGAGGAATTTGGCAAAAAATAAAAAATGAAACCACTCTGCCCAGCAGAGACTGAACTATAATAGGTGACTTCCTACCAAGCATCGGATACCCTGCAATATGTAGGTACTTACTGTGATGGCTCCGTTATTGCATCATGTTTTTGGCTCACAATAACTAATGTAAAATACTGATGATAAAATTACTACTGATTAGACAATCTTTAAAATGCGTTAACTTATGCTTTTTAGAAAAAAATAATTTTTTGGTGTAAATTATGACGTAAACAGTTGATAAACATGCCCTCTTTCTAAACATTTACATGGACAAGCTGTTCAAACAGAAACCTAGCACTAATGGTAATGACTAGGTAGTCATGGGAAAGCCCACCCTACTTTTCCTCAAAGTTCCTGTCCTGATGTCCTTTGTAATTTGGTATTGGTTTGATGTATTCTATATTTTGTGTACCAATGTATTAACTTTTTTTATTTTAATTTTCTACAGATTAGACGTAGGCGCCTGGCTCGGCTTGCTGGTGGGCCTTCTTCACAGCCCACAACTCCACTCACTTCTCCTCAAAGAGAGAACCCACCTGGACCACCAGTAGCAGGACCAGCCCCAAGTGTGTCCCATCAGCTTGGCCTAAATGTTCAGGGTATAACCCCAGCTACCTCACCCATAGGAGCATCAGGTACATGCTATGTGCAAATGGCTAAACTGCTTGTATTAATTGTGATTTGTGATAGCTGCAACCACATTTGCAAAATCTCATTTGGTTCAAAAGATCTAAAAAACAAAAGATGTGCACAGAGATTCTCTATAGATTCTAATGTGGGCTCATAATGATTGGGTTCAGCAGAGGGAACATTCCACATTTGTTGCAACTTTTTATGATTACCTTTAACCCCTTAACGCTCTGCGCCGTAGCTCTACGGCGCAGAGGTATAAGGGAAGTATGAAGAGGGCTCACGGGCTGAGTCCTCTTCATACAGAGGTGGGGGTTTTTGCATTTTGCACAAAACCCCCACCGCTAATAACCGCGGTCGGTGCTTGCACCGATCGCGGCTATTAACCCTCTAAACGCCGCCCGCAAAGTCGCGGGCGGCGTTTAAAAGACGGCGGCGCGCGGGCGCCGCCATCTTTTTTTCGATCGCCACGCCCCCGAACGTCATCGGGGGGCGGCGATCGGTTACCATGGTAGCCTCGGGTCTTCTCTTGACACGAGGCTACATGGTTTATGCAGGTTCCTTACAATGAGCCAGTGGCTCATTGTAATGTAAGACCTGCAAAAACGCCATATATTGCAATACTGTAGTATTGCAGTATATGGTAGGAGCGATCTGATCATCTAGGGTTATTGTACCCTAGATGGTCTAAAAAATAGTGAAAAAAAAAAAGAAAAAAAAAAAGTTTAAAAAATAAAAAAAATTAATAAAATATTAAAAGTTCAAATCACCCCCCTTTCCCTAGAACGGATATAAAACATAACAAACAGTAAAAATCACAGACATATTAGGTATCACCGCGTCCCAAAATGCCCGATCTATCAAAATATAAAAACGGTTACGGCCGGCGGTGACCTCCGAGGCGGGAAATGGCGCCCAAATGTCCGAAATGCGACTTTTACACCTTTTTACATAACATAAAAAATGAAATAAAAAATGATCAAAATGTCGCACAGACCTCAAAATGGTAGCAATGAAAACGTCGCCTCATTTCGCAAAAAATGACCCCTCACACATTTCCGTGCGCCAAAGTATGAAAAAGTTATTAGCGTCAGAAGATGGCAAAAAAATTTTTTTCTTTTTTGTACACATTCGTTTAATTTTTGAAAATGTATTAAAACACAATAAAACCTATATAAATTTGGTATCACCGCGATCGCACCGAACCAAAGAATAAAGTAGGTGTGTTATTTGGAGCGAAGAGTGAAAGTCGTAAAAACTGAGCCCACAAGAACGTGACGCACGTGCGGTTTTTTTTCAATTTTTCCACATTTGGAATTTTTTTTCAGCTTCGCAGTACACGGCATGTTAAAATAAATAACATTACGGGAAAGTAAAATTTGTTACGCACAAAATAAGCCCTCACACAGGTCTGTACACGGAAAAATGAAAAAGTTATGGATTTTTGAAGTTGGAGAGCGAGAAATGAGCCGGAAAACCCTCCGTCCTTAAGGGGTTAAACAACAATCTTTCATATCTAGAGCCTTTATGTACAGGGTGCTCCATGCACTTGTACCAGTTCAATGTACTTTTGTGTCTGTTGCTGTACAATTAATTTTTTTTAAGTCTTTAAAGTTCATACTAATGGGTGTGAGTGAGAACTAGATGAAGCAAGAAATCCCTTAATATGGTAAAAGGTACAAATGCAACCTCAGAAGTATGAAATTGTGCTGACAGTTTTGTGTCTTATACTCTTTCTCTTGGTAAGCTATGTGAACATTTTATATAATGGACCATACACTATAAATAAATAACAAGAGATATTGAATATTTTACTCATCGATTTCAACGACAATTCTGGTCGTATTTGAAATGCTACATAACTACCTTCTCATTGGAAAACTTGCTCTTGATCCAATGTGATGGTTTTCAAGATGGCAGCCATGTACTTGACAGCCTCCTTCACCTGCTCTTCAGATATTTCATTTTCTATTTTGCTTCTATTTTGTTTTTGTTTTTTTTGATCAGAACATTTTTTTTATTAATGCAGAGAAAAGCAGAGACTTAAATTTTTTCATTTTAGAATAAACGCAGTAAAAACAAAAAAGAAATGAAGAATAATGAGAGCAGGAATATTCAATATATCAGCAATTTCCTGGACTTCAAGCCTTCCTCTTTATACTGTATTTTTTGGACTATAAGGCGCACAAAAAATCTTTAGATTTTCTCAAAAATCAAAGGTGCGCCTTATAGTCCAGTGTGCCTTATATATGACCATACTTACAGACAACAGCTGCCTTGAACTGTGCACAGGTCTGCCACCTGCTGGTCATTCATCCTCATAATCAGGTGCGCCTTATAATCCGGTGCGCCTTATATATGAACCTAGACATTTTAGCAGGCATTTATTGATGGTGCACCTTATAGTCCGAAAAATACAGTAAGTTCTTTCTGTCTATTTTGTTTCTTAAATAAAAGGCTGTCCTAGGATTTTTAACTTGCCCTGTAGAAAAGCATAACGTATAAAATACTAAAGGTGAACAGACAGTCTTCTCCCTCTCTTAATCTCCAGTGCCCCATAGAATTTTTTAAACTGAACAGTAGCCCACATTATATTTGCTGTCAAGTATGATTCAAAGGCATGGAAGGGAAAATACTGATGTGATCTGGACCTTCTTGATAGATCAATAGGTTATATTGATAATGTCTCTGTGGGAGATTGGCGACATGATGAAAGCCTGCCCATCCAGTGTCGCCAGATGGAGCCCTCTGAAGTATTGGGCGAACAGCTGCGCTGGTGTAGGAATGTGACATTCAGACTTTGTCACTCCGCCACTGGCTGTGCCCTCATCATGTCCCTAAATGCCAGCTTGAAGTGGTGCAAAGAGTAAAATAATCACAAGCAGAGGTCGCTTTAACATTTTTCCAGAAGGGTAATAATACTCCTCTCACCATTTTTGAGTATTTTTATCCGAGGAAGAGTATGGAATTTTCAGTAATACAAATATATAACTCCTAGTCTTATACATTGTTAATAGCCAGCCCCAAACCCCCTACCTCCCCACACTGAGCAGGCTGGGGCTGCGCCACTAAATTTATTTAATATTTATTTTTGGGGTGTTGAGTTTATTTTTTACTAAAGTGTATCGGGCAATAGTCCTTCCCAAAAACATAAGCCTTCTGAACAATGCACTTGCGTTCAATAACTAGCAAGATGTATTTGGCCGCAATAAAGTTGCTACTTACTGAGCACAAGTGTTTTGGTTCGGGGAGGATTTTGTTCAATGGAATGAGTTTCAATACAAAGTGAACACAGCCTTAGGGTCTTTCGGGGTATTTATTTTATACCTTACTTGAAACGCCTGATTCATTGTAGAAGCACTGTCATCTCCTGTGTCCCCTCCTCCTTCTCATAGACTGTAAGCTCTGGGGACCATTGTACAAGCACTGTCCCCTTCTGTGTCCCCCTCCTCATAGATTGTAAGCTCCTGTAACCATTGTACAAGCACTGTCCCCTCCTGTGTCCCATGCAGTCCACCCATGCATTGAACCTCAATCATAACTATTTTGTACTTTATTGAATACATCTTATGTCAGGCTTAGGTAACCACTATTAATTAATTGAACTCCCTGGGAATACAATAGGTCAGTCACACAAACCTGTGGGACCACCACAGCAGGCACAGGACCACCACAGCAGGCACAGGACCCCCACAGATGATAACAAACACCTTTGGAATCAAACACTTTTCCACTCTCCTTCTTTCTCGCTCTGGTAAGTCTGCTAGTGCGCATGTGCAGCTGTATCTATTAGAACTAGAGACGGGTCAGGAGGGGAGGAGGAGCAGAGACCCCAGTAGTGGTCACATGTCCTGTCCTCCTGCCTGTGCCTTGCCCTCAGTGTAATGTGATTCCCCTGCTGCTCCCTATATGCTAGTGACACTGGACACAGAGCAGCAGGGAGAAGACAGTGACTGCTCCGTGCTGAGGGGGGCGTGGCCTGAGCTCCTCTTCTGCGGGGGAGGAGCAGATACATCTGCAGTGTAGTGGGACAGTGTGCAGTGCACGTGACTGCTCTCTCTCTGTGAGCTCCGCTGTCCGCTCTGTCCCTTACACACTAGCAGGCGGGAGCTGCACATCACTACTGCTGACAGCCAGACAGCGACTACACAATTACACTCACCGGCCACTTTATTAGGTAACCTCTCCAACTGCTCGTTAACACTTAGTTTCTAATCAGCCAATCACATGGCGGCAACTCGGTGCATTTAGGCATGTAGACATGGTCAAGACAATCTCCTTCAGTTCAAACCGAGCATCAGTATGGGGAAGAAAGGTGATTTGAGGGCCTTTGAACGTGGCATGGTTGTTGGTGCCGGAAGGGCTGGTCTGAGTATTTCAGAAACTGCTGATCTACTGGGATTTTCACGCACAACCATCTCTAGGGTTTACAAAGAATGGTCCGAAAAAGAAAAAACATCCAGTGAGCGGCAGTTCTGTGGGTGGAAATGCCTTGTTGATGCCAGAGGTCAGAAGAGAATGGGCAGACTGGATTGAGCTGATAGAAAGGCAACAGTGTCTCAAATCGCCACCCGTTACAACGAAGGTAGGCAGAAGAGCATCTCTGAACGTCGAACTTTGAGGCAGTTCAGGCTACAGCAGCAGAAGACCACACCGGGTGCCACTCCTTTCAGCTAAGAACAGGAAACTGAGGCTACAATTTGCACAAGCTCATCGAAATTGGACAGTAGAAGATTGGAAAAACGTTGCCTGGTCTGATGAGTCTCGATTTCTGCTGCGACATTCGGATGGTAGGGTCAGAATTTGGCGTCAACAACATGAAAGCATGGATCCATCCTGCCTTGTATCAACGGTTCAGGCTGGTGGTTGTGGTGTCATGGTGTGGGGAATATTTTCTTGGCACTCTTTGGGCCCCTTGGTACCAATTGAGCATCGTTGCAACGCCACAGCCTACCTGAGTATTGTTGCTGACCATGTCCATCCCTTTATGACTACAATGTACCCAACATCTGATGGCTACTTTCAGCAGGATAATGCGCCATGTCATAAAGCTGGAATCATCTCAGACTGGTTTCTTGAACATGACAACGAGTTCACTGTACTCAAATGGCCTCCACAGTCACCAGATCTCAATCCAATAGAGCATCTTTGGGATGTGGTGGAACGGGAGATTCGCATCATGGATGTGCAGCCGACAAATCTGCGGCAACTGTGTGATGCCATCATGTCAATATGGACCCAAATCTCTGAGGAATGCTTCCAGCACCTTGTTGAATCTATGCCATGAAGAATTGTGGCAGTTCTGAAGGCAAAAGGGGGTCCAACCCGTTACTAGCATGGTGTACCTAATAAAGTGGCCGGTGAGTGTACATCACCAAGCGTATTTATACGCTTGGTGGTTTTTTTGGAGAGTAAATCAGCCTCTGCATGCGTCATAGACGCTTGTAGAGGCGTTATTGCGATCTCTGATCACAAGATTTTCACATCACTTGCAAATCGGTGAGCTTAATACCTTCTATTTTTCATCATTCCATTGAAACCTATGTTTGAAACCCTAACCACTAAGTGCTTCCATTTTTTCAAATGACCATTGCCTTTAATGAAGGAGTTTCACACATGACTGTGTGAAACTGTGATATTTAGGTTGCTGCAACTTTTATTTTACCTCTTGTGTGCTGAGAGAGTAAGAAGAAAGGAGCTCCGTATGGTGCCTGACAAATGGAGAAAGTGTGTAGTGGATGGAGTCATGAGTGGTGACTTGGTTTTACCATCAACAAGGATCCTGTTCTATATTTTAAAAAAAAAAAAAAAATGTTTATATATGGCCCAAAAATTCCAGGTAAGGAAATCTGTTGCTCCCTAAATTCCACTGAGGTTACCTCTGAGAAGCGTTCCATTTCTTTGTTCAGTGTGTACGGGGCTTTGTTCTACCAGTTTTCTCTGCTTGTGTTTATTCACTAGACTAGAGTATCTTGCCTCTATTAAATGGAAACTAAATACAATAAGCATTTTGACCAAACTTCATATGGTGGAATGAAGTTGTCTTGTAATTGCTTTGTGCATGAGTAATGACATTACAAACTGTTTGGCACCGGTGAAGATTTATCACCAGTCTTGATTCCCCTGTATGTGAGTGTTGACATGATGCTCTGTGGCAGCATAAGAGCTAAAGTTCCTGGAATCGGGCAGGCGCTTTGCCTTGTAGTATATGAAATATAAAGGAACAGACAGCCCACCTTTGTCGCCGGTTTTATTTTTTAACCAATGATAACATGCAAGTACCTTGGTTACATAAATGTGATGTGTGCAGCTTCTAGAGAAAGACCAAGTATAGTAATGGATGTTCCTGAGTCGTGTAAACAGAACATCTTGTCTCCAGCGGAGAGGCCTGCTGTGTATTATACAGACTCGTGGTCTGGGGCCTTCTCTAGCACACAAAACGCTATAAAAGCAAAAACACAGGTCTGGAAATGTTAACTCCGGTCATCTTACTGCAGCTTGTTTTCCACACTTCAGAAGGCATTTCAGCCATGGTAGATTTGTGTGCTTGACTAGTGACTCTGTTTACACGTTAGAACTGAATGATGAGTATATCTGCATTATTGCACCCACACAAAGCTGCCAAAACAAAGTAACTGGATTTCAGCTGTCTTTAATTTTCTTGGTCACAGGACAGGTAGGTAGGTAGGTAGGTTCATTGATTAAATTCAGGACAGACTGGGACTATAATTCACACAGCATGTAAGTGTGCTTAGTTTACAATCCTTCATCCTGGTGGTAGGTTTCCTTTTAAAGATGTTCATGCTCCTTTAACACTGACTAGTGACTGAGTGGTCACAGGGATGCAGATTCCGCATTGGCTTTATAAATAGGCCATCAATCTGGTTTTATATAAATCCTCCTGCTATTCAGAGAATGCGGCTCTAATATCTAGGAGCCCCCTTTTGTATGAGTTCTATATATCACTAATGTTTTTCCTTAGATTTTTTTTTTTTCTGCAACAAGATCATTTCATGGATTTGTACGTAAAAAGAAAAAACTAGTGAAACAACTTAAGAGGTTGCTTATTTTATGTTTGTAAAAGCTTATTCAGTGGTCTGATTCAGACTGGACATTGTGATTTACATGCCTGCTCTTTCTAACTTGCTCTATTTCTAACATGCCTGCTCTATTGCCCTTTAAGGCCTAAAATAAACTGATAAATATAGTGTTTTGATTGTGTTTTTCTCAGTCATGGATTGGAACTTAAAAAAATAAAATTTATAATCCTTTTTTTAGCCAAAAGTTATACCTATGACACTTTGATACAAGGCATCCTCTTGTCGGTGAATAACTGCCTTCCACTTGTAATTGTTTGTTTAAATCCTCCGATGAAGGAGCAGGATCGGTCAGATGACACCCACCCCCCCTCTTTCTTGTACGGCTGTCAGCTCTGTGTATGTCTTTGCTGATTTATTGCTGGTCACAGGCATCACCACTGTAGTAACTAGATTGCAGCAGAAGAAATCTCAATTAGCTTGTGTCTACTTCAATAGATGTTCATGGTACTGCAGCTGAGTTATCCTGAAGTGACCTGTGACGTTTTTTTAGACATGTTAGCGTTTGCATAGCAGTATTTCAGTAAATAAAGTAACTTTCTTTCCACTAATACGAGGAGATCTCTTCACATTTGCTAGAGCAGTGGTGGCAAACCTTTTATAGAGCAAGTGCCCAAACTACAACAAAAACCCACTTATTTATTTAAGCAATAACTTATTGCTTACTTAATCTCATTGGTGTCCCGAGGACATCAATACAGTAGAAAGAGGATAAATTCAGATTATTGTTGAAGTTTCCCTCCAGGGTCCCTGTACAGGAAGAATTGCAGGGCCCATGGCAGGAGCTCAAATTTAATCCAGCTCTGTCCACATCTTCTTACTCCTGCAGTCCCAGGCAGCCAAGGATGTACTAAGTGCACAATGTCCTGTGTGGCCTGGGACTACAGGAGGAGGCCATGGGTCCTGTCTAATTAACTCTATGCTGAGGACCTTGGTGCCCACAGAAAGGGCTCTGAGTGCCACCTGTGGCACCCGTGCCATAGGTTCGCCACCACTGTGCTAGAGCATCCTCTGGTGTGTCCAAGCTATATGTGGAATTATGAGCCTTCTCTATCCAGCAGAAGACAACGCCTTTTGAAGGTGACTAAAGCAATCACTTCACACTAGGGACGGTACTTTTGAAGATCTTTATGTTAATGAATCTACATGGAAATACACAGGCCCATTATGGACAGGCAGTAGACCTTCTGTATTACTTTTGTTGGACCCATGGTACCTCATTCAGACACTGGACGCTTTGTATCACACACACACCACACACACGGTATGGAAAGTATTCGGACCACTTTAATTTTTTAATCTGTTTTTTTGCAGCTAATTGGTTCTTATTTTGCTCCTTAATGTCCACTCTACACCCCATCTTGACAGAAAAAAACAGTAATGTAGATATCTTTGATCATTTATTAAACAAGAAAACAGAAATATTGCATTATAATAACTATTTAGACTCTTTGCTCAGTATAAGCACCTTTTGAGCAACTTTTTTCACGTCTGGATTTGGGGATCCTTTGCCATTACTCCTTGCAGATCCTCTCTACTTTCCTTGGTTGAATGGTGAATGCTGGTGGAAGCCATTTTTAAGTCTCCAGAGATGCTCAATTGCGTTTAGGCACTAATATAGAGAAAAAAGAAAAAACGGGGACAAAAACAAGAGGACGGCGCCTCGAGGCGTAGAGGATGAAAATAACCATGTATCAGCGAGATACGTATGCTGGGGAAGGGTATAGGTTAAAAACTTGCTCACCTTGGGTAAGTAAAATCAGGCGTATATCTCCTACCAAGCTGCCCTTCAGCTTACTGGTGTTGTCCCTCGGAAAGGTCTCAACAAGTTTTTGAAAATGTGCAAGAAGGTTTCAGGAAACCGAGAAAAAGTAGCTGGCACGGCGCTGATTAAGGGGGAGGGTCGTCAAGTCGATTTTGACTTTTATTATTCCAAACTGGTAAACGTGTTTTGGGCGAAAACGCCCTTCTTCAAGTACAATTGGAACAGTCTTTATATGGCCCAGGCGGGATACATTCACACAATCGCTTTGCGGGCGATGCCACCGATAATGTATGAGTTGCTGGGCGGTAGTGATGTCACACGTCACGTGACACGAGCGCGCGAAATTGTAGCGCTCGTTCCAATTGTACTTGAAGAAGGGCGTTTTTGTCCGAAACTCGTTTACCAGTTTGGAATAATAAAAATCCAAATCGACTTGACGACCCTCTCCCTTAATCAGCGCCATGTCGGCTACTTTTTCTCAGTTTCCTGAAACCTTTTTGCACAATTGCGTTTAGGTCAGGGCTCCGGCTGGGCCAGTCAGGAACGGTCTGAGTTGCTCTAACTGTGAGCTTGGGGTCATTGTCTTGTTGGAAGGTGAACCTTTGGCCTAGTGTGATGTCCAGAGCACTCTGGAAGAGGTTTTCATCCAGGATATCTCTGTACTTTGGTTGCAATTAAAGGAAAGATGAATGCGGCAGTCGGCCTGTTGTTGCCACTACCATGTTTTACTGTTGTGCTTGTATTTGGTAGGTGATGAGCAGTGCCTGGTTTTTTCCACACATCCTTTTGGTGATTATTATTTTTTATTATTATTATTTTTTTTTTTTTATCTGTATGCAGGCTAAGTAGAGGCTTCTGTTGGCACACTCTGCCATAAAGTCGTGGAGGCTGCAGTAATAGTTTATTTACCTCTTACCAAGGCTCTCCTCCCACAATTGCTTAGTTTGGCTGGATGGCCAGGTCGAGGAGTGGTGGTCATCTCCAACTTCTTCCATTTAAGCATTATGGAGGCCACTGTGCTCTTAGGAACGTTGAGTTATTTAGAAATTCTTTTGTAACTTTAGCCAGATGTGAGCCTCGCTAGTTAAATTGTTTAATAAATTAGCAAAGATATCTACATTTTTTTTTCTCTGTCAGGATGGGGTGCAGAGTTTTGCATGCATGAGCAAAGAACTTTTTTAATCTTGCAATTAAACAATGAGTGAAAAATGTAAAGGGGTTTCAATACATTCTGTTCCCACTGTGACTCTTTTGTGATTTTAGATTTATTGTCCCAGTATAAAGAACCTTAAAAAAACACAGGTGGTGACTATGAATAACACATTTTATTTTGGTTTCATGAAGGCAAGTTCTTGAATGTTGTATCAAGGTGTAAACTATTTCTATTGCTTCTTTGTCTTGCTCTAATGGTATTTTTTTGACAACTCATTTACATAGGATATGACAGACACTTCAAGCAGTATGTCTTTTTTATAAATATCTTGCATATAACCAGTTCATGTGTCTTCTTTGCTGAAATAATGAGGTATTTATTGAAATTAATATTCGCCTGTTCTGTTCCAGGGGTGGCCCATCGGAGTCAGAGCAGTGAAGGCGTCAGTTCGCTCAGCAGTTCTCCTTCAAATAGCCTCGAAACACAGTCCCAGTCCTTGTCTCGTTCTCAGAGCATGGACATTGACAGCGTTGCCTGTGAAAAAAGGTAAAATACAGAAGATGTCATTCTAGAGAAACTTGGCTTCAATTTTCTATACATTCAAGTTATCCAAAATAAATTTAAAACCCCAGAAGCCAATTAGACATTGTACAGATATTGATGATACGCAACATAAATACAGAAATTTCACAGCGGTGACCAACTCTGTAGATGTTCCCCAAGTAGCTTTGATCAATAATAAAAACTTGATGAGTCTTACCACTTTGTTAAAGTAAGGAGCTATAATCCCGCAGAAGGCAACACTCTTATGGGCCCAGGCCAAATTCTCAGTCAGGAACAGCCTGTCCCGAATTCAACATATCCCGTTGCATTACAGCAGCAACACAGGTTTTATCGATGTGCAGATATAACCTACAGCATATGTTGAAGATTGGCTGGTTGCCAATGCTACTGCACTTGTTCAAGTGCCCACCCATGTTACACCTCCTCCATATGCCCTGGTAACTGTGCTTTATGCACTAGAAACGTGTCAGGATTTTCCCATGAGTTACAGCCATGAAAAATCTTTGGTACCAACCTACGGTACTTAGGACTGGAGTCTTTTCAAGTCAGGATTTGTGGACCAGCTACATCTGAATGTGCCTCATTGACATACTCTAATACAGAACTTGCCACTTTTTTGTCAATTTGAAACACACAAAGGTTTAAAATAAAATAAAAAGTGATCAAAAGGTTGTACAGTCCCCAAAATGTCAGCATATGGCATATTTTGGATGAAATATGGCAAAACTAAGATTTTTTTTTTCTCAAACTTTTTTTTTTTTTGTATTAAATTTTAATAAAACCTATATAAATTTGATATTGCTGTGATCTTACTGACCCAATGAATATAGGTGAGGGGTTATTTGGACTGCACAGGAAAAGATGTTAAAAATAAAAAATCCTGTAGGAATATGCTGCACCTGTGTTTTTTTTGGCAACTCTACCACATTTGGAATTTTTTTTCCAGTTTCCCTATACAATGAACAAAATAAAAAATCATGGCAATAGAAAATACAATTTGTCCCTCAGCTACCAAGCCCTCCTATGTCTCTGTAAATGGGAAAATAAACATAAAATATAACTTGCGGAAAGAGGGAAGTAAAAAACAGAAATGCAAACTGGAAAATTGTCTGGTAATGAAATGGTTGAAGAAACCCATCAAACACTTTGGTTAACCAGTTATCATTATCTTACAAAATGGACTTCTGACTTGTATTACCTGTCTTCTTTACCAGCATGTCCCAGGTGGATGTGGACTCAGGGATTGAGAACATGGAAGTGGACGAGAGTGATCGCAGGGAGAAGAGAAGCCTTACTGATAAGGTATTATAGACATAAAGGACACCTCTGTAGGGTGTCAATGGGCCCCTTACTTTAGAGTGCTATCAGGTGACCAGTAGTTTAGGTGCATTCACAAAGTGGATTTTATGCAGATTCTCACAGTAGAGATTATTGCAAGTTGATGAGCTTTTAGGTCCCATGTACATCCTGCAGTAAAGCAAACATGTTCTGCATTTTCAGTAGCACATCAATGGCATTTCTGTAGCAAGAAGTAGCACATGCTAAACACTGCATGTTTCACCACATTAGTGTAACAGTAGTGAAGCCCATGGAAAATCCACATGTTATGTTTTGGATTTTCGGTTGGTTTGGTCCCCTCCTTATACCTTGCCCCTCTCATTACAGGAATCCTCTTCAGGGTCGGAGGTGTCTGAAGAACAGTCACTGCAGCTGGTCTGCAAGATCTTCAGAGTATCTTGGAAAGACCGAGACAGAGATGTGATTTTCCTGAGGTCTCTGTCTGAACAGTTCAGGCAAAACCCAAAAGAAGGTATTTTTTTGTTTTAAACCACACTTAATAAAATGAATAACGTCAATGAGTGTGTTTAAACTAGTACTAAACAGATTTCTGTCCTTTCCCTCAAAGTGTACTCCAATTTTAAAGACTTGATTGGGCAGATTTTAATGGAAGTCTTGATGATGTCCACACAGTCTAAAGATGACAACCCATTTGCTAGCTTGACTGCAACATCACAGCCAATTGCTACTACACGTATTCCAGAAAAGACTTTATTGCTAAACTCTGGGTCAACACCTGGCACTAGTCCTATGTTCTGTAACTCTGGATCCTTTGGTGCCAGCTCCTTATCAAGGTAAGTGAAGGTTACTGTTCAAAGTGGCCTTAGCCATTTTGGTTTATATTTGATTTTGCCATCCCACTAACTAATTTGGCCTAAAATTAAAGCAAATACTGCATAGATTAAAAGTTGTAAAAAGAGAGAATTCTCTCTTGAATATACAGTTATTAAAGGGGTGGTCACCTCATGTTACCTCATGTTTTTGTAATGTGTACGTAAATGTAAGAGGCAGGATATTTGTTAATTTACCAATATACATCTATTCTGCACCGCTTTCTTGATTTGTAAATTGTAGCCTCCAGTCTTTTTTTACCTCATAAGCCAGACGTTCCTGTCCATAAAATGTCTGCAGATGGCGGGTAATGTGATCCTGACTGTCCATGAACAATCTCCCTGCCTGGGCCTTATAAAGGTATGAATATAACATTAAGGTCCTGGCAGGGTGATTGTTCATGGAGAGTTAGAAATCATATGATGCTCCATCTGTGGCCATTTTATGGACAGGAATGTCTGGCTGATTAGGTAAAAGACAGGAGACTTCACTTTACATATCAAAGAAAGCGTAGCAGAACTTTTAATAGATTTATGTTGGTAAATTGCCTAATATCATGTCCCCTATTATCTGCCTTAATATCAGCAGATATTAGCACAGAAAACCAGTATCTTGGCATCTTAGAATGGTGAATACAGTCCATACATACATACATACATTTTGAAGCATCTTTTCTGTCATTCTCCTTATTACTGTCTGGTGTGTTATGCCATCAGCATCACTTGGAACCTCTCATTAGAAATGGACATTGTTATATCTAATTTCCAATATATTTATACTTTTTCCTGAGCAAATTAATGCCAAATGTAAGCGTTATGAGATAAGATGCTCAAAAATGTTTAGAGTTCTCTTCTGTTTACTAAAGGCAGATACGTAATTCCTCTTCATATCTTGGAGGTCTTATTGTCTAGTTTTGCTTTAATTTTCCTGTTTTCATTTTTCTTGTTTTAATGTTTTCATTTCATATTTTTCTTTCTCTATCCAGTCTTTATGGTGCTAGTCCCATTCGTACTACAGCTATGTCGGCGTCCAGTCTACCCTTGCCCCCCGTTTCTACTTCCCAGCCTTGCACCATGGGGCAGTCTTTGACTGTACCAACAAGCCCATCACTAGGCCATGCATCTTCCCCACGTTACCGACCTTACACGATTACCCATTCAGGACCCCTGCCCATTCCGTCCAGTCCAAGGACTTCTAGCCTTTCCCCTGTGTTACACATATCTCCTAGCCCTCGCACCTCGTCCAGCAGTCCTCAAGCAGTGCCCGCAAGCTCACCTAGACGGAGGTCTTTGGTATCTCCCAGAATGTCCCCCAGGCAAAACCGGATACCTCCTAGGTATTTCTTTGCAGGTTGTGGATGTGTGCATGACATGTGAATGTTGTCAGTGTGGTGCCATTATGTTACTGACTGGTTCCTTTGCATGTGTATTGACATCTTATACTGTCCTGTTTTAGAAATAGTTTACAATGGTTAAGGGCATGTGTCTGTAAGAAAGGGTTGTCTAGTCTAGTTTCACCAATTTTCAAGAGGTGTCCTCTTGTCTAACATAGGTTATTGTATGTCAAAATCCATGAAAAAAAAGATCTCCCGAATATAGCGGAGATCTGGGAATATTTTGACTACTTTTTCTACAGCTTCTGTTGTCCGCAAACTGTTCTTTTCTCTGTAGTGATCTACGCTGTTGGCGGTATTCATTTAAAACGCAACCCTGCTTTCCCCTCTCTCCTCCTGTGTCACAGACCCCTTTGCAGCAACCCTCCCCACAACCCCTTCCTCTGCTCTCTGGATTCTTTTTACACAGCAGTGAAGCTGTTAACCCTTAGTTCTCACACAGACTACACACCTCATGTAACTGTTTTTTACTACTTATTACTTATGTTCCAACTCTTCCATGTGAAGAAACTGCCAGTTTATACATTATATATTCCTGTATGTACACACTGTATATTGCTCAGTGGATTTACTTGTAGGAGTCTCACTGGTTTTACTGCTAAATTACTTTGAGAGCACACAAGGCCTCATGGTAACTGTGAGCAACCCAAATTAAACTTTGCGTCTAGGCAAAGCCATGAAGAGGTTAGTCTCTGCCCTTTTCACTGTTGCTAAGTAGGATTTCTGACAACTAGACTCAGAGCAGATAATGCCATAGCTGTGTGTGTGTGTTGGGGGGGGGGGGGGAGTGGTGGCCAGCCGTACAATATGGCCTCAGTCTGTTAGTTTTTAAAGGGGAATCACAAATTGATAACATGATTATAATATGAAATAGAATTTACACTTTAAAGAAGTTTTCCACTTCTGACAGTCTCTTTCTACAGAAGGGTCCATTGACCTTACATTGAAACCATCTGGTTGCAATGTTTGGACCCCAGCTTACCACCTGCTGCTGAAGGTCTCTCCGGTCTCCTAGGTATTTAGTTGCAGGTTGTGTAGAGGAAACTAAGCCTTGTAGAAATTACCCTAATTCAGTATAATGGAAAGTGCAGACTGGATAACCCCTTACTTTTTGTATCTATATTCAACAATCATGTCTCCAATGACTTGTTACTTAAAGGGGTATTCCAGGAATAAATATAATTCATATTCAAATGGGTTCTTAACCAATAATAAAATATTAGCTTATAGTTTATTTAAAATTTTGCTCCCCTTAGTAGATAAATGCTGTTGACATACACTGAAAATGCTACTGGCCCTGTTGATTTCCTCTGTGTGGAGCAGATTCAAAACAGAAGATGGCTGCTGGTCACATGTCCACATCAGATCAGGTCATGTAGTCACCACTATGTTTGGCTGTAGGTGGTTGGTTGCAGTGCATCCAGTACGGCCAACGTTGTAGTGAGATGTCATCTCAGTGAGGAAATGTCCAGTGATGACAGTTAAACATCATTGCTATGGTAACAGTGCAGGACAGTTACATCATCACTGGAAGCAAAATATAAGGAGGAGGAGTTACTTAAAACTAAAGGATCATGGGACTTGTAGTTTCCAGTGGCGGCCATCTTAGTGATAACTCCACCTACTTTACAAAGCCCATAATATTTTGTGAATCATAAAATCAAACTATTTAAGCTCCATTTTGTCAACAATGACATTGAGTTTTGATACATTCATTTATTTATAGCATTATGGGTTTTTGTATCAGACGTTCATATTCCCGGAAAACCCCTTTTAATTTGTCGAGTATGTGAGTTTATGGATTTTGTTGTTTAAAAACTATTCAGGCCTTTCCTGGGTGTTTTGTAGAAAGTTTACCCCTTTTGCAGCTGGAAAACATCATTCCTACAAATCCCCTTGTGTGTAGCTGTACAGGACAGGCTGCGGTCCTCTATTGTGTAGTGCTCACAATTTCTCTTCTTGCTGGGGTTTGCAGTTCAGTGAATGCTGCATGCCCTGTGACTGAATTGTATAGTCAATGTATTGATGTTCTCCTGACTTCTGCTTTATACCAGGTTATAATGCTGGTGCCTCAAGTTAAATGTTCATCATATTTAGAGTTAAACCCTTGGGAAGCTGGTTAACAAGTGAAATGGCTCCTATAGTTGCTGGCAGCTTTCTCAGAAGGGGCTGTTGTGACGACCCCCTACAATGCATGTAGAGAAAGAGAATGATGTAACTTAATGGCACCTTATTTTTGGTGCAATACGCTTTCCTGTCTCCCTGCTTATTTTTATGTATTTCCATGTTGTGCCAGTGTGTATGACAACCCTTTGTCTCTCCTCTTCCTCACCCACGTCAACGAGGCTGAGGGCAGCAGTGACGAAGAGAGCGATGAAGAGGATTTCCCTAGTGTGCACTTTGGGTCCAGGTACTGGCCATGTGGCATGACCACTTGCCCGAGCGCTCACTAACTTGCACATGTGCCAGTTGCTGTGCCTTTTCAATGCCTATTCGTTTCAGCTCGAGCAGAGTTTGTTTGGTTTTTAGCGTTGAATAACTCTGACTGCTTGCTTCTCCCAGGTGCCAAGGAATTTGTTGTAACTGTTGTCAATATGAGAGAACATATGGGGACAGTTTAGTTAAATCTATAGCGTTTGGATGAAAATAAGGCAACTTCTGACTAACGGTGGGGGATGTGGGTAATCCTGACCAGTTCGCTTTTAGGAGCAAAAGTGAAACACTTAAAGGGGTATTCTCTTCTGGGTACTTACATTCTCTTTCATTAATCTGCCATATGTAAACATTTCTCCAATTAGATGTTATTAAAAAAAATTTACCTGGGTGAAGATAATTTCTCATAAATGTTGCCATGTTGTCCCTTAGAAACGAAATAGCTTCCTTTGATACAGCCACCACAACATGTCGCAAAGGCACCCTGTGGTAATGATTCCTGAATCCTGGTGGTCCAGCAGGACTCTATAGCACAAGTCTGGCCACCGCTGCCAGAGTGTGACATGCTCCGAGGAAGCTATTTGGTTTCTAAGGGACAACAGGACTACATTTATGAGAATTTAAAAAATGTTACGGTGTGAAGATAATTTAACATCCAATTGAAGAAATGTTAATATAAGGCAAATGAATTTAATTAAATGTAAATGCCCAGATGGGAATACCCCTTTAAATCGTATAAGCTATAGTGTATAGTTTGTAGTCACTTGAGCCATTTATGTTTGGTGAAAAGGTAGTGACAAATGAAAGCTCAGTGATTACTCCTGTCTGTGCTGCAAAGTGTCACATCCACGGAAATATCTGCACGTGATGACCCAGCCTTAGTAAGGCTATGTGTGCATGACGCGCTTGGGTTATGTTTTGGAGTTTTTTGGAGCATAAGCATTCAGATTTTAACGCTTACGTTCATTAAGTAGCAACACATGTTTTGCCTTCTAAAAAAAACGCTGTCCAAGCCGCAAGCTCGGGAAATTGTCTCGTACACTGCGCTGAGCCCATAGCAATATGGGTGCTAGCTGTCTGAACGTCATTTGTGTGCATGTAGCCTAACTCTTTTCTTCGAACTTTTTATTTTATTTTTTTTTTTGTCTTGCGGTGAAGTAATATTCACAGTGAGGTCTTGTGATATTGATATGGTGATGTTTTCTGTTCTGCACTAAAACACTTTTTATATATTTATATTTTTGCTTGATATAAAGTTGGCACCCACTTTATGCAATCTATTGTAAATAAAAATTATTTGAGTCTTACTTGACAACTGTCATCAAGTTGCTTGCAATGAATCTTCCAGTCTAGTTGTTCCTTATTGATTACCTTATCTTTTCCTTTTTAAATATTATGCAGATGAACGTTAGGGGCTCCAGGCTCCATTGACATCTATAGAGTCTGGAGCCCCTGAGGCTCATGTGCATAATTTGTGAAACTTTATTATTGTAAAAACAAGTTCCTAAGAAGCTAAAAGAAAAGCAGAACCTGCCAGAGGGGGGGCACAGCAATACATCGGTGTTCTTGGTGTACAATTCTTTATCCAGGTGGTTTATTTCCTTTAAAGAGATTTTTCTTGTGGTTCCTGATGCCAGTAATACAGCATAAAACTTTGTGTCACATGCTGCCCACATGTATACAAAAACTGGGGAGGTGTGGGGGGGCACAGGAGAGTAGCAATGGATAAGCAGGGCACTAAAAGAAGATTGATGTATTGTTTGTTTGGAGCATATGCAGCAGTATTTAGTACAGGCAGTCCCCGGGTGACGTACAAGATAGGTTCTGTAGGTTTGTTCTTAAGTTGAATTTGTATGTAAGTCAGAACTGTATATTTTATAATTGTAACTCCAGACAAATTTTTTTTGGTCTCTGTTAAAAATGTTGGATTGTCACAAGAACCAGAATTAACAATAAAGCTTAATATCAGACACCTTTACTAACTGTTATAGCTGTTTATTGTAGCTTAGGGTTAAAGTACAGTAAATTACCAATATCCAGAGGTCAGTTTGTAACTAGGGGTCCTCTGTAAGCCGGGTGTTCTTAAAGAGGACCTGTCACCCAATTTATCGGCACTAGGAGCTGCTTGATCAAACGCTGCAGTGTTATAGTGATAGCGTTACCGCAAACCTCCGGTAACGCTATCAAACACTGCGGCGGGGTACAGTGTAATCATCGGACAGCTTGCAAAGCTATTTATGAAGGGGTGGGGCGTGGCTAGGGGCGGGGACTGTCGCCTAGCTCGTGGCAGTCACTGCCGGCCTATGGAGCGAGCGGGGCGGTCCGGGGAAGAGGCAGCGCCTCGGACCGCCCACTCATGAATACATCGGACAGCTTTGCAAGCGGTCCGATGATTACACTGTACCCCGCCGCAGTGTTTGATAGCGTTACCGGAGGTTTCTGGTAACGCTATCACTCTAACACTGCGGCGTTTGATTAAGCACTAGGAGCTGCTTACTTTAGTAAGCAACTCCTAGTGCTGAAAATTTAGGTGACAGGTCCTCTTTAAGTAGGGGACCGCCTGTAGTAGTTTTAGTAGTAGGGTTGGAGCATTTCTGATGCCTCCAATAGGTGGGACCCTCTGCATATGCAGGAATTGATTGTCTAACTAGTGTTTCTTGTAGGAAACTATTGGGGTGATTGTAGCGGGTGATAAAATTGCTGACAACAGAAAGGATTTCCTTTGCTGAAACTACTAAAAGATAGAAAGTGTCCCATGTAAACACAGTGTCTGAGGTCCCTTCACACAGCCCTAGTCATTCAATGAAAATCTGAAGCCTAGGATTCCATGGCTTTAGAAGTTGGCACTTCACTGTGGTTTTTTTTTAAACCTTTTTGATACCTGCATTTTCATTTGCTACATTTGTTGGTTTCCCTCCTCGTTTGTGATAAGCTAGTATCCCAATCCTTATATTACACTGGAATGAATCAACTAAACTTCTGTTTCTTATCCTAATACTAAACACTAACAGACCTGGTTTTTTCATAGTCGGTGCCTGATGTTTTTGGTGCTTAATCATTAACTTTTTTCCCCCTTTTTAATATGCTGGTTGTCTTTTAAATAGCAGAGCCTATTTTCAGTGGTTAGGTTCTGGATTACTGGTGGATGCAGGTTTTGAAAATGTTTTAAATTGTGAAGCTTTAAATAGTTTTTCTGCTTTCTTCTTCAGTGGAACTAGTAGTACGGAGTCCTGTGGTGATCACTTCACTATAGAAACCTGCAAAGAAACAGAGATGCTCAACTACCTCATTGAGTGCTTTGATAGAGTGGGAATTGAAGAGAGGAAAGCACCAAAGGTAAAATATTGTTGTATGGAAATATGTGGAAGCTGCATAACTCAACCAGTGGATGGCAGCATTGCTCTTTGCAAGTTGTATCTAGATATTGGCATGACAAATACCTGGTATATAAAAATGTCCCTTTTCTTCCGTTCTATAGATGTGCAGTCAGCCAGATGTGAGCCAGCTCCTGAGCAACATTCGATCACAATGTATCTGCCATGCTGCTCTGGTGTTACAGGGAGCACTCACCCAGCCAAGGTAAGTATCATTCTTTCCAATGTATTAAAGTAATAAAATTGACAAAAAAAGCTGTTGCAGGATTTTCTTGTGGGCTTTATTTTAACGGATTTCACTGTGCAGTCCAATTAATACATAATCTTTGGGTTAGTACTGCATTCATACGACCGTCGGATGGGGGGTTGGGCGGGCATGGGGGGGTATGTATGTACAACCGCAAACTTGTCCCCCCATAGACGGCAATGGCCGCACAGAGTGATATGGAGCAGCATCCTACCTCTCCATACGCAGGGAAAAGAGGTGCGTCATGCATCACTATGGAGAGGGTAGGGGTCACCCCTCCTCTCCATTGCAGCGAACAGGCATATGTTTGTGTGAATGCAGCCTAATAGGTGTTTTTCTGTGTCACCTAACGGGTTAATGGCCAAGAACCGTGTTGAATTTCTGCTATATAATAAAGCAGACCCTTGCTGTATATAGCAAAAGCTCTGCACCAGGCACCATGTTGTAAACCAAGATGAGCTGAGTGGATTGATGTATAGAACAAGTACACACTCTGTATTGATACTCATTTATTCATTTATGTTTATCTTTCATTTCTATCATAGTCCTGGGCTGAAACATCTCCTATATGGCACTCTATATGTTGTGTGTGTTATACTTAAACCATGCAGCATGTTGAGTTTGTGTAGTGTTACATATTGTATTGTGTCTGTACTTGTAATGTTTACTTTATTGTGTTGAAAAATCAGAAAACTAGGAGGATAGCTGAGGCAGGACCTAATAGGTTGTCTTATGGTATAACCAACCATGTATAATGCACTGCACTAGAATACTGATATGTGTTTTATAAGCGATCTCATGTTCACATGTACAAATCCCCATGTGGACTAGTGAAAACTGTGAAAAAATATGATTTATTAATTTGAACCCCCTTTTTTTTGTTTGTTTTTTTTTTCCCCTAGGTCTGTACAGCAACAATCTCTCCTGGTGCCATATATGCTCTGTAGGAACCTGCCATTTGGCTTTATTCAAGAACTTGTAAGGACGACATATCAGGATGAGGAGTTGTTCAAACAGGTAAAATAGGTACATGGATTGGATTGAAGAAGCACTTAAGAAACAAAGAATTAATAACTACCTTTTTATTTCTTGTGTACACAGATCTTCATTCCTATTCTGCAAGGATTGGCAATGGCAGCTAAAGATTGTTCTTTGGATAGTGACAACTTCAAATATCCTTTAGTGGTGAGGGCAATTTTCTTAGTAAGATTCCTATTTTACCATTGGCCTTGATGCTGTGCTTTTTGCTGTCCCATCACTCAAGGAAGATAGATGAAAGTTTATCTAATAATAGATCAAATTGTGCTGCACAGTTTTCAGTGACCATAGTGGCATGTTTCCTATGCAAGTAGGACACAAACATAGATATTATTACATGGGGGACCTAGTAACTAGAAAAGATTTACTTTGAACTTTTGGTAATCGTAATTCTCTGTGCTCACTGATTTGTCTTCACCGCAGGCTTTAGTTGAACTGTGTGAGATCAAGTTTGGAAGGACTCACCCTGTTTGTTGCTTGGTAAGTGCCTATTGTAATATTAATTTTACTTCGTTCCTTTTCTGTAGTATACTTTTGTTGACTCTAATGCATAAAAAAATGCGTGTTATTCTGTGTGTGTGTATATATACTATTTGTATGTATTAGCTTTTTTGTAATTGTTTTATTGACACATGAATGAAACCGAACAGCATCATAAATCAAGTAACATTAGTTGAGCTCAGAAATAACTTGCATCATTCGCCATTCGTGAAGAATTCTGCACAAAAGTAACAACCTTAAAACTCCCCTCCGTCGAGTGGTATCAGGCGAGCAATACACTTAAAGTAACAACTAGGGTTAGGTACTCACCCATCTTTCTCCTGAAAATTTGAGAAATCCCTCCTGTCAACAATGTTGCAAGTAGTACAGTTACCATTATATTGTATAAGTCTAAGGAGAGGTATAGAGTCTCCGCACAGCTCAAAACCTGGTGCATGCCCACGCAGGTGCGTCTTATAGGTGAGGCAAATGGCTAGGAGCAGATAGGTAGTTTACCGATGCTGTAGGGTTCCGTCGCGGTGTTGCTCAGCCCGAGCTCAACAAGTCCACAATGTGCATATAGAAAGAAAGGGGGAACACTGGAGCCATCGCGCGAAACGGCCCGTCGCCGCATGGCTCCAGTGTTCCCCCTGTACCACACCGTTTGCTGAATAAAAAAGAAGTAGTTCCACAGGCCCGGTGAGTGCCGCCTCTTTCTTTCTATATGCACTATTATATTGTATCAAGTTAAAGGAATCGTTGTACAGCAAGTATTGCACTCTCATTGAAGAATAATAATAATATAATAAATAATTACTTTTATATAGCACACACAGAGCTTGCCAAATCGGTCTCATATCGTAGAGTCAAGTTAACTTTTTTCTTCTACTGAGAGACAGCGGCCATCCAGGGTATAGCAATGGTCTTGCTGGCCAAAAACAGAGCTTCCTTCGGAAAAATTGTTTCATGATAGGACCAGTCATTCTCCCAGGTAATTCCCAATAGGCTTGGGGCTGGTGAGGCAGGAATCGGTTTGTTCAGGATATCGGATAGCAGAGAAACTACTTCTCTCCAGAATCGCAAGCCCATATATGGTGGATGAAATCAGCTCGGTCCGCCTGAAAACTGTGGCATCTAGTGTTGGCCAATCTATGCATACCGAACAATCGGACAGGAGTTGTATAACATTGTTGGATGATAAACTGAATTAACTTATTATTGGCTGCTGGTGATACCGAGGTGTGAGACTCATGGACCTGTATGTAATAGCTTAAATGCTACTGTTACAATACACTTCTTTACATTTCAGATGGCCTCTTTGCCACTTTGGTTACCCAAGTCACTGAGCCCAGCAAGTGGCCGTGAACTGCAGTGCCTGTCTTACCTTGGTTCTTTCTTCAGCCTCTCTGTCTTTGCTGAAGATGATGTAAGTTTCTTTTTGGTTGTTGTGAAATTTATATTTTCACATCTACTGAAGTCCCTAAACTGTATATGTAGGTGACTGCTCAGTAATGATGCTCTCTCTTGTGAATAAAATAAATATTCATCTCCTTACAGAACAAAGTAGTTGAGAAGCACTTCTCTGGTCCTACGATTACTCTTGAAAACACCCGAGTTGTCAGTCAGTCACTTCAGCATTACTTGGAGTCTGCACGGGTGAGTATTGTGCAACCTTGTAATAAGTTAGTTGCAGCCAACTAACAAATGGTGGGCATGTGAATAGTGCTTCACCAGACTAAGTATGGTAGAGTGGTAAAGCAAACACTTGGAGAGGTTCCTTATACTGGAATACTGACAAAAAAGGAAAAAACCCCTCAATTTCAACTTGCCGTATTTAATCAAGGCTGGGGGGGAGGGGGCTGGCAGGCTTTAGACTACAGGGGGGGGGGGGGGGGGGCTGGCAGGCTTTAGACTACAGGGGGGGGGGACTGGCAGGCTCTAGACCACAGGGGGGGCTGGCAGGCTGACCAATGCATTTCCCACCCTAGGCTTATACTTGAGTCAATAGGTTTTCCAGTTTTTGGTGGTAAAATTAGGTGCCTCTGCTTATACTCAGGTCGGCCTATATTCAATTATGTATGGCAGTTAAAAAATATATTTTAACGCATTTACTTTATTGCAGTGTTCTGGTTGAATAAATTAAGATTGTAGGCATGAGGCTGTCATCAACAACCAAAAGAAGAAAAAAGAGCCTCATTCGATATTATATGAAAACAACTCTCAACCAAATATAATCAACAACCCAAAAGAGAGTCGGAAAGATCATCAAAGATAAAATTAATGATATCTTTTATTATAAATACAATGCACAATATGCAAAAAGTGAATAACATAGGGAAGTACCACGAAAACCATAAGCGTCCTGCAAGCACCCCAGACCTATAAGTAAATGATAATGTAAAGACCAAAGGGTCTAATATATGATGAATAATGCAGACGGGAACATAAATAAAAGGATAATTCCTTGGTAGGATCCTATGTGAAGTGGGGGACCGGAGGTACCATCCGGCTCCCGCAGTACACAAAATCAATTTCGGTCCTTACCCGTAAGCATGGTGCTAGGTACAATGGGGGTCCCCAGGAGACCAGTAGGCCTTCGTCAGGAGGTCATGAGGCTGTCATCACTCTAGTTTGGTGGAATTGGTAACATTTAAAAATGTAATTGTATTTCTGTTTTTCTATCTTTTTCTAGCAAGAACTATTCAAAATTCTACACAGTGTGTTACTGAATGGTGAGACCAGAGAATTTGCCCTGAATTACATGGCTGCCATCGTCAATGGCAATATAAAAAAGGCTCAAATGCAGGTACAGTCCTTTCCGCAGTTCCTATCCCTGTAGCACAGAGCAGTGTTTTTATTCAGTTTTTTATTTATCAGACAGATGATAGGCTGGTGTCTACTGATGGATTTATGCTGAACTTCCTATGGGTGCTGCAGCAGCTCAGCACCAAGATTAAGCTGGAGACTGTGGATCCTATGTATATATTTCATCCAAAATGTCGCATAGCACTGCCCAGTGATGAGACTCGGATCAAAGCTACAATGGAAGAGGTCACCAGCTGGATGGAAGAGCTAAGTAGGTGTCATATCCTATTAAGTGGCTACGTGTGTGTGTTTGTGTGTAATATCATTGTAGGCATGTAAATTGTGTATTATATATTCTTACCTTTTTTTTTTTTTTTTTCCCTTTTTAATTATATTACAGGTCAAGATCCTTCTTCTGTTTCAGAACCTAGGTTTCCTACAGAGTGTTTCTTTTTGACTTTGCATGCTCATCACCTTGCAATCCTGCCTAGCTGCCGCCGTTACATTCGGCGATTAAGGGCTATCCGGGAGCTAAACAGGTTAGCAACTCTCTAGTATGAATGTAATCTTGCTCATTTGGACCAGGGAACTAGCTATTTAAAGTAAAACCTACAAATACTCACACCCCAACTTCTTCAGACCTCTGCATAGTTGCAAAAATGCACCTAAAAAGTCCCAAAAAACTAAAAAAAAAAAATCCTGCAAAGAGCAGCAATGGTTACTGTCCACTAACAATATTTTTAGATTTGCCACTGCATCTGATCCTTACACTGCTCACTGACAGTCTACGCACCCAGTGCCTCTAAGTAACTATCTGAAATGGGCTCCTCACTCTGAGGTCTGATCTCTGCGATCTGCTCAATTCTCTTGAATTCCTCCACTGACATCATGATTCTTCATGCACACATGGTGAAGTGGGGAGACTGCCTTGAACATGTCTATAACTTGGTCCACATGGCAGCTTATTTGGCGACTTTTGGCTATAAGTTCTGTGTGTGGTTATTGAAGAAAACCAATGTGGACTTGCATTGGTACCACACACCCAGCTCCTTGTACACTTAAGACGCTGCTTTTCCTGAAATTTTCGGCGCCAATATATTTTTTTTGGTTTTGCCTGCAAATACAGCCTTTCTTGACTGAGGGACGGACACTGTCCTTAATCCTCACCATCGACTCTACTTGTTCAATCTCCAGTCTGCCAATCCAGAAAGAAGAGACTCAAAATTATGTTGCATATTCTCACTGCAGCTGGGTGTCCTATTGCATGTTTTATTGATGCAGCCCTCCTCACCTTCAGCAATAGGACCTCCACACTAGTGTTAAGGATGTGAGGAATGTGGAGTATTCAACGGTGATATGTAACAACCACCTAGGTCTTGTTAATGCTGTTTTGGACTTACGGGATAGCTACTGGATTACACATCCATAATGTTCAGATACCCTTATTCCTTCCCTCCAAGTTCTACAGTTCTTGTCTCTCCTGCCTTCCACCACCCTTCCTTCTTTTTTACCCCTCTGGGTTTATGTCTTGTCTACCCAGAAGTTGGCTTTATACTGTTAGTTATAGGTATGGGTTAAATGGGTTGTTGTATCAAATATTTCAGTCTGCTGTGGTTTCCCACATAGAGGCAAGCATTATGATAAATACATGGCAGATTGTATTGTATTAGGGATTCTCTGTTGTGGGAATGAATACCACTGTATAACTATTGCTTGACATCAAACTCATGTCCATTTCTGATGGCCCTGTATTGTGGAAGCATTCTTATGATCATTAAAGCAGCCTCTAGATACTACTATTCATGTTCCCGTTAATAAATTTGCAGCAAACCATGACATGTTTTGGCTTTTCTTCTTCTTCTTTTTTAAACTTTTTTATTTCCCTTTAACCCTAGGACGGTAGAAGAGCTGAAGAACAATGAGAATCAGTGGAAAGATTCCCCACTTGCTGCCAGACACAGAGAGATGTTGAAACGTTGTAAAACTCAGCTCAAGGTTTGTTCAACAGTGGTGGTCCTTTCAAGTAAGGGTTGTCCCGTTCTGGTTCTGTGTTATCCATGTTTTTTGTAACAAAACCAAGCCTCCTAAGTATTGAACTTTCTATTGCGCAGTATATGTCTGTCCCAACCAGTGCACTTAGAGCTAATAGATTTTGCATCTGTTTTCTATCTTTACTGCAGAAGCTGGTACGTTGTAAAGCCTGTGCTGATGCCGGCTTACTGGATGAAAACTTCCTCAGAAGATGCCTAAATTTCTATGGAATGGTTATACAGCTCTTGCTACGCATGGTGGATCCTGCTTACCCAAGGTTTTTTTTTTTTTTTTTACATAAGTAGAGATTGTCCATTCAGGGACATAACTAGAGATGAGCGAACACTAAAATGCTCGGGTACTCGTTATTCGAGACGAACTTTTCCCGATGCTCGAGTGCTCGTCTCGAATAACGAACCCCATTGAAGTCAATGGGAGACTCGAGCATTTTTCAAGGGGACCAAGGCTCTGCACAGGGAAGCTTGGCCAAACACCTGGGAACCTCAGAAAAGGATGGAAACACCACGGAAATGGACAGGAAACAGCAGGGGCAGCATGCATGGATGCCTCTGAGGCTGCCTAATCGCACCATTATGCCAAAATTATGGGCAACAGCATGGCCATGACAGAGTGACAGAATGAAGCTAGATAGCATCTAAAACATCCAATAATTGACCCTGACACTATAGGGGACGGCATGCAGAGGCAGCGGCAGCAGGCTAGAGAGTGTCATGGCGACATACCCTAAATGGACTCAGGCTTCAAACCAATGGGTGGCAGAGAGGAACCAAAGGAGGTGAGCAAGAAGCGCTCAAATAATATCGGTACATGATAAAAGTTTGCCAGTATATTTTGTGGATTACACAGCAGGGTGGCGACAAAGTTAACATGGAAGCCATGAAAACAACCCAAAATTCTGCCTGACACAGCTCGTTTGATAAGGGGACCATGTATGGAGGCAGTCAACTAGTAGTAGATTAAAGGTGCTGCAGTTAAAACTATGTTAGTTGGATCTTGGCATGGAGCTGGCGCTCCGCTGCCAGGCGAGCTTTCGCCAATCCAAGCCCCTGTCTATAGGCTACTCCCCAAACAGCACTTCTAAGAACCTTTTGTATAAGATCAAGTGTAGTAGCGTTCTTATAAGTTTAGGATATGGCGGGTGAGGGGAATGTAAACAGATGCGCAAGAAGCGCTGAAATAATATCCCTAAATGGTAAAAGTTTGCAAGTATATTTTGTGGATTACACAGCAGGGTGGCGACAAAGTTAACAACTTTGATGTGGAATGCCCTGTAATAGCTCTTGGGCGGTGTGCCTTTTATCGCCTAGGCTCAGCAGTTTCAGCACCGCCTGCTGTCGCTTAGCGACGGCACTGCTGCTGTGCCTAGAGCTACCGACTGATGGCGCCATGCCCACGGATGGTAATTCGGAGGAGGAGGAGGTGGAGGAGGGGTGGGAGGAGGTATAGTAGGCCTTTGAGACCTGGACCGAGGTAGGCCCCGCAATTCTCTGCGTCGGCAGTATATGACCAGCCCCAGGGTCAGACTCGGTCCCAGCCTGCACCAAGTTAAGTGTAGTAGCGTTCTTATAAGTTTGGGATATGGCGGGTGAGGGGAATGTAAACAGATGCGCAAGAAGCGCATGATGCGCATGGAGCTGGCGTTCCGCTGCCAGGCGAGCTTTCGCCAATCCAAGCCCCTGTCTCTAGGCTACTCCCCAAACAGCACTTCTAAGAACCTTTTGTATAAGATCAAGTGTAGTAGCGTTCTTATAAGTTTAGGATATGCCGGGTGAGGGGAATGTAAACAGATGCGCAAGAAGCGCTGAAATAATATCCCTAAATGGTAAAAGTTTGCCAGTATATTTTGTGGATAACACAGCAGGGTGGCGACAAAGTTAACAACTTTGATGTGGAATCCATGAAAACAACCCAAATTTCTGCCTGACACACCTCGTTTGATAAAGGGACGATGTATGGAGGCAGCTATATGGACGACTTTTGGAGGTAGCAATGGAGACAACGTGTGGAGGCTGCTATGGAGACAATTTAATTTGGATAGTGCCTGTATGTGGCAGTCCCAAAAATGTTTCAAACCAGAGGAGCAGGTAGGTGGCCCTCCAGTAAAATGGAATAGATTGAGTGCCTGTATGTGGCAGTCCCAAAAATTCTTCAAACCAGAGGAGCAGGTAGGTGGCCCTGCAGTAAAATGGAATAGATTGAGTGCCTGTATGTGGCAGTCCCAAAAATTGTTCAAACCAGAGGAGCAGGTAGGTGGCCCTGCAGTAAAATGGAATAGATTGAGTGCCTGTATGTGGCAGTCCCAAAAATTGTTCAAACCAGAGGAGCAGGTAGGTGGCCCTGCAGTAAAATGGAATAGATTGAGTGCCTGTATGTGGCAGTCCCAAAAATGTTTCAAACCAGAGGAGCAGGTAGGTGGCCCTCCAGTAAAATGGAATAGATTGAGTGCCTGTATGTGGCAGTCCCAAAAATTGTTCAAACCAGAGGAGCAGGTAGGTGGCCCTGCAGTAAAATGGAATAGATTGAGTGCCTGTATGTGGCAGTCCCAAAAATGTTTCAAACCAGAGGAGCAGGTAGGTGGCCCTCCAGTAAAATGGGATAGATTGAGTGCCTGTATGTGGCAGTCCCAAAAATGTTTCAAACCAGAGGAGCAGGTAGGTGGCCCTCCAGTAAAATGGAATAGATTGAGTGCCTGTATGTGGCAGTCCCAAAAATTCTTCAAACCAGAGGAGCAGGTAGGTGGCCCTCCAGTAAAATGGAATAGATTGAGTGCCTGTATGTGGCAGTCCCAAAAATTGTTCAAACCAGAGGAGCAGGTAGGTGGCCCTGCAGTAAAATGGAATAGATTGAGTGCCTGTATGTGGCAGTCCCAAAAATTGTTCAAACCAGAGGAGCAGGTAGGTGGCCCTGCAGTAAAATGGAATAGATTGAGTGCCTGTATGTGGCAGTCCCAAAAATGTTTCAAACCAGAGGAGCAGGTAGGTGGCCCTCCAGTAAAATGGAATAGATTGAGTGCCTGTATGTGGCAGTCCCAAAAATTGTTCAAACCAGAGGAGCAGGTAGGTGGCCCTGCAGTAAAATGGAATAGATTGAGTGCCTGTATGTGGCAGTCCCAAAAATTGTTCAAACCAGAGGAGCAGGTAGGTGGCCCTGCAGTAAAATGGAATAGATTGAGTGCCTGTATGTGGCAGTCCCAAAAATGTTTCAAACCAGAGGAGCAGGTAGGTGGCCCTCCAGTAAAATGGAATAGATTGAGTGCCTGTATGTGGCAGTCCCAAAAATGTTTCAAACCAGAGGAGCAGGTAGGTGGCCCTCCAGTAAAATGGAATAGATTGAGTGCCTGTATGTGGCAGTCCCAAAAATTTTTTAAAACAGAGGACCGGGTAGGTGGCCCTCCAGAAAAATGGAATAGATTGAGTGCCTGTATGTGGCACTCACAAAAATTGTTTCAAACAGAGGACCGGGTAGGTGGCCCTCCAGAAAAATTAAATGCATGAAGTACTATAGCAAGAGCCAGTGGGCCCTGTCAAAAAATAGCCATTTTCCTCTGCTTTACTGTACAAAGAGGAGGAGAAGGAGGAAAATGAGGAGGAGGAGGAGGAGTGGATCAATTATTCAGGTTGAGCTTCCTTCACCTGGTGGAGATTGGAAATTCTGAGAAATCCAGCCTTTATTCATTTTAATAAGCGTCAGCCTGTCAGCGCTGTCAGTCGACAGGCGTGTACGCTTATCGGTGATGATGCCACCAGCTGCACTGAAAACCCGCTCGGACAAGACGCTAGCGGCAGGGCAGGCAAGAACCTCCAAGGCGTACAGCGCCAGTTCGTGCCACATGTCCAGCTTTGAAACCCAGTAGTTGTAGGGAGCTGTGTGATCATTTAGGACGATGGTATGGTAAGCTACGTACTCCCTCACCATCTTTCTGTAAAGATCAGCCCTACTCTGCCGAGACTGGGGACAGGTGACAGTGTCTTGCTGGGGTGACATAAAGCTGGCAAAAGCCTTGTAAAGCGTACCCTTGCCAGTGCTGGACAAGCTGCCTGCTCGCCTACTCTCCCTCGCTACTTGTCCCGCAGAACTACGCACTCTGCCGCTAGCGCTGTCAGAAGGGAAATACTGTTTCAGCTTGTGCACCAGGGCCTGCTGGTATTCATGCATTCTCACACTCCTTTCCTCTCCAGGGATGAGAGTGGGAAGATTTTGCTTGTACCGTGGGTCCAGGAGAGTGAACACCCAGTAATCGGTGCTGGAATAAATTCTTTGAACGCGAGGGTCACGGGATAGGCAGCCTAGCATGAAATCGCGTAAGAATTCACTCCCCTCACTGGCCTGACTGTCCATTTCCTCCTCCTCCAACTCCTCCAACTCCTCTTCTTCTGCCCATACACGCTGAACAGTGAAGGACTCAACAATGGTCCCCTCTTGTGTCTCGCCAACATTCTCCTCCTCTTCCTCCTCATCCTCCTCCACCTCCACCTCCTCCGATATGCGCTGAGAAACAGACCTAAGGGTGCTTTGGCTATCAACAAGGGAATATTCTTCCCCCGTCTCTTGTGACGAGCGCAAAGCTTCCGACTTCATGCTGACCAGAGAGTTTTTCAACAGGCCAAGCAGCGGGATGGTGAGGCTGATGATGGCGGCATCGCCACTGACCATCTGTGTTGACTCCTCAAAGTTACTCAGCACCTGACAGATATCAGACATCCACGTCCACTCCTCATTGTAGACTTGAGGAAGCTGACTGACCTGACTACCAGTTCTGGTGGAAGTTGACATCTGGCAGTCTACAATCGCTCTGCGCTGCTGGTAAACTCTGGATAACATGGTCAGTGTTGAATTCCACCTCGTGGGCACGTCGCACAACAGTCGGTGAGCGGGCAGTTGGAGGCGGCGCTGCGCTGCCCTGAGAGTGGCAGCATCTGGGCTGGACTTCCTGAAATGCGCACAGATGCGGCGCACCACCGTGAGCAAATCAGACAGATTGGGGTATGTCTTGAGGAAACGCTGCACTATCAGATTTAACACATGGGCCAGGCATGGCACATGTGTCAGTCTGCCGAGTTGCAGAGCCGCCACCAGGTTACGGCCGTTGTCACACACAACCATTCCCGGCTTGAGGTTCAGCGGTGCCAGCCACAGATCAGTCTGCGCCGTGATGCCCTGTAATAGCTCTTGGGCGGTGTGCCTTTTGTCGCCTAGGCTCAGCAGTTTGAGCACCGCCTGCTGTCGCTTAGCGACGGCACTGCTGCTGTGCCTAGAGCTACCGACTGATGGCGCCGTGCCCACGGATGGTAGTTCGGAGGAGGAGGTGGAGGAGGGGTGGGAGGAGGAGGAGGCATAGTAGGCCTGAAACACCTGGACCGAGGTAGGCCCCGCAATCCTCGGCGTCGGCAGTATATGAGCAGCCCCAGGGTCAGACTCGGTCCCAGCCTCCACCAAGTTAACCCAATGTGCCGTCAGCGATATATAGTGGCCCTGCCCGGCAGCACTCGTCCACGTGTCCGTGGTCAGGTGGACCTTGTCAGAAACGGCGTTGGTCAGGGCACGGATGATGTTGTCTGACACGTGCTGGTGCAGGGCTGGGACGGCACATCGGGAAAAGTAGTGGCGGCTGGGGACCGAATACCGAGGGGCGGCCGCCGCCATGAGGTTGCGAAAGGCCTCGGTCTCTACTAGCCTATAGGGCAGCATCTCCAGGCTAAGCAATCTGGAGATGTGCACATTAAGGGCTTGGGCGTGCGGGTGGGTTGCACTATATTTGCGTTTCCGCTCCAGCGTCTGGGGTATGGAGAGCTGAACGCTGGTGGATGCTGTGGAGGATCGTGGAGGCGACGATGGGGTTTTTGTGCCAGGGTCCTGGGCAGGGGGCTGACTAGCAGCTGACACAGGGGAAGGAGCAGTGGTGTGCACGGCCGGAGGTGAACGGGCTTGTTGCCACTGAGTGGGGTGCTTAGCATTCATATGCCTGCGCATACTGGTGGTAGTTAAGCTAGTAGTGGTGGAACCCCTGCTGAGCCTGGTTTGGCAAATGTTGCACACCACAGTCCGTCGGTCATCCGGTGTTTCCTTAAAGAACCTCCACACTTCTGAAGATCTAGCCCTCGCCGCAAGAGCCCTCACCACGGGAGCTTCACTAGTTGACAGTGGCGCTGATGCACCAGCTCTGGCCCTGCCTCTCCGTCTGGCCCCACCACTGCCTCTTCCAACCTGTTCAGGTCGAGGACTCTCCTCCGTCTCAGAAGCACTGTGTTCACCCGGCCTCTCAACCCAGCTTGGGTCTGTCACCTCATCATCCTCCGATCCCTCAGTCTGCTCCCCCCTCGGACTTCCTGCCCTGACAACAACTTCCCCACTGTCTGACAACCGTGTCTCCTCATCGTCGGACACCTCTTTACACACTTCCACTACGTCAAGAAGGTCATCATCACCCACAGACTGTGACTGGTGGAAAACCTGGGCATCGGAAAATTGCTCAGCAGCAACCGGACAAGTGGTTTGTGACTGTGGGAAGGGTCCAGAAAACAGTTCCTCAGAGTATGCCGGTTCAAATGCCAAATTTTCCTGGGAGGGGGCAGACTGGGGGGGAGGAGGCTGAGGTGCAGGAGCTGGAGGAGTGGGGATTTCGGTGACATGGGTGGACTGCGTGGAAGACTGACTGGTGGTGGACAAATTGCTCGAAGCATTGTCAGCAATCCACGACATCACCTGTTCGCACTGTTCTGGCCTCAACAGTGCTCTACCACGAGTCCCAGTAACTTCAGACATGAACCTAGGGAGTGTAGCTCTGCGGCGTTCCCCTGCTCCCTCATCAGCAGGTGGTGTCTCACCCCGCCCAGGACCACGGCCTCTGACCCCTGCAGTAGTTGGACGCCCACGTCCCCGCCCTCGTCCTCTACCCCTAGCCCTCGGGTTAAACATTTTTAAAATGAGAGTTATAACTTTTTTTTTTTTTTACTTCTTTTTTTTTTTTTTTGTGTTTTTTTGTGTTTTTTTTTTTTTTTTTGTGTTTTTTGTTTTTTTTTTAGTTTTTAAAACCAAACAATCCTATCCTATTGCTATGGCTATTTTCTAGCCAAGTATCAAAGGAAGCACACTACTATGCCAGATGAGATGACACTGAGTTATTGCCTAATAGAAATCCAACCCCTACTGAATTTTGCCACTTCGGCCTTTGCTATGGATATGTGCGCCACTAAGCGCAGAACACAGCGGTCGCAAGTCTCACTACAAATTGCTCAGAATTGGCAAGTACATGCACTGCAGAAACTACAGCCACCAGCAGATCAACCAGAAATCAAATATATAGAACGCTACTGTAGGCTTCAAGAAGCTGTTTGTATTCTCCTATGGCTATTTTCTAGCCAAGTATCAAAGGAAGCACACTACTATGCCAGATGAGATGACACTGAGTTATTGCCTAATAGAAATCCAACCCCTACTGAATTTTCCCACTTCGGTCTTTGCTATGGATATGTGTGCCACTAAGAGCTAAACACAACGGTAGCAAGTCCCCCTGCTAATTCCTCACAAAATGGTAAAAGATGCAAATTAAAATAAAAAAAGTATAACGTTATTGTAGCCCTAAGAAGGGCTGTTGGGTTCTTTGAGAATCACTCCTGCCTAACAGTAAGCTAATAGAACACCCTAACGCTTTCCCTGACCAGCAGCAGCTCTCTCCCTAGCGGCATCCAGAGACAGAATGATCCGAGCAGCGCGGCCAGCGGCTAGTCTATCCCAGGGTCACCTGATCTGGCCAGCCAACCACTGCTATCGACGTGTAAGGGTACCACGTCATGCTGGGTGGAGTGCAGAGTCTCCTGGCTTGTGATTGGCTCTGTTTCTGGCCGCCAAAAAGCAAAACGGCGGGAGCTGCCATTTTCTCGAGCGGGCGAAGTATTCGTCCGAGTAACGAGCAGTTTCGAGTACCCTAATGCTCGACCGAGCATCAAGCTCGGACGAGCATGTTCGCTCATCTCTAGACATAACATATGCCGACAACCAACATGCATGTTCTATTCTCGTTGGAACTCCCACCTTAGCAACACAACTGCCAACAGCCATATACATCCTATTTGCACATGCCCCTTCCAGAAAAGACGTTTATTAACGTCATGACAGTGGTCAACTTCGGCTGTATCTCATGAACCCTGGCACATAGAAACACAATTCTGGTGTCATATTAAACAGGACAATCTCCATGGATTGTGTATGGATGCTTCCCAGAACCAGCAATCTACACTCTCAAAGAGTGAATCCTATTAAGGATAATGTCACATGTCATGTAAAAAACAAAGTAAAAAATATTTTGAGATGTAAAGCTTTTCCAAAGATATCATCATTTAAAGAAGCGCATAACGACGGCAAACATTGACCTGGACATTCAGGCATCAATGACCCTCAGTCATGAAGAGGTTAAGCTTATCTGAACCTGTAACTTTGTATGACCTATTCATATTTTCCTTGTTCCCTGCGGGCCATAACTATTTTATTTTACTGACCATTTATGTAGCTTGGCCTATGTTCCCTTTACTTAGCTCCACTTACATCATTGAAATGGAAAAATAATATTAAATGTAGCATAACCGCATAGATTCCTGGACATCCAGATTCACACTTGATGTTCTGCTTGATTTTCAATTACTTTTAAAATGTGATCATTTATATTGTTAATATATGAAACTACATTATATAATATGTTATTTATGACCATTTTAAATTTCTTTTTAGTATAACGCTGCCTTTAAGCCCAGACATTCCCAAGATATTTGCTGCACTGCCAGAGTTTTATGTTGAAGATGTAGCTGAATTTTTGTTTTTTATTGTGCAGTAAGTAAATTATGTATTATTGGTCTAAATGTTTACATGGGATTCTTTTTTTTATTTTACATTTTCTGCTTGGTGGCCTTGCTCATTTGAGTTTTTTGGATTTCCTCCAGATACGCTCCTCAGGTTCTTTTTGAGTCCTGTACACAGGATGTTGCGACGTTCCTGGTGGTGCTTCTATGCAACCAGAATTATATCCGAAACCCGTACCTTGTGGCCAAGTTGGTGGAGGTTATGTTTGTAACAAATCCAGCTATCCAGCATCGGACTCAGAAATTTTTTGAGATGATCGAAGGTCACCCTTTGTCAACTAAACTTCTTGTTCCCTCTCTGATGAAGTTTTATACAGGTAAGACCAATATTGCTGTAAGCCATGGTCATAGTCTCTGCTGGTTTTGAGGCTACACTAATTTAATAGGAATAACATCTAGTCTACATTAGTCTAGTTGTAATGTGACTATGCAGTGCTAGGGAAGCACACTGATTGGATGAGATTACTTTAGGAATTTGATTTTCCACAAGCTACAAGCCTTTGCCCACTGCTTTCTAACTATTGACACTGCCATACAGCAGAAATCTATGTTCTCTTCCTAATAATAATTACAATGTGAGATATTTATGTAAACAAGGGACTGTGGGTGCACCTGGGATGTTGCTTTCACTGCAAAACACCCCTCTGGAATGTCGCACCCATCCCATCTGTGTGCACAGAGGGAGAGGATCAGGGACTCAGGCACACAGAGGAAATGATGCAACATACTGGATTAGTGTTGGTGAAGGCATACATCTTTTTAAGGCTCATTTCACACTATTGTTCATTCCTTCCGTTCCTTAAAGTGAACCTGTCGCCAGGGACCTCATTTTCACTAAAGACAGGTAAAGAAGCCCATCACACCTGCAGTGCAAAAATGCCTCACTGCCTTTTCTAAGCATTTGCATTACAATATAATTCTGTGTTTTAACTTGCCTTGCATCCTGACAGAATCTTCTGTGTAGTCACAGGGGTTGGGCTTTGGTTTGGATGCATTTTAAAAAACAAAATGTGCGATGGGCTTCTACCACATGCCTTTAGTGAAAATGAGGTCCCTGGTTCTCTTTAAATCTTTTACAAAAGTAAATAGGTTTAACTAACGTATAGCTTAAAAATCCAGTTGACATCCATGTATATTTTATGTCATCCATTATGTTCTGTTTAGGCAGGGATCCATGTGTTTTTTGGATGGAAAGAACGACATAGACTGCAGTACCTTTCCTCAGTTTGTAAAAAAAAGCATGGTTAATGGATCCATGACTAAACGGATAACGTAAAATTTACATTGATGTTAATGAGATTTTCAACTAATATGTTAAACCTCAATTCTTCACTTTAACGGAGAGAAAAAATGGTAGTGGGAATTTAGCCTAAGCTATCTCCATCAAAACTGATGTATTAATTAAGTTTTACTGTTATCTGTTGTCAGTGACATGATGAATAAGGATGCTGGTTTGCAGAATCAGATTTTCTCTGGTTCAGCCATGACCTCCAACACATCCGCCGCTTTAGGGCACTGCCATGTTTTTCTGATGTGACTCTGTTTTTTGATTGAAAATGTATGGTTCTCTTTCCAGATGTTGAACACACTGGCGCAACCAGCGAGTTCTATGATAAATTTACCATACGCTACCACATAAGCACCATCTTTAAAAGTCTCTGGCAGAATCCGGCCCATCACGGCACATTTATGGAGGAATTCAAGTAAGTGGCTTGTATACAGGGAGCTGTCATCCGCTGGTAAAGCTTATCTAGTACTTATTAGCCGGGAGGCATCTGTCCCAAAACAGGCTTTCTATAATGGGTTAAAGCGCTCTGATCAATAAAAAGCAGTCTGAGTGTTTTTCACTGATCCATATCCATAGAAAAGATTGATCACATTTTTTTTTTTCACATGCATGAAAAACTCCATACAAAGTGATCTAAAACATGCAAAAACATAACACAATGCACAAAATCTGACAGAAAACTACTGGAAATCTCAGGCAAATTGTCAGGTATTCCTTGACCAACTTTTTTTGTTTGTAAAGACTTTTTGTTCATGCCAATTTTCCTTTGACAACAAAAACATAACACTACGTACAACATATGCAATACAAAAACTTCAAAATCACTTCAATTGGCACGTAATCTTATGTAATGTTAATCATATGATCAATCCAAGAATAAAAAAAATCCAAGAATATTACTTAGAGGAAATTAGTGACATTTACCAGTAATATATAAACATTCACATACACCACCTCCATAGAAATCTGTGGATCTGCAAAACAAAAAAATAAAACAGACCGCATACAAGTGAAATCTGTATGCTGTTTGTTTTACCTATTTTAAATGTTGTTAGGCAAACAACTAGGCAGGGCAAGTAGATTAGAAACCCATCCATTTTTTTTTTTTCCTTTTTGCGTATATGAAAAAAAAAAACGTATCACTTACGGACATGAAAAAAAAAACAGACTGAACATGGATATCACACGTCCAAATTTTTTGTACATGCATAGCCGACATGCCCATGAGTTTTGCATCTGAGATCAAATATTTTCATAGCATCTTTGGTGCATGTAAAGGATCTGAAACATACATATTTGTATATCAGTTGTATCCATCTGGATAAGAGGGGTACCTTCACATCCTTCCAAGTCATAATAATAATAATTGTCTGAGCACAGAAAACGGCAAGTCCGTAGAAAGCATTAACATAATACAGTTTCATTGATAATGCCAAGCAAGCTGATTTTTGGGGACAGAATTCTAGGAAAATTCAAGCTAATTGCTAAAAACTCAGATACTGCCGACACAATGACCAAACTTTCATGAAACTCTGCAATGCTCCTGTTAAAAGGAGCTTTCACTTTGCTGCTTTCACTTTTTGAGGATTGCCATATGAATATATCTTTTTCGGACTATAAGACGCACTGGACCATAAGACGCACCTCGGTTTTAGAGGAAAGAAAAATAAGAAATTTTTTTTTTCCCCAAATAGTATGCCAAAATATTTAATAAAGTAACAGTAAATTAACTTGGCAGTGCAGCCTAGTTTCTCTGTAGAGAGGGGCAGGGGCAAGCAGCGCTCACCCCCTCCTCCTCTCCTGGGCACCGCCATCTATCTTTAGATAGAATTATGCTGGCACGTAGTCAGGGGGTCTCAAGAGTTACCAGGGCTGTATAGGTATGCGTATATGTGACAATGGTCACAAGAGCTTACAATCAATGAGGACACAGAAGGTGACAGCACTTGTACAATGGTCACAAGAGCTTACAATCTATGAGGGGGAGGACACAGGAGGTGACAGTGCTTGTACAATGGCCACAAGAGCTTACAGTCTACCAGGGGGACAGCAGTCACTACAAACCAGGCAACAAGTGGTTAAGAGCGTGAGAGCAGAGACCCGGGGGAAGGGAGCACTTATTACTTATCTGATCCTGTGCTGTGAGAGAATTTACAGGTCAGACACAGCACTGTACAGAATCCTCTTCACACTGCCAGCAGTTTTCATCTTCTGTCTTCACTCTGAGCCTCCCAGGCTATTTACAAGCCGAGCGGGGATTGGCCAGAGTCAGTGATTTTCTCCTCACCTTCTCTCTCTCCACTGCTGCTGCGCTCCTGCTGCTGCTCTGCCATAATTATCATTTATATCGGTGCCCTGAGGGCTGCAGAGCTGGCGGTGCGCAGGGGTGCTGCCATCCATTCCCTCCAGCAGTGGAGGGCTGAGAAGAGGAGAGAAGCGCAGCGGCACTCAGCACAGCCGCTGTGCTTCACTGTGAAGGGCTGCTCTTCCTGCCAGTGTTAGGCTGGCAGAGCGCAGCCAGGTGCCCGCCATTCCCTCCTGCAGCTACATCCGGACTATATGACGCACCACTGTTTTTTCCCCATTTTCTGGGGAAAAAAAGTGCGTCTTACAGTCCAGAAGATACGGTACTTTAAAGGGAATCTCTCCAGTTACCCTTCCCCCAAAAACCCCACACCGTATTAGCTGAAGAGAATTCCTGAAGAAGTGGTAAATGAGGGCACCGATTTTCATTCGGCATCACACACAGCCAGTGTGTCTCTCAACCCCTTCATTCACTCATCCCTCAGGAATTCTCTTTAAATAAAAGTTCTCTGTGTGACGATGTAAACTCCCCCGATTCCTACGGGGGCGGGGTATGCTTGATCCGCATCGGTGAGGAGGGTGGGGTAGATTGACTTATGGTGGAACTCCCCTGCCTCCATGAATGCATCTTTAGAAGAATGATGGCTCTAATCCACGGATAGAGCCATCAGTGGAACATTTTATAAAGACATCTAAAAGGTGTGTGTGTGGGGGCACTTTATTAGACCTCCCTATTAGAGGCTCCCTTTAATAGTAGGTACTTCTTTTTAATTATATTGATTGAATTTCTTTTGGTTTTTAAAAATTGTAATGTCATGAAGCTGTGGGTTTGCTTTTTTTGTTTTGCTTTTGTGGCATAATTAATGTAGGAACATTCTTCCTTTTTTAGTTCTGGGAAGCAGTTTGTGCGTTACATAAATATGCTGATCAATGACACCACCTTCCTGCTGGATGAGAGCTTGGAATCCTTGAAGCGAATCCATGAAATGCAAGAGGAGATGAGGAACAAGGAGCACTGGGATCAGTTGCCTCGGGTGAGTCTAAGAATGCATTTCCCTAGTATCATGCTTTCTAACCTGTCATGTCAGGATAGAGCTGTGGTTTATGAAACTGTCATTTTACATTTGCATTTTGTATTCCTATTTTTTTTATTTTTTTATTTGTATTTTCCAGGATCAACAGCAGACACGTCAATCCCAGCTAGCTCAAGACGAGCGTGTCTCCCGTTCCTATCTCGCTTTAGCCACAGAGACTGTAGACATGTTTCACATTCTTACCAAACAAGTGCAGAAGCCGTTCCTTAGACCTGTGAGTGTTCAGCTGCCTGTTTTTTGTACATGGTTCTTGCTTATTTTTCCTCCAGCCGGGACCATGTATTTACTGCTTTCTTTCCCTGTAGGAGCTTGGACCCAGATTAGCAGCCATGTTAAATTTTAACCTGCAGCAGTTATGTGGTCCGAAGTGTCGAGACTTGAAGGTGGAGAACCCAGAGAAGTATGGGTTTGAACCAAAGAAACTTCTTGATCAACTTACGGATATCTACCTGCATTTAGATTGTCCCAGATTTGCAAAAGCTATAGCAGACGACCAGGTTTGTATGACTTCTTTGGTTATTCTGTGGTTATTACAGTTTTTATTCCTATTTATTAATTAGGGATGGGTTCTAATCATAAACATTCAGTATTTCAACTTGCATATTTTTCATACTATAATGAAACTCAGGTTTGGACTTCCAAAAAAAGAAAAATGTATTTTATGCCAATTGAAATATCCCTGTTTGTCGCACAACATCACACAAATCTCTGCTACATCCATACATTTACACAAATGGCTCTGCTACATCTATACATTTACACACACAGCTCTGCTACATGCATTCCTTCATTCACACACAGCTCTGCTATACACATGTACAGAAATAGGAACACACTGTCCACTGCTATACACACTGGGTCCTGCTACAAACATTAGTCTCTGCTATACACACTTAAACACTATATACAGAAACACACACACAGTTCTGCTATACACACAACGAACACACTGGGCACTCCTCTGTACAGAAATGCACACAGCTCTGCCATACACACAGTGGGCACTACTATACACAGAAAAACACGCAAGGAACACACTGGGCACTTCTAGTCACACACACACACATGCCCACTCCCTTCTTAACCAGTACTAGTTCTCTGCCCCGTCCCTGCAACCTTAGGACCTTGGTTCCTGTAGGAAGCATGTGTTCAGTCGCACATCACTACAGGTCCTGTAGGCAGTGACCATTTTGGGAGTCCCGGGAGAGAGCAGTGTGGAGTCTCTCCTCTCTAGGAGATCGGGAGAAGAGCACATCACCTGATCTCCATTACAGCGGTCAGTAGGGTCTGCCAGTGCTGGATCCTCATGACTATAAGATGCAGGCACTTTTTGAATAAGCTGTTTACAGCTGTTATTATACAAATGTCATGTGCAAGTTAGAATTTCAGAAGCAAAATGTGGTGACAGTTGTTTGTACGTCTCGTCCTCAGAGATCCTACAGCAAAGAACTTTTTGAAGAGGTCATATCTAAAATGAAAAAGGCTGGAATTAAATCTACAATTGCCATTGAGAAGTTCAAGCTCTTGGCTGAGAAGGTGGAGGAGATTGTGGCACGTAACGCTCGGGCAGAGATAGATTATAGTGATGCACCAGATGAGTTCAGAGGTATGTTAATACTGTGTCCTATAACAATTATTTTACCTCATGCGCCTTTATGTATTCTATTACAAACCTGAACTTTTAGTAGCATTTAATGCTTACAGATGTAACTTAAGAATGTCATTGGTTCAAAGGTGATCCTAGCAATCTATAAACACATGAAATAAGTTTTTGAAGATTTGGCAGAGTTATTTGTGTTTGGATTGCATTTTTTACTGCTTTATAACTCCCATCACATTGCAGATGTCACTTGTTTTGAGATTCATCAGGGTAAAAACTTTTAGTATTTCAAGATTTGTGTTTACAAACCTGATTTGTCTTCATCTCATTCAGATCCACTGATGGACACTTTGATGTCTGAGCCAGTGAGACTACCATCAGGAACCATCATGGACCGGTCAATCATTTTGAGGCACCTCCTAAACTCTTCTACTGATCCTTTCAACAGACAAACACTCACTGAAAGCATGCTTGAACCAGGTAAAATTCACCCTGCACCCTACACTACCGGGTTGCTTACCTGCTATTTCTGAAGAATACTAGGACATGTTGACGTCCGCATTATTGAAGAGCTTCAATGTATCATGTGTATCACATCCATGTCCCTTTTAAATGAATGATGAAAAAGAATTATTAGTTATGGCACGCCTGTTATGCAGCCATTTTTATTTGACCTGATTTTTTTTTTTTTTTTTTTTAATACAGTCAGACTCTAGGTGGAGTGTCTTCACTTTTGCTATTAAATATCTATCTTTATGGGCAGTTAAAGGTATCCTTGCCAGTTAGATCCACAATGTATATAGGCCTTCCACACCCTTGTGACTATGGAAGTGTAACGTACGTGTAAATATCAATTCTACAGGTGCCTCTTACTAAATGAGGGTTCCTTTCCTTCGTTCAGCTTCTGGTACTGGAGAAAGAGGGATCCACATGTTGCCTTCACAATCCTATCCTGTAAGGGCATTACTCAGTTAGTAGTGCCTGATTGTCCACTCTTTAGGGCAGTGATGGCGAACCTTTTAGAGACCGAGTGCCCAAACTACAACCAGGACCCACTTGTTTATTGCAGAGTGCCAACACAGAAATTTGATTTCTGATTTATACTCCCTGCTCTGTCACAGCTTTGATTCATATCAGCACCCTAAGGACACCAATAAAGCAGAAAATAGAAGAAATTTGGATGATCATTGTAGCTTCCCTTAGGGTCCCATAAACAGGAAGAATTGTCAGGACTGGAGCGGGAGCTACAATGATAATCCAGATCTATCCACACCTTCCAACTCCTCCAGTAGTCCCAGATAGCACTGTCACTTTAATATAGCTCTGCACAGCAAGTCCTGGGATGTCTGGGACTGCAGGAAGATACCTGGAGTCCTCTCTGGTGTTGGCCTGAGTGCCATCTCTGGCACCCGTGCCATAGGTTCGCCACCACTGCTTTAGGGTAATTGAAGGGTAGCTCCCTGCACAGCTAGGTGGATGGTGTTTTGCTCTGCTGGGAAAACTTTGAAGGTGCACAGAACTAAATAATAGTTGCAGTCTTTTTCTTCTCATAGTCAGTTGTGAGCTTTGTTACACGACAAACATAAAATCTTTATTGTATTGATGAGCTATAATTTTATTACATGAACAAAAGGCTGGGCGATAAATAATCTCATTTAATTTGCCATTTTATTTACAAGAAATTTAGAATTTTATCAGCATCCTCCCTGACAGGTCACTTGGAAATGATCTCTAGTGGTAAGATGGAGCCGTTTAAACCTGGCAATCAAACATTGTGTTTCGTCATAGGGAAAAAGAGAGCGTGGGATGGAAGAGGGCAATGCTGATGGTTATTTATTATGGAGAGTAGGGACATAATCCCTGTGTCACCCTGTACTGTGGTAGTTTGAGGGAGTAAGGCAAAGTATATGCGCTAGGCTGGTGCACTATATGAACTGTATTTGGAGTGCTATGTATTGAGCTCCCACTGGCTGCTGGTTCTGTGAGGGAGTCAGACTGACAGGTTTATGATATGTCTGACTCCCTCACAGACCAGCCTCCCGTGTTATGTCTGTACACAAGCTTCTGGCTCTGTGTGGGAGATATATACGAGTAGTAAAGATCTGCTGCTTTATATGTGAGGGATTGGGTTAAGACTGTTGGGTTCCTACCAGCTATGCGGTAAGTCTTAGAGTACCATTACAGTATAACACTATTGCCACAGCAGTGTAAAGCTTCCTGCACACGAGCATAATAATTTTAGGAAAAATCTTCCAGCTGTACATGAAAATATTCCTTTTAAGCATGGATCATATCTGATTAGTGATGGGAAGTGCATGACCGTTCCAGACATTTTTAGAAACTACTTGGGAAGTACATTATTACTCCAGGAAATAAGACTTTTCTGATTACTTTATTTCAGTGCCAGAGCTTAAGGAGAGGATCCATGCGTGGATGAGAGAGAAACAGAGCACCGACCAATGACGTGACAATGATTTGTGAAGAGGTTTGTCATTGCGGAGGCCACCACACCACAGCAGATGCAACCCTGTACATATATTTAAATAATATCACACACATTGACAAGATAACCCAATGAGGAATTAACAAAGGGGGATTATATTTTCTTAACAAAGGCTGGCAATTACAGTCCAGAAGGCAGAGACCTTCAGCTCATCTGTGTTGGAGAGCTGGTGTACAGAAACATCAAGGTTTCACCATAATCTGGCTATAAGCTGAGTGCAACAATGTTAAAATCCTTTTTATTTAATTTTTTTCTGCTGCTACAACACCTTCCCTCTCCTCTGTTTTCACCCTCTCTCGGTTCTCCTTGCCAGGATACCAGTTTAATTTTTATTGGAAATATCCAATAATCCATCTTCAACGGAGGCTGTAATCCCAACCCTTTCCATTGTGATGCGCAGTTCTAATTCTGGGACCCGAAACAAAGTCTGATTTGTGGAGTGCTCTTTTATCATCTATATCTGTATAATATATGATATATATTACCAAATATATATTTATATATTATGAGTTTATTTGTTTTAAGCTTGGCGACTGCAAATGTTTTATCACTGGCTTTAGATGCTTTATTTTCTTCTTTTCCTGTATGCATTTATGTGTAAACAAGGTTTTTGTTTTTCTTTTTGAAAGTTTAGCACTACATAGCTGGCTTTCTTGAGATTTATGGGAGGCTATGATCTGCCAGGTTACACCCCAACCCTGCTTTGCACCCTGCCTACTCCCTCTTAAGTGAGGATAATTCCCTGTTTGTGAAATCTCAGTTTGCACCTATTGTTTAGCCTTACCAAAGTGATTGGTGCCAGAGGAACTGGCATGTGCAAAGTTTTTTTTTTTTCTCTTTTTTTTATGAAAACTTTTTGTATTACTGCCCTCCACACCATACTTGAATTCCTGTACTCTCCTTATGTGGCAAGGCAGGAAACTTTTAAAATGAAAACTGTAAAAAGAAAAAAAAGACATGTGTTTTCCCTCTTATATTTTCATTTTTCTTGCAGAATTAACTCCCTCCTTCCTAATGAGTTATGGAGTCTAGGAAGGGGAAAAAAAACAATAAATGATGACAACATTGCAGAAACTGTGTACTGAGTGTTCATTTCTTTTACATCCTGTTTCTCACATGGTGGACTACATGTTACATGAATCATCCAGAGCCTGGATGGCTTGTGACCTGCTACACTGTGCTTTGTTGACAAAGCAGCAAATAAAATCAGAGGTCTATAGTATAATTGTATAGTATAATTGTAGTAATATCCTTTAAGGCGCCGATGTAATTTATAGGCAGTGCAGCAGAGCTCTGCAGGACAAAGACTGGTGTGCGTGATAATGTCATTTGTGAGTGTTCCTACTTCTGGGGCATGTGTAGAGGGGCCACTATATACTGCTGGTGCCTGTGTGGGGGCCACTGTATGTACTGCTGGTGCCTGTGTGGGGCCACTGCATATACTGCGGTGCATATATCGGGGGCCACTTGCATATACTGCGGTGCATGTATCGGGGACGACCTGCATCTACTGCGGGGCATGTGTCGGGGGGCCACCTGCATCTACTGCGGGGCATGTGTCGGGGGGCCACCTGCATATACTGCGGGGCATGTGTCGGGGGGCCACCTGCATATACTGCGGGGCATGGGGGGGGGGGCACCTGCATATACTGCGGGGCATGTGTCGGGGGGGTCACCTGCATATACTGCGGGGCATGTGGCGGGGGGGGGGGGCACCTGCATATACTGCGGGGCATGTGTCGGGGGGGGCCACCTGCATTTACTGCGGGGCATGTGTCGGGGGGGGGGGCACCTGCATATACTGTGGGGCATGGGGGGGGGGCACCTGCATATACTGCGGGGCATGTGTCGGGGGGGGTCACCTGCATATACTGCGGGGCATGTGTCGGGGGGGGCCACCTGCATATACTGCGGGGCATGTGTCGGGGGGGGGGGGGGGGGCACCTGCATATACTGTGGGGCATGTGTCGGGGGGGGGGGGGCACCTGCATATACTGTGGGGTATGTGTCGGGGGGGGGGGCACCTGCATATACTGCGGGGCATGTGTCGGGGCGGGGGGGGGGTCACCTGCATATACTGCGGGGCATGTGTCGGGGGGGGCCACCTGCATATACTGCGGGGCATGTGTCGGGGGGGGGGGGGCACCTGCATATACTGTGGGGTATGTGTCGGGGGGGGGGGGGGCACCTGCATATACTGCGGGGCATGTGTCGAGAGCCTGAGGCTACATATATATTACTATCTAAATTAATTAGGATTCGCTGGTGTTCAATATGAATTAATGAGGGGGAAGTATATCATAGTCTATATTATATATTGAGGGGTCTCAGTGTATTATTTGTACATGCAGATGGCACGTTGGGGTGCACTTAGCTGTTACCTAGGGGACATTATATTGGAAGTGATTTTTTTTTGGGGACAGAGTGGGGAGATGTTCTCCAGAGGCCACAGTCACCAGGGTGACAAATTCTGCAGTGATAAGTCACGGCCTGGAGAAGTTGGCACGTTGTTCTCTGTCTGATGGAGAAGTATTGGCCACAGTGAGGAGACTACAGGAAGAAAAGTGTGATGGACCAGGCCAACCCAGACATAGAAGGAAACAGCTGCAACCTAACAGTAAGTGATGTCTGTGCCCCAGTGCAGCCCAAATGTGCAATACATTTAATGCTGATATATATTTATGCTTGTAGTATATTTAAATTTTTGGTATATATTTAAATGTGCAGGGTATTATAAGCCGTCTATTCATTGCTAGTAAATATTCATATGTGCGGCATAGTCATTGGTATCCATCTGCTTGGTATTCATTGCTAAAATATATTTATATTTGTGGTTAATAGATTTTGGGTTTATATCTAAGGTCCTGGGCTGAAACAGAAGAATGCTATGTGCGCTGGGAGCTCCAGGTCAGACACTGGTGATGAGCGTGACACAATGACGCTGTGAAAAAAGCACACACAGCGGTTTTCTGCTTCATCGCTACATCCAAATAATAACAAAGTCTGGAACTATCAGTTACAAGTCCATATACTCAAACATAAAATGGAATGTAATTTGGGGAGGAGGGTAGACTGGAAGGGAGGGAAGAGACACAAGGAAAGAAAAGGAAACAATCCCCTTGCCAGGGGAAGGAAAAGCAGGAGAGAAAGTCACACTGTTATAATATCAAAAGGTCGTAAACATGTAGGTAACCCAGTCTTGCCAGACTTTAGTAAATAGCTTCTCCTTATGGAATAACATATAGTGCAGTCGATCATTAGTCATGATCCAGTTAATTTTTGTCTTAACCAATTGCTAGAAAGAGGTAAGATATACTGGTAAATCTTTGTTGAGCAACACTGACCCCTGGGATCACTGGAGAGAATGGGAACAAGGAGAGACCGAATTGCGCTCATAGAGTAGTATTGTTTAGAATAGAATATGGTGGTATTAGAAATATATGATTGGAGGCTCACCGGATCCGCTTGTGCTATATTAGGCACAATGCAAGTTTTCATTTGTTGGGGTCTGGTGAGGGTATCTTTGGTGCTGCCTGAGGACAGTCATAATCAAGACGCGGTTGCCAAGACAGTCTAAATCAAGTAGAGTATGTGGGGGACTGTCAGGGAGGGGCACACAGCGAATCAAAAGCTTCACGTCGTAGGATTAACCTAATCCTACGACGTGAAGCTTTTGATTCGCTGTGTGCGCCCTCCCTGACAGTCCCCCACATATTCTACTTTACCCCTGGGATCATGGCTTTTAACAAAGCAGAGGAGGGAGATGGCGTCAAATCATTCTGATGGAAAAAAGCATATTAAAGATCCTTTTCTAGCATCTGCACACTTTAGTGCACTCCCACCATATATGGGCATATGTTCCGATCCCACCACAACCCCTAAAACATCGGGGTGAGGCCGACTGGAACATTGTGGTTAAGTAAGAGGGGACCATATACCATCTGTCAAGAACCTTGTAGTTGGCTTCTACTAGTGCCGTGTTGATGGAAATTTAAAAGGTACGGTCCGCCATATCTTGCCAATTGTGTACACTAAAAGATTCTGTGAAGTCTCGTTCCCAGGCCACCATATAAAGGAGTTTACCTTGAGGTGTAATGAACATGGAGTAGTTCTGAGATAGTATATAGGTGCCTGAGGACGAGAGGAGGCAGTGTTTCAAAAGTTGTTTTAGTAGATATATCCGTGGTTATCTTTTTTAAAGACAGAATGTAATGTGTAGTTTGAGAAAATCTGAACATTTCTGTATCTGGGGGCTTATGAATAGATCGGAAGTACGGCAGCGGGCTCACTCCCAGTCTATCTACAAGGTCTGTGATTCTATAAAGGCATTTGTCCAACCACCACTGAAAAGTCGAAGGTTGTAGACAAGGAGCAAAGTTTGGGTTGGAGATTAGCCTTGCCGCTGGAGTATGAGAAGAGAATTTAAACCTAGTTTCCCCCTCTCACATGACAGCACTCAACCAGAGAGAGGCATCCGCCTCCAGGGACAGGAAACCCAGGACTTTAAAGGCGCAGCCCTGCCTTCCTCCTTCAGTGGTTTCCTGTCCCTGACTGGGATCCAGGGAGTCTCAGTGAGGCTCTGTAGCGCGGTGAGAGGGGGAATGGGATTGGCTGTGGCAGCCACCCTGGAGTGGCTGTGTACGGACCCCGCCAAGGCCTCTTCACCCTCCGGTAAGCCTTTGGCGGAGTACGTGCATGCAGAGTAGGCTGCAGGTCGCAGCGGAGGTCTGCAGATGCAGCATGGGCTCCAGCACGTCCCTAGTCCAGGAGGGGACGTGCGGGGAGCGTGGGTGGCTGAGCGCAGCATGTCCCCTCCTCTTCCGTGTTGCGGGCCGGCAAAGATGGTGTCCGCCACACTTCTTGGTTGGCATCCCACATGACCCGTGATTTCAGAAGGCGCCAAATTTTAATGGGAGTTCCCATACAGAAGTCCTGTGTGTATTCTACACCTGCAGCCAGCCACAGGATCGTTTTCATCTTCAGTCCTTCAAGCAAAAAATCCTGTTTGTAGAGTTTGTGGAGATGATCTGCCCGATTTTGTACCTGAAGCCAAACTGCGATCATTGTATCCAGCGTATGATAGCCCATGATCACACCTATGCACACCTTTATATAGCAAGGAGTGTGCCGTTCTATGCACGGTATGAAAAAATCCCTCAGGGCACATAGCTCCCCAATCTAGAGTGGTGGACGACTCTGACTCAAGCCCAGAGGAATTATCGTCAGACTCTGAGGAGGAAGATAAGTCGGGCAGGCCTCTGTTCCCAGCGGAAGATATTGACCATCTCATAAAGTTGGTCAGGGCTACGATGGAACTAGAGGAGAAGGAGGAACAATCTGTGATAGATATCATGTTCCAGGGATTAGGGGAACGGAAGAAGAGATTTCCCATTAATCATAACTTCTCCTCCCATATTAAATGAATGGAATGGAAAAGATCAGATAGGAAAGTATTTTTTCCAAAAGCTATGAAAAGAAAATATCCATTTGTGGAAAAGGATATGGAAGCGTCGGATAAGGCGCCAAAAGTGGACATTGCTATATCCAAAGTATACAGGAAGGCGGCTCTTCCAGTAGAAGAATCTGGCGTCCTAGACCCCATGGACAAGAAAGTGGATAGTTTTGTAAGACATTCCTGGGAGGCTTCCGCAGGAACCTTTTAATCAGAACATCGCTGCAACTTGCGTCTCCAGATCGCTTTTCATGTGGCTCACTCAGCTGGAAGAAAAGATAAAATCACGGAGTGGCTGGGTCTTGGGAATCATCCAAGACGGTCTAAAGTTACCCTTTGTTTCTATCCCCCAACTGCGCTTCAAGATAACATCGGTGTCAGGTCTGGAAGCACAACAGGCCCTAGAGGCAGTGGTGAGGTCCCTACTGAAATAGAACATACTCAGCAGGGATTCACTTCAGGGTGCAGGGTTCTACTCGACCCTGTTCTTCATAAAAAAAAAACAAAAAACAGATGGTACCCTCCGTACTATTATAAACTTAAGACCGCTGAATCAATACCTGTGGATAGAGAGGTTCAAGATGGAGTCCATAAGATCGACGATAGACGTACTTTTTCAAGATTGTTACATGGAATCTATAGATCTGGCGCAGCTGCCAAAAATACCTGAGAGTGGCGGTAGTGCGGGATGGCCCTCACATCTCCAATTCAGAGCCCTACCCTTTGGGATAGCTGTAGCGCCAAGGGTATTCATGAAATTGATTTCTGAGGTGGCATTATACATAAGACATCAGGGCATCTTTATGCCACACCTCGACGACTTTCTTCTAATGGGGAAGTCGGTGGAAAAACGAGCGATCCAAGAGAAGGTGGTTTTGGAGATTTTGCACCGCCTAGGATTGATGGTGAATCTAAAGAAATTACAACTCTTCAGAGAAGTAGAAAGTTAGTTACCTCCAAAATCTATTTCAGAGTCTGGGGAGTTTTTTCTAATTTCTGCAGTCCAGAGCAGATGAACTTAAATCATCCCAAATATATTGAGGATTCTGGATTTTGTGCAGGCTGGTCTAGATAAGAGTTTAAAACCAGCCACTCTTAAGGTCCAGATATCAGCAATTAGCTCTCTGTTTGAATCTCCCTTAGCCTCCCATCCTTGGATCATTCAGTTTATTAAGGCAGCATCTCATATGACTCCTTTTAAGAGATGTACAGTTCCTCCTTGAGACCTTACATTGGTCCTAAATTATTTAATAAAAGATCTATTTGAACCTCTTGAGACGTGCCCGTTAAAATGGTTAACGTTAAAATTAGTCTTCCTTGTAGCAGTTACTTCGGCCCGTAGAGTTGGGAAGATCTCGGCCCTGTCCTGTAGAGCACCTTTTACCAAATTTTTTGAGGATGGAGTTGTACTTACAGGAGACCCGGCATTTCTACCCAAGGAAAAGGAATATAGTATATGTCAAAAGAGCTATTGAGGATCTTAGCCCGGTTTGAGGAATGGAGGAGCTCAGACAACCTGTTTATTCTTTTTGAAGATAAGAATAAGGGAAAGAAGGCTTCAGCTATGGCTATATCTAGGTGGATAAAGCTAGCTATTAGTTCAGCTTATATTGCTGCAAACCAACCAGTGACGGAGGGGTCCATTCTACAAGAGCAGTTTCTTCCTCTTGGGCAGAGTTTAAAGAGGTGTCAGTAAGCCAGATCTGCCAAGCTACTGCCTTGTGATCAGATGTATACATGGTGTACAGTTTGCTAATGAAGGTTTGGTAGAATTGGCCCTTCGCGATTCCATAATTTACACTAGAAATGTTAGACTATTTTGACCAAATGGGTAAGATGTAATAGTGTGAGGGTCTCCAGACCAGTGCTGAGTAGACCAAGATGGTTCTCTGCTGCACCATATTAATTATTGTGTCTAATGCTGGATGATTAATCTGGAGCAGTATAAAACTGGAGAGTTGTACTTTGCACCTCCTATTAGTTAGTCTAGTTTTGTGCACCACAATATTAAATTTTCTGGCGCAGACTTATCTTTCCAGTCAAGCCTCATAGTTACCGAGAATGAGAACTCGGAAAACGGCGTAAAAATAGTTTTAAACCTTTTAATATACAGTATATGGCTATTACCATTTCAGGTGCAAATTACTTTTCTGCCTTAGAGAGATTGATGGATCTCCCCCAGTTTTTATTGGCTAGGCTTCAATCTCAGCAGCCAATTTAGTCAAGGGACAGTAACAAACGTGAGAAGAACGGAACAGAACGTGACAAGTTAGGAGATCATACAGGCTTACATTATTACAAGGCAGTACAAACACAAATCCCTCTCTATATGAGGCGATTAGGCATTCCCTCTACACCAGGGGGAGTGTAATCCCTGTTTAGTGTCTTGTGGCTGCAATAGAAAAGATTATCGGCTTGCATGCAAATCATTCAGGGTCCCCTTTTCAGAATCTCAGCCCAGTGTCTGTATTGATCCAATTCTGAGTCACGGGGGAGGATGATTCTGGCAGAATATAACGTGCTCAGCAGACTCATAAGGTTTTGCTGCCCAATTTAGTACAGAAGACTCCAGGAAAAATCCTTCCTGGACCTTAATTATTTATGTATGGGGTGAAAAAACTGAACTGTTTAATGTAAAGGACTAAGAAAAATTGAAAGGACGTGGCTTTATTTGTGAATCCACTTTTTGTTTTGGAACATAATTTAGTAAATGGCTCCTATACAAATATTTTTGTGTCTGTATTACAAACTAATAATCTGGTACCTAGTCTCAGAGTACTTATATTCACCTTCAAATTACACTACTGGAGAATATATTTTTTTTGGGTGGACTTGTATGAATCTATAAAGGTAATTGAAATTTAATACTGCACTTGGTAAAGGATTGTCTGTCAATGATTGCATAGGGACACACCCTAAAGATGACGGAAATGCTCACACCCAGTTGATTTGGTATGAGCTACAGTTACACAGAATTTTTCTGCAGTGCTATTGATTGATTTTTTTAAGTTTGATTGACCACTATATTTCAAAGCATGAGATGCAGCTTAATGTATGGGTTTTGTAACTCCACTGTCAAAATTGAGTTACCTTAAATATCAGTCGCTTCAGCTAATACCCCTATTTAATTTTAATTAAATGAAATCAACGTGAAACTCAACCATATCTCTCTCTATCTACCTATACACCCGAGTGTGCACCAGTCACATGACCACATGATGACTAATAGAGTATTCAGGTGGCATCTGCCATGTTGGATCCTCCTGTACCTGCTCTGCCATATACATTGTAATGTATGCATTACAAGTGGGAATTATGGTATAGCCATACTGTGGTCATGTGACTAGTGCACACTCAGTCACTCACACACTCAGTCACTCAGTCACGACTGCTGTGATTGACTTTGTGAAGAGCAAGCCAACTCTCATCCAAAGCGGGGGATGATTGAACCCAATGCCAGAGAATATGGGCATGAGATGCTGAGGGAAGCTAAAAGGGGTAATTCATTCATATGAAGCATATACAATCACTATTCACAGCGCGCGGGTGCGGGTGCGTGTGTGCGTGTGTGCGTGTGTGCGTGTGTGCGTGTGTGTGTGTGCGTGTGTGCGTGTGTGTGTGTGTGTGTGTGTGTGTGTGTGTGTGTGTGTGTGGGGGGGGGGGGGGGGGAGCACATCTCTAGGGGTCCCAGAGATATAGATATGCACTCACAGCGATAAAACCATTGACTCATTATAAGCCTTATGTACAATTATTCAAATGCCTTACCACAAAATCGGTATGAGGAGGTTTATCCAAGCATCCATCAGATGTCCGTACATTTATATCTTATGCTATCATTGCCGAGCCCAGATCCTATCCCGCTTTAATCTCATGGCAGCAACAGAGGAAGTTTTCCACACATAGTTGGAAGGGAGAAGTGCTGAATTTTGACCCTCATCTCAAATCCAGCTACTGCGATTTTTGACAATTTAAATCTGGAACCCAGAAAATTTGTTTCATGTTGTGGCCATGTTAACTCTCCTTCCTGGGTGTTGCTGGTGCTCCTGCTGCACAGGGCTGGCGCTATGAGTAGGCAAAGTGGCCACTCCCGACAGCAGTTTAACAGTTAATATCTCCGTTTTCCTGACACTTAAAAACACAAATTTCATATAAAAGAGGAGACTCTCTTCTTTCATAGGAAAAAAGAAGTGAGGTTCTATGTGTCACAGAGCCAAAGATATCGCCCTCTGAAGTGTCCACCCCCCCTCCAGATTCTTAGCCATCAGGCTACAGGGAGAATTTGCTGCACACAGGAGCTGCTGCACCTCACAGATAATGGAAATATTCCCTTTATATGTTACTACATTTTGATAAGGAATAATATCAACTAATAGTCGTGTTTTAACCCTTCTCTATGCAGAACTATCTAAGAAAACACTATCACGGCAGTAAGAGAGAGAGTTTTTTTTTTTTTTTTTCGAAAATTGACTGATACAATGAACATTCGATCCTAATGTTGCTACATACTAACACCTCGACCCATTTTCTATAAAATGTTTCAGTTTGAATCAAAATTGCATAAAGGCGCCTATGTCTATAAACACTTTAATGCAATTTTGAAAATGGGGCAATTGTCTGCTTTCAGAAAATATGTGGTTTGTTGGGTTTACTTTAATTCTTGTTGCTGTAATTTTGATTTTATTTTTAAACGTCAAAATTGTAAAAATTTGCTCTGGTCAATAACTCAACAAAATATCCAGAAATGACAGGCGGTGAAAGGGTTAATACCGTTGGTTGAATTCCCGGGTGAAGATGCTTCTCATCTATCTCCTATAATCTGATCTCGCTTTTTCTCTATCTATTTATTAATCAATCTTCTATTTCTCTTCTACTGTATTTCTCTCATATCCATCTACTGTATATATCATCTACTTTATATGTCTCCATCTAGAAATCTCTATTATAATAATTATAAATAATAATTCCTTTATTTATATAGAGCACACAGATTACGCAGCACCGCACAGTGAATCTATTCAACCTACCAGTAATTTTTTGGAGTGTGGGAGGAAACCCACACAAACACAGAGAGAACATACAAACTCTTTGCAGATGTTGACCAGCGCTGCAAGGCTGTAGTGATAACCACTAGCCACCATGCTACCCATCAACTCCCATACTCCCATATTACAGTTTGTTTTACCATACTAAAGGGAGCCTCTTACTGACTGTGACTGGTCATAAAATAGTTTTATTTTGGGGCTCCACTTTTAGTTTTGGCCAGGGTCCCACTTGGTCTAGAACCGGCCCTGCTGCTGCATTGGTGACTTCTTCCTCCTTGTGCTGCCACAGATTTTGGATGCCTCCACGAAAGTGTGCTTGTACTCCCTCATTAATCTTTCATGGTCTAATGGTGGAATGGTGGAAACGCTATCCTTGTGGCATCCAGTATGCAGCATTGTTGACTATCCCGGCCACTTTGGCAGGAACTGCAGCATGTATTGGGTTATGTGGGCAACACTGGCCTGATGCCTGTTCCTCCTTTTCTTCCTCCTGTGCCACCATTACTTTCTCCATCATGGCCTCTAGAGCTTTTTCAAGCTCAGGAGATGGGGATGATGGCGCTGATGATTGCGTTATCAGATCTGACCATATTGGAAGCTGTGCCACATGACACAATGTCACTTGGCCCAGTCATTGGTGGTGAAGTGCTGTTTTCCATTACTTTGATTGACCCTGGTTTTCTGGAGCAGAAATTTTAACTATTTCCTACTGGGGCCTGTCACCACCACAGCACAGGTACCTTCACCTCCATCCTCTTATACCCCCTTCCACAGGTTATCAGATCTCCTCTCTGCTGCAGCCCTTCCCCCCAGCAGCTCCTCACACAAGCCCTGTCTATGTGTGTACAGGCTCCAGTGTCAATCCAGAGGGTGTGGGAGGAGGCTGCAGTCATTACATCAGCCAGGGCCGGATTAAGGGTGGTGGGGACCTCTGGGCGCAAACTGGTCGGGGCCCTTCCAACAATGCTTTTGGAAGTATATAGGCAGCCAGCCTCTGTATATAGCCCGTCCACTCCTGTAGTATATGGCCTGCCTGCCCCCTATAGTATATAACCTGCATGCACCCTGTAGTATATAGCCAGCCAGCCCGCTGTAGTGTAGAGCCGCCAGCCCCCTGTAGAATAGAGCCGCCAGCCCCTATTTGATACCACAAAAATGCAATAAAAAGTGATCAAAAAAACATGTACTGCAGAATGCTACTGTTGCAAAGTACATGTCCCGCAAGAAAACAAGCCATCAACCATCTCCATAGCCAACAAAGTAAAAATGTTATGGCACTTAACAATGCAAAAATTATAGATTTTTTTCCCCATACAGGCGGTCCCCTACTTAAGGACACCCGACTTACAGACGACCCATAGTTACAGACTGATCCCTCTGCCCACTGTGATCTCTGGTTAAGCTCTCTGGATGCTTTACCATTGTCCCAGACTGTAATGATCAGCTGTAAGGTGTCTGTAATGAAGCTTTATTGATAATCCTTGGTCCAATTACAGCAAAAAATTTTGAAACTCCAATTGTCACTGGGGCAAAAAAAAAAATTGTCTAGAACTTCAATTTTAAAATATACAGTTTCGACTTACATACAAATTCAACTTAAGAACAAACCTCCGGACCCTATCTTGTACGTAACCCGGGGACTGTCTGTATAAGGGTTTTATTTGGCAAATTTAGTAAAACGTAATAAAAAATATTCAAGTATGGTATCCTAGTAATCGTAGTATGGTATCATAGTAATCGTATTGACCCATAGAATAAAGATAACATGATTATTAGCCTATACCATGAACACCCAAAAAAAAAAAAAAAGTAAAAAATACAGTACAGAATTGATTCTTTTCTACTCCTGCCCTCAAAAAAAAGTTCCCAAATTTTCAACAATTGGGGATACCAACCCCAAAATGGAAACACTGAAAAAGCATCTCATCCCGCAAACAAATTCCATCACATGGTCCCAATAACTAAAGAGCTAAAATTTTATAGCCTACAAAAGGGGCCAATGAGGAAACTAAAATCTTGGCTACAGGTCCCTCCTTCCCTTCTGCGCCTTGCTGTCTGCCCATAAAACGGGGGTCTCTGTACTCGGGAAAAATTACATAACATTGTTTGATGGGTTTTCTCTTTTTATCTTTTGGAAATTTTAGGGCTAAATGAATGTATAACCAACAAAATTTCATCCTTCTAAAATTCACCTCCATTTTGATTTAATTACTATGAAGATCTCAAGGGGTTAACAATCTTCCTAAAAACTGTTTCTGATAGTATGAGGGGTGCAGATTTGAAAATGGGTTGGTTATTAGAGGGTTTTTGATGTTACATTTGTAAAACTTAATTCAAAACTGTATTCATCCCCAAAATAGTCAATTCTGAAAATACGGAAAATCGCTATTCGATTTTTAAGCCGTGTGACATCAAAATAAATTATCCAGACATTTTAAAAATTATGAAAATTTAAAGTAGACATATGGGAAATGTTATTCAGCAACTTATATAGGTGGTAAATCTATCTGCCTGAAAACACAATGGGGCAGATTTACTTACCCGGTCCATTCGCGATCCAGCAGTGCGTTCTCAGACGCTGATTCGGGTTCTGCCGGGATTCACTAAGGTCGTGCACCTGATGTCCACTAGGTGTTGCTGCTGGGCTGAAGTCCGCCAGAGTTCACCTACTCCGTCTCGGTGTGAGTGCTATTCTTGCATCACAAATTCTTTTTTAAATTCCGTGTTTTTTTTCGAATCAGTCTGGTTTTCCGACTGCCACGTCCCCCGATTTCTTTTCTTTTTTTTTTTTTTTTTTTTTTTTTTTTTTTAATAAATAAACGCAAAACTTTTTTTAACCAACAGTTACCACTAAAAGGAAGTAAAACGTTTGAGGAAAAAAAAAATCTCAGAATCGCTTTGATAAGTAAGTGTTCAAAAGTTATAACCAGAGCCTTAAGCTACAAAATGACTGTCCCCTTAAGGGGTTAAAATAAAGTCATTTGGTATTGATCAGGGAGAAACGGGGACTAGATGTTGGCCCCACATCTGATTCTAGAGGGGATACCCCTACTTTCACCATCCGAGGCCCAGCATTTATCACAGATTTATTTCATTCACAGGGTATATAAAACGTGGAGTCTGTTGCATAGGATCTGCATGATGTCCTAGATGCTCGGCACCAGATGCCAAGCTAATGCATACGGTATGGGAGTGTGGGGAACTGGAGGAGAGTGCTACATCTGGTCAGGATGGTGCTTTCGGTGGATCTAGAGCCAGACTCCAGGGTATGTTTGATGGGTATCATAGAACGAGATGATGTAGATGGTACAACCTTATTGAGTATAAGGAAACTATTATACCTAGCACGCAAAGCTAATGCGGCAAAGTGGTCTCCTCCCACCCTTCAGGAATTCAATAATAAAACAAATAATTTTATAAGATTGGAATGGGGGGTATATTGGAAGAGAAAATGGCCCAAGAAATTTGAGAAGTTGTGGGGCTGATGGATGAATGTACAAAACCTTTGCAGTAAGGTGCTTATGGATTTGAGGGGCTCCCTTTCTTACCCAGTGATGGCACTTGTAATGCTATATACCACAGATGCCATGTAATGCTATATACCTTACTGTGTATGTGATTTGCTGCATTATGTCATCAACCTGAGATATTTATGCTGTTCCTGTAATTATATGTGCTGGTTCACCTGCTGTCTATGGGGAGCGGGGTTTCTGTTGGAGTTTGGGGTATGTGCATTGTTATGTACTGTGTGGTGTATGTACTTGTAGTGTTAACTTTGTGTTCTAAAAATCAGAAGGCTTTAATAAATATGAGAATTATACAAGCCAGGGGTGCACCTTGCCTTTCTGCTGCCTGAGGCGAACTATAGAAAGATGCCCCCCCCCCACTCCATATATGTAATATATCAAGGAGTGTCAGGACCAGACCCAATCATATTGGTTTAATGTGAAAATAAAGCAATGCTAAATACATAGAGCATCCCGCCGTGTACTATATAATAAACACAGCGAGCTACTACAAAGCACAAATACATACAACAATCCGCCATATAATATAAAATCAATACAGCGTACTGCCACATAATACATACAGAATGCCACTATATACCATATAATACATACAGCGTACTGCCACATACCATATAATACATACAGCGTGCCGCCATATACCATATAATACATACAGCGTGCCGCCATATACCATATAACACATACAGCGTGCCGCCTTATACCATATAATATATACAGCGTGCCGCCTTATACCATATAATACATACAGAGTGCCACCATATACCATATAATACATACAGTGTGCCGCCATATACCATATAATACATACAGCGTGCTGCCATATACCATATAATACATACAGTGTGCCGCCATATACCATATAATACATACAGCGTGCCGCCATATACCATATAATACATACAGCGTGCCGCCATATACCATATAATACATACAGCGTGCCGCCATATAGCATATAATACATACAGCGTGCCACCATATACCATGTATGGGGATGACCGGAGTCGGGGTGGCGACGATCAGCGCGGACATTTGGATGGGGCACCTGCTCATCCCCTGTTATTCTCAGTGCTGCTATGCGTGTACACTCAGCATAAACACATATCTATTCAGAGAATATGTGCCGTAACTCCGGTTTGAGGTGATGGGCGCTGCAAGCACTTAGCAGTGCCGAGGATGAGCAGGAAGGCAGGGACAGCAGAGGCTACTGGGGTGTGGAGTAGCCTTTGCATCCTGCTCCAGAGAGGTTGCTCCACACCCCAGTAGCCTCACCACCAATTGGCATATTAGTAAGATAAGCTGTAGTTTAGTGCAGTTAAGTCTAGTATTGGCTAAAAATATATTAGGGTTTAGAATGCAGGTGGCAATCTACCAGCAGATCTACCTTAATAGGCAGAGATTTTATGATATCTTTCCTTTAATTCATAGTATCATAGTATATAAGGCTGGAAAAAGACGCAAGTCCATCAAGTCCAACCTTTAAGAATCAAACAAATGTTTTATCTCCATAACCTGTGATATTTTATCTCTCCAGAAAGGCACTCCATAGAGTTCGCCATAACAACCTCCTGCGACAGAGAGGTCCATAGTCTCACTGCTCTTACAGTAAAAAACCTTGGTCTATGGTGATGATGTAACAGCCTCTCCTCTAGGTGTAGAGGATGCCCCCTTGTCCTGGTCACAGGCCTTCCTCTGAGGGCCCACACTTTCTGGTTTACATTTCTTAGCATTTATATGTTTGAAAAATAATTTGAGATTATTTTTGCTCTCCTTGGAAATATTTTTCTCAGTCTCTATTTTTGCGGCCTTTATCTACTTCTTACAGGATATATTTTTCTGTCTATAATCCTGTAAAGCCTCATCACTACCTTGATATATATCATCCCCTAGTTAGGCTCCATCATGCCACACTACTACCAAGGGGCAGAATAGGGCATTACAATTGCCAGATTAAATATATATTTGAATATCAGAAACATTAACCCTTAAATTAACAATTTATATTCTAGCTGCATTAATCATAATTTTCCTGAGGTTTTGCAGGCTGTCAATGGCTAGCTCCTCAGAGATCAAGGCTAGGAATATAGGCATCTAGCGTAATTGTTATACTTCAGTTAGCTAGTGGTAGGCACCTTTGAATGTGAGGTAGTGTTCTCAGACCATAGATGTTTATTGAGAACAATTGTTGTTTCTTAATTCAGGGCGAGAATACTATTAAGCTAGTGTATGTTGTGGTAAGCAGCCTTATCAAGGGATCAGACATAGGCAACATTGTGCAAATCTTACAGTTCTTTATTGCATAGCAGGCAACGTCCCAAAACAGCAGAAGTTCCTGGGATTAGTATCTGTGGCAGCACTGGAGGTGTGCTACACACTCGCTCTTCACTCTGACTCCTGAGACTCTGCTCTCTGACAATGTGCTTCCACCCAGCAGGGTTTTGTATACTCCCCCTGGTCAGGTGGTAGCACCTCTCCAATCACACTCCAGCTAACAAAGCAAACCGATTATTGGCTAATTACACAAACCAGTAAACTGTTGCCTCTCCAGGCAGTATCTACAGCTGCAATTACACTAAGTTCTCCTAGCATTATCCTCTGGATGAGTTGATCAGGCTCACCAGATCGATCCTGACATGAAGAGGGCGCTATTCACAACTACTCACCGGCCAATGCATTGGCAGGGGTGTTGCAAGTTGTTTTCAAGATCTCCACCTGTTGTGTGTTCCTGGGTTGCTGCTTCCATCACAGTCCTCCCACTGACCGTCTGCCAGGAAATTGTCACCTACATCGGGAGTGCCCCAGACAGTAGTGGATTATGATATAGGCATTTTGGGAAGTAGTCTGGGGCCCAAGCCTCCTAGAGGGCCTCTGGCCACCCAAACCACCCACCAAATTTTATACTGAAAAGGACTTTCAACTATGCAATCCTCATACATCTGTTCCTGCTCTCAATACACATGTGCACAAGACCCATTTCAGGACTTTTGAATATCCTCTATAGGTCCTGAAACTGCAGATTGAAAGCAGGCACGAAGGACACATCCTCCATTCCCTAAGAAGCTTGATTCTAGTTCCATATGTAGGAAGTGAATTCCAGTCTTGTTGGGGCTATGCTAATTCATACAGCCCAGGGCCCATAGCAGTATTAATTCATCCCTGGCCCCAAAGCAAACTTTCATTGACATGCTTACTCCCCCCTGTTCTTGCTTCAACATACCAACCCAGACAGGTCTTGGATAAATCCTTGTCTAGGACCAAAGGATCCCGTGACATCTGCAGCCTAGTCACCACATAGATTGCTGTTACTGCTGATGCAGGATAACCACCTGGCTCCATAGAAAATTCTGACCACTGGTGCACTCTGAGATTCCTGCAAGCCACTGGCCCACATTATCACCAGGCAGCCAGCCATTCAATAACCCCACTAGCCTCCACCAGGAAGGAGTTATCGCTAGCCTGTTGTTATGCTGCTTTTACAAGCCTGCCCATAAAAGATATCTCCGTTCTACTGTGTATCCCTCGTCTGAAGCTACCATCATAGGGCTCAAATATCATCTATTACATTGTTAAACAACTACACCAGGAGTGCCCTGAGGGAATACCTACTACTCATGAGGCCTCCCCCTACTACAGAACCCCAGGCTTTTTGTGACATGTGGCCTAGCCACCATCACAGCCAGCCATTCCAGGCTCTAGTTCCTGCTGACCCTACACACTGTCAGCCCCAGTGGGGATGTTGAACATCTAATCCAAAACCTACTGGTGAAGAATCCAGAGATGCACTTGTGTGTGACTGGTCTTTTGGAGACAGAGTGCCCAAGCTACAACCAAAACCCACTTATATGTCACACAGTGCCAACATGACAATTTAAGCATTAACTTATTGATCCCTGCGGTATCAAGTTATAATTGTATTGGCGTCCTGAGGACACCAATACAATAGAACGATGATGGAGAAATTTGGACTGTAGCTTCCTTCCAGCAGGAGCTCCAATGGCAATCCATCTCTATCCACACCTTCTTGCTCCTCCTGTAATCCTGGCAGCCAAGGATGTCGCTTTAAAATAGCACTGAGCTTGGCATGTACTGGGCTGTGTTGGATCACAGGAGAAAGCCTTGAGTCCTATCTGGCAATTTATGAGTTGGGGTGAAGGCCTGGGTGCCCACAGAAAGGGTTTTGAGTGCCACCTCTGGCACCATGCCATAGGTTCGCCACCACTGTCCTAGGGTTTCCCCAGAGCAGATATTGGGCAGGGAATCCTTTTGAGAGATGTGTCGCGTTAGCAGCAGAGCAGGGACCACATCATCAGGTTCATATCACAATCTGTCCATATATGGTCAGTACATCTCCCAGGGCTTCCCCAGACACAAGATCTCTGTTCAATTCAATTAAATACATTTTTGCCCAGCCTTGGATTTGAAACCACAACCTCTACACTCCACCTGCCATAGAGATAGACAGAGCCTCTATCCACTAGGTTGGCTGTCATAGAGATAGGGTATGGGCTCAGACAACCACTAAACCCATAGCCTAGTTGATAGAGGCTCTGTCTATCTCTATGACTGGTGAATTGTGGAGGTTGTGGTTTCAAATTCCTTGGCTGGGCAAAAATGTATTTATTAGTATTAACAATAATATTATTTTTATTATTGAGATGATTCTTATGGAGATGATTATTAGTAATAAAAATGTTGGGTGTGGTCAGGGCGTGATGAAAGGTGTGGCTTAGGGGGGATCACCAGGGCACGTGTAGCGTGCAGCCATTTTGTCCCTCTTTCTCTCCTGGAAATGTTGGGAGGTATGTTTTGCTGATAAAACGGATATAACTTTATGATTAAGTTCTGATGCTTCTATGGCTAGTTCAGCGCTTCTCCTAGCACATGAGTTGTTCACTTCAGTAGAGGATGATGTAAAGCTTGGGTTGTGTCTGAAGGCAGAAGAATCAATTTCTGCACCATCCCCCAGCTGCTGTGAATGGGTGATCTAGCTCAGGTTGATTATTCATGTATTGACTAACTTCCATTTGTAATTACAAGCTCCCATGTGTAATGTGTTTGTCAGCCAGCCTGACCCAGCTTTCCCAAGGTCCTGAATGTTATAATTGTTTTCAGCAAAACCATCAGTGTAGCTACAGCATTCTCAAGGTATGTTTGCTTCATAATCCATCAAATGGTAGGTTTTCTTTAAGATACACATATCGCTAGCTGCTGTACGCAGCTGGAGAGAGCAGGCGGTTGCAGGAAACGTAAGTTATTAATTTTAATAATAAAGATGAGTAATATTTAATTTTTTCTGCATGGCTAAATGCAACAGGGGGAGGCTGGCTATATCCTACAGGGGGGCAGGTGGACTATATACATCAGGGAGCTGACTGGCTGGATACGTATATTGGCTGGCTATATGCTGAGGGCATGGGCTACCTATATACTGGGGAAGTGTGCTGGGGCTACCGGAGTAATGAGGGGGAAATTATATGGTAGTATATATTATAGCATACTGATGGGTAGCAGTGTATTATCTGTATATGCAGGGGGCACATAACTGTTACCTAGGGACATTCTATTGACTGTGATCTCCACAGGCCACAGTCACCTGGGTGGCAAATTCTGCAGTGATAAGTCATACCCGGGAGAAGTTGCCATGCAGTTCTCTACCCGATGGAGAAGGATTGCCAACTATGAGGAGACTACAGGAAGAAGAGCTGGATGGACCAAGCCAACACAGATATAGAAGGAGACGGCATCATCCGAACGGTAAGTGATGTCTGTGCCCGAGTGCAGCCCAGATGTGCAGGGCATCTAATGCTGGTATATATTGATGTGTGTAGTAAATTAATTTCTGGTCTATATTTATAAGTGCAGGATATTATTATGAGCTGTTTATTCATTGTTGGTGAATATTTATAAGTGCGGCCTAGTCATTAGTATCTTTGTATTTGGTATATTCATTGCTTAAATATATTTGTGTTTGCTACATTCTTTGCAAGTTTATATTTTTGGTATAAACATTGCAGGTTTTTTCACTGGGGAGGCATATAATTTTTACTTTTAGGATTAACCCTAATTTGGAAGTGTTTGATGGGGGAGCACAATTTTGCTTGTCTGGCTAGGGTGCCAAAATGCCTTGTCCCGGCCCTGCTGGAGATCAAAAATCTGGATATTTAATCAATTTAATGACCCAGTGTCCAGCTTTTTTTTACCAGCTGGGACACAGGGGGTTGAACCCGTGCCTCCTAATAACCTTGGCTTGCCAATACAATGTCTGTCTCTGCTGATTTGCCAATCTTATTGGTGCCCCAGTCTCTTGGCTGATTCCTCTGTTCTCTGTCAGAACTTTTAAACACAGCAAGAAGGCTCCAAAGAACAACTTTTAACTAGGACCGAACAGTGGAAGATAATAATAATTATTTATTTATATAGTGCACACAGATTCTGCAGTGCTGTACAGAACTTGCCAAATCGGTCCTTGTTCCCAATGGGGCTCACAATCGAATCAACCTACCAGTATGTTTTGAGAAGTATCATGTAAGTACTTGAAAGGGCATTTGATCCAGGAACTATTATTCGACACTGTATTTGGCATTATAAAGGAGTGTTTTTCCCATTAAATGAAGATGGAAATGTCTAAGTGAGGACATAGATGTCTGAGGGTTTTTTATCTCTCCTTCCTATGTATCTACACAGCTTCCCACCAGCCACCATAATTCCCCCACTCCCTGATCAGATATTCAATTTGACTAACTATTCCGTATTTGCGTGGGTTTCCTGCGCGTCCACCAGTTTCCTCCCACACTCCAAAAACATACTGGTAGGTTGATTAGATTGTAAGCCCCATGGGGACAGGGACTGATTTGGCAAGCTCTGTGCAGTGCTGCGTAATCTGTAGGCACTATATAAATAAAGAATTATTATTACTTAGTGACTGATTCATGAAGAAAAGGGATTTTTTTTTCCTCATGTGAAGTTATATTAGAAGATGGCTCAATGAGGTTGTTTTGCCTTCCCCAGGATCACTGGATTAACCCCTTAAGGACGGAGGGTTTTTCGCCTCATTTCTCGCTCTCCAACTTCAAAAATCCATAACTTTTTCATTTTTCCGTGTACAGACCTGTGTGAGGGCTTATTTTGTGCGTAACAAATTTTACTTTCCCGTAATGTTATTTATTTTAACATGCCGTGTACTGCGAAGCTGAAAAAAAATTCCAAATGTGGAAAAATTGTGGGCTCAGTTTTTACGACTTTCACTCTTCGCTCCAAATAACACACCTACTTTATTCTTTGGTTCGGTGCGATCGCGGTGATACCAAATTTATACAGGTTTTATTGTGTTTTAATACATTTTCAAAAATTAAACGAATGTGTACAAAAAAGAAAAAAAAATTTTTGCCATCTTCTGACGCTAATAACTTTTTCATACTTTGGCGCACGTAGATGTGTGAGGGGTCATTTTTTGCGAAATGAGGCGACGTTTTCATTGCTACCATTTTGAGGTCTGTGCGACATTTTGATCATTTTTTATTTCATTTTTTATGTTATGTAAAAAGGTGTAAAAGTCGCATTTCGGACATTTGGGCGCCATTTCCCGCCTCGGAGGTCACCGCCGGCCGTAACCGTTTTTATATTTTGATAGATCGGGCATTTTGGGACGCGGTGATACCTAATATGTCTGTGATTTTTACTGTTTATTATGTTTTATATCCGTTCTAGGGAAAGGGGGGTGATTTGAACTTTTAATATTTTATTAATTTTTTTTATTTTTTTAACTTTTTTTTTTCTTTTTTTTTTCACTATCTTTTAGACCATCTTTTAGACCATCTAGGGTACATTAACCCTAGATGGTCAGATCGCTGCTACCATATACTGCAATACTTCTGTATTGCAATATATGGCATTTTTGCAGCACATTCATTACAATGAGCCACTGGCTCATTGTAACGAATATGCAGCTGCCAGATAGCCTCGTGTCAAAAGAAGACACGAGGCTACCATGGCAACCGATCGCCGCCCCCCGATGACGTTCGGGGGCGTGGCAATCAAAAAAAAGATGGCGGCGCCCGCGCGCCGCCGTCTTTTAAACGCCGCCGGCGACTTTGCCGGCGGCGTTTAGGGGGTTAATAGCCGCGATCGGTGCAAGCACCGACCGCGGTTATTAGCGGTGGGGGTTTTGTGCAAAATGCAAAAACCCCCACCTCTGTATGAAGAGGACTCAGCCCGTGAGCCCTCTTCATACATCCCTTATACCTCTGCACCGTAGAGCTACGGCGCAGAGCGTTAAGGGGTTAATATCAATTATCCATGGATCTTGTCTGACAACCATAACCTATTATTTTGTTTGTGTTTTTTGCATTCCCCAGAATCTATGAAAGTCATTGGATCTAGCATATCATTGACTTTTATAAAAATATATTACCGTATTTTCCGGACTATAAGGCGCACTTAAAAGCCTTGGATTTCCGTGGAAATCCAAAGTGCGCCTTATAGTCCGGTGCGCCCTATCTATGGCACAGGGCACAGGGCAGCGGACCATACTTACATAGGTCCCCGCTACCGGAGACCGGAGATCTCCAGCGGGAACTGCAGACCACGCGGCATGAACAACTTCTGCCGCGTGGTCTGCAGTTCCCGCTGGAGATCTGCTGTCTCCGGTAGCGGGGACCTATGTAAGTATGGTCCGCTGCCCTCCTCCACCTCCCCCTCACCTTCCCCGCTCACCTTCCCCGCGTTCCCCGTCGCGTCTCGGCGTCGCGTCCCGTCGGGTCTCCGCCACGCCCCCTGGACCTCCGTCACGCCCCCGCACCCCGCGCCGCGTAATTATTACATATATAAGGCGCATCGGACTAATGCGCCTTATAGTCCGGTGCGGCTTATAAGGCGCAAAATACGGTAATTCAATTGACGTGGTTTGTGTAAGGAAAAGTTATACAATTTTTCTATATACTTTTATCAATTCCTTATGGTTGTCTAAAGTTCTTTCTGCTTGCTGTTCTATAGAAAGTTTCTATGTTTACTTTGAGTGGATAAACCTGTCTACGGTCTTGTGATGGACACTCAGAGTGCGTCCATGTGCAATGTAAACGCCCAGGGGGTGCTTTAGTCCGATCGCTTCTGCATTTCCAGTGAAACACATGCGATCGTTATCCAGCACCCAGGCCCACATTATCACGACTTGTACGTCTGAAAATAGGCGTACAAGCCTTGATTTAGTAGAAATTCCCAGTATAATACACTGGGTGCATGTCACTGAAGACATTTGTTTTACCAGAAACGCAGATTCAGTCGGGCCAAGCCCTGCCAGGGACGTTTGCATTTTGGATGCAACAAGAATGCCATGTGGGAATCTGCCATCAGGTGCATGAGCTGTTAGTATCACACGACTCCGACTACTTTCTGTGATAATAAGGGCTTGTGTGTGTGTATCTTTTATATACGTGTATACACTGTTTAGGGAGAACAGTCGGCCCCTGTCGCAGCCTGCCTGCCTGTCAGTCGGCCCCTGTCGCAGCCTGCCTGCCTGTCAGTCGGACCCTGTCGCAGCCTGCCTGCCTGTCAGTCGGCCCCTGTCGCAGCCTGCCTGCCTGTCAGTCGGCCCCTGTCGCAGCCTGCCTGCCTGTCAGTCGGCCCCTGTCGCAGCCTGCCTGCCTGTCAGTCGGCCCCTGTCGCAGCCTGCCTGCCTGTCAGTCGGCCCCTGTCGCAGCCTGCCTGCCTGTCAGTCGGCCCCTGTCGCAGCCTGCCTGCCTGTCAGTCGGCCCCTGTCGCAGCCTGCCTGCCTGTCAGTCGGCCCCTGTCGCAGCCTGCCTGCCTGTCAGTCGGCCCCTGTCGCAGCCTGCCTGCCTGTCAGTCGGCCCCTGTCGCAGCCTGCCTGCCTGTCAGTCGGCCCCTGTCGCAGCCTGCCTGCCTGTCAGTCGGCCCCTGTCGCAGCCTGCCTGCCTGTCAGTCGGCCCCTGTCGCAGCCTGCCTGCCTGTCAGTCGGCCCCTGTCGCAGCCTGCCTGCCTGTCAGTCGGCCCCTGTCGCAGCCTGCCTGCCTGTCAGTCGGCCCCTGTCGCAGCCTGCCTGCCTGCCTGTCAGTCGGCCCCTGTCGCAGCCTGCCTGCCTGCCTGTCAGTCGGCCCCTGTCGCAGCCTGCCTGCCTGCCTGTCAGTCGGCCCCTGTCGCAGCCTGCCTGCCTGCCTGTCAGTCGGCCCCTGTCGCAGCCTGCCTGCCTGCCTGTCAGTCGGCCCCTGTCGCAGCCTGCCTGCCTGCCTGTCAGTCGGCCCCTGTCGCAGCCTGCCTGCCTGCCTGTCAGTCGGCCCCTGTCGCAGCCTGCCTGCCTGCCTGTCAGTCGGCCCCTGTCGCAGCCTGCCTGCCTGCCTGTCAGTCGGCCCCTGTCGCAGCCTGCCTGCCTGCCTGTCAGTCGGCCCCTGTCGCAGCCTGCCTGCCTGCCTGTCAGTCGGCCCCTGTCGCAGCCTGCCTGCCTGCCTGTCAGTCGGCCCCTGTCGCAGCCTGCCTGCCTGCCTGTCAGTCGGCCCCTGTCGCAGCCTGCCTGCCTGCCTGTCAGTCGGCCCCTGTCGCAGCCTGCCTGCCTGTCAGTCTTTCTTACCTCACACATAACTTGTCTTCTACTCATTGCCTTTAGTAACCAATCACAGCTCAGAGCTCATATTAATGACATGTGGCAGAGCAGCAACCAATCAGCTTACAACTGCCACAGCAGCAGCAGACAATGGGTCCTGTATATAGTGGTTAATAAGTGGGTTTTGGAAAGCGCAGCGGTAAAAATTTCGGCCCAATAGCTGGCCTAAGAGGTTCCCTGACTCACAGGCAACAACTGTGCAAAATTTGGTGATTGTAAACGCGACGGACAGATTCCTTTAGCGGACACACATACACTGACCGGCCACTTTATTAGGTACACCTGTCCAACTGCTCGTTAACACTTAATTTCTAATCAGCCAATCACATGGCGGCAACTCAGTGCATTTAGGCATGTAGACATGGTCAAGACAATCTCCTGCAGTTCAAACCGAGCATCAGTATGGGGAAGAAAGGTTATTTGAGTGCCTTTGAACGTGACATGGTTGTTGGTGCCAGAAGGGCTGGTCTGAGTATTTCAGAAACTGCTGATCTACTGGGATTTTCACGCACAACCATCTCTAGGGTTTACGGAGAATGGTCCGAAAAAGAAAAAACATCCAGTGAGCGGCAGTTCTGTGGGCGGAAATGCCTTGTTGATGCCAGAGGTCAGAGGAGAATGGGCAGACTGGTTCGAGCTGATAGAAAGGCAACAGTGACTCAAATCTGCCTACCTTGGTTGTAACGGGTGGCGAAGAGCATCTCTGAATGCACAGTACGTCGAACTTTGAGGCAGATGGGCTACAGCAGCAGAAGACCACACCGGGTGCCACTCCTTTCAGCTAAGAACAGGAAACAGGCTACAATTTGCACAAGCTCATCGAAATTGGACAGTAGAAGATTGGAAAAACGTTGCCTGGTCTGATGAGTCTCGATTTCTGCTGCGACATTCGGATGGTAGGGTCAGAATTTGGCGTCAACAACATGAAAGCATGGATCCATCCTGCCTTGTATCAACGGTTCAGGCTGGTGGTGGTGGTGTCATGGTGTGGGGAATATTTTCTTGGCACTCTTTGGGCCCCTTGGTACCAATTGAGCATCGTTGCAAAGCCACAGCCTACCTGAGTATTGTTGCTGACCATGTCCATCCCTTTATGACCACAATGTACCCAACATCTGATGGCTACTTTCAGCAGGATAATGCGCCATGTCATAAAGCTGGAATCATCTCAGACTGGTTTCTTGAACATGACAATGAGTTCACTGTACTCAAATGGCCTCCACAGTCACCTGATCTCAATCCAATAGAGCATCTTTGGGATGTGGTGGAACGGGAGATTCGCATCATGGATGTGCAGCCAACAAATCTGCGGCAACTGTATGATGCCATCATGTCAATATGGACCAAAATCTCTGAGGAATGCTTCCAGCACCTTGTTGAATCTATGCCACGAAGAATTGAGGCAGTTCTGAAGGCAAAAGGGGGTCCAACCCGTTACTAGCATGGTGTACCTAATAAAGTGGCCGGTGAGTGTACATGTAATTTTTATGGAGAAGTCCGCTGTGGGGTCAGCCATGTCCCTTTCTCACACTTTTTAGTTGGTGGGAACCTCCAGGACTGAGTGCTTATATCTGGACCATAACTGAAGCAGCAGAAATGGACAATCTTGGGCTCTGATACAAATCCACACCACAAGTTTTAGCCCACTCCTATGTGCATAGCGAGGAGTAAGTACAGTAACGTGGGTCAGCACCACTCTCGCCCATGTGCCAGTATTACATGATGCAAGGATGGGTGGATGCACTGGCATGGCTAGCTATGTATGGCATGTCCTGGCACCTGGCGCGGATCTCTGCCGCTGCTGCTCCACCTGCCGCTTCCTTCTAGGCCTCCTCTGCTTTGCACAATCTGGTGCTGATGCTGCAGCTGTCCTGCACTACTAGCAGCCACCACTAGTGGGCCGCGTCTATCCCTCAGAAGTCGCATCCTCATCCTCCGCAACCACCGACGTTTCTTAAGTTTACGCCCCATTATTCTATCATGAAGCTGATTGGCTGTCGAGCATGTAACTTGTCCATGCATTGGCTGTGATGTCTGCCAGTCCGTGTGACGCAAATCGTGTGTCCCGGCACTGGCTTCTCTTGGAATAGGGGCCTCAGTTAGAGCTAGACAGCCGAGGAGGAAGCATCGGGCCCCCGGGAGGGTCAGGAAATCCTCACACTACAACACATCCCCGGCCTCAGTCCTCCAGGTGCCCCCGGGATCTCCATGGCGGGGCTCCCTTCAGTTGGATGACTGTCCCAGCCTACGGTAAGTCGCGACTGCTCGTCCTATGGCTGTAGAGAATCGGGATAGTGGCTGGGGTGTGGCATCCTGAATGAAGCACAACAGGGTGACGTCACTTCTGTGTCGTGATACCCAGCCTGTGTCACGATAGATGAGGGCAGGTTTACTATACTGTGTGTTGGGAGAGCTGCAGTGCTGTTATATGCCGCCTGTCATGCACTTCTCCATCAGTGACGTCACTGCTGTGTGATGATGTCATGCATGTGTCGCTCATCACCCGCCCAGCCTGCCCAGGGGTGTCAGGTAGTGGGGTGATGTCCATGTGATGGGGGCCTGTGCTGGACGATCACTATATGTGCAGACACAACAGGGCGTCAGCTGTGTACAGCGCAGGGTGCGGGCACATCACTGATTTATGGTGCATCTTCCTGAGGGGATCCTCACTGACACCCTGCAGTAATGTGGTAATGTTACTAGCTGTGTGTTACAGGGTGTATATAGGACTAGTCATATCAATAATGGAGGCTGCTCATTGCTGGATTAACCCCTTTGTGATGCATCCATTAGTGTATTTATTCCTCTGCAATCTTTTCATGATAACATTACAGCAGTGTGTTAACCCCTTCTATCATAAAGAGACGATTCCCTCCACCCTTACTTGTTCTCAGGCCACGATGACATATTCATATGTGGATCCTTTGCTGCTGGAGCATACATAGCCCTCATCCATATTTTCTTCCAACATAAGCAGACACCCGAGCAGCCTGTGTTCTCCGGCCAAATGAGCTTTACAGATGACTGCTGGCCTGGATTCATGAGCTCCAGCAGCCATATTAAGTGAGAACCCAAGATGGCAGCTCTGTGCGTGGCCCTGGCCTTCCTGCCTCCATGATAAATATCACATATTGACGTTATTACCTGCTGTCTCGGTGACGTGTCTGTGAATGACTTACTGCGGCCTATAAATAATGCAGGAGATGAGGTCTTGTGCAGGGAGGGGGGGGGGGGGGGCTCTGGGAGGAAAGTTATATTGCTTCTTATATATATATATTGGCTTGTATGATTATCACTTATGGTCACTCCCTATAAGATCTGCTATGACTATGTATTAACGGTGGTCTCTAAAGGAATACTTGGCCTACAGATGTAGCAGAGCTGGGTCAGCTTTTTTTGAAACGACTTTCTTATTCTGATCATTATCTACTGCAAATCGTAGAAAATGGATTGTTCTAGAAAGTTCTAGCTGTATATTACAATACAGACACAAAATAGTGAAATGAGATGTTTGGTTCGGGTACATAGACTATTCATGCATATCTGTATTTTTAATTTTGCTACAAATGGATGGATAGTTTAAAAATCAATATTTTTACCCACAGTCTAGATTAAAGTTTGGGGTTACTGCTTGTCATATAAACTTGATCTGACTCCTCTTCATCTTTGCAGAAAGGGTTCCCTGTCAAATTTGACTTTGCTTCAATAGTAGAAATGAAATGAGTTAAGCAGCTTTTTGTCATATCACTGTTTATCAGAGACGTATAATATTTTTATAGACAATAATGGGCAATGTGACAAACTCCGCTCTGCTACTTAGGTGTTAGAGTTGCTTTGCCCTTGACTTGGAGTGTAAATGGACACTGTAGATCACCGGTGATGAGCACAGATGTGCAGCTCTAGGGTCACTTTGCATATGAAACGTTATACAGCACCTGCTCTGCTGCTGGTGACATGAAGCATTCCCCATTGCTGCACCTCCACCAGACTTTCCTATGATGTCACTACCCGCTGGAGCAGGTTTCTATGGAGACAAGATGACGGAAAGGGAGACCTGACGGGCAGGAATGGTACAAGACAAATGTTCCCAGCACAGACTAATGAGTTATTTAGACAGGAATTCTCATTACGATGTTGACTAAGAGCGATCACATGACGTTTTCTGTGATTCATATGTTATGTCATCATTTCACCTTATGATGCCCTACCCAATCTAATCAGATCCCTTCACCATCACTGGTATAGACCTGTATCTTTGCCAACATGGCAGCCTCCTTGCAGATGAGCAGTGAGTGGTCTTCAACCTGTTGTTGGAATAATGATGGCTGTCAAGCATAGACAAGACTGTTTTCATCTATTTGCTACACTACACAATTATATGGGCATCATATTGACCCAGGGGTAGTGGGTCCAAGGTAAAATGAAATAATTCTAGGCTATCGGTTATTTGAGTACCTCTGGAGAACGACCAATCAGAATGCAGCTTCCATTTATCCAAAGCCCATACGGAAATTAAAGTAGCGCTTTGACTGGTCTCTGTGATGCCTAATATACTATGTGTTTGTGGTAGGGGCTGACCCTCTGTGCATTCCTCAGCAATCTGCTGTTACATTGCTTGGCTGTTACTCTATATTAACATTTACACATGTGAAATTCCCATCATTCATTTCTCAGATCAATTTCCGCCATTGTACGAAGTCTTGAGCCGTACCCAGCATGTGGGATATCAGTGTGGAATTTGCTTCCTATCGGGAATCTCCGATGATAAGTTTGTTAGGATGGAAAATCACTGAACTTCAGTGTCTATTTTACAGTCACAATAATAATAATAATAATAATAATAATAATATCCATAGAACCTCCAGAGAGCTAGTGAACTAAGCTCGGGTCATCATAGATTTTATTGATGACTCAAGTTTGGTTCAGAGCCGTATTTGGTTTTTCTAAGGCTGGTTATTTACTGGTAAATTGTTTACGACATGTCTACAGGATTTACCAAACTTAATTTACCATTTCAGGAAGCCTGGGAGAGAGTGTATTAGCAGGATTTTTCAGAGGAGGAGTGGTTAAGATCCTTGGTGTTCACCCATAAAGCTTCGATATCCTGTTTGTCACAGGAGACAAGTTACAAGATCTTGTCTCAGTGGTACAGAACGCCGTCCCCTTAGTAACTGATAGGTGCTGGAGTTGCGTGGTAGAGGAGGGGTCGATGCACCACATTTGGTGGAAGTGTCCTGGAGTTAAGGAATTGTGGAAAACGGTTCTTGCGCTTCATGATAGAATGACATCTTCCTCCACCCCATGCAGTTCGGCTATCGCTCTTCTCTCAATGTATTCTGGCTCATATAAGAAAGTCAGACTGGGGTTTTTGAGGCACTTTGTTATGGCAATGAGGTGTGTCATTCCCAGACTATGGAAATCAACTACACCCCCCTCTAGGGCAATGTGGCCTGCGGAAATGACATACATTCCGAGGATGGAGGAGCTGGTGGTGCTGGATGATTACCGGCCTGATGCCAGGTACCAATTCCAACCGCGATGGCTACCGTGGGTTTCCTTTAGGGATCAGTTTGCTCATTGGATAAGTGGACTGTAATGTACTGACATGTCCTGTCCTATGAGTTGGTATGGATGCGTGTGTTGGATGTATGATGTCTCTATGTGGATTCTAAATTTTAGTTTGGTTACATGCTACTTTTTCTTATGAGGGTTTATACACGCTACAGTGGAGAAGGTTCCGCCCTATGTTGTTTTTTTTCCCATTTATTTTTTGTGCTCCGAAGTTGTGTAATCCTTGACTGTTGATACTTTTGCCCCGGGATTTTGGCGCACGCAATAGGATTTTGGCACATAGGCGCCGGCTTGCATACGACAGAAATCGGGGGGTGTGGCCGTTGGACAACCCGACGGATACGGACAAAGCGCGGAATTTAAAAAAGGTTTTGTGTCGCAAGATCAAGCACTCACATGCACCAGGAAGAAGAAAGTGAACTCCAGCGGACCTCAGTGCAGCAGCGACACAGGAAGGAACTCGGATGCACGATGTTAGTGAATCACGCCGGACCCGAATCCACGTCGGACAACGCACTGTGGGATCGCGACGGGACTGGGTAAGTAAATCTGCCCCAATGCCTTCTTTATCTTGTAGTGTTCCTCCATACAGTGAGGAACACTACCTCCATACAGTGATGATCACTACCTCCATCCAGTGAGGAACACAACCCCCATCCAGTGAGGGACACTACCCCCATACGGTGAGGGACACTACCCCCATACGGTGAGGGACACTACCCCCATACGGTGAGGGACACTACCCCCATACGGTGAGGGACACTACCCCCATACGGTGAGGGACACTACCCCCATACGGTGAGGGACACTACCCCCATACGGTGAGGGACACTACCCCCATACGGTGAGGGACACTACCCCCATACGGTGAGGGACACTACCCCCATACGGTGAGGGACACTACCCCCATACGGTGAGGGACACTACCCCCATACGGTGAGGGACACTACCCCCATACGGTGAGGGACACTACCCCCATACGGTGAGGCACACTACCCCCATACGGTGAGGCACACTACCCCCATACGGTGAGGGACACTACAGTGCACTGAATAGCAAAGTTACATGGAACCAGGCAGGTGAATTTTCATTTTTCATATCACCACATATGACACATGTCTGTGGCCACACACAATATATCATACCTCCCTTGGTCCGGAGGTCTGGGCACCTGTGCCCTGCTGTCAGTGAGCGCAGTGTAGTGCACCCTGGCAGCATAGTGCAGCGACAAGAGATCCAGAACAAGGGCAATATATATTTGGCCATGGATATGTCTTACAGGACAATTTGGGAACTATAGTTGTATAGTGTCCCAAAGCCACCTGACTGCTGCCTGTGTAATACACACAGAGCATCTCCTGCCCTCCTCCCTCCTCCAGCACTTATCTGTACTGGGCACTGATGCTGCATGATCCAGCTTTTCTACCTCATTCTCCTCAGTCTTCCCGGGCTGCAGGGGTGGAGGGGAGGGCACTGACCTGCTGCTGTGTCTCTAAGGCAGCACTAGTGAGCACAGAGCGGGTCAGATGCAGCCTACAGTGAGAGAGTTTGCTGGAGCTCTTGGTGAATTGCAGCATTTCCTGCCTGCCAGTGGTTCCAATGATTTATTTAGAGACTGCAGTGGAGCTGGTGTGTGTGCCCATAGAGAGGCCTCTGCGTGCCCTCTCTGACACGTGTGCCATAGGTTCGCTACCACTGCCTTAGGCACGTCAGATAACCACTTTGGTTGCCTGCATTCATGGTGCTAGGACTAAAATACCCTTTGTATTTGTTACTGGCAGATTGGAATGGTTTATATGATTCATGGCCATCGTGGAATCAAAAATTGTAATTCAAAAGTACATTTGTTTGAAGTGAGATAATGTGAAAGCGTTCGAAAAGCAGTGGCGGAAATGGATCCTTATACCTGGTTTGCCGTCTGCAGCTGTTCTTCGTGATGTGGCGCTTCTTATGCAGTCATGGGGGTCTACGTAGGCCTTCAAATTACAAATAAGCACTACCTGTTCTTTTTCTTCGTATAACTAGTGGAGCATGCTTGGGATAGATGTAATGCTTGGTCGTTTTTTTTTTCCTCCCACTTGCAGCTACCAACAGTAATTTTTATGTGGCATGTAACATCTTAACTTAAAGGAACTCCCAAAGCAAACATGTTGCCAATGCTTCTGGGTGGCTCTCAACATTAAAGGACATCTAACACCAGGATGAAGGATAGTAAACCAAGCACACTTACATCCTGCTGTGTGCCCCCTCGGGCAGTATCTGCTATCCTTTTAGCTTCTTATGCTCTGCCCCTCCACCCCCAACAAAGGCTTTTAAAATGATGCAAATGATCCTAAGGTACCGTGGGTTTCATAGGTGTTAATGGGACCTAGAGCCTCTCCGACTCATTTCCATAATTTTTAAAGCCTTTTTTTCTTAAAATCAAGTGTATAAAAAGCTTTAAAAAGAGCAGATCCTGTCGAGGGGGGGGGGGGGGGGGGCACACACCAGTATGTCAGTGGGCTTGGTTTACAATCCTTCACCCTCTTAGGAAAACAGCCGAAATGAAAAGTTTGACAGCATTTAATTGTGCCAGGTTGTCAAATTGTCTAATCCTGAATTATCTAAAATCTGGCTTAGACTCATCTAGCTTTATGTAGGATTAGTTAATGCCAGAAAATGCAACTGAAATTTATATGATTACTAATGAATTATTTTTGGTGCAAGGCCACACTATTTACAGAATAAGGCAAAAAGATTTTTACCCATATCCAGGTGCCACACAACATTCTCTCCACAATTGGTGTTGACGCCGGTTACACTAGAATTCTTTTTTAAGTTAATTCAGCAAGTGTATTGAGCAGCAGGTTGCTACCTGGTCCAGATAGAATCTGTGTGCAATGTTGCCAGTATGTACCGCACATTATAATTGGCTGTAGACCACAGGAGCATCATGGGGATTGTCTGTATTCTGTATGAGTCTTAATATCTTGCTATTATGTTAAAGATCCGCAACATCCCCCACCAGATCTAGCCTTTCTTTGGATGGATGGAGGTAGCTAGGGCACAGAATACCGAAGTGGCTGGCTTATGCGGCCATGGGCATGCTATGGTCACAGTGCTTTTTCTCCCTGGGGCTACCCCTGAGGTGTATATAGAGATCCCTGAGTGTTGGAGGATAAGAATCCCATCATGATGAACAGCCTGATCCAGGGATCATACAGAGGTACGTTGTGCAATTCAACTCACGGTTCTTTATTGGAACTTCAACAGCAGGCAACGGCCTAACAGCAGAAGCTGGTCTGCAGGAAGGGTTGCTCACAGTCTGGTAGTAGCTTCAGGCTGGACTGCTAAAGCTGGAGCCGAATCTAGACAGTGGACCTCTGCTCTGGGTGTTGGTCTCCTGACTACCCCAAGGTGTCAGGCAGCTGGCCTGAGACACTGCTGCTTCCTGGTAGAGTGTGTCTGGATAGCAGCTCTGTAGGAACTGCACACTGGAATTGCTTCTCTGTACTCTTCTCCTGCTCTTCTATGCGAACAACGGGATCTGGCACCTTTCAGAGAGCCTGTGGCTCACTTAACCCCACTCCTAAGCGGCTCACCATGCCCCTTTTAACCCAATACAAACGGGTTAAAAATTGTGTGGAGTGGGGGTACTGGCTGGACTGTGGCTCCCTATTATAGATTTAATAGGGAGCCGTTTAGGAGCCGGAAGAGCCGCCTCTTCTTAGTAAGCGGAGCCTATCACTTCTCTATAGACTGATTCTGCTAGACCTGCCCATGTGCTCCCGCCCACAAGGGGTTTTTATACTCCTCTAGTGAGGTGGCGCCACTCTCCAATCAGCTTCCAGCTTGCTTTACAATAAGAACACAGCCTATCATTGATTACAGCCAATAGATATGTTAACTCTTGCCCTCCCAGGCAGTGTTTCCAGCTGCAATTACAAAGTTCCCCACTTTTGGAGACCGCCTAGAGAGGTGATCAGTCTTCGCAGGCAGCTCCTAACACGGAGAGGGCGCTATTCACAACAACTTCCCACCCTATGCATGGGCAGGGTTGTTGCAGAAAATTAGATTTAAGGGTTCCTGTGTTGCTGTAGGCTACATGTAGATCTCAGGATTGACAGACAATCTATTTGATACTGATTACTAACACAAACATCAACTCATATCCTAAAATGTGAAGGCAGAAAATGTGTTTTTCTTTCTATATTCAGCTGTCCCTCCTTTAAGTGGCTGATAACAGGGAGAGCTAGAGTGGCTGTAGTGTAGTGTGGCCATCCTCTTATTGCTGGGGTCTTCTATACATCAGTGTTCTGCCCTAGACACACCATATGCCCTGTATAAAGGCTATGGCTCTGTATGTGCTGATATTGTAGCTGCGATCTCAGCCTGAGCTCATATGTGACGTATTAATTAGCTTTATTGTTGGCGGCCACCTCACTGTGTCACTGGCGTGTGTCTGGCCGTGTCTACTGCATGTCCTGTGCACGCCACTCTGGATGGTCATGAGATACAAGGTTCCTTTCATGTTGCAGCATGAAGAAGAAAACCAGAAGTATCCACCCAGTATCTCCGTAAACAAAGTTATGTGTCTGGAGAGGCCTGGCTGCAGGATGAAAGGCATGTGCTATATTTATAGGCTTTTAAGGAAGATGGCCTCTTCCTTTGTCATGGCCTGTAGATGGTTTATTGTGCATTTGTTAGGCCCAGTTCATTCCAACATTAGTAATGACCATCCCTATTTTCCTTTATTATTGCAAAACGCATTTACTAAATGTGACGGAAGTGAACCTCTGGGTTCACCTATAGTTCTATGGGAGATGATGGTAAATGGATAGGCTTATGTTCAGTACCAGTATTAGGTGTCCATTATTCTCTTCCATAATCAATATTGCTATGGCATGGACATCTAAGGGCAAACAGAGTCCCCTGTGCATCCAAATTGGTTTCCCCTCCTGGAACTCAACTGTATTCAGGTATCTATAATGAAATTGAACATAGTTGCAATCTAGGTGTCATCGCACCAAATGTTAGGCAAAAATCTTGTATAACTGTACTGGCTGGATATGTAACGGGGGATGGTTAAAATGGGTGTTTTTTAAATTATTAATATAGTCAAGGGAGGGGTACAGCAGGGACTATGAGCTCTTGTGTTGTAGCATTCACACCCCAAAGTATCATAATAAATGATTATTGGTAAGTTTTGAATGTTTTCCCACAAAACATAGTGGGGCACATTTACTAAGGGTCTGCGGACCGCGGTTCTGTCCGGCTTCCAGAATATTTCCTTTTTACGTCAAACTGCCCTGAGTTTTGGGCGCACGCGACCGGATTGTGGCGCAGCGGCTTGCGTGTGACACAAATTGGGGGGCGTGCTGTCGGACAAACTGCGGAATTTAAAAACGAAATTATGTCGCAAGATCAAGCACTTACATGCACCAGGAAGAAGAAGGTGAACTCAGGCGGACCTCAGCGGGGAAGTGACTCATGAAGGAAATTGGATGCACGACCTTGGTGAATCGCGCCAGACCCGAATCCTGGTCGGACAACGCACAGCGGGGATCACGACAGGACCGGGTAAGTAAATCTGCCCCAATGCCTTTGTTCAGCTCTAAAAGATTGATGATGTTAAAATAAGTTGGAAATGAATATTGTCATTTATGTAGCACCATCATATTCTGCAGGGCTTTATAGATACAGACAAAAGTACATTGCAGAGCATTAAAGGGAACCTGTCACCACACATTCACAAATAAAACAGGTGACGGGTTCCTATTAACTAAATGACACCCATCTTTTAGCTTAAAATTGTTTCCCTTACATCCCCGTGAATCAAATTTATCTTATATTAGCGGGCATCAGAGGGGGAGTACCCTGTTTAGCCAGACCCTCCCATCTACTCCTCACCATGTCATATGCCTCTTCTTGTCACCCTGTTCACATGACATGCCATCATCTAAGCTCCTGTTACATTTGCAATGTCTGCTCCATGTATGTATCTGATCACATGAAATTACAGCATCCACGGACTTCTACTGCTACCCATCCTCCATGGAGGCTGCTGTGATTTCATGTGATCAGATACATACAGGGGGAGACGTCGCAGATTTAACAGGACCTTAAATGATGCGTTCCCTGTCAGATGTATTTAAGTGCCCAATAATGTAACAAAGCTCTCTCTCCATACTGCAGCATGTCCTGTGAATCAGAAACAAGGAGGCAGGGCAATGCAAGTAAATTTTAATATGCAGGATTCACTTAGTGTGAATGACTCACATTAGGTGAGATTACAAACTAATATTTGTAACATTGCAGCCATGGAAAAGAACCATTTAGGGATAAGGGCTTTTTAATCATAATTTTTAATTAACGCTTTCTTTTGGATGGTTTAATGTGCATGGCAGGTTCTGTTTAACATTGTCAGATGAAACAGTTGGGCCTGACTGTCAAAGATTATAATCTGTGACCCCCAAGATACTAAATAGGCTCCTTAATATGTTAAATGTCCTTTTTTTTCATGAACCAGCGTCACTGTTTTACAACCCATAGAGGAAAACGTTTATGGGAAAAGGTGGATTCATGTAAAAGTGAATGGCTATTTTCAATGCTATGTTGGTTGCCACCATGAGACCACAGTCAGTAAGAAAACGGCACAGACTGTTCTGCACTTGGTAAACTTTAGGAGAAAGAATAAAGACTAAATCATCTTCCATGTAGAATGATCTCATCTCACTGCCCTCCACAGGAGGAGGGGAGGGAGCTTTACTCTTTGTTTCGCCTCCCAGCCCCCTACCAGCTCTCCTCACAGGTTCCTTCCCTTACACTCCTTGTAGAGGTCAAATTCTTCACATCCAAATGCCAGGACAGCAAAAAAAATGGTATTATTCCAATTACTGTGAGCAAGAGGATATTCATTTTCCACACTGAGATTTATTTTTCCTCTGTGCTGATGTTCTCAGATGTTCAGCATTCTGTATAACCTCTAAGATTTGTCACATATCTGTATTGGGTTTACTAATAAATGTTTGTTTTATTGACTGTTTTGATTTTGACACAATGAACACCTAATAAAAAGGCCTGAGGGGCCAGAAACTTATTGGTGATTTAAATTTGCTAATTGTATTATTGTCTTGCGTGGCCAAGTTGGCTATGGAGATTGTGAAGTTCCGCACCCACTAGGAGTAATGTCTGCTTAATACCGTTTTCATACCCAGGTTTGTATGTTCTCTCTGTGTTTGCGTGGGTTTCCAAAACATACTGGTAGGTTGATTAGATTGCGAGCCCCATCAGGGATAGGAACTGGTTTGACAAAATCTGTGCAGCGTTGCATAATCTGTGTGCGCTATATAAATAAAGAATTATTATTATTATTATACACACCCCTTGGACGCAAGGGCTCAGAGTGGTCCATGGTAGAACTACTTCCGGATTTTATCTAGGTTTTACATGTTCAACATGTGTAGTTTTTGGTAAATTGTTTGAGGACCTTAATATAGGATGCACCCCAGTTTTAGTAATCCAAAAAAGGAAAAATATATTTGACACCATTTAAAAATTCTCTCTTGGTCACACACAAGCACAGGACCCAGCTCCGGCTGCACCTGTGCACCCGCACCCAGCTCGGCTGCTCGCTGAGATCGGGTGGAACACTATCACAATTCACCCGATCTCCAGGACAGGGGTCATGAAGGTCTGGCGGTGCTGGATCCTCCTGACCTTCGGACTTTGTATCAAGATTTTTTATTGCTAAAAATTATTATAGTCTTTAAGTCTGAAAAATATTGTATCTCCTTTTACTAAAACCCTAATGTGATGGAGAGGTTTTTGCCTGTACAGCAGATCCTTTTGTACTTCCACTGAATGGAGGTCCTAGACGTAGATGAGGTAGTAGATGGCATCTATGGCGACTGCTCCATTCTCTTCTGTGGGACTTAGCTGCACTTTTTAGTCCCATAGGAAGGAATTAAACGGTGGTTGGATATGTGCATTATGGCTCCTTAATATGGGAACAAACTTTTATTCCCTGTCCTGAGGATAGGAGATGAGGATCATCACTATAGAACCATAATATCTAGTAAATATGTTTCCATGTTACAAGGATTAATTGGAAGGATCAGCTATGGTAAAACGTCTGATATGGGAAGGGTTTGGTATAAGTCAGTGGGGCACATTTACTTACCCGGCCCATTCGCGATCCAGCGGCGCGTTCTCTGCACAGGATTCGGGTCCGGCTGGGATTTAAGATGGTAGTTCCTCCGCCGTCCACCAGGTGGCGCTGCAGCGCCGAAAATAATCTTAACGCCCCGGAATGCACCATCCCATAGAAGGTGAAGGTGAGCGCTCCCCAAGCGACACATTTCGGTTTTTAAATGCGGCGGTTTTTCCGAATACGCCGGGTTTTCGTTCGGCCACGCCCCCCCCCCCCCCCCCCCCCCGATTTCTGTCGCGCGCATGCCGGCCCCGATGCGCCACAATCCGATCGCGTGCGCCAAAAACCCGGGGCAATTCATGTACAAGCGGCGCAAATCGGAAATATTCGGGTAACACGTCGGGAAAACGCGAATCGGGCCCTTAGTAAATGACCCCCAGTATCTTCTCTGTACTGACACATACCACTAGCTGGGTCAGTGACATTACACTGGCGGGTGACAATTCTTTCCACTCTCGCACTGAAGTTAATAAAAAATTCTGGTCCTTAACTCTAATATATAAATAATATTCACTAATTGATCTCCTGACTCTTTTTAAATTTGATGCTGTTTAAAGACTTTTATACCATGAATAAGAACCAGTAGGTTTGAGATGGTCTTGGTCTAGACTAATGTGACCATGACTTTTGTACAGCTTTTTTTTATTTTAATGATGAAAATAAAGTTTGGATTATTTTAACAGAAGTGTCGCAACCCTTGAAACATTTTTCCTGTCTTGGATTAGAATCAGCCAGCTGCTTGTGCACCCTGCACTAATTGGAAGCATGTGCTGTTTAGATGCAAGTATGAACCTCCCCCTGCTCCTTCAGCACTTCACCCCTCCCTTTGCCTGATGTACTCACTGCAGTAGAGGAAGTTGCATCAGAAGTTGCAGTTCCCCAGTGGGGAATGTTCCTGCACAGTGTAACAGCCTGTGAAGCTTCAGCCTGAAGGGGGGTCTGGTTACTCCGCCCTTATGGTTCATTAGCATAATTTTTAACATTGATTTTAGAAGGAAGGAGGCCATGGATAACAAATATTAGATGATTACCACAGTCACTGTGCCTGAATCTATGAGTAAGTGATTTATTGTGCTTGATTTTGATAGTTTTCTTTAATGCCTATTCTATCCCCACTTTAATGACCTTCAGTGTCAGGTATGATTAGTGACCACTTCCCTTACCTATCTTACATGAAGTGCCACATTTTCTCATCTTGGGTTAAATGCACACCTATTAAAAAGAATAATAAATTATACCCTGACGAGTGGTGGACTGAGCCCCTTTTTACACTTGGAGGCAGACACCTAGTGCTGGTGACTAAATGACAGAATTGTTCTGTGCATAGTGGCATTGCCGATGAGGGGACTTGGCATATCATTGGTACTCCCCACAGCCAGTGATGTCCCACATCTGGCCAGGAGCCCCACTCACCAGCAGGACCAGGAGCTCCAATAATAATCCGGTCCTGGTTGCCTCAAAATAGAGCTTTGGGCTATTTTTTAGAATATTACCTGTAAAAGTCTATCTGCATTTAGCTTCCTCCTAGCTTAGAGCTGATATACCCCTATTTTGGGATCCATTGATTCTCCATTAAGCAGAAGGGATATTTAATACCTAGACAGAACATGACTCCTGATGCTGAGAAGCCAATGTGAAGAGAGCATTACTAGACCCTCACAGAACAGATCATCTTCAGGATTGGAGGCATGGTTCAGTATATTACATAGAAGAAAAATAATGTGGGAGCATTTTTTAAGTTTCTCTGTAAAGGGGATGCAAGTAATTTATTTTAGCTTGAGAGCAATTATTCAGATGTGAATAGTGGAAGATTTAGGAGCTAAAAAAATTCCAGCTACGTGTGGTGCACAATGGAGAAACAATGGCCTTTCTGGTCTGAACTGCGTCCTATTGTTCTCATCAGGTGGGGGCTGCTCAGGAAGAAGATCTTTAGACCCCCTCTTGGGCCATTGAAGCTCCCCATTTGGTCCTAAGATATGTAAATCCCTAGAGAGAAAGTAATTCCTTTTGTAGTTCGGAGCAGATTCCTAACTCCATGTTATTATTTGTTCTAGTGGTTCCTTCAATCTTACTGTATAACCAGGGTATCAGTCTGAAGTGGGATCTCAAGACACTTTTGACCCTTCAATATTTCTGTGTAAAATGTATTCCTAAATCATAAGTGTCAAATATCCCTACAGCATTGCATCCTTTGCTCCCATATTGTTGCCCCCAATGACCAGGAGAGCTGTATGGTGCATATATATTGCTTATTGCCCATCTTTCCTTTATTTTCCATATGTTTTTTAGTAGCTGGATTATAAATGGCAGACATTATACAGTAGACTTTCTTTTTAAGGGGAATTGACCGTGACTACATGTCTGGTGGGGGTTTCAAGTACAGGGCTAAGAACCCTGCTAATAGATGCAGTAGTATGCATGTAATGCTTAGCTTTCTTGTGACCCAAATATTTTTTTGGAGAATAAGGGAACGTAATCCTATTATGCTCAAAGGACTAAGGAGCCAGGCGATTGTCTCTATGATCTCCAATAAACATCCGTGGAACTGGAAAACGAAGTGTAAGGAGTTTTGCCTCTGGCAAGATCTGTAGACCTTGCTTTGTAGTGCTCATGGTATAGATAGTGTCAAAGTACATTATTTTTATCTAGTATTTTGCTATCTGGCACTATTTTCTGGCATAAATGGGAAAATATTGAGCATATTTAAATCAGCTATTAATTTATGGCCAGGTTTCCTAGAGGTTATCTATTCCATTCCATGTTTTTCAATATATGGTTTTCTGTAATCATATGCAAATCTAGAATATGACATCCACCTATTCCTAACTTAAGAAGAGATTGGCTAATGCCAGAAATTGACGTTTGACATACGGAACCCTTAGAATGCTAAAATAAAGAGGCTTCCGTACATTTGCAACCATAAGCTATCAGGTCTTTACCTGTTAGTCTTTTTAGCACTAAAGCGTAACTAAACGTTTGACAGAAGTGACATAAATTAATAGTGCAGATGCTAATGGTAATTTTTGTATTGTACCTCATTAGAGAAATCTGTTCCTCTGTCCTTTTTCCCTGCCCTTCTTTATTTTAAAGGGCTGTTCCCATGTAGACAAGTTTTTTTTTTTCCACAAAAGAATATAGGGTTACAAGAACAGAGGGGGGCAGTCAGATTGGGTACAATGTACTCATCGTATTTTTGAGGCGACTGTCTGAGGCACTGCTTCTTCCCCGGACTGCCTCTCCCAAGCCATAGGCCAGTGGTGACTGCTGGGCATCATGTGGCAGTCACCGCCTCCTCGAAGCGCCCCCTCATGAATACGGCAGACCACTATAAGCTTGGTCCAGTGTTCTGAGGCTATGGCAGTGCAGTGTTTGCTTGCTTTATCGTAGCTGGTTAGCTGCTCCTAGTGCATTTTCTCCTTAGTGTCTTTTTGTTATTTATATGCTGTATAGAGATTTCAGATACACTGCTCACTGCAGGATAAAAAAGGAACAGAGATACTACTTTACTTAATGAAGTTTATTACAAGTTTTACAATTGTCCCCTGTATTATTGATTTCTGAAATAAAATATATTGCTTTAAAGGTCTAGCTATATTTTTAAAAACATTTTTTACTGGATCAAATTGGCACATCACTATGCTATGACCTACTAAAGGAGCAAAAGTCAGAAAAATGGCTGTTATGCACTCACTCTTCACTAACCAACCCTCTGCCTATGTAATCCTGCAAGCACTAGATACCAATAAGTAAGGTTACTCTGCAGTCTTATTCACCTTGAACACTGTACAGGCAGTCCCCGGGTTACATACAAGATAGGGTCTGTAGGTTTGTTCTTAAGTTGAATTTGTATGTAAGTCGGAACTGTATATTTTATCATTGTAGATCCAGACAGAACTTTTTTGGTCTCCGTGACAATTGGATTTTAAAAATGTTGGGTTGTCATGAGAATCAGGATTAACACTAAAACTTCATTACAGACACCTGTGATAACTGTTACAGATGTTTATTGTAGACTAGGACTAAAGTAGAATAAATTACCAATATCCAGAGGTCCGTTTGTAACTAGGGGTCGTATGTAAGTCGAGTGTTCTTAAGTAGGGGACCGCCTGTATATAAGATGGCGGCTGATGAATGGTTAATTTGGCAGCATTATTTGTTCATTATTTAATTGTTTGATCTATTAAGAATGGCTGAACAATCATACAAGCTCTTATTCCTCCTGTGTCACCCCTTCCTCCTTATAGAATATGATCTATAGGGAGCTGGGCCCTCACTCAATTTTAAGCTGTACAGCTGCGTATCCAATAACACGATCTGGATGCTAAGTACTGTACTAAGGTTCCAAACTTTGTATAACTTAGGCAAAGTAATGAGTACCCCTGTTTTGTTTGAAGTGAAGTCACAATGGGGGGAATTTATTAAAGCACCAGAATTCCGGTGGATTTGCGGCAAGAAACCTGTCTAAAATGCCCTGCTCCCCATTTATCAAGGCTTTTAGAGCTTTTTTGCACACTGTTCGACTTGTCCAACAAAGGGAGCACGACCTTCACGGGGAATGGGTGTGGTCACACAGAAAGGGGGTATGATCATCCAAAATTCGCCTAATGTACCTGGGTCTAACGTAGGAACCAACAGTCTTATACTGCACCAGAATGTATCATCACATTGATAAATTCTGGTGGAGCTAAAGACCAGTGTTTTCTAGTTAGAAACTGGCTGAACCTGACGCGTTGTTAAATTCCCCCCAATGATTTTTAACTCCATATGCCTTATGTACACGTCTGGGAAGGTTCAGGTGACTGTGTGACAAAGAAATATTGATGTCTTGACACTGTGCTGCCCTCATAGAGTAACAGCTGCAGCAGGGATCAGTGACCTAGTACAGGCACTGGGCTGCTCCATTCAATGACAGAATAGTTGACTGCCGCACTCTATCTCCATAAGTGCCAATTAGACGAATAAAGAGGCAGCGATTGAGCGACTAGCTTCTCTATTAATTTAGGGGCTGTAGGGGTCCAACTCGAATGATAACCTTTAGAGAAGCGCCAGGCAGCAGTCTTTCAGATGTGTCTTTGGACATAAAAATAACAATAAAAATGGGAGATTAACCATAAGTCTCTTAGAGCTTTCATTTCCCCACAGCTGTTTATGAAATTAAAGCTGAGCTCTGGTTGGTTTCCATGGGCAACTAGAACAGTTTTACCTCAGAAATAGTCTGTATGATAACCCAATAGTCTGTATGATAAATCTCGGTCCGTGTCATTAAGCACATTAACAGGCACAGTACCGTACTTCACTTCCTCCTCGGCTAGGAGAACCTTTTCAGTCCTCAGACTTCCCCACACAGCAAGGCCCAGCTCTGGTTCTGACATACACACATGTAGGGAACCACACCACACTTCTCCTGACACAGCTGGCTCTACATAGAGCTTGTAAGCCCTGGCCTGGAACATGGGAGCCGCCATCCCACCCAGCACTGTGACTGCTCCAGAAAAACCTGTCCTGGACCAGCTGTACTGCAGCTATGCTAAAATACTATGTGTGCCAGTGACCGAACGCCTATGACACCGACAATACTGGTTTTTACTTCAGTGAGACTTTGACACCTTGTGCCTTCCTATGGGGTACAAAGGACCCCATGGTCATGATCTGCGGGGTTCCCACTGCTAGAATCAGCAAATTATCCACTTGTAGAGTCTGGACAACACCCCAAAATTTCCTGATTCATGTCTGCGAAGGATAAGACTACACCTTTGGGATCTGTGCTGGTGGTCATATTATATCTTACCCACCTTTATCATAAATTGAACAGTCTTATATATTTTATGAAATATATATTTAATTTTACAATTTGCAGTTAATATTAAGTAAAAATCTTCCCTGTTTTTCTAGTCCCGTGCTGGGTCAGGTCGGCGTGTTGATAAGAATATAAGAGACGTCTGTATTGTGCGCACAGTTTCTTTAACCTACTCTTGCCATTTTATGATGGCACAATAGCTACTGAACTGATAGTATCAGACTTTTTCCTCAGAGCACTCTATTGTGTTGAATGTTGTTAATGACTTGTTACAATGTTGTCATTATGTTTAGTTTTCTATTATTAATGTTTTTATGTTTTATTTTTGTTTTGCAGAATGACCTGAGATTTATTAATTCCCACCAGATATTCTATTATTTATCCAATTGGCACCTCCCTCCCTCTGACCAACATGTCAGGCGCATCTGTGAAAGTGGCCGTTCGGGTTCGCCCTTTCAACTCCAGGGAACTCAGCAAGGAATCAAAATGCATCATCCAGATGCAGGGAAATTCAACCAGTAAGTGAAAGCAAGTGTATAGTAGCTTGAAGTTATATAAGCTGTAGGGAGAAGGGTAAAAATATCTATATTTTTTACAGCTTATGTATCTTTTATAAGTAAAATGTTAAGTCATTTTTGTAAATGCACTGTATTTATTATCCATTATAGACCTAAGATTTATTCATAGTTCAGCTGTGTGGGGGAATTTATCATTACGGTTATCATTGGGTTTTCTGGCATGTATATCTCAGAGAATTGTTACATCAGCCAGTTTGTGCCAGTTTTATACCTGTTTGATCCATGAAATGTTTCATATACTGAACACAATGCTAGAAAATAATCCTGTGGCCATCATGGGCTTCTGTCAGTCCATAGAGTGACTGTTCTGTGCTAAAAAACATGTTTATAATATTTCATAAAATCGGTACAGCCACTGTTACATGCAGGGCAGGGCAGGTATATTCACTCAGTTTCGGTGGGTTCACATCACGTTTTTTTGCATCTACCTAACGTATGCTGAAACGTATATGTTTAAAAATTGACAAAAAAAACGGATGCATTTTGTGCCTACATATATTGGACATATATACGTTTCTACAACTTGGAAACATATACAATTTTTTTTTTTTCACATCCACTCACTGCACCTTCTGAAGCCATTTCCATGTGTCTTTACCAAGATGGAGAATTTTAAGAATCAAATAAAGGCATGAAAACACATGGGGAGGATTGATGTGTTAAAAAAAGTATACGTTTTCAAAAACAAAAAAAAAAAAAAATATATACAGACGCACAGGACAGCAAATGTAGTTTTAACAAAGTTTCATTTGTATGTAAGTCAGAATGTGGATATTTTGTAAGTGTAGCTCCAGATAAATTATTATTTTGGTCCCTGTGACAATTTGATTTTAAAAATTTTTGGTTAGCCAAGGAAACAAGGATTTGCAATGGACAACTTACAACCTGTCATTGCAGCCTGGGACTAAATTTTTGTAAATTACCATCATCCAGAGAGCTACACCATAAGTCACAGTGGGCATAGTTCCAAATGTAAAGGGGTTGCCTGTAAGTCGGGTGTTCTTTAGTCGTGGTCTCCCTGTAACTGTTTACATATGCCTCATCTCTTCTTAGAATTTCTTGTTTTGTTCGAGGAGTAAAGCTTTTCTCCTGTACCCCAACTTTTAGACTGCCCCAGTGCCTGGGGTGTGTCTGCATTATATGTGTGCAGTTGTTCAGCATGCAGTCAGCATACTCCGCACAGTTCTCAGGCCCTCCTGCTGAATGCACTTGTCTTTTTCTTTCTTGGGTCACAGACAAGTTACAACATACAAACCTAACAATCAAAACCCTTTACAGCTTGGGTTTAATGTGTCATATTATCAAAATATTTTAGTAGAGGAAAAATGATGAACAAAAAGTTAATTAAATAAGTTCATGAATAGACAGTTATTGTGGTTATAGCATATAATATGGTTATTGTCTCCCTGTTATCTTCTCTGTTTGGGAGGTTAGCACAGATAGCTGTAGCTACCCATGAAACTGCTTGCGCTGTTACTATGGACTGCATCTTATTTTTTGGCTCTTGATTTAACCAAATGTTTTTTCTGTATATGTGCCTATAAGCTTTATGTGGCTGAATATAAGGGGGAGCAATTTAAAAGGGTATTCCCACAAAAACAAGATTCTTAAATATACTCAGGAAAACAAAATAACACATTCTCTGTTATTAACTAGAATACAGCATTTCACAGATATAACTCCTACCTGTCTCTATCAGTCCTGGTGTTTACAATTTGGTTGTCCCTGGATCCAACTATAAAGGTGCGTTTAAATGTCGAGACACATGCATTTTTAAATGTTTGGCTACTCTGGTAGGGTTTTTCTTCATTGCTGTACATATAAAAAATGTGTGAAAATGTTTACACAGCTGATTACACTTACAGCAATGAAGAAAAACGCTTCCACAGTAGCCAAAAAATGTGTAACATGCATGTTTCAAGGTATCCAAAACGCCACGTGTGAATGTATCCTAAATCTTCTGACTATGGTCGGCAAATTCCTTTAGCTTCTTTTGTATTTCAGGAGCAGGGGATGGGCAGAAGGCAGGGCACACTACAGAGATAGGCACTTCCTAGTTCATCAGCATGCTTCTACACTGTTTCCAGCAGTGTGAAAAGGAGACATCCAAAGCTCTACAAAGAAGATAAGCTCTGTATCCGAGGGCAGGGAGAGGCATAGCAGTGCTGACTGTGTCATTGTGTATTATATCCATCTCATGACTCTGATCTGTCTCATCTCTTTTTCTATGCGTCAGATATAAGTAGACTGTTCAGAAGCTAAATGAAAGTATATCTAAACCCTGTAGCCTGATAATCTAAGCACATTGTCAGCACACAGCATTTCATAGCACTAGGGGGATCACAAAGTGTCTGCTCAGATAGTGCCTGCTCATACTGTTGAATTTTACACTGACTACGGATGGGTGACCAAAAACAGCAATAAAACGGTCTCAATTTGCAAAGTATGGGGTTACAATTATCTTTATTTTGTAAACATCGCTAGGGAATTAAAATTTGAGAACATTCTTTCATGGGCAAACCCATTCAATACTAATATTTGTAGTTCCAAATATACGCAGTAGTTAAATGTTACTACATTTATTATTAGATCAAAAAACTAATGGAGCTATGACAAGGCAGGGATTATTAGTTACTTCATTTCTGATACATTTTTAATCTTGAATTAGTTATTTTAGACTTTGGTAACATCTGGTATAGTGTATAGAAGTAATGAGTATTTCAGCTTGGTCTATTCCTGTGATGTGCTGTCAGTGATTTTGACATTTTGTGCATTTTATTTTGTAAATATTTCAAATAAAAGGCAATTTAGTGTGTGCAGCTGCTCTGCGTGATATGTATGTTTATAGTTGCAGCTCTTTGTTGATCCTATGCCTTGTGTTATGTCACGTGTTACACACTGTCTTCTCCCCTTTTTCTCTCTGTTGGTTATTAAAACAGTGAGAAGATGAAGTAACAAATGAGTACAGGATTAGATTACAGTGTTGTTTGTAGTCTGTTACCATGGAGTCACATTCTTTAGGTTTGCAGAAGAACTGCATACAGAAAATAGTAAGAGATTTTGCATAGTTGCATAAATTCTTTTATTCAGAAGCAGTAGAGCAATTTCAAACAGGGTTTTCTAATGTGTTTTTATTCCTTAAAAACATTGGCAAGATTGTCATCAAAAATGCAGAAAACATCTAAAAATATAAACTATAAAACATAAAAAAGTTGTGTGCGACTATGCAGATCTCAAGAACTGGCGCACCATGTGGCCAATTTATCAATTTAAAATTCTGGGACTACATAGATGACTTTGTGATGTGTCTGAAGATTTACTTTGAGCCACCTTGTGGCCATGGATTGGGTTTGCCTCACACAAAGGCTACGCTGTAACATACGTTTTGCACCATCAAGATGGTAGTGTCATCATTATGACATTTCATCTAATAATTTCCAAAGTTGCCATGTTACAGGTAATTATTACATTACTGCCATTTAACATTCACAAAATCTATGGAGCCTCCAATAGATAAAGGCAGCTCTCCATCCTCTGTATCCACTGCATTCAGTCCAGTCATTTGCAAATCAGAATGTAATATATTATTCAGCCTCTAGTGCAATCTAATGGACTGACTTAGAGGAAGCCACGTCATGTGATTATGGCAGTGGGTTATGTAAAAGACATTTTAACCGATTGTTCAGGTTTGTGAAGAATGAAATATTTACAGACTGTCCAAACTATGGAGCGTCGCCGTGTATCACTCAGCATGTGATTCTTAGTGTTTTTCAGGCTATTTAGGGCTCATACCAGAGTTAGGAAAGAATGCAGGAGCGATCAGGGCTCAGTGGTGGGAAGGACTGAGCCTCACAGAAAGGAGGCTGCCAAGTGTATCAGTGCTGTGGTGGCAGTAAGGAGAGACCTGCTTTGTGTGAGCTACTGTGTTACTACTCCATTAGCTTGACTTTTTCAACTTTTATATTGTTCCAGTGCATCTAAATATTACAAAAGAAAAATGCAATATGACTGTTTTCTGCTTACAGTGTGTGTGCAGGCTAATGTGTCTCCATGGCTACCGACTACAATTAACCCAATGCGTTGTCTGATTACAGAATATGTGAAAATCTTTCTTTTGTCACACCCATTTGATGAAAAATAATGGGTATTTTGTTCTGTCTTTAAAAAAAATGTGATGGTTTTGAGAAATATTATACATTTTTGTCTCTATTGTCATCTCCACCTATGCTTGCATCCGGATGTCATGTCTGACATATCCCACTGTGACAGGGACAAGCCACCTGGGCAGGAAGCCCCCCCCTGCTTCCCAAAATTCTCTGCTGTGTGACCTTCACCCCTATCCTGCTGAGTCTGTACTGTAACTAGACCTTGTGTTTTACCCTGCAGCTTATTGAGATTCTGAAATGTAAAACAAAAAGAATAAGGAATATTGTTTTGCTGAGATGAGGTTCCACATTCTTATACAATTGGTAATTTTGCTATTTTGGGCATTCATTTACGGTCACAATCGGTTGTGAAAAACGGACGTATTCTTCTGTTTTTCACATCCAATGTTTTTCAGTCTGATGGATCCTCATAAACTATAGTCAATGAGTGATCTGTGAAAACTGTTCTGACTAGGACATGTGAACAAAGAGTTAGTATTTGCATTAAAAATGTAATCTTGTTATGGTCTCCTTAGGTTGTTTTTGTGAAGAGGCGGTTTCTGTGATCCCTCATTCTGCATCCAAGAACTGAGAAAGTTCAAGCTTCCTCCATAGCCCCCAGATATACACATGGGATGATGCATTTGCCTGGCATGATGCATTGTGGCCAGTTCCTGGTTTTCAGGCCTCTCCTGTTTCCATTGCTTAGGAACGGTAATATTTGTATGGGGAAGAGTCAGAGCAGCCGTCCAGCTGCCATCACATGAGCCCTGTTCCATTAAGTGCTGGTATGCTGGCAGCGGGCCCAGGCTGCCTGCACAAGGCTGAGTGCAGATGGAAGTGTTTGAAGGTTTTAACATTAGGATTTGATTGAAGTGCTGATGGCACAATGAAGTGAAGAATATTGAGGCCCGGCTGACCTGATATCTCCTTATTGTCTGTGCAAAATTGTATAAATTGTGAAGAATTAAATTGAAGCCCTAAACATAAGATATAGTGATAAATTGTTACTGATCTGATGATGATTATGGGGGAAAAGTGATTGGACCTGTTCCATTGATTCCAGCAAATTTATTTGTCTAGATCACTCTGAGAAGAAAATACTTGCACTGAAAGTCATTCCCATTATTTCTAAACTATATTATGTTGAGCCCTTTATTGACCATTGTGCAATTTGCATCTTATTATATGGCTGTATATAGCAGGATGGTCCTATTAGCCCTTTTTATGGATTTAGGGGCTTCAGTATAGCCTTGTATGTGGATGATATGACTGCGGTAATGTAGCTGTATTGTTCTGTTACACCCTGTATATGGCTTTGGTTATCTATATATCTCTGCTTATAGTATACAATTACATTGCCCTCAGAGGTTCCGGATTCAGTAACCTTATTCACATTAAGGATCCTGAATGCAGTGGAATTGTTCTCAGAAGAGGCTCTGTATACACTGGCATTGTACTTAGTAAGGGCTCTCCATATAGTGGCATTGCCCTCAGTAAGGGCTCTGCATACACTGGCATTGCCCACAGTAAGGGCTCTGTTAATAGCTGTATTGATCTCTTTAGGGCCCATTTTCTGACCCTTTTATTCCATATACAGATCTTGTGTTGGTGGTGGCATATTGCAATGCTGCCCCTCTCTGGAATAATAATAATAATAATCTTTATTTATATAGCTCCATCATATTCTGCAGCGCTTTACAAATCTTAGGGGACATATACAAATATAATATTACATTACAGAATACAAACATTCATATAGAACAATAGGAGTGAGGGCCCTGCTCACAAGAGCTTACAGTCTATGAGGATGAGGGGGGACACAAGCGGTAGAGCTTGTATAATTGTCCAGCCATTCTTTATAAGTTTTGTATACACCTGTCCCTGAAGGCTCCCTATGTGCTGTGCTGTGCTGTGCTGGCTGACACATGTAGTCTATCTATAACCTTGCTGATAAGAGCCGCTCACAGCCTGGGTGTCTCCTCACTCTCATAGGCCTCTGTGAGGAAACTCTTTTGTTTTCTTAGTCTGGAGAAATTATTTCCTGGCTCCAGGTTTGTTTTTTTTGTCCAGAGGTTGAAGTTCACCTTTTTCTTCTCTGTGACTGTGAAAAATCAGTCATGTTTTCTGGTTTCCAAAACTGCTTACTGTCAGGGTTATGGACTGTTGTTTGAGTATGTGTTTAGGCCCCTGGATACTATTCTGCAATGCTAACCCTTGCCTTAGGGTGAAGACACACGTGGCGTTTTTAGGCCGTTTTTAGTTCGTTAAAAACGCATGCGTTAAAAAACGTATGCGTTTTTGAAAAACGCATGCGTGTTTGACCAATTATCTTAATTCAAACTGGTCAAAAATGCATGCATTTTCAAAAAAAACGCATGCGTTTTCAAAAAACGCATGCGTTTTTAACGATCTGAAAACGCACTAACTAAAAACGGCCTAAAAACGCCATGTTTGTCTACACCTTTACTGTGTAGTGCACTGCAGATTTCTCAATGGATCTTCTCTGTATGAGTGGCCACATGAATGAACAGATTTCTAAGTTCTGAATATCACTTTATATATAAATATATGTGTACAGTATATATAAATATGGAGGGGGTTCTGCACATTGCTCTATGTATGGCTTGCTATGTGATTCTGTAGGAGTCCTAATACCATTCAGGGCCCTCCTGCTTGTGTAAGGCAGAGATAGCTGTCAGCTGAAACCTCCATGTAATTGATTATCCAACTCTACTCAGAGCATAAACCTCTTTTCTGAGAAGACATTCTGAAGACATTTTTATAAGTAATATTCTTGTGGTTTCGAAATCTGTCTGTTTGCTTCACAAGCCGAACGCTGCAAAGTATAATTATCAATCTTGTCATATGTCTTGGATTAGATCTGCCTTCTATATTGATTTTCTGCACTTGATGGTTCAGCTCTATATTGACTACTTAGCCTTTCTCTTGCATATTGCTAATACCATACAATGCATAGAGCCCAAATGTGCAGAGACTATATTAGTTTATTTAACCCCTTCCTGTGACTGGATGTAAAACTGACCCTGATGTAAAACAGCTTTGTGCTATATCAATCTTTAGGAATTATTAGGGAAAGGGACTATTGTTGTTATCCACATAAATGCATTTGTATACAGCATGACAATTGTTAACAAGCGCTGCACAATGAGCACTTTATTTTTCAAGAAGTATTCAGTAAATGTTACTTTTTAATTCCAACACTCACACCCTATAATGCCTTCGTACTTAGGTGGTGTACACCAATGAGTGCCACAGAAAGACCAAGGGGGCAGTCTGAAGGAATTTACAGAAGAGAATTCATATTTTCACATCTTTATACAAACCTGACCATAAGACCGTGCCCTGTATGTGACACTATGCGGGTTGCCACAACAGGTGAAATAAAGTATTACAATGTTACAATGTGCTCAATGCAATCTTACAGGGGTATTCTGGGAATATGAATTTCTGATACAAAAACCCATAATGCTATAAATAGATGAATACAACAAAGCTCAATGTCATTAATCACAAAACAGAGCTTAAATAGTTTGATTTTATGATTCACAAACTTTTATAGTATTTCTAAAGTAGGTGGATTTATCTCCAGGACGGCCGACATGTACAACTACAAGTCCCATGATCCCGCAGTTCTCAGTCACAGCTCCTCCCTATTATGCTCTGCTCCCAGTGATGATCTGCCAGACTCTCCTACTCTGTTACCATAGTAATAATGGGTGTAAGAGCCATCACTGCACATTAATAATTCCCTTATCTATATAGCACACACAGTTACAAAGAGCTTGCCAAATCAGTCCATTACCCCACTTTGATGATGTCGCACCACAACACTGGCCATACTGGAAGCACATCTGACACAATTGCTCCAAGTCCAGCTACAGACCTACAGAAGATAAATGCACATTTAACAGTCCTGCTGTTAGGACACAGCAGAAAGGGACTTATGACTGGGTATATTAATGATTAATATTACACTTATAAAAAGAATACAACCAGAAAAATATAATGCACTGTTGACCTGATGGCAGCAGGATTTAGAATGTGACGTCCCATGTCCTGTGGACTTCTGGCAGATCCAGGGGGCATGCAGTCAGTACTTTATGCATTGACTGAATGTTCTCCTTCATCTGCCGGAAGCCTGCAGGAGACGAGACGTCACAGGAAGACTGAGATCCTGCGTCTGCATCACATATCTTTTTGCTATTACTCCCAGTAATTGTTTAGAAATGAATCTGCATCTGCATTTGGACCAGTGAGATCTGGAGCATGGCTTCAGGTGCTCTTGGCTTCTGACGTGATCCTTCCCCTCCTGCCTCTCCGGAGGATTTATCGCCTCAAATAATTGACGCTTTGTGATGCTTGTCAGTTCATTTGTATATTAGTCCAATGGATTATTTTATATTTGGTTAATCCGGCAATTTTTAGCATAAAAGACAGCAAGCTAAAAAAAAAGTTAGGCTTGTGTGTCTCGTCCGCTAATGCTTTTTGAAGGATTTTGATATCCAAATCATTTTGGAATTAGCTGCAGTACCTGGCCACAGCCACTATCCAATGAATTCAGTTGTCTGTTTCGTCTCCCTCCACTGTTGAAGTTCCTGCTGATCAGTAGGGGAGCTGGGTGTCCGTCAGACCCACATTCATTGTATTCCCTCCCGTAATTATTAACATGGTATGTCAGTTTCTTCTCCATAGTGTTAGGGGTAACATTGCTGACTTATTTTGCCATCTTTCCTGTGATACTTTCCTATAATAATTCATGATCTTTCTTCTCAGAGCTTTGTGAAATGTAATTATGTTTTCTATGTGACCCCTGACCTGCAAGTCACAGCGTTGTGCCCTTTCTGCTACACGTTGTGCATGCTCAGCTGAAGTGTTTTTGTATTGAATGGCTCTGTTAATCCTTCAGTTCCAAGGGAAAATCCTGACCAGCCGAGCTTCTAGAGTACAGTATTCAGTGCTTGTCTGGTGTGTGGGTATGTATGTACTCATATACTTATGTATACTTATAGACCACAAATGTATTCTGGATGTGGGTCTAATGACCTGGACTACATGCATCATAGCTCCCTATAAAGCTACTAGTTCATTAGCTGTGGTTATAATTGGATGTATGGCTATAATACGCTCTATAAAACTTGCCTGCAACAGGGCCTTCCAAATTAGCCTTTAGTTCAGAGTCCTATTCTTCTCTAAAAACATAGTTTTTTCTCCTGAAGAATACCCCCATAAATTCCCCCATTCAAGGGTATATGCACAAGGCAAATCTTTTATATAGCGCCATCTTATTCTGCGGTGCTATAAGCACCATGAGGGACATATACATACACTCACCGGCCACTTATCAGCCAATCACATGGCGGCAACTCAGTGTATTTAGGCGTGTAGAAATGGTCAAGACAATCTCCTGCAGTTCAAACCGGGCATCAGTATGGGGAAGAAAGGTGATTTGAGTGCCTTTGAACGTGGCATGGTTGTTGGTGCCAGAAGGGCTGGTCTGAGTATTTCAGAAACTGCTGATCTACTGGGATTTTCACGCACAACCATCTCTAGGGTTTACAGCAGTAGTTCTCAACCTTTCTAATGCTGTGACCCTGCAATACAGTCCCTCATGTTGTGGTGACCCCAAACCCTGAGATTCCCAGTAAAAATGTAATAAAATTGCGGCTCCGATGGCTTTAGGCGACCCCCGGTTTGGTCGCTCGACCCCTGCTGGGGTCACTACCCACAGGTTGAGAACCACTGGTTTACAGAGAATGGTCCGAAAAAGAAAAAACATCCAGTGAGCGGCAGTTCTGTGGGCGGAAATGCCTTGTTGATGCCAGAGGTCAGAGGAGAATGGGCAGACTGGTTCGAGCTGATAGAAAGGCAACAGTGACTCAAATCGCCACCCGTTACAACCAAGGTAGGCAGAAGAGCATCTCTGAACGTACAGTACGTCAAACTTTGAGGCAGATGGGCTACAGCAGCAGAAGACCACACCGGGTGCCACTCTTTTCAGCGAAGAACAGGAAACTGAGGCTACAATTTGCACAAGCTCATCGAAATTGGACAGTAGAAGATTGGAAAAACATTGCCTGGTCTGATGAGTCTCGATTTCTGCTGCGACATTCGGATGGTAGGGTCAGAATTTGGTGTCAACAACATGAAAGCATGGATCCATCCTGCCTTGTATCAACGGTATCAATGGTGTGGGAAATATTTTCTTGGCACTCTTTGGGCCCCTTGGTACCAATTGAGCATTGTTGCAATGCCACAGCCTACCTGAGTATTGTTGCTGACTATGTCCATCCCTTTATGACCACAATGTACCCAACATCTGATGGCTACTTTCAGCAGGATAATGCGCCATGTCATAAAGCTGGAATCATCTCAGACTGGTTTCTTGAACATGACAATGAGTTCACTGTACTCAAATGGCCTCCACAGTCACCAGATCTCAATCCAATAGAGCATCTTTGGGATGTGGTGGAACGGGAGATTGGCATCATGGATGTGCAGCCGACAAATCTGCGGCAACTGTGTGATGCCATCATGTCAATATGGACCAAAATCTCTGAGGAATGCTTCCAGCACCTTGTTGAATCTATGCCACGAAGAATTGAGGCAGTTCTGAAGGCAAAAGGGGGTCCAACCCGTTACTAGCATGGTGTACCTAATAAAGTGGCCGGTGAGTGTATAAAATAAGACATTACAGAGTAATAACAGTCATATGAAACAATAGGGGTGAGGTTCCTGCTCGCAAGGGCTTAGTCTATGATTTTTTTCTTACCATTCATTCACAGAGCTGTATGAAGGTTTGTCATCTGTGGGACAAGTAAGGCCACTTTCATTGTACACTACAAATGCTCCCACCCCTTGCGGCGGATACGTCCATTGATATATTCGGCAGGAGGCTGCATCATGCAGCCACATGGGCAGAAATGTCCTGTGCCTGCCCCCTCCACCAGTGGCCGCGCCCATATGACGTGAATTAGGTGTAGCCTTAAAAATAATATCAATTTTTTGCAGTGCACAAGAAATTGCGGTTATTTCAGTGCTTCTATGCAAAAATGTGGTTTAGAAGCACTGATGAGCCGTTTTTTTCTGTTGGCACAATCACAGAAATGCCAAATTTATACAGTTTAATTAACACAGCGTGAGGATACTCTCTAAGTAGTCCAAGTGCCACTACACTCCTAGATCGCCATAATCAAACACATAGTATCAACTTTTTTTATACTTCAGTGTACAGAGTTGTGGGGTTTTTTGTAGGACAAGCTGAAATTTTTATGGCTGTATGTATGAGATTTTGATAACTTTTTATTAAAATTTTTATGTATTGCAAAAAGAGTCTTTTTATTGCAGTGTACTAAAAATTTAAGCCTCCAGTAGGTTGTGATACTAGTTGTCATATGGGTATGTCTTGAAATATAAAAGGGTTGTAGGGAGTCTATATAATCATAACTTTTGTGTATGTTAGTATCAACAGGACTTTGAATAATGAATTTCCATTCCAGAATTGTAGCTGGACTTTGACTACTCTGGTGCACTTTCTTGTGAGATATTTTGGCTGAACCCAGCTCAGCCTCTCTGCTCTGAATAAGTGCAGGAGCAAGATTCTGGTTAGATATTACAGAAGGGGGAGGGGCTAGGAAGCCTTTGGAATGCAGAGATCAAATAACACAGTGTGAAGATACTCTCTAAGTAGTTCAAGTGCTGCTACAATCCTAGAATATAAATACATTTTTAGTCATGCTGTTACTGTATCAAAACACATAGTTATAGGTATAGTTATACAGCAATGATCTTGGAGAAGCAATTTTTGCTGGCCATCAATCTGGGATGGGTCTGAATGTCATTTCTAAACAATTCTAATGTTCTAAATTCTAACAATTTCTAAACCTTTTTCATCATTTTTACATTTTATCTACATGTTTGCTTCAGTTACTACCAGTATAAAGCATGGCCCTGTTATAACATGATCTGCTTCTAGTGGAATTTCACACAGTTTATTATGTGAACAGTGCAGTGTGTAGTTTTTACAGTCCAAGTCATGTTGATTTATAAACTTAAAATATATCACAGAATTTAAATATACCTGCTCTGTACATGTGTTTCTCTTTTTGTTCTTGTAGACAATTCAGATGTCTGTTGTGTGTTGTATTCATATAAGTGTTCATGGTCAGGTTGCTGGATTTTGTGTCTGGCATTGAGCAGTTTGTAGGACACAGGAGCAGTACTGGATTGTCACTCCTGAATTCTCTATGTGTATATATATGGCCTTATTGCACACCAACTGCACAGATAGTATTTATAGCAGGCAGCTGGAGAGGAGGGAGTTTTCCAGCATTTTCTGCTGCTTCTGCATTCCTGGGACCTTCCAGATTTCATTCATTTTCCATTTCCCTTGAGCTGCCGCTTTCTTCTTTCATCCTTGGAAAGGAAGCATAAACTTCCAAAAGTCTGGCCTGTGATATTGTGCATCAAATGATCCTTCATCCTTTAATATTCTAAAAATATTTGACTTTTTTAATATCTCTCTGTATGGATTGTGTTTATTCCACAGTAAACATGCCTTTATCTGTGATTTATTTGATAATCACGTGTTATTAGCGTGACACATTTATTTAGCATATACACATTCATACCGATTTTCACTCTAGGGCTGTGGGATCAGCGTCATAATAATATTGACCGACTATGGCTTCACAAACATATAATATATTATAAATATTATGAAATTTCCTTTAAATGTATGTTTTATTCCTGATGTAAGGATTTAGTCCAGGGGTGAGCAACATTTATTGGTCCATATATTATATTCTCATATTGCTCAACTTTAAGGGGCTGCATCATTAACCAGCACCCTGGATGCACCAACATCCACGGTATAGGTCAAAATGCCACCCCAGAAACCAAATACTGCATTCAGGGCAGACAATAATAGTGCATACCCGAGAGCAGATAATTATAGTACTTGAGACCCCAGAGCAGTGCTGCCAGCATCAGGACCCAGAGCAGTACAGTACAGCTTACAAGTACTTACCACTCCTCGGTCCTCTCCTTTATGTTCTGCCAGTGTCAGGAGTCAGGAATTCTCTCCTGGAGTGACCAGGAAAACAGTACTGTGGAGCCTGAGCCTGTCACCATTTTGATGGAGCTCGAAGTTTGGCTTGCAGATTCCACAGCCCTGTTCCACTATATCCTATGGGATTGTTCCATTGTTTTCTTTTGTCATTACCTTCATCTCTGTGCAGTTGCTGGGATTTTATTTTTCTTTAATTGCAGATGTGCTAGTGACCTACATTTGTACTTCAGGCATCAGACAGAGTTGCAGACACAAGCACAGCTCCCCTCCCCCTAAAACCCAGTTTGAGAATATTTTAGGTAAGGGCTCCTGAATCGGCTGTAGACTGCGAGGGGTTTATGCTTGATCCTTCCGCCATCTGCTAAGCAGTACTCCTACTCCATATACTGTCCGTCTAGTGCTTGTAGCTCTTTGTGTCTGGGTTTGCAAGTGTAGAATACATGAATCTGCAGCTCGTAAACAAATACATGCTTTCAGAAATCTTTATCTTAGGTTTCAATAAGATGGAGGCAAATAATGAACACACACCCACATAAATATAATATACAGGCAGTCCCCGGGTTACATACAAGATAGGGTCTGTAGGTTTGTTCTTAAGTTGAGTTTGTATGTAAGTCGGAACTGTATATTTTATCATTGTAATCCCAGCCAGAACCTTATTGGTCTCTGTGACAATTGGATTTAAAAAATGTTGGGTTGTCATAAGAATCAATACTAACACTAAAGCTTCATTACAGACACCTGTGATAACTGTTACAGCTGTTTATTGTAGCTAGGACTAAAGTACAATAAATTACCAATATCCAGAGGTCCGTTTGTAACTATGGGTCGTATGTAAGTCGAGTGTTCTTAAGTAGGGGACCGCCTCTATATGTGTGTGTATGTATAATGTCTGCAGTAGGGATGAGTCATAGAGTAGTGTTAATGGGATGATCTCTTCTGAAAGCAATGACATCACCATTCAATTTATAGAAAAGCTTATGGATGACTTAGTCCGTTATCATTTAGAAATCATAAGGGGTTGGGGGTCAGCTGGAGTCCTCCATTTCTTCTAAGGGGACAAAACAAACTACTACAACAGTACATTATAATATAATTAAAAGTTTATATATGTACATTATGATTTTATGGGCAGCATTATGCTAGTGCTTTACTAAAACCGAACGTCTACCCAATGAAGGAAGTATACTTGACACATGACACCCCCTAACCAGCCCGCTGATCCTCAGAGGGACCCATCAGTCAGTCTAAACCGCATTCAGACTAGAAGAGCATTTAGGATTTCTGCATTTAGGATCGAGCCCTACGTAAGCAAAATGCCCACAGTAGGACAATCTATTTCAGTGATGGGCAACCTTTTGAGCTTGGTGTGTCAAAATTCCCCAAAAAACCGAACATAACCCGGGTGGTGTGTCACCTTGACAAAAAAAAAACATAATTTTGTGATATTTATAGTTTAAATAACAAATAATCTATAATTATTTAACTTCTAGGCTACTTTAATCCTAAATTGTGTGATTGATCCTACCATGTACTACAGTCTGGCAGTATATGGGGATTCTCCACATCATCTACTTATTACAAGGTGCTGGACAATCTCTCAGCCTCCTGTCTAATGCACCTGGGCATGTAAGAGCCAAGGATGAAACTTAACTCTCCGGCGGCCGTGTGTCACTGAAAATGGCTATAGGTTGGCCATCACTGATCTATTTGGTAATATGCAGGTTGGCCTGCTTCCTATACATTACATATTTCTACTCAGATTTTTCCAAATATATACATTTCCATAGACCACATTTTGTTTTCTCTTTTAGATGTTGCACTACATATTTCCATTGGCCTGCAGCCGTATGCTGCGAGTACAATGTAATTATATGAAATATTGCTCTCCTCTTTATTTCCCTGGATCAAGACACTAACAGACTTTTCTGCATTCTCTTAATAGCCTCCCAAATTAGATTTCTTTCTAGGAAAAACTATACCCCAGTGATCATTAAGACTCACAGTGCTCACATATACAGCAGAGGATTCTGTTATTTAAACTTTTTATAACATCATGTATTATATTCTAGTCACATCCAGAGCTGCATTTAGAGCTTTGTAGATTGCAGTACTCTACTTGACAAATTGACCCCTAACAACAGGGTTGGCTTCTGGTTTTAGTAGGCCCCTGGGCGACAGAGCCTCAGTAGGCACCCTTTGCAGTGAACTCGCATGGCAGCATTGAAAATTCAGAAACTAAAGTATTCCTAAAATATTCCCTAGTTTATCATACAAAAAAGCCCCTTCATGGTTATTAAATATACAGCCTCCTTATGGTCATTTTATATAAAGCCACCCTCACCCCCTATGGATTCATTAGATACAGCCCCTCTCACCCCATGAATTCCTTTTGTACAGCCTTATCTGGGCCTCCCCAGGTGCTCTGCGCCCCACAGTTGCCCAGGTATGCCCAGTATTTGCACCAGCCCTGCCTAACATTAGAGGAACTATAAATGGATAATTCAGGGAGGGGATGTTCTGGAGAATCTTCTGGTCCAGATTCTGTTTTGATATTGCTCCTAAGATGTGAATGACAACTTCATGCAGTCTATTTGTATACATACAAGCTGTACATGGTGCTGCCAAGATGTAGTAACTTCCATTGTTCTCTGCACTGGGTTTTCACATCAAGCCACTTCTACAAATAGTTTATAGTCATGAGGCAACATTACCCACTTGCTACGGTTTTATCATAACTGAGGGTTATGGAAACCACTCAGATTTCTAGTGACTTGTGGTTATTGAAATTCCCTCAAGGCCTGGAATGCAGCTGTCTCTGAATGGGTTAAGGGGCTGGCTGCAAGAACCAGACCGCGCTTAATACAATCAGAGTGGAGTCGATGGTTTCCGCAGCCTCTCGCCGCTGCTGAGCGTTTAATTATAAGTGAGGTGACAGATCTCAAGAAACTTTTATTCTTTTGTTTGCAAACAAGAGTTTCTAATTACAACTCGGCAAAGTAGAGATCCAGTGTGGCCGACACTGCCGGTTGAAACATCTTTCCACATTCCTATTTTTTACCATGGCACCACACCAAGGCATCTACACAGCAATGCTGTTACCCGATGTGCACTACCAATTGAATCCAGATACAGCAAATCCTCAGTAATAGATTACTAGAGGCTTCTTCATTGGTTGGGACATACAGAATATAAAGGAAATTTGCCACCAGATTGTACACCAATAAACTACCATTTCAGACCCCTATCTTCAGTGCTATAGAACCTAGAAACATGCTTTTGATGCAGAAAGAGGAGATTCCTATCTTTAATATGACACCAAAAGCATATTTCAGGTGAAGATAGGGGCATCTGAAGTGTCACTCCCCTGCAGCCTGTAAACTTGACTCATGTAGTTATGACTCTTCTCTGCTCATTTTCATGTGGCTTTGGAGGAGATTTTTATCAGGTAAACAAGTGAAGGAATTCTAGAAAGGACATTTTATATCCTACCTGAGAGTGCCAGTAGTTTAGTGGGGTAAAAGCTGTTGACAAAGTCCCTTTAAGGGATAGTTCAATCCAGTATATGGCACCACAAATATTTGTGATGTGTGTATAGATTTGTTGATTGAAGATCTTGGCTGCACTACAATATCTATCTACAATGGACTCGTATATCTGTTTTTTTTTTGTTCTGGGTCCATTTGCTGTAAGCGTCAAATCGGTTATGTCAGATTTATTCATTGTCCTTTGGTCCCCGTCAGGCTGTTCTATTTCAGTATTGCTTTTTTCTCTGCTGGAATATTCCGTGCAGAAGAATGCGGTAAACGAACATGTATCTTTTAAACCCGCTTCTGTGGCCTACGGATGGAATATTGCCCTCCTATTGTGCCCCATATTAGGTAAAGACTTTCTTTTGTGGCATGCTCACAAGATAATGTCCCCAAATTTACCTCTGATGCCCACTGAATGTCCCGTTGAATCTGAGACTGGGGAGATGTACTGTAATTATATACCAATGTTAAATATTCAGGTTGTCCAAAGGGCTGTTATTACTGAGTAGTTGACCACAGGACCCTTCTTCTGGGGTTGGATAACACCTTGTTAAATGACATACGGTTGGCGCTGACAATGAGTGGTATAATAATATGATGCAGTCTGTGATTATTATAGCATGGAGTCCTTGATGCTCTGAATGAGTCAGATATAATTGGAAAAAGTGAGGAGCAGCGTTTGGAAGGAATCGTACACCTCTGGCTTTCTCTTTTGGATACAGAATGTTCGCTGTGAGTCACCATTATCCCTAATCCTTTCAAACCCATCCTCTGCAGCTGCTTCCATATCCCCCGGGGAGGGGCGTTATCGCCTGGCAACCAAGTGCCAGGGTAATGTGTTTCTGTAGTGGGTTCTATTTATACCCCCCACCTCCGTCCACCATGTGCCTCTGCCCTGAGTGTCCTGCTGTGCACGGCCTGATCAGTTCACGTCATTGTAAAGAGATAATATACAATTCTTTCTTGTATCACATTATGTACAGTCAGTAGCACAGTCCTGTGTTGATATGGGGGAAATTTATCACTGCCACCGTTTTCTGGCGTAGAATCGGTGAAATAATCGCAAAGCGATGATGCTCAATCTCCCATACAGTTTGTATGTTTTTCCCAAGTTTTTTTGGGCTTTCAATAGGTACTTTTTCCCACACTGCAGACGTTGAGTTTTTCATTTGTTTTTCTTACTAAATTGATCCTGTTGGGTTATCTGTGATCTTGTGTGATTAAGGAGCAGTACACATTTTTGTCATTTTGTCATCTTTTTGCTGTTTTTTATAGTATTCAATTCATTTTTCCCTCTCTCTGTGGGTCAGATAGTAGTAGAGTTAGGCCTGTTAAACATGTTGCAGCCCATGCATAAGTGCCATATGTCGGTACGATCCCAAAGAAAGGAATATAATGCAAGGACATTCCCTCTGCCGGCTGAACAGCCGTGCCAAAACTGTATTAACTACAGTTACTCTTTTACCCTAAAAGGGCCCATAAGTCTACATTCACACCTCGTTTATTCCCGATGTTATTCTCCTGTGATGGGATGCGATGAATTGCTGCTGCCAATATATGAGGTATAAAAGTTGATGGGTGGTTTGGGTGGCTATAGGCCCCTAGAAGCCATATTCATTACTGTTCACTATGGTGATGCGTACGTCTGCAGTGGACTGTATATAAGGGCCTTGAGGCAATAACAAATTTAGTTAATAAGGTGCACAAACCAACTCCAGAACTGGATTCTTCACAGTTTTCTAGATCTCTGCTTGCTAGCATTCACAGGAAGCTTCATTGTTTACTTCCTGTGGATAACAACCAGCCCATAGTCATGTGATGTCACACAGGTGCAGGGCTCTTTATATCACACAGCTCTGATTACGGTCTGCCATGGTTTACAGCTAATAATGATTGTCACCAAGTCATGACGGGGGTACATTTACCATTAGAAATGAGATGTAAGAGATGCTATGTTATTTTTCCTTTTAGGAACACCATTACAAGCAATGACATGTAACATACTCTCCTTCAATCAGTTTTGTGATAAAGAATTTTTGTAGTTTCTCTCCTTGAACTGTAAGGGGTTTATTAAACCAAATTTATGGCTCATGTTTTCTTAATTTTCTCCATTGTTTCTTGTTTTGTCAAATTTGAAGACATAAGTAAAGTAATGACAGATCTTATTGGAAGTGCATTGTCTGGCAGTGAAATGACATTGATCATCCCCTGTGCCTGTCTGGCAGCATGTGCTCGCAGGAGTCAGCACTCTCAGGATACGTGTATAATTGGCAGCTAGGAGTCAGCAGTCCAGCTGCAGTTTTTATGTCAAATTGGGTTCTTGTGTTATTTCTTTTATAATGTTTATAACCTTCAATTTTTATGGGAAAATATTCACATCGGAAATGCATTCAGTCTCAAATATGCTTAAGTAAGTGACACAGATTTCATATCCCTGTGGTAAAACTAATTTTTATATACCAAACAACAGGACACAGATCTATCAAGGTTTTTTGTGGAGAATACTCACCGACATTATGGTGACCATTATATGTATGATGGAATATTGTCGTTTGTTATTCCATCGAGGTTATACAATCAATACTTCCTATGAGTCTATTTCATCCCCATACCAAAAAGTTTGATCAAAGCAAACCACTAAATCATATCCTATTTTCTTGGTGTATGTTAGAACATAAAATGTGACAAAATGCGAATAAGGTTTAAAGTCCTCGAGTTTCCTGTCATTGACCCTTCATATTGTTTTGCCTATAGATAATGTAGATCCAAGCATTTCTTTTATATCTCTAATGACTCCCTTACGTGTTCTTTCGGGCTAAAAGGGCAGTGTCTGAAATAGAGCTTACAGTTTGGCAAGTACGGCTATTTCTGGTGGAGCGGAGATTTCCAGGGAATCACAAGGACACTACATCTGTTAGGAAGCTTAGCACATACCAGGTGGCAGCCTGATCCCTGTGCCCGTCCATCAATTCCCGGTAGACCTTGTCTTACCTGCCCTCGTTTTATCTTCTTGACAGTGAATATTAATTTTTTAAGTATAAGTCTGGTCACATTGTCATTAAAAATTTTAAACTGTTCAGGTAGATAGTAACTCTTTATCCTGGTATTTTACCCCTGGTTTTACTTTTACCCATATAATTATGATTACACTACACCAAAAACATCCCACCTGCTATGGTACAATATGCAGTGAGGGTGCCATGTATGTGAAGCAATGGGTGAACCATAACCACTGGATGTGGGCCCATGGTTATCATTGTGGCCTTCAGCTGAGTGTCTAGGTAGTGGAATTGTCATGTGTCATGGTCACAAAGTATTGATGTTAACCCCTTCGTGTCTATGCCATTTTAGACCTTTAGGACCAGGCCTGATTTTTAAAATTTGCCCTGTGTCATTATAGGAGGTTATAACTTTTTGACAATTTAACATATCCAGGGGATTTTGAGATTGTTTTACCGTCACACATTGTACTTCAAAGTAATATTCAAATTTTGATGATATCTTTTGTGTTAAGTTATGAAAAAAACTTAAATTTGGCAAAAATTTCTAAAAATTCTTCATTTTCATAGTTCAAAATGTTCTGCTTTTCAGGCAGATAGTCATAGCACCCAAGTAACTTTATAACTAACATTTCCCGAATGTCTGCTTTATATCGGCATAGGGTTTTATGCATCTTCTCTCTTTTCTAGGTTGTTAGGAGGTTCAGAATTTTGGGAGCAATTTTTCTCATTTTTATGAAAAACGCCAAACCCTTATTTAGAGGCACCTCCTCAGCTTTAACTGACTCTGAGAGACCTAAACAGCAGTAAACCCCCATAAATCATCCCATTTTAGAAACTACACCCCTCAATGTGTAAAAAATCAACTTTAAGAAGTATGTTAACCCTTTAGATGCTTCACAGTGGTTAAAACAAAATGGAGGTCTAATTTGCAAGCTGTCATTTTTTTTAGACAATATATTAATTTTGGCTAAAAATTAAACCGTCACAATGTATTAAATTACAAAAAACTCCACAAAGTTTGATACCCAACGTCTCCCGAGTCAGAGGATGCCCCATATGTGGTGGTGACTGCTGTATGGGCGCACGGCCGGGTATAGAACGGAAGGAGGCGCCATTCAGAGCAGATCTGCAACGTCACATCTTACAGGCTATAAAATGTTTATTTTTTTGTAATTTGGACATATGGGGGATTATTTTTTTGTGGATGAGATCCACTTTTCAGGTACATCATTTACAGGGGGGCTCAATAGCCAATAATCAGATTTTATTAACTCTTTCTTGGTGATGGTTAAAAAAATCATTAATTCTTGTTTATGGTTTTTAGCATTTTTTTCCTCGGACATTCACCGTACCATAAAAATAATGTGTTATCTTTATTCTATGGGTCATCACGATTACGGCGATACCCCATTTACATGGCTTTTTTATGGTGAACTTGTTTTGCAGAATATAGAACTCATTTTGTGAGACATTTACTTGTTTTTGTATCGCCATGTAACAATGGGCAGAACATTTATATTTTTTTGTTTACAGCGCTGGTTTAGAGCTTATTTTTTTCGGGACAAGCTGTACTTATTCTTGGTATCATGTTGGGGTACATTTTACTTTTTGATCACTTTTTATGCACTTTTTATGCGGTCAGATGTGAAAATTTAATAATTTTTGTGAGGTTTTTTTGTGTTTTTTTTTACGGTGTTCACCGTACGGGTTCAGTGACCATTTTATTTTATTTGACGGGTTGTTACGGACATTGTGATACCCAATATGTTGTGGTTTTTTTGGTGATTTTCCCTTTTTTTATGTTTTATATGATTACTGCATGGGACGGGACTTAAGGGGACTTTTATTCTTTTTAAATAATTTTTTTTTAGTTGCACCTTTTTTTAAAACTTTTTTTTTACTGTTTTATTTTGTCCCAGGGTGGGACATGAACAAGTGATCATTTGATCACTTGTTCATTGTAATATGCTGCAATACTAATGTATTGCAGCATATGACATAGTCAGCCTATGCATTCTGCATAGGCTGACAGCTGCACTGTTAGATCGTGCACAGTGCACGATCCTAGCAGGCAGCTGCCATAGGCAGCCCAGGGGACCTGATCGTGCCTCTAGGTTGCCATGGCAACGATCGGCACCTCCGTGCCCTGCACGGAGGGTGCCGATCGTCGCGCCAATACACCATAGATGCCGCGGTCACTATGACCGCGGCGTCTATAGGGTTAAACAGTCGGGATCGCGATAGTCGCGATCCCGGCTGTTACTGCGGGATCCCAGCTACCGCGTACCGCTGGGATCCCGCGGCGATCGCAAGGGCTCAGCTTCTGAGCTCGGGCGATCGCCATGACGTGATTCTACGTCAAGGTGCGGGAACTACCCGCATCCTATGACGTAGAATCACGTCAGGGTGCGGGAAGGGGTTAAAGAGAACCTGTCATCAGAAATTGACCTGATAGACCACTGCTAGTATGTTGTCAAGCAGTTGAAAAACTTCTAGGTCATGTTTCTTTCAAGGCACAACGTGGTGACATCATCCAGAAAATCAAGTTTGAAGTTAGATGTATAAAGTCAGGGAGGCACAGAGTGAAACACTGAAGTCAAGCTCTCCCTGCCTCTGAACACCTTTTTCCATGTAGTTTACATAATTGACCGGACTTCAGTAGATTTGATCAATGTTAAGGGGGATAGGGCAGGGAAATCTTGACTTCAGTGTTAAACTCTCCACCTTCTTGACTTCATAAAACCATCTCACTTCAAAGTTGATTTTCTGGATGATGCCACCACACCAGACCATTAAAGAAACATCATCTAGATGCTGCTCAACAACAAACTGCTTGTGGTTTATTAGGCCAATTTCAGATGACAGGTTCCCTTTAACCTAGTCCTGAGTGTCGGGCACTGATTTTGGATCCATAATTGTTTATGATTTTGGCAGAGTGACTCCATATCATCATTATGGCTCGTCTTCTCATTGCTTTTCACTCTTCTTCTAGGTATTCTCAATCCAAAGAACCCAAAGGAACCTGCTAAAAGTTTCAGCTTTGACTACTCATACTGGTCCCACACCTCGGTAAGTGGCCATGTAGCTCAGCCTTTAAAGTGTTGCAGAGGGGTTGGTGATGGAACCCAGTCTTGTGTTGTACTCGTTGTTTTGTGGATATGTTTAGTTAATGGTGTTACCTTCTGTTGTCTTATGTTTTGTAAAGTTTGGTTGCCCTTTTACAAGGGTATGCCTATTGATGATATACCTGTCTGTTTTGCAGCCAGATGATCCCTGCTTTGCATCCCAGAGCCGTGTGTACAATGACATTGGAAAGGAGATGCTGGAACATGCCTTTGAGGGCTACAACGTGTGTATATTTGCCTATGGCCAGACAGGTGCCGGCAAGTCCTATACTATGATGGGTAAACAGGAGGAGACACAGGCAGGCATTATCCCTCAGGTACATTATTGTGTTACTTGTGGACTCTTACTATTCTCAGCAGACTCTGACCCATATCCAAAGTGTTTTAACCATACGCAACCCTTGTATGTATTTATGCAGAGACTCATACAGTATATTTAGGGGTCAGAACTGTATCTTGGCATTTTTTCACCCAGGGCAAAGATTCAGTGGTGGGCTTTATCCAGAAAGACACACAGACTTTAATAATCTTTATTTATATAGTGCTTTACAAATCCTAGGGGACATATACAAATAAAATATTACTTTACAGAGTACGAACAATAATATGGAGCAATAGGAGTGAGGGTCCTGCCCACCAGTGCTCACATTCTATGAGGATGAGGGGGTGACACAAGAGGTGTTTTAAGAGCATGTTTGAAAGTTTGGATGGTTGGGTATTAGTCTGATAGACTAAGGATATTAGAATTGGTCAAGTTCGGGAGAAGTCTTGGAGTTGTGCGTGACCTTGATTTAGATCCTAGCTATATTCCACTGAAAATTGAATGTGATAAACATATTGCTCCACTGGGCACATACATAGTATAGATATATTACATTCTTTATCATGTACTTTTTATACACACATATAGAAATACCTACAGTATGCATCTTTGTTGGAGATTAATTGCTAGGGCCATCAGTACAAGGAACCCCACCAATCCACATAACAAGATGTCAGTGTCCAGCAGAGATTTAGCCATGTATGTGCAGCCACACAAAGACATTGAGACATGTCTGGGAGTTATTTATCATTAGGCAGCTCCCTGTGATGGCTCTACGTCTGCCTATGGAGCTCCGCTGCCCTTCAGATTTTTTAAAGTAGCACATGTCCTTAAATCTCTCTCTAAAAAAAAAAAAAATAATTGCAAGAAAAGTAAAATAATTGCAGCAGCACATGCATCGGGGAAGGGGAGGGGTTTATCGAGTGACAATGTTTCAGGGTTTTTTTTTTGCAATTATTTAAATTCATAATTCTGGTTTTACACAAGGTTGCACAAGCAGTGGTTCAATGTTTAAGCCACTATTGCGGAGGGACAAACTCCTTTGCAATATTTTAGCTACTCTTTTTCCCCACCAAAAAGTCAATGATAAATAACCCCCTTTCTCTCTATGCTCCAGCTCCATTTGATGAAACTCCCTATTAACTATCATTTCTGCACCTAGTATCCAGTATATTGCAGTGGAAAATGAAAGCTACATCATTTAACTGTGTTCTCCCCTAGCTTCCAATTTCATCCCTTTTTGTTTGCTCTCTTCTCAGCTATGTGAAGAACTATTTGAAAAAATCAATTGTAATAACAATGATGAGGTCTCCTTCTCTGTAGAGGTGAGTAGTTGTGTGATCATCATATCGGATAAAGAATTCATGTCATGGATATTATTTTTTCCTGACATCCATGTGTGCATTGCCATGATAACCCTGATTTTGCCAATGCAACCAGTCTAAATCTGACATTGTGTAATGAAAATTCCTTCTTGTGAGTTGACATCTTTATTGGATGGTATTATATTCAATATGTGTTCCAATAAAATAATTCAAAGTGAAGTTTTTTCTGCTCTGGGCAAGAGGTTGTCTTTTAGTACAACTTAACTGATAACCCATGGTATACACAATGATCATTCCTGCTCTTTTGCAATCCCTTAGCTGTATTGTTGTTCTGCTGGGAGCAGCTTATGTGATTATGTAAGATTACTAGTGCTGGAGATTTGGGTTTGTGGTATTGGAGCACCAGCAGGTTACACAGCTTTCTTGGCATAAGCAGTTCCATCACTACATTATGTAGAGAATGCTGCCGCATGGGGTCCAGATAATTACAGATTCCTATAACCAGGTCATTTCTTTTATCTACGTCAGAAATAAAAATAATTTGGTTTGAGTCACTACAGGACATTTATATCAAGCAGATCCCTGCATCCAGGATATAAGAAGATGATGTGAATCACAGGGCACCTCTGGCTATTAATACGCTCCCTTTAATCCAGTCAGCTCATTGCTGAATGATTCATTGACATCATATAGATACAACTTTATAGTCAGGATTATTTGGAGTTATTATTCAATTTAGAAAACATTTAGCCCTTTGTCATGAGCATGTTATTGCCTCTTCCTTAAAGTGCAGTAAAGTTTCTTTGGTTTGCACTCTTGTATTACTAAACAGTGAGTCCTATTACATAAAATTTTATATACACGCCTTACAATGAACATTGTGCTACCTCCTTCTACAAGGATAAAATGCTACTATTAGGAAGCATACACACTGCAATCAAACTATATATTAATCCATGTGTACTTGTCTCACAAGCTCCCTCTAGTGGTGGCTGGAGAATTATATGATCTAAAATAGATTATTGGACTTTATAACGAACATTCTGTAAATTACAGATAACTGCTCATTATTGTGTTTCCTTTTAGACACCTAATAAAGTCATTTTTCAGTTCCTCTAAACATGGGAGAAGAGGAATATGAATGATGACATATTAACGTTGCAGCATACAGAAGGGATTGGATTTAGTTCCTTAGAATTCATTAGACTGGATCTTCCTTTCCAGCATTACCTTACAACTTGCTCTGTCAGCATCAAACACATTCATTATTTATAGAAATTGATTTCCTTTAAAATCCTTATATAACTATTACTTTTTCTGTGAGACATGTAAAGGCATGTGTTCCCTCTACCAGTTTTAAAGCTTGACCCCCATCCCCCCACATGAGACAAACCTTCGGATTATTAACAAATGAAGCCCTACAGCGGCGTTTAGTCCAGAACACCTCACTGTGTGACCAGTGTAACATACCAGCCTTTTTTTAAGCTGTTTGACACATACTGTTTACCCAAATTGTATATGTAACAGGTACATTGCAGAGGACACAGACCACTGCATTGTGGGAAAGCATTGTTATGGAAAGTCTAATAGACTTGATTTCAATAAGCCGTGAGTCTTTTCTGTATACAGATATAAATTTGCTCACGATTCTCCCAGATGCAGGGTTTACCACTGATGATTATAAGAAGCAATTGTAGATCCAAATTTTCCTAGTGAATTATTCATTGCTTCCATCTAAAAGTTTAATGCATACATTTCTAATGTGCGGCTATGAGCCAAATAGCTTCTAACTATTAAGAAAATTCTTTTTATCAATTTTTTTTACAGTGATTTTAAATTTACATTAGATGAACCAACCAGGCTTTAAATGAGAATGTACAGTTATTTCTATTGGATGTTTGTCTTGTTAGCAGTGAATATAAATGGAAGAAAACCTGCATATATTTTAAAGACACAAAACCTCCATATAGAGTGCAAAAAAGCCCTGTGTGGTTTCTAATCACGGAGTAATGTGTTTCTCTACTTACAATACATCCTATTTTGTGTGTTGTGTACAAAAGATAAGAATCAGACTATGAAAAGAGTTTCTTTGCAGCCTGTGACATAAATACACATAGATCTGCAGATGAGCTGGAAACACTGAAAACCAGATTTTTAAACAAGATTGTTTTATTAATATTTTTTTCTAAGGGCTATAAAGGCATTAAAGTGTACATATCATCTATATTTTCATCTTTGAGCTTCTTTAATATTTCAGATTGTAGAAAGGACGGGGTCTGCTAATTAAGATGCCACTAGACATTATTTATGAGATAGAGACATAGAGATTCTGAGTATTATTTCTCACTTTCTCACTGTATTATTATGTTGCTTGTAGGTTAGTTATATGGAAATTTACTGTGAACGAGTCCGTGATCTGCTAAATCCTAAGAACAAAGGTAACCTGCGTGTTAGAGAGCACCCACTACTTGGGCCCTATGTAGAAGACTTGTCTAAGTTGGCTGTCACCTCATACACGGATATCGCTGACCTGATGGATGCAGGAAATAAGGCCAGGTGGGTGATATTGGTGTGGTTACCTATCAAGGATAGTAGTAAATCTAACTTTACTACTTTTTAGAGACAACTACTCTATTTAGGTTGCCCATTTCACATATATCTACAATGAGCCATCTAAAATCTGGTATCCGTCTAGCTTCCATTAGTGTTGGTGGTCAGTGACAATTCCGTGTATTACAGCGGTTGTCTGGTTTTTAAATTGATATCCCCCATCTTCAGCAGTTCCAACAAGTACCAACCCCTTCATTTCATACACTGCTGATGCTCACCTGAGCTATGATTCACTATTTCTTCTTTTTATCAGGACTGTGGCGGCCACAAACATGAATGAGACCAGCAGTCGCTCCCATGCTGTCTTCACCATAGTTTTCACCCAAAGGAGGCTCGATGTGGAGACTGATCTTGCAACAGAAAAGGTGATCAGAGACGCACAGCTGTCATATATTGTGTGGTATAATACAGCACGTGCTTTTTTATGTCAAGGATAGTGAGATCAAATACACTTATAGGTTGACCCAGGTTTAGCTACCAGTGATATATTCTCCTAAGTACCAGTGTCATTAACCAAGCCATGTCCTTCTTTTCTACAGGTCAGTAAAATAAGCCTTGTAGATTTGGCCGGAAGCGAAAGAGCTGATTCCACAGGAGCAAAGGGGACCCGACTAAAAGTAAGTTTGGATTCTACATTGCACAATCTCATCGACCCAGTATCCGTATCGTCACTTCCTATAGTTATCCAGCAACATTATGAACTATTCAGGTCATTGCTCTTTCTTTGTATGTAGCCATTCTTTATCAATCCTTTATGAGGATTTTGATTATAGTCTGAGAAAAAAAATAGATCTGTAACATTAGTAAATGAGAAGCTTGGAGCAGTCACCCATTCCACAATTTTACATGTAATGCATCTGTACAATGAGAGGTTATGACTTTTTGGCTGTGAATTGATTTCCACCTTGCCTGCAGGGTTAAGAAGTGAGAAACATATTGGGAGTACAATGGGGCTCTATGGGTGTGCTTGTTTAACCCTTTTCAAGCTGTTTTGACCACATAACATGCTAACAGCAAGCATGACGAGTTGCCTTTAACCTAGGTTTTTAATGTTATTGTTAAAGTTTCTTGTTAAACCAGTTTTAAAATTGCCAAGTGTGTGCCCCATGGGTATTTATAGAAGTTCTCTTTCCAAAAAAGTTACTGTATTTAAGTGGCATCTGGGGCCTTGAATTAAAAGTGTAATGTTTTATGTGTTTCCAGGAAGGTGCTAATATTAACAAATCTCTGACCACTCTGGGGAAAGTCATCTCCGCTCTTGCTGAAGTGGTAAGTAGTTCCATAGTTTGTTGGAGGGTAATGAAGGGTGATCATGGAGTAAAGAGGAGGTTAAGCTGTAGGGCCTTTATTCACTGTGATAGAACTGAATAACTTGCCCTACACGTGTAAGGGTGCGGTCCGTTTAAAAACGCATTGGAATAGCTGAAGTGTGATTTGCCTAACGCAAATGTTAACACATATGTTAACTGCTGTTTAATTAGGCAAATCACTCTTCAGATATTTAAACGCATGCGCTAAACGCGACGTGTGACCGCACCCTAAGGGTTTAGCTATTTGTTAAAGTCTGCATAGTATCCTACCAGAGCTGTGGCTCCTACCATTTTTTTTTTCTTTTACAATTCATGCCCTCATTTCACAAATAAGTGTGAAGAGGAATGCTCCATACTTACCTGTCTTTATGTCACAGACCGTTCTTTAATGCAGAGCATGCTCATCTCACCTACTCTGTTTGGGTACTAAAAGATCACATTATTCCAATGTGAATGCAATGTTGTATGCAGACATATTCCTTGTGAATTAATTGTCTGCCTTTTATAAATAGAAAGAGTAACTTAACATTTGCAAGCAATTTGTTTATTTCAGAAATGCTAATTTCCAGAAATATCCTTCATTAAGTTAAAAGCTTGTCTATGCCCTTTTTCCGCTGTTTCTCCTATAGTGAGCAGTTTATCTGAAAGCCTTTTGAGGTCTGTCCACTTCAGACCTCAGATAAGGGGTCTAATGTTTTACTCTTTACATACCTAGAGAATATATCTCTTGATGAATCCATTCTCTCAGGAGATACAACTATATGTTATTGTCTGTAAAGACTAAAGTCATTAGTAACATGCCCCTTTGTCTCTGAGCTGCCAAAGGAACTTTAGGACTCATTTTGATCCATCCAGTAGTATCCCTTTACATTCTTTCTCAAGACATTTTTGTGTCTTACTATAGTTGAGCTTACTGCTACACCAATGGTTGATTTTATGAAATTCTACTCTATAAAAGTCCCTCTGTTTTTTTTCTTTACTTTTCTGTGCTGTGTGGGGGCTTAGAGGTCCACATTGAGTTACACACAGTGACTAATGGCATATATTATAATGTCTGTACTCTCCTCCTCCATGCTGTCATAACAGGATAACTGCCCCAGCAAGGTATGGCTCCTCCATATGAGTGGTGTGTCTTGTGATACTGATGTATATGCTGCTACCTTTCACCTCTTTAAGCATTTCATAGAAAAGATTGTATGCTATCATTGTAATATTTGAATTGTGTCATTCTAGACATTTGAGGCCTTCCTTTAATATCACCTTTGCATTTTAGAGCAAAAAGAAGAAGAAGACAGACTTCATTCCCTACAGAGATTCTGTACTGACCTGGCTTCTGCGTGAGAATTTAGGTATGAAATAGTGTAAATGAGCTCCTGCTTTGGGGCAATATTAATAGTGAAGTCATTCCATCTCCTCAGTGACTGAACATAACATGCCTTCTGAATACTGATCCAAAATAGTAGACTGTATGGATGTGGCTGTCGAACTATGGGACCTCAATGATTATATTGTCTTTTAGGTGGAAACTCTCGCACTGCTATGGTCGCAGCTCTGAGTCCCGCCGATATCAATTATGATGAAACACTAAGCACATTAAGGTGAGGGGAATGGAAAACTGTAAACAATGCAGAACACATGGTGCTTGGTGCAGATCGCAAGCATTTTAGGGCAGGTGGCCAGCTCCAGCTTTGCCATGCAAGGCCTGGTGTTGAATTAATTCGTACATAATTTATCGGTAATCATTTTTGGGGGCTGACCATACATTTGTTAATAAAGCATTTCATAATGATGTTTACTTCTACTGAGCACATTTCTAAATGTCTCTACACAGGTTTAAGCATTGTATGTAAAATGTCATATAGCTATTTGTGTAATGTGCCGGTGTCTTTATAACAGATATGCAGATCGAGCTAAACAGATCAAATGTAACGCTATTATTAATGAAGATCCTAATGCTAAATTGGTGCGTGAACTTAAAGATGAAGTTACCCGTCTTAAAGAACTATTGCGAGCCCAGGGCTTGGGTGATATCATTGACAGTAAGTAAGATCTAGAAATTCACTTGAAGTTTCTGTGTCTCCATTTTATACTCAAGATCTTTCCAGAATCTCTCAAGGTTAAAATGCTTAAAGAGAAGGAGTCATGTATGTATAATTGTTTTCTAGGTTATGAAGAGTTTACCTATTGAACAACTCTTCTGTGCTTGGGAGATCTTTTTCATGTCAATTTTTCTCAAAGTGAAGTGTTACTAGTGACAGTGAAAACTATGGAAAATACACACTCTTTTCCCTTACTGATTTCACCAATTACAAGTGTTATCTGTTAAAATGCCACTTGCGCATGCATGCCCCCATTTTGTGGAGGAATGGAGTTCCCCGTTATGTCATAGGGGAGTGCTGATTCCCCCCAACAGCCGCTGTGGTTGGTAAGGGCAGGGACACATGCCCCACATTCACTTAAATGCTGCATGTGGCTTGGTCAGTGACATTGAAATAGATAACACCCATGATAAATGCAGGTAGTGGGTGTTATTAGCACTGTTGTTGAGCTGGTCCCAGACGAGAAGTGGCAGAAGTGTTATATTCTGGAAAAAAAAAACACTATTAACAAACACTCTACTCACCATAGAGTTTTGTCATATACTAAAAGTTCCTTCCATCTTGTCTTTCCTCCTGCCTTCCATCAGTTGATTCTATTGAAGACAATTACCCTGGAGTGAAATGTGTGTACAGTATATCAGTGATCTTACTTTTTATCAACCTTGCTTTTCTGCCAAGCAGCTCAAAACTGAACCTTGCATGCCAGCACAGACTGCATGAAAATCCCAGACAGAATACATGAAGCTTACACTGAAAATTTGGTGTAATTGGGGTATTTAATAAGTGGGCTCTACTCAGGAGTTGTCTGTGTAATTTTCTTTGGTATAAGTGGCCATTTCATTAAACATGAAAGTGAGACATAGAATGCATATACGGAGCATTTCTTAAGGCTTGATTGTGTATCAGAATTGCATAATTGAAGTGAAAATATTGGTTATTTCTCCCAAATTTGCACATATTCTTTCTTTAATTTAAAGAAGTTTACCACTCCTTTACATAAATTGCCCATTTGCCTTTACTGCCTTGTACATAATTCCTGAAGTGATTCAGCAGTCCTGCTACTAACTTACATATGAGTGCAGACCCTCTTTGCTTCTTTCTTTACATCTCTGAGCTCTGCTGAATAGGAGGAGCTGGAGCAAGGGGAAGAGTCATCCTGCTCCCTCTCCCACCCTTCTTCCTGTTTCTGTTAGTGTGGATGTGTACAGGCTGTAAAGCGACTTCATATGGAAGACTTGAAGCAGAGACAGAAGCTATGTGTGTATGCAGAGGGCAGCATACTGAAAAAGGGCTGCATCTTTTAAAGGAGGCAAAAACACAGATTAGACATGTCTAATAGAAGAGATTTATTGAAAAGTGGCCCTTTAACTTCTTAATTGTTGAACATTTATAAAACATGTTTAAAGGATCTGTCTGAGATTTCTGCCAATTATGAAATTCTCTGCTGCTGCGCTAAGGAAACGAATTGTTCTGCTGGATAACCTTGCATGATGGCTTTGCAATCTCTTACCAAGTAACCACCATGTTCTTGGCAGTGGCGCCTAATGATGGACCTTTTTCTGTTTGCAGTTAGTTAATGAATTACCTACTTTATTTATTTTCTTAAATAAGTTTTCCAGTCGTATGCAAATAACAGAGCAAAAAAAAAAGTTAATTTCTACAGCTTTATGGGCAGAACCATTTTTTAATTTTGCCCTGAATGTAAACATTGATGTTAACAAAGATTTTAAAATAAGGACATATGCACACAACCATATGGTGGCCTGGAATACGGTCACAAATTGTGAGGCTGTAGACTGATAGAGGTCTATCCCACCTCACCACGATGCAGTGAGCACATAGTACTAGGTGCAGTTTGCCAGTGGAGTGTGCAGAGTCTGTCCATTTGCAAATTATAAAAAATTCAAAAGTGTGGTGTACATATGTATTCAGCTCCCCTGAGTGAATACTTTGTTGGACCACCTTTAACTGCCAGTCTGTTGAGGTAGATCTCTTCCAGCTGTGAATTTTTGCCCATTTTTCTTTACAGGATAGCTCTTGCACAGCCACCTGTACATGATACCCCTAAATAAAATCTAGAATGTCCAATACTTTTAGAAGTCACCTTATTAATAAATTCTTAATATTATTAAGTACATCTGTATGTAATGTTTTTGAAGGCCTCACAGATTTGTTAAAGGACATTCGTGGACAAACAGCAGCTTACCAAAACACACCAGACAGCTCAAGGATATTGTTGTGGCAAAGTGTTTTTTCATTGTTAGGTTAAAAAAATAGCCCAATCTCTGATATTCTTATCAAATAAATTATATAGCCGCAAAGCACAGTCCTGCTCTGCAGGACATGTTTGCTCATTTGCATACTTTATCAAGTTATATTTCTACTAAATTTGGCCATTTGAAAATCATAAAAGATCTGTGGACCTGGGGATGGTAAGGGGAGGTGAGTTGTAATCATCTAAATCCTCTAAAATCTACTTTATAAGTTATGCTAATGAGCCTGAGGGCTTGTTACACCTTTCACCCTGCATTTTCACCACTTAAGCAGTGGGAACTGGAAATGGTCATTTATTTCTTTGCTCTTTCCATACTTAGAAGCAGTCATCTAGTAACTGGTGGCAGTCTTTTTAGCAGCTATCTTTAAAGGGGTGTTCCGGGAATATGAGCGTCTGATACCCATGATGATATAAATAAATTAATATAACAAAACTCAATGTCGTTAGTCACAAAATGGAGCTTTAATAGTTTGATTTTATGATTTACTAAATTTATGGCCTCTATAAAGTATGCAGAGTTATCACCAAGACGGTCGCCACTGAAAACTACAAGTCCCATGATTCTTTAGTTCTCAGTTACTCCTCCTGTTTATTATGCTCTGCTCCCTGTGATGATATAACAGACTGTGCTGCTCTGTTACCATAGTAATGATGTGTATAACTGCCATCATTGCACATTACCTCACTGAGATGATGTCTCCCTACAACACCGGCCATACTGTACGCACTGCAAGCAATGGACTACAGCCAAACATAGTGGTGCACCAGGCAGGTGCAGGACATGTCATGTGGACATGTGACCAGTGGCCATCTTCTGTCCTGTGTATGCTCCGCGCAGGTGGAAATCAACGGACGGATTAAAGGGCCAGTAGCATATTAATTCTCCATTACAGTGTATGGAAACTGCATTTTCTGCTAAGGGAAGCAAAATTTTAAATAACAATTAATTACACATTAGCTTATATTTTGAGTAGCCTTTTGTATATGAATTATGCTTATTCCTGGAAATACCCCTTTAACTACACATACATACATAGATGCATGGAGGGCTGTCACACAATGATAGGACAAACGCCATTACTAGATGACTGCTTCTAAGCATAGAAAGTGCAAAAATATAAATGTATAAATTACAAGACATTATCTATATTTTCCTGTCAAACTATAAGTAAATTGGCTCCTTAGCTGATGCTGGTTTTATAACATTCTGCCTGAAGAATGTGACCCTATGTACGATCTGTTGGGCCCCTCCTGCTCTATAACATGCTGCCAGTAGACAGGACACAATTTACAATCTGCTCATTTTATCCTGCTCAATAACTCATTACCTGCAGATTAGAAAATAGTTTTGAAAGGTTAAATTTAAGCTTCATTTGCATAGGACTGGACAATGCTATTAAAATATTTTCTCTTTCTTGTTTTGCTCCCTATTTCTCTCAAAACAATTTGCGCTATTGCTAAATGCCCGAACACTACAAAGTTTTGTGCTTTTCTCTGCTTTATGCTCAGGTTCCTAATAAATTAATGAAATTGACATATTGGGATGTAACATTGTGCTCTTTTTTCTGTAAGACCCTATTATCTTGTCTAGGCTTTGTTCACATCACATTCATGATCTCTGTTTGACCTTTTAAGCCTGGAAGGCTTAAGTAAAACAGAGTTATCTAACTGATGCCATAGGGTGGCATCCATCACCCATCAGGTACATTAGGAGAGATTCATTATATCTTACTTGCCTGTTTTCTGGTGGAGAATGCACATGAATCTTCCCCTCCCTGCCAGTTTCCTGGCTTCTCCGACCTGCACGCCACTTTGGGCATGTCGCGGAGGGCTGGCATGAGCGTGAACGCCAGATATCCTATAGTCTCTGTTTGAAAACAGGCAGGCAGGAGTCTATAGCAAAAAAAATAAACATTTAGACTGTAAAATGGCCACCGATGGAGGGTCATGTGATCTGTAGCTGTCCATGAACAATCAACCTACCAGAGCCTTATGATTCATGAATATAAGATGATGGTCCTGGCAGTGCGATTGTTAATGGACAGTTAGAGATCACATGACCCTCCAATATATGGACAGGAATGTCTGGCCGATGAGGTAGAAGACAGGAGACTTCACATATCCAGAAGGCAGATCAGAGTTTTTAATAGATGTATATTGGTAAATTACCAAATATCCTGCCCCCACACTTTACAAAAACATGAGGTAAAGTGGCCAACCACTTTAAGGGCTGTGGTTTTCTGCTTTTCTTATAGCTTTATGCTGGCAGGAGCTACATTGTGTACAGTGAGCCCTTACAAGTCTATTGAACTCAATGGAGTTCCAATTAACTAAACTGTATGTATGTGAAATCTCCAAGCTGAGTATTTCGGACACCATCATACCAGTGCCTGTTGACAGTCCCAGCTGAATTACCTTTCCCTAAGGCCGTCTGCGCCTGAAGCAGATCCTGCGCAAGCACAGGGACTGGTGGAGGGGTGAGCGTAATCCGCCAAAGTATAGAACATGTCTCGTACTTGGTCGCGGTGCAATGATGCACTGTGTGCTCACCACGCGAAGTCTGGGAGCCATAGAAGTTTATGGAGGCCGACAACTGGTGACCAGACCACTGCCCCCAGAACTGCCTAGTGAATGAGTGAATGAATATCGGTAATTATTAATATTTCACAGTTTTTTAAAGTGTGACATGAACTAGGGTGTGACCTCTATGGAAGGTGTTCAGGTAGTATGGGATATGGCGGAGCACTCACTGTTACTTTTTTTTTTTATATTCTAAAGTTGTACCTTTTGTCATAACAACACCCCTCACCACTTCTCACTACCCTTCTCATATTCCTCACTTTCTTGTGCCTTGAGTTACTTTCTGAGCTGTCATCTTGAAATAAATGATGCAGTTTTGAGATTTCTCTCCTGTCTCTCACTGTGGTTTCCCTCTCTCCTTGTTCCTCTTCCCTTGGCTTTCCTTCGTCTAGCTCTTCCTTCTGTGGCCTGCCTACCTCTCACAGACATCAATGATAACCAGAACCTTAAGAATAAGTACTTGCTTTCCAATGAGAATCAACGACCTGGCCATTTCTCCACAGCCTCCATGAGCTCGCTGGCATCTTCTCCATCATCCTGTTCTCTTAGCAGTCAGGTGGGATTATCTACGGTTACAAGCATCCAAGAGAGAATCATGTCTACCCCTGGAGGAGAGGAAGCAATTGAGCGGCTCAAGGTAAGTGAGGATTGCAGAATGGACCTTAACCAACCATTCATCAATTTCCATCTCCATTATGTACAGAGATAATGCATACCATGAGGTTGCAGTACAGGGATCATGCACACGTTGAGGTCACAGTACAGCGATCTTGCATGCAGTGAGGTGACAGTACAACGATCATGCACGCGGTGAGGTTGCAGTACAGCGATCATGCACGCGGTGAGGTTGCAGTACAGCGATCATGCACGCGGTGAGGTTGCAGTACAGCGATCATGCACGCGGTGAGGTTGCAGTACAGCGATCATGCACGCGGTAAGGTTGCAGTACAGCGATCATGCACGCGGTAAGGTTGCAGTACAGCGATCATGCACGCTGTGAGGTTTCAGTACAGCGATCATGCACGCTGTGAGGTTTCCGTACAGCGATCATGCACGCGGTGAGGTGGCAGTACAGCGCTCATGCATGCGGTGAGGTTGCAGGACAGCGCTCATGCACGCGGTGAGCTGGCAGTACAGCGATCATGCACGCGGTGAGCTGGCAGTACAGCGATCATGCACGCGGTGAGCTGGCAGTACAGCGATCATGCACGCGGTGAGCTGGCAGTACAGCGATCATGCACAAGGTGAGCTGGCAGTACAGCGATCATGCACGCGGTGAGCTGGCAGTACAGCGATCATGCACGCGATGAGGTTGCAGTACAGCGATCATGCACAAGGTGAGCTGGCAGTACAGCGATCATGCACGCGGTGAGGTGGCAGTACAGCGATCATGCACACGGTGAGGTGGCAGTACAGCGATCATGCACGCAGTGAGGTGGCAGTACTGGAGTCACTCTACAGTAATTATGTACACCATGTTATTATAGTTTGCCAAAAAAGCAAAAAAAAAATGTAATGCTGATGTGAAGGGTTAAGTAATGAAACTAAATTTGTTATGGGATCACCACCTAGTGGCTGCAATGCCTGCTACCCTTGTAGATCCGCTGTGTGTATACTTATTTTAACCACAAAACATAATGAAGGGCTAATTTACAATAGCCTGGCCAAGCGCTTGTTTCATTTCATATATAAATTTGATGTAGACTTGCTCCAGAGTGAACTTCCATACTGGCTGCTATGACATCACATATGCATCAAGCATCTCATATGCCCCAGGAGTGGTCTTAGCAGATTTTGTCTGATAAATCAATGATAAAATCTCTCCTCTATTGAAATCCATGGGGCTTGCTGTGTCCATATATGGGGAAAAAAGAATCAACACGAGATGGTCATAATCAGTGTCCTAAAGCCTGACAACAGATGTTGTCTGTTATGGGAGTACATATAGAAATCTTTGACACGTCTCCTATGGACACTGCAAGATGCAGTATTGAAAGAATGTGAATTGCGTTCTAATTATCAGTGTCTCAGCAAAAGTTATCCATTCGTATTTTGTACTGCATTTCCTTCTGTACCTCTTGTGCAATATATGAGCACTAAGCTATAGATGAATCCATATAGTGTGACTTATTGATCACATACTATTAACCATATGCTAGAATGTTGACTTTTCCCTTAAATATGAACTGTAGCATTCCATTTTACAGCCTGTTTGCTCTTTTACTATATCCTGTTTTGAAAACTCCTTCAGTTTAATTTTGTAAATTTCCAGCTCATGCAGACCCAGAAGGTTTGGCCTTTCAAAATGGTTCCATCAGGTTTTCAAGTTTTTTTTATAGCTTTGGGCTTAAAACATACAAATCTTCTCAGTCCAAGAATCCCAGTCCATGTAGTTGCTTTGTCTCACGAACCGAACACTGACGGGACTCCAAGCATCATAGTTTTTTTTTATATGATGCATGGAGACCCTGTTTCTGTGCATGACAGTAGTGCCAAATTCTGAACATAATTGCAGTGATATTGTCTGGAGGAAGAGACTCTTTGCATCATTCTTAATGATTTTTAGAGCCACTTTCTTGGAACAGTGTTTGGTCCATGAAATCCAGCCACCACATCTGAAATTCACAGATCAACCAGGATCGTGTGCTCTTAACCTATCTACAATGGCCTGTAATTTTGGGCATGCAGATAGCATTCACCATTTCTTTCTTTCTACGGATGGACCTTAAAGAACTATGGTCGCCTGTGGTTAAATTAATGCCCAGCCAATATATGGATCAATAAGATTTTCAGTCATTTTCATTAATCCCAGCAGCATTATATTACTTTTGCAATATAATATGTCGAGGTGGCTGAAGGGATGTTTGGGGTCAGCTCTCCCCCCCTCGTCTTCACCCTGCCCCCATCCTTCAGCTCCCAGGACAGAGACTGCACAGTCTTGATGGCTAACAATTCTCCTATTGTATGCAGCATTGTAGTGGCTCAGGGTTTTGTACATTACATTTATATGCAGAATGCAAAGAATAGACTTATTCTTGGATGTTATTTCCACAGCGATCAGATCACGCCATATCAGTGCCTGATATAAACAGGAACATCACCATAGTCCCTATTCTAAGTGCCGGCTTTTCTGAGCTTGTGTAGTTAGCATCTTCTTACCGCATTTTATGTTTACTCTCCTAGTGATAACCCAGACCGGGTTATGCAGTTCTGAGATTGTCAGTTCCTTAAAAACTTCAGTGAATGAAAACCTTCCCAGTTTACATGCAGAATGTGACCATATGTACAAGTCTTGGTGACCACACCGTTGCATGCATAAACGGGACAGATCTTTACCTTCTGAAGGGAAAGGAATGGGGATTATATGCTCCACACACTTTGAGGCACAACATATTAAGGTTACAATTTCTGACTTTTGAAGGCTCTCTAAACAAAGGCAATGTTTTCTAGAAAGTTGTCTGAGTATGTTATAGGGCAGTGTCTCCTGTGGACCACACATCTCCAGTGTCTCCATGTGCACAAATGGCAGCTAAGATATGTCCACCATAGTGAATTGTGTATGGTACGGGTTTCACACACCGTACCATGCCGTCATCAGGAATATGGCCCCACGACTCCCTTTGGAGAGAGGAGGGGTGAGGAATACACGCTCCTCCCCTTCTCCAGCTAGCGGTATGCCTGTAAATTGAGTGAGGAAAGTTATAGCTCACATCTATGCTGCTCATTTCAATTTATAGTGGAGACAGCCAGAGATCCACCAAATGTATTAAAATGTATATTTGGCCAACATTAGACCAAAAAATTTGCAGAACTTTTCCCAGTACAGTATTCGGTTCCATGTTTGATTCATGCATTAGAATATAGATGAGCATAAACATTAAAACTTAAGAGCACAGCCAGACATTACAGCATCCATATACAGTGAAATTGACAGCAGGTATTACCTGATGTATTGCCTTTTACCTTCACTCAGTTTCATCGCAATTCCATTCACTTACATTACTTTAGTTGCTGCCAAAATTGCCCTGTAGTCACAGTCTTAAACCTGTGAAAGGACATGTCTGACTTTATCATTTCTGATCTTCTACCAGGAATCTGAGAAAATAATTGCAGAACTCAATGAAACATGGGAGGAAAAACTTAGAAAAACAGAAGCTATCCGGATGGACAGGTATGACTGAGCTGTGGCACGGAAATCGTAGATTTAGCCTTCAATCCTGTGAGGTTCTCGGATATAAAATCTACTGTCTGATTTCTGCGGCTCAGGCCCATGAAAAATGACCACTGAAGACGGGGGTAATGCAGAAACTGATTTCTCACACCATTCCCTTTCAGAGAGGCATTACTGGCAGAGATGGGGGTGGCAATTCGAGAAGATGGTGGAACATTAGGAGTCTTCTCTCCTAAAAAGGTAGAGATTTTACTTAAAAACTATATGTGCACAACTCAACATCTGCTCTTCAGCCTGTTCATTGCTGGCTGAAGTTTCATAGACAATACATCATTTTCTTTCCAGAATATCCTGCTTCTATATAAAGTTACTTATTTTATTGGCTCAGTATTGCTATGTATATTGGCACCAATTTCCAACCTGAATCATTTTTTAAAGGAATCTTTTACCTGGACAAGCTTCTGCTTCTTTCAGATATTTCAGATGTAATGTGTGTGGATGGATTGGTAGAATACATCTGTTCTGCTTATGATACACTCTTTTTACACGGAAGTCTGTGTAGTCTCCATGCTCAGATCTTCTTTCCACAGGCTTTATTCTTAAAGGAAATCTACCACCAGGAACAAGGATTGTAAACCAAGCACACATACGTGCTAGTGTGTGCCCCATCTGATAGGATCTGCTCTCCTTTAGTTTTTGTTTTTACAAAAAAAGGCTTTAAAAATTATGAAAAATTAGCCTGAGGGGCTTCTAGGTCTATTGACAGCAATAGAGCCCGGAGCCCCTCAAGTTTATTTGCATAATTTTTTTATCCTTTTGATTTAAAAACAAGGGCATAAAAAGCTTAAATAAGAGCATATGTTACCAGAGGGGGCGCACACCCCTGTATGTAAGCGGCATGGTTTACAATCCTTTATCCTGGTGGTAGATTTGCTTTAACTGTCCTTTCATTTCTTCCCTTCATCTTGCATGTCATTCTCCTCCAGATTTCCTCCCTGTTTTTTGATGACTATTTTGACTCACTTTCTGCAGATCAGGTCTGTTTCTGTAATCAATTCATGACCTTAGTAGTGGCATTCCCATATTAGACTGATTTGTAATTGACATTTTGTAGTTTTATATATGTGTTTAGGTGACTGTTTTCTCCATTTAAAGGGGTTATTAAAAAGGAACCTGTCAGCAGGAGCCCTTTTTCTGGCTTTCCCATGTCCCCATAGAGATTACCGTAGTGAGGATATTAACAAAGGTTGTTTTTTTTTAAAAAAAAAAAAAAAAAAAAAGTATTTTTCTGATGAAAAGAAAAGTTACATGAAAGTTTACCTTTTTCTTTGCTGATCGGTGTCCTATGGGAGTGGCCAGTGAGAAAAGGTGTCCCCTTCACTGCATCTATTCAAATTTAAAAAAAAAAAAAAAAAAGCCTTCTCCCTCCTATCTCCGTCATTTTTTAAAATTTGAAATAGACGCAGTGAGGAGTGATTTTCCCGAGGGGGGGGGGGGGGGGCAGAACAACTCATCACTTGTCACTCCCATGAGATACAGGGCACTGATCAACAGAGAGGAGGGTAAACTTGCTTCTAACTTTTTAACTGAAAAAGCCAGTTTTATTATTAAAACTCTTGGGTACTTGGCTATTCTCTATAGGGAAATCAGACAAAGAGTTCCTGGTTACAGGTTCCCTTAAACTATTATACTATTATGGCTTCCAGTCTCATAGCTGATGTAGATAACTGGGTTTCCTTGAAAATACTTAATGTGATAGATACATCTTTCGAGCCATTAGGCTTATTTTTCAATAACTTAAAAGGGTATTTCCATTACAGTAAATAAGTGTTATCGTTTGAATAATGAAATGTTATGCCAACTATATTTCCAAAACCTCCATTGTTTTCTAGATCTCTGCTTACTGTCATTTTGTAGAAAGCTTCATGGTTAACTTCCAGTGGATAGAAAACAGGAGGGCTGCTCGTTATAACACATGGCTCTGATTACTCTCTATGATCTGTATGAGCATGGTCAGATATCTGTACACTGGAAGTAAACATAGAAGCTTTATATAGAATGACAACAAGCAGAGATACAGAAAGTATATTGGAATATTGTATAGAATTTTTAATTATATAAACAATAACATTCATTTACCAAAATGGCAATACCCCTTTAATTACTTTCATCCTCTACAAGAACCCCTTTAAATGTTTATAAGTAATACCCTTGGCTTTATGGATTAATCTGTCTCTGGGTGACGCCTATTGGTACAGATTGTAGATACTTTATGTACTACCTAGAAATTTGTCTGTAATAGAGGCCTTCGCATTTTCCATTGAAGAGTTCTCTATGACTCTTCAGGTGATGATGAATTCTGGGATTTGTAGTTCACCAGTTTCAAACATCTTATATGGGCCATTTGTAGCTATAAAGAAACTCTGCATATATTGTCATTTTCATTCTTCCTTTCATTGGTCATTGTCCCTTTCTGTCTCTGTCCTGGCTGGTTTCACGCAGATCTCTTCTCCCAGCCTCTGCGACCTAATGGCTGACTCTTCTGGGGTCTTCTCCCCAAAGAAGGTTTGTTGTAGCGGTTAGATCCTCCTAGGATAGACATCCTCCACAAGAGAATGAATGTGCTGTTTCTGTTCAGATTGTGATTTTTACCAATGATGGTGACTTTTTACTTTGTCATATACACACACACATAAATTAGGCAACCTGCTTATATTTGTTGTTCAGGGTAGAAACCTCTTTGAATCTTTTACTGACCCAAAATATCTTATTTCAGACTCCGCATCTTGTTAACTTGAATGAAGATCCTCTCATGTCAGAGTGCCTTTTGTATTACATTAAAGATGGTATAACCAGGTAAGTTCTCTTATAATTGTCCACAGCTGCATTCATAGCTAATTTTTTGCCGTCCTTTATAAGGATACTCTGGGAGGATTCCCAATGTGTTCTTACAATGGAGTGCTGCAGCATGTACCACAGTATGCTCATACAGTGAGATACATCCTCAGCTTTAGCTGCTTCCCCCCCCCCCCCTCAAAGTGGGAGGAGTGAACATCGAGTGATTTGCTGCTGATGACGATCCAGTGGTCACCAGGTGTGGAACTGTCCTCATTTGGACTGACACATCACTATGGAAACTCCGACAGCAGTCGATCAGTGGCGGCTGGGGGTGAATGCAATACAGTTGCATCCGTCCCCCATAAGCTTTTATGGCCTCCGCTGAGCGTATACTACTATCACTACTATCCATCGGATTTCTGTGCTTTTTCATTTAGCGTATTCTACTAGATGTGACGTACATTTGCAAAAAGGATTCCTTCGCCTGCCAGTAAATGTGTATGGACGCGTTCACAGTATATTTCATCAGCTTTACTGTTGTGTGCGCTAAACCTGTGCAAAAAAAAAAAAAGATCTGAACTTATCCTAATCCTGGCTATATGGTTGTCAAAACAAATATTAATATTAGTCCTTTTATCTGTAGGGTTGGTCAGGCAGATGCAGAAAGACGCCAGGATATTGTTTTGAGTGGCGCCCACATTAAGGAAGAGCACTGCATATTCCGCAGTGAGAGGAAGCCCACTGGAGAAGGTAACTATTTTTTTCTTTTGCCTTCATTTAGCATTTAGGGATAGATGGATGATATTTTGTACCACATCTCTATAGACAAAGCTTTAGTAAGTACATATTGGGTTGTATTGGGATGTTATAGACTAAACTTGAGAAATCCATTGTTTTCTTTTGCAGTGATTGTTACTTTGGAGCCTTGTGAACAATCTGAGACCTATGTGAATGGGAAAAGAGTAGTTCTACCGGTGCAGCTTCGTTCTGGTAAGGAACACTGCTATGATCGCATTTTGCAAATGTAATAGTATTTCTTATATAAAGATGCTTCGTCTCCAAATTTAAATGATCAAGCTTCATCACCAATCTGCATTAAAATCTGAAAAGAAAGATTTAGACAGATTTAGGCAGAATTTCTTGCAGATTTTGCAGTAGATTTCACATAGAATTTCTCCCACTCAGAGAAAGAAAATCTACTATGCATCCACAAAAAAGTAAATCGACATATCATGTTGTGATGAATGCACAGGTCATGTCCATTTTGCCATGGATAATTTATGCACCATGGAAGTGGTATCATGAATACCTAATCTAATCCGATATTCTGCACACAAATAACAAATTCATTGCCAATTCAGACTCTATGAAGGGAATCTATACTCAAACCCTGTGTCATATGTGAAAAGTAACACATTGCACAAGATGCTGCAGCTATTGCTACGCTCTGCTGTACTAGCCATTCTAGTTTGCAGCTGATTTTTATTATTATTTAATCCTTTCAGGTAATCGTATAATTATGGGTAAGAACCATGTATTCAGATTTAACCACCCTGAACAGGCTCGGGCAGAGCGAGAAAAGACTCCTTCAGCCGAAACTCCCTCAGAACCAGTGGACTGGACTTTTGCCCAACGAGAGCTCTTGGAAAAGCAGGGCATTGATATGAAACAGGAGATGGAGAAAAGGTAAGTTGACATATATAGTTATACACATATATATGTGTGTGTGTATATATATATATATATATATTGGAGTAGCGCTGTCTTGGTTTTATTGTATTATCCCTCGATGGCTGCCATGTGTTCGGAGTTTACACGACAGAGATGCCATTTAGCCTCAGTTATGATTATTTTGTCCTATAGGCTCCAAGAAATGGAAATCTTATACAAGAAAGAGAAAGAGGAGGCAGATCTTCTTCTGGAGCAGCAGAGACTGGTAAGAACTCCTGACCCTTTCCTCTGCTCTTGCTCGCACACCCCCCTGACACCAGTATAGTTCTGCTCCTCTGAGCTTGTATATTGCTCTTCTTCTAGAAGCACATGTACAGGACACTTATAAGCTTGTATTTGAATAACCCGCAGCACATTCTGCAACTTCTCTGGTGCTCTTATGTGCATGCTATGTCTCCTTTTACCATGATGCATGAAAGTCTGTGGGCTGCCTTCTGCTTTAGAAATCTCACTCTTGAGCTAATAGTTTGGAAGTATTTCTGGTATATCGCCCCTTACAAAAGTATTCATGGGGGAGAGGCTGCTAATGTTAGATGTAGGATATATAATTGCATCCTGTGACAGATGGATATTGCTAGAGATTGACATTTTATAAAAAGCACTGTAGGAAATGAAAGCTGTTCCGTGATTGGTTGCTAAAGCAACAGTTTTATAAATTTCCACCATTGTGTGTTAAATTGCTTCTAAAAAAGGTTGTCCATTGGCTGCTTTATTAGTCTCCGGTATGGCAGTTAAGCTCCATTCTTCGCTATACAGCTGAGTATAAACCATGAACATGTGCCGTGCTGCTTTTTCAAAGAAGGCAGCCATATGTTTCAACCTCCAGACAACCCCTTTAAAGGGATAGTATCACCTTAGCATAATTCCTTGTTAAATTGCCTAAAAGGGAATTTGTTGGGGCAATTTGGGACACTAAACCAACCACATGTTCTTATATCGCACTGTATCACCTCTGTCCGGAGCTGCAATTAAAAAATTAAATGAAACCAAAAAAAAGCTTCTTTCCCTTGTCTTCTGCTTCTGGCATCTGTGTAATCATTCAGTGAAACCAGCATAGTAGTCCTCTTATAAAAATTATTAAGAGGACACGACATTGGATTACAGGAGGAATGTTCAAACTAAGGGGGCCTCCTCCTGTATTACTGTCTCAGGCTTACAGTATATAGCCACGGTGACATTGATTAAGTGTGGTTTGCATTACCACACTGGAACCTCATGGTGTATGTAGACGCACACGAGTGTTGGTTATTTTAATATAAGAATAAATAAAAGTTACATTTTAAGTGATATACTCACAACTTTTCCCTCTTCCCCAAAAACCCCCCTTCATATATACTTTAATCCTTTGGTGGTGCACATCATGGATGTTTGCTCTGTATAGTGTGAACACGCTTCTACCCATTCTCCATAGTAGATCTCTGCATCACTGGGCATGTGCTGGACCTTTGGCGCATGCATAACAAATTCTGGGTGTAGTAGACCCGCTTCATTGAAACAACACACAGGAGCTGGAAGTACTAGATATGGGACCGATGCAGCTAGTCAGGCCCTGCTCTAGGCAATTATGAGGATGTGCTTATTTTATTACACCACTGGACAGAGGGGTATATGGGACTCTTATCTTCAGCCGGTTTAGTCTCACCCTGACATTTCCACCTTATGCTATATGACAAAAGTGAGTAAATACTACATTAGTTTATGTGTTAGGCTTATTCAAGTTGTATAAAATATCCGCAGTGTAATATTCCACTGATATTTTGTATTTTTTTTCTCCATTGTTTCTACATATGGCAAGATTTGATTAATATGGTGGTGTCCCTTTAAGGCAGTATGTACATGTAGTGTACATCTGACTGACGTGTTCTTGTGCTGAAACTTTTACATATAGAAAGGTCCTTCCACCAATATATTCTAGAGATTATTCAGACATTTCTTGCCTTTCAAGCTGCAGAGGTTCCACTTTCTTGCCCTAATATATGTCACATAACATACAGCAGGGGATTCACATGCAAAAAGGCTGCTTCTACTAGCTGGTGGCCCTAGATATGACTGATGAAATGTGTCACAGAGCTTTTATAGTAGATCCGTGATGTTGTGGATGTATTAACCCTTCCTCCTTTGCCTACACACAGAATGTTCTGTACGTGTCAGGCTCAGTACATTGCATGCATTCTCTTCTGTCGCTGCATGCCATCTGGTTTTATCTCTTATACCACTGAACACAATGGCCAGGCACACTTTACTCTATGTACATATTACTGCCAGGGTTTCCCTGTAAATCGTGCTGGGTTCACATGTATTTGGCATCACATAATAGAGCAGGGCACTAACATCTTGAAATTAAAGTGAAATTCTGTTCTTACTACACATGGACCAAAACTTTATTTGGCCTAGGCAATAATTTCTATCAGAAAGGTCCTGCTGTATTGTATAAGTTGTCATGGAATTTTAAGCAACTGGTTTCCTACAGCAATATTTAGAGTTCTTACAATAGCTTTAAATGGGTCTAAGTCCACATAAAAGAGCAAAATCCTTCCAGTCCAGTAATGCAGAACATTAGTGCTGGTCTTTGTCCAGTAGGTGTATATCATGTTGCTGTAGAGAGAACAGCTAATATCAGTTTGTTCCTGCTTTGTAGTAGCCCATCAGCAGGCAGGCAGATGCCAGCACATTATTCAGTCAAACCTGCTTGTTCACTGCAATATAAATGTGGTTGCACGAAGACCCAAAGAAAGGCTTATAGATTAGTACGATGCTTTAATAGTCTCCTTTTCCCGGTTTGCCTAATTGTCTGTAGCTTTCTTTTTTCTATTTTGTAAAGTGACCCATTTTGTGTCCATCTTTTGCATAGCACAGCGAAAGACATTGGTGCTATATAAGTAATGAATAATAAATAATCAAATGAAAATTGATTTTTAAAGACTTTGAATCTAATAAAAAATTTATATTTGATGGAACTTTATCCTAAAAGGATAATGTAACTATCTATAGCAAATACTTTAGAGTCTGAATTTGTCACTGCTTTATAGACAAAAGTAACAATAGCACCAAATGTAATGCCATAGTTCTGTAAAGATATTTCTATAAAGTTTTTCAGAAAAAGCTATATATATACTACACATATGTGCGATTATATTCTCTTGTGTCAGTTGACCTAAAACGTTACCATCTGCAAACATGTTCGGTGCTGTTATACTCTGGGATTTAAAGCCTTTTGCCAAAATCTGTATTCCTTTCTAAATTAACATAAAAATAGTCAAACGCTTCTTGGCCTGGTTTAACTTGCTATAAAAGTTGTTGATCTTTCTATCACTTTTATAACTTTTGTACATTTTTGTAAATGATCGTGGGTATAGATATTCAGATAGGCAGGTGCCACAGTAATCACAGAGTGGGGTCCGTCGTCTCAACCAATATCTAAATTCATATACATATAAAGCATACAGTAGACCTGTACCACAATATTTTCTCTACATGCCTGAATAAAATATATAGTTATGGGTTTTCAGAATAGACAACAACTTCCCCCTTATACATTGTTATACTAAGAACAGTGGAGTATTTGCAAAGTGGTCTCTAACATACTTATAGACTGCAGGTTACAGACTTCTTTTAGGATCTCAGTTAATAGAATTTGCAACCAAGTTACCAATAAATGTGTAGATTAAAGAACTAACAAACAGTTGTATTTTCTCCATTGTTATCCAGTCAATAGTAGGGAAATATATTGTACACAAACACCACACTGAAAGCTCATGTAACTGTAACGTGTCTTCTCTGTTGAATATATAACTCATCTTCTGTACTGCAACCAAGCTGAGCACCAGCATCTGAGATCTGCATCTACTAACCTGCGTGTACTCACCTTCTTCTTGGCTGACCTGTTCTTCTAGCATCTTGGAGTGGTGGGTTTGCTGTGCAGAGACACAGGATTTGTCCTGTTGACCTTGCGCATGGGGTTGTGTTTCCTCCACCTCTAACTCTACTCTTTTAATGAAGGCTGCTGCCTGTCTTCTCTTCAAACCTTTCACATGTTCTAGGTGAGGACTAAATATTTCTTTCACTATTTTTAAAGAGTCACACATATATTTTTTTTTTATTTCACAATCCTATGTTTTCCTTTTACGTTTCATGCCCTCTATTTGTTTGTCTTTCATTTGAATGTTTCCATTTTTTTAGTTTCTTTTGGGGCCATTTTGATTTTTTCTCTTTCTCAAGGACGCAGACTCAGATAGTGGGGACGATTCGGAGAAGCGATCATGTGAAGAGAGCTGGCGATTAATCACGTCTTTACGGGAGAAGCTTCCTCCCAGCAAAGTGCAAAGCATCGTCAAGAAATGCGGCCTCCCGAGCAGTGGCAAGAAACGTGAGATGAACAAGATGTACCATATCCCTCAGAGACGGCGATTGAGCAAAGATTCCAAGTGGGTGACTATTTCTGATCTAAAAATCCAAGCCGTGAAGGAGATCTGCTATGAAGTAGCTCTGAACGACTTTCAGCACAGCCGACAGGAGATTGAAGCTCTTGCCATTGTTAAAATGAAGGAGCTGTGTGCTATGTATGGAAAGAAGGATCCCAACGAGAGGGATTCCTGGCGGGCAGTGGCTCGGGATGTGTGGGATACAGTAGGTGTGGGTGATGAAAAGATTGAGGATGTGATTCCTGTTGGTAAGGGACCATCGGATGTTGATGAGCTTAAAGTTCATGTTGACAAACTGGAAGACATTTTGCAGGAAGTTAAGAATCAGAACAATATGAAGGATGAAGAGATAAAGGCCCTCAGAAACAAAATGTTGAAGATGGAGAAAGTGTTACCTCTAATGGGCCCACAGGCTGAACGTAAAAATAGAGAGTCAAGTACTGAACGTGATAAAGGAAAAGCAACAGAAACAAGTAAAACGTCTTCTGAAGAACCTGATAAAGATGAACGATTCAGCCAAGTATTTGAGAACGACTCCATGTTCTGTCGCGGACGGTCCAATTGGATGAGGCAGGAACAAATCAAATTTAAGAGCCTTCAACAACAGGAAATTGCTCAACAACTGCGAAGGAATAATGGTTCACATCGATTCATCCCACCAGAAAATCGCAAACCACGCTTTCCTTTCAAAAGCAATCCCAGTCACCGGAGTTCCTGGAGTCCAGGCACTCATATTATCATCACTGACAAGAAGGTCATAGAGGTTAAAATCCCAAAAGAGGCACAAATCCAGGAACAAGAGGAGGTGGATCCAGATAGACAAATCTGGAGCCCCTACAGCCAGATGCGCAACCAACACTTAAACCAACAACGAGGGTTAAATCAGCAACACAATACCAGCGACAATCCTCCCGGCCGCTGGAGAAGCAATTCACTCAATGGATATCAAAAAGGACTGAGGCGTCAAGCATCAGGCTCCTCTGAATCTCTTCAATCCTGTGACTCTCAGCTGACTGACTCTCAAAATTTACACCATTACTCCAATCCACAAAAGCAACAAAACTGGGGTCTTTACCATGGAAACAGCAACAATGGCAACAACAACTCTTACCATAAACAAGGCGACCGACCCCATCATTACAACCAGTTTGTCACTCCACCTCGCATGAGACGTCAGTACTCGGCTCCCAACCTCAAATCTGGACGGGAGACCACAGTGTGAGCTGCTTCCTTGGGACTGTTACCTATTGGCATGAAACTAGACTGTTTGTGCCATGGCTTTCTTCCCTAAATTGGTTGATCAACCATAACAGTGTTGGGTGCATTGGAGTTTCCTACTTCTGAATTTTTCTATATGTTTGCTTGAGGTGTCTAGGAGAGAGTGTAATGTATCTAGATTAATCTCTATAAGTGGGAGTCTCTCCGTCCACATTCTCAAAAGTCACTACCTCTCCCACCTTGAGTATTTTGGCTATGTACTACCTAATCATCCCAAAATTTATCCAAAATTTCCAAGAATGTGATTTCTTCTTTGTGACTTGCTATTAAGTGCACTGATTTCTTTTTTTTCTTTAAATTCTTATGTTTTTTTATTACCCATTTTAAACCACTAATTGAACATTCAAGGAAAATCACTCATCCCATCAAACTGAAGAACACTGATCCCAACTCTAGAAAGCTCGCCCTGACTATCTGGAGTGGGAAGATGGTTCTCACTACTTGTGCACCACTACACAGGGCACAGATCTGATTTCTGTATTACCTGCAGTGTATTATATAGTCGTTGCTTTTCTTTCTACTTTTGATTGGCGTAACATTTAACCACTTTAGCTTTTATCACTCCCTTAGTCTCGCTATTTCTCATTCCTAATGTTAGACCTATTGTAGTAGAAATTACACATTAGTAAGGAGTAGAAACTTACATGACGGCCCTTTTTTCAGAAGCCTGGTGCTTAAGATTAAGTGCAACAAAAACTAAGCATTTCGTCAGCATTTCTCCTAAATAATATGAAATAAATAATTGGAAAAAGGCATTATACTGTAATCAAATCCTGGGTTTTCCATCTGTACAGCATTAGATGCTGCAAACCTGATGAATACCGTCCAACATTATATAGGTGAGGTATCAGCACGTCTGTTATATTTGTCATGTGACACATGTTGCTAGTGTGCGCAGGGAATAAATAAGTATAAATTCCTAAGTGCTAGGTATCTTCTTTATTTGACAAAACCTCTTTCTGGGCACATATGAATAAATCACAACCAAGAAACATTACACATTAGCCACCAATGCCCATGTGGATGATGGACCTTCTGGGTCTCTTTACTAATCATTATTACAGCCTTCAGTGTCCCTTAGCAGCATCGATCAATGGCCACAATCAAAATGGAAAAACCTTTCGTCATTGTGCACGCAAGAGAAAAGGGGCCCAGATCCACCAATATTAGTGAGAAAAGCTGCAGGAAGTCTGAGCATTATTCCCCTCCTCATTGAAATAAATATGCACACTCAGCTGAGTCAAGCGCACATTTTTATGTTGGAGTTGGCGGAATTAGCATGTGGCCAAATAATCTGCCTGGCAGCTAACTCATGTGGATGGGAAGTCAGGAATTTATGCAGGGACTGGGTACACAGTACTACTTATAACCTGTAATATAATGTAATTAATGAAATTTTTTAAAGGCTGCTTTAGAAATATCTTTTTTTATATATGTGGTGCATAGAGCTAAAAAAGGTTTGTCCTGCATAGGCCATGGGATTGCCCATGATATACGTTTAAAAAAATACCCTTCTTTTGTCTGGTTCCAAAATAATTCACAACTATTGAAATAGTCACTAACTTTTCAAAAAACTTTGCATAAATTAACAAGTAAATCCAAGTGAATAGAAAGAATCTTTTTTCAATATTTTTCAAGAGTAAAAAGCTACTTTCTGCACTTTCTTGGCTATTATCATGCTCTACCTATGCTAAATCTGAACTATGAAATTATGATTTTTTTTTTTTAATTGTTAGGTATCCTGTTAAGTAAAGTGAATCTGTTAAATGCTTGGTTTTTATTCCCTGTTGCAGTTTTTAAGATCAGGAAGTAAGTTTGTATTTGGGTGATGTTAGCGTGACTAGCATTGCTTTATGGTGACAGATATTGCAAGTGTCTAATATGGCAAAAGAATTAAAGGGGTGTCCTGGTTTATGCCTATTCAAGTAATTGGGAATGTGCTACAAAAAAAAAAACCTCTATATGAATGATGACAACTCTCTAGCTGCTCAGCTGTAGGCAGGAGCGCACACTAGGAGTTGTAGTCACATAATAATTGGACAGGCCAGGGACTGCTGCTTTAAATAGTACATAGGTTGCATTGTATAACATATGCAAACATTATATATTGTAGCAATGCATTCCCCCCCCCCCATCCCTAATTGTAACTTTTGACTGTAGCTTTAATAATAGCTATCACCCTACATTGATGTGATATAGGTAGGTTCCACTTTTCTTAGGGCAAAGGTTCCATTAACCTTGTAGTCAAAGGTTATGCACAATGTAATCTGAAAATGCATGTAGGAATGCAAAGGAATAGTCTACATTGCTAGGACCCGGCTGTCCAAAGAATGGATGTGCTTCCGTGATTGCGTGTGTCTTGTCAGTAAGTTTATTTGTGATTAGGAGCTTGCAATTCACCCTGCACTGACTATCTTGATCTACCACCATTCTTCTTATCTGATGTCAAAATACCTATAGACCCTTCCACATTGCATGTGCTGAAGGGTTGTCTGGTGACTCCATTATGCCACTTTTTGGGGTTAGATGCCAGGCGTGGAGTGAAACCTAAAAATGCCTTGTTTTCAATCAAAACTGTTTATCCTGGAAATAGTAATAAAGTCCGTGCCTTTTTTATGGATTGTAAGCTGTCTGATGAGCAAGTTTCTGTACAGAGTTTACAACCTGTCTGTTTTAAGGCTGCTCTTTAAATAAACTTTGAACTGATACTGAAATCTACTTATTTTACTCCTTCACTGTGTGTGTTGTGTATTAATACATCACTGTATTGACTCGCTACGTACGCTGAAATACTTATGTGAAGTTCAGGACACGACACAGGGATTCTTTTCTTGGTGCTGTTTAAGTGCATATGTCATGCTACACCTCCTAAAGTCCTGGTATATGAACAATGCAACAGTTTTGCCTTGGGCCAAGTTCACACTTGCTATAAGGGTTTCTGTTACAACTTCCTTTTTAGACGTTAAGCACACAACTGTAAATGGTGGTTGTGAGCTGGCCACAAAACCACAATAAATCTTTGTAATGTAATATAGTTGTATATGTCCCCTATGATTTGTAAAGCGCTACGGAATTTGATGGCACTATATAAATAAAGATTATTATTATTATTATATTATTAACTAATTCACAGTCACCATTGACTTCTAATGTGCACGGTCACAGTGCGGTGAGGCAGTGGGCACAGGCAGCCGTCCACAAGTCATAGAGCAGGTCCAATTGCCCTAATTTGTAGCCAATGTCCACATGGCTGTAACAGGGCGCAAACAGGGGATCACTTTCCGCAGTTTTAGCCCATAATGCACACACAGGACTTAAGAGTCCTTTCTTTATCAATGGAGTTGTTAACGCAGGATAGCTTCCTTTATTCATTGCCGAAAAATTAGGTGTACTGCTTTGCTATAAGAGACATAACAGTAATAATAGTGTATAGGCGGTCCCCTACTTAAGAACACCTGACTTACATACGACCCCTAGTTACAAATGGATTTCTGGATTTTGGTAATTTTCTGTACTTTAGTCCTAGGCTACAATAAACAGCTTTAACAGTTATCACTGGTGCCTGTAATTAAGATTTGTTGTTTGTACTGGTTCTTATGACAACCCAACATTTTTAAAATCCAATTGTCACAGAGACCAAAAAATTTTTGACTGGGGTTACAGTAATAAACTCAACTTAAGAACAAACCTACAGAACCTATCTTGTATGTAACCCGGGGACTGCCTGTATTATGTTGGAAGCTAAATTGGCTGTTTTAACCCATCAAGTTGAAAAGTAAAAGCTGCCTCTGCATGAGCCATTTCTCTGTTTTTATTTTATTAGGGAGCACCCCTGAATAATACATGTTATTTTACTTTGTGTGTGTGTGTCTGTTAGTAGCAGCATCAGGACTGAAACATTTGATTTATATTCCAGGATTGTATCTGGACCTTGAGCAACTGAGGAGTCTCCTCAAACTCTTGTGTTCTTTGGTCTCTGCTTCAAACTGCTAAACAGACCCTCAACTGTGCTGTACTATGTAACCAAAAGTATTCCACAGCAGTGATCCAGAGCTGAAGGGATGTACTGTGTTCAGGGAAGGGACTTCACAGTGCACCAAGTCCAGCTACAATCCTGGGCTCTAAATTTTTCACAGTGCAGCGGCTACTAAATACACACACCATTATGTTTACACATATCCAGGGCTGTTACAAGCCTTATGCACACATCCACATGAGCAGAAGTGTGCTATTAGCCCTAAACCAGTTGGTGAAAGCAGTGGTGAGTGCTGCTCAAGTCTCCCGTTTACATAGGTAAGCTAAGCGGCCACACCGTAATCCGGACAGGAATTGGAGCTACTCTATCTTTTGTGGCGCACCCGCCCCGCTCTCACACGTTGCAGTGAGACAAATGTGTGCTCACCACTCAGTGCCCATATGCAATTCAAGTCTATGGCAGGTGTTACCTAGCAGTCGGTTTTACGGCTAGCTAAAAGCTGCCAACATGCGAATGTGTGAATGAGGCCTAAAACTGTCTGTAGCTTTGTATGATCAAAACTGCTGCTAGACTCCCTGTAAGTGATGCATTTGGTACTGCTTCATCCATGATTAGGATTCTAGGCTGTAGAATCAGAATCTCTGTAGAAACAATATTTCTCAGCCCTGCTGTAGCTCCACGTTGACATCTAGTGGCAAAGATGGATAGTACATATCTCTGTCTCCTTCAATGATGCAAACTGTTTTATAGTTTAGTGGTGGAAAAATATCCATCATGAAACCATCAATAATCTGCTGTAAATGGATCTGCTGGTAGCTGTTGATGGTTTGATGGGTGTAACAACCTTGATCGTCCTTTAGCCCAAGCCTTGCAAAAAAGCTAAGCTGCATATATCATACTGGTGATGGAGCAGGACATTTAAATAAAGTTTTATCTATTTTATGCTTATTTATATTCTATTATAAATAAATCCCAAAATCCTGAAAATTTCACACTGGCCACTAACAATGGGAAACATTCCTGTTCAATGTATACTATTCTGTTCTACAATAGGCATTGTTACTAGTGTAATCTGTAGGCGCTATATAAATAAAGAATTATTATCCTCCCCATCCCTGTATAAAGACTGTCTAGTACATCATACCTTCCAACTTTGAAAGAGGGATAGAAGTAGAGGTGCACAACTTTTCATCACCTAAGTCACAACTTTTTACAGTGTCCCTTTTCCTATTCCCTAGTGTGTTGTAACCAAATAATCCTTCCTATGGTCCACACTCAGGGGCGGCCAAAACTAAAAGTGGGGCCCCAAAATAAAACTATTTCATGGACAGTCACATTCAGTAATATTGCTTCCTTTAGCCCTGCACAATAATAACAATTTGTAGTTTACAAACAGTAGTATGGAAAGTATATTTATAATACGGGGCTGAAGAAGAATTTTATAAGAGATAGACAGATAATAGGGAGATTGATAATAGAAGATAAACATGGAATATGATATAGATTTATAGATAGGTGATAGATTTATAGATGCATAAACATAAAGTATATTATATATAGATGATAGAAGAACAGTCAAAGAAGTATAGATGATATATAGGAGCTTTATGGATAAATAGATAGAGAGATAGAGAGACAGATACATACCGTATTTTTCGGCCTATAAGGCGCACCAAAAATCCTTTAATTTTCTCAGAAATCAAAGGTGCGCCTTATAGGCCAGTGCGCCTTATATATGAACTTATACAGAAATGTACTACAGACAAGATGTACTGTACATTTACCAGTATTTAATAGCTCCATCCCCAGAAATTTCCTGCACCTTCCCACAAAGTATAGAGGGTCCCTAGCTCCTGAGGTGCCCTGGCACCACAACTAACATTGTGCCCATCCTGCCCTCCCCTAGCAGGGAGAGACCGGAGCTGCCATAGTGCCGACTACAAGGCAATCATCATCATCAGTAAACAATCCCCCATACCTGCCAGCCCTGTAACAGGGGAAAGAGAAGGAGCCACAGGGAACCCCACAGGAATAACACCCTGGATGAGGAGAGAAGGGGCAGAGGGAGACCGCTTAACCCCTGCTGCATCACCCTGCATTAACCCCCAGCAGCCATACCTCTGAGATCAGAGCTCTCTGACACGCTGAAGACAAGTTTCCCGGGAAGTGTAGCTGGCTTGAACTGTGCACAGGTCTGCCACCTGCTGGTCATTTTTAGGTACTGCATTTGATCCTGCGCCTTATACTCCAGTGCGCCTTATATATGAAGCTAGATGTCTTAGCAGGCATTTATTAGAGGTGCGCCTTATGCTCCGGTGCGCCTTTATAGGCCGAAAAATACGGGTAGATAGAAAATATGCCAATTATGGAAGATAGATAACCAGATAAATATATAATAGGTATATAGGCAGGAAATAGATAAAAATCTTCACCTGGACATTCAACCAATGGGTATTAAAAGAACAATGCATCCTCTGCCCACAAAAGTCCACATGTAGATGGCCCCTTTAAGAGAGGCAAATGTCCAGTTTGCCGCCACCTAATGCCGACCGTGTCCACACTGTATATAACTCCTTACATCCTATGTTCTTCACACTGTATAATTCAAACTTCCTGTGACCCCTGCACTTTTATGGTGGTCCCCTTGCTTACAATGCTACCTTCCCTTAGCCATCTGTTACTCATTTCTATAGCCCCAACACTTAATGTGCAACCCCCAGATTTTTAGGTCCACTCTTTGCTACACATCTTCCATTGTAGCCCTGATACATTCAGCACTGCTCAGACTTTACCTGCAGTTTTCACTTCACCTACAAAGTCCTATTACTTCTTAATGATGGAGCAGTAGGTTGAGTTTGTCCAATCCCTCCATGCAAAGTGTATGTACTTGTATCCTTGTTGAGAGTTTCGCTCTGCCATGGGCATTGAATGAAGTAAAAAGATGTTTCTTGAAATAGTAGGAGCAGGACCCCCGCTCCTACTATTGTAGGGGTTCCAGCAGTCAAACCGTCACTGATAAGATTGTTATTACCTATCCTGTGAGTAGGGGAGAACAATTAAACTGGTTAAAAAGTAAATACATTCACTTCAACAGCAGCTGTAGCTGTCTGCCCTCAATAATCATGTACGGAAAATAGAATGAACACTTACATTCAGAAAATAAAAACCCATAAGTAAAAATGAACATGTTTCACTATCTAGTTTAAATTGGTAAAATAATTACAGGTGATACAGGTGAAATACATATAGCTGGGTTCTAATACCTCCATCAGCAATAGTGTCATTGTATTTATTTATTGTACTTAGGAAAAGCGACCCCACATATAAATTATTATCCTGTATTGCAAATGTTTGGAAAATGTCACACAAATGGTTGCATTTAGTTTTAGATCTTTTTCCTGCTGTTTGGTAAGTGTGTGTGTCTTTACTGATATAGTAGGGTTAAAAATAAAGGGCTCCTGTCTTAAATGTAACAGTGTTTAGTGTGGACATTTAGCCAGACAATCTTTGCCCATTTATACATTTTGAGGAATTTTTAGGCTGCCCGTTATTGCTTCGGATTGGTAGATGAGGGCCATAGTATGTATTTATAAAACATTTTTATAGTTGTTGGTAATGTTTTGTCCTGCGTATTACACTGCTGTAAAGTATTCATTATACACTCAGTTATACACTCTATTATAGTGTATTAAGGTGTAAATTCTGTACCAACAGGGGACATTAGTCAAATTTTGACTAGTAGATAAAGAATGAAATGTCACCCCCTCCCCATCATGTAGCATCATGTGAAATATATTGGTATGGGAATAACTTTGAAAACTTTGAACCTGAAGATTACATATGCTATAACAGACGTCTCTTGGATACTGTCTGTTCCCTAATCCTTTGCTGATTCCTCGTGTCAGTTCAGTGTCAGCCCTCCTTTGAACTGTTATGTAACATAAGAGATTGAGATATAAGGGCATTGACCTCTACATGTCCCGGTCACGTCTTCCTTACATGGCTTATATAATTGATTTGTCCCCAGAAATTAGAACTAATTTTTGGAGAATCATTGATTATTCTCATTGAGACCCACCGTTCTTACCATTGCTTTATACAATATCTCTGTGAATTCTCCCTTGCTTAAAGGGCTTGGCCACTTTACCTCATGTTTTTGTAATTTGTGTGTAAGTGTGAGGAGGGGGGCAGGATACTAGATTATTTACCAATATACATCTATTATAAGTTCTGCATTGCTTTATTGATAAGTAAAATGAAGCCTCCTGTCTTTTATCTCATCTGCCACACATTCCTGTCCATAAAATGGCTGCAGATGGAGGGTCATGTAATCTGTCCATGAACAATGTCCCTAATAATGAATATAATATTATAATTCTAGAATTATAATATAATAATGAATACTATCATTAGGTCCTGGCACGGTGATTGTTCATGGACAGTTAGAGATCACATGACCCCCCATCCGCAACAATGGACAAGAATGTCTGGCTGATGAGGTAAAAGACGGGATACTTCACTTTACATATCATAGCAGAACTTATAGTAGATGTATACTGGTAAATTACCTAATATATTGCCCCTACAGTTACACACATTATAAAAACATTAGGTAAAATGGCCAACATATTCTTCTGTTCTGTATGGAGATTTAACCTCTGACGTGAGTCCAAGTCTTCATTACACTGCTTTTTCCCATCTCTCCTATACGACCTGTCTCTGCATTCATAGGATTATGAAAGTAAACTGCTGGCTCTTCAGAAGCAAGTGGAGACCCGGTCACTAAATGCTGAGACCACCGAGGAAGAAGATGAAGAGGAGGAGGAGGGTAAGAGTCTTGGTTCTTCTTCCAGCCTTTGCATTGTTTCAACTGGCCCATAACCTGTAGAGCCAACTAAAATACAGGGGATTGAGCTGCAATCTCAGGCTCAGTCATACATATGGGAATGTAGAGCTGGGGTGACATGGCCTCTTTTAATCACCATTTAAAATGGGAGAAAAAACAGACACGACCTTTAATGAAAAGAAATCTTATTCCAGCTCACCTCCAGCCTCTCTGTACTTCGGAAATGGCACGGGCTTCACCTCGTTTGCTGAGGTCACAATAGCTTGCAGAAAAAACTCTCGACAGTCCAGCCAAATTCCGGAAAAAACTTTTGAGACTTTATTTGGTCAGAATACAAACATCCACAGCATTGTTTCTCGATATTCCCTTACTCAATCCAACGCGTTTCAAACGGATTAACCGTTCTTAGTCATGGTGTATCTGAGAAGGAGACGTGCACTCGACTTTATATTAGTGAAGATAAATACATACACCTGTAAGTAGGTGTGTAAAGTCGATTGCTGCACGTGGGCTCCTCCTATACTCCATGTTGCAAAAGTTTACATGGAAGTTTACATGCAATTATTACAAGATAAAATATACAAAATCTTTATTCTAATATACTATACGACCTTTAATACCTGATCCTGTTTCCCCCAGAGAGGTGGTGACTTACCTACTCCCTCCATTGAAAACATATACCTGCTTGGTCAACCATCTCTTTATGTGTATCCTTATAAGGATATGATTGTGGAGTGAAATGAGTTCTTTATTTTTATTGTGTTAGTTTAACCTTAAATACAATTACCAATGGGGAACACTGTTGTTATTATTGGTTAGGTGAAGGGGCAATTGCAAAAAATAGAAATCTTACCTAGAAAAACTATAAGCTATGTCTAAATATTAACTGAATAGTTCCGATCAAAATCAATTTGAAATGAATAATTTGTGGCCTAAAAAAAAGACACATAAGTAATAAAGTAATACATTTGGTGTGCACCTTGATTTGAAAACGTACCACAGTAAAGTGGATGAAGTGATGAGGCTGCAGCCACCATCAGATGGACAAAGTGAAAGTTGTAGAAATGTGAACACAGAAAGGTGGCAAAAGTCGCATACTGTTTTTTTTTTTTCAATTGCATAATGACAATTACCGTAATGGGCACTTTTGTCTCTCTTCAGTTCCCTGGACACAGCATGAGTTTGAACTTGCCCAGTGGGCATTCAAGAAGTGGAAGCACCATCAGTTCACTTCTTTACGGGACCTCCTCTGGGGAAATGCTGTGTATCTGAAGGAAGCCAATGCTATTAGTGTGGAGCTTAAGAAGAAGGTGAGGATCTTGTCAATGCTTTACTTATTTCATCTCTGCTTCAATACTGTGAGCACCGAGGTGGGAGATTAGCGGGAGATGTTCACAAATGAGGAGCAGAGAAAATTGCAAAATAGAATATGCTTTTCCCATGCAGGACTGCATCTTTTAGGACAGGAAGTTTCCCAATAGCTGGAAAGCCACAGGTTATTAGCAGTGGGTCAGTGTATTATCCATCCCCCTCTTTCTAGTTATGTTTGATTCCATGCTGGTGAGAAATGGGTTGTGTATTGGATTAATAGATCTAGTGTATCTGGGGAGTGTTCCATTGCTCTAGGCCAGTGATGGCGAACCTTTTAGCGACCGAGTGCCCAAACTGCAAACAATATCCCCTTCATGTATTGTGAGGTGCCAACCAAAATTAGAGCAGTATGTTATTGCTCCATGTTCTTCAACAACGTTCAATCTTACTGGCCTCCTGAGGACACCAACACAGTAGAAAGAAAGGAGGGAAAATTTGCATCATTTTAGCTTCTTTCCAGTGTCCCTCTGTACACAGAGAATCATGGGGCCAGCAGGAAGTCCTTCAGAGATAATAAGGCCCTGTCTACACATTCTCCCTCTTCCTACAGTCCCAAGTAGCCAAGTAAGTTACTTTAAAATATCACTGAAAGCAGCATCTTTTAAGTTGCTTGGAACTACAGGAAAAGTCCTGTCTGGTGTGCTGGAGCGATGGTTCAGGTGCCCACAGATAGAGCTTGGAGTGCCGCCTCTTGCACCCGTGCCATAGGTTCGCCACCACTGCTCTAGGCTGTAGATATTGTACTGGATTGTGCCACATCGATTAATCATTTGTTCTCGGTCACCTCTTTAGGTGCAGTTCCAGTTTGTGCTTCTAACAGATACCCTGTACTCTCCACTTCCACCGGAGCTGCTTCCTCCTGATTCTGAGAAAATACCTGAAGATCAACCCTTCCCCCGTACCGTGGTGGCTGTAGAAGTGCAGGACTTGAAAAATGGGGCCACACACTACTGGTCTCTTGAAAAGCTCAGGCAAGTTGCTCTCTTGTCCTCTGATCATGCCTGCAATGGCAACTAGGCCCTATTCACTTGAAAGTAATAAAACTGATATCATAATAACTTCTATAATCACTTGCAGCTCCACTGGGTGGTGCATATAACATCATCTACGCTTACATTTGCTCTAATAGGATGCGGCTGGAACAGATGCGAGAAATGTACGACCGAGCTGGAGAAATGGCATCTAACGTCCAAGATGAACCTGACACAGTATTAAGCGGAGGTGATCCGTTCTACGATCGCTTCCACTGGTTCAAGCTTGTTGGCAGGTAGGTTCTTATCCCTGTGGGGGGCTTATTTTGATGAACATTTCTGCTTGATTTATGGAGAGATTTACTTGCTGGATGCCATCGTTTTATAAGTACTGTGAGGATACACTACTTTTAAAGTCCATACATTTTTTTAGCATAAAAATTGTGAACTGCATTTTCTTGTACGGTTTCTTAAAGGAGATTTTGCACTTCACACACAAGTTACAAACCATAAACGTCTGAGGCTTCTCCACTGAAAGCTTTGGATTCTTTACCTCTACTGATTCCAGCCAGGTGTTGTTTTGTCAAGAGGACGTATGACAGATCCAAATCATCATCTACCTCATGATTTGTAAAATGCTTGGCTTAAATGGTTATGAATGGTGATGGTGATTTGGCGACAGATAGTACTGCCTGCATTAGGCAGGAATCAGATGGGGAACACATCTTCATTATCTCTCAGTAGTGCACCCTCGTGATTCAGTCCTGTGATTTGACATGATGAGAACCCGCCATTTAAATAAATTATTAAAAATGGCACATTTTGATATATTTGATTTTTTTTAATCATTTACTCTTGTTGGTTCCCTATTGGTACATTGGGATTATATTTCATTGAAATACAGAAGAATAAAGATGTGTTATCTTCCAGGTCTCAGCTTCACATAATTTGATTGTCCTGCATTAAATATGGTGTTGCAATTATTTCCTGAAGCTATAATATTTTGCTCCAAAGTTATTTATTACATAAGCACTTTCTTCTTTTGAACAAATGCAGCTTCCCCCATATGTTATTTTAATTTTTGTTGCACTTTGCTTGTCCCTTGCTCTCTTGCTGATCTCCCCAGCCCCTAATCTTGCTTGTCTTTTTTAATTTATAAATAAATGCTTTGTTTTACTGGTGCTCTGTGGGAGTGTACATACCCATCACCCTCCTGTATCCTCCTATACCGGTTCCTCTGGGTTATGATAACAACTCTTCCATTGCAAATGTCTAGTTCTCCCATATTCCACGGCTGTGTCAACGAGCGGCTGGCAGACCGCACCCCATCCCCCACCTTTTCAACAGCTGATTCTGACATCACCGAACTGGCGGACGAGCAACAGGACCAGATGGAAGATTTCGATGATGAGCCATTTGTGGATGACACCGGCTCAGATGTGGGGAATGAGGAAGGATCTGATCTCTTCAGCGATGGGCACGACCCGTTTTATGACCGGTCCCCATGGTTCATTTTAGTAGGAAGGTTGGTGAGGTCGTTCAAGGATTTGGTAGGAAAGGACAAGTTCTGTACATTAAACCCACATTCATTCTAAACAATTTTTCTCATGCCTCACATTTCTAGTTTCAAAAGGCACAAAGAGGTTTCAATACACAGTGGTGTACCTTGATGCTACGGAGAAGTGGTCTGCTAGTGGGGGCTGTGAACAGCCAAAGATTTACCTTTTAATATGGAGATTTAGCAATGTATTTATACCAATTCTCAGGTATAAATACAGTTAAAGATGTGATATTTAGCTGGAATTTATCAAGCGCTTTTCAGAGAAGATTTTGCACAATAACAACTGCTTACTATTTTCTATCATTCATATCATTTTTGGGGCTAAGCAGTTGGTAATGGCTTGTCATAGCCTGAAAGACTGAATATAGTTTGCCATTTGTTTTAGTACATATCTATTCCAGTTTAATTTTTTTGTAGAACTAGTAAATGTACCAAATTTATTTAAGGGCATGCACCCCTTATTACCGTTTGATTTGTTGCATCTTTCTTTAACAGATTTTTTGCAAAGACTTTTCTGTTACATTAACAGGGTTACCATTCTGTCATTTTTATAAAAGTGATGGTAAACTATACCAGTTCCAACCACACTTCTGACATTAGTTGTAGGTGGCCTATTCTAAAATTGGCTTTGGTCCTATTATTACCTGTGCACACAACTGGGCACAACCTTTCACATGACCATCATATATAGTATAATAAAGGTACCACTGCTAAATGGTGTATCCATTGACTGTAATAGATAACTCTTATTGAATACACCTAATGTAAGATAAATTAGGTGAATGATCAGTGGGTCCCTATATCTTAATATTAAGCCTGTCAGTACTGGTACTCAATCAACAATGAGTAAACACAGGACAGGCACCCAAGTAGAGAGTGTGTATTGCTTATTGGCTTTACATTCCTATTGAAGGGAGATAACTCTCGGTATATTCACACTTAAAGTAAATCTACCATTAAAATCAAGCATGATAACTCGGGGACATATACTTCACTGCACTGTGACTGCAGTAATCTTTTATACTTGTTATCCATAGCCACCTTCCTTCTAAAATCAACTGTTAAAATTATGGTAATGAGCCTGAGGGCTACCCTAGCCCCTCTGTGATATGGCTCTATGGACTGTTACACTTTCCCCTGCTTCCTCAGAACTGAGAGTACAGCAGGGAATGTTGAGGGAGCAGGGGGAGGGTGAGACTGTGTATCAGGCAGTAAAGCCAGATCACAGAGGGGTTGGAGTAGCCATTTACGCTCATTTGCATAAAGTTGATTTTAGAAGGAAGGAGGCCAGGCCATGGATAACAATTATAATATAATATAAATTATATCTATTTTGCTGCAGATATTCAATGTAGATGTACCCTGAGAAGGAAAGTGTTCAGAAAACAAATCATTTCCATTCCTTGACTAGAATAATATAATAATGAATATGGTTTCCCTAAGATGATGAAGTTATAATATGAATTTTACCACACACTTCTCATGGGCTAATGTGGGAACTTGTCCTCTCTGTGTCATACAGAGCATTGCTAGAAAGTGTGACAGAACCATCCCCCAATATCCATTCATTCATTCATTTTTTTTAATTATTATTTTGTGAATGAAAAATGAAAAACAAAGCATATTTAATTTCTTTTTAGTTTGGTTTGTAGTTTGTTTTGTGTTGCCATTACCTCACCAACCTCGCTGCTAATACTTTGTTCCCAACCTCTTGTCCCTGGGTGTAGTTGAGGGGTTAAGCAGTTAATACACTAGACATTCTGAGCTGTCCCTCCCAAGTATCAGGAGTGGCCATATTTTATGGGGCATAAACTTGTTTTACCTCAAAATATCATTTCAGATTTTACATTTACCATTCTAACTATATTGTAAGAATAGGACCCATTGACTTGCATATTGGGCTGTAGAAACCACAGCTTTGTGTACAAGCCCATAGAAACACATGGGGATTCATTAGATATTGAAACAACGACAATCAATGGTTTGCGTACACAAGCCTTGAGAGTGATTTTAAATTCTGAAACCTTTACCAGTATCAGTGTAAATGTCTTGTCTGTGCATATTACTTTAAACCCTTACTGACGTGCGATGCGTTAGTACATCACACATGGGATGCGGATGTATAAGGGGGCTCGTGGGTTGAGCCCTCTCCATACAAAGTGTATGTTTGCTGCATATTGCATCAAACACCCACCGGCAACAACCAATTGTGGGTATAAACCCTTTGATTGCTGCCAGCGGCAGCGTTTGGACAACACCGTCTTTGTTCACTTTGTCGCTCCCCATGATGTCATCGAGTCTGTGAAAGACTGGAGGATGTATAGTTTCTGTGCATTTGTTAAAATGTACCAGTGGCACGTTGTAACAGATGATCTATAAAATCCCCATATACTGCCAAACTAGTAGGCAGTAAATGGTAGTATCAATCAGACAACCTATAAAACTAAAAAGTAAAAAACCTAAACATGTTAATTATCCCTGAGTCCCAAAATGTCCGATCTATCAAAATATAATAAGGCTACATGTACACTGATGTATGCATACGTCTGCCGCAATGCACGGATATGTCCTATCTTTTTCCCGTGTAGGAATCGGTTTGGCGATGCTGCCCCCTACGGTCATGTGAATGCAGCCTAATTGATATTCCTTACATTGAACCACGTAACGGAAAATGTCCAAAACCACTTTTTTGTCATTTTGCCACATAGAAAAATGTAATACAAAGTGATGAAAAGGTTGTACACTCCCCAAATGGAAGCAAAGGAAACGTCAGTTCATCTCGCAAAAAAATTACACCTCACACAACTCCGTACACATTACAGGTGTAAAGAAAAAGTTATAAGCGCCTGAAGATGGCAAAGACTTATTTATTTTGTACAGAAGGTTTTAATTTTTTTAAACATATTAACACAATGAGCCAGCTCACTAAGAAGAGCCGGAATTCCCACAATTTTTAGCAGGTCTAACAGTTTTGCAGAACTAGATCAAGTTGTGTATTCAGTTCATAGATCACTTTCTTACAGTAAATGGAGATCCTGAAAAAGGTTAAGAATAAAGCACTGTACAATGTCACAGGATCTTTCATTATACAACAATATGGCCTTTCTGTGACAGTGGATTCTATCCATAGCATGGCTTTACACTATGATGTTTCCCAGTTGCTTATGATAATCTATTACTGATGTAGATGGCAGATTTCTGCCCGTCCACCTCAGGACACCCTTCCTTCCAAGAGACATCTGAGGTCTGGGACACAATATTTTTTTTTTATTATAAGATTTTCTTTGCAGCTACTTAATTTCTGTTTTATTACAGTATGTCTTATAGTGTGTGTATAACATGGCTTATTAATCTGGTATGCTTTTGGTTCTGATTATGTTTTTAACTTATGTTCATTTTTATTTTGGTATTTTTCTGTTTTATTCCTTATTAAACCCTACCAGCTGAGTATATGAGTATGGATCGATGGTGTATGGTGATCAGAAATGTCTAGTAATAGCATCCATTGTGTGGTGCTGTTTGTATCCCATCTGTCACTCATGTGGGTGGATGCGGGCAATGTTCCCTAAGATCCCGATGAAGACAAGGTGACAGCAAAATGGCAGCTCCATTCATTCGATACCTACTGTGTTTTCTTTGCAGAGCATTTGTCTATCTCAGTAACCTGCTTTTCCCAGTCCCTCTGGTCCATCGGGTGGCCATAGTTAGTGAGAAGGGAGAAGTACGTGGGTTCCTACGTGTTGCTGTGCAAGCAATTGCTGGTACGTATGTATTTAATACTATAGGTACTGAACACAGTGGTGGAGGACATCATTGTGAATTATAGGAAGAGATGACTATCATTTAGCAGACATGCAGATTCGTAATGAAATGTGATGTGCGTATATCCATAGATTTACCATTGTTATGGTGGGAGCAGAACACGTTGTAAGCCACTACATATAACTATATAAATTGTTCTCATTAATTGTATTATAATATGAATATTTTTCTCTTTTTTCTTTTAAATCCTAGGTGATGAAGAAGCACCAGATTATGGATCAGGCATCCGACAGTCAGGAACAGCCAAAATCTCATTTGACAATGATTACTTCATTAAGGTAATTTAGCTAACGTGAAGGTCAATGTGCCATTATAGGGCACTTGGGATCCTATAGAGAGGATCGGGACAATATGGATTCTCATTCATTATTACTTAGTTAACCCCTAGGCGCACCAGGACGTTATAGTACGTCCCCGGGGCTAGATGCTTACGAACGGAGCCGGTACCAGAAGCAGCGGCTGTCAGCTGTCTAGTACAGCTGACAGCCTGCGCTAACACCCGCGATCGGAGCCGGCTCCGATCGCGGGTGTTAACCCCTTACACGCCGCGGTCAAACATGACCGCGGCGTGTAAGGGTTTTTGCGCTGTGGATCGGATCCCCCGTGCCGCTTACCGGGGGATCCGATCCACTTCTGGGCAGCTCCGAGGACTGGCATGTGCCCCGGAGCTGCCCGGTCTCCATGGCAGTCAGACCCCTTCCGGGTCTGACTGTAAACTGTCTGAGCATGCGCAAGCTTGCTCAGACAGTTTACACTGCTCTACAATAAAATAGTATTGTAGAGCAGTGTATTGAACTTAAACCAGTGATCAGAGCATCACTGGTTCAAGTTCAAGTATGTATAAGTAAAAATATGCAAAAACACTTAACACTACACATTATAATAAATAAAAAATAAATACATAAAAATATAAGCCCCTAAAATGTCACTTTCCCATAAAAACACTTAATAAAGTATAAAAAACACAAAAACACAAAAAACCCCGCATATTTGGTATTGCCGCGTCCGTAACAATCTGTATAATAAAACAGAATCGTTACTGGACCCGCACGGTACACGCCGTAGAAAAAAAACCGCAAAAACGTTCCGAAAAAAGATAATTTTTAATTAATACTCTATAAAAAAAATGCTCTAAAAAGTAATTTAAAAAATGTTATGCACTCTAAAATAAGCCCACTAAAAAGAACAACTGTTCTCGCCAAAAATAAGCCCCTAACTAAATTTGTCAGCCGAAAAATAAAAAAGTTATGCATATGAAAAGATGGTGATGCTAAAATGAACAAGATTTTCTCCAAATTGGTTTTTATTCAGTACAATTGAATAAAATACACAAAACCCCCACATATTTGGTATCCCTGCGTCCGTAACAATCTGCATAATAAAACAGAATCGTTATTAGATCCGCAAAGTTAACCCCGTAAAAAACAAAACAAAGAATAGCTCCAGAAAAAAGATCATTTTCAATTAATACCCTATAAAAATGCTCTAAAAAGGGATTTTAAAAATGTTATGCAATCTAAAATAAGACCACTAAAAAGAACAATCCTTCTTGCAAAAAATAAGCCCTTAAACAGATTTGTGAGGCGAAAAATAAAAAAGTTATGCATAAGAAAGACGGTGATGCTAAAAGTAACAACATTTTTGCCAAATTACTTTTTATGCACTAAAAATGGGAAAAAAATAAAAAATCTATATAAATGAGGTCTTTTTGTAATCGTGGCGACCCATAGAATAAAAATAATATACTATTTTTATGGTATGGTAAACAGCCAAAAAAAAAAACCCATAAAAATCTTCCTGAAAAGTGATGATTTTCATTTCCTTCACCAACAAAGAGTTAATAAAATCTCACCAATTAGCCTATAGATTCCCCCAAATTACGTACCAGAAAAGTGCATCTCATGTGGCAAAAGAAATAAGCCCCTATAGGTCCACATTAAAAAAAGAAAAAAATTATAGCCTGTACAATGTGACATAGCAAATCTGATCTGGATGGCGCCTCCTTCCCTTCTATGCCCGGCCGTGCGCCCATACAGCAGGTTACCACCACATATAGAGTATCCGTGTACTCGGGAGAAATTGGGTAACAAACTTTGTGGAGCCTTTATTCATTTAATCCATTGTAAATGTTTAATTTTCCACCCAAAATGAGTGTATTGTGAAAAAATATTACAATTTGCAGACTGCACCTCCATTTTGTTTTAACCCCTATAAAACACGTAAAGCGTTAACAAACTTCTTAAAAGTGGTTTTTCATACGTTGAAGTGTGTAGTTTCCACAATGGGGTATTTTACGAGTCCCACTATTATTTAGGCCTCTCAGTGTCAATTAGAAGTTGAGCAGGTCCATCTAAATACGGGTTTTGGTGATTTTACAAAAAATTTGAAAAATGATACCTAAATTCTGAGCCTCATAACATTCTAGTAAAATATGTGGAATCTTAAAAAACCATGCTAACATAAAGCAGACATTTGGGAAATGTAAATTATGAATTTATTTGGGAGCTATGACTATCTGCATCAAAAGTAGAGAATTTAGAACGTTGAAAATAAAGAATTTTTCCAAATTTTTGCCAAATTTTGTTTTTTTTCATAACTAAACACAAAAGATATCATCCAAATTTTTAAACTAATTTGAAGTACAATGTGTCACGAGAAAACAATCTCAAAATCCCCTGGATATCTCATAGCGTTCCAAAACTATAACCACTTATAGTGACACAGGTCAGATTTGAAGAATGGGGCCGCGTCCTTAAGGCCAAAATAGGCTGTGTCCCCTAGGGGTTAAGATGCAGTAGCACTTGAATATCTTTTCTTTATCTCAGGTAATTTTTATTAAAGAGGTATTCCAGGAATAAGCATAATTCATATACAAATGGGTACTCAAAATATAAGCTAATATGTAATTAGTTGTTATTTAAAATTTTGCTTTACTTAGCAGAAAATGCTGGCGACATACACTGTAATGAAGAATTACACATGTCCTGCACCTATGTTTGGCTGTAGTCGGTTGGTTGAAGTGCATCCAGTATGGCCAATTTTGTGGTGATGTGCAGGGATGGCAGTTACACATCATTACTATGGTAACAGAGCAGCACAGTCTGTTACATCATCACTGGGAGCAGAGCATAAGAAGGAGGAGGAGTTTCTGAGATGTAAAGGATCTTGGGACTTGTAGTTTTCAGTGGCGGCCATCTTGGTGATAACTCCACCTACTTTAGAGAGGCCATAAATTTTGTAAATCATAAAATCAAACTATTTAAGCTCCATTATGTGAATAATGACATTGAGTATTGTTGTATTCATTTATTTATAGCATCATGGGTTTTTGTGTCAGACGTTCATATTCCCGGAATACCCCTTTAACAGATTTTAAACATAGACAAGGATTAAAAAAACTAACAAAATAAGGGTACATAAGAAAAACGACAGACCTTACCCTCTCCCCCTTTCTAATTGTTCTTTAGAATGGGGACGTTATCTGGTTGTTTGTGTAAATAATCCACATTTTTTGACAAGTCAGAAGCACTTTTCCACAGTGTTGTCCTCAGCCATACATCATGAGTCCCTTTGTGACTAGACCTTGTCCTCCTGAGATCATTCATTGAGTAACTACCTTTATTAACTCTAGGTATAACTATACATAGTATACGTATGAATAATTTTTTTTCTGCATTTCTTCTCTTGCGAATAATAACACACACAGAATGACACCTCTTCCACTGTCCTTACTCGTGCTGGGCTGTCTCTAGAAGAACTTCGCATTGTAGAAGGACAGGGTCAGAACTCAGAAATGAACACTCCTATGGAGGAGGTTAACCGGCTGGCTGAGATGGGTAAGTGCCCTAGAAGCAAATAACCAGGTTCTGTTCCCCTCTGTTGTTCTGGTATCTTGTAACCTCTGATAATCCTGCAGACATGAAATCGGGAAGTCTTTTGGATGGCAAGATGATGATGGAAGGGTTCTCTGAAGATGTGGGAGAACTTCTGAAGATTGGCAGTGTCTTCACCTTCCGGGTCACTGTGCTGCAAGCATCTGGCATCCCACCGGAGTATGCTGATATATTTTGCCAGTTCAAGTGAGTTATTTATTCCATAGAGACAGACCCTATGTTAAAAAAATAAATAACATAAACTTGAAAGTGAAGTTGGCCAAACCGCAGTGTGGCTGTCCTGATACCTGATCCCTCAGTTTTCAAGAAAAATACATTTTTATTTAAAAACACGTGCTTGCTTAGTTGAACTGAGAATGCATGTGTATGGGTAGATATACTGCAGGCACTATAATCAGGGCTGTATTAGACCCATTATGGCAATGTTCCCTGTGTGGCCCTTTTCTTGTGTATGTATTTATTTGTAGCCTTTCTTCAACATTGAGTGATCTCTCCAAATTTATGTTGCAGCTTTTTACATCGACATGATGAGGCCTTTTCCACAGAACCCCTTAAGAATAATGGACGCGGGAACCCACTGGGTTTCTACCATGTACAGAATGTAAGTGACTCTGGACCAATAATGTGTTGCATTTTATGGGGGATGCTGTGAATGTAATAAATACCTCACCAAATCTATTTCTAATAAGGTGATATCACTTTATGTTTTGTTTTACAGATTGCTGTAGAAGTTACTGAATCTTTCATAGAATATATCAAAACCAAACCTATTGTGTTTGAAGTTTTTGGACACTATCAGCAACACCCACTACACTCCCATGGTCAGGACCTCAGGTAATATAATGAACATTCAGAATATGTGAGGCCATCTGTTCAGTACTCTTCATAGATGGGTTATAACATATTCTTTTTCCATTCCAGTCCAGCACAGCCTTCCCGTCGCCATTTCCCACCTCCGATGCCACTCTCTAAACCTGGTGAGTAATAACCATAGTTATTATTAGTATTACTATATAGACATTATTAGACTATCCTAAATTCTCTGTTACTCATCTCAAGTGTTCACATTGATTATTGCTTTTCATGCTGTTTATTTTTCATAATTTTTATCTTTCTTGCTGCATGATAACTATATTTTTGCCTTTATTTTCATCCCTTGACTACTCCCTACCTTTTGCATCTCTCTCCCCTTTATTTCTTTACACCCATTTTCCTGCATGTCCATGGTAGCTGGTGAGAGAAGGATAAATTTGGTCAGGTACCTAATGTCCAGCTATGTCAGTGTGCCAGTTTTGGACACTCTGTCTGAGCACGCTCATGCAATTTCTGCAACACTGCAAGACAGGGCTGAACAGCTGCCATCATTTCTCTCTCTGCCAATACCTTCCTGCCAGCTGGAGAGAGCTCCGAAGAGAGATGGTTAGTAGTAGACAACTCAGTCATGTAACTGTGCAGTGCTCAGGATCTGTAGGATTTCCTCTAGATTTTTCTGTAGTTTGGACACAGGACCGTTCCTCATGCTATGTATTTGTATTACAGTGCCAGCCACCAAACTAAACCCTCTTAGCAAGCCAAGTCTTGGACAGAGCGTCAGCAAATATGATCTCCTGGTTTGGTTTGAGATCAGTGAATTGGAACCTACAGGAGAGTAAGTCAGAGGATGATACACACTGAAAATATATATATCACCTTTATCCAATTGTTGACCATTATGTTCTGGTGCCTTTCCAGTTACATCCCTGCTGTTGTTGACCACTCCGGAGGTCTTTCCTGCCAAGGAACCTTCTTGCTACACCAGGTATGTAATGCTAAGAGATGGCAGAATCTGCAATTTAACTTGCAATAATATAAGTTTTATATAAAGAGTAAAGTAAAAGAAAAAAAACTGTGAAAATGTCCCCCAGGGGTCTTTTGTGAACTCACCGCGTACAAAAATTCCCTAAAATCCCCCGGTCACTAGAGCCTTTTTTTTAGGCCGCATCATTAAGGGTTTAACATATATTACAAAGTTTACTATTATCATCTGCACTATTGATTTTTAAAATGTTGTTGAAAGTTTAGTTTAGATTTATTTTTCAAAGTGACTAATTATTTAATAGCTAGATTAATAAAACATGTAGAAGCTCTGTAATAGAGCTGCCGGGCATAGCCTTATGATGAGAGCCATACTTTTTTTGTGACAGGGGATCCAGCGCAGAATCACAGTGACTATTATTCACGAAAGGGGAAATGAGCTGCACTGGAAGGATGTGCGAGAGCTGGTGGTCGGTGAGTGTTTTGGCTTCTCTCTGATGAAGGCCCGAGACCACCCTGATGATCACTATTAACCTCTGTCTCCTGTACCTCTTTTATATGTCTAGGGAGAGTACGCAATAGAGCGGAGGTGGATGAAGCAGCTGCTGATGCGGTTCTTTCTTTAAACATAATCTCAGCCAAATACCTCAAAAATCACAGCAGCAGCAGGTAATGTCCCATGTCTTCAGTGCCCATTATGTGTGTCCATCTAGTAGAAATACTCTATATATGGCTTTGCTATCATTTTTCATTTTATGTTTTATTTGATTTGCCTTATTTTTTATTATCTTTTTCCTCTCTGCTATTCCCCTCTCTCGTCATGCTTCTGGGTCCTTCCTTTGTTATTATTTCCCGTACTGTCCCTGTCACTAATGGCAGCTTCTTCTTCTGTGTCTTTCAGGCTGTTTCTTGATAAGGATATGCCTAGGTATTTTCTGTTTTGCTTCTCCTTTCCCTGCACATAAAGTTTCTTGGGCCTTACACAGAATACTTTATGTCTCCTACCCCCTGCACACCCAGCTTTATTCCCCCTCACCCTGCCTAGCGCTTTTATAGGAACTAGATTGTTATAAATGTGTAGTAGACGGTAAATATAAAACTGGAGTTTCAGTAGACACTATAGTGACTAATCCCAGATTTGGATCACAAAGAATTCTTAACATGTTTTAGTGGATTTTCATGATGGTTTCTCCAACTTTTTTCCTGTTCAATTATTTATGTTAAATACCTGCAGTAAATGGGCTGTGTGTAGTTTACCCATAAACAGTAATAAATCATTGTCTATAGTTAACCAGGTTTTTATCTATAATTGTTTTTGGAAAAAAGAAAAACATTTTTACCATTCATTGGTAGAACAAAATGAAAGATTTTCTTTATTTGTATCAGTTTGTACCATAAGTTAATCCATCTGTTTTTTTAAATTCTTTTTTAATTCTTTTTATTCAAGAAAAGCTAGAGCGCTATTAATCCCATGGTGCTGTATGATCAATCAGGGCCTCACATACATTACATTAAAACAAGAACAAATGTTAGTACAAATACAAAACTACAGTGATTAGGAAACAAGTGGAAGGAGGACCCTGCCCATGAGGGCTCACAATCTATATCTCTTTAAAAACATGGATACTTTGCTATTGATTATATTTTCAGACAACTATTAGATGGAAGTCTGAAAGTAGATGTGTACTGGCCCTTAAGTTGTAAGATTAGGAAGTATTCATAGTAAAAGAGCACTCCTAGTGGCCATTCCTCCAAAAGTGCATCAGTATCCTTGTCTGGTATAGGTATTAGAATAAACCATACAATGTTAGTGCTACATATATGGATTCAGATCTGTGTTGTGCCCAGCAAAGTCATTCTAGTTGTGTCCTTGTCACTGTGTGTCCTTGTGTTGTGTATATGGACTTGGCTTTTTTAAGTGTCATTGTTGCAGATAACTCATATTGTTCATTATGTGGTGGTTCTTCAGGACATTCTATAGGTTTGAAGCTGTCTGGGACAGTTCTCTGCATAATTCCTTACTTCTGAACCGAGTAACGCCCTATGGAGAGAAGATTTACATGACTCTGTCCGCCTATTTGGAGGTATTTATACCAGATTTCCTTTTTGCACTACACTGTATATATTTAGCTTTAAGCCTACATTTAAGTAGAACAACCACATAATATGTCATGGACAGTGCAGTCGTTCATACCACTATGATGGGAAATACTCACATGTCACAATATTTGCCTCATGCACATGATTGTGTAACCGGGCCTAGTGCTATCCATGTTTTAGTGGCTAGCACATGGCCCTATTACTTTCTATGGGCTCATACCCACGGCCGTTGCATCCGAGTCATGACGCAAATTATAAAGCGGGTCCTTTTACTGCCCGGCTTTATGGATCATCTATTTCTATTGTCATCTGAGTTGTGATATGATTCCCTGTTTGTGGCACACTTTGGAATAATGCTTTCAAATACTATAAAAAGTGTTAACATTTCTGCATCCTCTCCACTGCACCGCTGTACATGCTATAATCTAAAAACTGGACTGCTCTGTTCTCTTCTTAGCTTGACCACTGCATCCAGCCAGCAGTCATTACCAAGGATGTTTGCATGGTCTTTTATTCTCGTGATGCCAAGATCTCCCCTCCTCGTTCCCTGCGCAATCTTTTTGGTAGCAGCTACTCAAAATCTCCTGACTGGTAAATACATAAATTTTTCTATTTTGTGTCATATTACTTGGTTTTATGACCCTTGTGTGTGAATGCACAAATACAAGATTTTCAGTTCTGCACTGAAAAATGAGGGTGCAATCCTTGCATAAATAAGAATACTACTGCATGTATAGCAGGTTTTTATGGTATTTTGTGTCTATTGTCTTTTGAAAAATAATAAAAACCTCATCTATCATTCATTTATATTGCAGTAACAAAGTAACTGGAATCTATGAGCTCAGTTTGTGCAAAATGGCTGACACAGGAAGTCCAGGTAAGATTTTACAACCCTACCACCACAACACATACCAAATGTATTGCATTCCTGACTTGCCTTTAGCATAAATAGAAGTTAAGGGTTATGGTAAAAGATCCATTTATTTCAAATGCACTATACCATACGGTTAAACCAAACTGGGTGCTTAATTTTTTTGTACCCTAGGAATGCAGAGGAGGAGAAGAAAGATCTTGGATACCTCTGTGGCTTACGTCCGAGGGGAAGAGAACCTTGCCGGCTGGAGGCCACGAGGGGATAGCCTGATACTTGAACATCAATGGGAGCTTGAGAAAATGGAACAGTTACATGAGGTATTAGAATAGGATCTATTCATACATGTGTTGCATTGTTTAGTAATAAATACAAACCTATTTAAAAAGGTTTAAGGGTCCTGTGGTGTGCACCAGGAGCGATGAAATTTTCTTCTGTGGTTTGTACCATTTTCATTGGAGTCCACCAACAATCTTGCGTCTAAATTTAATCTATCCACCCCGTTACCTTCCATTGTGCCTTCCACTTGTGGCTACTTATCATTTTTCATAGAGAGATATATGCCGTCAGCTTATCTATCATTTAGCCATGATACAATTTAGACTTTTAAGGCCAGCTTCAGTATCTGAACACTTTTTTCAGATCTAGCAAATACATACTTAAATAAACAATCCTCTTGCTTGATCCTCAAGGTGGAAAGGACCCGGCATCTCCTTCTGCTCAGAGAAAAGCTTGGCGACAGCATTCCAAAATCCCTAAGTGACTCCATATCACCAAGTCTGAGCAGTGGAACACTCAGCACCTCTACCAGCATCTCCTCCCAAATATCTACTACAACGTTTGAAAGTGCCATCACCCCGAGTGAGAGCAGTGGATATGACTCCACCGATGTTGAGAGCCTGGTGGATCGTGAAAAGGAGCTAGCAACTAAGGTAGTTACACTTCAACACAATTACCTCTACATTCTGTCTCTTAATTCACTTTGTGGAAATAGACAGGTCCATGATATCAAAAGTCTTCAGGACTAGACTTCATTTACCTATTTTTGTAATACATAGTTCCTCCTTTAGTATGGTAGTTTGGTATTTGTTGCACTAGAATAACACATTTTTTTTTTTTATTTTAAATCTAAATTAATTTATTTGTAAGATACAAATATAAGCTGCAAAAACAGAGCCCGGAAGAATGATCTAAGTCCAGTTGCCAATGTCTTTACTATTTTCTTTACAGTGTTTGCGACTCCTTACCCATACATATAACCGGGAACTGAACCAAGTATGCAACAGCATTAGTGATTGTAAGGTGAGATACACATTGTATTTTCTAGCTGACTTTGTAAAATTAATTTTCTCACCAGTACAACTTATTCCCTGTTCACAAGATTGGGGATAAGCGTAATTTGTGACCAACTATTAGGACCCCCAAGAGCTACAACAGTCTTAGGCCCCTTGCCCCCCTGTTTAAATTTAGTGACAGTTGTGTAGGTGTGCTTGCACTCCTTTAATTTTTATGGAAGCTCTGGAAAAAACCCACGTTTAGCCCTATAGAGCTAAATAGAAAAGAGGACACCTATTGTTCCATTCAGACAGTATAGACAAGTAAACCCTGTTCACATAACCCCTCTCGATCTATAACTTCACTGCTATAGCTGCACATTTCTAACGTTTCACATACGGTGAATATTTTTTTCCCCAGTTGTCCGACATTTCCCCCATTGGTCGGGACCCATCTGTCTCAAGCTTTAGCAGTGCCACCCTGACTCCATCATCTACCTGCCCATCATTGGCAGACTCCAGATGCAGCTCTGTGGATCAGAAGTAAGTAGTAAGCCAGTTCCTTTGTACTTGAGTACCTTGTACCTTCCCCGTACTTCATTATTTCTGTATATTTCTTATATCTTGTAGGACTCCTGAGGCCAATTCCCGCGCTTCCAGCCCATGTACAGAGTTTGAACAGTTCCATTTAATTCCCCCAGTAGAAAGCTCCTATCTGGCTCGTGCCGGAAAGAATGAGTTCCTGAACCTAGTACCAGATATTGAAGAGCTGAGACCTGGGTATACACAATCTATCTAACCTAATGGACTCGTAAACAGTGTGTTGGATGTCTTGTTACTTATGTTCTAAAATGTATCCCATGTCCTTTGCCTTCAGCTCCGTGGTCTCTAAAAAGGGTTATTTGAACTTCAAGGAGCCTCAGTCTCATTCATGGGCCAAGCAATATGTGGTGGTTCGGCGTCCATATGTCTTTATCTACAACAGCGACAAGGATCCAGTGGAGCGGTGTCTTATAAACCTGTCCACAGCTCAAGTGGAGTACAGTGAGGACCAACAGGCCATGGTCAAGGTCTGTTCTGACATATCGCTTAATTGTTATTTTATTATTAATGTTATTATTTTCATATTTAAAGGGAACCTGTCACCAGGGACCTCATTTTCACTAAAGACAGGTTGCAGAAGCCCATTACAGTGCAAATCTGCCTTTTCTAAGCATTTGTATTACAATATAATTGTGTGATATAACTTACCTTGCTCCCTGATAAAATCCTGGGGTAGTCAGAGGCTGCGCTTTGGTTTGGATGCATTTAAAAAAACAACATGTGCCTGTCTGTGTTCCTTACTCCTCAGATCTTAGCCCCCACCTTTGTGCTCCTGTACAGCTCCTGCTCCTTCTCAGAGGTCACAGCCTGGTGAGCCTGATAGTGGGGGAGAGAGCTGTACAGGAGCACAAAGATGAAGGCAGCCTGCAGCTCTGACAAGTCACATATTGTTTTTTGAAATGCATCCAAACCAAAGTCCAGCCCCTGTGACTACCCCAGGATTTTATCAGGATGCAAGAGTAAGTTATAACACACAATTATATTGTAATGCAAATGCAGAAAAAACAGAAAACAGTACCCACCTATTAGACTACTTATATGTAGAAAAGAGAAAGATAGGAAGATAAAAGAAGAGGAAACACAAACATCAACATTAAACATATTCCCTCACAATGAAGAGAGACCCAGAAAGCTACACAAGATGATGGGGAAAAAAATAAATAAAAGTAGGAACTGGGGTGGTGGTTTACAGAAGATCCAACATTAAAAAAAACATACAACTTCTTCAACAGGAATGGTTTATAACATGCACAAAATATTAATATAATGTCCCAGGGAACGTCTATGGGAAGCCAAGTTTTGCTATGCTAAGTTACTTGCTTCCAAGATCTGATAACAAGTATTCTTACCCTCGCGTATATATAAAGAAACAGTCTGGCGGGTGTTTTGAGAAACGGAAACCCGTGTAAGCTATATAATGGGATATCAAAAGTAAAGAGATCATGGTCGGCACACATAGCTGACCATACAAAGCTGCAGACTGTGTTTAGACTACATGCACACAGCGCATTCTGTTGGTGGACTCCCGAGTGCACCCCTTGAGCCCATGTAGAGTGAATAGAATACCGGTAGAAATAAATGCCTAGCATACATCCTTGTATTATGTCTGTGTGCATGTATCCTTATAACCAGGTCATATCTCTGTAAGGTCTTCAGTTATTCTGAACCCATACCGGGAGTAACCCACAGAACAGATGCAAGTCTTTCCATTATAACTTACCTCTTTATAGTCCCTGGAAAGACTTGTGTTTGCTGCCTCACCTGGTTTTGGATCAAAATAATTGAAGATCAGACAGATGTGAACTAGCCTTTAGATAGCAGCACCAGTGATGTGTGAAACCTTACCTTTTTCTTTATTATTATTAGCAACAGGACTATGAAAAACCGCTGTATAGTTTCCTTCCGCAGTAGCCACATTTATTTTTGATGTTTTCTAGGAGTGTGTGAACAGTTTCCAATTTCTCTGAAATCTCTTTGGTTTCTACCTCAAGTCAACTTTTGGCATCTACTGTATCTTTTCCTATAAACGTTCATACAGTGCATGTAGTTTTTTCTAATACTCTGCTGTATTTAATTATCCTTCCATCAGAGCCCCAACATATTTGCTGTGTGTACCAAGCACCGTGGGATCCTTCTGCAGGCCATTAATGATAAAGATATGAACGACTGGCTGTATGCCTTTAACCCCTTGCTTGCTGGTACAATACGGTGAGTATGGAGGTACAGTAATGGCTGCCTCCTCCCTTGTTATGGGATATAGTTTTGAAGACCTTCTTCTTTCTGTAAATCCATATTATAATGTTTTGGTTTGTTCTGATTTCTACAGATCAAAGCTCGCAAGACGTCGTTCCCTCTCTAAGTACTAAGCAGCTCCGTGCCCTCTCTCTGGTCACCTTCTAATACGAAGGATTATTTCCCTCTCCCCCTTTTGTGATTCTTGACGTTTCTCTTGTCTGTAAAACTGTGGCTTTTCCCCAGCTCCTCTTCTGTCTGTGCTGAAAAACAAACCCAACTTGTCGCATGTGGCCGACCAAAGAAGAAAGGACAGAGAGAAACAGACTCCAGATCGCCCTCTTTTCTTCTGGATGCGTGTTCTTTCCTTCCCTCCTTTCCCAGCAGTCTTTAGTGTCCGTAGTGTAACTCGTCTGTCAGAAAATGCATTATTTTGCTCTTTTTTTTATGCTTCACTTTTATTTTTTTAACTATTTCTTGGTTGATTGGTTGCATTGTTAACCTCCAGCTCTCCTTAAGATACTTCTTATTTCCCTGTATCCCTTATTGTGCTGCTAACCATCCCATGGAGAGCTGGAGGTTTCACATCTTTGAGTTTCTCTGTCTCTTCTCCACCAGCCGCAGCAGCACCAATGTCGGGGGCTGCACTGTGACTATTCCAGTGGTGGGGGGCTATAACGTTTATAAATTGTTACCCACCCCTAAATAAGAGTTTGCCAATAGGAAAGTTCTAAAATTTTTAATAAATGTACAGAAGCTAGGCTTTTTGGGTGTATCTGGCGTTGGGGCCAGTATACGTGCCCTATAAAGCTCTGCAGAAAGGTACCGGCGCCCTTCTATATTATTGGAATATTAACTTTAATGCAGAACAAGATTTGAGGGGTTTTATGTTCTGAATATTATCCATTGTACAATTGGAAAATGCTGCTTATGTTTTATCAACTTTAGGAGGTCACACGGAACAAAAAGAGCAGGAAATAAAACACTCTCTGTAGTAGGGGGCATCTTACAGTCTATATTTAACTATCTATTGTCTCAGGCCAAAAGTACTCGTCCACGTGTCCTGATCAGTCCAGTAACCCTTTATAAACCATAACCGCATGTGGGATGGGCTACAATATACACAAGTTTTTTATGACCTAGTTTTTCAGGAGACATTTTTTTTCTCAACCCTTAACCTGTCAGCTGGAAGGTCTGATGATGATGACAGTGATGTTACATTGACTCTTTCCCTTTAGAGTTCCTGCAGAGATTTGCAAACTTGCTTTACAACAAATGGGTTCTAGCCTTGATATAAACTTATATTTCTACATATTATATATAAATATATAAATATAAATTGTTTTAAAGGAAACAAAATGTCTTACGGTCTTTGCTTTGAGTGATGTGAGAGCATGTATTATCAACATTAGCCCTACTTCTGCCCCGCTCCGACCCCCTTCCCCCCCACCCAGCCACAGCCAAACCATGAGACAAACATTACTGCAGGGTTTACTTCTTATCGGTTTTTACATATGGGGTTTTCATGCCGTTTTGCTTATATATGGGTCACAGTTAATGCTGAAAATGTTGCCTCTGGAAAATACAGTATGGCGTTCTTAAAGAGACAAGCAGGTATGGGAATTGTATCACAATCATATTTCTGATTAAATCATCCATTATGTACAGAGTCATCCAGCTCTGTGGCACCCCGGAATGGACATGCCATGGGCCAGCAAACCTAGCGAGCATGTTTCACGTACACTGGGCTTGTAGCTCCTACACATAAATAATCAGTATGTGCCTTGCACACAATGGAGGAAGCTGTGTTGTCAGACAGCATTGCCTGGGACCCACATGACCAAAATGTCATGAGACCTTCATAGCTACAAAAACCAAACTAGTAAAGTCATCTGCTTTCATGTTTTCTCAAGATGGTGCTGGGCTCCATTAAACGGGCACCACTACAATATCCTTTGGTCTCGACTGGTTTAAAGGGTAACCGCAAAGTAAGGTTCAACATCTTTAGACCATTTTTTATTCAATTTAATCCTTAGTAATACTGGCATTTTGCCGAACCAAAACTTTCCCACATAACACTACCATACAGTTCCTAAATATATTACAGTTAAGTACCCAAATACCTTACGTTGCTAAATACTACTAGATGGCATTGTTTGCTTCTGTGTTCCCTGTATTGTAGGCCCCAAAGTAAACAGGGGCCTATGGCAATTGTCTAGTTTGCCACACTCTATAACTAGCCTTTGGGGAATTATCCTTCCTATAAGTAGAGCTTGTCTCAATTATCCCCATTCCAATTCCATGACCTTGCTCTACTCACTTTATTGATTGTTGATCCCTTTGAATACGCACCTTGTGAGGATGATCCCATCACTACAGCTTTAAATTGACACATGTGCACTTTAGTTTATACGTATTTTTTTTTTATCTGCTCTCTGGTTTCACTTCGAAGCAAAGTCCGTTGTTCGCTTGTTTACTAATTTAAAGGGATGTTTACTTGTTTATTGGTGTTTAGTGTATTGTATTTATGCCTGCGTTTAATTGCACACGATAAAAGGGAGAGGACAGCATTGAACAGTTGTCGCACCTTAGCAGGGGAGTGGACTATGCATATCACATTTACTTTAAAATATTACTGCAGCCTCACGACAGAAATGGAGGATTTATACTTCTCAAGTTGCCCTAAGTCCACTGCCTATAGGATGGTTGGTATGAATGTAAAGTGAACTGGATTTCAGAGCTCTCAGATGAATGTGTTTATTTCAAACCAGCATTTGAAGCATTACACGGTTTGGTGCACTACATTTCCCTTCATGCTGTGTGATATGAATGCTAATATCATGACCCAGGGCCGGCTCCAGGTACCAGTAGGCCCCTGGGCAACAGAACCTCAGTGGGCCCCTTTGCAGTAAACTCATGTTGCTGCATTAAAAATTCATAAACTATTATTTTATATACAGCCCCACCAGATTCTGCTAGGTTGCTGGGGACTGAGATTCAGCTGTGTGGGCCCCCTAGCAGCTCTGGGCCCCCAGACTTGCCCAGGTATGCCTGGTGCTGGCGCCGGCCTGTCATGAAGGCACAGATGAAATACTGCTAGTTTGGAACTATAGCCACACTGTGCAAACTGGAATGTATTTGTGCTTCCTCATCCGGAAATCAGGCAACGTTAGTGTCATTATTTCATCAACTCACACTTTTAACTGTATAATAGAACCACTAAAATAACTCCCTTCCAACAATTCTGGATCAGTCTTGCTTAGATTTGCATATCATGATTTAAGCCCAAGTCAGTTACTACAAGTCTCCAATTTGGCTACTGAGTTGGTTGCTAAGGAGCAGTCTATAAGATTTTAAATGGGACCAAACCTACTTTTTATGGCACCTATAGACTCAAGCGTAAATCTTCTGGTTTGAGCTGTCTATTTAAAGGGCCAGTGGCATAGGACTTAATAGTGTGTACTAAATGTTTACCATTCACTTACACACAACAGCGTTACATTCAACAGCGTAGATGAATGTGTCCATAAACTTTGTGGTAATTGTTAGTAATACTACTGGCAATTTGCTCTGTTGTAGATTGGAGACTTAAAAACTTTTACTAATTTAATGCTACCTTTGCCACAACACAGTATTGTATCAGCAAGAGTGATTGCGATTTTCATCATTTCATGCAATTTTAGCCATTTTATGACCCATAAGTGAAGAATATCAGACTTTTAGAGAAATATCAACTTAAGTTGACACACACATAAATGTGTTTCTTATCATGAATTAAGGCATGGCCATTTCTATGTGGCCTACTGCCTAAGCTAACATACATGTCCCTGTTCTGTCAGTGGAGAAGCATCATCCACATCTAAATTCTAGCACAATTGTAAAACTTCATCATAGGTCAATCTGGTATTCATCTACCAGTCTTAGATATATACATCAGTAGGGGCATTATATTTATTATTAGAACGAAGCTGGCTACAGGGATGATTAGCTTCTGCCCACTATGCCTGTAGTACAGTGGGTATCCGGGATGCCAGGCAGATATAGTTGTGCCAGCTGTGTCTATACCTCCTCTAATTGTTAAGAGTCCTTTGCACTAATAAACATTCCCTATTTTTACCAGGCAGCACTGCTCCCCAGTAACAGAAGGATCTTGTGCAAACCAGTGTAGCCTCACGTTATGCTGCAATGCATTGCTGATTCTGTACCAGCAACTGCACCCCCTGGATTATGTTGAAGGAAGATGACCACTGGACAGGGGCTCTCATTTGGGGGATTTCTAGGTTGTAACAAAAAATAAATTGCCTATGGCTATAAATAATTGAATAAGAAAAAAACATTCCACCTCCATTAAAGAAAATCAGTCTAAACAGGAATATCACACCAAACCTGTGGACAGGTGTGGTGCTGTTTTTTCTAATCCTTGACGAGCTATTATGTAGATTGCATTATTTAGTTTTTAGCAATGAGATCTAGTACCAAGTGAAATGTGGATTTAGTAGGAGGGATAATGTCTCCCTGGTAGACATTTACTTTAGTCATAGGAAAGTTCCTTTAAACATACACCTCTGGCCTTCCTTTACACACAACACTTGATGCTTTGCCAGTTGTGAGAAATTTAAAGTCACCTTTTTAATGATGTAAGAAGCCTTTTAATGCAAGTAATTGGGTTCTCCTCTCCTTTCTAAATCCCAGGTTTACCTCATTTCCAGACCCTCCAATTCCCTAAAATCCAATAAGGCAGGGAATATCACTTACTGTACATCTCCATGACTAGGACACAACATGGTGCAGGAGGATGCTGCCATCCATTGTCCGCACACATATGCTGCAGTCTTGCTAATATCACTTCCGACCATGTGACATCTGGCTACTAAACCTGCCATTCATTAGAGTGATATGGAAGACACTATGTAGGGTTCCTGGTTAGTGTATCAGTTACATAAACCCAAACCTTGGCTCTAATTTAACAGCAAAGAAATAATATTTTTAGGAATCAGATGGATATACTCATCACGGTTTTAATTTCTGTGTTTTATTTTGTAAATATAATTGGATGTGTGGGCTTGAGTATACAAAATGTAAATATATCATGTATTTGTACTAATTCTGATCCATTTGCTGTATAGCCTAGATGTGCAATGCAGATATATATATAACTCTGTGTATTGGTAATCTTGCACCACTGGAAATGTTAGTGAACAAGATCTAACAATAAAAGTACAAGCCGTGCATTAACAGCTCAGAGCCTCTTGTATTATTTATTAGCTTTTTTGTTTTCAATAATTTTTATTGGAATTTTTTGAAAATGTAAAATATTTTAAAATATATAACATTGTTTGTCAGTTTTGTAGCATCGTAAATACATTTTCCATTAAATACAGTCATTCTAATTTGATACAATCGGTTAAATACATTGGGTATTTCTCTTTTTTAGTACAATTTTGTTACCTCATTGAAGTTCATGGAAGAAAAAAAGCCATACACATTCCAAGGCAGAATTGGAAATGGACTAAAAATCTGAAGTATTAGCAGTAGCTGAAGCAGCAGTAGAAATAGTAGTAGAAGCTGAAGTAGTAGTAGTAGTAGAAGCTGAAGTAGAAGAAGTAGTAGTAGAAGCTGAAGTAGTAGTAGAAGCTGAAGTAGTAGAAGTAGTAGTAGAAGCTGAAGTAGTAGAAGTAGTAGCTGAAGCAGGAGTACTAGAAGTAGTAGGAGTAGCTGAAGCAGTAGTAGAAGTAGTAGTAGTAGCTGAAGCAGCAGTAGTAGAAGTAGTAGTAGTAGTAGCGGAAGCAGCAGTAGTAGAAGTAGTAGTAGCTGAAGCAGCAGTAGTAGAAGTAGTAGTAGTAGCTGAAGTAGTAGTAGTAGTAGCTGAAGCAGCAGCAGTAGTAGAAGTAGTAGTAGGTAGCTGAAGCAGCAGTAGTAGAAGTAGTAGTAGTAGCTGAAGCAGCAGTAGTAGAAGTAGTAGTAGTAGCTGTAGTAGTAGTAGTAGCTGAAGCAGCAGTAGTAGAAGTAGTAGTAGTAGCTGAAGCAGCAGTAGTAGAAGTAGTAGTAGTAGCTGAAGCAGCAGTAGTAGAAGTAGTATCTGAAGCAGCAGTAGAAGTAGTATCTGAAGCAGCAGTAGAAGTAGTAGTAACTGAAGCAGCAGTAGTAGAAGTAGTATCTGAAGCAGCAGTAGAAGTAGTATCTGAAGCAGCAGTAGAAGTAGTAGTAGCTGAAGCAGCAGTAGTAGAAGTAGTAGTAGTAGCTGAAGCAGTAGTAGAAGTAGTAGAAGCTGAAGCAGCAGTAGAAGTAGTAGTAGCTGAAGCAGCAGTAGTAGAAGCAAACACTTTTCATTCTACAGAAGAAATTAAAATGATGCAAAATGCCCTACCTATTACAGGTAGGTGAAGTGTATAAGACTTAACTTTTAACGTAATGGTAGTTCAAAGGAGGAAGAATTTGACTTGCGATGAGAAAATCTGAATAATTGATATGGCAAATGGCGAATAATAAGGATCCGGCCTGTTTGTACGTTAAGACTCAGTCCTTTTTTAAATGTGACCAGTGTCTCTTCCTGTGGTAATAAGTTTTCAACGCTTTAAGATATCTGTGATTTTGAGATTGTTTTCTTGTGAGACATTGTAGTTTATGTTAGTAGTGTCATTTCGGTGATCAGTTTATTTTTTGGGGGGTAAAAATTCAACAATTTAGGAAAAAGTTAAAAAAAATGACAATTTGCTAAGTTTTAAATGTTCTACGTTTTGGACACAAAGTCAAACCGCTTTTTTTTTTTTTTTGTAGAAACCTTTTGCCATTGGTCATCTTTTTATTTCCATAATTTGTTTTACGTTTCCATTTTTTTTTTTACAGATGTGAAAAGGTTTCAGGTTTTAGTAGCAACTTCTGCGGGTTAGGGCAATACCCCATAGGTGGCAATAATCTGCAGGATGGAGACACGGCAGGGCTCAGGAGGAAAGGAGCAAAATTTAGGTTTTGGAACTCCGTTTTCACTAGATTGGTGTTGGGGGGTGCCCCTGAGTTACCATAAATACAATAGAAACCCTCAAGTAGTGACCCTATTTTGGAAAGGGCAACCCTCAAAGAACGTATGTCGGGTTGTATGAGCATTTTAACCCATAAGATGCTGGCTCAAATGTAATACAAAGTGAGTAGTGCAGAGTAAAAATTGTATCGCAATTTATCAAATATGCCATTGTAGCGACAAAAGTATTTTGCCCAACTCATGCCATTGAGGAAAAACACATCAAAAATCATTCTGTGGGTTACCTCGCTAGGGCAATACCCCATAGGCGACAATAATCTGCAAGGTGGAGACACGGCAGGGCTCAAAAGGGAATAACTTGTATTTGGAGCACAGACGTTGTACAGATTTTTTTTCTTTATGTCATTATGAAGCATTTGTAGATGCCAATAGGGACCAGTACAGTAGAAACCCCTAAGAACTGACTCTATTTTGGAAACTACACCCCTCTATGAATTAATTTAGGGGTATAGTTAGCATTTTAAACCCACAGGTGGACCCCCAAAAAATGCATAATGGATAGTGCATAGTGCCCAGCTCCTGCCATGGGAGACAAACACCCCAAAAATCATGATGCGTGTTTTCCCTGGTACAGCAATACCCCATATGGCGCAATAATCTACAGGCTGGGCACATGGCAGTGCTTAGAGGGGAAGGTGTGGCAAGCGGCACAATGTATAAGCTAGGCATAGTACATCAGGGTAACAACATGGTAATCTAAAAATCCAGGGATGTATGATAAATTCAGAAGCAATCTTTCATACATAGTCCTGGTTTTTCTGGGAATGTCTCACAATAATAAATGGTGTCCTTCCGAATACCTTTTTTGGAACACACCCTGCAGCTCTTCTGTGTCCTTCCCTTCTTGGCAGTTTAAGGAACTTCTCCTGGAAAGTGCTGCCCTGGTACAATGCGTGATAATGCATGCTGCGGTATTTCTGGTAGCGGTGCACTTGAACAGGGTAGTGCTGGTGTAGAAATTGTCCAGGTAGAGGTGGTAGCCCTGGTCCAACAGTGGGTTTACCAAATGCCATGCTATCTTTCCTGTAACACCCAGGAAGGGTGCGGAGTACTAAGAGGTTAAAGGAAACCTACCATTTGATTTGATGCATTATGAAGCAAACATACCTTGAGAATGCTGTAGCTACACTGATGTAGGATCATATCTTGGTTAATCCCTGAGCTGAGTGGTTTTTCTGTAAAAAAAAAAAAAAAAACAAGTATAACATTCAGGACCTTGGGAAAGCTGGGTCTGCATGGCTGCCTAGATCACAGAGCTTGCAATTAGAAATGGAGGTTAGCTCAAGCATGACTAATCAACCTGAGCTGGATCACTCACACACAGCAGCTGGGGGATGCTGCAGCAATTGATTATCTGGCAGGGAGAACAGTGATTGCATCATATTCTCCTACAGAGAGAAACTCACAAGCTAGGGGAAGAGCTGAACCAAACTCTGAAGGAGCCATAGAAGCGAGTCAGTTTCATTATCATATAGTTATATCTATTTCATCAGCAAAACTACTCAGCACAGGGATTAACCAAGATATGATGTATGACTTATATGCATAAGTGTAGCTACAGCATTCTCAAGGTATGTTTGCTTCATAATGCATCAAATCAAATGGTAGGTTTCCTTTAACAAGTATTAAACCGTATGCTGAAGATGAATGCTTACCTCAGCATAACAATGCCGGGCACGGGACATCTGTTCCTTATAAGATGTCACCTAGAAATGTTGTGGTGAATTATCGGTGTTGATAGAGTACAAAATATGTAATAACATGAGGTGCTTGGTGTGGTTCAGTAGGAGTGTCACCCCCTGAGACCAAGGGGTCTTTCACTATTACACCCTATTTGAGAAAATGCCTATTGCACCTTATAAGCCTTGATTAAGAGCCGCAATAGGGTGCAATATGCATTTTCTCAAATTTTTTTGTCTTTATAATAATTTTTTTTGCATTTGATGCAATTTTTTTTCGGCTCACATGTCCCTCTAAGCAGCAATTTGGTCTTGATAAATTTGGTAGCGGCTTTTATCCTATTTCTATGCCAGGGGGTAACTGGAGTCATTTTGGGGCCAAATGGGAAAATGAAAATTTGCACAAATCATGAATTCAGTGAAGGATTTTGAATTTGCACTGTCCTATGTTCATTATGCATAGAAAGTCGCAAAACAGCATTTGTACCACAACGGTGCCAAAACAATGCCAGACATAGACAAAAAACCTAATGATAAATTTCCCCCCATGTGTTGTGAATGACAGGTATGATAGATAATTCTCTATATGATGAATGCCAGGAGAACCTTACCTGCCCGACATGCGTTGTTGTGTCCACTATATTTGGCAGAGTCTTATTGTTTTGGCATGACTGTACCCCTACCCCACCCCCCGCCACACTCCACCGAACTATTATGTCAGTGGCCGTCAAGGAGAGTATGGAGAAGGCTCACAGTCAGATACTGGGCAGGTATCTGTAACTTGTGAGAGATAGTGTTAAGAAAGGCTGCGGTTTTGCCAAAAAACATTTTACATGTAACCTTTAGATCCTGTAATAATTATAATAGAATGTTTAGTGGGGGGGTTTAACAAAGCTGTGGATTAGGGTTAGGCACAATGTAAACAGGTAAGGCTGGCAGCTACTTGTACAGCAGAGCCACAATGTGCTGCTTACCATGGAATGTACCCAGTTCATTTAATAAGTCATTTTGACTCAGCAGATTTCTGCACTCCTCCCAGACAGGGCACAATAGAAGTCTCTTTTACATCACTGACTGCAAACATGACAGTCCTGAACATTCCCTGCTGTGTCCTCATGCTTCATGAGCTCTTCTTCCCTATACTTTGTGCTATAGGCCAGGTTAAAAAGACAAATTACAAGGAATTTTAAATTAACAATTAAGTTCTGCAGTTAAAATATATATATATATATATATATATATATATATATATATATATATATATATTAGAGTTGCCTTTGTCTTATGTCATATTAAGTAAATCAAATCTGTACTAGACTTCTTACTATTATAGAAAAAGCTTAGTGACTACCAAGAAGGACAGGTATGACAAGGACTTACTGAATACCTAATAATAGCAGAAAAATATATAATTATTAATGGTGTAAAATATACTGTTCAGAAGCATATAAAAAAATGGTATTGTAGGATGGAGGAGAAATCATACTTTGCTGCATCCTTGCAACACTATGGGGCCACATGTATCTTAGTTTTGGCTTTATGGTCCTGGCTTTTTTTTTTCCTTCTTTTCTGCTGGTCAGATGTGTCTTGTGCTCTTTTAATTGATTTCACTTGAATTTACCACTTTTTGAACTAACAGTCACAAACAGCTTTCCTGCGCCATTTTGTGACTTTAACATCTAGCTCCAGGAAATAACTGCAGAAAACTAGAGAATGGCAAACTTTGAAGGAAGGTTGTCTTAGGCATAAAAAAGGGTGCAAAAATTGCCACAAAAAGCTGCAAGAAGAAAACAACTATCCAACTTTCAAACTATGCAAATATATCCTCTTTGCCAGTGGTGGCGAACCTATGGCACGGGTGCCAGAGGTGGCACTCGGAGCCATTTCTGTGGGCACTCAGACCATCACCTCAGGACAGAGTTCACCAAATAGGACCAAATCCAGTTGCAAGTCCCAGGCAACTTAAGAGATGCTGCTCTCAGCGCTATTTTAAAGCAACACTTCATTGGCTGTTAGAAAGTGTTGACAGAACTGCAATATCTTTGGAGGTCATCCTGCTGGACCAACCATTTTCCCTCTACAGAGAGACCCTGGAGAGAAGCTACAACAAGAGTCTGAATTTGCCCTCCTTCTTTCAACTGTATTCGTTCACTCAGTGGGGCGATACAATTGAAAGATGTGGAAGAACAGGTAGCAATAAGTTACTGCTTAAAATGCCATGTTGGCACTTCACAGTAAATAAGTGGATTTTGGTTGTAGTTGGGGCACTCTGTCTCCAAAAGGTTCGCCATCACTGTCATATAGCAAGGAATAGAGTGCTGGTCATGTGGCACACAGGGAGACACGGACCCAGTGGTCTGTCCATTACACTATATTACACAGTATAAGTGTTCATTATGTAAGATTCCCTTTAAAGTAAATATACCACTCGCTGGTAGATATATTAAACTACAAATACTTACCTACAATCCTACCCAGTGTTAATGTCCCTGAATCCATTATTATTGTGCTTCTATAACTGATACAAAATTACATCTCTAATACAGTACCTTTTATCCTAAAGCTTTATTACAAGGCCATCTATGTCAACATAGGCAAAGCTCTTAGGAAATCCTGGGTTACTGAATATAGAAGAAGAGGATGGTTTCACCATTGAGTGTCTTCAACTCAAGAATTACATTTCATATCCTTCCTCCTATGCAACATTGTAACACTCAGACCACTACTGGGCACAATTCCATCAGTTCTGTAAGTTCCTGAACTGACCATTTTTCTTAAAAGGATATCAACCATCAGTTTCACTGATGGTAGATGTCCAGCGCTTACGCGCCCATTTCTTTATGCACGAAGTGGAACTGTTTTTAAAATGCATAGAAATAACACACTTACAAAGAAAAAAAGTTTTAAAAAAATATGTAAAATAGTCTGACGTCACCCGTCGGCACCTCTGGGCGTTGCCGGCTTTTATTATTCCGCCTGGCACTGTAACAGTGGTACCTGGTCCCACCGAGGAGCTAGGAACAGGCCAGTGACGTCAGGGAGCTTGCAGGATGGGAGCTCTTTCTTAGCATCTCGAGTGCAAGCAGCCGGTACAATTACATTGCGGGACAGAATAAATTAAAAGCCGGTGAAGGGTACTCTGGCTAAATTTACACATTTTTAAAAACTCTCTTTCTATGTAAATGTGCTGTTTTATTATTCATTAAGAACAATTCTACTTAGTGCATTAAGAAATGTGCACGTAAGTGCTACACATCTAAACCCAACTGAGAATTTCTGGAGAGACATGAAAATGGCTTCCACCAACATTCATCATCCAACCTGAGGGTACTGGAAAGGATCTGCAAGGAAGAATGGCAGAGGATCCCCTAATACAGCACCGGGCATTCCTAGGTCCTGAGCTGCTGGGGGGTCCACATAAGGCTGTACATAATGAATCTATGGCATACCTCCCAACATTTCTGGAAAGGAAAGAGGGACAAAATAGCAGCACGCGTAGCTAAGTTGGGATTTGAACTCAGAACCAGCACAGTCCATGTGCCATAATGACACAGAGGGGTCATTTACTAAGGGCCCAAATTTTTCCATTTTACGCCGATTTTCCCTGAATTGCCCCGGGGTTTTGGCGCACGCGATCGGATTTTGGCGCATCAGCGTCGGCAGCCACGCAACGTTTCAGCCCCTCAATGGAGTTATTTTCAAGCATGCTTTCCACATTGGGTGAATAAACACCTAGCCTTTTCCAGGAGTGCTGCCTCATCTCCTTTTTTTCTTCATCTACAGATAGTAATACTTATTAGCCATGAATGTCTGGGATGGGAATACCCTCCTAAATGTCAGGCCTATCACGATGATAATAACATTTCCTAGCTGCTGCTTTAGTCATACAGGATGATATAACTGCCCCATGACACAACACACACTGAACTAACATAGGGAGCAGCCACATGCAGTGTCATTGCCCTCTCTAGCAGTAGGGAGAGGGTTAATGACTCGGCCTGTGATTGCACTGGTCTGATTGGTCGGCGCACAGCCTGACGAGGCACCCTGCCCTCTTATAGGATGAGTGACAGCTGGGTGACGCCCTTCGCCTGATCCTGAGCCAATAGAGGAGGGTGCAGGGCGTGACGTCAGGTGGTTAGAGAGAACAACTTGGTCTGAAGTCCGGGTTTCTGTCACATTCACCAGAGAAGGCACGGAACGGCGCTACATCCGGGGACCACTGACCTTACCAGAGCTGTCATCATGGCGGAGTGAGTGCCCGGCGCCTGCGGGAGGGATGGGGCGGGGGTCACGTGATACGCTCCTGCTCTAATCACCTGCAGATCACGTTGTATGCCGGGCCAGGTCCTGATGGGAGAGGATAAGACCAGAGCGACTCTGCCTGTGGCAGCCCATGCTGATACTTGTAGTTCTGCAGCTTCTGCCCGTTACTTTAGTGGAAAGACAAACAGCTGTCTGTCAGAACAAGCCTGCTCCATAGCACTTCCAATCCACTACCGGTGCCATTCATAATACAGCAGGGCCCGGGCACTTACAGCATCTGTGCAGGGATATACAGTGTATCCGCTATGAATGTAAATCCCTTCAAAACGTTGTGTAGCGGCACAGAAACACTTTATCAGATATTTTCAAGAAATCTGTATGAGTGGTTTTACTACAAGTCTAAATCTATTGCAGACCCTGGTGGGATTAACATTTATGGTTATCTTACAGCAACCTGGACAGGGCCCGGAGCTGGTGCTCTGATAGACCTGATAGAATTCATCTAGAATTGCCTATTGCTAGCAGGTTACTCACTACCTGTTATGATTCCTTATCTTCTAGTAGGAGATGGACAGATGATGGGTAGACTAATCTGTGCATAAATATAAAGTAGATAGATGTGACAAATAGAAGATTGATTGATGGCTATATAAACAGGTATACAGATAGGAAATACACAAATTATAGGCGATAGAAATAGACACGAGATGGATGATAAGTATCTTCACCCATTCAACCAAGGGGTATTAAAAGAGAAGTATGTCCTCTGCCCACAAAAGTCCATTTACAGGCGGCCCTGGGAAAATGCCCCCTAACACCGGCCCTACGTGGGCTCTCCACTAATAGTGTAGTTGGGTCACATTACTGGGTAGTGGTACATAACCTACTGCTCATCCACTGTCTATGGGGCAGATAAAGATACATGAGGACTGCAGGGGTCAGTGCATCAATCAGTGGATATAATCTGTTGTAGGTACACACAATAGATTCCTACAATATGTAGATAATATTCCTCTTATAAAATAGTTGGAAGTGTCAAACCAAAAGTAAAAACACTAGATCCGCTGTGTCCAGTGTGAGATACATGGATACATTTTGTGCACACTATTCTCTATGGGGACATGGCCGAGCCAGTAAAAGGGCTCCTCTTGTTAAGCATTTACTCAAAAATGAATGCATACTGCTTAACAAACTTTGTTTTTGTTGAGAGGGTGGGTAGCAACAGCCATCAGTCAAGTTCATATATATGGAAAGGCTTCTGTTCATACGATTGGAAGAATGGCCCTGCAAGTTAGAAAATATAAAATCTATTGTCTAATTCATACCGTTGAAAGCAGCGTCCTGATGTAGGATCTGGCCTTGTAATAGTTTTTTAATGTCTCCTTTTCCTAAAAAAAGATGCTTTAAAATATGCTGTCGTGTAACACATGCTCTGGAGGAGGGCTGCCAGAGCCCCAGCTACACAGGAAATAACATGCCCCCAGAGCACTTGCAGTTCATTAGTATAATATTTATTAAGAAAAGGACACCATCAAAAAAAATATTATAAGGCCAGATGCTGCATCAGAGTGCAAATTGGATTCAATTAGAGATGCTGCTTTAAAAAGTATGAATCGGACCTGCAGGGCCTGCATAGTTTTTGTTTTTCCAATCCGTTGAATCCATATTCTTTTCATGCATACACAAACTTTAGATTGAGCCTCTGATTTAGTTGTGAGCAAAATCGGATAAAACATAAGAGGTTTTTAAGACTTAAAGGGGTTCTCCAGTCCCATACAAGTTACCCCCTTTCCACAGGATAGGGGCTAACTTGCTCATCGGTGGGGTCTCAGTGATGGGACCCCCACAGATCACGAGAACGTGGTCTGAGGTGAAGAGAGCAGCCGGTCACGCTTTAGCTGTTCTATTCCTCTCCATGGCGCTGACTGAGATTGCTGAGTATGGTGCACGCCAATCTGCGCCATATAGATGAAAATAGCAGCCACCAGCTACTGTCATCATCTTGGGCTCCTACGACAGTACAATGGACACCTGTTCTTTTGATCTGTTGGGGTCCCATCACTGAGACCCCCACGTTAGCCACTCCTCTGTGCATAGGGGCTAACTCGTATGTGGCTGAAGAATCCCTTTAAGACTTCAGTAAATTATAATAGCGTTTTTATTGGGACCTAGCGAATAGGAAGGAACAGCCAGGAACCATGCAGTGTTACCATTTTTTTGCATTACTTATGTTAAGCGTCAGCTGTGCATCATTCCCACCAGTCCCTATATCCGGTCCCTCAGAACCAGTCACTGGTGCGGCAAGAACCTGCATTCCCTATGTGTAGTGATTGCAGTAGGAAATGGAAATCCATGAGGACTTGTATAACATAACTTACAGATGGTGTGCACCTTATCGAGGAGAATGTGAAGTATTCAACATACAGATCTCACAAGTGGAGTTTGCATGCGCCCAGGGCTTGGCCCAATTGCATCTTCGTTCCCAGTGAAGCGCACGCAATCGGTAACAAGCACCCACAGTCTTTCATGTATGCAATGTAAAACGCCAGGTGCTTGTTGCCGATTGCACGCATTTCACTGGAAATACAGAAGTGATCGGGCTGAACTCCACATGTGAACACACCCTCATATAACATATGAATAACAGCCAAACCATCCATCCTACTGGAGAAACCTGTTGCTTTATTTCCCCAGTAATCTGTCATTAGGAGACCATGATGTAACTTGACCGTGAGTGTGGATTTTCCCAATAATCCTGTTTAGTAATCAGATCAGCCAGAATCCCCCTCCCTTTCCGGTGTGTATTTATATAACTATTAGGTGATCTATGCTAATACGTTCTAGAAAGCAGTTAATGTACAATATGCAAATCTGCTGACATCAAGAGATCAGTGGGATACAGGTTACACCTCCAGAATATTATACATTAATTTCCAAGAATGATGAATATCTTATTAAGGATGACCCACAGATACAGTCTCCTGGTTCATGTATGATACACAACAATATGGAATATTTGTTCAAATATTGCATTTCCTCATGTAATGTTTATGACCTGCTACTAGCCGTATAAATCCTATAAACAGAATATAATATATATAATCAAAATTAAAGGTCTTTGTGTAGTCCTCTGTATCCTAACATGAGTAAATAGTAGCAGTATTTTAAGCATATTTCATAGATTGTAAAGCACAGAATAAAAATGAGATAATTGTAAGAGACACTGATCAAAATTGGAGAACACTTTCAGATACTTGCAAGTTATTGGCGTTAATCTGACACCTGGCGCAAATTTTCTTAATTATCTGACATTTCCTATTGAACTGGCAGCCTAATTTTACAGTTTTCACTGACTTTGGAATGGCACACCACCACCAAAGTGACTGGAACCCTCCAGCAGCAGATTGTCCAGATGAAGAACAAAGGGGTGACCCTATCAGCTATAGCAACAGAAGTTGGTTGTTCCAAGACTGTGATTTCTATAACATTGCACACAACATCATAAACTCACTCAAGTAGCCCAAGAAGGTTGATCACCATCAAAAGACAAATGCAAGAGAGGGAAGCACAATGCAGAGAATCTCCATCGGTAATTGTTTACCACTGTAGCTGGAATTGCTTGCCAGTTCATAACTGAACAGAGTAAGAATCTTTAAAGAGTGAAAGCTCACTCTGCATTGACCAGACCTTTCATTAGGAGAAAGAATTAAAAGGCTAGACTCTCCTCTGCCGAGGAGCTTGTTGTGTTGACAATGAGAAATGGGCAACTATTCATTTTTTGTCATGAAAGAAAGTTTATTTTGATCTGATAAAAAAAACGTTGACAGACTGGGTAAAGACTGAACCAAAAGTTTTTAAAGAAATCAGTGAAAGGTGCTGGAGGAAGTGTCATGGTTTGGGGAATGTTTTCTGCAGCAGGAGTTGGACTTCTGATACACACTTGCATTCACTCTGAAATGTAGCTGTATGAGAACTTTCTTCAACAACATGTGGTCCCTTTCTTGCGTTCTTCACTCAATCAACCAGAAATTTTTATGCAGGACAATGCCCCCTGTCACACAGCAACGGGTAAAGCAGTTCCTTCAAATAGAAAACATTGAAACAATGGAATGGTGAACCCAGAGTCTTGATCTAAACCCAATAGAATCCTTGCTGACAAAGTTACAGTACAGAGTGCACTCTGATCGCAGGTGTTAATGCTTTAACATGCGACCATGGCATTTAAATGGCTACAAGGATATTCCTCCTGCTATGGCAACCCCGGGATCTGAGCTAAGACCCCCGGACTGTCCATAGTAAATGCCTATAAGGTTGCATACAGGACCTTAAAGGCACAGTGTCACCATATGCATCAGCATACGCAGACAGTGCTAATACCGATTGCTGGTTCAAGTTTAAAAAAAAAAAAAAAGTGAAAAAATTAAGCTTTAAATAAAAATAAACAAATAAATTAATCAAAAACCCTGTTGCATATCACACTAACCATACATATACAATAAAAAAAGTGAATTGCCATACAAACCCTACATATTGTCACAGTCTATGGGAATAGTCCCTTAGTACTAAAGTCTTGTGGACTCCCTGGACCACCGCAGGAGATAAAGATGCCAGCCGCAACCCGGGAGTGGAGTCTAAGTGCACTCCTGGTCTTCGCCAGAGCCCGCCCCAAAGCGGGATGGTCTTGCTGCGGCGGGGAGCCACCAGGTTGCTCCACGGGTGCGACTAGGCCCGTGGTGGCAGCCAAGGTAGGGACACAGGGCAGGCAGGACCAAGGCAGGACAGGACCACGGAAAGGCAGGACGGCTGGCAGGACATCGGAAGACCACTAAGATACAGGACCGCCACAGGATAACAGGAACACGAGGACACAAGGGAATCCCCACAGGAACACGGGAATCACAGAATACTCGGAGGCGTCTAGAAACGCTCAGGAACACGGAGGGCTTTCTCTTCAGTAACAGGACATGAAGAGCCGGCAGGGAATGCTGGGAGTCGCCAGGCTATATAGCAGAACCGGGATGCCAGCACCAATGAGGAGGACGCTGGCCCTTTAAATTCCTGGAGAGTCTCATGAGCGCGCCCTAGCAGCGGAGATGCACGCAAGTGACAGTACCCCCCTCAGGGCCCCCTTTCTCCTCTTCTTCAGCCCCTTCCTCTTCCTTCGCTTCCTCCAATTCTTCTGGGTAACAAGACACCTGAGGGGAAAAGCAGAAAGACAAATCCCAATGGGAAATCCGGACCCGGCAGAGAACAAGCCGAGGGCAGCTTGAGAACAACTTGGACGTCCTTTAGCTGGAGACTGGAGTGGCCCTTGGAAAGCCGGAGCAGCGCTGGGAAGCTGCAAAGTCTGAGGCGGCTCTTGGCACACTGGAGCGGCCTCTGGGCAGGCCGGTGGAGCCTCTGGGCAGGCCGGTGGAGCCTCTGGAGCGGCCTCTGGGCAGGCCGGTGGAGCAATGGGAAGCTGCGGAGTCACTGGAGCAGCTTCTGAAAAAGCCGGAGCAGCACTGGCAAGCTGCAGAGGCTGAGGACTTCTGGAGAGCCGCTGGAGCAGCACAGGCAAGCTGCGGAAGCTGGGGCGCCATGGGAGCAGCACTGGCAAGCTGCAGGGAGCTGGGGCTCTACGGGAGCAGCACTGGCAAGCTGCAGGGAGCTGGGGCGCCACAGGAGCAGCTGCGGGGAGCTGGGTCGCTGCGGGTAGCTGCGGAGCCACGGGAGGAGGCTTGGGCACCGCTGGAGCAGCTCTGGGAGGCTGCGGAGACACTGGGGACACCGGGACCAACCCGGACCGGCGAGGTGGCCGAACTTGAGATGGTTCAAACCTGGACCGGATTTTTGCTAGGAACTTGGTATGGGAAACCATGTCCGGGTCACCACTATCCCATAGAGGGGTAGCCCAAGCCGGGGCCTCTCCAGAAAGCAGACAGTAGATGAACGCCACCTTAGAGCGTTCGGTGGGGTACTTGGAGCACAGTTCAAGGTGCTGCGAGCACTGGGAAATGAATCTCGTGCACAATTTGGGGTCGCCATCAAATTTGTCCAGCAAAAAATTTTCAGGTCCAGTCTCTACTGCCGAAAAACTTAGTGGGGTGACTGAAGCAACGGGAGGAGTTGCGGGAGCCTACTGCTGGGAGGCAATCATCCGTAGAATGGCAGAAAGTTTGTCCAGGAGTTCTTTTTGCGCAGCAATCTCTTGGGACAGCTGGGCAATAGTGCTGGGAAGGTCTGCGAGTAGCTGGTAAGAATCCTCGACACAGTGCATGGCTTTTGCAGGATACAAAACCTTGGCGGAGTCCATGGTCGGATCTTACTGTCACAGTCTATGGGAATAGTCCCTTAGGACTAAAGTCTTGTGGACTCCCTGGACCACCGCGGGAGATAAAGATGCCAGCCGCAACCCGGGAGCTGAGTCTAGGTGGACTCCTGGTCTTCGCCAGAGCCTGCCGCAAAGCAGGATGGTCTTGCTGCGGCAGGGAGCCACCAGGTCGCTCCATGGGTGCGACTAGGCCTGCGGCGGCAACCAAGGTAGGGACACAACGTAGGCAGGACCACGGGAAGGCAGGAAGACCTCTAGGAGTACAGGACCGCCACAGGATAACAGGAGCACGACACAGGACACAGTCCCACAGGACACGGGAATCACCAAAGGAACACGAGAATCACAGAATACAAGGGAATCGCAGAATACTCGGAGGCGTCTAGAAATGCTTAGGAACACGGAGGGCTTTCTCTTCAGTAACAGGACATGAAGATCCGGCAGGGAATGCTGGGAGTCGCCAGGCTATATAGCAGAGCCGGTAAGCCAGCGCCAATAAGGAGGACACTGGCCCTTTAAATTCCTGGAGCAGCAGAGACGCGCGTGAGCTCGTCAGACAGCAGGAGGACCGCCGGATGGGCCGGAGCCAGGAGCCGGAATCCCGAGACAGGAACCGGGACTTGTGAGTATACACCTGGGGCAGCGGGCACACGGCGGAGCACAGGTGCACCCGCGATACGCAACATGGATCGTGGGGACACCCTTGCCAAGTCAGCAAACCGGGCCCGTTCAGCGCACGTGTGCACCCGCAATCCGAGACATGGAGACATGGTACGTAATGACCCGTACTGTAAAACACACCAAAAATTATGATCATCACTTTTTTAAAATTAAAAGTTTTAAATTCCATATACTTTGGTAATTTAGTAAAACACTGTTTTAGTCGCATGGTGTAATCCTTCAACATTATAGCTGGAACAATCAAGTGATCATACGTTGTGCTCTAATTTTGATCTTCAGTGTATATTTGAAATTAAATAATAATACAGTATATGATATCAGCTGCTATATATTTTTATATTAATGGTACAGGGGCCTCAGACCCTCCAAAATAGATGTTGCTTGCTCATTTCTGTGACTAAGGGTGCAGTCACACATTTCAGTTTTTCAGATGCAGTTTTTGATGGCCAAACCTGGAATAGAGTAAAATTAGGAGGAGCAGCATCTTTTAATTATTATTTGGCTTCAAAAACTGCATCTGAAAAACTGAACATGTGATCGCACCCTAATAGGATGGTGTGGTAGCTCCTATTCTAATCCATGCCTTTGTAATATTGTATACTTTAGTCCTATCCAGGCACCAACTAGTTAATCCCTGGTGCCCATGTTTGCACTTGCAGTTTTCTGCGTGCCGTGTCATGCCTACACTTGGCAGCCTGGTTGTAATTTTATTCAAACTGGAGCCAGTTTTGTAGCAAAAGGAGTAAACTATGTGTATGTACGTGTGTTGCAGAATGGCTGTGGCATGTAACTCAGCTGTAGTCTTGCAGCCGTTCCATAGATATTTTAGAAACCTCCAAAATAGTCTGGTTTCTGCCGTGGATCTCCCCACAATTCTGCCGTGGCCTGTGGGTTGATCTTAACACTTGCATTGCATGACAATCCACAGTATTAAGTGATAGGTCACTTGTATGGAAAAAAAATTGTTGCAGTGTATGGGATTTATCCTAATCCCATACACACAATGCAGTGGAAATGCCTTTCTGGATTGGCTCCTGCCATTGCACGGGCAGTACCCAGTCTACCTGTCTGGGCAGCCGTATGCTATCCCTTTAAGTAGATCCCGGTCATCCCAACGTGGTGTGATTCCACCGCTTTTATGAGGGGAGTATAGAGAACAATAAGCAGAGCGGTCAGCTGTCCATTGGAATAATACAGTGGATTTTGTACAATTTCCCTTCACTACACAGTGGTGTATGCAGAGTGAAAGGTAGCTGAAAATGTGGTGTAAATTATTAGTGATGCCAAGAAGGGAAGAGAGGATAATTCTAATAAGAACTCTTCATATAACGTCATCATAAAACAAACATAAGTGCATGACAAGAAAGATAAGATGTGATATTAATAACAGACATGTAGCAGTTTTATTGTCCACCCTAAGGGCGCATTCACACGATGTGTTGCGTTTTTTTGATGCGTTTTTGATGCATTTCAATGGCTTCAGTCTGGATCACATCCTGAGGTTACATTGCGTTACCATTGCATTTGCTAAAACGCAATGTTACTTAAGCATGTGTTCATGGCTGAAGCCTTTGGAATGTGTCAAAAACGAGTAAAAAAAAAGTGACGCAATGCATCGTGTGAACGCGCCCTCAGTGTCGCGGTTTCCTTAGCTGCTTGGTCTTTTCACAATCAATACCTGAAATGCATAAGCCAAGAAAATCTTTGTGCACATTCCCTGGTACAATGACGGCTGCTTGCTGAGGTTGGGTGTGTTGTGTAGTCTACCCTACCTTGTCCTCCTGTAACCTCTGGGCACAGTAACCATAATAACCCTTTGTGTTGTGTTTTTTTTTTTTTTTTTTTTTGTCTCTTTTAAAAAAACAGAGCTGATATCGCTCTCATTGGATTGGCTGTGATGGGCCAGAACCTGATCCTGAACATGAACGACCACGGATATGTAGTAAGTAGAGAGATGATGAAACAGAGTTTGCCGCTGGGTTATGTATCTCTTGGGTGACTTCCCTGCCTGGTAAACATTAGATATGAGCTAATTCAATAGAAATTTTGCAAACGATTGTGTCCTAGTTATTGCTGTACCAGAACTCCCAGTAGGGCTAGAGGTAATCGCAGCCCTTTTTCACATGTTGGGATGACTACCTTTGTTCACAATAGAAGTGTAGATGCATATACAGGAATGAGAATGCTTAGGACATAATGGGACATTAAAGTATTGGGCCGGTTCTGGACTCTTCTATCATCCTGCTCAGTAAAGCTGGCCATATGATAGCAGATAGGTGCTTGCTTATCCAACAGCCATGCTTCACTCCTGCACCCCCATACAATGGAGGAGCGTTTGGATGCACCACATGATGGTTGACTGGCTCAGTCAAGTAGGTTTATCTAATGTGTATAGCCAGCCTAACTGTAGCAAAAGACAATAGCAATTCTTGTATACACAGTGGTTACACATGACCCTATAGTAGTCTGTGTTCTTCCCTCTCCCAGGTTTGTGCATTTAATCGAACGGTTTCTAAAGTTGATGAGTTCCTGGCAAACGAAGCTAAAGGCACCAAGGTGATAGGAGCTCATTCATTACAAGAAATGGTCTCCAAGCTCAAGAAACCTCGTAGGATAATGATGTTGGTAAAGGCCGGGCAGGCAGTAGACGACTTCATCAATAACCTGGTATGTAGTAATGGTTTTTCAGCTTGTAGCCCATAATACAAAATCTGTTGCAACTGGTGGACCCCCTATAAAGTCTGCGCTCCAAGTATAGAGCGGATTGTCATGGAACCATCCAGCTCGTGTGTGCGTGTGTATAATATATATATATATATACCCACTTCATGTTATCGGGTATTTTAAACATATACATTACTCGGGAAAGCTTTAACACATCAGTCCTCACACATTTTGGATTTGACTAAAGGGCATATCATGGATCTCAGGGGGATTTATCTACAAAATATTTATGGTGCCCGGTTTATTATTATTTATTATTATTTACATATTTTTATAAAAATTTTCATTATAACAAAACATACCATAGTTATGACATTGTGTATCACATGTAGATATGTTAAAGTTCTCAAGTTTAAGCATGTACATGTTTATTTGGTCATGTACAAGTGATCAGGTTATATAAAATTACACTAGTAGGAACATATAAAAATGCCAAAATAGCACCCTCCCCTCCCTCACAGGTGCGCTGTTTATCTTTTCCTACCTCTTTAGGTGTCACTAGCCTATACTCATTGCTTTTGTGGTCTCAAAATGTTTCTTTCCTGTAAGGTCTACTTTTAGTATGTCCACATCTGACTCGTGTCACTTTGAGCCTGCCCAAAATGTCTGCTATATCTGCTTTCAAATACCAGGTGGTGTTCACAAAGGGTTGTACTATAGATTTTATATTATCATCTGAATATATACTAGTCAAAAAATTTTCAGTCCTCTTTTCTATTTTGTTTTCAACCTCGACTTTTTCCAGTTGCATATATTTATTTATCAGTTGCATCACTTCGCTTATTTGGTGACAATGAGGTTGTAGCCATTTAGCCAAAATGGCTTGTTTAGCCGCCAGTATATAAACATGCATGACCCCAGGTAATGCGAAGTCTGGTATATTACAATGTAAAAGGAGTAAGCAGGGATCCGTAGGTAGATTGATATTTAATTTTATCTTTGATCTGAGTCACCAGATGCTTCCAAAACTGTTGCGTGTTTGGACACATCCACATGCCATGAAAAAGATCAGTAGCTGGCCTTTGACACTTTGGACAAGTGATTAAGCAATGAGGATGGTATATTAAACCCATAAATGGCTTTGTGCATAAATCTGAAATAACCATCTCTCCATCTTTCACATATAACCATTTTTCGTATCTTATACGAAATCGCCCTTCTAATATTTGTGCTGTATCGTCTCACAGTTAATTATTAATGTAGTCTGTACAGTGATGTCAGCTATGTATGCAAGTTGGCCAAAGGCATTCTTGCCTCTGGTTGTGCAGGGTAAATTACCACTGCAGTCCCATAAGTTAAAGTGGACCTGTCACCAAGAATTTTAATTTTTAGCTGGTGACAAAGCTATGCTGATTTTTAAAAATGCCTTTGCCAACATTATGAATCATTTCAGTAGTTTATATCATTTTATTTCACATTACCTGGCTCCCTGCAAGCAGCATATGGTAAGTCTCAGGGGAGGGGCATCAGCAGCCTGTATCTGCTCATGCATTCTTCCACTACCCCACAACACCCCGTTCCTCCCCGGCCTGCACAATGCACATGACAAGAAGTGGGTAATAGACTGTGGCAGCGCGATATAATACCACCAGTTGCACCATTTTTGACATTTAACCATTGTCCGTAAATATACACAGATCCTTTCTGTTACCACGTCCTATCCCAGTGTGCATGCACCTCTTGTGCCATAATGGCATTACCAGTTAGTAAGAATTTCTTTGGTGCCAGATGTAAACACTATACTCCTGAGTCCTCTGATCTATGAATTTCTTAGCCATTAACAATACATGAAGGGTCTTTCTGATCTGCTGAGTTGACTGGGTTTGTAATTTCAGGTTACACACAAATTTACCATTAGTCGCATTAAAACATAGCTTTTATTTCAAATTCTTCTAATATCAAAGACGAAATTATAGATAATGGTTTATATACAAGTAATTATTAAAAATGCAGAAGAGTAGATATGTCTAGAGTGATATACCGCCCCCTTGTGGTCACAGAAACAATAGCGAGTAAGATGCAAGTAAGGTACTGTATTTAGTGGTTTGTGTGGATCAACATTAATTAAGGATTTATTTATTTTGTTATGTATATGAGGGTAACTTGAGCTGTTTAGTGCCTCTACTGCTTTTTCTAGTGAAGGAATAGTTTTGTTCCTAGATGACGTTCAACTATCTGCCACTGTGCTTATCACCATTTATTATTATTCTGGCTAGATTGGCTAATGTACCAAAACCTGTTTCTGTGTTCACTAGGGGCAGAACTAACTTTGTTATACATTGCTTCTCCTAAAGGCTGCTAAATTTTAGAATGGATTACAAATAAATAGCTCCCCTAATCTGTAACGTGATCTTATTTTATGGTTGCAGGTTCCTTTGCTGTCACCTGGTGATATCATTATTGATGGTGGAAATTCAGAATATAGGGACAGCACGGTAGGTGTTTATTATGGCTGCCATGTTTACAGTATGATAGCATCTGCAGGCCATGTTTTATACTATTCTTTCTTATGATCTTTTTAGAGGCGCTGTAAAGAGCTGAAAGCCAAGGGCATCCGTTTTGTTGGAAGTGGTGTTAGTGGAGGAGAGGATGGAGCCAGATACGGACCATCTCTGATGCCTGGGGGAGACAACGAGGCTTGGTAGGAGTTTATTTTAAAAAACTTTTACGTTAGATATCTGCCTTTTTTGTTTGTTTAAATAGGATGGTTTTCCTGAATACCAATCAATTAAATTAAGTCATACTCTTTTTTTTATTTTCAAATAACACAATGAACAAGTGCAACATCTTTGGTTTATAATCAATCTGAGTCAATTTACTTAGTTTCTTTTATTCCTTACAGGCCTTTTATTAAGGACATTTTCCAGAGCATCGCAGCTAAGGTTGGGAAGGAGCCATGCTGTGACTGGGTGAGTGGATATCCATGTTGTTCTTAACACTTGTTCTTATGGTCCAGAGTGATAGGTGGCCAAGAGTTAAAAATCCTCTTTCATTAACCAAAACTGATATGTAGAGCATCTATCTGTTTTGGGGGGGGGGGGGGTACTCAAGACATTGACCATCAGCATTGTGTAATTCTTCATTTTGCCTGTAGTGGAGTTGTAGACGGATAAGTTACATTCTGTCAGCTTCTCCTGCGGAATACAGATGATCCCTGAATATTCTCATATACTCCTTTAGGAAGATCTGCAGAATCATGATTACAGTTCCTTGTATCGTATATTGCTATGATGCCCGGCCTCTCGTCCTCTGCACTGTGGTCAGCCAATGCATAATCCATAATTCATTAACTAATCTCGGTTTTGTGCCTCTCGCTTAATTCTGTGGGTAGGTAGGTGAAGAAGGCTCTGGACATTTTGTGAAGATGGTACACAATGGAATTGAATATGGTGATATGCAGCTGATCTGTGAGGCTTACCATCTGATGAAGGATATCCTTGGGATGGAGCAGGATGAGATGGCTAAGGTGAGAATTTGGTGCATTGATGTGTGCAATATCCTTAAGGTCTCCATTTATCGCTCACTCCGCCAATGTCCATTGAAAAGGACTGACCAGTCATGAAAAGGACTGACCAGTCAGCTGTGCTGCACCCTGAATATGCCCAATAGAAAGCTATGGGACAATGAACTGGCCTCAGTTTGTATGGTGCCTAAGGTCTTGGGGTGATAAATGTATTTCTATATTTTGCTATATACACAGTATAAAATATTTTTTTCTGTCATTTAGACATTTGAAGAATGGAACAAGACTGAGCTGGACTCTTTCTTGATTGAGATAACTGCTGACATTCTTACATTCCGGGACACAGATGGAAAGCATCTACTCCCTAAGATTCAGGACACTGCTGGGCAGAAGGGCACAGGGAAGTGGACCGCAATCTCTGCTCTAGATTTTGGAGTTCCAGTTACTCTCATTGGTAAGAATTTATAACAATCCTGTTCTCATTTTTCTTGAAGACCACAAGCTATAACAAGCTATTTGCATTGCTATGTTTATTGCCTTACAAGAAGCATAACATTTTAATTATATAAATTGGATAAGGGCTTGTTTTTTGCTAGAAGATTTGTAGTTTTTATTGGTACTATTTTGGGGTAGCTCATTGATTTCACATGAGGCATGGGAGGGTGGAATTCTGCCATCATGCAACATGACCTTCTCCAATGCCAAACAAGCAGCATTTTATTACTTCATGTTAAAGAGGATTTGCAGGGTTAAGTTTTTTTTTTCCTTTTAAATATTGCCTTCTGTGGGTATAAAGTTGTAGCGGACAACCCTTTTTCTCTTCTTTTTAAGTTTTGTCCTGATTCACGTACACTTTTATTTTCATGATTGGATATAAAAAATTGATCTTTTATATTTTTTAGCATTTTTCAAATTTCTTTTTATTTAATTTGGTCTTCTAGCATTTTTATTCCCATGATGTACAGATTGGATCTTTTCTCCAATCGTGGTTGCCAGATCAGTTGTTCAGCTCTCATAAGATAGCTCAAAAACTATTCTTCCCTGCAAGACGGACCCATAACCTGAAACATGATTCATCATCAGAATTTACGGTGTTTCTTTAGCTGTAACACCTGTTTCACTCCATCCCAAAACAAATATGCAAACAACTTAGAGGAACTTCTCATGGAACTGTGTAATTCCCTTTTTTACACAACCCAGTAAATTGATATTGCATCGCTTGGTGTGGGAGGATTTCATTTTCTTGCAGTCACTTCCTCCCACTCCCCTGGTTGCTGGTTGTAGTGGCGCAATCCCACCAGGAAACACTTCACAACCTTAATTGTGTCACCATGAAACCTGTTCTACTGGATGATACTGCAGATTGTTTCAGCAATGACTAGGTTACAGACCATAGTGACACATTGGCAGGGAAGCAGCTAGCAGTCATCAACTGGATTATGATGCTTTTAGAATTCAGGATCTCCTAACCTGCATCTGCAGAACATTGCATTGCAATCCAGGACTGTTAGGTACAAATGAATGAAAATGTTCCCTGGGACCTAGTTATGATTGACCTCCATGTATGCTCTCAGCACTCGTTTGTAATGACATTGAGCAGCAATACCAGTGTACCTGTGTAAGCCATAAAAAAGAATGCAGATGTAATTGCTGCGGCACCACAGCCTTTCTATTATGTATAGGCCAGATTTACAAATAAGCTATCAGTATTTAAATTGAAGAATATGACCTAAAGGCACTGGTGGGGAGACTTCTCTTACACTTGTTGTTGATGTGACAGGTGAAGCAGTGTTTGCACGTTGTCTGTCATCCCTTAAGAGTGAACGGATTGTTGCAAGCAAGCAGCTCCAAGGACCAAAACCAATCTCATTCAAAGAAGACAAGAAGGAGTTCCTTGAGGACATCCGTAAAGTATGTAACCAAAATAATTTTTGCGCTACAAAAACTATTATGCAGCAAGCGTGTTGTGCTGTGTGCCATTGTCAGAAGACTCAATCTGCTACTATACTTGCCCAGTTTATACGATTTGTTGTATGTGAGTCAGTTGTTGATATGGGCCTCCTAATAACCTACAAATAACTCCACTGATCTGCACATGTTGCGGATTCTGTGCGGATTTTACGCACAGATTTTGGTGCAGAAAATAAACGGTGTAATACACTCAGATTTACCTCATTGCTACTGTATGAGAGAAATTTGCATCAATTCGGCATCAATGTTTGATTTTCATGCAGAATTCTCTCATCCTAATGGAAGGGGGAAAAACACATGCAGAAAATCTGCATAAAAACCCACCACTAAAAGACAAACCTATATGAAATCCGCATGAAAAACACATATTTGATTCAGATTTTCCACCTGACATTTCCCAATGTGTGCAGATAACCTTAAAGGCTTGTAAGTCTATTTGCACAATTTTTGTTAGTGCTTCTGTTATTTAAGCGGAAAATTTAACAGAAGTTTCTGGGGCACATTAACTAAAAATGTGGGAAACTGCACCAAAAGTGCTCTGCCCATGTATAATGCTGGGTGCGACAGATTTATGAAGAATGTGCGGCAGAAATCATGAATCTGTCACATCCCTGCACTCGCCCGACAGTTCACCAACTTTTTTTGTGGTGCGCCTTTAACAAGAGACTTTGCATGTTAAATCAGGCACGGTCCAACTGAGCGCTGTTATGCCCCCTAATTTGTGTCGCATGGTGGCTAGCGAAGCTGCGCCACAAAACGTTCACGTGTGACACATTTGTGGTGCAAACACGTCTTAAATACCTGTTCAAGCAGTTTATACCTAAAATGATGTGCCAAGTCCATCAAAAAACTGGCACAAAGCCCTTAGTAAATGTGCCCCTCTATCTCAAATTATAGAAGCCTGACACTAAGGGAAGCCATTGAAAGTCCATTGAAATTAAAAGACATTTTAAACGGATATGTTAGACTTCTGTAATCATTGCTTTAGTGATGGAAGTTAAAGGAAATTTGCCATCAGGACACACATTTTCACCTAATTCCGGTTCCCATAGCCTATTTAATAATATTCCAGATCTGCTTTTATAATTCACATTTAATGGTTCTACTCACTTTTACAAGGCTGCAGTCAACATCATTATCTAGCTATACCTTCCCTTTATTATTTCTGGTGATGAACCTTGTAATGGAAAATGGCATCTAAATGTCCAAATTGCCACTTTTTCACCATTTTGACTCCAATAAAAATTTTAAAAAGTGACATCAACGAAAATGCTCTCACATCCTGCAAACAATGTGTCGCACAGCTCCATACACTGAAGTAAAAAAAAGTTGTGGCTGTCAGAATATGGAGAAGGAAGGGCTTTTTTTTTTTTTTTTTTATGCAAGCTTTTTGATTTTTATTCAAATTTTTTTGGGTGTTAAGACATAACTAAACTATATAAATTTGGTATCTCTGTGATCGTACTGATCGAAAGGAAAGACTTAAAAATAAAGCCCATCAGAATATGGTACAACTGTTCTTTTTTACCCATTACACCACATTTAGATTTTTTTTTTTTCTGGCTTCCAAGGACATGACACAGAATATTAAATGGTGCCACTATAGGAGGTAACAAGCCCTTATATACCGTATATACTTGTGTATAAGCCAAGATTTTCGGCACAATTTTTGTGCTGAAAAAGCCCCACTCTGGTATATAAAAAATAAAGTTCATACTCGCCCTCCGGTGCTGACCCCCGGTGGCCTTTTCTCACCTCATCACATCTTCGGGTTCCCGGCCAGGCCAGCAGATGCGTGTCTTTGCAATGTAACATGGCAGTGTCGTCATAGCTCACGTCATGGCTTGTGCTGGCAGATCATATAGGCATGCATTATCGACCTGGCTGGGAACCCAAAGACATTCTGCGGGGAGAAGGGTCAGTGCCAAAGGATGAGTACTAACTTCATTTTTTTTTAAATGGAGAACTCTGCACGGCATTTTATGAATTGGAAGGGAGATGAGGGGAGACTACTGGACATTTTATCAGAGTAGTGGCTGCATTTCCTACCCTAGGCTTATACTCCAATACGGTTTCCCAGTTTTTTGAGGCAAAATTGGGTGCCTTGGCTTATACTCGGGTGTTTTTTTACACGAGTATATGTGGGTAGCTTGGTAAAAGGAAAAATAAAAAAGATATAGCTTGTGGAAGGAGCAGAATGAAAAACGGAAACACAAAAAATTTATCTTGAAGGGCGTAATAGCTGGGCTTATTCTCTGACACATATTTCTTGAATATCCCTGAGGCATAGCCTATGTATTTAGTCATCAACAGATTTTGTTGTTAAGCAGCTGAACAGCTTTGTAGTCCTGTTTCTTTCATGGTCCAGCATGGTGGCATCATCAAAAGAATCAACGTTAGGCTTTTAGGCTGTATTCACACGACCGCATGGGGGACGTATTTACGGCCGCAAGCTTGAAGGCAATGGCCGCACAGAGCGATGTCCTATCTTTCCCAGCGTTATGGACCGTACCTTATGCATTGCAATGGAGAGGGGAGGGGTCACCCCTCCTCCTCTCCATCGTGGCTGATGTAGGGGTCCTTCTGAGGCAGGGAAAGCTTGACTTCTGTATTAAATTCTCCACCTCCTTGACTTTATACAAACATTACATTTACCGTATATACTCGAGTATAAGCTGACCCGAGTAGAAGCCGAGACCCCTAATTTTACCACCAAAAACTGGGAAAAACCTATTGACTTGAGTATAGGCCGAGGGTGGAAAATGCATTGGTCTCAGCCTCCCAGTATATAGCCAGCCTGCCCCCAGTAGTATACAGCCAGCCCAGCCTGCCCCCAGTAGTATACAGCCAGCCCAGCACTAACAAAAAATAAATAAACTTATATACTCACCCTCCGGTGGCCCCGATGTCCGCGCTGCTCACCTGATGTCCGCACGGGTCCTCTTCTGGCTTCTATCTTCCTCTGTCTTCCACTGGGCGCCGCCATGATTCCCGGGCGGCAGGCACATAGTATGACGCGGCCGCTGCTGACGTCATACTATGCGACGGCCGAAGAAGAACATGGCGGCGCCCTGCGGAAGACAGAAGACAGAGGAAGATAGAAGACAGAAGAGGACCCGCGCGGACATCGGGGGAGCAGCGTGGACATCGGGGCCACCGGAGGGTGAGTATATAAGTTTTTGGTTTTTTTTGTTGTTGTTTTTTTTAAAGTGCTGGGCTGCCTATTGACTCGTGTATAAGCCGAGTTGAGGATTTTCAGCACATATTTTTTGTGCTGAAAAACTCGGCTTATACACGAGTATATACGGTATTCTCTGGATGACGCCAGCATGTCGGGTCACAACATGAAACATTATCTATAACCTGTTAAGCTGCTTTGCAACATATTGGTAGTGGTTTATATGCCAATTTCTGATGACAGTTTCACTTTAAGCTGTAAAGCTTTGTGCACAATTTGCACAAAATTGCCGAACAACAATTTCTTCTCATTTAAAAAAAAAGTACTAAATTTAGAATGTTTTCCCTTCTAGGCTTTATATGCATCAAAGATCATTTCTTATGCACAAGGATTCATCCTGTTCCGTCAAGCGGCAAAAGAATTTGGTTGGAAGTTGAATTATGGAGGAATTGCAATGATGTGGAGAGGAGGCTGCATCATCCGCAGGTAAGCAATGTGTAAAGGGTAGTTTCTTATTTTACAAGTTCTGCAGAAACTTCAAGGCTCAGTCTTCAGATTCAGATAAATAACTTTTAATACTTTTGTTTCTTCTTTTTAGTGTGTTTTTGGGCAAAATCAAAGAAGCCTTCGACAGGAATCCTGACCTTCAAAACCTTTTGCTAGATGATTTCTTCAAGAAGGAGATGCATAATTGTCAGGTGAGCTCTGACAATAGATACAATCTCAACATTTAATATGTCATAATCTTTTATCTGTGGGTACCACTTAGATTTATATCAGATGAATATAATACCTTTAACATGGGGTTATAATAATACAGAATGCAATATGCACCCCCCCCCCCAATAGATATATCACTGAATGTAAATACTGATCAAATAATGAACCATCCAATTTTTTAAGTTCACAGGTGTATTGTGAAGGAAAAACAAACAAAACTAAGACATACATTTGAACAGCATCAGAGTCTATTAAATAACATATATATATATATATATAAAATTATGTGTGTGTAAGGCATCGTTATGTTTGCTGGTCCTGCAGCACAACTACAGATATTGCACAAATTGCAAGGGTAGAAATGCCAGAGAGATCCACCTGCATGTAAAAAACGTTGGTTGAACAAATAGTATATCATAGATGGGGCTCCTGATTTTTGTTGTGGGACCCCCAAGCTTGAGGCATCTGCTCACTTTGGCTTTATTCAATTCTCCAGGAATCCTGGCGCCGAGTGGTGAGCAGCGGGGTGCAGCATGGTATACCTATGCCATGCTTCACTACAGCATTATCTTTCTATGACGGCTATAGGCATGAAATGTTACCAGCAAACCTAATCCAGGTAAGGTTCTTGCATACTTTAAAGTTCATTAGAAAAGGATCATGATGTCCGAGCCGAAGCTCTCCAGCTGTTATTAAACTACAGTTCCCAGCATATCTGCATTATGAGAGTTTTCACAGCCTGAGGGTCACATTGAGCACTGCTTTAGATAAAACTATAACCACATTTGTATATTTTCCATTTCAGGCCCAGAGAGATTACTTTGGGGCTCATACCTACGAGCTACTATCCAACCCAGGACATTATGTTCACACTAACTGGACAGGTCATGGTGGCAACGTGTCTTCCTCTTCTTACAACGTGTGAGGTGCACTTCCTGGTCTAAAGATGTAGATATTCGTCTGGTCTTGACCCATGGAATCTGATGTTGTATGTGTTGTCCAAATCTGCATTTTTTTTCTTATCTGTTTAGTATGAGAATAAATGTTTTTATATGGTCTCACCTCTTTACTGTGTGTTTTCTTCCTGAGATCTTAAAAAATTACGATTTGGAGGGTGAGTTCTTTATAGCTCTGTTCTTTAACTCCCTCTTTGCATTCAGGTCTGTGGAGTCCGACTCCGACTTATCAATTTCCATCTATCCAACAAAGACTCAGCAACACCAATATGGTCACCGACTAAGACTCCACAGTCCTGTTTTCCTGGTCCCTCTAGCAGTTCTAAGATGAGTCTAACCATTCCTTCATAGTGCCCTTTTTCCTCTGATCTGTAACAGAGGAGCTTCACTGCTAAGCATGTACATAAAGTGCAGAACACATTCATCTCCACTAAGTCTAGAAGAGGATGCACAACTCGCAACTGACAGGCCACACCCAGATGGCAATCAGAGTGCAATGACCGCTTCCATGTTTATTGGGCTAGAAAGCTTTGTAGCAGTGAGTGCAGCTGATTAGTCTTCTCCTGCCTCTTTTCCTTGTGTCCCAACTCCTGATGCTGGTTTTATGTTTATGTACGTATGGAACCCAGAGAGCAGAATGGCCCAAGGAGCAGGAGAGGATCCAAGAGTGGTAAGTACTTGTCAGCTTCTCTCCCTCTACTCCAGGTCCTGATTCTTCTGCGTATAACCAGTGGGACACAGTGCTGTTAATAAAGGTTGGAAAAGTTGAAAAGGGTCTTTTTTTTTTTTTTTTTTTTTCCTCCTAACATACAGCCTAAATGCAGTCCTTTTTCTTGTTCTTGCTTAGTCACGTGACCTATGCTACTGATCTTTAATTTTCCAAGAATTGTTTGACTGTTTCCAAACCAGTATAAGAGAAACGTATAAAGAATACAGGAACCTGCCGGAGGGGTCACACATAAGCCCACATTTATTATATTTGTGCCAGTTTTCTGTGTGACATTAGACTTGGAGTAACTGTAAAGGTTTTTTTTTTTTTTTTCCACAAATCGATAGCTCTAGGGATGTAAAACAACTTTGCCTATCAACTTGGTTACCTATAACCAGCAGTTTCCTTGCTATACCTCTCAGATTATCTCAGTGCTGCAATAGCTGCTTCCCCTGCCAGTGCTGACAAGCCCTGGAGTCCGTAGTATAAACAAAATCAACAAATTCTATGGTTTCATTGGAAAGGAGGGGCTGCTTCTTCCTGCTCACAGAGGAGGAAGTCATGTGAACGAGCTCTCTCCGTGTATGCAGCAGAGCAGTAGTGATGGGAAGTCCGGTTCTTCTCAGGGAGCTTGATTATTAGGCTCCGCTCCATAAGAAGAGCCGGCTCTTTTGGCTCCTGATTGGCTCCCTAATAAATATATCATAGGGAGCCTCTGTCCAGCCAGTCACCCCACTCGACACCACCTTTAACCCGATTTTATCGGGTTAAAGGGGGTGTGGTGAGCCTTTTAAGGGTGGGTTTAAGTGTGCCATGTTCACTTGAAGGAGTCGGATCTTTGTCCCTGCTCATTCGCGAACAACCCATCACTAAAGAGCTGGATGTGTTCAAGAATGTGGATACAGAGGTCTCCTGCATAGAATAGTGTGGTACAAGATCTCTCCTTCCCCCCCTCAGTTTCTCCATCCCAGTCTGTGATTCTACAGAACTTTCTGTCTCTCTCAGCACCTCATGCTGCAGCCCTTTTGCAAATTGTTATCAGCACTTTGTGCACTGTGCAGATAAGCTATTAACCCTTAGTGGCTATACTCTTCATGTAACTGGTTTACTTATGATTTCTACCACTTATTACATGTTCCATGCCCCTTCATGTGATGGAAGCTGCCAGGCTGTCACCTTATATATCCTGAATGTGCAGTGTTCTTGTGGAAAATGAAATGGATTTAAGGCTAAATTAAAATTAAATTAAGGCATCATGGGATCTCTGGGCAAGCTAACTGGTCTCAGCTTGAGGGCATAGACAGGCAGATATTAGTCTCCATCCACTTCCCCCCTGGTGAGAAAGATCTTTGTCAAACACATTCAGAATAGAAAATACCATAACTTTGGAAAGAAAAGGGTGAGCAGCACATAGTAGTCATCGTTCTGTTTGTTTTTAACACCTTGCCGACCGAGGACGAACTATATCGTCCTCGCGCGGCAAGGGGTGTATGGAGAGAGCTCACTCCATACACAGCGGGTAATGGCTGTATAAAACAGCCAACACCCGCCTGTCACCGATAGCGGCAGTTAACCTGTTAAGTGCCGCGGTCGAACCCGACCTAACTTACCTTTACATGGGCGCCGCCATCTTGGATGCCCGATCGCCGCCCCTGGAACGTCATCGGAGGGCAGTGATCGGTTGCTATGGCAGCCTAGAGTCTCATTGAGACTCGTAGGCTTGCCAGGTGCAATGATTTCTAATAGCCACCAGAGGGCAGGCTATTAAAAATCATTGTAAATAGGTACTACTGTATTGCAGTATATAGTATTAGCAATCAGACCCTGCAGGGTTAAATTACCCTGGAGGATCTAAAATAATGGTAACAAAAAATTATGAAAAAATAGTAAAAAAAGTAAAAGTTTAAATCACCCGCCTTTCCCTAGAACTGATATAAATAAACAGTAAAAATCATAAACACATTAGGTATCATCGCGTCCCAAAATGTCCAATCTATCAAAATATATTAGCGATTTTTCCCAGCGTTTAACCCCGTAACAGAAATTGGCGCCCAAAGTCGAAAATGCCACTTTTTTGCCATTTTGAAAAATTTTAAAAATTCTATAAAAAGTGATCAAAAGCCCATACAGTCCTAAAAATGAAAGAATTAAAAACGTCATCAAAAGTCGCAAAAAATGACACCTCCCACAGCTCCGTACACTGAAGTAGGAAAAAGTTATTAGTGCCAGAACATGGCAAAGTGAAGAATTTTTTTTTTTTGTACAGAAGGTTTTAATTTTTTTAAATGTATGAAAACATTATAAAACCTGTACAAATTTGGTATCCTCGTGATCGTACCGAACCAAAGAATAATAAAATAGACATGTGATTTGGGGCGCTCAGTGAAAGCTGTAAAATCCAAGCCCACAAGAAAACGGCACATATGCATTTTTTCATCATTTTCACTGCATTTGGAATTTTTTCCCAGTATACGGCATGGAATAATAAATACCATCACTATGAAGTTCAATTTGTTACGCAGAAAACAAGCCCAAACAGAGCTCTTTACATGGAGAAATAAAAAAGTTACAGATTTTTGAAGGTGGGGAGTGAAAAATTAAAATGCAAAAATGAAAAAGGGCCGCGTCCCTAAGGGGTTAAAGGGGGAAATCACATATAATAATTTAGCAAAATCATAACTTTACAGTTACGCTTTAAAAGGACTTGCAAACTGCTTGCTCAATAATTTATAAAGTGTTTGCACCAGTATTTATTTGCGGATGCACTAAGCTTTCCGTGCCACAAAATTCGGACTGTGAGCAACATTTATTATAGTGACTCGCATGCTGTATCTTATAGGTGCACAAAAAAAAAAAGTTGGTGCACACTTGTACACACACACTTGTATTTTCACTATACAATGCATGCATTGAAGTAAAAAAACAAACAAACAGGCACATATGAAGCAGAGTCATGTGGGCATCTCTAGCAACAGCCTGTGTCATGGAGTCACCACTGAAAACTTGCCCACATGACTTCAGCTCCAGAAGTAGGCGCCTTTAATAACTGTGATCTCTCACAAATGAACCAGCAGATATATTGTCAAATACACCTTTGTGTTCTGTACAATGTAACTTGCAGCAGAATAGCATTACCCAGATATGTGAAATGCTGCTGACAGGAACTGTCTATGGTTCTGTAGTTTCAGGCAGTAGCAGGCACATGGTTATGCTGGAGATGGCTGCAACTGATCAGGAACAAGGAGAGGGGAGAGTATAAGAGCCCCCAAGCCATATATATATATATCTCCTGGACAGGGCCGGCTCCAGGTTTTAGTGGGCCCCTGGGCGAGAGCCCTAGTGGGCCCCTTTATGGGCCCCCCTTCAGTAGTCACACTGCCCCCCCTCCTGTATACACACTGCCCCCCTCCTCCTGTATACACACTGCCCCCCCTGTATACACACTGCCCCCCCTGTATACACACTGCCCCCTCACCCCCTGTATACACACTACCCCCTATCCCCCTGTATACACACTGCCCCCTCTCCTCCTGTATACACACTGCCCCCCTCCCCCTGTATACACACTGCCCCCTATCCCCCTGTATACACACTGCCCCCTATCCCCCTGTATACACACTGCCCCCTATCCCCCTGTATACACACTGCCCCCTATCCCCCTGTATACACACTGCCCCCTCTCCCCCTGTATACACACTGCCCCCCTCCCCCTGTATACACACTGCCCCCTCTCCCCCTGTATACACACTGCCCCCCTCCCCCTGTATACACACTGCCCCTCCTGTATACACTCTGCCACCCTCTCCCCCTTATACGCACTGCCCCCCTCCCCCTGTATACACACTGCCCCCTATCCCCCTGTATACACACTGCCCCTCCTGTATACACTCTGCCACCCTCTCCCCCTGTAAACACACTGCCCCCTCACCCCCTGTATACACACTGCCCCCTCACCCCCTGTATACACACTGCCCCCTCTCCCCCTGTATACACACTGCCCCTCCTGTATACACTCTGCCACCCTCTCCCCCTGTAAACACACTGCCCCCTCACCCCCTGTATACACACTGCCCCCCTCCCCCTGTATACACACTGCCCCCTCCCCCTGTATACACACTGCCCCCTCTCCCCCTGTATACACACTGCTCCCCTCCTCCTGTATACACACTGCCCCCTATCCCCCTGTATACACACTGCCCCCTATCCCCCTGTATACACACTGCCCCCCCTCCGCCTGTATACATACTGCCCCCTCTCCCCCTGTATACACACTGCCCCCCTCCCCCTGTATACACACTGCCCCCCTCCCCCTGTATACACACTGCCCCCCTCCTCCTGTATACACACTGCCCCCCTCCCCCTGTATACACACTGCCCCCCTCCTCCTGTATACACACTGCCCCCTCTCCCCCTGTATACACACTGCCCCCCCTCCTCCTGTATACACACTGCTCCCCTCCTCCTGTATACACACTGCCCCCCCTGTATACACACTGCCCCCCTCTTCCTGTATATTCCCTGGCCCCTGTAAGTCTCCCACTCACCTCACTGATGCAGGTCTCTCTGTGTTGTCACTGCTCTCCCCGGCAGGTCATGTGACCATGACGTCATCGCAGGTCCTTCAGTCTCCTATGCAGCAGCTCCTGCCGGGGAAAGCAGTGAGTGACTGCAAATGCTCTCATAGCGATCTGTCCAGAAGACACAGATCGCTATGAGAGACACCCGACACTGCTACAATTGATCTGGGGCCCGAGTGGGCCCCGGCACTTGCCCGGGTTAGCCGGGTGCTGGCGCCGGGCCTGCTCCTGGACAATTCCTTTAAGCATAGAAAAAGCATACTATGGTTCCAAAAATAGAAAACACTTTTCTTTTCTGTAAATTCTGTGTGAACAACACCGAAAATTGTAAAAATTAAGCACCAATTTCACAAAGCTAAATGCTGTGAAGAATATATGAAAGATATATGGCAAAAATATACTACATTGGGCCACAGGTAAATGAGATAAAAATGATAATATGTTACAAGCCTTCTAGGCTCTATAGATCTACAGCTGTTGACAGGACATGATTTCTGGCGTCATCTATAGTCATAAATACACGAATGAAGAAATTGTTATGACGGGGTTTCGCGTTGCCTTTTGGTCCACTTTACTACCCGTAGATCTAACTCTTGGCGGTAAGGGGCACAGTTTGTACCGGGTAAGACTAAGAGTTCGCTATGGCGGAGGATGATGACCAGCGATTATCTCACACTCAGGTAATGGGCTGAAATAACTGTTTATTAGCACATATTTAATGATATTACGGCGCACGCACCAAGCTGTATATATAGTGTAGACAAGACACACTTAGTGAGGAATTTTGTGCAGGCACAGCGCCATCTATTGGCAGCTTACTATATATACCATGTCCGAGTGTTTCATGTTCACAGCGCCCTCTGCTGGTCTCTCCTGTGAAGTGTCATGAAGGTTCAGCTATGTAATAGTACATTATGAGCTAATGATTGTTGTACTCCAGTAAGTTTGCTACATTGTAGTCTGCCTACACTAGGACATGTTCATCAAAACCTAATAACATGCCGAACATGGGTCCCTCAATAATCATAATTAATACACATAAAAACATATCCAAGTTGTGCCACAAGTATTTTCAAATATTCTATAAGAGTGGTGGTGAACCTATGACACGGGCACCTCTCTGTGGGCACCTAGACCGTCACCCTGTACCAAGGTCACCATACAGGACCTCCTCCTGCAGTCACAGCCAGCTCCGTTCAGCACTATTTCAAAGGTACTGGAACTGCAGGAGCAAAGCGTTGTGGACAGAACTGAATCAACATTGGAGCTCCTGCTCTGGGCCCTGAGATTATTCCTGGTCAGGGGACCCTGGAGGGAACTACAATGATGATCCGAATTTCTACTGTATTGGTGTGTACTGATGGGGCCTATACAATTGAAACCTATGACAAATAAGGGAGCAATATGTTTTAACTGCTTTAACTGCCATTTGGTACTTTGCAAAAAATATTTGAGTTTTGGTTGAAGTTTGCGCATTCAGTCTCTAAAAGATTTTCCAACGTTGTTCTATAACAAAAATGACAATAGAAAAATATTAAAACATGGCAGGTAAAGAGTGACAAAGTAATAAGACTAAAAATATATCGCTCTTTAGTGCTATGCACGCGAATGGGTGAGCGTGACCAGGTGTCATAGACCGTGAATTTGCGACCGGATTACATTCGTTTGAATGATGCCTTAGGGCGCATTCACACGATGCGTTGTGCGTTGCATTTTTGTTGCATTCCACTGGCTGCAGCCTTGATTACATTGCGTTTTAGCAGATGCAGCGGAAACTCAATGTAACCTTAGCATGTAATCAAGGCTGAAGCCAGTGGAATGCGTTGAAAATGCAACGCACAACGCAACGCATCGTGTGAATGCACCCTTAAAGAGCTTGGCAAAACTTGTAATGAAGGAATATTTTATTATAATTTAAGACCAAATACTAAAGCTATGTAGCATTATAATTATGTCTTGAGTCTCCAGAGACAAAGGGCGACACAGTGATCTTTAAGGCTCCGTCATAACCTGATGCTATAGCGCAGGGGGCAAGCCTTGGCCTGATCACCGGCCTGGAAATGCATATGCAATCGGGCCGAGACCCACCCCCTTTCCATAACGTTGCTCTAGCAGAACTTGTGATTGCGGCTTAAGCCTGAGGGCGCGTTCACACGTTGCGTTTTCATTGCGTTTGAAACGCATATACAACAGCTGATGTGAGGTAATTTGCCTAATTACATTACCGTTTACGTTTGTAAACGCAATGTTAACGCATGCGTTACGTTGCGTTTTGTAAACGGAAACGTTTACAGTGATGTAATTAGACAAATCGCCTCTCCTCAGCTGTTGTATATGCGTTTCAAACGCAATGAAAACGCAGGTCAAAACGCAACGTGTGAACGCGCCCTGAGGCTAAAAGCCCAGAACCCACTCTGTGACGAGCACAGGGCTCAGAGCGTCATTGTTATATAGGGAATCACTGCATCATTGCTGTCTCAATATTACAGTACAGCGCTGTGGGGAAGTAGGGATTCCTTGGGGAACATGTGTTTTTTTGGCTTTTCTACTGGTCAGATGTATCTTAGGGGTTTATCCTTATTTCTACATGTGGTGTTTGAGGAGTTGGGAAAACAACTGTAGACTATTTTCTAAGCCTGGTAGAAGGGAGGTGGGGAGTTGCATCAAAATTTGTGCCTTTACAAAAAAAAAAGTCATAACTTTCACATTGAGCATCGGGTGATAACTCAGAAAACACTGCAGTAGACGCGATCATTGGAGGGAGATTGTCTAATAGGATGCTGCCACACTGTGTTCTTGGACTGTTTTTAACTCCTTAATCCCTTAATGACAGTCCTATCGGCTTTTTACGGCAGTCATTAAGGGCACTTCTTCTGACGTGACGCCTTTCTACAGCGGTGCGTCAGAAGAAGATTTCGGGACATCGGGTCAGCCTGGTTCCGGTATCGGGACAGACCCGGCGCTAACAACCGGGATCAGGACCGTGGTGTGCATGTATGTCCCCGGTGGATCAGACCCCCCGGTGTGCTTACCGGGGGATCCGATCACCCCGAGGGTTCCGCCTCCTGGCAGGTCCTGGCTGTATGTAACTGAGCATGCTCAGTTACTTACTGTACACTGCAATACAAGCGATCAGGTGAGTCTGGAATATGTAAAAAAAAAAAAAAAAGCTTAAATCGTTTTATTAAATAAATACAATAAAAGTCCCATAATCCTCCCAGTTGCACATAAATTGCAAATAAAGTGTATAAAACACAAAAAAGTACATATTTGGTATTTCTTCGTCCGTATTAATCTGTACAATAAATCTAAATTAATATTGAACCCGCTCGGAGAACGACGTAAAAAAAAAAAGTTCTAAAAAGTGATCAAAAAATGTTATGTGCCCTAATATGATACGAGTGAAAAGAACAACTCTTTTCGCAAAAAATAAGCCCTCAGAGAGATCTGACAACAGAAAAATACAGAAGTTATGGCCCTGAAAATTTGTCGATAGTATAAACAATGAGATTTTCTCCAATATTGGTTTTGCTCAGTAAAATTGAGCAAAGATAAGAAAAACTATATAAATGAGGTATCACCGCAATCGTAGTGAACCAGAGAATAAAGATAAAATATTATTTTTATGTTACAGTGAGTGGGGGAAAAAAAGTGCTAAAAATCCAAAATGAAAATTGATGATTTTGCTTGTGTCCCCCTTGAAATAGTTAATAAAATCTCATGAATAAGCTATAGACCCCTAAAATGAATTATCTATACATTGTATCTCACCCCGTAAATAATAAGCCTCATATGTTTGCATTACCAAAAAAATTAAATTTTATAGCCTAAACAATGTGACAATACAAATCTGTTGTGAATAGCGCTGCTTCTATTCCATGCCGGCTGCGCCCATACAGCAGTTTACCTCCACATATGGGGCGTCAAACATTGCAGAGCATTTCATCATTGTCACTTGAAAGCTGAGTTGTCCCTCAAAATATCATCCCAACATAAAGCAGACATTCCGTAAATGTTAATTATCAAGCTTTTTTGGTATTTTTACTTCGTGTCTGGAAGGCAGAACATTTCAAACTTGGAAAATGACGAATTTTTACAAACTTTTGCCAAATTTTCACTTTTTTTTTAGAACGAAATGTAAAACTTATCACTTAAATTTTACAACTAACATGAAGTACAATGTGTCACGAGAAAACATTCTCAAAATCACCAGGATATGTTAAAGCGTTCCGAAGTTATAACCAATTATCGTAAGACAGGGCAGATCTAAGTCAGTTTAGTCACTGCGCTCAGCGTCCGATATATCGGATGCAGAGCGCTAACAGGTTATATGGACTGAAAATGCATGCGTTTTTGTATGTTGGGTGGTTTGAACCTGTTTATCTTCATTTGTGTAAGCAGCTGTGAAATGGATTAAAACCAGCCAAATGCATGGTAAATAACGTATGCGGTTTTAGTCCGTTTAAAAACCATCTTAGGGTGTGGTCCCACGTTGCCTTTTGAAATGCATTTCTACAGCTGAGGAGAGCTGATTTGCCTTATTACAAAACTGTTAATGCATGTGTTATCAAAACATGTAAACGTATTGTAAACAAAACACAGGTGTTAATGCAATTGTTAACAGTAATGTTATTAGGCAAATAACCTCTCCTCAGTTGTAGGAATATGTTTCAAAACACAATGAAAACACAACGTGTGACCACACACTCGGGCACAAAAAAGGTTGTAAAAGTGCACATGTGCCTAAACAAGTCACAAATAGAGAAGAAAAATCCAAGAAATATAGCTACATGTGTCCCCTTATATTGTATATTACTATGGTTCAAAGAGTCCCCAACACTGAAATGTGGCCAGATCATCTTCTGTGCTTTTTCTTTAGCCTGCTTCCTACCTGCCTGTTTTCTTCCTTTCCCTGTAGCGGCTGAAGGCAGCGGTTCACTTTACTGTGGGGGGTCTCTGCCAGGAGATCTCCGAGGACAAGCAAGTAAACTTCAGCAAGCAAGCCATTGCAGCGCTCTCAGAAATCACCTTTAGGCAGTGTGGTAAGAGCGCTCTGGGGGTCAGGTATACAAGAATTACCCTGCTCTCGTACTCCATTAGTCCTCATGCACACAACTGTATATGGTACCATGAGTTAGCTGCGCAAATTGCTGCTCATGTCCCCATTGACTTAAGACAGGTTCACGGTGCATCAAGGCTGGGACACAAACAATACAGCCGGCATGTGACTTGTTGTTTGTGGCCCATATTTTGCACATTGTGCAGTATCCAGAACCATCTGTCTGTATCTGTCAGCAGCCAATAGTCAGCCATCCGTCATCTCCCAGCCCACCATATTTTAAGCTGATACGGTGCAATACATTGCCATACTGTTGCAAAACATCCCATATGGCCAGAATACAGCCGTAGGGCTTTGGGGACAAGGTAGGGATTGTGGCAATGCTTTCTAATGACAGTCTATGAAAATATGTTTATTTTTTGTGGGTTAATTTGACTGTCTGGTCCCCTTTAGAGTCAGCAAACCCTTAACATAAGCCAGAAAACCACCTTAAATTCCTGCCCTCCCTTGCAGATCGCATCCCTATCTGTGACTTTTTAGGTTACTGAAGTCTTTACGTGAACCTCTCCATCTTGATGTCCTTCCAAGATTTTTAATAATGAGTTTTCCAGCCTCTCTAATTAAAGATCTCATTTCCATTTTTTTTTTCTTGCTTAACAGAAACGTTTGCAAAGGACCTTGAGATGTTTGCACGGTAAGTGTAAGAGCGATGTTATCTCCTGCTCCACAAATCTCTGCACCTCTCAGCTCTCAGTCCTGTCACCACTGCCAATGAATGAAGTATCTGTTACTCCACAGCCATAAGTAATAGTAATTAGAGCAACACACACTAAATGTGTAACTACATAAGGGCCCAATATCAAGAAAGCGCTTGGTTTAAGGGGTTGTGTAAGTTATTAAAATTTTAAGGCAAATGCAGGGTAAGATTTACTCAGCAGCTTGACTGACTTAAAAGAAGATAAATTCTTTATGAATCTGTGTGGTGCTGCTGTTCTATTAATTTACTACAGTTACATTGAGTACTATTTTATCCTTCTACTACAACTGGAATTTTTGCTGTTGGTTAGGCCTCATGCATGTGACTGTAAATGGTGTCCATGAGTGAGCAAGAAAAGCGGCCCCCATTGATTGACTGTTATGCACAGTTATGGCGCAGTAAGAACACTCACCGCACCACGACTGAGCTCGACATCACACCTCAAAATATAGACCTATTCCTGTCCGATTCACGGCGGCTCATCTCCTACTCAACACCCACAAATTTTCCCTTGTTTGCAGGTCAGTGTAAAATTCCAGAGTGTGGGCATGGACTCTCTAAGTTGAAGCTTCATAACCATCTAGTGCTATGAGATGCTATGTGCTGACAATGTGCTAAGATTATCAAGGTCCAGAGTTTACATACACTTTTATTTAGCTTCTAAACAGTCTACTAGTATCTGACACATAGAAAAAGTGAGTTATGAGAGATCAATGAGATGGATTTAACAAACATTGATTGACACACTCCAGATCTGATACATCTCAGCTATAACACACACAGAGTGCCTCGCACTGCGCACTCGCTGCTGCCGGCGACTTTTCATACATGAAAAGTCGCCGGCTGTGTTTTTTATCCTACGCCTGGCGTAGGATAAACGCTGCGCTGCTGGCAGCCCGATACATCAAGAGGCAGATGCCTCTTGATGTATCGGGTTGCGAATTTGCAGCGGCGGGGCGATCATACGCTGGCGCACGAGCGTCAGCGTATGATAAATATCCCCCCTTATCTGTATTTTGTAGAGTAAACTCTGCACGCTCCTTGCCGGCAGGAAGTGCCTGTGTCTGAGCTGGTCTTGTAGTGTAGGAGCAGGATGCAGATAGCACACTGCAGTGTACAGACAGGACAAACTATTCATGAAAAGAATCTGCCCTGCTCGACCATAGTCAGAAAATTTACGGTCGGATCCCAGGGCAAATTGCAAACACCAGGACTGATAGACAGGTTGGAATTATGAAATTCTGTGAAATGCTGTATTATTGTTAATAACAGTGAATTAGAGAATGTGCCTTTTTGTTATCCTGAGTATATTTAAGAATCTTGTCTTCGTGGGAATACCCCTTTAATCTGGCCTTACACTTTTCATGTGGATTTCTTACTGTGGAATATCCATAAAGATTTTTACCAGTCAAAAACCTCTCCAAGAATGTTTTCTTTGTAGATTATTTGTGTTCTATGTGTCACGAATAACATCATGAATTGGAGTGGTAAATGGCTGGCATCTCATGTTGCTGACATTTAACTACATCACAAAGGCTGCCTGTTTGTGCATCAGCCCTTTCATTGTTCTGTAGGATTTGATTTAAACTTACAGTGACATTTCTTACCAACCCCGGGATGTCTCACTGCCCATTGTTTATAATGGAGAACACTGCTTTCAGAGCAATGAATTGAGCAGCACAGCAACATCTGTCCACTTCAGTCATTTGATGCCATCCTATAAATCAAAGACGTCTGACGTCACAGCATGGAGCTGGCGCTTTGCTGTGTATAGAGCTCTCTGTGTGCCAAGAGCTCCATGAAATTATGTGCAAGTGTAAGGATGGGATCTTGTGTGGTAATTGCAGGTCTTCATTGTCAGATTTCATTCATTCTTCTGGAGTAAACATGTCATAGGGTCCTTATTCCTCACAGGTGTCTCGCTCTCTTGTGTACGATGACAGTTTTCAGTAATGGCTTGTCATTACCTTCTTTGTAGAAATTGCTTTCAGTTCTAACAACTCTCACCTGCACCGTGATCTGTACACTGGTTACGTAGACTTTTCTACTTCCTTTTTACTTTCACATGTTCTTTTCAACTGTATCAATTTCACAGAAAAGACTTTGTTAAATATTAATTTATCCATCTTCGAGGCCTCAGCAGTCATTTCCTATTGCAGCGGTGCGCACGCGCCGATGTCGGATACAACAAGGGATCACGTTCCCCTGCTTGCGGCTGGTCGTGTGCATGAGGCCTAAAATTTACTCATTCTTCAAATAGATATACAGATATATACTATATATATAAATATATACTTGAAACATGTGGTTTCTGCTGCACTATATATACATTAGAAGCAGCTTGTGTGTTTTTATATACAAATATCCTGCATGATCATCTGTCACTGTAGTGTTCACCCTCCTGCCCCCTGTCCCTGTTTTCTCTCCTGAGTGCAGGTGATGATGAGGCCACACTTGTCTCTGGGACAGCCTGGCCTCCTGGCTTTGCAGCCTGTACAGTCAACAGGCATTGACGTTCAGAGGGGGCATACCCTTTCGGCTTCAATAATATGCCACATGAAAAGTACATAATCACAAGCTACCTACTGTCTGCTGTCAAGAATTGTGACGATGAACCTGGACTATGGGACGTCAATCAAGCCAAGAGGGGGACATCCCAGCTTGATTTTTCTTCACACCCATGACTCCTTTTAACACAGAATTGATAGATTTTAGCTGACTAACTGTTGGTGGCGGCTTGTGGGCCTTAAAGGGGTTTTTCCACCAACTGGGATCCCAGGTACCTCCATCAGACCCTCATCACTCCCCAAGATTAATGGAGCAGATGGCCACGCATGAGCGTTCTGTTACATTCATTTCTATGGAGCTAAAGGAGCTCGGCAATCTCCTTCAGCTCCATAGAGATGAATAGAGCAGAACAGTCATGCACGGTTGTCTGCTCCATTAATCTCGGGAAGCGAAGGAGGTACCTCAGACCCCTCATTTTCACATTTTAATCCCCCAGTCATATTTACACAATATAGATAATTTTTGAGCCCTTACTTTGCAATTTTGCTCAGTTTTATTGCTCCTATAACTCAGTGATGATCATTTAAAATTCCAGAGTGTTGGCTGGGATTCTCTAAGCAGACACTTCATGATTCCTCTGTGCTATGAGATGCTGTGTGCTGACAAGCTACAGGGTGAAGCTACACTTTTATTTAGCTTCTGTACAGTCTACTAGTATCTGACATAAAAAGAGCGATGAGACAGATCATATTTATGTGATGGATATAAGACACAATAAACACTGCCTCACATAATCAATAAATTGGAGTCGGCATTGCTATTTTACCCCCTTCCCTGGGATTCAGAGCTTATCTTGTTTGTAGAGCTCCTGATGTTAAAAACACGGCTGAACTAGGAAGTGCCTCTGTAGGGTTATATCTTATTTCTCCCCCTTCTCCTGTAATGCAAATAAAGCTAGAGGGAATTGTCGGATCATAGTCAGAAGAATTACGGTCGGATGCAGGTACAACTAAAATTGTAAACACCAGGACTGATAGACAGGTTGGAATTACATCTGTGAAACGCTTTAATTTTTGTTAATAACAGTGAATTAGAGAATGTGCCATTTTGTATAAATTTAATAATCTTGTCTTCAGGGGAATACCCCTTTAATTATTTTTAAGATTCCCTTTAAGGCCTCTATCACACAACAGTATCTTGCTCCATATTTATGCGCCAAATCCCAGAAATGAATCTTGAACACAGAGGATGTACAACTCATTCCATGATCCAACACTTTTTCATGGATCTACCACGAAACACATGGAATTACTGACCGGATTAATTCTATGTGAAAAGGTTATACATGGTGGAATAAAATACACAATCTTGGGGAAATAATGTACCTGCATTTCCTTACCTTCTCTCCTACTATTGGATCTGTAACAACATTCCACTCACTCTTTATATAGACATGGAAAAAGAAGCACAATAAACATGGACGATGTGAAATTGCTCTCCAGACGCAGCCGATCTTTGGTAATTATTCTTCATTTTCTTTAATATGAATGTTTATCTCAGTGGTGCATGAAAGAGCCTTTTGTGTTTTTTGTTTTTGTACCCTTTTGTACGCCCCATACCCATGAGTTCATTATCAGGCAAACATTCATTGGTTTTGCATGGAGAAAGTGTCTTCCAGTTACACAAAAAATTAGACAGTTGACCTTCCTAAGATCTGCCATGAGGAGAGTTGAGAGGGCCCCATACAGATTAAATCAGTGGCGCCCAACCTTTTTTGCCACAGAAAGCAATTGATAGTTGTTATGCGCCATAACTGAGCTCTCTACACCTTCCATTACTTGATGCATCCTGCTTCAGTAGAGTCTTCAATCTAGTTGAAACCATTTAGTGAGGTATAATTTGGGGATAAATGAGCATACCCATGTTTAGGACCTCACCCACAAATGTCTGAAACCCTCTCCTATTAGGGAAATATCCCCCAGGCCATGTTCAGAATCGGGTTACTACGACTGCAGCCCACATTAGGTAATAGAGAATGCATTTGTAGTATGCATTTGATATACACTGCTCAAAAAATAAAGGGAATACTTAACACAATATAACTCCAAGTAGATTTAAACTTCTGTGAAATTAAACTATCCACTTAGGAAGCTGTACTGAAGAGTGATTCATCAGGTAGGGACCACAGACCGCTTCTCAGCACCAATGTTTTGGTCAATTTTGAATTGACTCTATAAACCACACTATGCAAGCTGTGGCAAGAAAGTTTGTTGTGTCCCTTTGGTAGTTTACAGAGGCTGGAGGTGCTAGCAGGAGACAGGCCAATACACCAGGAGACTTGAAGGGGGGCCGTAGAAGGGCAACAACCAAACAGCAGGACCACTACCTCCGCCTTTTTGCAAGGAGGAACAGGAGGATCACTGCAAAATGACCTCCAGCATTCCACAAATGTGTCTGCACAAACGGTTAGAAACTGACGCCCACAGATGGGGGTTGTGCTCACAGCCCAATACCGTGCAGGACACCTGGCATTTGCCAGAGAACACCAGGATTGGCAACTTCAGCACTGGTGCCCTGTGCTCTATACAAATAAAGCAGGTTCACACTGAGCACGTGACAGACGTGACAGAGTCTGGAGAGCGATCTGCTGCCTGAAATATCCTTCAAGATGACCTATTTGCAAATGGGTCAGTAAGTGGTGTGGGGTGGCATTTCTTTGGAGGACCGCACAGCCTTCCATGTTCTCACCAGAAGTAGCCTAAATGCCATTAGGTACCGGGATGAGGTCTTTAGACCCCTTGTGAGATGCTGGTGCTTTTGGCCCTGGGTTCCCCCTAACGCAGGACAATGCTAGACCTGCAGGATGAAGGCATTGAAGCTATGGACTAGCCTGCTCGTTCCCCAGACCTTAATCCTATTTAACACTTCTGGGACATCATGACTTTCTCCATCCACCACAGACTGTTTAATAGTTGGCGGATGCTTAAGTCCAGGTCTGGGAGGAGATCATCCATAATCTCATCATGTACATCATCCCTACATCTCTCATGTAGGGAGATCATACAGGCACGTGGAGCACGTGGAGGCCACACACAACACTGAACCTTTTTTTTTGTCTCGTTTAACTGATATTACTTCAAATGTCAGTTTTTTTGTGATTTTGCTGTCGGCACATTCAACTTTGTACAGAACAAAGTATTTAATGAGACTATTTCATTCATTCTAGGATGTGTCATTTGAGTGTTCCCATTTTTTTGAGCAGTGTATATTACATTTGTTTTTTAAAGTCATTACAGCTATCGTTCTTTTGTTCCAGTACACGCACATCTCTGCTTATAGCGATGAAATTGCCGCCAGCAACCTAGAGCAAAAAGGGAAGAGAAAAAAGAAATCTGTCAGTGGTGGGAAGAGACGTTCAGATGGCGATTCGGTAGCGGTGGAGAGTGAGGACATGGAATAAATTCCTGAATATGTCAGGAATTATCAACATAAATATCACGACAATATGTATTTGTAATGTTTATAGTATATTCATTAAATATCTGCTTCTCTTTATATAGATCTATCATTACATTAGCTAAAATGTATTTTAAAAGGATTTTCAGGTTCAATGTAAATAACGGTTAATCACAGTATTACAGTAATAAAGATTAAAGTTTTTATACACTGTGCGTTTCCTCACCATTTGTAAATTATTGTACAGTGGTTACAGGGTTAGGCCCAGTTCACAGCAGCGTTTGGACTTCCTTCATTATTTTCCATCACTAAAACGATGAAAACATAAGCGGTTAAAATGTCCATTGATTTCAGTGGACTATTATTGGCTACCTTTAATATCGGTTTGCGCCTCTTCCTTTAGGCTTCTGTTATTTTAGCTTCTGTTACTGCTGCTTCTGCAACATCCCCCACCGGGGACTGGTCTTTCTTCGGTGGCTGTAAACAGCCGGGGCTATGGTCATGGTGCTTGGTATTGGGACCGGAGGGCAGACCTACAGCCTGGCAGGTCTCCAGCAGGTGGTGTGTGCAAGAAATATGTGGGGAGAGGCTGATGCAAAGGTTTCTCCCAATGGCAACCCCTGACATGTATGTAGGAGTCCCTGGATGATGGAGGATGGGGAGCCCGTGATGGTAAAGCAGCCTGATCCAAGGATTACACGGAAACATGGTGTGCAAATCAACTTGCAGTTCTTTATTCACCTTCAAACCGCAGGCAACGGCCAAACAGTAGCAGCAGGTTCAGCAAGCTGGAAGGTTGATGGAGATAGCTAGTCCACAGGAAGATTTCTCACAGCCTGGTAGTAGCTTCTGGCTGGGCTTGTAAAGATGGAGCCGAGTCCAGATGGTGGACCTTCGGACTTGCTCTAATGTGTCAGGCAGCTGGCCTGAGGCACCCCTGCTTCCTGGTACTGTGTCTGGATGGCAGCTCTGCAGGAGCTGCAGACTGGATCTGCTGACTAAAACTGCAGACCCAGTGCTACCGCCCACCAGGAGTTTTTATAGTCCCTATAGTCAGGTGCTAGCATCCTCCAACCAGCTTCCAGCTTGCTTTACAATATTACAAGGAATATCATTGGACCACAACAACATTTGGCATGCTTAACTCTTGCCTTACCAGGCAATGGCTTCAGCTGCCATTACTAAGTTTACCTAGCAGTAGCTTCTGGATGAGTAGCGCAGACTCGCCCGAGTGGGGAGTAAAAACTGAAAATGCAAAAACGACAGGAAGGGGTAAATCAGTTGGTTTGCTGATAGACTGGCCAAATGTAAAATTTTGTGATTGGTTTTAGGAGGCTGAATAAGGTCTGGGGTTACATGGGCAGCAATCATGTAAGGGGAAGGCGATTTTAAACAAATTCACTCACATGTTGATGCAATTTAAGTCCCCTGCACACAAACATGTTCAGTCCATGGAAGTGGCCGCTTGTGTTGGCACTGTGACAGCTCAAATAGGCGAGGTCTTAAAATATGGGTGAATAGACCCATTATGACTCTTAATCTGTCAAAATGTGAGTACCTTAGACACATACAATTATTAGTTTTCTGCTCCTTATGTAAAATCTTGCCTTTTCTTATGTCTCTTATCACAAGACGGTGAGCTAACCTTCCCACTCACTTTCTAAAATGTATTCAATAAACACCACACTTAACACTGGCAGCAGCTGATCTGCATGGAAATTGCTCTCAATTGTGCACACAGCCAAGGTGAAAGAGTCTCTGCCTATATAAAGAGCTGCCATTCCAGGTGGTGCCAGGAAAGGTGGTGAAGATTCCCCCCAGGCTGCAGCCGATCAGATATGTGCCAGTCACTCCAGACCTCACGTTTATTGCTGGTTCTTCTTGTAAGCTGCACAGTGCGATCGACTGTGCCCATAAGACATGACAGAATGACACCAAGTAACAGCATGGTAGGTACCAGGGTGGGGAGGCGTAGCAAGAGTTAAGTTGTATACTTGAGTTGTAGCTGAAAGCTCAAGGATCTGTATATGTTACTGATGTATGAAATAATTAGATTATAGTAACACACTTTTGAAGGTACCTTTGTTAAAAGATGTTCAGTAATTGTATTATCTAAAATCAGGAATAAACTAAAAAGAGGCATTGGGAAAAAAACTAATGAAAGCACATTTATCTACAGACCACTAAATTTCACTGATTCAGTGAATAATTAGTACTTTATTATAGAATTCATGTCCTACATTGGTTCCAAAATGTTCTTCCTCCAACTAGGTTTTCACAGTAGTTTTAATCTTGTACTTGAGAGGCAGCATTATTTTACTTCTATCCCTTTACATAGAGGTAGTGTTAGAGTAGTAAAATTCTTGTACGTAGGGGCTTTATTATGGTAGCTTTATTCTTATGCATAAAAAACGTATTGTAGTAAGTATATTTTTGTACATGTATGTGACAATGTAATGGAAGCCATAGTATATATAGTACACAGAAGCAGCATTATAGTATTATGTACTCTATTAATGATATATAGTAGTATATATAAAAGTATAAGGAGAGCAATATTATGACAGCCATGCTCTTTTACATGTGGACAGGAACCATATAACTACTGTAATACTGTCACCTATGAACAAGAATGTAACTTTTATCATACTGCCCTTAGGAAAATAATATCAAAGAAGGTACTATATAAATGACACTCTTGTACATAGAGAGCAGCATTATAGGAGTTTTATTGTCCCAGTGACAATTGGATTTAAAAAAATTTGTGCTGTCATGGGAACAAGAATTATCAATAAAACATTACATTACCGTCACCTTCCAGTCTGTTGTTTGCGGCTCGTGTGCCACAGGCGTGTGAGGTCCGCTTATGCACCAATGACCATAGAATAGACTGCCTGAGACACAAAAACAAGCAGGAATAGGACCTGCTGTATATTTTCTGGGCTGGGTAGTTGACTCGCCCACTGGTCTATGGATATCATGACCATGTGTATGAGCCCATAGAAAAGTAATCGTCCATGTTCTATTTGTTGAATAAGTAGTGTGAATAGCTTCAAAGAGTGGCTGCTGTCTGTATGAAGTCAGTCTTTCCACAGATGTTAAAGCAAACCTTTCACCATCATTGTCATTTTAGCTGGTAACGGGTTCCAATTGCCTATGCTATGCTGATCTTAAAAATACCTTTGCCAGCATTCTGAATCATTTTAGTGGTTAATTAGGTCAATTTCTGCTGACAGGTTCCCTTAAAATAATTTAATATGGTGACAAAGGCATTTCTGAATTCGGCTTAGAATTGGCTATTAGAACCTGATACTAGCTAAAAATAACATTCCTTCTGACAGGTTTGCTTTAAATACAGCTAGGTTAATGGCCACACCACTGTAAAAAAAAAAAAAATTATATACATATGTCAAAATTTTTAGGGGGGACTTTTCAGATTGAACAAAACAAACAAGAAGTCAGACATACTGTAGCCACCCAGCTTATTTTCGTCCACATAGATACTGAACACAACACGACTTTATCCTAGATAAATGCCTTTCTATGTCTAACTTAATAGGAGGATGCATCTAAAGAACGGAAAAAAAACACAACAAGGTGAATTGAAAGGAAATCAATGGTAAAATAAAGTTATGTATGAAAGATGAAATCCTGCGATTGGCTGTGAGTTGTGGCCTGGACAGTTAATTAAATCCTCCCCGTTTTACAGGCTCCCATTTCAAAGATTCATTTACTTCTATATTTTTTTTTCCATTTTTTTGAAAAAGTTCCAGGAAACAGTCCATAAATGTAACCATTAAAGCAGGTTATTACATTAAAATCGTACGGAGCAGAGCAGCGCTGGAGTCTGGCAGTACATTATCTGTCAGAATATGTCATATCCTTCTACATTGCCTTCAGAGTGATGTGGAAAAGGTTAGGACCCTTATATTTAAAGAACCACTGATGTCACACCAAAATAATGAGGCTATAGAATAATGATGTCTGTGATTTGTTCGCTCTGTCCCGTTTAACTAACATCTGTGCAAATGGGGGGCGAAGGGAAGAAAGAGTAAAATTATTTTATTTTACCATTATCAAATGCCACATTCATAAATCAATGCATTGTGCACGTCTAAGGAGGAAAAAGATGGCCATTTGTGGAAGATTTAGCTGCATCCCAAGCAAATGTAACGTATTAACTTGCCTGACTGCTTCTAAATTAAATCAAAGATCAGACTCATTACCATTTATTCATTTTTTTTTCTCATAAAGCCGCAAGAATTGGCTCAATGAAGCAGCCTCTCTCTCTATTCCTAGTAAGCACACATGGATATCAGAAATGGGGTACTCTGCTCAGAGCTCCCCCTAAAGCCAATAATAGTCTTCAGTTCTGGCAGACCCATTCCACCCATATATCACCTGGTTAGTCATATGTACATTTCCGTTTTGTGAAAAATCTTTTGTGTAAAAAAAAAAAAATGTCTCCAGAGGTCACTTATTTCAAGCACCAGTTCTCCTTTCCCATCAGTGATAACTTTACATTTATTGTACACTTATTGCCTGAGGCAAACATTGACCTCAGTCGTCTTATGTGATTGGAGATTGGCTTAGCTGTCCTGTGCACTCCTCATCTAATGAGACACAAAGCTTTGGGGAACAATGAATTGGTTCTGGAGGGCGGCTATATACAAATGTTGACTTTAGAATTCTGGAAAGCTCTTTTTTTAACCTGTTAAGAGGTTGGGAATTCCCTATTCCAGCTGATCACCATATGAAATTTGAAGGACCCTCATATATTATACCGCTCCTCTCTTATGTGACCTTTGTACCCTTTAAGGCACTAGTGTGACTGAAATCTCTGGTATGGTTTGTATGCAAGTTGTGAGCCCCCACAAGTCCCAAAGGATTTTCTAGTGGTGGTCCCAGTCTGTAATGCAAAATTGGTTTTCAGAGACCGTACAATAGGAAACCTCATTTGACATTCCATCACCAGAAAGCACACAGTGGAGCCAGCACCAGGAGTGTCACATCATTATACAGGCTGTCAGCCATGTATATAGGAGTATCTCATACACACATACAGGCTGCAGGGGGTGCAAGCACCAGGAGTGTCGCATCATTATACAGGCTGTCTGTCATGTATATAGGATTATCTCATACACACACACAGGCTGCAGGGGGCGCCAGCACCAGGAAGCACGTAGAGGAGCCAGCACCAGGAGTGTCTCATCATTATACGGGCTGTCAGTCATGTATATAGGAGTATCTCATACACACACACAGGCTGCAGGGGGTGCCAGCACCAGGAGTGTTGCATCATTATACCGGCTATCAGTCATGTATATAGGAGTATCTTTTACACATACAGGCTGCAGGGGCTGCCAGCACCAGAAAGCACATAGTGGAGCCAGCACCAGGAGTATCACATCATTATACAGGCTGCCTGTCATGTATATAGGAGTATTCATACACACACACAGGCTGCAGGGGGTGCCAGCACCAGGAGTGTCGCATCATTATACAGGCTATCAGTCATTTGTATAGTAGTATCTCATATACACACAGGCTGCAGGGTGCCAGCACCAGGAAGCACATGGAGGAGCCATAACACCATTATACATCACATTATTATACAGGCTGTCAGTCATGTATATAGGAGTATCTTTTACACATACAGGCTGCAGGGGCTGCCAGCACCAGAAAGCACATAGTGGAGCCAGCACCAGGAGTATCACATCATTATACAGGCTGCCTGTCACGTATATAGGAGTATCTCATACACACAAACAGGCTGCAGGGGGTGCCAGCACCAGGAAGCACGCAGAGGAGCCAGCACCAGGAGTGTCGCATCATTATACAGGCTATCAGTCATTTGTATAGTAGTATCTCATATACGCACAGGCTGCAGGGTCCCAGCACAAGGAAGCACATGGAGGAGCCATAACACCATTATACATCACATTATTATACAGGCTGTCAGTCATGTACAGGCGGTCCCCTAGTTAAGAACACTCGACTTACATACGACCCATAGTTACAAACGGACCTCTGGATATTGGTAATTTATTGTACTTTACTCCTAGGCTACAATAAATAGCTGAAGCAGTTATCAAATGTGTCTGCAATGAAGCTTTAGTGTTAATATTGATTCGTATGACAATCCAACATTTTTTAAATCCAATTTTCACAGAGACCAAAAAAGTTCTGGCTGGGATTACAATGATAAAATATACAGTTCCGACTTACATACAAACTCAACTTAAGAACAAACCTACAGACCCTATCTTGTATGTAACCCGGGGACTGCCTGTATATAGGAGTATCTTTTACACATACAGGCTGCAGGGGCTGCCAGCACCAGAAAGCACATAGTGGAGCCAGCACCAGGAGTATCACATCATTATACAGGCTGCCTGTCATGTATATAGGAGTATCTCATACACACAAACAGGCTGCAGGGGGTGCCAGCACCAGGAGTGTCGCATCATTATACAGGCTATCAGTCATTTGTATAGTAGTATCTCATATACACACAGGCTGCAGGGTGCCAGCACCAGGAAGCACATGGTGGAGCCATAACACCATTATACATCACATCATTATACAGGCTGTTAGTCATGTATATAGGAGTATCTCATACACACACGGGCTGCAGGGGGCGCCAGCACCAGGAAGCATGCAGAGGAGCCGGCACCAGGAGTGTCACATTATTATACAGGCTGTCTGTCATGTATATAGGATTATCTCATACACACACACAGGCTGCAGGGGGTGCAAGCACCAGGAGTGTCGCATCATTATACAGGCTGTCTGTCATGTATATAGGATTATCTCATACACACACACAGGCTGCAGGGGGTGCCAGCACCAGGAGTGTCGCATCATTGTACAGGCTATCAGTCATTTGTATAGTAGTATCTCATATACACACAGGCTGCAGGGTGCCAGCACCAGGAAGCACATGGAGGAGCCATAACACCATTATACATCACATTATTATACAGGCTGTCAGTCATGTATATAGGAGTATCTTTTACACATGCAGGCTGCAGGGGCTGCCAGCACCAGAAAGCACATAGTGGAGCCAGCACCAGGAGTGTCACATTATTATACAGGCTGTCTGTCATGTATATAGGATTATCTCATACACACACACAGGCTGCAGGGGGTGCCAGCACCAGGAGTGTTGCATCATTATACAGGCTGCCTGTCATGTATATAGGAGTATCTCATATACACACAGGCTGCAGGGTGCCAGCACCAGGAAGCACATGGTGGAGCCATAACACCATTATACATCACATCATTATACAGGCTGTCAGTCATGTATATAGGAGTATCTCATACACACACGGGCTGCAGGGGGCGCCAGCACCAGGAAGCACGCAGAGGAGCCAGCACCAGGAGTGTCGCATCATTATACAGGCTATCAGTCATTTGTATAGTAGTATCTCATATACACACAGGCTGCAGGGTGCCAGCACCAGGAAGCACATGGAGGAGCCATAACACCATTATACATCACATTATTATACAGGCTGTCAGTCATGTATATAGGAGTATCTTATACACATACAGGCTGCAGGGGCTGCCAGCACCAGAGAACACATAGTGGAGACATTACACCATTATGCCTCACATCATTATACAGGCTGTCAGTCATGTGCATAGGAGTATCTCATACACATACAGGTTGCAGGGGGCACCAGCACCAGGAAGCATATAGAGGAGCCAGCAGCAGGAGTGTCACATCATTATAAAGACTGTCAGTCATGTGTATAGGAGTATCTCATACACACATAGGCTGTAGGGTGTGCCAGCACCAGGAAGCACATAGGGTCCATTACACCATTATACCTCACATCATTATACAGTCTGTCAGTCATGTGTATAGGAGTATCTCATACACACACAGGCTGCAGGGGGCACCAACACCAGGAGTGTCACATCATTATACAGGCTGTCAGTCAAGAACTGGGGGTGTGGTTGTGTCTCACATTCATGAATAAGCTGACCAGCTGAATATAATAATGATGCATTGGACCCATCTTTTAAATACAGCTTTAGGACCTGATAGTTTGAGTTTACAGGCATGTAGAGGGACAATGTAGGGATAAGGGCAATGCTTTTTAATGGCAGTTTATGAAAATATATTTCGTTTTGGGTAGTTAACTTGTGTGACAGGTTCTCTTTCAAACAGTACCCTATTCAGATAAGTAGCATAACTGTAAAATGTCTGCAACAATAGCTGCACACACTGTAAATGTACTTGAAGATCTGTGCAGATATAACTGTGCAGATATAAATCTGAAGTAATAATTGTCATAAGTCTGAATAAACATGAAACACGGGATGTCTAATCTGATTGATTTAGAGAATCTAATATTTTACAATTGTCATGTATTACACCGGGGATTGTCTGCAGTTAAATCTACATGTTATACAAGTCCTGTGCTGCTGGCCTAGGAGAATCAGATCAGTCCTGTACCTATGTGAACAGTAAAGGCCAAGAGCCTGTGAAATTGCCACATGTGCAACCTTCAGACCAGGAACCTATCGGGCATAATCAGCCTTTGCCATGTTGAGATTGAACTCTATCTTGGCTGTGCCCTGTGTTTCTTGTGGCATATTTGTCCATAATGCAGCTTTGCCACTAGTTGTAGACCCAATTATCTCACATAATTCAACTCAGTTATATACAACCTCTATTCATATTACGGTATATATCAATTCTGTAATCTCCATGTGTCTTATTTTTAACAGGACGTGGCTGAAATTAAGAAAAGCAGTCTTATGAATGTACTTTCTGCCATACTAGACTGGAGGCCACCAGAGAGTGATGCCGTGATGATAAACATTGAGGATCCGGAGCTACCCGATAGGCCCCAAAGATCTATGTATAACCCAAATATGGGGAGAGAGAAAAACATGTGTAAAAACTTCTTCTGGAAAACATTTTCTACTTGTTGAGCACACCTTTCTATTGAAAGAAGTCTTCAGGAGTCTATTCTCCATCTCATGCATGTTAATCACAATGTCCCGGTAACTGTTTCATAATGCCGCCAGTTATGGCCTAAGCCAGTGATGGCGAACCTTTTAGAGACCAAGTGCCCAAACTACAACCAAAATCCACTTATTTTCTATGAAGTGCCAACAGTGCATTTTAAGCAGTAACTTATTGCTACCTGTTCATCAACATCAATCATATTGGCCCCTCTGAGGCCACCAATACAGTTGAAAGAGGGAGGGCACATTCAGACTATCATTTTAGCTTCTCTGCAGGGTCTCTCTGTACAGTAAGATTGGTGGGTCCAGTAGAATTACCTACAAAGATAATGCAGTTCTATCAACACCTTCCCACCTTTTCAGCAGTTCCATACAGCCAATGAAATGTCGCTTTAAAATAGCTCTGAGAGCAGCATCTCTTAAGGAAGATTCAGGAAGATCAGGAAGATTCGGTAGATTTGGTCTTGTTTGGTGAAATCTTTGCTGGGATCAATGGCCTAAGTGCCCACAGAAAGGGCTCTGAGTGCCACCTCTGGCACCCGTGCCATAGGTTCGCCACCACTGGCCTAAGCCATTAGCTTGCGGTATATCCAACTTTATTTTTCAAAGATATTTATTCTACATATATATTGGGCTCAGAAATACCATTCGCCTCTTTTAACGCAGTAGTAAAGGTTACAAGTGTGACCAGGTCATATATGTGTATCAAAAATACTACAGTGAGATAAGTATTCTCTTTCCTATGCTCAGCATAGTTGGAATGGAAATGTAATTTTTACAATATATTTATAGAGTATATTGCATCATGAACAAATGGCATTACAACTATATGTGCTAAATAAAAGCATTGTGTGTATCAAGTTGAATGGGCATCATTGAGTACAGTGTGTTATTGAGTATAAAGTTCTTAATACATAACAAGAAGTCATGTTTTTCTATAAACATTGTCACTGTTTGAGTTTTACCTGGTGTAGCAGCATTCTGGTTTGAGGCAGTAATGAATAGGCACTGCCCATGGACAAAGCCAATGCATATTTGTATTAAAAATAATATCTTTCCTAATTTCAGAATCCCAATTTAATCAATTCCTCCATCTATTCTGAGTATTGCAAGTTCAGAAATCATACAGTCTACATGGATTTTTTTAAAGAGCTGCTTAGATAAAATATATATACGCTCTTGCTTTTTTACACAGTTTAAAGTTTCAAATTTTTCCATTATCATAGATTCCAGGCCAAGAAGGGAGTAACATTTGTGTTATTTTTAAGGGAATATGAAATATTGAAAAATTCCCAGCTGCAGCAGCCTGTGTGCCTTTGTCTGTCTCCTTTCCTCCACACACACATCTAGCTCCCTTAACTCTCCCAAATTGCTCCATTGAGCATTGGGAAGGTGTGAAGGAGAGGAAGAACTGACACACAGGCTGCTGCAACTGCTATCACTTACCACACGGATGGGGGGGGAATATGAATTTTTTTTTTTATAAAGTACTGAAATGATTCAGAACATAGCAAAGCCTATTGGAACATGCCACCAGCTAAAATGGCATTCCTGGTGCCAGGTTAACTTTAAACACACAGGGTCAGAGAGATCAGATGCAACATCATTGTCAGCTCCATAGACACACACTGTACAGGCTAGAATACGGATCTCTCTAGGAGCCTCATATTTTACAAACTGAGCAGAACTTCTCAAGTATATTAGAAAAATGTCCAGAACACATGTCCAAACAGTACTAAAAATGATCTCAAATTGCGGTTAGGTAAGGAGGCTGGGTAGCTACTGTCAGGTATCGCCTGCTCTGCTCTGTATTCTGATGCTGGTTCTATGTGCTGGCACCTAGAGAAAGAGAGGGCCAAAGTGTTCTGTGCTCACTGTTCGGGTCCTATTCTCCTCCAGGCACTGCACTGCTTTGGCTCATAAATGCCAGCACATAAAACCAGCATCAGGTCCCTGAGCAGTGCAGCAGAAAGGAGAAGAGGAGTCTGGAGAAGTGAGGATTTTATTTTTATTCTTTTATGACTTTTTTAGTCTGCTCTGATGGACTTCTGTATTGTATGTCTGTTCTAAGGGGTGCATTGTATTTATAGTTTGCTCTGGGGTCTGTTAGTTATTGTGCAAATGCAGTGTTTGGTTTCTGGGGTGGTATTTTGTGCTGTCCTGGTTTTTGGTGCATCTAGGGTGTGGCTCCGTTAAACTGTGTGGTATGATCAGTTAAGTTTGTACACCCCTGACATTCAGTGAATGAATATAACTCTGGTACTAAAACCAACTTATACCAAGATCAATATTACCAATGATACCTCTACACAAGGCCTTGATGTCTCTGTACATGGAGACTGTTAGTAACGGCAGGCATTGCACTGGATCAGAGTCGAGAAGAAAGGCAACTTTGCATTCTTTTGTTCTATTATATCAACCCCTGACATCAGTTAAAATCCAGTTAATGATCCCCAGCAATGACAGTATGTGTGTGTAAGGGGGAGACATTGAGGCTTATTTACTTACCAGGTCCTGTTGCGATCCCCGATTCGGACGGTCTGACGAAGATGAAGTCCGGCGCGATTCACGAAACTCATGTGCCCGAGTTCCTGCATCCGTCCCATAGTAAATGAGCCCCATTGTGCCTTGGTTTCCTTGGATCTAGAAGCCATTACGTAAAGCGCCGACCCGCAAAGACATGCATGTAAGTGCCCTGTGTTTAATGCTGGAAAAATACCATCCTTGTTAGCTTTCAGATCCATATATTAGCAGATCTAAATCATCAGAAGACTGTACCTCAAACAAAATCAATAGATATGAACTAATTAAACATTTTACATTATAATCTACAGATCCAAACCCAGGAATGAATCATGTTTTGTGGCTAATTCATGCACAGCTCCACCTCCAACCTCACTTTGTAAAATTGATTAGTAGAACATTTGCAACGCGATGCTTAAATCTCCAGAAATCTCTCACAGTAGAAAGTGAATTATATTCTGTAGGGGTTAATTCCTGCCAGTTTTGCTGGCTTCAGCAGTTTTAATAACATCCTATAGAAGTAAAGGTAAACTCTCACAGCTTGTATAATGTTTGAATCATGTTTCCTGGCCAAGCAATTTGCTTCACTTTTCATTAAGCAATAAATCAGTTTTATTATCAATGAACATGTTGTAATTCTTCAGTAGTAGCTGGCAGATATGGTCAGGTTACCACAAAGTAACAATGCCCTTTCTGAAACATAAGAAAGTCAAAAAATTGCCAGCCACAGTGTTGTTAAAGGAGCCACACTGCTTTGTTAACACACTAGGAAAAATTTATTAGCGTATTGGATTTAAAAAAAAATTATATAAAATCCCATGCGTGTTATTTTATCTGTTATATACTACAGGGGGCTGTCAGGCTATTTACTACAGGGGGCTGTCAGGCTATATACTACAGGGGGCTGGTAGGCTATATACTAGAGGGGGCTGGCAGTATATATATTACAGGGGCTGGCAGGCTATATACTACAGGGGCTGGGTAGCTATATAATGGGGAGGCTGTGAACAATGCATTTCCCACCCTCGGCTAATACTCGAGTCAATAGGTTTTTCCAGTTTTTTGTATTAAAATTATACTCGGGTCGGCTTAAACTCAAGTATATACGTTTGGTATATATATTTGGTATCTTTATGATTGTACCGACCCAAAGAATAAAGGGTAGGTGTCATTTGGAACGGACAGTAAAAGCCTTTTAAGGGGTTTGCCCATAAAAGAAAATTCACAAATTTCAATCCCCTAGTTTCTACAATAAAAATAATTTTAACCCCTTACTTTACATTTTTACAGTTTTATTGCTGTTTTAGTTCCTATCACTCTCTGAGCAGACACTTGATGATCACTATAGTGCTGTGAGATGCTGTGTGCTGTCAATGTGGTTAGATTAGCAAAGTCCAGGTTTATATACACTTTCATTTAGCTTCTGAACATTTACTAGTATGAAACAGAGAGATGAGACAGTTTAGAGATGAGAGATGATGAGACCTATGAGCATATAAAACACAATTACATTCTCAGCTCTGCTATATCTTACCTATAACACATACACTGTCAGCTCTGCTGTGCCACCCTCCTATAAAGACCTTATCTTTCTCTAGCTTGTAGATTTACTCTCTTCATGCTGTTTCTTGCAGGAAGTCTGTGTGTGTGTATGTGTGTGTCTGTATGAGCATGTCTTGGAATGAAAGGATGAGGGCCAATGCAGAGAGGAGCTCAGTGCAGCATCAGGCAGGAGAACAATCTGCCATGCCCGACCCTAGACTTCTGATTAAAGGTCGGAGACAAGTTGGAATTAAGTCCAATATCGAAAAGAAAAACGTCACTCACTGGAGTCAAATGCAGGAACGCTTTATTGAAAGGAAAGTATCAGGGCAGGGGTGTTGCACGCCACGGAAAGGCGACATGCCATTTCGCGCTATAAGTGCTTTCTCAAGCTTTGGACATTGCGAGATCTCGGGAAGCAGGTATTATACCCGCCCGAGCGCGCGTAGTCCTAGCAACGAGAGACAACAACCATCAAAGCACAAGGTATCATGGGTGCAGGCAACAGGCATGTCAATGGTGAGTCACAATTAACAATAAGAAAACGTGATACATAGTTTAAAATAAGCCGTGAAGGCCACGGCTTAAGTGTGCAACACTTTAACTCTCAGTATGATATAATATCAATACAGTAAAGGCAACAATCAATATTACAATTATTATATAAACAAAAGAAGGGAGAGAATCACAGAAAGGGGAGGACTCCAGGCAACATTAATAGTAGGAGAGAGACACAGGAAAGGAGCCGGTAAATACATAAAACGTCTAGATCACATAATATGTGCAAGGCTAAACTAATGAATGCAAAATGAATATGTCCATTCGTTGGATCCATGGGATACATAATTCATAAAAAGACACTGAAGTAATTTCTATCTTTCAAACCCATTGGCCCTAAAGCATTATATTTCAAAAGCAGGATTTTGGGGTGATGCCCCCCCCCCCAGGGGATCAATATCGACTTTCTTGAGGCCCGTGAATCTAAGTACCTCTGGATTCCCCCTGTGATTATCCCTAACATGACTGAGGCGAGGACATACTTTTCCTGTGTGGATCGAATTATAGTGCTCTCGGAATCTAGTAAAAAGATTCCTAATAGGTTTCCCAATATAAAAGTACTCACATAGGCGTAAAACCACATAGACTATAAAAGTGGCTCGACAATTTATAAAGGATTTTACCATGTTGCATGTCCCCCAACTTTACCATACCAGTCTGCAAATTATACCGACAAAAAATTACAAGACCCACACTTAAACTTTCCGATAGGAATACATTTTTGAAGCCAACTAGGGTCAGACGTGGAAAAAGGGCTTAGTCTAAAGGTGACTAATGGCTTGTGTTTAGTCACTTCAGACAATTTATCATCCCGTTCCAATATTTTCCAATTTCTATTAATGGCGGTACGTATAGCTCGTTCGTGTGGACTATAGCCAAACGAAAATGTCATACATCCACCACCCTTCTTTCGTTTGTCGGTCCTATTCCCCAGGTTACAAGTTAAGCTACCTCTCGGAGTGTCACGTGCTTTCTCAAGAGCTTTTTCCAAAATAGGAATGGGATAACCACGGTCAATTAGTCGCTGTTTTAATTTAGTAGCTTGTAATTGAAAGCGATCAGGGTCACTGTTAAGTCTTTTGACTAAATGGTAAACCCTCCTTTGTGTGGTGCGGATAAAAGCTACTATAGTGTAACAAGTTGCCGTGGGCTTTCTAAAAGCAGTAGTCATCAGTCTGTCGTCCCTGTTGTCCACTAATACCTGGACATCTCCAACGTTTTACCTCCAAACACGGCGGTGAACCACATATTCACAGTGTTTTGATCGTTCAAAAAGGAGACATTCTCTTGCGGAATTCATTCTCGGTCCCCTCCCAGACCATAAAAATGTCATCACCATACCAAAAAAAAGTCACAATATGTTTGACGAACGGGTTCTGCATAGAAAAAATGTATCTGTTCTCGGACACGGCCAAAAAAATATTGGCAAAGGTGCACGCAACAGGCATGAATGAACCGCTTCCCGTCAACATAACAGAATGAAGTTTAACCCTTCGCAAACAAACTGGGTGTATGCCTCATTTTGCTGGGCATTAATGAGGACAGAACGAACGCTGTCGACACCCTGATCCTGCGGGATCCGGGTGTAGAGGCTTTCGATGTCTACAGAGACGTTATAGTTATAGTTCTCCTGCCAAAAAATAGAATCTAAAGCTGCGAGAAAGGCATTCGTGTCCTTAAGGTAAGAAGGGATGTTCGTGAGTAGGGGAAGTAGGAGCCATTCAGTGTACTTAGATAAAGGTTCCGTCAATGACCCTATCCTTGCCACAATGGGGCGACCAGGGTTCAACAAGGTCTGGGATGAGGGGGGAACAATTTCTCAGCAGTTTTTTCAGAAAGAATCTTTTTTTCGACACTCCACCTAAGGAAAGTACCGTATATGCTCGAGTATAAGCCGACCCAAGTATAAGCCGAGGCCCCTCATTTTACCACAAAAACCTGGGAAAACCTATTGACTTGAGTATAAGCCGAGGGTGGAAAATGCATTGGTCACAGCCTCCCCATTATATAGCCTGCCGCACCTTTCCCCCTGTATATAGCCTGCCAGCCCATATACCCCAGTATATAGCCAGCCCCCTGCCCCACTATATAGCCAGCAGCGGGGGAAGCCGGTAAGGTGAGTTTTGATTTTTTTTATTTGAGTATAAGCCGAGTTTGGGGTTTTTAGCACATTTTTTGTGCTTAAAAACTAGGCTTATACTCGGGTATATATGGTATGTAATTTCTCAAGAAATTTACAAGTAGGGTTACTGTCCAGTCTACTATAGGTGTTGGTATCACCCAACTGTCTCATAGCTTCTTGGACATAATAATTACGAGTCATGAGCACCACATTACTCCCCTTTATGGGCTTAAGGGCTTTATTTTCGCCAACAGAGAGATTTGAAGGGGAGCTAGGATAAATTAAGGCTTTAAGTCGTCAAGTACTTTCTGGTGAAAGATATCGATGGAAGACCCCGCAGACAAAGGGGGGCAAACGGTGGACCGCCTCTAAAGCTCTCTACTTCTGTAACCTCAAGTGAGGTATTCAGTGGATCAACAATATCCAAAAGTGTGGACACATTGTGAGCAACAGGGTCCTGTAGGGAAGGAGGAGGAAAACCCAGAGGGCCAACAGTACGTGGAAATTCACAGACATTATAAGGGGCAATGCTAGAACCTCTATTATAGAAAAAATTTTTCAAGTTAAATTTACGGGTGGCTTTAAACAGATCAATCTCGAATTGGTCCGGGTCAAACTTGTTAGTAATGGCATAGTTAAGTCCCTTAGAGAGCAAGGAGATACAATCAGGGTCAAGGGATATGTTAGTCAAGTTAATGATGTTAGTGGGGTTTGGGCAGTCACCTGGTTTTATCGTCGCCAAGAAATTTGTTTTCGTTTCCGACTCGACCAGCGGCCTCTTCTTCCGCCCCTTTCCGCCTCTCCTGATTCGTGCTCTAAAGTGACAGTTGTAGTATTAGAGGAAGATTCCATTGAAGCAATCATTCCAAGTTGAACATCCTTTTGTATTGTTTTTTGTCTGTGCTTCATCTGATGCGCTGGAAATACGACTCCATTGTCCAAAATTCAGTATTTCGTGATCTATTCTTTAATTGCTTTTTCCTGAATTGTTGCTTCCTACCCGGTTGTCAACCGAAGACCATACCATTATCGAAGTCTGATTTATCTCTCAGGAATTTATCACGCTTTTTGTCTTTTACCTCAGCTTGTATTATAATCAATCTCTTTTCTAATTTCTTAAAGAAAGAAGATGCTTGACTCTCAGATAATCAGGTTTTTAATTCCAGCTTAGCTTTGCACAAATTAACTGTAATACTGGTGTATTCTTGTTCATTGCGCTTTAGCACTAGGCGCATGATGTTCAGTGAGTGCTGTAAATGCAATGCATGCCATTCATTCATGAAGGTTAAATCTTCTTTGTATTGTGCTGCCTCCTTATACACTCGAAGTCCTCGTGGGACCCAGCTGCACTCATCATACGATTTGAGGGAATGATTTGTCCAAAAAAGACTCACAGCGCAAAACAGCCCGTCGGCTTTCCATGGCGTGCATCACCCTTGCCCTGATACCTTCCCTTCAATAAAGCATTCCTGCATTTTACTCCGGTGAGTGACATTTTTCTTTTCGATATTGGATTGTATACTTGTGTGAGGCTTGGACGCGCATCCCGCAGTGGAACTTGCTTTGTGCCGGTTTGCATGTGCAGCTGTTGCTGCCGGACTTGGATATTGCTGTGTGCCTGTGACCAGGTGGTGCCGGTCGCTCTGCCTCTACGGTCCCTTCAACTTGGAATTAAATCTGTAAAATGCTATATATTTGCTAATAACAGTGAATTAGTGTTATTTTGCTATTCTTAGTAAATTTGAGAATCTTGTCTTTTTAGGAATACCCCTTTAAAACAGACCAACAAGAAACTACTACTACTATTATTAACGAGTAGTAAATGAAACTGCACTAGTTTCTATGCAGAGAACAAGCCCTGATCTGTACATAAAAAAATAAAAAAGGTTTCGATTTTTGAAGGTGAGGGGTCAAAAATGGAGACATAAACATAAAACCGCCAAGTTGTTAAGGAATTAAAAAAAAAATCTATGGACACTCCAGTTTGTATGTTAGAGTGTCCTAATTAGACTGCCCATTCGGTCTAGGAGAGGGACTGTTTTTTAGATGTTTTTAGATGTTTTCTTGCGTATGTTTTAACGAAATATTAACTTTGTAAAAGTGCCAGAGGTGCTCAGGCTGACGGCGCAGAAGTGCCTCTCAGCTTCCCCGGCTTTTCATTTATACACGCCCCTCCGCTGCAAGGATCCTCCTTCTGCCAGCCGGGGAACTAAGAGAGAACACACGCCCAGTCTCTATACGCCCCTGCTAATGACGTCACCAGCCCAACCCTAATACCCCGGCAGGAGGAGGCTTGCATCGGGGCGTGCATAAATTAAAAGCCAGAGAAGGCGAGTGGTGCTCGTCTAAAAAACAGTCCTCCATCCTAGATCGAACGATAAAGTTTAATTAGGACACTCTATCAACATCAATCTGGTGATAGACCAGCCCTTTTTTTTTTATTTATTCTGACGAGCATCTCTATGTGTCATAATAACTTTTCAACACTTTAACACTTATTTAACTGATTTTGAGATTGGTTGGGTTTTTTGGGCTAAAAATTCAACAATTTACGAAAAAATTTGAAAAAAAATTTAAAGTTAGACGTTTTTTTTTTTTTTTATATACAAAAAGTCATACAAATTTTTTTTTGCAGAAAACTTTTGCCATTTGTCTACTATCACAACGCAATTCTAAAGGCAAGGTGCTAGGGATAACAAAAGGAAACATGGATGATGGGGGGGGGGGGGGGGGTTTAATAGTGTTTATGGACACAGTATTTACAGGAAAGATCACAAGTATTCCACTCGCCAACACCACCAAATGCAGAATAGCGCCATTGGAGAGTGGGGGGATACTTCAGATCTGCCATGACTTAGATCACTGTAATGGCCAGTCTGTATTGACTTCATGAGATTTCCTTTATTAACGGAAACTAATAATGGAGGACCAAACGCTGGGAACTGGGCTTTACAATGTCCTTCAGAGCTCTTGCTAGAACACCTTCCTTCATGGATAACCACAGCCTAAGATACTGGTGAAATCCCCTCAAATTATATGATAAACCAGTAGAAACAGAGCTTCTACTGCAGTATGGTTCTCCATAATCGTACTGTCTTCCATATGTCACAAACTTTCAGAGACACTAGAATTTCTTCTTCTACAAATGCTGGGGTATACCTGGGAAAGGGAGTGAGTTCGCACAGAGCTATGTATGCACCCTCTTCCGCGTAGTGGGATAGATTGACAAAAGACAAAAAAGGAATACGAGCGCTCTCCTAGTGCATTAAATGATGTAAAACTTAGGAAGAATTATTTCTTTATAGTGGGACTCTCACCTGAAATAATTGGTCAAGAAGCATGTATAGTCAATCTTTCGAGAATCCTTGCAGCTCTTCCACAAGCAGGTCCCGTCTTCCGTGTTCCAGGGTCACCGGTAGACGGTATCCAAGACGAAGGAAATTACTGCTGGTATTCCAAGCTTGTTGGTTATAGCGCCCAAAAAAAGATATCTCGAAGTTCCGATCTTCAAATTAATCTCGTGCTTTATTTCATAAAAATTAATAAAACATGAATAAAAATTGCGACGCGTTTCGGTTCTGTACTAGAACCTTCTTCAGGCAAATTTCTTACATTGTGTTGTACACCATTTTTTAATCAGATAATTTACAAAATCTGATGCACATGATAGAGCCTGTTTTATATTAAAACTCTCTCCTGTTAGATTTAAAAGAAGTAATGCCATCACTAATAATATCATAGCATAAGCATTTTTTATGTCTGCATTTTTCAATGCCGGGTATTTCTAGGTTTTTATCTTGTTTATTGGTTATCCCACGTAACCTGCTGGGAGCAATTATTTTCTCCACAGTGCTTGCCTTTTTGAAGGTTATTTTTGCTTGTTTTGGTACAATATCAGTCAGATAGGGATCTTTCCGAAGTATACCCCAATGTTTATTGAGGATTTTCCTTATCTGATGATTTCCCTTGTCGAAGGTTGTTATAAAGTTAAGTGAGAAAGATCTTGTAGTATTTTCGTTTGGCGTCTTCCTTGGATTCAGGCATTCTTCAGGCATGTAGGATAACAATATACGGATGGTTGTACTGCTGCATAATAGCAGTTTTAAAAGATATGTCTAGTTCGTATGGAATAGTTTAAATTACAGCTTCCCTTTAATTAGGCATCTCTTTGTAACTGTTTGAATTATGTTATGCATGTTTGTTTGTATGTAATGAGGAATATATGTAATGGGAGAAACATCAGATGTGGAGTCTTGCACTACATTCCACAACTGTCGCACTTGAGGGCACTGCCAATACCATGGTACAGGTCGGTGACAGGTGTAAATACTATACCAATTCAAAAAAGCACAAGAGTGAAAAAACGGTTCTTACAAATCAAATCTCGCAAGAAAAGTTCTTAAAAATTTTTTCCATTTTTTATTGAAAAAGACAATTTAATTTACAGCTTGTAAATACTGTCAGCTGTAGAAGAAATTATTTTTGAGAAGGTGTTAAAAATAAACAGATAACGCTTATTCCAAAGTAACAGTTCACACGGTTCAGATATTTTGTGCTATGTACCTCAATTCTAAGTGCTTGTTGGGATATTAAATAACATGGACATTAGCAGGATAAGGCGTAAAATAAAGAAATAACCTACATTCACCTAACACCCTTGCTGTCAAATGACAGTTTTGTCACACAATCACTTTTATATCTTAGACACCCAATTTAAAATACAGATTAAAAAAAACACACAACACTAAAACTAGAAGTAAAAAAGTAAGGCTTTATTCACATCCTATCCCGAAAGTCGGAGGAGAAGTGAAGATTAGCTGCAGTGATGTTCAGGGTGTTTGCCCCAGTGACGTCATTAACTTTTTATGGGCCATGACATCACTGGGGACCTCCCTCCTGCTGAGCAATGTATACGCTTAGCAGAGGCTGAGGAGGATGCAACGTGTCCCCCTTTACCTCAAATGTCCTCTGCTGAGCAGGATGGAAAGACGCGGTATCCTAAGTGAGCAGTGCATCTGCAGGATGCAATACTCACATTGTAAACTATAATTTTACACCTAAAGCAGATGATGTGTTCTGGATCCATTTTTATTATGTTTTAAAACACATCAGGCAAAACATATGTGTTTTGGTGAAAACACATATGCTTTTATGGGATGCATATTGCCTGATGCGTTTACAACTCACTGCGTTTGCAACGCACTGAAAACGCATAATTTGAAATCGGCCTAAAAGATTAGCAATGAAGTCAACAGTATCTGATCACTTCAGCACTAGAATGTTCTCTACCTGACACCAATAGTAAGTTGGAGCAATAGAAACTCTTCACAGTTTAAGGAAAAAAAAGTTTGCTAGACTTAGAGGCGGGAACACTTTAGGATTTGCCGTGACATGTTAAACTAGTAAGTTCCTGTATCACAGCCCCACCTTCATGTGTCCCATTTGATGCATGACAAGTTATTTTTTTTCCCATCCTGAGGGCAGATTTTGCCTTTTGGCTTGCGAAGCACTTGATAAGGAGTTTATGCACTGCAGTTGCTCATAGCGTTTCTGGAGCTCCCTCGCACATTCCGCTTGCAAACTGTGGACAACTTCAAGTTTCTGGTTTAAATCCACCGACAAGGCATCAGGATCTTCGGCACATACAGCCTGGAAACATTACAGTAAAAGGTTAATAAACATGATTATACTACGAGTAGAGCTTCTATACTTTACACAGATAGACCTCTCCAACTGTTGTAAAACTAAAGCTGTCAATATGACTAAAGCTGTGTAATATAATGCAATATATTCTCCATTACAACACCCACAAGGATTTTCACCTGGACTTTCTAGAATGGCAACTCTACCATGTTATATTACCATATCATTGCTCAGCCAAATTAAAGTGTTGTTCACAATAAAATAAAGATATTACAGAAACAAGTTCAGCAATAAGTTTCATGAGTGGTTAACAAGGTACATAAAGTATTAAAGAGCTATACAAGTAACACTAAGAGGGGGGAAACTCACGCCCAGTCACAGGTTAGTACATTTCTCAAATGTATAAAGGAGGCGAGGAGAGAAGCAGGGGTGGGAGAGGATGGTGGAAGTGTGTTATCAGACTCCTAAGGAACAGAACTTTATAGATGGATTTCACGGTTCAGCCATAGTTTCCAGACTTTAGTGAAAGCATTGTGCTCCCTACGGATATTGCTAAACAATTCCTCCTAGACTTTAGTGATTCAAAAGAAAAAAAAGAAGCGGACAGGGGTCTGTGGATATCCAAAGCTGAGGGACTAGGGATTACCACCAGGTTAGCGTTATTTGTTCTAGATGATGTACTGGGTTTTGCGACAAAGACCTTGACAGTAGTTAGAGTGATAGAGAAAAATCACAGCTTATATGGCCTTTTCTACCTGTTGCCAATAGTTTTAAATGTGTCTTGATACTTACTTCCAGCTGTGCATTAGATAAGCTGAGATATGGTGATTTCTTCTCCTGGAGTATGGCAAGTACACGGCTACAAAGCTGGGTCCTCTTGCCTGATTCTCCTTGTGTGCACACCTTGGAATCAGTTTCATCCATCATGGCTTCCTCTTAAGTTGAGAACACACAACAATATCATTTTCTTCTAATGTTTGAATACAAATGGCTGGTTACTTTGAATCACTGCCCTTATCCTGACCTGTTCCATCTGTATTAACAGCTTTTAAATAAAGCTGCAGGAGCTCCTTGGACTGCCGCTCTTCCTCTCTGCGATCCAGCAGGCCTTGCAGAGTATCTTTCAGCATTTCCGTCTTCTTAACCGGTATATCTATCTCTCTACTAAGCTCCTCTGTGGGAACATCAACGAGAATCTAAAAGAAAGATGAAGAAAAAAAATGCTTGGCTGTAAATAAATAAATGGTCTGTAGTGTCCCCTTCATATAATTGTTGGCTGGGGGTCCGAAAAAAAAAAAAAAAAAAATCGGACCGACACAGTTACCATTAGGCAAATTTGATTAATTACTTTTTTTTACGACTTTTAGCATTTTTGTTATTGCTAAATAAAAAGGCACAAACAGTTTTTAGTTTTCCTTCAATGTCACTGTATGATGATTTATTTTTTGCAGGACAAGTTACAGTTTTGATGGCACCATATACACTCGAGTATAAGCCTAGGGTGGGAAATGCATTTGTCACAGCTTCTAGCCAGTATATAGCTTGCCAGCCAACTCCACCCCAATTTACAGCCAGCCCATGGCCTCTTGTATATAGCCAGCCAGCCCATGGCCTCTTGTATATAGCCAGCCAGCCCATGGCCTCTTGTATATAGCCAGCCAGCCCATGGCCTCTTGTATATAGCCAGCCAGCCCATGGCCTCTTGTATATAGCCAGCCAGCCCATGGCCTCTTGTATATAGCCAGCCAGCCCATGGCCTCTTGTATATAGCCAGCCAGCCCATGGCCTCTTGTATATAGCCAGCCAGCCCATGGCCTCTTGTATATAGCCAGCCAGCCCATGGCCTCTTGTATATAGCCAGCCAGCCCATGGCCTCTTGTATATAGCCAGCCAGCCCATGGCCTCTTGTATATAGCCAGCCAGCCCATGGCCTCTTGTATATAGCCAGCCAGCCCATGGCCTCTTGTATATAGCCAGCCAGCCCATGGCCTCTTGTATATAGCCAGCCAGCCCATGGCCTCTTGTATATAGCCAGCCAGCCCATGGCCTCTTGTATATAGCCAGCCAGCCCATGGCCTCTTGTATATAGCCAGCCAGCCCATGGCCTCTTGTATATAGCCCCTGTTAAAGATTAAAGAGATCTATACAGGACAGTCCGGATGCACAATAGTAAGTAACTGATTCCCTGGTTCATGTCCCAAATTGCCCTTTACCAAGTCCCTAAGTGTCTGCTATAAAAAAAAAAGCACAGGTGCATAGAGAACCCGAACGAGGCAAGTATAAACTTTTATTTATTTATTTTTAATAGCGGGGGCACGGGGACTTGATAAAAGGCAATATTGGACACTGAACCACCCATCCATGTGGGTGGTATAGTGTCCCAAATCACCCTAGAGTTCCTCTTGAAGTAATGAAATAATCAGATTTATCCTCAACCAAGACATAGACAGAGAAAAATGTTTCTGACTATAAAGGAAATAAATGTAACAAAAACATAACCAATGTAACCAATTACATGAATGTTCTTTGACACATGAAATTGCTTTAAACATACCTGAAAGTCAGACTCTGAAAAAAGAATGATGTTGGACAGGTTTTGTTTCAGCTGTGCAGCCAGCACTTTCCACCTCAGAAGTGCATTACTACTGTCTACGTCATCCACTTCTATTGACTCCTGAGCAAGCCACATGGTGCCCCCATCTGAAGGAATGGCACAGGATGGTCAGTAAGCAGGTTGGGAAATAAACATCACGTGTGCCCTCGCAAATGTCAAGATTAACATGCTCATGCTTGTGGACTCATTAAAGAATATAAAGGATCTCTATTGGAGGGCAGCAAGTAGTGGTCACTCCGTTACGAATGCTCTCAATCATCTATACACTCCTTCCCCACCAGAAACACTACCAATAGAGCCTATAACCTCCCTTAGGGCTCAATCACACATCCGTTTTTCCATGTCAGTATGCTAAACATAATTTGCATGGGTAACATACTGACCCGTTATTGTGTATATGGCCATTTTTCTGTGCAGACCACAGACTTCAATACAAATCATGTTAGCACAATATAATTAGGCACAGCTCCACAGCTGCTGAATGTGTTTCAAAACATGATGTGAACTTCACATGTGACCGTACCCAGAGATTCTCATTATAAGGCTTCTCCTGCCCCCTCATCACTGCAGTCCTTAAAAAAGCAATCTATGTGAAAACAGTGGCAAAGGCAGTAGTGTGGGAACAGGTTAAATACTGTGCTCTGTCCGAATCAGTTGGACTATCCGACGGCACGCCCCCTAATTTGTGTGGCATGGAAGCCAGCGCAGCTGCGCCACAAAAAAGGGTCGCATGCACCACAATCCAAGCATACACACTTCTTACACACCTGTGCAAGCCATTTTAGCCCTGCAAAACACAGCGTGACCCTTATTAGATGAGCCCCAATTTGTCAGGTTGGTAGATCCATCAGATGGATCCAGATGTATTTGTTTTTATTCGATGCGTCTGGTATTACATTGAGAGGTTTAGCTATACTATTGGCTATCTCTATATTCCACTTGAAAAAAGTTCCTGAATAGGTACTGAAACGTTGACTTTTTGACAAAAGTACACTCACATTATTCTATTCAATTATCGTTGTGCTGTCGTTTTTTTTTTAATTGTGCTTAAACATCAAACAGGGGTGGTTTAGTGCCCCAAATCCCTCTGACAGGTTATCTTTAACTTTCTAATGGGCAAAAAAAAAATTTTTGTATACACCTGTGCTGACTGGAGGGATGTATAATTATTATAATAATTGTCCAGTGGCACACTACATACAAACGTACAAGTTACCTTACAGGTACATCCAATACCCACTTTGCAATCCTTTAACACAAACTTGTTTTCTATACTTATGGATGGTAGAATGCCAATTATTGGATACCGTAATTATACATCGCTCCAGTCAGCGCAGGTGTATAAAAATAAATAAATAAAAAATTGTCCATTTTATTTCTGTATAGTGAGCCCCATTATTACTATACTGGTACTGGGGAAGGGATGCCTAGTTTCATCACAAGCAGCAGACATATCAATAAATACAAATCCACTGTATTCACTCACATTAGGGAGCGCCTGTGATCAATATTTTTCGCGTACCTTTAACTTTCTAATATCCTGTAGTTTGTAATTTAGATTCTCATTGTTAGGCTTGCTGTCAGTAAATGGAACATTCATATTAAAGACAAACCTCACAATTTAGAAAAACCCTCAAATTGCCTTTGATACATACAATAAACTTATGTAACCTCCAGCTGCGAGAAGCACAGTTTTGGCAAGGAAAGTCCTGAGAAAGTTAAAATATAATTTAGAATAGTTGCTGATATTTTTCTCCATGGATAAGATGGGCCCTACCAATTACCCTTATATCATGACTTTCCCCTGTCCACTTTTATATCACTGTATAGGACTGCAGAGCCTATATAGCAAAAACATGTTGTAAGTTGAAACCAGCAAGTTATCACACATCACTGGATAAGTGATACATGGTAGTTTGGTGGGATCTGACCTTCAATGATTTTTATTACAGGGGCTTGTTACCACCAGCAGGAATACTATGTCCAGGAGCCATTAAATCACAGCGATAACTGCTGCTCACCACTACATATTTTACCTAATTTACCTGTCGCGGAAGGGGACCACTTCTCATTTCCTTGGAGCAGGACAAATGCAGTATCTTCAGGTAAACAGAGGAAGTAATCTTCATCCTCAACAATTGTGCCATCAACAGCCAGCACCAGAGTGACAGGTCCTTTTCCTGGGTCAACATGCAGCAGATCCAGTGCTAGTAGACACAAACACTGGGATTAATCACACTGTAGGGGGTCATTCAGTGGACATACAGTCCTTAAAGAGGTATTTCCATTCCTGCAGATAAATGTTATTTTTTGTATAATAAAGTTATACAATTTTCCAATATAATTTCTGGATCAATTCCTCAGGGTTTTCTAGATCTCTGCTTACTGTCCTTCTATAGAAATCTTCTATGTTTACTTCCAGTGAACAGAAATCTGACCATGGTCACACAGGTGCACGGCTCGTTAGTATCACAGACCGTAATCAGAGCTGTGTGATATAACGAGCCCTGCACCTGTGTGACCATGGTCAGATTTCTGCCTGCACAATGGAAGTAACATAGAAGCTTCCTGTAGAAGCACAGCGAGCAGAGATTTAGAAAATTGTGAGTAATTGATACAAAAAGTATATTGAAAAAAATTTTATTGTTTGCATCACAAAAAAATTATACATTAATTTGCCGAAATAAGAATACCCCTTTAAACTTAAATTGCAGACAATAACAGAGTATAACAGACAACAATAAATAACATTCACCTACACAAGTAACAAAAGCAAGGTAGACTTTAGGATCGGTGTCCCTTTAAGAAGACGTGGCATTGTGGGACTTGTAGTTCGCCAGGTAGCTGTAGTTCTACATGACTCACCTTTCTTATTGAATTCCTGCAGGGAAGCAGCGGCCACCCCATGTTTTCCCTTAGTCCCCCTCACACTGACCACAAAGCGCTTCATGGCTCTACTGACAAGGAACTCTCATCATCATCGCATGTCACCACCAAGCCCCTGTGCAGACACATCCGCATTACTAGGCGCAAGGCATGCCGGTAGTTGTAGTTCTAAACTGTTGCTAACCCGTTCGCTAATACACAAGTGTAATATTATAATGCGATAGATGTTGTAGCGGGAAGAACTACAATTTCCAGCCAAAACATATTGATATAACGCTTTCTATATTTATTTGAAAACCTGGAAAACTTCAGTATTGTGAGTGGTACCATACAAAGAGCCCGGTCTATAGACCATTGCTTTGCCTGGCAGGAGGTGTGTGCTTGGACCATTGCTTCCTAAGCAGCTGTATACACAGCGGGCGCATCAGTACTCTGGCTCTGAGTCTAGCGTGCGTGTTTCGATACTCGGCTACGTTGGCCTGACTGAGTTTACCAAGCTGGTGATGTGCGCTCGGTAGTCGATTGATTAGGTCTAAGAAAATGGCCTCCTCGGATCAGGTTGAGCCGCCTGTCCAGGTGAGCGCGGGGGTCTGTGCCTGGAGGTGAGGGGGGAGCGGAGAGATGGAGAGGAGGGGGGCTGTAACCATACTGAAGATGATATGTCTGCAGCTGTGGGATTATCACCTCACAGAGGGGGTGACTGCACCTGTTACAACAATTTACAGCCTGTACCCCTTTAACATAGCGGTGTGTCCCCCCAATCAGTTCTCTTACCTCTGTACACTAAACCCCGAGACCTCTCCAAAGTTTTATTAGTCCCTGTATATTGTGTACATGAGACCCCTCTGTAGTTACATTATCTCTGTATAATAAACCACTGAGACCCCTCTGTAGTTACATTACCTCTACATTATATGCCACTTAGACCCCTCTGTAGTTACATTATCTCTGTATAATAAACCACTGAGACCCCTCTGTAGTTACATTACCTCTGTATAATATACCACTGAGACCCCTCTGTAGTTACATTACCTCTGTATAATATACCACTGAGACCCCTCTGTAGTTACATTATATACCACTGAGACCCCTCTGTAGTTACATTACCTCTGTATAATATACCACTGAGACCCCTCTGTAGTTACATTACCTCTGTATAATAAACCACTGAGACCCCTCTGTAGTTACATTACCTCTGTATAATATACCACTGAGACCCCTCTGTAGTTACATTACCTCTACATTATATACCACTGAGACCCCTCTGTAGTTACATTACCTCTGTATAATATACCACTGAGACCCCTCTGTAGTTACATTACCTCTGTATAATAAACCACTGAGACCCCTCTGTAGTTACATTACCTCTGTATAATATACCACTGAGACCCCTCTGTAGTTACATTACCTCTGTATAATAAACCACTGAGACCCCTCTGTAGTTACATTACCTCTGTATAATATACCACTGAGACCCCTCTGTAGTTACATTACCTCTACATTATATACCACTGAGACCCCTCTGTAGTTACATTACCTCTACATTATATACCACTTAGACCCCTCTGTAGTTACATTACCTCTGTATAATATACCACTGAGACCCCTCTGTAGTTACATTACCTCTGTATAATATACCACTGAGACCCCTCTGTAGTTACATTACCTCTGTATAATATACCACTGAGACCCCTCTGTAGTTACATTACCTCTGTATAATAAACCACTGAGACCCCTCTGTAGTTACATTACCTCTGTATAATATACCACTGAGACCCCTCTGTAGTTACATTACCTCTACATTATATACCACTGAGACCCCTCTGTAGTTACATTACCTCTGTATAATATACCACTGAGACCCCTCTGTAGTTACATTACCTCTGTATAATAAACCACTGAGACCCCTCTGTAGTTACATTACCTCTGTATAATATACCACTGAGACCCCTCTGTAGTTACATTACCTCTGTATAATAAACCACTGAGACCCCTCTGTAGTTACATTACCTCTGTATAATATACCACTGAGACCCCTCTGTAGTTACATTACCTCTGTATAATAAACCACTGAGACCCCTCTGTAGTTACATTACCTCTGTATAATATACCACTGAGACCCCTCTGTAGTTACATTACCTCTGTATAATAAACCACTGAGACCCCTCTGTAGTTACATTACCTCTGTATAATAAACCACTGAGACCCCTCTGTAGTTACATTACCTCTGTATAATAAACCACTGAGACCCCTCTGTAGTTACATTACCTCTGTATAATAAACCACTGAGACCCCTCTGTAGTTACATTACCTCTGTATAATATACCACTGAGACCCCTCTGTAGTTACATTACCTCTGTATAATAAACCACTGAGACCCCTCTGTAGTTACATTACCTCTGTATAATAAACCACTGAGACCCCTCTGTAGTTACATTACCTCTGTATAATAAACCACTGAGACCCCTCTGTAGTTACATTACCTCTGTATAATAAACCACTGAGACCCCTCTGTAGTTACATTACCTCTGTATAATAAACCACTGAGACCCCTCTGTAGTTACATTACCTCTGTATAATATACCACTGAGACCCCTCTGTAGTTACATTACCTCTACATTATATACCACTGAGACCCCTCTGTAGCTACATTACCTCTGTATAATATACCACTGAGACCCCTCTGTAGTTACATTACCTCTGTATAATAAACCACTGAGACCCCTCTGTAGTTACATTACCTCTGTGTAATATACCACTGAGACCCCTCTGTAGTTACATTACCTCTGTATAATAAACCACTGAGACCCCTCTGTAGTTACATTACCTCTGTATAATATACCACTGAGACCCCTCTGTAGTTACATTACCTCTGTATAATAAACCACTGAGACCCCTCTGTAGTTACATTACCTCTGTATAATATACCACTGAGACCCCCCTGTAGTTACATTACCTCTGTATAATATACCACTGAGACCCCCCTGTAGTTACATTACCTCTGTATAATAAACCACTGAGACCCCTCTGTAGTTACATTACCTCTGTATAATAAACCACTGAGACCCCTCTGTAGTTACATTACCTCTGTATAATAAACCACTGAGACCCCTCTGTAGTTACATTACCTCTGTATAATAAACCACTGAGACCCCTCTGTAGTTACATTACCTCTGTATAATATACCACTGAGACCCCTCTGTAGTTACATTACCTCTGTATAATAAACCACTGAGACCCCTCTGTAGTTACATTACCTCTGTATAATATACCACTGAGACCCCTCTGTAGTTACATTACCTCTGTATAATAAACCACTGAGACCCCTCTGTAGTTACATTACCTCTGTATAATAAACCACTGAGACCCCTCTGTAGTTACATTACCTCTGTATAATAAACCACTGAGACCCCTCTGTAGTTACATTACCTCTGTATAATAAACCACTGAGACCCCTCTGTAGTTACATTACCTCTGTATAATAAACCACTGAGACCCCTCTGTAGTTACATTACCTCTGTATAATATACCACTGAGACCCCTCTGTAGTTACATTACCTCTGTATAATATACCACTGAGACTCCTCTGTAGTTACATTACCTCTGTATAATAAACCACCGAGACCCCTCTGTAGTTACATTACCTCTGTATAATAAACCACCGAGACCCCTCTGTAGTTACATTACCTCTGTATTATATACCACTAAGACCCCTCTGTAGTTACATTACCTCTGTTACTTTTGTATAATATACCCCTGAGGCTGCTTCTTAGAGTATTACCCCTGTGTAATATACCAGGACCTCTCCTCAATTCTGTTACCTCTGTATAATATACCCCTGAGACCCCCCCCCCTCTCCCTCAGGGAATTCCCCCTGTAAAATATATACCATGACCTTTCATCAGTTCTGTTACCTATGTATAATATACCTGAGATGACCCCCCCCCTTCCTCCTCCTCAGGGCGCGTTCACACGTTGCGTTTTGACCTGCGTTTTCATTGCGTTTGAAACGCATATACAACAGCTGAGGAGAGGTTATTTGCCTAATTACATCACTGTTAACGTTTCTGTTTACAAAACACATCATAAACGCGATGTTAACGCACACGTTTTGTTAACACACACGTTAACATTGCGTTTACAAACGTACACGGTAATGTAATTAGGCAAATTACCTCACATCAGCTGTTGTATATGCGTTTCAAACGCAATCAAAACGCAACCAAAACGCAACGTGTGAACGCGCCCTCAGGGTATTACCCCTGTGTAATATACCATGACCTCAGTTCTGCTACCTCTGTATAATATACCCATGATACCCCTCTGTAGTTACATTACTTCTGTATAATAAACCAACAACCTCTCCTCAGTTCTGTTAGCTCTGTATAGTACACACCATATAGTACACACCATATAGTACACACCATATAGTACACACCATATAGTACACACCATATAGTACACACCATATAGTACACACCATATAGTACACACCATATAGTACACACCATATAGTACACACCATATAGTACACACCATATAGTACACACCATATAGTACACACCATATACACTCACCGGCCACTTTATTAGGTACACCTGTCCAAATTCTCGTTAACACTTAATTTCTAATCAGCCAATCACATGGCGGCAACTCAGTGCATTTAGGCATGTAGACATGGTCAAGACAATCTCCTGCAGTTCAAACCGAGCATCAGTATGGGGAAGAAAGGTGATTTGAGTGCCTTTGAACGTGGCATGGTTGTTGGTGCCAGAAGGGCTGGTCTACTGGGATTTTCATGCACAACCATCTCTAGGGTTTACAGAGAATGGTCCGAAAAAGAAAAAACATCCAGTGAGCGGCAGTTCTGTGGGCGGAAATGCCTTGTTGATGCCAGAGGTCAGAGGAGAATGGGCAGACTGGTTTGAGCTGATAGAAAGGCAACAGTGACTCAAATCGCCACCCGTTACAACCAAGGTAGGCAGAAGAGCATCTCTGAATGCACAGTACATCGAACTTTGAGGCAGATGGGCTACAACAGCAGAAGACCACACCGGGTGCCACTCCTTTCAGCTAAGAACAGGAAACTGAGGCTACAATTTGCACAAGCTCATCGAAATTGGACAGTAGAAGATTGGAAAAACGTTGCCTGGTCTGATGAGTCTCGATTTCTGCTGCGACATTCGGATGGTAGGGTCAGACTTTGGCGTCAACAACATGAAAGCATGGATCCATCCTGCCTTGTATCAACGGTTCAGGATGGTGGTGGTGGTGTCATGGTGTGGGGAATCTTTTCTTGGCACTCTTTGGGCCCCTTGGTACCAATTGAGCATCGTTGCAACGCCACAGCCTACCTGAGTATTGTTGCTGACCATGTCCATCCCTTTATGACCACAATGTACCCAACATCTGATGGCTACTTTCAGCAGGATAATGCGCCATGTCATAAAGCTGGAATCATCTCAGACTGGTTTCTTGAACATGACAATGAGTTCACTGTACTCAAATGGCCTCCACAGTCACCTGATCTCAATCCAATAGAGCATCTTTGGGATGTGGTGGAACGGGAGATTCGCATCATGGATGTGCAGCCGACAAATCTGCGGCAACTGTGTGATGCCATCATGTCAATATGGACCAAAATCTCTGAGGAATGCTTCCAGCACCTTGTTGAATCTATGCCACGAAGAATTGAGGCAGTTCTGAAGGCAAAAGGGGGTCCAACCCGTTACTAGCATGGTGTACCTAATAAAGTGGCCGGTGAGTGTAGTACACACCATACAGTACACACCATACAGTACACACCATTTGTGAAGTTGCTTTTTAAATCATGAAATATAAACTGTAAATGTCTCTCTTCCTCCTGTGCTATAGGGTTCTGTGACCTTTCCCTTCTTTGTCTCCCATTCTATCTTCATGTTTGTCATTTGGCCTCCTGCCTCACACAGGAATAAACCTCCTGATCTAGTGACTTCTGACCTTTGTTCCCTAACATACTTTTGTTCTTGCTAGACTACAATATTGCGGTGTCAGAAATCTTTGAACTTACCTTGTTTTATGTATATAAACGGAAACCTACCATAAGGTATACACTGAGGTATTTCTGATGGAAAATTTCTTTCTGTCTTCTAATCCCTACACTGCCTTTATCTATTTTTTTTTCTCCCTTACTAAATAAAAACTTTATTGCTTATATAAATGAATTTCAGAGGTTGCTGGGGTGTTGAGTAGCCCGGCCGGTGGTTAAGGTTGCGTCCACACGTTCAGTTTTTCAGATGCAGATGTCCAAACCAGGAGTGGAGTGAAAATAGTGGAGCAGCACTTCTTAATGATAGGTCCGCACCCATTATGCTCCACATCTGCTTTTTGCTTCAAAAACTGCATCTGAAAAACTGAATATGTGGCTGTACCCTAAGGTTACACTGCGGCCCTGTACCCTCTGACGTCTTGGCTCTGCTCACTCATGCTCATTAACTACTGGCTCACTGCTGAGAAGAGCTAGAAATTATCAGGAATACATTGGCACGGGCAGAATAGCTGAAGAGTGCTTCAAGGTGCTGCGCCAGGAGGTAAGATGTTGTTACACTGTGCAGCAGCCCTCCCCCGCTGCATATTCTGTAACCTGCATTGAGCGCTGGGAAGTGCTCCTTGCACACTGTAAACGGCCTGTGAATCTGCAGCACAAAGGGGCTCATAGGCATAATTTTAAAGGTTGATTTTTGAAGGAAGGAGGCCATGGATAACAAATATTACAAGAAGATTAACAAAGTCACAGAGCGAGGAGTGTCCCTGGTTTATCACGCTTGGATTTGATAATAGATTTTCTTTAAAGGACATCCACCCCGAGGATGAAGGATTGTAAACCCGATTTACACTGACATACTGGTGTGTGCCCCATGATGGTGTATGTTCTTCTTTTATCTTCTAATGCCCTGGTTTTTAAGAAAAAAAAGGCCGGGAGCCCCTCAGGCTCTTTTGCATAATTTTAAAACCCAAGGCATAAGAAGCTAAAAGAAGAACACATCATGCAAAGGGGGCACACACCTGTATGTCTACCTTTATCCTGGTGGTAGACAAAGCATCATAGCTAACAATGATGCTGGGAGTCCTGCTCCATATCAGTTCAAGGTTATATAACCACCATACTGACCATGTTTATCAGAATCAACATCTCCATGTCATTTTATATCAGTAGTGTCAGAAGCCTATAATATTAAGCACAATCAACAAGAATATCCTGTTTTATTGTAGAATCGGGCTGGGATTGCAGATAGTCTTGTATTCAACTAATGTCCATCCTTTGCTTCCAGGGCGGATCCTCACTGGGTAATGAGAAGAGAGTGCCAAGGGAGCAGCTGGTAAGTGACCAGAGAAGCGCACTTTATTCATGAACTTTCAGACTACAAAATATTCTTGGCATAAGTTTCCTTTTATTTTTAAATGCTCATTATTGACATGTTTAGTCATGATAAACTGGCTAGCTCACTGTTATGCTGTTACCATTAATTCTATTCACTTCAATCCAGATTGCGCACTAGCTTTTTTCTGGCAGAGTAAAAATACTCCTCTTAGCATTTCTGAGGAGTATTTTTAGTCGAGGAAGAGTATGGAAATTGTAGTTATATGGCGGCTGCACACAAATGTGCCCATCAGATCCCAGTGGCTGAGCACAGTGCACTGGACTCCTGTTGTGGCAGTGGTGTTGCTGTTTTGCTGTCAGATAGGCAGTCCTTGCAATCATATTTCTCCATGATACAAGGACACCCGTCCAGTGCGCTGTGCTTGTTCGTTCCATCCACCTTGCTGCTAATGGAAGTCGCTGTGGATTATACAATTCCTTTGCTGATATCCTTCTGCCCAGCCCCCATGTATCTCCTGACCTAACGCATTTCCAAGTACAGGCAGTCCCCGGGTTACATACAAGATAGGGACTGTAGGTATGTACTTAAGTCGAATTTGTATGTAAGTCGGATCTGGTGTATTTTATAAATGTACAGTAACTCCAGACAATATTTTTTTTTGTTTTATATGACAGGCAACTGTGCACAAGCATGTTAAGTTGGTTTTGATATTGCCCCTGTGACAATTGGATTTTTAAATTTTTTTTAAAAACAGCGCTTCTGTGCCCATACAGAAGAAGCAGCTGGTATCGCCGACCGCGTCCTTAGTTACCTCCGCCGAGATCACGATACTGCTGCCATCACTAAGGACGCGGTCGCGGCTTTACAGCGCTTCTGTGCCTATACAGAAGAAGCAGCTGATATCGCTGACCGCATCTTTAGTTACCTCCGCCGAGATCGTGATACTGCTGTCATCACTAAGGACATCACTTTGGCTCGATTTCATTAGCGTTTCCAGTGAAATGCATGTGATTGCTTACCGATCAAATGTGTTTCACTGCAAACGCGTTTGGCGCGAGGTACGTGTGACCACACCCTAAGTCATGTTAGTACAATTAAAGATGTACTTGGACACAGGGTAGATTTTCACAAATTTTCACTTTTTCATTATTTAAAAAAAAAAAAAAAAATATATATATATATATATATATATATATATAAAAAAAATAAAATAAAAATGTGTATATTTATGTTTGTGTGAGAGCCCAAACTGCCTTAACAGCCTTAAAAGGAATGTTCCCATTTTAGGAATGAACTATTATTGTTTGTACAGTGTAAAGTTATTCCTGTAAAATTCCTCGTGTTTTTTCTAGATCTCTGCTTACTGTCCCTGGTCCTGTGATGTCACACAGGTGCAAGGCTCTGTGTGACCATAGACAGATTTCTGTTCACATAACCATGCAATTTTATCAAACTGTAACCAAGAATATAGTAAACATAAAAGCTTCTGCTAGAAGTACAGCAAGCAGAGATCTAGAAAACCGTTAGGAATTGACACAGAAAGTATATGGGAAAATTATATATGTTTTCATTACACAAATAATAACATTTATTTGCCGGGCCCTTTCCTGTTTTTTCATGTCCATTTTTCACTCCCCACCTTCAAAAATCTATAACTTTTTTATTTTTACACGTAAAGAGCTATGTGATGGCTTGTTTTCTGCGTAAAAAATTACTACATTTACAAAAATTAAAACTCCCTGTACAAAAATTATTTTTTTGATTTTGCCAACTTCTGGCACTAATAACTTTTTTATACTTTGGTGTACGGAGCTGTGGGTGGTGTAATTTTTTGCGAAATTTGATAATATTTTCAATGATATCATTTTTAGGACTGTACGACCGTTTGATCACTTTTATAGATTTTTTAAATATTTTTCAAAATGGCAAAAAAGTGCCATTTTCTACTTTGGGCGCTATTTTCCGTTACGGGATTAAACGCATTGAAAAACCGTTATCATATTTTGATAGATTGGGCTTTTTCGGACGCGTCCTGATGTGTTTATGATTTTTACTGTTTATTTATATTTATGTCAGTTCTAGGGAAAGGGTGGTAATTTAAATTTTACTTTTTTAATTTTTTTTTAACTATTTTTCAGACTCCCTAGGGTACTTTAACCCTAGGTTTTCTGATCGATCCTAACATATACTGCCATACTACAGTATGGCTTTATATGGGGATTTTCCTCCTCATTTATTACAATGTGCTATCAGCACATTGTAATTAAGGGGTTAAAACGAAATAGCCTCGGGTCTTCGGAAGATCCGAGGCTACCATGGAGACAGATCACCGCTCCCCGATGACGTCACGGGGAGCGGCGATCCCAGGTAAGATGGCGGCGCCCATGCGCCGCTGTCTTTTTGAGGCTGCCGGCCGCTTTGCCGGCAGCCATCGCTGCGATAAAACCCGCGATCGGTGCTAGCAATATGCAGCAAAGACTTACCGGCTATGGAGAGGGCTCAGCCCGTGAGCCCTCTCCATACAGCGCGACCCGACCGCCGCCATGAATACACGGTGGGCGTTTGCGAACCGGTTAAATAAAATTTTCCATCAAAATCAGGCATGATAAACCAGGGACACTTCAAGGGCTCTAAGGCTGGTGCCACACGTACCGCTTTGCCTGCGTTTGAAAACGCAAACACAGATAAAGCCGCACCCACTGGAAACACCTGCGATCGGGAATGAGCCGCCGGTGTTTTGCGTTAATTTAATTTAATTTTCCAATATACTTTCTGTATCAATTCCTCACAGATGTCTAGACCTCCGTTTGTTGTCATTCTATGGAATGCGACTTTTTGGTACTAGTGCACAGAAATCTGACGATGGTCACATAGGTGCACGGCTCGTTATATCACAGACAGTAATCAGAGCTGTATGTTATATTGAGCCGTGCACCTGTGTGACCATGGACAGATTTCTGTCCACTGGAAGTAACATAGAAACTTTCTATAGAAGGTCAGCAAGCAGAGATCTAGAAAACTGTAAGGAATTGATACAGAAAGTATATTGGAAAATGTTATTACGTTTTATAATAAAAAGAATGACATTAATTTTTTGTAATAAGAATACCCCTTTAACAGCCTTAAGCCCGCTTATTCATCACAAAGTGATTTAATCAGCAACTTATTGCTCCCTGCTTTGCCACAGTTTTCATTTGTATCGGCATCTTGAGGGCACCATTACCATTGAAAGAAGTAGGGGAAATTCAGATTATCATTGCAGCTGCTCTCCCCTTAAACAGAAAGAATTGGGGGCGTGGCCTGATGCCGGACTGAGCGGACGTGCGCCGCGGAGCTCCCGGGACCCGACACCCTATCTCCCTTCCCAGGCAGCCATCCCTCACCTGTGCCACCTCTCTCCTGCTCCGCTGTGCCCCGCGCACCTGCCGCTGTCCACCGGCACCGATCTTGAGGCGGCTGTGGACTCCGCACCGCTCCCCGGCATTCCCCTGCAGCCGGCCACGTGACCAGCGCGGCGGCCCGATCCTAGCCGCCCGGTCCCGCGGCAGGTACACAGCGCTGCTGATCACCGGGGATATCATCCTCCTCCCCTGCAGCCCGGAACAACGCTCCCACCACCGGAGGCACCGTGACAGCTCCAGCCAGCACTGCATCCTGCTGGAGGCGCCATCTTGTGGGACTCCCCTGCGCTGCCTGAGGCCTAGGCGCGCAGGGTTAACCCTGACACTGCCAGACTGAGCCGGGACCAGGTAGGGAAGTAATTCCCCTGTTGCTGCCCACCTCTGCCCTGGGGACCCCTAGTTGTGCAGCCCAGCACTGAGTCCTCCATACTCCCAGTGATCCCCTGCTCCTGGGTTCTGCTTTATATTAACCCTCGCAGTGCCGCTGCAATACTCCACGTGGGTTTGTACTGTATCTCTGCTAATTACTGGACGCTAGGCTCCGCGATTGTTTATCACTGGCCCCCCCCTGCCCAGACGCCATGGGTAACCGGAGGAGAACGGCTAAAATGCTCAAAGCAGCGTCTGCGCCTCCATCGGATGATGAATCCGTCCATGAAGATCCTCCATTCCAGTCCCTGGAACCCCTGGACGCGCAGGATTGCTCCACATCCCAAGCAGTTCTTGCGCAGATACAGTCGAATGCTGCTAAAAAGTTGGGGAGATTCTCCCGCACACAGCCCTGCTCTCCTCAGGGGTCCCCAAACTCCTCTCCCTCCCTCTTTGAAGGCTCCCAGAGCCCGCCGCAGCTTGTAAGTTATGAAGAGGGCGATGATCCGCCTGACGCGGCCACGGAGCTGGATCGAAAATTTGCAGAGGTGCTGGCGGCCATTAACGGATGCCAATCCAAACTGGTTACCAAGGTGGATGAGCTGCGACAGGATTTTGTTCTTTTAAGACATGATGTCCACAAAGCCAAAGAGCGAATCACCGAAACTGAACGCAGAATATCTGAGGTGGAGGATGTCCAGAGGCCTATGCCGACACAGATCAGAGAGCTTCAGCGCCAAATGTCTGCATCCATCGACAGAGCTGACGACCTCGAAAACCGCCTGCGACGGAACAACGTCAGAGTGGTTGGCCTCCCCGAAAAAGTGGAGGGGTCTGACCCGGTATCCTTTTTTGAAAATTGGCTCAAAAATATGCTGCCTGCAGATACCTTTTCCCCGTTCTTCACAGTGGAGAGGGCCCATCGTGTGCCATCCCGCCCTGGCCCTCCAGGGGGCAATCCAAGACCCTTCCTGGCCCGGCTGCTGCACTTTAGGGACAGGGACTCTATCCTCAGGGCTGTCCGTACCAAGGGAGAAATCCTCTATGCCAACAGCAGAGTGTCCTTCTACCCTGATTTCTCTGCATCCGTCAGGAAACAGCGAGCACAATTTACTGAGGTCCGTGCCCGTCTCCGTGACAAGGGGTATAAATACTCCATGATGTATCCTTCCAAGCTCCGAATTGTGGACGGACCGAAGACTCGTTTCTTCACCTGCCCAACCGAAGCACTTCACTGGGCTGATGCAGCTCCACGGGCCCCTGCTGGAAGGCCCGCACCTCCTGAGTGACTGGACTCACATATCCTTTTATCTGATATGCAATGACAATGCTGGACTTAGTCCTGATTAGATATTTAGGGGTCCCAGATCACTATTATAGGTTTTTACTATCTGTTTACATACTACGTGCCTCACAAAATGTACCCTGTGACTGATTGCGTTCTATTTTTTGGTCATATCGACCAGTGCGCCACACATGGCACTTTTCCCTCTCCCTCCTCCTCTCCCTCCGCCCTCCTCCCTCTCCCTCCTCCCCCCCTTTCCTGTTACCACTACCTCCCTACGTCTCCCTCCTTTCTCTCCCCCCTCCCCTATCTCCTCTTTGGTTCTCGCAAAATATGGCTGCCTAATAACCTCCTGATCACATATACATTAAGGGTTGAAGGTCCCGGGACAAATGGTGTAGGTTTGTCTTAAGTTAGGGACCACTGTTCTGCTATTTGACTGTTAGTGGGTCTAGGTCTACACTACTGCTGTTAGGGTGTTAGACAGGGGGTTTATATTCTTGGGATTGTTAGTACAGTTCTGGTTATATTTGTTATGCTCACTGTTGTCTGTCTGTCTATGTCTCTGTGGTATGAAAGGATGAATGCTTGGTTGCTCACGTCTCCTTCCCCACACCCCTTTCCCTTCCGCTAAGATGTCTTCACTTAAGGTAATGAGCTGGAATGTGAGGGGACTTAACTCCAAATTCAAGAGGGCTCTGATGTTAGATGTCATTAAGCGTCAGGCCCCCCATATTGTATGTATCCAAGAGACACACCTTACGGGTCAGAAGGTCCTCTCCCTGAAGCGGGCATGGGTGGCTAGAGGTTATCATTCCTCTTACTCTGTCTACGCCAGGGGAGTATCCATACTCATATCCAAAGCGCTTCCCATAGAGGTCATACAGGTAGCACCGGATCACTTTGGCCGTTTTGTGATCGTACATTGTGCCTTGTGGGGCTTTACCTTTACTATAGCGTCTATTTATGTCCCACCTCCCTTTGATCCAGCTGTATTGCACCTAATATCCAGTAAACTTGCTGCTATGCCTCCAAGTCCGATACTCTGCATTGGTGACTTCAATGCTGTCCCTAATCCCTCCTTAGATCGTACAAGTGGTCTGGACACAGGCTCGGTCCGTCTGAATGAGTGGCTCACTTCTCTAGACCTCGCCGATGTTTGGCGTAGTAAACACCCTCAAGAGAGAGAATATTCATTTTATTCCTCTGTTCATAAGAGCTTCTCTCGGATTGATCTGGCCTTTGTTTCCCCAGATATGTTGCCGCACGTTGATCAGGTATCCTATTGCCCGCGCAGTGCATCAGACCACTCCGCCTTGTTCATCAGTCTCCTTATAGGCCCCCCCAGCGACTCCCGCTTATGGCGCCTGCACCCGGCTTGGCTCCTATCCCCAGCGGTCCAGAGTACTGTTAGGGCAGCGCACAGCGAGTTCTGGGACGTACACTCAACTCATCCTGATCCTCTTCTAGTCTGGGACTCGTACAAGTCCTCGGTGCGGGGAGCATTCATGTCGGGGGTAGCTGGCCATAGGAAGTCCTTAAATGCGCAGGAGGAGAGGTTGACCGCTGCACTGGTGACCGCAGAAAAGGAATATCTAGATAAACCTACTCCAGGGAATAAAAAGACTTGGGCTCAGGCGCAGAGGAACCATTTAGCTGTAGCGAAGGAGCGCACCAGCAAGCGCCTGCAAGCCAGGGAAGCGTCCATCTTTGAATTCGGAGATAAAAACGGGAAGCTGCTTGCGTATCTCTCGCGGGCTGAACGTCCTTGTGCTTCCGTTCCCTCTATTATTGATGGTAACGGAGCCTTGATTACAGAACCCCGGGCCATTAACATGGTATTTTATGAATTCTATTCCTCTCTTTACAGCTCCAGATTGTCCGCCTCTTCCGTCGAGATTTCCAGATTCCTTGACAGTCTTCCACTATGGAGGCTCACACCGGCACAGTCTTCGGAGCTTGATGCCCCGCTCTCGGCGGAGGAGGTGGAACTGGCCATCCAATCGTTGCCCCCCGGTAAGACTCCTGGACTTGATGGGCTGGGAGGTGAGTGGTATAGGGATAACTGTGAGACTCTGGTCCCCCTTCTCCTTAGCCTGTACTCCGATGCGTTTGACAGCGGTTCCCTCCCCGACTCCATGCGAGAGGCCCTTATTGTAGTTCTTCCCAAGCCTGGCAAGGACCCTCTGCTTCCCGACTCATACCGTCCAATTTCCCTCCTAAACTCAGATGTTAAGATACTAGCAAAAATTCTGGCGACAAGGCTTAACAAAGTAATATTATCATTGGTTCACCCAGACCAGACAGGCTTTATGCCTGGGAGGGGAACTGACATAAATATACAAAGACTACACCTGAACATTGCAGAAGCAGAGCGGTCTCCAGACCCTGGGTTTATATTATCCTTAGACAATTGTAAGGCGTTTGACTCAGTAGAGTGGACATATTTATGGACCCTCCTGCCTAGAATGGGTTTTGGCCCTCGATTTACAGCATTAGTTAAACTACTGTATAATGATCCCAAGGCTAGGGTACGGACTAATCTTAACATCTCACCTACTCTCCCTATGGCCAGGGGCACTAGACAGGGTTGCCCACTATCTCCCCTCCTCTTCGCACTCGCCATTGAACCCCTTGCTGTGGCGATCCGCCACTCTGAGGGCATTAAGGGCATAACTAGAGGTACTATTATTGAGAAGGTATCTCTCTATGCTGATGATACACTTGTATATCTTGGAGATGTGGGCCCCTCTCTGGAATCCCTTCTGTCCTTGATAGAACGCTATGGGGGGTTCTCAGGCCTTCGGGTTAACTGGGACAAATCAGCCCTCTTTCCCTTATCTGATGTAGGGGTACACTCCCTCCCCGTCCCAGTCCAGGTGGTGTCCACCTTTAAATATCTGGGAGTCCAGGTGTCACGCAAGGTCCAGGCATTTACAGAGTTAAACATTACACCCCTGATAACTGCAACTGAATCGCGTCTAAAAGCCTGGTCCACTCTCCCCTTGTCTCTGTACGGGCGTATTAACATATTTAAAATGATTTTTCTTCCAAAATTCTTATACCTTTTTCACGCTTGTCCTATACTGCTTCCAAAGAGCCTGTTTAAACGCATAGACGGCATTCTCAGGTCCTTTTACTGGCAGTGTAGTGCCCCACGATTCAGTTTAGCGCTGCTTCAGGCTCCCAAGGCTAGGGGTGGACTGGCTGCCCCGGATCTGTATCTTTATTACCTGGCTTCCCAGCTAGTATATGCCCAGTGGTGGATAGATATAGACATGGGTAATGCAGCTACTGCACTGGCTGGTGCCCTGGTAGGTTCCTACGAGGCCCTTACAAACTTGCTGTACAGATACAAGTCCCCATCTGATACCCCACTTCCCCTACGTACGGTAGCGGTGTGCTGGCGTAGGGCTCAATCCCTGGTAGAACCGAGCAGCTCTCCCCCTCTCTCGCCCAGGACTCCATTGTGGCTCAATCCGTGGCTTTCTCACTTCCTCTCCCTCCCGGGCTGGACAATGTGGGGGGCGGCGGGGGTGAAATTTGTAGGCCAGCTATTATCTCCGGAAGCAGAATTACTCAGCTTTAACGAAATAAGGGAGAGACATACTGTACCCACTACGGCCAGCTTCCATTACACGCAATTGCGACATGCATTCAAAGCCCAATTCGGCTCCTTCAGCCTGACAGTGAAATTCTCCAAACTAGAGACTCTGATGAGTACCCCGGACCTCCCTAAGCCACTCACTCAGTGCTATGCTCTCCTGCAAGAGCAAAAGTCCAGACCATTTGATAGAGCCCGTGAACGCTGGAGACAGGATATCCCTGACCTGTCAGATGATGACTGGAGGGAGGTCGAACTGTCCTACTTCACATCTGTAGTGAGCGCGAGGGACTTCCTGATCCAATCTAAATTCCTCCATCGAGTATACTTCACCCCTGCTAGACTATTCCGCATGGGAGCAATGCCCAATGATCTTTGCTTTCGCTGTCAGGCTGAAGTCGGATCCTTCCTGCATTGTGTCTGGTCCTGCCCTAGGGTCCATGTCTTCTGGTCCGAAGTGCTGGAGTTCCTAAATGTACACTTTGATTTCCCACGATTACTGTCTCCCTCTGTGTGTCTCCTCGGTATCATAAATGAAGTTATCAATGGCCACTATGACAAAATTTTCTTTAGGTTTGTATTATACTACGCCCGAAAAGTGGTGGTGATGACCTGGAAGGACCAGGAGCCCCCTCCGTTAAAAAGATGGATACTACTTATTAACAGTGTCATTCCCCACTACCGGTCCCTGTATACCAACAGGAAGTGTCCCCAGAAGTTTGATCGCATCTGGTCCAGATGGTGCGCGACTCCCCATACTGCCTTATAATCACGTGTGATATATACTCCTCTCCATGATGAAGGAGACTGAGCGTGATGGTGTGTGTGTGTGTGTGTGTGACTGATTGTCTATGTGTCAATAGTTATTTGTGTTGTATCAAGATGTCTGGCTGTAGTATCCTGCTGTCATTTACTGTAATATCCCTCGGTTAGTTTTGAAACGCAGTAAGAACCTGATTGTTACCATGGTTGTTGCTTAATAATCCTGTAATGGGGGGAAAGAAATATGTGACAGACAATCTTGTTCTTCGATTTTGTTTATTTTAATTGTATAAAATTTCAAAATTGCAAAAATAAATTCTTTTAAAAAAAACAGAAAGAATTGTGGGACAGGAGCTCCAATGATGATCCAGCAATGTCCACACATCCTTGCTCCTCCTGCAGTCTGAGAAAGCCCAGGAAGTGAACACAGCACACCAGCAAAATCTGTGTTGGGGTGATGACCTGGGTGCCCACAGAGATGACTCTGAGTGCCACATCTGGCACCCATGCCATAGGTTCCCCTCAACTTACCTCGAATGTCCGGCTTCTGCTACAGTTTATATGCATGATATAAGCACCTGCATGAATTACTGTGCCTGAACAGCAGGCTGTTGTAGATGTTACACAGATGTGACTGCTCACTATAGATTTCAGCCCAGTTCCCTGGTAGATATGTGGCCACGGTTTCCTTGGTACATATCAAAGTCTAAGGCTGTACAACATCCTGGGTCCAGAGACATTGGCATGTAGAGTAGGCGTGGCTTTCAGTAGCTCCGCCCATTTGGACTGGCTGAAGACAAACTGGTTCAGGTCAGGGAGAGGGCTGTGTCCAGGGACTGCACTGCTCGGGCTCACACATAGATCGGCTGCACCTCCAGAGTAACTCCACAGCTCCTCATTCTACTTTCAGCAGTGGATGTGTGTGTGCGCGGAGCTGTAGCAGCCATTCTGCTATGTCCTGCCGTCCTTTCTTGCCCCATATAAAGTGAAATGTCAGTGCGTGTTTATACGCATTTGGCAGTTTTTAAGGAGTAATACTGTGTTTAGGAGCGTCTATGATGCTTGTGGGGGGTTAATTCAACCTTTGTATCTATTTGAGCGTTGATGTCATTAAACCAAACCTAGGACTTCTCAATTTCCCCAACTTCTTATAAAGGGGTATTCCCATGAACACAAAATTGTTAAATATACTCAGGATAAAAAAACCCACATTCTTTAATTAATAATAATTCCTTTATTTATATAGCGCAAGCAGATTACACAGCGCTACACAGCACTTGCCAAATCAGTCCCTGTCCCCAATGGGGCTCATAATCTAATCAACCTACCAGTATGTTTTGGAGTGTGAGAGGAAACCCACGCAAACACAGAAAGAACATACAAACTCTTTACAGATGCTCACCCTGGGACTTGAACCCAGGTCACCAGTGCTGCACGGCTGTAGTGATAACCACTGAGCCACCATGCTGCCTAATTCAATGATGCCGATTGTGTGTTTAATTGATAAGGTCAGGAAGCAGAGCTGAGTGTGTCATTGTGTCCTATATCCATCTCATGACTCTGATCCATCTCATCTCTCTGTTTCTCTGTGTTAGATACTAGTAGACTGTTCAGAAGCTGTATGAAAGTGTAGCTAAACCCTGTGGCACTCCGGGGGTTCATGGGCAGGCTGGCTACACTCCGGGGGTTCATGGGCAGGCTGGCTACACTCCGGGGGTTCATGGGCAGGCTGGTGTCACAAACCCTGCACGCCAGAGTCCAAACAGGGGGTGCATCTACTTTATGGAGTCCAATAATGGTGTCCTTATGCTAAATTTACTCCACACAGAACTGAACAAGGCCATGTGGCCGTTAAACTAATTTAAAGCCGGTGGGTTTTGACCCCCACCCCTGGCTGTGATGTCACTGTGAGGGGTAGTTTCTCATATCCCCCCCCTCCCTTCACTGAGGTACTGGCTGAGTCTGGGGCTCTATTAAAACCCCATAACTTTTCATTGGAAGATGGCAAAACTGTGCCATTGCTTCCAATCACTAGGGTACCTTGCTACCTTTCACCCCATATCAAACTTAGTATGTCTAGGCCTAACATTAGGGGTGTACTGCAAATGGCTGGGTTTCCCTGCAGCTAGGCTTTTGATACTCGGGCCATGAGGGTATCTAGAGTCTATAACTCTCCTCTTTTACCGGGGACCCATAATTATGCCCCAGTTATGAATAGCTATGATATTCCTTTGCCTCTCATAGTTTTTTCGGCCATAAGGCAATAGGTATGGGCTTGCTGTCTATATACTGGGGGGGATGGTCTGGCTGGCTATATACCAGGGGGCATGAGCTGGCTGGCTGTATACCAGGGGGCATGAGCTGGCTGGCTGTATACCAGGGGGCATGAGCTGGCTGGCTGTATACCAGGGGGCACGAGCTGGCTGGCTGTATACCAGGGGGCACGAGCTGGCTGGCTGTATACCAGGGGGCACGAGCTGGCTGGCTGTATACCAGGGGGCACGAGCTGGCTGGCTGTATACCAGGGGGCACGAGCTGGCTGGCTGTATACCAGGGGGCACGAGCTGGCTGGCTGTATACCAGGGGGCACGAGCTGGCTGGCTGTATACCAGGGGGCACGAGCTGGCTGGCTGTATACCAGGGGGCACGAGCTGGCTGGCTGTATACCAGGGGGCACGAGCTGGCTGGCTGTATACCAGGGGGCACGAGCTGGCTGGCTGTATACCAGGGGGCACGAGCTGGCTGGCTGTATACCAGGGGGCACGAGCTGGCTGGCTGTATACCAGGGGCCACGAGCTGGCTGGCTGTATACCAGGGGCCACGAGCTGGCTGGCTGTATACCAGGGGCCACGAGCTGGCTGGCTGTATACCAGGGGCCACGAGCTGGCTGGCTGTATACCAGGGGCCACGAGCTGGCTGGCTGTATACCAGGGGCCACGAGCTGGCTGGCTGTATACCAGGGGCCACGAGCTGGCTGGCTGTATACCAGGGGCCACGAGCTGGCTGGCTGTATACCAGGGGCCACGAGCTGGCTGGCTGTATACCAGGGGCCACGAGCTGGCTGGCTGTATACCAGGGGCCACGAGCTGGCTGGCTGTATACCAGGGGCCACGAGCTGGCTGGCTGTATACCAGGGGCCACGAGCTGGCTGGCTGTATACCAGGGGCCACGAGCTGGCTGGCTGTATACCAGGGGCCACGAGCTGGCTGGCTGTATACCAGGGGGCACGAGCTGGCTGGCTGTATACCAGGGGCCATGAGCTGGCTATATTTAAGATGCAAGGCTGGTTAAATACTGGGGGGCATGTGGTGGCTGGCTTTATACTGGGGGTCAGGGGGCTGGCTAGCTATATACTAGAGGGCATGGGCTGGATGGCTGTATACTGGGGGAATGGGCAGGTTGGCTAGCTATATACTGGGTGGAGACGGTGACCAATTAATTTCCCACCCTAGGCTTATATTCGAGTCAATGGGTTTTCCCCTGTTTTTTGTTTTAAAACTAGGTACCTCGGCTAATACTTGAGTATATATGGTATGTAAATTTTTCATTTTGCAGAAAGTAATAAGAGTGCCCTAAAATTCTCTCTGATATGATTTTGGCATTTGGCAAATATAAATAGTTTTGGTAATCCAGATTGACCTAAAGTTCGCACGTGACTTTTACGTGGTGTTTAGTAAATGCAAGGTAAATGCAATCTTTCATCAATAGGTGATTGCAGGAGAAGTCCATGTGTTTGGAAACGCAATGCAAACACCTAGGGTTTCTCGATGCATCTAAACCTCGATACTTGTGCAATGCTTTCATACTCAAAACGCTTCAATACTGGGATTTTCAGTCATTTTCGGTACTGAATGACTTCTGCTGTTTTACATACTCCTAATATCTGTCTGCAGGGAATGTCCAGAGGAGACTTCAGGAAGGGAATCCTTTGTATAGAAGGGTCGGGGAATCCTTTGTATAGAAGGGTCGGAGAATCCTTTGTATAGAAGGGTCGGGGAATCCTTTGCATAGAAGAGTCGGGGAATCCTTTGCATAGAAGAGTCGGGGAATCCTTTGCGTAGAAGGGTCGGGGAATCCTTTGCGTAGAAGGGTCGGGGAATCCTTTGCGTAGAAGGGTCGGGGAATCCTTTGCGTAGAAGGGTCGGGGAATCCTTTGCGTAGAAGGGTCGGGGAATCCTTTGCGTAGAAGGGTCGGGGAATCCTTTGCGTAGAAGGGTCGGGGAATCCTTTGCGTAGAAGGGTCGGGGAATCCTTTGCGTAGAAGGGTCGGGGAATCCTTTGCGTAGAAGGGTCGGGGAATCCTTTGCGTAGAAGGGTCGGGGAATCCTTTGCGTAGAAGGGTCGGGGAATCCTTTGCGTAGAAGGGTCGGGGAATCCTTTGCGTAGAAGGGTCGGGGAATCCTTTGCCTTGCGTAGAAGGGTCGGGGAATCCTTTGCCTTGCGTAGAAGGGTCGGGGAATCCTTTGCCTTGCGTAGAAGGGTCGGGGAATCCTTTGCCTTGCGTAGAAGGGTCGGGGAATCCTTTGCCCTGTGTAGAAGGGTCGGGGAATCCTTTGCCCTGTGTAGAAGGGTCGGGGAATCCTTTGCCCTGTGTAGAAGGGTCGGGGAATCCTTTGCCCTGTGTAGAAGGGTCGGGGAATCCTTTGCCCTGTGTAGAAGGGTCGGGGAATCCTTTGCCCTGTGTAGAAGGGTCGGGGAATCCTTTGCCCTGTGTAGAAGGGTCGGGGAATCCTTTGCCCTGTGTAGAAGGGTCGGGGAATCCTTTGCCCTGTGTAGAAGGGTCGGGGAATCCTTTGCCCTGTGTAGAAGGGTCGGGGAATCCTTTGCCCTGTGTAGAAGGGTCGGGGAATCCTTTGCCCTGTGTAGAAGGGTCGGGGAATCCTTTGCCCTGTGTAGAAGGGTCGGGGAATCCTTTGCCCTGTGTAGAAGGGTCGGGGAATCCTTTGCCCTGTGTAGAAGGGTCGGGGAATCCTTTGCCCTGTGTAGAAGGGTCGGGGAATCCTTTGCCCTGTGTAGAAGGGTCGGGGAATCCTTTGCCCTGTGTAGAAGGGTCGGGGAATCCTTTGCCCTGTGTAGAAGGGTCGGGGAATCCTTTGCCCTGTGTAGAAGGGTCGGGGAATCCTTTACCCTGTGTAGAAGGGTCGGGGAATCCTTTACCCTGTATAGAAGGGTCGGGGAATATATAGGAGGATGGATGGATCTTCTTAGAGAGTCTTTATATTAAATATCACTACATTATCTGTTTTTTTTTTTTTTTTTTACAATGCTCAAAAAATTAAAGGAAACACTAAAATAACACATCCTACATCTGAATGAATGAAATATTCTCATTGAATACTTTGTTCTGTACAAAGTTGAATGTACTGACAACAAAATCACAAAAAAAAAATATCAATGGAAATCAAATTTATTAACCAATAAAGGCCTGGATTTGGAGTCGCCCACAAAATTAAAGTGGGAAAACACACTACAGGATGATCCAACTTTGATGTAATGTCTATAAAACAAGACATAATGAGGCTCAGTCTTAAGAACACCTGACTTACAGATGACCCTTAGTTACAAACGTACCTAATGGCAGTCAGGCTACCTTTGGCGAGCACATGGAGGGCTTTGCGGGCCTCCAAAGAAACGTCTCCCCACACGTTTGTGGCCTGCTGGAGGTCATTTTGCAAAGGGGAACAATGGAGGGACCAATTTAGTTAGAAGTGACTTTATAAGGCCTATGTGGAATTCACTCAAAATAACTGAAGCCTAACTGTGCCTAAACTGTGTGCCAGTTCATTGGCATAGATGCCATTAAAAAATTGTGCTTATGCCACCTTCCCACCACGTGGACTTGAGCTTCATTGCATGTCTGGTGTGTGGGGTGACTGGCGCTTGGTTTACCTAGTCAGATCAACTGCCCCCCCTGTCCTAGGAGTTATTTGCTCTTCTTTTTACTGAGAAATAATTCAGAAAATTCTATAAAGCTATACATGACAGAGCTTGCATCTCCCTATTATATGCTACTTTTAAATTAGTGCAAATTATCTTCAGTGATGTCATTTGTACTTTCGGCTCCCCCTAGTGGTATTAATCTGAAGAGGTGCCGATGTATCAGTTAAGTCTGTAACTTTATCTATTCGGAATAGACTTATATCATCCATTATCCAAAAAAACCCTGCTCAGTCTGGTTCAGCATGCACTCCTATCATTGCTATTCAAAAATAGAAGACTGGTCCAAAGAGGGTTTGGTGGAAGGCATTTACCATCTATATCTAAAATTCTGAAAGAAGCAGAAAATGTCAGGAGATTCGAAACCATTTTTTTTTTAGTTTAGATACATTAAAGCATTTAAAAGGTAAAGGTGAATAGTTGCAATGGTGAGCAAATCATTAAAGTGTAATTAGGCTATTAAATAACTTCTGACTTTTTATTGAGATGATTTAGGAGTTTTAGGGTTTTGGTGTTAAACACCCCACAAAATTCCTAACCAAGCATCGTATCTCCAAGCAACAGACCGCACATGGATGATATTCGGGTAAATTCAGTTTTTTTCAGACTTAATGATAAATGTCTGTGGTTACAAGAAGCCCCTTGCATGATGCAGGCATGAGTGACTGTGGCATGTAAGTGGTTAGCACTCCTGGTTGTTACTGGTGGGTGTCAGCTGTAATATATAGCTGACACCTACGGCTTCTGGCACCAGCTTTGTTAGGGAGCCTGTGCCTGAAGCTGAACATAGTGGCATATCATGGCATGGGTAGGCAAGTCGCTGCCGCCTCTGCTGTACTATTACGTCAAATGTTGGGAAGAGGCAAAAATTATGAAAATAATAATAATTAAAAAATGTCTAGCTGCTACTGAGCTAAACCACAAATTACACAGAAGAATTCACTAAGGTGAGCATTATGGGTTAAAAAAAATATTTTGTGCTTCTTTGGAGATGTGTGTCCTCATTATGAATTGGGAATAGAATACAAAAAATGGGACCAGCACTGAACAAAATGAGGTCAGGTAAAGAGTCTACAGGTCAATGCATGTAAAAATAGCTCAAACCACAAGACAAAGAAAGGATACATGCCAAGTGACCAGGACAATACATTCTTTATTCATATATCAAAAAAACACCACAACACAAGAAGAGAATAAAAACCATTAAAAATGTGAACAATCACAGAATAATCTACCACAGGAAAACCAAACATATGATAGTGTTAGTGATCCTGGGACCACCAGCTCCCCCTGAAGACTAAAGCCTTATGTAACACAAAAAGATACAACAATATTATCCTATAAGGGATTACACATTGGGCTAGGGAAAATGCAGTACCAATATATAATGTAAGCAAATTGCAAAAAAAAGTCACAAAAAAGGGGGGTATTTTTTGTATAGAGCATGAGAGTATACAAGCAAAAGTAAATAAATAGATGGTACCACACTGCTAACCTAAGTCAAGATATAAGCAAGTATTACCTGTGCGGCAAACATACACACAAGAGGGAGCTGGGGATTATGAATTGGTCTCTATTAAATGACGTCATGTCAAATTCCGAACCACTCACTGCTCATATTTCTGGCAGCTTATTATTGTGACGTTTGTTCTTTCATCTTTTTAATTTGCACTTGTATGTAGGTGACAAACCTGGTGATAATCTGATAAATCTGCTCCTCGTTGGGCACATGGAAAATATATTTAGTGTAAATAATCTACTCCTGAACCATCTGTAAAGTGAGCTGGAAAATAGAACTCTCTATGACCCAGTGGCCAACACTACGTTTGCTGCCATGTTACAGAAGTGACTAAAATATTGTTACAACCATAGTTTTATATACAATAACCCTGAAAAGCAAATTCAGTCACTCAGTACATTACAGGCGGTCCCCTACTTAATAACACCCGACTTACATACAACCCCTAGTTACAAACTGACCGTTGGATGTTGGTAATTTACTATACTTTAGTCCCAGGCTACAATAAACAGCTATAACAGTTATCACAGGTGTCTGTAATGAAGCTTTATTGTTAATTTTGATTCTTATGACAACCCAACATTTTTAAAATCCAATTGTCACAGAGACCAAAACATTTTGGCTAGTGTTACAATTATAAAATATACAGTTCCGACTTACATACAAATTCAACTTAAGAACAAATCTACAGAACCTATCTTGTACATAAGCTGGGGACTGCCTGTACTTAATTGTGGTGCTCGTGAGTTACATTCTTCATACTACAGAGCTGCACTCACTATTGTGCAGGCACTATACATGCACTGCATCTACATGCACTGCATTACGTATCCTGCATGATGTTCCCAAAGCTTCTATCTTTTCTGTTGTTGGAATACATGTGTACCTTACATACATACCATTACTTATCATGTACTGATTCTGAGTTATACTTTATTATACTCCATAGCTAAACTGCCTATTCTACATAATCTGAGTATGTATGTTACATAACTTATCCTGTATTATTCTTCAGAGCTGCGCTCACTATTCTGCTAGTAAGTATTAAGTTGATAATCTTGCTGTGGAACACTACTGTAAAAGTTTATTTATAACTCCTATAATGCAGAAGGGGACAGTTAGTTTTCCTGCATCAGTTGTATAGGTTTGTCTTGTAAAGATGGCATTACCCTAATCACATGTCCTACATGTATATGAGACAAGTCATGGCTGCAGCCGCTGGTTTCCTGAGATGGTAACAGTGTGTGTTATATATTGTTAGTTTTGGAGACTAGGGACAATATTCTCAAAAAGATTACATCAGTATACCCTGTACCCAAATATTCCTAAGAATCTGTAGTAGGTCACCTGTACCACCATTGTTTGCAAAATATGCATTATCAAGGGTTAATAGATGTTTTACTCTGGGTACTCCCAAATGTATGTTTGGGCAAGGCGTTTCCACAACTTCTGATCATCTCTCCCTTTTCTTCTTGTGCCAGCGCCAGATCGTGTTTACATTACCTTAGGAGATCCCACTCCACCCCTCCCTGTTACACACGCCACCCTGTTGGAGTGAGGGGAAGGGTGGGGGTGGGTGCCTGGCACTTGCCACTGGAATGATCACCTGAGTTAACAGGGCACAATGCTGGACACATTTGTGCCATGCTCTAGTTGGCAAAATGTTGCTGTTAGAATCTTTCAGTAGTGGAGACTCATGTTCTGGCCCTCTATTATTATCATCCTATGAAGAATAGGGGGTACATTTGCTACGGCAAGAATGAAGAGTTGCTTTAAATGGCATCTTCGTTCTAGATCAGGTTGCACATAAATAGACCCCAGACGATAGCTGCTCTCAATCAGCCGAATTCTGCGGAAAGGACGTCTTAGAGACACTTTAGGTGAGATAAAAAGGAAAAAATGGAATTATCTTTAAATTGCTTTTAGAGTCCAGATTTCCATGTCATGAGAGCGCGCCTAATGCACCGAGCTAAGTAGTTCAGTAAGCGTGTGTTTATATAGCATCAATCACGTATAGGAGGATGATACGGATGTGCGCTGCTTGACAGGACCCCGGGGACCTGAAGATTATATGGGCGTTCCTACATTATAGCTCTTTTTTTTTGTTCAGCCACATGCTTTCTCCTAAATGGGATCAATAATAAATATAAGTTTTCTCTTCTGAATTAAAGGACCCCCCAGATTATCAGATATTGGTAGATATTTCAGTGTCTATATGACTCTGGATCCCTTCTATTACTGATTTGATTATGTATTACCTTTTTTCCTAGCATTTTTTTCCTAAATTAGGCTACTACTAATGTAATAATGAGTAGACTCATCCATGCAGATGCCACGTGGGTTCTGTATGCCGGAGCATTAGCGGAGTAGTTTTATAAGTCATGCTGTGTCCTTGATGTAAGTGATACCGCTTGCTTCTTTTCATTTCCAAATATTTATTTTTGATATAAAGTCACACGAGGCGCATGTAATGTTTGCCGGAATGGTGAGCGCTGCTCCCAGCTTCTTTATCATATGCAAAATAATTCATATAACTCACTCTATAAATAATGACTTTACACTAGAGATTCTTCTTTACTTTCCTCGCCAAAAACAGTGTAGTGCGAACAGACGAACACATCTGCCTGCTCAGAGCATTCAGGTAAGGTCCGAAAGACATGGATTACCAACGTTTTGTAACTTTCGGATATTCAGTCTTTCAGTTTTCTACCAACGCTGTGATCAGTGGTCCAGACAGGTTTTCAGCCCGAAGATGAACATATTAAAATGGTTATACCAGGTTTGCATGTTATCTAACATTCCCATTCTAGTGAGTACAGCAGGAGAATGCATGTTCTTCCTATCATATTGCTGAGCGCTGTTGTGATCTGCCGCTCAGACCGTCACTGATCAAATTCTTATTCCCTGTCCTGCTGATAGGGGACAACATGCAGAGATGGAGAACTACAACATACAGTATATGAAAGGCTTACAGATATGATTTAATCAACCTGCCATACACACCGTAACTTTTTGATGTATTTATACATGTTCCACCGATAGCTCTATCCGTGGGATTAGAGTCACCATTCTTCCAAAAAAGACTTTTTAAAATAGAACTATAACATTTATTCCTAATTTTTAATATAACACTATTTTAAATGGTCTCTCTTAAAATAATGTTATATTGAACATTCAGAACAAAGGTTATATTATAATATTCACTAGTAGATTCTTTTGGTCACCACAAGGTGTTGGTGTGTAAGAAATGGAAACTAGACAGGATGGAGGAGATTTATCAGAAGAGAACAGAATTTTTCTAGTTGCCCTTAGCAAACTATCAGAATCCAGTTTTCATTTTCCCTCAGCTGCTTTTTATAAAACTAAAGCTGAGCTCTGATTGGTTACTAGACCAACTAGACCAGTTTTACCTCAGACACTTGTGATAAATCTCCCCCAATAAGTACAGTTGAAAGATATCCACCACAGATGTGTGTATGACTGGCTTCTAGTTTTGGTTCACGAATTACTGAATAAAACTCAGACGTGTAATTAAAAATACACAACGATAATGATGCAGCTGTATTTCATAAATTCCCATATCAGTGGTAGTAAAAAAAAAGGGGGCCTTTAGGTAAAACTGGAGATCCCTTGAGCGGAAATTAAAAGTAGGGAAGGGTTTATATGAGGCTGTAGAACATCCTTGCTGCCATTCACCCCTCCAAGGCATTTGTAGACTTGGCAGATTTAGAAGTAGTAGCGTCCAATGAAGTTATTCTACTTCTTAAAGCTACAAGATAAACATTATATTCAAGTCTTATTTACTAGGGGTCCACGGATCGCATTTCCGTGGGACTTCCCGACGTTTTCGAGGATTCCATGGTAATCCTCGTAGGTATTTAGCAGGGGATTGTGTCGCATGCGATCAGATTTTGCCGCAATAGCAAAACTCAACAGAAATGGGGGGGGGGGGGGGACATGCCGTCGGATGATTCGACTGATTCGGACTGAGCGCAGGATTGAAGATTAAAATTGTGTCGCAACCAATCTATTTACATACATCGGGAAAAAGAAGGTGAACTCTGTCGGACCTGAGAAGGAAAACGACAGATGCAGTCTATGGGGCACACGATCTTTGTGAATCACAGGACAGTGCATTATCGCCGGAACAATGCACTTCGGGTGAACTCCTCGGACAGGTAAGTAAATGTGCCCCATGGTGATCGTCTTGTGATATCTAATGGATTAATAGCCACTGGCTGCAGGACTTTAGCTTCTCAGATGTAAAGTACAGAGGGGTATATACCTAATGGTGGCCAGTTACTTTTTGTGGGAGGACGCCTGGGACTGAGGCCGATTGAAAAGGGGAAATCGATTGGAATAATTTGCTGATAACTAAACGGATCAACGTTGGATTTGGTTTCAAAATTCATCTTGCTGCAGTTGTGTACTGCAGCCACTAGATGGCAGTAGAGGTTTGTTGTAGTTTACTCCCTTGTACCATTGGGGTGATCATTCTTCTTCCAAAATCTGCCACCTACTCTGCAGACCTCACACACAAGACACAAGGCAGGTTAGCAGCAGAACGCAGACTTTTCCGCCGCACTACTCCCCTGTGGCGACGGTTAGTTGGTTAAACTGTGGGAAAGCTGCCAGGGCAGAATGACAGCGCTTTAATGGAGCCATATTTCACGGTTCAAAGTGACACTGACACCGTCTCCTCTCATGATCCTATTTATGGAGTAGAATTGAGAGATCTGTGAGGTGTGTGCAGAAACGGAAGGGCCTGTTCTATACGTTGATTTGTAGTCCTTGGGCCCCTTGTTTCGCTGTTAGCCGCCAAGTGTTGGAACATATGTAAGTTAGCAGAATGCGTGTAATGGGTCAGGAAGGTGTTTCTAATAAATTGTATACAAACAGCGAACCTGACACTAATGAAACATCTCTTATGCTTGCAAATAGACTATAACTAGACATTCTGCTAATGCGCAGCATGACTTCTTATGTACACATTACCTACCAGCAAGAGGAAGCAGCGGCTTATAGATTGCTGTTATTAACATAGTTTATCAGTTCACCAGTGATAAGGCCGAGTGCCTTCAGCCCAGCCTTGTTACCAGGGAGTTCTTTACTATTAGTAAGATATTGTGGTCTCCGAAGCAGGTAAGAATTATGGCCATCTTCATAGGAATGTAACATTTTATCCCAAGTGTTCATATGAATCTATTTTTTTTTATTGTTATATTTTTCTTGGCTCAGGCACAGCTGTAAAACGAAGTTAAATAGGTGTTCCCAACTGGGCATTCATATTTAACCCCTTAACGACCAGGCCCTTTTTAATTTTTACGGTTTTATTTTTCCCTCCCCACCTTCAAAAATCCATAACACTTTTATTTTTCCATATAGAGAGCTTTGTGAGGGCTTATTTTCTGCATAACAAATTTTACTTCATAGTGACAGTATTTCATATTCCATGGGTCCATGGGTCGGTACGATCACAAGGTTTTAAAATGTTTTCATATAGTTACAAATATTAAAATCTCTTGTACAAAAAAAGAATTCTTCATTTTACCATCTTCTTACGCTAATAACTTTTTCATACTTCCATGTTCGGAGCGCTATTTTCCGTTAAGGGATTAAACGCCGGGAATACTGTTATCATATTTCGATCAGACATTTTGGGAAGCACCGATACCTAACATGTTTTATAATTTTTACTGTTTATTTATATTTATATCCGTTCTAGAGAAAGGGGGTGATTTGATTTTTTTTAAAATATTTTTTTTACTATTTTTCAGACCCCCCCTAGGGTACTTTAACCCTAGGTTGTCTGATGAATCCTACTATATACAGCCATACTACAGTATGGCAGTATATGGGGATTTTACACAATATTTATTACTACATGAAAATCACACAATGTAATAAGTTAAAATCAAACAGCCTCGGGTCTTTGCATGACTGAGGCGGTCATGGTAACCGATGGCCAACCCCGATGACTTCACAGGTGGCGGCGATGGAACCCAAATTGCGGCGCCAATGTGCCCCTGGGATTTAAATGCTTCTGGCAGCTTTGCCAGAGGCATTTACAGGGTTAACACCTGCATCAGTGCTAGGAGCGATGACTGCTGTTACCAATACAATATACCTTGTATGGAGAGGCCGTTAGCCCTTTCCATACACCCGCAGTCGATGTGTGATGTACAGATGCGTATATATATGTATATATTATAAAAATCAAAAAATGGTGGCATTTCCAAAGGAATAAAAGAATTCCTTTTTCACAAGAACTTGGAGTGCCACCATTTTTTGATTTTTATATGTGAAAGGATTTAACAAACCTGAAGGTTGAGCACCCGATTTTTCTTAACTGGTGCAGCTGAATTGTTTTATAATAAATATATATATATATATATATATATTTCTTCAATTACTTGTTGAAATAAAATAACCTGTGTGAAGATAATAAATGTAGCCACATTGGCCCTTAGAAACAAGATGACTGTTCTTGGATATGGCCACCTCCCTCACATGCACTATTGCACCTGGATTCAGCGTTCATTGCAGTGGTTGCATCCAAGGACATCATTCTTGTTTCTAAGTGGCAACATTTATGGGAAATTATCTTCACACAGGTAATTCTTTCTTAGTCACATCCAATAGAAGAAATGTGCATGTATGTGTATACACACACATACACTCAGGGTGCGGTCACACGTTGCAGTTAAAACTGCATCACAATTAGTTTTGAGTTGGTTTTAGGTGCAGTTTTGTCAATTTCACAGGTGAAAGACATGAACTGAACGAGTGAATTTGATTTTGGAGGCGAAAGCTGTTCCACAAATGTCTTTCACTTCTTAAAATAAGTAATACCACCTAAAACCAACCCAAAACTAATTGTGATGCAGTTTTAACTGTAACGTGTGACCGCACCCTCACCGGCCACTTTATTAGGTACACCTGTCCAACTGCTCATTAACACTTAATTTCTAATCAGCCAATCACATGGCGGCAACTCAGAGCATTTAGGCATGTAGACATGGTCAAGACAATCTCCTGCAGTTCAAACCGAGCATCAGCAGTCAATTGTGATTTTCCCCTCCCAATATTCTTTTCTAAAGCTTGAAGAGCATTGACAGAAGAAAATAGGTAAATTTATCAAACTCAGAATACTGGTGATTTGTTAGTGTAGTTACTCTGCATTCATATTCTTATAATTTCTACCGTTTTACATGTGATTTTTTTCCTCTGAAATCTTGAATTCAGTTAGAAAATCTTGGGAAAATCGGTAACTCCCCCCCCCCCCCCCCCACACACACACACAAACCATAATAGCAGTGATAAAGCAGAAGAGCTTACAGTCTGTACAGATGAGTTACAGTGACTTGTACTGCTGCATCCTCCAAGATCAGCGTCTGCTACCAGAGCCCCCTGCGGTAGATGACTCATTAATCAGTAATTTCTAGAAAATTGTGTGAAAGCTGCAAAACCCACAAACAGTGGAAGCTCCAGATATAATTAATAGGAGATGGTGCTATTAACTCTCACCATAAGCCTGTTACTGCGTGTGAGTTAACTCTGGTGGGGATCAGCCTTGGAATTAGCATTAAGATTGGGAAGCTATAAGAAAACCAATATTTAAGCCCCATATTGTTTTGGTTATACACACCATGGGGACTGGGTATATGACCACAATAATCTAGCACTCTCTAGTCCATGTACTTGCAGTAGCGCACAATGTCATGCCAACTCCTAAGGGAAATCCTCCTTGTCTAAGTGCTGGTATTGTGTCCATGCCATTAATCCTTGAGGATATTGACTGTTTTGAGAAGCTTCGAGGGACTCGATGTGCTCTAGTAGTTGTACTATATACAGCGGCTACGGAAAGTATTTAAACCCCTTTACATTTTTTACTCTTTCTTACATTGCAGTCAATTGATAAGGTCAAAAAAGTTATTTTTTGCTCTCTATTGTACACTCTACACCCCATCTTAACAGAAAAAATACAGAAATGTAGATATTTTTGCTAATTTATTAAACAAGAAAAATTGGAAAAACACATGTTTTTCACACCTGGATTTGGGGATCCTCTGACATTATTCCTTGCAGATCCTCTCCAGTTTGCTCAGGTTGGATGGTGAACAAAGGTGGGAGCCATTTTCAATTGGGTCTAAGTCTGGGCTCTGGCTGGGCCAGTCAAGAATGGTCACAGAGTTGTTCTGAAGCCACTGTTTTGTTATTTTAGTTGTGTACTTAGGGTCATTGTTTTGTTGGAAGGTGAACCTTCAGCCCAGCCTGAGGTCCAGAGCACTCTGGAAGAGGTTTTCACCTAGGATATCTCTGTATTTGGCGGCATTCATCTTTCCTTCAATTGTAACCAGTTATCCTGTCCCTACCCCCATAGCATGATGCTGCCACCACCATGTTTTACTGTTGAGATTTAATTTGGCAGGTGATGAGCAGTGCCTGGTTTTCTCCACACATCCTGCTTAGAATTAACACAAAAATAGTTCAATCTTTGTCTCATCAGACCAGAGAATCTTATTTCTTATAATCTGGGAGTCCTTCATGTGTTTTTTTTTTCCTATGTCTTTCCTATGTCTTGTACTGAGGAGAGGCTTCCGTCGGCACACTCTGCCATAAAGCACCAACTGGTGGAGGCTCCAGTGATATCTTTGTGCAACTTTCCTACTGCATTTCTGGAGCTCAGCCACAGTGTTCTTGGGGTTCTTCTTTACCTTTCTCACCAAGGCTCTTCTCACACGATTGCTTAGTTTGGCTGTACAGCCAAACTTCTTCCATTTAAGCATTATGGAGGCCACTGTGCTCTTAAGAACCTTGAGTTATGCGGAAATTCTTTTGCATCCTTGTCCAGACCTTTCTACAATTCTGTTTCTGAGCTCCTTTGGCATTTCCTTAGTCTTCATGATTCTCAGGTGCTTTGAAATGCACTGTGAACTGTGAGATCTTTATTAACAGGTTTGTGCCTTACCTAATCAAGTATAATCTGTTTAATTCAACACATCTGCACTCCAGTGAAGGAGTAGAGGTATCTCAAGGGCGATCAGAAGGAAATGGACAGCATGTGAGTGAAATATGAGTGTCACAGAACAGGGGCTGCATACTTATGACCATGTGATACTTCAATTTTTCTTGTTTAATAAATTAGCAAACATATCTACATTTCTATTTTTTTTCTGTCAATAAGGGGTACAGAGTGTACATTAATGATAAAAAAGTGAAAATGTAAAGGGGTCTAAATACTTTCCATACCCACTGTATATAATGTCAGTTCATGTCAGGGCAGACTGAGGTGTCTGGGATTGAAAAATACACTGAGGGGAAACCCAGCCGTACTTTACAATGGATTTCATCCAAGGGATGGTCAGAGTCGTATATCCTCCTCAAATTTGATGCTACTTTCCTATCGATCAATGGAAAGATAAGATTATTTTGGCAGCAGATCTGAGAACTGCTCCTACCAAACTGTTTATTATGGAGATGTCAATAATTTTTTTTACCACAGATTTGCTTTTAGCCTTGTGTTGGTTTTCCTAAAAGAGTGCCCGCCATGGGAGAAGGCTTACACATGAAGAGGCTGCTACTACCAGAACCCCAACACCGAAGACTAAGGATCACATGATAGAAGGGTGGTGATAGTCCCAATGAGAGCATCTTTTTACTGTATTTTTTGATGTCCAAATCTGGGATGCGTTTTAGTGTGATAAATACAGTAAATCTCTAATTGTGATTTCCCTAATGTAGCGTTATACATTGGTCCCAGTCATCATTTGGGGGAAGTCTACCAGGTACATGCATTCTCAAAAAGACACTCCTTGCAGATGCCATATGTAAGTTGATTGTAGATTCTGACCACTTCTTCTGTACTTACACTTTTCCGTCTGCTGGATAATTTTGCAGGGATGACTTATGCTCTCAATTATGTACTTGTAATTAAAGTCCAGAAAATTGACTGCATATGTTCTGTTTATATGGAGGAATCTCGTTTTGCTCTTCAAAAGTGCTGGGTGTGTACAATTCTTGTAAATGAGAATACGACATATGAGCAAACACTCTCAAGATTGTAGGACACTTAAAACTCTAGTCAACTACTTTCTTCAAAGGATGCTGATACTTAGGGTGCCGCCACACCTTGCGTTCTTGGACCGTTTTAAAGCTTACATTTTCAGTCCATTTAAAAACGCATGCGTTCTTGAATGCTTACCATGCTTTTGGGTGGTTTGGACCTGTTTATCTGCATTTCTAGAAGCGGAAGCAGCTGTGAAACAGATTTAACCCCTTAACAACATGTGACATAATAGTACTTCACATGCCTGGTGCGGGTGCATGGAGAGGGCTCATCTATAGCTGGTAATTCTTTGCTGCATATTGTATCTTCCGGGGATCATCGCTCCCCTGGATGTCATCGGGGAGCGTTGATCCGTTGCCATGACAGCCTCGGGTCTTCCGAAGAAGATCTGAGAAGATCCCTCTCTATATATCAGTGCATTAAGTCTGTGTCAGAGTGTAACAGTTACAGGTAACAGCTCTTAGTTACCAAAAATCCTCAGCTAGATAATCACTGTGCTCATAGCTCAATGGATAGAGGCTCTGTGTCATTATGGTACATGAACTCTGCAAGTTCTAGGTTCAAATCCCAATCAGGTTAAACCTTTTTTTTATTGTTATTATAGATGATTTTTATTATTATAATATGGTACAAATTTGGGACGTGGCGAGGGAGTGATTGGGGTGTGGCTTAGGGGTATCGCCATTTTGTCCCTCTTTCCCTTCCACAAATGTTGGGAGATATGGGTATCCCTCCCCCTGCACTTCCTGCTGCTGCTAGATTACACAGGGAGGGAGGAGGGTGAGAACAGGGAGAGGTGGAGATATGTGCTGCTCATTGTAACAGCCTGTGATGCTGCAGCAATGTGCGTCTATGAAAACTCTCCCCAGAGCCCCTCAGCCTCATTAGCATAATTTTAGAAGGACGGACGCTATGGAGAACTAATATAAGAAGATTACTACAGTCACAGTGCCAGAATCTAGTGCCCCTGGTTTACCCATTCTTGATTTTGATTGTAGATTTCCTCTAAAGAAATAATTGGGAACTGGATTTTAGTTGTAGTTCACATTTTCAACTATGTCTTTAACTGCCTATATCTCTGGTTCTGTAGCTCACGTATTAAAAATTAAATTCTTAGCTTTAAGACAACACCAGAAACATGTTTGTAGGTCGTATAGAACCAAAGATAGGCTATCTGTACTGCACTCCCCCAGCAGTTTCTAAACTTGTCTCAGACAAAATATAACTCTTCTCTCTAATTTCCATATGACTTTGGAGGTGATTTTTTTTTTTTATTGGTAAATGGCCAAGATTTCACATAAAGAGGGAATTCTAGAAAATATATTTTAAACCCTTCCTGAGTGAGTAGGAACATTAATGGGATGAAAGCTGCTGACAGGTTCCATTTAAATGTTCCTGTATGTAGTGGCTTTATGCACTTGCCATGACATACGCAGGGGCATTAGGATTTGGGGTTCAAAATTGTATTCGTTTTTCTTCCATTGCAAATAAGGTTTCCTATCTATCTCTGTCCTTAACACTAGGCGAAGATGTCTTCTTTCTGGTAAAAATAAATGAATGAAGCTGATGTGTTTTTGGCTCAAGCCATATGTCTGTCTTTTTGTATGGATCCCAGCTGCTGGTATTTCTGCTGTTACCAGGACTTGGTTCCCAGTCTGTGCCATTTATTGGTCTTGGATAATTTGCGGGAGCGGCTACGGCACTTCCTTGTTCCCAAAGATAAAAGGGGCAGGTTGCTTAAAGTAAATAACCCAGAGATGGGGGATGCGTAACTCAGCATTAGAGGCAATAGGATCTCCCAGGCTGGATATTAATACTAATTCATTGCTAGCCCCCCGCTGTGTGTGTTATTTGTTTAAATTGGGAGAATCCCACTGCGCGGTTATATCCTCACCGCAGTGCTGCTCGTGCCGACTAATTATTTAACATTACAGCCTGATATGAAGGGGGACCATTAAAGAATGGTAATGAGAAGCAAAACAGCTAAGATTAACCTTAGAAATGGCTGGATCAGCCTTTCCAGGAGCAAGCGAATGACATGGAGTCATCTGCTCCAACTGGTATCCCTCATGCATGGTCAAGGTCAGTGGTCACTCCACCAACCATAAAATATATCACTATTTTTTAATTTTTAAAAAATTATTTTCCATTCAAGATTTTATTCTTTTTTCTGTCCTTGGTTATAGGGGCCGCCATCTTGCCTTAGCTCTAGAAGTACAATTAGCAAAATTGCAGAACTGTGTGTATATTTAAAGGTCCTTTACCACTGCATGATACTAGCTCAGCTCTCCTCTATTTGCCTTTATTGACTTTTTTTGTCATTGATGATGTGATACATCATCAGTGAAATTTTTTATAATATTTTTTGGTACCTACATAAAACTGAAGTAAGCCATTGCAGTCCTAGGTTGTTGCTCTTGTAATCGTTCATAGTAATGACTACCCTATCCCATCTGATGAGGGTGGGATGCCAGAAAGCGGCCATTTATAACAGCAGTTACGGACAGCATAGATTCAGTACAGATAATCCACAGCCCAATACATGAACATTGTAGTCTATGGGATTTATGAAAACCCGTAAACACAATGTGGATCTATTCTGATCTGAAACAGAAACCCATTTTTTAATGATTGGTAGCATGTCATTTATTTGATACCGGTGTGGAATTCAAATCTACCGTCAGCCGCCGCAGATTCTGTACTATTATACTATTACACTATTTCATCTACTATACTTTAAAGGGCTGTGAGTGGTTCATTGATGACCTGCTTAAAGACAAAATAAGTTGGACAATCCCTTTAAATTGTTTGAGCACAGGTTGTGGCTGCCTTCAAACATTTTAAAACACTATTTTGTTAACAGTATGTTAGCAGTGTTAACTTTGCGTTTACAAAACAACAATGTATTTAGGCATTACACACAGCTGTTGTGCAAAACGCATGTGTTAATGCCACATGTGAATGCGGCCTGTATGTTTAGGATTAACCACCATGACTTTTGGATAAGGGATGGGTTTGACCTTTGGCAGATACGATCTATTTTGGGTATACCATGTTTTTTAAAGGGCTACTAATAGTGACTGTGGCTTTAAGACTGCACATACCCCACTCAGACTTGCTCTACAAACATATTAGAGCATCTGCCTTGATTTTTGCTGTGTATTTAGCTGGCCGCCTCCTGGGGTAACCTGGAACATGGCCAGATTTCACCACAATTCATTCTGTGTCAGTTTAATAAATGCACTACTTAAATTATGAAATTACAAAAGAAAAAAGAGAATGCACTTATTCAGACTCTAATACATTAAAAATAAGGCATTAAAACTCCAGCAATTTTTTTTTTGTTCCAGAATCAATAATGAACAGGAAGAGTTGCAGACATTAACAGCTGCGGACATCCAAAGTCTAAGACATAAATTATCAGAGAAAAATGCACAGAAGCCTTGAATAATGTAAATACATTAATGCATTTAATAATTTAAACATTAAGATGCAGGCAGGGGCTTATCTGTCAGAGCTGCTCATCAAACTCATGTGACTTGGGGGCCAAAGGTGCCTCTTGGTTTTAGACATGGGGGAGGATTGAGTAGCAAAGACGTGGAAGCATCTTATTTGCAGACTTCATCATTTTCTAACCAAAAGATGCAAGTATACTGAAGAATTTAGAATAATTCAGTACCTAGGTATAACTCTATATATTAAAGGGGTATTCCCACAAAGACAAGATTCCTAAATATACTTAGGATATTACATTATTATAAATATATAATTCACTGTTAATAAAAATATTGAATTTCACAGATGTAATTCCAACCTGTCTCTATCAGTCCTTTTGTACACAATTTGGTTGCCCCTGGGTTCCACCGTAAATCTTCTGTGGTTGGATTCTTCTCCTGAATAGCTTTCTCTTGTCTGCACACTGCAGAGACTTGCTCTGTTGGCTTCAAGCAAGTTAATATTTTTATCCAGGGGAGGCCTATCAGAGCTGACTCTGTGTGTGTTATATGTGAGTTAGCAGAGCTGAGAGTGTCATTGTGTTCTATATCCATCTCGTGGATGTCTGATCTGTCTTATCTCTCTTTTTCTATGTGTCAGATACTAACGAATGCTCAGAAGCAAAATAAAAGTGTAGATTAACCTTTACCCTGATAGTTAAAAATGATCTTTATTGTGTAAAAATCACTATGGTATTAAATTTTGAGCTCTTCACGGGCAAGCCACTTTAGAAATGTTTTACATGTTATTGTTTGTTTTATGTTGGCACAACCAAAATGGCTGGTATATGCACTGAAACTTTTCGTAAGAACCCCAAAATTTCTAGCTGCATTGATTTACTGTGGTTGTGGGGTATAGCTATAATGTCAATATGTTCCCGTATGGCAACATGGATTGCTATGTTCACCTTGCAGGTGTTTTCGTAAATCGGTAGAGAGCCATGCACTAGAATAGTGCAAAAAATTATCACAGGAGTAGTCAATAACATTATATAATAATAAATGAACAGCAACTAGAAACATGTTTTAAAAGTAACAGCAGGAGAGGGTGACGTCACACAAGAGGAGGGAAAAAAAGCAAATCCGAGTCATAATCTCCCTTGACTATATGAAGGTGCACCTACTATGGCCTCAAGGCGACCCAGGAACTGTAGAATTTAAAGTGGTTGTGAGACTTTATTAAAAAAAGCATAAACATGTATTTACCTTCTCTGGTGCTTAAGGTCTACTTCTCCTTCATCCATTGGCGTGGGAGACAATCCGGGGCAGGCGCACTTGGCTCTGACAACTTCTGGGTTTTTTTTGTTTGTTTTTTTAAAAACCCACTTCAAGATTTTTTTAATATTGTCCAGCCAAGGTTGACATGTCACAAATAACAGGTCCATCTTATCATTTCTATTGGCAGAGATTTTCTCAAATGTCATTATTTTGGTGACTCTGGCCTTAAAGGGGTTTGCCCATCAGAGAAAATTCTCAAGAAGAGATGCATATTTCACACATTCTTCGTTCTGCTACATCTCTGCTCTATCACACTGTTGAGGCTCCCTCCCTCTTCCCCCGGATAAAGAACTTATCTGGCTGTAGCCTGTAGCTACAGGCTGTAGCCTGTAGGAAGTCAGTGTGTATCAATGTTAGCTTGTCCTGGAATGCAGGGGGAGGGGCTAGAGGCAGGGAGCAGAGGGAGAGACAAGCTCAGCTCCACAGCCTCAGACAAGATGGCTGTCGACCCTAAAGTCTGAAGATACAGGGTTGAAAACCAGAGGCAACTGAAGTTGTGTACAGTAGGACTGATAGAGACAGGCTAGAATTAGATCTGTGAAATGCTGTATTTTTGTTAATAACGGTAAATTAGTGTGTTATTTTGTTATCCTAAGTATCGTATATACTCGAGTATAAGCCGACCCGAGTATAAGCCGAGACACGTAATTTTAACACGGCAAACTCGAAAAACCTATTGACTCGAGTAGAAGCCTAGGGTGGGAAATGCATTGGTCACAGCCTCCCCAGTATATAGCCGGCAAGCACATGCCCCCTAGTGTATATTCAATGAGTTTGTTGACATTTTGAATACAAACTATTGGACTATATCTCACATCTGAGATTCATAAACACAGAATATCCTTTCTTGATCTCATGATCTGGAAAACGGAAGCAGGCAAACTGAATACTCGCATATACAGAAAATCGACATCTACTAATAGCCTCCTATGGTGGGAGAGCTGTCACCCGAAACCCCTTATAAGAGGGATTCCGAAAGGGCAGTACCTCCGGGCTCGGAGGAATTGTTCGGACCTGTCGGAATATCTATCAGCCGCTGCTGATCTCAAGTTTAGATTTCAAAAAAGGGGGTACCCGACTAATGTCCTCAAGGAAGCCCATCATGATGCCCTAAAGAGGCAAAGAGAGACACTTCTCTCTCCTTGCATAAGGAATACAAATACTGGCCCAATCCGCATTGTCGGGACCTATGATTCTAGACATCATGAGGTGAGACAGATCCTTTCCAATTTTGGAAGCTTCTGCAATTGGACCCGGATGTAGGAGGAATGGTGGGTAATGGACCCACTATCACCTATAGAAGGGGCCTAAATTTAAGAGACAAACTGGTCCACAGCCATCTTGAGCCATTGACAAATACGACCTGGTTACCGAATCCACCGAATGGTACTTACAAATGTGGCTCCTGCAAAGCGTGTAAGTCTATCCAACAGAAGAAAACATACACCAGCAGTGTCACCGGACGTGTTTTCAAAAATCGACAGTTCATAAACTGTAGAAGCACTGGCTTGGTGTACCTGCTGACCTGCAAGTGTGGACTCCAATATGTTGGAAAAACAATTAGAGAATTTCGGGTTCGAATTCGGGAACATGTCAGGGACGTAAAAAACGGTAATGACACTCCCATATCCCGTTTGGGAGGTACACCAAGGAGATCATACCTCCAACTTCCAAGGCATCGAGTTGGTTAAACCTCCCTGTAGAGGTGGCGACATTGACAAAATCGTCACACAGCGGGAGGCTAGATGGATTTATGTGATGGATACTGAAAAGCCTAATGGTCTGAATGATTCTGTAAATTTTGCCTGTTTTCTATAGCCCATTGCATTCTGTTGTGTTTCATTTATGCAAACTAAAGGACCTCTGCTTTATACTTACTGATTTTTACCTTTGTGGATGTTTTCATCTATACCTGTCAAATGGTTATTCATCCTGTGCTCGTAAGACTACTTTTTAGCCTCTTTGAGATTGGCTCCTCTGTATACTTAGCCGGTTTTGGTAAACCGCGACTAGTTTCCCTAACAACAAATACAATGCTGAGATGCATCTTGCTTTCACCTCTGACCAATAGGCGGCCGTCTCTATTGGCTGCGAGAAGCGAGTCTCCAATGCACGTCATGTGTGGATTCCTAAGCGGGATTGGAGGCGAGCGTTGTAGTACCGCCTTGGCAGGGAGGGGCTTTATTGTTAAATACCCGGCACTGCACACGCGGCGTCTACGGCCGCTACAGTGCCGGCATGTCAGACACGGCTAGTTTGGCAGACCAATGTTAGAAGCCAACAGCCTGTGTTTGAACTAACTCTAGCCTAAAATATACTCTTAGAGCCTCTGATGACGCATGCCCCCCCCTCTGGTATATGGCCAGTGCCTGCCCCCCCCTCTGGTATATGGCCAGTGCCTGCCCCCCCCTCTGGTATATGGCCAGTGCCTGCCCCCCCCCTCTGGTATATGGCCAGTGCCTGCCCCCCCCTCTGGTATATGGCCAGTGCCTGCCCCCCCCTCCGGTATATGGCCAGTGCCTGCCCCCCCCTCCGGTATATGGCCAGTGCCTGCCCCCCCCTCCGGTATATGGCCAGTGCCTGCCCCCCCCTCCGGTATATGGCCAGTGCCTGCCCCCCCCTCCGGTATATGGCCAGTGCCTGCCCCCCCCTCCGGTATATGGCCAGTGCCTGCCCCCCCCTCCGGTATATGGCCAGTGCCTGCCCCCCCCTCCGGTATATGGCCAGTGCCTGCCCCCCCCTCTGGTATATGGCCAGTGCGTGCCCCTCCCTCCGGTATATGGCCAGTGCCTCCCCCCTCCGGTATATGGCCAGTGCCTCCCCCCTCCGGTATATGGCCAGTGCCTCCCCCCTCCGGTATATGGCCAGTGCCTCCCCCCTCCGGTATATGGCCAGTGCCTCCCCCCTCCGGTATATGGCCAGTGCCTCCCCCCTCCGGTATATGGCCAGTGCCTGCCACCCGGTATATAGCCCCCCCCTCCGGTATATAGCCAGTGCCTCCCCCCTTCCAGTATATAGCCAGTGCCTCCCCCTCCCCCCTCTGGTATATAGCCAGTGCCTTCCCCCTCCCCCCTCTGGTATATAGCCAGTGCCTTCCCCCTCCCCCCTCTGGTATATCGCCAGTGCCTTCCCCCTCCCCCCTCTGGTATATAGCCAGTGCCTTCCCCCTCCCTCCGGTATATAGCCAGTGCCTCCCCCCTTCCAGTATATAGCCAGTGCCTCCCCCTCCCCCCTCTGGTATATAGCCAGTGCCTCCCCCCTCTGGTATATAGCCAGTGCCTTCCCCCTCCCCCCTCTGGTATATAGCCAGTGCCTTCCCCCTCCCCCCTCCGGTATATAGCCAGTGCCTCTCCCCCCCCCTCCGGTATATAGCCAGTGCCTGCCCCCTTGTATTTAGCCAGCAGCCACCTATGCCCAGCCTAAAAAAAAAACCAAAACTCTGTACTCTCCTTTCTGATGCTCCCGATCCTCTTTCGTTCTTCTGAAGCTCTGTCTTTGGCTCCCCGCGCCGTCACATTTGCATACACCATGACGTCAGCTGCTTCCTGACATCATAGTGTGTGCCGATGGCGCATTAGAAAAAAATGATATACCGTACATTTTGTGTGGTTGGAAAGACATTGGCAGTGATGTGCATGTGATGGGCACAGATCTGTTAATATAACAAACATAAAGTTCAGGGAATTAGAAGAAAGTTGTTTAAAACACATTTCTGTTTTTAACACCGTTCTGAGGAAAACTTTATTATTGGACATTTTAAAGACACCTTGGCGGTTTCCTGAAGGCTCCCTTGTAATTTTGTTTCTATTTCAGGTCTCCATAGAATTTTATTGATGTAGTTTGTTACAGTGTCACAGAAGCCTCTATCCTTCTTCCCCCTGCATACTTTGGATTCATACTTTGTATGCAAGTATCCACTACAAAGGGTTAATGCACGCAATCTATACGCCACACAATATACCCCAAAGCCAGTACTGATGAAATCCTTCCAAAGGGAGAGAACGAGAGCGGCTGAACTTGTTAATTAAATTAATCTGGCACAGGGTGCACAGTAATTATAGGTGCTAAAAACCTACGTTTAACAGGACGGCTGCTACTGCAGCTTGAAAAATGATAGGTGGCAGTGAGTAGAGGCGACTGTGGGCAAGGAATGTAGGAGAACCAGCTCCTATTAATTGAAGTCTTGGCACAATTCCTTTCAGAATGGTTGTATTTATTCTTTTATACATATATTTTATACGGGAAGCTGAGGACATTTTTTTTACAGGTTACACCCTGTGACATTCTTGATAATAGGACAGGGTGCAGCACAAAACCCTGATTCTGGGATGGCAGGGAAGCTTATATGTTAATGCCAGGACTAAGGAGTCATCATTTCCTGTTATATTTACTGAACTATTATTCATGATTGAAAAAGTTGAAACTGTACCTAAACATTATTCACATATATAATAGGGGTTTAAATGATTGAGTAAAATAACGGAACTAGCAGTGGTCAACCACATTGACAAAAATTGATTTATAGTATAAAAGTTGTAAATACAGGCGGTCCCCTACTTAAGAACACTCGACTTGCATACGACCCCTAGTTACAAACGGACCTCTGGATATTGGTAATTTACTGTACTTTAGTCCTAGGCTACAATAAACAGCTCCACCAGTTATCACAGATGTCTGTAATGAAGCTTTAGTGTTAATATTGATTCTTATGACAACCCAACATTTTTAAAATCCAATTGTCACAGAGACCAAAAAAGTTCTGGCTGGGATTACAATGATAAAATATACAGTTCCGACTTACATACAAATTCAACTTAAGAACAAACCTACAGACCCTATCTTGTATGTAACCCCGGGACTGCCTGTATTGCACACTAATTTATGGGGGACGTATATACTGCCGCAAATTTACGGCCACATATATGTCCACCATAGTTGTCTATGGTGTCCAGGCTTGCTATGGTAAGCACAACTTGTGCTCACCGTGCCGCGGCCGCAAAAAAGATAGAGCGTGCTCAATATGTGGCCGTAAAAATGGCCGTGCGATGCTATTCTCTATGGAGAGGGAAGGGGTGAGCAGCGCTTGCTTCTCCTCCTCTCCAGCGCACCTGACGTGTGTCTGTACGGCTACGACCAGGCGGGCACATGTTAGTGTGCATAAGCCTTTAGGGTGATGTCCAACGGTGCTTCTAGGCCAGTCCTTGGACTATTGTTGGACCATTTTAAACGCATGCTTTTTTTGTATGTTTACCATGTGTTTGGCTGTATGAATCTGTTTCACAGCTGCCTACACATCTAAAAATCTAAAAAACAGATTCAAATCAGCCAAACGCATGGTAAACATACAAAAACTTGTATGTGTTTAAAAATTAATGTATTTTCAGTCCATTTAAAAAGATGGTCCAAGAACTATCCAAGAAAGCACCGTATGACAACACGTATAGCACGTGCACCATCTCCGCTGCCATCTCTATATAAACTGGCCAGGCAGGAAAAGCTGCCGATCGCCGAGAGCTCCAGCGATCCCTCTCACGGAAGGTTGCATCTGATGTGCTCTGTGCTCACCAGTGCTGCCTAGAGACACACAGTAGCAGGTCAGTGGCCGCCGCTCCACTCCCTCCCCCTCCCCCTGCAGCCTGGGAACACGAGAGAGACAGAACTTCCGGATCATACAGCAGCCTGTGCCCAGTGAGTACAGAGAAGTCATAAGTGCAGCAGGAGGGCAGGAGCTGCTCTGTGTGTATTACACAGGCAGCAGGCAGGTGGCTTTAGGACACTAAACAACTATAGTTCCTTATTGATTAGTGTCCCAAATTGCCCTGTATGACCGATATCTATGGCCACATACTGTATATACTACCCTTGGCCTGGATCGCTGTGTGATGCTGTCAGTGACCCCAGGGGGCACTACACTGCCCTCACTGACAGCAGGGCACAGGTGCCTAGAGCTCCGGACCAAGGGAGGTATGATTATATATGTATATGTATGTGTGTGTGTGTGTGGCCACAGACATGTGTCATATGCGGTGATTTGATGGTAAATTCACCTGCCTGGTTCCATGTAACTTTGCTGTTCAGTGCTCACACCCTCCACCCCACAACACACACTTTGCCCTACACCCCCTGCCGAATTGGATTCAACAATCCTTCATATTGCCCCTTTACATATGGCAGTAGTGTTTTTCACTGTATGGTGTGGTAGTCATGTTCCTATGACCCAAAATTTTGAAAATGGCTTTTGCATGGGGGCACACATTTTTATTGTCTGGAGATACCTCTTCTGACTTGCATATGAATAGGGAACTTGTCACCTACTTTTACTCCACTAAATTAATTTTGTCTTCTGGGTGACTGCACTACCCATCACTTGACCACATAGGGCAATTCTCCATCTCCCCTGACACAAGGTTACTTAAGATCACATTATTTGAATTTGGCCTGAAGGCATCCAAACCCTCTATTCTGTGCATGTGAGACAATTAGCTGTGAGCTATATACCCAACTGCTGCCTATGGGAGGAGTTAATAAGTAAGCTATAGTAGAGTGGCACCGCATTACAAGCCTAATGGACTGATATATAGAGATGAATATTCTTATAAAATTAAATGTAATCAATAAAAATGTATATAACACAAAATAAGCTACACATTTTTTTTTATGTTGCCATAAAGTAAAAATGATATTTATGGTAATTGTTGTGTAGAAAAACATGCAATAGTTTTTTTTTTTAATTTAACATATAATTAAGTCATAAGTTAAAGGCTTCTTCTGAAAACAGAAACCCGTTTTGACCCAGAAGCACATCTGCTTATTGCCTGCAATGTATAGCTAGTGGTGGAGATATACTAGTATAAGGCTGGCAGTGGAGACATTGTATAGCTAGTGGTGGAGATATACTAGTATAAGGCTGGCAGTGGAGACATTGTATAGCTAGTGGTAGAGATATACTAGTATAAGGCTAGTGGTGGAGATATACTAGTATAAGGCTGGCAGTGTAGACATTGTATAGCTAGTGGTGGAGATATACTAGTATAAGGCTGGCAGTGGAGACATTGTATAGCTAGTGGTGGAGATATACTAGTATAAGGCTGGCAGTGGAGACATTGTATAGCTAGTGGTGGAGATATACTAGTATAAGGCTGGCAGTGTAGACATTGTATAGCTAGTGGTGGAGATATACTAGTATAAGGCTGGCAGTGGAGACATTGTATAGCTAGTGGTGGAGATATACTATATGGCTGGCAGTGGAGACATTGTATAGCTAGTGGTGGAGATATACTAGTATATGGCTGGCAGTGGAGACATTGTATAGCTAGTGGTGGAGATATACTAGTATAAGGCTGGCAGTGTAGACATTGTATAGCTAGTGGTGGAGATATACTAGTATAAGGCTGGCAGTGGAGACATTGTATAGCTAGTGGTGGAGATATACTAGTATATGGCTGGCAGTGGAGACATTGTATAGCTAGTGGTGGAGATATACTAGTATAAGGCTGGCAGTGGAGACATTGTATAGCTAGTGGTGGAGATATACTAGTACAGGCAGTCCCCGGGTTACATACATGATAGGGTCTGTAGGTTTGTTCTTAAGTTGAATTTGTATGTAAGTCGGAACTGTATACTTTATCATTGTAATCCCGGCCAGAACTTTTTTGGTCTCTGTGACAATTGGATTTTAAAAATGTTGGGTTGTGATAAGAACCAGGATTAAAACTAAAGCTTCATTACAGACACCTGTGATAACTGTTACAGCTGTTTATTGTAGCCTAGAACTAAAGTACAATAAATTACCAATATCCAGTGGTCCGTTTGTAACTAGGGGTCGTATGTAAGTCGAGTGTTCTTAAGTAGGGGACCGCCTGTATAAGGCTGGCAGTGGAGACATTGTATAGCTAGTGCTGGAGATATACTAGTATATGGCTGGCAGTGAAGACATTGTATAGCTAGTGGTGGAGATATACTAGTATAAGGCTGGCATTGGAGACATTGTATAGCTAGTGGTGGAGATATACTAGTAAATGGCTGGCAGTGTAGACATTGTATAGCTAGTGGTGGAGATATACTAGTATATGGCTGGCAGTGGAGACATTGTATAGCTAGTGGTGGAGATATACTATAAGGCTGGCAGTGTAGACATTGTATAGCTAGTGGTGGAGATATACTAGTATAAGGCTGGCAGTAGAAACATTGTATAGCTAGTGGTGGAGATATACTAGTATATGGCTGGCAGTAGAAACATTGTATAGCTAGTGGTGGAGATATACTAGTAAATGGCTGGCAGTAGAAACATTGTATAGCTAGTGGTGGAGATATACTAGTATAAGGCTGGCAGTGTAGACATTGTATAGCTAGTGGTGGAGATATACTAGTAAATGGCTGACAGTGGAGACATTGTATAGCTAGTGGTGGAGATATACTATATGGCTGGCAGTGGAGACATTGTATAGCTAGTGGTGGAGATATACTAGTATAAGGCTGGCAGTGGAGACATTGTATAGCTAGTGGTGGAGATATACTAGTATATGGCTGGCAGTGGAGACATTGTATAGCTAGTGGTGGAGATATACTATAAGGCTGGCAGTGTAGACATTGTATAGCTAGTGGTGGAGATATACTAGTATAAGGCTGGCAGTGGAGACATTGTATAGCTAGTGGTGGAGATATACTAGTATATGGCTGGCAGTGAAGACATTGTATAGCTAGTGGTGGAGATATACTAGTATAAGGCTGGCATTGGAGACATTGTATAGCTAGTGGTGGAGATATACTAGTATAAGGCTGGCAGTAGAAACATTGTATAGCTAGTGGTGGAGATATACTAGTATATGGCTGGCAGTAGAAACATTGTATAGCTAGTGGTGGAGATATACTAGTAAATGGCTGGCAGTAGAAACATTGTATAGCTAGTGGTGGAGATATACTAGTATAAGGCTGGCAGTGGAGACATTGTATAGCTAGTGGTGGAGATATACTAGTATAAGGCTGGCAGTGGAGACATTGTATAGCTAGTGGTGGAGATATACTAGTATAAGGCTGGCAGTGGAGACATTGTATAGCTAGTGGTGGAGATATACTAGTATAAGGCTGGCAGTGGAGACATTGTATAGCTAGTGGTGGAGATATACTAGTATAAGGCTGGCAGTGTAGACATTGTATAGCTAGTGGTGGAGATATACTAGTATAAGGCTGGCAGTGTAGACATTGTATAGCTAGTGGTGGAGATATACTAGTAAATGGCTGACAGTGGAGACATTGTATAGCTAGTGGTGGAGATATACTATATGGCTGGCAGTGGAGACATTGTATAGCTAGTGGTGGAGATATACTAGTATAAGGCTGGCAGTGGAGACATTGTATAGCTAGTGGTGGAGATATACTAGTATAAGGCTGGCAGTGGAGACATTGTATAGCTAGTGGTAGAGATATACTAGTATAAGGCTAGTGGTGGAGATATACTAGTATAAGGCTGGCAGTGTAGACATTGTATAGCTAGTGGTGGAGATATACTAGTATAAGGCTGGCAGTGGAGACATTGTATAGCTAGTGCTGGAGATATACTAGTATAAGGCTGGCAGTGTAGACATTGTATAGCTAGTGGTGGAGATATACTAGTATAAGGCTGGCAGTGGAGACATTGTATAGCTAGTGGTGGAGATATACTATATGGCTGGCAGTGGAGACATTGTATAGCTAGTGGTGGAGATATACTAGTATATGGCTGGCAGTGGAGACATTGTATAGCTAGTGGTGGAGATATACTAGTATAAGGCTGGCAGTGTAGACATTGTATAGCTAGTGGTGGAGATATACTAGTATAAGGCTGGCAGTGGAGACATTGTATAGCTAGTGGTGGAGATATACTAGTATATGGCTGGCAGTGGAGACATTGTATAGCTAGTGGTGGAGATATACTAGTATAAGGCTGGCAGTGGAGACATTGTATAGCTAGTGGTGGAGATATACTAGTACAGGCAGTCCCCGGGTTACATACATGATAGGGTCTGTAGGTTTGTTCTTAAGTTGAATTTGTATGTAAGTCGGAACTGTATACTTTATCATTGTAATCCCGGCCAGAACTTTTTTGGTCTCTGTGACAATTGGATTTTAAAAATGTTGGGTTGTGATAAGAACCAGGATTAAAACTAAAGCTTCATTACAGACACCTGTGATAACTGTTACAGCTGTTTATTGTAGCCTAGAACTAAAGTACAATAAATTACCAATATCCAGTGGTCCGTTTGTAACTAGGGGTCGTATGTAAGTCGAGTGTTCTTAAGTAGGGGACCGCCTGTATAAGGCTGGCAGTGGAGACATTGTATAGCTAGTGCTGGAGATATACTAGTATATGGCTGGCAGTGAAGACATTGTATAGCTAGTGGTGGAGACATTGTATAGCTAGTGGTGGAGATATACTAGTATATGGCTGGCAGTGGAGACATTGTATAGCTAGTGGTGGAGATATACTAGTATAAGGCTGGCAGTGGAGACATTGTATAGCTAGTGGTGGAGATATACTAGTATAAGGCTGGCATTGGAGACATTGTATAGCTAGTGGTGGAGATATACTAGTAAATGGCTGGCAGTGTAGACATTGTATAGCTAGTGGTGGAGATATACTAGTATATGGCTGGCAGTGGAGACATTGTATAGCTAGTGGTGGAGATATACTATAAGGCTGGCAGTGTAGACATTGTATAGCTAGTGGTGGAGATATACTAGTATAAGGCTGGCAGTAGAAACATTGTATAGCTAGTGGTGGAGATATACTAGTATATGGCTGGCAGTAGAAACATTGTATAGCTAGTGGTGGAGATATACTAGTAAATGGCTGGCAGTAGAAACATTGTATAGCTAGTGGTGGAGATATACTAGTATAAGGCTGGCAGTGTAGACATTGTATAGCTAGTGGTGGAGATATACTAGTAAATGGCTGACAGTGGAGACATTGTATAGCTAGTGGTGGAGATATACTATATGGCTGGCAGTGGAGACATTGTATAGCTAGTGGTGGAGATATACTAGTATAAGGCTGGCAGTGGAGACATTGTATAGCTAGTGGTGGAGATATACTAGTATATGGCTGGCAGTGGAGACATTGTATAGCTAGTGGTGGAGATATACTATAAGGCTGGCAGTGTAGACATTGTATAGCTAGTGGTGGAGATATACTAGTATAAGGCTGGCAGTGGAGACATTGTATAGCTAGTGGTGGAGATATACTAGTATAAGGCTGGCAGTGTAGACATTGTATAGCTAGTGGTGGAGATATACTAGTAAATGGCTGACAGTGGAGACATTGTATAGCTAGTGGTGGAGATATACTATATGGCTGGCAGTGAAGACATTGTATAGCTAGTGGTGGAGATATACTAGTATATGGCTGGCAGTGGAGACATTGTATAGCTAGTGGTGGAGATATACTAGTATAAGGCTGGCAGTGGAGACTTTGTATAGCTAGTGGTGGAGATATACTAGTATATGGCTGGCAGTGGAGACATTGTATAGCTAGTGGTGGAGATATACTATAAGGCTGGCAGTGTAGACATTGTATAGCTAGTGGTGGAGATATACTAGTATAAGGCTGGCAGTAGAAACATTGTATAGCTAGTGGTGGAGATATACTAGTATATGGCTGGCAGTAGAAACATTGTATAGCTAGTGGTGGAGATATACTAGTAAATGGCTGGCAGTAGAAACATTGTATAGCTAGTGGTGGAGATATACTAGTATAAGGCTGGCAGTGTAGACATTGTATAGCTAGTGGTGGAGATATACTAGTAAATGGCTGACAGTGGAGACATTGTATAGCTAGTGGTGGAGATATACTATATGGCTGGCAGTGGAGACATTGTATAGCTAGTGGTGGAGATATACTAGTATAAGGCTGGCAGTGGAGACATTGTATAGCTAGTGGTGGAGATATACTAGTATATGGCTGGCAGTGGAGACATTGTATAGCTAGTGGTGGAGATATACTATAAGGCTGGCAGTGTAGACATTGTATAGCTAGTGGTGGAGATATACTAGTATAAGGCTGGCAGTGTAGACATTGTATAGCTAGTGGTGGAGATATACTAGTATAAGGCTGGCAGTGTAGACATTGTATAGCTAGTGGTGGAGATATACTAGTAAATGGCTGACAGTGGAGACATTGTATAGCTAGTGGTGGAGATATACTATATGGCTGGCAGTGAAGACATTGTATAGCTAGTGGTGGAGATATACTAGTATATGGCTGGCAGTGGAGACATTGTATAGCTAGTGGTGGAGATATACTAGTATAAGGCTGGCAGTGGAGACTTTGTATAGCTAGTGGTGGAGATATACTATATGGCTGGCAGTGGAGACATTGTATAGCTAGTGGTGGAGATATACTAGTATATGGCTGGCAGTAGAAACATTGTATAGCTAGTGGTGGAGATATACTAGTATAAGGCTGGCAGTAGAAACATTGTATAGCTAGTGGTGGAGATATACTAGTATATGGCTGGCAGTAGAAACATTGTATAGCTAGTGGTGGAGATATACTAGTAAATGGCTGGCAGTAGAAACATTGTATAGCTAGTGGTGGAGATATACTAGTATAAGGCTGGCAGTGGAGACATTGTATAGCTAGTGGTGGAGATATACTAGTATAAGGCTGGCAGTGGAGACATTGTATAGCTAGTGGTGGAGATATACTAGTATAAGGCTGGCAGTGGAGACATTGTATAGCTAGTGGTGGAGATATACTAGTATAAGGCTGGCAGTGGAGACATTGTATAGCTAGTGGTGGAGATATACTAGTATAAGGCTGGCAGTGTAGACATTGTATAGCTAGTGGTGGAGATATACTAGTATAAGGCTGGCAGTGTAGACATTGTATAGCTAGTGGTGGAGATATACTAGTATATGGCTGGCAGTGGAGACATTGTATAGCTAGTGGTGGAGATATACTAGTAAATGGCTGACAGTGGAGACATTGTATAGCTAGTGGTGGAGATATACTATATGGCTGGCAGTGGAGACATTGTATAGCTAGTGGTGGAGATATACTAGTATAAGGCTGGCAGTGGAGACATTGTATAGCTAGTGGTGGAGATATACTAGTATAAGACTGGCAGTGAAGACATTGTATAGCTAGTGGTGGAGATATACTAGTATATGGCTGGCAGTGGAGACATTGTATAGCTAGTGGTGGAGATATACTAGTATAAGGCTGGCAGTGGAGACTTTGTATAGCTAGTGGTGGAGATATACTATATGGCTGGCAGTGGAGACATTGTATAGCTAGTGGTGGAGATATACTAGTATATGGCTGGCAGTGGAGACATTGTATAGCTAGTGGTGGAGATATACTAGTATATGGCTGGCAGTGGAGACATTGTATAGCTAGTGGTGGAGATATACTAGTATAAGGCTGGCAGTAGAAACATTGTATAGCTAGTGGTGTAGATATACTAGTATAAGGCTGGCAGTGGAGACATTGTATAGCTAGTGGTGGAGATATACTAGTATAAGGCTGGCAGTGTAGACATTGTAAAGCTAGTGGTGGAGATATACTAGTATAAGACTGGCAGTAGAAACATTGTATAGCTAGTGGTGGAGATATACTAGTATAAGGCTGGCAGTGGAGACATTGTATAGCTAGTGGTGGAGATATACTATATGGCTGGCAGTGGAGACATTGTATAGCTAGTGGTGGAGATATACTAGTATATGGCTGGCAGTGGAGACATTGTATAGCTAGTGGTGGAGATATACTAGTATATGGCTGGCAGTGGAGACATTGTATAGCTAGTGGTAGAGATTTAGTAAATGGCTGGCAGTAGAAACATTGTATAGCTAGTGGTGGAGATATACTATATGGCTGGCAGTGGAGACATTGTATAGCTAGTGGTGGAGATATACTAGTATAAGGCTGGCAGTAGAAACATTGTATAGCTAGTGGTGGAGATATACTAGTATAAGGCTGGCAGTGTAGACATTGTAAAGCTAGTGGTGGAGATATACTAGTATAAGACTGGCAGTAGAAACATTGTATAGCTAGTGGTGGAGATTTACTATATGGCTGGCAGTGGAGACATTGTATAGCTAGTGGTGGAGATATACTAGTATAAGGCTGGCAGTGTAGACATTGTATAGCTAGTGGTGGAGATATACTAGTATAAGACTGGCAGTGGAGACATTGTATAGCTAGTGCTGGAGATATACTAGTATAAGACTGGCAGTGGAGACATTGTATAGCTAGTGGTGGAGATATACTATATGGCTGGCAGTGGAGACATTGTATAGCTAGTGGTGGAGATATACTATATGGCTGGCAGTGGAGACATTATATAGCTAGTGGTGGAGATATACTTTATGGCTGGCAGTGGAGACATTATATAGCTAGTGGTGGAGATATACTTTATGGCTGGCAGTGGAGACATTGTATAGCTAGTGGTAGAGATATACTAGTATAAGGCTGGCAGTGGAGACATTATATAGCTAGTGGTAGAGATATACTAGTATAAGACTGGCAGTGGAGACATTGTATAGCTAGTGGTGGAGATATACTATATGGCTGGCAGTGGAGACATTGTATAGCTAGTGGTGGAGATATACTATATGGCTTGCAGTGGAGACATTATATAGCTAGTGGTGGAGATATACTATATGGCTGGCAGTGGAGACATTGTATAGCTAGTGGTAGAGATATACTAGTATAAGGCTGGCGGTGGAGACATTATATAGCTAGTGGTGGAGATATACTAGTATAAGGCTGGCAGTGGAGACATTGTATAGCTAGTGGTGGAGATATACTAGTAAATGGCTGGCAGTGGAGACATTGTATAGCTAGTGGTGGAGATATACTAGTAAATGGCTGGCAGTGGAGAAATTGTATAGCTAGTGGTGGAGATATACTAGTATATGGCTGGCAGTGGAGACATTGTATAGCTAGTGGTGGAGATATACTATATGGCTGGCAGTGGAGACATTGTATAGCTAGTGGTGGAGATATACTAGTATATGACTGGCAGTGGAGACATTGTATAGCTAGTGGTGGAGATATACTAGTATATGACTGGCAGTGGAGACATTGTATAGCTAGTGGTGGAGATATACTATATGGCTGGCAGTGGAGACATTGTATAGCTAGTGGTGGAGATATACTATATGGCTGGCAGTGGAGACATTGTATAGCTAGTGGTGGAGATATACTAGTAAATGGCTGGCAGTGGAGACATTGTATAGCTAGTGGTGGAGATATACTAGTATATGGCTGGCAGTGGAGACATTGTATAGCTAGTGGTAGAGATTTAGTAAATGGCTGGCAGTGGAGACATTGTATAGCTAGTGGTGGAGATATACTAGTATATGGCTGGCAGTGGAGACATTGTATAGCTAGTGGTGGAGATATACTAGTATAAGGCTGGCAGTGGAGACATTGTATAGCTAGTGGTAGAGATTTAGTAAATGGCTGGCAGTGGAGACATTGTATAGCTAGTGGTGGAGATATACTATAAGGCTGGCAGTGGAGACATTGTATAGCTAGTGGTGGAGATATACTAGTATATGGCTGGCAGTGGAGACATTGTATAGCTAGTGGTGGAGATATACTATATGGCTGGCAGTGGAGACATTGTATAGCTAGTGGTGGAGATATACTAGTATAAGGCTGGCAGTGGAGACATTATATAGCTAGTGGTGGAGATATACTAGTATAAGGCTGGCAGTGGAGACATTGTATAGCTAGTGGTGGAGATATACTAGTAAATGGCTGGCAGTGGAGACATTGTATAGCTAGTGATGGAGATATACTAGTAAATGGCTGGCAGTGGAGACATTGTATAGCTAGTGGTGGAGATATACTAGTATAAGGCTGGCAGTGGAGACATTGTATAGCTAGTGATGGAGATATACTATATGGCTGGCAGTGGAGACATTGTATAGCTAGTGGTGGAGATATACTATATGGCTGGCAGTGGAGACATTATATAGCTAGTGGTGGAGATATACTAGTATATGGCTGGCAGTGGAGACATTATATAGCTAGTGGTGGAGATATACTTTATGGCTGGCAGTGGAGACATTGTATAGCTAGTGGTAGAGATATACTAGTATAAGGCTGGCAGTGGAGACATTATATAGCTAGTGGTGGAGATATACTAGTATATGGCTGGCAGTGGAGACATTGTATAGCTAGTGGTGGAGATATACTATATGGCTGGCAGTGGAGACATTGTATAGCTAGTGGTGGAGATATACTAGTATAAGGCTGGCAGTGGAGACATTGTATAGCTAGTGGTGGAGATATACTAGTATAAGGCTGGCAGTGGAGACATTATATAGCTAGTGGTAGAGATATACTAGTATAAGACTGGCAGTGGAGACATTGTATAGCTAGTGGTGGAGATATACTATATGGCTGGCAGTGGAGACATTGTATAGCTAGTGGTGGAGATATACTATATGGCTTGCAGTGGAGACATTATATAGCTAGTGGTGGAGATATACTATATGGCTGGCAGTGGAGACATTGTATAGCTAGTGGTAGAGATATACTAGTATAAGGCTGGCAGTGGAGACATTATATAGCTAGTGGTGGAGATATACTAGTATAAGGCTGGCAGTGGTGACATTGTATAGCTAGTGGTGGAGATATACTAGTAAATGGCTGGCAGTGGAGACATTGTATAGCTAGTGGTGGAGATATACTAGTATATGGCTGGCAGTGGAGACATTGTATAGCTAGTGGTGGAGATATACTATATGGCTGGCAGTGGAGACATTGTATAGCTAGTGGTGGAGATATACTATATGGCTGGCAGTGGAGACATTGTATAGCTAGTGGTGGAGATATACTAGTATATGACTGGCAGTGGAGACATTGTATAGCTAGTGGTGGAGATATACTAGAATATGACTGGCAGTGGAGACATTGTATAGCTAGTGGTGGAGATATACTATATGGCTGGCAGTGGAGACATTGTATAGCTAGTGGTGGAGATATACTAGTAAATGGCTGGCAGTGGAGACATTGTATAGCTAGTGGTGGAGATATACTAGTATATGGCTGGCAGTGGAGACATTGTATAGCTAGTGGTAGAGATTTAGTAAATGGCTGGCAGTGGAGACATTGTATAGCTAGTGGTGGAGATATACTAGTATATGGCTGGCAGTGGAGACATTGTATAGCTAGTGGTGGAGATATACTAGTATAAGGCTGGCAGTGGAGACATTGTATAGCTAGTGGTAGAGATTTAGTAAATGGCTGGCAGTGGAGACATTGTATAGCTAGTGGTGGAGATATACTATAAGGCTGGCAGTGGAGACATTGTATAGCTAGTGGTGGAGATATAATAGTATATGGCTGGCAGTGGAGACATTGTATAGCTAGTGGTGGAGATATACTAGTAAATGGCTGGCAGTGGAGACATTGTATAGCTAGTGGTGGAGATATACTAGTAAATGGCTGGCAGTGGAGACATTGTATAGCTAGTGGTGGAGATATACTAGTATAAGGCTGGCAGTGGAGACATTGTATAGCTAGTGGTGGAGATATACTAGTATAAGGCTGGCAGTGGAGACATTGTATAGCTAGTGGTGGAGATATACTAGTATAAGGCTGGCAGTGTAGACATTGTATAGCTAGTGGTGGAGATATACTAGTATAAGGCTGGCAGTGGAGACATTGTATAGCTAGTGGTGGAGATATACTATATGGCTGGCAGTGGAGACATTGTATAGCTAGTGGTGGAGATATACTAGTAAATGGCTGGCAGTGGAGACATTGTATAGCTAGTGGTAGAGATTTAGTAAATGGCTGGCAGTGGAGACATTGTATAGCTAGTGGTAGAGATATACTAGTATATGGCTGGCAGTGGAGACATTGTATAGCTAGTGGTAGAGATTTAGTAAATGGCTGGCAGTGGAGACATTGTATAGCTAGTGGTGGAGATATACTATAAGGCTGGCAGTGTAGACATTGTATAGCTAGTGGTGGAGATATACTAGTATATGGCTGGCAGTGGAGACATTGTATAGCTAGTGGTGGAGATATACTAGTATAAGGCTGGCAGTGGAGACATTGTATAGCTAGTGGTGGAGATATACTAGTATATGGCTGGCAGTGGAGACATTGTATAGCTAGTGGTGGAGATATACTAGTATATGGCTGGCAGTGGAGACATTGTATAGCTAGTGGTGGAGATATACTAGTATATGGCTGGCAGTAGAGACATTGTATAGCTAGTGGTGGAGATATACTAGTATAAGGCTAGTGGTGGAGATATACTAGTATAAGGCTGGCAGTGGAGACATTGTATAGCTAGTGGTGGAGATATACTATATGGCTGGCAGTGGAGACATTATATAGCTAGTGGTGGAGATATACTAGTATAAGGCTGGCAGTGGAGACATTGTATAGCTAGTGGTAGAGATTTAGTAAATGGCTGGCAGTGGAGACATTGTATAGCTAGTGGTGGAGATATACTATAAGGCTGGCAGTGGAGACATTGTATAGCTAGTGGTGGAGATATACTAGTATATGGCTGGCAGTGGAGACATTGTATAGCTAGTGGTGGAGATATACTATAAGGCTGGCAGTGGAGACATTGTATAGCTAGTGGTGGAGATATACTAGTATATGGCTGGCAGTGGAGACATTGTATAGCTAGTGGTGGAGATATACTAGTATATGGCTGGCAGTGGAGACAATGTATACCTAGTGGTAGAGATCTGGTATATAGCTGGCAGCGGAGACCTTGTATAGCAATGGCTGGCAGTAGAGGCAGTCTATCATTCCTTCTGCTAATTAAAACAAAGCTTCATTTTTCTGAGCCATTGTTGCAGAAGTTGGAAACAATTGTAACCCAATTTCTGTGTGTTTTATGAGCGATTATTACATCAGAGTTGCATTTCTGTAAATGTACAGGGCAGCGGGGATAGAATTGATCGTCACTGCAGACCTCCTAATGATTTCTTCATCCTAATGCTTGTGAAAGCTTTATAACCACTGCCCCCTGCCCCACCTGTCTCTCTCCCTTCCTCCTGTCCCTATCTCCTGGGTTTTTCTTTTTTAATACCAACATCTTGGAAAATAATAGCCTCGCTTTACAGCCAGCCACCCAATACTTGCAAGGAATCTTGGAATAAGGAATACTGTATACCCTCTGAATATTTCTATGGAAAATGCTAGAACACATGGAAAGTAAAAAGAATCTTGGGAATCTTGTTATTTTTACTCATGCCTGAAACCAATATTCTGTTAAGCCAATTCTGGGAAAGTTGAATAACAACTAATAAAGTTGAATATTTGCTTTCTCAGACATTGGTATATAGCTTTCCTTGATATCTGTAAGGTTATTCTGCCTAGTCGCAGGGAAGTATTTGTGGGGCTAATCAGCTGTCCTATAAAGATATTCGGGGAAATCCTTGTAATACGTAAAAGATTTGTCATTCATTAGCCCAGAAAAGACTCCACCTCTGACGGATATAGAAGCTTTCTTCAGGCAGTCTTTTGCAGAGTTTTTTTTAAACTGTGATTAAAGAGGACCTGTCACCCATAATTTGGGCAGTAGGAGCTGCTTACTAAATTTGACCTCTAAATTTCACCTCCATTTTGATTCAATTACAATGAAGATCTCAAGGGGTTAATGATCTTCCTAAAAGCTGTTTCTGATAGTTTGAGGGGTGCAGATTTGAAAATGGGTGGATGATATAGGGGGTTTTGATGCTAAATATGTAAAATTTCATTCAAAACTGTATTCATCTCCAAAATGGTCAATTCTGAAAATCCGGAAAAAGCGATATTCGTGACATCAAAATAAATTATCCAGAAATATCAAAAATTATGAAAATGTAAAGTAGACATATGGGAAATGTTATTCAGCAACCTATTTAGGTAGTAAATCTATCTGCCTGAAAACGCAGTGATTTTGAATTTTCGAAAATGAATCTCAGAATCGCTTTGATAAGTAACAGTGTTCAAAAGTTATAAAGAGACGCAAGTCAGAATCCAAAAAATGGGGCTGAGCCTTAAGCTACAAAATGGCTTAACCCTTAAGGGGTTAAAGCCTTCCAAAACTATTTCCAGAGAAAGTTACACATAGGACACACATACACACTTTTAGCTACAGATGTAGAAAATATTTGAGTTATCCTCACACTGCTAGCTTATCCCTCTCTGCAGCTGACTGCTGTTTGGAGGACACAATTAAGAAGGATATAACCATGATATATCCTGTTCTCTGTCACCTAAAAAACAATTTATATAAAAGAGGAGATTCTCAGGATTGCAATTCTAGTTGCCAACAATCCAAAGTTATGGCTCTTAATAGCCAGGACATATTAGATAAGCTCTTGGTCACTGAGGTGGCACCCTGTGAGGACGTATTAGGTTAATCTCTGGCAATAAAATGGTTAAAGGGGTTGTTCACTTTTACTAAATAATGGATATTGTTTGTGTAATTATAAGTTATATAATTCTCCAATATATGTTTTGGATGAATTCCTCATGGTTTTCTAGATCTCTGCTTGCTGTCCTTCATCATGAAGCTTCATTGTTTACTTCCTGCGTATAAATAATGGTCCCTGGTCATGTGATGTTACTCAGGTGCATGGCTCACTAGTTTCACAGAGAGTTATCAGAGTTATACTGAGCACTGCACCTGTGTGACATCACATGACCAAGGACTGTTTTTTATTTGCAGGACGTACACAATGAGGTTTACTGCTGAATCACGGCAAGCGAAGATCTAGAAAACTGTAATGGATTGATACATAAAGTATATTGGAAAGTCAGTTTTTTGGTAGAAGTGGCTGATTTTAGACCCCCAGGGACTTCACATTGTTCCCTTTCTTTCTAATAAAGGCTCCAGGAAGTGCTTCAGATCTGTAAAATATTGACAACTCTTCATAATACTGATCATAGGGCATTATTCTGCAATTAAAGGGACATAAATTTGGGGCCTTTTCTAGCACATCCGTGCCTTTTAAATAGTTAGTTCCATGCCAATATGTAATGAAATCTCAATTTAAGAGATTATTTTAGACATGAATGTTCCAGGTTAACATTTGTGAATCATTTTTATTGGATTTTAAGCAATCCGCGCCGTTCAGATCCCCGATGTCCTAATCTTATTTTCAAAGATTGAATGCTATGCAGAATCACCTTCCACTGTCCTGCATCTCCTGTGAAATGGAGCCTGACAGAATCGGCTCACTACACCTATAGCTCGACGTGAACGTCTTTTGTGATATCAATAAATACTGTAGTTATCAAAGGGCTAAATAAAGACACATGAGATCATATGGAACCTTACAATGTGTATGTTGTATTTTAGTTCACTACCATCTTTAAGATCTCTTCCTTCCATATTCATGGGTAATCATTTCAAAACTGCAGCTCGATTTACCTGCCAGTACTGAACAGGATAAGCATGTGTCTTACAGTGTCTCCATGTTTGGACTGAAGGGCCACTCTGCAGGGACCAATCCTTGTAAGGCTAGACTCACATTTGCTGGGGAGCATGATGTGTGGACAGAGAAGTGGCCCACAGTTCATTTTAGTGATGAAAGTAAGTTTTACTTATGTGGGTCTTATGGGAAACATTATGTTCACGGACAAACTGAGTAAAGACTGAACCCAAAGCTTGTTAAGAAATCAGTGAAAGGTGAAGGAAGTTTCATAGTTAGGGGAAATGTTTTCTGCAGCAGGATTTCGACCTTTCATACAGCTAAATGGCTGTGAATGCAGCAGGACAATGCCCCCTGTCACGCAGCAAAACTGGTAAAGCAGTTCCTTAAAACAAAGCAATGGCCAGCCCAGAGTCCTGGTCTAAACCCAATAATTATTGGTGAAAAAGTCATGGTCAAGAAACCCACAGCAGTCACAGATCTGAGGAAGAGACTGGAAGAAGAGTGACCCAAAATCCAACCAGAGCAGCGTGAGTGACCAGTGATGTCCTGTGGCCACAGAGGTGCTGAGGTCATTCATAGCAAAGGCCTATGCACGTCTACTGATTGGTGACTGGTGTTACCTCCAAAACATTTAGTTACTGTATAATCTCTTTCTTTGCTACAGTCATTGCTGTTCCCTAATTGAGAGCGAATTAATTATGATCTTCACCTTTTTTTTTGCTAAAAAAAAGGTTTTATGCTGATAGACTTTGGTAATTTTATAAAACCCTGTTCTAGTGGCAGTGTACCACTTACAAAAAATTCATCAAATATTGATCAACGCAGATTACATGTTTTCTATTTTAAAAAAATCTAGTGATCATAAATTGTTCTCTAATTTTAATCTCCCCAGTGCATTAGGCCCCAGGCACCTGCTCCACTATAAGACCCTCCCCAGACAATGCCAGCACATCCAAACCCGCAGCAGATTCCAATTGTGTTATGATTGATTGAAGATTGGTGGAGCAAGGTTTCTTGTGTATGATGGAGGAAGCGTCTTGCATTATACTTTATTTAAAGAAAGTAAGAAGCCATTTATCGCTCGTATGCACCTGGGTACTTCAGGAAATCAGCAGCAAAAGTCGATAAGAGGACTAATGGTGTCCTATGCGAAGAGGCATGGCATAGTAGCGGAGAAGGCCAGAGGGGTCCACTGTATACCACTCTGTTTTAGGGAAGTGATAAACCAGTTTTTAGAGCCTTGGTCTCAAAAATTGGACATATTTCCTGGTAAATATAATTTAAAAAAAAGCATGCAATATATATATCACTAAAACTGAATCTGCTAAATGGATTGTGTGTTATAAGTTCAGGGGATCTGCAGAACCAGGCAGGTTTTCTACTGAGGACATTGGGAAAGCCTTCATATGTCAAGTAAGTTATTACAAGGATATAGCTTGTCACTCAGCTTTTCCAGATGCAGATAGAACTCAATTCTTATAAGATGGCACACTGTTGCAAGGAACACAAAGATATTCTCCTCTTATCTATAATCTGTTTTCTTCCACACCGAGCTGATGAGTTCATGAAGTGCACACCTATGAATGGCCATTTATCTGAACAATGCCTGCTTTTGTGTCTGTTTTGCGACATTGGACGAACTTATTTAAGGAAGAAAGCTTCACATGATTGCTTCCTTTTTATTTGCAAAACATGGAAATTATTTTTTTTTTTTCGGACAAGTCTCCCACCAGTTTTTTTACTTTTGATTCTAGTATTACATTAGTATTTCTATAATTATAAGAATCTGTATATAGCGCTACCAAATTCCATAGCACTTTACAAATCATAGGATTTCTACTTATTTCATATTTAAATCAACAAATTATGCAGATTTGAAAGGGATTTTCCAGGTGAAAACAGCTAGGTTAGATCCTCATTATCAAATTTGTGGGATCTGATGCTGGTTTTCCTATCTGATCCTAATATGATATTTGGTACATATCTTTAGGGTATCTCTTTAATATTTTTAACCTTTTAAAAGGAACCTGTCCCCATTAAACTACTTGCCCCCTAAGTTAGGGTATGAAATGTCATTTCTAGAATTCCCTCTTCTATTTGAAATCTCTCCCATATACCTATACAGGCGGTCCCCTACTTAAGAACACTCGACTTACATACGACCCCTAGTTACAAACGGACCACTGGATATTGGTAATTTATTGTACTTTAGTTCTAGGCTACAATAAACAGCTGTAACAGTTATCACATGTGTCTGTAATTAAGCTTTAGTGTTAATCCTGATTCTTATGACAACCCAACATTTTTAGAAATTCAATTGTCACCAAAAAAGTCCTTTCTGGTATTACAATGATAAAATATACAGTTCCGACTTACATACAAATTCAACTTAAGAACAAACTTACAGACCCTATCTTGTATGTAACCCCGGGACTGCCTGTATATAAAAAATAAATCTTGAATGTCACTTGAAAATGAGACTGAGAGTTAATAGGCTCTAGGGCAGTGATGGCGAACCTTTTACAGACTAAGTGCCCAAACTACATCCATGATCCACTTATTTACCATGAAGTGCCAGCATGGAATTTTATATAGTAACTTACTGCTACCTGTTCTTCCTCATCTTTCAATTGTACCGGCCGCCTGAGGCCACCACTATAGTTGCCAGAAGGAAGGCAAATTCAAACTATCGTTGTAGCTGCTCTCCAGGGCCTCTATGTACAGGAAGAATGGTGGGTCCAGTAGGACGACCTCCAAAGATAATGCAGTTCTGTCAACACCTTCTTACTTTCCCTGCAGTTCCAAACAGCCAATAAAGTGTCGCTTTAAAATATCGCTGAGAGAAGCATCTTATAAGTTGAAGATTCAGTGTTTGGTGAACTTTGTCCTTGGACAATGGCCTGAGTGCCCGCAGAAAGGGCTCCGAGTGCCATCTAAGGCACCCGTGCCATAGGTTCGCCACCACTGCTCTATGGGAAGTGTCACTTCGGACACGCCGATGTTCGTTTCTGCAGTACCCTTGCTTTGCTTTGGTATCATATTAAAGATAGGAATCCCATCTTTGCCTTGTAGCTCATTGATCTACACAACAGAAGATACAGGCAGTTAAAGACATAGTTAAAAAATGTGATCTGCATATAAAGATCCCTTTTCTTTAATTACATGTGTCTCCAGTTCTAGAGATTCACAGATCCACAAGCCAGATACGGTCTAAAAGATGGGAATTTTATCTTTGTTATGGCAGAAGTACAATAGAAGCATTGATAGGGGGATCTGATGTGACATTCCCCCTGTAGCCCCTGGACTCATTTCAGGCAAAATATGACTCTTCTCAGCTCATTTCTCATTTTTATAGATAAACAGTGAGATTTGACATGAGTTAAATTTATAAAGGATATTTCATATCCTACTTGAGGGGGCTGGTAGTTTTAATGCAGTAAACGCTGGTGACAGGTTCATTTGCAGCTGGGTTCACATATTTATTAGATGTCCAGCTGTCTTATGCCTGAGCTGGATGCAACTGTTCACATTTCTGTGCATTTTGCAAAATGGTCCAGCATATGACCCTATGCTGGGCGATCAGACTCGTGGTCGGATTGGGGTTTGCCGTTGTTATAGGGGTGCATAGCTGTGTCTGTGTTGTGCTTGTGTGAAATTTACCTCGTTCTGGAGGACCGCCGCTGTCACTGGCATAGGCATCCATGAATTTTAATAGACGCCATGAAACTTTTCCTGCGGCATCAGTTCTGCTTCTTTGCATCCACATTACTGTTTGTGCTTTGTCCTTACATACATCTTTGAGGGAGATAATTTTCTGGCGCTAACTAGGTTTAGATTTATTTTATCTCAGGTATGGCGCGCTCCATGTCTGCAGTCTGTGCAGAATCTCCTGTTTATCATCATCATGGTCTGTCTTCCTCTTCTCTTGTCTTGCCTGCAGCACCTTCAATAAACACACAACAGAAAAGCTTTCTCTATGGATCCGATTTCAGGGCTGCCAGTGCCACAGATAATCCTCCTTACAGGTGAGGAGGGCAGGTGCCTGCAGCAAGGCACAGAGCAGCGCCACACTGAGAGTCATTGACTATGCTGGCAACAGCAGCCATGGCGTCACAACTCTCTGCCTTGAAAGCCATGGCGTCACAACCTGCTCCCTTCAAAGCCATGGCATCACAGCCTGCTCCCTTCAAAGCCATGGTGTCACAACTCTCTGCCTTTAAAGCCATGGCGTCACAACCTGCTCCCTTCAAAGCCATGGCGTCACAGCCTGCTCCCTTCAAAGCCATGGCGTCACAGCCTGCTCCCTTCAAAGCCATGGCGTCACAGCCTGCTCCCTTCAAAGCCATGGCGTCACAACCTGCTCCCTTCAAAGCCATGGCGTCACAGCCTGCTCCCTTCAAAGCCATGGCGTCACAGCCTGCTCCCTTCAAAGCCATGGCGTCACAGCCTGCTCCCTTCAAAGCCATGGCGTCACAGCCTGCTCCCTTCAAAGCCATGGCGTCACAGCCTGCTCCCTTCAAAGCCATGGCGTCACAGCCTGCTCCCTTCAAAGCCATGGCGTCACAGCCTGCTCCCTTCAAAGCCATGGCGTCACAGCCTGCTCCCTTCAAAGCCATGGCGTCACAGCCTGCTCCCTTCAAAGCCATGGCGTCACAGCCTGCTCCCTTCAAAGCCATGGCGTCACAGCCTGCTCCCTTCAAAGCCATGGCGTCACAGCCTGCTCCCTTCAAAGCCATGGTGTCACAGCCTGCTCCCTTCAAAGCCATGGCGTCACAGCCTGCTCCCTTCAAAGCCATGGCGTCACAGCCTGCTCCCTTCAAAGCCATGGCGTCACAGCCTGCTCCCTTCAAAGCCATGGCGTCACAGCCTGCTCCCTTCAAAGCCATGGCGTCACAGCCTGCTCCCTTCAAAGCCATGGCGTCACAGCCTGCTCCCTTCAAAGCCATGGCGTCACAACTCTCTGCCTTTAAAGTCATGGCGTCACAACCTGCTCCCTTCAAAGCCATGGCGTCACAGCCTGCTTCCTTCAAAGCTATGGCGTCACAACTCTCTGCCTTTAAAGCCATGGCGTCACAACCTGCTCCCTTCAAAACCATGGCGTCACAACCTGACCCCATTAGAGGAAATCAACCATTTGATTTGATGCATTATGAAGCAAACATACCTTGAGAATGCTGAAGCTACACTGATGCAGAAACATGTATTGTTTAAGCCCTGAATTGAGTGGTTTTGAGGAAAAAAACTATAATAAAATTATGCTAATTTGGCTCTGTTGCTCCTTTTGACTGGCTCGGCGCTTCTCTTCTTACCCTAATTATACACTGCTCCAGAGAATGATGAAATCACTGTGTTGTCCCTAACAGACAGAAGTAATCAATGGCAGCACCATCCCCTAGCTGAAGTTTGAGTCATCCAGCTTAGGTTGATTAGTCCTTAGGCTGATTAGTTCAGGAAGCTCAGTGTAATGTGTTTATGAATGGCAGGCAGTGTGCAACCCAGCTTTCTCAAGGTCCTGAATCTTCTAATTGTTTTTGAGCAAAACCACTTGGATCGGGGATTAAACAAGATATTTTTCTGCATCACTGTCGCTACAGCATTCTCAAGGCATGTTTGGTTCACAATGCATGAAAACAAATGGTTGATTTCCTTTAACCCCTTAGCGCTCTGCGCCGTAGCTGTACTGCGCTGAGTCCCGCGAATAGCGCTCAGCGCAGTACAGCTACTGCGCAGAGACGATGCCGGTTCAGCGCTGTATAGCAGCCGAACCGGCATCGTTAGCCGCGGGATTTCAGCGGTAATCTACCGTTGACATCCCCGGCTATCACCCGCGGTCGGAGTGGGCTCCGATCGCGGGTGTTTAACCCGTTAAATGCCGCGGTCAACGCGACCGCGGCATTTAACATGCCTTCTGGAGGTCTTTACCCCACGATTGGCCCCCCCGCACCGTTTTCGGGGGGGGGGGGATCGCTGTTTTGGCACCTCTGGGGTCCGATCGGGACCCCAGAGAAGCCTGGAGGGTTTACCTTTAAGATGGCGTCTGTGACGTCATCTTAAAGGCAAAGTGTCAGCCTATGCATCTGCATAGGCTGGCACTGATAATACCCTGCAATACATTAGTATTGCAGAGTATTATCAAGAACAAGCAATCAGATGATTGCTTGTTCATATCCCATGGTGGATCATGTAAAAAAATGTACAAAAAAATGTTTTTCAATAAAAAATTACTTTATAAATCACTAAAAATGCCCATAAGCCCCAAAACATATAAAGAGACATATAACGCTCAAAAAAGTCTAAATCATAACACAAACCCCACATCCATAACAATCCATAGAATAAAACTAAATAACTATTGAACCCATATGATGAACGCCGTAAAAAAAAAGTTAAAAACCTGCCAAAAATTATGATTTTTACCTATTATATCCCACTAAAAATGCAATAAAAAGTGATCAACAAAACATATGTACTCCAGAATGATACTGTTGCAAAGAACAACATGTCCCGCAAAAAACAAGCCATCGACCAGCTCTGTAGCCAAAAACGTAACAATGTTATGCCACTTGGAAGACAGCGATGCAAAAATGATAGATTTTTCCCCACATTAGGGTTTTATTTGGCAAATTTAGTAAAACATAAGAAAAAATATTCATGTCTGGTATCCCCGTAATCGTATCGACCCATAGAATAAAGATAACAGGATTATTAGGATATACGGTGAACACGAAAAAAAAAAAGTAAAAAATCCAGTACAGAATTGATGCTTTTCTACTCATGACCTCAAAAAAAGTTCGAAAATTTTCAACAATAGGTGATACCAACCCCAAAATGGTAACACTGGAAAAAGCATCTCATCGCGCAAAAAAAATGCTGTCACATGGCCCAAATAATGGAAAAGCGAAAATTTTATAGCCTTCTAAAGGGGGCAACGAGAAAACTAAAATCCTGGCAGCTCCAAGGTGCTCCTTCCATTCTGCGCCATGCTGTGCCCCCATAACACAAGTAATGTCCACATGTGGGGGGTTGCTGCACTCAGGAGAAATTGTAGAACAAATTTTATGGTGGGTTTTCTCTTTTTATCTTTTGGAAATGTGTAAATTTTAGGGCTAAATGAACGTATAACCGACAAAATTTGACCATTCTAAATTTCACCGCCATTTTGATTCAATTACTATGAAGATCTCAAGGGGTTAACAATCTTTGTAAATGCTGTTTCTAATAGTTTGTGGGGTGCAGATTTGAAAATGGGTTGGTTATATAGGGGTTTTGTTGCTAAATATGTAAAATTTGATTTCAAACAGTATTTATCCCCAAAATAGTCAATTCCGAAAATACGGAAAATCGCTATTCGATTTGTAGGCCGCGTGACGTCAAAATAAATTATCCAAACATTTCAAAAATTATGAAAATGTAAAGTAGACAAATGGGAAATGTTATTCTGCAAGTTATTTAGGTGGTAAATCTATCTGCCTGAAAACGCGGTGATTTTGAATTTCGAAAATGGCAAATTTTTCTAAAAATTCATCATTTTTTTCCTTTTTTTGTAAATAAACGCAAAACTTATCAGCCAAAATTTACCACTAAAATGAAGTACAATATGTGGGGAAAAAACAATCTCAGAATCGCTTTGATAAGTAACAGTGTTCAAAAGTTATTACGACAGGAAGAGACACTGGTCAAATTTCAAAAAAAAGTTGCGAGCCTTAACCTGCAAACAGGCTGCGTCCTTAAGGGGTTAAAGCCATGTTGTCACAACTCGCTGCCTTTTAAGTCATGACGTTTATAAACCAAGAGGTCGCATATTTATTGATATATACTTTTATGAGAATAAGCTTTTATGTTCATTGTATTTTCTGCCTTCAATTATGCTCTTTGTATGCTGAGACGCCATGGAAGTGTTCCTGCCCTTTAAGAGTTGGCACTCCAGTTGACTACCTGTATACTTATACTTTAGAGTTCAATACAAGTTATGAATTCACAGTCATTGCCTGAATTGGGATATTGTTCATTGCCTTTGAGTAATGACAACACAATGAACTAATCCAGCCTCATCCCATCATGTGTATCTTTTGTGGAGGCTTTCCATTTTAGAGGAATATTTTGCGCTGCAGTTTTTAGGGCCATGTTACTTTTGACCTCTAAGAGTCTTTTATCTGGTTTGTTTTTTACCAAAGTCTTAATGAGTTTGGTTTTGTTTTCTGTTAGTCTCTGCCAATAGCCTGAATATTGTTGCCTCTCCTGAGTGCCTGTTTCTAAGGCTCCTGTAAACATTATTCTCCATTTCAGACAAAGTGTTAGGGTTGGGCTTTGTAACCCTGACTGCCACACAATACACATATGGCAATCCAGCATTTAATTAGCAGGTATATAATGCACTATGTAAAGAATGGACACCAATGTCACTTCAGGTCAGATTGTATTAAAGAAGCACTTCATCAAAAAACAACATATATATTTTTATATTCCTACTCTAAGAAGTTCAGTGTGAGACACTGACATTTTCCAGCATTACAGCCTTTTGGCTCCTCTTATCAGAAACTATATTGATTGTTGGATTTCTCTCTCTCTGCTTTTCTATCATTCCCATGAAGCCTCAGCACAGCATCACATGGGCAGCTAGAGAGATCCATCTCTGCCTGCTGCAATTATCACTATAATTCCCAATCAATGAAATATATTTCCTTTATTATACTCGGGGCTTGTCTAATCTTAGGCTACATTTACACACATGTATGGGGGACGTATATACGGCCGACCTATATACGGCCAATATACGTCCCCCATACACTTCTATGTGCTCACGGCCCTGTACGGGAGCGGTACGGTGCAGCACACGCGCGGCACCGTACTGCTCTGTAGCTCGGGAAAAGATAGGACATGTCCTATCTTTTCCCGTGATACGGCTCCGTGCGCTGTATCTTCCTATGGAGAGGGGCGGGGGTGAGCAGCGCTCATCCCCTGCTCTTCTCTGCAGCGCCGATGTATGCCCGCCGTACTACGGTACGGCGGGCATACATCGTGTGAATGTAGCCTTAAGCAGTAACCAGTGCTAGAGGTTTGTGGAGAAGCTGTGTGGTATAGTCAATGCAGTCTCGTAGGAAGTCTGGTGCCTGCTGAGCCTCCCTGAAACAACAGATTGGGAAGGAGGGTTCACCATGAAGTCAAAAGTTTTGACCTACAGCAGTCTCTAGTCTGCTTTATAGCTAGACATCTTTCTTCAGCTAATCTTGTAAGTTGGGGGTTTTCAACCTTTTTTGCTCAGGGACCAGCTGGAAACATACATTTTCTCTATGGATCAGTGGTGGGGTGATGCGGTCTGGTGTCAGTTTCATAGCCACAATAATAATAATAATAATAATAATTCTTTATTTATATAGCGCACACAGATTACGCAGCGCTGCACAAAGCATGTCAAATTGGTCCCTGTCCCCAATGGGGCTCACAATCTAAACAACCTAACAGTATGTTTTGAAGTGTGGGAGGAAACCGGAGTACCCGGAGGAAACCCACGCAAACACGGAGAGAACATACAAACTCTTTGCAGATGTTGACCTGGGTGGGATTCGAACCCAGGACCCCAGTGCTGCAAGGCAGATGTGCTACTCACTCAGCCACCGTGCATGTATGTTTGCAAGCCCCCACCTAGCTTATATTGCGTGCCTAGTTTATATTGTCCCATTTCCTGAAGATGCCCTCCCCCCACTTATACTGTCCCCTTTCCTGCAGCATGCCCCCCTCCCGTGTTCCCTTTCCTTTAGCTGCCCCCCATTCCTTCCAATGTCCCCTTTCCCAGCCGACCTCTGTAAAAAAAAAAAAAATGATTAGCTAAATATTGAATTATTGATATTGCTTACAACGGTGTTCCCCAACCACCAGTCCGCGGCCCAAGGACTATCTTTGTTCGAACAAACTTAAACAATACTCGCCTTCCACGTTCCCCTGCAGCAGTCTTCTCTTCCTTCACTACTCTTCCGCATTAGTGCATGGCTCTACTGTCAGGAGGCATGATGTGATGACATCTTCACGCCCGCCGGCAATAGAGCAGCCCATTAATGTGGAAATGAAGTGAAGGAAGAGAGGACTGCTGCAGAGGAACGGTGAAGGTGAGTATTGTTTTAGTTTGTTCTAACAGAGATCGTCCTTGGGACGCGGACTGGTGGTTGGGGAACACCGTTGTAAGCAATATCAATAATTCAATATTTAGCTAATCATTTAGACTTATATGTCTTTGTTCAGTGAACTCCCCCAGAACCGTATAGAGTTTGCACAAACGACATGTCAGTGTGTCTGTGTGTCCCTCCGCTGGTTACAGAAGACGTGTGACTTTGATATTTTTATGTGAGCTACCTCACTATCTTGCATTTTATATTGCATGTTTCTTTAGCCCTGTGACAAACCTGGAGCGGGCTGATTTAGAGAGTGACATTACAGGTCCGGTAATTGCACGGCTGAGGCCCCCCAGTCTATGATCTTGGAGATGTCTCTCTATCTCCTTGATGCGGAGAATCACAGTCAGCGGAGATTTATCCTTTGCTATGATAAGGCGGCAGCATATTGAGCTTCAGCGCAGTAATAGTGATTCACGGGATTGGCTCCTAAGCACCTTCATTGTGAAACGCTCTGGTGAGTTTTTTTTTCTGAATATGAAGGTTAAAACATTCTGGCGACTCAGAGCCTTGTCCACTAAGCCGTTTTTAGGCTTGAGTCACCTCTTAGACCATAACAAATGGCACGCTAATGATAAATTAACAGAACTCAAATTAAATTATTATTTTTTCCATAAAATGTACACTACAAATCTTGTGGCTAACGCATATCAGAGAGACTTCTACTGAATGATGTTGTTACATCTATGACATCAAAAACACTGGCGTCAGGTTACAGACGCTTAATCGACAAGTAGACCGAAGGATTGGATGATTATTTACAGTTTATCCTCTTGGAAAATATCCGTAAAGGAAGGTGGAAAATGTATTATTTTAATATTTATAATACATTTATTTCAGTATCATTTTTTTTGTAGAGGACAAATGAAAAAATCTGAAACCACATAATTACCTTTAAGTTATTCAATAACAGATCTGACAATTACCATGACAATCGCCCTGTTTATGGCAACAGGCATTAGAACTTCTATAAACCTAGGCTGAACGATTTCTCAGTTCCATCAAGTTCCAGCTTTTCCCAATCAATTATACCTGAATAATTGCTAGATAATTGTATCCCTCGTTGCCACTTGTTATTAGATATGCATCTAGTCCTGTTTTATATGCTGATGAAGGATCTTCCATCATTAAAGTACCCATTATAGTGTTGGACTTGTTTTTTGTGTGATCAGTTATACTTCCTACTGGCATGATTTAATAATGCATATGGTGCACTTAGGGCCTCTCCATACTGTGACTGTACACAATAGTAGTGGGGACTGTATGAGTAGCTAGCTCATGTACCCGAAGTACAAGTACAGCGATGCCACATAGTGTAGTTGTTATGTTTTAACAGTTTAAAAAGTTTGTTTCTGACACATGACTTTTCCATTTTGGCTTTATTTTTGGTTGATGACACAATGACACAGTGGAGTCTGTGTTATTCCCCATTCAAAAGATTGCAATTGTAGCCGTGATTTCACCTCACATCCCGGTTCACCAACCGGGATTTGGCTCCCGGTTACCGTGCGGTGAGCATGTTGTGTCACAATACTTTGAGCGAGCTGGGGGAACCACACCTCAAAATATAGGACATGACCCATATTGTGCCTGATTAGCAGCACAGCCGCTCTGCTTTCAAAGGATAGGGGATAGGTGAGGAGCACTCACTCCCCCTACACCCGGGCTGAATGTGGCCTGAGGCTGTGTTCACATTTTTTAGGACCCGCTAAAACCTGTTTTTTTTTTTTTTTTATGCCCTCATATGTAAAAACCTTAAAACTCCGAGGGCAGAATTTCTGTTCTCATGCCTGGATATTATGTAAGTTCTGATATTCACTTGTAATTTTAATTTTTAAAAGTATGAAACTACCCAGAGCAGGTCCTGTTACTGTCTCGAAAAGTCTTTTCTTCTATCATCGTTGTGTGACCTCTTATGCCAGTGAAGCATGGGCCACACATGGACAGAATTGTGTGTTGGTTACTCTGTGTTTAGCAATTATACCTTAAACACAAGCCTGAGCCTCCTTTAGCCCAAAAACGAATGTTTATTTTATATATTTTTTAATCCCATTGAGACTGCGGTACTTTGTTGATATGCTCATACTCCCTGTGACATCTTAACATGAAATTTGTTTTTAATCTAAATGATGTGACATACAGTAAGGCATTTATGGTATGTTTATAATGCACATAGGTTTATGTAGTATATTTGAGCTGCATGTTCTACCAGTAAGAGCTAGAGGGCAACCTAGAGCTATACTTTTCTGTTTGGTCTTGGCATATAACCCTTTAATGTCCATGAAGTGATCTTACTAACAGGTTACTTTTAGAAGGATCTTAGATCTCTCGGGTCAGAAACGTGTTGAGTTTAATTGTAAACTGTAACTACCATACCGCCCTGATATCAGAACTTGCCGAAGGTTTGCAGACATGAAGTTATCATAATCACAATGTCTAAGTTTAATGATGTACAGTGACATGATGTGTGTCTGGGACAGAGAGGCCTACAGCTTTGTGAAATAAGTGGTAGGTGATCTTCTTGCATAGTAGGCTTTGTTTGCGTTGGTAAGTTAAGTATATTCTGGGAATGGCAAACAAATTGCGTGTTATCTGGTAACTGCTCCAATCCGACAACGTTAAACTGAACAGACATTCTGCTTTCTGTTTAGCTGAGCTTTGTTCAGTCCAGTTAGTCCAGTCGGGATACACGGACCATACTTGGTTGTGTGTATGAACTTATAGGATGTACTCGTTACATCTACACGTTGCATTTTTGATGCTTTTTGTCTGCATTGGAAACACAAGGTGGGAGGGCTTTGCCAAAATGCTCATTTGTTTCCACTAAAACACGTGTGTTCCGGAATGAGAATCAGGATCTTTTTGCATTATTCACATACACAACAAAAGGTGCTCATTCAAGAACGCAAGTGTTTCAAGTGGTAATGCATGAGCGTTCTGGCAAAGCCCCTCCCCCTTGAGTTTTCCAATTCAGTCAAAACGCTTCCAAAAAAGGAAGATGTGAACATGGCCTGACGTGTCCACAATGCGTTTGTGGATGAATTATCCTTGCTGAAGGTCCACAGCGTAATGCAGTTGCAGTATAGTGTATTGGATTTATCCAAATCCCATACAAACTGCAGAAAAAATGTTTTCCACTTTAGATTTTTGATCTGCAGCTTGTCATTTGTTTGCTATGGATCCCTACACCAAATTCAACCTCAAGGCAACATTGTTATATCAAAATGCATCAGAAACCAGTCAATTTTGTGGTGCTTGCGGATTCTTACTAATAACTTGTTAACTAATTTTAATAACAAACCTTACATTGCACCATCCTATTCCGCAGAGCTTTACAGATAATTGGATACATATACAGACAAAATTACAGAGCAATAATCTAGTTTTAGGAAACCATAGAAATGAGAGCTGAACAGGAACTTCAGAAGGTGAAGGACTTCTCTTGTGGCAAACAAAAAAGTTAAAATTGTGCTTGAAAAATGCTGTTTCTTTACAGCGTTGGTCACCTGTATTAATACGATTACGGTCACTAGCTACAAGAAAAGATTGAGCCGAAACACAGTCTCATAGACTGTAAGCTCTTGTGAGCAGGGCCCTCACTATTATTATTATTATAGTTGTGCAGCACTTGCCAGTACTTAGTTTATTCTGGTTGGTCACCCCTATAAAGCTAGAGTACATGTCACTGCATAAAAAAAGCAACTTGAGTTTAATGGCATTTTCCTGGATTGAAAAGAAAAACTTTATTTTGAAAACCAGAAACAATCTTTAAAGTGAACTGACTCATAATGAATAATAAAATTTGTAACCATTTGGTGGATGAGTTGCATTTATTTGGGGTTATTAGATTTTCTGCACTATAGGGCTACGTCTGAATAGTTTGCTATGTGACATCTGCAGAGCATGTATTTGCCAAGTGTCTGGCTGCCTGGCTATGTGTGAGCCCTGATACCTGCGCTGCTGGCACGCCGGTCTTTAGCGAGATCTACAGCTTCATAATTAGCCTGGTGCATTCCTCCCTGAGTGCTGGCATCAGCAGTGTGCGATAGCTGCCTCTGATTAACAGCCGCTCTGCAACCATTTCCTTGTGCCACCGATGACCAAATTTGTCACTTCAGTTTTGACACAGACCTGATTTCTTGCTAAAACTTTGCTCTGCCGGCTCCATCACTTAATGCTTCACATTGTTCATTGCAGTGGGGGCTGCTGAGCGAACGGGCATTAATGTGTCGCCTTCTCCACGTATCTCATCTACAGTACAGACCCTCACGTTATAATAGAATATAGAACTTCCTTTCTGTCTAGTGTCCCCAGTGGGAGGCCTCCAGACCCCCAGTGTCCGGCTAATTGTTTCCTGCATCTATTGAGATAACTTGTGACCTAGCTCTTTGTCTGGGGTTAATGGCTATCCTCTCATAGAAGACATTACTTGTCCCATTGAAATGGTTCCCTTGCTGCAGACAGTTGCTTCTCTTGTAGCATTACTGCCATAGATTTCCCCTTAGTGCAGATGTGTACATTCCACATGTATGTACATATATACGTTGTTAGAAAATAAATTCGTTTTTTTCTGTCTCTGGCTCACTTAGTCAGGTAAGTTGTGCCCTGCATTGGAGTTACCACTCAGCTTTTCCAAAATCCTGTAGGGCACATATTCCACATGTATATCTAAAGGGTTTTATGACTCTGGCTAACAGGAATGTATCACATACCGTATAGCAAATGTTTCTATGAATTTCAATAACAATCTGTACAATAAAACAATCATTAGACCTTGAAAACTTTCAGAAAAAGATGATTTTTCATCAATGCTCTTTACAAAGCATGTTCTAAAAAGTGATCAAAAAAATGTTACTTGCCCAAAAAAAAATAAATGAACAACTCTTCTCGCAAGAAATAACCAGCTTTGTCGACTGAAAAATAAAATAGTTTTGCCTCTAAAAAGAACAAAAAATACAGATTTTCTCTAAATTACCGTATATACTCGAGTATAAGCCGATCCGAGTATAAGCCGAGACCCCTAATTTCAACACAAAAAACTGGGAAAACCTATTGACTCGAGTATAAGCCGAGGGTGGGAAATGCATTGGTTACAGCCTCCCAGTATATAGTCTGCCAGCCCCTGTAGCATACAGCCTGCCCAACTCCTGTAGCATACAGCCTGCCCAGCCCCTGTAGTAGAAAAAAAAATAACACTGTAATCATCTTTCCGACGTCCCCCATAGGTCCTCTTCTGTCTCAGACTGTCTCCGACAGAAGAGGACCTACGGGTCACGTCAGAAAGGTGAGTTTTGTCTTTATTTTTTTTAGCTGACTCGAGTATAAGCCGAGTTAGGGTTTTTGAGCCCAAATTTTGTGCTGAAAAACTAGGCTTATACTCGAGTATATAAGGTACTTTTTATTCAGGATTGGTTTGGTGAATGGCCAAAAGAAAAGTAAAAAAATAGTAAACAAGAATTGATTTCATTTCCTCCACCAAAAATGATTAATAAAATCTTATCAATTAGATATAGATGCCACAAAAGGATGTACCTGAAAAGTGTATCTCATCCAGCAAAATATAAGCCCCCATATACAGTATACCAAAAAAAAAGTATAGTCAGTACAATTTGACAATACCAATCTGCCCTGAATGGTGTTCCTTCCATTCTATGCCCTGTTATGTGCCTGTGCAGCAGTTTACCAACACACATGTGTTATGAGGATACTTGGGAGGAATTGGGTATGAAACTTTGTGGAGTTTTTTTTTGTCATTTAATCCTTTGTGAATGTTTAATTTCTTGCCCATAATTAATGTATTGTCCAAAAGAAATTAAAAATTTTAAAATCGACCTCCATTTTTTTCCCCCTGTGAAACACCTAAAGGTTTAACAAACTTTTTATAAGTGGTTTTTCAAACATTGTGGCATGTAGTTTCTATAATGGGGTAATTTTCGGGGTTTTATGCCTCTGAATGTTACTTGAAAACTGAGCAGGTCTCTTTTAAATATAGGTTTTGACATTTTTCATGAAAATGTGAAAAATAAAAAGCAACATTCTAAGCTTTGTAACATCCTAGAAAAATGAAGGATGCATAAAAAAAACCATGCAAACATAAAGCAGACTTTCAGGAAATATTAGTTATGAAGTTATTTGGGTGGTATGACTGTCTGAAAAGGTGAGAAGTTTGAACTTTGAAAATGGGGAATTTTTTAAAACTTTTGCCTTATTTCATCCATGTTTTTCAACTCTTTTAAAATACAATGTGTCACAAGAAAACAATTTCAAAGTCACCCAATTTCCCTAGAATTGATATAAAATAAACATTTTTTTAAAAAATCACAAACACGTTGGGTATCACAGCGTTCCAAAATTTCCTGGTCTATCAAAATATAAAAACTGTTATTCTCGGCGGTGAACTTCATAACGCCATATAGTGCCCAAATGTCCCAAACGCCACTTTTATATAATTTTTCATTACATAAAAAATGTCATAAAAAGTGATCAAAAGGTCGCACAGTCCTCAAAATGAAAATGTCGGCTCATCTCGCAAAAAATTACGTCTTACACAGCTCTGTACACCAAAGTATGAAAAAGTTATTAAGATAAAAAATTGATAGATTTTTGAAGGTAGGGAGATAAAATTAATGGAAAGGACTGCGACGTGAAGGGGTTAAGGCCATGATTTGTCTGAAGCTGAAACCTGCGGAATTGTGTATACAGCTCTGGGCGCAATTGCTAGGGATTAGTAGATATTTAGTTCTTGTTCCATGTGATTGTTTGGAAGACATAGATGGCCCAAGTACTGCAGATATTGAAGTAAATAGTTTAAAATATTGTGTACTTGCCTGCTTATTCCCATGACTCTCCAGTACCATGGCCAGTATTTGTCTTATTATACTTACCCTGGTAAAGTTTGACGTTCACTGCAGGGAACTCCTGGTCATGGCACCCCCAGGCGGCAGGACTCTGGACTTCCTGTGATGTCCCGTTTCCTGCTGACTTCTGGATGATGTCGACAGTTGTGCAGTCGTTACTAATTGACCCCCCTCCCTGCATATTAGGGTTTGAAGGGGTGTGCAGATGTCTTTGGTACACCACATAAACCACTGATATAGAGGTGGTGGTTGTGTGTTGGGTCTACAACACCTTTGAGTCGTGGCTTCTTTATACTGGAAAATGTCCACCGACTGGGAACTCAGTGGAGGAGATTTTATAAAAGTGTCTCTAAGTAAAACATTGCATAGTTATAATAGTTAATACTGATGCTGAATGCTGATGATAAATCTGGTGTAGGTTAAGACTGTCTGGCCATACATTGCATCTAATAATTAGTCTATTTAAGCCAGGAAAATTTCGGGCAATTTAATTTTTTTAATTAATTTTTTTTTTCAGTGAAGCCACACCCATTTAGTTGTACTAATTGAAAAAGTAAAATTATGACAGCATTCTGCTGAAACCTTTTGGTAAAGTGCCGGTGAGTCTTATTATTTTTTACCTCCATTTGCCCATTTTAAACCTGGACAATCCCTTTAAGGAGCCTCTTTAGCTTTACAGCTAATAAAAAGGACATGGTGAGGATCAGCTCATTTCTATGTGCCATTGTCATAGCATAGCTATGGTGTAGACCTTAGACCATAATTCTTAATAAATGCATAGTAGACTCGAGAAAGGACTAGGCTCCACCCCTTCTCGGGATGACACCACACATCATTAAAGTATATTTCTGGGACACTTCGGATTTGTTCCTGTTCGGACCTTTTTAGAGGACATATGGTGCATTACTGTATCTTCTTTTATCAGTCTCAGATCTTTCTATTCATCATGTTTGTATTGCCCACAATCCAAGCCTCTCCCTCCATCTCCTCGCTGAGGCTTAATCTCCTTGCACATGTAAATTCACTTATCACGCTTTCTTAAGTCGCCTCCCTCCCTCCTCTACCTGACATCTAAATTGCTTTCAGTCACTGCTCCTTCTCCTGTTTTCCCTTAAATGAATTACTAATGACATCTTGCTCAATCATTGCCCTCTCTGCAGGCACTTTGAGAGTAATGTGCCCCATCCAAACCTTTTAAACTATTACCGCGTGGATTTCCCAATTGAATCAGCGCCATCACAGGTGTAATAACTAATCGTTTGACTTACACCTGCTCCGATGTTCCTAATGTCCGTTATCCGTGTTGGATGCTGGTAATTTCCTGTTTATTGCATTGTCCCATGGATCGGTTTTGCCTACATTTACCATGATTAGTGAATTTACGGAAACAAGATATGTAAAGAGGTGGGAGGTGCTCTGGTGGAAGCCATAGTTATCAGGAGAAGGAATATATAGCTGGGGTCATAGATACACTGTCGCAGAGCTGTGGTCCTCCATTTCAGAACAACATAGAATCTGTAGTCAGCCTGGAAGCCATCAGCATGCAGGGCAGAGGCAGCCAACATAGTTCAGTATTCATTTCTGAAGGCTCTTAGATGGCAGCCGCTTAAAGGGAGAGTTTTTATTGTACATTTCTATGCCTGCAAAATCTTAGGTAGTTGTAACGACAGCATCACTTGCAAGGAGAGCTTTCATTTCAGCAGCACCTCTCACAAGTGCCCAGGAGGAGGTCCTTCCCTCTAAAGTGCTTTTACATTCTGAGCCTTGAGTTGCTTCATAGGCCTTCTCCAATTTGGAAAGCGCTACAGAAGAGGTGAAGGGTTGTGGAGTTGCACAATGGAAAGGACATTAGTAGGAGACTACCTCTATTGTACTCGTGGCTGATCCACAAATCAGAAGAGAAGTTCTTTTTCCCGTGAAGTTAGTAATAACATGCACCAAGGAAAGTATAAAGACCTCCCAATGGTTCCTTATTAGAGCCCTAAGCAGGCCTGCATGGCCAACCTCTCAGGTGACTTTGCAGGTAGCTGCCATGTGGGTCCATGAGTAGCTCGTTCTTTGGCCATTTTATGACTTGTATTATACATTTTTAGCAGGTTCCCCACTCTTGTCTTGATCTAATTCTTAGTTGTTGGTAAAGTCCGGCAGAAACGAGCTGCTTCTATGGGGCAGATTTATAAAAAATGGCCAATGGTTAGACAGTGCTGTTTAATGCTAGATGATAAATCTGGTGTAGAACAAGACTGTCTAGTCGTACTCTGCACCTCCTATTAGTTGGCTCACTTTATGCAAAAAAGTTAAGACAAAATTCTGTTTGTTCAGCAGTGTTCCTGGCGCACTGACCTTTTTTGGCGCAAGACCACGCCGCTTTTTGTGGAGCTAGTCGTAGAAAAATTAGGTGCAGACACTTTTTTTTACTGCAAACTATGACAGAATTTTGTCATAGACGGATGAATAAATCTCCCCCTATGTCTTCCATAGATAACACGTCTTGAAAATGTCAGGTTCCACTACTCTCACTTATTCTGAAGCAGAATGGAAGATAATATAGATAAGTGTTAAACAGTCATGATATGTAACAAGTCACTGGGTGAGATATTTACTACCTGCTGCAGCATCACATTTCTGTATGTTTCTTCTGCTTTCTTGGCGCCAATTCACACTTCCGTGTGCTGTTTATCGGACCAACCACACTGCCTAGGACTGGACTCCATGAATCATATCTATGTATTATACAGTGGCTCCTTTATTATATAAATTGCTATTATGATCAGAGCCCCCACCCAGGTGGAGTGGTCAGTCCCCGAAATTCTACATAGGTTTTAGAGTAAATATCTGTTTAGCAAAAGATGGGGGGATTGGAGCAGTCCCCAAAATATGACGAGTGATTAACACACCAACCACAGCCAATTTGGCCCTCACTTGGATCCTCCTTCTTTGTCCCCCCTCCCCTCTCCTTAGACTTCTATATGTCCATGTCATCAGAATGATCACGATTTAGTGAGCTGAAAGTCCAAGAGCAGGAAGACCAAAACTGATTCTACATAGGTTTTAGAGTAAATATCTGTTTAGCTTGGCAGGAACAGCGCTTCCAGACCTCCATACTTACTACTTGGCAGGACAACTTAGGCATGTTAGACACTGGCTTCTTCCCGATCCGCTGCCAAATTCAGAAAACCACTTGGCTCATTTCTTAAAGATAGACTGTCTGTGGCCTGTTTTAGAAACTCTCCCACCTTATTTCGGGCCGACTGCTGCCAATACACAAATTGGCTAGGTCAATTTGGCAGCAGGCTAAGTCTTTGTCAAAATTTACGGCAGTAGTTGCGGAGACCCCATTGTGGAATAATCCGAGCCTGCCTGAAATATTTAAACTCCCAGACCTGCGAATATGGGCTGATTTTGGTATTAGAGAATTGCGAGACCTCTATGACAACTCTATTCTATACTCCTTCGAGCAACTGAAAAGCTCTAATGATATTCCACAGACACAATTTTTCAGATATTTGCAACTCAGGCACGCCTTAGGGGTACAATACCCAAATTCTCCCCTACTCATATCAAGCTATCCTCTTATTGGGCTACTTAGATCACAAGGTCCTAGGGGACTAGTGTCCATATTATATTCCCTTCTTATTAGAGACAAGGTTTCGGCCAATCCCTCTTCAGCATTGGAAAAATGGAAAACCCTTATAACTAGTTTGATGGATGAGACATATGCGGAAGCCCTGGAGTCAGCCATGTTAGTGTCTCCAGCAGCTAACAATAAGCTAATACAAGTCTTCTTTCTTCATCAATGTTATTTGACCCCAGCCAGACTATATAGAATGGGAAGGAAGCAGACTCCTGGATGTCTGCGATGCTCTGCAGTAAATGCTGATTTTTGGCATATGGTATGGACATGTCCGACCATTCAGGCATATTGGCAGGAGGTGATATTACTGCTAACTAATGTACTTAATATACCTGTCCAATCTACGCCAGAGCTCTGCTTATTGGGGGTGGTTGATGAAGAAGCATGGCAACATCACAAGCGGATATTTCTTAGAGAGGTACTGTTTCTGGCTAGGAAGGTCATAGCTTTAAAATGGATGGCGACACAACCACCATCCCTATCAATGTGGAGGAAATTAGTGAATTCGGTCCTCCCTTTTCATGACCTGATATATAAGGGAAGAGGATGTCCAGATAAGTTTAATAAGGTGTGGGGACAATGGTGTGACTCCTCGGTTACACTTTATTCCGTAAATATATTCACGTCACAGTTAAGGGCATTACAGGATGTTTAACAACGCAAATATTAAGAAAAATGGAAGGAATGAAGTAATTAACTTATGGGAACTGGTCTTCTAAACTGATACCCCATTTACAATGGAAAACTATGGAGGTGGTTTAGCAGCAGCACTGCAGAGTTCTGGTTACCTTTTTAATTTGTTTTTGCAGTTTTTCTTTGGTTGTATTTATCTGTGTACGCATGATATGTAAAACATAATATCATATACTGTGGTAAATTCTTTTATTGTGATTGTTGTACACTTTCAATAAAACGAGTTTAAAAAAAAAAAAATATCTGTTTAGCAAAGATGGGGGGAGTGGAGCAGAGATCATATTAGAGGATAATGACAAATGCAAGTTGCTTGTATTTAAGGTTTATACTTATGTTTGGTGCCAAGTTTATTGAAAAGTTAGTGACTATTTTACCATTACAAACTAAAAGATAAACTGCCAAAAATCCCCCATACAAAGGATGGCCACAGCTATGAATGTACAGGCGGTCCCCTACTTAAAGGAAACCTACCACTTAGTATGGCAGGGGTAAGCTGTAAGTACCGAGCACCAGCTCAGGGTGAGCTGGTGCCGGTACTTACTTTCGTTAGTGTTAAAACCGCGGTATCGCGGTTTTAACACTTTTTAAACTTTAGGGCAGAAGGGGCTTCGGCGCTGCGCGCGACCGTGCGCGCGCAACATCTCCGCTATTTCCTATGGAGGCGCGCGCACGATCGTGCGCACGCAGCGCCGAAGTGTCTTCTGCCCTAATTTTCACAGAGACCAAAAAAGTTCTGGCTGGGATTACAATGATAAAATATACAGTTCCGACTTACATACAAACTCAACTTAAGAACAAACCTACAGACCCTATCTTGTATGTAACCCGGGGACTGCCTGTAGTTATGGAACGCTCCTCTGGCTGCTCGGTGACCATAACTTTGTTGTACTGTCAGACTATCTGCTGCTGAGTTCTCATACATGCCTCCTTCTTTGTCCTTGCAGATTGCCACCGCTGTCAAGTTCCTGCAAAACCCTCGTGTTCGCCAGAGTCCTGTATCCACCAGGAAAGAATTTCTTAAGAGAAAAGGTAAAAATTAAATTGTCTTAGAAACCCCTGCAGGCATATTGTTGTAGTCTATAACAATATGCTGTGATCAGTATGTTACGGCTGAATTCCATTAGGTTAGTTTTGCCAAGCAAATTGTGCCTGCCTGGTTATGATGCCCTATGGAATGTATACGCCTTCAGTATCCAAACCAGCCGCTTTGAATAGAAGATTCTCCTATTCCAACAGTTTTGATGAATGAGACCTATGTCCTTATTTCTACAGCACAGGCGGAAATGAATATAAACATCGATAATGATATCATCCATTCAGCAGCGAGCAGTCTGTCTTGTAAGGGCCGGTAACCTCTCGTCCCAGCAGATAATCCAGCACTGCATTGTCTCCTATCCCTCTCCATCATTACATACATCTCTATTAACAGTCCCTCTTTACAGACCCTGAGATTCTCTTGATGAGACCCTCATCAATTAGTGACAACTGTATTTGCACTGAGCCGCAGGATAAATGTCATCTGCTGCGCTCTGTGTGCTACCGACTCAGAGAATGAGCTGGAAAATCACTGTAAGGTCACGGGGCAGCAATGCTCGGGGTCAGGGAAATCTCCCTCCGATTGGTCTAATTAGTGAGCAATTGATCCAGCTTCACCATATGCTTTCATGTAAACGTGTATTGAGCTGCTAAAGTCGTACAGGGATCTATACTAAGTAGAGCTGCAGGCGCGTTACTTGTCTGACAACCTGATTTTGTTCCCTCTTTCATTGACTCTCAATTAAAGCTGAAAGAAGGTGGTAAGATTGACAGGGGAAGTTAACAGAATTAAACACAGGTAATTGTCCCAAAACCTGTTATATGTAGTTGCGAATCTCATGTATACAGTGACTGCACATAGTTGATGCTCTGGTTCTGGACAGTAGAGTGAAACTTTAATAATCTGTTCACAAACTGTTTTCTACTCTACTGTCTTGGAGACTCCTTAGAAATAAGGGATGCACCTTTTAAAATTAGTTGTCTGGTTCTCCATTGTTCCTATTGAAGTAAATGGGAATTTAGCATCAGTTTAACAGTGCACCCTCCATTCAGCTTCTATCTCCGCTGACTGTAAAGGTTCTGGAGTCTGGAGACTCATGCTCCAGCTTAAAGTGGTTAGGCATGGACTTGGAAAACAATCTATTTTGCTTTAAAGGAAATTTACCACTCCAGGAAAGTAAAAAAAAAAAAAACTTCTTATCTTCTCTAATCTTAACACACCGGTATCACCTTACAAAAGAGTTATAATGAGCAGGACGGAGGACATGATGTCCAGCGCTCTGGGCTGCTATTTATTCACGCCTACCTGACGTCACCTTCCTTTACCATTGTGGTGATCCCGACGTGTCAAGATTAGGGAAGAGAGTATTAGTAAGCTGCTTGTAATAGGTCTGGATATTGAGTCCCCACCAATCACATACTGATCACTTGCTCTGATTAACCACTTAAGGATCAGACACTTTTTGCATTTCTATTTTCTATTTGCTGCACTCCAAAGGCCATGTTTTTTTAATGTATTTTTTTTTATTTAATGGAGCTGTATGGCGCTTGTTTTCTGCAGAACAAATTGTTTCCTTGCAGCACCATTTAAAAATTCCTGCAATGTACTGTACAATTGAAGAAAACTAATTTCAAATGCAGTGAAAATTATGAAAATTATAATTGCGCCATTTTCTTACTGGCTTTAAACCTGCTACCCAGAGTGAGAATTTCAGGATATAGTGCTGTTTTTTAAATATAGATGGTGACATGGAACAGGGTCGGCTCCAGGTTTCACTAGGCCCTTGGGCGACAGAACCTCAGTGGGCCCCTTTGCAGTAAACTCACGTGGTGGCATAAAAAATTCTCCTGTTCCCTAAAATATTCTCTAGTTTAGCATACCAAACAGACCCCTCATGGTTAGTTTATATACAGCCCCTTATGGTTATTTTATATAAAACCCCCCTCACCCCCATGGATTCCTTATGTGTAGCTTTTTGTGGGCCCCCCCAGAACCTCTGGGCCCAGAATTTGCCCGGGTACACCCTGTCCTGGTGCTGGCCCTGACAAGGAATTTTCCCCAAAATATATGATCAACATAAAACCTTGGTAAAAAAAAAAAAGTTTTTTTTTGTTTTTTTTTTGGGGGGGGGGGGTGGCTCCTTTCTTTTAAGTACCTGCTCAACCAATCAATGACTACTATGATGAACTTGGAGAAATTGATTTGTGGGTATCCGAATTCTGGGAACCCCACTGATCATGAGAATGAGACATTCACAAGAACACCTTCATTTTTCTCACATGTTAAAATAAAGCAGCAGGTTGAGTATATGTGTCCTGTTGCTCCATTAAATAGTATGAGAGTTTTAGAATTTGCGTGCACCCCTCTCTGCTATCTCCAGTACTCTCACAGACAGTGATTGAAGAGTGCAGGATATTTCCAGCACCTCCATAGAACTGAATGCAGAGGCAGGAGGCAAGCTCCTGGACGTGTGGTCTCATGAACTCTGATAGTTGGGGATCCCAACAGTAGGACCCTCCACCAATCAGATTGTTATTCCCAATCTACAGGATAGGATATAGCAATCAAACTTTGATTTCGGTGGAATATAGATCTTGGCTGCCAGTCAGTGACACATGTGATTAAGGTGGCATGTCCGACATGATTAGTTATGTGCATGAACATATATGACCTACTGGGTGCTGAGCTGTAGAGTTGGCGTGAAGACTCTCCACTAGTCCAAGATACAGGACAGTAATGGAAGGTGCTATCATTGCCGCCCAAAGTTTTGATACATGACCCCTATTGTGAGGTGATTTCTTATAGCCAAGAAGACGCAGATTATTTTTTTTTTTCCCAGTTCTACTAATGATCAAGATATAAGTTTATTTTTGGGAGCTAAAAGCCGCAAAAAGCCATTGTTTTCCTAATGTCTATTGTGGGATGTCGCCATGGTAACTTTATAGACTGCACTTGTCTCAAGAGAGTCATCCATTTTGTATCTCCCCTCCCTTCATACTTAATATTTCAGCTGCTCATAAAAAGCGCCAGAAAGGGCAAGAGGAAATTATTTAAATTAAATCACAAAAAAATGGTGATTAGTGCCGGTTACAAAATTAACCCCTACAAGCCCTAGCAGACGTTTCACTCGTTTTCAGAGAAATGTCTAGTGCTTGATGTAGTTTCTCATTGTTTTAAAGAATATCATCATCTATACACAGCCATGGGATCTCCTCTTAGCTAGATGTGAAATTGGACTCCTAAAGTCTTAGGGAGTCCCCTCTACATGTCATGTAATGCTTATTAACTAGTCATAGGACACATTCGGAAACATTCCTATTATAGGATTGTCTGAAACACCAAATTTGAGGGAATATAATTTCAATGTTTATGCTTCTCAATCCGTAAAATATATTTGGTGTGAGCTAGTTTTTACTGTTGTCAGCCAGAGAGGCTGACTGTAAGGTACTTCATTGTTAAAGGTAAAAATGTTCCCCAGACTCCCCATGTTACCCTGATCACTTGTTCTGTATGTAAAGTGCTTTGATGATACACAATTTCACGGCAGGGATTGTTGTTCTTGTGGGATAGCCTGGGGTAGGTGGTGAGGGGGTGGTGCCACGTCATCAGATCTGTTGAAAATATTTACTTTTCTGGTGTCATCTGAGGTAAACTAAATAAAGAAATATGCAAGTCGGAAGTAGATTATTAGGTGTGGGACTCCGAGCAACTCCAAGTTTGTTACTATGCATACTCCACTGCAGAACCTTTTACCTCTATGGTTGTGGTGACAATACATGTGGAGTCCACGATTGACCACCCTAGCTAGGCTGGGCATCATCTGAATGTGCCCTTCTCCTTTGTAAAGGTCAGACATATCACAGATTCCCTCTCCTATTCTACATAATGCATGTCCCCTGAAATTATCTGCGCAATGTGAGTTGGAGGATAGAAAACCTTCTCATGTTAGTTCCCACACCATTTCCAAAGCACTAGCAAATATCATTCCATAGGATGGAACCCCAGAAAGCCTGCTGCAGAACCCTGAAATATCCATACAGAGATATACTGTACTTACTGTAATAGTGGGATCCACCTTGTGTGGGTCAACAAAATACACAGTGTAAAAAGCAATACTATCATAGAAATACCAATAAACAGCCACTTTGTAAGAACAATGTTCTCTGTCTCCAAAGCATATGGTGTACAGCATTAATGTGGCCTAGTGCTGGAGTACCTGATATTCTCTATACACTCACCGGCCACTTTATTAGGTACACCATGCTAGTAACGGGTTGGACCCCCTTTTGCCTTCAGAACTGCCTCAATTCTTCGTGGCATAGATTCAACAAGGTGACATGATGGCATCACACAGTTGCCGCAGATTTGTCGGCTGCACATCCAAAGATGCTCTATTGTATTGAGATCTGGTGACTGTGGAGGCCATTTGAGTACAGTGAACTCATTGTCGTGTTCAAGAAACCAGTCTGAGATGATTCCAGCTTTATGGCATGGCGCATTATCCTGCTGAAAGTAGCCATCAGATGTTGGGTACATTGTGGTCATAAATGGATGGACATGGTCAGCAACAATAATCAGGTAGGCTGTGGCGTTGCAACGATGCTCAATTGGTACCAAGGGGCCCAAAAAGTGCCAAGAAAATATTCCCCACACCATGACACCACCACCACCAGCCTGAACCGTTGATACAAGGCAGGATGGATCCATGCTTTCATGTTGTTGACGCCAAATTCTGACCCTACCATCCGAATGTCGCAGCAGAAATGGAGACTCATCAGACCAGGCAACGTTTTTCCAATCTTCTACTGTCCAATTTCGATGAGCTTGTGCAAATTGTAGCCTCAGTTTCCTGTTCTTAGCTGAAAGGAGTGGCACCCGGTGTGGTCTTCTGCTGCTTGTGGCCCATCTGCCTCAAAGTTCGACGTACTGTGCGTTCAGAGATGCTCTTCTGCCTACCTTGGTTGTAACGGGTGGCGATTTGAGTCACTGTTAATAATAATAATAATCTTTATTTATATAGCACCAACAAATTCCGTAGCGCTTTACAAATCTGTTGCCTTTCTATCAGCTCGAACCAGTCTGCCCATTCTCCTCTGACCTCTGGCATCAACAAGGCATTTCCGCCCACAGAACTGCCGCTCACTGGATGTTTTTTCTTTTTCGGACCATGCGATGGTTGTGCGTGAAAATCCCAGTAGATCAGCAGTTTCTGAAATACTCAGACCAGCCCTTCTGGCAACAACAACCATGCCACGTTCAAAGGCACTCAAATTACCTTTCTTCCCTATACTGATGCTCAGTTTGAACTGCAGGAGATTGTCTTGACCATGTCTACATGCCTAAATGCACTGAGTTGCCGCCATGTGATTGGCTGATTAGAAATTAAGTGTTAACGTGCAGTTGGACAGGTGTACCTAATAAAGTGGCCGGTGAGTGTATGTATCGGGCAGCCCTTGAAAATTCTTCTTATGTAGTGACTAAACTTTTGACATAACTGCTCAGTGCAGGAAAGACAAAATAGGGGCTCTGAGAAGCTACTTTACTTAATGAAGTATACTATAAAGTTTACTTTTATCCCCTGCTGCATTCATTTCTGATTTTAAAAAAGCTTTTCAGGTTAAGTTTAAGGCTACATTAACACTGATGTATGGCAAAAGTCAGCCGCGATGGAGAAGAAGACTGGGTGACCTCCCCCCTCCATAGCCATCCACGGCGCACGGCTCGTAACACGGGGAATCATAAGACATGCTTTATCTTTTCCCTGTGTACGAGTGGTATGTGCGGCACCGTATTACTCAATGCAGCCATTGCCGGTCTAAGGGGGCAAGTTTGTGGCCATACATACGGTCCCTTACGGTTGTGTGAATGCGGCCTAAAGCTTCACACCTGAACGGTAACACCAGAGACACCAATGGATTTCTCCAGGTGTCCATCATTGTGCTCAAATAAGACGGCATCTTTCATGGAGCTTCTTCGCGGAGCGTTTGATGTAAATGTGATTTGAACCTTGAGGGAACGTCTTTGTTACTTTTGTTGTTCCCTCCCCCGTTTTAGGCATTTTACTCTTTTAGTAAAAACAATTTGCTGTAGTTGCAGGAGTCGCTATTGAGCTCCGCTTATCCCTTTATCATTATGTGCGAGGTACAAAACATGTTTTACCTTCTAAAGTGTTCTGGTAAATCAGTGCAAATTATCATTGACGATAATCTATTTCCTCCATTTTTTTTTCCTCAGTGTAGATTTTTTTATTATGATAATTTTTTTCACTTTTTGCTAATGTGCAGATCAGCAGGGAGCGATTAATTATAAAAGCCTTGGGATTTCAGCAGCTCGGTGAAAGCATCGACAACACATCCTAAAAGCCATGTTGATTACCCAAGGTAACCGGAGATTGGGATCGGTGCCTGCCAAGATCTCGTCAGCACCCATTTTTTTTCCTTTTTTGTTTTTACAATATTCTGAGTGCTCGGCACTGTTGGCATGGAAAACCGCCTGCTTCTAGTAGCAAGGGCAGGATGTCGCCTGAGCTGTCCTTTCTCCTGGGGCTAGATCTAAGATAAGGATGCATAGAGCATTGTGGTTCTTTTGAGGTTGGCCAATACATGCCAGTACAGACTTATTACATAGCTTTTTGTAATCTAACCCACCCTTCAATTACTTAATCACTTACTTTTTTTGTTAAAAACAGAGGTTTCAGCATCAACTGTTTCTGTGGTTTTGAATGGATTTGTCACCTCAACCACATCATTTTGCTTAACACATGGGGATATGTTCTCTAAGTGTGGTACAAAAGCAAAATTGTAACTTCTATCCATTTACTATCCCTTAAACATGGAATTCGCTGTTGTCAGGTCAAGCTTGGAAAAAACTAATAGGAAGTGCAAACATATTAATATCCCTTATTACAACTTTACCAGTGCTGGGAGAAAATATCTCCTAGGTTCATATAAGAATGTTAACAACCTACAAAGAACTGAAAAGGATTGTGGAACAAATGTATAAATGTACATTGAGGAAAATAAGTATTTGGCACACTGATAATTTTGTACGTTTTCCACCCTACAAAAGAACAGAGTTCTGTCATTTATCTTGTAGATCACTTAAACTTTGAGAGACAGAACCTTAAAAAAAACAGAAAATCCCATTGTAGGATTCTTAAATAGTAATTTATTTATTGCATGAAATGGGTATTTGATCACCTACCAACCAGCAAGAATTCTGTCTCTCTTAGTGCTGTAAGTTTTTCTTTAAGAAGTTCCTCCTACTCTGCACTCAATACCTGTATTAATTGCACCTGTTAGAACTCGTTGCCTGTATAAAAAAAATACCTGTCCCCACACTTAAAGGGAACCAGTCATCAGAAGTTTTTTCATGACCCAGTGTGGTGGCATCATCTAGAAGTTAGGTGTATAAAGTCAGAGAGGTGGAGAGTTTAACATTAAAGTTAAAGTGTAACCGTCATTTCAAAAAACTTTTGATATTTTCAGGGCCGATTCTAGCTTTTTTGCTGCCTGAGGCGAAAACTGAAATGCTGCCCCCTCCCCCCCTTTAAAAAAAAAAATAAAATCCTAGCCCTGATCTCCTTCTATATACCGCCCACTGAATGTACATACGCAACTTAACACTAGCGCTGTGTTTACTAACATAGCACTAGTGTACAGAGGTGGGTCTTGGCACGATCACGTATACGTTTCTATGGAAACGCATGTGATCGGTAACCAGAACCCGGTCTCTTGCAATAAAACAATACAAAACTAAATTAATTTAAATAGTAATAGAAATTAAATAGTATTTACACTAAAAGTACATAAATACGCGAAACATTCTATCTGTACATATATATATATATATATATATATATATATATATATATATATATATATGTACATACTTACTTACTTACTACATTAACATTCCACATTAATAGACATTTTTAATCTATACATACATCAGCCATATACCGTATATACTCGAGTATAAGCCGACCCGAGTATAAGCCGAGGCCCCTTATTCTACCACCAAAAATTGGGAAAATCTATTGACTCGAATATAAGCTGAGGGTGGGAAATGCATTGGTCACAGCCCCCCCCCCCCCCAGTATATAGTCAGCCAAACCCCTGTAGTATATAGCCTACCAGCCCCTGTAGTATACAGTCAGCCCCTGTAGTATAAAGCCTGCCAGCCCCTACGCCAGTATATAGCCATCCAGCCCCTGTAGTATATAACCTGCCAGTCCCTACGCCAGTATATAGCCATCCAGCCCCTGTAGTATATAACCTGCCAGTCCCTACCCCAGTACATAGCCATCCAGCCCCTGTAGTATATAACCTGCCAGCCCCTGCCCCAGTATATAACCTGCCAGCCCCTGCCCCAGAATATAGCCATCCAGCCCCTGCCCCAGTATATAGCCATCTTGCCCCAGTATATAGCCATCCAGTCCGTGCCCCAGTATATACCCATCTAGCCCATGCCCTACCTTTGTATAGCCTGCCAGCCCCCGTGCACCAGTATATAACCATCACCTACCCCGTAATGCAGACGCCCCCCGATCTGTTATACCTAAAAGACCGCGTTATGTAGCCCCTACCCTGCCCGTTATACAGACATTAGATTAAAAAAAAAAAAAACTCACCTCTCCGGCGCCCCGGCAGGTCTTCTGTGTGATGCATCAGTCAGCGGCAATCCCGTGCAGCGCGCACCTCTGACGTCAGTGGCCGCCGCTGACATCAGTGTGTGTGCCGGCTACCGCTGACAACAGAGCCTGCGACGTCACAGGGACCTGCCGGGGCGCCGGAGAGGTGAGGGTTTTTTCTTTGTTTATTCTTTCACTCGAGTATAAGCCGAGTTTGGGCTTTTCAGCACATTTTTTGTGCTGAAAAACTCGGCTTATACTCGAGTATATACGGTATTTGAAATAAACCACTACTCCTATAATGAATCATGACTTACCCATTTTTCTTCAGAGGATCTTACTGGTACATCAGCAGGTGGTAGATGGAGGGGTCAAAAGGGTAACTGAGGGGGTCAAAAATAAGTAAGCAGGAGGACCATACACAGCATCACATACCGCAGGCAGCAGCATACACACCGCATCATACACACACTGAATATACATGCAGCATACACACAGCAGGCAGCAGCATACACAGCATTAGATACAGCATCATATACAGCAGGCCGCAGCATACACTCCGCATCATACACACACTGAATATACATGCAGCATACACACAGCAGGCAGCAGCATACACAGCATCAGATACAGCATCATACACACAGCATATACATGCAGCATCATATACAGCAGGCAGCAGCATACACAGCATCAGATACAGCATCATACACACAGCATATACATGCAGCATCATATACAGCAGGCCGCAGCATACACTCCGCGTCATACACACACAGCAGACAGCAGCATACACAGCATCATACACACACAGCATATACATGCAGCATACACAGCATCAGATACAGAATCATACACACAGCATATACATGCAGCATCATATACAGCAGGCCGCAGCATACACTCCGCATCATACACACACAGCAGGCCGCAGCATACACTCCGCATCATACACACACAGCAGACAGCAGCATACACAGCATCATACACACACAGCATATACATGCAGCATACACAGCATCATACACACACAGCATATACATGCAGCATACACACAGCATCACATACAGCAGGCCGCAGCATACACTCCGCATCACACACACACAGCAGCATACACAGCATCATACACACACAGCATATACATGCAGCATACACACAGCATCACATACAGCAGGCAGCAGCATACACAGCATCACAAACATGAGGAAGCAGCATACACAGCATCATATACACACAGCATATACATGCAGCATCACATACAGTAGGCAGCAGCATACACAGCATCGCACACAGCAGGCAGCAGCATACACAGCATCATACACACAGCAACATGCACAGCATCATACACACAGAATATGCATGCAACATACACACAGCAGCATATACACAGCATTATACACAGCATACATACAAAACAGCATACACAGCAGCATACACACAGCAACATGCAGCATACCTGTAGCTTACACACAGCAACATGCACAGCATACACCCAGCATACACCCAGCAACATACCTGTAGCTTACACACAGCAGCACACATAGCTGCTGATGAAGTTCAGGAGCTCTGAGCTGGTGGGCGGAGCTTGCTCATCGGAGCTTCTACAGCAGGAGCACAGAGCTCAGCGGAAGATCCTTTCTGGCTGCCCGGCTGTGGTGGAGCAGCAGCAAAGTGATAACTCTCCATCTGACTGCTGCTCCACCAGCCAGTGAAGCCTCTGCACAGGCTTCCCGTCTGACCCTTCTCCTTCATCAGCCCATCGGGAGCCAGCCTTCCCCCTCCTCCTGCCAGCAGCGCTGCTGTTCATGTGCGGACCTGCCGCTGCCTCGATTCCTCACAGTAGCGCTGATGGAGGACACAGGCGGCGTTTGATGATGTCATGCCGCCAGCGTCCTCCATCAGCGCTACTGTGAGGAATCGAGGCAGCGGCAGGTCCGCACTGCTTGTGGGTGATTCGGGCGAGTGCCCAAATCACCTACAGCTGTTTCGCCGCCTGCCTCAGGGCTCCGCATCTGCCGCCTGCCTCAGGGCTCCGCATCTGCCGCCTGAGGCGAAATTTTCATCTCGCCTCATGGCAGATGCGGCCCTGGATATGTTGTAGAGCAGGTAATTTTAAGCCCTTTTGCAATTGGATTAGTTACCCGCATCTTGCTCTTTCCTCTTGTATTCTGCAGACTTCCCCTAGATGGCAGTGACTGCTCAGATAGCTGTTACTATGGACATTCCGTCTTCATAAAGAAGACTACGGAACAGGAGACTCGCCCCCATGCACTCAGCTAATCACCTCATGGCTCAGTGCTGCAGCAGCCATATGCAGGGAGAAGCCCTAAGTAATGTAATAACCAAGCACCTTCATCTTCTCTCTCCTCAGCTTCCTTACACTTGTGTATACACACATTATCCACATAGACAGAAACTGCAGCCCCCCTCCCCCCATCACCTTACACTCCACAGAAAGTGGCAGGAGACAACCTCCAAGTCTACAAGCTGTGCCCTCATGTGCTGTGCAAGAGTGTTCCTTAGATAGACAGATAGACATGGATAGATATGATATAGATAGGATATACATAGATAGATAGGAGATGGAAAGATAGGTAGGAGATAGGAGGGATAGATAAAAAGGAGATAGATAGAAAAATATGAGAGAGATAGATAAATGGATACTAGATAGATAGATAGCTATGGCGTGCTTGTGATGAGGTGACAGGAGGAAGCCCCGCCCTCCATCTTGCTGATTGTAGTTATTTGAGAGCTGGAAACCCTGATTGCTATGGGCCAAAAAAGGTACTAAATGAGGACCGAGAGGCAAAATATTTTGAGGAATGATTCCCAGGGACACCTGGAGCAGAATTATGTATTTTAGGTTTTTTTTTTTGCTCAGAATGACGGTTACACTTTATGCTCTCCCTGCCTCTGAAAACCTCCTCCCATGTGGTTGTGCCTTGAGATCATGCGCCAGACTTCAGGAGATCTGATCAGTGATGTCCATGGATGCAGGACCATCGATTACGGTGAAGGGAGGATTTTAAGACAGGGGAAGCTTGACTTCATAAAACCAATTTAGATCTCACTTCAAAGTTGATTTTCTGGATGATGCCACCACACAGGGTCATGAAAGAAACATCATCTAGAAGCTGCTGAGCTGCTTGTCAACATATTGCTAGTGGTTTATTAAGCCGATTTCTGATGTGTTCTCTTTAATCAATCAAGCTCCAACCTCTCCACCGTGGGCAAGAGCTACACAAGGGCACCAGGGACAGAATTGTAGACCTGTACAAGGCTTGGATGGGCAACAGGGCAAAAGGCAAGCAGCTTGGTGAGAAGTGAGAAGTTTTGGCACAATTATTAGAAAATGGAAGAAACACAAGACTGTCGATCTTCCTTAGTCTTTGGTTCCATGAAAGATCTCATCTCTTGGGGGTAACCATTTTTCTGTGAAAGGTGTCAGCCAAGAGCTACACAGGAGGACCTGATTAATCATCTGAACCAAAGATTACTGTTGGTAACACACTAGGCTGCAATGGATTAAAATGCTGCAGGGCAGCAAGTTCCCATTGCTCACCATAGTACATGTGCAGATCTTTTTTAAGTTCTCTTATGACCATCTGGATGATCCAGAGGAGGCATGGAAGAATGTAATGTGGACAGATGTGACCAAAATAGAACTTTCTTATGTCAACTCCACTCGCCTTGTTTGGCAGAAGAAATAAGTGTACAACCGTAAGAACACCTCCCAACTGTGAAGTATGAAGTTGGAAGCATCAGACTTTCAGGTGCTTTTCTGCAAAAGGGATGAAATGACTGAACCATGTTGGAGGAAGGATGGGGCCATGTATCATGAGGTTTTGGCACACAACCTCCTTCCTTAATTTAGAGGACTGATATAGGTTGTGGCTGGGTCTTTCGAAATACACTGCCAGTGCAACTCAGGAGCGGCTCTGTAAGAAGCATTATTGAGTCTTAGAGTGGCCTAGCCAATGTCTTAGTTAGACCTGAACACAATTAAAAATCTTTGAAGGGAGCTGAAATTCAATGGGGGACATTTATCAGGATGTGTATACCAGTTTTTTGGCATACAAGCCCTGAAATAACTGCAATTACCAGCGAACGGCTACTAATTGCCCTGCGACTGTGAATGAGCTGTAGCCTGCGGACCGACGAACAGGCCTGAAAGTTTACAAGCTATATCGCAATTGTAGGCTAGACAGGACCTCCTGGTGGTGTTAGACCCCACATATATCTCTTGTTGCATTCATATTCAGTCCTTACTTCTTTTTTCCTATTTTTGTAAACTCCTCTGATGATTTTTTTCCTTCTTTTTCTCACAGGCCTGTAACATTGAGATGTAGAAATGGAGCTTTTATATTCCCATCACTTGTGTAATAGTTCAGGTTTTGTAGGTGACAGTACATTTTAAAGAGTATGAAAATATATGAAAATTTAATGAAAAGCCTGTATTGACCAAATTTGAATGTATAACATGGAAAGGCTAATGCTGCAAATAGAAGCTTCTATAGGAAATAGTTTTCATTTTTCCATTTTACCATTGACATGCTCTCTGTGGGGGGCCGCGATCACCTCCATCTATTCGGTTATAAGTGCACAGACGCATCTGTGTTGGAGCAGTCCAGCTATTTCTATGATGGATGTAACGTTCAGGTTTTAAATATATGCACAAGGATTTATTATGTATAAAACCATCATCAGAAAGAGTCTTATTGGGTCACCCCCCTCCCCCCATGATCTGTGTAATAAATTATTAGCTTTAGTTGGAATGTTCTCTGTTTTCCATTTTTATAAATTTATTTACCTATTGCTGACATGACAGGGGCCAGCGGGTTGAGGCTGCCTACCGATGACAAGAACGGCTTGCATTTTCCCAGTGATATACTGCTGCCCGCCATGAATGCTTATATATGTAAACCTTCTAAAGCCAAGATCAGAAATGATGGCATCTGCTTTAACACTTTCATCACTGTTCTGCCTCTTGCAAGGAGACACCTGAAGGGTTAAGTAGATGGGACCGTCCTTGAATGGAATCTCGTTACCGTGAAAGCCTTTTTAGCATTGATTTCATAACAGTCTTAATTTAATAGATCCGTCATTACCGAGAAGTCCTGGGAGTCGGGCCTAGCTTTCCAGGTCACCGACCTTTTAATTACAAACCTTGCTCTGATGGTCAGGTTATCGACTGGATGGCTTCCAGCTTGCCTGGCCTCGGGATGCAAATGCTAACTCTGCACCCTCCTCCCATGTCCCCTGGTTTAACAAAAAAAGAAAATTATAGGGTTTTTGACAGAGCAGGCTGAGCACACTGCTTCCCCTCATCATTTTCCAGATGCTGACTTGCAGTCATAGTGTCCCTCCTCATCTCACACCGGCCAACCTCCTAGTCACACGAGACTTGGCACTTCTATAGATGAGACTGGCCCCCTATTTTACTGGCCCAGATCATGTGTATCTCCTTCTTTGGAGTTTGTGAAGATATTTGCACTATGGCTCAAAAGTTTGGGGTCACTCAGACAATTTTGTGTTTTCCATTAAATCTCATACTTTCATTTTTTAAATGAGTTGCAAAATGAATAGAGAAAATGCTTATAGTCCAGACATTGAACTAGTGAATTTTTTTTTTTCATGTGAAATAATCATTTTCTCCTTCAAACTTTGCTTTTATCAAAGAACGCTCCCTTGGATGCAATCACATCATTGCAGACCTTTGGCATTCTAGCTGTTAATTTTTTGAGGTAATCTGGAGATATTCCCACCCATGTTTCCAGAAGCCCCTCCCATAAGATGGATGGGCTTGCTAGGCACTTTTTGTGTACAATCAAGCTGCTCCCACGACAACTTAATGGGGCTGAGTTCTGGTGACTGGTCCGGCCACTCCATTACAGATAGATACCAGCTGCCTGCTTCTTCCCTAAAAAGTTCATGCATAATTGGGTGGTGTGCTTTAGGTCATTGTTCTGTTTTAGCATGAAATTGGCGCCAATTAACCGCTGTCCACAGGGTATGGCATGGTGTTGCAAAATGGAGTGATAGCCTTCCTTATTCAAAATCCCTTTGACCTTGTATAAATCTTCCACTTTACCAGCATCAAAGCATCAGACCATTACATGACCTTTATCGTGACCTTTATGGCGTCAGCCATTTTCCAGCATCTTTTCAGTTGTACTGCGTGCGGCTCACAGATGTTCTTCTGTGTGATCCAAAAACCTCAAACTTAGCTTCATATGTCCACAACACTTTTTTTTCAAGTCTTCCTCTGTCCAATGTCTGTTTTTTTGCCCATATTAATCTTTTCCTTTTATTAGCCAGTCTCAGATATGGCTTTTTTGCCACTCTGCCCAGGTACTATTTAATGAAGCTGCCAGTTGAGGACCCTGTTTGGACTCTCTTATGAGGGAGTAGTACACAACGTTGTAGGAAATCTTCGGATTCTAGGCAATTTGTCGCATAGAATGGCCTTCATTTCTAAGATCAAGAATAGACTGTACAGGTTTCCAAATTCTACTTAAACAACTACGGTGATCATCTTATATCTGTTATCTATGGCCTTGTTCCTTTAAAAAGCTGCTTTTAAAATTATGCTAATGAGCAGAATGGGCTGAGGGAGCAGGGAAAGGGTGAGAGTTTCCTGTGAATCTGCAGCATGGAGGGGCTCTGGTAACACCCTCAGGAGTCCTTGTGGCTCATGAACTTAATTTTGAAAGTTTATTTTAGAAGGAAGGAGGCCATGGATAACAAATATAAGAAGATTACCACAATCACAGTGTCTGATCTAGAAGTGCTCCTGGTTTATCATGCTTGATGGTAGATTTCCTTTAGAAAAGTAAGCAAATTGGTCATTGTTTTTACTTATAAAAGGTAACTGAATTTACCATGGAACATAAATAAGATAACTTTTGCAAAGCAAGTACAGAGATACTAATATATATATATATATATATATATATAATATATTAGAGAGAGAGAGAAATTGCTCAATTTTCTGGAACGGGGTTTTCATTTTTGCCAGGACCCCTAACTTGTCAGGGCTTGTTGTTGTAAAGGCCTGTAGTTTTCCTTTGTACAGCCTGTGGGTTCATAGTCTTTTAATCACTTTTACGATATTAAAAGACTTATAAGATCTTATAAGGATAAGATAAGGCAATTCAGCAATTATTTTTTACTTTATTTTTTACATATTTTTTTTTCACCATTATGAAATTACTTTATTCCACAGGAAGCTAGTATTGTAGTGGGAATATCTTCTGTGGCCATGTCTCTTTGACAACACTTTCTGTAATTGCACTTGCAGATGAGAGTTTTCATAGGGAACTTTATTTGAACTAATTAGCTCCTTAATTTTATTTATTTTTAGGAAAATCTCTATGAAGCAGCAGTTACTCCCACAGTGCCAAATAATAATAATTTTCTCAGTTATAGGGACCTTCCCTCCCAGAGCTTCCATAGCAGGGATGGTCCTCATCCTTACTATTGTGTCACAGTGAGGAGTCCTGTCCCACGATGTCACACTTACACCAATGCAGTGGGGTAGTATGGAAACAACATAATGATGTCAGCTAGCAGTGAACTCAGTGCTATGTCTTAAAGGGATGTGCTAACTATTAAGATTGTGGTCCGTATTATAATACATATCACAGATCTGATAAAATAAATCAATAGCGAACATAAAAGGGAAAGCTGAGATTTATTGTCTATTTTTTATTTAAAACAAACAGAATGCATTTTTTGTGCATTGGCTTTTCTTGAGTTATGGGGAATGGAGGTGATGTTTGGAGAAAGGAAGATTCAGTGCAGTTACCGCCCCCTCTTTAGCTGCCGCTCACAGATTTTCTGTCCAGACAGTGAAAAATGAGCCTGTTGACAGAAATGTTGTCATGTAGCCACGTACACTGACAAACACCACAAACAAAGCTCCAGCATTGATCCCCTTTCCCCAGGAAAGAATAAGGGAACAGAAAAATATTTACTAAAGGATCAAGTCACAGACCCCCCCAATGTCATTTGTCACAAAATCACCATTCCCTTTTCCATCAACTCCAGATGATTTCAGCCTGTCTCCATTCTGATCACTTTTCCCAATTAATTTTTTTTTTTTTAATCGTTTTTCCGTAAGGTTGACATTTTTGTTATTTCTTCACTTTTTGCCATTACACTTAACACTTAAAAATGGGTTATTCAGGCACATCTTCAATTATGAACCCAGACAAACTTCATCAGACCTGCAGCTTTTCCACAGGGGGTTACATATCAGACCTCTTTTTTCCCCCTTTATGATGTCATCGTAGGGCCTGGCATTGCAGCCCCATGTAATGATGACATAAATGGGGGGGTGAGAAGGACAAGGAGTTTGCACATGTGACCTGCTGATGGATCGTCTGGGAGCTGCTGCTGGGTGGTACTACTGATAGTATCGTAGTTCATCAATAGCAGACTGAAGAAGGTTCCTCTGTGTCCTGCAACAACAACAGATAGCGGACCCGGAAGTCCAGCTAGCTTCTCTGTTTAGTAGCTGGACTGAAAAAATTATTCCCTGAAAGGGACACTCACATTGAGCAGCTGAATGCTAGCGGATCCCATGATGTCCCTGAGATTCCCCTTGTATGAGTATAGGGGGTTGGGTGGCATGTAGGGAAGACTGTTCTTCACCTTTAGTCCAAAAAAAAGAGTACACTCACATTTCCCTTGGCAGGTCTGGATGTTGGGGTTCTCCAAAGCAGGTGCTGCAACGGCGTCTGGCAAGTAGAGTAATCCAAGGAAAAAACTGTGGTAGCCGGAGCACATGTTATAAATTCAAAACATCGCTTTATTAAATATCCATTTAAAAAGCACAAATTAAGTGCATGGACGGTGCAGGTTACAGAGGCAAAAAAACCTACGCGTTTCAGCTCACTGCGGAGCCTTAATCATGGTATGCACTGCAACATTAAAAACAAACCTTTAAACCCTAAGGTACACCTGAACAATTAGTGGCTGCCAACATCACATCCGGCAACATAGGCGTCGACACAACAGTTAACTTGTATAAAGTTTACAAAAGTTAACTTGTATAAAGTTTACAAAAAATGTAGACATAAATATATAGAAGATATATCAAAGATACATACACTTGTCCTCATAAGAGTTGTTAGTAAATATATGACAGGTCATCCGGCAACATAGGCGTCGACACAACAGTTAACTTGTATAAAGTTTACAAAAAATGTAGACATAAATATATAGAAGATATATCAAAGATACGTACACTTGTCCTCATAAGAGTTGTTAGTAAATATATGACAGGTCATCCTGCAACATAGGCGTCGACACAACAGTTAACTTGTATAAAGTTTACAAAAGTTAACTTGTATAAAGTTTACAAAAAATGTAGACATAAATATATAGAAGATATATCAAAGATACATACACTTGTCCTCATAAGAGTTGTTAGTAAATATATGACAGGTCATTCTTAAAATTCATGCCATGAGGATACCTGGAATTTAGTGCGAGGATCCAAAAAGCCTCCCTCCTGAGGAGGAGTTTTCTCCAATTGCCTCCCCTTAAGGGTCGATTAACATGTTCAATGCCAAAGAAGGAGAAACCACAAAGGTTCTTATTGTGTGTCTCTATAAAGTGTTTGGCAGCTCCTGAGGCATTGACGTCTCCATTCTTTATGCTAGTTAAATGTTGAGCTATCCTTGTTTTTAACTTCTGTATTGTGCATCCAACATAAATAATGGAACAACATGTGCAACGAATGATGTACACCACGTATTGTGTGTTGCAGTTGATGAAGGTTTTTATCTTTCTACTGGCACCCGTGTCAGTTGTGAATTCTACTGTTTTGTTGGCTGCAAAAACACAAACATTACATCTATTACCTCCACATTTAAAAAAAACCTGTCATCGACAGCCAACTGTGGGGTTTAACATTCATATTGGGGACACTAGGCGACAAAATGTTGCCAAGCGTTTTACCACGCTTGGCGTTCTTCACCTTTAGACCTCATGCACACAACTGCCTGTAGAGCTGCCCAAACTGTGATCAGTTCAAGGCCCCATAACCTTGTATTGTGTCCACGGCCCACATGTGCACACAGTTTTGCCTTCTTCTTGGTGGGGTGTGAACACCAGTAGACGACCTTTGACTTTGTCTCCTATATCAACTGTAAAGACCTGAATCTAGTTTTCACTTTTGAATTTGGTGGTGAAACACTTACCTTTCTGGATGTTAGACTTCTTGGTAACCCCACAGCTGACACTATTCACACTGTCCACAGAAGGGGTGTAACCTTTGATGTTCTTCCTACATATACCGGCTTACTGCCTTTTTACATTATAGGTATGAATAAGGACCTTTTGGTAGGGTCCGAAACGGGTCACCTGCTTTTTCCCAATAAAAGTTTTTATTTTTACTTGCCTTGCCTGATGCAAATGGATCCTCTGCGGTTTACCATTTACTCCTTGTCTACGTGACTGGACTACCACCAACGTGGCACTGGGTTTATGAACTATTCGACCCGCGGGTGACCGGACACGATTTCAGATGTATATTTTTTTGTTTTGTTTTCATTTTTGCCTTCCATTATACTTCTGCTATTAATATTGGAAAAAAAGACACATGTTCCTGTCATATATTTTTCTGCTATTTGATAACAGAAGGGAAAACGGAATTCAGATGTGAAGTGTGATGCTTATCATACATCAGCGCATCGTACACTGGCGTACAATTCTGCACCAAGTCTTGCCTGTGCTATTATTGTTATTAATTATTATTGTACAATTGTGCTATTGTCAGCGACGGTTCAGACCTATCAGGATAGGGCCTAACAGTGATGAGACCCCCACAGATCACGAGAACTGGGGGTCAGATGGGGTCCAATGGGGGTACATCGTACCCCGTCTGACCCCCAGTTCTCGTGATCTGGAATTGACAGAGATGGCAGAGTATGGCGCTCAGCAATTTCCGGCAGCTTCAAAGAGATGATCGGGGGCATCTTGGCCATGTGTGACCGGCTGCTCCACTCATCTCAGGGAGCAAAGAGGAGTCAGACGATGGTACAGTGGGAAAAACCTCTTTAATAGGTTATTCCTTCATTAATCCATCATTTAACCCCTTACTGCTTTTTATCGTGTTTCGTTTTTTTAACTCACCCCTTCTTTCAAAAGCCAGAACTTTTTATTCTTCCATTTGCAAAGCTGTTCTCTAATTTGCAGTGGTTGTGGATAGGGGATAGTGTGTAATGTGGGAAGCTGGAAGAAAATTCCAAAGGCTAAGAAAATTAAACGCATGCACCATTCTCTTACTGTTCTTATGGCTTTCGCTGTATGGTCCAGTGACGCATCCCATTTTTTTCTTTTGGGTCAATTTGGTAAATGCAGAATAACAGGTGTAAGGAGTCTGCTGATCAACTTCTCAAAGTCCTTCGATCATATACCAATTCTCAGGCCCTCCACCTTGCTTTACACTGCAGTTCAGCTTGTATAATCAATACCATTGAGAGCTGTGTTCTGTGGTAACAAAATAATTCTAAATACCCCTTGTAAGAACAAATTGGAAATAATAACAAAGTTGAAGCCTTTTCAGCAACTACTTGAAGGAATATATAGTATTTCCATAAAATACTAGCATGTGTTATTTAAGCCATTGAATTTTTTTTTTTTTTAATAATGCATTAAAATATAGTAGAAAGAACCTTATGACATGTATCTGTTCACTTGTGATTGACACTGTCTACATAGACACTGCTTAGGGACTATAAGCCAATATCAGCTGCTTCTATTAGCCATAATGGTCTCCTGGTGGCAATATAGCATACGACTGACTGGTGGAGTATAGGTGAAGGCATTAACCTATATGCCCTGCACATTGTAGCTGCCCAACCTGGGTTAGCAGTCCTGCTCATTGGTGACCTTAGGATATCACATTCACTGGGGGGTCTTTATCCCTTGTCCCTGCCCATACTGCAAAACATCTTTCTATTTTCAAGTCCATTACTTGCTGGAAGGTTTGGGTTCCCAGTGGAAGGAGAGATGATAAATCTATGTGTGTGTGTTTTTTTTTCTTTAAAGATAGAGAGATTAGTTTATGAGTGCGGGGGGCAGGAGGGCTGCCCCCTGAGACGAGTATTTACACCAGATACACACACGCGCCTGCTCTTATGTCTCTATTAGGATGAGAATAGATACAGGGACTCAGCTGGGCCCTGGTTGTTGCATCAGGGTCTGTGCAGCTCATCTGGTCCAGGTGTTGCATCAGTATGCCAGGACTCAGCGGAATGACATTGCTTCATGCTCTGCTCCAAGGGGAGGACACGGAGCTGCTCTGTAATGAAGCCTGTGCTGAGGACCATTACCCAGTGCTGCATTAACCCATGCTTTAGATTAGCCCTATACATGTCCCTCTGGCAAGAAAAGGACATATCTAAAAGTGATGGGAACACAGGTCCTGCACCGCTGTGGAATCCCCCTACCCTCCCCAGCAAGTTGTGCTGAGATCCATGGGCAGACGGCTATCATTTGAGGACCATCACAGGGAAAATAAGATTAACATTGATGTCACAGGGCTGTCTGCTTGCTTACTTGGACAAAATGGACCTCCAGGAAAAGAGAAGCTGCTTGTAGTCACTCTATCTTCGGGGTCTTATGTATAGCAGGCCATTTAGTAATGCACAGCTCCCCAAAAGGGGGTAGGGAATGTTTTTTTCCTCTAATAGCATGCCCCCTGCTATGGGATAGCCCTCCTAGCACACCTAGATACAGAATTAGTATTCATTTCCCTATATACTAGACTGTAGTGATGTGTGGCTGGCTTCCATTCTTGCTTTGTGCTATGGGGAGTAGCTGATGACACCACAGCATGGTGTTGCACTTGCTCCTCAACACGTGGGTTACTATCGCCAGCTGTTTTTTTCTCGGAGCTTCATGCACTGGGAGACCAGACAGCAATTTAACAGAACCCAATGTACAGAGTTGGGTTGTCATTCTGTACATAGATGTAAAAAATAATTAAAACCAAAAGCCTCATCTTATTCCACATATATCAACCTCATTTCGGGTTCCAAGGAAAAAAAAGGTTTTTTTACAGCCACATCTAAACTATCTTTAATTGTGTAAAATGTGTGATACATACAAACTGGCCTTCATTACGCTTGATAGGGTTGTTATACCGGTAATGTAATCGTATAAACACCACTCCACATTTCAGGGCAAATTTGACTTTCCGGACTCTTGGAGAGCTGAGTTTATCCACATGCAGGTGGAACTTAAGCTACAAGAGTTGGATTTTTTAATATTCATAAAAGTCGTTCAGTCCTATATGCTTTGCACAGGACAAATTACTGGTCATTTTTGTACCAAAAAGCTTTATAAAGTCATTGAAAATTAAAATGTTTCAAAAATTGAAATTCCTCTCTTATGTAAATTTGCTGCATTTTTGATCATTGTAAAAATATAACTCTTGTTAGATGAAGGATATATATATATGTGTGTGTGTGTGTATATACAGAGCTCCCTGCTGCCATACAAGGGGGAGGGGTGTAAAACCCATAAACAATGTGATATATAATATTTTTCCCTCGCCCCTTTTAAATAAATACCGATCAGCTTTATGTTCAGAGACAATAGGAGCCGTTGGCTTAAATTTGCAGTTTACAGTATTTATGGCTGTAATATGAAGGTGCTGGCATCGTAATTTCATGCCCCAATGAGAAGAGCAAGGTCGAGGAGAATGCCTCTATCCACATCTGCTAACACACTAACTCATAAACAAGAGCCGTCTGTATCAGGTAGCACAGAATACGCTCGCCTAATGAAATACAGCACAGCTTTCCATTACTGTTAGTTTTTACTGTGTCGTCATTACGTGTAATTTATGTTTAAAAAATTCAATTTTATACAGGGCTCTGGGAAATAGGGGTCTTAAGGGTCAGCCGGGGACTTTTAACGGCTCTCTCGCCCTGCATGCTCTCCCAACTCAACCTTAACCCTCTCATTACCACCGCTGCTGCCTCCGGCACCTCGCCCTGAGGTTTTATAAAAGGGGGGGGGCGTGGTACGGCGTGACTCAAACATTAAAACCCATCCAATTGTGGGTAATGTGGGGGTAAATGGATAATGAGGTAGCGACATTATTCATCCTTTCTAATGCAGCGAAGTTTAGGTTGACGAAATGAAGTTTTGAGTTATTCCATGCAGATGTAGCAGAGCTTAGTGAGGATATTATGATATTATGATGTATGATCTATAGATTTTCATAGTACACCAGGCAGACGAAGTGTTACATTATTATTAATGATTAAAAATGTGTGAATAATATAGCAATTCCAGCTCTCCTACATGTGTACGATGGAGCCATTGACCTATAGACATAGGAGCGGGGCAGGAAAAAGGTGCTAAGGTTTTAGGAGCCAACATATCTTGCAATAAAAGATTGCTGACACCCGGCTGGGACTAATATGGCTGATGTCAAAGTCAGTGAGGCCATCCCAAAAGCCATGTAATTGGCAAACGACCAGCGGGTATTGACAGAACTAATGGTTTCCATTTTCTGTGGAACTACCTAAAAAAATTCTCAATTTCTATGTAGTAATGTGCGATCTATCTCCTGAACTATGATGTCACACAGCTCAGTTTTAGACTTATGTATATTTACAAGACTATGTAAAAGACAACTTTTCCAGTCGTAACGAAGATTTAAGTGAAAGCTTCTCTGTGGTTGGTTGCAATAGGTAACCGTTCTGCAGAGTGGTGTCACGTGGCAGACACTGCACTTTATTGAGCTCCTATAATGCAGGGGCAGTTATTTTACCCTACATCTGACTTTTGGGCAAAGCCAACGCTTTCCTTAGTACAAGACTCTGATCAAGCAGGGCATGCAAGTGATTGTGGCATTATGCTTTATTTTCTGAGGACTACTTCTATAGAAAAAGAGATATATACTTTTTAAAGAGTTTTATTATACTTAATTAAGGAAAAGAATGTTAGAAAGGTATCTACTTTGGGTTTGGCGGTCTGTGTTCTGCTGTCTTGGCAGGACGCCATAGTCGCCTCTAAGAGCAAACAGAATATCAGGCGCAACCTTATTATTGTACTGCTGCATACATGGGGCCAACCCCCCCATTGAACCTTATTTCTGTGGAGTCTTCACATTGGGGTATATAGAAACTCAAACCGAATGAAAAGTTTTCAGTTAATGGAAGACGAACAGAACCTGCTGAATGCAGGTGTGAACTGAGCCTTACAATGTGATAACATTGCTGGTAATAACATTACCGTGGCTTTGATTTATGTTTGCAAATGCCTTTATGCTTCGAATCAGTGTAATATTTTTGAACCAGGTCTATATTGGTGAAGGATAGTATAAAATATTGTAAAGAGAAGTAAATTCCCATGTGTTGTATGAAGGCATCTGCGTTGTGTAAGAAGCTTTTGCCATCCTAAGGTTGATGGTTACTGTGTGACTGCCAGGCATCTCGCTCTGCCGAGTCCTTGCCTTGTGTCCCCTCGGTGTCTCGCAGATTATTCAGCTCAGATAGCAATCAACTGGGAGACGCGTGTGTCTAATTTGCATTAGATTATTCGAAACAAAAAAAAAATCTGCATTAGTCAGGCTGGTGATAAACAACGGCAAGGAGTTTATAATATCAGCCAACGCTGCAACGTCCTTCTCCCTCGGACGATCTGCTCTTGTTAACCTCTTGTCATCTGTCTGTTGGGGGGATAGAGGGTTGATACAGGTTTCATGTCCTGTGAAATACATATGTACAGTCAGGTTACTAAATATTCTCAGTGAATGCTGAGACAACATTTATTGTAGAATTGACTTGTGGCATGTTTTATGTGTGTTAGATATATTCATTTAATATTCCCTTGTTGTAGGAATGGATTTCTCTATAGGCCTACATAAGTCCTTCAAAAACAACTTCCTGACATTAAAATGATCCAAGTTTTTAGATTTCTTTTACTTCGTATTATACATTTTTACTCTAGGACACATGGGTTTATAACAATAATAGTAATTATATTCTTTTACATAGGAGATGTATTATAATAGTTTTATTCTTGTACATAGGGGGCAATATTATAGTAGTTATAGTCTCATACATAGGGGGAAGTATTATAGTATTTATATTCTACCACATACCAATACTATAGCAGTTATATTTTACCACATAGGAATCAGCATTATATTAATTATATTTTCCTACATATGGGGCAGTATTATAGTCTTTATATTCTTGTAAGTAGGGTCAGTATCATACATAAAGGAATAGAATAATAGTTGGACTCCTGTGCATAGGGGGTAGTATTATAGTAGTTATATTCTTCTATGTAAAAGCAGTAATATTCATCTTAATTGGAAGCAATGCTATTGGAGTTAATGTATTACTTTTGAACATAAGGGGAGTATTTTTGTAGTTATATTGTCCTTGGTGATTGTATTATAATAGTTACATTCTTGTACATAAGATGATATACTAATTATATTTGCGCCCATAAGGGCAGTATTAGAGTCTTCTACATGTAGGACAATATTGTAGTAGTTTAAGGGGTTGGCCACTTTCAGTAAATAATTGATATTATTTGTGTAATGAAAAGTTATACAATTTCTCAGTATACTTTCTGTATCAATTCCTCATGGTTTTCTAGATCTCTGCCTGCTGTACTTCTGTAGAAAGCTTCTCTAGTTACTTCCAGTGGATATAATCTGTCCATGTGTGTGGTGGACAGGCAGGTGCACGGGCTGTTACACTGAGAGTAATAGGAGTTATGTGATAACAACAGCTCCTGCACCTGCATGTCTATCACATCACCACACATAGATTCTATCCATTGGAAGTAAACTTAGAAGCTTTCTAGAAGCAAAGCAAGCAGAGATCTAGAAAGCGGTGAGGAATTGATAAAGAAAGTATATTGGAAAATTGTAAGTGGACAACCCCTTAAGTTCTGCTGGAATTCTGTTGAGGTTACAGTTACGGACCATTGCTTTTTCAACTAATGCATGCTTCTAATTTTCATGCTACTACTTTTTATTGCTGCTGTTTTAGAAAATCATTGGGATGAGAACCTATCTCTAGTCTAGTGAAATGTTATCTGATATTTACCTTTTTTCTTTTCCAGTGTCCTTAAAAAAAAAATCCAAAGTGTTTCTCATTGCTCTTTTGTACTCCTCTGCATTCTGGGCAATCGTTTGTACTGTAAAGTTTACATTTTCAGGATTTTTTGTGAATTTATTGAATAGGAGAAGTACTTTATGTGTTTTATATGCTCTTGCACTTTATGACCTACACGTCTTTTTAAACAGGAAGGGTTCACAAATTTCAGGTACAACTGCATCACAATTGCATTGTAGAGAACTGCATTCAGTTTTGATGCAACTTTTGGTAAAACGTGTCCTATAAAGAAAAAACTGCAGTTTTACTGCAATTTTTCAATGCAACCTTAGACATCACCTTATTTCAGTGTTAAAATGATTTGGTTAAATAAATTGCAATTACATGAGCAATTTAGACATTAGACTTTAGTCATTCTAAAGGTATGGTGGATTGATGGTGAAGTCATGCAAGCTGAAATTCAAGACTAGTCTGACTTCTTATTTTCAATATGTTGTACCATATCATAGGGAAAAGACAGAGTTTAGTATTATCAGACTCAGAGATCGTAATTCAGTATTATTTTATATGCTATTTTTGTTGCTTTGTGTCATTGCATTCTTGCAATACCTGCCTCTTCTTATTGTTACACAACCTGTTATTACTGTATTTATTACAGTTATTAAAAGAGACATTTTCTGTTCATATCGGAGGCCAGATTTCATTTAGGCAAACATCCTTGCCGGAAAAAAAAAGGTAGCTTGACCTTAGGAAGCATAAATGGCAACTTCCCCACTAGTCAGTATTCTTATGCCCTGGAATACTTTGTATCTTTATTATACCCATTATATTACTATGTCTATACTTATGAGTTTGGGTGTAATAAACTGTTTTATCTTTTGATCATCCATTAATTTGTATAATATTTACATCCTTTTTCTCACTGTTAACCTAGAACACTTATAGGTCCATAATGGCCAAGTTTTCTCGACAATGACCGTAAAGGGAAACATTAACTGTTTTTGTTTTTTTTTTGAGACCAAGTTTTTATGTTAAGAATTTTTAGTAACTGAAACTGACACCAAAACAACTCCGCCCCCTAGCACCAGGCCATACGCTGTTATATATTTGAAATAAAAATTACATAACCCATTCAGAACAAGGTAGTGATAACTACCTTGATGCAAAGCATCTCTGATAAATATGTGAGATCAGTAGGGGGCTATGACTGACTCCCACCCAATCCCCGGAGCACTGAACTCTGGACACATGACATGCACATTCAGTCTCTCTGGGACTGATGGTAACCACTAAGGGCTCATTTATACGCTTCCCATAAATCCATCAATCCTTCGGATAGGTAAGCATTGTTTTTTAGATAACCCCCTTACAGGGAGAATATGTTGGCATCATGTTCCTGCTAGGACTGTTTGGTATTCTTTTTGGATTTAGCTCCTTTTTCCTCTAATCTCATTTGATTCCCTTTTTATTTCTGCTTTTGCCATAAAACGTCGACTTCCTCTCCTCTCCTCTAGTAATGATGTGCGTTAACGAGCTCCCTCTTTACATAATTAGCTTTGGTTAGTTTTCTTTTGTTTTGTCTGGTTTCATTGCGTCTTACGTGAGCTGAATGAGGGGTACCAAACTTTAACCATTGAAAATACCACTATGTTCTTCAGACTGGGGTGAAAGGGTTAAGGGTCCGCTGATGGAGATGAGCTGGATGTGATGTTGATGGGTTACATGGATGGGAGCAGTTGTGGTGTATTGAGTTTAGAGCCGCGGTAATAAAACTGTTGAGAAATTAAGCAAATTGAATGAGAAAATCAAACCTCCAACAATATCCATGCTATTGGAGTCTATAAGATTGAGCGTGGTAGTTTATTACCCTCCTTGTGTGTATATTATAATGACAGTGACATAATGGCATAGCACTTCTGCACACATACACACAGGATCTTATGTCTCTGCACATGTGAACTTTCCCTTCTCTTTTTGTAGGATTAAGCGATGAAGAGATTGAGTTAGCGCTCCAGCAGTCTGGCACTGCCCATGATGACCCGCCCGCGTTGGGCACCCCTGGTTTCCCCCACACAGGTCCACCACAACAGCTTGCAATTCAGCCTTACCGTAAGTGTCATAATACTATAACTAATTCCTATGTAAACATTTCCAAGTTGTTGTTTTACATTTGTGCAGCAAAACTTTGCATTTAATTCCTACACATCAAAGCTCATCTAATAAAATAAAATTTGCTCTGAAATAACTTTTATATGGAGTCAGCTTCAACTGCATAAAATAAAGTCCTTATGATAATAAAACAATTTTATGGTTCGTTTTAGGATTTTGCTGCTTGAATTTAATTTTTAATTTCTAAAAAGTTTGTTTTTACTCTTGCTAAAGTGGCCACACGATGGCGCTGTTATATTTTCATGTTTGTCATGGTATTTAGATGTGGATGTGAATATTCTTAAAAGAAGCTTTTTTTTTTTTTATGGTGGTACAAACATAGGGGCATATTTATCTGGGCCTCGGCGATTAATTTGCCCTTCCTGCCACCTTCACGCCAGTGGTGCAGGAAAGGGGGGGGGAGGGCTGCAATCACCAGAACTCATGCATAGTATTAAATGGAGTGTCAGGACACATGCTACTTCATGTAAACTGTGGGGGTCTATTTTCGTGTTTGGTGGGGGTCCAAGCAGTTGTACCTTTGACGATTGTTACCCCCAATACACAGAATAACAATCACCAGGACTGGGGGTGTTACTGTCCCCACTCCCCCTGCATACGCGCATAGTATATGAAAAATAGGTTTTACAGAAAAAAAGGTATGGTATATAGTACCTCAATACCATGTGCTGTGTAATTAGGCACTTGGCACCTGGGAGTGGCTATAAAGGAGGAGTCCCCCCCCCCCCTTGGGATACTGCTCCTCCATGTGTCCTTTTCAAATATATGAATAACTCCCCTCACTCGGGATTGGCTTTAGAGGAGCAGGGGGCGTCGCTAAGCCAAGTAATGGGAGTTTTCATATATTTGAAAAGGTCACATGGAGCAGTTTCCCAAGTGGGGGGGACTGCTCCCAGGTGACAAGTGCCTAGTCACACAGCACATGGTATTGAAAGGTACAATATAACATATCTTTTTTTCTGTAAAACCTAATTTTTTTTTATACAAAAACTCTTTGGCAGTGTATGTACTATACTCTGTGAGGACTGGGGGAGTGATTGTGATTATTATTCTGTGGATTGGGGGTAACAATCCGTAAAGGTACAACTGCTTGGACCCCCACCAATCACGAAAATTTAATTAATGGACACATTCACGACCCACGACTTCTTTCAGTTAGTGAGAATGGGAGCACTTGGAGTCCCAGTACACACATCTCCGCCTTTTAGACCATTGTCAACAAGTTGGAAAGTCATTCTAAGGCCTCATGCACACGAACGTATAGGGCAGTCATGGAAAATATTCTGGAGAGAGAGTGGCCAAAGTACAACCAAAACCCACTTATATGTCGCAAAGTGCCAACATGAAAATTTAAGCAGCAACTTATTGATCCCAGCTGTTTCACAGGTTTAAATCGTATTAGCGTCATGAGTTCACCAATACAATAGAAAGATCATAGAGAAATTTGACGATGTAGCTTCCCTCCATAGTCCCCTGAAGAGGAAGAATCGAGATTCCCAGAGCAGGAGATCCAACAGTAATCTATCTCTATCCACACCTACTCGTTCCTCCTGTGGCCCTGGCAGCCAAGGATGTCACTTTAAAATGGCGCTGAGCATGGCAAGTCCTGGGCTGCATTGGACCGCAGGAGGAAGCCTTAAGTCCTGTCTGGCAAATTTTGTGTTGGGGTGAAGGCCTGGGTGTCCTGTGTCATAGGTTCGCCACCACTGGTATAGGGGAACGTGATCTGCTGGATCCTAGCCCCCATAGACTTCTATGGGACCTGGTGAAAGTGGAGTGCGCTTGGCTTTCAATAGAGAGGGGAGGGGTGAGAAGCACTCACTCCTCCTCTCTCCTGCACTCGGCTGTATTCTGATATGTACACTCACCGGCCACTTTATTAGGTACACCTGTCCAACTGCTCGTTAACACTTAATTTCTTATCAGCCAATCACATGGCGGCAACTCAGTGCATTTAGGCATGGTCAGTATGGGGAAGAAAGGTGATTTGAGTGCCTTTGAACGTGGCAAGGTTGTTGGTGCCAGAAGGGCTGGTCTGAGTATTTCAGAAACTGCTGATCTACTGGGATTTTCACGCACAACCATCTCTAGGGTTTACAGAGAATGGTCTGAAAAAGAAAAAACATCCAGTGAGCGGCAGCTCTGTGGGCGGAAATGCCTTGTTGATGTCAGAGGAGAATGGGCAGACTGGTTCGAGCTGATAGAATGGAAACAGTGACTCAAATCGCCACCCATTACAACCAAGGTAGGCAGAAGAGCATCTCTGAACGCACAGTACGACGAACTTTGAGGCAGATGGGCTACAGCAGCAGAAGACCACACTGGGTGCCACTCTTTTCAGCTAAGAACAGGAAACTGAGGCTACAATTTGCACAAGCTCATCAAAATTGGACAGTAGAAGATTGGAAAAACGTTGCCTGGTCTGATGAGTCTCGATTTCTGCTGCGACATTCGGATGGTAGGGGCAGAATTTGGCGTCAACAACATGAAAGCATGGATCCATCCTGCCTTGTATCAACGGTTCAGGCTGGTGGTGGTGGTGTCATGGTGTGGGGAATATTTTCTTGGCACTCTTTGGGCCCCTTGATACAACACCACAGCCTACCTGAATATTGTTGCTGACTATGTCCATCCCTTTATGACCACAATGTACCCAACATCTGATGGCTACTTTCAGCAGGATAATGCGCCATGTCATAAAGCTGGAATCATCTCAGACTGGTTTCTTGAACATGACAATGAGTTCACTGTACTCAAATGGCCTCCACAGTCACCAGATCTCAATCCAATAGAGCATCTTTGGGATGTGGTGGAACGGGAGATACGGAAGAATTGAGGCAGTTCTGAAGGCAAAAGGGGGTCCAACCCGTTACTAGCATGGTGTACCTAATAAAGTGGCCGGTGAGTGTATGTATGCTCATAGCCCTGGCGAACATACATTTGTGTGCATGAAGTCTAAGGCTGGATTATGATCAATATTAATAAACTTTCCTTTAGATAGGTCATTACTTGTAACATACTAGATGGGGTCTGAAGTAGATTGTCCTATCCATAGTGTGGCAATGGTTCAGGGTAACTGGATTTTCTGCTACCTTTGCAGGAAATATGAGTTGAACCTGCTGTAAACATGTACAACCACTATACATTGGATAGTGCTCTATGCTTGTAACTTCAAGGATATCTACCAGGAGGATGCATTGCTCTTATAGAGGTCTTTTATGACCTCGTGGGCTACAAAGTAAAGTAAAAACACACATACACAAAAATAATTAACAAATATTTATAAAAATACATTCACATTACAGAAAGCATCGCCATAGTCGCTCCGTTTGCCCGAGCCGGTGGTGATGACATGTATGGTCATCTCTCCCGTTGTGCTGCCAGCCACACAATGATGAGACGACCACCCATGTGCTGGATTTGACGGAAGCCAGCTGTTGTCACCGACTCTCTGCCCTGGCAGGAGAGGGGGGCATGCGGAGGCGGGCTTAATGGAGGTGTGTATAAATATTAGCCAATGGAACTAGATGGGCTCTTGTTACGTACACATGAGCCCCTGAGGCTTATTTGCATATTTTTAAAAGTCAGTCGCCCGCTAAATGTACAATGGATCCTTTCCCAGGGGGACAGGACAGCATGTAAGTATGCTTGGCTTAAAAGAACTGCATCCTTCTGGTAGATTTCATTTATCCACCAGGATAAAGGATTGTAAACCAAGCACACTTGCTTACTGGTTTGTGTCCCCATTTTCAGCTCTTCTTTTAGATTCTTAGGACCTTGTTTTTACGGAAAAAAAGAGATTTTCAAAATTATGCAAATGCTCCTTCTCTATAGATGTCAATGAAGCTTGGAGCCCCTCAGGCTCATTTTCATAATTTTTTTAAAACCTTTATTTCTTAAAAACTAGAGCATGAGAAGCTTAAAGAAGAGCAGATCCACAAACCAGCATGTTAGTGTGCTTGGTTTACAATCCTTCATCCTGGTGGTCGATGTCCTTTACGCTTCACTTATTTTTAACACTTACCGTATGTTATTTTTTTCCTCCAGTCACATTGATAGCTGTTTATTTAATTGTTTTCTATTCTGACAGTCATGTAAATAAACTTTTCTCTACTAGACTCAGCGTCCGGGCTTTCCGTTACACTTCTCCATTTAAGGAGAGTGCAACCGAAATTAAAAATGGAAGGTGAATGAAAGGTCTTCCGTTCACCTCCTGTTCCCCATAGGCTTTAATGGACCTTTTGCTATATATATTTCATCCATTATTAATGGAGGAAAAAAAATTTTGGGATTGCGGAATGTCTAACAGAACATTTAGAAACCATGTGTGAATATAGCACGACTATAAAACTCGTCAGCAAAATGACGTAAAAGACATAAAACAATAGCATCTTGTATATAAGAAGGAATAACGTAAGCGCCGAAATGGTGGCGGCTGAACTGTTATCTGAGAACTTTGAGGTTTATGAGCAAACTCCACAGTCCCTGAACACAGAATGAGTGTAGCTTTAAATTGTGACCTTTTCCAATACTTTTGTCTGATGTGATGTGCGCAGTTCAATAAACCCCTGTCAAATATCATATCCTGACCCTATTAATTAATTGTAAATCAGGACTGTTGTTTGTGAGGGGGGTGGAAATCATAATAGATGTGTTTTTACTAAATTAAAATGTAAATGTAATTACCCCATAGATTGTGAGTGAGGGAGGGCGGCGTTATTAATAATCTGCTTCACCGTCTCCTTGGCAACGACCTCGCCCAATCCTGAGGCATCTATTAGATGGTTTACAAAATTAGTCATTTTTTTTTTTTTCTTTTAGTTTTGTTTTATTTTTTTTACATTTCACTTCTGGATTTGATTTTAAATTTTAAAATCTAATGTAGTTTTTATGCCTTTTTTATCTTAACATTTCTGCATCGCTCTGTCCATAAAGGTAAAATAATAATAATAATAAAAATTAACCCTTTGGTCACTGAGTACAGCGCATCTATGTTGAGGACAACAGATTTCTCTCCACTATGATACAAATGGAGTTAAAAGAAAAATGTTGATTAATCCCGAGAAACGGGACTGATAATAATGCTGATAAATGACACTGAAATTACTTTTTGCCTGTAATTTATTACATAAAATATCTTGTGTTTGACATGCGATTAGTTGCCGGGTGCATCAGTCAGACTGATGTGGATCTTAGGAGGAAAGTCTTGGCTGTCACTCTGCGCCGGGAGAAGCTTAAACTGTGAGAAAAAATCACATTAATTTCCTCACAGATTCGCCTAATTGCCAAGCAGTGAAAAAAATCCACAGTGTGAGGCAGATTTTTTTTCTATACATTTTTCCCTATACAACGCTAGGAATTTCCTTACTTGTATTGTCTATTTTGAGTAAAATAAAAAAAGCTATTTTTTTTTAATTGGCAGCATAGTGGCATCATTAAAGGGCTTGGCCACTTGACTTCATGTTTAAGTAATGTGTTGGTGGTAAGATATACGGTAACTTCTGCACATATCTTAAAAATTCTGCACCGCTTTCTTGAAATGTAAAGTCAAGTCGCCTGGTTTTGAAATCTCTATTACTTCATCAATCAGCTATGTCCATGACCCATCTATACATGCTCTACCTTCTTGGACCTTAATATTGTATTCCTGAATACTATCATAAGGTCCTGGAAGATAAATTGGTCATGGACATTTAGAGATTATATGTTATGTTATGCCCAATGGTTTCAAGGATATGTACCACCAGGATGAAGGATTGTAAACCAAGCACACTGACAAACTAGTGTGTGCCCCCTCTGAAAGGATATGCTCTTCTTTAAGCTTCTTATGCCCTTTTTTTAAAGAAAAAAGGCTTTAAAAATAATGCAAATAAGCATTCGGGGCTCCAGCCTCCATTAACACCTATGGAGCTCAGAGCTCCTTGGGCTGCATAATTTGAAAAATCCTTTTTTTCATGTGACCTCATGGGGGGCGCAATAAGTTACTACCATGACAGCCTGCAGACTCCTGTCATTCAGCCTGATTCCCAAGCGTCTCCAGCTGCTTAGAGATCAGTATCAAAACTGTACAGTAGTATTGCACTATATAGAAGGAGTAATTATACTCGAGTATAAGCCTATAAATATACTTGAGTATAAGCCTAGTTTTTTAGCAGAAGAAATTTGCTAAAAAAAAACCCTAACTCGGCTTATACTCGAGTCAAGGAAAAAAACAAAAAAATGAACTCACCTTCTGACGCTCCCCGGCATCCAATGCAGCTGCGACATCGGGTCCTAGTCCGTCTCAGTCTTCGTGACATTAGCCGCATCGGCACACACTATGATGTCAGCTTGCGGCATGGTGCCTGCGTCGGACCGGGAGGGGCTTGCAGGCTATATACTCCAGGGGGCTTGCAGGCTATATACTCCAGGGGGCTGGCAGGCTATATGTTCCAGGGGGCTGGCAGGCTATATGCTCCAGGGGGCTGGCAGGCTATATGCTCCAGGGGACTGGCAGGCTATATGCTCCAGGGGACTGGCAGGCTATATGCTCCAGGGGACTGGCAGGCTATATGCTCCAGGGGGCTGGCAGGCTATATGCTCCAGGGGGCTGGCAGGCTATATGCTCCAGGGGGCTGGCAGGCTATATGCTCCAGGGGGCTGGCAGGCTATATGCTCCAGGGGGGTTGGCTGGCTATATGCTCCAGGGGGGTTGGCTGGCTATATGCTCCAGGGGGGTTGGCTGGCTATATACTGGGGCTGCGACCAATGCATTTCCCACCCTCGGCTTATACTCTAATCAATATGTTTTTCCAGTTTTTTTGTGTCAGAATTAGGGGTCTCGGCTTATACTCGAGTCAAGGAAAAAAACAAAAAAATGAACTCACCTTCTGACGCTCCCCGGCATCCAATGCAGCTGCGACATCGGGTCCTAGTCCGTCTCAGTCTTTGTGACATTAGCCGCATCGGCACACGCTATGATGTCAGCTTGCGGCATGGTGCCTGCGTCGGACCGGGAGGGGCTTGCAGGCTATATACTCCAGGGGGCTTGCAGGCTATATACTCCAGGGGGCTGGCAGGCTATATGCTCCAGGGGGCTGGCAGGCTATATGCTCCAGGGGGCTGGCAGGCTATATGCTCCAGGGGGCTGGCAGGCTATATGCTCCAGGGGGCTGGCAGGCTATATGCTCCAGGGGGCTGGCAGGCTATATGCTCCAGGGGGCTGGCAGGCTATATGCTCCAGGGGGCTGGCAAGCTATATGCTCCAGGGGGCTGGCAGGCTATATGCTCCAGGGGGGTTGGCTGGCTAAATGCTGCAGGGGGGTTGGCTGGCTATATGCTCCAGGGGGGTTGGCTGGCTATATACTGGGGCTGCGACCAATGCATTTCCCACCCTCGGCTTATACTCTAATCAATATGTTTTTCCAGTTTTTTTGTGTCAAAATTAGGGGTCTCGGCTTATACTTGGGTCGGCTTATACTCAAGTATATACGGTAGTCCCCCCCTAGGAAGGAGCTAAAAAGTGCAAAAAAAAAGTTAAAATCACCCCCCCTTACACTAGAATTCATATAATAAAATAAACAAAATTAATTATAAACATGTTAGATTTAGCTACATCTCAAAAGTCCTGATCTATCAAAATATAAAAACAGTTATTCTCAATGAACCCTGTAATGGGAAATAAAAGATGCTACAATTTTGGGGACTGCAGGGCACACTTATGCTTCTTATTGGATACTTACAAACTGCACAATTGATATATATTAGGGTTTCAGTTATTTCCGGTTCTAAAGTTGGGGGTCAGTAGCAGGATAAGTATTCTTATTTTTCTTTAGATTGAGAGGGAGGGAGCTGGTGTGGGGAACGTTCGTAGTGGGAGCAGAATTCATCTACTATTTCACGAGGGGAATGCAGCGTACATTTGGATGGGGAATGAATTGAAAAGTTCTAAACAGAGTTTCCTCTCCACATTTGATTGGATTTCTGTGAGTCAGAAGCACACTAGAGCCAATAGAGTTACGGAGGAATCCCTTGTAAAAAAAAGGGAGCATACACAGACTATGAACATTTTTGTTGTCAGACCCAAACCAAAGACAAGACCAAGATTACTTGTGGTCGGTAACCCTGGAAACGTATATGTCTGCATAGGAGCTGTAGACACGGAACATGAACACACACACACACCCCCCCTTTTTTTTTTTTTTTTTTTTTTACTATTAATTTTTATTGAATTTTACAAAGAGCTCCAATACAAAATGGCATCCTACAATATCTCTACATACAATTAAACAGTCACAGACAAAACAGTAGTCAATCATTATAAACAGATCCCTTTTTTTCAGTCTGTTTCTCATAAATTCTCAATAATTGAGCCAATTCCAAATGATTAATTCTATATTGTAGAATATACAGGTCTGTAAGTAGGGTGGCTCTAGGCCAAGGCTTGTTTCCAAGGGCGGTTGGATAATGTGTAAATGTAACATTGTATTCAAGGAAATGAAATCACATACTTTAGAAGTCGTTCAGAAATGTAGAAAATTTTCCACTTATATGTAAATCTAAATTGCAAATGGTTTTGCTGTGTGCTAGTTTACCTCCCCCCTCTTATACATTACAAACCACAGCCATGTGTATGAGCCCCTCTTTAGCTGGTGTCTGATATATTGGACCTGTGTGACAGGTTCCATATCCATTGCATCCATTCTGAAGAACTTGGTGTTACTTTTGATACTAAAGAAAAACGCTACTAAGATGGGGTTAAATAAGTTGTTTTTGACATTTTTCCATGTACCAACACCCTTGGGTGTGCCACACAGATTACAATAGCAAGAAAAACTAGTGTGGTGTCTCCTTTACTGTTTTAGAACTGTTCTCATACTGGATAGTGGAGAGCAAGGAGCAAAGGAACGCACACACACACACATATTATATACATATACATACACACACATATACATAGACACACTTATACATACACACACCTATACATAGACACACATATACATACACACACATATACATACATACATACACACACATATACATACACACACACACACATATACACACACACATATATATACATACACACACACACACACACATATATACATACACACACATATATATATATATATATATATATATATATATATATATATATATATATATATATTATATATATATGTATGTGTGTGTGTGTGTGTGTGTGTGTGTGCGCGTTCCTTGCTCTCCACTATCCAGTATGAGAACAGTTCTAAAACAGTAAAGGATAGTATATATATATATACACACAGACACACACACACACATATACATACACACACATATACATACACCCATTTTTCCTATTATCCAACACTAATATAACCTTTGTGCTTCTTGCTATGTACGAACATATTCAGCATGTAAATTCAGATTTGGGAGTGTATTAAGGAATATAGTTTGTCCCTGTCAGTATGCAAAGGAGAGGATGGGGAGACTGATTAATCAGCATTTTACTTACATAGGGAGATAGATTGCCTCGGCCGCCGGACGGTCACTGGAGGGTAGAGAATGTCACTTGAAAAAATTTTTCTTTAGTCTTTTAATAGACAAATCCTTATCAGTGTTGCTGGAGGAAAGGTATAGACAAGATGTATGGTGTCTGGATTGTTTTTATAGTTAGATAGCATAGGATTGGACTTGGTGCTGGGACACTTGGCTGTAGAAATATAGGGTTAATGACTTTCTGACCCACTGGCTGGTGAGCGGCCATTGCTTGGGTGCCCATGTTTTAGCAGCAGGATCAATCCTCAACTTCCTGTAGCTCTCTGGCAAACTTCAACCGATATCGAGAACTCTGCTTGCTTTGAGTAATTGTAATCCTGTCATAGTCAAAGATATTTACAGAAGGGAAAGTGGCATGTATGAAAACTACTAGGTTTTAGAAATGTTTTTCTTAATATATGTATCTATTTAGATGCTTTGATTTTACATATTTTTTAGAATTTTATCTATTTACCATATAATTCAGAAATAATGTTCTATAAATAACGCTTCCCTTTAAGCTTTATGTGCATAAATCAAAAGACCCCTTTTGGATGTAGTGGTATTGGAGAGTTCTCCCAACAATACTATTCATCACCTATTGGAAATAAAACTTATCTTTCAGCCCCCTCCCTCTCTGCTCCTGCCCCCCCCTCTGATGTTCGTTTTTCTTCTTTAATTTTGCCACGAGACAGACTTGTGTCACTTAATGTAAAACGAGTGAGCTGGCATTTCAGCTCAGAGGCTTTATAGACTTGCTGAACTTTTGTGAAAGATCATCCCAGTCCCGTTTCATTAATAATGAAAAGGAGGGGGCAATAAAACTGCTCAGTTCCAAGATGCACCATAGACTCAGAGCTCGGGGTTAGCCTCAGCTGATGATATTACTGCCTCCCCCTTAACCCCTCTTCCAGCCATAGGTCCTGAAGCTTCCCTTTATTCTGCAAATTCTCTTTCCCAAATTGCCAACATGGAGGATTAGGGTAGAGTGTAATAAATGTACCCCTTTCTAACATTTCTAGCAATTGAGCATTGTCCTACAAAGAAGACAATACAGTACATATTAGTAAGAAGTATTTAATCTGTTAACATTGATTCACAATTTGTAAAATTATTATTATTGAATTTATGAAGGGGTCCAACAGATGGGCACTGGTTACACACCAAGAGCCCTTCAGGCTGATTAGCGTAATTTTAAAAGTTGATTTTAGAAGGAAGGATGCCATGGATAACAAATAAAGAAAATTACCACAGTCAGGGTGTCTGGATCCATGAGAAGGTGTCCTGGTTTATCATGATGGATTTGATGGTAGATTTCATTTAAAGAGAACCCGTCATGCAAAATAACCCCCCTAAACTAAATATATTTTCATAAACTGCCATTAGAGAGCATTGCCTCTATCCCTTCATTGTCCCTCTACATGCCTGTAAACCTAAGCAATGAGGTCCTAAAGCTGTATGCAAATGACCTGTGAAATGTCCAATGAAGCATTAGCATATTCAAGCTGTCCACTCTATTCATGAGTGGGAGGCACAGCCACACCCCCAGTGCTTGACTGACAGCCTGTATAATGGTGTGAGGCTGTATAATGATGTGCTTCCTGGTGCTGGTGGCCACGCCCCCTGCAGCCTGTGTGTACATGTGTGTGTGTGTGTATAGGAGAGATACAGCAGCTCCAGGCAGCCATGTTACAGCAGAACATGTCAGATTCATGTGTAGCTGATGTCTGTGTCTCTCACCTGTATATTAGGAGGATGCAGCATGTCAGCAGATGCAGCACACACACTAGCCATGCTTTACTATACATTACACACAGACATGAGCAGGGGGAGGAGAGGGGAGGGGGAACAGGGGTGACATCACTGCCTCTGACCATGTGACCAGACTCATTTACATGATAAAGAATAGATGATTTTACAATGATTAATGTATGAAATAACTAGATAAAGGCTGGGATGGGATCCTTGTGAGCTGCTCCAACAGGTAGAGGTGACAGGACTAGTGACACAGACCTGATGACAGGTGTCCTTTAAACATGTTTTAAAGCATGAAAGTAAAATTAACCAATCTGTCCTCTCTCCCCCAGAACCTCCCCCATCTCGCTGGAGGGAATATGGCGCCCTCGCTGTCATTCTGGCTGGTATTGCCTTTGGATTCCACCAACTTTATAAGGTACAAGGTATTTATATGGCATTAAATTATGTTCACAAGTAGCAATTTATTCCTGCTACATTGTAATAGTTTCCCCTGCACACTGTGACATGCGCAGTCCAATGTATAACAGAGATAACACACTATGAGTTGGAGCAAGTGACAGTCCTGCCAGCATGACACAGCCCTGATTTCCTGGCCTGGTCTCTGTAGGGTCACTAAGGCACAGGACGCTCCTGTAGTTGTGTTCCATTTCTAATTATTCGTGTTCTGTTCCAGCTTGCATTCTTTATGCTGTTTTTATGCTGCTTTTTTTTCAAATGTAGTTACACCCAAAATAATCAGATTAATCACCTGAGTAATGCAATTATTCTTCCAGTTGTGTAAAAACTATGACATCTCATGTTTTCTTTAACAAAAGTCCAACAAAATAGGAGGGATTTCTTGGTGGAGGCAGTCATACTGGGCATATGGTGATCTCTATCTCCAGTGAGATCTCCTCATTCATGGCATTGACAGGTGTTGAACTCAATCTTAGTGGCATATCTATGATATATGCTAAAAATGTATCTAATGGGAAAATTTTGCTTTGCTGTGTATTATTCTGGTTGATAGAGTCCACAAAGTTGTGCCCACAGCCACGTGCTTGGTCCCTTGGAAATTTTGATTACTATGTTGTAACTTCTGGCCACTTGGACTCAAAGTTCCCAGTGGTAACATTATAATTTTGAAATGGAACATTTTGGGCATAGTTATGGTGCTGGGCATGCCATAATGGTTTAGAGAGAACTTGAATAAGACAGTAACTGCGTCATGCTACGCCCACCCTGATTTGGCACCGGACTGGAGTTCCCCTTTAAATTTCTCCTAAATAGCCTTATCTAAATAGCCTAAATCTATCTGTCTTCACCTTGTACAGAGGTACCTGCTTCCACTAATCTCCAGCAGCAAGGAGAGCCGCAAGCAGCTGCAGCGCATCGAGTCCAGCGTATCGGAGATGAGTGGCAGCGTCACCCAGACAGGTAAGGATTAACGACTCCATTCCAGCCCGCTCCCCCCACCTCCGCCCGGTAGTCATAACTTCATTTATCTGCTCACAAAATCTGTTCACATTTGCAAATGAAGACGCCGTCATTTCGGTTTAATTTGAAATTGCTTGTTTACTGTCGCTGCGGCCTCAATTAATTATGTTTTTACGGAAAGGATCCCAACCTCAGAATATTAATAAGGGGCTAGAGTGACAGCCCTTTAGTGTAGTGGGAGGTTCAGCTTCAGTCTCCCCAGCATGACAGCAGAGGTGCGTGTTGTGCACATGTGTTGGGTGCAAGAACAAGCAGCAATGTGTTACTGTGTGCTGACATATATACAAACATAAATGTATCACGGCATAAGCAGGCAGATGTAGAAGTCGAATCTGGGGCTGGTTGTCACCTTAATTTCCCAGGAACAGATGTGGGTAGAATTTGATAAAACTTGAAGACTTTGACTGTGTTGTGTTCAGTCTTGATATATCTAGTATAAGAAACTTGGCTCTGCTACATCTATCTAACTACACTTGCTCTTCTAAGCAGTTTTTAGGCCAGAGCAGAGCAGGGGGATGGTGAGTTGTCAGCGGGCATAGAAGATACACTTATTAGTGTTCTACGCTGACATTGGAATTCTGAAGAAGGAACAAAACACTCTGTTCAGAATTGTCACAAAGTCCCACCCAACTTTTTCTTAAATTAGCTATTTTTGTTGAAAAAAATCCACCTTTTCAGGTTTTTGTCATTGTGTCATATAGGGCGGCCAAACCCAAGATTGTGAGCAAGAGCGTCAGCTCCCATCCCAGCCCTGACAGGGCTTAAAGTGTTATTTCAGTAAATATCCAGCCCTAGTATGGGGGTGGTGTATTGTGTGATTTCATGACTGGGAGGCTTAGGGTTCCCCTGGGATCCCTTCCTTTGTAGATCTATAAGGGTAAACTGTGATTTCCACGTACAGCGAGTCGCACTGATCTCGGCCCTGTTGTCTCTATGTCTGCAAGTAACCCCCCCTCCCCTCTCCAGCGGCCGCTGTCAAAGAGATGACAGCCCAGGATAGATGGGTAAAGCAGACAGTGCTGGAGATACAGAGAGATAGAGCCCATGATAAATGGCTGTCTGTGATAAGGGACACACACAGCTATACTTTTCAATCCAGTCAGCCCTCCGCCACAGTGATACATTGCAAATCCCACAGATGAGATGGGAGGGGAGAGATTAGATGGGGAAGAGCATAAATCCCTGGCAGAGGAGACGCACGCTCACACACGCTGGTGGTGCGGTGTAGACAGAGCTGGAAGCTGCCACTGAGCACACGATTAGGCCTCTGCTCAACTGCTTGATATCCGAGTGTCATTCATCACATTACTGAGCAGCTTGTAGAGACACAGGGTGGGTGCCCTGACACCAGATTATTTCCCCTTTCTTCTGAAAGCACGGAGAAGTTATAGAAATAATCCTGTAATAATCTCATGTCCAATATCATGAATGTGACATGGAAATGTCACCTTTTTTATATTCAGATTGAAAGGGCTGATGTAACCGAATACTGTTTACAGTACAGGCGGTCCCCTACTTAAGGATACCTGACTTACGGACAACCCCTTTGACCTCTGAAGTTCTCTGGATGCTTTACTATAGTCCCAGATTGCAATAATCAGCTGTAAGGTGCCTGTAATGAAGCTTTATTGATAATCCTTGGTCCCATTACAGCAAAAAATGTTTAAACTCCAATTGTCACTAGGGCCAAATTTTTTTTTGTCTGGATCTACAATTATTAAGTATACAGTTTCGACTTACATAAAACTTAAGAACAAACCTCCGGACCCTATCTTGTACGTAACCCGGGCACTGCCTGTATATGTATATAAAGCACCAACATATTTGACTGCCCGCTACAGAGAACATTTAGTCCTTGTCCCAGTATTTAACCTCTTTATCTCATTAGTTAGACTGGAGACCAACATACGGACACAGTGTAGGTTACTTTTGAAACTCAGAACACTGGTGCTACAAGACCACTGAGCGCCCCATGCTTGCCCCCCTAGGGGCATTGTCACCAGCATTTACCAGCATACTGCAGATTCCTGACCTCAATTGCCTTTATCTTCTGTTATTTGGCTCATAGAACCACTGAAAGATGAGATTGTTATCTTTACAAGCTTCTATAGAGCAGAAGAAATGGGATCTGAAGTGATGCTCCCCACCAGCCACTAAAAGTGACTCTTCTCAGGCAACAAATGACTCTTCTCAGCTTATTTACATATGATTAGAGATTCTCTAGGGAATCTACCCTACTAGATTCTCTAGGGAAACAGTTGAGTTTTATCATAAAAGAAGAAATGTTAGAAATGATTGTTTGCTTATACTGTGACCCTTGTAATACTCATCCTCTATCGCTGTGTCTTGTTCTTTGTCTCAGTGACCCAGCTACAGACCACCTTGGCTGCTGTGCAGGAACTGCTCTTACAGCATCAACAGAAGATCCAGGAGCTGACACAGGAGCTGGCCGCCTCCAAGGTAAAATCTCACCTCATTTTTGTTTTTTTAACTCTGGTGTCTGACCTGCCTTGCCAAATTGTAAGCTTATGTTCATTTTAGTAAATTCTGATGTTTTTACTACTGAATTGGAGATTATTGAGCATAATTTCTTTTAGGAACTGTTGTGGGGGTTCCTTTGATACCGTAGGGAATAGGGACATATCTTTTACCAGTAAACGCCCAATTGTCATATTATTCATGCACTGGGCAGTAGACGTGTAAAAGAATTAAGTAATTAGGTAATTTCTCCTCCATGGTGGATGACTACAGTAACTACTTGCTTCTTCAGCTCTGTTTTATTTTGTGTTCTCTGTTTTTGGCGTAACAAAACCTATTCAATACAAAGTCATTGTATTGTGGTACACAGATCGCCCAGTAACATTTACTGTTTATTCCAGTCCATAACACCTCAGCTGTAAACATTTTGAGTCAATGGACCCTTTGCTGTCAACCAGACAGTAGTTTGGAGTCTCTTCTTATTCTTAGGCTTTTAACATCAACGAGTTGTTTTCACCCCATTGTCTATGTATCTTGCTACACTTGTTGGGTTTGTTATTTTATAGTGTTGTTTCTGTATATTTCTTCTAGGCTTCCAACTCCACTAACACCATTCTAGAATCTCAGAGCATTCAGGAACTCAAGTCTGAAATTTACTCTCTAAAGGGTCTGCTACTGAACAGGTACCAGAGGACATGCCTCTTTTGGAGGGAACATGGGCATGCTTAAAGGGGTTTTCCCATTCAAGTAATTTTTAGTTTATCAACAGGATATGCTTTAAATGTCCAATATGTGGATAAAACCCTTTAACTATGGGGATTTTCAATGTTTCTATTTGTTTATGCATAACACTTATGTTTCAGAGCTTTGTTTAGTTACTGGAGGAATTTTTTTTTTAAAGGCATCAATTCATTGATGGTTGATTTGTCCTTTTCTCAGGACTTCTGAGGAACCCCCCTTCCCCACAATGCATTGATAGGTGACGGACGGGACCGCTAGCACAACGGGGGAGGAGGTGCATATATTAAAAAAACGAGGCTCCCTGCAGCACTCGGGTGATGTAGCCTAAGCGCCCAAGCATAATTTACATAACTTATATAACTCTATATTTCTACGATTGCGGCAAATAGAGTTATAATACAAGAACTTCTTATTAAGAAACCTCTACCATCAGAAACTGTTGGTAGATGTCTTTTGAGCTTATGCAGTATATAATAACATTAATGAAAAAACATTATCAGTTTCTGGGTTTAATTAGCGGTAGCTAATTTAAAGTAATACATTTCCTGTAAGGGCAAGGCAACCCCTTAACAGTTCTGGCCCCCATTCATGTTATCATTTTATATGTTTTGTTTAATTTTGAGTGCACACAGAATGTAAAAGCTGATATTTATTGCATGTGACTCATTCTATGTGTGTGTTCTTTCTGTTACTAGACGACAGTTTCCTCCATCTCCATCTGCACCTAAAATTCCTGCCTGGCAAATCCCAGTGAAACCTCCCTCTTTACCCAACCAGGCGACATTAAACCACAACAGCAGCAGCGACATATCTCCTGTTAGTAATGAGTCAGGGTCGTCTTCTCCTGTGAAGGAGAATCACAGCCCTGAGGGATTAAAGGTTAACTCTCATCATTTGCCCACTACTCGAGAAGACGATCCTGAGATTGATGTGCAGAGTCAGGTGCGCATGGAAGTTCAGGGTGAAGAGGAAGGGGAGGAAGATGAAGAGGAGGATGTTGGGCAGGCGGATGAAGAAGACTTAATCGGGGTCCAAACGGAAGATCGAAGAGGTGGAGATGGACAGATCAATGAGCAGGTGGAAAAGTTGCGTCGGCCTGAGGGAGCCAGCAATGAGATGGACTAATGGTAATTGATTGAGGTTCCAAGTATTTCTCCTAGATGTCCTCCTCCCATACCTTCTGAAGTCTACTTTGGGGGTCTTCCCCTCAACACTTATCACCAGGAAACCAGTTCTATATGCGAAGATGAAGAAGGCTCTTTCAGACCATGTTTTTTAGTGCCCTGCGATGTCTTTGTCAATTCAGATATTCTGTCATTATGTCTGCACAGTCAGTTCTGCATATACATAAAGAAATCGACAAAGGTCTGTTCACTTTCACAACTGTCAATGGCCCGGCCCACTTGTCAGCAGTAAGCCGGCATGCAAGGAAATGTGACAATGGATGGCAGGATGCAACTTATATCCTCAGTTTACGAGAAATACATCCCCTCTTCCAAAAATAGAGATGAAAGAAAGAAATGTTCCTTTGAATTAATGTCAGATCACATCTTGATTTGCACACAACATGTAATCACCATTTGGCACACTAAGGGAGCGTGCATGTGTGTGACACGGACTGCAGACAGACACTTGTCATGTGAGTGATACACGTGTTAGTTTCCAGTCTCATTGGCAAATGGAGACATACAGAAAACATACTTTACCATTTAATGTCATATTATTGCGAGTTTTATATCTTCTCACTCTGACCATGGCTGTAATCGACAGTCATTTTGTTACCTTAATCATTCACGTCTTACTGTCTTATTCGCACGTTATTGCTCAGTATTGGTTGTAAATCAGTTCTACAACCAGGCTGGAGGCATGCCAGGCACCTCACTCCTCACTGCCAGACATTCAGAGTCTTTAAAGACTTGTAGTTAGATCTTCCCCTGTATTACAGCAGATCAGCCACTGAGAGGGATTCTTCCAGCCGTACATGATTCATCCTCTTCTCTAGTGATTCCAGCTCGTCCCATACCTTTCCTCTTCACATAGACATTGTATCCAATGTTATCATTCCCAAATTATCTTATCAGACCATCCTTTCCATTTGCCTCATACCCTTTTACATCACACTCTAACGTTTTGTAATATTATATTCTAACAACTGCTGTTTAGATTAATGTCTCCTTTTTTTGTTTCCTTCCATTTTTTGTCTTTACCAATCTAAGGCCACAGTTCACATCTGGCTATTTTTCAGATTCTGTCACAAACCCCAAATGATAGTCCTGCACCAGATTGACAGATGCCTGGAGACCCAATTTTTCATTTTCATTGGGATCTTTGGGGTTTTATTGGTGTCTGAAATTCTTAAAATCCAAGTTTCCATTAAATTTGTTCATCTATTATTATCGAACATGAACATATGTTTATTATTCTTCTCCTCCTCACTGTCACCAATTCTTCTTCTTAACTTTTCTCTTTTTCTTCTTTAACTTTTTTTTAACTGTTTTTTTGTTTACATACTTTTTATATTTTCTCTTTACTTTCTTAGTTGTACCTTCTCCATACTTTATTCTTCTTTACTTTCCTCTCATTACTACAATACCACGCCCTAGTGTTACAGCTTAGCCCTATTCACTTGAATTGGGCTTAGCTGTAGAAAGGCCGGATTTTCGTGACATCACAGACATAGGCTGCAGCCCACACTAGTGCGCTTTTACCTTTTGAACAGCTCAGTAATGGGACCCTTAGAAATCTGATATTTACAAATGTTTAGCCCAATGATAGGGCATAAGTTTTTACATTCAAGAAAATGGCAATGCATATGTTCCTTAAGGCATGGAAATTTAAACGGTTTATATGGAACACAATTTTAGTCTCATCCTCACAGGAAGATTAAGAATCAGTCCCATGAACAATGGCTAGAATGACCTATAAGACATATATATATATATATATATATATATATATATATATATATATATATATATATTCTGTGTTAAGTTTTTCTTTGATGTATACTCCCTGGAAAAAGACAGTACAGACCATAAGGGTATTATCTGCACAATTCTATTATGTCTGGGACAGGAAAAACCAAAATCCTTTTTCATTGCATGAATGCAGCGCCGCACATCCTTAATTTCATCAGCCAACTGTGCTCATTAGTGTGCTAATGTATAGATTTCCAGTAAAAATATAATTGTACATAATTGTAATAAAGATGAGTTAGACTATTTACTCTGGGTCTTCCAGTGTTTTATTCCATGGGTGTAATTTATGCAGAAAGGTTGTTTCAGGAATTTGTTTTTCTGTTGGAAGTAATAATAGGTTCTTGTCTAAAGATCCAGATCGCCCTTCCTCCATCATCAGTGAGAGATCATCTGACGAAGGAGAAGAGATAGTGACTCACAGCAAGGAACAATAAAGTGCACAGGTATATGAATGAGATGCACTGCCCAACATAGTCATCTCCATAGAGTAAAGCTGCACCCTGGAATAGTCTCACAGCTTAAATCTTCACAATATGTTGACTCCCTTTACTTAGGTTGTACTGATGTTGAGTTGGATAAATCAAAAGTCAGTGTCCATATGAAACTATTAAAATATACCTCAACTTTATTATACAAATATACACTTTAGCTGAATCGATAGCCAATGCTAGAAGTCTAAGAAAAAAACTAAAAGGGGACTTGCAGTTCTGACAAACAGGTAGTCGCATTCTCCACAATTTTGATAAATGGGGGATAAATGTCAAATCGGTAAAACCTGATAAGGTGAAATGTATTATGTTTTACATTAGTGACTTTATTTTCACCTCCCTGGTGTTGTATTGATATAAAGTAAGTGCTATATTAATGGAATGCATTTGTTTCTCCAGGACTTGTCTGCACCTGCTGGACATATCCTTACAAGGCAAACACAAGATATGACTCTAGACACTTCTCTTCTTCCCACCACGTGACTAACAAACACATGTATCATTTGCCCAGATAAATGGCTGGTGTAATAGTGCTGGATTTTAGGGCTCCTCGAAATCCTGTTTAGAACTAAAGAATTTGACTTGCATTGAAAAATACATGAACAGCCTCGGTTGATAAACTAAGACCCATGTCTATTGAGGGAAACAAGGTTCACAGCAATCATTTTTCAGTAAGAAGAGATAAGCAGCCATGCATTTCTGGCAGCTACCTATCCCCCATCTCTAATGCGGACCAATGTTTTCACACAGACAAAACAATAGAGCTCTGAACCTCCATAATTCTATTAACCCCCTCCTGACATTTATTATATCTCTAACATTACAGGTAAATTTCTGTTCATGGCTAAGCTACAAGGTATATGTCTCCAGGTGGAGGTAACTGGGTAGGGCTGTTGCCCAATATGTCCCTCAAAGGAAATGTACCATAACAATTAAGCGTGATAAACCAGGGGCACTTACTCAGAGATCCATGTACATTGACTATGGTACTTTTCTTATATTTGTTATCCATGGCCTCCATCCTTCTTTTAAAATTCTGCTAAAGAGTTAGAAGTTTGCTTGGGGGCCTTACCAGCACTCCTCCATGCTGCAGCTTTACAGGCTTTTACACGGTCTCCGATTCCCCAGCTCCCTTAGTATTTCCCCCTCCTTCTGCCTGAAGTAATCTCACACGGTAGGAGAGGAAATCGCTCCTGTACAGTGTAACAGCCAGTGATGCTACAGCATGGAGGGGCTCTGGTAACTGAATGCTGAGTTTAGTTCAGTTTTTCTAGGATAGGCCAAGTAAATCCTGTAAACTCACTGAGTGAGCGACCTAACTCACTTTAGTTCAACAGCTTCACAGTTCTTCCTCCCTACAATGCAGCAGTGACTTCTCATGTAACTGATGCAATGTTAACATTTTGCCTTCAATTACAAGGCAGAAACTTTGCTAATTAAGCCTGCATCTGTCTGATATAGAGCGGTACTGGATTGTCTGTCACTTCTGCTTCTAATAACATTGTCTATTAAGTGGTTAAATTATGTCAATGATATTGTGTATAAACAACAGAATTAGGTTATTATTTCTCCCTCATCCATAAATAGTCGGCCCTGTATGAGAATTGTACTTTGAGATAGAGACGAACGCCAAAGACTGGAGGTATAAATCCTTCTCTTCAAGGACAAGATCCCTCGAGAAAGCCAAAAAAGCTCTATTTTAAAAATAAAAATGAATAGATAAAAACTGTTGTTATTAAAACCTGTCAGTTCTGTGTGGAATAGACTTATAAGGCAGATAGATCACAGGAATGTTTTCCGCTGTGACTCACGACAGATTTTCAGAACATCTCCCAACAAATGTCCAGTCCGAGATGGAAACATTCTGTGTGCATAATGATAGCAAAAATATCAAATATATCTCCTATTTATAGCTGCATCGCAGTTTATTATTTTCTTATTATATTTTTCTTTAATGAATATTTTGATTAAAATCCAGCTGACATTATGTATGTAAATTATTTTGGGAGTTTCTACATTCTATTTAATGTGTCACAATCATAATATAAACTTAGATAACGTATCATTATTTAACACCATTAATTGCACCTTTTTTTTTACTTGGGTCAAAGCTATAAAGTGAAGGTGTCACCCCTTCCCACCAATGCCCTTTTTCTTTTTTTCTGGTTTAATTTTCTGCTCCTGTCCTTTAAAAAAAAAACTTTTAACGAAGACTTTTCCATGTACATAGCTGTATGAGGGCTTTTTTTCTGCATAACAAATTCTACTTCCCGGTAACAGTATTAAATATTCCATGCTGTGTACTGGGAAGCCAGCTAAAAAAAATCCAAATGTGGTGAAATTGACAAAAAAAAAACTAATTTTCACGTTCATGCCAGAACGGCCATTGTCACGTTCTTACAGATCTGCATAAATGTAGAGTCCAGGCTGTTACAGGTACAGATCATTTCTCCCCAGAGGGATCGACGATCTGAGCAAATATGGTGGCACCTCCAGCTTTTGAAAGCCTGAGGAATGTAATGGGTTAACACTTGCGATAGGTGCTGGCATTACCAATCACAGGATTTATGCACAGGTATTTGCTGCAAATGCAGCTAACACCTGCAATGGGGAAGGCTTCGCCAACATACTAATATAGCCCTTTGCGGCAAGGGGTTAATCATCCATTTTAAAACTAATTTTCCATGTAGCTATATTTAATAACATTTACAATTATTATCAAAGTCTATCCTGTAGACACCACTAGAGGGAGCTATATAGTGTATACGCTGATCTCAAGCATAAGAGATTATGGCAAACACCACTATAAAATCTTACTGTCTGCAGAGGATTTGGAGCTCTCTATGAGAACAATGTATATTTTACCACTATGATTTAAATCCACACAAAAAGTTGGATCCTAAGTAGAATGGATTTAAAAGACAGAGATTTGCTCCTAAAATAAGTTCTAAATACGTATATGTTATATTTATCTCACTGTAAACTATTAAGTCTTTAAAAGGAATTCACTGGTTAACAAGTGTGATAATGAAAAACAAAATCCCTGCTGTCTAAGGATTATAATCTGTTTCAACCAAAGGTAGAAATTACTGGAGCACTGATATAATGGCAGAGTCCTGTGAAACCCTTTTCCAAACTCCCTGACACCAAGAATAACACAAAACTCTATTGATTGTAACCTGACGAGGAGACCAGACCAAGAGGGGAAAAACCTCATGTTTAAAGAGATGCCTTTCCGTAAAAATATAATATATTTCCTCCTAATAAGGTAAAATATTTGCAGAGGGACGAGTGCAGAGCAGAAGCTCCTAACTGTCTTCTAAGGCTTGTTTATTCATTACAGGCTGCAGATTCTCCTACAACACACACATTGGCTCCTGAGCTGCTGCACTTGCTGCGTGGTGGGCTTTACAAGGCTCTAATAGGAACTTGCTGTTAATATTCTGTTACTAATTATCAAAGAAAGGAAACAAAAAACACATTGCCACGTCTGCAAAACCCCTTCTTGTAGAGGAAAACTTGTAAAGATTTTGTTATTTGTTTTCTATTTTGCAAATGAAAGGGACTTTCTGGTTTGGGACTGATTTTATTAGGCTTTGCTTCCTCGGGTCAATCCTCCATGTAATACATTGTGCTCATCATAATAACCTCTGTCAGCAACACATGGATAAGTTACTATAAACTGCCTCTGGGGGTAACTTAGTGGATCAGATCATTCTATTGTAATGTCCCCCCCCCCCCCCACCATTTGTACAGATTCCATTGGTGCTGTTCACTTAAATGGACCAGAACTGTAGTACCAGATGCAGATTACAAGCAGTCCCCGGGTTATGTACAAGATAGGTTCCTTGGGTTTGTTCTTAAGTTGAATTTGTATGTAAGTCGGAACTGTATATTTTTATAATTGTAGCTCCAGAAGAAAAAAAAAAATTTTTCCCAGTGATAATTGGATTTTCAATATATTTTCTCTAATGGGAGCAAGGATTATCAATAAAGCTTCATTACAGACACCATAGAGCTGATCATTGCAGCCTGGGATTATAGTAACATCCAGAGAGCTTAATTACAGGCCACATCTGGCAGAGGGGTCCGTCTGTAAGTCGGGTGTCCTTAAGTAGGGAACCGGCTGTATGTGCAGACCTGGCTTTGTGCTTATGGGAGTTTTGCCATGTTTTTGTAATCCTGCAGAGTTAATTTAACTCTTATTAAGTCATGGGGTACTCTTCTCCCCATTTTTATCCCTGGCCTGAACTTTTTGAAGGGCGTTTAATACAATATTACCTAGAACAGTGATGGCAAACCTTCTAGAGGCCGAGTGCCCAAACTACAATCAAAATCCACTTATTTACCGTGAAGTGCCACTAGCCATTTTAAGCAGTAAATGTTTGCTACCTGTTCTTCCTCATCTTTCAATCATATCGACCCCCTGAGCCCAAGGAAGGAAAATAGGGATTCATGGCTTCTCTCCAGAGTGTCTCTGTAGGAAAATGAATGGTGGCTCCAGCAGGAGGGCCTCCAAAGACATTGCAGTTCTGTCAACACCTTCTTGCTTTTCCCGCAGTTCCAAACAGCCAATGAAATTTTGCTTTAAAACCGCGCTGAGAGCAGCATATCTTAAATTGCCTGGGACTGAAGGTGGATTTGGTCCTATTTGGTGAACTCTGAACTGGAGCAATGGTCTGAGTGCCCACAGAAATGGCTCCGAGTGCCACCTCTGGCACCAGTGCCATAGGTTCACCACCACTGACCTAGAAGGTTGGTACGTAAAAGAGAATTCTAAGCCCAGAAGAAATATGTGTAATTCAGTTAACAATTGGATTAATGATAGTGGTCATCATAATGAAATGGTAGTCATAAATATAACATCATCAGAGTAGGTGGCAGTTGCAAATATGGTAAAACATGGGGTCTGTTTTTAAAGGACTTCATAGAGGTTGTATATAGAATAGAGTAAAATTTCCATTTTTGTGGATGATACTAAACTCTGTAAAGTAATGAATACACAGGTAGATAGTATAATATTACACAGGTATTTGTGGAAACGGGATGCTTGGGTGAAGAAATGGCTAATGAAGTTTATTAATGTTTATAAATGTAAAATATGTTATGGGACATTGATGCAGGGGTTTAGCCTGGCTGCTGGAAAGCCTATTTGGAATGGGAAAGAAATATTTTTCCAAATAGGCCAGTTGCCATACTGTTTTTTTTTTTTATAGTTTTGACTAAATGGACCTCCAACTTTATTCAAACGTTTTTTAATAGGATGCACAGGAACCTGCCTGTAAAACTGATATCATAACTGTCGTATGCTTAGTACATATCTTATGTTATTTTTGCCTAAAGTGTTCCTTTATGCACCCCAATGGTACATTGTTGCTCCAGCAGTCCAGCAACAACTTAGTTAAACTACAGTGACCTGTACAGACGTGATCTGCTGTTATGTGGACCATTATGGGAGGCCTCCTCTTATATTATATTCACTGCTCTGGTTGTAATAATGTGTAATCTGTGTAAATTATTATCCTAAACTTTTTATGGATTTGGTAAATTAAGACAGTAAAGGCAGTAAAGACATTCAGAAAACTTTATTGAAATGTTACATATATGGAAAGATAAATGGTGCTTTGTAAGTTCCCATAAACAATAGTTAAAGTTATGCTTTTAGCAGGAGATTAAAACAAATAGTAGATGGAAATGTGCAAATATCACTACCGTGAAAAAACTGCTCCCATGTGTTTTATCCCCTACACATTACAAGAGCCTGTTACGTATCAGTGGAAACTTATAACAAAATGTTGTTTATGTCAGCCATAAATATATATGTTTCCATGTATTGGGTGATTTGGAAGCTTGTGCTACGCTCTTCAGAAGGTAGAGCTTTATTTTATAATTCTCTGTCCAGAGCAGTTTCCTTCTTTTTACCTTTTAGGGTAAAATGGAAAGTAGACCTCTCCAGGCTGCAGAAGTGTCAGGTAAGGCTTTTGATTTCTTACAGGATTTTATAGACGTCTTATGTAAGTTTACTATTGGCTTAAAGGGGAACTCTGCATTTTAGTGTATTTTCCAGCTGCATACATAATCACCCCAAGTAGTAGTAGCTGTAGGGGAAAATCTTTCCAAAGTAAATTTTGAAATAGAATATAAAATAACAGACTTACAATATGGGCCCATTAATTATGTCATTAGATGGGATGCACGGACTGGCTGTTAAGGCGAATTACCAAAAACGGTGCAAGTTCCATAACTGTAGTATGCCTATAGCGTTCCTTATAGCGTTATACTTTTACAGCCCTTTTTTCTTTCACAATCAGTATTGCAAGTTTTAATAGTAAGAATTGTCTTGGATTTTATTAAAGAACAATTTTTCTTTCTCCTGTTTCTTTCTCCTTTCTGTCCTGCATTTATCACTGTCTAACTAAACGTCCCCTCCAGTGCACATACACACACATAGTGAAGTTGCTTAAGCTTTTCATGACTTGACTCCTTACAGATCAGACCAAGTATTTAACTTCTTAGGCTGGGTTCCCATTTTCAGGTTTCTGCATGCAATTTGTTAAGCAAAAAATTAGAGTGGAGGGGACTTATCCATTACACTTTTGCTCAATTTTTTGAACAATAGCTGGTTTTGGGTGCAAAAGTCTGAACATGGAAACACAGGAAGATTATCACGACTGGGTCACATCATGCTCCAATCCTCATACCACTTCCTGGGCACATAATGCACCCATCTGGGTATATTGGGCACACAATTGAATTTTACATCATAATGCATCCCCTCCCCACCCACTTTGTGTGGAGGTAGTTTAAAAAATCCCAATTCCCAACCGTGCACCAGGACGTGGAACTTTTTCATGGCTTACATATCATCATACATACTCCCCACAGGATTCAATTTAGATGCATTTAGCATTCATTTTTGTCAAAAGAGTGAAAGATGGATTTCCATGAAAGATGAGTAGTATGTGCTCGTATGGTGGGATGGCCATGGTTGCGCCATTGTATTACAAATGCCAAAATTTTGACCCTCAAAAGTCCAAAGTTTTTCTGTGTAAATTTGGTCGTCACAGTTTAGTCCAGTTTAGTCGCCCACCCCTGTTTTTAGGTTTGAACAAATATTGTTTCTGCCACAAGGGCCTGTATTTTACAACCACCTTAGTGGCATTGTTATTGCTCTGGGTCATAAACTGGTTTAGTCAGTGACTACTTACTTTTCTAAGCGCATTATTAATAACGGAACAATGACTATTAGGGAAATATCCATAAATTAGGCGGCTATTCCTTTCTGCCTTGGCTTTGTGATTTAGCTTCATCCGATCTTACCGACGTGGCAGAAAACTGTTTGGGATTATGCTTAATGGTATATTAATCTGACTCTCAGGAAGGGCAATATCTTATTAAAAAGTATGTGTGATAGTTCCCCTTTAACAGCCTTGAATTAAAGTCTGGGCTAGGAGCACATGTAAAGAAGTCCCACATTAATTACAGAGGACACGTTTAATATGAACATTGGGAGATGATTTAACTTGTGATCATTAATGTGGACAGAAGTTATAATGATTGAGTTGGAACGTTACACAGGATGGTGCTGCAGGGAAGCAGGTCCCAGCTCTGTACTTTACTTTACGCCTCTCCAGACTAAAATTGTACTGGCCAAGGAAATGTTTCACAGTGCAAACCCTTCAGCGACAGAGAGACGTATGGGCCGAGTTCTGTCTTTAAGACTAAAAGACACAAATTTGTGAATGGGTCTGTCATGTTTCCTTATAGAGCAAGCTGCAGAGATATATATGGAATAAAACAAGAAATTTTATTCCTGCTCATTGGAGGTCACTTGACATTGTGGGATGCAACTCCTATTCATTAAAAACAATATTAATCTTAATTAAATAGATTATATATTAACCTGTTCACAATTGCTATATATGTCCTAATTCCACATACCCTGTGCAAAAAGCAAGTCTGAAGATTTTATATTACTTGCACACTTCTATACAGAACAGCTATATCTTCTGAATGGTTGCACCTAGAAAAAAAAGGGTTTAAAGAAGAGAATCACAACTTTAATATCACTTTAGGATTGTGTTTCTAGGTGCTACTGAACCAGAGATAACTTCTGTTAAAGCTATAGTCTAGAATGCAATTTTCTTAAACAAAAAGAAAAACATAAACAACAGTAAAATCAACAAGTGCTTTTGGGGATCGGCATGGGAAAAAAATCATCAACAATCACAATGGAAACAAAAATTAAACACTGGATACCATCAGGGCCGGGAGAAGACATCTTGGTGCTCAAGACCATAGGGACTCCCCCCAAATAAATATTTGGAAACATGACAATGCCACCATAACTTTTCCATAACCATAATCATTTTCCCTCTTGTCTCTCCCCCACAGACATCCAAGCTTTCCTCTATCCCGTTGACATCCAAGCTTTTCTTTATCCCACTGACATCCAAGCTTTCCTTTATCCCACTGACATCCAAGCTTTCCTTTATCCCACTGACATCCAAGCTTTCCTTTATCCCACTGACATCCAAGCTTTCCTTTATCCCACTGACATCCAAGCTTTCCTTTATCCCACTGACATCCAAGCTTTTTCTCTAGCCCACTGCCATCCAAGCTTTTTCTCTAGCCCACTGCCATCCAAGCTTTCCTCTAGCCCACTGACAACCAAATGCTCCCCTTTTCTCACTGCCAACACACACTCCCTTCTCACCCAGTGACAACACACTCCGCTTCCCTCACAACACACTCAACCCCTCCCCCACTGACAACATACATGCTCCCCTTCTCCCATTGACAATACACATGCTTTCCTCCATATTTGATGAAAAACAAGATCCCCCTTCTCATCTGAGACACAAACTCTCCTCCACTGAAAACATCCATGCTCCCCATCCTGACAACACACTCACTTCACCTTCCTCACCAAAATCATAACGCAGCCACAGTCCTGGACTCTGCAGAGGAGAAGCTCCGGGCCAGCTGACGGCTCGGCAGATCCAACTAGTGCCCCACCCTCGGCCAAAGCAGAGTAGACACTCTAGTAGTTGATTGCCTAACTCTGCCATTACCTTGTCCTGGCCTTGATACAGTGACACATGCGGAGAGGTTACTTAAATGGCCACTCACACTAGGATCATAGGTAAGGTCAGCTCACATCCAGCACATTTGCTAGTAATAAACCAAAAGTAAAACCAAAGCGGAGCAACACTGAGGAAGCTGTCACATGAGAACTTGGTGTGGTGTGCGGTGCCTGTTCTCCGGCCAAACCAGCAGAAGTAGTATTCTAAATGTCCTCGGCTCATACACGAAAAGGGAATAGGTTCATCAAGTACCAAGTGTTCAAATAAAATAGTTGTCTAATTTTAGTAGGTATTCTAGCTGGCTTGTCCTCAATAAAACTCTCCCACATCTTAAAAACTCTTTCACTTTTGGCCCCAGTGAGTATAATAAATGCATTTTTATATACAGCTTATTCTTCTGACTGTAAATTTGGCAGTGGATACCTCTGTGGTTCTGTTGAATTAAGAAACACAATCCTTGTGTGATATTAAAGGGAAGAGTCTACTCTGAATTCTGGTGTCATTTTAAAGAGTTCAGTGTGACCCCATATGGGAGCCATGGGACTCCTTTTGTACTGATAATGCTATGTAAACTAAAATATGGCTGTATGTTCTCCCCGAGTTATCCGAACTCTGCACCAAAGTACATATTGCTGCACTGCAGTTTTGGTGTACCCCCTGCTTCCTACACCCCTGCTGTTTCCCGTGTCTTGTCTGTCTCGTCTAGTATTGAGATCTGTATACAAGTGATTTGAATGTATGATGTTAAGGATTTTTGGCATCCATTCTTTATTCAGTCCCCTCCAATGGGTGATGATGCAACAGCAGTTATTTCTGAGGACTATTGGAGATTGGTTCCTACAATAGATGTTGTATTACACTTGTTAGACGGTAACTATATGCCTCCATTATATGAACCAATTGTTTGATCTGGATTATTGTTTGATGCATATTGTATACGCTACCTATTGCTCTGTATTCCTTTTTATTTTTGAAAAAAAAATTAATAAAAATGTACAGTTTTAAGAAGTGTGTCCCCTTCAGAACTAGAGTTCGGTGTTGCCCATCTCTATTAAACAATTACCATAAATACTTGAGTATAAGCCTAGTTTTTCAGCACAAAATTTGTGCTGAAAAAACCCTAACTCGGCTTATACTCGAGTCAACTAAAAAAAATAAAAGTCAAAACTAACCTTTCTGACGTCATCTGTAGATCTTCTACTTCTGTCTCCGATGCTCCGGTGCCACCTCGGATCCTTCGGATCCTCTTCGGATCCTCTTCGGGTTCTTCTGCTCCTCTTCAGTTCCTCTTTAGTTCCTCTTTAGGAAGTTTCGCTCCTAACGATGCCAGCAGCTCACAAACAATGACATCGGCATGCGGATGTCATTCTGTGTGCTGGCCAAGCACAGAGACCCGAAGATGAGCAGAAGAATCCGGAGAGGACCAAAGGACCCGAGGCGGCACCGGAGCATCGGAGACAGAAAAAGACCTATGGGGGATGTCAGAAAGGTAAGTACAATGTTTTTTTTTTTTTTTCATACTACAGGGGCTGGGCAGGCTGTATGCTACAGGGGCTGCGCAGGCTGTATGCTACAGGGGCTAGCGGACTATATACTGGGAAGCTGTGACCAATGCATTTCCCACCCTCGGCTTATACTCAAGTCAACAGGTTTTCCCATTTTTTTGTGTTGAAATTTGTGGTCTCGGCTTATACTCGGTCGGCTTATACTCGAGTATATACGGTATTATATACCCTATATTGCAGGTTCTTATGAATAACACTGTTTTGTGTGCATTTTTTGTAGTGTAGAATATTTTTTTATATCTCAAAGTTTAAAATAGTAGTTTTAAAATCATTTTTATTATGATTATCATTTTTTATAGTTTGTTATGGGCTTTTATCATTTGAATAGTGGTTTATTGCTGAGGTCACAGTTATCAAAAGATAATGTGAATAAAATGCTGCAATCTAAATATTTAACAATACAGATTTATAGATGTGTTTGTGTCATTGGAAAAAAATGTTGAAAAGTTAAAATGCTCTAAAAGAAAACAGTGTTTATACATATGAATTTTTTCTGCAGCAGCAAAAACTAAAGCAAATCTACCATCGACATCAAACATGGATAAACCAGGGGACCTTTCTCATAATTTCAAGCACAGTGACTGTGGTAATCTTCTTATATTTGTTATTCATGGCCTTATAAAATCAACTTTTAAAATTATGCTAATGAGCCAGAAGACCTGTGGGGGGGATGTTACCAGAGCCCTTCTGTGCTGCAGATTTCTTTCACTGCACTGTCTCACCCTTCCGCTCTGCTCTCTCAGCACTTCCCCTATCTCTCTGCTTGCTGTAATCTCACTGCAGTACAGGAAATTTCAGCACACGCTGCTCTTTGACAGTGTAACAACTTGTGAAGCTACAGCATGGAGGGGCTTTTGTAAAGCCCCCAGAGATCTTCTGCTCTTCGCTATGTCAGTGAAGAAGGAAAAGTGGGATAAAGTGCTGTATCCACCATGTGCCTTAGGCTATATTCACACAAATTTATGGGGGACATATATACGGAGTATAAACGTCCCCCATACACGGCAATGGGCTCATGGCGCCCTACGGGAGCGGTACGGTGCTGCACGCGTTTTGCACCAAACAATTCCATAGCGGCAATATAAATGAATGTGGCTGTATGTAACCTGTAAAAAAGTGGTACGGTACGGGTAGCATACGACCATTCTCATATGGTCGTGTGAATGCAGCCTTAGGCTATATTCACACTAACGTGTGCTTGCCGTACTGTAGCATGGCGGGCACATGTCGGGGAAAGATAGACATGTCACCCAGCACCATGCGCCCATTGCTGTCTACGGGGGCATATATATATATGTATACGTTTTCCGTATATATATCCCCCATACAACAGTGTGAATGTAGCCTTAGACTGTATCAACATATTCAGGATGCCAATACAGTTTAAACCAAAGCCAGGGCTTTGTGCACTCCATATTGTATTGCCATCCTACTGCTGGCACTACACTACATTGCATCGACAGGGGAGTTATCCAGAAATATGTTGTTGGATATGGTATATATACAAGTTTATTACTTTCAATTATGTAACTTTCAAGTTACAGGATAACAAAAACCTTTGAAAATCCAATGGTCACAAGGACAAAAAGATTTTTTGTTTGGAGCTGCAATTATAAAATATACAGTCCTGACTTACATACAAATTCAACTTAAGCACAAACACAATGAGCAATACGGTTATGTGGTGGTACTAATATTATTAGCGTTGGGAAACAAAACAATTAAAAGGGGGTGTTCAGACTATTAATGGGGCAATGAGAATTGTGCAGTTATAAGGATGCACTGAGCTCATGTTGTGTAAGATGTCATTTTTTGTAGGATGAGGTGAAGTTTTTATTTATACCATTTTGGGAACTGTAGGACCTTTTGACTTTTTTAGACTCAACATTTTCATGTTACTTTGATTTGGTGAGTGACAGGCCTCTGATAGTGGTAACACATCTAGAGTAAGCTGTTGGTTCAGTGCATAGAACTTGTCCTTCCATTCCACATGTGCACACATGTAATCCCAGCATTTCACTGACACGTGTACAAGAGAAATGAGAGGTTTTTAATTAAAATGACATCATAGAGACCTCATCCAGATTCCGCAGTTATCAGCAGATCAATAACTATCATGTATCCATTCTTCCTCTGGGAAGGGATAACAGTTAAACATGAGATAACCAGGCTGTTCATATTAACCAATCAGAGCACAGCATTCATTTTTTAGGAGTAGAAGTCGAAGATGTGCGCTGTGATTGGTTGCTATGGATAACACAATTAATTTAATGTTTTACTTCCTAATTCATTTTTCTGCATCTCCCAATTACCCCTCATTTGTTTTTTTCTATACATTATAGGCAGAAGTGATGGCTGTAAGTCCTACATGAAGACTCCCCTCCAATACACATGAAGATAAACGCCACAAGCCGCGCACATCGCGCTCAGGTATCTATACGGCCGCTCTCTGTATAATGTTGTGACTAGATTGTTATGTCAAGATCCTGAGCTCAAGATGGGAAACAATTTCTTTTTTTTCTTCTCTAAAATGGAATGTTTAGAGCCATCTCGCTGGCCGGCCTGACATACTACAGACCTTTTTTATCTACAATAAACATTAAGGATCTTTTTCCTCTAAACAGCCGTGTATCGCTTCTCCATTCTCATAATATTTTACTTAAGAGGTTTTTTTGGTACCCAAATGCATTACTGAGCATTTGTCTACATTACATCTATGCTGCCATTTATCTGCTCGTTTCTGTCTTGTGTCAGTATATTTTTGGATTCCTCGTGCCATTGCTTCCCAGCACTTACCCAGCAGAAAGCAGGAGGCACCATTGTGCGGTTCTGACCCTTAGCACGCCACCTGCTTGAATGGTCAACCCATCTACTGCAGGATATGTGGCTCACGGGTTAACTTCTAGTGATATACACAATCCATAATGGCCACCAGATGCATGTGCTGTTTTATAGCTCCTGTATTGGCCCATGGCATGGGTATCTTGTTCCATATGAAGCAGGTGCTCATCTATGTCTACTCAGTCTCGACCCTGATCTTAATGCACAGCATAGATACATTTCACTCATTATGTTAATGGTGGGCGTTACCAGATCCCCTCCGTGTTGTAGCTACACAAGCTGTTACACCCCGCTCCTGCACAGTCTATCAGCCAGTGAAGCTACAACACAGCACAACAAGGATCTGGTAACACAACCAGAGCCCCTCAAGCTCGTTATGATTTTAGAAGGAAGGAGAACATGGATAACAAATATAAGAAGATTACCACAGTCACAGTGCCTGGATCTATGAGTAAATGTCCCCGGTTTATCATGCTGGATTTTGATGGCAGATTTCCTTTAAAGGAAACCTACTATGAGGGATCTACTATCAGAAGTAGATTTGAGGGTAGTTTCATCCTCCCTAGGTCTAGAATAATGATGGTGAACCTTCTGGTGACCAAGTGCCTAAACTACAGTCCAAAACCCACTTAGTTATCGCAAAGTACCAACACTAAAATTTAAAGGAAACCTACCAGGAGAAATCAGAAGTAGAATTGATGGTAGATTCCTCCTGCTGCCTCTGCCCTAATCTGTAATTTTGATAATCCTGGAACCTAACTTGTTAAAAACTTTATATTAGTTATATGTAAATTAACTGAAGAGGCTACTGGGGCATGTACTAGCCTGGCAGGCACTGGGAGATGAGGCTAGTACATGTCCCAGTAGCCTCTGCAGCTAATTTACATATTACTAAAATAAATTTTTTTTTTAGCAAATTAGGTTAGGTTCAAGGATTAAATTACAGATTAGGGCATAGGCAGGAGGAGGAATCTACCGTCAGTTCTACTTCAGATTTCTCCTGGCAGGTTTCCTTTACTAGACCTTAAAACCGAACCATAACATCAATATTCTTTAATATTGCAGCAAGCATTAACTATTATAACCACTTTATCTTGCATGTAGGGAATACAAATTTTGCTACACTGAGGATCTTGTTAAAACCAAGGTTTACCTGTCAGATTTCTATTAAAACAAAGTGTAAAGACAATTTTTGTATTTTATTGCTTGAACTCCGAGAGATGAATTTCAGTGATTGAAGTTAATGGATGAACAATAGCTTGACAACATTTTTATTCCAAGTAATTATTTTCTCAAAGTTACATTTTTTTGATATATTATTATAACAGATTTATGTCAGAATATGACTATATCTCTCACGGCTGTAAGTAGTGCACTTTGTTTTTTGAGAGGTTAATGCCCAATTCTGTTCTAAACTTGAAAGCTCAATGCTCGAGCATCTGTCATAGTTAGGCCTCACAGCGATAAATTATTGTATACTACTACATTATTATATTTTCACCTAGGGTTTCTGGGAAAAATTGTCTTGGTCCAATCCCTCCCAGGAGAACAATCATGTTAATGTTTACTTTGCTGCAATTATGAGGTTACATCACAGACCTTCTGTTTATTATATGTTTTTGAAATATACCATAGATCTTCCTGGAAACCTGAGAATTAAAGGGAATCTAGCAGCAGGTATGACCACAGCTACAGATAGTGTTGGGTAGAAATCTTAAAGGTCTGTATAACCATACCTATGTGTATACTGCTAATAACAGCAGTACTGTAAATAATGCATTTATATTCCAGGATTGTAGCTGTATTTGTAGCACTGGTATGTGAGATGTGTCTGCTGGTGCAGGATTCTGATTGGGTAGTACAGAAGAGGGAGAGTGACTGAGGAGCAGCTCAAATTCAAAGGTCAAAGTACATGGTAGTTGAGAATATTTTACCTGTGTTTCAAGTCCAGATACAATCCTGGAAAATAAATGTATTTTTCAAAATTCTGCTGCTGCTAACAACACACACAAGGTATGGTTATGCATACTGTGCTCCACAGCCAATACTTACCATCATCTGGAGCCAGAGATGGCATGGGGAAGGGGGGGGGCAAACTGAGAAATCACCCATGGACCCCTTCAAGATACTTTGGACTCTGTCACAGTTTGCTTGAGTACCTTTCTACTGTTGCAAAAATAATTGCATCCATGTCTGTAAGAAATTACTCTTTACCTTTTCATATGATATGCGCAAAACTTTTATTTTCTGTTATTGCTTTGCATTTTTTCTTTTTTTTTCCGTCTGTGTATCAATGATCTATGTGACCGTGTATGTAAATCTTCACTTTCCGTTAATCTTGAACCACTAACTTGTATTATCTAAACAAATATCCATATCTGCATATTTAACCTGCATAACATACAGTCAGCATTGTTCTTTTACATTATTGAATTTTTTTTTTTCTCTGTCTCCGCCAACTATTGATTCCATTTTTGGTCATAGTTTAGATTGTATTGTTTAAAGTTTGCTTAATATTCACTGACTAATGAGGCCGCAGTAAGGTATCAAGGCCGATCTTTATTTGCCTCAAGGTATTTGCAGAGTATGGTTATCCTTTTCTGCTGGTGGGATTACTTTTATGTTTAAGAACTCAGGACTTTAGGGAAGATGCTTCTACAGGAGTAGACTAGGAAAGCGAGCATCATATACTGTATGCAGTTTTTGTGACACAATATCAATCTTTAAACGTTCTTCTTATTTTAGATGTATATACCTGCTTTTGACTCAAGCCGTTGCATCAAATATTGAAAGTGAGATCATGAAGAGGTCCCATATCTGCCAGAGCACTGACCAGCAGCGGAGAGCACAGGTATTCGAGGAGGGACATGTAATCAAGTGTACGTGTGTATTTAAGAAACCACTGGTCAGAAGAGGAAGCCAGGGGAGCGCTGGAGAATGGGAGGTAAGTAATACGTTTATTGTGTTTTATTTTTTGTGGGAGATCCTCTTCATTAAAGTAAATCCACCATCCATTATGATAAACTAACTATTTAACCACTTTTATCTTGCGTGTTTGGAATACAATTTTTGATACATTGAAGATCCTGTTAAAATCCAAGGTGTAAAGACAATTTTTCATATTTTATTACTTGAACTCCCAAGAGATGAATTTCAGTGATTTGAAGTTAATTGTGATGGTAGATTTCCTTTAACCATTGGGTATATATAGTAACCTATTTATTTCTTTACTAATGCTTCCAATTATGTATCTTATCACCCAACGTCGTGGCAATGTGTAACTTTTTCTATTGGATAATGGTAAATGAGTCAGAATACGTTAATGTCTGCATTGCTTATCAGGGGTTTGTAGGGGGCTCCCATTCATAGTGTTGGTCATGAATATTAGATTGGCAGAGATGAGCTGCAGTTACTTGACTGGGGCGCTGCCCATAGACTGGAGCTTCTTTTTGGTCTTGCTGACAGTAAGCTACTGCGCTTGCCCAGAGCCCAAATGATGCTGGAGACAGGCCAGAGTGGATAGAGGAGGGTCAGTAGTGGCTACCGGGGGCCTGGAGTAGCCTTTGCACCCGGAGGTGTCTCGGGCTACTCCACGCCCCCAGTAGCCTTAGAAATTAACTTGCATATTACAGCATTAAACTTTATTTCTGGAGCAGCTACATCCCTGAATTAGTGAAAAATGGAATACAGCTGCTGTCCGGACGGGGAATCTTCCATGGGGAGTAGGTTCCTCATGGTATATTTCCTTTCAATGATGATATATCGGATGCCATTGTGTTTAGTTTTCCCAGATACCTTGTCCGCTTTTTCATCCTTCTCCTATGAACATTGCACTTTGGTAGTCTGAGACACTCCTTCTCACAGTGTGCATGCAGTAGTTACGAAGGGACTAGGAGTGGCCTGTACGTGGAGGCCACCAAGTACTGGAACTATGTAAGTTGAACCATTTCATTAAGCCATTGCTGCATGACTGCAAAAAGACAACTGACACAAGTGATCTGATTTTTTTTCCAGTTTTTATTGAGTGAAAATGTCAAACCTTGCATCAGTCATGCAACAAAAAAAAATCAAATAAATAAACACATATATTAAATTTCTAACAGCACTAAATTCAAGTGGAAAAATATTCAGTTCTTATCAATGCGGGAAAGTCCAATTCAAGTATTTAGAAGAACTCATTCTCACCTGGCTTATTAATAATAATGTTAAAAGTATATATCTGTATGTAATACATATATACATTACATATATATATATATATCTATCACATACCCCATTATATACAAATGTACACATGCTTATACCTATATCAATATACACACAAAGTATCCAGATATAGATAGTAAACTGTCTTTCGCCATGGTGACTGTAGTTTTGCTTCCACAGGAAATTAAAAAAAAGGATTAAATAAAAATGACGCATTAAATTTTGCAGATGAGTTGGAGATGGCTTACGTCCTACTGTGCAATATCAGGTTTAGGAAGACCTCTAACCTGATCAGTTCCTCAATTCATATATTTTTTTTTAGCTGAATTTATTTTATTTCTCCTTTTTTTTTTTTGCTACAAGTCAAGTCTAATTTACTTTTCGATTTTATTTAAGGGTATTACAAGGTGTATGTTTTGGAGATTGTAGTGTCCTTTGTATAGTCAGAACCTCTCAGTTTACCTCTATCCCTGATGCTTTGTAGGTCCAACTAATGCTTACAAACAAGAGAGGAAACTTTACAATTTCAGATACAGGGAAAAAGAAAAAAAAATGTATATCTGAAAAGAGAGGATCTCTGAGAGCAAAGAACTATTTTATTTCCACGTCGTTGTTCCAACAATACAGTGGTGGTCAGCTCAGCTGCAGAAAGGTTTGAGAGGCATTTACTTCCATACTCATCTCAGGAGAATTACTAATAATAATTGGAAAAAAAAAAAACTAAACGGGAGAGAGGGGAAGCACACGTAACTGATTGAGGGAGAAACCCACAAAATTAAATATAGAACTACAAACTTATATTAACAATCTGAAGATTACAATCCTCCATATTATCCGAACATTGTTATTTTGTTTTCTATAAAATTCAAGTTAAAAGTCGGAATCACGCTTTTCAGTGCTAGGGTGAAGTCAAACTTGAAGACTTCGAGAAATCAGAAGCTAAAAACCATAAAATAAGAGGCATTAGAGCAGGGTCTGGGGGCTGACATCTGCGTCCGGTGATGCTCAGACACTCCACCAGCCACCATATGCAAGCTTACTTTAATTTTTGTCATTTTTTTTTATCTTTTTGTTCTATATATAACCTTTACAGAAAAAAAATACTGTACAACTTTTTCATTTATTTCTTTTTTTTTTTAAATCAGAATGAATATGTTGCTCCAACACCGCTTGTTGCAAACACTTGAGGCGTTCCTCACTTAATCTGTTTGTGGTCTGCTTAAAGGGTGAGTACAAAGAATCCATTAAGGATTCGGTAAGGTGGTTAGGGCCTGTATCACCTGTGTCTCTTAGAGAGCGAAGGCCTGTAGTGTTTTTATATATTTATAATAGCATCTAACACACAATCTTGATCAGAGATCCTCCTCATAGATTCAACACTTCAGCACTGCTTCCTTTGGCAGACAACTTTGCTGAATCAGGATAAAGGGCCTAAAACAACTCATCTAGTGACAGATACAAAGAGAGGGAAGCAGAATGATTTTTAAGTGCAAAGAATTTTTTTCTTTTAATTTAAAACAATCCATCTGCACTTGCCCTAATGAACGAGTTTCTTAACTGGATAGTTTCCTACCTGAGAGAGGACATCCTGTGCTTGGTCTGTGGTGTAATCTCATAACCCTCAATGTGACCCTCTAGGAGAGGCCACTAGACTTACTGTCAGAAGGTGCTCCAGCTGAGCTAAACAGCAAAACTCTCTGTTTTTAGACTTGTAGCCTTTGCTGGCCCCTGAGCAGTAATATGGAGCTTTCTCCAGAATGTGCTACAGGAATCCTACCTCATTTGATGCATCTACCCCACACAAATATTTCCATTCTTTTCACAAGCAGTAACAGCGTGTCCTATAGGGCAGAAGGCTTCCTCCACGGATGTGAGGTTATCCTGGCTGCTCTTATAAGAAAAGTCCCATTTTTATTATACCAAAACAATGCCAAAATAAATAAATAAACCAGAGCAATTGGTGCAGAGGAAAGTTTTCTATATAAATATTTATAAAATAAAACAATAGCTTCCCGGGAACAGCCCAGAGAGAAACTGGAAGAACAGGAGTGAGAGCCTCATCACAGGGCGCCCGATAATGCTACTCAATAAATACCCACCAACCCAGCCCATCTGACCTCCTCCCTTGCCATAACTATATGGGAGCTTCCCCTATTTTATATTTTAGTGATAAAACAGGAACAAAAGTATTTCTTTTTCTTCTCACCCCCCTCCCTTTCCTCTACCCATGAAGGGGCTAATGGAAGGACTTCATATCACCAGAAGTCAAACTGATGTCCCTTGCCCTCCTGCTCTCAAGCACCAGTGTGAACGGATTGAAACGGAGGAGGCCAGAATAGCAGAAATGCCCCCTTGAGTCCTATGTAACTGATGACTTGGTGGAGTCCAAAGTTACAGAAGCTGCTTTTGTTAAGGTTCCTATTCCTTCCCTTGTTCTTTGAGTCTTTTGTTTCCCTCTCTCTTTTTTTCCACTTTGTTGGCAGGAGGGGAATATGGGTGAAGAGTGTACAGTAAGGCCCTCAACAGGGGATATTTATAAAACATTCAGTTCTAGTTGGGGTTATGGGGATGTTTGGAGGTTCAGTGGATTTTTGGAGGTATCACAGTGGTTTGTAGAATCCCCAGCACTTTCTTTGTTGTCTTTCCTTGATAAACATTCACCATCAGGCAAGGAGTCCTCAGAATCTGTGTTCAGATCTTCCTCATCATCTTCCTCCTCTTCATCTTCATTGAGTTCTTCATCCTCCTCCTCTTCGTCATCCTCTTCTTCTTCATCCTGAGACATGTCATCATCAGCATCCCCACAGTTTGCTATCTGAGTGTTTTCCCTAAGGACACTTTCAGCCCCATCCTGTGGTTTCTTGCTAAGGTCCAGGGAGTCATTGAGGCCCACCCCTGCAGCATTTTTCAGAAACAGAAGGGAGTTATGAGTGTCTGTGCTCAAATTTAGGGAACTGTCCAAGTTCACTGGTGGATTTTGAAGGTCATAGTCAGCACTACATTGAGTGGACCCCTCTTGCCCAGGAGAAACTGAAGGTAGTTCCCCCCTTTCCTGTTTCTCATGCTTACGCTTATGTGAGTCCATTTGAGACATTCCCACTACAGTGTGCTTGCAGCTGGGATAAGTGCAATGAAAGTGTGAGCACTTCAGCTTGTACTTGCATTCGGGCACCTCGCAGTCAGCACTGGAACTGAACTGACAGAAACCTGCGGCACTGATGACATCTTGCTTTCCGTGGTGCTTACGGTGGGCGGTCACTTTCGTGCTGTCGGTGCAGCGGAAACCACAACGCAAGCAGTGAAAATGTGTGCTATTGCCAGAGAACTGACAGTCAGGGAAGTTGCAGCTAAGAGAGGATTTGAAACGCTTAAAGTCATCAAGTACAAGGTTGTCCACTCTGTCATGGTGCTGTGCATGCTTATACATGTGGGTTCGTCCACAGAACTTATAGCCACAGTTTTCTCTGGTGCAGTGGTAGTGAGTGACCTTCAGAGAAAACTGGCATGCTGTATCCTTACAATCTTCATACAGGTCATAACGTCGGAATCCTTCCAACATCATCCCTTCATCCAACATTTTGCGTGAAGAGGCAGTCTTCCGTCTTTTGCCAAAAGGTGACATATCCTCAATGATCCAGAATCGTTTTTTGGCTCCAGAAGCTGTTGGCATGGTTATGGTGTTTCCTACAAAGAGAGAACATTTGCCATGTGAAAATGCACAGGGACTTGGGATACATTTTACTTGGGATGATTAATCTCAGAGAAGTAGATGCTAAGTTTAACTGTGACTAAACACTTCCTTTAATAAGTCTTTTTTTTATAAATTATAGATACATGTTATTAATGAGTACCAAAGGTATGTGGAAACAACAATTAAAAGCTTAGGGAGTATTCCAACAAAAATATATTTATGACATAGTTGTATGCAAATGTGTTTTTGCTCAGCTTTTTCTGTTATTCTTCATAGGCTTCTGTGATCATACGGTTACCCCACCCACAATTACTTGGATTTCGCACATCGGTGGAAGCCATTCTATTCAGAACTCCACTTGCTCTTTAACATGGTTTCTTCCACTTACGTATCTTCTACAATGATGCTAAGTGTGTGTGAACAACTTGGGTTATATCAACTAATCTTAGTTCTTCACTGTAACAAAATTTCAGACAATTATTTGTATTCTGTACTCCACCACCCAGTTCTCTTATCTCAGGTTGGTACTCTGCCTCCCACTTATAAAAACTAAATCAATATTATCAAGGATTGAGTCAATCTACAATCCCCACAACCCAACATGCTACCCAGTGTCCGTCCACCATCATTACCTATTTATCTACTCTGAACAATGGAAAAACTGTCCTCAATACTAGATTAAATCCCATCACAGCTGATCTCCACCATGACCAGGGCCGGATTAAAGGAGGGGCTCATGGGGCTCGAGCCCCGGGGCCCCCACCACTTTCACTTTTTAAAGGGGCCCCCACCAGTTGGCAGGCTACATACTACAGGGGGCTGGCAGGCTACATACTACAGGGGGCTGGCAGGCTACATATTACAGGGGGCTGGCAGGCTACATATTACAGGGGGCTGGCAGGCTACATACTACACAGTGCTGGCAGTCTACATACTACAGGGGGCTGGCAGGCTATATACTTCCATAAGCATTGTTGGAAGGGCCCCCACCAGATTGCGCCCAGGAGCCCCCACCACCCTTAATCCAGCCCTGACCATGACTATCCCAGGCCTAACCCACCTCTTCAACCTATTTCTACCCCTACTGGCACTTTTCCAGCTTCATAGGTCCATTGAGTACAAACAAGGAACTGTTGAGCATTCTCTCCTGCTACAAACTCTATCATCCTATAGCATTATTGATTTGGCTCTTTCACACATCACCTCTTCAACTCATGGTGTACCACAAAGCTTTGTCTTGGGACCCCTACTCTTCTCCATACTCTTCTCAGGTCTAGGACAGCACATAGTAAATCCCATGGCTTCCAGTTCCACCCCAATACTATGGCCCAGACATAAACTCTCTTCAACCCAGTGGGGGAGGTTTGTCAGAAGTGTTTGAGAGCAGAACTGTTTTAGTTGCTGCTCCTCTCCCGTGTGCCAAATTGTGCACGCCGTGCTACGGTATGGATGGCACACGTTCGTGTGAATTCACCCTTAGAGTAATAGAGCACTTACTTCAGGGTCATCTTTTCACTAAGCAATGTATGTGAAGCTTTTTAGCTACGGCGTATGTAATTAATGGGGATTTATGGGGATGGGGATTTATCAATGAATAATAATGATACAAATAGCAAAAAAAAAAAAAAAACCCTGAGCTTGGGCTGGTAAGAGACACATGTAACTAAACACAAAAATATTTTAGGAACTGTTCATGGCTCTTGGAATCATATAGAATCATGTAAAACTGTTCAGTTATTATGAGGCTTTGACATGTTTTGCTATCTAGTACAGTGGTCTCAAAAATACTTTATTATTTTTCATTGTTCAAGGTACATTGGCAAAAAAGGCAATGCAGTCATGTTACAGAAGAAGTATTCATTCTAATAGTGATGTTTTACATGTGAAGATGCAATATTTATATACCCGCAATATTGTTACATTCTAAATTGGCTAATTGACATGTTGAAATTGTTGACAAATGTTGACATAGATTCGGTGTTCTTGTGACATTTGGAACTTTCTTGAAGACTGACAACCCTGAACATTTATTAGAATATTTATTTTGTAAGAAGCTGAAAGGTACCTGCTGCATCCTGTACTAGTGGGACATCACTTTTGACGGGAGCTGGAGTGGCTATTACTGGTGTAAAAGTTGGAGCGCTGCTTGTTGGCACCACAATGCCCCTGCTGACCCCAAGGCTGGCAGTGATCAAGGAGTATGAGACACAAGATGGAGAGAGCAGGAACGGTAGGGAAGTAAGGGGAGGCCTAACCAAGGCAGGAGGAAAGGAAGGAGCATGAGGCATAGCCGCTGCTGGCGGTGGTGGAGGTGCATTGTGGGTGTCGTCAGAAGCAGAAGGGATCAGGCAGCCTGGAGAGGGCAAAGAAGCAGGAAAACAGAAGAGAAAGGAAAAAAGAAACAGAAAAAAAATGAACCAAATGAGAATCTGAAGAGAAAATGGTAAGATGAAATGAAACACTAAACAGAAGAGGGACATCATGACTCTTAAAACTTGTCTGAATGGATGGGGCTATAACTCTGGGTGATATAAACCGACAGGAATAAATATGTAATTTATGTCATGGTAATTGTTATATTATGTCTGTGAGTTATCTTACCCTAATATGATAGGAGTAAATATCTCTGCTTTCTTACCTGCATCAGCACTGTCATTGCCCACCGGGGTACTGGAGCAGCTGCGATCAAGGTTGGAGGACTCTGAAGACATCCCGCCAGGGCTGCCCAAACCAGAGTAGTCCATGCACTCATCAGTCTCTGTGTCCATCATGTTTTGGGCTGTGGTCTGGAACGCTGAAGTATTTTCTGTAGAGGACGGACTGTGGGCTGCACTGCCACTCAGCTGAGTATGGGAGACCATCTAAAATTACAAACCCTGGTTAGACTATGTGGTTATCATTGGTGCTAAACTAGAGAGGTTTTATGAGTGGTTGTCTAATTGAAATGTATCATGTCTTGATTTACCTGTCCAGGTACTCGGTCAAAATTCTTTCCCAGCATTCTCCTCATGTGCTTGCGGGCATGTGATGTCATCTGGTGTTTAAGGAGGAATGAGAACTGACAGCCTTCCCGAATGCAGTGGAAATGGCTATTCACCTGGTTGTATTTGCATCCTGGCAGGAGAGAAGGGAGTGGTAAATGCTTCCAACATTACAGACTTTAATTTCATCAAGTCACGTTAAAAAAAAAAAAAAACAAAGCTTTGTATCTACTTATGTGCATTTGTTGTTCTGTTCTTTTTGTAAACTACTTTGGATTCTACAGATTTCCCCATGATAAAATATGTTGTTCATTCTTCTAATTTTCTGACCGTTGCTTCTCTAGCAACCAGAACAAACAGGTGGAGGGTTTGGCAGGTGAGGACTTGCAGTCACCATGACAGCGCTGCCTGACTTTGAAAGCTGGCCCGGCACCTGTAACTCCAAAAGGTGTGCAAATAAGAGCAAGAACCGTCTCCTGACATCTGTAAGAGGACACGGACTGGCTCGAGTATGTTGATACTGATCACCCTGGTTACTGCAAGCTACTATTAACCTGGGACATAAATACTTTATGAGTTAACAAGGTGAGGTCTTCTGTTTTGTTTGTTTGCAAAGGTTTTAGTTATGCAAGAAAACTAAGAAAAACGAGGGGCACAAACTACACGATGACTAATCTTTCCCAATTCTTTTATGTTATTTGAACACAATTAGTTTTGTTGACAAAGGACTGTTACAATAGTTACCGAGTTCTATGTGACTAACTTGTAATATTAGGCCGAAATACAGCTCTATAAAATATTAGCAGAGATGTGCTAATATGTATACATCCACTGTGCAGGTACACATTAAGGGTCCAACATAATCACCACAAGCCCCAAGTCGGTGCAAAATTTCTTTTGTTGATGGATGCACAGTTTTTCTGGCCATTTATGAGTATAAGACATTTAGTAAACCTCTCCCGTACAGGATAATAAAAGGCTAAGAAAAATGGGTGCCCAGAGACTAAATAACCCAATTCCTCCATTATCATGATCAGTTTGGGTCCTACAAAACACCACAGGATAAGAGAGAAGCGTCTTTAGTGGCAAAACCCCAGTTTGTTTGCAACTGTGGAGAAGGACCTGGATCTTCTGGTTGGAATCCGTTCATAATATATTTTTTAGATTGCTATTACAATAGTTTAGGAACATACTTGCAATGGCAGATATGCAGTTTTGGACGCCCGGCTATATGAAAGAACTTTACTAGCAAATTCAGTATCTCCAAATCTATTCTGCCAGACAACCTTCATGTTTCAGATGGTTTATGATATATGCCAATGTGTAGTTGGGTGGTCAACCAACTTAAATGTGGGTAAGAGAAATAAATCATATATATATTAATGCAATTACATTTGCATAATGATGAGCATCTACTTTAAGTCAACCGGTTTGTAGATGTCACTAAAACAAGAATCGGTTGCCTCCTAGTTTCTACATACCTAATCTGCCACATTCTTCCCTCTTGGTGAAGTATTTGAAGCCATTTGCTGCTCTTCGTTCTGCCTTCTCGTGTTTTTTCACATGCCATGGAAGCTTAGTGGTTATGTTGGTGACAAAGTAACAGCTGGGCCTTAAACAATGGTAGTGTCCACGCATTCTGAATTCACAGTGCTAAGGATATTGAAAGATACGAAAGAGAGGAGAAGCTAAATAAAAGATATCTGGGAATAAAACTATTTCATTGTTTGATGCTTCTGGCTCCTCTTCTACTTACCTGGTTTGGGCAGAGACACTGCAAGGAGTAATACGCAAATTGGTCTCGCACATTCACTAGGCTGTTGTTGGGGTTGATGTGGTCGAGGCAGTGGGATTCCGCTTTTCCTGATGTCTTACACACATATTTGCAGTTTCCAAATAAACAATGAAAATGAAATTTGTTTGCATATTTGCAGTCAGTGGCCAGGCAAGGATCGCTGCAAAACAGATACCCAAAAGATACCAACATTAAAAATAGATTTCTGCTTCTATTGGACAGATTATTATGTTAAGTAACATAGCTTGAGGTTTTAGGCTAGGTACCACATGTAAACAAAGATACCTTCCTCAGACGTAAATCATTAGATATTACCAAAGATTTTCAGGGACGTTATAGAAGCTGTAATCACATAATAGGGCATGTTCCTTGAGAACAGTGTTTTTTGTATTGAACTTACTTTTCCTGGAACTGTAGGAAACCTGGCTTGACTTGAGGTTTCGCATTTTCAAGAGAAGTTGTTGCCATGGGAGATGAGGCTAAACTGGGTACCGATGCTGGTATTTGCGGGATTTGGGGTATGGATGACGCTAGCTGTTTCCATGCTAGTAGAGTTGGTGTAGATGGGACAGCAGCATGGCAGGGAGCAGGAACCTCACATCCAGGTGTCAGAGTTGTGGGGATAGGAGGCGATGCTGACATGGGGGAGACCTTATTTTCTCCTGTAAAAGAAATATCGGAGCCGCCCTTTGTTCCTACATCAGTCCGAAAATGAAAGCTGCAATAAAGGCAAATGCTTTACAAACTCGTACAAACACAGAATAACTTTTTGTGATGCTATGTGTAGATACATTGCTTTGGGTAAGCCTCTTACTTTGCATGTTTGACGGCTCCATCCTGAGTACTGAAAAGAGCTCCACATTCTTCCACAATGCAGTGAAAGTGCAGTTTATGCAGGAAATCGCACTGATGGTCACACACGTCCACCGGATCAAATCTGACAGATACACAAAGACAATGTATAATAAACCTGATCAATTGACAAGTTTTTCTTCAAGCCAAACTTTTGGTATGACTTTTACCTGCGCAGGTATGTCTTCCAAGGTACGGAGTTCTTTTCACGGTCAAGGGCCTTCATTACTTTGCCTAGATAATGCGTTGACTCCCCAGCTCCAGAGTCACTGCTCTCGGCGTCTGCTTTTAGGCTTAGAGAACTCCCTGCATTGCTGTGTTGGCTCTTTTCCAAAAAAGAAGAAATTACAATGTGTGCTATTGTGTGGCAGAATTGACACTAGTTATTTAAAAGTGATAATTATTATTACCTTATTTGCAAAAGTGGGATGAAGCAGCGGATCACATACTGTGTCTTGTCCATTGGGCTCATTACTATGGATCAAATAGAGAACGTTATCTCTCCAAACGTAAGAGAAAACCTAACAGCTTTGTTTGTAGAATTTGATACAAAATATTATATGGTCGATTCTCACCTGTTCAAACTAAGGTCTAGACTGTGCTCTTGGGAGCTGTTCTGTAGTGTTCCCTCAGGATCTGAAGTTTCTGTTTTAAAGCTAAGGCGACCTGTTGTTTGACCATTGCCTGCTGCAAAATAGAATTTCGAAAGTTAGGAAAAATCCTTTAAACTACAGGTAATTACATATGAGATACATTGTAGAGAAAACTGATATATGATTTCAGAATAAGTGAAGGGTTGTTTCATTTAAATGAAAGGGCTCAGAATAGGGAAAATAGGATTTTAAAAATCATTAATTGTTGCCACCGTTGAGTTTAAATGGTGTCCAAACACATATTGGAAATGCATATGAGTGCCCAATCCTCCAGTCACTAGATTAAGTGTGCTGCGACACACCACGAATATGTCCCAGTGCACAAGGGCAAAGTACAGACCAGATTACACGAGGATTGAAGAGGGTATTTTCCTTCATTAGGACATTCATTCTTAACCCCATTAAATATATTTTGAATTAGCTAAAAAAACTTTAATATAACAAAAACAATTTATAAACTACATTATAGTGACATAAGTCATGGAGTGGCTTAACTAAGCGTGACGCAGAAGCTCACCTGCTTCAGGAGAAGGAGACTGCTTGAGTGCCGCTGCTGCCAACCGTGCCATCATTGGGGAGATTAGACCCTTACTAGCGGAAATCTTTTCCATTATGGATGTAGCAGCTGGGGAAGTGCTGTTTTGATCACTGGCCCCAGAAGCTGACTGCGGAGAAGAATCTGGAGCTGCTGCAGGCATTATATTACTTGCATTCAGAGGTAATGTGGTGCTTCCACGGCCACTCACGATAGGAAAGTATGGCCCAGAACCAGCAGGAAGTGCTGCGCTAGACATGGCTAAAGCCAGGGGCATAGTTGTGGGCAATGTCTGGGATAGAAGAGCTGAGATCTTTGTTGTTGGCGGAATGGTGCTGGTGGATTTATGTGTTTGTGGTGAAGGTGCTTCAGATACATTTGGGACCAGGGATACGGAAGACTGCTGGCTCGTAGGGGAGGCACTCAGACTAGAGTTCTTGCTACTCAAAGCAGAGAAGTCAATGAGATCATCATTGCTGGACTCTTCCAGATCATTGTCCTTTCCTCCAATCAGGGAAGAGGAGAGCCCAAGGACCCCTGAGCTACGGATGTGACGTCTCTCATGTTTGCGTTTATGTGAGGTCATCTGGCTGGTAGAGGTGAAGGTAAAGCCACATCCAGTGCGTATACAGTGAAAGTGGTTGGTAGCTTTGCTATACACACATCCCTCGTATTTGCATTCCTCATATTTGTAGAACTTCTTGAATCCATCTTTTGCATATGCATCATCTTTTATATGGTAGCTCTTGTGCTTCTCTATGTCACACTTATTCTTGAAGGTAAAGCTGCATCCTGGACGTCTGCAAGCAAGTAAAAAGCATTTGTCATCACTAACTAAAGTTGATGAGTAACATGTAACCCTCCAAATATCATCTTCTATCTCTGCTACCAGCCCTGAAAATAAACTCGATTACCTGCAGTGAAAATGAGTGGTTTTCTGCCCATAGAACTGGCATTCCACGGTGCCACAGTCTTCAGTGGCTCGGAAGCGCTGAAAGCCATCATTAATCAGCTGAGTGTTCTTCTTATGGAAGTTTTCATGTGTCATCACATCTGAGGTGCTTGTGTACACTTTGTTACATCCCACCTGGGAAATAGAGCAAGTCACCTTAATGCAAAATGGTCATGTTCTGAATACACAAACAAGAGAAGACTGCTCCTAACAATGAAGCATAGATTTGATGCCAAGCAGGGTGGGTATAGCTTCCTTGTGTGTGTACATGTAAATATGTGTGTAATAAATTCTGTCCACAAATTTGTAATCTTATTATCCTTTTACATACATGATCACTATATTAGGTAAAGAGTGATGAAAAAACTAGATATTGTTAGTCTACAAAACCACAGCTGAAAGTGTATTAAAATCCTGTAAGTCCAAGCTCAAAGTCATCACGTCACTAATGGAATGTTCAACTTGTCTTCCCTCTGGCATCTGTCTCCAGGCAAACCGGGCAACTTTGCCATATTGAGTAAAAAAAAAAGGTGCGGAATCTGTAAATGCGGCAGCTGAGGGGGAAAGGGGAAGCAAGAGCCAAGTGCCAGGGTCTGCACCATCTCACAAGTGAAAGGAAAAAAAAAATAAAAGTACCTCCCGTGCCTTTTCCTATTCACTCCTGTCCTGCTAGCAGGTTGATGAGAACAGACAATAACAAAACCCTCTGACAAATACCCAAAACGAAAAAAAAAATCTCCAGCTGTTTGCTGTACAAAAGCGTAGTCACTGTTGACACCTTGAAAAAAAGCAGAACCCCACCACGGGATCAGAAAAGAAAAAAAAAATTAAACAAAAAGCTGCAGAGGAATAATTTGCAATGTGGCACTAGGTTCTAAAGCTTGAAAAATGTGGGCTTCGTATAAACAAGGACCTGAAATTTATCCACACCAATTATGGACATAACCAACGTGTATCCTATACAAATCTTGTTGCTTCGGCTCCTCTTACCTTTAATTTAGCATGGAAAAGTGTGCAGTAACCAGCAGCACTAAGCAGTGACCCCTAAAACGAGCCAACTACATGACTTGGGCAAAGCCGCCATAATACCCCATCACTACTGCATTTAGCTACCAGACTAAGCTGACGTTCTGCAGTTCTGGCCGCAAACAACTCGATGACAAGGGAAACTGAAAGTCCAAGCCACAACCTCCTAAGTGCAGGTGCTATTCCTATCTCATGTGGCCTGTGTACAGGGATGTGTGTGGAATCCATGGTCATGTGCAGTAAAAATATCCCCATTTCCTGTTTGTGTTCATGAGCCCTATTTGCACCCCATCTAAGGATCACCTGTAAACCACAGTGATCAGTTATGAAGGAATACAGCTAAAGGCACTTTCCTTTTCTGTGGAGGTGCATCCACGTATTTGCCACTATCTTGGCTGTGGTGCTAATGGAATGAGGAAAGGAAGCCTGAATGTCTCAGACAATGGACACCATTATTTATTTTATTAATAGAGCACGATTAATTTTATGGTGCTGTGCATATGTATATATATATATATATATAAAGTATTGAGTTATTTCCTCGCCACAAATCTATAGATTCTAAGAGGACTGTAAGGGGTATATTAAGATGTCACCTTTGTGCAGAATATAGGAGGGTGTTGTCTGTGTATTTGGGCTAGATACGACCTGCATGAAGCATCAAGGAGTAGGGTGTTCCCTTAGCAGTATCATAGGCCTGGGTGGGGTGTATTTGTATACTGTATAATAAAGCTGGGTGCTGGCTCTATATTGTATGTATCAAACACTTCCATTCTATAAGACGTGGGTCTCCTAGCAGTTCTAGCTGACCATTCCCACCGACTATAGGTAGCACAAACACAGCATTGTGGGCAAAATTTAAATACAGTTTAAAAAATATGTTATTATGTATATATTACATTTTGTATTTATTTTATTAAGTATGTATTTATTGTTATATATTTGGTTGTATAGGCTTACATATTCCCTATGGAAGTGTATGAGAAAAAAAGCCTTTATTGCTCGTAGTAATGATCCACAGAACAGCTTTAATGTTTAGAAAGAAATGAAAACTGCACTGTGATTGGTTACTTTAAGCTTGATGACCTGTTATCGGAATTGCAGGGGTTCAGATTATCACCGTTTACTTCTGACTAAAGGGGCTTTAATATTCCAGAATAGGCTCCAGAACAGGTACAGGTAAGTATATTAAATGTGTGTGCTTGTTTGATGGACATATTCGTGCACCATGAATGGGTCAGTAGGAAGGAGCAGTATAAGTCCTTTTAATGTTGTATTCCTTGTTAACCCTCTCCTGACTTGGGCTCAAATAATTGTAGCAAAATCTGCCCCATACAAACATGCATGTGTGGCTTTAACCCTTTGTTCCACAAGACTTACCTGCATGCAGTGATAGTGTGTGCTTTTGCCATTTAAATGGCAGCCATGATAGTAAACACTGCAGTCATCTAAAGGACTGAAACGCATAAATCCATGTTGCAGAGAATTGTCTCGTTTCTTGTGCATATTGTAATGTCGAATAACATCTTGCTTGCTAGTAAATCTCTGAAAAAAACCCCACAAAAATACGGGTCACTCGTATGCATAACTCATGCCAGCGACATATACTTTACATTATTACTACAAGACAGACGCAGGGACCAGATGATATTACCTGGTAGTTACACTCCGGGTCCAGGCAGTGGTAATGCTCCCGGTACTGATACGCACAGTGAATATGACCGCAGTGTTGGCTGCCAGAAAATCTACAAAGGTAACCATACTACCAATGAAAAGACATGCGGTATGTGACAATGGTGAAATAATCTTATGCAGATAGGAAACTAGTCATGGATTGGTAAAAATGTACAACGTCTATGGAAATGGCGCAGAAGAGGATTCACATATACACAAAAAAAGCAATGTTCTGGGTATGGTGTTTGGCTGACTCCGGCAGTGTTAGATTGGATGTGGGTGAAAACTGGCACACGGCCATATGTCATATGGTCCTAAAGTCAGAAACATTCTCATCTCCATACAAACCACTCCTACCTGGAAATGTATTTCTGGTAAATATTTACATCTTCGGGGGGCTTGTCTGGGGGGAGTCCATTCCTGGTGAGAAAGACAGGCCAGAGCTGGTTAGAGTCCACTTAGCTCCCTATCCAGCTCCGTCTCATGCCACACTCCCGGATCTGGATGTTAAATTACCCAAATTAATTCAACTCTCTGTTACCATAATCTAACCCCCTCCACCCCAACCCCCTCTTTTGCAACACTCACCTCCACTCATACATTTCATCTGTCTGCAGTGTTCCTATCTACTCATTGCCATCTCATCATACAAGCTTTACAAGAAATACTTTTCCTCTACTCTTCCACCATGTAGGTTGTATGCCCAGTGTCCTATGCCTCTCTATGTACCATTTATGTCTATAGATAATGTCTATATTTATGAGTAATGTAAAAGCCCATCTGGAATTTAGATGCATGGCAGGTACTTACTTAACAGTGGAGACTGTTCCTGTAGTGATGGAGTCTGTCTTTGAGAAAGTTGACTTTAGATATTCAGGAGTGTTGAAAGGCAATGTGACTGGTTGCTCGGATGCGGGCACTGGAGTGGTAGGGGTGCTTGTGAGAGGAGCAGGGGATATACTGGGGACAACTGCTGCAGCTTTGAGTGGAGTGAGTTTTTGGATATTGCGCACATCGTACTTAGAAGGACGGCCAACCTTTCCTGTTTTAAAAGCGATAGAACCGCCCATGTCTTGGTTGCCTTCACCGGGCTTAAAAAGGTGAAGATACTTGACATTCTCCAGGTCATATTTGGAGGGTTTTTTGTAGGTGTTTCCATTTTGTGGTCGCAACGACTCTCCAGTTTTTAATTTCTGAATAAAAAAGTCATATTTGGAAGATCGAGACATAAGGCCTTGCATTTGAGAGCTGCCAGCTGTCGTCAGAGGCAAAACAGTAGTTTTGGGTTCTTGTAAAATGACTGCCTCATGTCCCGGGCCTCTGCTGGTTAGTGGCTGCAGAGTTGATGCGCTCTCTTTGCTTTGTATAGTTTTGGAGTTGAGTTCCTCAGCTTTTACAACGTGGGCAGGCCAAGACAGGTTCTCTCCAGCTTTCAGCTTTCTGATGTACTCTTCATATTTCGAGAACCTGGCTCTTTTGCTGAGAGGGTCTTCAGCAGAGGTTGGCTCTGAGGTAGCAGGATTGATCTTCTCAAAGCTAATTTTCTTTGCAAGCTCATCTCTCACATTGGGTTGAGTGTACCCAAACATCCCCAGAAATTCACTCATAGTGTTGGCTGCATAATCCCGCAAAGAGGATGCTTCTCCTGTATGCATAAAAGTGAAATGTTCAGATTCGCAGAGAACACAGCCTGATCTATCCTCCGCTAGCACACACATCTGGCTCACTCTCTAGGTTTTATGACTTTTAAATTAATTTCTTTAAAAAAAAGAGAAAAGTAATTAATACTGGTAAAATAAAAAGGAGTTCATCAATGGCAAGAAAATCAATTCCCTGAATGTTCTCTGCGATGGCTTTTCAGTACATTAAACAAAGTTTTCATAAATGTCTCTGCTCTCCCATCTTGGCCTAATAGGAAAGAGAATCATTTTACTGGAAGGGAAGCCAAGTCTTATCTGTCAAAATGTATGGAAATTTCTAATATATATATGCTGGGTAATGTGCGTCTGAATATCGATTCTGTACAAAATGTCACCAGTGCGAGGATGGGCTGGTTTTAATACTTTTCTAAGCAGTAAAATACATGAAATCATACGAGGGTGTAAGCTACTTGTTTTGTTTTGATCTTGGACATTCTTTTGAAAAGTGTAAGAAAAAGTGTTTTCTCCTGCATCCTCCTGTATGGTGTAAGCCATAGAAGATGCTAACGTTGTATTGTATCAGTGGTGTAGAAATTACATCAATTTTTACGGTGGATAATAGTTGTTGTCAACAAGCACATGAACCTTCCTGACCGGGTGGACACGGCATTTGGCCGTTTGCTCGTCATAAGCACCCATATCTGACTATGTGATTTACCAATATGAACTCCATTATGTGTGTATGTAATAAGAGACCATAGAGAGCCAGTTTTGAGATGTGTGTCCTATCATTTTCAGGTGCTCTGTTTTTACCCCTGGTGCTGGTATAGATGCATGATATGGCGGATTCTCTTATATGTAGTGATTTTATACTTGGAACAGAGATGTATTTAATGTATACACATTGTCCTTTTTCATTGTGGTAAAATAAACTAGTAGACAGTACTGAAGTGAACATTGCTTATATAAATTGTCAATTAGAATGTAAACTGCATCATTTTGCAAACATTTTTTAATGTAAAAAATTGATTCACTTTTAAGCCCCTTTCATACAAATGTATTAAATCGTCCATGTGCTATCCATACTGTACCATTTTCATACGGGTAGCACACGGCTACATTCACTACAATGGGCAATATGGTCATCCATTTATATGGCCGTAGTGCCCACAGTACCATGAGCGAGGTGTAAATGAATATAGAGCATGTCCTATTTTAGACTTTTTTTTTTAAACAGATTTATACAGGTTCAGCTTTGAGGTGCTACAGACTTCACAATGTGTATTGATAGACAGCTAAAACACCAACTCAGAAAAGCAGCCACGGGCGCACAGTCAAACATACACTAAACTATTAAGTTATATTAAGAATTGGATGAGTGTACAATTTGGTGCAGTGTGAACTCGGTTCTTGACTATTACAAACGTGCTATTGGTGCCGATAAGCAAGATCATTCACAAAAATGATGACTTCCTTTCACTGAAAGTGATCTCGGGCTTTATTTTAATTGTTCAGCATTATCTTAAATATCTGTGGTGTAAAAGCAATTAAAGGAGATGGAGCCCTCCCTGTTTGGGCACAGTGCAGAAAAAGCTCAGCTCAGTGTCCCTTGGTTAGATGTCAGGGGACACAGGACTCGGAGATAAAAATAGGACTTGCTGGCTATATTTGGAAAGAAAACACTAAAGACATAGGAATCTTTCCTGATCCAAGATCTGACTAGAAGTGGCCGTGTGTGTGCTGTACTCCTGCAGTCATTTGTGTTTTTATGCCACTATCTGTGCACACAATGAGCGAAGTCACCTTGTCCCATAGAGGGAAATGCTTTCCTATGGGCGTCTGTTGAAGGTCACACATCTTCCCATTGATCTCACAATGTTTGTTAATTACTTTGTCACTGATGTGGTGAAGGATAATTAAACAGCTCTGTTTATATCTTCATGCATAATTATGAGCCTAGCACTGCCACTCGCAGCCAACCAGCAGACAGCCAAGCCAACAGTCTGACCGCCTAAACACTCACACAAAGATATATAGACAGGGATTACAAGGCGGGTGCCATACTGACGAGGGTGCGCTTCATGGTCACTGTTGTAACCAGTGCAGTATTCAGCTTCATATAAATAATACTATTTTTTTGTATACTGTATTTGTATATTATTTAAGTGTGTCCTCAATGTGTATAAATTGGTGTTATAATGTGTATATAGCAGACCCCCCCTTCCTATACAATCATTTTATCTGTCTAGTGTTCGCCTCATACATGGTATACAATCTCCTTGTGTTGTTTCTGAAATGCCAGTAAAGGTACAATATATAAAGCCAACCTTTGCTTGGATTTTGGGATATCAACCTTCACTAACGAGAGCTAAGTACAGTCACATACCTGTGGGTGCACCTGAGGGTGCTCCTGAGGGTAGCTTAGTTGGGGCTTCTGCATCCTTGGAGACTGTCCTCTCGGATTCTCTCTCTTCCAGGTATCTAGTCCCTTGAGGGGCTCTGGGCTCCTCAGTGTTATCTTCGTCATCACTGCACCCTTTTGGCTGTACCATATAGACCCCCTCGGGGGGAAGCTCCGGGAGTCCTATTCTTTTGCAGTCTTTGTTCGTCCTTTCAGTGGGTTCATCTGTGTATTCTCCGTTGACCCATTTCTCTATTACTTCCCTACGTCGCTTATCTTCCTCGGCACTTCTTTGATCAGTGCTCAGGGCTTCAGTTGGATCCACTTTTCGTTTCTGCTCCCCATCCCTTTCACTGCTTTCTAAGGGTCCAGCTTCAGCATCTCCTGTATCTGATCCCTGTTCTGATACAACTTGCCGGCTCAGTTTGGCACAGATAGCATTTAGTTTCAGGCCGCCTTTCCGTTTGGCAGCCATCTTCGGCTTTCCTGAGGTTCCGTCAGTGCAAACACTTCTTTCAGCTAAAGGAGGAGAAAACAAAGAGTATTGGGTTATATTTTTTTCTATTTCCTACATTTTTATTCTTTTTTTTTTTTTTTAATGATTCCCACAGCTGTATTTTCAGTATAGAGTAGATGCCGCCACATTGAATGCACTGAACATTTTGTAACATGTCCAAAAACTTTGGACCTTTGGGTATTTTGCATGGTTGTTATTCGTGTAATTCTGCATATAATCTACACATTTTTTGCTCTGTAAGTAAAAACCAAGAAATATAAGAAATTTTATTGAATATTTATTATCCTATTGTGCATATATTTAGTACTAGTGAGTTAGATTGTATGTCTATTGGCTGGCAAGGCAGCTTTGATAGTATACATATCCAGAAGCAGGCCTGTCAGCAACATACTGGTGTAATTCAGATGCCCCTTAGGATGTTATCCTCTAATCTGACATTTTAGAGCAAACTACTGTGGATGCAATGACAGCATCTAGATGGAGACTTGTATGGAAGGTGAACGTGTGAGAACAATGTCAGGATCCCATTGATACATGAAGACAAATTTGGCTATAAATCAATACAAAGTAAGTGGCCTCGATCTAGACAAGAGTAGGTAATGTCCAAGTCATCCCCATTACAGTCATAGGTGGCAATAATTAAAACAGAGGGAAATAGAGGTTTGGACTACAAATGGTTAACTGGCTGCTCTGCACTGGTTGAGCGAGCTTAGCATGTTATTGCTCTGTTAAAATAAACATCCCGCTTTATTTCATTTAGCCCAAACAAAAATTCTTTTATTTTACATCAATATAAGGAAGACATTCATAAAACCGGCCTGTCAAACTCAACGTTTTCATCTTTTTCCCAGCACAAACTCACCAACTACTTTATTTACACACACAACTTCCTCTTAAAACAATGCCAGCACAATTACATTGCCTCATGGGCCCCTGCCTTCCAAAAGCCACCAAGGTGCACGCAGGAGAGATCTGGAAGGAGACACTATGGAAGAATCCAAGGCGCTACCTGAGAGGCTTCTGGCTCTTTGTCAGCTACTACTTTTATACTGTACTGTTGTTTAGGATCCATATCTCGTAGCTAATAAAAAGATTGTAAACATTTAGGTTCTATTTATTTATGGGATCCAGTATTGTTTTCATTATTGTTTTCAAATTATTGAAATAACATAGTTTTGCTGCTTTACTTTCTTTTTTTTTTTTTTTTTAGAAACGTTCATTTTTTTAAAAGTTTTTTTTAATGTAAAGTGGTGGGTGGCAATAATGAGTAAAAACCGCCCAGGTATAAGCCGAGGCCCCTAATTTTACTACAAAAAACTGGGAAAACCTATTGACTCGAATATAAGCCGAGGGTGGGAAATGCATTGGTCACAGCCCCCCCCCAGTATATAGCCAGCAAGCCCCCAGTAGTATATAGCCAGCAGCCCCCCAGTAGTATATAGTCAGCCCCCTGTAGCATATAGCCAGCCTGCCCCTGTAGTATATAGCCTGCCAGCCCCTGCCAAGTATATAGCCAGAAGCACCTGTGCCACAGTATATAGGCAGGTCCCCGCCCAGCTATGCAGACAGTTGATTTTAAAAAAATAATAAAATCTAAACTCCTGCCCCCGCAGGTCTTCTGTGCAGCAGGTCTGTGCGACGCACAACTTTGACTTCAGCCGCAACCGCTGACATCAGAGAGTGCGCCGGCTCCTAGCACACACAATACTATTGCAGCGGCGTCAGTGCCTGTGACGTCATATGGACCTGCTGCTGACCGACGGATCGCACAGAAGACCTGTGGGGGCGACGGAAAGGTGAGTTTAGATTTTTTTTACTCAAGTATAAGCCGAGTTTGTGTTTTTCAGCACATTTTTTGTGCTGAAAAACTCGGCTTGTACTCGAGTATATACAGTGTATGGGAAATGGGTCTGTTTTCCCCTCAGAAACAGCACCACATTTGTCTAAAGGCTGTGTCTGGTATTGCAGCTTAAGCCTTTTTACTGTGTCTGTCTACAATAAAAAAAAAAATAAACCCCTTAAACAACCTTTTTATTTAGTTCACCAAAGTTTTAAAGACTGACACTATCTAGGTGCAACTTCTATTAGATTTTCAAGCATATGTAGGTAAATTTAACAAATAAAAATGAGGGTAAAAAAGTCACAGGCAGATAATGCAAATGCTATGAGAGGTGAATTTGTAATGCTGATTTGGTCCTGTACACCAATATATTCATGAGGTAGGATTAGAAAACCTTGTTTCTTTGTGTGTACAATATGTGACACGTTCTACCATCCAGATTATCAATAAAACACATTATTGCTTTCAGTTCAGGAAGTGACCTTGGACATCCACTGTCCTCTGCTCATGTCCTTGTCAGTTTTCACGCTCACAGAAGTGAACTACTTTTAGTGAATGTGCTACAATGAAATTTCCATTTTATAGTTTTTTTTTCTTCCTTTTTTTTGCTGGCATTGTTGGATTATTTGTCTGATAGAAGCAGACTCTCATATCTGTAGACTGCTGACATGTAGTAAAATGACCCCTACAACCATCTTGAAATAATGGAATCAGACAAAATCGAAGTAGTACATTCAGTATGATCATGTAGTGCTCTGTGTGCGGGGCTATGAAAATACCTCATCCACGGAGACAAAACTAAGACACAAAACTAACAGATGTATGATAAAGTTTTGGCCACATTTTTACACGCTAGATTTTGTGCACTGACTTATTCCTCAAATGATAGTAATGGTAGATTGAAATACAGAAATATTGGAATTGTGCTACCTGGAAGCTGGAAGGACACAGTGTGTGGCTTATTCTCCAAATGGAGGGGCATCTGTTTCCAGCTGTCATTCACACGGCTTGTTAGTGGCACATCTTCCAAATAGCCAGATGAAATATTAATCCTGTGTATTTTCATTAGATAAACTTAATTGCTTGCATCTGATGAACTGATTGTCTCTGCAGTACAGACAACTCACCCATGAGTATCACTGGCACAAACTAGAACTTGTCACCTTCATCACACTGCCATCCCTGGGGGTCACCCTGGCACAATCCCTGTACCTTCTCTACATGGGCACAGTCAGGTGTAAATGGTTACGCAGTAGTAAGTGCTATAAAGTCTATAAGTGTATGTCCTCTACAATATCCGAATACATATGCTCTAATAGTATTTGAAAAGCCCCCATACTTTACCAGAAAATACGTTACCATTAAGATTTTGCACGCACACAAGACTTGAGACACTCTCAATTACACATGCAGCGGCAGTCAGCAAAGTGTTAACGGCAATTGTTAAATGGTACGGCAGATTGCCCCAATAAATAATTTACTGATATTTATAAATATTCAAATCAGCAGGCATCAGAAATTGAAAGGGAGGTGACATTAATTCCAGAGCTCTCCAAATTCATTTGAGAATCGTTTCTCATTTCAAACAAATATTAAATCTTTGGCGGCAGTCCTGAAACATCCTCTGTGCTGCGGTAACTCCCACAATGCATCATGGAGGATCTGGGCCTGTGACTATGTAACGTATAGATGCAAAAATATCCTACAGTTTTTATCTGCAATTTACAATAAATGAAGAAAGGTTCTCAACCAGTTATGATGCAGGACACCTAAGTGGTTCAGAGGTAACAAATACCTGTATGTCAAAACTATAGGATCATGGCATCGTTGGCACAGATGTTCCATCTATCTCGGAAGTTGGGTGGGATTTCTGGAGCACCATTCAGCAGCTTCTCTCTCAGACCAGTAATGGTCACCCACACCACAGTAATACAGAACACACACACACATATATATATATATATATATACCGTATATATATATATATATATATATATATATATATATATATATATATATTTTCATAATCCAAAATCAGGGGTGGATTAATACTGCCATGGGCCCTGGGCTGTATGAATATTATAACCCCAACAAGTCTGGAATTAAATTCCTACATATGGAACTAGAATCGGCTTTTCTGGGAATGGAGGATTCGTCCAGTCTGTCTGCTTTCAATCTGCGGTTTCGGGATCTTTGGAGGACCTTCAAAGGTCCTGAAATGGCTTTGGTATACATGTGTATTGAAAGCAGGAACAGATGTAGGAGGATTTCATAGAAGAAGGCAGTATGCAATTTGGTGGGTGTTTGGGTGGCCATGGGCCCCATAGAAGGTTTGGCCCCCAGGGATACTGCCCAAACCGCCTATATATTCCACTTCTGCCACAATTTTTCCTTTTTGTTTTATTTCCAGAAGGTTACTGTGTACTTTTTTTCTTCTTCCATATTTCTGCCCTCTCATGATCTGCTGATTGTCCTAGTCTTTCTATCCCGGGCCAGAGAAATGAGTCCCCTCCCTTGTACTATCTGTAAATCATGGCGTGGAAAGAAAAGGGGGGCCAGACCTGGCATCCCTACTGAATTATAGGTTTTCTAATGCAGGGCTGGCTGTCAGCTCCCTGTTCTCTGCTTTATAGCTCTGTCTGTGTATCTCTAAGCTCCCTGGTAGGAAATAAAGTTACCCCTTGGCGAGACTTCTAAACATTTCATTCAGTGTGAATGCTGCCTAAGAAAAATGAGCGTATATATCTTCCTAAAGATGTATCCTCTTCTCTAGATGAAGCTTGCACAATGCATGAGATGTGAGGCCGGGGTACAAGTTCAGTACAAAGGGCTGGAACCAGTTCAGACGCCTATGCACTGATCAGACCAGGCAACATTGAATTATCATTTGCAATTTTTTATGAGAATTTCTCCTGTGATCCATAGTGGATCTCAGAGTTCGTGCGATTTCATATTAGAGATCATTTGATACTTTATTTGCTTCTGTATGATATAATTTCCCCAACATTTGCTGCCTGGAAATCTAGGAAGGTTTATAAGGACATCTTAACAGAAAATGAGGTGGAAAACATTCAAGACAGTTGAAATCCTTCCCAATAGTAGTCATTCCAGCAAATGTATCTCAAAGTCATACATTTACAACAAAAAAACAAGAACTACATCTTGTTCAAGTTCATGACAGAGCTTTTAGAAAAAGTCTGCACAATTTTGCTTGTTTGGAAAGTTTTCATGAGAACAATCTTCTTCCTGGTATTTCAAAGTTGCATCTGAACAAACCACAAAACTTCTGGAACAATGAGGTAGAAATAGCCCAATCAAAGCCCAGAGCTCAACCCAATATCAAGGAACTGAAGCAGTGTTGGAAAAAACTATGTTTCATTCATTTTTGGTAAATAAATAATCTGTGTATTTAATCTGCAGTTGTATTACCCTACTAAGGAACAGATTTTTTGGTGTCCTCAAACCATAGAATTCAAAGATGGTGGACTTCCTCCATGACTTTATATGATCAATGAACTTAGCTTCTACGTCCTATTGCTATTGCAATATATAGGTCTCTAAAGTAAAACATTAACAGTACAGTGATTCATATATTGCTGTTATCTACTACACCTTTATATTACAGTCACATGTTGACTGATGTTTCTAAATAATTGGTAAAAAAAAAAAAAAATTTATTTAATATATTTTAGAAGCAGCCCAAACAGTGCATTGGTTCTGGTTACTAGCTAAACACAAGGACTTTAATGGTTTATATGGGTTACTACTACTATGAATGTGTCCCATCTGCTCCTTTCTTGGCTTTCCCTATAAAAAAAAAAAAAAGTCCAATTTTTTTTAATTTGCCATCACACCATTGTCCATCCCAATGGCCCGGAGATTCACATATGCTTTACACCTTGAAAACCCCCCTTCTCCCCCCAAATAAACTAAGGAAAAAAAACTGAAAAAAAAAACCCACAACGTCCCCTTGATTTCCTCACAATGGAATAGAATAGAATAATCAATCCAATGTGTGCATTTTTTTTCTCCATAAACTCGATTTCTCTCTCCTTCTGAAAACAAGTGAGCTGTAAATACTGTTTAACCTCTCCCCCTCCCCTCAGCTCTATAAAAACACAAATATGCCATAACTCAGCCCTTCCAGCCCTGGCGTCTCCGCCATGCCCTGCTGCAGGCCTCACTGGAAGGTCAAAACAAACGACTTTCCGATTCACTGCTCCTGAAATAATTTTGTGTATTAAAACCTGAATCTGCACTTTCTGGACCGAAAGGCCCTCTTAATTATTGCAGCCGTCCTTGGGACGGACAGTGATCCTTCACGAAGACACAGTAACCAACCCCCCCCCCTTCGCCAATCTGTTTGCAAAGTGTGTCTGTCCTTTATTAAATTGTTTTCTTTTCCACATTATCAGTTGCCATGGAGACCTCATCTCTCGGATTATTTGAATTTCATTATATCTATTGATTTGGGAGCATTTCATCTTTTTTATTGTTTTTCTGTCAATTTTCAAAACGAATAACCATCTAATTTGCGTCAGTGCTGATTATGTTTGTTCCTCAATAGAGGTCGGCAGCTGCACCATGCACACAAATCAATGTACAGCCAGCTCAGCGCTGCCTGCCTGCCTGCTAGGGCATCTCACATACACAACGGCTACACAAGTGCAGCACAAAGCGCACTGCTCGCCACACAGACACACAACTTCTACTCAACGCAACTACTAAAACACGGACTCAAAATTATCTTCCAATTACTAACTGGACATGCAAATGTGTTTACCTAGGCAAATTTATTTCCATTATACTACCGCATTTTCTAGGCAGTCTAAGTGTCATCCATGCCTCTCTTCTCTCTGCACGGTATACGTTTTTAAGGAAAAGGTATCTCGGTTGACAGCAGAGAATACAAAGATGAAGACAGAGCCGATGAACGGATTTTCATTCATTTTTATTATAGGACAGTAGCTCATCCTGCCACACAATAGTTTCACCGTAAAATAAAGACATTTTTCACACTTTGCCCCTTCGGCTGTCACCTGACGCCATTTCTTTCTCATGCACATTTGGATTGTTCGTATAAGTAAATTCCTGACCTTTTCATCCTATAAAGGAATGTTCTATACTTTCTGTAAAATTGAAACAAAATTGGTGTTGAGAATTGCCTAAGAAAAGTATCAGTTTCAAGTTATAATGTGAGAAGGAAGACACTCTGCTACTAAGCAGTGCAACACACGGAGGGGAACAAGTGGGTGAAACCGTAAAGGGTATAGTCCTGTACTGTCACTACATTGTTAAGCGATTGAGGCTATAATTCCTTTTGGACAATGTCTGGACGCCTCCTGCGAAAATAAATCGAATCAAAGAATAAATATCTGGCTTCGTGCTTAATGTTTTCCCAGAATTTTCAAGAGGAAAGGTACAATAACAGTCAGAGCATCATAGAGGTACACTTCCCTATACAACAGTCAAAGAACAGCAAAGAAAACTTTACACAACTTTTAGAAAAGTCTCCTAATGGAATGTAAGAAGAAAGCATCACACAGAGACAGACGAGACACAACAAAATGCTGCGGTGTATTTCCTTCATTGTCACTCGATGTGGATGGAACACAAGGGGGGTACAAGTCATTAAAGTGCTTACTTGGTTCCTTTTTTTTTTTTTAAATAATTTATGCAATTTTAAGCATTTGTGTATAAATTTTTTAATAAGCCACCCTGGAGCAAAATGGCCATTAGCAGCCCGTGCACTGCTGTCCAATCATCTCAGGCCAGGATCACTCGCACAGCACTCTTGCTTTTTATGACAAGATAAAATGCTTTTAAAGCAATTTGCACGAATATGGAAATTTCCTTGCATTTTTTTTTATAGATGCTTTTCTTAGCCATAGGGGACAGTTGTGTGCCGCCTTAAGAGTTCATGTGAGCGTTTCAATGTATGATATAGGTAGCCGAGCTGACTTTGACAGTTAGGTTAAGGACATATTATATCAATGGATACATCTGTATGTAGTTTAGCTAGCACTTGTCATACTCCTCCTGTATAGCTTGTGAGTATCAGGAACTCCTATACTTTATCAGTCTGATTCCGTTACATTCCTGGCGTTCATTTCCCCCCAATGCGTTCTCTCAGACGTGGGGATATAACGTTTATTCTTTACAAGTACGAGTCGATGTCTGTGCCTGGGAAAGGATGGTGTCTTCCATCTCCATTTCTCCACAATCCTTGCTCTCTACGTTCCCGTGTGTCTCAACAGCTTCACATCTCCTGTGCTCCCTGCAGCTGTCTGCTTCACAGCCTTGATAATTTAACTGTCGCAATTCTTGTTTTCTGTAACTGTCCCTAAAATAACAGGTTTCCATCTTAAACAAACATTCCCACGTTGGAGAAAAGGCTGCGATTTAAGCGGGTCCCTCCGAGTCGGCTGTTTGCACAGATCTCTTCACTAGAGGTCCCCTCCTGACGAAGTGACTTATTAAAGTTTAAACAGTAATTAACAGAACAATAAAAATAAAGGGATGTTTGGGGAGCTGTAGCACACACTGGGTTTTTGGCAGCGCCAGCACTTTCCAGTGCCCTGTGCTGGCAGGGAAAGTCTGTAGCAGAGCCAGGGAAATAAATCGTAGAGTGAGAGGATGGATGAGAGGCAGAGGGTGAGGCTGATGTGTTGGGAACCCAGGATGCAGGGGTCATGACACACTGTGTGACCCAACCGTCAGGATTCGGGAGGCAAATGTGTGTGTGGCAAGCGGCTCAGTAAAGTGCTGCACATTCATTGCAAACATTCCAAATTCTACATAGCATCTCATAATTAGTAGAAGCCCAGATTCCTACTGCATTCATATCCATATGTTTTCACCTGACATACTGTCACAATATCTACAGTATGAAACTTTTGATTCTCAATTTTCTAAAATAATACAGTAATTTCATCTTTTTATAATCTTACATAAAATTAGGGGTGGTTTAGGTCTCAGGAGTCACTGGACTGATGTATGAAAATTAAATATCTCCAATATTTCTCAATATCTGATGCAGGATCTGTTACAATTGTTGTGAACAAATATAACCAGCTACACATGTTCTTGCATGTACTAAAGTCTGTTGTCAACCATCTGGGGATAGGAATTACAGTCACCTTCCTAATCCTATACATACTAAACCCTAAGCGGGTTACAGAGGATGGAAGAGGCAGGTGGAGAATACAGGCAAAAAAAATGGAATGATTCAGCAAGGTTGTATCTGACCAGTCCCAACCACACAGCAATAAGCATGACAAGCTCAAATAAAACCACAAACCAAGAAAGACACCACATAATGACACAGGTAACACTCAGACACAGGCTAGGCTTTCTCCAGACACAGACACTCACACAGACACAAAGTCCCCTCTCCAGCGCGAGGCTGTCAGGTAAATTAGATCTGAAAGCTGACAATTTCTGACCATATTTCCTTGATTATTTCAAACAAATGCACACCAGCCGCTGTAAGGAGATTAAAGTGACATAAACGTCCCGGGTGGGAGGAGGGAGGGCAGAGAATTCAGGTCACCCCCATCCGTCCCCCATCTGACAGCCGCTATATCGCTATCCAATCCAATAAAATCCCCCCCCCCCTTTGCTTTAATTAATTTTACAGCTAGCTTGCTTAATTACTTTCAATCAAAATCCTCCTGCCATCACAAAATTAGAAATGGTTGAGCTCCATTAGCCTAAATTCTTCATTTCCATACAGATCTCGTCCATGCAATTCTCTTCTACATGCTCCCTCACTTTGGGAGGCCTAAGCTAGTCAATCACTGGGGGCTCATCCTCTTGGGAGGCCACAGTAAGCCAGGGGCTAGGAGATCATAGCCCCAGGGGGCCAGAGTAAAACAGAGGTTGGAGGATTACATGCGTGAGTGAGCTGAATGCAGGGGCATCACACCCGTGACAATACGGTTGGGGAACCAGGATCACATTCTTGGGAGACATGAATCAGCTGAGCAGATCGTATTCCCATGAGGCTTGAGTAAGCCATTTACAGGCCTGATGGTGCTCTGTACTGTGATATCACACAATGAACCTGATGTATGTGGGGGATTATACAGTTAGAGGATCATACTCATGAGAAGGCTGAGCGAGTTGGCACAGTTGGAAAAGGCTCAAGTCACTTGGGGGTAGATGAACGTCTTAATCAAATTAGTGCCTTGAGATCACTCAACAAGGGAGGGCTGGGTCCAGACGTGGGAGGGACATCAGTATAGGCAGATTTAATATCATGTAGGTAAGTGATCACTCTCATAGTGCTCATTGCTGTGAGATCACTGCTGGATACATCTGTGTGAGTCAAGGGAATTATAATAACACCTTCCAGTTAGGCAGCCATTGAGGTTAGGTGCAGGCCAGGCAAACAGATGAATGGCTGCCAGATTCTAATAGTCACCAAATACCATCCAACCTGTGCAATCTGCATGATCCCAGACAACAGGTGAAGTTAGTTTCTCTACTTTAGTTTAATAACTAGAATCAGATAAATTAGTTTCATCAATAATTTTACAAATTTTGCCCCCATGCACACACTACGATTAGCCATATTTTTTGGATATTAACTAGGGGCAGCCCAGAAATATATAACCAATCAATACAAATATGGCAATATTTTAATTTGACTAAAAATGAAGACTTTTTAGCTCCCCTGGTGACAGCAGTAAAGAAGGTCCAAACCCCTGCAAACGCGCCCTACAGAGCACAGGCCGGTAATGTGGCTTGACACATAGGAGCCTGTTATTTTTTCCGTCATCGCTTGGATGAAGCTGCTCAAAACAATTAGTGTTAAGTTCTGTCTAACCAAAAAAAGAGTTGCTGTTTTGTTTCTGTACCACAACACGGTAAGTGCTAGCGACATAGGCAAACTGATCAATTATAGGAAAAAAAAGTGAAAAAAAACCCATTCTATGGAATAATACAGCAATGCAAAACTGATATGAAAGGTTAGTGTTAAAAATGGATTAAAAATCTAGAAGTAACTTTTACCCTCCTATGTGATTGTGATACTGAGTTGCCACAATCGGCTGGAGTATTAGGGAATATTAAGGCTGGGGACAGACCGAGAGTCCTGCCTGCAGGTTAGTTACTATGGATTTGCTGCAGGCTAACCCGCTGTGATTTGATGGTCACTCCATCCATATGCTATATCCGCTATAGCTGTAGGTATGACCCGTGGATTTCCACATTTGAAATCTGCAGTTCAGTTTTGTCAGATACCAAGCAATGTCCAAGTGTTTTATGCCAGGATGTTTTTACAGAGGATTTTTTCTCCATGGATGGCCTTACACTAATACAACCCCTTAGGCTGACGGCACATGTATTACATGCAGATGTTTTAAGTGGAAAATCCAAAGTGTACTGTAGTGTACAAGATTCCTAAAACTCCCATACACACTTTAGTGATTTATGATACAGAGCATGTAATTTATTTTCTGTAGATCCCAGTTCAGAAATCCAATTGCAATGCAAAGCAAGAGCTCCGCCGCCACCATAGGAAAAACATGGCATAAAAATGCATCAGAAACTAGCCAATTTTGGCTGGTTTCTGATGCGTGAAGTATGGCTGCCATTCTACTTCATGTGCAGATAGCCTTACACTTACAGGGATGAGATACTTTATGCTCTTTTACACAGCTACTTACAGGCATGAGCGGTAAAGGATGTGAAATGAGGACAAGGAGCGCATGCGCAGCAAGGGGGTTGAATTGCAGGCCATGGTGGCCGGATCACAGACCCGTGAAGAGAGATGGTAGTAATGGTTGTGGCACATACCACATGACTGGGTTTGTTTCTGAGAAATCCAGAGGCTTTGGAGAAGGAAGGTATACCAGAAGGTTGCACAGCTTAGTACTATATGCATTGTAGGCAGGGAATCCTTACTCCCGGATAACCCCTTGAAGTGGGTTTTACGACTTGTAGATATTGATGACCCATTCATAGAATAGATATGGGGGGAGGTCTGACACTCAATACCTCTGCTGATCAGATATCTGCATCTCCATTTACTGTGTTGATTATATATTTTTGTGTAGTGGCTGCTTGCCCTAACTAAAGCTCAGCTTCCATTCAAGTCCAGAGGAACTGAGCTGCAGTAATGTAGCACAGCCACTATGCAAAAAATGGAGCCATATTTCCACCTTGTTTCTCTGTGTTGTTTACAGCAACATATGAAGTCACACTCATTGGTTCGTCCTGAGTGTCAAACCCCCACTAATAAGGATAATCATCAGTATCTAAATGTAAAAAAAAAACATTAAGTACCGTAGTTTCCTTTAATTGTATTTGTGTTACAGTTTGTTCCATAAGAAGTAACAACCCCCCCCCCCAAAAAAAAGACGGACTACTAAAGAATAATAAAAAAAATGTAAAACACTAAGGATGATGGCACATTACTGTGGTTGGTCTGTGAAAAATGGACTGTGTGCTGTCAGGCGTTTGAGGACCAAACTGTAATCATAATAACAGGGGAAGAAGGGACTCCTTGTATCATTTATAACTATAATACAGGAGTTTTGTCCTCTTCACTATAGTTGGTCCTTGAAACAGGACACTGGACAGTACATGAGCGACCTCAGTTGTCTGAAACTGCCCTAAGTGTGAGCAGAGCATAAAAGGTAAAGTCCCCTTATTGTTATTTAAAGATTTGTATTGCTCAGGGTCAGTCTGTGCCATGTGGATGGATTGCAGGTTTGTACAAGTAGTCATAAAAATGTTAACTTTGCAAAGCCCTAGATATTTGCAGTCCATAAACATTGAGGAGATTTATCATATGCCAGCGCAGGCGTTGGCATATGATAGCGGCCACGCACGCCCGCGGCCACGCCCGCCCGCGGCCACGCCCGCCCCCACATCCCGACAGACACATTAAGAGGGTTTGGCCTCTTGATGTATCCAAAGGGTGGCATGTCTACTGGGCAAAACTACGCCAGGTCAGACCTGGCGTAGTTTTGCATTAAGACCTGAGGAAGAAAGTTCACAAGTTTTTCAAAATTACGCAGGTTTGGGACAGGAACGCACCATGCCCACTTACTCCACTGGCTGCCACGCCCCTTAGGGAATTCTGTAGACGAGTAGTGGGACACTCATGATCTATACTAGTCACATTCAGTAAACTATAATGAACAAGTCTCTTTATTTCTGAAATTCAGGGAGAGAAGAAGGGGGTGCCCACTGTACCAATTACTGGGAGTCCTAAAAATGAAACTTGCATCTATCAGACATTATGTCATTGTTGTTAGTGTGCAACAGGGCAGCGTTGCCCCCTACTATAATTATATTCATAGCCACTGTTTGGATCACACAGGGAGACTCCAGATATTCCTGGGGCTTCTCGTTGACTACGGATGATTTGTTCAGGCTTTTGACTGAGATGTTGAGAGTTCATGTAATTGTATAGAAGAGCGGTGCAATGATTTCTCTAGACAAGCTTTCAAAACAATTCATTCAAGTCCTGCTGCAGAAACAGGACATGTGTTAATGATATGTTCACTCTCCTAACTCCTAATATAGTTTCCAGTTTCCCTTTAAGACCAAGAGCTATAATTTCTCCCTGCCTTGGCATAACTAAGTCAAAAATGGAGATGTGTCCTATACCCTCTAAATGTCCTCTCTGCGCCAGTAAACTCATAACTACACAATCCACAGTTGTCCCGACATTTCTCACTTTGCAGAACAACTGTTACTATTCCACAACTGTTCTAAAAAGTGCTACTCCCCTCACCCTGACAAAGCTGCACAATCCCAAAACAAGGGCTTGTCTGCCGAAAAATGTTATTAACAAAAAGCTCCGGCAAAGCCAAAAGGACAAGCCACGGCACCTGTTAAATGGAGACAACTGTCTGATTCTGGAGTTAGTCAGTGACATTCAGGACATATAGTCTACCCTGGAGGAGAGGGAGAGAAGGGGTTCACCCTGCAGTCTCCTATAGCCAGATCTAGTGTAATAGTCATGTTTTCATACGGATACAGCTACTCAACACTGACAGTCCGGAGAACTGCAAGCGATCACGAAATGCTCAATACACAACCGATGAAACGTAAGTTAGCAATAGGTAGTGAGTTTGTAACTGCAGAATCAGACTACAGAGGGCTTGTTTGTAGTCTGTTACCATGGAAACGGGAGAGTTATAGAAACAAAACTACAGAAAACTTTTAATCAAGACAATTTTCCAAGTTACTTTAATTCTGATTCCCTTTTTTTTTTGTACTTTTACCCTCTCAAACAACGGCTCACACACAGGCTGTGGAAACCATGGCTGTGTGTGTGAGCCCATAGTTCCATCAAACCTGTTTTGGACAATACACCAAAAAATAAAAAGCAGACCTCTGTATTTCCCCATCTTTAAGATTGTCAGATACTCTGTTTTCTTGAATTATAACCTATTTCTTTATATATAGATTTTGTATATTAAATTAGTACTCATCGTGTACATTATGTTTCATACAAAGTCAACTGGATCACGTATTCAGAACCATTAAAACATTCCCTGGGGCACACACAGGAAGTAGAGGTACAAAGCGGACCCTTGCTCTTATCTGGTCGTGAACGTTGATTTGCCCTGTTCCATTTCTCAATATGTCCTTTCTAGGCCCAAAATGGCCTTAATAATTTTATTACCTCTTTGACTCTATTGCCTTATTGCTCGCTCTTAGTTAATGGTCCCGTAACCACGGAAACCAAACGAATACAGAGTCACTAGAGAATGGAATGATTAAACAGGTTGCCCTTGCAAAACAAATTTACTTCAAGTAGAAATGTGTGCGAGGAAGAGTGCTGACATTGCGGAGGCTCAGAGCACCCAGGAGTGCAGCCCTCTGCACCTGTGGACAATAAACCTGCATCTTCCATATTGGTGGAGAGGATCAGCGAATCCTGCGGCCCTTGTCACCCTCTTATATTCACAGACAGCTCGCCTCTAATACCTCCTGCCCCATTATGTCACTTGCAGGTTTTTTTTTTAGTACTATTGTGTATTTGCATTAACCCTGCCAAAGAGATATTTAATTGTTACAAAAATAAAAGACAAAATATTTTACATTTTGCAAAAAATCACTATTTATATTGATTCATTTGTGAGAGAAACTTACGTATGTGTACAAAGTCTGCGCAAAGGCATAAGTGATGTTTTGTTTATGACCGGAGTACCGTCCATGTTGGGGTTTGGCACACGGTGACCTCCAGCTTGTTAGTTAAAAGCTGCAGGCAGATCGTACACGAGCCCCTCCTTTATGATCTGACAAGCACCCTAGTCACTTAGCTCAGCTAACAGGTGTCCCCCAGCTCTCCAACACTGATCAAGTGTCACACTTTTTTTTTATTCAAGCCACAGAACAAAGTCAGCCTGTTCCCCTCCCCAGAAGCTCCCACTGACAGCTGGTTCCCTGCAATCATTATGCCATAAGATGGCTCCTGCTGCCCGTCCCCGAGTAATATGCATCAAGTCGCATGTTTCTGAATGGTAGATATGACCATATACAGGCTACAAAGTATCAATGAGTAACCCGGTAAAAGTAGGCGAAAACCCTTAAAAGAGCTGCAATGGTCACTATTTAGTTGTCACTTTTATATAAATGACTTATAACGCCTATAAAGAAACAATTTAAAAAAAAAATGCTTTATGATTTTTTTGCCCTTACCCCCGCTTTATTCATATCTAATTGACCATTCAGAATAAAAAAAAAAAAAAAACAAGGAAATATCTTTTTATGTTCATTTTGCTTCCTATCACATTACAACTATTTATTAATATTTAATATTAGATGAAAACCACAGGTTTATGGCAATTCTTTTAATGTAATACACCGGTGAACCATGAATTTCCTGGAGTCGGACTGAAAAAAAAACGCTCATCTAGGTTAGAATAGTGCAACTGTATTACATAAATTACATAAAAACTATTTGTTGTATCTGAAAATATAGATGTTATCAGGGACTAACAATAGGAAGAGAGATGCTTATACAGTATGTTACACGTGGATTTGATCCCAGATTATGATGTGGATCCCTCACATATTTAGAGCCAAGTTCAACTTTTAATTCACTTGAGAAATCTGTATCAGATCCGAATCAGAGAACTGTCATTTGCTTGGTAATATCACAAGGCAGATTTTGTAGAAGGGACATGTCTAAAAACTTGCAGCATATTCATTAGATGAGTAAAATGTAACTATTACCTAGAGGAGTTTTCCTACAAACATCAGATATCCCATTATATGATATTCATATTTTTAACATTTTGCTTTTCTACTTTTCCTCTTCACTTCTCACAATCTTTCCTATGTAAACTTTTGTTTGGAATTGGGACAAAGTCATAGGGGGCGCCACAATCCCTCCTATAGAGGGTAAGGTAATTCAAGCCAAGACTCTTGCAATTACTTTCCTTGTCAAGTTTTCATTTTCTACTTCCTAAAAGCTTTCAATTGAAGAGCTTCTGGCAGTGAGAAAAACAGATTATGATAAACATGAAAATGTTTTATGAGAACTGGACTCCTCTGCACTGATGATAAATATGAGGGGGGGGGGGAGGTAATTCACAATGTACAAGTCAGCAGCTGTCAGAGTAGCTTCAATGCACAGAAAGTCCATTTCCTATAGATTTGTATTGTCTCTCTGGGTGCGGTGCTCACAAAACTGTTAGGAAAAAGTAAACACAACTTGTACCTAAGGTAACTTCAAGTCTCCTTCCAAACGGTCTGAAGCCTCCCCCTCCCTCCAGCTCCCACCTGTAATACAGCCAGAGCCTTGTATGCTGCTAATTCCTGCCTCAGGCCCTGACAACCTGTAAACAGGAGGTGGAACTTGGGCTGACATTTGTTTGGATGTGTAATAATCTGCTTTTCCATCACAAGTCACCTCATCTTCTGGAGGAAACACATTCTGCTATGTATCCTGCAGAACATTAGACGTAGTAAACCCCACTTCTCGTAAAGGTGTCTTGTGGTCACTCAACTGGGACAGTGTCACTTTGTAAAGCTGGAACTATGTGGATACAATTTAAGAAGATTCCTAAACTATCAAAGTATTTTAGCATTTTAAGATGCACAAATGATATTCATGTCTCTATTGAGGGGCTCAGACTAGCGTATCCATTGCACGTCCATAAAAAAAAAGTGCCTGCAGTCCTCTCTTTGCAGTCGGTGTTGTATCCGCGTCCGTTTCACATCCGCAAAAATAAAAAGCGAAAACTAGATTGCAAAAAATTATCAAAAAACTGACCGAACACGGATGATATTTTAGCACTGTACCTATTTTTTTGGGAAATCTTTGGTCCACAGATGAGCAAAAAAGTAGTGCACTACTAGGTTTATTTTGCATGGGTATTGGATCAGTGACATAAAAAAATGACATGGAAGAAGTCCCATAGAATACAATGATGGGTCACTGTAAAATCAGAAGCTGAGCCCTGGTTCTGCTGATATGTGTGCTGGGTTCTGGGCACAAGCTGGCAAAGTCATTTCTTCTATTATATCTGAGTAGATATTTCGGTGTTCGGTGCTAAAATGTTCAATACATGGCGGTAACATATACAGTGAACTTGTCTTCATGTACAGAAAATAACACCTAAGAAAAATTATAAAGAAATCTGAAAACATATCACTGTAAATGCCCAGGTTTAGGATGATCTCAATATTGTAATTCCTGCAGCCTGTATTCTAATGTATCCGCACACATTAGGCACTCGCCATGTTGTAAACACGTATGATGTCACGCACAAGCGAGTGACTGTTGACACCATAACGTAAATTTCTTCTCCAAGCTCCTCCCAACCTCTGGGGAAATCAGACTAAAAGAGGCTAATGCAAAGCAGTCACTTTTCCCCCCCTCTTTCTCATGACACTGTTCACAAAATTTATTTTCCAACTCTTCTAATCTTTGGTACACAACCATTTAATTTGCATAACCCAGCCCTCTCGTAAAGCACAAGGAAAAAAAAAAATATCTCGGCACTCGTTTAATTAAAAAATGTAAATTTGCTGTCATCTTGGGGCCTGGTGAGTTAGGGACGACAGTGGCATCTTTTACTGCTGACAGCGATGCACTGAACGTGTTTTGTGAACTGCAGGAAAATGAGATGATAAGGGACATGTGTGGACGGAGGCCCAGAACGCCACAACCTTCATCCTTGTCACACGCTGCCGGGGAGGAGGGGGTCTCACACTTCTCCATGCAATAACATCATTCATCTCACAAGTGCAGAATTCTATAGTAAAATTTACGTATTTGCCTTATACATAGAATTATGCTGATGGATTGATGGACCTGATCAGTACCAGATACATATTATCGTGTATGAGAGAAGTTTATCACAGTGGGGTCCAGCTCCTAGAACTCATCGTACAATGAGAGTTGTAGTCCAACACCTGGAGGGACACATGTTGCACAGAAGACACCGCTGCTGGTTCAGGGTCTTTGTCTTTGACAGTGAACCTTGTCCATCACTTAAGTCACATCAATAAATAATGGATGATACATGAAAGTTCATAGCAGAGCGTTCCATGTCATTCACACTTTGTGGATATCAGAAAGTAGATGAGAAAGTCAGAGGCTCGGTATATGGGGCGATGATCTCAGACACCAGTGCCTTTTTGTTTTTTTGAGGCTGAAACCGTGATCTCCAGGGTGTGATCATAGTCACCACGGAAACCCTGAGACACATGTGCTGCTGCAACCGTCTCCACAGACAATGCCTGAAGGTCCAACAGCCTGAGACTGACTACAAGCCCCCGACGCCCCCTCTACCTGAGCTCCACACAGGACAGGCACACAGGGTACCTCCCAGAGACACCTACCTTGTCCCAAATTCTCACAATCCCCTTGGCTTACACAGACAGAAGTATCATATAGAGCAGGAGATAATGTGTACAGCACAATATAAACAGCCTGAGACTGACTACAAGCCCCTATGCCCCCTCCACCTGAGCTCCACACAGGACAGGCACACAGGGTACCTCCCAGAGACACCTACCTTGTCCCAAATTCTCACAATCCCCTTGGCTTACACAGACAGAAGTATCATATAGAGCAGGAGATAATGTGTACAGCACAATATAAACAGCCTGAGACTGACTACAAGCCCCTATGCCCCCTCCACCTGAGCTCCACACAGGACAGGCACAAAGGGTACCTCCCAGAGACACCTACCTTGTCCCAAATTCTCACAATCTCCTCGGCTTACACATACAGAAGTATCATATAGAGCAGGAGATAATGTATACAGCACAATATAAACAGCCAGGGATCCCCCTGCAGGACCTCCAGCATCCTATCCCCAGGTAACCCCAAACACAAAACTTTTCTACAGGAAGAGGATGGAAACTTACAGTAACAATCTAAAGAGAAACAAGAGCCGTAGTCATAGTGAAACAACAGCCACCAGCCCAGTGTATGAAAACTTCTAATGCAGGCTACGAGGATGGAAGAGACAGAGGTACTCACCATAGTCAGAGAGTCCAAAGCTGAATTCACTTAAATAATCAACTTTCATAATACTTAATTAGGATGTAATTGAGGCTGCTGTGCTTCCCGGATCACAAGTAGTTTGCCTGATGTCACAGTGTGTGTGTGGGAGCCGTGTCAGTGCACGGGCAGGGATTGGCACAGCACTGCTGGCACCGCCTCCTGCCGGCCTCACCAAGTGCATAGAGGGCAGGTGACAGAGCGCCGAGTCCCTGCCTCTTCCCCGTGTGTGAACAGGCGCCTCTCCGCTGGATGACAAGTGAATGGAGTTACTGTACACAGGCGGCCGGAGGCTCGGGCTGCCCTATCAGGGTGTCACAGCTCTGGCAGGGGCTGTCCTTCCTGCTACACACAGCGCCGACACATCCCCAAACACACGGGAGCCCGGCACTCACCCGCCACATGGCGGAGACCGGCAGTGTGTACAGCGCCGTACAGGAGGAAGCGTCTCACATGTGCGGCTCTTCACAGACACTAATCTACAAGAAGCCGCATCAACTGCAGGTGCAGACACTGCCCCGCAAACTGAGCAGCTCCCAGATACCAGACTCTCCCGTTATTACTGTCCTGTATCCCTGACACCATCATAATCTACCCCCCCCCCATAATACTTTCCTGTATACCTGACACCATCATAATCTACCCCCCTATACATACTGTCCTGTATACCTGACACCATCATAATCTACCCCCCTATACATACTGTCCTGTATACCTGACACCATCATAATCTTCCTCCCCATCCATAATGTCCTGTATCTACCCCCTATCCATACTGTTCTATATACCTGACATCATGATAATCTACCCCCCTATCCATACTGTCCTGTATCCTTGACATCATCATTATATACCCCCCTATCCATACTGTCCTGTATACCTGACATTTTGATAATCTACCCCCTATCCATACTGTCCTGTATACCCAACATTTTGATAATCTACCCCCTATCCATACTGTCCTATATACCTGACATCATGATAATCTACCCCCTATCCATAATGTCCTGTATACTTGACATCATGATAATCTACACCCCCTATCCATAAGGTCCTGTATCCCTGACATCATGATAATATACCCCCCTCAGTCCATACTCTCCTATATAACTGACATCATGATAATCTACACCCCCTATCCATACTGTCCTGTATACTTGACATCATGATAATCTACCCCCCTATCCATAAGGTCCTGTATCCCTGACATCATCATAATATACCCCCCTCAGTCCATACTGTCCTATATACCTGACATCATGATAATCTACACCCCCTATCCATACTGTCCTGTATCCCTGACATCATGATAATCTATACCCCTATCCATAATGTCCTGTATACCTGACATCATGATAATCTACACCCCCCATCCATACTGTCCTGTATACCTGACATCATCATAATATACTGTCCTGTCTCGCTGATGTCTTGACAATCCCCCTGAATCCATACTGTCCTGTTTGTTAAATCATGATAATCCCCCCTCAATCCATACTGTCCTTCCTGCTATATTTCACTCTTATTACATTACCTTCTTTATTTCCGTTTTGACACAGGGTTATAACTAAGACCACAACATCCTGTATTATGACATGACAGGCTGATCACTAGTCATCATCATCAGCCATTCATGTCTCCTGTGCAGATGAAGCATCATCTATAGGTCTAGTTCATGCACCAAAAAGGAAAATTCCGGATCCAGCTAGGTGCAGATTAAAATCGCCTTTATTCGATTTTCAGGGCATCCATCAGATAAAATACAGGTGGCATGGTATAATCGTCAACGCGTTTCTAGCACATACAAGTGCTCTTAATCATGACAGTCATGATTAAGAGCACTTGTATGTGCTAGAAACGCGTTGACGATTATACCATGCCACCTGTATTTTATCTGATGGATGCCCTGAAAATCGAATAAAGGCGATTTTAATCTGCACCTAGCTGGATCCGGAATTTTCTTTTTTGTGGACTACATTGCCCAGCAGTGGGGTGGATCCGTGCTAGCGGACTAAGTTGCCGCATGATCCAGGTGAGCTGGAGGACTTTTTGTATATCTAGTTCATGCACCCCCTGCACAAGCCACCTATCTCCTGGAATAGTATAGGTGTATAGGAGTTCTCACCTTGTGGGGCGGGTGTGCAGCCAGTGTCATGTACATGTTGTGATTTCCTCCTTGTTTTGTATAGGTGAGTGATTTATGTAAAGTTTACAGACCAAAATAGTACTAGTCTAATTTTGCACTCTTAGCCCCCCTTTACACAAACCTGCTTTATCTGCAGAAATGGAACCACGTGCTGATCAGATCCCATGGACCAAGCATAGTGCAGTGGACGTGAGTCCTTGCATCATAGTGATATATGTATGATGCAAGGAGTCTATCGGCAGTGATAAGTTTATGGGATCTGACAACACACAGGTGCGTTTTTTCATGGACCAAGCACATTCTTGTGCAGGGGTCCTAATTTTGACATAAAATGGCACCACCCCTCACTCACAGGAGGCTCTCTGAGTATTAACGCTACTAGATCATGCTGAGGTGTGATCCTGGCTACTGACTGTTCTGTACTCCTGACCTCGGGTCACCCCTTCACTTTCTACCTGTATCTTGACCATGACCTGCTGATTTCCCGTCATGACCCTGGCATACCTTTGACTTTCAATCGGTGCTGCTCATACTGATCTATGACCTGACTCTCTACCTTGTGAACTCCTGCCCCTGGCTTAGATGTGACCCTGTTTTGCTCAACTGTTCCTTACCCCAAAGCTTACATCACATTAACTGGTCCAACTTCAACTTTTTAAAGTTGTGCACCCATAAAGTGCGTGGTGTGTGTCATAAAATCAAAATAATTGTAAGTGTCCTCTGGGTGTTCCTTTACTGTAAAGAGTCCTCATCTCTCTCATGACAACAAACCATCCATCTAGGAGACTGCTAGAGCTGTTTTGACCCAATCAATACACAGACCCCAGGAAACTACAGATATGGCCCAGTTCACACCTGCTTTTGGACCTTTGTTATTCTCTCCCATCACTAAAATCAGATACGTTACACTATCCTTGGATTGCAATGAATTTATAATGGCCTTTGTTAGTGCACCATTTCCATTAGGTTTCTGTTAGTTGAGACATGAAAAAATAGCTAATTTCTGCTCAAATAACAGCAGCACTAACAAAAGTGCTGGGAATGGGCCCTAATGGAAACTATTAAAAGTCATTTGAAATCAAAGGACGTTTTAACATACCTGTTGGACTTACAATATTATCGTTTTAGTGACGGAGGATAATAACGGAGGTCCAGATTCAGGTGTGAACTGGGTCTGGTGCAGGAGGAAGGAGACCTGCCCTCTCCGTTAAAAATGTTCTATATTTTACGGCACAGCCTGGCTCGGTCATGGTGCATTGAGGACTGATTTTGCAAGCTCTGTGTGGATTCTGTGTGCGCTATATAAATATAGGAATTATTACCTCATCTGTGAGCAGATGCCATAGACGTTTTTGGCGGCCCGGGATTAAATTGTACAACCGTATCACCAGCCCCAATATGGTGGTCTTACACCTACTTAGCTCTAAACACTGTTCCCCTATCCTAGAACAGGAGCTTGTGTAGGCCAATCCATGACAACTGCGCCATCAACCTATCCTGTGAATGTGGTTCATGACAACCCTTCTTACTCATAATGAAAGGGCCACCGCAGGATTGAGCAGAGGTCTACAAAATGGCATCTGAGAACCTCCAGAATGGCACTATTCAGGTAAGTGGGAGCGCAGAATTGTCTCCATAATCTGTGCTGGCTCCAGGTATAAGGCTTTCTATCTTCCCCTATGAGGGCCATGGTCAGGGCTGGGTGGTAGATATTTCCTCAGTGACTAGTAATCTCTCTTTTTTCCAGTATCTGTCTTTACATTACTCTAGTCCAATTTACAGTAGAAAATCAGGTGCCTTGTATATAAAAAAATAATTACAGATCCTATGCAAAAATCTTACAATATTTAAAAAAAAAGGAAGAATAAACAAATTTGTCAGGAGACTTCAACAGGAGCCAATTAAGGAATTATGGAAGAAGAGTCTCTAAGTACAGTAACATGATGGAACGTCGTGGAGTGTCTTGCTGTTTATTGGACGCCTGCTGTGTTTTCAATAATGTACGTCTCCTGCGTGTGGTGTGTGCGAATTCTCCTATCCTACTACATAGGTGTAGTGTGTGTACCAGTTTGTGCATGTATGTAAGGCTGTCTTTGTGTACTAAGGCGTGGCAGTGTGTTTACATAAGCGCTGTTGGCACACTGGCCTCTCCGTCTCTATAATCCTGTTAGCTGGCAGCCTCCTTTCTCTAGGCTTCTTAGTGAGTATTTGTAAACTAGATATCTAATGGAAAATTATAGGAAAATTATAGTGAAAGCCATGATGAGAAAATCAGATTACCCCCAATTCAATTCTGCCATCCCAGCCCACACAGTGCGTTCTCCATTTTTTTTCCCATAAATGCCAATGCCAGGGGTCCCTATAATCAAATAAAATTGAAAATCATCTTCCCATTAAATTCAATTAGCTGCAATTTCTAAAGCCTATCAGAGATTTTAATTACTAAATTATAAAATTCTCCAATGCTAAATTGAAGACCCGAAAAAAAACGTGCATCTTTGCATTTCAGTGAAAAATACAGGATGAGACCTTGAATGGTTATGTATCTGCATCTTCTTATCTGAATGTGACAGTGTCTCCCTGTCCTCATGTAATTACAGCAGCCAGTATGCCGGCATCGTACCCTTCACGAGGACACAGTGTAACCCAACCATACCTGTCGCTGCGCCTCTCCTTCCTGCCCTTAGGTACAATACTAATTGTAACTTCATTGTTGTCTATAAATATGTAAATGAATAGTTATATCAATATTATTCAATCAGGACACAAACACAAAGCACTTCCATCTGCATTGTCATAGTTGAAGAATTTCTGGGGAGGGGGTGCTATGATAATTAGAAACCACCCCCATTGGTCTCCATCAGCTGTTATATACAGATACTTTGTATATTCACATTTAGACCATGGCAGAATCTGATGTCATTGTGACATCACGGCCCCTATCAGCACATGGTGCACATCATGGTAGCACACAAGGAGATGATAAGAGCCAAGGATGCACACAGTTTGTTTCCTGTGTGAGAACATAAATAATCATTTCTGACAAAAGGTCAGAATTCTCAGTGGTAACTGGATGTAACATGTAATCCTACACAAGATTAGCTGGATTATAGGCAGGATTCTGCCAGCCAAATCCCATCTAATATAAAACCGATGAGACAGTTACCAGTTATTCCATAACCTTAGCAGAATAAGGGAATTTTTTTCTCTTTTTCTACAAGAGATTGTAACACTGTAGTAATGTAATTGCTTTCATTAAGAAGGGATGTCAGTTTTGGGGATTCCATAAAAATCGCCATCCTCTTCCATTGCCAGGGAAAGTGAAAGGGATATGAAGATTGTGTCCAGAAAATGGGTGCCATTATCTGAATGTTGGGTACCATTTTACATTTATATAACATATGGTTCCAAGGATGTGACTATAGTCATGTCTTATCAATTATACTAAAAAACCTTCAGACAAGTCATCAAATAGAAGTAGATGGATTATATAACCTGATAACATCTAAATGACAGTCTTGTATTCTAAATGATTGTTGCCATTACTGGGGTGTGCCCCCCACATTCAGCTTCACACCTAGCAAGGCTACCACTCTTCTTCATCAGCCATACAAATATACTAGTATCAGAGTGAAGAGATCTTCTACAGTCTTCTGTGTCCTACTCATTGAGTCACAGCAAACATACAATGTACACACTGCTATTTACACTTGTCAATGTGTCTTGGCTACCAAGCTGACTGTAAAATAAGGGATATGTGGTTACACTCACCTTTCCTTCATGTTATCCGCCATCTTTCTTGATGTCACAATGACATCATAAGGTTTCTCGTCTGCTGCTCCCTATGTGGCTCCTGCTCCTACTCAGAGTTTCAGCTCACACAGTTTGGGCAGTTGCATTTGGCAACAAGCAAATAAACACACATTAATTATACTGGTAAAGGTTTTTTTTTCTTCAAATAAAAATAAAACTGGTTGGACTTGATTCTCCTGTTTAATTCTTCGTCTTTCTTACAGAATTAGTAATCAGTTTCAGTTGAAAGCTCCCAAACTTAAACTTCTCTTTTGCAATAGGACAGTTGCAAAATACATGGAGTACAGTGCGGCTTTGTGTCAGGTGTACTATTAGATATTGAGTATTTTATGAACGTGTGAAAAGGATCCCCACTGTAACATAATAGACATAGTGACAGCAGTGATGGGGGGATTGTAGAGACCTTGTGTAAGGGCTATTCCATGTAATCCAATCATCTCAGCCATTGGGCACATTTACTTATCCGTCCGGTGGAGTTCACAGAAGGTGCATTGTCCAACAATCATGCACTGTTCCGCGATTCACAAGGATCGTGCACCCAATATCCTGCATGTGTTGCTTCCCAGCTTAGGTCCGCCGGAGTTCAGCATCTTCTTCCTGGTGTGCATAAGTGCTTTGGATTGCGACACAATTTGAATGTTAATCAAATCAGTCGGATTGTCCGACGGCACGCCCCCCCCATTTCTGTCGCATGAAAGTCAGCGCATCCGCGCCACAATCCCATTGCATGCGACGCAATCCCCTGCTAAATACTTGTCACAGCCGTGCAATCCCAAAAAATGTCGGAAAATCCGACTAAAGTGCGGTCGCGGCACTTACTAAATTAGCCCCACTTACTTTCCTGGCCTTGTACAACAGAAAAGGAAGTTACTACCTGAAGACCCAACTATTTCTATTTATTGCAATGTCCTGCACATACATCAATTAGAAAGTCATTGGAAAAAAGGAAAAAGTAACTGTTATTTGAATGTATTTCTTGGCATTCTCTTCCTACCATGTGTCCAGGTGATATCTCCTCTTTATATAATGTGTTTATATGTGTTTATGTTATTATGGTAGGCTACTGACACACAGTAATGCTCTTTATACATAGTACTGGTCATGCCTTACCTGGAGTAACGATGCACAAAAAAATTTCCCAATGGGGTTAATAAAGTTTTATTCTATTCTATTCAGATGGTCTGAATATGGGCACTTGATTATAACATTAGGTTATTATTATGACATCAGTGGGGGCTCTCAGCACCCATACCAGGTAATTGGCCAAGGACTACATTCTCTTCATTGTTTACACTGGTCCAACTCACAGTTAGCAGTGGTTGTTCAGGGTACTGTAGCTGTGTAAGATTCCACTGTGGTCTCTTTCCAGTGACTCTCTAAATACCAAATTTACATGATTTGGCTTACACAGAAACTATGGGGGGAATTTATCATACGCAGGCAATTGTATACTGGCGTGTGATGCAAGCCACAATCTCCCCCGCTGCAGCAAATACAAGACCTCCTGATGTATCCATTGGGTGGCTGCGCAGCCAGGTAAATGTAGTTTTGCGTAAAAACCAGCAAACGTTAAGTGGTGAGTGTTCACAGATTTTAGTGAGTGTGCAGGCACGCTACAGGAACGCCCCATGCACCAGCACGCCCACATGGTGTGAAATTGCAAGAATAATCACAATTTCTTGCAGTGTGCAAGAAATTGTCATTATTTCAATGCTTCTACACCAGAAAACTAGTGTAGAAGCAATGTTAAATCTCCAACTATGAGACCATGCAGATGTCTCTCAGGACCCTAACGCTGCAGAAAACAGTGCTCACCCACTGATCCACCATGTAGGCCATAAGGACAGCATATGGCTGAACGTTTCACAAACGATATTACCCCATGTATGGTAAACCCATTTTTATTGACCAGGACGTATAATCCATCCTTATGTAATAAGTGAGCACATTTCCTTACATAATTGTATGTGACCGATAGTTGTATATTCTTCCTGCTCCAGCACAGACAAGGTAGAACCGTAAGGTCCTGATGTCTTTGTGATGCGCAGCGAGCTCTCATTTGGCGTATTCATGCAGCTGAGGATCTACAATCTTATTGCTTAAATACGCCTTGTGTCTACAGTTGTTTACAAAGCAAGAGAGCAAATCTAAGCACTGTCTCTTTGTACTGAACAAACAACATGGAACAGAGACAACGTCGCAGGACTGTCACCGTGTATGTGCGAGGCTGTATGTTTGTTTGCTACGGCACAGCAGCCGCTGGCTTTGGATTAGTTGCTGTATTCCCCCTCCTTTCCCCTCCGTACTTTTTTTGTTGTCTGACAAACCTATCATATTTTCTGTGTTTAGCAGACCATGAATTAACCTTCATACCAGTTACAGGGCTATTTAGTTCCTGCCGCAAGTAATCACCAAACTTTCGCTGTCTGCTGTGCCTTTCTCTAGCAGCAAATCTCAGCACATCACTGCAGACTGGTGTACAGTGTCCCCACCGTACAGATGAGGCAGAGCTGAAAGCGTTGGGCAGCGCATAGTCTGCTGCTGGGGGGTCAGAAACATTTCATTACCTGTAAATAGTATATATTACAAACTACCATATAAATATATATACTGCTATAATATCAACATTTTATGACCAGAACTACTGGCAACGGATGAGAATCTTACCCAACCTGCTCATTCTTTGAAACGTTTTTAGGCTCATAGTTCATATTCATCCTCATGGTTCTTGTTGGGGTAGTATTGCAACTTTCATAGTCAAGTGCATGAGATGTATCAGTGAAACTGAATTATTCACAAGGTTTATGAAAACCTGTGTATGAGTTGCCTGTGACTCAAAATTTATTTAAGTGGAAGGTGATGGTGCCAGATCATCATAAAATATGAGAACTTGGACCTTTTCAGTAGCAGGAAAATGATGCTATGTGGACACACTGTGGAATGGCTGAAGAAATTACAAGGTGATCCCACAGTAACTCTGCTGATATCGGCTGGATTTTAATGTTGTTTTACCACGCGTTTCTGCTGAAACCAAAGGTTACAAATGATAGTATTTACAGGGGGAGAGATCAGTTCCATTAAAACTATGATGTCAAATAGTGAAAAGTCCAGTTGCCCAGGGTTAGACTAAACTAAACTGAATTTTCTGAAAGATTTCACTTACTTATAGGAAGCAAGCTATACTTCCCTGACCCCACCAGAAGAAAGTGGGTCACCATATATTACCAGGCCAAACAGTGCACACAGCGTCTATGAGTACTCTCTGTGTATTCAAAGACACACACACAGCATGAAGCTGTCTCATTAAAGCAACTTATTGTTCCTCCTACTCTACCGTAATGTGCTAAATATAAAGCTCCTTTAGCAAGTGCAGGCTACCCAGCCCTTCATAGCATGCAATGTGGATTAGCCCTCTCTGATCTGACGCTGTGGTGCCTATATAGCAATAGCATACCACCTGTAAGTCATGTACACTACTATCATTAGAATAACCCAGGACAGTAGGCTCTGCTGTGCGAGTGAGCATACAGATACTACTACTACTCCACTGGGAGTCATTTAGAAAGAGTTTATTTTACAAACAAAATAGTAAAATAAAAATAATCATAATATGTTTCCTTTCCCAAATAAAGTTCTTAAAGGGGTTGTTTGGAATGGGGCTTTGTGTGTATAGGTTCAAATAACAAAGAACCTATATTCTCCTCTCTCTTACAGTTTGGTGCAGTTTGTGCCTCTTTTTATATACACAGGCACAGCGGTGATGTGTACGTATACAAACAGAGGTTGGCAGTGATTGGCGCCACTGTGCTGGACTGCACCGGCGGAGTATAGGTTCTTTGTTGTTTCTCCCCGGCATCTAAATAAAAAATAACCAATCCCAGACAATTCCTTTAAGTACAGAGAAGTGGAGTTTTAGTATGCCCATCTGGAGGGTAATCTTTTGGTTTCAGAACATGTCAATAATCATGGACCATGTTTTGTCAATTTGCATTATGACCAGTGACCAATTTCCACAAAGAAACGATCAAGCCATATAAGTTCAGAGTCCTGAATGTAATGTTTTACAGAAATACTGCTGCTTGAAAATACATAAACCAATTTAGCCTGTGCAGTGCTCCCTTTTCCATGGTGCAAAAGAAAGGTACGAGGTTTGGAGGATTTAGTGAAGGAATTTGATATTTTGCAGGCATTAATATATTTTCGACATAGAGGAGGATTTGTTGGGATTACTTTGAGGTATTAGTATTCAAAAACACTTCCGCCCTAACAAACTATAGCCCCTTTTTTTCCCAGAAAGTTAGTGGTCCCTATTGATTCTGCTTAAAGGGGTTGGCCAATAATAGCAAACTTTACCCTGTTAAAGTTTGCTGTTTGCGCTGAGAGCCACAGGTCATGTGAATCCCAGGCAGCAGAACTCAAGACTTCCTGTGTGTCCTGTGTATCACTATTGTATGGATACATCCAACTATTGAGTGTTGGATGGGAGTGGTTAAGACATAGGGGGTGTGAATCCAGTAATGAATGACTCCATCCGCTGGAAGCCATACAGGGTGCTGGGGGCTACAATGACACTAACGTTTGCCCACTGGGCCATAGTATGGCGGGCATACGTTCGCCGCGATGGAGAGGAGGATGGGTGACCACTCCCCTCTCCACTGAGATACATGGTGCACGGCACCGTAATATGGGGAAAGATAGGACATGACATATCTTTTCCCCGGGTATGGAGCAGTACGGTGCTGCATCATTGCCACCCTATGGGGGAACGTATATATGTAGCCTAAGCATAAGGTGACACTATTAGGGTCTTATACTTACCTTCTTAAAGTTTGCTACAATAATATTAATAATAATCTTATTATTATACCACCATCAAATTACGTAGCGCTTTACAAATCATAGGGGACATATACAAATATAATAAGACATTACAGAGTAATAACAGTCATATGGAACAATAGGAGTGAGAGCCCTGCTCACAAGAGCTTACAGTCTATGAGGATGAGGGGGTGACACTAGAGCTTGTATAATGGTCCAGCCATTTTTTTTTTTATAAGGGAATGGAATTAAAATAAATAAATAAAAAAAAATGCTGCTGCATGAACCAGCCATCAGCTGCCATCTTATATACAAAGTCCATAGTCAGTGGCACTACGGAGATAACAGACTTGGGGAGTACCCAGAATTGGTTAATAAAGTGTTAAAGTTGCATACAGTTAGCAAATGTGATAGACCTGCATAAATAAATGGGTTTTAAGAACACTTTTGAAGCTTTGAGGGTTGGGTATTAGTCTGATAGACCGGGGAAGGGCATTTCAAAGAATTGGTGCAGCTCTAGAGAAGTCCTGGAGACGTTTTTAGAATTAAGGAAGAGAATAATCTAAGATCACTGGCTGATCGAAGAACACGTGTTGGACTATAGAGTGAGATAAGAGAGGAAAGGTAGAGAGGTGCAGCATTATGCAGAGCTTTGTGGGTTATTAAATATATGTGGCCAGCCCCTTTAAGCTGAGGTCAGAATTTATTAGCTAATAGTTTAAAGGGGTGAATCTGTTGCTTAAAAATAAATAAATACAGAGCAGATGTATTTCTTTAGGGAAACGCATATGTAATCGGGCCGATGCATGACCCTGTGCACCAGCGGCACCTGTGACAGCACCCTCAAAGAACCTTCTCGGCATCAGGGCAAGTACAAACATCTACCCATTACTGGAAATAAACCACTTCACCTGTTTCCTTCTTTCCTCTGAGTGGACCTAATTAGCCCCATTGTGAACTGATAAAATGTGACTTGTATCTCTTCTCTATCCGGGCTTGTAACCCACAATAAAGGCCAACCAGAAAGTATTTCTGCATAGCAGGGGGGGGGCTATTAGTGTCTGAATGGAGTTAAAGGGAGATAAGCAGCGGCAATTATCGAGAATTTTCTATATTATTTTGAATCTCCATTATCTAATAATCTTTAATTCTGTGTTTTCCAACCTCTTCACCACAGGACACCGCTGAAGAGCAAAGAGACGAAGCTATGTATGTATAAATCAGTGGAATTTCCATACTAATTCTCCTAATAACTACACAAGTACATTGTCTGCTGAACACAAGGCTCTTGTACAAATATACTTATCACTGCTCCATTTTCTGCCTACATCAAGTAACCGGAATCCAATTCTTGTTACAAATGTGGAATAACTCAAAAATATTCCAAGTATTGTTTCTCAATACCATGTATTACCAGCTAATGCCGCTTTCAGAGGCTATGGGGTGATCACCAAGTGCTTCTGAGATGATTATTGGATTGTTTCCTATAGGACGCATTTGACCAGGGATGATAAATGACCAGAGAAATGTCAATACAGCGACTTTGCCTCATGCCATTTGGATGACAACATTCAGGTATTCTTTCATAGTAAATTGCCCTAGACTATAGGATGTAAAAATATAGAAACATCTATGATTTGTACAGCGCGATGGAATTTGATGGAGCTTTATAAATAAAGATTATTATTAGTATTAACATTGTTCATCCTCTGGGCATTTCCTAGGAATATTAACTGATTAAATATCACAAGTTCCCCAGTATTTCCTATGGCAGGGGGGTAATGGATTTGCACCTAAATTTGTAACTTTTTGAAAAGTCACATGTCATAAATATGTCTTGAACCAAGTTACTCCAACTATCTGCTTTATTAAATGGGGCACGACTGTGGTCTAGGCAAAAGTGACCTAGAAGTTGGTTCAGCGAAAAGTGTAAAAAATCCATCAATAGCCAAATGCGACTTTTCAAGCGACGAAAAACAGGCGCAAGTGGTAAATGTTGAGTATACCCCAATCCTCTAGGAGAGTCCTCCAACAGATATAAGGGTAGAGGCAGGTAACTAGGCTCCAGGGTAATGAATAGTAAGAATCTCGGAGCAGCCATTCACACTGGCAGGCACAATGCCCTAATGTGACCTGCGGTGTGCTCTTTCTGTGTTCCTATTTCAAGGCCACTGCCTGGAGCTCCCAGACAATGACTGGGGAGGGCTTTGAAGTCAGAATAGAAGCCGAAAGCTAAACAAGCAGGAGGGGTGAATTGAGGAGGGGTTTAAATGGGAGGGGAGAAGGGGGGTGTATTTAAATACAAAAAAGTTGAAAATACAAAAGAAGAGTGGTTCACAGTTGTGCTTTAAAATGTAAAAAGACAATACGAAAACCAAACAGATCCAGGACAGGGCACATGCTGCTAATGTCTGGATGCTCCTTCTGAGGAGTGAGGATGATGGATGTCTTGCAATGGCCTGCAAGACCTAAACATGTTACATCACAAGTATTTACATAAACTGCTTAGCCACCCATAACCCCTGACACTTGCAGGACCAATGGAAGCATGGGATGTGACACCGCAGGCTACTAGAGATCTTGTAGAATAACTACCCATCTTAGGGTATGCTCTGCGCAATGTGACACCTGCTAATCACTTCTTCTAGGTATATTAACTTCTGTTACATTTGTTTCCAATTCATTTGTTACACAAGAAAAATAGAAATACTGAAATGATTTACTATTAGTATGTATGAGTACCAGGTGGAGAAAAAGGGATAAATGACTTTACAAAATTTTTTTTTTACTTACCTAAAGTGTTGAATATACAAAACTTTATATACTCATATATCATATAATATATATATATATATATATATATATATATATATATATATATATATATATATATATATATAAAATATATATAATATTTTTTTGTATCAGCATAATTTTTTGTGAGTTTTACAAAACTAATGATATATTATTGTTTATATGGTATATTCTGCAGTTAGTGTATGAATTCATAACTTTATAAATCGCATCCAGACTAGGATATTAAAGGGGTTGGGCCAACAATTTAAATGATCTCCTATCCAAAGGAAAGGAGAAAACAAGGTGTTCGGGATTTTAATTATCGAAGCCCCCACAGATTACAAGAACGTTCCCCCAAGCAATCTGGTGATTGGTGGTTCCATTCTCACTAATGGGTGGAGTGGCAGATATAGCGTGCATCTTGCCACTCCATTCCATCCTCATTAAGTGCTGGAGATAGCCGAGTGTTGTGCTCAGCAATTTCCAACACTGCTATGAACTGTTGGAGCGGCATGATGCTTGCTCAACCTGCTGCTCCACTCGTTAGTGAGAGCTGGAGCTCCATTCTCCAGATTGCTGTATGTACTGTTTTCATGATCAGTGCTGGTACCTGATCACCTTATTTTCCCCTATCCTGTGAATAAGGGATAACTGAAATAGTTAGTACATTGCCTTTAAAGGGCACCTACCACCACAAATCTACCTATAAAGGTAGATTGGGTGGTAGGTGCATCAATGGGACGTGAGGATAGCCCTTTTAAGGGCTAATCCTCACGTCCCCTCACTTTTTTGGTAACTTTTATTCCACATTTATTTAAATTTACTTATGCGGCTACCGGGGCGTGGAGTAGCCGCATATGAGATTACATGAGGCGGCTACTCCACGCCCCGGTACCCACTTTACCCCTCCTACTCACCCATCTTCGGCGCGCAGCTCCGCATAGCTGCGCGCCCTCGTCCGGCGACCCTGCCGTCTGCGCATGCGCAGAAGAGTCAGAGTGCAATGCAAGTTCTGCGCATCAAAAGCATGCGCAGAACACGCGGGTGAAAAACGCAACTGTGAAAGGGGCCTTACCCAGGCCTTACAGGATAACAGGGTCTGGCACTTTTAGATATATAAATATGCAGATACAAAAGTTATGGGTCTTACCTTATACAGAGATGACGCAAACCCTTTCACTTCTCCAGCCGTCACTTCATCCTAATTGAAATAGATAAGAAAAAAAAACACCAAAAGCTTTAGCTGTATGTGGTAGCAATGGTTAAAACAGAATGTATGTGCATGTTGTCCGAGTCTATACACTGGCATGTGGTAAGCAGTGATGATCTAGTGTCTATTTGGCAGCTGTAGACAGACTGCTAATGTAACAGGTGTCAAGTGATTATTACAGGAGGGGCACAGGTGCCGGGTGTACACCAGATGTATACAGAGGAGCAGGACATCAGCGTGTACGAGTGGCTCTCTAAGTGTTGGACGTATACATAGACCTCGGCCTGTGCAATGCAGCTGGGATTACACATGTGTGCTGACTGTATGATCACAGACAATGGAAGGACGTATTCAGGTTTATTTATCATGTTTCATCTATACAACTTAGAGCATTTTTGGTGCAGGTACAAGCAAACCTTACTGCCCCATTCCTAAAAACGTGAGACATTTTTGTTTTATTTTTATTATTTCTTCATTGTACACATAGCACCATTGTACTGTATTTTGTCACATAGAGGAAAGTCTGTGACCTCATTGAATGGTGATGTCACAAACATAGCTTTTTCCTATTCATCCCCTGACTCCTTACACTCAGGAAGAGGCCACTGAATTATTTACAGCCATATGTTCCAGAGATCTGATAGAGGAAAACTTTTTGCTGTAACAGTGGGTGAGAGTATTCCAATTTATTGATAAAGTTAATGCATGAAGTTTTTGGTCAATAATCAGCTTATCTAAACCCTCATCCTTTCGGAAGAGATCCCTTGAACTATGTGATCCACAGTATCACTCCTTTTTAGCTGAGCAGATCTAAGCAAGAGAAATCTGCCTTAGTGTTCAAAGTCACACTGTCCCCTGCTGCCACGCAGGAACAGAAGGAAGGGATTAAATATTCTCTTTCTGCTGCCCTCCCTCCTTTCTTTTCACTTACTTAGAATTTGGATATCATGTCTCAGTCCATAAACTGCCCCTCATGAGCTGAGGGTAAAGGATTACACCATTTCCTACTGTCATAGACGCAGCAAGAAGCACAATCCACTAGTTAAAACCAAGTAGTTAATGACATTACTTTAGTGTGGACTTTTGCATTGAATAGTACGGTAACCCGAAATTAGAATGTATATTGTATATTTTCTAATGTCTAAACCAAATGTACCCCAAGTAAACAAAAGCAGATATACCATCTATTATACATTGATTGACATATTTAAAGAAAATCCAAACCAAACATGACAAACCAGGGACACTAAATTCTAGGCTCAGTGACAGTGGTGATCTTCTTCTATTTGTTATTCATGGCCTCCTTCCTTCTAAAATGAACATTTAAAATTATGCTAATGAACTAGAAGGGCTCTGGGGGGCATTACTAAAGCCGTGCTGTAGCTTCACAGGCTGTTACACTGTCTCCCCATCCCTTCTTCTCCCTCCACACTTCCCCCTTCTCTCTGACTCATGTAATCTCACTGCAGCAGAGTAGGTATCAGCACACAGAATGAGGGTTGAAGTGCTTCTTATACAGCCTATGAAGCTGCAGCAGGAAGGGCCTTGGGTAACACCCCCAGAGCCCATCCGGCTCATTGGCATAATTTTAAAAGTTGATTTTAAAAGGATGTATGCCGTGGATAACAAATATAAGAAGATTACCACAGTCACAGTGCCTGGATCTATGATCTAAATGTCCCTGGTTTATCATGCTGGATTTTGATGGTAGATTTCCTTTAATTCCACAAACCCTATGGCTAGGCACACACAATGGACCCTGCTGACTCAGAAGTCACCTATATTATAACATTGTGGCTTCTGATTGACCCATGGAACTGGATGGGGCCACGTTGGTTTCTAACATTAACAATTACATCAGCCTATACATTTGGCTTCCCATGTTTTTCCCTAAGGACAGATAAAGTGTCACAAAGTATATACATAATACAAGAGCCAAAATGGCTGTTTTAGGTGAGAATCCTCTCTGTTACCATAAAGACAAAGCTATACTTTATATATATAAAGTATATATATATATACTTTATTCATTATGATTTTGGACATTATGTATATATTTTCTTCAGTACTTTGATGTTGCTCACTGGGAGTTATAGCTGAAAGTCTATAGAGAAAAACTGAAATTTCCTCAATTTGTGGTTGACTGAGGGGGAAATGGTTCTTTTTAAAAGGGTCTCAAAATAATACATATCACTTTCTTGCAAATACAACCCAGTTGTTTGTTCTGCCTGACAAGACACAATACAGAGATGTGGTTGTTGAGCAACCAAAAACAATACATAGATGGAAACTAGAAGCAAAGCGAAAGATTGGAGAATTGTATTGTAGAGGAGCAGGTCAAAGAAAATGCATTGTATGGTTAGGTCCTTACAGCAACTGGTCTACACAAGGAAAATAAGCAGCACTTTGGATGGTAACAGAAGCAAATGAAAATGTCCAGTTAAAAGTTTGCAGCAACTGTATAGTTATTGTGTCAAATATGAGGTTACAATTTTGCTACGGCTGTTAATATAATAACCAACTAACATAACTTTCTGCTGCTTGTAAGTCATACACCTGTGAGAGAGAGCAGGACACAGCTGCTGCTCACTGGATTTTAGAGACCTTTTTGTAGTCCTTTGCACATCCCTAATTTTTTTTATCATTGTTTTAATAAATATTATATATAGCCCCTACAACTTTGTAATCAATTAGTACATATGGTACTAGAATCAGCTTTTTGATGAATAGAAGATGGGTCTCTAGTCTTCTGCTTTCAATCGGGGGTTTCAGGACTTTTAGAGGACCTTCAAAAGTCCTGATATAGCATGACCTGTGTACATGTGTATTGAGAACAGGAACAGATATGGGAGGATTTCATGGGTTAAGATCCTTCTTAGTATAAAATTGGTTTGGGTGGCCATGGGCCATATAGAAGGCTTGGGCCTATATTATAATCCACTACTGCATTAAACCATAATATGACAAGATCTGATGCGAAATGGAGGATTGCCATCTATCCATGCATTGTATGGTTAGGTCCTTACAGCACCTTGTATACACAAAGGAACCTGTTGTGACATAACAGAAGCAAATGAAAATGTCTAGTTAAAAGTTTTCTGTAACTGTATAGTTATTGTGTCAAATATGAGGTTACATTTTTGCTACAGATGTAAGTATAATAATCAACTAAGACTATATTGACACGAATGCGTGCCTGCCGTACCGTAGCACATTGGGCACACGTCAACATCCGGGAGTGGGGGAGAGGGTGAGCATAATGATGTATGGTGCATGGTGCCGTATTTTGGGAAAAGATAGGACGTGTCCTATCTTTCTCCAGGCCACGGAAGGGTACAGTGCCGCACATGTGCGGCCATTGCCGTCTACGGGGGACGTATATATGTCGCCCGTATATATACGTCCCCCATACGGCCTTGTGAATGTGGCCTTACATAACTTTCTGCTGCTTGTAAGTCATACACAAATAAGAAAGAGCAGGACACGCACAGCAGCTGCTCGCTGGATTTTAGAGATCTTTTTGTAGTCCTTTGCACATCCCTATTTTTTTTATCCCAAGCAGTTCCAACATTTGTTTTGTTAAATTTTTTTGTTTCCCCTCGTGTGTCTTTCAGCTGTGGCTTATCATTGATGCAAGAAGAATAACGCCAATTTACTGAGAATGCGTAATCCTAAAATCAGATTGGGGGATTTTATGAGGCAATATGACCTTGCATATGTCTCCATTAAAGCTATAGAAACCTGTTCTTGTATGCTGTGTTCCCAGTACATATTTAGACAGATAACACTAATTGCACTTGACATGTCCTCTTAAGGATGGACTCCCTCCTCCCCCTGCTCCTCGCAGCCCCCTCCATGCAGAACAGCAATGAGTGAGATCTGCATTCCCTGACAATACACACTCCATCAGCACACAGCCTTACCAGTGACACTACACACATACACTCCATCATTCACCACCAGCAAAGCAGTGACAGCACACACACCCTTACATATCCGCACAGCTCATCATCACAATCTAAACATATCATGATAGAACTATAAGAACTTGCACTTTAAAATACATTGTTCTGTATATATATGTTCTGTAATAGGTTAACTATGTAATTGGACCTAAACTTATAGGCCGTGTATGTTCCTGAGCTACAAGATCAGGCCTTGGCGATTTTCACAGATGATAAGTAACATCAGAAATAACATTTTCTGGTTGTGCCAGAAACTTTAAACAGAAAACCAGGGGCGGATTTAGACTACAATGGGTCCCGGGCTAGTACATATGGTACTAGAATCAGCTTTTTGGTGAATGGAGGATGCGTCTCTACTCCCTGGCTCCAATCTGAGGTTTCAGGATTTTTGGAGGACCTTCAAAGGTCCTGAAATGGCTCTTGTGTGCATGTGTATTGAGAACAGGAACAGATGTACAAGGATTTCATGGGTGAAGATCCTTATTAGTATAAAATTTGGTGGGTGGTTTGGGTGGCCATGGGCCCCATAGAAGGCTTGGGTCCCCCGGGCTACCGTCCAAAACGCCTGTATTATAATCCGCTACTGCATAAAACCATAATATGACAAAAACCGATGTGAAATGAAGGATTGTCCTCCATCAGTCATAGTTTTGGTGAAACTACCAGCATTCTCTGATACCACAGGCTGCTATAGACTGACCAGGTCTTAAGCTCTGGCAGTCACAGTAATAACCAGACATACAGCCACAGTAGAGCAGTTAGAAAAGCCTGAAATAAAAGAAAGACATATCAAAGTAGTGATACTAGGCATCATCAGCGGTAAAAAATTACACTCCTTGTCAATGTCCACAAAGCACATAAAAACTCTAGTGATTGTGTAGGCCTACGCTGAAAGAACTGCACGTTAGAATGTCTGCAGACTTGATTCATGTCACCATTATAAAGCGTCCCCTGTCAAAGACACAGAGCCACTAACTCTCAGCCTTTCTTCCCTGCTACCCCTTCTTTTTATTTTTTTTTCTAGCCAAGCAACTGTGCATTTATTAATTCATGAGGCACTAATTAGTTCTTTGTTTAATTTTGTGTTAAACAGACTGACCGGAATGATAACGACTTGCAGCGCTGCGTTGCGGTCCCAAACCGCCCCTCTTTTCTGACAACAAGGGAGCGCAGTGCGACTGCCGTGATGAACCCAAATTCCCTCTTCAGTTGCACTTCATTAAGTCAAAATGTGACAAGAAGCTTAGAGAGCAACTTTCAGATCCGATCGCACATAACAATTGGGGAGTGAAGTTCTCCAAGAGGATGCTGGGGAGGCAGCAAATGTTCTGCCTGTCTCCTAACCCCTCCAATGCCACGAAAAAAGTATTAAAGAGACAGAAAAACATGTCTAACCCAGCAAAGTCTAATAAGCAAATAATTTCATCATCCTGCAATGAAAACTTTGCACAACTATCCATAGCCACACTCTGCTGAATAAAATGATATCAGAGGGTTTCCGTGTACATACATGAGCTTCCTACTATGATCTCGAAGATTAATTTTAAAGATACTAAACGGTCTATATCCATTTGATCTTCAGTGAGAGACAGCACAGTAGTGGTGAGACGACACATAGATGCCTCTCAGGAGTTATTGCTATTTTGAAGCCATATTGACCGCTTGATGTATAGACGTGCTCCTGGGACATCTGACTTCAGAGTCTACACGACAGCTAAAGTTGCTTGGAGGCAGAAGGCACAAAGCCTTGTGAATATGTGAGTGAGTGTGAAGGGTACGGGGTTTCACTGCACGAACCAAGTCTCTTCTTATTTATCCAAATATCCTCACACAGTTTCAGAAGTTAAGAGGATTCTGGAACATGACAAGAGAAGGAACCATTACTTCCTAAGAGAAACGGTTGATATGCTGCAAAAGTTGGCTTTGTAGTACTCTTACATGTTAAACTATGACTACAGATCCATCACAGATGTATGGTACATTATTAGTAGAACACAGCAACAAATATCTTACTATTGGAGCTATTAGGGCACTGCATTATTGTGAAAAAGATCCTAAAATGGTAGACTTATGGAAGTGAAGTTTCCATGTTTTGCTCTAATGCTGCAACTGTGCTAGAAAAAGCTGGTGACTTGTGTCCAACCCAAATGTAACTACAATTGCGTATTTAAATACACCTAGAGAGCAACTACATAATGGCCTTTGTAGTATACTCACAGGTAATGGCAAATTCCCAGTCTAATGGTTCGTTTGATTTTCTGCCATTTCCCAGGAGACTGATCCAGTCCAGACAGTCCCCGGGTTACGTATACGATAGGTTACTTGGGTTTGTACTTAAGTTGAATTTGTATGTAAGTCGGAACTGTATATTGTAATTCCAGACAAATTTTTTTTGTTCCGTTGACAATTGGATTTTCAATATTTTTTGCTGTAAATAGACCAAGGATAATCGATAAAGTTTCATTGCAGACACCTTACAGCTGATCATTGCAGCCTGGCATTAAAATAAAGTATCCAGAGAGCTTCACCAGGGGTCACAGTGGGCAGAGAGGTCCGTCTATAATTAGGAGTCGTCTGTAAGTGGGGTGTTCTTAAGTAGGGGACCCTCTGTATATGCTTTCAGTATATGTAACCTTCTATTACATAAGTGAAGATTTAACATTTGATTATTGTTCCCATAAACAATAGGTCTGATACATTTCTGGGCTACTGGAAAGGGTTAATCTGGAAAAACCTGCAGTCCGGTGCATAATGTGTTGAGCACATGTTTACAAATGATAACATACATACAAATGATTGATTCCTGCAGGACTAAAGACTGAGTAGAGCCAACAAGTATCTGAGATAAATTGTATGTTTCTATTTAATAATGACACTCATTTATACTGTCCTCTGCCTCCGCTACTTGTCTAAACAACCCCATTCCCTCCTATCAAATATGATCTATAAAACCTGCATCCTCCTTCCATCTATCACAGGCCTCTATTATTTCATCTTCACTTTGCTTTTAAAGTTCTCTGTGTTGGATCATCAGCTAGTTGTGTACAAAGTGCCTCCATATCCCTCGCCATCAGCAGCCTGCAGTCCTTCAAAGGAACAGATGCTATGATCAGGCGCTTCAGCGATGGACACAGGTTCTGTGGTACCAGACAATGTACTCTGTAATACTGCTCAATTTAAAACAAAGTACAGTCAGCAGCTCTGACATTTGGGTCAGGGTATAGTTATTTAACCCCTTCTGCATATAAATGACACAGGAAGCATGTTCTACAAAAGGCTCATGCAGACAAACGTGAATTTGGGACGTGTGCTAGCCATGGTCTCAAAAGCTGGCACACATGCTCATTCACTTCTATGGGCTCATGCACAGGGCTGTGGATTCCACGGCCTCAAGCCTGGGGCAACTGCCAGGCTGAAAATGATACATCAGGGCCTATTCTTGTCTGTCTTTGGTTCCTGGTCTATTAAAATTGTCATCGTTGTGTGAGTGGCACCAATGACACAGTGGATGCATACGGTCCGTGGGAACTGCACATCCTATGTGCCGGAAGCCTTTGAAGAAGCAGATTTGGTAGCTGAGCCCATAAGATGAGGATACTACACAATCTCAAAGGGGGAAATTTATCATACGCCGTTGCTCCTGCACTGGCGAATGATGGCGGCCACACTCCCCTTTTCGAGCTGGAGGTCGTAGCCAGGTCGTAGCTGTTATAGTTTTGCGTAAAAACCAGCAAACAAAAGTCCACTGGTTTTTCAAAAGAACGCAGGCTTGGGCGACAACGCCTCATGTCTGCCCCCTCCACTGCGCCCTTCTACGCCCCCTCCACACCCACATGGCGTGGAGGTGGCGTATTCGCTATTTTAATCGCAAATTCTTGCATTGCACAGAAGACTGCCGTAGAAGCAGTGATCAATCTCCCCCACAGACTGTAAGCACTTGCCTCATAGACTGTAAGCTCTTGTGAGCAGGGCCCTCACTCCTATTGTTCTATATGACTGTTTGTACTCTGTAATGTAATATTATATTTGTATATGTCCCCTAAGATTTGTAAAGCGCTACAGAATATGATGGAGCTATATAAATAAAGATTATTATTATTATATTGGCATTCACCATAGACAGGAGTGATATCAGCCAGTTAACCCCTTTGATGTTGTGATAAAGAATAAAGGTAGTTAAGGGGTCACAGTTTGCTATAAGTTGTTATTGCATTATTAACACCCAAAGCAACCAGCTATGGCTTTGATTGGTCAGAGGTGTTCCTTTGGCCAATCACAGCCATGGCTTCTAGTTAGGAACGTTAACTTGCCGGATTGGCTATTAAGCAGCCAATCTGGCAATATTTTTGGGTCGAGCGGGGATGGGAACACCCGAATGGGAAGTTCAGGTTTGCTCATCTCAAATAAAGACCATTACTGGGACATCAACATTTTTTTAATATATACAGGTGGTCCCCGCATAACATACAAGATAGGGTCCATCGGTTTGTTCTTTAGTTGAATTTGGATGCAAGTCGAAACAGTATATTTTATAATTGTAGCTCCTCAAAAAAAAAATTTGCCCAAGTGACATTTTGATTTGGACAATGGGACGACGGATTATCAATAAAACTTTATTACAGACAACTTACAGCTGATCATTGCAGTGTGGGACGAAAGTAAAGCATCCAGAGAGCTGCACCAGGGGTCACAGTGAGCAGAGGGGTCAGTCTGTAACTAGGGATTGTCTGTAAAATTTGTATCAACCCAACTAATAAGGTTAATATGTAATTCATATGTAAGTTAAATTCATTACCCAAAATAATTAGGCCAAAATAATTTCATTAAAATTTCCAATTTGTCCTGGTAGAATAGGAAGCCTATAGCTGTTTTAAATATAATAAAGACATTACAGGCTGTCCCAGGGTTACGTACAAGATAGGTTCTGTAGGTTGGTTTTCAAGTTGAATTTGTATGCAAGTCACAACTGTATAATTAATAATTGTAACCCCAGCCAATTCTTTTTGGTTTCTGTGACAATTGGATTTGAAAAATGTTGGAGTCTCATAAAAACCGAGATTAACAATAAAGCTGATGATGTTGCATGAAAACAATGTAATTCTCTTCCAATAGTGTAGTTCAGATCACCTGATTAAAATTCACCATTTTTTTTGCATCTGTGTTTAGCAACTTCCTAGGAAGCAAACAACTTAAATTATGAGACCCAAAAAGACCTAAAAAAATTGTCCTCCGTCTTCCCTCACCTACTGGAAGAGCGAAGCAATCCCACATCACATTTTGGCAGCGGCTGGCTTGCTTTAGCTAATTTGCTGTCAGACTGCCTAAGCAAACCAATTAAAACTAATCATTAATTATAAAAGGAGAAAGAGAGCGAGGGGAGAAGAGAAGGGAAAAGTGGGGAAACGTGATAAGGGAGAGGTGGGTCTAGCAGGTAGACAGCACATTAATGCAGCAGGCGACTGGTAACACAAAAGTGATTTCTTATTCTTCATCAGGACTGCCATGCTTACTGGCGGCTACAGTGTTAAAATGACTCCCCTCTAAATGACCTTTGAGGAATGCTAACCAAATTAAAAGCACTTAGCATATTTAAGCTAGATCTGCCTTAGAAAATTCAATTACCATTTTATAGTGTGATCTGTTTCTCTTCTAGGTAAACCTGCCTGCAAGAGCTCAACTTCTACCAGTAAACAATGCACAGTGTGAACAGCATCATCCAACAGCCAGATAAGTCTAATAGAGAATGGGCTGATGGGACTTTTTATTTTTTCATGGAATAATTTCTCAGGTGTTTTTTTGTATTTCTCCAATACAGATGGCTTGTCCAGTGGCTGGTAGCCTCACGCAGCAGACTCCTCTATTGTATGTTATGTGTGCTGCCCAAAGGGGGAGAGACAGCCAGTAAAGGGGCAGCTGTCATAGCATTCACCATCGCCCCAAAAATGCACCCCTTCCTCAACCCGACTCCTACATCCCTCTGTTGGAAAAAAAATAGCACACACCAAACTCGGTTCCTTTTGTAAAGAGCAAGACCCCCAAGAGTCGAATGAATCGCTGGGGGGAACGGACAACATGGAGTGGTGTCATGGAAACCAGAGCCTTCCTCAAAAAATATCCATATCCCTTTTCTGCCTTTCAGGAGCTGTCAAGAGACTGTGTGATTGTCACACGACCCACAACCCAGCCGTGACAAAGCCAATTTTCTGCCTCATACTTGATTGATTAAAAAACTTTTTAGTAAAACCATGTTAAAAGACAAAAAAAGAAGAAAAGAAAAAACAAGGGAGAAAAAAACAACAAAGAATTGAAAGTGACACAGAGGGTGGTGAGGGTCTAGGGCAAAGGCCTAACAGCAATGTTCCCTAGGCAATAGGTCCTGGGGTGACTGTCATCAGCGCATTACACACCAGAAGCAGTGAAAAGGAAAACGGTCAAATTGAACACAATGGTGATTAAGATAATGATGAAGTAGGTAACAGGGGAAAAATGAAGGTGACAAGTTAGGACTCAAAATCTTTTCTTCTTCCAGGAAACAAAACCACTCCAAGCGGTGGCTCTCTCTGCTGGAGCGCTGGAAAATGGTGTTGTCTGTATAAAGGGGAACACACGGGGGATGCCTAGATGCGGCGCTCTCTGGGTAAAAAGGGGCACACAGGGGCTGTGAGAAGATGATTTTACTGTGACAGGGCGCAGCAAGGAGCGTGCCGCAGTGCTGAAAAGATAGTCTTGTAACTTGAATGTCCAAGTGTAAAATTCACTTGCAAAGCTTTCAAAAACTTCTTTTGTTTCTCACGGAATATAACAAGCGCCGAGTGCTGTCTGTGACATGGGGCTTCAGCAGAAGTGGTCGGAATGTTTTTTTTACAACGCTTTTTAGCCATCAAAGAGGAAACAAGCAATGTCAGCAACTTTCATTCTATGCATTAAAAACAGCACAACTCTTTACTGCATCTTATATGTCTCTCTCACGCTTATGGTTCCATTGAGTGATGCATTGCTAAAACTTGTGGTGCAATTTCTCTATAGAACATAAGGAAGTGGGACATTACAGCTTGGAGTTATTAGTGAATCATCATCCATATCATGAATATCCAGGGAGGGTCCTCCACAAACCCTGAACAGAACTATATGGTAATCTAAGATCAGAACCAGTAGACAAGCATAACCTCCCCCAAAAATTACAATGATGACCTAGTCTTATGGCTTACTGTGTGTTAGCATTTTGGACGATCTTATGGAAGTTCGATAATCTTCTAATTTCTAATAATCTAGGATATCTAATAAATAATATTCATGGAATGTACTACTAAGGGTCATCTCCAAAAACAAGTATAGTAGAAGACATTCCTTAGGATGAGAAAGTAGTAATGGTTGAGTTGTTGGGGAATGACCGATCGCAGAGAGTCCCCCTTTGTGACTTCCACATAATGAAAGGCCCGCTAATGCCTACTTCCAAGACGGCTACATTCCAATTTATCCTGGCACAATGCCCTGATAATGTATGGTGGCGGCACTTAGCAGTACGGTACCACAGGATGTCGGATCTGAGAAAAGCAAACAAATCTGTTCAGTGCAGATTTTACTGTGTACAGAAGCAGAAGATGTCCCCCTTAAACAATCAATTACATACAATAATTGGAGGAACACATACAATCCTCCTGGAGAGATAATCTGTGAACATGTTCAATGCGTCATGTGGGCCATACAGTTGCTGTCTTTTCTCACCCTTTTATTTGTTTGCAGTGTACTGCATTCATATCCCATTTATAGAAAATCTTAATAAAATGGCTCCAAGCAACAGACACTGCACACCTTAGTAGGCCCGGACCAAGGTAAATCCCAAGACTTCTAGCTAATCTAAAAAGCAAAAAAATAAGATGCTTCTTGACAGAGAGTCATTTATATTTTAGCTTTGTTCCATTATCCTAACGAATTCTTCATCAACGGATGCAATATTAACAGCAGAAAATCAGCTCCCTCCACCCGCGGGAATTTCACAAAGACAGCGGCCGTGCTCGTGTCTCCTGCAGTTGTCCAGAGGGAGCCCTGCAATGATCACTCACTTCCCTTCAGTTTTCACCGCTTTACACATATTTACCCTCTTACATCTTTAAAATATGACAGTGCGACTGAATCTGAGCAGAGGAACTGGGGGCTTTGAGCATCACCAAGCACAAAATTTTTAGTGTTTTTGTCCTCCCTGCACAAATGTGTTGTTCTCAGGCTGCAAGCAACATATCTGTGGTCTGCATATCATCAGTGCAATTTGAGGCATATTTCCGAATAAAATGCAAAAAAAAAAAATCCAGTGGCAAATTAAGTCACTAGCTTGTGCCAACCTCTTCAAGGGTCACAGGATTGTGTTATATAGAAACTGAGCAGCAAATACAGACCACATGGAAGACACCTGTGAGGCATCCATATTTTTCACATTCCCATACTGTAGACTTCACTCACGTGCAGGAATGGGACCTGCTCTTAGTTTTCTACAGCCTTCTCACAGATGCATGAAAAATATGTTCATGAAATTCCTGTTGCTTTTGATAGGTCAAATAAAATAACCTTCTTGAGGTTGTGATACCTTTAATTGGTCCATTGAATAAATGTTCAAGTGTGCCATCTACAAAAAAAACAAAAAACGAAAGCACATGGATGAAAACGTTTGTGCCTTACACACATCCATTTGGATATTTTGTTTTGGCTCTTCTTGGTCATGGGTCTTGTATCCATTGGAGATGTTCACGAATACTTAGAAAATCCAGTTAATAGGACATCACAAATACCAGACCAGGCTCTCTTACTAAAGTCGATTCATGTCACCATTCAAGATCTGTTTGATACTGAATGGCCTAGTGCTCGGATATCATCCATGTTACCAACATTGATGCCTCTAAAGCACTTTGCAGCGTGGTACACAGTAATGTTAAATATGGCTACTTCAGTCTCTTTCCTTTGATGGGCCCCACAGCAGCATCATGGCCCACTTATGTAATGAGCACTTTCTTGTTCCCAAGCTGTTCTGCCACATGACAGGCACAAGTCTATCCATCCATCAGCCATAGTAGGAAGTCCCTCTTCACTATTCTCTACCATCCTGAAGAGCAGCCCCTGTAAAGATTCCTTTACCACCCAGCATCGATGCCGACAACTATTTGGCAGTGTAACAAAAAAGACAAAACACGGCATTACTGCGAGTGAGAGCATATTATATGGTTTTGTTAGCTCATTAAAATGACTTTGTGGTAGAACATTACAGATATCAGCTGTTTATTTTTAGGTGTAAACGTACATTTTCTCTAAAAGGAAGCCCTGGTTAGGTTCCTATTGATTAAATGCATATTATATGATTTCTATGGAGAAAAATAACCCGGTGCTGAATATTTATAAGATTGATTTTATTTTCTTTGTTTATCCAAGGGAAATAAAAACTTTCTGTAGGTTTTATTGTCTCAGCTAAAAAACACACAGTTAGGTGCTTCTTCAGGAAAATTCCCCAGGACCCTGTGACCCTTGACAAGACGTTTTCAATATTATTAATATCCATTAATACACTGATCAGCCCCAGAAGACGACAGCTGCCTCGATTACTGACTTCTAACATTTGAAGTCAGTGCCTTGTCTTGGCAGCCCTCTCTCCAAACATATGAGTGTCATTTCAATCGATATTTACTGATGCTTATAAATAACATGACAGGGCTCCTGGTTAAACCATCAATGTACGACCAAAAGCTCTTAGCAGGAAGAGAGGAGGAGGGCAGAGTTGTGGCTAAAGGTGCATTCAGTGTGACAACAGAAATGTATGCTTGTATGGATTCCCCCTTAATATCAGGATGTAAGAAGATCTTCCCTTTAATATTTAAACTTTTACAAAGGGCAAGCCCTTTCTCAGGATACAGCATTTTCTTCCGCGCAAGCGTTTCACCATTGGCCAAAATAATGTTATATAATGGATTATGTTGGATGTCCTACTAAAAATACACCCAAATTTCCTCTATTAAGTCATAGAACAGGGAGAAACAAGTGTCAGGATGTGCATTTCCTGGAAATGTTTGTAATGCACTGAGATTACAGAAATCCCTTTTCTCAGTGAAAATAAAAAAACCCCACAACACCTTAATTCTAAGAGACGTCCCACTGCACTAGGAATGTAACATCAGTGTTGAGCATGTAAAGCCACTTCTTTATCCCTTGTGTGAGTGGACGCCTGCTGTGATGGGGGCTCAGCCAATGCCACCATTATCTCTCCATGTCCAGTATGACAAAACCCAGTGTATTGCATGGCCTCCTGCATTGACTGGTGGTTGTACACTCTGATACTATTTAATCTCATTCCCTCTACAGGGGTTGGGATTCCCTTCCTCAGGGAAAATCTGTTCCCAGACGTTGTCTCAAATCTAAACTCTCTTGTCCCACACATCCCCACTGTGTTGGAAACTGTGGGCAGGGATTTTTGTTATTATTATAGTGACTCCATGGGTGGGTCCATGGCTGACCCTGTCACTTCCACTTACTTTTCCTATCAGTCTTTAAACGACAACCTCTTCTCTGTGGTCTGCCGACATAATACAGATACTGCTTCATTTGTCACTTTGACTATGCACAATCATTTTGTGGAATCCGCTGCATTTTGTACTTTTCAGCACACTTGTCGCTCGCTGCCCTCCCTTCAGAGCCCTAGTTAATCCAGTGTTTCAAACTAGAGGATCCTCGGAATATTTATTAGATTATCAACTGCTACCCGCTGTCTCTGTGCTGTGTTGCTAATCCTAATCCCATCTGACTCCTATTAGCCTGATTCAGGGGAAGCTAACCTGTCCGATCTAAGTAATTAGGGTCCCTCCTCCTGACATCGGTGCAGCTGCTCGGCTCAATGCACAGTTGTGTCCTCAATGGCAGGTGCAATTTTCTGCATGATTACTATGATTTGATACATGTCTAAGAATACAGTTTTCATCACTGGAGACAACATGGCCTAAAGCTTAAAAAACAATGTGGCGAAATACAGTTCTGGGAAACTTACTGAGAGTTGTAGTTCATCATAGCCCTCGTTAGATCAAGACATTAAAGTTTTTTTCTGTCTCCCCTCACTTTTTGTTTGTCCCATGCGAAAGCAATGTCAGTTCTTAAATGTTCCTTCAAATATTTTTATGTCATATGCTAATTTTGGAACAGCATGTCCTTGAAGAGTGAAAAAAAAGAAAACGGTCAGCCATATGTTGAGCTATCAATCAAGACTGTTTTATACTGTAGAGGGGAGATATTTTTTAAGGGACAAAGCATTTTGAAATTGTTGTTTAGCTCCAACAGATGCACTACAAGTCCCTTTCATACCTATCAAACTACAAAGATCTAAAATCTTCCAGCTATGGAGTACTTTGGGAAAACATGCTTCTATAGCTCTAAAATAGCGTGTGTACTTCACTGGAGAAGATCACTAAAGGTAGATCATTACCACCAAATCAAGGATCTAATACTTTTAAATATTTGTCAGCTTGGATTCAAGCGGGCATTAAAAGCTTAAAATCCCTAAAAAAAGATTGACAATGCCTATCATTCAAGGAGCTTAGACAGAAATATAATATACCTGTATCGGATTGGCTTAAATATCATAGAATAAGATCTATTATGGATTTGTTAAAAGACCTTGCAGAAGATCTGACATACACTTTATTTATTATTACATTTGTAAAGTCATCTAGATCGAAGGGTGGTATCTCTGCAGCCAGAATGGATCTTATATATGGGTATGGTAGAAGTAAACAACCCTACATGTTGAGTTGGGAAAGTGAAATAAAATTGACTTTCTCTCATGAGCAGTGGATGATGGCAATTTATGACTCAAACAAGAATCTGTTTTGTACAAACCATATAAATACCCTGTTTAAACTCCATACCCGATGGTACCTAACCCCCAAAGAATACTGTTGGAGGGGGTGTACAGCAACAACACTGCATATGTGGTGGGCCAGTGCTCAAGTTCTCCAGGTTTGGAATTACACCTTTAACCTTATTTCTAAATTAAGGAATACACATAACCCACCTTGTCTTTCTATCGCTCTTCTGGATATCCACACAAGTGACTTCTCCAAGAGTGAGAGATGGATAATTAGCAGTCTATGTGCGGTTATCAGAACAACGATTGCTAAAAAGGGTCTGGTGACAACTCAAACAAACCCAGGTGAATCAAAGGAAAACCCAAACCCAAGTCTTCGTGGTTGTGTCCCCCACCCTGCTCTCTCTTACCCTTCTCTTTCCTTTCTTCTTCTTTTCTCACTTCTATCCCTATGCTCCTCTTTCTTACTCTCTTTCCCGAAGTGCCACACAAGGATGTTTGGAGAAGTATGTTTAGGGAAGTTTTCTCTTCCTAACACTCAACTGTGTTCTTTTGTTTATGTTTTTTGGATAAATGCTAAACGGACGATTAAGGAAAAAATATTAGTAGTTCAACCCAATGATAGCACTATTCTGTTGCAAAGATTGTATTATATGGTTATTATTACTGTTCTGAGGTTTTTTTTTCTTTTTCTTTTTGAGGAATGTCATGACCACTGCCATATCCACCTCTACTGTATGTACTTGGACTATTATTTGTTCCATTGCGCACAATAAAATCTGTGCTCTATACTATAAATAGTCATCCCAAATGCCTGATCGGGTCCTGTTACCAGAAAGTCACTAAAGTCACTAAAGTTTGAAGCCTTCCCATGAGTTACCATTAGGTCTGAAACCACTAAAAGTCTATCTGGACTCAACATATGAAACCTCTCTAAAAGAGGAGAGGACTTTACCACGTCTGGTAAAATGACATTCACCTAAAAGAAGACCAATGGACCTCATTAAAGTCATTAGTATATTCAGGGCTCCGTTAGTAGCCTTATTTATCCAGGTCATCTCTTTCCGCATCCTATATAGGAGCAGTACAATGGAATAAAAAGCAATACAACTGCACTATGTAAACCCTGCTATACTCAACCATAAAAACCCTTTACAGCAACAAAATAACATAAAAGTCTGGAAAACAATGGGGAGATTCAGAAAAGAAGCAAAAAATGATCTGAAAGGTTCAGCACCTGTGTGAAATATTTATGAGCGTGTGGGTGTGATTGGGTTTGTGTTTGAAAGGTGACTAAAGTAGTAATTTGAGCGTTCCTGAAAACTTGTGTACACGTCAAACAATAAAAGGGGCCGCTCTCTCCAGGCACCAGCTGCTGTCCCCTCTTGATCAGTTAATATGATACTCCTCATCATCTCCTCTAAATGCGTAAACTAATTCATATTTGATGTGTTACACAGAAATAATGGGAACCATTACAGTAAGTTATAGTGCCGGGCAGAACATACAAGAACTGCCATCATGGCACACCAGTATTGTCTTCAGGTATAAAAGTTTTATTGTACTATATTGGACCTTAGGCCGTTGTGTGTGTGTGACGAAAAAAACTCAGATGCTCAGATGCTCAACTACTTGCTGCATTCAGCACATTAGAATAAGAAAAGGGCTAGCCTATCTCCAGCATGATCGAAATCTCACTATAAGCCCTGTTTATTATAGTTATGACTATCTCTTCCAAAAGTGATAGCTTAATGTTCTGTCACTGCAGCTCCTAGAGGGGCTCTCACCAAATCTTTTCCATACAGCATAGGGGTTAATCTGATCATTGGGGGTCCAACTGCTGGGACATCTACAAATCATGAGAATGGACTCTTAGCAATGAGAATGGGGGTTGTGTTCTACTAAGTTTTAATACTATGGGAGTGTTGTATATTGATGGCTATCCCTAACTCACATTCACTGTCTACAAAGTGCTGAAGATATCCGAGTGTGGTGGCCAGCAATATCCAATGTCCCCATAGTATTGAATGGGGTAACAGGACACATGCTCATTCTGCTGCTCCAAATAATGAGAAGACCCCCAATGTTTTGAATGGTCCGTGTGATTACTGTGGTTCCGAGACGTCAAATTTCCACCCATCATCCCGCCTTTGGATAGAAGATAGCAATGAAACTTGTTACACCCTTTAAACCTCCTTTTACAGGATAATTAACTTTTTAAATATTAAGGGTATTTAAAGTTTGTGTAGTCACAACCTGTTCCTTATTTTGTTTAGAGGGACTGCCATGGAGTTGCACCTACATTTTAAACTTTTTTAAAAACAAAAATATAATACAGATACCCTAACACTTTCAGAGCAAATTCTAGCAATGGAGAAATAAACTCCCCATACACACTATTCTCAACCACAACCTATGTGTTCCTGGCCTTTTTAGCTTTTTTTTTATTTTTTTTTTACAATTTATCAGTAGATTGAGAATGTAGCATGCCTCACCCTGCTAAATAAAGCATTGGCATTTCTGATAAAGCCATCAAATTCCTTATCACACTGTCATAGGCAGCATTTAAAGAGACACTCGCTCTAAGCTTTCCCACAGATCTCTTACTACTCATAGCTAGCGCCACCAGCAGTCAAACCAGTGTAAGAGCTGATGAATTTTCTACAAAAACCTAGTTCCTACTTCTATATAGTCGAAATCAACACGATGAAGATGAAGAAGAAGACGTTGAATGGCTAAGAACTTTTCTTTACTTTATGGACAATGATTGCTGTATTATCCTGATTACAACTCAAGATGATAGATGTAAATAGATGGTAATATCACACTCTATAGAGAACCACATTACACCTGTGGCCTCCCATCATCCTAAAGATTGGGGATCGCGAAATGGACATGCAGTTTTGAAAAATATCTCTTAGAGGTAATCTACTCTAAGCTTTTAGAGAGAAAATCTTAGTTGTCAAACTTTTATAACTAAGATTCCAAATGAAAATCAGAAGATTACTAAGGTACAGTATGGGCCCATTTCTTCATCATGCTCTGCTTCTATAAACATGGTATATTAATAACTTTCCCACAAAACCCAAGGTTCTCCTGTAAATATCCCTAGTCAGTGATAAATATAGGATCCATGTGGCCATTTTATTTATACAGGAGCTACATTTAGCACATCTTTGCCTCATTTACATCTCCCTGTATGTGCATTATCTCATCAGCTGGCACATTACTGAGCTATAGCATCCTAGTGACTCCTTCCATAAATCTGATCTCCAGATTCTTAACACAAGCTCTTTTATACCAGGTAAGAAAACACAGCTGGGAGGTGCTGGCAGTTTTCTGGGCAAAGCAGGCAGGCATGGCTGGCTGCAAAACTCCCTGTCGACACACAGAATAAGAATACACAGCTGAAGTTACAGCTGCTGCTGGCATGGTGCTACCCACAGAAACTCTACACAGCTGGAGTCCCAGCTGGTAACCAGAGGGCACTGCTTCAGGGAAGCCCACAATGATATGGGCATCTTTCCTAAACCCCCAAGGCTGGTGTCCAAACCTCTCGGCTGCAGGAAGCAGCTTGTTTCTCCCTACACAGGCCATTGAGATCTATCCCTACTAGAATACAATTTTACTGCCCAGAGTGATGCGGGATTTATTTACTCCCAAATTTATTATTTTTAATTATTTTGATTTACAAAAGTGCACAGCCATTAAAAGTGTATTAAATAAACTTGGTACTACAGTATTTAGCAATGAGACAGGGAAATCCATAAAAGAAGACAGTGATTGCACTCCCTCGCCTGGCGCTTCTCAAACTATCTGACCAGCTTCCCCCTCACCATTGCGGCTTAATTAGCCGCCATTTTACCTTCTTGCCTGTATGTCTTAGAAATGAAGGTGAATGAAGCTGTACACACTGCTGTCATATTGCAAAGACAGAGATTGGCAGCTCTTCAAACACTTCCACGTGTTGGTTCCATTAAAATTCTTCTTTATTCAATAAATGCACACATGAAGAATGGACAGTACAAAGATCTACGCGTTTCGACGCGACAGCGTCTTAGTCATGATCATATCTGCTGTCATATGGTGCCAAGGCCACACACTGCTGAGTGGAAGAGTACTGATATAGTATAGTCACTTGCGTTTGTTACATAGCGCGTGGATAAGATCTGTTTAAATCAAATCCATTTCATCCACTAAACCCCAGCCCAGGATAAAATGAAGCCAAATTGTCAAAAATCCAGATCTTTCATTGAATCTGAACTGTACATGAATCCTGTACACCAGTGTATTCCGCCAGTGAGGCACGCAGTATCTTGTATCTGCAGCTCGGTGAACACTGTTCTACATAATGTTAGGGTCACTTTTCATTCATTTTCTTAATCATTACTCTCTTGGGGGGGGGGAGCACCCAATATTTTTCTATTTGCCAATTTAAATGACACTTGGATAAGTCATACAACACATAACTAAGACTATCAAAAGTTGTACAATAGGTTTTTGTGCATTTGTGGATTATTCACCCTATAGTCCTGCAATATTTTGTCAAAGAGGACCTGTCAGGTCAATTTGGTACCCTAAACCTACAGGTCCATGTGAATTAGGGTCCCAAATCGACTTATATGTCATCTTTGCATGCTGTAAGTTAAAAAACCTCATTGAGGGTTCATTTACTAAGGTGCAGAATCGCCGGGTTTCCCAAATATTACTGTTTTGTGCCGTTTGTCCCTGAATCGTCCCGGGTTTTTGGTGCACGCGATAGGATTGTGTCGCATCGGCGCCGGCTTGCATGCGACGGAAATGGGGGCCATGGCCGTCGGAAAACCTGACGCATTCGGAACACCCGCGGTATTTAAAAAAAAAATTGTGTCGCAAGATCAACACTTACATGCACCGAGGAGAAAAAGGTGAATACCGGCGGACCTCAGCGCAGCAGCGACACCTGGTGGACATCGGGCGCACGACCTTAGTGCATACCGGCAGAACTGAATCCTCGTCGGAGAACGCGCCGCTGGATCGAGACTGGACCGGGAAAGTAAATGAGCCCCAATGAGTGGATTTCAAACAGGTCCATTGTTTGCAGGTCGAAAACGCACATGTTCATATGGAGGTAGGCTTATTTCGGATCAAACGTCTCAAACTTTCTTGCAATCTCTCTCAAGTAGAGGGCAGTGTAGGGGAGTTATAGATCAGGTTTTCTCAGTTTATGGCCATCAGTTTAGGACCATTCATAGATGACTTTGTGGCAACAAGCTTACTGTAGGTGATGTTAAGTGGGTTGTCAGGGGGTTTAAAAACATGGCAAATTTCTTCCAAAAACAGCTCCTATCCTGACCATAGGTAATACCTGGTACTGCAACCAAGCTCTATTCATCTAGCAAAAACCATGGCACTGTTTTTGAAAGAAAGCAGCTAGGTTTTATAGCCTCCAGACAACCCTTTTAGGTAACTGACATGGAAGGACAAGGCCAGAGCAGCGTTTTTGGAGAGGACTGGGTTTATCCTTTGTAGAGTAATGTGAAGCCACATTGTTTTTAAGGGAAGATAATAAATGATAATTTATAATCATAATGATGTCATGATAATATGAAAGACAGAAAAGTAAGGGCTAAATGAAAACTTTACATAGAAGAACATGGCCACAGCTTGCCTCATTGTTACCACACCCATGTAGAAGTGTGCTCTGCTTATTACACGTCTGTTTTCCCAGCACTTTACTTAGCAGGAAGTCAAGATGTCTGGCTAAGGACCAAAGTTTACCCCAGCAAAAGCAACTTTATGTTGCTCCATCTTAATCAATTAATGTGCACTGATTCATCTGCAGCCATCTTATTGCAGTCTTGTACCAGCTGTATTGGTTATTGAAACAACAGCAGCGTTATTATATGCACATAAATTATGTATGCCTGTTTTCCACAGAGCATTTGGATCAGGAAGATCGGACACATTGAACTAACATTTGTCTCCAAGGTTTTTGTAGTGAGTTTTTAATGTTTTTCCATTCAATTGCCCTAGTAACCTACAAACTGTATGAATTCAATTTCAATAAAGAAAGAAGTTGGGTGAAAGGGTGTAAGAATGGAAAGCTCACAATACTGCTGTACCGTGGTCTGAGCACAAGTCCGGAATGAAAATAACAAACTTCAAGAATCTCAAGGTCATTTAATAACTTGTTTGCTTTAGAACCATGCTGGACGCAGAAGAGAAAGTGTTATAAAAAGCGACCACATGTCATCAGGACTGGATAATCTTCTACAGGAGCTGAAAAGACACAGGGCACACTGGGGCCTTCTTGGGAGAAAGGGTTTCTGAAGGATCATTAAAAAAATTACTAAACCGACAAAAAAACTAACTACTATTACTAACAAAAGATAAAAGATATTCACTTTAGAGATGTTCTACAAAAACCATGGTCACATACAATCTATACTACAGAAGTGGTGGTCAGACACATGACAATCTATGCTACCGAAGTGGTGGTCACACACTTGACACTATGCTACAAAAGTGGTGGTACCACACATGACAATCTATGCTACCGAAGTGGTGGTCACACACATAACACACATGACAATCTATGCTACACAAGTGGAGGTCACACACACAACACTATGCTACAGAAGTGGAGGTCACACACATGACACTATGCTACAGAAGTGGAGGTCACACACATGACAATCTATGCTACAGATGTGGTGGCCACACACATGACACTACGCTACAGATGTGGTGGCCACACACATGACACTATGCTACAAAAGTGGTGGTACCACACATGACAATCTATGTTACAGAGGTGGAGGTCACACACATGATGATGTATTCTACATGAGGGGTGGTACCACACCTGACAATCTATGCTACAGAAGTGGAGACACACACGCATGGTCATTTATGGTACTGAGGAGTTGGTCACATACATGATCATCTATGCTGCAGAAGTGGTGATCACGCTGACAATCTATGCTGCAGAAGTGGTGATCACACATGACACTCTGTGCTACAGAAGTGGAAACACGTGCATGATCATCAATGCTCTACAAGCAAAAACGTTCCATACTACAGATCACAAACTTGATGTCCTCTGTTACAGAAGCCATGTCCGTACAAGGGCAGATTTCACAAAATTGGAATATTGACCATGACTGACATATTAAGACTATATATTTACAGACATCAGATCATTCAGCTTCCAAGAACATCCACCATTTCATATGAATTTAAATCAGGTTTTCTCTTATTACAAAGAAATGCAGAGATGAGTTACCAAATGTTCAGTAGATACAGATCTGAAGACTTTACATGTTGTCATAGGATCATATGTATATCTACATAGTGGGTGTAGTCTGTTGTAGTGGCACTAGTCCTGAAGTTGTGGCTGCCACATGTTGGCAGGTCCCAAATTAGTTGCAATTCTGGAATGGGCCAAGTTTCAATCAAGTGGAAAGGGATGAATGAAAGTGGTTACAAAACTATTCTCATTCTTTTCTAGAATAGAACATGACAATGCAACTCTTGGTTCTGCATCTTCTACTCTTTTTATTTGATGTTTGGTTTTACCAATTCAATGCAAATTTTATTACGGTAATATAGAATTAGAAGGTGAACCCAGTGTACAGTGGAAACATCCCTGGAAAAGGACAGCAGGCCGTAATCTAAATATAAGAATGAGCAGGGAGCAGGGCTTTTTGTTGTCGTCTGTCAGTGCGGCTGCTGGTGTGTGTGAGGCTTTGGTATGGGGAAAGTGGAGGGTAAGGGAGGGCTCTGTACAAGCTGCCTCCAGTCACACTGTCTTGTCAATAAATTTTGTGTTCACTTGCTTTGTGACAGGGATTCTTTCCCTAATATGGGGCTGCCAGCTTTCTGGGTTATTTCCAGTGTGTGTGATAATGCTGCCTGGATGCCAACGACTGCTGAAGTTCAGGATTCCAAAAAAACCTAACGGCAGGACAGTGAAAGACAAGAGCGAGGGTGGGGGGAGAGGGGCTGGGGTGGAAAAAGGACACCAAAAAATAGTTTGGCAGGAAAGGTACACACAAGTAGGTTTGTAGATGCTATAACCCGACACGAGAAAAGCTGGAAAGTCACCCTGTCCAGGTTATGAGCGGTTCTGTGGATGAGAGAGTAACATGTTATACAGAAGATCCGCTCATGTGAAGGAAAGGCCTGCTCATGATGATATAACTGACAGATAAAACACAGATCACAGCGCAACTATATATGGAGAGCAGAAAATATACCTACAGTATCTTGTCATCACTATGAACATTGTGCATGGTGCTGGCAGAGTTAATCTGTTTCCATTTATTTTCCTGCCTTCGCCCCTCTCCTGTACCAACATTCTCGATGGCTTCCATCACCTTCCTCCCCCGCCCCCTGATCTTAGGAAAAAACCCATCAAAATAACTATTTTATGTCTCCAAATATGCAGATCATTTTGTTTAATGAAAGATGCTTGACGTCTGCGATCCAATTAATATGCAAATGCGGGCAAGGATTTATTTGTGACATTCTGTCTGGGTGAGAGAAAACAAAAAAGGCCCGTTAACCAAAACACTAATTGCTGTGACTGATTGTCACATATCATCATTTTCATTGGAGCTCCACAATCCCTGGCTGGGGAGAAGCTGGGAGCTGTGCTCCAAGGAGAAACAGGGCAACTGTCTCCAGCACACAGGACGCACAAGAGGCAGTGTCCCAGGGGGCGGCTAAAGGAGCCTTACAGCCTAACCACAAGGGCAATGGGGAACTCCAAGGTACCCGGGGGCAAAGACCAGCTCCAAATCCACACTCCGCGTCTTGGGTCTCCCATACATAGGAACACGCTTGGTTAACACATAGACCAGAGGGGACAACATGAGTCACCTCTCAGACGGCACAGAGTAAATGTGACATCCTCACCGGTTCTATCCGTCTACCCTGCAGTATTCAAAATCACCGTCTGCAATGCCTGCACAGACATGCATCACCGCTGTGGCTGTCAGTGCTATATTAACCTTTTGTTACATGGGTACATAGTAGTCTGTCTCAGTCTAAATACAGAAAAAAACAACAAATGTGCTACAGGTGCAGAATACGGAAAAAATGTTTTTATCATAACAACCAAATACAAAAATAGAAGTAAAACCTTCAGTGCCATATATATTATAATTGATGAGTGAACTAATTTCCCTTCCTTTTCACTGTAACTTTAATCCACAATGGCAGCAGGCAATAACAGGGAGAGATTGAATGTAGACTCCAAGAGGAGTGGCTTTAATAAAAAATGGGTGTAGCTTAGCAAAAAGGGGGCATGGCTTAAACTCTATCTGCACAAGTAGTGGAAGGGCTGCAGAGATTACCCCAGCAGTCATTTTGTAGTATCAGAAACCAGCCAAAATCGGAGCAGTTGTGTTTTTATGTGATTTTGATGCAACAGGGTGTCGGAGTTCAAACTATGCGTTGCAGAGGTTGCATTCTACACTGTGATCTGCAGCAGTTAAATAGCATGGAGCAGATCATAAAACCGCAGCAGAAATTTATACTATAATGTATAATACTATTTGAATAGATCCCATAAACTGCTACTGTATTACATGTAAAACAAGCTACTTGTGTGGACACCCTAAGGCTAGCCACACATGCAGAGGAATGGCTGAAGAATTTAAGCAGCCATAATTCCAAGTCGTTCCGCAGTAGTACAACACAGCGAAAATCGCCTGGTTTCCTTTGTGGCTTTATACCACATTTTTGCCATGGCAGCGATGTAAAGCTCAATCTTAGCAATACTGCACCCAGAATCTTCAGAAATAAATTGACATGTAGTAGATTCCAAATCTGCTACAGCTGTGAGATTCTGTGGAACTAACTTAGGCTACATTCACACTATAGTATGGGGGACGTATATACGGCCGACGTATATGCGGCCGATATACGTCCCCCATACACTTCTATGGGCTCACGGCGCCCTACGGGACATGTCCTATCTTTTCCCGTGTTACAGCGCCGCGGCCATATATCGCTATGGAGAGGGGCGGGGTTGAGCGCAGCTCACCTCCTCCTCCTCTCCCCACGCTGCCGTGTGCCCGCCGTGCTACGGTGCGGCGGGCTCACGGCAGTGTGCATGTAGCCTTAGGGTGTGGTCACATGTGGCGTTTGCAATATGTTTTTAAACACATTTCAAAACGCATGCGCTTTTACATGTAACCATGCGTTTGGCTGTTTTGAGAGGGTTTGTTTGTTCATTGTTGTAATTGCAAGCATCTGTGAAAATGTTAACACTGCTCTTACACTTCCAGAAATGATGAGAAACACTTTCAAACCAGCCAAATGCACCCGGGTGATGCCACACGTTGTTTTTAAACAGTCCATTAAAAAAGCATGCATTAAAAAGTGCATGCTTTTTTTGAAAGTGCATCCGTTTTTGAAAGGCTTTACGCATGCTTTTTTGACAGACTGCTTAAAGACGGGCCAAAAACGGGTTCAAAACGCCACATGTGGCATCACCCTAAGGCCACGTTCACATGTTGCATTTTTTGCTGTGTTTTTGATGCATTGGGAAAGATTCTCCTGTTTCTCTTCTATATAAATGCTTGTCTTTTTCGCCCTCCTGTCTCTGTTGCGTTCTTGCTTTTGCTTTGCGTTTTTGAAAAGCACACAAGCTTTGAATTGCATTGCATTGTGTAGTGTCACCTTGCTTTTTGTGATGCATTTTAACATTTGCGTTTTGCTGGGAAGCAGTTTCCCTTAACTTTTTCATCAAAGTCACAACTTTTAGGGCACAGTCTATGTATCCAAGCACAGGGGGCCGTTGAACGCATCTGATTGTTTACCTATCACATGTGTTTCACTGCAAATACATTCAACCCCAGGCGTGCCCCCACTGCAGTAGCACTGCGCTTGTAAACGCAGCACTAGTGCAGCGTCTGACATCACCCTTGGTGTGCATTAACACATTTGCTTTTTCAGAAGCAGTTTTTGATGTTCAGTCAACCACATCATCTGGGCATGTCCACGTGAAGATGCTGACCTCTCAAGCGCATAAATTGCCTGCCGTGGTTGGCAAGAAGAGGAGATGAGGGGCGGGTACATAGTTGTGTCACAGAGGGGAGAGAAGAGAGGGGGAGCCTGATTGATTTTTAAAAAATGGTTTGGGAATGTGCTAAGGACTGGCTATGGGGGCATGGTGACAGGTTCCCTTTAACATTGATTTAATTGAATAAAACAGTTTCATACACAATAAATAGATCCCGTCCCTTTGGTAATTATGTCACAATGAAGCCTAAATAGAATAATTCTGTGTGGCCCTGCAGTAGTCAAATCAAGGAATTAAAAAGTTAGGCTTTGAAAGAAATAAATGACAAACTTCAATGAAAGAGAAAAGTTATAGCTTTAGTGGGAAGAAAAGCTGCTCTCTGTCATTTCATGATATTGTGTGTTTTAAATTTAATTCTGGTTTTCTTGAGTTCAGCGGATTAAAGTTGAAATAACCTACAAATTACTTAATGTGTTGTAAATCTTGGGAAATGAAGGTTTAATGTGCAACACATGTCAGAGGGGAGCAAGACAGAGAGGGAGAGAATTCCTCTTCCCCATGACAGCCATGAAAAAGAAATCATTTTTCTTCTGCACTGAAAACATGCAGGATTAATCCCGCCATAAGGGTCAGTAACAAGCGCAATGTGAGCAGGGACAGAGGGGTTACAGCTGCTACTGATCACCCATGAAAGCTAGCATAGTCCTTAAAGTGGGAATTTACAGAGACCATTATAGCCGGGCAGCCATTTTTAATGAATCTGAAGATTGTGACCTTATAGAACAGAAAACTTACTTCCAGTTAAACATCTGTAACATTTCTGCATATAAAACATACATAAACTATATATACTATATAAACTTTTCAATTTTCACACCTTCCGAAAACTAGAGATTTTTACTTTTCTGTTTGTAAAGCTATATGAGGGCGGTACAAATTGTACTTCCCAGTCCTGGGACGAGGAGTAGGCGAGGGTAGGTGTCTAGGGGGCCACCTTCGCCTCCATCCCCGTGGGGCACCGTCCCAGCCCTCAATAATAATCAGCGGTATGTGCATCATTAAGAGATACATATTACTGGGCAGAGGCAGCATGATATTACCACTGCCTGCAGCCTTCTGTGTGTCCTATCTGTGTCATAGAGAAGACGTCGGCAGCAGTATCATCACGCTGCCAGTGTTCTGGAGGAGAAACGTGGGAGCAAAGTGGAAGCTGCAGGGAGTGCGGATTTATAAATTCTGCTGTGGTACATATAAACTTTTGGCATGTGCTGCCTCGGCTAACCAATATACTGTGGGCATGTGCTGGCATTGGCTACCTATATACTGTGGGTATGTGCTGGCATTGGCTACATATATACTGGGGGTATGGGCTGATATTGGCTACCTAGATACTGGGAGCATATGCAGGTCTGGGCTACATATATATTGGCAGCATGTGCTCGCCTGGGCTACCGATATACTGGGGGAATGTGGTGGCCTGGGCTAACTGTATACTGGGGGCATATGCTGACCAGGGCTACCTAAATACTGGGGGCATGTGCTGGTCTGGGCTAACTGTATACTGGGGGCATTTGGTGACCTGAGCTACCTTTATACTCAGGGCATGTGCTGGTCAGGGCTACCTATATACTGGGTGCATGTGCTGGCCTGGGCTACCTATATACCGGCAGCTTGTGATGGCAGGTTAAAAATTGTTTATACTGGTGGTAGATTTCCTATAACGAACAGGGGTGTATTTGGTATTTTTGGGTGTCCTAGGTCAGTGGGTATAGAGAAAGATATACAGTATCATCAAAAGCAACATCCTTCTAATGTTTATTAGCAACAAATAACTATACTAAATGATACTGGCTGATCACCTAAAGGTCATGTGACCTGAAGAAAAAATATCATTCCAGTGCTGAAACATAATATTATCTCATTCTTTTAATAAAATCAAATAAAATGGTGAATTGTGTTGTGATCATCCTTATACACTGAGGGTGCTGTCACATGGTGCGTCCTTGGTCGGTTCTTGGTGCGTTTTTGTATGGTTATCATGGGTTTGACTGCTGTGAATACTGTATTACCATTTTCACAACTGCTTAAATTTCCACAAATGCACGGTAAACATGGTAAACATGCAAAGACGCATTGGTCAGGACCAAGAACTGACCAAGAACTGACCACCCTAAACACCCAGCTAAACCAGACTTCTAAAGATCAAAATTGTGTGAAGAGAAGAACCCATTTCCCGTATCTGGAATACACCAACCCCACTATCTACTTATACATATTTGTATTACAAAAGGTTCTGACAAGGTAGTCCTGTCCCATTGACAATAAAAGTATACAGCAGCCTCTGTGAGGGCCTAGTGTCAAAGATCTATTAGCTGGAAGAAACAGATGGCTCCCCACTATCATCTGAAAACGTGTATATCATGCATGAGGGATCGGACAAGATAAAAGAAGTTTATAATGAAATCTCTGCGTTGGGATGTGTCGCTGTCTCGTAAGCACACCTGCTTATATTCTAAGTAGTGCTGCCTGCTACTATCACTGTGGTTGTGTGTGCGGTTCCCCTGGGGTGGTAACATTGTCCATGGTAATCACGAGACAGACGGTCACCCTTTCTACTCCTGTCTGCCCTCCTCTGTGTCCGCTCTCCCTTTCTGCAGCTCCTTCTCTCCGGAGTGGCTGCCATATGGTTCTAGTTAAGCTCCATATTTTTTCTTGTCAATAGAAGCCACACTTTCCTTGCTGCCAGACGTTCTACAGATTGCTCTGTTGGCTCAATTTCTTATTGGATTTTTTTTCCCTTTAAAAAAAAAACTGACATTTTAAATTAATTTACAGCCACAACAAAAAGAGTTCAGAATTTTAATGGTGTTGTAAGTAATTTTTACCTAATCCGCTCCAGATTTTGGTATTAACCTTTGAAATAGGGTTCATTCAGCTACTAAGTTACAAGCTTTGGACTGATATACTGCTGAGAGGGGCTGTATGAGTAGACAAGTGCGCAGGATAAATAGTGTTTAAACATGGACCTAAAACGCTACATGCATCCAGCTGGTAAAACAGCGCAGATGCCTATGGGTCCTCAAGCACGAAACCTCCAGAACTATTTCCTAGTCCAGAAAGCTATCAGTTGGGATTTATCATATACATGTTTTAATTAAAAAGTAGGTCCAAAGCTTAAAAAGGCTCTACGTGGTAGCAGCAGTAATTGAGATCCATGGCACGGGAACAGCAGTGTTATTGCATGTGCATAGCGGTGGTTCCCATTAGATAATATGCACATTATAAAGAGGTTACCTGTGCTTTAGCATTGAATGTTATAGAGCCTTTTATTTAATTTGTCCTGTCACTAGTTCCTACTAGTGTGACACTTCTTATGTGACATTGACAAGGACCCTAGAAACATAAGAACATCATAACATTTAGGTTACAGCTCAAGCCCTTGTTTCCATCAGGTTGTCACTGGCAGGACTGGCAGCATTAGCTGCTCTTACATTGGCGGATTATGCTGCTATTGCTTTTGGCTGGTTTTTATTATGAAAAATTGGTTTCAGATGTTGGCAGAAGGAAATAAATGATTTCTTTTACCTTTGTCGTTTTATTACTGAAAAATGTTGAACTCTAACCGTGTAATGACAGCTCAGATGTGAAGGCTGCAATTATTGAACAATATCACAGCGGGAGACGCACAGTAGCGCTAACTGACGGAGAGGAGCAGCAAATCAATCACCAGGAGGTGCCACCGCTGCATCATCACCAAGAACCAGGTCTTATGTGGGCTGGGGAAAGTGGCATTAGGGAGTCAGATTGTTTCCTCAAATAGTACAAACATCCTTGGCATCAGTGACTGGGGCTCTGCCAGCCAGCAACAAGTCTACATTCCTAAAATTCCACTGTGCCCAAGAGGTTCCCCTGGCATCAGGGACCAACACTGGAAGATCCAGCTACTGCAGGGAGAGCTAAATGAGAAAGATGTCACACTCCAGGGGGGATTGGCACATTCTCCAGAGAGTGAGAGAGGGACAAGGATTGGTTTGGTTTTGGCTACTGAGTAGAGAAAATAGTGCTTTGGCAACTGTATAAAAAAATACAAAAAGCAAAAAGAGAAATACAAATATCATGCTTCCCATATGTATCACTACTTGTATTAGTGCGTCCCTCGTTACCAATATAAATGAATCTAATTTCTGTGTTTCTTTTTGGGATGAGGGCATTATTGAAGAACAGCCTACATCTAGGCATGTACCTATCCAGATATAAAGAGGAGAGACATATTCTGGTACACCTGCTATGGAAATAACTTATGGAGATAATGGTCCCACGATGTGTTCCTGGGAGGTCATCCAGGACAGGACTGCTACATCATCCTCACAAGTACCACAGAACTATATTGCCTCTTCCTGGTATATAATATTCTACAAACTAAGGCCCCTTTCACACTTGCGTTTTTCACGCGCGTTTTCTGCATGTGCTTTTGACGCGCAGAACTTGCATTGCACTCTGACCTATTGTAACCAATGGGTCTTTTCAGACTTGCATTTTTTTTCACGCACACACGCACGTTTTTTTTAACGCGCGTTTAAATCTCGACATGCTCTACTTTTGCAAGTCACGCGCGTGAAAAACGCACCATACAAGTCTATGGAGATGCATCAAAAACACATTGCACTCTGAGACACTTGCAAGTGCAATGCGTTTTTCACGCATCAATTGCCATAGAAAAGATAGAGATCAGTCCTGAGTCCATTTCACGTGCATTTTCTGCGCGTGAAAAACCCATTGAAATTGCATTGAAAAAGTGAAAACGTGAAAAACGGAGACACTGAACAAACTCTGACTGAAAACTGATTGCACTCTGATGCAAAATGTGCGTTTTTCACTGACCAAACCCTGATCGCTCCCTGATCAGACTCTGACGTGATCTGCAACGCAAGTGTGGAAGGGGCCTAAGATGGTGAGGATGTATGAGAGCAATGCGGTGTTAAAATCACATATCTGTGGTATGTCTGTGCAAGAAGTCAGTATCTAGAAGTCAACCACCACCAATGACTAATGACACAAACAACTTATCATACTTCTGATTTGACGTTCTCAGTTCCTTGGCAGCCCCACATACGAATGGATCTAACCAATGTCATCTGGATTGCCACCTTCTTTATTAGACTCTACCAGTAACTGGAAGTTACTCTAAGAAAGTGTAAATTTGCAAATGCCCACATGAATTCATAGGAAGAGACGCCCTTCACGCGCTCCTCTGTCAGCTGCCATCATGTTCATATCATATCAGCTTGCTTATTTTTTGAAGGGGGGGCATGAGGGGATATTTTAGTCCCCCCGGCTTGGATGACCCAAGCGTTTCTATAGAAACCTCAGTTTGAAAAACAACCTCTGGAAGTTGCCAACTATTTTGTCTTCTAGTTTAACAACTGCTCCGCTCACATGCTGGGGACAGCTGGGGGGCCCCTGCCTTACAAAAGTAAAATGGGTTTATAATGGACGTCCTTTTAATGGTTTCAGGATACAAAGAATAGTGTGGGTTTTTTTCGCCTTGATTTTTTTTCTTCAAGAAAATGACAAGCATAGATGAGCGGCTCAGAGTTCAGTTTCTACATTACCACATTTGCTGCATGAGTGACAGTGACTCCTCTGATAGATAATGTGTTAAACTACCCAGTAAAGAAAAGAAAACCTCTGTGAAAGAGAAATCCCTATTTAATTACCAGTAAACCAACATCAAAGGAGATAAAACAGGAAAATAAAGGTAAAAGATGCACGACACATAGACGCACCCATACTGTGTCATTATTACGCCCTGTCATCTGCTGACCACATACGCTGTATTCTAGAGAGTAAATAATACATGACTTCGACTTTCGCTGATTAGATCAATTTAGCAGAATATTAAACCCCGGTAAAAATCATAAGATGGTCGTTTATTACAGCGTAGAAGGATTCCTGGACACTGATGCATCATCTAAAGAGAATAAGAACTGATGGATTTCCTTCACAAAGCAGACCTTTCCACATTCTGTCCTCTGATTGATCTATAGGTAATTGACCCACACTGGGAATTACAAGAGCGGATACCAAAGTGCCACTCTATAGGCATTTATATCACAATGTGCAGATGTAGCAATGTCCCGTTTAACATTGGGAATATTACATGTTTATATCACATGTATTATACAATATATGGACAAAAGGCCTGGGCCTAAGCTCTCGATAATTGAATTCAGGTGTTTAGTTCAAACCCATAGGCGCAGGTATATAATATCCAACCCCATGTCATGCAGTCTCCTTCTAACATTTGTGAAATAATAGGCTGTCCTAAAGAACTTGTCGGTACTGGGATGTCACACAAGCCAGTATGTTCTTCCCTCCTTAAAATTCAGTTTTTATTGTTATTTATAGATCAACATTAATTCACATTTAATAAGGGGTTCACATTTCATAGTACTAAGCAGAGAACAAATGGAAGTACAAAAGGTAGAATATCACAGTGAAGTAGAAGAAGCAGAAAGAGGACCCTGCCCATGAGGGCTCACAATCTATATGGGAGGTTAGATGGAAACACTAGGTAAGGTCTGAAGGTCTGAAAGGGGGGTTTGGCCAGTCTGACACTTTTTGGTAGAGAGTTGCCCAGGAGAAGTCCTGAAGATGGTTGTGAGAACAGCAGATGGTAGGAGAACAAAGCAAAATGTCTAGATTCCATGAAATCTTTGAGTGGTATTATTTGGAAGTGAAAGTGTTATAGGGGCTGGCCCGACCATTTAAGTTATCCCCTATCCACAGCATAGGCTGAATAGTGATGTGTTAACTGTAGGGACCCCCACATATTACACAAATGAGACTCCCTGATTGCCAATGAATGGGGATTTCCTTTTCACTAATGGGCACCTACTCATCCTGCCACTCCATTCACTGTCTATGGAAGCGGTCAGAGATAGCCGAGGACTGGGTATGACTTTTTCAGTCATTCCCATACAATTGAGAACGGGGTTCTTGTTCTTGTGATTACTGGGGTTCCAGGAGTCAGTCCTTCTCTGATTGGCTAGTTATCCCCAATCCTGTGGATGGGTGCTAACTTAAATAGACACAGACACTCAGCTGCATGCCACATCGTGTTACAGGGAGGTTTGTCTGGGACACATACTATCCCATACCTCCTCTGCTATTAACCTTGGCAAAAAACGGCCTTCTATAACTGGTTACTGGGCAGTTGAATGTAAGTCTTATAGCCAGCACTGAAAGGAGTGTTGTACACTTCCTACACTGTGGCCAGGGAACCTGGATAATAAAGCTGCTGCTAACCCAATACAAGCAAACAGGATTCCTTGTCCTGCTTCTTCCAAACCCACTACTAAGCCCTGCAGAGGGCTCTGTGGTCATAGCAGGGCAATATAACTCACACACAGGAGGTTGGATATCACTGAGGAGACTTTTGAGCTACAATTTCACAGATTGCAAAGTCGAGACTCAAGCTAGAAGACTGAGAAATGGAAGAGGTGTATAGAAAGCAACTTCAGAGGGAAGACCCACTGAGCTCTGGACCTGAGGAAAGAAACAGAAAGCCGCTCCTTCAAAAAGAGTAGGAAAAACAGAAAACTGCCAAAGAGATTAAGAGGATACAGTGATACAAACATATCATGAAAAGAACTGAGATAGATAAATGAGTGAGATAAATATATACAATAGGGGATGTATGTTTTCTTGGGGGAAGGAATCAAAACTTTCTCTAATTATCTTAAAATTACTTTTTTGCCATAATGCAGAACTGATGCAAATGTTAAATTAAATTAAAAGCTCAGATAGTTTTGTCAAAACCACCAACTGTAGACATGTATTCTGATATCTTAAAGCCTCTGCTTTTCTTTTAGCTTCTTATGCCCATGTTTTTAAGAAAAAAAGGCTTTAAAAATTATGCATATGAGCCTGACGGGCTCAAGGCACCATTAACACATATGGTGTCTGGGGCCCCTCAGGATCGTTTGCTTAATTTTAACAGTCTTTTTTGTTAAAACCAGGGCATAATAAGCTAAAAGAAGAGCAGATCGTGCCTGACGGGTGCACACCAGTATGTCAGTGTGCTTGGTTTACAATCCTTCTTCCTGGTGGTAGATGACTTTTAAAGAGATATTTTGAAAGTAGAAGCTATCAGCAAGGGCTATAAGACTTAAATTCTAAATATTGAGGGACACACAGTCAAAAATGTTTGGGAGAGCAGTTAATTACTGTAATATGACATAATGGGTACATGTCACAAGTCTGGCCACCTGCCATACACCAACACAATTGGGCAAATAAAATGCATTTACTGGTCACAGACACAGTGGGGCACATTTACTTACCCGGCCCATTCGCGATCCAGCGGCGCGTTCTCTGCACAGGATTCGGGTCCGGCTGGGATTTAAGATGGTAGTTCCTCCGCCGTCCACCAGGTGGCGCTGCAGCGCCGAAAATAATCTTAACGCCCCGGAATGCACCATCCCATAGAAGGTGAAGGTGAGCGCTCCCCAAGCGACACATTTTCGGTTTTTAAATGCGGCGGTTTTTCCGAATACGTCGGGTTTTCGTTCGGCCACGCCCCCCGATTTCTGTCGCGCGCATGCCGGCCCCGATGCGCCAGAATCCGATCGCGTGCGCCAAAAACCCGGGGCAATTCATGTACAAGCGGCGCAAATCGGAAATATTCGGGTAACACGTCGGGAAAACGCGAATCGGGCCCTTAGTAAATGACCCCCAGTATTTCAACATCCCGCTGCAAGCTTCCACATCATGGGTTATGCAAAGACAATTAATGCCAAACAATTAATATAAAGCAAATGTCTCAGATGCCTCAAACCACTCTACTGCCACAGAAGTAGAAAACCACTGTCTAGTCTGGCTGCAAAATTACATCACTCTATAGAAGAGGACTGTACACTATAAAGTGCCACAGCCATAACAATAGCAGAGTAACTAAAGTATGGTAATAAATTACAAAAATGATTGCTTTCCAATGTACTGAATCCTACAGATGCACAGGAATATAACAATCCAATATAATTACATCCAGAAAAAGTTCTGTAGATCCAAAAAGAGATCTTCCTTACTAAACTTAGATTGTTCTCCAAGGTAAGAAAATCAGCCTTCTGTACCACTGAATCCAATGAAACATAACCTTCTATGTTTCTCTGGAACTAGGAGGAACATAGATGCCTGTACATGCAACAATGATCAAGGATGCTATCTGCCTATAATTTATTTGTATAGAATGTCACTAGAATATGGTCTCCAGCAACTAACAAAGGGTCACCAGGCTAAGGCTTCCAGCACATGAAGAGGGAAAATTTTGGCTGTGAAAAAGTTTTCTTCAGTATTTCATGGCCGATTATCCCCAGTCTGGCATCTGTTTTTCAAAGATAAACTATAGTCTACAGTATATGTGATCTGTGAAAAATGGTTCTGACTAAGACATGCTCTACTTTTTAACAGATCTCTCACACAGACCGTTTAAAGAGCCGCTGTGGGCATCGATATATATAAAAAAGTATTGAATATATATAAATGATTGTTTGGGGATCTATTGAATCCAACAGCCCTAAATAGCAGTTCTGACCACCAGGATTTCTAAACTCTATTTTGCTACCATTAAATACAGAAAGAAACAAATGTGAGACATTCATAGTAAATTTTTGGTGGCAGGGATTAGAAGGTGACATCAGAGCCCACTAAATAAGCTTTTCAGCACTGCTTCATATACTACTAGTCACTGCTTGACTTTAGTCCCCCACTCTTCCAAGTCACAAAAAAATCCTGCACGTTCTTCAATAATGGACTGACAGTATCAGAGCAAACTTCCAACACTTACACTTCTCTGCCACAAGTTGCCGAAAAAAAAGGAGGAAGAGCAAAAAATGTGAAAAGTGTTGTCTAGGAATCAAAGAGTCACCACTTCTTTTTATTTTGTGTTTTTTTTCTCAGTAATTACACTAAAGATGAAAAACTCATAATAAACATCTTGCAGTCCCCACCTGCTAACAGTAATTATAATAGACTCAACAATAAATGGTAACGCAGCATAGAGCAGCATCTTGGGAATTCTCTGGGGTATGTGGATTAGCTTGAAAAGCCTGAATGATTAAAATACACTAATTAAAATTTTGCGTTCCTTGGTAACTCGTCTGCCTGGGCCCCTGGTGTTGGCAAAATGGGAATTAACGTGACAAAAGCAACACAGAGGGGTTTTGTTTTAAATAAAAAAAAAATGATGCACACAAAACTCTTCGGCAGGACAGGAAGAAAAGCGCAGATATTTGCCTCTTTTTTCACTATTATTGTCCATTCTGCGGGATCTTGAAATATCTTGTTCACATCAACATGTATCCGGCTGAACAGAAGAACGTGTGACATTATCCGCCCCCCAAGTGTCAGGAGTGCAAGCTTATTTAGTAACATTGAATTTTATTACATTTTTTTCAATCACTGCCCTTGCGGGATGTAGATGAACTAACCCTGTATGACAGTAAGGGAGATGCTTCATATATGTTCAAGTCCGGTGGGATTAGCAACAGATGCTCCATTCTGCAGCCATATACTGCTGTATACTCCTAAGTGGATATGCTAATTTGCTGGGAGATTTACACAATATGGCAGGGAAATATTTCTTTAAAAATGATCCCTCTCTCAGGTAAATCCTCAAACGCTGCATTATAAGAGCAAAAAAATGAAGGGAATGAAAGAGTTAAAGGACGTTGTCACAGGGTAGGGCATGCAGCATGCAGGTAGGGCAGGTAGACTTGACAGGGTCCACTCACTAGCACATTCCTTCAGGGACCTTGGTGCCAATTCTTTAGCTGGAAAAGATTGACTTCTGCTCGCTGCAGTTTTACAAAAGAATTGAAGCACTTCTGAGTTGCCCTTAGCAACCTAATTGCATCAGTACATTGCACACAGGAGCCAAAGTAACTGAATTTTGATGAAAAGGCGGCGGTAATTTACGGCATCACAAAATTAGTTGCCGTGGCGACGGGTTAATTACATCTCAAATTAACAAAGCAAGTGTGGTGAAATTAAATATAAATCATATTTTCTGCATAAATTATAGGGGTTGATTAGACCGGGGCTATGGGAGAGGAAAAGGTTGTCCCACGGAGGGCCTACGTTGGAATGACTTAAGCCGACTTTGCAAGTGACATAACAAAGTCTCTGAATGTTTCTCCCAGGCAGCAGACTTCTCTCAGGTCGGTAGTTATCAGGCATCCCTCGGCCACACGCCGGCCATTGACCTGCTGCTTTTATACTTCAGGGCGTCTGTGCGGCGTTACCAAGCACAGACCCTGCTGTGTGTAATGTGCAGCCTGCGCTGCATTGTGCTATTGTGTTAAAGTGATCTGTGATCTCCCTTTAATACTTGGACACTATGAATAAAACAATAAATCTGCGCTGTGTATCCTGACCCGCACTGTTATACACGGCTTTCACATGATACAAAAGGAAACTTTCTCTACCTGACTGTAACTAAATTATTCTGTATTAAGTATCCAGAGTAATGTATCTGGTGCACTATATATACAGGCAGTCCCCTACTTAAGAACACTCGACTTACATACAACCCCTAGTTACAAACGGACCACAGGATATTGGTAATTTATTGTGCTTTAGTCCTAGGCTACAATAAACAGCTATAACAGTTATCACAGGTGTCTGTAATGAAGCTTTAGTGTTAATATTGATTCTTATGACAACCCAACATTTTTAAAATTCAATTGTCACAGAGACCAAAAAAATTTTGGCTGGGATTACAATGATAAAATATACAGTTCCGACTTACATACAAATTCAACTTAATAACAAACTTGCAGACCCTCTCTTGTATGTAACCCGGGGACTGCCTGTACTTGCTTTACAAGTAAAGTAGAATTGCAATTTATTATTATAAGTGTGGGGGAGGAGGCCAGATGTGCATAGTATATAGATGAGTATGATTCTATATATGTAGCTTACGATCATTTGTGACGACTTGATGGGACATTGTATGGGGGGGATTTATTATTACTTCTATGGCAGTTTTCTGGCACTGAAATAATCACAATTTTATGTGTTTTTTGTGCAATGAAAGAAATTGTTATTATTTTGGTGACTATGCCATCTTCACACCATGTGGGCATGGGTGGTGCAGCTGTCGGTGGAGCGGGTGGCAGAGTTCTTGCCCATGTACTGCTTAACGTTTGCATGTTTCCAGCGCAGCACGGCTGGCGGATACATCATAAGGTCTAAGCCGCACGGAGCGCCGGCGTATGATAGATCTACTCCAGTGGCGTAACCAGAAGCTGATGGGCCCCAGTGCAAAGTCTGTGCCCGGCCCCCGACTACAATGCATGGTTTATAGTAATTGTCTTCTCATATGGGAAAGTGACACCATAAGGGCCCCCTAAAAGTCTCGGGCCCTTGTGTGACTGCAACCTCTGCACCCCCTCAAGTTGCACCCCTGATCTACCTGTATAATAGATCTATGTGAGAGCAAGTAATATGGAAACTATTTAGGTGGGATTTTACACTGTTGATGAAATTATGAAGGAGCTTAATAGGGCAAGGTATGAAGAGTCAGATATAGGCCATTTCACAATGCAGATATTTTGGAATCAGTTAAGCCAGTGGACTGCCTACAGTGCAGAAGACAGGACACAGTGGGGCAGATTTACTTCCCGGTCCATTCGCGATCCAGCGGCGCGTACTCTGTGGAGGATCCGGGTCTTCCAGCGACTCACTGAGATAGTGCGCCTGATGTCCACCAGGTGTTGCTACTGCGCTGAAGTCCGTCGGATTTCACTGGAGTTCACCAAGCTACCCTGGGTGAAGGTAAGCGCGTGTCAAGCAACACTTTTTTTTGTTTAAATATATTGGTTTTTCCGAATCCATCGGGTTTTCTTTCGGCTACGCCCCCCGATGCGCCACAATCCGATTGCATGCGCCAAAAACCCAGGGCAATTCAGGGAAAATCCGCGGTAATATTCGGGTAACCCGACGGAAAAACGAGATTCGGACCCTTAGTAAATGACCTCCAGTGCCTCATAGTGATTTATGATTCAAGGAGTCCCTTCTTTGCTGCAAAACAGCAGCCCTGAGCTGTAGTCATGGAACGGGTTTAATAGCCAAACGTAGAAGGAGTGAAGTTAGAAGTGTCATTAGGAAGGGGCAACATTTTAATAGCAAAAGGTGCTATAAAATACATAAAATTTATGTTTGAGGTGGGGGAAGGGCTAAAGGCAAAAGGGAATCAGGTTGAAAATTACATATAAAATTGAAGAAAGGCACAATCTAGATTCCAAAATGTGCAAAGAATTAGGTTACAGGCAGTCCCCTACTTAAGAACACTCGACAATTTATTGTACTTTAGTCCTAGGCTACAATGATCAGCTGTAACAGTTATCAGATGTGTCTGCGATGAAGCTTTATTGTTAATCCTGATTCTTATGACAATACAACATTTTTAAAATCCAGACTAAAAAAGTTCTGGCTCGGATTACAATGATAAAATATACAGTTCCGGAGTACATACAAATTCAACTTAAGAACAAACCTACAGACCCTATCTTGTAAGTAACCCGGGGACTGCCTGTATAGTGTATACAGTGTATAGTGTTATATCACCTTTCACATTAGCTTTGCGGAGAAGTATATATATATATATATATATATATATATATATACACTCACCGGCCACTTTATTAGATACACCATGCTAGTAACGGGTTGGACCCCCTTTTGACTGCAGAACTGCCTCAATTCTTCGTGGCATAGATTCAACAAGGTGCTGGAAGCATTCCTCAGAGATTTTGGTCCATATTGACATGATGGCATCACACAGTTGCCGCAGATTTTCGGCTGCATATCCATGATGCGAATCTCCCGTTCCACCACATCCCAAAGATGCTCTATTGCAGGGGTAGGGAACCTATGGCTCGGGAGCCAGATGTGGCTCTTTTGATGGCTGCATCTGGCTCTGAGACAAATCATTGATTAATAGCGATCGGCAGTGTGTACATCTAAGACACACACAGCGATGATCACTGGATGTTACCGCTGCCTGCGTCCTTTGTGTGACCAAGGTGCCATAGGCGCACCATTGCTTAGGTAACAGCACCTGTGTCATAGAGTACACTGTGTCATCCACTCCTCTCTATGACCCAGGCACCATTGCCTTAGCAACGATGGCAGCGGCACTTGGGTCATAGAGAAGATCACGGGAGTACTGGTGCTACCTATCTACTGGGGGCAAGTATGTGCTTTGACTACCTATCTACTGGGGCCTGGGGCATGTGATGGGGCTACCTGTCTACTGGTGGGTATTTGCTGTGGCTACCTACCTACGAGGGTCATTTGCTATGACTACCTATCTACCTTGGGCATGTGCTGTGGCCAGCTATCTATTGGGGAGCATGTGCTGTGGCTACCTATCTACTTGTAGAGCATGTGCTGTGACTACCTATTTACTGGGGGGCATGTGCTATGACTACCTATCTACTGGGGGGCCATGTGCTGTGGCTACCTATCTGCTGAGGGCATGTGCTGGGGCTAACTGTCTACTGGGGGAATTTGCTATGACTACCTATCTAATGGGGGTCATGTGCTGTGGCTACCTATCTACTGGGGGGGGGGGGCATTTGCTGTGGCTACCTATTTACTATAGAAAATAAGTTCTGACCGGAGCTCCCGGTTCCCTGGCCTCCGTGTGTCTTTCTCTTCCAATATGTCACTCACAAAATAGAGTAGTTCACACTCCTCCAGCACAAATTCCTGAATCCTCCGATAAGAATATACCCCTATTCAGACCAACACTCCTGCGTTTTTCTTGTGACCTCCTCTGTATGCAACATATGTTCCGGTAGATCGCTGGAAGAAATTCACCCGCAGATAGCGTAGTACAGTTTAACAAATCTAAAACTCCAATATGGGACGCCAGCTGCACGTTTCGCCCGGTTTGGCTTCTTCTGGGGCGAAACCCAGGGTCGGGCGAGAACGTGCAGCTGGCGTCCCATATTGGAGTTTTATATGCGCATTTGTATCGCTCTTTTGTGAGTATGTTTTCAACCTAAATAAATCCTGAGTGTTAAACTGTACTATGCTATCTGCGGGTGAATTTCTTCCAGCGATCTACCGGAACATATGTTGCATACGGAGGTGGTCACAAGAAAAACGCAGGAGTGTTGGTCTGAATAGCGGTATATTCTTATTGGAGGATTCAGGAATTTGTGCTGGAGGAATGTGAACTACTCTATTTTGTGAGTGACATATTGGAAGAGAAAGACACACGGAAGCAAGGGAATCGGGAGCTCCGGTCAGAACTTATTTTCTATGTTTTACAATTTGTGTTTACTGGATCAACCCTTGACTGTTTGTAGCTCCATGAGAGAGGTGTGCAGCACATAGCTGTTATTGCTGTATTTTTTACCTATTTACTAGTAGGAATGTGATGGTGCTACCTATCTACTGGGGGGCATGTGCCGTGGTTACCAATATACTGGGGGGCAAGTGCTGTGGCTACCTATCTACTTAAGGGCATGTGCTGGAGCTACCTGTCTATTTGGGTGCACGTGCTGTGGCTACATATGCACTGGGCTGCATGTTCTGTGGCTACATATGCACTGGGAGGCATATACTCGGGTCCCCTATTTGCTGGGGCATGTACTGAGGCTACCTATCTAGTGGTGGGGCATGTTCTGTGGCTACCTATTTACTGGGGGCCATGTGATCTGGCTACCTATCTACTAGAGAGGAAGTGCTGTGGCTACCTATCTACTGGGGGGGGCATGTACTGTGGCTACCTATCTACTAGGGGGCATGTTCCAAGGCTACCTATCTACTGGAGGGCATGGGCATATTGTATGGCTCTCACAGAATTACATTTTAAAATATGTGATGTTCATGGCTCTCTCAAACAAAAAGGTTCCCGACCCCTGCTCTATTGGATTGAGATCTGTTGACTGTGGAGGCCATTTGAGTACAGTGAACTCATTGTCATGTTCAAGAAACCAGTCTGAGATGATTCCAGCTTTATGACATGGCGCATCATCCTGCTGAAAGTAGCCATCAGATGTTGGGTACATTGTGGTCATAAAGGGATGGACATGGTCAGCAACAATACTCAGGTAGGCTGTGGCGTTGCAACAATGCTCAATTGGTGCCAAGGGGCCCAAAGAGTGCCAAGAAAATATTCCCCACACCATGACACCACCACCACCAGCCTGAACCGTTGATACAAGGCAGGATGGATCCTTGCTTTCATGTTGTTGACGCCAAATTCTGACCCTACCATCCGAATGTCGCAGCAGAAATCGAGACTCATCAGACCAGGCAACGTTTTTCCAATCTTCTACTGTCCAATTTCGATGAGCTTGTGCAAATTGTAGCCTCAGTTTCCTGTTCTTAGCTGAAAGGAGTGGCACCCGGTGTGGTCTTCTGCTGCTGTAGCCCATCTGCCTCAAAGTTCGACGTACTGTGCGTTCAGAGATGCTCTTCTGCCTACCTTGGTTGTAACGGGTGGCGATTTGAGTCATTGTTGCCTTTCTATCAGCTCGAACCAGTCTGCCCATTCTCCTCTGACCTCTGGCATCAACAAGGCATTTCCGCCCACAGAACTGCCGCTCACTGGATGTTTTTTCTTTTTCGGACCATGCGATGGTTGTGCGTAAAAATCCCAGTAGATCAGCAGTTTCTGAAATATTCAGACCAGCCTTTCTGTCACCAACAGCCATGCCACGTTCAAAGGCACTCAAATCACCTTTCTTCCCCATACTGATGCTCAGTTTGAACTGCAGGAGATTGTCTTGACCATGTCTACATGCCTAAATGCACTGAGTTGCCGCCATGTGATTGGCTGATTAGAAATTAAGTGTTAACGAGCAGTTGGACAGGTGTACCTAATAAAGTGGCCGGTGAGTGTATATATACATCCCCATAGAAGGCTATTGTGCCCAGTAGTGGTAAGGTGACCACACACGTGTGGCGCCATACAGTACCATGCAAGGGAAAAAGATAAAGCATACTATATCTTTTCCCGTGTTTTCAGCTCTCACCCTGCCTCCTCTCCAGTGCACTACATATGCCGGGTGAGCATACGTTTAGTGTGAAAGCCCTAGAGTGCAGAAGCAATATGGGAGGAAAAATAAGGTGATTGAGGGGCAAATTAAGTGAAGGAGTGGCAAATGAAGCAAGAGAGGGGCTAATGAACCGAGGGAGGGGCTAGGTGGCAGACAGCGAGAGGAGCCAAGTTTAGTATATTACTAGAATTATGGAAGACCAAGCATGAAAGTGAAGTAAACAATGGTATTGAAAAACTAAAGGAAAAAAGCAAGAGATGCCAGCTAGCAGAAAAGCAGAGGCACATATAGATGGTGCAGCAACTATGTGCAGGCAAAATATAAGCAGTAAAATACTACAATTACAAATGCATTTTTTTATGCAGTTTTTTTGATCCAAAGCCAGAAATGAATTCAAAAGGAAAAGGAATTAAACAGGAAGTTCTTTGGATTTCTCCTTCCTACTAAATCCACTTCTGGCTTTGTTTCAGACAAAGTGCAATGTATACTACATATGTTATTCCAGCATAAACTAGTATAGAAACCGGTAAATTTACTTGATGTGGGGCAGGAATGGAACCAGAGTCATTTACAGAATGGAACACAACTGGGAATCAATAATTCAGATGACTAAAGAAGCTGGAGCCAGAGGAAAATATTGCAGTATGAAGGTATAAAGTAGACATAAAACATAACACTATAGGTAAAAAGGTAAAGTTACAGATAGAGAGCGTTTCTTTACTTTATGGCTGTCTGGTGTTTGCGACAGTTTGTGTGTTATATATAAATAGCGTAAGGGTAACATGAAAAAATGCACCTGATATTTGTACAGGCGGTCCCCAATTTAAGAACACCCGACTTACAGACAACCCCTAGTTACAAACGGCCCTCTGGATGTTGGTAATTTACTGCACATTAGTCATAAGCTACAATAATCAGCTATACCAGTTATCAAAGGTGTCTGCAATTAAGCTTTATTGTTAATCCTGGTTCTTATGACAATCCAACTTTTTTAAAATCCAATTGTCACAGAGACCAAAAAATATTGGCTGTGGTTACAATTATAAAGTGTACAGTTCCGATTTAAATACAAATTCAACTTAAGAACAAACTGACAGAATCTAACCCAGAGACTGCCTGTACTTTAAAAGGACAGCAGTATAGTAAAACTATTTCTGTTACAGGTTTATACAGAGAAAATGTGTTATTGCAAAGCTACCCTTAACTTTCAGCCTAAGAAAGTTAGAGGTTTCACTAAAGACGCCTATGAAACTGGTACTTGCAATTCACTAATGCCTCCTCTGCCACTTAAAAATACGGCAGAAAAGTATGTGATGGTTACAGGATAATCTACAAAAGTAATAAGACATTTTAATGTATTGACCTCCACATTTATCAAAGATGGATTAAAATATCATGTATTTTTTTGGAGTCAGTGACTTTTTAATGTGTGTGCATTATACCTTTCATATAGAGCTGATAAACAGTGTGTACACAGTAAGAACATTTGTTAGTATTCACATATCGCGCATGTTACGATTAAGACTAAGAAAAGTGTTGAGAGGGGGCGACCAGCCCTGGCCACTATTTCACTTATCTTCTTTTACCAACACATTGTTTCCTTTCACATGCGCACCGCTCTTTCCTCTTGGTGTTTGAAGGTGACTGTGAGGCCAATTGGGAATGGAAGTGAATGACTGTAATCTGTAATTACTGTCCAGAGCTAGTAAAAATTACAAGGACACTTAAAACGAGTGCCACTACCTCTAGAAAGCCTGCTTCATTATGCAATAAAGAGCCGTAGAGTTAAATTAGGATGAAGGACTGGCAGCCTCCGTTCTCACATAAAATAAATGGCAATGTTATATAAATTATATCGCTGCTGTTTGTTTGTAAGGAGACTAAGGATTAAGCCTACCTGCACACAAACGTATCCATAATCGCCCATGAAAAACGGATGTTAATGTCCGTTTTCAGGACCGCATTTCTGGCATCCCTTTTATAAATGATCCTCACAAACTATAGTCCATGAGTGATCTGTTAAATGCTGTTCTGAAAAGGACATTCTCCATTTTTTTTTTACAGATTTGTCACACGGTTAGTTGAAATAATCGCCGTAGCCACTGATCAAATGAAAAGTATTTTTATTTTTAAATTTAGCAGCCATGTGCCGTCACACATTTGCATCTGCCCTAGGGGTTTAACATCAGGATGATGGGGTGTTCTTTGATATGGGTAAGGTGGGCCGGTTGTCATAGAAAATGACAGACATGTAACAGGTAACACAGATCTTCACTTATTGATATTCCTGTGTTGGGTTTCTTACTAAAGTTTAAAGAGAACGTATTACCAAGTACAAAATGACAAATACCTAATTTCTTTGTCCCCGTGTCCCTGATCAATTTGGTGGGTTTTTTTTATTCATTTTTTTAGAAACATGACATTTGTAAGTGACTTGTTTATAGTAACCAAAGGGGTGGTAACCTTTATCAAAGCAGCACAGCGAAAAGAAAACGCCCCCTCCGCTGCCATAAACTAATTCAAATATAAACTAAGTTCTGGGATCCATCTCTTGTGAACGGGCAGTCAGACTAAATATAAATTGTAATAGATGACTTGTCCTTTTTAATACATGGCAAGAGATCTTTCACATATTTAGGTATAAATGACCAATTATGTTGTTTTAATCATTCCATGTTGATAGTTTGGTTCAGTTACAGAGAGGAGAATAATAATAATCTTTATTTATATAGTGCCATCAAATTCCATAGTGGTTTAGAAATCATAGGGGACATATACAAATATAATAATACAGTACAAACAGTTGTATGGAACAAGAGAAGATTATGGACAGGTCACTCACAATTACATGTGGCTTAAAGAAGCACAACAAGATTTGGATCGAACTTAGGGTACATTTAGACGGCCGTCTCTGGGGATGTATACGCGGCTGCAAATTTGCGGCTGCATATACGCCCCCATAAACGGCAATGGCCACCCGGCAGCATTATGGTGCCACACATGTGTGGCACCGCGCCGTACACCGGTAAAAAACAGAGCATGCTCCCCATGTGTGCGGGCAGTGCACCACTTTTCTCTTCTCTCCAGTGCAAAGCGGTATTCCCGGTCAGCAGTGGCCCGGTGGGCATACAGCTGTCTGTATGTACCCTATGGTTAAAAAGCTATGTTTTTAAAAATACAGAGTGGCCCCATATCATGCACTATGAGTGGTCTTCCCCAATCAAGATTTCCTTCACACAGATCAACAAGTAGTTATACAAGTCCTACTGCACAACTGGGCACAAAAAAACTGTTCTCTCCAAAAATCCCTGATAGAAAATGGATAAGCACTCAAAAAAGAAGGAATTAGGCCGACAAACTACCACCACCCTGTTATCTAAAATGATTTATGTATATTTTCAGAGATTTCCCATGACTCAGAAAAAGAACTTTGAAGACTTTGAAGTGTCATGCTGGTTTATTGTCCCACAGGACTAGTATGCCATCATAACCTACCTTCAGCAGATACCAACCAGACTGGTGATGACGTACCCAGACTATGGGACATCATTCAAGCCAGGGGGGATATACTAACATAATTCTTCTCCACCTCTCGTTCTCCCAGGATGTAGAAGATAATCTCTATGATCCTGTCATCACATCATATCACTAACAGGTTGGTGGGCATTTGTGGGCCGAAATCCTCATGACAGATTTCTTTAGCCAACTTTTCTTTTTTAACTCTCTACATTCCAAAGCAGGAAGGAAACATGATTGGTGACCAACTGCGACTGTAATATTGAGCCATAGGGGGGCCACCTAAGTAATGCCACATACTGTTTGCAGCAAAGTGTAGGGTAGAGCTATTAAAAATACTTCTTTTTCCGATCAGAAGGTAAATTGCACAGACATTGGTACATTTCTAAAGGGCAATATATACGTATAAAAGTATATATATATATATATATATATATATATATATATATATATATATATATATATATATATATATATGAAGAAGACACCACTAAGATTTCTGTTCAAAGGCTAGAGAACAGTAAATAACTCGGAAAGCGAATATTGTTATAAAAATACAACAAAAATATCCTATAATGTGTAAAAGCTCCTTAGTGTTCAGCCCAAGGTAGAAATCCATAAAACTATGCTGAAAAATTCATGATGCATCCACTGAAATCCAGTGACATTGCCTCTGATGTGCTATGTCCTTGTCCTGCTGATTTCTGGGCAAATGGAAAAGGACGGGCTAAACAGATCCCCCACCACCACCTCCCCTCCACCCTCTCCAGCAAAGACTGCAGCAGGATGACCCCCTCCCCATCCCAGATAAAACAGCAGGTGGGGATCAGAAGTTTGGAGGAGAGTGATGGAATCAATGTACCTGTACGCACAGTGGACCCACAGGTTCCGAGCATTGCATTTCTTCGCTATGCTTCTTACAACTTGTGCGCAATATCGTGATTCACATCAAGACAGTAAAGGGTGAGTCTGATGCAAAATGTTTATGAAATGCTTTCCTGTGGAGCCAACTGAAATTAAAGCGTTTTCCTCTTTCACCCCTCCTTCACATATCATAATAAAAGCATAACATAGCAGGAAGTAAAAGGTAGACGCAGGAAAATATAATAGACATTTATTCTAAAAGGCAGCAGATGATAGTGCAGGACGCATTTACTTATTATGATAAATCTATAGCGATCACCACATGACTGAGCCCAGAGAATAATGGCCAGAGGAGGGCATTGTACAGGTATGGATACACATGAAAGGTAGGTACAATGCTGAGATCATGACACTTTAGATCAATATAGGCTTACAATATACAACTAGATATATCATGTCACAACCCAGGGCCGCACGTACAGACAATCGCCTTCATAATCAATTGATGCACAGTCACTCCATAGGAGATGTGTCTGTCATTTGTCACTTGCACCCCATGTAATAAATGTATTAAGGGTCCACAGATAACTATGCACTGCAGTCAGCTGAAGAATTGACTTGTGTTCACACCTAAAGGATAATTCTGCATGAAAAAGAACACCATAAAGTAATGTCTAATCTACAGGCATGTTATAGAGCAGGAGAAGCGGATCATAATTATATTCCCCTATCTGCAGGCTGTATGTTATGGAGAAATAGGGGATGAGCAGATTGTTCTATCTGCAGGAAATATGTTACAGAGCCGGAGAAGCTGAGCATAATGTATATAATCTCCCATTTGCAGGTAGCATTTTATAGAGCAGGAGTAGCAGCATGGATTGTACATACTATCCCTTTTCCAGGCATTGGCTCACATTTATTAAAGTGTTTGCACCAGACTTTGCACTGAGAAGAACGTGCAAACTGCCTGCGCATGTATTTATAAAGTGCCTGTGCCAGTTATGTGTCGCGGCTGCTCTGTGTCCGATGACACAGAAAAAATGGGCACCTAAAGGGGTGTGTTAGTGCTCAGTCAGAGTTTTTGCCACATTTATCACTAACGTGCGCCACAATTCTGCAGCATGAGCAAAGTGCACCAAAAGTAAATGGTTCCCGAGGGGGCGCCAGATTAATGAAGACTGTGCGCCAGTTTGGATGAATCTGATGCATTCTTCACTCCACAAGCAAACAGCACACAGTGAAGACTACACTAGTTTTGATAAATGAGGGCCATTGTGTTATAGAACAGGAGCATTTTTTTTGGTGCACTCAGTTTAATTGCCGTGTGCCACATTTCTGTCGGGCTTTCAACATAAATGTGGTGTGCAATGCGAATCCGCATCAGGGTGGCCCTTTAGGTGTAGAGTTTTGTATTGCAGCGGACACATTACTGGCGCAAACTTCATAAATACACGTGGAAGCACTTGGCACATGTATTTATGTGCAAAATGCGGCAGAAAACTGGCGGCAGTAAAAGGCAGCCTCAGTACAGTCAATCACCCCTTTCAATACCACTTATAATCTAATTTTATTGGGTTAAAGGGGCGTGGTTGCCAGATTAGGGGCGGGGTTAAATGAGTCATAGAGCAGAAGGAGATGAGCAGATTGTACATAATGTCCTATCTATATGCAGCATGTTATAGATCAGGAGAAGCTAAGCATATTATACATAATGGGGCACATTTACTAAGGGTCTGCACACTGCATTTCCGTTGGTTTTCCCGACTATTTCCGATTTGCACCGCATTTAAGTGGGGTTTTTGACGCACACGATCGGATTTTGGCGGCGACTTTCATGCAACACAAATGGGGGGGGGGGGCGTAGTCGTCGGACAAACTGACTGATTCGGACTAAGCGCAGGATTTAAAATTTAAATTGTGTCGCAAGACATGCACTCACATACACTAGGAAGAAGAAGGTGAACTCCGGCGGACCTCAGCAGGGAAGCGACACATGCAGGATATCAGGTGCACGATCTTGGTCAATCGTGCCGGTCATTATCCTCGTCGGACAGTCCGGATGGGGGATTGCGACAGGACCAGGTAAGTAAATGTGCCCCAATGTCTCATGTGCAGGCAAAATGCTATAGAGTAGTAGGAGCTAAGCAGGTTATATAAAGTTTCCTATCTGCAGGCAGCATGTTATAGAGCAGGGGAAGCTGAGAAGATTGTACATAGTGTCCTTTTTGCAGGCATCAAGGTAAAGAACAGGAGGATCTGATCAGAATCATGTGTAGTGTCCTATATGCAAGTAGCAAGTTATGGAGCAGGAAGAGCTTGTTAACAGCATGTTATAGAGAAGATAGGACACTTTGGTGGAGACGCCAATCTGATTCCACCAGTTGTCATACTTGTGATCTGTGTATGCTTTCACATAAGTGTAGTCTATTCTTGTTTAACTGTTCATAATTTTGATTAATATTGTCCCCCAAAATAATGCATCATCTCCTTCGGCATGTCCAATGTGTCATGGCCGAACTCTGCTAAAGCAAAAAAAGTTTGAAGCCAACCATTGCAAATTCCCAGTAGCAGTTCCCTCTTCTCTTCACTCCTCTGCCATGGCTGTGCATGGTTCTGTTGCAGGCAGGTGCAATATGATGACATCATCACGCCAGCCAGCTTCAGATCCATGCACAGCCACAGATGAGGAGTGAAGAGAGGACTACTGCATGGAATGGGCAATTGACCACCATATTTTTTTTCAGAGTTCGGCCGCGGCCTAGGACTAGGTGCTACACAGTCCTGGCAGTTGGTTACTGACGGTCTACAGGATACGTGATAGGTTCCCTTTAAATAAAAGTCTAGATATTAAGAATGGTTTCATAACTTAGTTTTAACTCCGTTATATTCCCTAGTTTCTCTGTTTCATCCCCTTTATAAGTATACGTCCATTTGGGGACACACAGCAAAATATCAAGCTAAAATATAGAAATAATAATTCACTAATAAAACCTGGCAACTCATTTTTTCCAGAATAAACTTTTCAAAATAATATCATTTACACCACACTGAACTTCTTCACAAATTTTTGCCACATATCAGCCAGCTCCTCAGTGCGGAATTTCTCAGGACAGAGAGAATTCTCCTTCACAAGAAAGGAAAAGAGATTGAAAAAGGTTATCCTGTCGTCTAAGTGTGAATATTCGCAATGAGTGCAGGGCTATGCATGGAGGTGCAAGAATGGAACTTATCAACCATTCTGGTTAACCCTTCGCCGCCCCCGCGCAGAGTTAGCAGTACTTAACCAGGAGATGATGTGTTTATTTATGAATCTCCATGTGCAAAGCAATACACAATCTCATTAAACACAACTATAACAAATGCCGGGAGACCATAAGCAGTTTGCGATACTTCCCTTCAGCATATAAATGACCGTTTAGCAGCAGATGGACAGCTGGAATATTCTCTCTTTTATAAGTTAATAGGTGTCACCCAGATATTATGATTTAAGTTTGATGCATGAGGTTAGGGGGAGACTTACCCAAGGTCGTGCAGAACCACTACTTTTTCTCCTGTACGGAATAAAGACTACTGCGCCTCCTGGTGGTCAGAGGAATGTTTTTTTTCTCCCCATAAAAGAGTTTTGCTAAATACAAACATCAAGCGAAGCTGCAGATTATAAGAATTCTTATAAGGTAATTAGATATGGGGTTAGCAATGATTATTCTAAATACAACAAATCAGTATATGTGATACCTGACCCAGTATGTATAATACTATTGTAAGGCCACTTCTGGAGCGACTACGTATAGACTTACTACAGTTATATAGTGGGTAGCTAGTCTCCTGAATATCTGGAGAGGTCCAGGCTATTCACCATGACCTGATGTCTGAACTCATTCTGGTCCTGCTTAGCTGTTAGTTGTTTCAGCACATGTCCTCATTCACTTCCATGAGCACATGCACACAGTCGTGGATTCCACAGCCCTGCGTATGACCCCACATCCACAGTGCCATGTATGACCCCATGTATGACTCGGGCAGTCTAACACTGTCGTTGCTGCATGGACCAAGTTCAACCACCGATGACACGCGGGATGCACCCGTCATGTACAGGAGCCCTAAGTCTGTGGCCTTCCTTTCTCCTCATTACAACATACATTTATTCTCTTATAAATATGGTTTTATGAATATCCTAAAGCTGCATATTCCAATCCAAAACATTCTGGGAACCTAGCTAGAAAGTACAATGTGAACCTCTATGGATAAGCAATGACAGAGAATAGCCCTGCCTTTAGTCCAGCTGCTGTCTTCTGCATGGTGCACAGTATAAACAGCTGTACACTCCACACTCCTCCGTCTTGCCCCAAACAGAAGCCTAATAAAACACACAACGCTAACAGATTAAATTCCAGTCAAACAGCTCTACGCTGAGGAATCCTCCCGCTCTAATACTGCACTATGTATAAACAGTGTAGACACTTTTACTAACTAGTGGAAAATACACTTATTACATGTTCTGTTCCCCACAGTGACAAGATGTGAGGCCAGGAAAAAGCTGCTATTCCTGTCAGTCACTGCATATTTTACCTTCCATATTAAAGAGGGACTGGGACACTTCTAGTTTGTACCTGCTCCCTTTTGGAATTAAGGATGGCTTTCATACCCCAAGGGAGTGAAAGGTAAGTGTTTTTTTTTATCAATTATAATTGTCTTTCTACCCAACAAGACAGCAGAAGTGCATCTAAGTGCAGCAGAAGGAGAGTACCACAATGTGAAGAGGGAAGGAGAAGAGGGGCCACAATATGTGGGGGAGAACGTGGCAACAGCATGAGGGGGAGGAGAAATGGGGACACAATCTGAAGGGGAAGAGGGGCCATTATATGTGGTAGAAATGAAGAAGGTTACAATGTGAAGATGGATGTGGATAGGGGCCATAACATGTGGGGGTGAAGGACAGGAGACACAATATGGGGTCACAATGTGAGGTGGAGTAGAAGAAGGTCCACAATGTGAGGGTAGGAGGAGAGAGGTGACTATGTAAGGGGGGAGGAGATGAGCGGCTTAAGTGTAAAGGAAGGCAGGAGAGGGGCCACAATTTGAGGAGGAAGAAGACACAGTGAGAGAAGCCACAATGGATGCTAAATTATGCTAGGGGGTGGGGTTGGAACAATGGGCGGGGCTTGGGTGATCTGTTCTTTTTCTATCCCAGAAGTTATTAGGTATGAAAAACTATCTAAGGCTCCTGACATAGGGGTTAGCTACTCAGCATTGACTACCCCTACCCCTTTGATTCTGGAGCATGTCAATAGTTGTGGATTTAGAGAGCAGATTTCTTCCAGTTCAAAGCAAGGGTTCAGGTCCGCCCCCTTGTCATAACGAAGTTAAACCAATTAAGCCCATTACAGAGCAAAATGACATGGAGAAACTATGTTATTCACAATGAGATGTCTCTTATCAGACCAGTTTTGTTGACTGGAAAATTCCAAACCGGGACATGAGAGGTTCTGTATACTGCACTTTACTCACAAGCTTGTAACTTTCCATATGAATCCCAGACACCTCCAAAATTGTCTCATTTAGATAAGGGGTGATATATTCCCTCAGGGAGACAAGTTGTCTGAGGGCTGTAGTAATAAAAAATGAAGACATTTCACACAGGAGCAAAACTGATTCTAGCACAAATTCAGAGCCACAAACGGGAAAAATGCTAAAAGTACTTTTTTACTTTCTTTGCAATTCACACCAAAGAAACCATAAATGGGATGTATAATTATAAAAAAAAAGATGACCATTTTTACTTTGTGAGACATTAGCCCACATTTATAAAAACTAGTGTAGTCTGGACTATGTGAAGTTTGCACGTGGAGTGCGCAGAGTGCGCCAGATTAATCAAAACTGGCGCAGGGTCTTCATGAATGTGGTGCCCCCTGGACTGCTCTGGAAGTGCAGTAACATGCCCCTTCAGGTGCACATTTTTCTGTCTTGTCGGTCACAGAGCAGCCGCCACACAAAACTGGTGCAGACACTTAATAAATACCCTCACCGGCCACTTTATTAGGTACACCATGTTAGTAACGGGTTGGACCCCCCTTTGCCTTCAGAACTGCCTCAATTCTTCGTGGCATAGATTCAACAAGGTGCTGGAAGCTCCTCAGAGATTTTGGTCCATATTGACATGATGGCATCACACAGTTACCGCAGATTTGTCGGCTGCACATCCATGATGCGAATCTCCCGTTCCACCACATCCCAAAGATGCTCTATTGGATTGAGATCTGGTGACTGTGGAGGCCATTTGAGTACAGTGAACTCATTGTCATGTTCAAGAAACCAGTCTGAGATGATTCCAGCTTTATGACATGGCGCATTATCCTGCTGAAAGTAGCCATCAGATGTTGGGTACATTGTGGTCGTAAAGGGATGGACATGGTCAGCAACAATACTCAGGTAGGCTGTGGCGTTGCAACAATGCTCAATTGGTATCAAGGGGCCCAAAGAGTGCCAAGAAAATATTCCCCACACCATGACACCACCAGCCTGAACCGTTGATACAAGGCAGGATGGATCCATGCTTTCATGTTGTTGATGCCAAATTCTGACCCTACCATCCGAATGTCGCAGCAGAAATCGAGACTCATCAGACCAGGCAACGTTTTTCCAATCTTCTACTGTCCAATTTCGATTAGCTTGTGCAAACTGTAGCCTCAGTTTCCTGTTGTTAGCTGAAAGGAGTGGCACCCGGTGTGGTCTTCTGCTGCTGTAGCCCATCTGCCTCAAAGTTCGACGTACTGTGCATTCAGAGATGCTCTTCTGCCTACCTTGGTTGTAACGGGTGGCGATTTGAGTCACTGTTGCCTTTATATCAGCTCGAACCAGTCTGCCCATTCTCCTCTGACCTCTGGCATCAACAAGGCAATTCCGCCCACAGAACTGCCGCTCACTGGATGTTTTTTCTTTTTCGGACCATTCTCTGTAAACCCTAGAGATGGTTGTGCGTGAAAATCCCAGTAGATCAGCAGTTTCTGAAATACTCAGACCAGCCCTTCTGGCACCAACAACCATGCCACGTTCAAAGGCACTCAAGTCACCTTTCTTCCCCATACTGATGCTCGGTTTGAACTGCAGGAGATTGTCTTGACCATGTCTACATGCCTAAATGCACTGAGTTGCCGCCATGTGATTGGCTGATTAGAAATTAAGTGTTAACGAGCAGTTGGACAGGTGTACCTAATAAAGTGGCCGGTGAGTGTACATGTACAAGCAGATTGCACGTTCTTTTCAGAGCAAAGTCAGAGCCAGCAAAAACTGGCCCAAACACTTTGACAAATTGCTATAAATACCCATTCAGTAGTATATTCAGTACCCGGCAGTCTTCAAAAAAGTCAAATCCTATTAGGTTTACATGACAGACTGGATTTACTAGACATTATACCCCCCCATAGGAAAAAAGATCATATAACGCAGTTTTTAATTTCTTTTTAAATAATAACTTCCTTTAGCAGAGGGAAAGAAAAGAAAATTATGTCTGTCTCTTTAACAGAATCTTCATTTAAACGCTCTTATATCTTCCACCATTCCAGTGATCTATATGCAAATATGCTAATGCATGCAAATTAAGACACTACTTTTAGTCCCAATTTAATAGAAAGCATTAAAATACCATTTTTTTTCTAAACCCTCCATATGCATATGCACGACGGGCTCCAGCAACAAAATGAGCCACTGACAGTTCTCAAAAAATCAGCCGGGAGCCGCATACCGGAATCAGCTGTTAATACACTAATGCATGCCTATGATCGGAGGCTCGTTCTATTTTGTGCACCTGTGATTACTGACACTTTTCAGAAAAATTTGCTACCTTGATTAAAACCTTTTTTGGTGGGTCAAACTAGTTCACAGCATGTAGTAAAAAAAGGGGCTAGAATCAAGGTATCAAAGAATGTCCTCCCCTCTGAAAATGGTATTGTCCATCATGGGACTCAAAGAGTCTTCTAAGAGCACAAAAAATAACAGGACACTGTGACTACTGTACAATGCCATTCTTGGTGTATTTGCAAAGAAGCAATCTTATGCTAGGGTGCTGCATTCATACAAGGTATCAGCCTTGGGTACTCCTGGTGTGTGTGCAGTGACGGATCTCTGGGCAAATAGGGAAGGGAAGACCCATGGTGTTAGTGGCAGGATCACACTGGAGACAACAGAAGTCTTTGCAATAACTCAAATTTTCTTTAAACGTACACAGTCTAGAACATCAGCAGGTAATAGGCTGTAAACAATCTTTCCTGCAGGTACATCCAAAGAAGTGGATTGGTTGGCTATGGTGATGATTCCATTGTGAAATAGGAATTTAGTAGTATCTCAGCCTGGATCCAGTAGTCAATAGGCTGGAAATAGGAGCCAGGTTGGCTCTGCTGTTTCTGCAGCAAGCTAGGTGCAGGGATACATCTCTATGAAGGAATCTCAGGAGTAAGACGGTCTGACCCAGAACCATAGACAAAGCCTGAATTTAAAGAATAACTCTGTCTAGACAGTTCTAGAATATTCTAAACCTTGCAACCAATCACAAGCTTGGGATTAAGCAGAAAAGTTACATTAACTTCAAACATAACATAAATAAGCACATTGGGGCACATTTACTAAGGGCTTTGCGCCAGTTTTCGGATAGACTTTGTACATTCTTTTAGGGGTAAACTGTTTGCACAGGTATTTAAGAAGTGTCCATGCCACTATTGTGTCACACGTGACCGTTTTGTGTCACAGCTGCGCTGGCCCCCATGCAACACAAATTAGGGGGCGTTCTGGCGCTCAGTCAGACCGTGCTCTGGATTTGACATGCAAAGTCTGTCTCATGCCCTATGTTAAAGGTACACCACAAAAAAGTTGTTGAACTCTGTGGGGCTAGAAGCGACAGATTCATGATTTCTGACACACGTTCTTAATGAAACTGTAAACTACTTTTGGGCAGTAGAAGACAGTAAAGGATCATTATTGGATAGCTTTCACAGCCTTAAAGGTGATGTGTACTTAAAGCTGCTGAATTTAGAGATGTCTTCAGGGACATTAAAACCCTAGCAGAAAAGGCCAATGAGGAGTATACTCTGAGGCTACCTGGAAATGAACTTCCACGAAAAATCATGTGAAAACAAATGTTAACATCCATTTATAAATAGCCACAAATTTTCCCGGATCCTCGTTAGTCTATGAGTGATCCTTGATATATGGTTCAGATTAGGACGCACTCTGCCTCCTAACAGGTCAGTTGCAAGGTCCGTTAAAAGAACGGCCATGGGAAGTGATCCATTATAAAGGTTAGCGTTTAGTGCAATGGTTTGTTGTCCGGGTTTTTATATAGGCAATAATCACTGACTTGTGCATCTGCCCTAAAGACTGACAATGTGGCTCCGCAGAGGCATTGTGTAGTGCCTAAGAGTATCATATGAAGATGCTAAGTATTTTGTGGATGTGATAAGAGACCCTGTTCAAAGACAATACATTGAGTAAATCCGAACACTGGCATGACATAGACTCATGTAACTGTTAGTGTCAGAGAAGTGTTTGAAGTAGTGAAGCCATTGTAAGCCGACCATCTCCCCCCCCCCCCCCTTTAGGTTTTGCTTTCTATATGAAATGACAAGAAAGAAACATTTGTATAAACTTTCCCAACAGCAGCAGCCATCAGTCACCACGCGTCGCCTCCACCCAACGCCAGCACCACTGTGCCCTGCGGGGAGATGTCATACAAAGGGGGGCTGAGGTGGGAGATGAGGAAAACTCAGAGCAAACAACAGCAACAGGAACCAAGTTGAGCCATTTCAATTATTCATATGCCAGATGGAATCTCTTCCTGCCTTCTTCTTCTGGAGAAAAGAAAAAAGGAAGAGAAGCGGGAGGTGGATAGAGAGGGACACGGGGAGTGAAAGGAAGAGTCAAAGCATATTGATGTATACAATAAAACAAGAGCATGATATGATCCATGCCCCCCTTATACAATAGGGGAGGACTTCATGTTTAGGCCTTGCACCCCATTAAAGCCTCTGGTCATTGCTCTGGCTGCACCCCTACACTTCTGTACTCTCAGGGAAGAACGTCTGGATAGAAAAGGTGTCCAAGATTAAGAAGTGGACTCAAGGGTTTTGTAATATGTCAGTCGTGATGACTGGGGGAAGAAAGGTTAAACAATAAAAGGAAGAAGCAATATATGTTAGAGGTTCAGAGAGAGGGGGAGAGACTGAACATAAGGACAAGTAGCCTGGAAAGGGCTTTGACCTTCTATGAAGGAAATAAAAAAATCCAGGAGCCTCAGGGGACACCCAACTATCTAGCATATTGCTGTTAAAATGTCTGCAAAATTTAATACACTTGGCATGCCATGTGATCAGCCGTTGGACAGCTCGCCTCCGCCTGCTCCATGATCCCTCTACTCTTCGCTGCAATAGACAAACTTTGAATATTTCTTCTGGGGGAAAACAGCTGCTATGTCCCCTCGGTGCAAACACTGAAATAATAAAAGATGCCGCGTGTGGTTACAGTGCATGTACATGTGCGAGACGGCCAGGTTTATTAGAACCCATTTGTGATGTGGGGGGATGGGACACGCATGACAGGGACACTGTTTATTGAAAGGGACAGCTGCTTCCATTGCTGGGTGGCTTTAGAAGCCATATTTCTGCCTTAAACGACATTACTGAAAGTGGCGGTCAAGTCTGAGAGGACATCAGTCAGCTGCTCTCTATCAAACAGTCCGCACGCAAAAGGCACAGCCCGAGGAAAGAGAAGAGGAGAAGGATGCACACAGACCACGACAGGGTTAATAGTGTCACTATACACCCAGGACACAATATACAAGTGAGAGGTTAATAGTGTCACATGCACAAAGCACCAGAGAGCATTATGCTGCAGTATAACAGTGTTGTGTTATGTACATAGATCACAGTATAAGAGGACAGAGAGAATTACAGGATGGGGGTGATGTAGTGCCAGGGCACGGGGTTAACAGGCCGAATAGATGTACATAGTATACAGGAGAGGCAGGGCTAAGTCCACTACAACCTCAGTCTACACTGTCGTCACATCGTACAAATAGCAAAATAAAGGGCATGTGATAAAAAGTTTTTTTCTTTTCATTTTGCCCGGGGGTCAAGAAGTCTGCCGGTGCGCGTGTCTCTTCTTCTCTAAATCTACGTGCATCCTCTCTCCATGTCTGTATCTACAGATCACTGGCAACTGATCATATAATGCGCTGATATTATTACATCACTGCTACCTGTCATCTTTATGTAAAAACAGCAGGGAGCTCATAATATAAAAGTAATAATAAAAAAAGTAAATGGAAAAAAAAATCATTATTTAAAAAAAAGCCTGGTCTGGGGGCCTATATAAATAGCCATTTATTACCATTTTAAACTCCTATGGATTATTTCTATTAATAACAATATAATACTCCTCCACAGCTAAAAATATCAAAGACAACTAAAGTCAAAGATACATACCCCCCGAAGAACGAGCGGAAACGGGGAACACAAGAAAAGCCACTGACGAAAAACAAAAATTCATGTGCCCCAATGAACGCTGTTATTAGTGAGGCAGCCACCATTTAGTGGACTGAAGAAATACATAGTAGATACTGCCCCAGATAGCTGACAAGACCTATACATCTTATAGTCCATCACAACTGATGCATTCTCATGAATATTTTACCATTCTCTGAAATATGTGTTTAGCACACAAAAAGCCTATTACATTAATGCAGCAGGTACATTTAACGGGAATCTCCACCTGGAAAAAAAATAGGAGGAAGACTCAGTTTCTGCTGTTTATGGGACATTAAATAGACCATACAATAATCAATCCCCTTCAATGTTGTGTCCATATGAAGCTTATCAAGAAGTCAACCCCTAGGCCAGGGCATGCGACTTAATGAATCCAATCCACGCATCATAGATTTGTGCTTGACAATCCTTTGTACAACTGATCATAATGAAATAGGAAGATGTCAGAAAACTTTAGGACTTCTAACCAATCAGGTGCTGTGAAGCCAGTGTGTACCACTATGGCATGTATGGCATAGTTGAAGCCGTGAACAGCATTAGTATAGAGGGTTTTATTCGGGGATGCTAAGCCAAAATTATCTGTGTGTGTGGTTTTTTATCCTGAAAGATTGCGACAGGTTTCTAAAAGGTAATTTTAAAAGCCAGCCTTCACCTCTGCAGGCTATGACCACAATTCTTGCCATGATCCTATGCATCATCGGTTTTCTCCTGTAAAATGCCAGCCCGTAGCAACATAGCTAAGTTAGAGGGGTGTGTCTGTCAACAAGTTTATTGACTGTCTCCAATAACGACCAGCAGATAAATGAGTACAGCTCTAGAGTATAATAAGGGAACTAAATCAAGCTCAGTATAGTAAGTAACACAAATTATTTACAAAGTGACGTATAGGGAATTTGTCACCACATTTGTACAAATACAGCTAGTGACAGGTTCCCATAGAGACGTATTAACTGACACCTTTCTTTTTAGCTAAAAAATGTTTCCCTTACATCCCCATAAATCCACATTATCTTATATTTCCTTATATTACTCCTCCCCATGCAGCATACCTCCTTACTATTCAGCAGTTCATGCCATGTGACCAGGGCGATGTCATCTAAGGCCCTATATACTTTACATTTGCAAAAATGTACCCCATGTATGTATCTAATCACATGAAGCCACAGCAGCCTTCAAGGACTTCTCCTCTCCATCCCCCATGGAGGCTGCTGTGATTTCATGTGATCAGATACCTCACCCTTGACATGAATGCAACACAAGGCACCAGGTAAAAAATGTACACAATATTTCCTTTAAGTAAATATAGCTTTATATGTGGGTAGTTGATTATTGGCAGACAGTACCCAAGTACAAAGAGGCAGAGCAGTGATTTGAAGAGACACAGAGCCAAAAACAGAGATGTCCTGGACCAAAACCTCTTCCAGAGTGCTCTGGACCTCAGACTGGGCCACATGTTCACCTTCCAACAAGACAATGACCCTATGCACACAACTAAAACAACAAAGCAGTGACTTCAGTACAACTCTTTGACCATTTGTGACCATTCTTGACTGGCTTCCGCCTTCCTATGGAGGCGTGCATGCGCACGGCCGCGCGCAGCGCCGAAGCTGCTTCGGGTCTGTTCATCAAAATGTGTTTAAACCGCTATTTAGCGGTTTAAAACACTAGCAAAGGTAAGCTCCGGCACCATCTCACCTTGAGCTGGTGCCCGGTGTTTACATCTAATACCTACCATCAGCAGTGGTAGGTTTCCTTTAACAATGTGCATCAGAAATCATATAAATCACATGGTACAGACTGCACCGTTCTTAGTAAATGTGCTCCACTATGTACAATCTGCTGAGTTCCTTCTGCTCCATAACATTCTGTCTGCAGATAAAGACACTGGGGCACATTTACTAAGGCCTGTGCGCCAGTTTTCTGACTTTGCATGTTCTTACTAGTGCAAACTGCTTTCCCGGGTATTTAAGAAGTACCTGCCCCACACAAACATTTTCTCACACCTGTGTCTCACACAAACATTTTGTGGCAAAGCTGCACTAGGCATCATGTGACACAAATTAGGGGGTGCACTCTGTCAGGCCAGTTCGGGGAAGAGCCAGATTCATGAAGAACGGGTGCCAGAAATCATGAATCTGATGCACCCTGCATTATACACAGGCAAACCACACCTAGAGCAGTTTAAACAATTCTTAGTAAATGTGCTCCACTTTGTACAATCTGCTTAGCTCCCCCTTCTCTATAACATTCTGCCTGCGGATACGACACTATGTACAATCTGATTAGCTCCTCCTGCCCTGTGACACCTTGTAGGAGAAAGTACACTGGGGCACATTGCACTAGGTGCAGGGAGCGACAGATTAATCATAAGTGGCGCACGGTTTTCATTAATCTGGTGCACCCTGCACTGCTCGCGACACAATTCTGCAGTAACAGCACATAAATAAATGTGCAGTTTGTACATTCTTTTCAGAATGGTGCAAAAGCTTTACTGAATGGTGGCCATTTTTCTGTAGTCTTTTACGGTTATGTAGACTGTCAGTAAGGTGTTTCTTGCTAGTAAAAGAACAATGATCATACACTATTTTATAAAGGTACACAGCAATTCAGCTATTGATTACACTGTACATTTCCATCTTCATTTGTGACAAGGATATAGTTTAGATATTCAAGGATACATTTTTTTTTGTTACAAATGATTTAATGGGCACTTACATGGAGCGTGAATGACAGACACATCCTGCAAGGTGCTTGTTTGTATACCTGTAGGACTCATGTCTGTATGACATTAGTGGGGCAGGAGGTACATATCAACATAAATGGAAATTTCTTATGCTGTATGCTTTTTTTTACTGATCACAAAGGAAAGTGCTCTAAATTTAGGAGACTTTACCTTTTTAAAACCTCAGGATTGGAGCTGTGGACCTGGACAACCCAAGACATCAGAATCTTCCTTACTGTCCTGTGGTTTGGAGAAGGAGCAGAAGCTCTGTAGCCACTTAAAATGTACATTACATATTGCAAGAGAAAACCAATAAGGACCATTTCACCGTCATCAATTATTTAGAAACAAGTGGGAAGCAATAGAGAGCAAAACAATGAACTTCTAATTAAAGGGGAAAGATACAAGGTTCTTCAGAGTAGCTTTTGTCCAAAGTATGTACGGTATCTATATCACTATACACAAAGTGCCCTGGAAATCAAGCGCATGTCTGAGATGACACCATTTTTGGGGGGCTTGAAGAGCAGCTCTGACTCATCCTCAACATACAGCAACCCCTGCTGTTCACATAAAATCAAGAAAATCTTTACTACTAAATATAATGAATCAAAAGGGGGCACAGACAGAAAGGTCACAAAGAAGCAGAAGAATGTTTTTAGATGTGTTTATTACTGGATTAGATTTTGATACCATTTCAATGATTCCGTATAGGACATATTGGTAGGGATGGATTGGTGAAATATCTATAATATTTTTCAACATTTGCTTTCTGTGCCCTTTAACTGAGGTTATCCAAATGGCCAATTCATCTCACAAATAACCCCTTAAACACTTGGCTGCATGCCATTCTTATCCAAGGGCACACTGACCTCTGTCTTAAAAAAAAATCAAGATTTCCAATACACAAATGGGAAGAAATGTGATTTCTTAAGGTATGGCTCAGTTTCATATGTGATAAATAAATCGCATCAGAAATTTGAAATCTGTGTGTGGTGCTGTCTCTTCTGTCTTACAGGAAATCTAAGAAAAGTGTCATCAAATAAAGTCTTCCATAAATACAGATGACACATTCATGACACATATCTACTGTTTTTTCTTCACTGGAACTCAAGTTAACAAAGTTTTCAATAATGCTGTGAGTTCCAGCCCCGCCATATGCGATATGTCCAAAATTGAGTATGGGCATTATTCCAGCGGTAAGTAGCCATAATGGAAATACAGACACACATACCTTGTTTCTTGGACTGAAGACAGTCAACCAAAAATTCTAATATATACCTGTATACCATTGAAACACAAAACTTTGCATTATACTAACCATCTGAAGTTTGCTTCCAATGCCAGTCTGCCTCAATACTGGATTGTATCACTGTGCCACTTAAACAATCGATAAAAGTGTTTCTATTTTATCCATATTTCACACATGAGACTGATTTGATCATTCATCCCATATGGCGTAGTGATTACCAACCCTCAAAAACCTATACAGGCAGTCCCCGGGTTACGTACAAGATAGGTTCCATATGTTTGTTCTTGAGTGGAATTTGTATGTAATCCGAAACTGTATTTTTTATCATTGTAAATCCAGACAAAATTTTTTTTGTCCCACTGACAATTGAAATTTCAACATTTTTTGTTCTAATGGGAAGAAGGATTATTAATAAAGCTTTATTACACACCTTATAGTTGATCATTGCAGCCTGGAAATAAAGTAAAGCATCCAGAGAGCTTCACCAGGGATCACAGTGGGCAAAGACGTCCGTCTGCAACTAGGGGTCGTCTGTAAATCAGTTATCCTTAAGTAGGGGACCGCCTGTAGTAGTGCCCCTAACCTAGAATTTAGCTAGGGTGATGGAACAAACTGCTTTTACTTTGTGGCTTACTCCAAAGGCCTATGTGGTTATAGTATCTCTATGAGATATTAAAAAATGAAACTACATCTGTAGCTTTCAAAGAGCAGTAAATGTCACATTTTAGCTGCCTGGTACAGAGTTAAGTGCTGGATTATGCCAGCTGTAAAGAGTGAAAATATCTAGAGACCTCATCCTGCCAGCCGGGGCTACAAGCCATACATGAGACAGAAAACAGAGACAGGACAGATGCTAAACATTTGCCACAAAGAGACAGAAGGTGGAACTTCAATGGAATTATTTACTTTTGCTGTTCCCAAATTAAATGCCAGAGACGGCCTGGTCTGCCACACTTCACAATTCCTGAGAAACACCTTGTGCGCTTGGTGCAGCTAAAAAACCTTCAGTGGCTGCCAACCAGATGCTGCCCGGACAAGGCTCCCCATTGCTTCATACCCAGTTGCTTGCTCTTTGTGCAGTCATCTATATGGCACATCTCACTGCATCATTATTAGCTAGACAAAATACATCATCCCTATAAACGGTGTTAGCAGCCCAGCTGATAAAGGAGGACAACAGCTTCAAACTGTATTTGCATGTATTTATTAAAAAAAAACTAAAAAAGGTAACATTTACTCCATAAAAGTAGCCTCTAAAAGACAAAGGGACTCACTCTTTGTCTAGCACAACGCAGATTTTATGCTACAGTTGCATGTAAGTGTTTGCTAATTTTCGATATGAAATAATGTCGCGCCTTGAGATCCTTAAATTATCTTGAGTTTTAAATGTAACGAAGGAACCTTTTCACATGTCTAATTACCATACAAATCAGTTATCCCAAAAAATATGGCCTAGGCTCCGATTTTAAATATAGGTTTGGGAGCCTTCAGCGACCGCCATCAACATATTTCTATAGTCGCATTATTTCATAAGTCCTTCTACTGCGTTCGCTCAATTTAACCCCTTCTGTCAGACGCCGATGGTGGTACGGAGTTAATCACTTTTCTTTTCTCATGACTGTCGGCCCCATAATTACTTCTGGACCAGGGATTGTTGCAGAGAAGACGTCCTTAAAAGCTTTGTGTTTGTGCTGAAGGTCTACTCTGTTGATTAATAAGCGTTTCATAATTGGTGGTGCTTTTAATACCATCTAGGTCTGATGCCGTTAATGAAATCTAAATGCCCGAGTTAATGATGTGGCCAGAAGACACTCTGGGCAACTGGTAGCTGTAGAGAATGGGGGGGTGCACGCATGATCTCACTCACGAGCTGGGTTCTCCTCTCCCACTCAGTCATGTGCCAACAAAAGCTATTAAGTGCTGGCACAGCGATCTACAGCGATGGACCACTAAAAAGAGGTGCTGTGACCTCCAATATCAGCATTATGGAACTTAACCTTATTGCTGCCAAAATGGTTACAATCTTTTATAGCAATGTTAACCATTGTCAAATCTGCGGCCCCGGATTTATACATTATAAATGGTTTAGAGTTTAAAAAAAGATGCTACTTTTTGCATACAGTAGTCAGTACACAGCTGGCAAACAGGAGAACTAGTTTTACAACTCCATTGTCCGTTTTGTATACTGCTCACTGTATCTTGATTTATAATTCTATGCAAAAGTCTTTGCATATCTGTTCTATCTTGTATTTATATATTGCCAAATAAATAGGAGCGGATCCCAAACAGACAAAAGTAGAAAAACCAGTGTGAATCAGAATACTGGCAGGATAGACACAGGACCCTGAATGATCTTTGTGCTAAAAAAAAACACCAAAGTCATCGAAGACCTTGAACCTAAACAGAACCATGTTCTGTACATCTTGGATCTTGAGCTTCAGTACTTGCTTTTATGATAACAACTTTGAACCATAACAATAATTTTATGAAATTTAAAAAAGAATATTTTCCTGTTTTAGTCATTTGGATGAAGTTCTATAGGGTCAAGTCAGCAGTCACCGTTTTTGCAGGTGAAAAATAGAAATATTCACCAGTATCAACCAAAGGATGAGGGGAAGATTTGTGAGTGACTATGGAATGAATAAAGATTAAGCAATGAAAGGGGGTTTCACATGCACAGTAATTGAACCCTGTTCACCCCCTGCTTCAGGACTATAATGCTAGTTTGCTAAATTTATTTTATGTTTTTACCAAATTTTTTAAGGAAAAAAAAAAAAGAAATCTCTCATACTGATACTGAACACTGATCCAGTTTCAGTGTAGAATCAATGCAACAGATGTGCCCATGTCCTGTACTAGGAGATTTTGATTACCGTGTTAATACCAATTAAAGGAACATGTATCAATCTTAGGAAAGGGCAGGGAATGCTACCTGCTGGTAGGGAAAGTGGGCACCCGGGGACAAGGGTTAAGACTCCACATTATCTCCCTTAACGTATCTGACAGCACCCAGAATTACAGAAATCACAGAAGGAAAACACAATATCCTTAAAAAACTGCAGAGGGATTTTCCCTGTCACCTTGGATACTTTGTATCAGCCGACAGATTACTCCCCCAATCTGGTACAGCAGCAGATCTCCACACATCCTTCCAGCCTTGGCGTTCTTCAAGGGATTTGTAATTTACACCCCATAAATCCTGCCACTTCCCTTCCAATTTCAGCTATAAAACAATGTATTAACATTTTTCACAAAATATGACTCCTTCCAGTATCTCCACCTCTTCCTAGTATTTCCCCCAGTGACACTTGTTGGACCTCGGGGAGAGATGGACTTGTCTGCAGGAGTTTGGGACTGTTTGGATAAGCAGCTAATCCCTTGGGCAGCACTTGTCAGATTACTAATTAGCTAAATCGGATCGGCCTAAGAAGACCATGCGGTCAGTCTGACTTCAGATGAAGCAGGACAAAATGTAGCCAAATTTAACCCTTTCATGTATGGCAGGTATAACACTTTATCACAAGAAGCCGATATGAAGTTTATATTCTACTTGTGCAGGTGAAAGGACAGTGATAAGACTTGGGCCACATTCACACATTGCGTTTTTGTTGTGTTGTGAAAAGCATTTTAAATGCATCATGGCAAATGCATCTTATGAAAGCATATATTTTAAGCTAAAACGCAACATATGAACATATGAGCCTAAAATTTACTCGCACATGTTGCTTCCAATAATCTGGCACAGCTTCATGTTTAACTGGTGACAAAATATTAATCCCTGGAGAACCTAAAAGGACACCTACCACCAGGATGAAGGATTGTAAACCATGCACACTTAAATGCTGGTGTCTACCACTCTGGAAGAAACTGCACTTCTTTTAGCTTCTTCTTCCTTTGTTTTTAAGAAAAAAAAGTATTTAAAATTATGCAAATGAGCCAGAGGGGCTGGTTTACAATCCTTCATCCTGGTGGTAGATGTCCTTTAACCCCTTAAGGACGCAGCCATTTTGTAGCTTAAGGCTCAGCCCGATTTTTTGGATTCTGACTTGCGTCTCTTTATACGGTTATAACTTTTGAACACTGTTACTTATCAAAGCGATTCTGAGATTGTTTTTTCCCCACATGTTGTACTTCATTTTAGTGGTAAATTTTGGCAGATAAGTTTTGCATTTATTTACAAAAAAAAAGAAAATATGATAAATTTTTGGAAAAATTTGCCATTTTCGAAATTCAAAATCATTGCGTTTTCAGGCAGATCGATTTACCACCTAAATAAGTTGCTGAATAACATTTCCCATTTGTCTACTTTACATTTTCACAATTTCTGAAATGTCTGGATAATTTATTTTGATGTCACGCGGCTTGCAAATAGAATATCGCTTTTCCGGATTTTCAGAATTGAGTATTTTGGGGATAAATACAGTTTGGAATGAAATTTTACATATTTAGCATCAAAACCCCCTATATAACCAACCCATTTTCAAATCTGCACCCCTCAAGCTATCAGAAACAGCTTTTACGAAGATTGTTAACCCCTTGAGATCTTCATAGTAATTGAATCAAAATGGAGGTGAAATTTAGAATGGTCATATTGTTCCCTTATACGTTCATTTAGCCCTAAAATTTACACATTTCCAAAAGATAAAAAGAGAAAACCCACCATACAATTTGTTCTGCAATTTCTCCTGAGTACAAAGACCCCCCACATGTGGCTGTGACTTGTGTTATGGGGGCACAGCGAGGTGCAGAAGGGAAGGAGGGCGCTGCAGCTGCCAGGATTTTAGTTTCCTCATTGGCCCCTTTTGAAGGCTATAAAATTTTCGCTTTTTCGTTATTGGGGCCATGTGATGCCATTTTTTTTGCGGGACGAGATGCTTTTTCCAATGTTACCATTTTGGGGTTTGTATCACCTATTGTTGAAAATTTAGGAACGTTTTTTGAGGACAGGAGTAGAAAAGCATCAATTCTGTACTGGATTTTTTACTTCTTTTTTTTTTGGTGTTCACCGTATAGACTAATAATCATGTTATCTTTATTCTATGGGTTGATTCGATTACGGGGATACCAGACATGAATATATTTTCTTACGTTTTACTAAATTTGTCAAACAAAACCCTAATGTGGGGAAAAATCTATCATTTATGTATTGCCGTCTTCCAAGTGGCATAACTTTGTTACTTTTTTGGCTACGGAGCTGGTTGATGGCTTGTTTTTTGCGGGACATGTTGTACTTTGCACCAGTATCATGTCGCAGTACATATGGTTTTTTGATCACATTTTATAGCATTTTTTGTGGGATTGAAAAGGTAAAAATCATAATTTTTGGAGGGTTTATCGTGCGGGTTCAATAATGATTTACTTTTATTCTACGGGTTGTTACGGACGCGGTGATACTATATATGTGGGGTTTGTGTTATGATTTAGACTTTTTTTTGAGTTATATGTCTCTTTATATGTTTTGGGGGTTTGGGGCATTTTTAGTGATTTATGACTTTATTTTTTTTATTGAATAACTTTTTTTTTTACTTTTTCACTTTTATACCATGGGACATGAAGAAGCAATCATCTGATTGCTTCTTCATGATAATATTCTGCAATACTCATGTATTGCAGAGTATTATCAGTGTCAGCCTATACACTTGCATAGGCTGGCACTGTGCCAGTAAGATGACGTCACAGACGCCATCTTACTGGCAATTCTTGCAGGTAACTCTGGGGTCCAGATCGGACCCCAGAGTTACTATAGCAACGATCGGCGGACCCCGAAAACGGTTCGGGGGGGCCGATCGTGGGGGAAAGATCCCCCAGATACATGTTAGATGCCGCGGTCGCGCTGACCGCGGCATTTAACGGGTTAAGCACCCGCGATCGGAGACAACTCCGATCGCGGGTGTTACACTGGGGTGCCGGCTATCAGTCACAGCCGGCACCCCGTCTTTCCCGATGCCGGTTCGGCTCAGATCTTGAGCTGAACCGGCATCAGCTCAGCGTCCGATATATCGGACGCTGAGCGTTAAGAGGTTAAGTGCAATTTATGAAGGCATAAAACCAAAAAGCCTTATATCTACAAATATTGGAACAGATTAATCATTAAGGAGATACTGTATCCCTTGAGTGTGTGTGAAGCTGTTCTGATGCAGTTTGATGGTCAGATTTGTTATAGTGGTTTAGAAAGCTTGATAAACATATTTCTATTTCCACACACATGAGGGGGGATTTATCAGAAAACTTGCGTACACGGATGGCGCACTGCTATTTGCCCCCTTATGCCATCTCCATGGCAAGTGGGCATGAAGGGGGTCATGACCGGTGGTAGAGTGGGTCAGCATAGGGTGTTCCTGCTCTGCATCTGTGGACTGCCTCTAGCTAGGCCAGGAACTGGTGTAGAACTGCCCAGGAGTGCAGCTCCCGACAGATATATCAAGTCCGTGAGGGGTGGAGGGTGTGTGATATGTGATATATGTCTGCAGTGGAACTGTAACAATCACAACCCTAAATTTTTTCCTGCACCACTGGGGAACTGGAATGGATTTGTGGCCAAAATTAACTTCATAAATGTCTGCACCACATCTGGAGTAAGCAAATCTGTGGGAAATCACTTTAAATACAAAATGATGCACCCCGTTTCTAAAATCCTGTGGTCATGCTTGGGGTCAAGGGACATATTCACAATACTACATGTTTGATGCATGTATTTTTCCACATATTTGTAGAGAAAACTGGTAAGTGCATTCTAGCTCCTCATAGACTGTAAGCTCTTGCACGCAGGTCCCTCACTCCTATTGTTCCATATAATTGTTTGTTGTACATATGTTTGTACTCTGTAATGTAATATTAGATTTGCATATGTCCCCTAGGATTTGATGGCGATATATATAAATAAAGATGATTATTGTTGAATGTAGGACCAAAGTTTGACCAGTTGAATGAGCCCCAGGTCTGTTTGCTCTACATATAAGTGAGAGAAAGAAGCAACCCATCAACATGTGACTGGATGTCGGCATCAAACTGCCAGGCGAGAAGGAGTGGCATAATATTTATTATCTACGCTGAAAAGTAATTAATAGTTGAGGAAAGAGGAATTTAACCCAACCCAGGCAATAAATGCTAGTTAATGCCAAACTTGAATTGCAGATTTTTTTTTTTTACATTTAAATTGATCAAAGTACACAATCATAAATATATAAAAAAATGAGTCCACTGTGTGGTTTTGCATGGGTTCACCTGGAAATTTACATAATGTGATATAATGGAAACTTGGTCAAATTATCAGGCACCCAGGCAAACAAGTTGAACTTGTTCTTTTTTTTAAATTAAACATAACACAATGATTAGTTTACCAGGTTTCTTAATATACTGTATACATCATAATATTAGACAAAGGACAGGTTGGAATCCTGCCGACATATCCAGTTTTTATAATTAGGGCTGCCGTATAGTATTTGCAGGAATGTCAGTCTTGTAATGTCCACCAGCATTATAAGAATTTTGGGACAATTATATTAGTTAGGCCAAGCTATGGTGCATTCCTCAACAACAAGAAGCTATACTCAAAAGAGTTAACTGCAAATATGAATGTACAAACATCACAGTTAAATACAAATGTGCCCATATAGAACACAGTATTACAGCTTAGCACAACCACAATCATAGCAGATTAGTTGTCACAATCAACATGGTCTGTGGGCACAATGTTTAAGAGCAAGAGGAAGATCTTTCAATGGAAAATATAATTTCAAAGTTTGGTTATTGATCCAAATTCTTATTCTTGGCTTAGGAGTCCACTGGGTGGTTCTACTCAGTGACTGACAATAATTGGTAGTCCCTGATTATTGCTACAATCACACCACCATGGTTGTTCCATGAATCACATATAACTATCATTGTATTTCACTATGATACTCGGAGTCTGGTCCTCAGAAATGTGTCCGGTTCTATGAAATCCAAGCGGTGCAAGGTCCAGGATTCACGGACCGACCACGGTGGTATGCTCGTAGTCCAAGGCAAGTTGCCCACTTTGGTCCGAGAAAAAATCTCAAATGCGATGACGGGATTTCTGGGATCAAACTTCCTATCACTGGCCTGAACTAACATGTTGAGTTCAGTCCAGTGATATGAGGTTTGTTCTTGAAAATCCAGGGCACGGAACATTTTCCTTGGACCGAATTTGTTTCTGGGCAACCGGCCTAAAACTGTTAATCCCAGAATGAACTGACTGAGATTAGAATACATGAGATTTTACTCACCCTTTTCCTTAAAAATCTAAATCCATACAAAGCTCCTCTGGCCACTCAAAGATTAAAAGAAATCATAACATTATCAATCACATAGAAAAGAAAATATTTCCTTCATATAACTTCAATGTGTAGATTACAATCCTTTAATATCTTACAAATGTGTACTATGTGGAAATGTATATGGGAATATAACAACCCCAATGAATAGGTTGCTGATATTTAAATGTAACTCGATCTGTAAGTGGCATCTTATAGAGCAGGAGGATCTGAGATGTCAAGAAGGTGGTCCTGTCCCGTCAGACAGTCTCCCCTCCATGGCTTTATATACAGGGATAGCTTCCCAGACCTTTTAATGTAGAAAGAGAAGACAACTTATACAGAAATTTTCCCACAGTGCTATATATCAGCTCAGCTCAGCCTTATCTATAACATCCTGCTTGCAGACTGCATTTCATTCTGCATGTGAAAGGTACTGTAAAATCCAATATTTTAACTATGATTAAGCATAATTTAATACTAGTAATGGCACCAAAATCTAGGATGAAAGTGGAGGTCAGATAATTCTTAGGTGGATAGATGAACTCTTGTTACCCCTAGGACTACAAAGGAGTATTAGATGGCAGAGGCTGCAGCCAGGGGATCCTACTGCTGGCATCCTCCTCGGAGTAGGGAGACACTTAGCGAGATCCTATGAGGTGATTTCTCTGGTCTCTGCTCCTGGACTTGACATTCAGCAAACCACATCCTCTGTTATTGTGTCTCCTTTTTATCTGTTTGGCTGTTGGCAGCCAGTGAGTGCACAGCTGACAACGCTTCAGTGGAGCCCTGAAGGATGGACTTACAACTGTCCAGTCCATTTACACATGAAGGTCAATGATCCAGCGCAGGCCCAGGAACACAGGAGACGCACTAAATAAAAAGCCTGCAGCTAATGCAGTGAGAGCAGCCTTACACATTGCAAGGCCCCAGAGCTCTTCTCAACCTGCCCTTCACGCTCTCGGCTGCCACTTTTGGAGGTCTGCTCTCCCATGCGTTCCTGGAGAGTTAACCAGTCCATATGGTAGCCAATATGTTAACAATATGGATGAGCTATTCGTCAGGTCCAGAGCAGATGGATGTGACATATCAACCCTTATCCCTGACATGCTCTAACTTCCTGCCGCTAGCCAGGACAACACCGGAAGCCGTGACCGCAGGGCCTGCTGACTAGGCAGACGCAGAACTGCACGCGTCTGTCTGTCATTTACACACTCAAAGACTGATCTAACACATGGTAACATGAAATTTCCCGAAAGGGATGAATAAAGTATTATTATTATTCACTCAGGGGTTAAAAACTTTTTGCTATGTATTTTAAATCCAGCCAGTGACAATAAATTGAGAATATGAGAAATTAGCACCCTACAATCAGAAATAACTACGATAATTCACCATATTCTTGTTGTCAAATTCCGCAGCAGAAATGACAGAATTTCCCCCCACGTCTAGGAACATGTTATGAAACTTGTCCGAATGACAGGTGAACATTATACACGTTCTGCACAGGAAAACAGCTGTACCGGCCGTCACCAAAAATTCATGGCTATTGATTTCTATGTATTTCTTTTAGACGTGCAAACTGCAGCTCGGCTTTCATTCATAATTCATAATCTGGCTATAATTTCTAGAAATGAGGCGTAATATGAAGAGATTACTGACTGACAGCTGCAGCATGTCAGCTCGGCGCTGCTTATCTGCATAGTCATGTTTGTGTGTCGTCTCCAGCTTTGGCTTTAAATACAAGCAAACGATGTCCCAGCGGGAGCCTCATTAAACTGACCCCCAAGTTCCCCAACTTCAAAACCAAAGGTCATATTGGATGAATCCATTTTTAATGAATGAACTGGCTGGTGTGCACATCTAGGCTTATAGACGTCTTGTGTTTCTAGCTGAGGCCCCTCAGATGTGTTTTCTTTTACTTACTGACCCCCCTTAGGTGAAAAGGCAGCAGATGGCATGTACCTGTTGGCTGTTCTGCATCTGCCTACATGTAAGCAATAAGCTGGATAATGGTGTTTTGTGTTAACGACAAAATATTTGCGTGCCATTTTCTAATAGTCTAAAGTACTAAATGAATACCTGTTCCTTACATCTAGTATGAATTTAAAGAGGATCCGTCTGTCCTTATGACGTGTCTGTTCTGTTTTCCATAGAACATCACAATAACAATCCTGGTCATTTGTCCATCCACTGCCCGTTGTTCTTTTTGGAAATATATGAATATATTGATAACTCAAAGATACTATACCCTTTGTGAACAACATGGTTCTGTCAAGAAAAATCTGAGCATTTAAAGAGAAACCGTTATCGGTTTTGATCATAATAAACTGCTGACTGTGCTAGGTATAGGCCCTGGAGAGCTGCAGAAGCACACCTTTATGTGTGTAGTAAGTAGCTGCAGGACTGTGAAAAGTGAATGTTTGATCCAGGTTTGCAGCTCTCGCAAGTGCTCTTAGTGGAAGCAGCACAGGGCAAAGAGCAGAAAGCTCTTCAGGGTGAATGATCCATACAGAGCCCTTTCAAGATTTGCAAAGCTTAATTAAAACTTATAGGGGTATTCCAGGAATAGGCATAATTCATATACAAATGGGTCCTTAAAATATAAAGCTTAAAATATAAGCTTATATGTTATTAAAAATGTAGCTCCCCTTAGCAAAAAAATGCTACTGACATACACTGTAATGGAGAATTAAAATGCTACTGGCCCTTTAATCAGTCCCTTAAAGGGGTATTCCAGGAATCAGCATAATTTGTATACAAGTGGGCACTCAAAATATAAGATAATGTGTAATTAGTTGTTATTTAAAATTTTGCTCCCCTTAGCAGAAAAATGCTGGTGACATACACTGTAATGAAGAATTAAAATGCTACTGGCCCTTTAATTAGTCCGTTAATTTCCTCCGCGCGGTCCAGGACAGAAGATGGCTGCTGGTCACATGTCCACATCACATGTCCTGTACTTGCCTGGGCAGATCATGTGATCACCACTACGTTTGGCTGTAGTCGGTTGGTTGCACTGCATCCAGTATGGTCAGTGTTGTGGTGATGGCAGTTACACATCATTACTATGGTAACAAAGCAAGAAAACCTGTTAGATCATCACTGGGAGCAGAGCATAAAAGGTAGGAGGAGTTACTGAGAACTAAACGATCATGGAACTTGTAGTTTCCAGTGGCGACCATCTTAATGATAACTCCACCTACTTTAGAGAGGCCATAAATTTTGTAAATCATAAAATCAAATTATTTAAGCTCCGTTTTGTGACTAATGACATTGAGTATTGTTGTATTCATTTATTTATATCATCATGGGTTTTTGTGTCAGACGTTCATATTCCCGGAATACCCCTTTAATTTCCTCTGCGCGGTCCGTTGCTGAGCAGACACAGGACAGAAGATGGCCGCTGGTCACATGTACACATCACATGTCCTGCACCTGCCTGGGCAGGTCATGTGATCATCACTACGTTTGCCTGTAGTCGGTTGGTTGCAGTGCATCCAGTATGGCCAGTGTTTTGGTGATGGTAGTTACACTTCATTACTATGGTAACAGAGCAAGAAAACCTGTTAGATCATCACTGGGAGCAGAGCATAAGTGGTAGGAGGAGTTACTGAGAACTAAAGGGTCCTGGGACTCGTAGTTTCCAGTGGCGGCCATCTTGGTGATAACTCTGCATACTTTAGAGAGGCCATAAAATGTTGTGAATCATAAAATCAAACTATTTAAGCTCCATTTTATGACTAATTACATTGAGATTTGTTACTTTCATTTTTTTTTTTGGATCAGACGTTCATATTCCTGGATACCCCTTTAACTTTTCACTGTCCAGTCGCTAGGACACTCCACTCTAACACGGTCTGAAGCTTTGTATGGCCAAAACTGGTCACCAATTTCCTTTAAGGGGGTCACCATAATCCAGGCGGGTGTGAACAAACCCCTTTCCCTTTTGAAGCTAGAACAATTTAAATTTACCAGGAAATTCCAGGACAATCCAAGCAAAATGTACACATGGTATGACACTGTGAGCACTGAGTTCTAAAAAAATGTTTCCAAAGTGTTGTGTTATTTGGAATAATTACTTGAGAGTGGCACTTATCAAAATAAATGTAAACAGTGTCATATTTTAAGTTTCATCATGATTCTACACATTGCAATGGGATCTAGCCATGTTAGTCATATGATTATGGATGTTTTAAAACCAGTATAACCAATATTACCAGATGATTTCTATTCAGAAGTGTAGAAAACAGCCCATTATGACCTCCAAAGGGAATTGCAGACATAGGGATAGCCAAATACATTTCTGCATGGAGGTCAACTTGGACTTTTGAAAAGTGACATCACTTGAGCATAATTGACAAGTAGTGACATCACTGTCACTTTACTACAGAATATAATAAGAAAAAATATCTCTGAGTCTTCTCCCTTTATGTTATTATAGATAAATTCATTGACTTACCCTAAAAATTTATAGTACGTAACACAATATTATTATTATGGTTATTAGATTAGAACAAATATAGCTAAAATACTAAAGCATGACATATATGTATAATCATATAAAGTATAATAAATAATTGCCATTGTAGGATTGTCCGGGAATAAGGACTTGTGGATGGCAGTCAGGATGGGAGGGAGTGCGGTGGTCAGAGCGAACTCTAAAGGAAGTTCTATTAGATTTTATACTTACAAATGGATAGATTATCAGATGTGACTGCGGCGGAGAGCTAATGTCTTAGTGATTGCCTATCAATGTGATTTACTGGACTGCTACGTAAAAAGGTCTTAGATTCTAGAAATGCTGACAGTCACACTTTACTGCAAACCATGGGAGAAGATAAAGACATCAGAAGGAATTTTTAAATAAACATAATGTGATGTTTCTGCTTATAAAGAATCCAGCATTATGCAGAATGAAAAAGATATAATGTGGAAAGTTGCTACTGAAAGATACTTGTAAAGCAGATTTCCTGTTGGGGGCGCTCCTCCCGGTGATGCTTACCTGCTGTAATTCATCTTTGGAATTGTCTGCTTTTTAGTTTTGTTCTAGTTTGCTGAACAAGTAGAGCAGAGTGTGCAGCTGCCCCTATGCTTTATACTGCAGATCTGCTTGTAGAGGTTGGCAACCATATATAAACCCAGCGAAATGATATCAGAGCTAGCTTACACTACACAAAAAATTAACCTTAATAAACAGTAAGGAAAAAACTTCTGCATGGCAACTTGAAGAACAACAAGAAATGTATTAGTTATATAAAAATATGGCTACCATTATAACCCCCACATGGATTGTCACCTAGCTCTGCTAATCTCCAGGAAGATATCCGTTCTATTATGAAAGAATTAGAAACAGATGTACCGTATATACTCGAGTATAAGCCGACCCGAGTATAAGCCGAGGCCCCTAATTTTACCACAAAAAAACTGGGAAAACCTATTGACTCGAGTATAAGCCGAGGGTGGGAAATGCATTGGTCACAGCCCCCCCAAGTATATAGCCACCAAGCCCCCAGTAGTATATAGACAGCAGCCCCTTGTAGTATATAGCTGCCAGCCAGCCCCCAGTAGTACATAGCCTGCCAGCCGCTGCCCCGGTATAGTGTGCCAGCCCCTGCCCCAATATATAGCCTGTCAGCCCCTGCCCCCTATATGTAGCCTGTCAGCCCCTGCCCCAATATGTAGCCTGTCAGCCCCTGCCCCAATATGTAGCCTGTCAGCCCCTGCCCCAATTTGTAGCCTTTAACCCCCTGCCCCAATTTGTAGCCTTTAACCCCCTGCCCCAATTTGTAGCCTTTAACCCCCTGCCCCAATTTGTAGCCTTTAACCCCCTGCCCCAATTTGTAGCCACCAGCCCCTGTGCCCTCTTAAAGAGCCGGATCCCCGGCCCGTTATGGAGCCGGACAGTTAATTTAAAAAAATTAAAAATCTAAACTCACCTTTTCGGCGGCCGCGCGAGTCTTCTATGCGATCCCTCTGGCTGCGGCGCCAGGTGCGTGTGGCGCGCAGCTCTGACGTCAGCCGCAGCGCTGACATCACAGTGTGTGCCGGCTGCCGGCACACACAATACGACGGCGGGCTGAAGTCAGTGACTCGGACCTGGTGCCGCAGCCAGAGGGATCGCATAGAAGACTCGCGCGGCCGCTGAAAAGGTGAGTTTTGATTTTTTTTTTTTAGTCTTTTTTTTTTTTTTAGCTTTTTGACTCGAGTATAAGCCGAGTTAGTGTTTTTCAGCACATTTTTTGTGCTGAAAAACTCGGCTTATACTCAAGTATATACGGTAACAATTAGGCATCTTTACAACTAAAGGTCCTAAGAAGGGTAGTGACCACCCCTATGGGAGCTGTAATGGTGGTCATAACTGACCTATTGTAATTTTAACAACTTGCTACGATTCAAGGACAGAGATGTTATTTGTAATTATAGGGTTAAAAATGGCTGATGTAAGCAGAATATTGGAAGAGACACTTAAGAAGTGCATCTGAATCTTGTAATGAGATCTTTAAAAATAATCTTACCTCGTACATGAAGTCCCGTTGCTGCGATGTCCATTCCAACTTCTTACTGCAAGCGTTACTAAAATGGCCTCTCTCAAATGAATTCCTATACAAAAGTTCAAAAGACACATTTACTTTTTGATGGTTTGGACAAATGTACATATTAAGAAATATCAGTCATGGGAGTATATAGTCTATATATATATATATATATATATATATATATATATTTATATATATAGTATGGGGAATATATCATTGTAGGTAGGTCGGTTTTATGGTGTATTAATGCCAATACCATAATATCACTTCTGCCGTAGTTTTTCACTGTACCTAACTTATTCAGATCTATTCAAGAGAATCCAAATGTTCAAGGCAGATTTATAAGATGCAACTTTGAAAAAGTTACACATTTAAAATTAAATTTCCCTCCAGTCCCCTCCACTAGTAAGAAATACGGAGAAACTGGTTGTACAAAAACGTTTTGACTTTTGTGTGACAAAAAAAGTCACAAATACATTGTAAACCTTAAAGGGAACCTGTCACCAGGAGACCCATTTTTGCTGTGTGACTAGGCAGTTGCCAAATGGGAGGGGCTGGAAATGAGCAGTTCCCCCCACCCTTGGGATTCAGCTACTCCATGTGACCTTTTCAAATACATGAAAACACCCATCATTAGGCTTAGCGACGCCCCCTGCTCCTCTACAGCCAATCCCGAGTGTGGGGAGTTATTCATATATTTGAAAAGGTCACATGTTTCCCAAGGGTGGGTGGGGGGTAACTGCAAAAGGCAACTGCCTAGTCACACAGCAGATGCTAATGAAAGGTACAATATAACATATCTTTTTTTATGTAAAACCTATTTTTTATACAAAAACACTTTGGCAGTGTATGCACTATGCTCTGTGGGGACTGGGAGAGTGCTAAAAATGGGTCTCCTGGTGACAGGTTCCCTTTAACACTTCATATGCCAGATTTATCAAACAGTCTAAGCCACTATGATAAATCTGACATGCCGAAAAGCTCCTAAGACACTCTAGAAAACTGGCAGAGGAATCCTGCCTAATCACAGATCTCCCCCACTGATTCCAGACTCTTTACCGAGGCAATCCAGAATTATACTTGTACTTTTACCACAACCTAATGCTATATGCACACAATCGTAGATTGCTCTCTGACCGCAAACAACAGGGCCATGGTCCGTTGTTTGCGGTCTATGTGTCATCCACTCAACCGCTAACCCCACTAAAGACTGTCTGAGCTACAAACACGGGCAGGATTAGGACCTACCATAAGATGTGGAAAGTACAGCTGTGTGCACTAGCCCATATAAATACATGTGCGCTAGCTGTTGGAACATTGACTATACAACATTTAAAAGCAACATTCATGGACATGTACATTAACAACTAGAAGGAGATACAGACTGACTAGGCTATCTCTATGAACATGAAGCCAGAGCATACAATAGAAAACGACTTGTACCAATAAGTAATGTGCCAAATGTGTTGTCCACATAAAGGGTTGAGCCTAAGTGATCTTTCTATTTTTTCTGTTCATAAAACCCAAGGAAACACCTATGAAACGGAAGCTAATGTCACTTCCACCTAATGCGAGCCGAGAACATAACTTTGGATAATTTGCTGTTGTGATTATCAGCTTGTCCGGAGGAGATTACGCCACGTCATTTTATGCAGAGTATAATCATGTTTTCCAGCTTTATACCTTGACAACAGTCAAAGTCCAGAACAGGCACGGTTTTCTAACAAGAAATGAGTAAAAATCTAAAACTTCTGGAAGTTGTCAGTATTCCTGTTGTGTGCATTAGAAAGCCCTGGAAGAGCTCTATTTGTGGAATTTACACAACACAATCGCACCAGCTGTCACGCTTCCTTTATACTGGAATACTGGAGGGTGACTGACTTATTTTTTATAAAAAAAATCTGGAGCTCGTTCTACAATTATTAATTTTGGGACAAAGCACAAAAGTTGAGGAAAAGCAGCTAATTGTTAAATAACAAAGGCTACTGTTAAGATCCATTTCAGATAGGGTGAGAGCCAAAAATGGAGCCAAATGTGTCAACACAGCTACCAAGAGACCTTGTGTCATTTTAAGCAAATATTGTGGCGTTTCCATGACAATCCCTGTTTTGAATATCCTTCTTGCTCACATTTTTAAAAAAAGGACCTTCCTGTTTGCTATTTAATAAGCAGATTTTTGTACGTTGGGTTGAAAGAAACTATACAGATGCATGTAAAACTATGCAACACTATATAAACAGGGACAACACATGATAAAATCTGCTTTTCTGATCAAAAGCGTTATAGTGACTGAAATATAGATTTATCTTGAACACTGCAGCATTACCAGTGTTAAGGATGAGGTTGAGCCACATTTCATTCAGAAGTTCAAAAACCCTGAAGAAACAAGAGGTAGGAAACACACAACAGGACATGTCAAACATAACATATGTTCAGGGCATGCATCTTAAAGGAAACCTGTCATCAGAAACTGGCCTAATAAACTAGTAGCAGTATGCTGTCTAGCAGCTTTATATCTTACAGATCATGTTTCTTTCCTAGCCCACCATGGTTACATCACCCACAAAATCTTCTTTGAAGTGAGGTTTGCATTGGTTGCATAAAGTCAAGGAGGCGGAGAGTTCAACAGTGAAGTCAAGCTCTCCCTGTCTCTGAACACCCCCTCCCGTGACTAACATCATGCACCTAACATCATGCACCAGACTTCAGAAGATCTGGTTAGTGATGTCTATGGGTGCAGGACCATCAATTACAGTGAAGAGGGCATTCTGTGATGGCGAAAGCTTGAATTCAGTGCTAACTCTCTGTCTCCTTGACTTTATACAACCAATTTACATCTCACTTCAAAGTTGATTTTCTGGATGATGTCACCACACCAGGCCATGAAAGAAACATGATCGGGAAGGTGTTCAGCTGCTTGATAACATACTGGTAGTTTATTAGGTATATTTCTGCTGACAGGTTCCCTTTAAGATGGTCAATAAAAGCGCAACTTGTGTCTATTATAAATATTACCATGTCCCAGGCTGATAGCTGTAATGCAAACAACTTAATCCCAAGTCAAAGTTAAAGTTACTCCCTTCAGTTAAAAACTGGAAATAAAATAGTATGCAGTTTACAGACTACATACGAGGTTTTGGCATGTTTATATTGATGGCAAGAGAAATAAGAAGACTCCTTGTGAAGATATTGCCATTAAAAGCCACTCATGGCGGCATGTGGAGCCACTGCAGGGTTCTGGGAAGTATGCAAATACATTTTCCAGGATGGGATAAGGAATCTCTGGTGGATACCTACTGCCTGAGCCTCACCACTCCTGATATTGGCTATACAGTGGGGGGCAATTTTTATTGGCATTTTTTATTGGCTTTGGGCGGCTGCCCCCTTAAAGGGAACCTGTCACCAGGAGACACATTTTTAGCACTCCCCCAGTCCCCACAGAGCATAGTACATACACTGCCAAAGTGTTTTTGTATTAAAAATTGGTTTTACAGAAAAAAATATATGTTATATTGTACCTTTGATTAGCATCTGCTGTGTGACTAGGCAACTGCCAAATGGGAGGGGCTGGAAATGAGCAGTTCCCCCCCACCCTTGGGGAACAGCTCCTCCATGTGACCTTTTCAAATATATGAAAACACCCATCACTTGGCTTAGCGACGCCCCCTGCTCCTCTACAGCCAATCCCGAGTGTGGGGAGTTATTAATATATTTGAAAAGGTCACATGTTTCCCAAGGGTGGGGAGGGAAACTGCTCCCCTATGTACACAGCCAGCCAACCCCCTTTAGTATATAGCCAGTCCGCATAAAAAATAAACTTACATTCTCACCTTCCGGCGTCCCCGATGCTTGTCGTGGCTTCCCGATGCTCGTTGCAGGTCTTCTTCGGTCTTCTTTCTGCTGTAATAGTCGGCAGAAACGCGTCCATACGATCTGCTGGCCAGCACATACTATGACGTCACCAGATAACATGGAAGCGGCTCTGCTGGCTGTTACAGCAAGAAGACAGAAGAGGACCCGCAACGAGCTTTGGGGACACCGGAAGGTGAGTATGTAAGTTAATATTTTCTATTGACTCATATATAAGCCGAGGTGACATATACCCGCCATATACTCAAGTATATACAGTATTATATGTCAGCACCACAATTTAGCTTCTTTTTTGTCACTCAATTTGGCAGCTCTTCAATCCCGACACTTTACCTGCACTAGTTTCCTGACACTTTTTTGCCACATAAGAGGACCAACAAAAAGCAAATTAACCAACTTCTTAACACCTTCATTCATGTGGTTTGTAATCTCTGACACTCATTAGTTCATCTTACAGTACGATAAAAAAATCAAGGCCATGTGGCACTTTATAAAATCAATATAAAATCCAATCAATATATGTTAATGTGTGAATTTGTATGTAAGTTGAAACTGTAATTGTAGATCCAGACAAAATTTTTTTTGTCCCAGTGACAATTGGAGTTTGAAATTTTTTTGCTGTAATGGGACCAAGGATTATCAATAAAGCTTCATTACAGACACCTTACAGCTGATTATTGCTGTCTGGGACTATAGTAAAGCACCCAGAGAGCTTCACCAGAGGTCACAGTGGGCAGAGAGGTCCGTCTTTAACTAAGTCGTGTGTCCTTTATTAGGGGACCGCCTGTATATAGTATACAAAGACTATGGACTCGGTACTTAGTCTCTGTTTCCTGAAAATATTTTATATGGAAGATCCTTTCATTTTACTGCATTAAACCAGATGTGATATGGTCCCTGGATCCTTGTTAACCATACACAAAGCCAAATTTGCAGATAATAGAGAAGGAACTAGGTCCGAATATTGTGCAAAACATGGAAATCATTTTTTAATAATAAACAAATAAAATATTTATGAGGCCCAAATTGCTGGACCAAATTTTTATTTCAGTCTGAATAAAGCAGTTTAATTATTACCACAATTAAATTCTTACTTGAGACATTTTCCCGCTAGAACTATGGTATTTTCAATGAAAATACTGCATACCGGGTAAGGGATGTGAAATATGGGCTTAGAGAGTGGTGAGACATCTGAGTGATTCTAGTCATACCAACGTGTTTCCTGCCCCTGCTCAGTGAAGGATGGTAGGTCAGCGTTAGGCAACCACTCTGGATGACTACAACTTTGGTGGTCGCAACGCAACAGTTCCATTAACATGGACTTATTCATATATTGCAGCATGGCCACCCAGAACGGTCATGGTGCGGTGAGACAAGGTGGGCTAACCACACTATCACTACAACAGACCTCAATGGGGGCCATGAGTAGGACTCGATCTGTGCGGCTAGCTCACGGCCCCCAAATACGGTTGTCTGAGCGTTTCTGTCAGTGGAAATCTGCAAAAAGCTCTGCATTAGATATTATGAAATTCATGCATTTTGAAGTTCTGGTTCCATCCAAAACACACTCTAACACTAAGCCTACAACTCGTATCATACAGTGAGTACATTATAAGCATATTGTCTAAAATAACATTTTATTTCCTAGCTGGTTACCAAGTACATGAAAGAGAGATTCCAAGTCTCAGGGTCACGGGTACCAGGGCACCACATTTTATGGCTTTCGTAGCGTCTCATGGCACTTAAAACTATTACTACATCACAATAAAAGATTTGAAAAGACTCATTCCATTCCTATCAATATAATAGTAATTCACTTCTTCAATAGATTTTTGAAACAAAATTGGCAGTGGACCTTGAATGCTGAAACGTGAATAAACAAATGAACAAAGACTTGAGAAGATCTGCACAAAGCATGAATGTTCCCTTCCCTCTTAGTACTACAGACCTGGACTGTCTTGCATGAGGCGGGATTGGGTGGAACAGAAATGCCAAACTGATTTCTCCCCATTTATTTACTATAAATACAGATTAGCAAAAATGAATGTTCTTTTTTATTATTCCCACACCCGGAGACACCTGTTCTCAGCCTTAAATAGTGCAGAAGGAATCTCAGCCATACTTGGGCAAGAGGGATATTTCTGAAACATGTATGGATAATGAACATTTTTAATAATATAAAATATACCAAGAACAAATTATACTATTAAAAGGCAAAAGTATGCATTTTAGGAGAAAAGCTGCCAATTTACCTAATCTAATGTCTAGAAAAAACAAGCTATAACACATCTTTCCACATTATAGTTTGTTCTGAACTACACATGCCTTACAATGATTCTGTCTATTATAGCAACACATTCTCCAACTCTGTGACATATGAGTACATCTCCCACATCAGAATACTTGTAGTGTAACCTTTTTTGTCTTGACTAAGGCAAATGTAATTATTATTTTAGGTCCACTAGGTTACTTGGACCCTAGGGGGCCTGATTGTTCTTAGCATATACTGCAATACTACTGTTTTGCAGTACAGTAGATAGGATTTCGCTACTGATCTCTAACCCCCTTTCCCAACACAATGTAGTAATAGTATGTTGAACACTGGGTAGAGGTTAAAAGTTATTTTTTTCATTTTAAGACAGTTTGTCTTTATTAAAGTCTGATAACCAGTCAGCTTTACTGTACAACATCAACAAAAATCAAACTCTTTAAAAGTTGTTGACACGCAAGTCACAATTACAAAAAAAAAAAAATGTAGCGAGAGTCAACAAATTTTTATTCTACCGTCTTGTTCTCACAAGACTACCGAAATACAGTTGTGTAGCCAGACAAAATACACAAATAAGTTTCGTCTGTTGCTTTTTTTCTGTGCCTCAGCTGATGTAAAAAGACCCGGGGTATTTATTATAGGTTGTCTCAGACACAAATACAGACAGACACACAGACCTTAATTTCTTTTATATTGTCAATAAATAACACAAGCATGTGAAACAAAACGTATTTTTAATCCACTGATTAAACATCCAGTAGGCTTGTGTGAATGAAGATTTAGACGTTTTAAAGTTTGTACGCATAGTAGAATATAACAGCTGTTTAACTAAAGGAATACATGTATATAAAGTGCCATATTACTGTAATAATGGGGATAACAATGACTATATTGAAATGAGCTTGAACTGCCCAATGCACTGTTCTGCAGCATCATGTGTTGTGTCCTCATGTTAAAGATGAGACAGATCACTAGCTGGAACCAAAGTGTTTGAGTTAAATTTTTTTATATATTTTCTGAAACCAATAAACTCAGCTGTTCCTTGTGTGGTTACAATTAAATAAAAATGATAGTCCATACACATCAGGACACAAAATGTCCGACTGTAGCATCTCCCAGAGAAAGCTTAATTAATATAAGTTAACGAAACAGTAATTATATTGTGAGAAATATAGAAATATGACATTCTAATTCTTACCTTAGCTTTGTAACTTTCACTGAAAACTGAGAAGGAAGTATTCCCTCTACTGAGTACACAAGTTCACGGCCATAAATTAGACAAGACTGCAAGTTCCTTCATTGTCATTGCCTCTCATAAATTGTTAAGCAATATTTAGTAGTTTTTAGTTGGGATTTTAATGTCACAAGGTGTTACCATTTTTATTTCAAAACTGTATGAAATCAAAATGGAAACGTTAGTTTCTACTAAAAAAAAAAACATTTCAAAGGATAGAAAATATCCCAAATAAAAAACAGTATTTTTCTGTTATTTTTTTTCTCTCTATCTTCGTCTGTCTGACTCCTAAGTCTCATAAGTGTTTGGAGGTTCTTAGTTGGTAAGACCTATACACACATTGACTTGCACACTGATTAAAAGGTCTGCTCCAAGATGGAACGCGGTTCCAGGTTATTTTTAATTCCTTGAAGTTCCCTCTTTAATTGTTAAGTCTAGATAATCTTTAAAACAAGGCCTGCTCTTAATTTCCCTCTGATGTTCGGTGTTCTGTTTTCGGTTGTGTGGTTATCACACCTCTGTTTTGCAGGTTTAAAAGCAGAAAGTTAATGCCCTTTCATTTCAGAGTGGCGGCATGTAAGGACTCATTCAGTAGACTACAGTGACAATGGAGAGACGTTGTATGTTCCCGGCCGCCTTCGTCTGTCAGCTCTCCAAGCAGCAGGGCCACACATGAAGTGCCTGTGGGAATCTGGCTGACGGACAGGCACACTCCATCCTGGAACTTTTAACGGGGTTTTCCCCAGGTGTAAATTTAAATCACTCATAAAGCAGTTCCTCTAACTGGATCCACAATTTCTACTTTATAAATAACATTTCTATAAAATGAATTGGGCTGCAGAACTTGAATGTGGAGAACCCTGTTAAAAAAAAACATCTGCCACCAGTTTTACGGTAAGGAAAGAAGAGGGCAATGATGGCTACAAAGAATGCAGGTTTTCTCACAAAGTATAAAAAATAAATATGCAATGACTTAAAGCCACTTATCATATCAAATAAACCCCATTTACAAAATCCACAAAACATACAACATGCAAACCTCCACTATGGGTATGGGACCTATAAAGACAGTACTGTTAAAAGTTAAAGATGCGCCTATAGAACTGAAGCTTGCACCCCCCGATCCCACACTTTGGGATGAAAATCTAGAACTAGAGCTGTTCAGCTATAATCCCTATTTATTAGTCAATATTAATTAGGAAGTTTTACATAGACTCTTTAATGTATGTATATTTTTAAATCAATCAATGTGCAATATAAGGATGCTATATAATACACTATCCGATCATAGAAAGTTAGGCCCTATCCTGAGGATAGGACCTGACATGCTGATCGGTGGGACCCCCATGGATCACTAGAAAGGGGTTATGTTGTACCCATGTTGCGCCTGTGATGACTGAAGCAGCCAATTGCACATGTGTTGGCTGCTCTGTTTATCTTTACAGTGCTGACAGAGATAACTAAGTGCTGTACTCGGCAATCTCCATCAGCACCATAGAGATGAATAGAACAGCCAGCACAAATGCTGCTCTCCTTATCTCGAGCTACATCGGGGACACAACTGATCCCCATTCTCGTGATAAGTGGGGGCCCCATCACTGAGACTATCCCCTATCCTTTGGACCCCTATCCTTAGGATACAACCTAACTTGCTATTTCTGGATAACCCCTTTGCTAACACCTTTAATAGAAAGGGCACAAATTTATAGATATGCTGGGAAAGAGATACAGCATATGGATTTGGGACCTGTAAGTATCATGCCTCCAGGTGAACTTTAACAGCTTGTCACAACACTTGTAACTACTATTCATTTATTGTTGCAGACTGTCAATGAGAATAACCTCCTTGAGTACTATTAAGAGTTAAAAACGATGGTTACTCCTTCTTAAAATGTAGCTAGCTGGAACACACTTTTATATTATTTTCCTTATTGACAACTACTAAGTTCAACATGAACAATAAATCCACAGTCCCTATTAAGATGGAAAATAATTACAAAAAAAAGACTAAATTGGGATTTTTTTCTATAGATATGAAGATGTTCTTTTTAAAGTGGGATGTAGCAGAAACCTAGAAACCTATGCTGTGACAGCATGATCCTTCATAGTGCAACCACTGAATATTATCCCAAAATTCATGTAAGTGTCTAAGTGGCAAGAGGAATGTTTCCATTAGAATACTCAATATGAAAGACAGAGACATCTCAAATACAAGATATGCGTTCCCATATCAGAAGCATGAAGACATATCTGCTTGTCCCTTCCAAATCAATACTACAGAATGGAAGTCAGGCAGTAAACATGGCAGCAGAAGAAAATCAATGAGCCCTGGCAGATCGGATCCCTTTAACTTCCAGGGATCAGTAACTCTAAGAGAAATCAATCCTTAGGCTGCTAAGTAGCCATAGAGATGCCTGTAGAGACACGGAATATAGCAATAGCTCAGCCTCAAAAGGAAAAAAACAAAGTTACATTTTCAAAACTTTGGATATTTTAAATAAATGTAGAGCTAAACAAATGCTCTAAGAAATAAAAACTGATGGAATCTCCTTATGAAGTCATCAATGTTAAATAGGTGGGAAACTGATTTTTGGGAATCCTACTCATCTGCACAATGAGAGGGTCACGTCCCCCCATTGGCTTACATTGTCCCTAAGGCTTGTCAACAGGTTCTGCTGAATCTGGTGCTCCAGTCTTAGACAATTTGCCAAAGAACCTATTTTTTAAATATTCTGTTGGGGGATTCTACGGGGGAGTCCTACATTCAAAGCGGCTACAAAAATAAACCATTTCCCACTCTGGCAGGTACATAAAAATACATTGATTTTTAATAAATATCATGTAATACTTCAATTCTCTAGTGGTGGGATTGTGGTAAAGTGGAGTACTTGCTACTAGATTCACTACTCACTGTATGTCCCACCAGTAGACCCTTCTAACAAAAAGGAATTGTTCAATGCAGACAACCTATCTTTTTTGGAATAATGGAAGAATTATTGTTCATCAATAAGTCCACATAAAAAGAAAACCTATAGAATTTTCCCACACAAAGTCCTAGGATTTGCACGAACGGCTTCATTCTTTCCCAGCATTCAATGTGTTCCAACCAGTTATTGCAACAACAATTCTGAATTGAAACCATATTAACCAGAATAAAAATACATTAATCAAATTACCTAAGCTTCTAATAGCAAAGAACAGATTCCAACATTATGAGTGTAATTAGGTGTGTCTGATCAGTAGCAGATCTGTGCCAGTGAAACCACCTAAAAGAAAAGATTAGTGAATGTATTCGAACATCATGGCAATTCCTATAACTTTTATCATTCGATGGTCATAAGTTGCATATGTTGCCATTTGAAATAAACCTATATATAGGGAACCTGTCAGAAGTAATTGACAGAATAAACTACTACCATTATGTTGTAGCTTAACACCTTCCATTTCATTCAATGGTCATAAGTTGCATATGTTACCGTTTGATATAAACCTATATATAGGGAACCTGTCAGAAGTAATTGACAGAATAAACTACTATCAATATGTTGTAGCTTAACACCTTCCATTTCATTCGATGGTCATAAAATGCATATGTTGCTATTTGATATAAACCTATATATAAGGAACCTGTCAGAAGAAATTGACAGAATAAACCCCTATCATTTTGTTGTAGCTTAACATCTTCCATATAAGGTTTCTTTAATGACCTAGTTTGGGGGTATCATCCAGAAAGCCAACTTTGAAGTGGGATGGTTGTATAAAGTCAGAGAGGGGGAGAGTTCAGCACTAGAGATGAGCGAGCACTAAAATGCTCGGGTACTCGTTATTCGAGACGAACTTTTCCCGATGCTCGAGTGCTCGTCTCGAATAACGAACCCCATTGAAGTCAATGGGAGACTCGAGCATTTTTCAAGGGGACCAAGGCTCTGCACAGGGAAGCTTGGCCAAACACCTGGGAACCTCAGAAAAGGATGGAAACACCACGGAAATGGACAGGAAACAGCAGGGGCAGCATGCATGGATGCCTCTGAGGCTGCTTAATCGCACCATTATGCCAAAATTATGGGCAACAGCATGGCCATGACAGAGTGACAGAATGAAGCTAGATAGCATCTAAAACATGCAATAATTGACCCTGACACTATAGGGGACGGCATGCAGAGGCAGCGGCAGCAGGCTAGAGAGTGGCATGGCGACATACCCTAAATGGACTCAGGCTTCAAACCAATGGGTGGCAGAGAGGAACCAAAGGAGGTGAGCAAGAAGCGCTCAAATAATATCGGTACATGATAAAAGTTTGCCAGTATATTTTGTGGATTACACAGCAGGGTGGCGACAAAGTTAACATGGAAGCCATGAAAACAACCCAAAATTCTGCCTGACACAGCTCGTTTGATAAGGGGACCATGTATGGAGGCAGTGAACTAGTAGTAGATTAAAGGTGCTGCAGTTAAAACTATGTTAGTTGGATCTTGGCATGGAGTTGGCGCTCCGCTGCCAGGCGAGCTTTCGCCAATCCAAGCCCCTGTCTCTAGGCTACTCCCCAAACAGCACTTCTAAGAACCTTTTGTATAAGATCAAGTGTAGTAGCGTTCTTATAAGTTTAGGATATGGCGGGTGAGGCGAATGTAAACAGATGCGCAAGAAGCGCTGAAATAATATTGGTAAATGATAAAAGTTTATTAGTATATTTTGTGGATAACACAGCTGGGTGGCGACAAAGTTAACAACTTTGATGTGGAATCCATGAAAACAACCCAAATTTCTGCCTGACACACCTCGTTTGATAAAGGGACGATGTATGGAGGCAGCTATATGGACGACTTTTGGAGGTAGCAATGGAGACAACGTGTGGAGGCTGCTATGGAGACAATTTAATTTGGATAGTGCCTGTATGTGGCAGTCCCAAAAATTTTTCAAACCAGAGGAGCAGGTAGGTGGCCCTCCAGAAAAATAGAATAGATTGAGTGCCTGTATGTGGCAGTCCCAAAAAGTTTTCAAACCAGAGGAGCAGGTAGGTGGCCCTCCAGAAAAATTGAATAGATTGAGTGCCTGTATGTGGCAGTCCCAAAAAGTTTTCAAACCAGAGGAGCAGGTAGGTGGCCCCCCAGAAAAATTGAATAGATTGAGTGCCTGTATGTGGCAGTCCCAAAAAGTTTTCAAACCAGAGGAGCAGGTAGGTGGCCCTCCAGAAAAATTGAATAGATTGAGTGCCTGTATGTGGCAGTCCCAAAAAGTTTTCAAACCAGAGGAGCAGGTAGGTGGCCCTCCAGAAAAATTGAATAGATTGAGTGCCTGTATGTGGCAGTCCCAAAAAGTTTTCAAACCAGAGGAGCAGGTAGGTGGCCCTCCAGAAAAATAGAATAGATTGAGTGCCTGTATGTGGCAGTCCCAAAAAGTTTTCAAACCAGAGGAGCAGGTAGGTGGCCCTCCAGAAAAATGGAATCGATTGAGTGCCTGTATGTGGCAGTCCCAAAAAGTTTTCAAACCAGAGGAGCAGGTAGGTGGCCCTCCAGAAAAATAGAATAGATTGAGTGCCTGTATGTGGCAGTCCCAAAAAGTTTTCAAACCAGAGGAGCAGGTAGGTGGCCCTCCAGAAAAATTGAATAGATTGAGTGCCTGTATGTGGCAGTCCCAAAAAGTTTTCAAACCAGAGGAGCAGGTAGGTGGCCCTCCAGAAAAATAGAATAGATTGAGTGCCTGTATGTGGCAGTCCCAAAAAGTTTTCAAACCAGAGGAGCAGGTAGGTGGCCCTCCAGAAAAATGGAATCGATTGAGTGCCTGTATGTGGCAGTCCCAAAAAGTTTTCAAACCAGAGGAGCAGGTAGGTGGCCCTCCAGAAAAATAGAATAGATTGAGTGCCTGTATGTGGCACTCCCAAAAATTGTTTAAAACAGAGGAACGGGTCGGTGGCCCTCCAGAAAAATTGAACAGATTGAGTGCCTGTATGTGGCACTCCCAAAAATTGTTTAAAACAGAGGACCGGGTCGGTGGCCCTCCAGAAAAATTAAATGCATAAAGTACTATAGCAAGAGCCAGTGGGCCCTGTCAAAAAATAGCCAGTTTCCTCTGCTTTACTGTACAAAGAGGAGGAGAAGGAGGAAAATGAGGAGGAGGAGGAGTGGATCAATTATTCAGGTTGAGCTTCCTTCACCTGGTGGAGATTGGAAATTATGAGAAATCCAGGCTTTATTCATCTTAATAAGCGTCAGCCTGTCAGCGCTGTCAGTCGACAGGCGTGTACGCTTATCGGTGATGATGCCACCAGCTGCACTGAAAACCCGCTCGGACAAGACGCTAGCGGCAGGGCAGGCAAGAACCTCCAAGGCGTACAGCGCCAGTTCGTGCCACATGTCCAGCTTTGAAACCCAGTAGTTGTAGGGAGCTGTGTGATCATTTAGGACGATGGTATGGTCAGCTACGTACTCCCTCACCATCTTTCTGTAAAGATCAGCCCTACTCTGCCGAGACTGGGGACAGGTGACAGTGTCTTGCTGGGGTGACATAAAGCTGGCAAAAGCCTTGTAAAGCGTACCCTTGCCAGTGCTGGACAAGCTGCCTGCTCGCCTACTCTCCCTCGCTACTTGTCCCGCAGAACTACGCACTCTGCCGCTAGCGCTGTCAGAAGGGAAATACTGTTTCAGCTTGTGCACCAGGGCCTGCTGGTATTCATGCATTCTCACACTCCTTTCCTCTGCAGGGATGAGAGTGGAAAGATTTTGCTTGTACCGTGGGTCCAGGAGAGTGAACACCCAGTAATCGGTGCTGGAATAAATTCTTTGAACGCGAGGGTCACGGGATAGGCAGCCTAGCATGAAATCTGCCATATGCGCCAGAGTACCAACGCGTAAGAATTCACTCCCCTCACTGGCCTGACTGTCCATTTCCTCCTCCTCCAACTCCTCCAACTCCTCTTCTTCTGCCCATACACGCTGAACAGTAAAGGACTCAACAATGGTCCCCTCTTGTGTCTCGCCAACATTCTCCTCCTCTTCCTCCTCATCCTCCTCCACCTCCACCTCCTCCGATATGCGCTGAGAAACAGACCTAAGGGTGCTTTGGCTATCAACAAGGGAATCTTCTTCCCCCGTCTCTTGTGACGAGCGCAAAGCTTCCGACTTCATGCTGATCAGAGAGTTTTTCAACAGGCCAAGCAGCGGGATGGTGAGGCTGATGATGGCGGCATCGCCACTGACCATCTGTGTTGACTCCTCAAAGTTACTCAGCACCTGACAGATATCAGACATCCACGTCCACTCCTCATTGTAGACTTGAGGAAGCTGACTGACCTGACTACCAGTTCTGGTGGAAGTTGACATCTGGCAGTCTACAATGGCTCGGCGCTGCTGGTAAACTCTGGATAACATGGTCAGTGTTGAATTCCACCTCGTGGGCACGTCGCACAACAGTCGGTGAGCGGGCAGTTGGAGGCGGCGCTGCGCTGCCCTGAGAGTGGCAGCATCTGTGCTGGACTTCCTGAAATGCGCACAGATGCGGCGCACCTTCTTGAGCAAATCTGACAGATTGGGGTATGTCTTGAGGAAACGCTGAACTATCAGATTTAACACATGGGCCAGGCATGGCACATGTGTCAGTCTGCCGAGTTGCAGAGCCGCCACCAGGTTACGGCCGTTGTCACACACAACCATGCCTGGCTTCAGGTTCAGCGGTGCCAGCCACAGATCAGTCTGCGCCGTGATGCCCTGTAATAGCTCTTGGGCGGTGTGCCTTTTATCGCCTAGGCTCAGCAGTTTGAGCACCGCCTGCTGTCGCTTAGCAACGGCACTGCTGCTGTGCCTAGAGCTACCGACTGATGGCGCCGTGCCCACGGATGGTAGTTCGGAGGAGGAGGTGGAGGAGGGGTGGGAGGAGGAGGAGGCATAGTAGGCCTGAAACACCTGGACCGAGGTAGGCCCCGCAATCCTCGGCGTCGGCAGTATAAGACCAGCCCCAGGGTCAGACTCGGTCCCAGCCTCCACCAAGTTAACCCAATGTGCCGTCAGCGATATATAGTGGCCCTGCCCGGCAGCACTCGTCCACGTGTCCGTGGTCAGGTGGACCTTGTCAGAAACGGTGTTGGTCAGGGCACGGGTGATGTTGTCTGACACGTGCTGGTGCAGGGCTGGGACGGCACATCGGGAAAAGTAGTGGCGGCTGGGGACCGAATACCGAGGGGCGGCCGCCGCCATGAGGTTGCGAAAGGCCTCGGTCTCTACTAGCCTATAGGGCAGCATCTCCAAGCTAAGCAATCTGGAGATGTGCACATTAAGGGCTTGGGCGTGCGGGTGGGTTGCACTATATTTGCGTTTCCGCTCCAGCGTCTGGGGTATGGAGAGCTGAACGCTGGTGGATGCTGTGGAGGATCGTGGAGGCGACTATCAGCTGACACAGGGGAAGGAGCAGTGGTGTGCACGGCCGGAGGTGAACGGGCTTGTTGCCACTGAGTGGGGTGTTTAGCATTCATATGCCTGCGCATACTGGTGGTAGTTAAGCTAGTAGTGGTGGAACCCCTGCTGAGCCTGGTTTGGCAAATGTTGCACACCACAGTCCGTCGGTCATCCGGTGTTTCCTTAAAGAACCTCCAGACTTCTGAAGATCTAGCCCTCGCCGCAAGAGCCCTCGCCACGGGAGCTTCACTAGTTGACACATTTGGCGCTGATGCACCAGCTCTGGCCCTGCCTCTCCGTCTGGCCCCACCACTGCCTCTTCCAACCTGTTCTGGTCGAGGACTCTCCTCCGTCTCAGAAGCACTGTGTTCACCCGGCCTCTCAACCCAGCTTGGGTCTGTCACCTCATCATCCTCCGATCCCTCAGTCTGCTCCCCCCTCGGACTTCCTGCCCTGACAACAACTTCCCCACTGTCTGACAACCGTGTCTCCTCATCGTCGGACACCTCTTTACACACTTCCACTACGTCAAGAAGGTCATCATCACCCACAGACTGTGACTGTTGGAAAACCTGGGCATCGGAAAATTGCTCAGCAGCAACCGGACAAGTGGTTTGTGACTGTGGGAAGGGTCCAGAAAACAGTTCCTCAGAGTATGCCGGTTCAAATGCCAAATTTTCCTGGGAGGGGGCAGACTGGGGGGGAGGAGGCTGAGGTGCAGGAGCTGGAGGAGTGGCGATTTCGGTGACATGGGTGGACTGCGTGGAAGACTGACTGGTGGACAAATTGCTCGAAGCATTGTCAGCAATCCACGACATCACCTGTTCGCACTGTTCTGGCCTCAACAGTGCTCTACCACGAGTCCCAGTAACTTCAGACATGAACCTAGGGAGTGTAGCTCTGCGGCGTTCCCCTGCTCCCTCATAAGCAGGTGGTGTCTCACCCCGGCCAGGACCACGGCCTCTGACCCCTGCAGTAGTTGGACGCCCACGTCCCCGCCCTCGTCCTCTACCCCTAGCCCTCGGGTTAAACATTTTTAAAATGAGAGTTATAGCTTTAATTTTTTTTAACTTTTTTTGTGTTTTTTTTTTTTTTTTGTGTTTTTGAGTTTTTAAAACCAAACAATGCTATCCTATTGCTATGGCTATTTTCTAGCCAAGTATGAAAGCACACTACTATGCCAGATGAGATGACACCGAGTTATTAAACAAAATAAACGTAAAATAAAAAAGGACAAATGGCAGACTGTGCCTAATTGAAATCCAACCCCTACTAAATTTTCCCACTTCGGTCTTTGCAATGGATATGTGCGTCACTAAGCGCAAAACACAGCGGTCGCAAGTCTCACTACAAATTGCTGACAATTGGCTAGTAGATGCACTGCAGCAAGTACAGCCACCAGCAGATCAACCAGAAATCAAATATATAACGCTACTGTAGGCGTAAGCCGTTTGGATTCTCCTATGGCTATTTTCTAGCCAAGTATGAAAGCACACTACTATGCCAGATGAGATGACGCTGAGTTATTAAACAAAATAAACGTAAAATAAAAAAGGACAAATGGCAGACTGTGCCTAATTGAAATCCAACCCCTACTAAATTTTCCCACTTCGGTCTTTGCAATGGATATGTGCGTCACTAAGCGCAAAACACAGCGGTCGCAAGTCTCACTACAAATTGCTGACAATTGGCTAGTAGATGCACTGCAGCAAGTACAGCCACCAGCAGATCAACCAGAAATCAAATATATAACGCTACTGTAGGCGTAAGCCGTTTGGATTCTCCTATGGCTATTTTCTAGCCAAGTATGAAAGCACACTACTATGCCAGATGAGATGACGCTGAGTTATTAAACAAAATAAACGTAAAATAAAAAAGGACAAATGGCAGACTGTGCCTAATTGAAATCCAACCCCTACTAAATTTTCCCACTTCGGTCTTTGCAATGGATATGTGCGTCACTAAGCGCAAAACACAGCGGTCGCAAGTCTCACTACAAATTGCTCACAATTTGCTAGTAGATGCACTGCAGCAAGTACAGCCACCAGCAGATCAACCAGAAATCAAATATATAACGCTACTGTAGGCGTAAGCCGTTTGGATTCTCCTATGGCTATTTTCTAGCCAAGTATGAAAGCACACTACTATGCCAGATGAGATGACACTGAGTTATTAAACAAAATAAACGTAAAATAAAAAAGGAAAAATGGCAGACTGTGCCTAATTGAAATCCAACCCCTACTAAATTTTCCCACTTTGGTGTTTGAGGTGGATATGTGTGCCACTAAGAGCTAAACACAACGGTAGCAAGTCCCCCTGCTAATTCCTCACAAAATGGTACTAGATGCAAATAAAAAAAAAAAAAAGTAGAACGTTATTGTAGCCCTAAGAAGGGCTGTTGGGTTCTTGGAGAATCACTCCTGCCTAACAGTAAGCTAATAGAACACCCTAACGCTTTCCCTGACCAGCAGCAGCTCTCTCCCTAGCGGCATCCAGACACAGAATGATCCGAGCAGCGCGGGCAGCGGCTAGTCTATCCCAGGGTCACCTGATCTGGCCAGCCAACCACTGCTATCGACGTGTAAGGGTACCACGTCATGCTGGGTGGAGTGCAGAGTCTCCTGGCTTGTGATTGGCTCTGTTTCTGGCCGCCAAAAAGCAAAACGGCGGGAGCTGCCATTTTCTCGAGCGGGCGAAGTATTCGTCCGAGCAACGAGCAGTTTCGAGTACGCTAATGCTCGAACGAGCATCAAGCTCGGACGAGCATGTTCGCTCATCTCTATTCAGCACTAAAATCTAGCTCTCCCCCCCTTAGGATGCCCCAATGCAGTGATGGACATTGTGCACCAGACTTTAGGAGTGATGTTTACTGATGTTAATGGCTGCAGCAATTACTATGTAGGAAGCATTGTAAGTTAGGGAGAACTTGACTTCAGCACAAAGTTCTCTGCCTCCTTGACCTAATACAACAAACTTACATCTCACTTCAATGTAAATTTTCTGGTTGATGCCACAATGCTGGCCCATAAAAGGAACATGATCTGGAAGAGTGTTACGTTGCTTCACAACAAACTGAAGTTATCTATAAGGTCAATATTTGCTTAAAAGTTCCTTTTCAGTACACATTTAATGTACCAGCTTATTTTTAGAAATGTTGGGCTATCATAATTGGACTCATGTGACATGTGTGATTACTATGTGATTAAAAAAGTATAAGTCTATAGTAAAGAAGAATTATCCATCAGTCCACAAAAGTAGTTTTTTTTTAACAAAATCTGTGAGATTTACCATACACTAAGAGGAAATGACAATACTGCAAGCAGACATGGCGACTTTTACCTTACAAAGCCATAAAAATGGAAAAAAAATCCATAATAGGGACAATTCATGTGAAAGGGAAAAAAAATGCAATTTGATCTGCTGTGGCTTGAAAATGTTTTTCATTGCATTTTTCCATCCTGATGTCATCAGCTTTATCTCGGCACTGGGTACGCCCATGCAGGTATTTCTTGTACACAAACAGCGCAAACATACACACAATTAAAAAACTGGATTGGTAAATATTTAAATGAATAAAAGTTGGCATCTTTCTTTCTTCTGTATTTCAACATCATGTCTTCCCATTGGCTGCATATCCTTGTGTTTGTGCAGCGCTGGTCAGGTGTGCCTCCTGTTCAGAGCGTGGGTGTGTGTATTTGTGTTCACAGTATATTGTCGCTGTGTTGTGGCAGAAAGACAGTAGCCTTTTATTCAGCCAATTTTCCTTACAAAACTGTCTATGATCACAGCTGTATGCACAGACGTCAGAAACTAAGTAAAAATGTCTCTTATCATTATTCTATTGATTATTCTATTGATTAATTAAAGATTCGAAAAACAAAAAGAAGGAAATTTTTTTCGGACATGACAACCCTATAGTCTGGGAATGATGTCTGCTATTGCTGCGGAACAAGCACAGGGTTATATAGTGCCAATGCACAATCGTAGTTCTCCATCACAAATAACTGTATGAAATTAGCAAGTTACCACTCCAGATAGTATGGAATTGTATATTCAGTGGAGCCTTTGTATTAAGACTTGTACTTTGTGAACCAGTCTTAATGATTGGGGCACCCGACATGCAAAACTCCAGAATTACTAAGATGCCTTTACAGGGAGTCCGCGACTTACAGACGATTCCAAGTACAGACGGACCACTGGATACTGATAATTTACTGAACTTTATACCCAGGCTGCATAGATAACCATAACATAATACCGTATATACCCGAGTATAAGCCGACCCGAGTATAAGCTGAGACCCCTAATTTTACCACCAAAAACTGGGAAAAACTACTGACTCGAGTATAAGCCGAGGATGGGAAATGCATTGGTCAAACCCCCCCAGTAGTATACAGCCTGCCAGCCCCTAGTAGTATACAGCCTGCCAGCCCCCAGAAGAATACAGCAGCCCCTAGTAGTATACAGCAGCCCCCAGTAGTATACAGCAGCCCCCCTGTAGTATACAGCAAGCCCCTAGTAGTATACAGCAGCCCCCATGTAGTATACAGCAGCCCCCATGTAGTATACAGCAAGCCCCTAGTAGTATACAGCAGCCCCCCTGTAGTATACAGCAGCCCCCCTGTAGTATACAGCAGCCCCCCTGTAGTATACAGCAGCTCCCCTGTAGTATACAGCAAGCTCCTAGTAGTATACAGCAGCCCCTAGTAGTATACAGCAGCCCCTAGAAGTATACAGCAGCCCCCAGTAGTATACAGCAGCCCCCAGTAGTATACAGCAGCCCCCCTGTAGTATACAGCAGCCCCCATGTAGTATACAGCAGCCCCTAGTAGTATACAGCCTGCCCCTAGTAGTATACAGCCTGTCCCTAGTAGTATACAGCCTGCCCCTAGTAGTATACAGCCTGCCCCTAGTAGTATACAGCCTGTCCCTAGTAGTATACAGCCTGCCCCTAGTAGTATACAGCCTGCCCCTAGTAGTATACAGCCTGCCCCCACGGCCCTTAAAAAAATAAACTTAAATACTCACCCTCCGATGTCAGCGCGGCTCCCCGATGTCGGCGCGACTTACCGATGTCCCCGATGTCAGCGCTTCCCGTCTTCTTTCTTCTCCGCAGCTCCTCTTCACTCTTCCCGCGGCCATGTTTTCTTCTAGCAGGCGCATACTATGACGCGGCCGCTGCTGACGTCATAGTATGCGCGGCCATGAAGAAAACATGGCCGCGTCGATGATAGAAGAAAGAAGAAAGAAGAGGAGCCACGGAGAAGAAAGAAGACGGGACGCGCTGACATCGGTAAGTCGCGCCGACATCGGGGAGCCGCGCTGACATCGGAGGGTGAGTATTTAATTTTATTTTTTTAAGTGGGTAATTTTTTGGGGGTAATAGATTCGTGTATAAGCCGAGGGGACGTTTTTCAGCACATTTTTTGTGCTGAAAAACTCGGCTTATACACGAGTATATACGGTAGTTATGAAAGGTGATCAAATGCAATTGTCACAGGGAGAAAAAAAAGAGGTTTTCTGGAGTTACACTTACAAAATATACTTGTTCCGACTTGCATACAAATTCAACTTCTACCAGGACATCTATCACCAGAATGAAGGATTGTAAACCAAGCACACTGACATACTGGTGTGTGCCCCCTCTGACAGGATCTGCTCTTCTTTTAGCTTCTTATGCCTTGAATTTTTACACAAAAAGGTTTTTAAAATAATGTAAAAGCCTGATGGGCTCCAGGCTCCATAGGTTTTAATGTAGCCTGGAGCCCCTCAAGCTTATTTGCATAAGTTTTAAACCTTTTTTTTGTTTAAAAACAATGGCTTAAGAAGAGCAGGAGGCACATGCCAGTATGTCAGTTAATAACAAACCTCCCTTTAACCCTGCACAATAATAACACTTTATAGTTACACACAGTAGTATGATAAGGCAATCTATAATATGGGACTGTAGGGGAATTTTAAAGGAGATAGACAGATGATAGGGAGATTGATATTAGAAAATAAATATGAAAGATGATATAGATTTATAGATGGATGATATAGAAAAAGTTATACATGCATTAATAGAAAGTAGATTATATATAGATAGCTAGATAGATGATAGGAGATAGATAGATAAAGTAGAAGAGAGAGAAGATCGATTGATAGATTTATATATAGCTAGATAGATACGATGGATAATAGATAGGAGATAGATAGGTAAATAAAAAAAAATTATATATTTAATATATATGGACAAAAAGCTAGATAGATACAGGCGGTCTAAGAACACTCACCTTAGGGTGAAGACACACATGGCATTTTTGGGCCATTTTTGGGCCGTTTTTACTAAGTGCGTTTTCAGATCGTTAAAAACGCATGCGTTAAAAAACGCATGCGTTTTTGTCCGTTTTTCCTAAATTGCGCAATGAAAAACGGACAAAAACGCATGCGTTTTTAACTATCTGAAAACGCACTTAGTAAAAACGGCCCAAAAACGCCATGTGTGTCTTCACCCTTACAGACGACCACTAGTTACAAATGGACCTCTAGATGTTGCTAATTAACGGTACTTTATCCTTAGGGTGAAGACACACATGGCGTTTTTGGGCCGTTTTTGGGCCGTTTTTACTAAGTGCGTTTTCAGATCGTTAAAAACGCATGCGTTAAAAAACGCATCCGGTTTTTAAAAACGCATGCGTTTTTTGAAAACGCGTGCGTTTTGTCCGTTTTTCATTGCGCAATTTCGGAAAAACGGACAAAAACGGATGCGGTTTCAAAAAACGCATGCGTTTTTTAAAAACGGATGCGTTTTTTAACGCATGCGTTTTTAACGATCTGAAAACGCACTTAGTAAAAACGGCCCAAAAACGGCCCAAAAACGCTATGTGTGTCTTCACCCTTAGGCTACAACAAACTGCTATACCAGTTATTACAGGTGTCTGCAATGAAGCTTCAGGTGAGGCAGGTGGGTAGGAATAGGGTAAAAGTTACCTAGAAGTGTGTAACCTATTCTCTATAAAAAAAAGTAACAGATAGTGTTAGCTCTCGTGAGTACAGCTGCGTACCATTTCTATTGGATTTCCTATTGCTACTTTAACATACTCTCCACTGAAGTGTGTGGGTGATACACTACTGTTGGAATCTATGCCACCTGTAGTGTAGTGTAAGCAGTACAGGACTTACACACACAGACATACAGTTTTAAGAGCAACGTCTTGGTGACAAGAAACAGACATGGGGGCGAGTTGGAAAGCATCCAAAGGAACTGAAGATTCTGGGACTATACTTAGATCACATCATTAACGGATTTATTTAATCAGCTACTGTAACAAAAAAGGTGCAGCACAAGAGCGATGAGAGCGATTCTCCCTGATATGATGCAAGTGTTTAGCGCATTGTGACCACGATCTAATGTGCAGTCACACTCAGGAATAGAGGCCTTGTGAGAATCCATGATCAGCATGAATACCGCTGTGGATGAGCAGTACTCAGAGGTCAGGAGTAGATATGCCAACAACTGAGTGAATAATCCTGGCGATAAGTGCAGCAGTGTAAAGTAGCCATACACGCAATGCGAGAGATTTATTACTGCTTTATGCCAGTTTTGTGGTGTAGAAGCAGTGAAATAATCACAATTTCTTGTGTACTGCATGAAATTGCAATTCCTTTTGTAACTACCCCACCTCCATGCCATGTGTGGCCGCCTACAGAGTTGGCCATTGTGGGGCGTTGCTGTCCCGTGACTACACACTTTAGATTCAGGCATCTTTGATCTAATCCTCCTGATGTATCCACTGTGGCGGCAGGACGGGGTTTCATCATACTATATGTATAATAAATCTCCCCCAAGGTATTTATCTATAGATCATTGGCGGATGCAGCCACTCTTATGCGTACATGTATAACAGAGGTTGAGCTATGATGTGCTGTACACTACACTAGGAAGTGACATACTGAGATCAGTCCCAATTTGCAGCGTTTGGGGGCCGGGAGACCAGGGCATTACGCGCTGTTAGTGTGATACGAGTTCATCACATCACACTCCCAAGTGTGGGACCGGCCTTATACTACTTACCAAACACAGGTGTGTTGGTCAAAACATATGAATTTCTCCCGATGCCCATGAAATATGGGTGAACCAAGTGCAGAACTTGTGGGACTGTACAAGTTCTGTACCTGTACAGCACCTGTACGCAGGGAAATGACTATAGGGAACAGGCACATGTAGGATACAAGTTTAGTCAGTGCTGCAGAGAAGCAGCAAACTTTAGTACATGACACCAGAAAAAATACTTGACATAGAATCGTTCTTTTCCATGCATGGTGCCAGAAACCCCCCTCCCCCATATGTATATAAAGTCTGCTCGACATATGGTGGGATGAGCACAAATCCCCTCCTGGACAGGTGACAGGGACACCTCCCATTACACAGGCGGAAGCCGCTGCAGGTGATCCAGCCTGTTTGTGTACTGCCCTTCCAGCTACCTATCTATTTTATTTAATAGCTGGATGAGTTTCTGAGGTTCTTTGCCAAAAACAATGAACTCTGGGGAACTGAGGAACATAAAATAAAGAGGGTGTGTCGCCTCGGAGAGACCTGGTTTCCACGGAAACCGCCACCTTTTCGCCCAGGTGAAACCAAAAGCTTTCAGGGCTGCTGGGAAATTCAGCCTCAATAAGCTGCCATTCAGTTATTAATTAAACGCACAGCCTTGTACCGACTCTCACAGAACACACAAACTTTCCTCAAGTCATTAACCCTTCCCACGCTCACATCTTGTAATCTATGACATTACTCCTAACAACAGAAGGATAACATACATCTGCTAATAACAAGCATCAGCAAAGAACTTATCCACAGGGATAACAAGCTGACCGATGATGGTCCCGCAGTAAGTCCAATATGGAACAATGCTCATGACCATTATTTTAAACGATTTAGGGAATATTCTGTTAACGGGTCGGGCTTGTCCTAGTCAGAACGATTTTCATGGATTACTCATAGATTATATTTTATTACAAGGATGGAACTGATGTTTTATTCCTTTTTTCACAGACAGGAATTGGCTCAGTCGGTGACAATAACAGCAGTGAAAGACAATGGGGCACATTTACTTACATTCCCCCTGTAGTTTACTGACGATAATGCACTCTGCCGCAATTCACTAAGATTGTGCGCCCGATATCATGCATGTGTCGTTTCCCCAGATCAGGTCCGACAGAGTTCACTATCTTCTTCATGGTGCATGTCTTGTGTCACAATTTGAAAGTTAAATCACGCACTCAGTCCAAACAGGGCAACCCCCCCCCCCCCCAATTTGTGTTGCATAGAAGACAGTGCAGCGCATGTATGACTGCTTTCTGCAGAGATGCAAAAGAGCAAGGGGGCAGTAGATGCAAAAGTAAGGTGCAAAGCTTGACATAACCTGAATAGAGCATCAGACTAGATAAGCCCTGTCTAATTACATATATATACACACACACATTTACCGTATTTACATTCTGAAAATGATGCAGACTTTCACCAACATGGATACAGGGAAAGATTTTGGAGTTGGGCTGAACTAAACTCGCTGTGTTTATACCTTTGGGGGTTCTCTGATTTAGAAAGGTGTGCCTAGCTTAATACATCCATAGTCCAAATCTATAGCCTGTACCTATCGTTTTTTACAATGTATCAGGTCAAGAAAAATGTCCCAGTAAGATGTCCAATGTGTTTAGCAGACACAATTTATTTCATTTAAAATTTGGGCTGCATTGGCTTTCTGCCACTTGATCTATAAGGCAACAACAAAATATATGCTTGTTGTCAATGAATAGCAGCAAAGTATATGTGAAGGAAAAATGATGCAACAGTATTTACATAAAACAAGAACCCCTATAAGATGATGGACTTTTATATGACATGTAAAATTCTAATCTGCTTTTATGTTACTATTAATACAAGAGTTGGGTTAATTCTGTTGTTTTCCATCGGTACATATAATTTTCATGGCTTTGCAGCCCTTGAACCATTCACTCACCAGAGTGTAAGCATGCAGGGACGGCTGGTGCGTCAGCCATTTCTACAATCGACCTCTTAGTCTCATTAAAATATTTCCATTTTTTTTTTAATTTAATGTTCTCCATAATTCATCTGTCCCAAAAGGTAATCAATACATCCCATAATGAAACCCTGAGCCATATTTTATTATTGGCTGCAGGGAACAGGCCCAATAAGCAGCAGCAGGCAATCCTGAAGGAAGATCACATATACTGCATACACGTTAGGCTAGTGCTTCTGGGTCACATTGTCGATACAGTATATATGTGTCTAATACAGATCACATTACTACTTTAATACTGCTAAGATTCCTTTACAATATTTAAAGAGTTGACAACAATTTTGTCATATAATGGTCCTTCTGTAGACAGCAAGTACTGCCTAGTCGTGTATTCACTAACCCTATTCTGGACGGGAGGGATCTTGCTTTTACACAAAAGTTGCCAGAGCCATGTTATGGCCATATCCAACAAAGTTTACATGGGGGAGGTGTAGTTGGTAACATTTTTACAAAGACTTTTATAAGACAGACTTTATTCACAAAAAAGTAGACACTAACCTAGGTTTTAAAACTGTGATGAATAATCTCCATGTATAAGTGACCTGTAGCAATCCTTTCCAATTGACTATAATTCCCATCACCAAAATATAAATGAATCTGACACATTAAAAATTTGTGTTGTCAGACATATTAATGGTTATCCCAACACACAAACAGGATTCTCGTCTTCAGTCATGAGAACAGGAATGACACCTCTCAAAGTTAGATACAAGTAATTCCAATCTTATTGAAAATTTGCAGTATCTCAACCATTTTCTTATTTGGGTCTCGCCTCAGATCTGCCCAAAATCTTAAAGTGTGTATAAATATCTTCTACTTCCTGCATTGCCAGGTTGGAATATTTCTATCTTATCCTCTTAGGGACAAATAACTCTTAGCTGCTCGACAATTTTTTTAATCTACAGTTTGGAAATGGACTGCGCATTCCGCAGGGAGGACTTATCTTCCAACTATGCAGTGTCTTATGGACCAGAATTGATTAATAAACATAGGCAATGACGGCAATGTGATAAATTAAGGTCTGACGCCTATATAGATCCTTCCCTTCCTTTTTACGAGAGGTTTTATATTTTAATAGCTTTGTAGATTTAGCTCTTTAACCCAAATGCACTGCCAGCGAAGCAGAGCTCTCAATGGGCTGACCTCATTCACTGAGAAGGTCTCCTGTGTGATGTGAGATTGTGTTTCATCGCCTCACCACACCACGCCACAACCAGTTATACTGACAAGTGGAACACACGTATATTTATTAAGTAGCAGCAACTGGATTCTAATGACCTCCTCTGGTGACAATAGCCACACAGTGCAAATACATTATCCAGGGCCAATTCACAATATACCCAGGCCACAGGGAAAGTGGATTGGTACTGAGTCCTGATTGCTTGATGGTCAGTTTGATTTGTCTTCTATTTCACATGTATTATGTTTTACAAAAAAGACTCTGTTATTCCTGCAAACAGCATCCATTTCTGTCAATGGGTTTAGACTCATGAACACATCAGTACCAGACATGCCCAATGGACAAAACAGACTCCTGACTAGTACCAATATGTATGAAATTTAGCCGTAAAGAGATACTATTTTGAGAGCCTTGTTAAGGACCAGGACTGCAATATGTATATACAGGCGGACCCCTACTTAAGGACACACGACTTTCAGACGACCCCTAGTTAAAGTCGGACCCCTCTGCTCACTGGACCGCTGGTGAAGCTCTCTGGATGCTTTACTATAGTCCCAGGCTGCAATGATCAGCTGTAAGGTGTCTGTAATGAAGTTTTATTGATAATCTTTGGTTCCTTTAGAGCAAAAAATTTTGAAACTCCGAATGTCACTGGGGGAAAAAAATTTTTGTCTGGAGCTACAATTATAAAATATACAGTTTCGACTAACATACAAATTCAACTTAAGATCACACCTATGGACCCCATCTTGTATTTAACCCGGGGACTGCCTGTAGTTCTATAGATTATAGAATATATGGTTTTTATATATATAAATACACATTGTAAATTTGCTATATTGTTTGCAAGACGCGAAGTTCTGTTATCATTAAAAGGTGTCCCATTCAGCTGTATAATTCTGTATATAACTGCTCTTTCAGCCCAAGGCCTCTGGATATCTGTGGAGCCAGACAGCCAAAAGATTCTTCAATTTTTTTACAGTGGCTAGTTTGGTCAGTTTGTTTGTCCTGGATGAGACTAACTTGTTGCATCATTCTTCACTGCCTCGTCCATCTGTAGTGTAGTAACAGACGAGTACCAACCTGGTTTTGCACTGTAAACCTCATTTGCATTGTTTTCGGAATGCTCTGTACTATGTATTCCGTCTGTTTGCTCACCTGTCCTAAAATAACGCATTTATTTTTCTCCCCCTCATTTTTTGGGGTCAGATTCAGCAGGCGTATGTTTATTAACTAAACACCTTTGTTATAATTGCATTGGGCGTTTCCACAAATGACATCAGAAAATAATGAAATTATAATGTGCATGAGAAGAGAGAGAGGAAACCGGCTTCAAGTTGTAGCTTTTAATTAGAAGCTTATAGTAAACTTGGGAGATCTGACATGGGAGCATCCCTTAGAATTGAGCCGCAGTGTAAACAGGATATTTAATGAATTCCACCTCTTTCTGACACAAAACTGGATCGACCAGATAAAGAACTTTCTTGTTTTCTTTCTTGGACTATAAAGTTTAACCCCTTTAGCATATTTTTAATGAAACATGAGAGCCTTCAAAGAGACAGTAAAACAGCAAATATGACAGGCAAATGATAATGGGATATAGATAAAAAAAATACTAAATGGCAAAATCATAAAATAATATATTATTCTGTATTTACAAAAGCAATGAGACAGACATAAATTACACCATTGAGTACTGACTCGAATGAGATTGTACTTAAGTTACTGAAATACAGAATACATTCAATGAAAGGGTTTTCCTAAACCCTCAACCCTCTTGTGCCTTTATCGTGCTCCATGTTGCAGCTCATCCACAGTTAAAGGGGTTTTACTAGAAGTTTTAGGAAATTGTAGGACCCTCTTTATCCAATGATTGGCCTCCTTCAACACAGGATATCACTTCCCTTTTCCGGGGGATATCACTTTCTGTGTTGTTCTCTGCTCCGAGGAGGCCAATCACTAGTAGTGTGCACAATCTGAGACCTGAAGCACCACAGTGATGCAGGAAATGGGAGCCATGTTATTTTTAATTTTCATACCCTGGCCTCAGCCACCTGGGGGGTTTTCAATATTGATGTAAATGACTACAAGACATGACCATTGACAAGAATGCCAGGTCTTATAAAAATACAAAACCTTAGGTCCTTTGGTCGTAAATTGTGCAAACATGCAGTCTGGTGTGCGCCTCACCCCTCCCCTTTCTATAAAAAGCAGTGTGTCCTAGTCTGGCTCGATATTCGATATGCAGTGGGACAGAGTGTCCTCACCCCACCATGGCTGGTTGCCTCTATGGGAGCATTGATCTGGCAATAAGTTTAGTGGCCTGTGCAAGGCCTAGTAGATTCTAGTGGGTGACTACAATGCACAATATACACCCCACTCCCATTTTCTGCTAAATCTTAATCATATAAGATAAAAGTGTAGGTAAACTGAGATATTTCCATAATAATTATACCATAGTCACACAGCATAATAATATGTATATAGTATTTATTTTGTTGGTAGGCACATTTATAGTAATAGATATTCTATAAGTCATAAGTCACTGTGATTTCTACCTTGATTAAGACAAAGATATTTAGGTCACCGGTGTCGACTCACGCCAAAAACCCTTCTACTTGTACAGTTCACAATGGCCTAAAAATTGCTTCCTGTGTATAATTTGTGGAACATTCCAAAAGTTTTGAGCTGACAATAAAATGTGTCACCAGTCCAAGAAATGGTGAGGAATCTTACTGATAACTTAACGAATAACTAAGGAATTAATAGACCTTTGAAGCAAGCTTTTATAAAATTTCAAAAACTTTGTAATATACTTCTTTGTTTTCTTGTTTCTGCTCTTTCTCCTGCAATGAGCAGAGTATCTGAAAGCATTGAGAGCTCCATCCACCTCAATCAGGTAACATTATTATTATCGTTATTAACTCTTTCCACACCATATCTCCCTTGATGATTCAGCTCTCTGATGTGATTATACTATCCAGGGACTGTCCGTGGAGAGTTAAATAGTTATTAGGAACATTATCAGGTTCTTTTCTCATCAGTTGTCAGTAGAGATGGAGCTGATTTACATAAACTGCTTATATAAGGCAGAAATGCAGAGATATTTCTTTAATAAAATATATTACAAAATTTACTATTATCATCTTCAATACTGATTTACAAAATTTAGCTGAAAGTTTAGTTAAACTTGAAGTCTCAAATAGCATCTACTAAAATCTCTACTATACATTTTGCTCAGTGATCATCAGAGACCCAATCACATACCCTCACTGAGGTATTAGGGCATGTAGGCTAAAGACTGAAGCCAATGTATCCACATGTTCTCCTATCCTGTCCTACAAGGGATCAATGATATTTCTTGACAAATGTGTACAAATGTCTAGAAGATGTTGGATTTATATTTTTTCTCTCATCTTATTTTTGTTTTCTGCAAGGCTTCTTTGCCACTGAATGATGTAATCTTAACATCCTCTGGGATTCTGAGATGGCAAACACATTTTGCTATGTAATGATAAGCTGTTCACAAGCTACTTGGGAAAATGGAGCATTACAGAAGGATCGGATCAAGGTCTTTGGGTGGAAAGCTTCTTTCCAGCATCAGAAATGCATACTTTTCTGATTATCAGATTCAAATAAAATCAATATTTCAGAATCTGGGGAGCCTATTATGTGTAAATCTATTGATCCTAATACCAAAATATGATAAACTAGGGTCTAGAAAACTGTGTACAGAAAACTTATTAAGGAGATATTCTGTGGTATTCCAGGCTGACCAATTATATCCTGTGCACTTAGTGTCACCCTACTCCTATGAGAGAACGTTGTCACAGCAGTTTCTCTGAAATCCATCAAAATCTTTGCTCAGTCCATAATATTTTGTCAATTGGCTGATAAATGTGTAGCCACCCCAATTCTTTCCCTTTTACTGCAGGATGCAGTTGTGCTTCCCCATATTTCATTTATTTCATCTACCACCCTACGTGTGCTATACTTTCTGCCAATGATCTTAGGTTTGCATACTCCAAAACCCAAAGTCTGTCAGAGACTTTTCTCAAACTGCAGCAGTTTCCTGAAATGTGCTCTCTCTGGTAATAAAGGTATTTCTACACATATGTAACTTTATAACAAATCTTTATAACCATTTTCCCCTTTATTCACTATACCATTAGAACCTAATTGTCAGGATTCGGGGGTATTGGACCCATTGAACCACCGCGGACGATGACGTAAGCCTACACCTGGAGCGGAGTCTAAGTGGCACCCGGTTTTCACCAGAGCCCGCCGCAAAGAGGCTTGGGCTTGCTGCAGCATGGTACCACCAGGTTGCTCTACAGGCACAACTTTCTCCACGGTGGTAGCCCAGGCAAGGTACAGAGTCGTGAGGCATAATCGCGGTCGGGGAAAAGCAGGAGGTCGAGGCAGGCAGCACAGGATTGAGTTCAGGAGCAAGGCAAAAGGTCAGGGCTGGCAGCAGTGTAGCATGGTCAGGTACGGAACCGAGGTCACAACGGGAAATCAGGATAAACGCACTAGGCATGGGACACAGCTGAGCATGAGAGTACAAAGATCCGGCGGGGAATGTGGGAAGAGGCTGGCTATTTAACGGATACCAGATTGCCAGTGGCAATTAGTGGTGCGCCAGGCCGTAGGAGCCATCGCTGGAATGCGGCCAGGTGAGACAGCCAGCCACGGGTCCTGGACACCAGAGAAGAGCATGGGTGCGCCTAAGACACGGGACACTAATCCATTTAAACGATACTTAACCCTAAACTACAAGTACTTTATATTTGTGCATACATTAACACTGACTGGCTGGACCAGGGTAAAGAACAAGCACTTTTACCTTTTGTATCATCGCTAATTCTTTACAGATTGTATGTTCTTGTAACCAGGGTCCTCATTATTGTTTCAATTATCATCATGAGTCCAATATTATGCTGAGGATTGTTTAATAAAATGGCCACCGTGTGCATTTTCCCAAAAAGTTTCAGAGAAAAGAAAATATATGTTACATTATTAACGCAGTTATCTACTACACTGTGAAGAGTATCCACCAAATAATTGACAAAACAAATAGTGCATTGAAGTTTATTGACAGTAGCATAATAAGACCCATTCACCAAACCTATAATGAATCCTTAAGTTACAAGAAATAAGTTTATAAAATAATTGGACTCCTGATTATCTAACTTGTCCTCAGCCAGAGGTATCTTTACTATGAAAATGGAAAATGCTTTAAAAACATCTAAACAAGCCTGAGGGACCCATGTCACAAGACAACCTATAAAATACTTTTAACAAATATTCCTGGCGCTGTGTGAAATCCCCCCCGGCATGACTGGGGAGCAATTTATCCTGCTCAAGGTCTAGAATAGCAGAGACATAAATGAAATGTCCAACATCTTCAAATTTGCATTGTAAAACCATCCTTCAGCTTCCTTGAAATAAATTTTACTATTTTATTAGTGCAAACAACATGGTAATAAAACTCTAATACAGATCCTTGTAGCAGAGGGATGAGCGAAAATTAACAAAGACCAAACAGTGTCGGCTATTACATTCAATTACCTTTTTGCTTAAGATTTACATTCTCATCTCATAATCTCCATACATTTTTTACCCATTTCCTTCACTCACTGGAGACCTAAAGTACACTTACTTAAACCTTCTACTGAATATAAAGCTTCGCCTGTCTCTGAAAATGAGACAAGTGCTGGGAACTTCATTATTTTTGCAGAAAACCGTGGCAAAAGTCCAATTTCACTTTCTATCGACAGAAGAGGAAAATATAGTCGCTGTATGAACAAATCATATGCTTTGTATCTGAAAAAAAGATGAGAAAAGCATTGAGGCTTTCCCAAGATTATTCCCACTTTCCTCTGACGGGATTCCGTCCATTCTTTGCACACAGCTTACTGCCCTTACACGACCAACTACCCCTGTAAGGTAGGTTAATTTCCTGTGAATTTCAAAACCTGGAATGAGTGACAAAAGTCATGCAATAAAAAAGGCAGAAGTAAAATTAGACTTTTCACCCTTTTTCTAGCATGTGTGCCAAATGGGTTTGGAACAAGGTGGGCCAGAAAGATAGCTTGGCCTGGAAATTTTACTGCAATCTGATGCAGGTTATAGCTGAACTCTAGACCTGGTGTAGATTTTAATCCGGATGCACGAGTACTGCTCCAGAATCACTAAGGCTTTAAAAACTCTTATTAATTTTGGCATGACAAACCCTGTTTTCATGTTAAAACATTGCAGTGTTACCCACTGCAGGTTATTATGCGATCAGAATCACAGCAACAGGTTCTTCTAGAATATTCCTTTAAAATAAACATTTGAACCAATTGTTCATCATTACTATGCAATTATAACATGTATTTGGAGTTAGTAACTGAAATACAAGTTAAGATTCTTGTTTGGCGTCAATCATCAGACATGTTGCACGGCCTATTAAAGAGTTAGACATTGACTTACAGGATAGTAACTCCCTGTAGTTGGCACCAGGGAGACACGCTTCCCTCTTCCTACAAGAGAGCTACTTTGTAACCCCAGTCACTGTCACGTTTTACTTTAATTTCCAATCTACCGAACCCGTATCCTAATATGGTTAGCTTTAAAGAAGACAACCCACATTTCATTTACACTTGTCCTTAGTAGTAGAGTGCCTGATGGTTAATTAATCTATAGCGGTGATAAAGCTTCTTTACAAGACTTCATATTGATGAAGACCAGATACAACCCTTGTAATCAATACATTCATTACAGAACCACCCAAACTGCCAGGATAATAGGTGCACCAGGCTTTATCTAAGTACATAAAAGACCATTAACATGGCATAGAAACAAACAAAAAGAGCAACAAAAGGCAAATTGAGAACTTGTATTTACAAAAGATTTTTTCCCATTTGAGTTTGGTTTGGTTTTATCCCCTATGAAAGGGTTTCTCTTTGTTTTATATTATATTTAAACAAAAGAAAGTTTGTCATAGTTTTGATATTTCTTGGGTTCTGTCCGAGTTCCACCTTGTTTTTTTTTTTGTCTTATGTGCAGCTCCACCCTTGATAAATAAAGTGAGCTGACTGGCAAAGGCTGGGAAAGCAAAATACAGCAATCTCCAAATTTGAGAGTGTGTTTTCTTTCTCTGGGCTGAAGTTTTAAGCAAAGGACAAAGAGTATTATTGAATTAACATAAGTCACTCTGTGACTCACAAATCACCTCATAGTCAGGTTTAGGTATAAAAGGTTTTCAAGCAATGAAGGGTACAAACACAATGTCACGAGTGGGTACAGTTACATGCTCTTATTTTCCAATGTGTTACAGAACCAATGTTTAGAAGTGTGTGCCACAGATTCCAGCATAGTCTGGGTTAACCTTATCTGAAATAGCTAGGTATGTTATCCTTCAGAAATTCCTAAAATATCAGCACATTATAGCTAAAAAAAAGATAAGTCTATTAATATAAGTAAATCATTGAACAAAAATGTTTGCTATGGGGCACATCACACATTTCCACTCTCCTCAAGAAATGTCTACATTGGTAAAAGTGGTAATTTCTTCCCTTATTTGTGTTAGGGTCTGTAACTGGTGTGGTTGCAGGTACAGGTTACAAATGCTGCCTACAAGGTGTCTCCTTCCCAATTGAGGATGATAAACAACACATCATAGTCGTCAGTCAAGTTTTTGCATTGGGCCCTGTGGCTTTTAGTCATGACTCCAGGCCTTTCCGTTATTGAATATATAATAATGGCAATAGGGAAGAAGCACCAATTTGCTCCTGCTATGACACTTCAAACGATTTAAGAGACTGTTTCTGTTCACTTCGGTCAATCAGTTTTAGAAATATGAGAGAATGAAAGTGGGTGGAGAAGAAAAACACACTGAAACTAGGGGGAATATTAAAGCTAATAACAAAAAAGGTAATTTACACTGGTTAAATGTAATTTCAGTTGCAGCGTTAAATCATATATAATAACATTGGAATAATCATGTTCTATGTGTGATCAGGTAACAAAAAATTTAACTTTGCAGCTCACCCGTTGCAGGTTCTGGCTTTTTATTGAATGGACTATGAGTTTCAGAGTTTTAATGGAATTTTCGGCTGTTCACGCTGGATTCATTTTTTTGCTACCTATGTGTGACCCTTGGATTGTGTGCTAGCAGCAGGTATTATGATTGCATCAACCTTAAATCTTCCTGTATGGAATCTCACTGTACTTATCCAAAAACTCTACAATTTGTATGACTTTTTGCTTTGCATTTAGTTATTTGCTTCTATACCATGTATCCGTGTCATTCAAGTTCTTGTCCAACAAAACCCTTTAACAGGTCAACTTCCCAGGCTACAATGAGACCTTGGAATAAACGTTTAGCTTAGTTTTAACAATGACCCCAAAATCTTCAGGTTGTATTTTGACCACTTCATTGTTTCCCCAGTCTCCTTGTTCCAGGCCCTGCTAGTATTAGGTCACTACCTTCTATGCCACAACCACTCCCTGCCGCTCGCCTATACCATATGCCATTTATTGTGAAGGACATATTACACAAGATTAATGGGATATCATATAATAGTAATGGCATGCTACCTAATGGTGGTCAAGGAAGATTTAGTGACGCCATTAAAGCATTATTGCATATAAAAGGGAAAAGGACTGCATACCATTAGTATTGCTGCCCTATACAACACATCAGAACAACACTTTTTACCAAAAGAAATCTGAAAAGGCAATATTTTATTTTGTGATAAGAGACAACTTCACACCTTTAACACTCGACTCTTCTGCACCGATAAGCTCATACAGCAGTTTATCAGGGGACGACACCTTCTTGATTGTTTTAATTCACTTAGCAGAGGAAGATGACATGAAGCTTGTAAGGACATCCAAGGAAATTCACACAAGAGCAGATGCTTGCTTGCTGTTTGTACACATACGTACTAGCACAGACATGACCTCGCATGATCTCCTAATGCCTCACCTTCTCAGTTTCAGTACCACGGCCTAGTCACTGGTTCAATGACACCGTGCCCACAACCAGTGAGGTGTGTGAATATGCTTACGTCAGGTCCTGCACAGTAACAATCTGGCTTCTGAACACCTAATAATATAGGGTTTCGGTGCACCTAAAAAAAACCTAAACCCTGTATTATAAATTTCCAATGGCCAAAGTTCACAGAATCCCTGTTTCAAAAGTCAGGTGCCGCAAGCAAAAAACAAAGACGTCAAAGCAATGAAAAGCCAACTCCGTCTGTCAATCACGTGGCAACTTTCATTTGATACCACTTTGTCATTGACAGAACAGCTGCTGAAAGTTATTCAAGTGAGAATATTATACAAGATTAAACCTTATGGAAACTCTGCTCCGAATTGCTTAGATACACTGTAGTAATCAGCCACGGAAACGTAGTCACCTAAGTGAAATCTGAAGTGTATTTCATAAGCAACATAGAGTTGCTGTTATTCTATTACTTAACATAGAAAGTGGTGTTTGCTTTTAAAGGTTTATATTTTACAAAATACTAATATCATTTCCCCACAAATTTAACAAAAACATGGAAAATTGCATAATAATCACAGTCTTTATCAGAATGAATGTCTCTACCTGACAATAATTCAGATAGTTTCCCATCAATCTGACACCTACAGAATATACAGTAAATATTTCAGAAAAGTTATTGGAATACTTCTATCATTTAATCCAAAATTAATATCAGACAGATGCCAGGCGATACTATTTTCCAGATTGAGAGTGCTGTTTATATATATTTATACTAATGACCGATCCTAAGAATAAGAACCGATGAGGGTTATTCATCGTACGTCGGCACTCATAGCCCCGACGTAGGAGGATACATCAAGATGTGCTGCACAGCATTTATCTCCACGGCAGGTGGCTGTAGCGAAGGCGCAGACGCAAAGACAAAAAAGCCCCGTGCCAGCCCACTCCCAGCCAACGGTGCCCACCATCCGCCCCCTCCCTGGCAAAAAGTTGTGGAAAATAATCGTAAGTTCTAGCTATAAGCTAGGATTTGTGATTATTTAACTGACGTAGCGCAGAATAAATATCCCCCAATATCTCTATGGAAGGACATGGCCCCCCTGCTACTCCCTCTATATTTACGAAATGACCCCACTATCATTCTCCATATTGACACATGTTATTTAGGCATCTAGTAGCATTACACCAAGGTGAGTTTACTACTTTTATTTCCTGACAGGTGCTGAAGATGTTGCTAAACATGGCTGAATTTAGTGATCTAGCAGCTGGTAATGACTGAATTATCTGGAAGATGACACACATTAAAATGTAAATGCTGTATTATTTGTGTCATTTCTGCTTGGGCTGTTACCGTTTCCTCCTTATTTTATTGTTCTTTCTAAACTTTACTGCATGAGATGACAAGACATTTACCAACCCGTGAAACCAGAGACTGAGCCCCAAGTTACATAAATGCCATTTCTTAGCACCTAATTTTACTAAAAGTCATGCAAGCTGATCTGGAGGATAACGTCTTCCTCAGGCCTCTGATCTGCGGATGTAATCTTAGCTTCGCTTGGATGTAACTGGAGCTGGACCCTGAGCCCTGACTATCTTATATAAATGTGGTCTCTTAGCACCTAATCTTAGTAAAAGTCAGCCAGGCCACTGCACACTGCCTTGTCTGCCTGTTGATTACAATTGGGTTTAAGAACTTTACAAAGAATTGCAAAATCCTTAAGCAACTTGTAAGTCTGTAAACTCGGGCCATATTGGAAGTCGAAGCTTTAAAAGGACCCCAAGCCTAAATTCTAACAGATGTTGTGTTATCTAGTGCTCCCTGTATTCAGCCATTTTACGCTGAGAATCAAAAGACTATCTCAAAAACTTACAGATTTGCTATAAAACAGAGCAGCTTGTACTGTATGATAAAGTGTATCTTATCAGGACTTTTTCTACCATTGATAATCGGAGTTTGTACCATACAATTTTATACTATTTTCTGCTATATTGGAATGTCACACACGAGAAAATGTGATATATCAAATATCCCTAATAGAAAGAATTCAACTTGGTGCATTACATGACTTTTGTGGACAGAAAATAAAAAACCTTTGAGAGTGTTTATAAAGAGAATAATGTGAAATCAATGTTTATTCAGCGCACCCTTAGTAAAAAGGCAAAGATTTCCTGGTGTTTGTATATAAAAGGGTGTTACTCTCAGTAAATCTTCAATTATTGCCACCACTTGTTCAGATTTTGGAAGCTACTTGCAGATAAACTGAAATAATCTCAATAATGATGTTAGACTGAAAAAACTGTTAAGAGGACAAGATACTGTATGGAGTATGGATACTCTTCTCAAACCCATTGGTCAAGATGCATCATGTGTTTGATGACAACCAGCACACAATTCCTTTCTCCAAAAGTTGAACACATTTGTGTGCAGCCTGCCTTACACTGAAGCTCTGCTTGTTTAGCGTTTCTGCAGGCTATTAACATAAGCCCACCACATGCTTTGTAGACAGACAATTGGAGGTACATTTAACACATGATCTAAAGTCTGATGTAGTCACACTTCGATAAGAAGAATCATATGCATATGAGCAAGAATTACCGAGGAGGGTGTGTTCACATGCTACTGTTGAAATGGCATCACAATTACAATGCTAAGAACAGTTTTGATGTAATTTTAGTATTAGTATTTAGTATTAAATTTAAAGGGGTTTCCCATAAAACAAGTTAGGTCCTATCCACAGATCACAAGAACGGGGATCAGATGAGGTCTGATGGGATACCCTAGTCACACCTCTTGTCGTTCCCCAAAATAAGCAGAGCAGCTGGTCGCACCTGGAGATCAGCAATCTCCGTCAGCTCCATAGAGATAAACAGGGCAGCCCTGCCATGCCCGACTGTCTGCTTCACCTAGGGAGAGACTATGGGTTCAACAGGGGTTCCCCCACTGATCAGCAAGTTAGGCCCATACTGTGGAAACCCCTTTAATAGGTGAAAGAAACTGTAGCTAAAATCAGAAAATAAAACTAAATGCAACTGCTGCAACTTGTGGATGCACCCTCAGACCATGTTCACACATTGCATTTAAACTGCATGTAGAAATGTAATTCAAGCACAGCGGGGAGGAGCTTGTCCTGATTCATTTAGCACGAAACACTGTCAGGAACAAGCAACTGGTGTTTTGCAGTAAACAATGCAAAAAGTGTTGCTCTTCCCAATCACAAGTGTTTTAGACTAAACGCGTCTGCGATGGGGAAAATCTATGAACGTAAATCAAAAGCAGCATTTGAACATGGCCTCAAGGCCTACTCAGATAACTTTTGTGCTGCCTGTTTTTAGCAGTTAAAACATGTAGACTCCATTTTTTTAAATAAAGAAAAAAAAAACAGATAAGTTCTACAGATACATTTTCTAACTGGTACAGTATTTCATGAAAAAGTATCTTTTCTAAGACCTTACAACAGACAGAGAAGACCTATTAACCTAAAATAGTATTTCCACCATATGGCAGATGCATCATAAAATCCACCCATTGATAAATTCAGGTGCAAAGGCTGGAAAAATAAATGTTTAATGCAGCAAGATGATATACCCGAGTACTTAAGGGCTTGTTTATAAAAGTCTACAAAAGAAAATCTTGCAAGTCTTACATGACAGAGGCACGTTGGAGCCAAATACGAGCAGATGCTGCTCCCGCCACTGTTTAAATATCCTTTCTAGTCCTTTATATTTCTCCAAAAAGGGAAGAGGGAAAAAGTGTCATTCTAATTAGATAAATCCTTTAAGCGCGTGGCCTGCAGTTCGTCATGGAAATTAACCTCCCTGAAGATCACACTAACTGAAATAAGAAACTCAGTGTTTTGGCATACTGCAGTGAAATTAGAGACCCAGGACAGCGTTTAATACACACTTTCATAAACTTACCACATTTCATCTTTCTGAAGCCCTGAGTGCACGTCCCTTCTGAGACTCCCCAATCCAGCGCTACTGAGAAAAGCCCCAACTATTCAGGGGGGAGGACACGATCCACTTTGAACCAGCTGCTCGAGAGGATCAGGGAACTTAGAACATTTTTTGAGTAAAAGCATCTGCTCGGCCAATCTATGAAATGGCTCTCTCATGAATATTGCTATGAAATTAGTGCCGTGTGACGCGCTTCCCTGTAGAGGGGCCTACACGATTTCCATCCACTTGTGATAATTTCATTAGGAAAACTAGCTGCTACATTAAATGCACAATGCAAATTTCTAGATGACAGCTCTGCCTCGTGAAATTACTCAAAATGGGTGTACAATGTATCATCAGTGTGAGGTCAAGTGTTAGCATCCAGACCAAACATTGTTATGTTATTGTAATTCCACATTCCTACCTCACAAATGGTTACCAACACAATACCAACAAATAGTAGTTAAAACACCTATTATTTCTAGGAATAACTGAAAAATGTTGCTTAGAACAACTTTATATCCATATAATATCTTATATTTTTGTATGCTATGTATCTAATATTAGTGAGATTAAAACTGCTCATGATATGTTTCAATCTGCTCCAAAAGTTGATGACATTTATGCTTCAGTCAATATCCTCAACAAAAGGTTAACAGTGAGTTGCAGTGACTTTACCTTCAGATACTAAATGGCTGTATGTTGATGTTTCTAAGCCATGTTCTGTCCATTGTATGACAGATCGGCCCATGGCTGCACCAAAGGTAATCCTTTATAATGGATCAGTGCACATAGCCATTATTTTAACAGACTGAGCATCTATTCTTTTATGCCGCTTTCACACAGCCATTGTTGGGGGGCAAATTTGTGGTTAGATAAAAGTCCCCACAGACGGCTTTGGCGTCCGGTGGCAGTACGATGACCACACAGGTGTAGCACCTTGCCGTAATACGCACAGGAATAATATAGAGCATGCTCTATCTTTTTCCATATTTACGGCCGAGCAGGGTGCATCGCTCTGTAAAGGAGAGGGGTGAGCAGTGCCCCTTCCTCTCAGGCGTATGCTCGCAAGGGTTACGGCAGTGTGAAAGAGGCCTTCAAACAGTAGAGCATGTCCTAGACAAGCCAGTTTCAACAACCCATTGTCCAATAGAAATCATTGGGTACGTGAAGAAAACAGACTACAGTCGGATGACATCTGTGTGCTGCCTGAGAAAATTGGATGTTTGTTATTATACACTCAAGGGTGACAAAGTTTACTGTAAAATTCATCCATTTTCTGTCATTAAAAAACAGCTGACAAACTGATCCAAGAAGGAAGCAAAGAGGACGAAAATCATGTGTGAAAAACAAACATTGTCAACTCTTTATTGCCAATAATTGTCTTGTTCATGTGCATCTAGCCTTAGTTTACCGTAGTAAAAATCCCAAAATCATACATGTCAATGATGGGAAAAATAACTTAAGAACTCTCTTAAGAATGAATGTTTTAGTTTCCGGTATCTTTTACAGCAGGAAAAGCAGAGAAGAGTTTGGACCAATTCACTGGTATTCTAACTGTGAAAAATAAAGGAACTATAATGTTCCTCATTTTTAGTCTAAAGGATACAAGTTGTCCAATAGTTAAAAAAATTAAAAAACCACTATAAAAAATTAAACAAGAAAACAATAATCACAGATCTTTTATGAACATAGGTCATAACACGAGTGTGCATATTATTGGTGCAACACAAATTGTTTAAACTTCCTTTTCATCCACAAAATATCCAACTTCAATGCTTTAGGTATAATTTTGTGTAAAATGAACCTAACCCTTCTGCAAGTACGTTATGTATAACGCAGCGTCTGGTTATAGAATTCATTGGGGCTCATTTACTAAGGGTCCCCCCCACATCCCCCAGTGCTTGACTGACAGCCTGTATAATGATGTGAGATATAATGGTGTAATGGCTCCTCTATGTGCTTCCTGGTGCTGGAGGCCACCCCCCTTGCAGCCTGTGTGTATGAGATACTCCTATACAAATGACTGACAGCCTGTATAATGAAGTGAGGTATAATGGTGTAATGGCTCCTCCATGTGCTTCCTGGTGCTGGCGGCCACGCCCCCTGCAGCCTGTGTGTATGAGATACTCCTATACACATGACTGTATAACGAAGCTGGCGCTAGGTGGCCCTATGTACTTCCGGGTGCTGGAGGCCACACCCCCTGTAACCTGTGTGTGACCCAAGTGCTCCAGGATGCAGCCATGTGTATAGCAGGAGAGAGCATGTCAGCAGATAAAGCACAGACACCAGCAATACTTTACTATACATTACACACAGATATTAGCAGGAGGAGGAGAAGGGAGGGATAACAGGGGTGACATCACTGCCTCTGACCATGTGACCAGCCTTATTTACATAATAAAGAAGAGATGATTTTATAATGATTAATATATGAATTGACTAGATAAATGCTGGGATGGAATCCTTGTGAGCTGCTCCAACAGCTAGTAGTGACAGAATTTGTGACAGAGACCTGATGACAGGTGTCCTTTAACAAGCCTAGCTAGTTCCAGTTATGTTAGCCTCAAAATGCACACAATGAGGCCAAATACTATATGGGTAAACTCATTTTCATACCTCTGCATGTTGTTTATATTTATAATGTCCTTTTATAAGAAATGGTAGCAGGTGGAAATATAGCTACTCCATTATACAACCCTGAGTGTTATCTTACATTCTTGAGGACACTTTAGAATTCTTGAGAATTGCCCTCATCTACCTGGGTCCTCTTTCCTATGTGATTTCACATTCTTATGTCAGTTACAGGAGTCTGGGTTATAGATATTCTCACAATGAAAGCTAATTAAAGTTGTCCAATGTAATCTGAATACACTAAATATATGATCTGGATGTATAAATTTCCAGTTTTTAACGTTCATGGGCCAATTGTGAAAAGACTGGGCGACCATCCAATGTGTATGATGGACTCCCAACTCTCACCTGACAACAGGTGTTGAGTTAAGGATTGGGCAGGTGGATTTCAAGTACCCGATCCCTTTATTTACAGTGAGATAAGCTAATGACAGAGGTGTCCAACAGGGGTTTATCTCTCTTTTCTTTTAGGACACATGTACTGCTCAGTTGTTCAGTTGCCTTTATTCTTATTGCCTTAAAGATGGAGAAGGAATGGCACATAGAAATTGAATCCTAGGAAATTGTCTTAATTTGGATACTACAAGATAACAGCAAACTTGACACAGGTCTGAACACTTTTTGCTCAGTACTTTTTAAACTTTATAACGAAATTGGTGGAATCTGATCTTCCCTTAATACTAGTTATGGACTTATGTAGCAGTTGGTCCCAATGGGCACATCTGCAGGTCAGCTTCCCAGACTTTTTGGCATCCCTAAAGAGTTTTGAATAATTCTATTTTGGGAATCCTGAGCAGAACTACAACTTGTCCAAGCGTGTCATTTACCTGCCGGAACAGGTCTGAGGAGACTAAAGACGACTTCAACAACTCTGTTCTTAGACATGTGAAATTCTGGCACACAGGGCCTAACTTTTCATTTTATGAAAGAAAAGGAAGCTGAAAGAGCTGCAAAGTAGGATTAAAGAAAATGAAGATTATTAGTTGAAAGGGAAACTCCTTGAAGGATCTGATATAAAGGACATTTGGGGGGACCAGGATTTGGAACTGAGCTGCAAGAAGAAACAGCATACGAGCGGCTCAGAGAAAAGAGACGTGAGCAGGAATTACACCTTACAGGAATTTGTTTGGGGACCAGGAATTAATGTGAGAACGCATGGGGAACGCATGTATTATAAAGATTGACAGAACTTGGGCAGAAACACAAAAGAAAAATGGACCCCCCTTTCTCCAGACACACATAATATAAGACAGTGTCAGGCAAGTACAGCAGCGCATCACTCAGGTCTACAGTCTCCTTCTCAAGACCACAGAGGATAAAGGGTTTCGACGAGAGACTAGCGTAACCATCTCATTTTTCTAATGAAACTGTTAAGTGCTTTCTCCTTTCTCAAAGAAATCTTCCACCCCTTTGATCGACATTCATATATTTCTAGGGAAAAGAGAAGAAACTTGCACTGAAGCCTCTTCCATGGTCCTTGTTGTTCACCAAGATAGGTTTTTAGGGCCAGTGCTATTTTCCGCTCCTCTGCCTTCTTTCCTATTTGTCCTTAAGACTCCTCTCACCTTGAGGAGTGTTAGGATTACCCGGCATTTATACTCAATGCTCCTCTTTATTCCTTAAGACTTATTAAGAATGATAATGAGCTCCAAAGGACCGTCACGTCGCGCTCCTTCCCTCTCTCTCTGTCGCTCTCTTCTCTACGTGCCTATTCTGTCAAAGGCACACAGGACAAATCAGACCAAAAAAAAAAAAAATCTGACAATATGGATCAAGGACACTTGAGGATTTATATTCTATAATTCCACCCTTTCTTTTGTTTTTATTATTCCTCTTCAAATTTCTCATCCCCCTCCCGGACTTTGACCGGGGACGCGAGGAGGCAGCCTGCCTAGAAAACCTCGTTAATGGGAAGCCCTTAAACGGCTGATTAATTTTAGCAAAATTTACGATGTTCTCTCTCTCTCTTATTCTTGCTTTCATTTAAGCTGCAGTATTCTGTCAAAGAGGGTTAACCTGGCTGCTAGGCTTTCTTACCTAGCTGACTGCAGGACTACCTCTATGAAAGTGAAGAAAATAGTCATTTTAAGCAAGTAAACTTTGTCTTAAACACAAGACAGTCCGACACATAAAAACACAAAGACTAAAAAACAAAATGAATAAAGGACACCACTATTCAGACGTATCATAAATAAGAGGCTTTTCTATTAGAAAATGACCCTATAACACAAAAATTAAAGCAAAATTAGCAGCGGATGCAGCGCAGCAAGCACGCCATAATAGACGCAGATTCCAAACACGAGCATATCGATTGCAAGTTTCACTCAATGGATATTAACATGCATGTTAACGGACTGCTCTATTGAACAAGACGGACAAGTGTCAATGTAAAGTGCCTGGGTTATGTCGACACAGATATAAATAAGCCAGCAACGCTGCTCGCATCGCCGGACCGCTCTCTACAGTGCAGCCCTGCACTGAGCTTTTTTAAGGAAGATATCAAGCAGGAAAAGGCTCAATCCTAAGCTACATTGTACTCTGCATTTGACCAATTTAACCAGATGACAGCAACTCCGCAGCGTGCGGTCTCCAATAAATTACAGATGGGTGAAAAAAGTGAGCATTTATATAAAAGGGGGGGAGGGGAATGGGACAGCACGGAACAAGTGAATTCTTTTAAAGCAGTCCGACCCATAGTTGCTAGTTTCATACTTTGACCACAAAATTCTTTGCATGAGAGATGGGGAACCACTTTGACTGCAGATCTCTGTAAAGAAGAGCTCAGCTTCTAAATAAAAGGAATACAAACACAAATTGCTAATCCTACTAATTCGTCCATATGGATAGCTGGGTTAGCTAGATAAAAGATTAAGGGTTTTAATAAGGAAGCTGCTGCTAACGCAGTCATTTCACATACGGGGCACTGGAAGTCATTGAGACAAACCTTTCAAAAACTTTTCGGCCCTAATCCCCCAATGTCCTCTGGAAATAAGGATGGGTTTATCTAGGAATATTACATGGGACGATTTCCATCCAGTGCTGACTCGCCTCTCGCCCTTCTGTCTTGTAAACATTTCAATTAAAACCTGCTAAAATGAATACGGCTGTAGAGAAAAAAAGAAGAAGAAGAAGCCTCGATGTTCTAAGTTCCATGGGGAGGATTTCACTGTAAATTCCTTCAGGATGCTGCCGCCTCAATTCTGTTCTACAACTGAACACTTCTTACAGGGATTTCCTGCACCACAAACCAAATTGCTAACTGTGTAAAGATGACAACCTCGTCTGTCTGGAAGCTGACACTACAGCTCTTAAAAGAAAAAATAATAATAAAATAAGCCGTCGACTTTGCCACTAAAGTATTGTCTTGTACTAGCTAATATTCTTGTGTCACTGTGTTATAAAAAAAAAACAGAAGGGGGGGAGATATGACTTTCCCTGAATGATCTGTTTAACCTAAGCCAGAGAGGAAAAAAAAAAGAAGTCATTAATTACTTATGTGAGCTATTCCTTCACAAAGACAATAAACCTGCCTGGTCGCCATGGATATGACATATTTGCTCTGAAAACAACACAATAATTAGCAAAGGGGAGAGATCCGAGGAGAATATGCAAACTCCTGAGTTTAAAGCTGTACAGCCTTTTTGTTTTTTTCTAACTTGTCACAGTCATTTATGCATCGGAACCAAATTACGCAAACAAACACAAACAAAATGCATCATTAAAGGAAAAAAGACACAAATAACACACACGGAGACATCTACATGGTAACAAAGTCCTGGGGAGGCAATGAAAAAGAAGGAAAAGCAACAGACCTTCCAGGGGGATCAGGGCTGGTGGTGAACAGGGGCTTGTTTCTGGTTTTGGTTAAGGCCACATCTCATTATACATTTACACACCGACTGTGATTTATGTTTTATTGGAGAAAAAAAATCATAATCTGATCTGCAGAAGCCGGGGTTACAACAGCGTCTGCTAATGAAGTTTACAATGCACAGACCCCTATATTGTACTAAACTTTATATTTATAGTCATTTTAAAGGGACGTCTATTGTAAATGGTACACTCACAAACAGTACATAACACAGATATATGCATATACCGACACACACATGCAATAATAATAATAACACATGTACATTCACAACTCAGAGAAATACATGACACAAACACAAAACATAAACTGACGTACAGTAACCTAGAAGAATACATACACACATCATAGACACAGATGTACATGTACTCTCGGAAGAATCCATACACTTACATGATACAAACACACAAAATAGACACGCACGTACAGTTACAACTTCAAAGAATACACAAACTTACATGAACATGAACTTACATGACAAAAGCATACAACATAGACACAGTTGTATCCTATCACACAATGTATAAACACAACACACCTCACAGTATAGACACAAATACACACAACATACAAAAGTGACACAGGTACATACAAAAACATTGTTTTTACATGCTAAAACAGGCCACATAGTAACAAATACAGGAACATAGACAACACTAACACACCTTATAAACACTTCAAGAGGCACACAACATATTTACTCAGACACAAATACTTACTCGTCCAATATACACCATATACACAAAGAAGTACACACACCTCCCATCCACACACATGTATGTTCTGCTTACACGAGTCTGATCAAGTTCCCAATGTTGTTTGTTGATTCACTATAAACTTGGCTTATAGCAGAATAAAATCTCCAGATCTGAACGTCCGCAGCTCACACCGGGGGCTGCTTTGAAGCTGTTTATACATCATAAGGATTAAGTATAACACAACATTATACTCGAGCAGATTTGTTTTTATTGCTAAAAATTCCTCATTTAGGTCAAAACGAGCAGATCATGGAAACCTCATTCATAAAAAGATTAAAAAAAAAGACTGTATTGTTTTTAAGTTCACTCTTTTAAAACAATAGTTCTTCGCCAAAGTCTTTGATCTTGAAAGGTTTTTGAGATTTTCAGCTGGGGGAGAGAAAAATGATCTATTTTAAATAATGATGCAACTTGAGGATCAAAGCCATGACTTTGTGTTAGCCATAATAAGCTCGGCTTGGCACAGAACTGCGAGTGCAACCTCCCTTCCATAAAACAAAATATATTGTAGACTTAAACAACCTCAGAAAACTTCCCGGCTACTGTCTGCACACATCAGACTGGCCCTTTAAAGTGCCCCGGTGTTATACACAGTGTGATTTCTGAAAGAGATCCGTTGACATCTCTATGGAAACCAGCAACAGATTATCATCAACAGAATAAATAACCAGTCTAATAAATTAAACAGGAGAGAGAAGGCACAAGATCGCAGAAACTTGATTACTCCGGGTTCAACAATATTCCCCAGAAAGTGGCTTCTGCAGCTGACATTGGAAAGAGAGGTGGCAGCAGAGCGCTTCCCCATAGGAGCAGCACATGGATTAGATATTAGGATCAAATAAGAACAATAATGGGACCAGAGTCCAGGTCATTACAATAACTCCTGCACATACAGTGATTTATTATCACACCATAGATAGGTACAACCAAAGGAAAAAAAAGCAGCACTCCAAATCCAAATTCAAGTGAAACAGGGGAACTTTATTCCTTGTACGACGTTTCGGTGGATAACCTTTCTCAAGCAGCCTATATACAAAGTATATATAGCAAACACATAGTGCTCCATGAATACACAGGAAGTACAGCAATAAGTAAAGAACACTAAATCAAGTGCACACATGATTAGAAAAGTACCCCAAATTCATACATACAGCAATATTCATAAAGTGCAAGTGCTCAAAAGTGAAGAATACATGAATAAAGTGCAGGAATATTCCTATATCCATTAATTGCATCATTAAAATCAATACATCACACCTGTAACATCCGGAGTACAGTCCCCATATGCTAACTGACGTCCTCCTCTGTATAGGAATAACTCACATAGATTGAAGTCTGCAGCGTCTCACGGTGCTCAGTGTGCGAGCCTGAAATCCGACGAGCATGAGCAGTGTCGCACAATGCAGACACAGAAGACACATTAGATAAGGGCAGCCAGTACTGCCAGAAGCGTCCCACGTGACCTGCAGCATGGGATGGGCGGAGCTGCTGTACATGGGCTCAGCTAGCCCTGTGTGAACAGGGGCATATACTGTAATAGAGAGGCAAGAAGACGCTGTGTGAACAGGGGCATACAGTGAGACAATCACTGCAAAAGATCACATATGAGATAGTCACTTAGTCCCAGACACATTATATTTAACTTTACTAAAGTGTAGAGAATAAAGAACCAAGTAACTTCCCAAACTGCAAATAGTAAGAGAAGACAAGGTCTGATTTGGTGAGAAGTGTGTGGAGTGGATCATATACTCCCTGCATAAGAGACAGGCATAGAAGTATGAAAACTTCTCAGATGATGGGGGGCTGGCTTACTTACTGGGGCTCCTCTCCTTCTGTCATCAGGTGTCACCGCACTTCACACAACTTCCAGCTTTTTTTGCCCAGAAACATGAAAAAAGAATAAAACAGTGGAATCCTCGGTTTCTTTTTATATAATAAGTCAGCGCTCCAAAGTGTGTTCTGTCCCAGTGCAGAGTGACTGACAGATCGGGCACCTGTTCCCTGTCCCGGGCTCAAAAATAGGAGTGTGACATTGACCAAAAATGCACGGTTCCAATCCCCCCTCCCTGCCTGTACACACACCCCCTGCCACCTCCTCCGGGCAGCTGCACCCATAGCAACCCCTCCGCTGGCAGCACAGCTATGCTGCTGCAGAACCGCTTGAAAGTTACAGCTGTCGATCACTTTCCTGGCACCCCAGCAATGAGACGCGTCTCCTGAGTGCAGCCTGCTGGTAGCTCCCAGTGCCTGTGATAGGGAAACTTTCCACACTTTCTACTGCCCCTTCCAGTAGAACATCAGTGCCCTATGAGTAGCCCCAGAACTGAAAAGGCAGAGGACATGGCACCTGGGCACTGGTCTGCTAGCAGCTGTCTCCCTGGGTTGCACCACTTACCAGCATACTACACATCCCCCAGCACCCCTAAGGGTTAACTTGTGCCCAGCACTCGCCCTTCCCTTTAATCCCTCTCCAGGCATGGCAGGATGGCAGCTGCCAGGGAAGTCTCTTACCTGCACTTGTGCTTTGGGTGACTTTTCAGGTAAAGGAAAATGTGAGTTTTGGACGTTACCTCTGCACATGCGCCATCAAACTTGTCTGATCCTGGGGTTTTATTATTGAATATTCTTATTTCTAAGCAGGAGCAGAGCACGAAACACGGACTGGAGCCAAGTAGACAGGAGCTGGGAATGGCTGTAAAACCTGGATGTGGCTTCCTGTGACCTCTAGTGGCCGCAGCCTGGCACACTTCTTGTTGTGCCCAGCATGGGAGCAGGCACACCTGAGCGGCAGGAACTCTGCAGGAGTCTCATTCTTACTATCAAACCTGCTGAGGACTACAAGTCCCAGGATATGCTCACCCCTATACAAGATTCACCTGCTATGGACTACAACTCCAAGGATATACTCACCACTATATAGTATTCAACTACTGGGGACTACACATCCCAGGCTACAATCACCACTATATACTATTCATCTACTGGGGACTACACGTCCCAGGCTACACTCACCACTATATAGTATTCAACTACTGGGGACTACACATCCCAGGCTACAATCACCACTATATACTATTCATCTACTGGGGACTACACGTCCCAGGCTACTCTCACCACTATATACTATTCATCTACTGGGGACTACAAATCCCAGACTGCACTCACCACTATATACTATTCAACTACTGGGGACTACAAGTCCCAGGCTACACTCACCACTATATACTATTCATCTACTGGGTACTACATGTCCCAGGCTACTCTCACCACTATATACTATTCATCTACTGGGGACTACAAGTCCCATGCTACACTCATCACTATATACTATTCATCTATTGGGGACTACACGTCCCAGGCTACACTCACCACTATATACTATTCATCTACTGGGGACTACACGACCCAGGCTACACTCACCACTATATACTATTCATCTATTGGGGACTGCACGTCCCAGGCTACACTCACCACTATATACTATTCATCTACTGGGGACTACACGACCCAGGCTACACTCACCACTATATACTATTCATCTACTGGGGACTATACGTCCCAGGCTACACTCACCACTACATACTATTCATCTACTGGGGACTACACGTCCCAGGCTACACTCACCACTATATACTATTCATCTACTGGGGACTACAAGTCCCATGCTACACTCACCACTATATACTATTCATCTATTGGGGACTACACGTCCCAGGCTACTCTCACCACTATCTACTATTCATCTACTGGGGACTACACGTCCCAGGCTACACTCACCACTATAAACTATTCATCTACTGGGGACTACACGTCCCAGGCTACACTCACCACTATATACTATTCATCTACTGGGGACTACAAGTCCCATGCTACACTCACCACTATATACTATTCATCTATTGGGGACTACGCGTCCCAGGCTACTCTCACCACTATATACTATTCATCTACTGGGGACTACAACTCCCAGGCTACACTCACCACTATATACTATTCATCTACTGGGGACTACACGTCCCAGGCTACACTCACCACTATAAACTATTCATCTACTGGGGACTACACGTCCCAGGCTACACTCACCACTATATACTATTCATCTACTGGGGACTACAAGTCCCAGGCTACTCTCACCACTATATACTATTCATCTACTGGGGACTACACGTCCCAGGCTACTCTCACCACTATATACTATTCACCTACTGGGGACTACACGTCCCAGGCTACACTCACCACTATATACTATTCATCTACTGGGGACTACACGCCCCAGGCTACACTCACCACTATATACTATTCATCTACTGGGGACTACACGTCCCAGGCTACAATTACCACTATATACTATTAATCTACTGGGGACTACACGTCCCATGCTACACTCACCACTATATACTATTCATCTACTGGGGACTACACGTCCCAGGCTACAATTACCACTATATACTATTCATCTACTGGGGACTACACGTCCCAGGCTACACTCACCACTATATACTATTCATCTACTGGGGACTACACGTCCCAGGCTACACTCACCACTACATACTATTCATCTATTGGGGACTACACGTCCCAGGCTACACTCACCACTATATACTATTCATCTACTGGGGACTACACGTCCCAGGCTACACTCACCACTATATACTATTCATCTATTGGGGACTACACGTCCCAGGCTACACTCACCACTATATACTATTCATCTACTGGGTACTACACGACCCAGGCTACACTCACCACTATATACTATTCATCTATTGGGGACTACACGTCCCAGGCTACACTCACCACTATATACTATTCATCTACTGGGTACTACACGTCCCAGGCTACACTCACCACTATATACTAATCATCTTCTGGGGACTATAACTCCCATGCTACACTCACCACTATATACTATTCATCTACTGGGGACTACACGTCCCAGGCTACACTCACCACTATATACTATTCATCTACTGGGGACTACACGTCCCAGGCTACACTCACCACTATATACTATTCATCTACTGGGGACTACACGTCCCAGGCTACACTCACCACTATATACTATTCAACTACTGGGGACTACACGTCCCAGGCTACACTCACCACTATATACTATTCATCTACTGGGGACTACACGTCCCAGGCTACACTCACCACTATATACTATTCATCTACTGGGGACTACACGCCCCAGGCTACACTCACCACTATATACTATTCATCTACTGGGGACTACACGTCCCAGGCTACAATTACCACTATATACTATTAATCTACTGGGGACTACACGTCCCATGCTACACTCACCACTATATACTATTCATCTACTGGGGACTACACGTCCCAGGCTACAATTACCACTATATACTATTCATCTACTGGGGACTACACGTCCCAGGCTACACTCACCACTATATACTATTCATCTACTGGGGACTACACGTCCCAGGCTACACTCACCACTACATACTATTCATCTATTGGGGACTACACGTCCCAGGCTACACTCACCACTATATACTATTCATCTACTGGGGACTACACGTCCCAGGCTACACTCACCACTATATACTATTCATCTATTGGGGACTACACGTCCCAGGCTACACTCACCACTATATACTATTCATCTACTGGGTACTACACGACCCAGGCTACACTCACCACTATATACTATTCATCTATTGGGGACTACACGTCCCAGGCTACACTCACCACTATATACTATTCATCTACTGGGTACTACACGTCCCAGGCTACACTCACCACTATATACTAATCATCTTCTGGGGACTATAACTCCCATGCTACACTCACCACTATATACTATTCATCTACTGGGGACTACACGTCCCAGGCTACACTCACCACTATATACTATTCATCTACTGGGGACTACACGTCCCAGGCTACACTCACCACTATATACTATTCATCTACTGGGGACTACACGTCCCAGGCTACACTCACCACTATATACTATTCAACTACTGGGGACTGCACGTCCCAGGCTACAATTACCAATATATACTATTCATCTACTGGGGACTACACGTCCCAGGCTACACTCACCACTATATACTATTCATCTACTGGGGACTACACGTCCCAGGCTACAATTACCACTATATACTATTCATCTACTGGGGACTACACGTCCCAGGCTACACTCATCACTATATACTATTCATCTACTGTGGACTACACGTCCCAGGCTACACTCACCACTATATACTATTCATCTACTGGGGACTACACGTCCCAGGCTACACTCACCACTATATACTATTCATCTATTGGGGACTACACGTCCCAGGCTACACTCACCACTATATACTATTCATCTACTGGGTACTACACGTCCCAGGCTACACTCACCACTATATACTAATCATCTTCTGGGGACTATAACTCCCATGCTACACTCACCACTATATACTATTCATCTACTGGGGACTACACGTCCCAGGCTACACTCACCACTATATACTATTCATCTACTGGGGACTACACGTCCCAGGCTACACTCACCACTATATACTATTCATCTACTGGGGACTACACGTCCCAGGCTACACTCACCACTATATACTATTCAACTACTGGGGACTGCACGTCCCAGGCTACAATTACCACTATATACTATTCATCTACTGGGGACTACACGTCCCAGGCTACACTCACCACTATATACTATTCATCTACTGGGGACTACACGTCCCAGGCTACACTCACCACTATATACTATTCATCTACTGGGGACTACACGTCCCAGGCTACACTCACCACTATATACTATTCATCTACTGGGGACTACACGTCCCAGGCTACACTCACCACTATATACTATTCATCTACTGGGGACTACACGTCCCAGGCTACACTCACCACTATATACTATTCAACTACTGGGGACTGCACGTCCCAGGCTACAATAACCACTATATACTATTCATCTACTGGGGACTACACGTCCCAGGCTACACTCACCACTATATACTATTCATCTACTGGGGACTACACGTCCCAGGCTACAATTACCACTATATACTATTCATCTACTGGGGACTACACGTCCCAGGCTACACTCATCACTATATACTATTCATCTACTGTGGACTACACGTCCCAGGCTACACTCACCACTATATACTATTCATCTACTGGGGACTACACGTCCCAGGCTACACTCACCACTATATACTATTCATCTACTGGGGACTACACGTCCCAGGCTACACTCACCACTATATACTATTCATCTACTGGGGACTACACGTCCCAGGCTACACTCACCACTATATACTATTCAACTACTGGGGACTGCACGTCCCAGGCTACAATTACCACTATATACTATTCATCTACTGGGGACTACACGTCCCAGGCTACACTCACCACTATATACTATTCATCTACTGGGGACTACACGTCCCAGGCTACAATTACCACTATATACTATTCATCTACTGGGGACTACACGTCCCAGGCTACACTCATCACTATATACTATTCATCTACTGTGGACTACAATTCCCAGGCTACACTCACCACTATATACTATTCATCTACTGGGGACTACACGTCCCAGGCTACACTCACCACTATATACTATTCATCTACTGGGGACTACACGTCCCAGGCTACACTCACCACTATATACTATTCATCTACTGGGGACTACACGTCCCAGGATACACTCACTACTATATACTATTCATCTACTGGGGACTACAACTCCCAGGCTATACTTACCACTATATACTATTCATCTACTGGGGACTACAACTCCCAGGCTACACTCACCACTATATACTATTCATCTACTGGGGACTACACGTCCCAGGCTACACTCACCACTATATTCTATTCAACTACTGGGGACTACACATCCCAGGCTACACTCACCACTATATACTATTCATCTACTGGGGACTACAACTCCCAGGCTATACTCACCACTATATACTATTCATCTACTGGGGACTAGAAGTCCCAGGCTACACTCACCACTATATACTATTTATCTACTGGGGACTACAAGTCCCAGGCTACACTCACCACTATATACTATTCATCTACTGGGGACTACACGTCCCAGGCTACAATTACCACTATATACTATTCATCTACTGGGGACTACACGTCCCAGGCTACACTCACCACTATATACTATTTATCTACTGGGAACTACAACTCCCAGGCTACACTCACCCTATGTACTATTCATCTACTGGGGACTACACGTCCCAGCCTACAAGTACCACTATATACTATTCATCTACTGGGGACTACACGTCCCAGGCTACACTCACCACTATATACTATTCATCTACTGGGGACTACAACTCCCAGGCTATACTCACCACTATATACTATTCATCTACTGGGGACTACTATTCCCAGGCTACACTCACCACTATATACTATTCATCTACCGGGGACTACAACTCCCAGGCTACACTCCACCACTATATACTATTCATCTACTGGGGACTACACGTCCCAGGCTACAATTACCACTATATACTATTCATCTACTGGGGACTACACGTCCCAGGCTACACTCACCACTATATACTATTCATCTACTGGGGACTACATGTCCCAGGCTACACTCACCACTATATACTATTCATCTATTGGGGACTACACGTCCCAGGCTACACTCACCACTATATACTATTCATCTACTGGGGACTACAACTCCCAGGCTATACTCACCACTATATACTATTCATCTACTGGGGACTACACGTCCCAGGCTACACTCACCACTATATACTATTCATATACTGGGGACTACTCGTCCCAGGCTACACTCACCACTATATACTATTCATCTACTGGGGACTACAAGTCCCAGGCTACACTCACCACTATATACTATTCATCTATGGGAGACTACACGTCCCAGGCTACACTCACCACTATATACTATTCATCTACTGGGGACTACATGTCCCAGGCTACACTCACCACTATATACTATTCATCTACTGTGGAATACAAGTCCCAGGCTACACTCACCACTATATACTATTCATCTACTGGGTACTACAAGTCCCAGGCTACACTCACCACTATATACTATTAATCTACGGGAGACTACACGTCCCAGGCTACACTCACCACTATATACTATTCATCTACTGTGGACTACACGTCCCAGGCTACACTCACCACTATATACTATTCATCTACTATGGACTACACGTCCCAGGCTACACTCACCACTATATAATATTCATCTACTGTGGACTACACGTTCCAGGCTATACTCACCACTATATACTATTCATCTACTGGGGACTACAAGTCCCATGCTACACTCACCACTATATACTATTCATCTACTGGGGACTACACGTCCCAGGCTACACTCACCACTATATACTATTTATCTACTGGGGACTACAAGTCCCAGGCTACACTCACCCTATGTACTATTCATCTACTGGGGACTACACGTCCCAGGCTACAATTACCACTATATACTATTCATCTACTGGGGACTACACGTCCCAGGCTACACTCACCACTATATACTATTCATCTATTGGGGACTACACGTCCCAGGCTACACTCACCACTATATACTATTCATCTACTGGGGACTACACGACCCAGGCTACACTCACCACTATATACTATTCATCTATTGGGGACTACACGTCGCAGGCTACACTCACCACTATATACTATTCATCTACTGGGTACTACACGTCCCAGGCTACACTCACCACTATATACTAATCATCTTCTGGGGACTATAACTCCCATGCTACACTCACCACTATATACTATTCATCTACTGGGGACTACACGTCCCAGGCTACACTCACCACTATATACTATTCATCTACTGGGGACTACACGTCCCAGGCTACACTCACCACTATATACTATTCATCTACTGGGGACTACACGTTTCAGGCTACACTCACCACTATATACTATTCATCTACTGGGGACTACACGTCCCAGGCTACACTCATCACTATATACTATTCATCTACTGGGGACTACACGTCCCAGGCTACACTCACCACTATATACTATTCATCTACTGGGGACTACACGTCCCAGGATACACTCACTACTATATACTATTCATCTACTGGGGACTACAACTCCCAGGCTATACTTACCACTATATACTATTCATCTACTGGGGACTAGAAGTCCCAGGCTACACTCACCACTATATACTATTTATCTACTGGGGACTACAAGTCCCAGGCTACACTCACCCTATGTACTATTCATCTATTGGGGACTACACGTCCCAGGCTACAATTACCACTATATACTATTCATCCACTGGGGACTGCACGTCCCAGGCTACACTCACCACTATATACTATTCATCTACTGGGGACTACACGTCCCAGGCTACACTCACCACTATATACTATTCATCTACTGGGGATTACAACTCCCAGGCTATACTCACCACTATATACTATTCATCTACTGGGGACTACTATTCCCAGGCTACACTCACCACTATATACTATTCATCTACTGGGGACTACACGTCCCAGGCTACACTCACCACTATATACTATTCATATACTGGGGACTACACGTCCCAGGCTACACTCACCACTATATACTATTCATCTACTGGGGACTACACGTCCCAGGCTACACTCACCACTATATACTATTCATCTATTGGGGACTACACGTCCCAGGCTACACTCACCACTATATACTATTCATCTACTGGGGACTACAACTCCCAGGCTACACTCACCACTATATACTATTCATCTACTGGGGACTACACGTCCCAGGCTACACTCACCACTATATACTATTCATATACTGGGGACTACTCGTCCCAGGCTACACTCACCACTATATACTATTCATCTACTGGGGACTACATGTCCCAGGCTACACTCACCACTATATACTATTCATCTACTGTGGACTACAAGTCCCAGGCTACACTCACCACTATATACTATTCATCTACTGGGTACTACAAGTCCCAGGCTACACTCACCACTATATACTATTCATCTACGGGAGACTACACGTCCCAGGCTACACTCACCACTATATACTATTCATCTACTGTGGACTACACGTCCCAGGCTACACTCACCACTATATACTATTCATCTACTGTGGACTACACGTCCCAGGCTACACTCACCACTATATAATATTCATCTACTGTGGACTACACGTTCCAGGCTATACTCACCACTATATACTATTCATCTACTGGGGACTACAAGTCCCATGCTACACTCACCACTATATACTATTCATCTACTGGGGACTACATGTCCCAGGCTACACTCACCACTATATACTATTTATCTACTGGGGACTACAAGTCCCAGGCTACTCTCACCACTATATACTATTCATCTACTGGGGACTACTATTCCCAGGCTACACTCACCACTATATACTATTCATCTACTGGGGACTACACGTCCCAGGCTACTCTCACCACTATATACTATTCATCTACTGGGGACTACAAGTCCCATGCTACACTCATCACTATATACTATTCATCTACTGGGGACTACACGTCCCAGGCTACACTCACCACTATATACTATTCATCTACTGGGGACTACAACTCCCAGGCTATACTCACCACTATATACTATTCATCTACTGGGGACTACACGTCCCAGGCTACACTCACCACTATATACTATTCATATACTGGGGACTACTCGTCCCAGGCTACAATCACCACTATATACTATTCATCTACTGGGGACTACAAGTCCCAGGCTACACTCACCACTATATACTATTCATCTATGGGAGACTACACGTCCCAGGCTACACTCACCACTATATACTATTCATCTACTGGGGACTACATGTCCCAGGCTACACTCACCACTATATACTATTCATCTACTGTGGACTACAAGTCCCAGGCTACACTCACCACTATATACTATTCATCTACTGGGTACTACAAGTCCCAGGCTACACTCACCACTATATACTATTCATCTACGGGAGACTACACGTCCCAGGCTACACTCACCACTATATACTATTCATCTACTGTGGACTACACGTCCCAGGCTACACTCACCACTATATACTATTCATCTACTGGGGACTACATGTCCCAGGCTACACTCACCACTATATACTATTCATCTACTGTGGACTACAAGTCCCAGGCTACACTCACCACTATATACTATTCATCTACTGGGTACTACAAGTCCCAGGCTACACTCACCACTATATACTATTCATCTACGGGAGACTACACGTCCCAGGCTACACTCACCACTATATACTATTCATCTACTGTGGACTACACGTCCCAGGCTACACTCACCACTATATACTATTCATCTACTGTGGACTACACGTCCCAGGCTACACTCACCACTATATAATATTCATCTACTGTGGACTACACGTTCCAGGCTATACTCACCACTATATACTATTCATCTACTGGGGACTACAAGTCCCATGCTACATTTACCACTATATACTATTCATCTACTGGGGACTACACGCCCCAGGCTACACTCACCACTATATACTATTTATCTACTGGGGACTACAAGTCCCAGGCTACTCTCACCACTATATACTATTCATCTACTGGGGACTACACGTCCCAGGCTACACTCACCACTATATACTATTCATCTACTGGGGACTACAACTCCCAGGCTATACTCACCACTATATACTATTCATCTACTGGGTACTACACGTCCCAGGCTACACTCACCACTATATACTATTCATATACTGGGGACTACTCGTCCCAGGCTACAATCACCACTATATACTATTCATCTACTGGGGACTACAAGTCCCAGGCTACACTCACCACTATATACTATTCATCTATGGGAGACTACACGTCCCAGGCTACACTCACCACTATATACTATTCATCTACTGGGGACTACATGTCCCAGGCTACACTCACCACTATATACTATTCATCTACTGTGGACTACAAGTCCCAGGCTACACTCACCACTATATACTATTCATGTACTGGGTACTACAAGTCCCAGGCTACACTCACCACTATATACTATTCATCTACGGGAGACTACACGTCCCAGGCTACACTCACCACTATATACTATTCATCTACTGTGGACTACACGTCCCAGGCTACACTCACCACTATATACTATTCATCTACTGTGGACTACACGTCCCAGGCTACACTCACCACTATATAATATTCATCTACTGTGGACTACACGTTCCAGGCTATACTCACCACTATATACTATTCATCTACTGGGGACTACAAGTCCCATGCTACACTCACCACTATATACTATTCATCTACTGGGGACTACACGCCCCAGGCTACACTCACCACTATATACTATTTATCTACTGGGTACTACAAGTCCCAGGCTACTCTCACCACTATATACTATTCATCTACTGGGGACTACTATTCCCAGGCTACACTCACCACTATATACTATTCATCTACTGGGGACTACACGTTCCAGGCTACTCTCACCACTATATACTATTCATCTACTGGGGACTACAAGTCCCATGCTACACTCATCACTATATACTATTCATCTACTGGGGACTACACGTCCCAGGCTACACTCACCACTATATACTATTCATCTACTGGGGACTACAACTCCCAGGCTATACTCACCACTATATACTATTCATCTACTGGGGACTACACGTCCCAGGCTACACTCATTACTATATACTATTCATATACTGGGGACTACTCGTCCCAGGCTACACTCACCACTATATACTATTCATCTACTGTGGACTACAAGTCCCAGGCTACACTCACCACTATATACTATTCATCTATGGGAGACTACACGTCCCAGGCTACACTCACCACTATATACTATTCATCTACTGGGGACTACATGTCCCAGGCTACACTCACCACTATATACTATTCATCTACTGTGGACTACAAGTCCCAGGCTACACTCACCACTATATACTATTCATCTACTGGGTACTACAAGTCCCAGGCTACACTCACCACTATATACTATTCATCTACGGGAGACTACACGTCCCAGGCTACACTCACCACTATATACTATTCATCTACTGTGGACTACACGTCCCAGGCTACACTCACCACTATATACTATTCATCTACTGTGGACTACACGTCCCAGGCTACACTCACCACTATATAATATTCATCTACTGTGGACTACACGTTCCAGGCTATACTCACCACTATATACTATTCATCTACTGGGGACTACAAGTCCCATGCTACATTTACCACTATATACTATTCATCTACTGGGGACTACACGCCCCAGGCTACACTCACCACTATATACTATTTATCTACTGGGGACTACAAGTCCCAGGCTACTCTCACCACTATATACTATTCATCTACTGGGGACTACTATTCCCAGGCTACACTCACCACTATATACTATTCATCTACTGGGGACTACACGTCCCAGGCTACTCTCACCACTATATACTATTCATCTACTGGGGACTACAAGTCCCATGCTACACTCATCACTATATACTATTCATCTACTGGGGACTACACGTCCCAGGCTACACTCACCACTATATACTATTCATCTACTGGGGACTACAACTCCCAGGCTATACTCACCACTATATACTATTCATCTACTGGGGACTACACGTCCCAGGCTACACTCACCACTATATACTATTCATATACTGGGGACTACTCGTCCCAGGCTACAATCACCACTATATACTATTCATCTACTGGGGACTACAAGTCCCAGGCTACACTCACCACTATATACTATTCATCTATGGGAGACTACACGTCCCAGGCTACACTCACCACTATATACTATTCATCTACTGGGGACTACATGTCCCAGGCTACACTCACCACTATATACTATTCATCTACTGTGGACTACAAGTCCCAGGCTACACTCACCACTATATACTATTCATCTACTGGGTACTACAAGTCCCAGGCTACACTCACCACTATATACTATTCATCTACGGGAGACTACACGTCCCAGGCTACACTCACCACTATATACTATTCATCTACTGTGGACTACACGTCCCAGGCTACACTCACCACTAAATACTATTCATCTACTGTGGACTACACGTCCCAGGCTACACTCACCACTATATAATATTCATCTACTGTGGACTACACGTTCCAGGCTATACTCACCACTATATACTATTCATCTACTGGGGACTACAAGTCCCATGCTACACTCACCACTATATACTATTCATCTACTGGGGACTACACGCCCCAGGCTACACTCACCACTATATACTATTTATCTACTGGGGACTACAAGTCCCAGGCTACTCTCACCACTATATACTATTCATCTACTGGGGACTACTATTCCCAGGCTACACTCACCACTATATACTATTCATCTACTGGGGACTACACGTCCCAGGCTACTCTCACCACTATATACTATTCATCTACTGGGGACTACAAGTCCCATGCTACACTCATCACTATATACTATTCATCTACTGGGGACTACACGTCCCAGGCTACACTCACCACTATATACTATTCATCTACTGGGGACTACAACTCCCAGGCTATACTCACCACTATATACTATTCATCTACTGGGGACTACACGTCCCAGGCTACACTCATTACTATATACTATTCATATACTGGGGACTACTCGTCCCAGGCTACACTCACCACTATATACTATTCATCTACTGTGGACTACAAGTCCCAGGCTACACTCACCACTATATACTATTCAACTACTGGGGACTACACATCCCAGGCTACACTCACCACTATATACTATTCATCTATGGGAGACTACACGTCCCAGGCTACACTCACCACTATATACTATTCATCTACTGGGGACTACATGTCCCAGGCTACACTCACCACTATATACTATTCATCTACTGTGGACTACAAGTCCCAGGCTACACTCACCACTATATACTATTCATCTACTGGGTACTACAAGTCCCAGGCTACACTCACCACTATATACTATTCATCTACGGGAGACTACACGTCCCAGGCTACACTCACCACTATATACTATTCATCTACTGTGGACTACACGTCCCAGGCTACACTCACCACTATATACTATTCATCTACTGTGGACTACACGTCCCAGGCTACACTCACCACTATATAATATTCATCTACTGTGGACTACACGTTCCACGCTATACTCACCACTATATACTATTCATCTACTGGGGACTACAAGTCCCATGCTACACTCACCACTATATACTATTCATCTACTGGGGACTACACGTCCCAGGCTACACTCACCACTATATACTATTTATCTACTGGGGACTACAAGTCCCAGGCTACACTCACCCTATGTACTATTCATCTACTGGGGACTACACGTCCCAGGCTACAATTACCACTATATACTATTCATCTACTGGGGACTACACGTCCCAGGCTACACTCACCACTATATACTATTCATTTACTGGGGACTACAACTCCCAGGCTATACTCACTACTATATACTATTCATCTACTGGGGACTACTATTCCCAGGCTACACTCACCACTATATACTATTCATCTACTGGGGACTACACGTACCAGGCTACTCTCACCACTATATACTATTCATCTACTGGGGACTACAAGTCCCATGCTACACTCATCACTATATACTATTCATCTACTGGGGACTACACGTCCCAGGCTACACTCACCACTATATACTATTCATCTACTGGGGACTACAACTCCCAGGCTATACTCACCACTATATACTATTCATCTACTGGGGACTACACGTCCCAGCCTACACTCACCACTATATACTATTCATCTACTGGGAACTACATCTCCCAGGCTACTCTCACCACTATAAACTATTCATCCACTGGGAACTACATGTCCCAGGCTACTCTCACCACTATATACTATTCATCCACTGGGGACTATAACTCCCAGGCTATACTCACCACTATATACTATTCATCTACTGGGGACTACTATTCCCAGGCTAGACTCACCACTATATACTATTCATCTACTGGGGACTACAAGTCCCAGGCTACACTCACCACTATATACTATTCATCTACTGGGGACTACTATTCCAAGGCTACACTCACCACTATATACTATTCATATACTGGGGACTACACGTCCCAGGCTCCACTCACCACTATATACTATTCATCTACTGGTGACTACACGTCCCAGGCTACACTCACCACTATATACTATTCATCTACTGTGGACTACAAGTCCCAGGCTACACTCACCACTATATACTATTTATCTACTGGGGACAACACGTCCCAGGCTACACTCACCACTATATACTATTTATCTACTGGGAACTACATGTCCCAGGCTACACTCCACCACTATATACTATTCATCTACTGGGAACTACAAGTCCCATGCTACACTCACCACTATATACTATTCATCTACTGGGGACTACAACTCCCAGGCTACACTCACCACTATATACTATTCATCTACTGGGGATTACACGTCCCAGGCTACACTCACCACTATATACTATTTATCTACTGGGGACTACAAGTCCCAGGCTACACTCACCCTATGTACTATTCATCTACTGGGGACTACACGTCCCAGGCTACAATTACCACTATATACTATTCATCTACTGGGGACTACACGTCCCAGGCTACACTCACCACTATATACTATTCATTTACTGGGGACTACAACTCCCAGGCTATACTCACCACTATATACTATTCATCTACTGGGGACTACTATTCCCAGGCTACACTCACCACTATATACTATTCATCTACGGGGGACTACACGTACCAGGCTACTCTCACCACTATATACTATTCATCTACTGGGGACTACAAGTCCCATGCTACACTCATCACTATATACTATTCATCTACTGGGGACTACACGTCCCAGGCTACACTCACCACTATATACTATTCATCTACTGGGGACTACAACTCCCAGGCTATACTCACCACTATATACTATTCATCTACTGGGGACTACACGTCCCAGCCTACACTCACCACTATATACTATTCATCTACTGGGAACTACATGTCCCAGGCTACTCTCACCACTATATACTATTCATCCACTGGGAACTACATGTCCCAGGCTACTCTCACCACTATATACTATTCATCCACTGGGGACTATAACTCCCAGGCTATACTCACCACTATATACTATTCATCTACTGGGGACTACTATTCCCAGGCTAGACTCACCACTATATACTATTCATCTACTGGGGACTACAAGTCCCAGGCTACACTCACCACTATATACTATTCATCTACTGGGGACTACTATTCCAAGGCTACACTCACCACTATATACTATTCATATACTGGGGACTACACGTCCCAGGCTCCACTCACCACTATATACTATTCATCTACTGGTGACTACACGTCCCAGGCTACACTCACCACTATATACTATTCATCTACTGTGGACTACAAGTCCCAGGCTACACTCACCACTATATACTATTTATCTACTGGGGACAACACGTCCCAGGCTACACTCACCACTATATACTATTTATCTACTGGGAACTACATGTCCCAGGCTACACTCACCACTATATACTATTCACCTACTGGGGACTACACGTCCCAGGCTACACTCACCACTATATACTATTCATCTAATGGGGACTACACGTCCCAGGCTACACTCACCACTATATACTATTCATCTACTGGGGACTACAACTCCCAGGCTACACTCACCACTATATACTATTCATCTACTGGGGACTACACGTCCCAGGCTACACTCACCACTATATACTATTCATCTACTGGGGACTACAACTCCCAGGCTACACTTACCACTATATACTATTCATCTACTGGGGACTACAACTCCCAGGCTACACTCACCACTATATATTATTCATCTACTGTGGACTACAACTCCCAGGCTGCACTCACCACTATATACTATTCATCTACTGGGGACTACACGTCCCAGGCTACACTCACCACTATATACTATTCATATACTGTGGACTACAAGTCCGAGGCTACACTCACCACTATATACTATTCAACTACTGGGGACTACAACTCCCAGGCTACACTCACCACTATATACTATTTATCTACTGGGGACTACACGTCCCAGGCTACACTCACCACTATATACTATTCATCTACTGGGGACTACAAGTCCCAGGCTACACTCACCACTATATACTATTCAACTACTGGGGACTACAACTCCCAGGCTACACTCACCACTATATACTATTCATCTACTGGGGACTACACGTCCCAGGCTACAATTACCACTATATACTATTCATCTACTGGGGACTACAACTCCCAGGCTACACTCACCACTATATACTATTCATCTACTGAGGACTACAAGTCGCAGGCTACACTCACCACTATATACTATTCAACTACTGGGGACTACACGTCCCAGGCTACACTCACCACTATATACTTTTTATCTACTGGGGACTACACGTCCCAGGCTACACTCACCACTATATACTTTTCATCGAATGGGGACTACAAGTTCCAGGATACATTTATCACTATATATTACTTACCTGCTTGGGGCCCCTCTTTTATTGTGCCCGAGTAGTGCACGCTCATATTGTGCACCCCAGTAGCTCCCCCTCACAAGGGTGGACTGGCCATTGTACCCACTGGGAATTTTCCTGGTGGGCCAGTAGGTCTGGGGTTGGTCTGGGGCTGGTCCAGGGCCGCACCACACTCCCTCCCTACAACCTCTCAGATAATCTATTGTACCTGCATCGTACAGTCGATGCAGGTACCATTAATCAGCGCACAGAGACGCAGCACAGCACCGTTGCTTCTGCGTCTGTCTACACATGCAGCTACACAATTAGCGTCATTGCACGCCCTTTGTAGCCTGGAGGAGCCACTACGGGCCACCAAGCAGCTCCGCGGCTTGCTTGTTATAAGAGGCGCGAAGTAGTGATGTCACTATCCTGCGCTTCTACACCAAGCTATTGAAGACCGAGGACAGGAAGAAACCTGCTCCGAAGAAGAAGAGGTGAGTATTATGGTTTTTTTTAATTATAGAGTGGAGGCATTAGTTTTATGAATTGAGCAGCCATTATATAAATAAGACAGGCTGGGGACATTAATTCTATGTCTGGTGCAGGCTAGGGGCATTCACTTTATGGCTTTGGGCATTCATTTTATTGCTAGGGTGGGCTGGGGGCATTAATTCTATGTCTGGGACGGGCTGGGGCTATTAATTCTATGTCTGGGATGGGCTTGGGCTATTAATTCTATGTCTGGGGTGGGCTGGGGCTATTAATTCTATGTCTGGGGCGGGCTGGGGCTATTAATTCTATGTCTGGGCAGGCTGGGGCCATTAATTCTTTGTCTGGGGCAGACTGGGGCCAATAATTGAATGTCTGGGGCAGGCTGGGGTCAGCTCTCCAGGCCACCACGAAGAAATCTGCTCCAAAGAAAAAGAGGTGAGGTCTGGGGGGGATGGGGCTATTACATCTATGTCTGGGATGGGCTGGGGCTATTAATTCTATGTCTGGGGCGGGCTGAGGCTATTAATTCTATGTCTGGGGAGGGCTGGGGCTATTAATTTCTATGTCTGGGGTGGGTTGTGGCTATTAATTCTGTGTCTGGGGCGGACTGGGGCTATTAATTCTATGTCTGGCAGGCTAGGGCTATTAATTTCTATGTCTGGGGTGGGCTGGGGCTATTGATTCTGTGTCTGGGGCAGGCTGGGGCTATTAATTCTATGTCTGGGGCAGGCTGAGGCCATTAATTCTATGTCTGGGGCAGGCTGAGCCCATTAATTCTATGTCTGGGGCAGGCTGGGTCCAATAATGCTGTGTCATGGGCAGGCTGGGGCCATTAATTCTATGTCTGGGGCCAATAATGTCTGGTGTAGGCTAGGGGCATTTACTTTATGGCTGTGGGCATTCATTTTATTGCTAGGGTGGACTGGGGTAATTAATTCTATGTCTTGGGCAGGGTGGGGCTATTAAATCTATGTCTGGGTGGGCGGGGGCTATTAATTCTATGTCTGGTGCGGGCTGAGACTATTAATTCTATGTCTGGGGTGGGCTGAGGCTATTATTTCTATGTCTGGGGAGGGCTGGGGCTATTGATTCTGTGTCTGGGGCGGACTAGGGCTATTAATTCTGTGTCTGGGGTGGGCTGGGGCCATTAATTCTATGTCTGGGGCAGGCTGAGGCCATTAATTCTATGTCTGGGGCAGGCTGGGGCCATTAATTCTATGTCTGGGGCAGGCTGAGGGCAATAATTCTATGTCTGGGGCAGGCTGAGGGCAATAATTCTATGTCTGGGGCAGGCTGGGGCCATTAATTCTATGTCTGGGGCAGGCTGGGGCCATTAATTCTATGTCTGGGGCATTAATGTTATGACTGGGGAAGCATTAAAAATTCGGAAACCTAAACAGTCTCCTGTTTCCTAAAATATTCCCTAGTTTATCATGGTTATTGTATATATAGCCCCCTCATGGTTATTTTGTATGAAGCCCCCTCAGCCCCTTTATTAGATACAGCCCCCCCTCACTCCCATGTGCAACACCGCTGCCAATACTGGTCAGTGTGCAATAGCAGCTGTAGATTCTGCCTGAACAGGCAATACTTAAACTGAGTGTAAGATGTTATCCAATTATGTGGCTGTATTGTAAACTGGAATTTGATTGGAGAGGTGCTACCACCTGACCAGGGGGAGTATAAAACCCCTGGGCAGGGGGAGCACATGGTCTTTTGAGCACATGCTCTTTAGCACAAGTTCCAGTCTGCAGAGACAGAGTGAAGAGAGAGACAGTGTAGAGCATACCTTCAGTGCTGACACAGAAACCAATCCCAGGACTCTGAGTCAGGAGATTCTAACCAGAGCTGCAGCCTGAATCTACCACCACGCTGGTGTACTATTCCTAAGGACCACTCTCCATGACCACTCCAGTAACAGAATCTCAAAAGTACAAAAGAAAAAGTGTTTTTGTGATGCACACTATCCCCTATAGGAGCTGTCTCTGGTTTATAATGGTATGTAAAGTCAACACGTTGCGTTAGACTTTTTTTCAGAGCTCATAAAGTGCAAACAGTATAGAAAACTTTTTTCAGCACACAAGTAAACAAAGTGTAAACAATTAAAGTGTAAACAATTAAGCACATCCAGCAGTATATACAATTTAAAATCTACTGTTAAACATTAAGAAACATAATATATCCGTAACTAAATACTAAGGATAACCATGTGACCCTAGAAGTTTTCTAAAGATCCACCTTGTCTTCTGGGTTAGGTGCACACACACGGGACCTCAATAGTACAAAAGAAAAAGTGTTTTTGTGATGCACACTATCCCCTATAGGAGCTGCCAAACAGTCACAGATGGATCCCACATCTAGCAATTAGTAAAAATAAAACAGTCTGACCGGAGCTCCTTGTGTGTCCTTTTATATATCCTTTGATAAATCGACGATTTCACTCCTTTCCCAACTATGTTCCAAATTCTTCAGTACACTTCCACACAAACGGTATTTGGATGGGAATAGATCGCTATTCAGACAGTTTTAAGCTGCGTTTTCTTGCATCCTGTAGCCAAATAGTGTACAGCTACTATAGAAGAGATTAAGCAACAGATAGGGCAGTATGTTCAAATATATGGAGTTTATTTTATTAAAACATACTCACAAAATAGAATAAAAACATGCGCATATAAAATCCACCATGTGGACGCCAGACTCGCTAGTTCGCCCGACCCAGGGTTTCGCTACCACGGCTTCTTCCGGGGCGTTGCTGGCTAGTAACCTCTCAATCTTTTTATACCTTACACATAGCACAATTACTGTTCTATTACCATTCTATTACAAAATAGATACTTCGGACCATTTAGCAACTATTTTGTATACATACAATATTAATATATAAAAAACTAACAAGAATGTTCTACCAGGAGGAAAATACAATATCTGTTGTTACAAAGCTTTATCCAATCTAGTATATCCCAAGACTTCACACCCTCTTCCCCATATTGTAGACACCCCCCCCCCCCATGTTTAACGTTTAACCCCTACCTTCTCACACATAACAAGCAGTGCGTGAGCAGCAGTAACTTAGTCCCTGTTCACACTAGTACAAAAACAAGAATTTAGTTCATTATTGGCAAATCAATTCGAAAGATTAACATCTTAAGAGGTAAATTTATCTTCAATGAAGGGTATATGTTTTTTTTTTTTTTTTCAATATAAGGGATGGAAACATATACCCTTCATTGAAGATAAATTTACCTCTTAAGATGTTAATCTTTCGAATTGATTTGCCAATAATGAACTAAATTCTTGTTTTTGTACTAGTGTGAACAGGGACTAAGTTACTCCTGCTCACGCACTGCTTGTTATGTGTGAGAAGGTAGGGGTTAAACGTTAAACATGGGGGGTGTGTCTACAATATGGGGAAGAGGGTGTGAAGTCTTGAGATGCACTAGATTTGATAAAGCTGTGTAACAACACATATTGTATTTTCCTCCTGGTAGAACATTCTTGTTAGCTTTATATATATTAATATTGTATGTATACGAAATAGTTGCTAAATGGTCCGATGTATCTATTTTGTAATAGAATGGAAGACAGTAATTGTGCTATGTGTAAGGTATAAAAAGATTGAGAGGTTACTAGCCAGCAACGCCCCGGAAGAAGCCGTGGTAGCGAAACCCTGGGTCGGGCGAACTAGCGAGTCTGGCGTCCACATGGTGGATTTTATATGCGCATGTTTTTATTCTATTTTGTGAGTATGTTTTAATAAAATAAACTCCATATATTTGAACATACTACCCTATCTGCCGCTTAATCTCTTCTATAGTAGCTGTACACTATTTGGCTACAGGATGCAAGAAAACGCAGCTTAAAACTGGCTGAATAGCGATCTACTCCCATCCAAATACCGTTTGTGTGGAAGTGTACTGAAGAATTTGGAACATAGTTGGGAAAAGAGTGAAATCGTCGATTTATCAAAGGATATATAAAAGGACACACAAGGAGCTCCGGTCAGACTGTTTTATTAGTACCAGAATCTGCTGTTGACCGTTTAGGCCCATTGCCTGCTGTTGTTTAATAAAGAACCTTGAGTTGATTTGCACAACGTTGCCTCCGTCTGATCCCTGGATATGGCTGTTTAGCACCACGGGCTTCCCCTTCCATTACCCAGGGACTTTACTTACAGACACTCAGGGGTTGCCCCAGAGAGAACCAGTACCTCAGCCTCTCCCTCCATATTTCTTGCACACACCACCTGCTGGAGACCTGCCAGGCTGTAGGACTGCCCTCTTGCGCCAGCCCTGCGCAGCGTATATTCACAGCGTTTCCAAGCGCAGGGGGCCATGCTTGGGACCATCTCTTTAGCGTTTCCAGTGAAACATGCAACAGTATACCGAGGCAAGCTAGTGCAGCGTGTGACAGTACTCTCAATATTATTCACCTTCTGGGAACTACAAGACACAGGCTACACTCACCACTATATGTTAGTCACCTGCTGGAGACTACAGTCCCAGGATACATTTACCACTAAGTACTCATCACCTACTGGGGACTACAAGTCCCCGGCTACACTCACAACTATATATTATTCACCAGCTGGGGACTACAAGTCCCAGGCTACACTCATCACTATATACTATTTAACTGCTTGGATTTACAAGTCCCCAAATACACTTACTTCTGTATATTACCTCAGCATAGTGTTTGGTGGTCTCTATGTTGTGCACACATAGCATCTCCACCTTCCACAGGATCACTATGATGATTATGACAATGGGTTCAGTTTCTATAGCTGAGTTCTTCAGATCCAGTCTTGTTATGACTCCCCCTACTTTATTATATTTAGACATAAATAGTCACAGGTTAGAGACTGGTATCCAGATGTCTTAATCATGTAACTGCCTTTAACTACAACTGGTAGACTGTGCCCCATTCATTGGCTACAACACTGGTTCTTAGAAATGAAGAAAATGGGAGATACCAGGCACCAATGTATTATATCCGACTACAGCATAAAGAAGGATGAGACCAAATGAAGGCCTAGGGGCCTTCCGAGAATTGGGGATAATGGGGCACATTTACTTACCCGTCCCGTCGCGATCCCCGAGGTGCGTTGTCCGACGAGGATGCTGCCCCGATTGACTAAGATCGTGCATTCAATTTCCTGCATGTGTCGCTTCTCCGCTGAGGTCCGCCGGAGTTCACCTTCTTCTTCCCTGTGTATGTAAGTGCATGGCTTGCGACATAATTTTGAAGGTTAAATCCCGCGCTTAGTCCGAATCAGTCGGTTAATCCGATCACGTTCGTAAAAAGAAAACCCTGTTAAATGTGGTGCAAAATGAAGTCGGCAAATCCGACGAAAATGCGGTGTGCGGACCATTAGTAAATGTGCTCCAATGTATTACGATATTGTAAATTTCTCACATGATGGGAATCCATGATGTTTCTGCAATACCAATTTATTGCCCAACAATGTGCATACAACCCATACCACCAAGTTATAAGAATAAAATGAGTTCTTGAGGGGCAGGCAATGAACAATATCTATATCGCAGCGAAAATCTAAATTGTCCCCCAACAAATAATTCTTCAAAAGATCTTTAAACTCGAGTTGCCAACGCTGCAATAGCACCACCTAGGATGAAATAGCCAAGAAAAGGGTCTGTCTTTCCTTGATACGCGACAAATATTAAACAAGACACTGAGAGGACGTCTATAAAAACGTGTAATGTATAGATTTATTTTGAGATATAATGTTGTTTTATAGGCCCTGGAATGGCTCAATTAAAGAATCAACGCTTGACGGTGAAGCATATTTCTCTTTTGTAATCCCACACTTATCAAGAGTGACAAGTGTCATTCAAAGGGTTGTCGCAAGGAGAATTAGCCACTTGAGATTTGACAGCTCACCACATTTTACTGGATATATTGAATTGAGAATTAAGAATTTTTAAAGGCAGACATCACACTGCAAAACTGTGTAAAAGTAAAACACAGAACTATATTCATTTACATATGAATATCATATTCCCCCCTGTAAATGCCCTGTACCCTTGACCTTTTGCACACTTGTTAGGGAGTGTATATGAATAATTTAGTCTCAGCTGTCCCTGCATTCTACATAGCTCCAAAATGTCTCGGATTCGGGGGGACAGTCCCAGTTTTCACCGCTGTTCTGGTCGGTTGGGAGATTGGCCCAGACTACCCTACTTTCTCCCATCTTCTTCTGGTCACACTACAGTTGTGGAGCATCCAAGACATCAGGACAAGGAGGTGGGATCAGTTTCCTGCTGCCTTCTTATGTTTTCTTTTTTTAGCAGACATGTGTAGAGGTAGCCCTTTCCCTTGATCCGATCCAGACAGGCCATACCCCCTCCTTTGAGGAAAAAGGGGAAGTCAGACTGCTGCGTGGCAAGGAGGGAAAATTAAGTAACACATGTTATTTTTTGTTAATACATTTACAGGAGGAGGGCAGGGGCCACAATGGAAAAACAGATGGAGGAAAGGGGGCCACAATATAATAGGTATGGGGGACATGCAACGTTCATCTGGATTCCTCTTGTACCTGAGTGGCCGGCATGATGCGTGGGCCTGCCATATTCGCGTCACTGATAGCTTGGTCCAGGTGAACAGGCCTTACTGCTTACTGGATAGGGAGCCAATAACAGCAGGTTAAGTTCATAATACCCCTTCCAGAGGGCCATTACAGTTAGGGGGCACAATATGAGGGGGATGGAGGACAGGGGGCATATTATTAGTTCAATGTAGAGCCGGAAACACAATATTATGGGGTGAAGAATAGTGGTGCTGTGATTCTTTATAAGGGAACAGAATAAAATAATTTAATAAATAAAAATACAGCTGCATGAACCATCCATCACCCGCCATTATGTATACAAAGACTATGGTCATTGGGACTGCAGAAAAGCTTGTAGGGATGGAGGACAAGAGGTAACAATGTAAGGTAAATGGAGGACAGGAGGGCACAATATGAAGGGATGGACGACAAAGGGCCACAACATGAGGAGGAAGGAAGTAAAGGGCAGGAGGTGAAAATATGAAGTAGTGGAAGATAGAGACCACATTATAAGGGTGATGGAGGACAGAGGGGCACAATATGATTGGGGGGGGGGGGGGTTGGAGGACAAGGTGCACAATATGAAGGAATTGGAGGGCAGGAGGTGAAAATATGAGGGTGTGGAGGATAGAGGCCACAATATAAGGGTGATGGCAGACAGGGGGCTACAATATGGGGGGATGGAGGACAAGGTCCACAATATGACAGGGGTGGAGGACAAGGGGCCACAATATGAAAGAAATGTAGGCTCAAAGACCACAGTATGAGAGGGATGGAGGACAGGGGCCACAATATGAGAGGTATGGAGGACAGGGGGCACAATATGAAAGTCATGGAGGACAGGGGGCAGAATATGAGGGTGATGGAGGAAAAGAGGCCACAATATGAGGGGATATGGAGGACAGGGGCCACATTGCAAATAATATGGAGGAGAGATGCAACAATATGAGGAAGGTGGAGGTAGAAGTGCAGAGATCTAAGGCAATATAAGTGTGTGGGGCCCACAGAAATGTTGAATAACATGAAGATGGGTATTATAAGGGTCCATAGGTTGGCCACTATGTGGGGGGCCATTTTGGTTGATAGTATACTATGCTTGGGGATGGGGCAATAAGTGGGCCATAGAACATTATTTATAAATTATTTTTGGCAGAACACTATGTGCACCACCCTCTTTGTTCCTATTTCTCTCTGCTAAGAGTTGGGGGGTATGCATTATCCACTGTTGCACAGAAGTGCAGGTGGTACAGTCAGTATTTCTATAATATATCAGATAACTAATTTAGTTTCCTAAATATGCTTCTGGACAGTGTATTAGGAGGTCTATGAGACCAGAGATTCACCCAAGTCAGTGATGGGCAACCTTTTGAGCTAGGTGTGTCAAAATTCGCCAAAAAAACGAGCATAACTCGGGTGCTGTGTCACCTTTAGGAAAAACCTAATTTTGTAATAACATGTCCAGCAGCGGCCTCCCCTTATTAATAACATGTCCAGCAGCGGCCTCCCTTTACTACTAAAATACCCCTAGCGGCCTCTGTTTACTACTAAAATACCCCTAGCGGCCTCCGTTTACTACTAAAATACCCCTAGCGGCCTCCCTTTACTACTAAAATACCCCTAGCGGCCTCCCTTTACTACTAAAATACCCCTAGCGGCCTCCCTTTACTACTAAAATACCCCTAGCGGCCTCCCTTTACTACTAAAATACCCCTAGCGGCCTCCCTTTACTACTAAAATACCCCTAGCGGCCTTCCTTTACTACTAAAATACCCCTAGCGGCCTCCCTTTACTACTAAAATACCCCTAGCGGCCTCCCTTTACTACTAAAATACCCCTAGCGGCCTCCCTTTACTACTAAAATACCCCTAGCGGCCTCCCTTTACTATTAAAATACCCCTAGCGGCCTCCCTTTACTACTAAAATACTCCTAGCGGCCTCCCTTTACTACTAAAATACCCCTAGCGGCCTCCCTTTACTATTAAAATACCCCTAGCGGCCTCCCTTTACTACTAAATTACCCCTAGCGGCCTCCCTTTACTACTAAATTACCCCTAGCGCCCTCCCTTTACTACTAAAATACCCCTAGCGCCCTCCCTTTAAATATAATATAATAATAAACTTACATACTTACCCAGTGATGTCTTCTTCCCTGTAGCTGTACTGCAGGCGGCTCGGCTCCTCCAGGGACGGGGGCGGGACATTACCACAGGGGCAGCACATTACACAGGGACATTAACACAGGGGGAGCACATTGCACAGGGACAGAAACACAAGGACGGGGGCGGGACATTAACATAGGGGTAGCACATTACACTGGGGCAGCACATTACACAGGGGGGCGGACAGCGGGCGCTGGGCGGCCGCGTGTCAGCAAAAATGACTACGCGTGTCAGTGCTGACACGCGTGTCATAGGTTCGCCATCACTGACCCAAGTTATCCAACATTTATAAAATTTGTTGATTATGTGTTTTCATCTCCTAATTCTAAGTTTGATACTGCAGGCAGTATAGTATAGAGCAGTGGTGGATTTGCAGATTGTCTTAGCCCCTGGCAGTGTCTTGTACAGCAACAGCTGCCAAGCAGACTGTACAATGTTTAATCTGTAGTTAACCCCTTAACGCTGAAGCCACTTTTCACCTTCCTGACACGGCCCATTTTTTCAAATCTGCCCTGTGTCACTATAAGTGGTTATAACTTTGGAACGCTTTAACATATCCAGTTGATTTTGAAATTGTTTTTTCGTGACACATTGTACTTCATGTTGGTTGAGAAATTTAATCAATATGTTTAGTATTTATTAATGAAATAAATGGAAATTTGGCAAAAATTTTGAAAAAAACTATGTTTTCCAAATTCAAAATTTTCTACTTTTAGGAAAGTTGGTCATATCACTAAAATAACTTGATAACTAACATTTTCCATATGTCTGCTTTAACTTGGCATCGTTTATTAAACATCTTTTCCTTTATTTAGGATGTTAGGAGGCTTATAACTTTAGGTGCAATTTTTCAGATTTTCACAAAAATCATCAAAACCTACTTTTGGAGGGTCAATTTAGTTAGAAGTGACTTTATAAGGCCCACATGACAGGAAACCCCCACAAATGACACCATTTTAGAAACTACACCCCTCAAAATATTCAAAACAACCTTTGTGAATTTTGTTAACCCTATGAACGTTTCATGAGGGTGAAAGATAAATGAAAGTGAAATTACAGAAATGTAATTTTATCTGACTATAGATTCATTGAACACTAAAATTTGCACCTTCACAATGGGTTAAAAAGGAAAATGCATTTTACCATGTTTAGGGCAATTCCTCCTGAGTATGCCAATACCCATTTTGTCACTGTACCCTGCTGTACGGGCACATGGGGGCACTTGGAATGGAAAGAGCGTTGTTTTGTTTTTGGAGGGCAAATATGGATGAAAAGTTTTCATGTGACAGGATGCATTTGGAGAGCCATAATGGTACCAAAACAGAGGAAAGCCCCAACAAGAGACACCATTTTGGAAAGTACACCCCTTGGAGAGTTTAGCAAGGTGTAATTTGTGTATTTGCCCCAACAGGTGTTTGATTCAATTAGGCCCCAAAAAGGAAAAAGGTGAAAATTTTCTCAAAAAAGTCACTTTTACCCTAAATGTTTGTAAGCCACAAGGGATAAAAGATGAAACAACCCCCATAAATGTGTAGAACTATTTCTCCTAAGCACAGAACTGCACCACTTTTGCATATAAAGTGTTGTATGGGTACACAGTAGGGCTCAGAAGGGAAAGAGGGGCTTTGGCCTTTTAGAAGCCAGATTTGACAATCATCCTTTACATGTGTCAGGATGCATTTGGAGAGCCCTAGTAGTACCAAAACAGAGGGGAACCCCAACAAGTATCACCATTTTGGAAAGTGCACCCTTTGGAGAATTTAGCAAGGTGTAATATGTGTATTTTCCCCTACAGGTGTTTGCTTCAAATAGGTCCCTAAACGGAAAAAGGTGAACATTTTCCCAAAAAAGCCACTTTTACGGCAAATTTTTGTATCCCATAAGGCATTAAAGATGAAACAACCCCAAAAAATGTGTACTAGCATTTCTCCCAAGTATAAAATTGCCCCACAAATGCAAATAAAATCTTGTATGGGTACGCAGTGAAGCTCAGAAGGGAAAGAGGGGCGTTGGCCTTTTAGAAGCCAAATTTGACATACATCCTTTACATGTGTCAGGATACATTTAGAGAGCCGTAGTGGTAGCAAAACAGAGGGGGGAACTCCAACAAGTCTCACCATTTTGGAAAGCACACCCTTTAGAGAATTTAGCAAGGTGTAATATGTGTATTTGTCCGTAAAGGTGTTTGATTTAATTAGGACTTAAATAGGAAAAAGGTAAAAATTTTCCTATAAAGGTCATTTTACCCCTAATTTTTTATAGCCACAAGGGATAAAAAAATTTAATAACCCCACAAAATGTGTAAAGCTATTTCTCTCGAGTGTAGAAGTACCCCACATGTGTATATAAAATGTTGTATGGGCGCACAGTAAAAGGAAAGGGGGATGTTTGCCTTTTAGAAGCCAAATTTGACAGAAATGTTTGACATGCATTTGGAGAACCCTAGTGGTATAAAACAGATAAGAATCCGAAAAGTGACCCTAATTTTTGAATGCACACCCCTTAGAGAATTTTGCAATGTGTAATATATGCATTTGCCCCTACAGGTGAATGATCCAATTAGGCCCTAAACATTAAAAAGGTGAAAATTTTCCTATAAATGTCACTTTACCCCTAATTTTTGTAAGCCACAAGGGATAATATATTAAATAACCCCAAAAAAGGTGTAAAACTATTTCTCCCGAGTGTAGAAGTACCCCACATGTGCATATAAAATGCTTTATGGGCGCACAGTAGAGGAAAAGAGGGGTGTTTGTCTTTTAGAGGCCAAATTTGCAAGAAATCCTTCATATGTGTCAGGATACATTTGGAGAGCCGTAGTGGTACCAAAACAGAGGAAAACCCGAAAAGTGACCCTAATTGTTGAATGTACACCCCTTGGGGAATTTAGCAATGTGTAATATGTGGTGTAGTGTAATACACGTGGTGATATGAGCATTTTGAACATATAGGTGGTTTCCAAATATCATGTGCAATGGAGTCCGAGATGGAAATTGCAATTATTTCTGGAAAGTTCAGTGCCAGTTATGTGGCGCCCCTTATGAAATAATGGAGGGGTATAGGGAGCAACGGGACATAATAGTTGTTACAATTATTCATTTTACCGAAATTAATTCACAACAGGTTGGGCGTGAATTGTGAATGTCTAGTGTATAAGGAGGTAGAATATACCAGGGGACCAACTAAACTTTTGTCACTCTGGAGGTGTCGCAGGTCTCTTACCGTAGTAGTATATAGTGTCCATCCTTAGTATATAGTGTCCATCCTAACTCCTCTTTTGTAACAGACTCTTTATTGAGTCCTACCATTAGAAGCAGCAGAATTCACCGGGAAAATGCTGTCCTGGCAAAACACAGAAACATCTAAACCAGAGGTACTGGGGCCCGTCCTTCTTGTCCCAATATTAGTTTCCTAATATCTTCCTCTTGAAAACGGAGAAATGATACGGCAGGACCTGCACATTGGAACAGCTCGTAAGAGTTGTACAGCATCATCTGTACAATGTGCACGGCCAGCACTTTAGTACCAAATCGTGGTTTTTCGTACGGAAATTATCGCCAAGTGTTGCTCTTATTCACCCTAGCGATGCCCATTGTGACGAATATTGCTGCTTTTGGCTGGACCAAATCGACCAGCCAATAGCGGCAAACATGGACAGAGGGGGGCAACAAAACCCCTCTGAACCACAAGGTAAAATCGGTGGCTGTCAGGAACAGCCACCACCCTGCCCCGATCACCGTGTCTACAGACATGGTGATCGGTATTACTGACGTCATAAGTAAATTCGCTGCTATTGGCTCGTCTGAATTGATGAGCCAGTAGCAGCGATCTTGTGGGGGGGACGTAACCCTTCTGTTCCATGGGGCAGGATGGATGGACGTCAGGAACAGCCGCCATCTTGCCCCGATCACTGTATGAACCGTGTTAGCAAGTCACTACCCGCCGCACCGTTCTATAACAACGCTCGTTGGGAATAGGCTATACAATCTTTATTTATTTTTTAAGCAATTTAGATACATAAGGGCTTATTTTTTGCGAGATGAGATGCACTGTAAAAAAAACCTTCATTTTAGTGGGTTTTTAGCTTATTGAAGCAATTTTATTAACTTTTTACGTGTGGAGGAAAATAAAATCATCAATTCTTGTTTTGGATTTTTAGCATTTTTTTGGGGGGGGTGTTCACTGTAGCATAACAATAATATATTATCTTTATTCTACGGATCACTACGATTACGGTGATACCTCATTTATATAGTTTATTTTATATTTGTCCAATTTTATTGAAGGAAAACTAGAATAGAAAAAATTGCATTTGTTTTAGTATTTCCATTTTTATAGCAGCATAACTATAGTATTTTTTGGTTGACGCAGCTGGTTGTAAGCTTATTTTTTGCGTGACAAGTTCACTGGTATAATTTTGGTGCTTGTAACTTTTTCGGATAACTTTTTAGAACATTTTTTGTAAAGCAATTTGATAAAAAGTTTTAATTTTTGGCAAGTTTTTGGGGGGTTTTTTTTACCACGTCCACCGAGGGGGTCCAATTATGTTTAGGATTTATTGTACAGATTGTTACGGACGCAGCGATACCAAATAAGTGGGGTTTTTTTGTGATTTAGTGTTTTTTATACTTTATTACTTGTGTACAGGGAAATGTGGTGTTTGGGGGGACTTTCACTTTCTTTTATTATTTATTTTTATTTTAAAAAAACCTTTATTTATTTTTTTTACTTTTTTTACAGTTAATGACATCTAAGCTTGAACAAGTGATCTTCTGATCACTTGTTCAAGCTATTTTACAGGTTACACAGTGCAATACAGATGTATTGCACTGTGTAATGTAAGACACTGAGCATGCTGCACATGCCCAGTGTCTTACAGCCGGGTACTGCCAGAAGGCAGGGACCCGGCTTCCGGATGAAGATCGCGCAGCCCCGGGCACCGGCAGTCCCGGGGCTGTGATCGGAGGAGCGGACCCCCCCGGTAAGCGCCGCGGGGGGGTCCGATTCACTTTTACTAGGCTTTAAATGCCTCTAACACGCCGCGGTCAGCGCGACCGCGGCGTGTTAGGGGTTAACACCCGCGATCTGAGAAATCTCCGATCGCGGGTGTTAGAGGCAGGTGTCGGCTATAATATATAGCTGACACCCGCAGCTTCTGGCCCCGGCTCCGTTCAGGAGCCGGGGCCAGAAGCTTGACGTAGTAATACTGCATTTTGCGGGAACGCACCTCCCGCCATGCAGTACTATTACGTCAAATGTCGGGAAGGGGTTAAAGAGCAAGAGAAGCAGTACTGTGCAGACAAAATGTTATAGAGCTTGTCTTAATTTAACAAAACTTGTCCCAGATTTTGATTAAGAGGCTATAAAAGTTGAAACGCGGCAATCCATATTTTGTGTCTTACATATGTTGTACCCCACGTTTTGTTAAATTAAGACAAGCCTTGCACAGGACAGCTGCAGTGTGGATATTTTGTGTGCCGATTCTTACTTCAGTTTTGCAATTTGAATTTTAAATCCCGCGCTTAGTCTGAATCAGTCGGGTTGTCTGACGGCAATGCCCCCCCCAGTTTGTGTTGCATGAAAGTCAGCGAGATTGCGTCAAAATACAATCGCTTGTGCCAAAAAACCCAAAAAAACATTTTTTGGTTGTGGAGTCAAGGACGTGAAAGCGTGCACCACCGCATGAACTTTTGTCTTGGAGGCGAATGCAGGTGATTGGGTGAGCAGACCCGACATTTTCCTTTTTTCCTTAAAATTCAAATTGTGTCGCAAGACATGCACTCACATTCACCGGGAAGAAGAAGGTGAACTCCAGCGGACCTCAGCGGGGAAGTGACACATTCAGGAAATCGGGCGCACGATCTTAGTGAATCACGCCGGACTTCATCCTCGTTGGACAACGCACCCGGGGATCGCGACAGGACCGGGTAAGTAAATGTGCCCCACTGTATCTGCAGGTAGCAAGAGAGGCTGTGTTCACATGTGGCGTTTTGATAAGCAATACAACAGCTAAGGAGAAGATTTTCCTAAAGACATTGCTGTTGACATTTGTGCTTACGAAAGCAATCTTAACACAATTTTAATGTTAACAGTTGTGTTTTGTTAACACAATGGGGCACTTGTACCAAACTTTTTGCCTGCCTTTATTTTTTTATACTTTTCATGGCGCAGGTGATCATTTGTGCCCTAGACAGTCCACCTTAAAAGCTCATCATTGTCTAGTTTTCTGTAGTGTCCCCTAAGTTATCACCTGAATTTAGATTAGAAAGTTGTGACTTTTTAAAGGTCGCAAATTTTGGTGCACATCTAAGGTTGCCCCTGACAAGGTGTAGAATTAGACCAAGCGTCATATGTATCAATATCGAAAAAGATACCCTTGACCAGCAGAAAAGCCAAGAAAAATACAGATGGACAAAGCCATTCTTATGATACATGTGCCCCAAGGAATCCTTTTTAAAGTGTAAAATTTGGATTGCACTCTGACCCATTGGGGCATATTTATTAGGGCCTCTGCACCACGCCCTTAAATAATTGCAAATTCTAGCTTATTGCTAGCACTTATGATTATTTAGCCTAATCTACCACCTTCATGCCAGTGGGGCGTGAAGTGGCATGAATGGGGGAGAGCGGAAAGCAAATGATTGCTGGTCTCACTCTGATCAGATTCTGATGAAATTCTGCAATACAAGTGTGAAAGGGGCCTGTTACTGCTACTGCTGCTTCCTGTTCCGTGAAGATTACATTCAAGCAGTCATTCAAGGTAACTCCTATATTCAGTATATATATAACACAAGATTGCATCATTCACTATTTTGGGTCCTCCCTGCACAGTGGGGGTATTTATTATTTCGTTCTGATTTTATCATTGTTTTGCACTGTGCTGCTATATTGTGGCCCTAAAGTATTAGGCACACCATAAGATGAACAACAGAGTGTCACATTAATTAAGGGGCTTAGAAGTTGGTAGAAAAGTTGCTTTTGTTGGTCTTATTATACGCTAAAATTTACTCCAAAAAACCGTTGGGAAACTAGAAGTGCAGAGAAGTGTTGGGATTGATGAGCCATGCTCAAATTGAGTAATGAGTTCAGAAACTAAGCTAAACTGGAACCGATATACAGTATAATAACTATGGTGCACATGACTCAGCAACAATAAAAAAAGTGGCTTGCAAAAAACTTGGCAAAGCCAATAATGAATGCCCCCAGTGACTTCTGCACTGATTTATATACTCCATGTGAATGCGGAAAGACAACTCTAGATGCCATTAAAAAGAATCTGTACAGTTTTATTTTAAAAAAAATTATATTTACATACCGAATATAGTGGAGTATAAGCCGAGTTTTTCAGCACATAGCTTATACTCGAGTCTATGGGAAAAAACCCTCTGTACTTTCCTTTCCGACGCCCCTCTCTGTCTTCAGCTCCGGCTCTGTCTTCGGGTCTACCATCGGCACACTCTATGATGTCAGCAAGCACTGGCTATATACTGGGGGGCAGGCACAGGCTATATACTGGGGGACAGGCACTGGCTATATACTGGGTAGAAGGCACTGGCTATATACAGGGGGGCTGGCACTGGCTAAATACAAAGGGGCAGGCACTGGCTATATACGAGGGGGCTGCTGGCTATATACTGATAGCAGAGGGCTGCTGGCTATATACAAGGGGGCAGGCACTGGCTTTATACTAGGGGGCAGAGGGCTGGCTACATACTAGAGGGCTGCTGGCCAAAAACGAGGGGGTGGACACTGGCTATATACTAGGGGCAAGCACTGGCTATATTATTTGGGGGACAAGGGTTGCTGGCTATATAGTAGGGGGCATGGGCTGGCTATATACTAGGGGCCATGTGCTTGCTGGCTATTTACTGGTGAGGCTGTGACCAATGCATTTCCCACCCTAGGCTTATAATCGAGTCAATAGGTTTTCCCAGTATTTTGTGTTAAAATTAGGTAGCTTGGCTTAAACTCGGGTCGGCTTATACTTAAGTATATACGATATATATATATATATATATATATATATATATACATGAGCATGAGCTTGAAAAAGGTGGACACCCAACGAAACGTTGCGTTCTTGGAATAAAGATCACCTTGTTTTGGAACACTAATTTGGAGGGCTGCTGCCTTTCCTGATTTAATATGGAGTCCTTGTCACAGGTCTTGGATCTCCTTGCGCCTACTTAACAGGCTCCCCAACAATACACAGCAGAAACACAGTTATTTCCCCAAGTACAGAGAGAGCCCATAGTGTCTGACTTGCTCACTTTATATTATTTCAGCACATAATTGGACTGCCCAGATCTAGTGGGGCCCAGCCTTTCTTCCCCACTCCATCAACACAGGACCCTAATGGGTTTTTCATCCAACCCAAATGCAGAGATAGCTGCAAAAGAAATGACACACATAACCTGTTTGCTTTTAGTAATATATAGAAGTTAAGAATCTTGAGCAAAAATATACCCCATCTATCAGTTTTCCACCACTCTGTCACCATGACATTTGTCAAACAACTGATTTAACGTGTTATTTTTCAAGTATTGTCAGCTGATGTAGAAAAGATATTCCAGCACCACAGATCAACAAATCCATAAATTACTGCGGAATATGATGGCTTTATAAAAAATAAAGAGTTATTATTGTCCTATTAATTGGAGCCCAGATGGGGACAAAGGGTTTTGGCCTCTTGTTGATTTGATATTAAATACCTATCCTAAGTGATCAATAACAAAGTTATTAGAACACCCTTTTAAAGTGGTTGGTCTAGGTCCTAGACCAACCACTTTAAAAGGGTGTTCTAATAACTTTGTTATTAGACTCTAGGACATCACACAGCCCATCACACAAAGGGTGTTATAGACTCTAGGACATCCACACAGCCCTCCAACCACTGATATGGTTGTGGTGGTCAGAGAAGGGGGGTGCATACAGTAATGACAGCAAAGCCCCCTCCATCCGCTAGTAACCTGCAGGAAACGTGATGTCAAAGTACTGTTTGCAGGGGGAGGGGGTGATGGGGTTGTGTGACCTGTGGCTCCCTACAAACTTTATCAGGACAAGTATGCACTGAGTGACCTTATTAAGGTCTTATATTTACAATGGTAAAGTTTTGTATAAGTGGCCAAACCCTTTCGTGATAACCCAATCTCAACACTGCTGAAAGATTTTATAGGATTTATAGGACTCAAAATAATAATTTAATGTTACCATATTTCAGTTACTGTTCCCACTATATCACCCTCTCTATTAAGCCCAAATAACATGTTTAACCAAAAGGAAAAAAAAAGAGGTTTATTCTTTATCCATCTGCTGCTCATAGCATGGGTACTGGGTACTGGCCCACTTAGAATTTATTATTAAAAACAGAGACCCCCTTTAGTACTTTGCAGCCACTAGATTAGGCGATACAGACGTTCCCCTACTTAAGGACACCCAATTTACAGATGACCCCTAGTTAAAGACGGACCCCTCTGCCCACTGTGGCTTCTGGTGAAGATCTCTGGATGCTTTACTATAGTCCCAAACAGCAATAATCAGCTGTAAGGTGTCTGTAATGAAGATTTATTGATAATCCTTGGCCCCTTCACAGCAAAAAATTTTTGTAATTCCAATTTTCAGTGGGGCAAAAAACCATTTTGTCTAGATCTACAATTATAAAATATAGGGTTCTGACTAACAGTTTACAGTCATTATAGTGGGATCACTGTTTTGAAGATGTAAAAGAGGAGTCGGATTAGACAAGTAGGAAGGAACCGACTTCGGTTAATTTTATAAAAATCCCAAATTAAATTACTGCATCTGAAAATGAGGTATTTGATTATCCAAGGCCATTGAAATATATATATTATTTTTAATGAAATGTCCCTTTGGGCATGACTGCAATAATTATATCATACCGTGGACGTCTTACACAATAGTATTTATTGCTTACTGTAATATAGATTTTTACAAATTACTGTTTTCTTAATTTCAAGAGTTTGAAGTTCCCATGGTAACTAAATTGATTGTACCGGTCTCTCAGAATTCATTTCACTCTCCCAGGCACTTAATATTTCACCTGTCCAAAATAGCTAAATGAAACAAGGTCGTGTGTAGGCAATGAGAATGGGAAAATCTGAGGCCGGGACATAATGATAATCATCTTGTATGTGTCATGTGAGAGGGACACACAGGGTGCGTGACATTTATCATGTGTGTTATGTATGTTGTCCCTGTCCTTCCTCTGGACCTGAACACAGTTTAAAGAGAAAAAATCCACCAGGTCTAAGGTGCCAAGAATGTCTGTAGTTAACAAGAGGTGCCAGATGAGAGACGGCTAACAAGATTATTACATATGACACAGTTTGGTGGAGAATATAATGCAGGGTGTCAGGAGCCTGAGGAAAGTCAGGCATTGTATTTAGTAAAAATGCAATAAATTAGACTGTTTCATTTATGCGCTTGTCATCTGATGTCTCAAGGCTAATTAAATTATGAAAACATTAAAAATTGTCCGGAGACCAATTTTGTCAATAGTCTAATAAGATTGTTCCTTGTCAATGAATCACAGTACCACTACTTTATGATTGGGCTCCATAAGTACTGAACGCCATTTCAGTGATTCTGTGTTTCAGGCAGTAAATACTCCCCTCCTGTCTTTACTATTCCAGGTCTGACAATGAATGAATAAAGCAGTCTTAATGAATTTCTATATATGGTTATTGGAAATTTTCCATCATCATGGTCTTAGGCTTTTGTTTGCAAATCCCACCATTTTTCACCACCATTATTAGCTCTAGTTTGGGCCAAAATTTGTGTAATATTTTGATATGATAGCAGGCATAGAACACATAACTGGGGGGTTTTCTGCAATCTTTGTCAATTTTGAGAGAGTATACATTTGCTGAATTCTTTAGCCAGTATTGGACTGGAACTCCTTGGACCCACTAGCTAAAATTATCCTGGGGCCCACCATCCATCAACCTCTAGATATACCTTAGTATCCTGCAAATTGAGTTGTCTACTGCTGGACCTCTAAGTGCAATTATTGGGTTTTAGCCTGGACCAACTGGAGCATCCTCTGGTGGGCTAGTCCTACACTACCTATGGTGCACATTTATATGACTCCAAAACCTCTCATGACACATTAGTTTAAAACAGAATATTGTAGAATAGCCATGCTATGCTATGTTATTGCTGTTGTATCTTGTCAACAGCTGGTTCTTTATTATAGCGGTTTCTAAAAATACCTATAAAAGGGACTGTCATTAAAAGAACTGTCCAGCCATTTGCATGAAAAGTCAAGTATTCCACTATTCTTATAGGTGGAGGTCCAGTTAAGCCAAGGATGGGGTCCCCTATTCCCCAAAGGAAAAGAGCGACCAGTAACACATGGGGCCTTCTGCTATATTCATCTCTGTGATCCTGATCTAGATAGCTAAGTGCTTTACTTTTATCTTAATCAGTTCTATAGACATAGAGAATTATGCATGTTCGACCAGCTGCTACATTTTTTAGGGATACAACACATGTTATTGTGATCCCCTTCCAATCAGCTAACCTGTGGATAGGGGATAACTCGTTGTGACTGGATAACCCCTTTGGAGGAGGGCCAGCGCCAGCACTGTGCATACCTGGGCAAGTGCCGGGAGCCAGAGCCACTGGGGGGGCCCACATAAGGCTTTGCTTAAGGAATCCATGGGGGTAAGGAGGGCTGTATCTATTGAATCCATAGAGTGTGAGGGGGGCTTATTTAAAATAACCGTGAGGGGGCTGTTTGGTATGATAAATTAGGAAACAGGAGACTGTTTTAGTTTCAGAATTTTTAATGCTGCCACGTTAGTTCACTGCAAAGGGGCCTACTGAGGCTCTGTCGCCCAAAGGTCTAATGAAACCTGCAGCCGACCATGCAGAAGACCAGGGACCCTTTTACTTCCAGAAGTAGGGTACCTGACCTTACTTTCTTTTATAACTTTATCAACAGTTTATAAATGAAATGGTCCAGGGACAACCCTTTTCAAACTTCTCTTTATACTATATACTAAATTAAAGATTTAGTAAATGTCTAAATACTTGTCATCTAGAAACATAATCATTCATCTATTAGTTAGGGCTAGAGCCACTCTTGTGTGATTTTTTTTCCTGCTCTCTGGAATAAATCAGATTTTTGCTACGTGGGCCGGACATTTGTAGTTATGCTCTGGGAAATGTGATCAAAGCTAAAGAAGGAGATTAGAAAAAGCAATTGACAATATGGTGAACTTTTTTATGAAAACTTTATACTAGCAAAACTAAAGATAAGGTGTATAGCTTACTTCAGTTAATGTTTAACCCCGCCAGTGTAGTATGTATTTAACAAATGTTAGTCTGACATTATGTCCAGTATCCAGTCTTAACAAAAAAAAGATATAAGAGAAAGAAATCCCATTCCCAATGATAAACTCTTTCCTGTATACTTTTCTTGATTTTTTCACTGTGAGTGCCTGTGTTTTCCTATTTACATGAAGGTCAGTTCACAGTGCAGTATTTTTTCAGTATGTTTTATCAGTACTTGGGAGCCAAAATCAAGAATGGAATCTACACATAGGGGGATATTTATCATACGCTGGTGCTCATGTATAGCTCCGCCGCTGCATGTATCGGGCAGGGTGCTGCGTAGCGTTTATCCTATGCCCGGCCCTGTCTGGCGTAGAAATAAACGCAGCCGGTGACTTATCACAAGCGAGTGTGCAGGTGGCGGATTGGGGCAAATAATCGCAAGTGCTAGCAATAAGCTACAGACGTGGCGCAGAAGCCCTCATAAATATGCCCCATAGAGGCAGGACAAATCCTTCATACTCTTTCTCCTCATATTATCTTTGAAATACTTGCAAAATGTTGACCGAGATACTGCCATGTGGCACTGGCCTCGGGTCATAACCATGTATGCCTTCATCTGGTCATGAACCAGAAGAGAGGGAATAAATGTGCCAGAAATCTTAGTCTGATTAGTCGCTTTTGACACTTTTTAGACAGTTTAGCAACTGGCAGTGGGCATGGCAGTTGCACAGCTGTGTCACAAAAATAAGCCAAATAATGGGAAGTGCAAAATTAGACAATGCAATCTAAGGCTGCATTCACATGGTGTTCTGCCGTCTCTTGTAAGGATACGTCTCACAAATTCCTGATGGACCCTTACAATTGAGGGCAAAGACGCATCCCATTGTATGCTCAAACTGTTTAGTAGTGTGTGGTCTGCACAACCGGAAAACCTCAGTGATTAAAACTGAGGATCCAACCCTGTAATGATATATGAAGTAAAGATAGATAACCAAATGATTGTTGATTTCTTTTGTTGGGGCAAAGGCAATCCAATTGCCTTTGCCTTTGTGACGTTTTGGCCATTTGGCCTTCCTCAAATGCTGTAAATTGATAATACAATTTAGTGAGCAAATAACAATGGAGATATGAGTGACAAAATAGCACTGTATATATATTTACAACAAAATATGCTTAGGGACGGTTTTAGACAAAGTGGGCAAAACTAAAATTTGGGCCCCAAAATAAAACTATTTTATTAACAGTCACAGTCAGTAAGAGGCTCCTTTAGCCCTGCACAATAATAACACTTTGTAGTTTACAAACAGTAGTATGATAAGGCATACTTTTTTTTGAAGGAATAAAAATAACCGTGGTATTTTTTTTTGCTGACTAGTGTTACTGTGTAGGTTCTCCAGATGTAAGATTGTGGGGCACATTTAGTAAGGGTCCGCGGAATGCATCTCCGTCTAGGCGCCGGCTTTCACGTGACACAAATCGGGGAGGGGGGAAACCGCTGGACGATCCGACGGATTCGGGCAGCGTGTGGGTATTAACAATTCAAATTGTGCAAGCCATGCACTCACATACACCAGGAAGAAGAAGGTGAACTCAGCGGGGAAGCGACACATGCAGGATCTCGGGTGCACAATCTTGGTGAATCGCACTGGACTTCATCTTCGTTGGACTGTCTGGATTGGGGAGCGCGACAGGACTGGGTAAGTAAATGTGCCCCTATGTGTATGCTATCTACTGTATAGTATTTTGTAGTATTATGAATTTTAGTTCTGAAGGTGTCATACAATTGTTCGTTTTCCTGCATAGCTACCACTAAAAAAAACAAGTCCCCTCTCCTCAGGAGGAGCTCCTCCTCCTAAATAAGAATGATTAATCTATGAAAAGAGGCAATTCAAACTGATCAGCTTCTAGTATAATGGGGAATAAGACCTGTGATACTTGTCCAGTATTCCTCATGATTCTGGAAATCCAGGGATGGGCATAATCTAAATACAACACTGAATAAGCCTTTCTGAATCACTTGCATTATTTTCTTTATATGGAGTGGAGATGAGTTCTGTGGTTCAGCCATCACACAGAATTCATAATTAGGTCTTCCCACAATTAAACACACAATTAAATGTGGTGCATCATTCACAAGGCCTTATAATGAGGGTGCTTTTAACCTCCTTCACGTTCTAGATCCTGTGATAAGGGAATAATGATGACATCAGATGGAAGGGCTAGCATACTGGCAGAGCTAAAGGAAAGCTGCTGAACACGTCACATCAAATGAAAAAGGGGCATGGACAGCAATGTAAGCTAAAATAATTACTTATTGCATATGTAGCATCAATAGAGTAGAGAGCAACACAGTCATTCAACCTATATTGGCAATTTGTAAGCCTTTCTTGTAACATCTGTTATGTACTGTAACATGACTCTGTGTATTATCCCTTTCCTGTGACATCACTGTATATATTATCCATGTACTGTGACTTCACTTGGTGTATTATCCCTGTATTCTGACATCAATATGTGTATTATCCCATGCTGGACTTCACTGTGTGTATTACAACTGTACTGTGACATCACTGTGTATATTATCCTGAACTGTGACATTACTTTTTATATTTACTCTATACTGTGACATCTCTTTGTGTATTATCCCAGTACTGTCACATCACTATCCCATACCATCCCATAAGAGTTGTGTGCATTATCTTAGACTAAGTCAGTTGTATTTGGGGTCCCATTTCAAGCTATGTTGTGTGGCTCCGAAGTTACTAGTTACACTACAACTTCTCTATTCCCCCTCCCATGCTTTACACAACTGCGCTTATTATTTCCAAAGTATAAGCACAAGAGAGGGATTGAGTCCTCCTTTATCAAATATTATACATTACTTTTGGGAATCTGCATGTTATCATCTGATATTTTAGAATGTTGATAAGGATCAGTTCTATACCCCCTGTGTCTCCCTTCATCCTCATAGATTGTAAGCTCTTGTGAGCAGGGCCCTTACTCCTATTGTTTCATATGACAATGTTTTGACTCTGTAATGTATAATTTTATTTGTATATGTCCCCCCATAATCTGTTAATGGCTGCGGAATATGATGGTGCTATAAAAATAAAGGTTATAATTATTTATTACCCACACTTGTTTATAGGCATTATAGGATATACGTGAGTATACAGCAGCATACATGTGGGTAAAAATCTAGGCAAAGCCACATGTGGGTAAACATCTAGGCAAAAAAGAAGCTGGCTGCTGCACGTTTTTTCAAGCTATTTCATAATGGAAGGGGGAACAGACCTTAACCAACCCAGGTGTGAACTGAACATTACTCAATTGTGTTAAGATTCTGTAAAGTAATAGTTCAAATTCTATGAATTAACATAGATGTACATCTGTAAATGCTGCATTTCATGTTATTCCTCATGTACGTGTAAAAGAGGTGATATTGTGAAATGCCTGCAGATAATATAAGTCTGAATATGTGAGTATGTAGATATATATTTATATATGTTTGTGTGTTTAGGTGACATGTCACATGAGAGATGCTTCAGTGTGTTTGTGTTATTTATTCCCTTCCCTCTTCAAAATAACATTTACATACATACATAGTAATTTGGGATGGGAAACAGTGTTTTTTTTTTTACATCCATCAAGTGCATCCCTCTTCTGATTGCATCTGGAGCAATTTATCTGTGTATTTAGGGAAATAGACACAAAACACTTCCTCGTGAACTGTCTGCTGCCAGGTGAATACACACACCAAGTTTTAAAGGAGAAGAGTCTCTTTGTGTCGTGTAATGAGGGCTATGGGGCTACTGAATTTTAATAGCAATGGGAGAATCACAGGCAAAATGGCCCCCAACTAGGGTAATGTTGGCCTCTATTGTGCCTGTATATTTTAGTATGTATACAATAGAGATGAACACTACACGCAATCTTTGAAATTAATCAAAAGGTCAGAACAATGCATGCAGGAATGTAACACATCTCAAAGTTTTTGGTGACCGCTGTTTTGTTTTGCTCATTTATATGAGATCATTTTGTGTATGAAATAAGGTCATATTATATTAGGACAAGGCAGTGTTGTTCTGTTGCGATATGACAATGGTGCCAGTATGAAAATGAGTTTAACACCAGTGCTCCCTTTTGCATATAATTTGTGTACAGAATATATCATTTAGTCATGAAAGTAACGATTAGTGACAAGACAAAGATATTAACCAAATGTTTTCTTGTGTTTTTTTTGTATGTAGAATATTGTCATATCATCCAGGACTCAACCCACTGGTTATTACAAACTCCCATCTTTGCCACAAACATCATAATGCTTCCTTCTAAGGGGTGTGATCACCGTCCTGGCAGCCCAGGGCCCAATGTGCTGAGTGTCATAGGCTCTTTAATTGTGTTAGCATACAGAACATACAGAGCTACTACTAGGCTCTGTATACAGTAAGTTCTTTACTTCTGTATAAACTGCACTGAACGAATCAGAGACTAAATGCACGGGGGATTGTTAAAGGAAACCTACTTCCACAGACCTACCTATTAAGGTAGATTGGGTGGTAAGTGCCTCTATTGTATGTGAGGATAGCCCTTTTAAGGGCTAATCTTCATGTCCCTTATATCTTCTTCTACCTTTTATAGCCCTAATATGAAAATGTTCTAAAGAGGCTACTGGGGCATGGAGTAGCCGGAGCTGAGGCTACACGGCGAGGCTACTCCACGCCCCAGTAGCCTCTTTGATTCTCCTACCAGATATCTTCGGCATGCAGCTACGAGGAGCTGCACGCCCTCTTCCGCAAAGCCAGAGTTATGCACATGCGCCGAGCTCCGGCTTCGAAGCAGCGACTTTGCAGCTGCCGGCCTGTGTTCTGCACATGCGCCAAAGATATGTGGGTAGGAGGATCAAAGAGGCTACTGGGGCATGGAGTAGCCGCACCATGTAGCCTCAGCTCCAGCTACTCCATGCAACAGTAGCCTCTTTAGAATATTAGCATATTAGGACAATAAAAGGTAGAAAAAGATACAGGGGACTTGAGGAATAGCTCTTAAAAGGGCTATCCTCACGTACAATAGAGGTAGATCTGTGGTGGTAGGTTTCCTTTAATGTTTTGTCTAGTCTATAAAGTAATGTGTAAATCCAAAAAAAAGGACAAAAAATATCCAGCGCTGTGTTAAAAAGTTTTCAAGCTTTATTCTTCCAACATAAATAAAAAATTAACACATAGCACATATGACTGATGTACTAACAAGAGTAAGGGAGTTAAAAAACCCTCACTGTCTTATAAGTTACAAGTCGTCAGTTATATTCACACATAAAAAAAAATCATAACAAAAAACAGGGAACTACATTCGTATATCTCAAAATGTACGATTGTATTGATGTCAATATTACAGATCAAAGCAGTAATTGAATAAAAAGAAGAACATGCAGTCAGGTGAAAGAAGAGCAACCCACAGTGAAAAGCAACCTATGAAATAAATAAATGGAGCTACATACATACTGGGGCTCATTTACTAAGGGTCCACGGACCGCAATTCTGCCGGGTTTCCCGAATATTTCCATTTTGTGCCAAATTGCCCCGGCGATGGCTTGCATGCGACAGAAATTGGGGGGTGTGCCGTCGGACAACCCGATGGATTCGGAGAAATTTCGCGGAATTTAAAAAGGCTAAGAGTAGATCCAAAGTGATTAAAACTTGTTCCAAGTTTGCATGTTATACACCATCCACAAATGCTAGTGTTTAAAGCGTAACTGTAAAGTTACTGACAAAAAATTGTTTTAGCACAACTGTAGAGAGATATTGACAACAATTCCAACGATACATGTATCATGCTGCTGGCTTCTTCCTATCCTGAGATACATCTAGTATATTTCACATCATTTCTTATTAAATGAGATACAGGTATCCATGATGTGGGTGGGCACTTCCTGGTTGTGACATCAGCTCAGGGCACTGAAGCCAGAAAAGGACAGCATGTTTGTGATTGGCTGATCTGAAGCATGTGATAAGTCACATGCTTGTGACATCAGTCAAGGCCCTATTTTTTGTTACGCTCCTCCACCACTGACACTACCAAAAAGCTTCTGTGGTCTCTGGCTGTTGTATACAGTTTCCCATGGTTACCAGAAAGCATGGCAACTGGAAAATAGCTAGGGGGCAAGGTGAAACTCCTGGTAGCTGCTAATAACCTGCAGATAGCTAATTAGAGTAAATTAGAGTATTGATTATTTTTGCTTAGTGCAGAGTTAGGTAAAAGTTTTTATACTTTACAGTTGTACTTTAAAGTGTTAATAATGTAGCCTTTGCATTTCAGGTCCATTTAAGTGCAGGTGCTACATAATGTACATTTCTGTGCTCGGCAGACTGCAAAGAATCTACAACATTCTATAAAACCTTTTAGTCTTATGAAGCAGCTGATCAAAAGGGGTACAGGGTTTGAGTCCCGGCACTAATTTGATATTTATAACCTAACCTAAGAGAATACCCTTTCATTTTTAGTTTTAAGATGCACTGAGAAATTAAAAAAGGAATGGTGTCAGGCATTAAAGGGCTTTTACAGAGTTAAAATATATTGATAAATTATATAACCATGGGATAGGTCCTCAATATCAGTCCAACAACCAGCCCACAGACAGACAGCTTTGTTCTCTGTGTATTGGTAACTGCAGACCGACTGCCTCTGCTGCCTTCTCTGTAATAGGATGCCCTAGGCAAAGGCCATCAATTGCCATATGGTAAGTACAGCCCTGTCTGTTAGGGTCCTTGATGTTGGTCACCCATCAAGTGACTTCAATATAGATCATCAATATTTTCCAACCTGAAATCCCCTCTAATGTTTACCAAACACTATTAATGTGTTTTCAAATAGAGGACACAACAATGCAGACAATGTAAGCATATGAAAACATAAATGTAAAAGGTGATTCTCAATTAGCATCCATCGTTGCTGCCTGGAATTTATTGTCCATATGTTTAAGGTTGTTCTAGAATCAATAGAAATGTGCTAATAGCTACTAAATGGTTAATACCCTTATTTTTGCAGGTTTACATAGTCAAGGTCCCAGGCTGTTTGTTTGTTTCATTTTTGGATGAAAAAAGTTGGAGCTCAGAAGAAAATTCTAATCGAGCGATTATAGAATTGTATACTACCTAACGCTACATTCACACCAAACAAAGGGGATTGATTAGTGATTAAAACTGCGCTCCCTCTACTTGTTGTCTTTTGTTTCTTTATTATGAATATGCTGTCGGTTCAGAATATTAATACCGACCGGCGGCGCATTCTCTGCGCCTTTCTCTTTTTCTTCCCTCCCTCTTTACAAATATATGTTTTTCCCTGAGCAGTATGTATTTTAATTTCCACAAATTGAGGTTTAACATTAACAAAAAGAGAAACTTTATAACTTTTAAGACTGCTCACCTGAAGACTTCTCCTGTGAGATGCTGTACAATGAAAAGCTACAAAATGTCAGCTTTGTCTCAGAAGATCTGTTGAAATCTCAATTATGTTCCATAGATAGATGCATCTGAGTCAGAAACACTGTGTCCCCATATAAGACATTGCAAACTGTCCAGAATAAAGCATAAAAAATAATTTTACTATACTCGTGAGAGCCCCTAGGATCCAGAGATCTGACACTAAATAATGGTACAATACACACATGACTTTACTGGTTAATAAAGAGTAGCCCCTTTCGGTAAATGCTCAGAAGCTTAAAGAAACACTCCAGGCCAAACTAAACAATGTTAGATACGTGTTCTCTGAATCAGTGTCATGTTCCACTCCTCAGTACTGACCCTAGGGATAACATAGTGTAATAGTTTAGATGGAGAACTCCTTCACAAAATTATTTGCTGAAGATGTAGAAACTACATTGTCAGTCCACCACTGCTTCCCCTAATATTCTAACAAGTCAAGATAAATTAATAAAATCCAAACCGCAGAGCTGTCTCTGTCTCGACATTCCATTCCCGGCAATATGATCCTGAAAAATAGACCATCAATATTGAATACTGGACAAACCCTTAAAGGACATCTACCATCAGTTTACAGATGGTAGATGTGTCCAGATAAGAACGCTTTTACTCAGGACTTCTTTTGTTACTACTCTATATCCAGCAGAAATATAAGCTATAGAAGTCATGCAAAAAGGTTACGTCCCCCGTACGCTTCAGGAATCCAAGTATTTTAATGTATGCACAACCCCCTGAGTATATAGATAGGTGATAGGTGGGGCGGTACGGGCGGTTCTGGCAGGACCTCATTACCCGGTCAGCATATATTCTGACCACAAGAATCTCCTGTACCTCCAGACTGCTCAGTGTCTCAATCCACGAAAAGCCTGCTGGTCCCTTTTCTGGTTGTGGCCGCTCCAGTGGACCACCAGCAGCTCCCATCTGGCAAGACTTATGTCCGACCTACCCTTCGGAAGAGGATACTGGGGCTTATTTACTAAGGGTTTGCGGACCACATTTACATTGGGTTTCCTGACGATTTCCGATTTGCATTGCATTTAACAGGGTTTTTTGACAATATCGCGACGACTTTCATGCGACGCAAATCGGGGGGCCTGGCCGTCAGACAACCCGGCGGATTCGGACTACGCGCAGGATTTAAAATTCAAATTGTGTCGCAAGACACGCACTTACAAGCACCGGGAAGAAGAAGGTGAACTCTGCCGGACTTCAGCTGGGAGACGACAGATGCAGGAAATTGGGCACATGAGCAACGTGAATCGGCTTCATCTTCGTCAGACTGTCCGGATCAGGGATTGCAACAGGACCGAATAAGTAATTTTGCCCCACTGGCTTGGGGACATTGCTCTTGTGTGGATGGGCATCCATGGGTACAGCACTCCATAGCCCTCATTTCCCGCTACTATTGGTGGCCGGATCTGGTCCAAGACGTACAGGATTTTGTGGGTTCCTCAACATATTGATCTCCTGATGCCGTTGCTAATACCCAGCTGCCTGTGGACTCACGTGGCCATGGACTTTGTCACGGACCTTCCCTGTTCCTCTGTGAATACTGTGATCTGGGTGGTAACTGACCGGTTCTCCAAAATGTCCTATTTTGTCCCGCTTGCAGGTCTGCTCCTTGCCTTGCCTCCTTGTTCTTCACTCACATCTTCTGGTTTCATGGTCTCCCCTGCATATTGTATCTGACCGTGGAGTCCAGTTTGTTTCCCGGTTCTGGTGTTCTCTGTGCAGCCAACACCCTCAGTCTAATGGACAAGTCACGAGGGTTAATCAGATCCTAGGCTGTTATCTCCGCCATTTTGTCTCCACCCTGTGGGCAGAGTTCTCCTACAATTCCCTGGACTCTGAGTCTGCCGGTGCCACCCCTTTCTTTGTTGTGTATGGGAGACATCCACGTCCACCCCTACCTCTCTCCGCGTGTGCTGATGTTCCTGCTGTGGAAGAGTTGGTAGAAAACCTTAAATACATCTGGGAACAGACTCGTTAGTCTCTGCTTCGGGCGCCCGCCCGCACCAATACTGATAAGAAACGCAGGTCTCCTCCAATCTTCTCTCCAAGAGATAAAGTGTGGCTGTCCTCCAGGTATGTTCAGTTGAAGATCTCCAGTTACAAACTGGGCCATGTTTCCTGGGACCATTCGAGGTGTTACAGCGCATTAATCCACCATGCGCATCACAAATTCTTTCCACATCTCCCTGCTGAAACCTCTCATCCTGAATCGATTCTCCCAGCAAGTACCTCCTCCTGCTCCTGAAGCTGATGCTTCTAATGTCTTCGAGGTGAAAGAGGTCCTTGATATAAAGACGGTCAGAGGGAGACGATTCTATCTTGTCGACTGGAAGCGGTTTGGCCCAGAGGAGAGGTCCTAGGAACCCAAGGAGAACATCCTGGATGATGACCTCTTCTACACAGGTTCCTCCAGTCCAAGAAGAGGGGGAGGCCGGCTTGTGCATTTCCATCTCCTAGGGTGCCTGTGTTCCCATTCCCATCTGCCGGACCTCCCGTTGCTGACCCAAGATTGGACTTGACCTTGCATCTCTGCCACCTGTCCGGCCCTGTGCCTGATCTTGACCATGAGACTGTCTCCTGCAAAAGTACCTCAACCTGCCACTGCAGGCTAGTCGCACCTGTGGAATGACCTGGCGGTACCTCACCGCAGCAAGGCCATCCCGCTTTGCTGGAGGGCTCTGGTGAAGACCAGGTGGCACTTAAACTCCGGTCCCAGGTGTCGGCTAGTACCATGTCCCGCAGTGGTACAGAGGATCCACTGATCCCGAATCCTGACACATGTAAAAGAGAAGAATCTTATTTTACCTGATATGAGTCAAGAGGCTGCCTAAGGTAGACGCCACTACCTTAGGTTATAGTACCTAAATACTTTTGGTGTCATATTAAAGATAAGAATCTCATCTTTCAGATTGCATTATGGTTCTGTGATAACCATAGATAAAGGCAGTTAAGGACATAGTTCCAATCCTATTCCCACTTTTTATTATCTATTTTTATCTCTGGCACATTTACTAAAAACTGTGCAAACAGGACTATCTGCAGTTTGCCTGTGTAGTGTGCAGGGTGCATTGTTGTGCCCATTCTTCATGAATCTGGCGCTCCTTGCACCAACTTTTTTTTGGTGCACCTTTAACTTGGGGCATGCTACACATTTCTGTCATACTTTGCATGTTAAATGTGGCGAACCATCTGAAATTTGTGTTGCGTGCAGAATAGGACAGCCACAACAGTCTATGGTCGCGTGCAATCCATTTGTAGTGGGGACACATAATACATATGCAAGCAGTTTGCGCATAAAAGAATGTGGAAAGTCAGACAGAATCATACGTGTTTCTGCGCCGTACCGGAGCCTTCGCTCACCGGTACAGAGCAGAAACGCGTAGCATTTTATTGTTTATTTTTTTAACTGTTTTTTAATTCTCTGATAAATAAAGAAATCGCTCCAATTGAGCCACTTATATTGGATCCTTGAGGATTTTCTGAACGCCAACACTCCTGTCTCCCCTTGGGTTTTTCCACATCGTTTTGTAAAAAAAGATGAGCATCATCAAACAACAGCAAAAATATATTAAGACCCAATATTTTATCACAGTTTGGCATAGGAATTATAGAAGGCTGAAAATAAAGACCTGCAGCTTGCTTCTGTAATATTGCACAATGGAATATCTTCTTATTATTGAATATACCAGACCTGGCTATAAAATACTGAATGCTATAAAACTCGTGACCAGTCAGATATAAAATATTCTGCTCACAATCAACAGCGATCAAAGGTCAGCTGAAGGCACAAATAAATCTTCATTTCTCTAGAACGTCATAATAATTAAGATCTGTCGCACACATATAAAAAATGCCGTTAACAGTAAAGAATCATAAACATCTGATAATGAATCAACCAGCAGCAAAATGGAAAAATACAGAGTATCTCTAGAGAGAAACAATGTGAAAAGTCACTGAAATCCATATCAGGGCGTGGAAGTAATCTCCCCTAATACAGCGGACGTTGAATTTATTATTGTTGAATAATGTTATCAACACTGATAAGGGATCATTTTTCTGCAAAAAAGCAAAGTACAGCAGCAAGAAAAAATACAAGTCAAAAAGTTGCCCTGTGAAATGCAATAGTGGGATTAACCCTATTTCTTGGAATAAGAGTTAATCGGACAGTTTTTGTGAATACTTGCATTCCCCCATAGAATACCAATTCTGGGGGATGTTTGTTATAACTCTATGGTGTGACCTTGTGCCTACGTTTATTCTCCTGAATGGTAATGAAAAAAGTTGAAACCTAAACATTACCGTTCCACTAGAAAAAAGGCTTGGTCCGCAGGGGAGCACAACCCACAATCGGGCAACAATGTCATACCAGACAACTTTAAGGGGATGCACCAGTAACCAGAACCCCAGATGTGCCAAAAACCACAGTACAGCACAAATACCACCCCAATAACAAAATACTTTTATAAAGATTAGTAAGAGAATATAAATACAGTGCAAAAACCAGACAATGATAATGGAGACTGGAGACCCCAGGGCAGATATATAATACGGGAGACTCCCAGAGCAGATATCTATAACTGTAGACCCTCAGAGCAGACATCTAATACTGGAAACCCACAGAGCAGAAATATAATACAGGGGACACCCAGAGTAGACATGCTATAATGGAGATCCTATAGATGACCATAATACTGCTGGAGACTCCAAGAGCAAACGTTTCAAACTGGAGACCCCCCGGGGCAGACGTATAAAACTGAAGACCCCCAGAGCAGACGTATAATACTGGAGACCCTCCGAGCTGACAGTAATACAGCTGGAGACTCACAGAGTTCACCACAGAGGGCCGATGGTGTTGGAACCATTTAACCACCGTGAGTGATGGCATTAGCCAACACTTAGGAGTGGAGTCTAAGTGGCACCTGGTATTTGCCAAAGCCCGCCACAAAACAGGTTGGACTTGTTGCGGCGTGATACCGCCTGGTTGCTCCATAGCAGCGACTTTGCCCTGTGGTGGTGGCCAAGGGGAGATACAGAATTGGCAGGCAGAATTAGAGTTGAGGTCAGGCAGGAGGTCAGGACAGGTGGCACGGGATCAGAGACGGTGACGAAGCTGAAGGTCAAGACAGGCAGCAGGGAATCGAGGTTAGTAACGGAAGCAGAGGTCACAACAGATAATCACAGGAGTCACAATATACACTTTCTCTAGGGCTGTGAGGCACAAAGATCCAGCAAGGGTCACAGGAAGAGGCCGACCAGCGCCAATTAGTTCTCACAGAGCCGGTACACACGTGCCCTAGGAGGCAGGGACGCGTGAGCCGGACCGCAGGAGATGCCGCTGGCATGGGAAAGGTAAGAGTCATGGGGTGCCACTACATGCGGGTATATGGGTGCGCCTACGATCAGAGACGTGGGTCACAGGGGCACCCATGACAATTATAATGAAGGAGAGCTCCAGAGCAGAAAAAAAAATACTCTTCCTCACTTTTTGTTTCCTGTGCTTCTGCACTGCTCATGGTCGTGATGCTGGTTCTATGAGCTGGTGTCAGGACTGGAGCAGGTGACTGGAGCAGGAGGAGACCTGGGAGTGGTGAGTACAGTAACGCTGACAGTACTCACTGCACTTGTCCCCTCTTCCTTCAGATGGCGCACTGTCCAGGGTCCTGACACCAGCGCATTGAACCAACATCAGGATTATGAACAGTACAGCAGGAGAGGATCAGGGAGTGGGAGGTACATGTACTCAGCACTATCTAGGCTCCTGCAGCAATGAGCTCTTCCATCACTGATAGAAGTGCCCGATGGTCTGTGGGCAGCAGGTTGTGCATCACTGCTATACAATCTGATACTATTAGCCAGGCCCGGCGCCAGCACCCGGCAAACCCGGGCAAGTGCCGGGGCTCTGGGGTACTGGAGGGATCTCCCCCGGTCAGCAGGACATCTGCCCCGCTGCCCGGGAGGTTCCTTCCCTCTCTCATCGCGATCTGTGTCCTCCGGACACAGATCGCGATGAGAACATGTGCAGTCACTCACTGCTTTCCCCGGCAGGAGCTGCAGCATGAGAGGTCGAAGGATCTGTGATGACGTCATGGTCACATGACCTGCCGGGGAAAGCAGTGACCACACAGAGAGACCTGCATCAGTGAGGTGAGGGGGAGACTTACAGGGTCCAAGGGGGAGAACATGGGGGGCTGTGTGTATACAGGAGGAGGGGGGCAGTGTGTATACAGGAGGAGGAGGGGGGCAGTGTGTATACAGGAGGAGGGGGGCAGTGTGTATACAGGAGGAGGGGGGAAGTGTGTATACAGGAGGAGGGGGGCAGTGTGTATACAGGAGGAGGAGGGGGCTGTGTGTATACAGGAGGAGGGGGGCAGTGTGTATACAGGAGGAGGAGGGGGGAAGTGTGTATACAGGAGGAGGGGGGCAGTGTGTATACAGGAGGAGGGGGGCAGTGTGTATACAGGAGGAGGGGGGCAGTGTGTATACAGGAGGAGGAGGGGGGCAGTGTGTATACAGGAGGAGGAGGGGGGCAGTGTGTATACAGGAGGAGGGGGGCAGTGTGTATACAGGAGGAGGAGGGGGGCAGTGTGTATACAGGAGGAGGGGGACAGTGTGTATACAGGGAGAGGGGTGGCAGTGTGTATACAGGAGGCGGGGGGCAGTGTGTATACAGGAGGAGGGGGGCAGTGTGTATACAGGAGGATGGGGGCAGTGTGTATACAGGAGGAGGAGGGGGGGCAGTGTGTATACAGGAGGAGGGGGCAGTGTGTATACAGGAGGAGGAGGGGGGGCAGTGTGTATACAGGAGGAGGAGGGGGGCAGTGTATACAGGGAGAGGGGTGGCAGTGTGTATACAGGAGGCGGGGGGCAGTGTGTATACAGGAGGGGGATGTGTACACGGGGATGGGGGGGGCAGTGTGTCCACGCGGGGGAGGGGGGGTGCAGTGTGACCACTGGAGGGCGGCCCATAAAGGGGCCCACTAGAGCTCTGTCGCCCAGGGGCCCACTAAAGCCTGGAGCCGGCCCTGCTATTAGCCCTGACTGAACACTATCCATTACATTTCTAATGGGAATAACAGATGATCCACACAATCTAGTCGGAATATGCTCAACATTATTTTACAAGGAATACAAGTATTTACCAAAACAGACCTGTAAGAGGATCTCATCTTTCTCAGTTGTGTTTGCATCAATATAAGTTGGTAGTAAGAGGCACTTTCATTCGCTGTTTTAGCTTATATTTTTTTTCTGTTAAAAAAAAAGAAAAAATAAGAGTAAATGGATCTGTAAGAATAAACTTAAGTTATTTTAAAATCATTATTTTAATGTTAACAAACCTGCAGATTGGTTAAAATAATGAAAACATGAAAGAAATGTACATTAAAGTTTATGTATAACAGAAGGATGCAAATTTATATATAAAGGCAGTCCCCGGGTTACGTACAGGATAGGTATTTAGATTTGTTCTTATGTTGAATTTGTATGGAAGTCGGAACTGTGCATTTTATAATTGTAATCCTAGCCAGAATTTTTTTGGTGACAATTGGATTTTAAAAATGTTAGATTGTCATAAGAACCAGGATTAACAATAAATCTTAATAGCAGACTCCTTTTATAACTGTTACAGCTGTTTATTGTACAATACATTACCAACATCCAGATGTCCGTTTGTAACTAGAGATCATCTGTAAGTCGGGTGTTCTTAAGTAGGGGACCTCCTGGAATTGTATCTCACATTTCTCCCTATTATTCCCTTCCACTTTTTAAATAATTATCAGAAATGAATAAAAATTATACCTGCAAAACAGATAAAAGTTAAAGTAAAGTCTGCAATTTAACTAATATGCACAAAATATCCACTTACACTTTACTTACCGCTTACTTGGATTGCTTTAAACAAGGTTAACTACAATGTAACGCATTGTAGGGGGACAAAACTCCATCAAAAGTTACAATGTATTCATTGGGGGATATTTATCAGGGCTTCTACACACCGTGGCATGGAAGCCCTGAAATAATCACAAATGCCAGCTTATTGCTAGCACTTGCAATCAATTTCTCCATGCCAAAGGGGCATGGAGGGCATGAGGGGGGACACGGCTGGTGGTGGGCGGAGGTCGATCAGCCGGCCGCAAGGTGCGTACGACTGGCGGGGAGTGGGCCTGTGTGGGGCATTTCTGTCCCTGTGCCTGCACACTTGCTGCAGCTGGTGGATTTTCATATGTAAAAGCAGCCCAGGCCCATGCTGGATACATCAGGATGCTGAAGCATCTTGATGTATCCGGCTGCACCGAATTCTCGGCGGGATATATGATAATTAACCCCCATTGTGCGCATATCTACATGGCCACATTTACTTTCAAAAATGCATTGATATTCTGTGATTTTTGCCTTTGTGACCAGTATTGTGCCCAAAGTCATGATATCACCTTACCCTTATTCGCCTAATTATCATTTCATGAATTGAGTCAGTGGGCATGACACTTACACCCTAACTGGTGGGAATCTTGCTCATTGTTATAATGTCCAGGTGCCCTACCACTAGATCCATGTCTGACATTTTTGTGGGTCTGGTGCCAGTCCATGACTCCTTCCATGGGACAATCGATTCAAAAGGTTGTTTATCCATGTTGCCATATTTTAGGACCTCATCTCCATGACGCATGGGCCTCCCGGCTCAGACAGTTTTCATCTGAGATTAAATAATCTGGGATTCTGGGTACGTTGCTGACTAACAGGGTAACATATTCCCATCAGACAGTGATAACTGTACATGCTGATGTTGTTGAATGAACAAACAAAAATAATGAATGAAGATATTAATATATACATGAAATCACTGACCCGTATCTCTAAGGGTCATAAAGGGGAACACAACAATTGCAATTCATCTGTTCTCTGTTGAATTGAAGAGCGCTGGGAAGTGTTAATATCTTCACTATAAAAGCAGAATCATAAAAATATAGAAACAAGTGTTTGGTGGAGCGTTGCTATATTAGAGGCGTTCACCTCTGTGGAGGAGACTAATAGCAGGGTTCCCACTTATAATAATGAATGCAAAATAAACCACACAACACCCACATCCTTCACTATTCTGGGGGAAAAAAAGCTGAAACTAATGACTTTGCACAGCGTCAGAAATATCCTAAATTTACAGGACTACAGCAGCCTACAGATTTATGATTGGAGAGTTCTATAGCTGCAAATCCTAAAATAAACCAAGTTTGTAGGATGCTGATGATGTTTCTCAGGGGTGAGAAGCAAAGTTGGAGGCCTGTTCAATACCTGCTTTCACCAAGACAGTCTTTCCAGATAAAACCTACATTACTGACTTTAAAAGGACTTAAAAAACAGACATTATTTGTCATCTGCTGGGTCTATAAAAAGAAACACTTCTCAGGCAGCGAGTGTGAATACTCTTACTTTACCGAATCAGGGAAAAAGAGGAGATAACCTTGAGAAAGTGACCTTCTGGCTGCTGCAGAGGACTTTGAACTGGAAATATCTAAACGAATATAGTTCAAAGCTATTGCCTCTATATTAAACACATTTAAATAAAATGAAACTGTATAAAGCTAAAAAAAACATCTTGAAACAATACTAGGCTGACATTAAATCAGACAGCGGGTCCTATCTGTCCAGTGAGTAATCATGGGGTACACATACAAAATAAGACATAATCATAGGTTGCAAGAGCTTACAATCTGTTTGGACACACCTTCTCATTCAAAGAGTTTTCTGTATTTTCATGACTATAAAAATTGTAGATTCACACTGAAGTCATCAAAACTATGAATTAGCACATGTGGAATTATGTACTTACCGAATATACTCGTGTATAAGCTGAGTTTTTCAGCACAAAAAATGTGCTGAAAAACGTCCCCTCGGCTTATACACAAGTCAATATACTTAAACTTAAAAAATATTTAAAAAATAATAAACGTATATACTCACCCTCCGGTGGCCCCGACGTGCAGCGCTGCTCCCCCGATGTCCGTGCGGGTCTTCTTCTGGCTTCCGCTCCGTCTTCTGTCTTCTCTAACTTCGTGCTGGGTGCCGCCATTGTTTTTCTCCCAGGCGGCGCCTAGTATGACGTCAGCAGCGGCGCGTCATACTAGGCACCGTCCGGGGGAGAACAATGTGGGCGCCCAGCACGAATTAGAGAAGACAGAAGACAGGCGCGGAAGCCAGAAGAAGACCCGCACGGACATCGGGGGAGCAGCGATGTAAATGCTGTTAATGCTGGGCTGGCTGTAAACTACTGGGGGCAGTGCTGTATACTACTGGGGGCAGTGCTGTATACTACTGGGGACTGGCTGTATACTACTGGGGGCAGTGCTGTATACTACTGAGGGCAAGCTGTATACTACTGGGGGCAAGCTGTATACTACTGGGGCAGGCTGTATACTACTGGGGGCAGGCTGTATACTACTGGGGGCAGTGCTGTATACTACTGGGGGCTGGCTGTAAACTACTGGGGGCAGTTCTGTATACTACTGGGGGCAGTGCTGTATACTACTGGGGACTGGCTGTATACTACTGGGGGCAAGCTGTATACTACTGGGGACTGGCTGTATACTACTGGGGGCAAGCTGTATACTACTGGGGGCAGGCTGTATACTACAGGGGGCAGGCTGTATACTACTGGGGGCAGGCTGTATACTACTGGGGGCAGGCTGGCTACATACTGGGGGGGTCTGTGACCAATACATTTCCCACCCTCGGCTTATACTCGAGTCAATAGGTTTGCCCAGTTTTTGATGGTAAAATTAGGGGTCTCGGCTTATACTCGGGTCGGCTTATACTCGAGTATATACGGTATACAAAAAACGTGAAACAACTGAAAATATGTCTTATATTCTGTGTTCTTCAAAGTAGCAACCTTTTGCTTTGATTACTGCTTTGCACGATCTTGCCATTCTTTTGATGAGCTTCAAGAGGTAGTCACCTGAAAAGGTTTTCACATCACAGTTGCACTGTCAAGTTTAATAAGTTGGATTTCTTGCCTTATAAATCAGGTTGGGATCATCAGTTGTGTTGTGCAGAAGTAAGGGGGATACACAGCTGATAGTCCTACTGATAAGACTTTAAGTTTGTGACTGTTTGACCTTATTTTCACAAAATTATTTTGCATTAGAATGTTTATGCATTTCGATACCAGTTATGTACATGCACACAAACTAAAAAACTGACCTTTTCTTCGTTTTTTTTTCACTACTAATTTTCATAAGTCTCGCATCCCTTTTTTACAGATCTTTATGAGTCTATGAGTGATCAATTAAAACGGCTCAGTCTACACAATATACTACTTTTTAATGGATTGATTGCATGGACTGCTAAATTAGCGTCAAAAGTATTCAAAAAGTATTGTGTTTAGTGCAGTGCAGTGTGACACCGGTTAAAAAAAGGCACACAGGCATTTTTTACTGTCATGTGAATCTAGCCTTAGTCCAGAAGTAGGGGAAGCAGGGATTCCTTGCATCATATATCACTATAATGCTCAGAGTCATGTCCTCTGCACTGTGGTAAGTCCATAAACCCCAATGATCACTGACGCAGGTATTCCAAGACCCTGCTCCCTATCATCGGAAAGTGCTATAGTTTAAATGGCGGCACCGGCCATGCAGTGCCTGGGTTGTGTTAACCTTAGAGTAAATTGCCCTATGGCTTCGGATATGGATAGAGCTGAGTCCAGTGGCATCAGTAGTCTGCCTGATTACCTCTCTGTCTATTCATATCCTGATACAACACATTATTGTTCTCATATCCTGTATATATGGGTACTTCAGAGAATTACCATTACTATGCTACAAATATTGACACAACACAGAACTTTTACTTTTTCTGTTCTATTTATAAGGGCAGTATATAACTACAGGCAGTCCCCCTTAAGAACTCCTGACTGACAGAGACCCCTAGTTACAAACGGACCTCTGGATGTTGGTAATTTTCTGTACTTTAGTCCCAGGCTAGAATAAACAGCTATAACAGTTATGAAATGTCTGCAGTTAAGCTTTATTATTAATCCTGGTTCATATGACAATCCAACATTTTTTAAATCCAATTGTCGCAGAGACAAAAAAACATTTGTCTGGGGCTACAATTATACAATATACAGTTCCAACTTACATACAAATTCAACTTAAGAACAAACCTACAGAACCTATCCTGTACGTAACCTGGGGACTGCCTGTACTCTTACTCTTTATATGTGGCACAGAACAGTACAGGCAGTATACAAACAACAGTGTGTATAGTGTGTATACAGACAGTCCCTCAGTTATGTACAAAATTGGTTCTTTAGGTTTGTTCTTAAGTTGAATTTGTATGTAAGTCGGAACTATATATGTTATATCATCAAAACGATCTAATAATCTATAATATTGGAATTGTCCTATATGAAATATATCATAATATTCAGTGATTACTCCATTCACTTCTAGATGAAGGGGCCCATTATAAAGTGTTAGAACCTGGGGCCCTTCAGAGGATTCTCTGATGCTCTCCCTGGTGGACCAGTCTGACACTGACAAGGATTATTAATAAAACTTCATTACAGACATCTTACAGCTGAACATTGCAGCCTGGGACTAAAGTAAAGCATCCAGAGAGCTTCACCAGAGGTCACAGTGGGCAGAAATGTCTGTAACTAGGGGTTCTCTGTAAGTCCAATGTCCTTAAGTAGGGGACCGCCTGTATAGTTATGCATATACAGCATGGCACAGTACAGAAAATCTTATTCTGCATATTTGGACACAGCACATTAGTAATGCAGCTAACCTGAGTATATAATCTTCCCTGTGTGGTATGGAGGACCCACCTATATAACCTTTCGTTGGATCCACCAATGTATTATAATGGCTCTGATTGGCACTGATATTCAACAAAATGTCTACGTGGCCAACAGAAGCAGCCAAGTATGCCTCAGCCCCACAGACACTGAATGTAGCTGCAGGGCACATAGATGTCTCCAAATTATGGAGCCAACATTCATCAGTCATTTATATACTGAATATATAACTGAAAATGGGTGATAAATAGTAGTTTTCTTGCTGGATACAACCTTTAAAACCTTATTATTGTGATTTCATCCATTTTATACAGGGAAATACAAAATCATAATAGAAAAAAAGCATGTGTCATATGTAAAAAGCATTATCCCATTTCAAATATTCAATGGTTTGATCCAATACTATAATATGAAGATGCAATTTGAGCCTCAGAGACATAACATAAGAGAAACTGATGTGCTAGCTGTCAGGGAAGAGAGGAACACATGAGGCCATGAGTGAGCAGAGCGCGGAGTGGAGACAGCTGATGGTTGGTTTGGGTCTCATATTTGGTTTATTTGCTGGGTTTTAGTTGTTGCAGCTGCAGCCAAGCCTCACACCCCCTCCATTTTTTGTGGTAAGTGTGAAATTATGAGCAGCAGGCAACAAATATTTTAAATATTTAGCATTGCCATTTTGGAATGTATTCTGTGTTTTCATATACAAGGGACATTTATGCCCATATTATTTTGCTGAAAAAATGATTTAATTAGTACCTGCTGGGCATAACAGACACTAAACCACAAGTGCCACAAATGATCCATTTAGCAAATCTCATTTTTAGCCCATGTTAACCTTTTCATTGCAACAGAAAATGCTAGAAGTTTAGTGCTAGATGAAAAAAATATAGGACAATAAAAATAGTCATAATAAAAAAAAGGATACAAAAGACACAGAATCCGACTGTAAGTTTGTGAACAGTAAAATCAATGATTGTATCAAAAGAAAATTAGATGGGGAAAGCTCACAACCATAACTGATACATTGCCATCCAAAAACTGTCCAGTGATATCATTATTCAAAAATAAACCTAGAGTAAAGCAGTATATGGGGATATTCCTCAAATGGTTAAATCTAGACAGACTCAGGTTTTCGGAAGACCCAAAGCTGTTGTGGCAAGTGAGCGCCACCCCCCGATGACATCACGGGGAGTGACAATCTTAACCAAGATGCGCCGCCATCTTTTTGAAGCCGCTGGCAGCTTTGCCCGCGGCAGTGGACAGGTTAACACCGATATGCAGCACTTACCAGCTATGGAGAGAGCTCAGCCTGTGAGCCCTCTCCATTCACCAACAGCCGACGCATGATGTATTAATACGTCACATCTCGTTAAGGGGTTAAGGGTCACATGATTGTGCTAAATAGCAATGGATGACACCTCTGTAGCGTCCCTATTTTTCCATAGTCTTCTATAGACTTAAGTTTCCATAGACTTCTATAGGAATAGGACCTGCTTTGAGTTTTCTACAGCATCCACACAGATCAGTGAAAAAGATGTTCATGTGCATGGATCCATTGAAATTCATGAGTCAGTGAGGCATTTATACAACTTTTGGCATTTTTCTTAAATTTTTGAGAATTTTCATGCTTGTCCTCATTTATGACTCTTTTTGCACCTTAAACAGTCTCCCTTCAAAGTTTGCCGTTGTCTAGTTTTCTGCAGTGTTCCCCGAGTCATTACATGGCGCAAATCTACGACTGCCCCTGACCAGGTGTAGAAACTAGCTTAGAACTGTTTGTGACTTTTGGAGACTTTTTACGAATTTTGTTTAAAAAAAAGGCAAATTGCCTAAAGATCAATCACCACATGTATCAGTAAGGAAAAACTGCTAAGATACATCTGACTAGCAGAAAAGCCAAGAAAAGTACCCCAAAAAAAGAGGGACAAAGCCAGACTTATGAAACATGTGCCCCAGAGTGTTATCTGCATACTAAATCCATAGCGCAGAGATGTTTAATAGGCAAAAACTAGTGTCAGCTGTGCAATTTCTTAAAAAAAGGCAAAAAATGCTGTAAAGTTTTGCTGTTGATATAAACGTATAAGATTATTTCAAAGGCTAGTCAATTATAAAACTAGATAACAGAATATTCTCTACATCCCTTGCGTCATTTTGGATCGTATATAAAAAAAATGCTGTACTGTAATGGCAATGAAAAAAAAATAAAACCTAATGCCTGACATTCTTTTTAGGATACCAATAAAAGATAATGTTACTAGTAAAAGGTAAAGCCAGCTTCCATTATATCTCATCCCTGCTCTGATCTCGCTGTTCTAGCTTTCGGTAAAGGGGCTGACCACTTTGGAAGCAATGACCCTGTGGACAATGACACAGGACAATAAATAAAAAATCTCCGTAGGGTTTTACAGCTTCATTAAAACAGAGGCAAAAATATTCACAGATCCTTCTTATTTTTTTTTTAACTGAATGTGAAGACAATTAAAAAAAATTATTGTATTATCTATCTACTTCTTATGGTATTAAAAAGTTCAGAAGAGCATGATGTGAAATGTGGCCCAACATCTAGGTGGATTAAGAGCCAATGTTTAGGCTAACAAAACTTCAATGTATATGATGGAAATGGCAGCTTTTCAAATATCAGTGAAAACTATCAATTATCCTTAGTTCATAGGCATCCATAGCTCATGGATCAAAGACCTGTTTTTTCGGAGTATTGTTTTTTTCTATCTATCTATCTATCTATCTATCTATCTATCTATCTATCTATCTATCTATCATATATTCATTTATCCTTTATATACTGTATACATCTCATATGTATCTATCATGTATCTATGTTATAAGTACTGTATATATCATATCTATCTATGCATCAAACTGTCTATTTGTATCAATATTCTACGCCACTGCACTAAGTTTCCTGCATATACATACGCTTTATTCAGCAGTTATGTGCTTTGTTGTCATGAGATATATGTACAAAAATCCGCACTGCTTAAATAAACACAGAAGAGTGTGACAGAAGTGTAAAAGGTCCTGGCACAATCATAAATTTTTGAGAAGGAAACACTTTGTGTTTGCAAGTGATTCCCCACAATAAACCTGACCTGCTATTTAGCCAAATTAACTGGCCACTCAAAGAGGCTGCACTCTAACCCTATGCACATTACATCAAGCGAGAGTGTGGAATCATCTGTAGGCAAGAGTCTAATCCGAATCTAGAAAAATGATTGCGCCCTAAAGAAATAGACAAAGATTTGATAAATCTTACACTGAGTGTTTATATATCTACTCAGTATTGGATACCAGTTGATTGTCAGATAGACCATAAATGCAACTTAATTGATAGGACATTGACAATCTCAGTTATTGGAAATATAGACAGTCCCCCAGTTTATGTACATGGTTCTGTAGGCTTGTTCTTAAATTGCATTTGTATGTAAGTCGAAACTGGTATATTGTAATTGTAACTCCAGACTGAGTATTTTTTTCTCCCCTGTGACTATACGGTTTTTATAATTTTGGGTTGCCAGGGGAACAAGGATTACCAATAAAGCTTCATTAGAGAAACCTTTCATAACTCTTATGTTGACCCTTTCAGCCTGGGGCCAAAGTTCTGTAAATTACGAGCATCCAGAGAGCTTCACCCAAGGTCACAGTGGAAAGAGAGTTCCATCTGTAACTAGGGCTTGTCTGTAAGTTGGGTGTCCTTACGTCAGTAACTGCCTGTATTATTAATAAAATGAAATAACAAATTCTGGATGACCACATTCACCACTATGGCAACTTACTGATAACTATTATACATAGAATAAATCTATGCATTTCCAATATATCCATGAAGAATATTTAGAGCCCAATTGAGGATGTGATGTGGCCTGGCTTTCAAATATGTAACTAGTTCTATAATGTGCTGTGTGTAAATTGCCAAATAGGTGTTCCCAAGTTGGAGGCAGGTCCCTGTACTGTCCAATCATTCGGCATCAGACTATATAGGGACATACCCTCAACCGGTAAAGTCTTGATAATTTACAAATAAATGTAAACGAGACCTACCAGTAAAGCATGCAATGATCCAGAATTTGAGTATGGTAATTCGAGTATTACGAAACTGACATGTCAGGAGCAGTGACTTTAAAAGAGCTGAACTATAGTTTCCGATGCTGCACACTATACAGCAGTGGTGGCAAACCTATGGCACGGGTGCCAGAGGTGGCACTCGGAGCCCTTTCTGTGGGCACTCAGGCCTTCACCTCAACACAGAGTTTGCCAGCTAGGACTCAAGGCTTTCTCCTGTGATCCAATACAGCCCAGGACACACCACGCTCAGCACTATTCTAAAGCAACATCCTTGGCTATCAGGACTACAGGAGGAGCGGGAAGGGCTGGATGGAGATGGATTGTCATTTGAGCTCCTGCTCTGGGTCCACTGATTCTTCCTCTTCAGGGGCCCCTGGAGGGAAGCTACAATCCAAATTTTTCCATCTTTCTATTGTATTGGTGAACTCAGGAAACCAATGCGATTAAAACCGGTGATACAGCAGGGATCAATAAGTAACTGCTTAAATTGTCATGTTGGCACTTTGCGACATACAAGTAGATCTTGGTTGCAGCTTGGGCACTCTCTCTCCAAAAAGTTTGCCGTCACTGCTATACAGGATGGCTGTATCAGCTGATATAGGTCATGGTATATCCATGCCCTCAATGGATCCACCCTGTGGATAGGTCATCAATATTATTATACCATTACCCCTTTACATTGTCTTCATTTCCTTTAAACCTTTTGTATTTCATCAAGATATTTAACTTTATCTACACAAAATAGAAAAATCCTATAAAACTAAAAGGAAGTTAGACATACAAGGAGCCCAGTTCCTGTAACAATAGAAGAGTATGATGATAGTGGTCCTATGTGAATATTAACAGAGGTAGTTAGCTGATAGAGACAGTAAAGGAGAGAAGGATTTTAAAGGCACTCAATCCTCCAGAAAAAAAAGCCGACAATACAGCAAGAAGGGGTCAGCGCTGAAACATCCTACTGAGCTGAAACGAGATTCACTTACTATACAATTAATGGAGGATACTCTCATCAAATGAGGAACAAATCATAAAATTAGGGAGATGGAAATTAAGCACAGACAAATGATTCAGGTACAGTGGAGATTTATGGAGAAGGTTGTGTTATAGCTAATGATTTCTGCTAATGATCCTCCAAAGTATGAAGTGGCACAGAGCCCACATCTGGTGGGACAAGGCTCGGCCCCTGTGAGATGAAGGACATTGTTCGGGAAGAGGAGGCAAAACTAAGTATAAAAATGTTTTGTGAAATAAATTTCACAAGTGTAACATATATGAAGAGCTGTCAATTCTTTAAGTGAATATAGAGGTAAAACTGTATGGGCACAATATACATACAAGTGTAGCCATCTTAGATTTAACAGTTGAGTATATTATCCATTAGTTGACAAACATCATCCATATTTCCACAATGAACATGAAATGAACATGAATCTTCAAATTTATAATCGTATGTCATTTCTCAGACAGCATTGAAGGATCTACCAAGATTCTCAGACATACAGAAATGACATTGTTAAAGTCATGTTGACAAACTTGAATTGGTGTTTAACAAAATTGATGTGTATAGAGGTCCTTCCAGGTCCTTGCCCATACGATGTAATCAGGGCCAAAATTATACACTAGTACGTAAGGTGGACCTCACAATGCCTCTAAAACAATGTGAAGGTTTGGATTCCCTGGTATAGAGGTGAACCCCTATTTCAAAAGGGACTCAAGGAGGCAGTCCAGTGGAAAATCACGTGATGACCACTATTTTAGGAGCCAAAGCAATGCATCAGATCGAGAGAACTTGGAGGCCAAGGCAACCGCTCAAATAGTGCTGTGTTCTTCAAACCATTCCTGAGCAATTCCTACAGTGCAGAAGGGTACATGATTCTGCTGAAAGAGGACAAAGTTACGTGGAAATAAAGTTGTCATGAAAGGGTGGAAGACTTTGGTCTACATATAGTGTTAATGGGAAGGAGAGTGACATTAATCACGTCCATTTTTATGTATATAGAAATATATAAATGTATGTACACACAAAGAAGGAATGTATATGCATATAATGTGATGTCTATAATGTAAGACTATAATGATGCTTTAATAACCGTTAAAAGATGCAAAACATTAAATAAAAATCAGGAAGGTTTTTGCTTGAAAACCATTTCATATCGTCACGCCATTCATTAAGCGTTTTCTGAACTGATGAGGTGAACCCATCTGACTATACAGATAGATTTTTCCATTTTCCATTCAAACTATTTTCCCAAAAGAATGAATGAAAAAAATAATAAAATTTGAACGCAAATGACATAAAGAAATTGTAAAAGTTTCAGTTTTCTTAATAAACATAAGGTAAGATGTATGACCAATAAACCTATAAACCTCAGAATTAGCTGCTCATTTTTTTCCCTTGTAGGCGTCTCCATGTTTGCGCTCCACAATACATATATTTGGGTCCGCTAAGCACAAGTTAATGAGCTCTGTTACAGGGAATTATTTTCTAAATAAAGAAATAATTAGTTTTGAGAATACCATGTAAAATCAGAAAAGATTACTTTCCGTTTCATTTATAAAAAACCTTCCACAAGCCAAAGTGATTACCAACTATTGACTACATGATTAATAGCAGCAGAAATAACAATAATCAACACAATGATAATAATACACCTCTGCTCTTCAGCTATGGCTCAAATGCCTGATATTAACTTCTCTTTTATGGTTCAAAACATGGCAAATAATCAACCTGAGATGTATCCATTTATTGCATCAGTGAGTGGTTTTTCTTTTATTAACCTTTTCATGCTCCATGCCAGTGGCACATTGTAATAACCCATGTGTAAAAATGCCATATACAGGCGGTCTCCTACTTAAGAACACTCGACTTACATATGACCCATAGTTACAAACGGACCTCTCGATATTGGTAATTTATTGTACTTTAGTCTTAGGCTACAGTGATCAGCTGTAACAGTTATCACAGGTGTCTGTAATGAAGCTTTAGAGTTAATATTGATTCTTATGACAACCCCACATTTTTAAAATCCAAGTGTCACAGAGACCAAAAAAGTTCTGGCTGGGATTACAGTGATAAAATATACAGTTCCGACTTACATACAAATTCAACTTAAGAACAAACCTACAGACCCTATCTTGTATGTAACCCGGGGACTGCCTGTACTGCCATACAGTAGTATGCCAGTATGTGGTAGGAACAAAGAGACTGTCTAGTCTTGAAGTACCCTAGGGGGCCTAAAAAATAGTCATATTAAAAAAAAAGTAAAAATAAAAAAGAATAGAATTCAAATAACCCCCTTTCTCTAGAACTGATATAAAAATAAACACTAAAAAACACTAAATCAGTCAATAAAACCTATAATATATAAAATTGGTATCACCGTAATAATACTGAACCAAAGAATAAAAATGAAAAAGTTATAGATTTTTGAAGGTGGGGAGCAAAAAATTAATGAAAAAAGGCTGTGACGAAATAGGTTAATATTCCTGAAAAGAATCACATTCTGATGATTAGATGGAAAAGAGTGGTTTCTTGAGTGGTTTTGCAGTTTCTTTTAACAACTTCCTTTCAACTTACTTTTAGGTAAGAGTTGTATTTTCCAATGGGTTCATTTTTCAAATTAAAATGTTAAAATAGCATAATAATTAAAATGTATCAACCATTGACTTGTTTTTTAAATCATTTATGCAGTTCACCATTCAGTATAAAAAAAATAATAAAATTATTCTGTAGGTTTGTACGATTAAAGAAATACCAAACATGTACATGTTTTGCTAGTTTAGCTAAAAAAAAACTTTTTGAGGAAAATGCATTTGCATGCAGTTTATGTTGCCATAATAGGGTTTGTTGTGGGATAATATAACGGTTTCATTGACACTATTTTAGTGTACGTCTGTTTTTTAGGACATACTAAAATGGCACTTTTGAAATAGTTTTTATTTTTATGCCATTCACAATATGGTCACAAGGTCACTATGAACAAAGCAATACCAATTTTTTTTTGACTCACTATATAGTTACTTATGGTAAAAGAGGTGATTTTAGTTTTTTAGTTTTATTATTTATTTATTCATTTATTTTAAAAAGCTTTATTTTTTATTGGCTTTTTTTACAGTCCCACTAGGGAACTTACACTTGATCTCTATTACAAAACATTACTGTAAAGCAATTTATTGTAAATGTTTGCCTACTAGACCCAGTCTTTAGCTGTGCCTAATAGGTTTCTATACATGGCAGCCATGTAGGCCTGGATCTGCATTGCTGGCGGTAGGTAGCGGTGATAGAGAGTAACCACTTCGCTTTGTCTCTCTCCTTAGCGGCCATGACTCAGTTTGATCGCTGCAGTTAAGGTGTTAACATGACTAAATGGAGAGATCTCCATGCAGGGCAGATGCGGCAGGGACTAGGCTGAGTGAAACAGCCGCTCTACTGCTGATGAGTATCCGCTAATTAGGACAAGCTTAGTCATCCTGAAACATCAAAGTATTAAAGGAAATGCATCACCAGGCTGGAGGGGACACAGTAGTTATAACTTCTGTAGTTGGGTAACTAGAAACACAGTTCTGGTGTAACTTTAAAAAGAAGAACCTCCTGTAGTATTCAAGAATTGTGTTTCTTGGCGCCACATACATGGAGAAATCCACAGTTCATGTTACAGTTGGGAGATTAGAAAATTGCACTCCTGTCTGATTTGTTGTCCGCTGTTGCGATTTTGTTGTGTTACCACAAGAGTGAGGGTGATACAAACTGTGTTACATGGCCGTTATCTGAGCAATGTATTATTGGCCCAGAGTGGATATCCCCCTTCCTGTGTCATTACGGTACCTCTGAACAATTCCCATCGGGGAAACGCGTCATGTGTCCATTTGACCAAGTGGTTTCACTGAGCGCTTAATTCTCCGGTTTAAATAACACCTTGACCTGGAGGAAAAGGCACTGGTGTAGTTTTCTATAGTTTTCTATAGACGGACAGCAAGCAGAGATCTAGAAAACGGTGAGGAATTGATACAGAAAGTATATTAGAAAATTGTATAACTTTTCAATATACAAACAACAGTCATTTGCTGAAATGGGAATACTCCTTTAAGTTATAATTATACCTTACTCCTAAAGGCGGTAAAATCGTGTTATAGCTTATTTGTGGGGAAAACAGGTTATGGTCAATAATTTGTGTTTTGTAGGCTATAGAACCTTTTCAAACCAGATCTATATTAAAAAATATGTTAACAGAAAATGTTTGTTTTCAAAGACATTGGTTATTTTTCGTTGACACATTTTGCGAAAAAAGATAGACTGTTCCAACTTCTATTCTATTTGAAAGAAACTTTTTACAACAATTAACATATTATAATGTGTTGGTGCAGCCTGTGAAATATCTTCTAGTCTTATACTCCTAATAACCACTTCTATAGTAGGATAGAGAAATCTAAATATTTTTCTTAAAATAGGAAATATTGATTACATTCTTTAGTACCTATTAAAATAAGAACTGTTCCTACAAATGCTTAGATATTTAGTAAATGTCTACAACTTCTGTCCTTTATGTATAAATTATGTGTAAAATGAAATTTCTTGTATTTACAGTCTTTTCCTCTATTTATCCAGAGCAGTACATGTCAATCCCAACTTAAAATCCCACAAGCCACTTAGAGCTGTGGCAGGAAATCAAGTCTTCATGTGCACTTATTCCAGGAATTGTGTTGGAGACAAGTATTAGAACTGCTGAGAGAGCAGGGTGGTTACGCTGATACGGGCATTCATTCTTTATAGATATCGTTAATTTCAGAAATGTTGCTGTGCCAAGCCAAAGAAATATGTGTTCACTCACCAGCTAAACCTAGCACATGTCCCTAAACCTCTGGATGTGCTAAGTGGTCTCTATATAGAGCTGAGAGGAGGGGAAAATCATCAAAGACAAAAGGGAAAAAAAAGTTCTGCAAGACTCCCAATTACCTAATAGAAACACAACATTGATTAAAAATTCATGGATATTACACTTGATATAATGCCAGGGTGGATATGTGTACGAGTAGCAAATTACAACGAAAATTTGATTCTCTTTTTTTTTCTTCCTTCCTCAATATTTTCTTTCCCTTTCATAAAATAAATGTCTAACTGCACATATGGGAAAAGGAACGCACATGACATTTAACATCACGGCTTAACGTTTGCCTAAAACAATAAAATGCATGAGTATAAAATGTATAATATATATATACAGTATATCTATATCTATATCTATATATACACTCACTCACATGTACACCCTCTCCCCTCCATTTGGTAATGATGTTCTGTTAGGGCATAAATGAGGTCACTCACAGGTAATGTTTTTTCACATCGCAATGAGGGGAGATATGCATGTTCGGCTTTCTGTGGAAAGATGTGAAGGGTTGTCCGCTGTTTCCATAAATTTACTTTCAAGGTCTTTTCCCATCCTCTCTCCTTGAGAGGAAAGTGAAATAGTCAACGCCGCTGCTAAAGAGCTAAAACGCACAGCACTTATGAGCCACAAAAGGAGTCACATGTAATGTAATTTTTGAAGTTATATTTAAGTTTATAAAACAAGCAAAATATCCCATAATCCCTTCAGAACTAGGCCCTCAAAATGCAGCATGATAAACCAGGGACACTTACTCATAGATTCAGACACCCTGACTGTAATATTCTTATATGTTTTATCCATGGCTTCCTTCCTTCTAAAATCAACTTTTACAATTATGCAAATGATTCTGATCCCCCCTCCCTCTGCCTGTGGGAACCTGCTCCACTCATTGTAACAGATTGTGAAGCTACAGCAAGGAGGGGCTCTGGTCATGTCCCCCAGAGGCCTTCTGGCTCATTAGTAGAATTATATTAGTGGAATTTAGTTAATAGGTTTTTGCCATGTTTTTGAAAAAGTTTTTTTTATGTGCCAGAATCTGACACTTTTTATGTTTCCTTTTTAAGAGCTGTGTACGGTGATATTTTCATTTTCTGTCTGAGATGCGTTTTCATTCACAAATTTCATTTTGAGAAATGTAAAACCTTTGATAGAATTTTTTAATATATGCCAAAATGGCAAAACTACACTCACCGGCCACTTTATTAGGTACACCATGCTAGTAACAGGTTGGACCCCCTTTTGCCTTCAGAACTGCCTCAATTCTTCGTGGCATAGATTCAACAAGGTGCTGGAAGCATTCCTCAGAGATTTTGGTCCATATTGACATGATGGCATCACACAGTTGCCGCAGATTTGTCGGCTGCACATCCATGATGCGAATCTCCCGTTCCATCACATCCCATAGATGCTCTATTGGATTGAGATCTGATGACTGTGGAGGCCATTTGAGTACAGTGAACTCATTGTCATGTTCAAGAAACCAGTCTGAGATGATTCCAGCTTTATGACATGGCGCATTATCCTGCTGAAAGTAGCCATCAGATGTTGGGTACATTGTGGTCATAAAGGGATGGACATGGTCAGCAACAATACTCAGGTAGGCTGTGGCGTTGCAACGATGCTCAATTGGTACCAAGGGGCCCAAAGAGTGCCAAGAAAATATTCCCCACACCATTACACCACCACCACCAGCCTCAACCGTTGATACAAGGCAGGATGGATCCATGCTTTCATGTTGTTCGGATGGACCCTACCATCCGAATGTCGCAACAGAAACCGAGACTCATCAGAACAGGCAATGTTTTTCTAATCTTCTACTGTCCAATTTCGATGAGTTTGTGCAAATTGTAGCCTCAGTTTCCTGTTCTTAGCTGAAAGGAGTGGCACCCGGTGTGGTCTTCTGCTGCTGTAGCCCATCTGCCTTAAAGTTCGACGTACTGTGCGTTCAGAGATGCTCTTCTGCCTACCTTGGTTGTAACGGGTGGTGATTTGAGTCACTGTTGCCTTTCTATCAGCTCGAACCAGTCTGCCCATTCTCCTCTGACCTCTGGCATCAACAAGGCATTTCCGCCCACAGAACTGCCGCTCACTGGATGTTTTTTCTTTTTCGGACCATTCTCTGTAAACCCTAGAGATGGTTGTGCGTGAAAATCCCAGTAGATCAGCAGTTTCTGAAATACTCAGACCAGCCCTTCTGGCACCAACAACCATGCCACGTTCAAAGGCACTCAAATCACCTTTCTTCCCCATAGTGATGCTCGGTTTGAACTGCAGGAGATTGTCTTGACCATGTCTACATGCCTAAATGCACTGAGTTGCCGCCATGTGATTGGCTTATTAGAAATTAAGTGTCAACGAGCAGTTGGACAGGTGTACCTAATAACGTGACCGGTGAGTGTATATGGTTAATTATTTTATATTTAACAGGTTGGGAATTTTGGAATATGGGGATACAGGCTGTCCCCTACTTAAGAACACTTGACTTACATACGACCCCTAGTTACAAACGGACCACTGGATATTGGTAATTTACTGTACTTTAGTCCTAGGCTACAATGATCAGCTGTAACAGTTATCACAGGTGTCTGTAATGAAACTTTAGTGTCAATACTGATTCTTATGACAACCCAACATTTTTAAAATCCAATTGGCACAGAGACCAAAAAGTTCTGGCTCGGATTACAATGATAAAATATACAGTTCCGACTTACATACAAATTCAGCTTAAGAACAAACCTACAGACCCCATCTTGTATGTAACCCGGGGACTGCCTGTACTGAATATGTTTATAATTTTTTTGTAATAGGAATAGTAGACAGTTGCCAGAAGTGATACACCAAACACCTGCTCACGTGGTAATAATTCATACGTTAAGTGCGTTGAAGTTGTTTTACTACAAATTTCTTATTTATAAACTGTACCTTTTTAGTTTTTTAGTATAGTTTTCATATATTTATTCTCTATATACAGAAAAGGGGACAAATGTTTGATCATGTATGGGCTTCCCCCTAATAGGTGATAAATGTCTGATCAAGGAGGGCCTGGCCATGAGGATACGGGATAAATGTGTGCACACTGGGGGTCTAACTACAGGGATAAATGTCTCATCGCTAGGGGCCTAAGCCCTGGCATAGTAGATACATATATATATATATATATGTATATATATATATATATATATATATATATATATATTTGCACACGTACTATATGGACACAAACTTTTATGTTTTTATCGATAACCCCATTTTCCTGTGATGATTAGTGTATGGGGACTGACACCGATTACACTACTTCCTGAGCTCATCTGCTTAAAATTGTTTCTGCCATTTTCATTGTCCAGCAGTGCAGTGGAATAGACTTATAAATAAAAGATAACATTACAGGGTTATAATGATGACATTCTGTATTAAGTGGTTACATTTTCGATGTTGCACATTCAACTGTTTTGATTGCTTTGTCTTTTAAGGATCGCACTAGAATTATCTCTTATCTCCCGAGTGGATTGTAGCTGCTGTATGATCAATGGGGGTTTTGTGTGTGTATCTGGAATCATATATAATAAAGGGGGGGGAACAATGCATTTGACAATTAAGAACCAAAAAAAAAATGCTTCTTCTTTGCCGTATACGAACTGTTTACTCAGGCAATTGGTACATGTAATTCACACTTGAAAATTATTACAGAGGAACACCGAGGGTCTTTATACACAGAGATGCCAGGTGCATGCAGTTCCGTGGTTTTACAAATTGCATATTAGAGCCCCATAGGCACCTCATGTACCACTGCCCCCATGAGACACCGTAGTCTTTCATGGCTCTATATTAAAGAATGCAATGCTGCATGCAGTGATACTATCTGGTAAAAGATGAGTCTGTATAATCTTCATGACAAAACTGAACCGATATTCTGTATATTAAGTGAATTATTGAGCATTGCCAAGAAACTTAATAAGAGATGGTACAATTGATAAAATGCACACAGCAGAAAGGACATGTGGTTTTCAGCAAAGATTAGGAGAGATGTGATCTTTTGATGTTACATTGAGAAACATGTGAACCCCACAGAACAAAAATGATCCATAAAGCGCCTCTGACGTCACCCAGAAGGAGCTGCCAAAGCCGAGAAGCAGATCTCTGTGCTTAGGACTATTTGTAAAGCAAACATGCCAGCCTGTGGGCTCTACCCAGGGGATTTGGATAATTGCAAGGGAGCTTCAAGCAGCGTTTCAGTCATAAAGTCGTTTGCAAACAATTTGAAAATTCTGTTTTGTGTTCAATCCCGTGCTGAATTCCCTGGAAGATAATAGAATAGAGAATCACTTTCCTTTCGAAGTCTGCAAATGGAAGGAGTTCAGTGCAAGTTACAAGTGCACATCACAAGCTAAACAAACAGGTCCTGACAACTCGCAGTTATCCGTGCGCTGATTAATCGTTCTCTTTTACTTCTACTCCCCCTGTTTTGTTAGCATAAAGCAGGTTTTTCCTTTTGGGCTTCCAAACTCCAAGCAGAGCTCTGGCGCAGCTGTGACAAGTATTTTAATGCATATAAGCAGCATTGTCTGGCAGTGACACCTACTGGGGAGGGGAATATTATAGCAAGTCCTGGTCACCCTAAAAATCTGCAGAAAGTGTCAATTGCACATGTACATCTTCACTGTGAACCAGGTGCTGGTACAATATAACTGAAGTCTCTTTGTATTTAATGAATGTCTAATGGTCACATTTCATCCTGCAAAAATACAATTGCAGATTTGTGATACCAGAAATTTTTGATTTATTCACTCGCTTACAAATGAAAGACAGCGCAAATTTACAAGTAACAATGGGATATCTGATGAATGGAAACTTTCTCATGTGTCCCTTTAAGGAATTTGGCTGATCTTGTTTTAATCATACTACTAAGCTAATATGAGCAAAGGTTAAGTGACCCAACCAAAAACTCATGACCCCAGTGCAGTAGCATCACATGACCCGTCTATTTAGTACTAGCGGCAGGTTTGTTCTAGTGTCTCAAAAGTAAGATATCCGTTTTGTTCCCACTGCCTATCTCTCCCAAAAATAAATAAATAGCAAATATTTAGAGAACTTTTTTTAAACATTACAGCAGTGCGGGACATTTATCATACGTTGGTGCTTCCTGCTCCGGCCTCCAGACGTATCCTGCCACACCCCGTCCATGGCACTCCTTGCCTACTTGCCGTGGAGGTGGCGTGAAGGGGTAATAATTGCAATGCCTGTCAGAAAACTGGTGTACAACTATGATAAATGTCCCCAAGTGGCTCTAGTTTCCTAGTCAGAGCTGTTTTCACCAACCCCTTGTGCAATAGTCGTCAATATTATTATTGACTTGGTCTCTTTTTTATTGTATCTTTTTCTTTTCTTTTTCTTTTTTTTGGTGCTTATTTATCATAATGTTTTTTTTAGCTATGTTGAATGTGTTCAATCTCATGTTTAGTTTTATTTTTAAAGGGAACATGTCATGGAAATTTTGGACACTAAACCACTCACGGGTCCTTGTGGACTGGTGGTTTAGTGTCCCAAATCGCCCATTATCATTTTTATGCATTCGGGTTAAAAAAAATCAACTTAATATTCACCTCAGTCCCTCGATCCCCCATCATCTGTATGTTACACTACGACTTTACTGCAAGAGCACCGTAGGTATGGTGCATGTGTACTGAAGCTGGGATACTGATCGTGAGAAGAGGCACCAGCGTGGGATCTCCTGATGTTCCTCATTGGACTCAGCCTGTGAGCCCTCTTCATACACACCCGTACCTCTGCACCATACATGTACAGAGCGGAGCGTGAAGGGGTTTAAAAAATTGGGCTTTTTGTGGTGTTTTGATTTTGTTCAACTCTTCTGGAGAAAGAACAGATAAATGGTCATTTGCAAAGGGGGCCATAAATGCTTCTCAAATTTTAACTTTCCTGTTTTATTACTTGGATGAGGGGAAACATGCCGCTGCAGAGTAATATGGATATAGCTTTGTTTTAATAGTATCACAGTATTATAGTAGAAGAAGGTTCAAACAAGATGCCAGTCCATTACGTCCAACCTATAAATCCTACAGTGTTGAAGGCAGAAAAACCCTACAAGGCTGATGCCAATTGGCTGACCCCGGTATGGTTAGAATAACTCCCTGGATGAACATCAACTATTTACAAAATATTTTGTTTCTATAACCTTTTTTCTCTCCAGAAAGGCATCCAGGCCCTTCTTGAACATGTATATCAGCCATCACAACATTCTGCGGCAGAGAGTTCCATACTCACACTGCCAGAGCCAGATTATAGGGAGGGCAAAGTTGTGCAGGGTGTATTATGAGGTTCTGTAATAACGCACACCTTAGATGCTGCAGAACCTCAACATACATCCTGCACAACTTTGCCCTCCCTATAATCTGGCTCTGGCAGTGCGACTATGGAATTCTCTGCCGCAGAATGGTTTCTACGGCAGCTGAGGTGTGTATTATCTGGTTCAGCAACAGCTGAGGTGTGCACTATAAGGTTTTGCAGAAGCTGAGGTGTGTAAAATGAGTTTCTGCAGCAGGTGAGTTGTGTAATATGAGTTTCTGCAGCAGGTGAGGTGTGTATTATGATGTTCTGTAGTAGATGAAGTAAAAGTTCTAAGGTTTTGCAGCAGCTGATGTATGTGTTATTAGGTTCTGCAGCAGCTGAGGTGAGTATTTTTAAGTTCTGCAATAACTGCGGTGTGTACTATGAGTTTCTGCAGCAGCTGCGATGTGTAATATGTGTTTCTGCAGCAGCTGAGGTGTGTATTATGAGGTTCTGCAGTAGCTGAGGTATGCATTATAAGGTTCTGCAGCAGCTGAGGTATATGTTATTAGGTTCTGGAGCAGATGAGGAGTTTAGTATGAGATTCTGCAGTAACTTAGGTTTGTATTATGATGTTCTGCAGTAGCTGAGGTGTGTAATATGAGGTTCTGTGGCAGCTGGGGTTTATATTATGAGGTTCTGGAGCAGCTAAGGTGGGAATTAGGAGTTTCACAATAAGCTGTGATTTCGGGGCCTAGCCTTTTCTTTTGGCCTGGAGGCAGCCTGGGCCCAGAATACCGGAGTGGCTGGCAATTGCGGCCTAGGCACACTGTGGTCACGGTCCTTGGTATGGGGACTGGAGGGCTGTTCTACAGCCTGGCAGGTCTCCAGCGGGTAATGTGTGCAAGAAATAAGGATGGAGAGGCTGATGGAATGGTTTCTCCCTGGAACAACCACTGAGGTGTCTGTAGGATGAATCCCTGGGTGATGGATGGGGAAGCCCGTGGTGGTAAGCAGCCTGGATCCAGGGATTAAACAGAGGCAACGTTGTGCAAATCAACTTACAGTTCTTTATTCAACAGCCGGCAATGGCTAAATGATAAAAGCAGATTTCAGCAGAAAAAGTGGCAAGCTGGAATAGTCATGGAGAGCTGGTCCACAGGAGGGTTACACGCAGCCTAGTAGTAGATTCAGACTGGACTGGTAGAAATGGAGCCATGGTGATGAATCTTAGCTCTGGGCTTAAGTCTCCGGACTTGCCCTGTGTGCTAGGCAGGGGCCTGAGACACCTATGGTTCCTAGTATTAGAACACTGGCTGTGGAAGCACTGACATGTGCTGCTCAGTCTCACTAGACTAGGGGTTTATATACTCTCCTGGTCAGGTGGCAGCACTCCTTCAATCAGCTTCCGGCTTTCTTTACAAGAACATCATTCACAGTAACATCTCACAGTGTTAACTCTTGCCTTACCAGGCTGCGGCTATAGCTGCAATCACTAAGTTCTCCAGTACTTAAAGACCTCCAAGAGAGGTGATCAGTCTCCTTAACAGCCCCTGACATGGAGAGGGCGCTATTTGCAACTACCACCTTTCCTATGCTTTGGTAGGGGTGTTGCAAATGGAATAATTTAGAATCCATAAAATCTAAATCTCCAGAAGGTAACACTGCAGCCACCACCATAAAGTCTGAAACTGTGGCTTATCTTTTCTGGATAAGAGTAATGCTTTTGACAGTGACATGGAAAGAATTGCATTCCCTTACTAGACCAAAGCTTCCTAGGATACATCTCCCACAGTTTGATGGAGTAATGTGCTTGTACACACCATTCTAGGTTTATTTAAAGAAAATAAAATGTTCAAGGTGTGAGTACTGCAGTAGTTCCTTCTGTAACATAACCCCTATAGTTACCCTTCTACATATATTCCTATAGAATATATGACACATAATGTATATAGAACAAATAATATCACTGCAGTCATTTAGGATGTATATATAAAGATATAAGATAGTGAACTTGTAATAATCCACTAACGGATACATTTTACAGGAGATTCTACACTGTTCAAGATGATAAAACTGTCTCCTCTACACAAGGGCCTGTGGTGTCTTCTGGATGGATTTGGGGGAGGGGGGTGGGTGAGTTTTCTATATAACATCTTGGCTCTCCCTGATCATTCACGCTTCTTAATTCAATAAGGTGAGAAGGAGCATAATCTGATCATATTTGTTTTGCATCACTGCGAAAACAGAAAATGAGGGGCTTCAGAGCCGTACCAATTTACTTCATCCGACCTTGATTAAAAGAAAATTAATTGCCACATCTTGCAGGAATATCTCAGGCAGCAGCCAATGGCTCTTTAGAATACTTCAAAAAATGAGAAAAGAGGAGAGGAGAGCCAGGCTTTGCCCTTTTATCTTTTCAAAACTAACTCACTGGAAAATGAGTCTGACCGTAACAAAACAGAAAAATCCACCTGATAAGGCAAAGACGAAAAATGCAGGAGCATTCGAACATCGGTAATCTGCTGCGTGCATCTTGGCCGAGGCAGGCGGCTGTGTGTCTGAACAAGGCAGCGAGACACAGTCGCCTGCTCGCACATCTGCTTGCAGGAAATTGTGGGTTCTGACGGACCAAATAAATTAACGGACGATCTACTACTGGCCTTAAACGCCTCAAATTGTTCTCATAAACATGTCAACGTTTAATGGAAGAATACTGCTAAAAAGTAGGGATGATTAAGGAACATCCAGAAGTAAGAAGACATTTACCAGTTCTTAAATTACAGTCTACATTTGCTTTTCTTAAATACACTAAAGGTCAGGCCATATTTGCTTTCATTACACTCTTCCTTATTTATTTAAGGCATGTAATCTCCAAAAAAATATTAGCGGGATGTTGGAATCTACTGTTTAACTCATCGACCGCCAAAAAGGGCTAATGACTATAAGTATTCTCTGGTAGTATATTAAGGGTGATTTACTCAGATAGTGTTGACCTGTTGCTTTTCAAATTTCACATTGGGATGGTTCCTTAGCAGCAGTGTGCATCTGCCTCCATTGGCAAACTTTTTTGTACTTTAGTTCTATGTGTCACCCATTCCTGTGTAATAGAATATGACATTAACATTCTTGGCATTCTCTTGATGTTCTTGCTTCAAGTGGTAGTCACCTGAAGTTGTCTTCCAAAAGTCTTGAAGGAGTTTCCAGAGATGCTTAATACTTGTTGGCCTTTTGCCTTCACTCTGTGGTCCAGTTCACCCCAAACCATCTTGATTGGGTTCAGGTCTGGTGACTGTGGAGGGCAGGTCATATGACGTAGCACCCCATCACTCTGCTTCTTGGTCAAATAGCCCTTAAACAGCCTGGAGGTGTGTTTGGAGTCATTTTGCTGTTGAGAAATAAAGGATGGTCCAACTAAACACAAACCGGGTGGAATATCATGCTGCTGCAAGATCCTGTGGTAACCAAGCTGGTGCAGTATCCTCTTAAAAGCTGTTGCATTTTCTGAGGCTGGTGACTCGATGAACTCTTCCACAGAAGAGGTGACTCCTGTCTTCCATTCCTGGGGCGGTCCTCATTTTGAGCCAGTTTCTTTGTAGCGCTTGATGGGTTTTCAAGAGAATGCCAAGAGCAGTAATCAAAGCAAAAGGTGGCTACTTTGAAGAATATAGAATATAAGACATATTTTCAGTTGTTAATTCATAGTTTTGTTGCCTTCAGTGTGAATCTACAATTTATATTGTCATGAAAATACAGAAAACTTTTTTGTACTGGTTTGTACTGTATGTCACATTACACAGGAATGGGTGACACATAGAACTAAAGTACAAAAAGTTTGTCAATGAAGGCAGATGCACACTGCTGCTAAGGAACCATCTCAATGTGATAAAAAGAATGGGAAAAACAACAGGTGAACACCATCATAGTAAATCATCATTTTTATACTACCAGAGAATACCTATAGTCATTAGCCCTTTTTGGTATTGGATGAGTTAACAGTAGATTCCAGCATCCCACTAATATTTTTTGGACATAACATGCCTGAAATAAATAATAATTAATAAATTATTAAGTAGATAATTCCACATGTGTTAATTCAGAGTTTTGATGCTTTCAGTGTGAATCTGCAATTTTTAGAGTAATGAAAATACAGAAAACTCTTTGAATGAGAAGGTGTGTCCAAACCTTTGGTCTGTACTGTACATGTTAGACAGAATCTCCAATCACAATTACTAATTATATTTAGACAGGTTCCTGTCACACAGTTATAAATAGCTTACTTATCAGCCTCCCTTACTGTATACTTACAGAGGGTTATATGTGTTAGTGGGTTTTCAAGAAGGGAAGGTTGTGTTGTCCATGGATGTCACTAGTGGTCCCCTGTCAAGTGCATTAAAGAATTGTAATAGTGGGATTTTCTCATCAACTCTTTAAATCTAGCAAAGGCACTGTTTGCTGTCACTTAAATAATGTTACTATTAGACTAGAAAAATAGTTAATCCAATACACCTTGGAATTTGTTGTGTCTAATATATTATTTTCTTTATTAATAGATACATTTCTATTGAATTAGAAATTTGCTCAACTTGCTCCTGGTACTGTATATTCAGTAAGTAAAAGTCCAATGCAGTAATTGTAATTGACCTAACATACTAACTTCTAAAAACACAGATAAAATCCTACAAATGGCTGCTAAAGGGCTGGTACAGACAGAAAGGAAATCCCAGAAGAAAATGTTGTGTCTCCAAAGCACCATCAGATGCAGATTACATGTCTTGAACATGTGGAAAGTAATATTACTCCATGCTATCTGTCATCATGGTTTCTGTTTTTTATTAAATGTAGCAAAATTATAATAGAGTGGAAGGGTCTCTCTGTTTCACATTAGTTATGCATGTTTTATGTTTAGAATTCTTGAAAGTCACAATTCATTGTTTTACCTATAACTTTTTCAATGGGTTTTCTCATTTTATCTTTTGTGAATATGTAAATTTTAGGGCTAAATGAACATATTACTGACAAAATTTGACCATCCTTAATTTAACCTTAATTTTATTTTAATTACTAAGAAGCCATCAACCGGTTAATAAGTTTCTTAAGAGCTGTTTTTAATAGTAATAATGGGGTAATTTATAGGGGGTTGCTAATATTATATAATGTTACAAATCTCATTAAAAACCAAAAATATTCCCACAAAAATAGTATTCAGAAATTTTCTTAAAAGAACATAAAATAGATGACCGATTTTGTCATGGCAAGCTATGATGCCAAGATAATCATGTAACAGACTACATAGTGTAACAATTTGTTAACAGAGTCCAATATTATCCATTTAGTGTACAAATTCAGTAGTCTTGGTTTTGCTATATAAATAAAACCATAGAGACTACAGGCCAGTTTTGCAATTGGCAACTTACCCTCAGTTACAAGAAACTTGAAATCTTTGAACAACTAGAAATCTTTTACTTCACTTCTTTGAAAAGTAATTCTGTGTTTTTAACTCCGGTAAGTATTATGTGAGTCGTAGTGTGGCAACAGGACACAACAGGGGGCTGAACAAATTCAGGATCTTTATGACAATTTTGAGTCTTAATATTCTAAGGTTTCGTGTTACGGGTAGGTAAGATGTTTGAGTAATGAAATATTTTCTCATCCTTACGTACCTGTCCTTCACTAAAAAACACAGTGAACAGATGCCAAGTGGGACAAGAACAGAAATGAGTACTCCCAGTTGTGAAATATTTATGACATTGTGACACCAGTGAGTGTAAAAGGAATGAACGCTAGATAATCTGTCTCATGACAGTGGAAAATATCTCCAATGAAACTTATTGAATTTCAACTGCTGTCAGATTATGTCAGAAATGTTTTCACTTTAATAGCAATGAATACTGAGGCTCCCGATCCGGACACCTGCTTTTCTCTTATCATAGAGATACTTCAAATGAAGCTATCTGCATGGAGATACCATATTTCAAAACACTTAGAGAATGTCCTCACACAGTAAATTTTATACCACATACCATAAGAAAAACCCCATTTAAAAAGAAGTAGCTATGGCATTTTAATAAAAGAGGTTGATCCACTATTAATATCCATACTGAGCATGGTCAGAGTATGAGAAATGAACAATGTTCCCAACTGACGTGCTTTTTATAAAATAAACCATTGAAGATTTCTGATATCTATTCATATAGTATTGCGCCACCTGGTGGTCAGAATTCAGCAATGTGTATTTCCATTAATGAGCTTATTGCTGTGGACACACATGCTCAGTCCCTATCCTGACAGCCGAGTCTCCAGTGATCCTCATTTCTGCGCAGGAAGGCCAATAGAAATAAACAGAAGGTATGAATCTGATTGTGTTCAGCAGTCTTGGCCATATAGAAGCGTAACTAGACTCTCTACAGCATTCCATAAATGAATAGTTGTCACGGGTGCTCCCGCGTCCCCTGTCTCGGATCACGGGAGCACCCCTGTCCCTCCACGTGCCTTGGAATCTATACACTGGGGAAATCCCCTCTCCTGACTCCAGCGGCAGTCTCTGCGGCTCCGGCAGTTCGGCACGCGCATCCCTGCCTCCTAGGGCACTCATGCCGGCTCGAAATATTTAAAGGGCCAGCACGCCGATAATTGGCGCTGGCCTGCTGCCTTTCCAGATAAATTCCAGCCCCTTCCTGTGTCCCCTGCTGGATCTTTGTGCCTACGCCTTAGAGAAAGCTCCCCAGCGACACATATTCCTGTGTTCCTGTGCGTTCCTGCTCCTGAGTTCCTGTGTTCCCGTGTTCCTGTGTGTTCCTGCTCCTGTGTTCCCAAGTTCCTGGGTTCCTGTGTTCCTGTGTCCCGGGTCCCTGTGTTCCCGTTCCCATCTGCCTGGACCTCCCATTGCTGACCTTGGATTGGACTTGACCTTGCATATTTGCCGCCTGCCCTGACCCTGTGCCTGAACCTGACCACGAGACTGTCTCCTGCTAAGATACCTCAACCTCGTTTGCCACCGTGGAATGACCTGGTGGTACCCTGCCGCAGCAAGACCATCCCGCTTTGCGGCGGGCTCTGGTGAAGACCAGGTGGCACTTAAATTCTGGTCCCAGGTGTCGGCTAGTACCACCTCCTGCGGTGGTCCAGAGGATCCACTCATCCCAAATCCTGACAATAATGCAGATGATAATAGTGAGCTTTGTGATGTACTCTATTAAACAAATATGTTCCTGTGAGTCACTTTCTTTGCTGCATTTCTACATTATTTAAGTTTCTGTAAAACAGCTCCCTGATCCATTCTACACTGATAAGGAACCTTATAATAACCCCTAATTAGTTAATTCTTGAGAGAAAATCTCTGGATATTCTATTCTCCTTACAGAGTTAAAGGGAATCAACAAGGGAAATATTCTCTGGGTATGGAAAGAGTTAATCATTTGCCTTCTTATCTGTGTGAGGTGGATGGAGCTCTCAGCACTTTCAGTAATACTGCTCACTACAGGAGAAAGAACAGAGACAAAGATACAAAGAAGGTAGGTATATTTACCTAGTCTATTAATTTAGCAAGAAAATAGTGTCAAAGATGAAGTCATACTTTAAATTTAGGGTAAAGGGTGCAGCTGGCATGTAGACATGGTCAAGACAATCTCCTTCAGTTCAAACCGAGCATCAGAATGGGGAAGAAAGGTGATTTGAGTGCCTTTGAACGTGGCATGGTTGTTGGTGCCAGAAGGGCTGGTCTGAGTATTCCAGAAACTGCTGATCTACTGGGATTTTCACGCACAACCATCTCTAGGGTTTACAGAGAATGGTCCAAAAAAAGAAAAAACATCCAGTGAGTGGCAGTTCTGTGGGCGGAAATGCCTTGTTGATGCCAGAGGTCAGAGGAGAATGGGCAGACTGGTTCGAGCTGATAGAAAGGCAAAAGTGACTCAAATCGCCACTTGTTACAACCAAGGTAGGCAGAAGAGCATCTCTGAATGCACAGTACGTTGAACTTTGAGGCAGATGGGCTACAGCAGCAGAAGACCACACCGGGTGCCACGCCTTTCAGCTAAGAACAGGAAACTGAGGCTACAATTTGCACAAGCTCATCAAAATTGGACAGTAGAAGATTGGAAAAATGTTGCCAGGTCTATGAGTCTCGATTTCTGCTGCGACATTCGGATGGTAGGGTCAGAATTTGGCGTCAACAACATGAAAGCATGGATCCATCCTGCCTTATATCAACGGTTCAGGCTGGTGGTGGTGGTGTCATGGTGTGGGGAATATTTTTTTGGCACTCTTTGGGCCCCTTGGTACCAATTGAGCATTGTTGCAACGCCACAGCCTACCTGAGTATTGTTGCTGACCATGTCCATCCCTTTATGACCACAATGTACCCAACATCTGATGGCTACTTTCAGCAGGATAATGCGCCATGTCATAAAGCTGGAATCATCTCAGACTGGTTTCTTGAACATGACAATGAGTTCACTGTACTCAAATGGCCTCCACAGTCACCAGATCTCAATCCAATAGAGCATCTTTGGGATGTGGTGGAACGGGAGATTCGCATCATGGATGTGCAGCCGACAAATCTGCGGCAACTGTGTGATGCCATCATGTCAATATGGACCAAAATCTCTGAGGAGCTTCCAGCACCTTGTTGAATCTATGCCACGAAGAATTGAGGCAGTTCTGAAGGCAAAAGGGGGTCCAACCCGTTACTAGCATGGTGTACCTAATAAAGTGGCCGGTGAGTGTATATGTATATATATATATAGTTATTGGAAAAAACGGCAGCACTCCAAAAGCTTGTGAATAAAAAGTGTAGTTTATTCCAACATGTGCCAAGCTACGTTTTGGCTCCCATGGCCTGGAGCCTTTTTCCGATAACTAAGTATTTTGGGACCTCTCGTCCTGGCCCCTGGATGTGCACCCATACCTGAATTTCCTTGAGTGCTGCGACTACCTTTTCTATATATATATATATATATATATATATGGCAGAGTTTTGTATACTGCCCTACTGCAGTTCCAGTAGTTGTTCCTCATTGACTTCTCCCTGCTTAGCTTAGCTTTATTGACAGGAGTTTTACATTACACAAAAAATTATGAAAGATGTCAATTAAGCTTAGTTGAGCAAGAATCACCATTATTTCCCTTACAGGAGCTAATTTGTTGACCACCTTAAACTCCCATTAGACAATGCAGCTGAGCTGTAGTCACTTACTGTTTCTTTGCCCTTCATAAACACTAAGAAGCATCCAAACATCCTCCTTCCAAGGCCATAGACCAAATCTAGTATCTCTGAGTAATCTCTGAGTAATACAAATTTTCCTGTACTGACAGTGTAACATACGGTCATAACCATTTTGTAGCTATTTTTCCCAATTATGTATAAGCCCAGCCAACCAGTAATGCAACTACGTATTCTAGTCAATTAGAGATATTAACAAAATAGTAAAAACCACAATACTTGGTGCCATTAAGCACTTTAAAAATGAATGCATTGCATAAATAAGTATTAATAATGTTCTAAATTGACAGTAATTCATCAGGTCCTAGTTTATCTCCTAGGGTGTTAATTACTCCTTTCTTAAGGCCGCTGATACAGAAGACAAAATGAACATCAACCAGCGGGAACAACAACCTTTTGCATTTCTTTGTGGTTGAGGGTTATGCGCTGGAATACTTTGTGTACCACAACTATAATCTCATGTAAAAAGTATGTAAATCCTGGAGTAAGAAGCAATATTGAGGGGTCATTTAATGGTGGTATTTTTGAGGCAAGTGGCAATCTACCATACTTAACACTTAATGCACATTCCCATCACATTAAAATCCCAGTCCAGTGTAGATATAGGATTGTGACAGCTTGAGACATATGATTGGATAATACACACTTCTCATATATAATGACCCAAGATACCCCAGTCCTTCATGTAAAATTGCTAATGCACATCAATTTCCTCAATGACACTCTCCTTGGCTTCATAATATCACTTTCTTTGTTGAAATGTTTCAAGAGCGAGGGGAGCTGCAGTAATTTTTCCAATCAATATTTTTACATGGCACCACTTAAGTGATACGCACACAGTTTTACATATATAGGGGGCTGACGTGAGAACTTTAAGACAAAGAAAGTCATTGAGGCATTATTGCAATGTCACTACAAAAACAGTCCAATTCTTGTTAAAGTTACCAAAAATAAAGAAGCAGAGATTTTGGAATAAATCTTTGATATCTGTATTTGCCTTTTAAGGACATTTACTACCATGATGCAGGATTGTAAGCCAAGCAAACTTACATGCTTGTTTGTGCCCCCTTTGACAGGATCTTTTGTTTTTTTTAGCTTCTTAAAGGGGTTTTCCCACGAAGACCAGTTTCTTATATGTACTCAGGATAACAAAATAACACATTCTCTAATACACTGTTAATAACAAAAATAAACAAAAATATAATTCCAACCTGTCTCTATCAGTCCTGCTGTACACAATTTCAGTTGCCCCTAGACACGACCCTGTAACTTCTGACTTAAGGTTGGGTGGCTGCCATCTTGGATTTTTGTGTGACAGCTGTGCTGTGGAGTTTCTGTGTCTCTCTGCTCTGACCCTGTAGCCACGCCCCCTGAACGGAGCTCACACTGATCACTTCCTGTGAGCACATCGTGAGCAGAGAGGAGCAACAAACTACAAGGAGATAAGTAATCGGGGGAGAGGGGAGGCAGGCACAGATTTGTGAAATGTAGCAGAGCTAAAAGTGTCAGCCTCTGTGTAATGGGCATCATGCATCTCTCATCTTTGAACTGTGTCATCTCTCTTTCTATGTGTCAGTGTGTTAGTACAAAGTCAGACACCAGATGAAAGTGCATATACACCTATACCCTGATAAAGTAATCACATTGTCACAGAACTAGATGGATTATGATCTAAATTTTGATCTAAATCTGCTTAGAGAGTCCCTGCCCACATGCTGTGATTTTGCACTGAGCAGCCTAGGGAGTAAGATTATAAAGTAAGGGGTTAAAATGATCTTTATTGTGTTAAGATTAAAATGTGAGAATGTTGTTTCATGGGAAAACCCCTTTAAGCCCTTGTTTTTACAAAAAAAAAAGGTTTTAAAAATGATGCAAATGAGGCCAAGGTGCTCCAGGGTCCATAAATGTCAATGGAGCTTGGAGCCCCTCAGGCTCATTTGCATCAGCAGCCACAAAGAAAACATTTTTTATTATAAGAAATGATAGAATGTCAAAAGGATGCTCGGAATAAATAGACTGCTGCATTATGTCCACGCAAATAGAAGTGGAACCTGCAGGACCTTTGTTATGTAACTAACATCTCACCAAAGCTCTGCCAGCCCTTCTGGAGGAGGTTTGCAATTGAAAGGTGTAAAAGGAATGAGAATCAGGGAGTTTATACAACTGGCCTTGTTAAAAGAATAGGGAAACACGGGCAGTATGTGAGAATACTACGGATGCCTTTTACGCCCAATATGGAGACAAACTGTTGTTATCAGAAGTCATCAAAGCAGTCTGGACAGGATGGAAAAGTAGAGGTAGGAGAATATTTGCAATTAGAAAAGATGTTGCTTGTCATTGAATTTACAGATGACGGAGAAGTGGTGTAGAATAATCCAAAGAAATTGTGATTATTTCAGTGCTTCTACGCCAGAGAACTGCTGTAGAAGCACCAAAAAATCAACCACGATAAGTCTGTGTTGCATTTAGTCATGTGGGCAGTATCTGTCACCTAATTGACATTTTGCTTGACAACACTTTGAGGGGCATTTATTATTTTTGGCGCAGGGTGGCACTGGAACCCTTCTATGTTTTTCAGTGGGATATAAGTTTGTGGCACAAGAGATTAATGAATTGGAGCACTGACTAAAAGGCTTAGACCTCCCTAGACCAGCTTTTAGCTGATCTCTTTTTGCACCACAAATTGCAACAAAAAACGAGTTGGAAAAATAGAAGCTCCAGAAAACGGGTGGATTCACAAGCGGCGGCAAAATTTTGTGTATAAAAACAGAACAAGTTTAGAGTGTCGGAAAACACCAATATTGTGGCGCCAGCGCTTCAGAAATTAAGGCACAGATAGAAAAAAAGGATAAAACACCTCCAGTTTTCTGTTTCAAAGGCCATAATAAATTACCCTTTATGTGTCCATACACAGTCTGATACTGATGTTCGCGATTATTAGATACTGTGAGAATGTGATAGGACAAGTAACACTCTTGTCGGTGTATCCATACATTTCCAGGAGGAATATCATTGACAAATGTTTACTTACAGGGATGCAAAGGTTTGAAAAAACCGGGTTGGTATAAGACGCGCTGCCCCAATTGAGTTGTATCCGACACGGTAGTGGAGTGTAAGATATTATTTATTTAGAGGATAAAAAGGACTACGCGCCAAAACCAGCCACACAGCCTTCAACACCGGGAACACCGTCCTGTGTTTACCCTGAACCCCGGCGATCCTGTGTTCACCCTGAACACCGGGAACACCGTCCTGTGTTTACCCTGAACCCTGGCGCTCAAGCAATTATCACGGACCTGAGGAAGGGGGTAGACCACCCCCGAAACGCGTAGTCCTTTTTATCCTCTAAATAAATAATATCTTACACTCCACTACCGTGTCGGATACAACTCAATTGGGGCAGCGCGTCTTATACCAACCCGGTTTTTTCAAACCTTTACATCCCTGAAATGTTTACTTAAACAGACATGTCAGGGGAAGCAACAAGTCCCCAGACCGACTGCATCGGATCAGTACTGTAACAGACCAGACCAGAACTGATATCTGGCCACTGTCTGCTATTTTTAGTAACATTTACATTTTTGTACTTGTGGGGACACTGATACTTACAGGATGGATGTCCAACTGGCCGCAAGGAAGTGAATGGAGTGAATGGAGGTTAAACACATGTGCCTTCTGTATACATGGAACATCATAGTATCATAGTATATAAGGCTGGAAAAAGACACAAGTCCATCAAGTGCAACCTTTAAGAATTAAATAAATGTTTTATCCCCATAACCAGTGATATTTTTTCTCTCCAGAAAGGTATCCAGGTCTCTCTTGTACATGTACATAGAGTCCGCCATAACAAACTCCTGCGGCAGAGAGTTCCATAGTCTCACTGCTCGTACAGTAAAGAACCTTTGTCTATGGCTATGGTAGAATCGCCTCTCCTGTAGGCCCCTTGTCCTGGTCACAGGCCTAGGTATAAAAAGATCTTTGGAGAGATCCTTGTACTGTCCGTTCAGGTATTTGTATATTGTAATGAGGTCTCCCCTCAGTCGTCTCTTTTCTAAACTGAATAATCCCAAATTTTGTAATCTGTCAGTGTATTCTAATCCCTCCATTCCCCTAATAATCCTGGTTGCTCTCCTCTGCACCCGTTCCAGCTCTACTATATCCTTTTTATACACTGGTGCCCAAAACTGTACACAATATTCCATGTGTGGTCTGACCAGGGATTTGTATAAGGGCAAAACTATGTCTTTATCATGAGAATCTATTCCTCTCTTGATACATCCCATAATTTTATTTGCTTTAGCAGCAGCCACCTAGTTTTGGTCACTAAAATTAAGTTTACCATCCTCCAATACCCCCAAGTCCTTTTCAGCTCCAGTTTTACTAAGTAATTGACCGTTTAGAACATAATTATACTTTTTGTTTCCATGGCCCAAGTGCATAACTTTACATTTATCTTCATTAAACCTCATCAACCATTTCTCTGCCCACTCCTCAAGCTTCCACAAATCCCTCTGTAATGCTAAACTATCGACCTCAGTATTTATTACTTTACACAGCTTAGTATCATCTGCAAATATTGAAACTTGACTGTGTAAACCCACTACAAGGTCATTAATAAAAATATTAAAAAGAAGTGGCCCGAATACTGACCCCTGTGGCACTTCACTGGTAACATCAACCCAATCTGAGAATGTGCCATTAATGACCACCCTCTGTTTTCTATCACTAAGCCAATTAGTTACCCAAATACACAGATTTTCTCCTATTCCCAGCAGTCTCATTTTATATACCAACCTTTTATGTGGCATGGTGTCAAATGCCTTTGAAAAGTCCAGATATACAACATCCACAGCGTCCCCCAGATCCAGTCTTGAACTTACCTCCTCGTAGAAACCAATCAGATTAGTCTGACAGGACTGATCTCTCATAAACCCATGCTGACGCTGGGTTATAAGGTTGTGCACAGTGAGATACTCCAGGATAGCATCTCTAACAAACCCCTTAAATATTTTCCCCACCACAGCAGTTAGACTCACGGGTCTGTAGTTTCCAGGATCGCTTTTTTGTATATTGGTACCACATTTGCTATGAGCCAGTCCTGTGGAACATAACCAGTCCTCAGTGTATCTTCAAATATTAAAAATAACGGTCTGTCTATCACCGTACATAATTCATGCAGAACCTGGGGGTGTATGCCATCTGGCATCTATCTTAGTGGTTGCGAGGCGGCGCCGTACCTCTTCCTGGGTTAAACTGTTGACATTATTCCTCATTGTGTCTTCCACCAGGTGATTTTCCTGGGTAAAGACAGTTGAGAAGGCGACATTCAGTAGATTGGCCCTTTCCTCATCTCCTTCCACCATGACCCCCATGTTATTTCTAAGGGGACCCACACTCTCTGTTTTTAGTTTCTTATCATTTATATACTTGAAAAATAATTTGGGATTATTTTTGCTCTCCCTGGCAATATTTCTCTCAGTCTCTATTTTTCCGGCCTTTATCTGCTTTTTACAGGATTTATTTTTCTCTCTATAATCCTGTAATGCCTCATCGCTACCTTCACGTTTTAGCCCCTTAAATGCCTTATCTTTCTCGCTTATTGCATTCCTTACAAGACTAGTTAGCCACATAGGCTTTTTCTTGTTCCTTTTATGCTTTTTCCCATAAGGTATGTGTTTCAGAATATATGAGAAAAAGTCCCATTTGGGGGGGGGGGGGGGGCTTTTGTCTTTGAGAACATTATCCCAGTCTATGCCTTTAAGGTCTTCCCTTAGTTGCTGAGTGTTGGTTGCCCCTTCACTAACGTTCTTAGTAAAGCAAAATACAAAATCAATGATATTATGATCACTATTCCCCAGGTTCCCCCCAACCTGTAGTTTTGATACCCTATCAGGTCTGTTGGTAAGGATAAGGTCCAGCAGTGCCCCCCCCTCTTGTTGGCTCCAGGACTAGTTGCGACAGGTAATTGTCTTTTGTTGTTGTCAAGAACCTGCTACCTTTGAAGGACCTGCAGTTTTCTGCCCACCCGTCAATATCTGGGTAATTGAAGTCCCCCATGATAAGTACTTCACCAGCATTTCCTCTGCTGCCTCCATTATATTTGGAGCCTTGTAACAAACCCTTAGTAATATTTTATTATTCTTTTTCCCTCCCTTATCTCCACGCATAGGGACTCCACATTTGCATTTGCGTTACTGATGTCATCTCGCAAGACAGGCTTGAGGCAAGAATTCACATATAAACAAACCAGTTCCTCCATTTTGTTTGTGAGGCTTCTGGCATTTGTGTACATACACTTTATATGGTTTTCCCTGTCCATATTCCTTTTGTTCTTATTCCCCAATCTCATTCCAGCCTCCCTTCCTCCCCCATGGACTATGACTCTTCCCAGCTCTCTATCTACACTGTCTATTTGCTCTGAACAAGTGTAGTTGCCCTCCCCCAGGTCTCTAGTTTAAACAGTCCTCCAACCTTCTAGCCATTTTTTCCCCCAAAACAGCTGCACCCACCCCATTGAGGTGCAGCCCATCCCTACTGTAGAGCCTGTAGCCGACAGAGAAGTCAGCCCAGTTCTACATGAACCCAAAACCCTCCTTCCTACACCAACTTTTGAGCCACTTATTTACCTTCCTGATCTCCCGCTGCCTTTCTGGTGTGGCACGTGGTACAGGTAGTATTTTGGAGAAAACTACCTTTGAGGTCCTTGCCCTGAGCTTTTGGCCTAAATCCCTGAAATCATTTTTAAGGACCTTCCACCTACCTCTTACTTTGTCATTAGTGCCAATGTGGACCATGACTGCTGGTTCGTCACCAGCCCCTCCCAGTAATCTGTCAACACGATCCGCAACAAGCCGAACCCGAGCACCAGGCAAACAACACACTGTTCGGTATGCACGTTCTTTGTGACAGATTGCCCTGTGTGTTCCCCTAATAATCGAATCTCCCACTACCAGCACCTGTCTGACCTTGCCTGTGCTCCCATTACCCTTCTTACTGGAGCAGACAGTCCCCTGGTTGCTAGAGTCCATGTCTTGCTGTAGCATTGCTACCCCAGAGCTGATATCCCCCTCATCCGCCAGCCTGGCAAACTTATTGGGGTGCACCAGATCAGGACTAGACTCCCTACAACTCTTCCCTTTACCCCACCTTCTACATGTTACCCAACTAGCTGCCCCCTCACTCTGCACCTCCATACTTCCCTCCCCACCCCCATCTTCCCCAGAGAGTTTGTGCTCTAGGAGCAGTAAACTTCGCTCCATATTGTCAATTGCCCGCAGCCTCATTTAGATCCAGAATCTGGGCTTCCAGATAAGCAATTTTCACACATCCCACACAGCAGTATTCCCCCTCGAACGGCTGTTCAAGGAAAGCATACATGGCACAGGATGTACACTGTGTAGCAATGCCACTTATGGAGTCCATTGTTCTAATGGGGATTACAATAGAAATATGCACAGAAAGAAGAATTTACAGTCAAAGTCACACAAAATACAGCAGTTAACTGCTAAAGCCCCTCAAACTTAAGTCCCTTAAACCTAAGTCACACTTAAGACACTGCACACACTTCGGATCAATGCACACTCGCCACCAAGCTCACACACTCGCTTTTCTGATGCTTTTTTTAAAGGTTATGTGCCACAAAAATCTGCTGAGCTCACTGCAACAAGATCTGGCTGCAAACATGAATCAGTGGATTCTCTCAGTTGCTGTGTATCCCAGTGCTAAGACCCCCAGTCCACACAGACTTATCATCCACCCTGTGGATAGGGGTGGCATTGAGTACTGCCTGTTACCAATTACCAAAACCACTAACATGTAGAAATTTATTTTTCCACCACCCAAAAAATGCAACGAATCCCTCCACTCCACTGAAATATCATTGATGCTGCCTTTAAACCCTAAAATAATCTTGTCCAATTGTAGTTGCCAAGCTTTTATAGTCCAGACTGTCTTACGGCCATATTGATATTGTCTGTGTAATGAAAGGTTCTATAATTTTCCAATTTACTTATATAAGTGGACAACCACTTTAAGTCATTTCACTTAGGTAAAAATGTGTATAGTTAACTAGACTATCTAAAGGCTTTACATAATGTTAAGCTGAAATGATAGACAAATTCTCACAAAAGGACTGATGCTTTCGTATTACAGTGAAAATCTGAAAGATATTAGCATAGTTTGAGAATGACTGAATACATTAGAGGTATAAACAATATGTTTAGTCATGTATTAACCAGCGAGGTCTTTATGATTAACATCTAGATAGTTACAAAGTTTGGGAGTTCAGGCAGAGGTGCCCGGGGTGAGGTTAAGTACTATGTTTAGCTGCCTGTCTCATAGCAAAAGGTCTCATATTATTCACTGGAACAAAGGACAAGCATGGATTTCGTTTTTTCCCCATTTTTTATGTTATTATCTACACTTGGTCACCAACTTGAATTTCAAAGCACATTAGGCAGCCTGGATATTATCACAGGACCTTAAGAAATGAGCAGCATATGCACAAAAAAGTAGGGGGTGCCGCTTAATGTATCATTAGCTCACACAAAAATAAGAAAAATAAGTGTACTCTATGGTATCAAAAAGTATGGCAATCTTTATTGAGAACAAAGATTTACATATACATAACAGGTTTTCCCATAAAATAAGGTTCTCAAATTTTATAGTGATGTATAGATCATTATTAACCCCTTACTTTACAATTGCTGGTCAGTGTAAAGCTCTAGAGTGTGAGCAAGGACTCTCCACACAGACTCTTCCTGAGCAAAAGATAGCAAAGATTTGCTATGAGATGCTGTGTGCTGACAATGTTCTTAGATCATCAGGGTACAGTTTTAGCTACACTTTCATTTAGCTTTCAAACATTGAACTAGTATCTGACACAGAAAAGAGAGATGAGACAGATCAGAGATGAGATGTTGGGATCCATGAGATGGATATGACACACAATGACACACTTCAGCTCTGCTACATTGTAGCTATATCTCAGCTGTAACATACACAGTCAGCTCTGCTATAACTCCTTCCCCTGCTGTAAAGATCTTATCTTATTTAAGTAAGTCTCATCACACTGCTGCTTGCTGCCATTAAGTGTCTATGAGTGTCTATGTGTGAGCTCTGGAATGCAGGGAGAGGAGCAGGAGACAGAGAGACACTGGGAGTGCAGAGAGAAGAAGCTATTCATGAGAAGAATATTCCATTTATGGTCGGAACCAAGGACTTATAGAGACAGGTTGGAATTATATCTGTGAAATGTTGTATTTTTGTTAATAACAGTGAATTAGAGAATGTGTTATTTTGTTATCATGAGTATGTTTAAGAATCTTATCTTGGTGGGAATCCCCTTTCAAAAAATGCAATTAAAAATCAAAGTTAAGGTGGTCATGGGTGCAGGCAACCAAAATCAACACCTCCTTTCCTACAACCAGATCATATTGTCAGGTAACTAATCCCTGTCTGAAGAACCCTGAATACTGAACAGATTTTTGACCTTTTTTTAAAAAAAATTTGATATATTTTCTAATTTTTGATATATTTTCGCTCAGTTTTGGCTTGTGATTCTAAGTGGCTAGTGAATTTAAGTGAGTTGAAAAAAGCGGAGATTTGTGTGTGAGTGAATCTGTTGTTTGGGTGATTGTGGACTGTGTATATAGGTAATAGCACTTTTCTTAGTGTCACATTTTAAATAGATTTTTTTTTCCTTTCTTTGCCTGGTCTGCTAATTGGGAGGAGGGATTAGTGTTCACACCTGATAAATTAAGGTCTAGCAACTCACTTTTGAGCTCGCTCAGTTTTGGCTTGTGATTCTAAGTGGCTAGTGAATTTAAGTGAGTTGAAAAAAGCGGAGATTGAAAAAGAGAAGTCCACAGAACTGTAAGTAACCTACATTTTATATCTCTTGATTCATATACTCATCACAGTTTGTTACTAGGATATGGCTAGCAAGATTGGTGGTATGCTCCAGTGCACACTCTGCCGCATGTATACACTGCTGGAGCAAGAGTTCGAGGGTGAATACCGCTGTGACAGATGTGCCCATATTTTTCTACTGGAAGCTCGTGTTAGAGATCTGGAGGAAGATATTGCACGGCTGCGAGCAATTGACAATCTTGAGAGGAGTATGCTGCTCACTGAGCAAGCAATAAGCGGGGTAGAAGTGGAGGGTGGAGAGGAAAGCCAGCAGGGCCAGGTGGGTAGCTGGGTTACTATAAATAGAGGGAGTAGGAAGGGGTCAAAGAAAAGGAAGGCCAACTCTGACTCTGAACATCCAAGCAAAATTGCAAAATTGTGCAATGATGTAAGGACGTCAGTGTCAGAAATGGCAGCCCTAGCGGATCCTGCTCTCCCTCACAGCCGGGGGAGCAGACCAGCTAGTAGTAGGGTGGATGGGAGTGCAGGCAAGCCAAGGCAGCTAGTGGTTGTAGGGGACTCTATAATCAGGAAGACGGATAGAATAATTTGTCGCCAAGACCGCCTCAACCGAATGGTTTGCTGTCTCCCTGGTGCCAGGGTTCGGCATGTGGTGGAAAGGGTGGATAAATTACTGGGAGGGGCTGGGGATGACCCAGCTGTCGTGGTCCATGTTGGTACCAATGACAGAATAGATGGTAGGTGGAGGAGCCTGAAGAATAATTTTAAAGAACTAGGTTCAAAGCTTAAGGAAAGGACCTCCAAGGTAGTATTCTCCGGAATCCTACCTGTGCCATGCGCTACACAGAGCAGACAGCGGGAGCTCAGGGAGTTAAATGCATGGCTCAGATCCTGGTGTAGAGCAGAGGGATTTGGGTTTCTAGAGCATTGGGCTGACTTTTCACTGGGGTACAAGCTGTTTTCTGCAGATTACTTGCACCTAAGTGGAAGGGGGGCTGCTGTGCTGGGGGAGAAGATCCTAGCAGGGGTGGCGGAGTATTTAAACTAGGATCGGGGGAGGAGGAAAAGGAAGACACTGAAGGGGTAGACAGGTCAGAGAGGGGGCAGGTTATGTTGGTGGGTGGTGAGGTGGGCGGTGTATGTGGGACCAAGGCGGTGGATAAGGAGATCCACAAGTTGCAGAACAGTGGTGAGGATATATGTGCCAGTAAAATTACTTTAAATCAGATAAATAACTGTGGAAAATTAAATTGTATGTTCACAAATGCCAGAAGTATCACAGGCAAAATGGGTGAGCTTGAGGCTCTGATATTAGAGGAACAGTTAGATGTTGTTGGTGTAGTAGAGACATGGCTTGATGCATCGCATGATTGGGTTGTTAATATTCAAGGTTTTACACTCTTTCGGAAAGACAGGGCAAATAGAAGGGGAGGTGGTGTATGTCTGTACGTCAGAAGAGACTTAAAAGCGATTGTGAATGAGTCAGTGGTCTCAGAGTGTGAGGAGGCTGAAACTTTGTGGGTGGAAATTCAAAGCCAAGAGAGCTTTGAGAAAATTATTTTTGGTGTAATTTATAGACCCCCTAACATCTCTGAGGAAATAGAGGGTCACCTATATAAACAGATGGAGCGGGCTGCACAGGGGGGGACCGTAGTGATAATGGGAGACTTTAACTTTCCAAATATAAATTGGGGTCAGGGCTCGTCTTCATCTGTGAAGGGGAGACATTTAATCAACTTTCTGCAGGATAATTTTATGGTGCAGCTTGTAGAAGATCCCACAAGAGGTGACGCATTGTTGGACCTTGTGATTTCTAACAATGCAGAGATTGTCCAAAATGTCAGTATCCGGGAACCCCTTGGGAACAGCGATCATAATATAATTATTTTCCTCTTAAACTTTAAAAAGCAGAAACAGGTGGGGAAATCGAAAACTTTGAATTTTAAGAGGGCTAATTTCCAAAAATTCAGGGCTGCAATACAGGATATAGACTGGGATCAGATACTGTCACATGGTGATACTAATGTTAAATGGGAGAAATTCAAATCTATCCTGGGTTTTTATACCTCTAAATTTATTCCAATAGGTAACAAGTATAGACGGGCTAGATTACACCCCGCATGGCTTACAGCTACAGTTAAAAGGGCAATTAATGAGAAAAAGAGGGCATTTAAAAAATATAAATCTGACGGGTCACCAGAGACTTTCAATACTTACAAAAAACTTACCAAAATCTGTAAAAAAGAAATCAAATCAGCCAAAATACAAAATGAAAGACAGGTGGCTAAAGATAGCAAAACAAATCCCAAGAAATTTTTTAGGTATATCAATGCAAAAAAAAATGGGTCAGAACAGGTTGGACCCCTTTATTCTGAAAATGGGGCATCGGTGACTGGAGACCAAGAGAAGGCGGAGTTACTTAATAGGTTTTTTAGCTCCGTTTATACAATAGAAGAGAGAACTTCTGACGTGGGTGGTGCCAGTGCAGGTCATGCACCCTGTAATATACTAGACTGGGTAAATGTAGACATTATCCACTCTAAGCTCAATAAAATCAATGTGTACAAAGCTCCTGGACCAGATGGGTTACACCCCAGAGTTCTTAAAGAACTCAGTTCTGTTATTGCTGTACCACTGTCTAAAATCTTCAGGGACTCCATAATGTCTGGTGTGGTGCCAAGTGACTGGCGCAAGGCAAATGTGGTGCCAATATATAAAAAGGGCTCTAGAACTTCGCCTGGCAATTACAGGCCTGTAAGCTTAACTTCCATTGTGGGGAAAGTATTGGAAGGGTTAGTAAAAGACTATATACTGGAGTATGTGACATCAAATAGAATAATAAGTGATAGCCAGCATGGGTTTACTAAGAATAGAAGTTGTCAAACTAACCTTATCTGCTTCTATGAAGAGGTGAGCAGGTGCCTGGATGGAGGAGCAGCTGTGGATATTGTGTTCTTGGACTTTGCAAAGGCATTTGACACTGTCCCTCATAGACGTCTGATGGGTAAAATTAGGGCTATTGGTTTGGCAGAAATCATTTGCAATTGGATTGAAAACTGGCTGAAGGATCGTATCCAGAGAGTTGTGGTCAATGATTCATACTCGGAATGGTCACCAGTTATGAGTGGTGTACCCCAGGGTTCTGTGCTTGGCCCACTACTATTTAATATATTTATTAATGATATAGAGGTAGGAATTAATAGCACTGTGTCTATTTTTGCAGATGACACCAAACTGTGTAGTGTAATACAGTCTATGGAGGATGTTCATAGGCTGCAGGGTGACTTGGACAAACTGAATGTTTGGTCATCCACTTGGCAAATGAGGTTTAATGTGGATAAATGTAAGGTTATGCACCTGGGGGCCAATAATCCAAAGGCAAAATATGTCCTTGGGGGAGTAAATCTGGGAGAGTCCCTTGTTGAGAAGGACCTGGGGGTACTAGTAGATCATAAATTGAATAACAGCATGCAATGTCAATCAGCTGCCTCTAAAGCTAGTAGGATCTTGTCATGTATCAAAAGTGGTATGGACTCTCGTGATAGGGATGTAATATTACCACTATACAAGGCATTGGTTCGGCCTCATCTGGAATATGCTGTCCAGTTCTGGGCACCGGTCCATAAAAAGGATGCCCTGGAGCTGGAGAGGGTTCAACGTAGAGCCACAAAAATGATAAGGGGTATGGAGGGTCTTGGTTATGAGGAAAGATTAAAACAACTAGATTTATTTAGTCTGGAAAAGAGACGACTACGAGGAGACATGATTAATTTATATAAATATATGAATGGTCCATACAAAAAATATGGTGGTAAGTTGTTTCAGATTAGATCAAATCAATAGACGAGGGGGCACTGTCTCCGTTTGGAGAAATCAAGGTTTAATCACCGGAGGCGACAGGGCTTTTTTACTATGAGAACGGTCAATCTGTGGAATAGCCTGCCTCAGGCGCTGGTCACAGCAGGGACAGAAGAGAGCTTTAAGAAGGGTCTAGATGCCTTTTTACACCTAAATACCATTGATGGTTATGTTATATAGAATTGTTTCCCCTAAATCCCTTCCTCATCCAATCCCTTCCCTTCCTTGGTTGAACTTGATGGACAAGTGTCTTTTTTCAACCGTATAAACTATGAAACTATGAAACTATGAAACTAATTTATTCATATTTTTTTAAACTGTTTATTTTTTATTTTACGTTTTGCCCCTTAAAGGTCATAATAGGCCCAGTTTCAGTTGAAAAGGAACCTCTTTATTTAAGCTATGCTGGGACTGACAGTACCGGTATATTGGTGATCATGTGTTCCAGTTGCTGCCTCTTTTCTCTGCACAGAATAGAGAAAAGGAGCTCTTCTCCCCATGGGACCCATAAAGCTGATACCAGCACCAAAAATATTCAATGTCACAAGCTGTAGGGACATGGACTGCCTACCATAAATATACAGTGGGTGGTCCAGAACTAGTTTAAATACGCCAATTGCAACTTTTTAGGCTTATGTGTAGAAAAATGTTGCAACTTGTTTATAATATTATTGTTATAAAATTCTTTTGTGTCATATTTAAGATTAGAATTATAGATGGGCGATTTGATTCAAACGAAGTGGAATTCAATAGAAATTTCATGGAAAATTCCATTTGTCACTGATTCATGGGAACAAAGTTTCCCCCCTCCTCTGCTTTTTTAGCTAAATGGCCGTGAGTACAACGTGTTACATGGGGCAGAGAACTCTGGGAAAGAGAAAGGAACACCCTCGATGACATCTGCAGACCTGCAAGCCAATGGCTTATATGATGTCACACAGCCCTATAAAAACTGTCAGCCATTTCCAATCTCGGCACTTCACACTGCATGTGCTGTCTGTAGCATCCATCTGCTTCTACTGTACTGTGCTGTAGCATTTTCTTCTCCAATCCCAGGGTGTGCGTTTAGGGGGATCTGTATACCCCAAATAGCAGTTCTTTTTTGGGGGATCTGTATACCCCAAATAGCAGTTCTTTTTTGTGACTGAAGCCACTAGGAAGAAATCTGTTTAATATCCACACAACTGCTGTAGTGATTTCTGCTCCTCTCCCAGGGTGTCTGTTGTGGGGTATCTGGATAATGCAAATTCCCATACTTTTGTGTTGCTAAAGTTGAAAGCAAGAAATAAGTGTCAAATCCACGTAGTTTATAGAGTGATTTTTGCTCCAATTACAGGGTGTCCGTTGTGGGGTATCTGGATAACGCGAATTCCCATACTTTTTGTGTTGCTAAAGTTGAGAGCAAGAAATATTTGTCAAATCCACACAGTTGATTAACCACTATGTCAGACAGAAAGGTGGCAGGTGGAGCAGGCAGAGGTTGCAGCACAGTAAGGGGACATCGCAGCAGGGGGGACTCTGTGAGGCCAGAATTGCCGTTGTCATCTAGCGACAGTGTGTTGATCAACAACTCAAAGGTTGTTGACTGGTTGTCTAGGTCACCCAATTCCTCAAATATAACATCTTACAACTCCAGCCAAGAGTCCATGGTTTCCTCAGATACAACAATTAGTTGGCATGGCCCAGGAGCAGGTCAGCGGCCCTCACCTATCCTCTGTCCTGTTCCTTTCCCGCAGCCAGAGAGCTACTAGGTGGTCTGGGCTCAGCGCCACTATACAGCGAGGACGAAGTGTTTGAGGACAGTCAGCAGCTGCTTGGCAGTGAAGAGGTGGGGCAGACATCCGCTGCTTTGTGCAGTAGGCAGGCTGTGCATACTGACACAGTTGAGGAGAATAGCAGTGACAGGAAAACGTAAATTGACAATGATGTAGCCGATCACACTTGGGAGCCAGGTGTAGCAAGGTATTCATCATTGTCGGGAGAAGAGAGTGTCAGCTTACGCATCAGGCAGCGGAGCGAGCAGCAAGTCACTACTGTGGCTGTGAGTCAGCAGGGTGGCAGCAGTGCGAGGACAGAAGACAAATGGCCGTGGGGTATGAACCCCGCTACGGAGATCCACGTAAGCAGTGGTAAGCAGAAATAGAGAAAATAATTTCACTATGACCGGAGCTTCCAATGATATTCTTCTCATTCGTTATTCCACCGATGAACAGCGCTAATGCGCAGTTTCTCCTGCTGAAAGCATGTCACCATTCAGACTACCACCATCGCATTTTCATTATCCTCCTTTAATTATATTGTAGCTGGAAGAAAATATTGAGGCAGATGGTGTGGTACGTTCCAACAAAGTTAAAATTTATTTAAGTTCATCATACTCACAAGAGTCGATTAAAAATGTGCATATCACAAGTCAAATAACGGGACGCTAGCTTTCATGTCCGCCCGACCCATGGTTTCGCCGGCAAGGCTTCTTCCTTGAGCTTATCAGTTTCTTCCAAGGTGCACGGAATCGCGGACATGTGGAGCTGTAACTACGCTCAGGGCCAGTACATGTCCTTTACAGACCACTGGGTGAATGTGCTTCCCACCCAGCCACACCAAGAACTTCCACAAGAGACGCCGCTTTCTCCTCCATGTTGTCAAACTGCTGCTAATGCGCCAGGGTCCGCCTGCTCCTTTTCCACCACCACCTCAGCCTCCACAAGTCTAAGTGCTACTCCATCATACCATATGTGCAAGGCACAGTGGTGTAATGCAGTTCTACACCTGGTTTGCCTGGGCGAGCAAAGTCACAAAGGGGAGGAACTGCTCTGTGTCATGCAACATGAAATCAACCTGTGGCTTTCTCTGTGACAACTGAAAATTGGAACCATGGTTACAGACAATGCATGGAGCACATGTTCAATCTGGTTGTCAACAGGTTCCTCAAGTCTTCCAGCGATCTGCAAGGCATTCTAACAATGGCATGCACTTCAGCCATTATTACAAAGCGAAGCACACCTTCCTCGAGTTGCAGCATAGTCTGATATGCAATGTTTCCACCTGTTGGAATTCCAGCCTCCATATGTTAGACCGCCTGTATGAACAGTGAAAAGCCATTAACAATTTTTTTGATGATGCAAGCGGACCGGAGTACTTCCCTGTGTAACTTTGATGTCAGCCACTGGCAGCTCATGCGTGACACCTGCCGTTTGAAGTGACGTTATTTGTCAGTCACTAGGACTGCGGGGTGAATAACGTCATTCCACTGCTTCATGTCCTGGAACTCATGCTGCAAAATCTGTCTGGTCAGAGCACTGGAGAAGTGGAGACTACATCTCATTGCCACATGAGTCCGGTGGTGGCTGAACTGGAGGAGGAGGACATTGGAGCACAAGCAGAGTCTGGTGAAATCAGTGGTTTTTCCACTCAGATGACAAGAGAGGAGGAGCAGGAGTATCCGGAGGAGGCAGAAGACGAGGCAGATGACCCAGAAGCACCATGGCGGTATATAGTGGAGATGGAGGCCGGGAGTCCCTCAGAGTCACTTGTGCAGATGGCCCGCAGAATGCTAGTGAAAGCCGAATAGTCAACATCTGGCATAGGGATGACTTTTGGCTTTCCACCCTTTTGGATCCTCGCTACCGGTCAAAAATGGGTGATTTTTTTCCAGCTTCCGAGAGGGAGGAACAACTAGCGTACTATAGAGAAATACTGAAAAGACAGTTGCCCACTGCCTTTGTGTGCCATTGTCCATACTCTGTCAGGTCTGACCGATTCCTGGCTGTGATCACTCACCTACTACTGCCACGGCTCTGGAGTCCTTAATGAGCAACTTCCTTCACCCTCCTAGTGGGTAACCGCCACCAGCAGCAGCAGGACATGGAGCAGACCCTGCACTAGCAGGTGGTGGCCTACTTGGACACCACTTTACCACCCCAGGTAGAGGATCCCCTGGACTACTGGGCAGCCAAACTTTATGTGTGGCCGCAACTTGTGGAGTTTGCAGTAAAGAAACTTTCCTGCCCGGCCAGTAGTGTGGCATCAGAGAATGGCCAGAATGCGGAGAGACTGACCTTTGTCAAGATGAATCAGGCTGTCGCCACCTCCGCACTCTGTCAATATGCCACTCTGCGGGCTCCTGCTGCTGCTGCCGCCACCTCCACAGTCTATCACTGTGCCACTCTGTGGGCTTCTGCTGATGCCACCGCCACACTCTATCATTGTGCCACTCTGTGGGCTGCTGCTGACGGCACCTCCACATTTTATCATTGTGCCCCTCTGTGGGTTCCTGCTGCTGCTGACGCCACCTCTGTGGCTTACCAGGTTGCCGCCACCTCCACACTGTATCATTGTGCCACTCTGTTGCTTACCAGGTTGCCGCCACCTCCACACTCTATCATTGTGCCATTCTGTGGGCTCCTGCTGCTGCTGATACCACCTCCACACTGTATCATTGTGCCACTCTGTGGCTTACCAGGTTGCTGCAACCTCCACACTTTATCATTGTGCCACTCTGTGGCTTACCAGGTTGCCGCCACCTCCACACTCTATTATTGTGCCACTCTGTGGTTTTTCATGTTGCTGCCACTTGGCGGCTCCTGCTGCTGCTTCTGTTGCCGCCACCTCCACACTCTATCATTGTGCCACTCTGTGGCTTACCAGGTTGCCGCCGCCTCCACACTCTATGATTGTGCCGCTCTGTGGGCTCCTGCTGCTGCTGACGCCACCTCCACACTGTATCATTGTGCCACTCTGTGGATTACCTGGTTGCCGCCACCTCCACACTGTATCATTGTGCCACTCTGTGGTTACCAGGTTGCCGCCACCTCCACACTCTATCATTGTGCCACTCTGTGGCTTACCAGGTTGCTGCCATCTCCACACTCTATCATTGTGCCACTCTGTGGCTTTCCATGTTGCTGCCCCCTGTGGGTTCCTGTTGCTGCTTCTGCTGCTGCCACTTCCACAGTCTATCATTGTGCCGCTCTGTGGGCTCCTGCTGCTGCTGCTGAAACCACCTCCACACTCTATCATTGTGCCACTCTGTGGTTACCAGGTAGCCGCCACCTCCACACTCAATCAATGTGCCACTCTGTGGCTTACCAGGTAGATGCCATCTCCACACTCTATCATTGTGCCACTCTGTGGCTTTCCATGTTGCTGCCACCTGTGGGTTCCTGCTGCTGCTGCTTCTGCTGCCACCACCTCCACACTCTATCATTGTGCCACTCTGTTGAAAACCGCTGTTTTCCTGGAACACCCTGTGATTTCCATAATGCTGTTTTCCTCCACCGCTCTATAACTGTTGCCACTATGTTTAGTTTTCCCCTTCATTTCATCAGTCAGAAGGAATGAAAAGCCTCAGGATTGATAGCCAAAAGCAGGAGAGGATACAGAACACAGAGGACATGCAAATATTCCAATTACCGATCATCTCTGTTTTTAAACCACTCCTGTTTGTTTTTGGCTTAAGCAATACTGATGATGGATTATTGACCATTGAAAGAAGACACTGACGGACAAAATGAAGGGCAAAATGATCAGTGATGTCAATGCAGAATTACTGCCGACTCACTCTTTTGGGGGGTTTCTACATGTATCTGCGTTTAACAGAACAGCTCCTGTCGTAATCTATGGAATCATCAGATGTTAGTGTAAAAATAGCGGCGGCTGTCATGTGTCATACTAAAACACAGCATTGTTTGAAGACCAAACCACGCTCCCTATGCATATTTAAGCATGGCACAATGCTCTACAACACCCTACAGGTTCTCTGCAGCCAGGGAATACCTGTTTTTTATTGTGATTCGTCATCATGCAATTAGGATCGAATCAAATTTTTTCAAAAAATTTGGCGATTCGGGTCTAACCAAATTTCAACATATTCGCCCATCTCTAATTAGAATACATTCTTTCAGATCCCATCAGGCTTGTTGTTCTGTAATCTTTCTGTAATATACAGAACTGAACATACACTAAAATGTGGAAACTGGATCTTTATCTTGAACATACACTAAAATGTGGAAACTGGATCTTTATCTTTATCTTGAACTTTGAGGCAGATGGGCTACAGCAGCAGAAGACCACACCGGGTGCCACTCCTTTCAGCTAAGAACAGGAAACTGAGGCTACAATTTGCACAAGCTCATGGACAGTAGAAGATTGGAAAAACGTTGCCTGGTCTGATGAGTCTCGATTTCTGCTGCAACATTCGGATGGTAGGGTCAGAATTTGGCGTCAACAACATGAAAGCATGGATCCATCCTGCCTTGTATCAACGGTTCAGGATGGTGGTGGTGGTGTCATGGTGTGGGGAATATTTTCTTGGCACTCTTTGGGCCCCTTGGTACCAATTGAGCATCGTTGCAATGCCACAGCCTACCTGAGTATTGTTGCTGACCATGTCCATCCCTTTATGACCACAATGTACCCAACATCTGATGGCTACTTTCAGCAGGATAATGCGCCATGTCATAAAGCTGGAATCATCTCAGACTGGTTTCTTGAACATGACAATGAGTTGACTGTACTCAAATGGCCTCCACAGTCACCAGATCTCAATCCAATAGAGCATCTTTGGGATGTGGTGGAACGGGAGATTCGCATCATGGATGTGCAGCCGACAAATCTGCGGCAACTGTGTGATGCCATCATGTCAATATGGACCAAAATCTCTGAGGAATGCTTCCAGCACCTTGTTGAATCTATGCCACGAAGAATTGAGGCAGTTCTGAAGGCAAAAGGGGGTCCAACCGTTACTAGCATGGTGTACCTAATAAAGTGGCCGGTGAGTGTATATATGTATATTCTGTATGTGGTAAATGTATGTGTGTATATTTGCTGAATATACTCAGTATGTATGTGTGTACATTCAGCGTGCCACCATGTAAAATATACTATATGGCAGCACACTGTATGTATTATATGGTATATGGAGGCACACTGTATGTATTATATGGTATATGGCGGCATGTTGTATGTATTATATGGTATATGGGGGCACGCTGTATGTATTATATGGTATATGTTATATGGCTGCACAATGTATGTATTATATGGTATATGGTGGCATGCTGTATGTATCATATGGTATAAGACGGCATGCTGCATGTATTATATGGTATATGGCGGCACGCTGTATGTATTATATGGTATATGGCGGCACTCTGTATGTATTATATGGTACATGGTGGCACGCTGTATGTATTATATGGTATATGGCGGCACGCTGTATGTATTATATGGTATATGGGGGCACGCTGTATGTATTACATGGTATATGGCTGCACAATGTATGTATTATATGGTATATGGTGGCGTGCTGTATGTATTATATGGTATATGGCGGCACGCTGCATGTATTATATGGTATATGGCGGCACGCTGCATGTATTATATGGTATATGGCGGTACGCTGTATGTATTATATGGTATATGGCGGCACGCTGTATGTATTATATGATATATGGTGGCACGCTGTATGTATTATATGGTATATGGCGGCACGCTGTATGTATTATATGGTATATGGCTGCACAGTGTATGTATTATATGGTATATGGGGGCACGCTGTATGTATTATATGGTATATGGGGGCACACTGTATGTATTATATGGTATATGGCGGCATGCTGTATGTATTATATGGTATAAGGCGGCACGCTGTATGTATTATATGGTATATGGGGGCACGCTGTATGCATTATATGGTATATGGGGGCACGCTGTATGTATTACATGGTATATGGCGGCACGCTGTATGTATTATATGTGCAACATCCCCCACCGGGGCCTAGCCTTTTCTTGGGGCCTAGAGACAGCCGGGCCCGGAATACCTGAGTGGCTGGCGGTTGCGGCCTAGGCACGCTAGTGTCACGGTGCTTGGTATGGGGACCAGAGGGCTGTCCTACAGCCTGGCAGGTCTCGAGCAGGGTGCTGTTGGCTAGAAATGATGAGGGAGAGGCTGCTATAGCGGTTCTCCCTGGTGGGACCCTTTCGTGTCTAGAGTATGAGTCTCTGTGTGGTGGACAGGGTGCCCGTGATGGTGACAGCCGTAGTAGCAGGGAACAGACGGAGGCAGATGTTAAACAAAAATAACTTACTGTTCTTTATTGGAACCGACAGGAACAGTAGCAACGTGCCTTGACAAATAGTAGAATGCTGGGGCTGCAGTTGGAGAGGAACCACAGGAATGGATCATCAGCCTGGATGCAATGGCAAGCTGGGAGATAGCTGTGTCCGTAGGATGCTTCAGCTTGTCCTGGATTGCTTCAGATATCACCCTTAAAGGTAGGATGATACCGCTTTCTCTCACTAGCTAGCTCCTCAGAGCTGTTCAGGCAGGGAGCTGAGCTCTGGCTGCACTGGTCTCCTCTCTACTCTGATCTGAGAGAGTGCCCTTCTTCTGCCTCTAGAACTTTCCTGACCAGGGGTTTTATTACTCCTACTGGTCAGGTGGTGGTTCCTCCTCCAATTACATCCCAGCTTACAGATACAATAGGATAACACATGTAATTGGTTAACACATCTTACATCACATTCTACACTTAACTCCTGCCTTACCAGGCAGGCTCTATCGCTGCAGTGTTCCCCTGTGTTATGTAGTGACCTGCTGTGGGGTTTATCAGACCCTACACAGGTTGCAAGTTACATGGTGGAATGTATTTGCAACAACCCCTCTGCCTTGCATCGGCAGGGGTGTTGCATATGGTATATGGCGGCCCGCTGTATGTATTACATGGTATATGGAAGCACGCTGTATGTATAACATGGTATATGGCAGCACGCTGTATGTATAATATGGTATATGGTGGCACGCTGTATATATTATATGGTATATGGTGGCACGCTGTATGTATTATATGGTATAAGGCGGCACGCTGTATGTATTATATGGTATATAGGGGCACGCTGTATGTATTATATGGTATATGGCGGCACGCTGTGTGTATTATATGGTATATGGCGGCACGCTGTATGTATTATATGGTATATGGCGGCAAGCTGTATGTATTATATGGTATATGGGGGCACACTGTATGTATTATATGGTATATGGCGGCACACTGTATGTATTATATGGTATATGGCGGCACGCTGTATGTATTATATGGTATATGGCAGCACACTGTATGTATTATATGGTATATGGCGGCACGCTGTATGTATTATATGGTATATGGCGGCACACTGTATGTATTATATGGTATATGGCAGCATGCTGTTTGTATTATATGGTATATGGCAGCACGCTGTATGTATTATATGGTATATGGCGGCACGCTGTATGTTTTATATGCTATATGGCGACACACTGTATGTATTATATGGTATATGGCGGCACACTGTATGTATTATATGGTATATGGCGGCACGCTGTATGTATTATATGGTATATGGTGGCACGCTGTATGTTTTATATGGTATATGGCGATACGCTGCATGTATTATATGGTATATGGGGGCACACTGTATGTATTATATGGTATATGGCGGCACACTGTATGTATTATATGGTATATGGGGGCACGCTGTATGTATTATATGGTATATGGAGGCACGCTGTATGTATTATATGGTATATGGCAGCACGCTGTATGTATTATATGGTATATGGGGGCACGCTGTATGTATTATATGGTATATGGAGGCACGCTGTATGTATTATATGGTATATGGCGGCACACTGTATGTATTATATGGTATATGGCGGCACACTGTATGTATTATATGGTATATGGGGGCACGCTGTATGTATTATATGGTATATGGTGGCACGCTGTATGTTTTATATGGTATATGGCGATACGCTGCATGTATTATATGGTATATGGGGGCATGCTGTATGTATTATATGGTATATGGCGGCACACTGTATGTATTATATGGTATATGGGGGCACGCTGTATGTATTATATGGTATATGGCGGCACGCTGTGTGTTTTATATGGTATATGGTGGCACGCTGTATGTATTATATGGTATATGGCGACACGCTGCATGTATTATATGGCATATGTATTATATACCTGAGGGAGCTAGTAGTTTAGTGGGGTCAAACCTGGTGACAGCTCCTCTTTAAACGTGCACCAGCACAACCCTTACTTCTAAAAGTTGCATGATGATAAATCTCTTCTATCAGTTTCTGCAATCAAAGTGACTGCGCTACTCTGCTGTGAATCTACCCTTGTGTTGGACTTTCACATAGAAGACAAATCTTTTTTTAATGAACATCCAAACAAGCTGCTACAAAATACAGTCCATCAAATGGTAAAAAGCTTTTTGGAGAATATACAAAACTTCAATTATTTCAATACGCAACATGTACTACCCATAGTTTTGGGTAATAACTAAAGCATTTTAGCTGTACACTCAAGCGTCTTTGCAGAATTAAATTATAAGGAATTATTAGGGTGTAGTTGGCAACATGTAGCATTAAACATTGTGTTTGAATAGTAATTAGCAAAAGTCCTGGGGGGAAAAGCATTAGAAAGGGACAAAGCTTACACAATGCAAAATGGCCTTTTTATTGTTCCCTGGAGACTATTTATTTCATGGATGCACCAAAATCTTCCTATAATTTCCCTTTTGAATCATGAAGTTTGGGTTGAAGTAGACACTTAGTTTCTTTTTCACTAACAAATGTGCAACTCAAGCTTTTAATATTGAATACCAACGGCCGATTGTAGCTGTGATACAACAGGTAAGTAGGAAATATTTCACAGTAAGTACTTGCTATCCTAAATCTGAATTTCTTAAAAAAAATACAAAGACAGAAGCAGCGAAAAATAAACATAACATTATTGGAGCTGTATTGGGGCCCCAGTGTCAGGGCCCCTCCTGCTGCAGATATTACGCCATTGGGCCATAGAGATCTGCTCGAGTACTATTATGCCCCTGCGGCAGTTGCACAGGAACCATGCAGGTAAGTTACGTTTTTGTTTTATGAGTGTCCCTGTGTATAATCTATTAGTGTGTGGGGGGCACAGTATATAATTATTCAGGGGGCCCTTGTGCATAATTTATTAGTGTGGGGGGCAGAGTATATAATTATGCAGGGGGGGGGTCTGCACATAATTTATTATTATTGTATATATGTATTAATAAGGTATTTACGTGCTTAAAGATGGGACTTATGAGTAATAATGCTGGTTCACAGTCCTAAAGAAGTATGGGTAAAGATTGCATCACCATGTTATCTCTATGAAGAAAACAGAAGATCCAACATAGGGGAGTGTCATTTGGTAATACAGTTCAGAATGCCCCCAACCTAATCTGGGGGGCCCTATCTTACCTCTTAATAGTATCAATGGTATGTGAGTCTTTAAGATGCACATCTCACTGATTACTGGATGCTGCTCACATAAAACGCAGGCAGTGTCAGCTTCATCTGTATGACATGGGCAGCATCTGGGCCATTTGTATGTATCTAAGGAAGGGCCATGAACTAAACAATGATGTAGTAAGTGACACCTGCGTTATAGAGAGGATGCCTGGAGCAGTATCATCACACAGTCTGTGTTCAGGAGGAGAAAAACACAGGGCTGAGGAGGAGGCTGCAGGGAGCACATGGTAGATGAGTATTCATGTTTTTGTTCTACAGTGGTACACAATAAGGGAAGTCCTATGCTACATAACTAGGAGGGGTCCTTACATATTACTAGGAGGGCCCTGGGTTACATAACTGTGGGGACCCTCTTCTACATAGATCGGTCCTTGCTATATTACAAGGGGGGTTCTTGTGCTATGTTACTAAAGGGATTGTGTGCAATATCACTAATGTGGGGGTCCTCTGTTATATCACTAGGAGCAATCTTCTCCAAAATTACTGGGGTGCTATATTACTAGCTGTTTTTGTGGTATTTTAATAGGAAGTGCTACATTTCTATGGTGGATCCTATGCTGCATTCGTAATTATGGACTACATTACTATGGGGAGGAATGCTGTGCTATAGGTGATTTTACAGTGTGGTTTCGGGGGGGGGCACAATTTTCAGTGTCTGTCTAGGGTACCAAAATGCCTTGTCCTGGTCCTGATTGTACACTAACTTTTCCCACTTTTTCGCAGTTAAGATTCCCAAAATGGTAATGGGAACTTAAAGGTTTTTTTTCTACAATAAAAGCAGAAAGCGGAAGGATGATTGGGGCCAAAGTACTGTATGTGTTTAGACTTTTGCTATTTTTTAATGCAAAGTTTGTTGAGATACAAGATAACCTGCACACTTGGTGCATCCCCTTTCAGTGCTTTCAAGGGTTGAAGTCACATAAGTCAAATATTCTAAACAGTCCCTGTAGGACTAGTGTCCCATACTGTAAACTTGGATTAGGTAGTGCCACACAAAATTGTAGATGATACTGATATGATATGTATTACACGCACTGAGGATGTCCCTGTAAAGCATGCCCAAGTTTGACCCTCGTTCTAGAAGTTATGTTTCATTTTATACAAAAACGTATTCATATGTGTAAAATATTATGTTCCCTGTTTCTTCTACTCATGAAGTATTGGAATGAATGTGCTTATTCCTATACAGGAAGTATATGACACATCTCCAAGCGTCTGACAATGGGGAACACATTAAATATTTCAGTCATGATCTTATTTGAATTCCACCGAATACAAAAACAAATTTGCATAAAATTGCAATTTATATGCACTATAAATATTTGCCCATCCCTGAAATATTACATATATAGCCAAAAGAATCTGACATAATTATACATTAGTTGATTAATAGGATAAGGTTTATTAGCAGCAGACATACAGGTATTGGTTCTGTGTGGTGGGGCAAGGCTTGTCTTATCAGATTAGCCACACTACCTAGTTTATTCCTATTCTCTAATGTAAACACCAAACTGCAATTTATAAAGGTATAAATATACACAAAAAATACATTACCTCTATTTGAGCACCCGGAAGGCCTCGTTGAACAATGGTAATGCCCCATATTAACCTGAAATTGCATGACGACAGCCAGATAGTTAGCCTTATCTAAAATCATGCACCCATTGGTCACTGCAGGTGGGCAGACTTTTAGCTACAAGAGGGTGCCATAACACGTGGATCTAGCTTCCAGCAGTATCTGCTGCATGCTTGTACATAGATAAACATTTATCCAAAAGTTTTTCAAACATCAACCTACTTTTTCTTTCCTCAAAACTTTGTTCATAGTATGTAAATAGAAAAGAGACAAGAGAGCAGTAAAAAGAAGAGCAGGTGCCACCAACTCCTTAAAGTCCACTGTTTTCTTGAACTATATGGAAACAAATGGGAACATTTTGTCTCCCAAGAATTGTAATACATGGTTTAGCTGCATGGACCAGGACTGCTTATAAATAGAGGCCAGGAAGTAAGAGTTATAGAGACTTTGCCAAATAAGGCCACCTTGTAGGCATGTGGAGACTTATAACCATTGATGCTACACTAGTGGATTCTGGGAAAATATGCAAATACGTTTTCAAAGATGGGATAAGGAGAACCACACCTCTTTTAGCCACCTAGTAAGGTAGCTTCCTTGACATCAAGAATGACCTTCAGGAAGCCTAATGACAGGATGTAGGATTTAAACGAAACCAGTATATCTATTCCACTAGGAACAGATTCCCAACTGTAGACAGCACTGTTTTGATATGATTGCATTTCTTCAGTACAGTGTAGGGAACTGGTTTGGCTGGGTGACAGGCTTTTCAAGCATGGGATAAGGAAAACTTGAAGACTTATTTGCATATTTTCCCAGAATCCCCTAGTGGTACATCAATGGCTTTAAGTCTCCAAACGCCTAAAGGTGGTCTTAATTGGCAGTCTTAGTAAGGAGAAGTCTTATTTCCTGACCCTAGTCAAAAGCCTCTCACTCTCATGTCATTAGGCTTCCTGAAAGTCATGCTTGATGTCAAGGGAGCTAAAAGAGTCATGGTTTTCCTTATTGAATCCTTGAAAACTTATTTGCATATTTTCTATGTAAATAGAGGGACATAGCAATGAGTAGCAAGTATAATAATGTATTAGACTAAAGAAGGCCATAGTTAGTAACTATGAAAGATATTTGCACACTTTTGACCAACAACTAGTCAATATCTGTAGAAGTGTGCCCAAACCCTCACCACTTCTAGATCAAGATATAGGAGAAACAGATGGCATAAGGGCATGTTGTCTGGTATCTTCTCTTTTTTTCATGCAGTGAAACTTCTCCTGCACATTATGTCAGCGGCCAGAAAGCTAAGTGAAATACTGTGTAAATTGAAATAAGATAAGCTGCCAAGTCCCTTTGTCAGAAAACACAAATGGGGAAGTGAGGGCAGTATGCAATAGGCTCCATTGTAGGGCAAAGATAGGAAGTAGTTAGACCCCTCCCCTCAACTTATATGCTGCTTAGAAAGACTGCTGAACAAGTAGCTTCTGTAAGGAAAATGAGTGACCAAATATACTACATAAATTGTTCTGTTGGTATAGGAAACAAATGTCTTATGGTGTTAGCCTTTGTGACTGCCTGGAACGGCCTGGACCTGAAGTATCTTATATACTGCAATGTACACAGCATGGTTTTTTGTCCTGCACTCCATAGGGTATAAATATGGATAATGGAAAAACACCTTAAATGTCTGGTGAAACAATGATTACCAATGAGCCTTCCAATGATTCCAAGAATATGTGTGTCTACCCTAGGTTTGTATCAGAACTGCATTCCCCATCATTTTGCTGGTGGATAGACAAAGGTTTATACTGGATAGGAGATTTCTCTGACCTTCTGGGCCTTAGATCCTGCACAGTTTTAAAGCTGCATATGCAATGCTAGATGGCGAAACATTTTGATTCCACTGGATACACCACTTCCTGAAAAGCCTTAGGGATACCTGTCCTGATATTAAACTTCATACACCCATTCAAGGCCTTTGTTTGGTCATCTTTTATCTTCCATATACTCCCACATTATTCAGACTTCATTACATGCTGGTGTTGGAAAAGGCCTTACATAAATCATATTCTCTATGAGAATGGCAAGCTATAGCAGAAAATATAGCCAAGGTCTCATTAATATGTCTCTTTAGAAAGCCAATTATGAGGTTTTCCTACAACAGTACCTGGTTCCGGTCTGTATAGCTAATGCGATTCTGACATACTTCCCACTGTGCTTCAGGGGTTGTGGAGGAAGGGGCACTCAATTTCACATTTGGTGGGTATGTACCAAGATTCTGGGGATGTATGTAGTATCCTCTATTCTATTACTATGATTTATCAAACTCTTTCTCCTAGCCAAGCCTTGTTGAATAAGAAAACTCATGATATCACGCTTTCATTAAGGAGATTCCTTTTTTTTTTTTCTTCTTGCAGCAAAGACAGCCATAGCAACCTCGTGGAAAAAATCCACTGTTGCATTAGACCTGGTCTGCACCAATTAATGTGGGTCATGATGAATGCATTGTCTAGTTATTGATAAAGAAACCTTATATCTTGATACTTGGCAACCATGACTAAATTACCAATCAATGGTCTGATCAGGGGCATCGAGTGCTGCAGTGGAGAACAGAGCCATTAGCTCCGTCCTCCACTACAAATAGCAGGAGACGCGATGACATAATTAAACTGCGTCTCCTGCTTCTACCAGCTGACTACACTGCTAGGAGCCGGAGATGCAGTGTGATGACGTCACCGCAACTCTATCCCGAACAGCGAGGAGAATAGGAGAAAGGCAAGAAAGGAAGACAGGTGAGAATTAAGTTTTTTTTTTTAATTCACTGTGTAGGAAGGTCATTCTGCTAGGGGGGCCTCAATTTGCTCTGGGGACAAGGGCTGGGGTACATTAAATGACCGAGGGCATCATTTTCTGGAGAGCTATAGGGACATTAATTTAATTAATGTGGGTGTATGGACCATTTCTCTGAGGGAGGGGGGGTGGAATATTAATTTATGTGGGGGATGATATCCATTGCTGGGGGAGAATCCATTACTGGGGAGCTAATGGGAATATTAATTTCTGGGGGGAGGTTGTGAGGGACATCCATAGCTGGGGGTGAGGCTGGGAGTGACATCAATTGCTGAGAGGGGCTGGTTGGTGAATATCCATTGCTTTGGGGGGGGCATCCCTTGCTGGAGGCTGGGGTGGAACATTAATTTCGCGAGGCGGGGGATGCTGTGGATGACATCCATTGCTTGGGAGGGAATGGAAACATTAATTTCTGGGGGGGGTTGTGGGACACATCAATTGCTGAGAAGGGGGCACATCCATTGCTAGGGGTAAGGCTGAGGGCAACATCAATTTCTGAGAGAGGCTGGTGGGGGGACATCCATTGCTGAGTGGCTGGAGGGAACATCTATTTCTCGGGGGGGGGGGGGATATATTTTCTGTGGGGGGGGGGGTTGGACGACATCCATTGCTCTGGGGGGGCTGTGGTGGAATATTGATTTGTGGGGGCTGTATAGGACATACATTGATGGGGAGCTAATGGTAATATTCATTTCTGGCGGGATCTGTGGGAGACATCAATTGCTTGGAGGGGGAAAACATCAATTGCTGGGGTCTATCGGGCAAATCCATTGCTGGGGGTGGGAACAACCATTTCTGAGGGGCTGGGGGTATCCATTGTTGGGGATTTGGGGGGGATATTCATTTTTGAACGGTTGTGGAGTTCATCAATTGCTGTGGGGCTTTAGGGGACACCAGTTACTGGAAAGGAATGGGAGGGCATCAATTAATGTGAGGGGCAGAAGGGACATCCATTGTCGACGGGGCTGTAGAGAACATGAATTTCTAGGCGGCTTCGGGGATTATCAATTTCTTTGGGGATTGTTAATTGGCCATTTTATATATATATATATATATATATATATATAACATTATATACTGGAGGGCTTTGTGGGGGACATTACATAATGTGGTCTGTGGGGACATCCATTATTGGTGAGACTTGTTTCATGTGGGATAATTATTTAGTGGGTGGGGGCATTATTTTGTGTGGGTATTATTAGGTGGCTCTTTTCACTGCACATAATTAGAAAGGGTCACTTTGTAGCTGGGTGGCACAATGAAGGGGTTGTAATGTAAACTATGGATTGTGGAGGGGTAGTAATAAAGTGGGTCCACAATGGGGACAGTGTAGTATGTGTAAACTAGAATGAGTAGTATATATATGTGGGTTATTCTTAGAAGGTGATTTTGGGGGCTAAGTCAGGTTAGTATATTGTACATTGCCACAATTTTAGGCACTTTAAATTGTTAATTCTGTGAAGTCTTCTTAAAGTATTTAAAGTGAGAGTGTTAGGGGTAGCAGCAGGCAGGGGCACACCTACCATGAGGCGAGTTGAGAATTGGATAAGGGGGCAGCATCGGGCTCCCGCCCTCAGCCCGGCACATACTCCTGCCTCCTGACACATCCCCCCTCCCCGTCGGCCAGCACTTCCCCATGACATCACCCTCCCGCCGCAGCCCCACCTGTCCGCTCTGGGTTCCCCCACTCCCTGCATACTCCCCTCCGCTCCTGGCTCCGGCTACCCCCCTACCCCAGACTACGGTTATTTCTCTCCCGGCTGCAGTTCCCCTTCCCCCGCCTGGGGTCCCCCAGCTCCGATCCCCCCATCTTATAGTACACGGTGGTACGCTGTATGCATTTTACACTACATAACGGTACGCTGTATGCATTTTATACTACATGGCGGTACTCTGTATGCATTTTATACTACCTGGCTGCACACTGCATGCATTTTATACTACATGGTGGAACACTGTATGCATTTTATACTACATGGCGGTACTCTGTATGCATTTTATACTACATAGCTGTATGCTGTATGCATTTTATCTTACATGGCAGCGTGCTGTATGCATTTTATGCTACATGGTGGCACGCTGTATGCATTTTATACTACATAGCGGTACGCTGTATGCATTTTATACTACATGGCGGTACTCTGTATGCATTTTATACTACCTGGCTGCACGATGCATCCATTTTATACTACATGGCGACACGCTGTATGCATTTTATACTACATGGTGGTACGCAATATACATTTTATACTACATGTATGCTATATGCATTTTATACTACATGCCGGCATGCTGTTTGCATTTTTATACTACATGGCGGCATGCTGTATGTATTTTGTACTACATGGTGGCACGCGGTATCTATTTTCTATGCTTTATCTGATATATTACATATAAGGGTGAGGGCGTCTCTCTGTGGGTCGCCTCGGGCAGCAGACAAGCTTGGTTCACCCCTGGCAGCAGGATAACAGTTATAGGGGACCACAATGTAGGAACAATGAAGAACATAAGATGTCTGTGTGGTAAACTTCACAGAGAGGACACGTGGCTGAAGAGGAGACATGGTGATGCTGGTGCTAATGGAGAAAATAGAGAACAACTACAGTCCGAGGACATATGTGCAGGCGAAGGATGGAATAGATAGGGATTTCTCCTAAATTTTCAATTGGTTTTGGCGGGAAACTCAATTGAGGGGGTCAAGTATAAGAATGGTCACTACTGTCAATTTAATACAAATGCCTTGGGGCCCGTGCCCCGGATCATTTACCACCCTAGCAAAGCCCCTGGGTCTGATATTGCTCTTTACTGTTCTGCTTGGGGTCCCCCCTTCTGAACCTCTCCTACTCCTCTCCAAAACCTTCATTTTGTCTCGATTGTAAAATGTCTGTAACTTTATTATTGGTTCCTTTTCTTATTGTAATGCAAAGTGAGGCATATTGTATGCACTTAGCTGTGATTACGATGAATGTCTTGCTTGTTTGTTTCAATTCTGTATTCCCCAAAAACCATTAAAAAAAAACTAAGAAAACATTGTGAAACAAGAATATCTGTGTCAGGGTTCCAGCTCTTAGTGAAGTTGGGGCCACATGCACACAATGTCATTTTCCATTAGATTCAAAACCATGCAGTTTACTTTAGTCAAGTTTACCCCAGTCCATACACAATGTTTTTATATATAAAGACATTAATGGTAAATACAATTGATGTAATACAACCCTTTATAGCACAGGACCATGGACTTTTACTTTTCATCTTGACATAATCTGGAGTGTCCTTGTAATTGGGAGACTTGGGTATATATTACCAAAATTTGCTTATCTATATGATATTGTAAACCTTTCATGTTCTCCTTATGTTCTTATATCTTGAAATTTTATATTTTATACAATGTAAGTAAAAGGAAATATATTGTATTTCTTGGAGGCATTTTCTTAAAATAACCAGAAATCGTCAATCCACATTTTATTGCTCATTACCAAACCTACTAAATGCTGTATGTGATGCAAAGGTAGACGTCATTACATGGGTCCTTGGCACATAGTATACAGACTCCCGGGATCTTCAAATTATGCCTCTGCCAAATATTGGATGTCTTATTACATATGTAAGACATTAAACATACTGCATTATATATTATTGGTTGTCTCTATTCAGAAGAGCTGGATTATCAAATGCTAGATCGAAAGAATTTTATACTCCATATGTTATCAAACCATAAAAATCGCAGTTAATGTTAAATGATCCAATTCAGTATAAATTGTAGTCAGTATTAACAAGTAACTGTGATTAATGGAGCATTTGTACAAGAAGTATATGTGTGATGGACGGATAAGTAGACAGACAACACTTGTTTCCCGAGACTAACAGCTGAACAACTGTATGAACCCATGATGCATTCAGGCACTTGGCAAGCCTAGCGATGTCTGGCCAGGCAAAATGTAAGGCCACCATTTTTTGTGTTGAATTCCTATTAGTAATCCAGCGCACCAACATAGGAATGAGAAGAATGTACAAAATGTTAAACCAATTCCTATGCATCTAGTGAGTAAGACAGTTTTACATAAATCACATTTCCACTTTTCTTATACATAATGGCCTATTACACATGAACATTTAATAATATAGAATATTTTATATTCCTACACCAGTCAAACATTGTTATGGAAGATAAAAGGAAAACAAAGTTCTGTTCATATCCATGTTTGTGTAAGAAGTTTTAGCCAATTTAGTTTAGATATATGCATGGCTATACAGTATCCCATACGCCTCAAATAGTCATATAGTACCCCCTATAGTCATACAGTGCTCCATATGCCTTATATATCCAAATCAGTGCGCCATATGCCTTATATATCCAAATAAGTGCGCCATATGCCTTATATAGCCATACAGTGCTCAATATGGTTATACGGTGCCCCATATGCCTTATATAGCCATACAGTGCCCCATATGCTCATATAGCCATACAGTGTCCATTATTCCTCATATATCAATACAGTGCCCCTTATGTCTCATATAGCCATACAGTACAGCATATGTTGGAAATTGGTCAAATTGAAGGGAGTCTACCCGCTCCTAAATCATACTAAAAAATAGAAGCAAAAGTAATATCCTGGGCAATTTAATAAAGTTATTGTCATAATTTTCATTTTTTTTCCTAGTGATGTGTCTTTCAGAGAAAAATATGTTAACATATTTATGCATATAAATCCTTTTTCCTCCAGATAGTTGGTTGCATCAGCTCTAGTACTAGTTTTTCTTCTCTTGATTTCTTTTAACTGAAGTACTTTTTATTATAAAAAGTTATACAATTTTTCTATGTACTTTCTGTATCAATTCCTTACAGTTTTCTAGATCTATGCTTGCTGTCAGAAATCTGACCATGGTCAAACAGGTTCATGGTTCATTATACCACACACCTCTGATTACTGCCTGTGATATAACGAGCTGTGCACCTGTGTTACCATGGTCTTATTTCTGTCCACTAGTACCAAACATAGACTCATTCCATACAATGACAGCAATCAGAGATCTAAAAATATGTGAGGAATTAATATTGAAAGTATATTGAAAAAATTTATAAATTTCTATCATAAAAACAATAAAAATAATTTACTGAAATGGGAATACCCCTTTAAAGAAGGTTCTGATACATGTTTTCTGTTATTCTGCCATGTTGTATGAGAGGTCCAACTCCTGCTGCAGAAAACATTCCTCAAAGCATGACACTTCCTCCATCACCTTTCACTGATTTCTTTACACACTTTGGCTTTAAAATTTCCCCAGTTTGTCAACAAACATAATCAGATCAAAATAAATTAAAGTTGCTATTATTGGTAAAATGCACTGTAGACCACTTCTCCTCTGTCAACACAACAAGCTCCAGAAGTGTAGCCTTTTGATTTTTTCTGCTAATGAGAGGCTTTCGGTCCAAATGCTCTTAAACGTTGTGACACTGTATAAAGAGACCTTACTCTAATCAGTGCTGAAATGGCAAGTAATTCAAGCTGCAGTGTTGAAACGATTACCCATGGAGATTCTCTTCATCATCCTGTATTTGATTACATTTGTCTTTTGAGGGGGACCAGCCTTCTTGGGGGATGTGAATGAGTTTGCAATGTTGTAAAGATGCAATATTCTAGAAATTGCAGATCAGCTTCTCTTGCTATGGCAGATAGGGTCACCCCTTTGGCCTTCATCTGGACGACCTGCTGCTGGTGGGTTTCGGTCACTTTAGAAAGGCACACCATTTTTGCAAAACCAATGAAAATTGGAAAGTTCCAGGCTTCCAGTTAAATAGGGATTCTCAGATAATTAAGGGAATTAGCACCAGGTTTCTGAAAGTGTTCTCTAATTTTGGTGAGTGTCTTTTAAAATGATGTGTGCTGTAGATAAATTATAATTTCTAAAATAAGTGTCACAGATGCACCCACGATCCTTGTTGCAGATCGCGGGCACACCCGTGCCTCCATGTGTGGTGCGGCGCCCCCCGGCTCAGACTCACCTGTCCACACTCCTGGCTGTGCTCCCTCTTCCCGACTAGGCCGCGCGCTCAGGCTCCAGAGAAAGCCCTCCAATGTTCCCCGTGTTTTCAGTGTTCCTCTGTGTCTCTGCCATTCCTGTGACCTGCTGTGCCTTCCAGGGTTCCTGTCTTGCTGTGCCTTCCAGGGTTCCTGTCCAGCAGTCCATGCCAGCATCACCAGTGTTCTTCTGTGTGCCAGCGTTACAAGTAATCCTCCGTGTTTCCTGCTGTCATCTCAGGTTTGGACTGTTTCCTGCATTTCCTGGCATACTACCTTGGCTGCCACCGTGCGCCTCTTTGCACCTGTGGAACGACCTGGTGGCACCCGCCACAGCAAGACCGTCCAGCTTTGTGGCGGGCTTTGGCGAAGACCAGGTGTCCACTTAGACTCCGGTCCTGGGTTGCGGCTAGCTCAATCATCTCCCACGGTGCTCCAGAGAGTCCACAGACTCTCTTAAGAGACTTTTCCACACACTTTCCCTCCTCAAGTGTGACAATAAGCTTTCAATACTGCTATTTTACTCATGTTTGGATTTATCCACATAGGATTTTACAATGACCTTGACATTTAAAAAATGGGGAATGGGGGAAGGTTGCAGTACGTATCCAGGATGTAGCTTGTTGCCTCTTTCCATGTTTCCCACAACGAAAATTGTGCAGACATAGGCAAATATGAGGATTCATCCGAAGAAAAGAAAAAAATGAGTCATCCATTTCTAAACATGATGTGAATGAACTCTTATATGTATGGTGGCCTCTTCAAACTCCCCATGGCAAATATTGAGGGGAGATAAGGATTAGGCAGATTTCATTTTGTTCTCTGGAAAATAATCTGCTTATAGAGGTGTCTGGAGGGGGCAGTAATATTCGTTATATTTCACTGATGAGTTGAGTGTGAGGACATCACCCAAGACAGTTTTTGGACTCATAATGAGAACGGGCATCTTAAGGCAAAACTAATTCAAGTTGACTATTTGATTAGGAGAAATAAATCCACATCTCTACAATTTCTTACCAAAACTGTCAGTTCAAAGCCTAAGATCTCACTCCTTAAGATGACACTGTCTAGATTTTATTTGCTTGTTGAAACTGTTCAGTTTTAGGACAGCGGGGGGAGGTCACACCTGTTGTTGGAACTTGATAGAAGGCTTATTTATAAACTTTCAGAGCTTGGGATTCTTGTAGAGCTGGATTGCGCTGACGTCCGGAGGGGAAGGTCACTGAAATGCTTGTTTATAAAAGCAGCAGCAGCAACTGGAAAATCCATAAAACTCTGAAATGATGAAATTAACAAGCTATCTGATCAGGCAATTCAGGCCCCGTATGTGCTCCCAGACAAGCCAGTCAGGTTCAAGGAGAATGCTGTAGATAGGACAGAAACTGGGCTTTTGGAACACAGAGCTGTTTCCATTAATCGATCAATCAAAAAAAAAAACTGTTAAATATGTCACGCTTCTGGGTGTCTGCGAGAACACCCTTTGTTGTGATTGTATTCAGGAAAAAAAAAATACAAGTCCATAAATCACAAAGGGGAAACAAGGGCAGAGCTTCTTCTTAAGGATCAGATTAAAATAATTTAATTGAGCAATTTGCAATATAATGTTGGGCTTAGTAATTAGGTCACTGTGGAAAACTTTTTTCAGTATTAAGAAAAGCTACAAAACTGCGATCACAGGACAAAAGAAAGGCTTGATTATTAGTCTGACGAGCAGAACAGAGGGCGACTATGAATGCGCTTTATATTTTGCTGGTTAAATTGTTAAGATGAGGTCAGGAAAGCTTCATTTTCACTCAGTGACTGATAGATGAACAGGTGCCTCGAGGGTGTACAAGTGTCAAGTGAACAAGCTGCTTAGAAATGTACAATTTGCAAAGGCTCTTCATAATGCTGACCGGGCCCTTCTCAGCTGACAGGATTTTTACCCCTTCCACACCAAATTTAGTCTGCATGTTTCTGTGCCTCTATACAGTCATGCTTATGCAACAGCAGCTACTGCTGCTCCAACATAGCCTTTCTCTCATACCTTTCTTCTTATTGAAAAGGACTCTGTCCAGATTTTAAACTACTAGAACTTCTGCCCCTCTGTTTTATGTGAAATCTCATCCGTTTAAGTATAAAAATTTACCTCCAAAGTGAAATGAGAAAAGAAGAGTCATATTTTGCTGCAGAAAAGTCATTTTTAAAAGCTGGAGGGTGAGGGCCACTCCAGATGCCCATTATTTATCTTTAGAACCAATTCAGTTTATCTAGAACCACAATATTGGTGTCATATTTTTTGTGGTTCTGTAATCTACAGAACCAGGTACATAGGAGGTTAAAGACACAGTTGGAAATGTGAGGTGCAGATAAATATCTGGTTCTTGTCTATTTTTTTCACTGCTGATATCTCCAGTTCTCTATATCACTGAATCCACAAGCCAGATGTGATCTGAAAGATTAAATTCTCATCTTTAGAATGACACATCTTTTAGAATGGAACAATACTATAGAACCAAAGATATTGGTATATAAAAGTATACACTATATTTTAGAACTGAAGATGGGGGTTTCTAAAAATAATGCTTCATCTAAACAGACCCTTCTCTGATCATTTTCACATTACTTTGGAGGTAATTTTTTTGGGGGTGGAGGGGAAGAACGAGATTTCAAATTAAAAAGAATTCTAGAAAGTTAATTTTAGAATCCGACCTGAGAAGGCAAGTAGTTTAATGGGTTAAAGTTGGGTGACCTTTGATGCCCTGTAAATAGGTTTTCTCATTGAAGGAGTCGCCTTTTGAAAAGGACCCTAAGACCACTTTCACATGGTGATATCTAGTCCATGAAATATAGTCCATGGGGGTAGACCTACTTCCTTATACCAGAAAATTGCAAACTCCAAGTTTAATGTATCATTCACTTTCCGAAGGGGCTTGATATTTTAACTTCTCAATCATATAACTTTACATTTATTAGTATTATGCCATAAAGCTTCTTTACATCTGTCATTTTAGAGGTTTTCTATGGGATAAGTAGGTTAGTATCATCTGCAGAGAAATTGATTAACACATAAAAACATATTGAGCACAATACTTATCATTATGGCACATCACAAAGTATTTTTGCATCTAAACTCATTGATTTGGCAGGCTTAAATTTCAGCGATGTAACTGCCATGACATTCCCGGAAAACTTCTAACTTAATGTCAAAGCATTCGAGAGTTGAGACATTGCATTCAACCTTGCAACAAATTAACAAGCAACAGTTTGGCAGATCATCTTGAAAGGGAGAGAATAACCGTCTGACAATGAGAATCTAATGAGGCCATAAGACCTGAATTACTTAAAGATGACCATTGGGAGGGTGGGGGAAAATGTGAATGGTGCTGCTCTAAGCTAGCCTAATGCCTGGATTAAGAAGAAGGCTTCAGAAAACTAACAAGCAGGAAATAAAGATAGCCCGTAATTCAGAAGTAGAAAATTATCAAGCTCATGCCAAAAATGTACCATGTGTAAGCCATAAACACTGTTAATTAGGTTGGATTTGCAACAATTAGCACATTTTGATTTACTGTATTATACTTGATGGTGAGAGCTTAACTTAAAGGACTATGCTTTCTGAAACCAAATGAAATTTTAATATATAGACATCATTTTAGTGGATATGTCATATTCTTCACCTAATTCCCAGCACATTTTTAATTTAATATCTTCCTTATTCAAAAGGTCTTCAATTGTTTAAATACTTTTCAACTTCCATTCTGCAAATACCATATTTTTTGGACTATAAGGCGCACTGGATTATAAGGCGCACCATCAATAAATGCCTGCTAAAACGTCCAGGTTCCTATATAAGGCGCACTGGGCTATAAGGTGCACCTTTGATTTCTGAGAAAATGAAAGGATTTTTTGTGCGCCTTATAGTCCGAAAAATACGGTACCTTGCTTGTGTGAACTGCCAAATATTCAACACGTTCTCAAGTTGGTAGATATTTGGAATGATAAACCCATTTAAGGCCTCTCTCCTGCAATGGTATCCCTGAGTAAAAGAAAACATAAGTATTTAGTATGGGCCAATGCTATCAGATTAAGGCCCCCTACTAACTCCAGCTCTAGCCCTATAATAGATCAGTGGTTAGTATGTTATAGCCAATCTGGTAGATGATCAGTACTACATTATAGCATCTTAAATATTGCAGAAATCTTGGATCACTGTTGTATTGTAAATTTGGTTATTGCTGATTTAAAGGCTTGAATATCTCAGCATTTGAGGAATATCACCTGCGTGGAGTATAGCAAGTGTGTGACGGATAGACTCTTTTCATCAGCAGAATATGCAGACTGTTCCACTTCTCTAGTTCTCCTAGGACCTTCCAAAATAAAGGTGAATTGTTCAGTCAATAAATGGAGCTTGGTGTTCACCTCTAGGTATGCTTGTCTGACTTGACTACTGTCTGTGCCATCTACTGAGTTTCACCAATATAATCCCAATGGGTGAGTCCTTTTAGCTCATATTTCAAGATACTGCTCAATAATTCCAACAGCAACCTCAAGAGGTGCTGTTCTGGGTTAGACATAAATAGTAATATACCACGGTAATATGCCACCTACAATCTACAGTTTTCTTTGGCTCATCATAACGTTAATATTCACCACTGCTGAGTAACCAATGATGAACCCAACCTGTGTGGACCCTATGATACTTGCCAACTAGTCAATATATTTACCAATATTTTATAAAGCAACTTAATGTCCTGATTTATAATAAAAACCGACCTGTACAACCCTGGTAGAGACTTTGGGAGAGAACCTGGGAGAGAATTCTTTCCCCAGCTTTGGCAGCACCTAAGAATAAACCATATTGGTGGCCTCATGTAGTTGTTATAGAAAGGAAAAGGCCACAGCATCCAATATGATGAAAAGGTGATAAATAGAGATGAGCGAACATACTAGTCCGAGCTTGATGCTCGTTCGAGCATTAGGGTACTCGAAACTGCTCGTTGCTCGGACGAATACTTCGCCCGCTCGAGAAAATGGCATCTCCCGCCGTTTTGCTTTTTGGCGGCCAGAAACAGAGCCAATCACAAGCCAAGAGACTCTGCACTCCACCCAGCATGACGTGGTACCCTTACACGTCGATAGCAGTGGTTGGCTGGCCAGATCAGGTGACCCTGGAATAGACTAGCCCCTGCCTGCGCTGCTCGGATCATTCTGTGTCTGGATGCCGCTAGGGAGAGAGCTGCTGCTGGTCAGGGAAAGCGTTAGGGTGTTCTATTAGAATAGTGTTAGGCAGGAGTGATTCAACAAGAACCCAACAGCCCTTCTTAGGGCTACAATAACGTTATACTTTTTTTTTTTTTTATTTTCTTGTGGCTGGGCTTGCTGGCACTAGTAGTGCAGCTAGTACCATATTGTGAGGAATTTGCAGGGGGACTTGCTACCGTTGTGTTTAGCTCTTAGTGACACACATATCCACCTCAAACACCAAAGTGGGAAAATTTATTAGGGGTTTGAGTAGAATTAGGCAGAGTCTGCTGATTTTTTTTTTTTTTAGCTGTATTTCATTTTATAGCTCAAACTCATCTTGCAAAGCAGTGTGCTCTCATTGTAGGCTACAAAATAGCCATAGGAGAACCCCAACGGCTTACTTAGGCCTACAATAGCGTTATATTTCCCTTTTTTTTGTTTGCTTGTGGCTGGCCTTGCTGGTACTAGTAGTGCAGCTAGTACCATACTGTGAGGAATTTGCTGGGAGACCTGCGACCGTTGTGTTTAGCTCTTAGTGACACGCATATCCACCTCAAACACCGAAGTGGGACAATTTATTAGGAGTTTGAGTAGAATTAGGCAGAGTCTGCTGATTTTTTTTTTTTTTTAGCTGTATTTCATTTTATAGCTCAAACTCATCTTGCAAAGCAGTGTGCTAACCCCAACGGCTTACTTAGGCCTACAATAGCGTTATATTTTCCTTTTTTTTGTTTGCTTGTGGCTGGGCTTGCTGGCACTAGTAGTGCAGCTAGTACCATACTGTGAGGAATTTGCTGGGAGACCTGCGACCGTTGTGTTTAGCTCTTAGTGACACGCATATCCACCTCAAACACCGAAGTGGGACAATTTATTAGGGGTTTGATTAGAATTAGGCAGAGTCTGCTGATTTATTTATTTTTTTTACCTTTATTTCATTTTATAGCTCAAACTCATCTTGCAAAGCACAAATTCCAGTTGTGTGCTGTCAGTGTAGGTTAGAAACTAGCTATAGCAATAGGATAGCATCGTTTTGTTAAAAAAAATAAAAAAATAAAAAAAAATAAACACAAAAATTTTTTTTTTTCAAGTTTACACTTTAATTTGGAAAATGTTTAACCCAAGGGCTAGGGGTAGAGGATGAGGGCGTGGACGTGGGCGTCCAACTACTCCAGGGGTCAGAGGCCGTGGGCGGGTGAGACACCACCTGCTGATGGGGGAGCAGGGGAACGCCGCAGAGGTACACTCCCTAGGTTCATCATGTCTCAAGTTACTGGGACTCGTGGTAGAGCACTGTTGAGGCCAGAACAGTGCGAAGAGGTGATGTCGTGGATTGCGGACAATGCTTCTAGCCATTTGTCCACCAGTCAGTCTTCCACGCAGTCCACCCATGTCACCGAAATCGGCACTCCTCCACCTCAGCCTCCTTCCCCCCAGTCTGCCCCCTCCCAGGAAAATTTGGCATTTGAACCGGCATACTCTGAGGAACTGTTTTCTGGACCCTTCCCACAGTCACAAACCACTTGTCCTGCTGCTGAGCTATTTTCCGATGCCCAGGCTTTCCACCAGTCGCAGTCTGTGGGTGATGATGACATTATTCACGTAGTGGAAGAAGTGTGTAAAGAGGTGTCGGACGATGAGGAGACACAGTTGTCAGACAGTGGTGAAGTTGTTGTCAGGGCAGGAAGTCCGAGGGGGGAGCAGACTGAGGGATCGGAGGATGATGAGGTGACAGACCCAAGCTGGGTTGATAGGCCGGGTGAACACAGTGCTTCTGAGACGGAGGCAAGTCCTATAGCAGAACAGGTTGGAAGAGGCAGTGGTGGGGCCAGACGGAGAGGCAGGGCCAGAGCTGGTGCATCAGCGCCAAATGTTGCCCGTAGTCAAGCTCCCGTGGCGAGGGCTAGATTTTCAGAAGTCTGGAGGTTCTTTAAAGAAACACCGGATGACCGACGGACTGTGGTGTGCAACCTTTGCCAAACCAGGATCAGCAAGGGTTCCACCACTACTAGCTTAACTACCACCAGTATGCGCAGGCATCTGAATGCTAAACACCCCACTCAATGGCACCAAGCCCGTTCACCTCCGGCCGGGCACACCACTGCTCCTTCCCCTGTGTCATCTGCTAGTCAGCCCCCTGCCCAGGACCCCGGCCCAAACACCTCCCGTGCGAAAACCCCATCTTCGCCTCCACGATCCTCCACAGCATCCACCAGCATTCAGCTCTCCATACCCCAGACGCTGGAGCGCAAAAGGAGGTATAGCGTAACCCACCCACACGCCCAAGCCCTCAACGTCCACATCTCCAAGTTGCTTAGCCTGGAGATGCTGCCCTATAGGCTGGTAGAGACCGAGGCCTTCCGAAACCTCATGGCGGCGGCCGCCCCTCGGTATTCGGTCCCCAGCCGCCACTACTTTTCCCGATGTGCCGTCCCAGCCCTGCACAAGCACGTGTCAGAGAACATTCTCCGTGCCCTGACCAACGCCGTTTCTGACAAGGTCCACCTGACCACGGACACGTGGACGAGTGCTGCCGGGCAGGGCCACTATATATCGCTGACGGCACATTGGGTTAACTTGGTGGAGGCTGGGACCGAGTCTGACCCTGGGGCTGGTCATATACTGCCGACGCCGAGGATTGCGGGGCCTACCTCGGTCCAGGTCTCAAAGGCCTACTATGCCTCCTCCTCCTCCCACCCCTCCTCCACCTCCTCCTCTGAATTACCATCCGTGGGCATGGCGCCATCAGTCGGTAGCTCTAGGCACAGCAGCAGTGCCATCGCTAAGCGACAGCAGGCGGTGCTCAAACTGCTGAGCCTAGGCGATAAAAGGCACACCGCCCAAGAGTTATTACAGGGCATCACGGCGCAGACTGATCTGTGGCTGGCACCGCTGAACCTGAAGCCAGGCATGGTTGTGTTTGACAACGACCGTAACCTGGTGGCAGCTCTGCAACTCGGCAGACTGACACATGTGCCATGCCTGGCCCATGTGTTAAATGTCATAGTTCAGCGTTTCCTCAAGACATACCCCAATCTGTCTGATTTTCTCACGAAGGTGCGCCACATCTGTGCGCATTTCAGGAAGTCCAGCACAGATGCTGCCACTCTCAGGGCAGCGCAGCACCGCCTCCAACTGCCCGCTCACCGACTGTTGTGCGACGTGCCCACGAGGTGGAATTCAACACTAACCAGGTTATCCAGAGTTTACCAGCAGCGCAGAGCGATTGTAGACTGCCAGATGTCAACTTCCACCAGAACTGGTAGTCAGGTCAGTCAGCTTCCTCAAGTCTACAATGAGGAGTGGACGTGGATGTCTGATATCTGTCAGGTGCTGAGTAACTTTGAGGAGTCAACACAGATGGTCAGTGTGATGCCGCCATCATCAGCCTCACCATCCCGCTGCTTGGCCTGTTGAAAAACTCTCTGGTCAGCATGAAGTCGGAAGCTTTGCGCTCGTCACAAGAGACGGGGGAAGAAGATTCCCTTGTTGATAGCCAAAGCACCCTTAGGTCTGTTTCTCAGCGCATATCGGAGGAGGTGGAGGAGGATAAGGAGGAAGAGGAGGAGAATGTTGGCGAGACAGAAGAGGGGACCATTGTTCAGTCCTTCACTGTTCAGCGTGTATGGGCAGAAGAAGAGGAGTTGGAGGAGGAGGAAATGGACAGTCAGGTCAGTGAGGGGAGGGAATTCTTGCGCGTTGGGACTCTGGCGCATATGGTAGATTTCATGCTAAGCTGCCTATCCCGTGACCCTCGCGTTCAAAGAATTTATTCCAGCACCGATTACTGGATATTCACTCTCCTGGACCCACGGTACAAGCAAAATCTTTCCACTCTCATCCATGGAGAGGAAAGGAGTGTGAGAATGCATGAATACCAGCAGGCCCTGGTGCACAAGCTGAAACAGTATTTCCCTTCTGACAGCGCTAGCGGCAAAGGGCATACTTCTGCGGGACAAGTAGCGAGGGAGAGTAGGCGACCAGGCAGCTTGTCCAGCACTGGCAGGGGTACGCTTTACAAGGCCTTTGCCAGTTTTATGTCACCCCAGCAAGACACTGTCACCTGTCCCCAGTCTCGGCAGAGTAGGGCTGATCTTTACAGAAAGATGGTGAGGGAGTACGTAGCTGACCATACCATCGTCCTAAATGATCACACAGCTCCCTACAACTACTGGGTTTCAAAGCTGGACATGTGGCACGAACTGGCGCTGTATGCCTTGGAGGTTCTTGCCTGCCCTGCCGCTAGCGTGTTGTCCGAGCGGGTTTTCAGTGCAGCTGGTGGCATCATCACCGATAAGCGTACACGCCTGCCGACTGACAGCGCTGACAGGCTGACGCTTATCAAGATGAATAAAGCCTGGATTTCTCCGTATTTCCATTCTCCACCAGGTGAAAGAAGCTGAACCTGAATAATGTATGCACTCCTCCTCCTCATTGTCCTCCTTCTCCTCCTCTTTGTACACTAAAGCAGAGGAAACTGGCTATTTTTTTGCCAGGGCCAACTGGCTCTGGCTATAGTACTCTATGTATTTAATTTTTCTGGAGGGCCAACTACCCTGTCCTCTGTTTTAAACAATTTTTGGGAGTGCCACATACAGGCACTCAATCTATGTAATTTTTCTGGAGGACCAGCTACCTGCTCCTCTGGTTTGAAAACTTTTTTGGACTGCCACATACAGGCACTCAATTTATTTAAACTTTTTGGAGGACCAGCTACCTGCTCCTCTGGTTTGAAAACTCTTTTTGGCTGCCACATACAGGCACTCAATCTATGTAATATTTCTGGAGGACCAGCTACCTGCTCCTCTGGTTTGAAAACTTTTTTGGACTGCCACATACAGGCACTATCCAAATTAAATTGTCTCCATAGCAGCCTCCACACGTCGTCTTTTTAGCTGCCTTCACACGTTGTCTCCATTGCTACCTCCACACGTCATCGCCATAGCTGCCTCCAAAAGTAGTCCATATAGCTGCCTCCATAAATGGTCCCCTTATCAAATGAGCTGTGTCAGGCAGAATTTTGGATTGTTTTTATGGCTTCCATGTTAACTTTGTCGCCACCCTGCTGTGTAATCCACAAAATATACTGGCAAACTTTTATCATTTACCAATATTATTTCAGCGCTTCTTGCGCATCTGTTTACATTCCCCTCACCCGCCAGAACCCAAACTTATAAGAACGCTACTACACTTGATCTTATACAAAAGGTTCTTAGAAGTGCTGTTTGGGGAGTAGCCTAGAGACAGGGGCTTGGATTGGCGAAAGCTCGCCTGGCAGCGGAGCGCCAGCTCCATCCCAAGATCCAACTAACATAGTTTTAACTGCAGCACCTTTAATCTACTACTAGTTCACTGCCTCCATACATGGTCCCCTTATCAAACGAGCTGTGTCAGGCAGAATTTTGGGTTGTTTTCATGGCTTCCACATCAAACTTGTTAACTTTGTCGCCACCCTGCTGTGTAATCCACAAAATATACTGGCAAACTTTTATCATTTACCAATATTATTTCAGCGCTTCTTGCGCATCTGTTTACATTCCCCTCACCCGCCAGAACCCAAACTTATAAGAACGCTACTACACTTGATCTTATACAAAAGGTTCTTAGAAGTGCTGTTTGGGGAGTAGCCTAGAGACAGGGGCTTGGATTGGCGAAAGCTCGTCTGGCAGCGGAGCGCCAGCTCCATCCCAAGATCCAACTAACATAGTTTTAACTGCAGCACCTTTAATCTACTACTAGTTCACTGCCTCCATACATGGTCCCCTTATCAAACGAGCTGTGTCAGGCAGAATTTTGGGTTGTTTTCATGGCTTCCATGTTAACTTTGTCGCCACCCTGCTGTGTAATCCACAAAATATACTGGCAAACTTTTATCATGTACCGATATTATTTGAGCGCTTCTTGCTCACCTCCTTTGGTTCCTCTCTGCCACCCATTGGTTTGAAGCCTGAGTCCATTTAGGGTATGTCGCCATGCCACTCTCTAGCCTGCTGCCGCTGCCTCTGCATGCCGTCCCCTATAGTGTCAGGGTCAATTATTGGATGTTTTAGATGCTATCTAGCTTCATTCTGTCACTCTGTCATGGCCATGCTGTTGCCCATAATTTTGGCATAATGGTGCGATTATGCAGCCTCAGAGGCATCCATGCATGCTGCCCCTGCTGTTTCCTGTCCATTTCCGTGGTGTTTCCATCCTTTTCTGAGGTTCCCAGGTGTTTGGCCAAGCTTCCCTGTGCAGAGCCTTGGTCCCCTTGAAAAATGCTCGAGTCTCCCATTGACTTCAATGGGGTTCGTTATTCGAGACGAGCACTCGAGCATCGGGAAAAGTTCATCTCGAATAACGAGTACCCGAGCATTTTAGTGTTCGCTCATCTCTATCCCTTATCAAACGAGCTGTGTCAGGCAGAATTTTGGGTTGTTTTCATGGCTTCCTCATCAAACTTGTTAACTTTGTCGCCACCCTGCTGTGTAATCCACAAAATATACTGGCAAACTTTTATCATTTACCGATATTATTTGAGCGCTTCTTGCTCACCTCCTTTGGTTCCTCTCTGCCACCCATTGGTTTTAAACCTGAGTCCATTTGGGGTATGTTGCCAAGACACTCTCTAGCCTGCCGCTGCTGCTGCTGCCTCTGCATAGTCCCCTATAGTGTCAGGGTCAATTATTGGATGTTTTAGATGCTATCTAGCCTCATTCAGTCACTCTGTCATGGCCATGCTGTTGCCCATAATTTTGGCATAATGGTGCGATTAAGCAGCCTCAGAGGCATCCATGCATGCTGCCCCTGCTGTTTCCTGTCCATTTCCGTGGTGTTTCCATCCTTTTCTGAGGTTCCCAGGTGCTTGGCCAAGCTTCCCTGTGCAGATCCTTGGTCCCCTTGAAAAATGCTTGAGTCTCCCATTGACTTCAATGGGGCTCGTTATTCGAGACGAGTACCCGAGCATTTTAGTGCTCGCTCATCTCTAGTGATAAACCTTTATTCACACAGGCATGAAAAAACTGCACCGTTTTGATTCGCCATGAATCTTTGTCAAGCATCATGTCGAATCTAAATGGTGCAGTTTTTTCATCCCTTTGTGAATAAAGGTTTATCACCCTTTCATCATATTGGATGTTGTGGGCTTTTCCCAGTCCCTTCCAGCCTTTCATACCCTATCTACCACTTTTTGGTTGTTTTTTATTTTATTTCCTTCTTTAACTTATTATTAAAGCATTTGCTGGAGTCATTAACCCAGGGCTATGTCTATAGCTTCTCCCTCCTGCTTTGTGGACTAATGTTAGTTGTTTAAATTATACATAAATTTATGGATCAGTTATCTCCTATGGAACCCATTGATATAGACACTAGGTCTAGGTGAAATTCTTTTTATTGGTGGCTTTTGGAATAATGAAGAATTTTAATAAAATGTAATTTGAAATACAATGCTCAATACCTGATTAATCACTCTGGAGTATGAGCAGACATGCCCATTCCTGACCAACTATACAGACCTCCCGGGGTTGCTGCTTAAAGTGTGTGATATGTTTTTCTATTTTTGGCGTTCACACCCAGCTGCTTGCCTATCTGCACTGCAAAGGTACTTCGAGCTGCCCATCCACTGCCTCATATGTGATGTACCAACTATCTGGAATTTCACCTTACATATGCTGGAAAGAGTATCTCAGCAGCAGCAGGCAATTGTGGACTTCCAGCTCCACTTCACTTCCAATGACTGGGCCTCTATAAGGGACCTTTGTTCAGTGCTGCACTGCATCCAATATGCCCCCAATATGGTTAGTGCCAAGGGCGCCATCGTGAGCTCTACCATTCCAATCTTTCACTTGTTTGAAAAAGCTCTTCAGGCTATGACGGCACAAGGCTCACAGGTTCTTGGACCAGTGGTCTGCTACTGCACAGTCCAGCCAGGGAACAGTTTTGGAACAGGAGGAGGAGATGAATTGGGTGACACCCAGAGATGGTCTCAGGCATCACTGGAGCATGGCTGGGACTATGCATAGGAGGAATCACCTTCCACCAAGGACAAGTTGTCCTTGCCTCTGGACAGCCTGGCGCACATGAGCCACTATGTGCTCTAGTGCCTGCGTAATGACAACCTACTTGTCTGGATACTCTACAATGATGAATAGTGGGTGGCCACCTGGGCTGGATCCATGCTACAAGGATAACGTAACAGGCACTACTGACATTGAGAGCTTAGTGGCAGCAGAAGGAGGAGGAAGACCACCATGGCTACAATGTGGAACACCATCACCACACCTCAACTTCCACCACCATTAGATGGGGCATGTAGTACTAAGAGGCAGAATGGGATTCACATGGTGGAGGATTATCTGTTCACACTTCTCCTCATACTGAAGGATTGGTCAATTGCAATTTCTGTTCAATTTCTCTGTGGGAAAATTGGACATTTGGCCACTGTTCATCTTCTATGCCTTGTAGGTTCTGCACCACCAGTGATGTCATCACTGACAAGAGGATCCACCTCTCTACAGCCAAGGTGGACATCTGAACATTCATTAAGATTAATAATGCATGGATCCCACTCAATTATGTTTTGCCAGTGTCTGAAATTTTTAATGCCGCATTCCCGGAACTTTAAATAAACATTTTTCAATTCAGCATTCTTCGAACTTCTACTCCAATTTCAAAGAACTGGGTCAGAAAACCCAGAGTGCCTTTAACCAAAGTAAAAGGAAGGGTTTGTAGTTTTCCCATTGCTTCTTTTACAGCAAACAGAGTATAACTGGGTCAGAACACACAGAGCACCTTTAGCATCTGTGATAGTAAGGGTTTGTGGTGTTTCACTGCTTCTTTAATCCTCTATGTAAATAACGGGGTTTGAACACCCAGTGCTGTGTTTATTTTATGATTTCCTTGCCAATTTTTTTTATTGCAATGTTATTATTTCATGTAGTTGTCCTAGCGCATTGTGGAAACTTCCCTGTTATTCCTACCATTTTTCAGCCCTCTATCCCTTACCACTCTCATTTTACAGCCATTTTTAGGTGTTAAAATCACTGACCCATTGACTTCAATGGGGTTTGTGTTCGGGTCAAGGTTTGGGCTGAAGTCGGGAGGCAGTTTTTAAAGTCAAAACCAGTGGTAGATTCAAAATATAGTTGTAGTATTCTCTCTTCTTGGCCAGCTGCAGATAATACGTCAGGGCGGTGGAATCTGAATCACATTCATTAAACATTTTCCCAACTGTTAGAACCCAAATTCATCAGATTCATCATTCAGTAGCATTTAGGGCTCACTCCCACAAAGGTAATGGGAATGTATATGTGGCTTCATCATTTGTGGCTGCATATCGGTCTCCATTGTGGTTTACGGTCACAGTCACTTGGTCACGGTGCATTGAGCACACGTTGTCACTGCACTGTGGCTGTGCATGTTGAACAATAGAACATGTATATATTTCGCCCTTTTACAGTGCCGACCCTCCACTGCTCTATGGAGAGGGGAGGGGTGAGCAGCGCTCATTCCTCCACTTCTCCAGTGCAGTGACATGTGCCATGTGGGCACTCGTGCATGTACCCTTACTGTGTAAATCTAAGACATTGTTAGACTGTTAACTATACATTTGCACTTTCTCAATTTTCAACAGTTTTTTCAACTTTATCTAGACTGTTCCTTTAAACCTTCTACCCTTATGTTCTTTTGTATGTATTATGCTTATATACCACATCATGCTTCCAGAATGCATTTTACTTCATGTTTTGGGTAATGAATTATTTGCTTTCTGAAGGAACAGTCTTTATTATTTGAAGAGGACATCCAACTGAAGTATTAAGCTGGATACAAAACCAACTTAAACACATGTTACCTCCAGGATATCACTGACATTTTCAATGAACTGTCTGCCTTACGTTTTTTCATGCTAACATATACCTCATGAGAAGCTATTTGTGTCCATATATCAAATTTCCTGAACATCATATACATTATAAACAAAATCACGCAGGCGATGCTGCATCACAGACAGATGTACCTGCTTACCCTACATGGAAACATTCAATCAATATATGTCAGGAATGTCTGAGGGTAAACCCTTTAACTTTTCTTGTAAGCTACATCTTGTCTTATTACAATCAAAGTTGCATTTGGGATTGTGATTGCTGTTTCTTAATAAAACTTACAAGGTGTGGAACTATGCCCCATGGAAATGTAATACACCCCGGAAAAATGTGCCAAAATGTTAGTGCTTTGGGGTACAAATTGTAAAAGTATATTAAAACTGTCTAAAGCAGGGGTGCACAAACTTTATCATTCCTAGACCACTCAACTTCGAAGGGCTTCACTACTACCCAGGAACCTAGATGCACCATCAACCACAGTATAGTACTATATTCCAGCCCAGAAATCAAATAGAGCTTTTGCACAATAACTAATACAGCCCTCATACCAAGCATTGCATAATAATACAGGCCCCAGGGCAGACAATAAATACCAGACAAGAATAATAATAGAAATAGAGATAGCTAATAATAATAATTCTAATAATGATAATGGAGACCCCCTCCCTCAGAGCAGACGTATAACACTGGAGACCCCTGACTAGATGTATAATACTGGAGACCCTTGAGCAGATAAAAAAAAGAAAAGAAAATACTCACCTTTTCTGGCTCCTCCACTCCTCCCTGCTCTCTTCTTCTCTACTCCATGCAATGCTCTGGCTCCAGATGCAGGTTGTATGCTCCACCATCATGTCCCAGAGCAGAGTGTCAGCCTGGCAAAAGAGGACATCACTTACTGTTTCTAGATCCTTTACTGCACCAGATGCTACTACTCTGCTCTGGGTTTTGACACTGACACATACAACCAGCATCAGGATACAGGGCAAAGCAGCAGGAGGGGACCTTGGAGTGTTAAGTACTTGTATTTGTCAGGTGTATTGTAATCATTGCAACATGGCCAATTACACTAATATCATCAGTGATGAAAGGGCTCATTGTACACTGCAAACAGTAGGGTGCAGGCCACAACCCAAGTTATGCACCCATGATCTAAAGCCCTTTAACCTCTTAGTTCTCTGTGATATACATGTATGGGCAGAGCTGTTAACACTGTATGAAGAGGGGTTACAGGGTGAGCCCTTGCAAACAGAGGTGCAGTTTGCTGCATATTGCAGCAAACATCCATCGTTAATACCAGTGATTGGTAAAAGCATCGACCAGCAGGTATTAACTTGTTGATTGATGCCAGCGCAGCCACCGGCGGCTTTTATAAGACGGCTGCACAATTGCGCTGCCATCTTTGTTTAGATCATCGCTCCCCATGACATCAGTTGGTTGCCATAACAGCCTCGGGTCTTTGTAAGACACAAGGCTGTATGGTTTCTGCAGATTCTCTACAATGTGCCAGTGGCACATTGTAATGAATCTTATGTAAAAACACCATATACTGCAATACATTTATATTGCAGTATATGGTAGTAATTATCAGGCCATCTAGGTTTTTTTTAAGTTAAAATAAATTATAAAAAAAAAAAAAAAAACCTAAAATTCAAATCACCCCCCATTCCCTAGCATTGATATAAAAATAAATAAACAGTAAAAATGACAAACATATTAGGTATCACTCAGTCCCAAAATGCCCAATCTATCCAAATATAAAAGTGGTTATTCCTTGCAGCAAGCGCCCAAATGTTCAAAATATCACTTTTACACCATTTTACATCACATAAAAAAATGTAATAAAAAGTGATCAAAAGGTTACACAGTCTTCAAAATGGTAGCAATGAAAATGCCATCGCAAAAACAATCTTACACACCTCCATACACTGAAGTATGAAAAAGACATAGAGGCACATTTACTAAGGTGCTTGCGCCAGTTTTCTGACAGACTTTGCACATTCTTTCTAGTGCAAACTGCTTGCATGGTATTTAAGAAGTGTTTGCACCACATTTGTGTTGCATTGGACCATTTTGTGTCGCGGCTGAACTATTCTTCATGCGACACAAATTTCTGCACAGAAAGGGGCGTTCTGGTGCAGAGTCGGACCGTGCGCCACATTTATCTTGAAAAGTCTAACAAAAGTGTGTCGCACGCTCCCAAAAAAAATTGGTGCACTCTTTCGGGGCAGTGCAGGGGTGCCAGATTCATGAAGAAAATGCGCCTGAAATCGTAATGTGGCGCCCCTGCACTATGCACAGGCAAACTGCACATAGTTCAGTTTGCACTGTTTTTAGTGAATATGGGCTATTGTTTTAATTTTTTTTAAAGTATAAAAGCACAATAAAACTTATATAAATTTGGTATCACAGTGATCATACGGCACCAAAGAATAAAGTAGACACATAATTTGGAGCGCTTTACTTTTACGAGTGAAAGTCGTAAAAAACTGAGCCCACAAGAAAGTGATGCAAATGCATTTTTTCGACAATTTCGACACATTTGGAAATTTTTCCAGCTTCCCAGGACACGGCATGGAATAATAAATAACGTCGCTGAGAAGTAAAATTTGTTACACAGAAAAGAAGCTCTTACACAGCTCTGTATATGGAGAAATGTAAAAGATTTTTGAAGGTGGGGGAGCAAAAACTGAATGAAAAAATGCAGTGATGACGCAGAGTGGTTAAAGCGGACAGTTTTGGGTGCTAATTTGGTGCCAATATTTTTTCATAAACAGAGTGCTAAATATTTGCATAAGTATTTGTCATATTAGTTCTATTTGGCATGTAAAAAACTATTTTGGTAAAGTCACTCATTACAGGGTGAAAATGATATTTTAACCATCTACAAATCCAGTAAATAATAGAATATGTACAGTAACCTCACACATAATAATTGCTCCAAGCCACATCTATTAGCTCACATCTTCTGCCAGCCAGCTTATATCTGGTCTTCAATACATTGGAGGATAACCAAATTTTCAAGATGTGCAAACATTAACAACAGGATTGGGTTTTCATTATGATAAATGGCTCAGGGGAAAGCCAATGTTTTAGTTCTACATAACATGAGAGAAGGTTTTTAAAAAGGGCGTAACTAGGAGAGGCTGGGCCCCACAGCAGCCTTCTGAGATTCCAGTCCTGCCGTTCTGCTGTCCCATCCCCTATCTATCCCCCAATATTTCTTATGTGAGCTGCTGAGTCAGGTGTACTGTGGAAGAAGTTCAATGTTTGTTTACAGGGGCAGGGAAGCTGCGCTCGGGGATCTTCCATCCAGCCGTGGCGGCCAGCTACTCCCATCCATCCCTATCTCTCAGAAAATATCAGGCCCTGGGATATGGTGACGGGTGGGCATGGCTGGAAGCATCCCAAACACAGCTTCCGTGTCCCTGTAAACAAACAGGAGCACGGATCAGATGGACCACGACGTGGGACATCAGGAGCGAAGGAAGAGGTTAGTACATGTTTATTATTTTAAAAAGCCCACCCCAGGCTGGTTACTAATTTTTTTGAACTCTCGGACAACCCCTTTATGGGGGCTGCCTTTCAAGGTAGCAAAAAGTACAAAAAATACATTGTTTTCCTATTCCCATCCAGTAAAACATATTTTCATATTTCCCAGAATCCACTAGTGGAGCATCAATGGGTATAAGTCTTCATGAGTTGGCAAAGTCTCTGTAGTCTCTTACTTCCTAACCCTACTTGTATGCCAGTAATATTAAACCATTTTTATTTCTCCAGCCTACAAACACCAGGCATGGTATTTAGGAGATTGTCTATGTGTGTTTTTAGCATCCAGGCTCAGCCTGATTTTTTGGATTCTGACTTGCGTTGCTTTATGGTTCTAACTTTTGAACACTGTTACTTATCAAAACGATTCTGAGATTGTTTTTTCCCCACATGTTGTACTTCATTTTAGTGGTAAATGTTGGATGATAAGTTTTGCGTTTATTTACAAAAACAAGAAAAAATGATGAATTTTTTGAAAAATTTGCCATTTTCAAACTTCAAAATCACCCTGTTTTCAGGCAGATAGATTTACCACCTAAATAAATTGGCGAATAACATTTCCCATATGTCTATTTTACATTTTCATAAGTTTTGAAATGTCTGGATAATTTATTTTGACGTCACGTGGCTTACAAATCGAATATCGCTTTTCCGGATTTTCAGAATTGACCATTTTGGGGATAAATACAGTTTTGAATGAAATTTTACATATTTGGCATCAAAACCCCCTATATAACCAACACATTTTCAAATCTGCACCCCTCAAACTATCAGAAACAGCTTTTAGGAAGATTGTTAACCCCTTGAGATCTTCATAGTAATTACATCAAAATGGAGGTGAAATTTAGAATGGGCAAATTGTGGCAGTTATACGTTCATTTAGCCCTAAAATTAACACATTTCCAAAAGATAAAAAGAGAAAACCCACCATACAATTTGTTCTGCAATTTCTCCCGAGTACAGAGATCCCCCACATGTGAATGTTACTTGTTTTATGGGCGCACGGCGAGGTGCAGAAGGGAAGGAGCACCCTGCAGCTGCCAGGATTTTAGTATTCTCATTGCCTCCTATAAAATTTTCGCTTTTTCGTCATTTGGGCCATGTGGCGGCATTTCTTTTGCGGGATGAGATGCTTTTTCCAGTGTTGCCATTTTGGGGTTGGTAACACCTATTGTTGAAAATTTAGGTATCGTTTTTGAGGGCAGGACATGAATATTTTTTCTTATGTTTTACTAAATTTGCCAAATAAAACCCTAATGTGGGGAAAAATCTATCATTTTTGCATCGCCGTCTTCCAAGTGGCATAACATTTTTACTTTTTTGGCTACAGAGCTGGTTGATGGCTTGTTTTTTTGTGGGACATGTTGTACTTTGCACCAGTATCATTATGGGGTACAAATGTTTTTTTGATCACTTTTTATTGCATTTTTTGTAAGATTGAATAGGTAAAAATGATAATTTTTGGCGGTTTTTTTAACAGTTTTTTTAACGGTGTTCATCTTACGGGTTCAATAATGATTTACTTTTTTAATTCTACGGGTTGTTATGGACGCGGTGATACTATATATGTGGGGTTTGTGTCATGATTTAGTTTTTTTGGGGGGTTATATGTCTCTTCATATGTTATGGGGCTTTTTGACATTTTTACTGATTTATTACTTTATTTTTTATTGAATAACAGGGTATTAGCCAGTGGCATAACAACCACCGTAGCAGCCGTAGCGGTTGCTATGGGGCCCGTGAGGTTAAGGGGCCCGGGGATGCAGGGACTCCGTGTGTCCTTGTAGTGTCGGTGCCTGCCAGATTGTGTCCCCGGGCCCCTACCTCTGTGTCCACTCCTAAACCCGCCCCCTCCGTGAGCCGGCCACCTACCCCCTGGCAGAGATGACCGACCGCCCCCCGGCACAAGTGACCTCCCCCCCATCCCCCTGGATGCTGGAGCCGACCGCTGACAGAGCGGACGGATGCCCCTCCTTCCCACTCGCCCAGTCTACAGCGCCCCCCCTCCCCCCCGGCAAAACAATTAACCGTCCAACTCACCAAACAAGAACCCGCCCGCACAATCCCCCGCGCGGCCGAACAAGCTGCCGCCCGTCTCCAATCCCTCCATCACGCATCCCCCCCCCCCGCGCGGCCGAACAAGCAAATGCCGCCCGCACGGCAGAATTGGCCCCCGCCTGACTCCCATCAAGTCCCCCCCCCACGCCTGCGAGCGAGCAAACAAGCACCCGTCAACCCGCCCCCCCCCCCCGGCCCGCAGACGAACCTGTCCGATCACCGACGACCTACCCGCCAGAACACCCACCTGAACACCCGTCTCAAGCCACGGCTGGGTGGCCACCCATACAGCCCCAAAGCATCCGAAAAGGTAAGTATATACATGTATTTATCTGTGTGTATATATGCATATACTATGTATATGTATATATACTGTGTATATATGTATATATTGTGTATTATTGTATATATGCATATACTGTGTATATATTGTGTATATGTGTATATCTGTGTATATATGCATATACTGTGTATATATGTGCAACACCCTCGCCGATGCAATGGCGAGGTAGTGCTTGCGAATAAGCCCCACAGCATGTCATTACATAACACAGGGGACATTGCAGTGGTTAATCCTGCCTGGCAAGGCAGAAGTTAATTGTTCTGTGTGATGTAAGAGTCTAATAACCAATCACATGTGGTACATCCTGTCTTTGTGAACTGAGAGGTAATTGGAGGAGCAGCCACCACCTGACCAAAGGGAGGTAATAAAACCTCTTGAGTGGAATGTTCTAGAGATCACTCCAGGAGAGCAGTCTCTCCCAGAAGGGAGAAGAGGCCGGTCCTAGTCAGGCCCTCTGGGTCTGCAGGACGCATGCAGAGAGTAGTTAGCTGAGCAGCAGCTCAGAGAGTCTCTAGCACACCGGACCAGTGCAGGAAGAGCCTAGCCCCTGTACTTTATGGAGAATAAGACTAGAGTTAGTGTAGTGAGGAAAGGGGTATCATCCTACCTTCAAGGGTGATACCTGAAGAGATCCAGGACCGAGCTGAAGCCTCCTCTAAGGACACAGCTGCCTCCCAGCCTGCCCTTACATCCAGGCTGGTGACCTACATCCTGCGGCTCCCTCCAAATACCTCTCCAGTACTCCATCTACCTGTTAAAGGCACGTTTGCTGAAGTTCCTGCGGTTCCAATAAAGAACTGTAAGTTGTTTTCTTCAACCTCTGCCTCCGTCTGGTCCCTGCTACTACAACTCCCATCATCACCGGCACCCTGTCCACCACACGGAGACTCACACTCGGGACATTAAGGGGTTGCCCCAGGGAAATCCGCTATAGCAGCCGCTCCCTCATCATTTCTTGCCAACACCACCCTGCTGGAGACCTGCCAGGCTGTAGGACAGCCCTCCGGTTACCCCGTACCAAGCACCGTGACAATAGCGTGCTTAGGCCGCAACCGCCAGCCACTCCGGTACCGCGGGCCCCGGCTGACTCCAGGCCTCACCTCAAGGGCTAGGCCCCGGTGGGGGATGTTGCAAGTGGCGTCACGAACAGGATTGATACTTCTGTGCCTTATTACGGCATTAAAGACTTTCCTTTATTAAAAAAGACTGTGCTGCCTAACCCTGCTGCCATCCGGGTTTAGGCCCAAGGACTTGTGTGTTTCTGGAATGAACTGTGTTATACTGCTGCCACGTGCTGTCGAGCGCCGCTCCCGCACTCCGGAGGTTAATCCTGGCAAGAACTGTACCAGCCCTGCTACATCCGGCGCTGCCGCGCCTGAAGATTTTTACCTCAGAAACTGTGGCGCAGCAAATAATTCCAGCCCGCCAAAACCTCCACTGGCGGGAAACCCAGATGACGCATCAAGCTCCACCCACGCGCGAAGGGCGCGAACCCCGCCTCCTGTGGCGCAGGAAAAATTAAAGCCCGCCTCAGCTCTTGGCGGGAAGGACTTGGACTCCTCCCACTGGCTCGAGGCGGACTTCCTGCCCTGCCTCAGAGAAGCGCCAGAACTGGAGTGGACTTTGGACAGCGAGGACAACGCCATGTGGGGTCCTCCGCCTTTCCCTCCTGTGGAGCGTCCGGAGTTTTACGAGGTCCTAGAGACTATGGTGGTGGTCTCTGCGCAGCCTGTCCGAAGACCCTCCGCTGGACATCGGCTGCACCGAGGATTGACTCGGGCCTTCGTCACCAGGACATGCTACCAAACGGTGACGCAGTACCAAATCCCACCCGGGCGGTTCCTCGTCCCTATCCCGGCTACCATCCCGGTACCGCGGGTCCACGTGGAGGCGCCACGTGGGGAGGCCCCGACTCCTGCTGAGCCAACGCCTGGGCCTAGTGTGGCCGCTCCACCTGCTCCGAGGCCTACTACTCCTGCTGCGCGGCCTGCTAGCCCCGCTGTAGTGGTTCCTGACCCTCCGGTGGTTCCTGCTCCTGTTCCGGCACCTACCTGTCATCCAAGGAGATCCGAACCTGAACCGGAGCCGCGAGCCCCAGCACCGAAACCTCCGCAGCCTCAAGGCCGAGGTGAGGCCGCCCGTCGGCGACTCCGAGACGCTGTCTCGGACCAGCGACGCCGAGAGAAGGAGGCCCAGCGGTATATGGCCGGCCGATCTACAGCTGGAGCGTGGGTCGAGAAGAATCGCACCACCGGCATGGTCCGGTTCTTCGACAAGCGGAAGGGCTATGGCTTCGCCACCCAGGACTACACCGGACGGGAAGTATTTATACCCCGCCGGTCCGTCAAGAGGCCTGATCTGCCGGAGAGCCAGCACAACCTGAAGCCAGGCGAGTGCATTGAGTTCTCCCTACAAGAGGGACCCCGAGGACCTTGGGCGGCTGGTGTGATCCGGATCCCCGACTCCGATGAGGACCGTTACTTCCCGCAGGATGACTGGTATGAGGACGACGAGTGGCCGGAGTCTCCGAACACCTCTTCTTCCTCGGCTGCAAGTCCCCGGGCGGTCACCCACGTGAATGCCCCATCCACAGTAATTGTGAGTACGGGTCCCATTGCCATCCATGGGCCGGGCATGATACAGGGCGCCACCCCCACCGTTTCCCCTGCCGGGAGCATTGCCAGGTCCCACGGCTCTTCTGTGGGAGAAGACATCCCGGCTAGCGAACCTTGTCCGGAGGTTCCATCTAGGCCCAAATCTCCCCTGGCTGGTTACCAATGGGGTGATGACCCGGCCCCGGAAGAACCGGAGCTGGAAGGAGACGCGGCGCGGCCGCTGGGCTCTGTCTATTTCTTCATGGACCCCTCTGTGGTCCCTGGCTCAGTTGAGCCCCCGGCTGGAACAGCCGACACCCCGGGCGACAGCGCTCCTCCCCCTGAAGGTCCGGAGGATGTTGCTGCACCTGCAGTACCCACTACTGCCACTGGGTGTCCCCAGCCGGCACCTACTCCCGCTGAGGATGCACAGGATTCCCTGCAGGAGCTGGATCCTGTCTTTGCTGAACCCAGCGATACTGACTAATCCCTGAAGGGCTGTAGCCCACTTCAGGTACTGTACTGTGTACATATTGTATATTTTTGTCTCCATTTACCCCAAAGAGCCAGAGACTTTCCTGAGACTCTTACCCTTATTTATCTCAGTCAAGAGATTATACACTGTCATGTGCTATGATAGCACCCTTCCTCTGCCACAGCAGAGATTTCTTCAAAGGACTCTGTCCCTCTCCAAAAAGAGGAGACCCTTTGCTTCTTCATTGCACTTTTCCCCCACATCAAGGGCTGTACCCAGAAGATGGACTTTGTCAGTAGAGACCTTCTGAGAGACTTTTGCCAGATACTACAAAGGAAAAGTTGCAATGTAATTTATTATCATTTTGCACTTAATGCCTTCCTTTTTAGGTACGGACATTCTGCTTGCACTTCTTATGCCTTTTCTTTGCAGGAAAGAGACATTTGCTACCGTGCTACTCTGAGTAGCCTATCTATCTGTAACGTTATGTTATAAGATGTGTACCCATTGGGCTGCTAAGCCAATGTGAGTTTACAAAAAGATTTGCACACTGTCAATATATGCCAGTAGTATGCATTAACCCTTTCATAGGCTTTTCAGGTTGTAGTGTGGCTGTGTCGGACCGTCTTTCTATGTAAAACACTGACCGCTACCTGATCCCTCAAACTGAGGTTTGCACATGGGGGTAGTCCGTAAACTGCGGGTCTTTAGGGGACCGGGGGTGTTACACAGTTAGCACCTGGATGCCACTCATACATGGGTAAGGTTGTCAGTCAGGAGGTACTCGTGTCGCATATGCTAATGCAATGCAGATAGACACCATATAATTGCCGCCAGGGAAGAAGCGTTGATCAAACAAATATACAGGCCTTGGTGCAAGGAGTGGATTACAGTACATGACACCACACCTTTCCTACTGTACAGTTCGGTTTAATGGCGTCAGCGACCAACTGTCATACAGCTACATATTTTTGTCTTAGTCCGACACCAACCCAGGTGCCTGTCTCCAGGACCATAGGCGGTTTGTCCCTACACCTTCACATAGCCTGCACTTCCCAGAAGTGCCCTTAGCCCCCTCGGTGCCCCAAACCATCTGTAGTCGAGCCGAGGGCGGCTCTTTCAATTGCCCCCGGGGTATGCAACACCCTCGCCGATGCAATGGCGAGGTAGTGCTTGCGAATAAGCCCCACAGCATGTCATTACATAACACAGGGGACATTGCAGTGGTTAATCCTGCCTGGCAAGGCAGAAGTTAATTGTTCTGTGTGATGTAAGAGTCTAATAACCAATCACATGTGGTACATCCTGTCTTTGTGAACTGAGAGGTAATTGGAGGAGCAGCCACCACCTGACCAAAGGGAGGTAATAAAACCTCTTGAGTGGAATGTTCTAGAGATCACTCCAGGAGAGCAGTCTCTCCCAGAAGGGAGAAGAGGCTGGTCCTAGTCAGGCCCTCTGGGTCTGCAGGACGCATGCAGAGAGTAGTTAGCTGAGCAGCAGCTCAGAGAGTCTCTAGCACACCGGACCAGTGCAGGAAGAGCCTAGCCCCTGTACTTTATGGAGAATAAGACTAGAGTTAGTGTAGTGAGGAAAGGGGTATCATCCTACCTTCAAGGGTGATACCTGAAGAGATCCAGGACCGAGCTGAAGCCTCCTCTAAGGACACAGCTGCCTCCCAGCCTGCCCTTACATCCAGGCTGGTGACGTACATCCTGCGGCTCCCTCCAAATACCTCTCCAGTACTCCATCTACCTGTTAAAGGCAAGTTTGCTGAAGTTCCTGCGGTTCCAATAAAGAACTGTAAGTTGTTTTCTTCAACCTCTGCCTCCGTCTGGTCCCTGCTACTACAACTCCCATCATCACCGGCACCCTGTCCACCACACGGAGACTCACACTCGGGACATTAAGGGGTTGCCCCAGGGAGATCCGCTATAGCAGCCGCTCCCTCATCATTTCTTGCCAACACCACCCTGCTGGAGACCTGCCAGGCTGTAGGACAGCCCTCCGGTTACCCCGTACCAAGCACCGTGACAATAGCGTGCTTAGGCCGCAACCGCCAGCCACTCCGGTACCGCGGGCCCCGGCTGACTCCAGGCCTCACCTCAAGGGCTAGGCCCCGGTGGGGGATGTTGCATATGTATATCTGTGTATATATGCATATACTGTGTATATATGTATATCTGTGTATATATGCATATACTGTGTATATATATATATCTGTGTATATATGCATATACTGTGTATATATGTATATCTGTGTATATATGCATATACTGTGTATATATATATCTGTGTATATATGCATATACTGTGTATATATGTATATCTGTGTATATATGCATATACTGTGTATATATATATCTGTGTATATATGCATATACTGTGTATATATGTATATCTGTGTATATATGCATATATTGTGTATATGTGTATATATTGTGTATATGTGTATATATTGTGTAAATGTGTATATACTGTGTATTATTGTATATATGCATATATTGTGTATTATTGCATATATTGTGTATTATTGTATATATTGTATATTATTGTATATATGTGTATACTGTGTATAATCACGAAAACAGGCAGCATTCAAAAACGTCCAGCATTAGGTGAAAAAAATGTTCTTTTTTATTCCATATTCAAAAAGTACAAAAGTACAAAGTACAGCGACGTTTCGGCTCGCTAGGAGCCTTTTTCAAACATGGAATAAAGAAGAACATTTTTTTCACCTAATACTGGACGTCTTGGAGTAGTGCTGCCTGTATTCGTGATTATATATTGTGTGTGCTGTTTGTAATTTCCTTTAGTATATACTGTGTATATATATATGTACATACTGTGTATATGTGTATATATGCATCTACTGTATTTCTACACACACATATTTATATAAACATATATATGTGCACATTTAAATATATGCACATATATGATGTGTGTGTTTTTGTATATGCTGTGTATATGGTATGTATGTATATGCTCTATATACTGAATGTGTGTGTGCATTTCCCGTATGTGTGTATATATGCTGTATGTGTGTATATTCTGTATGTATATGCCACATGTGTGTATATGGCGTATTTATACCGCATGTATGTGTATATATGGTCAGTGTATACGGTGTGTTTCATATATATATATATATATATATATATATATATATATATATACATATATATAATGTGTATATATAATGTGTATGCAGTATGTGTTTTGTATATATACAGTATGTGTGTATATACTTTATGAGTTTGTATATACAGTGTAACAGTGCATAAATGTGTGTGTATAAGTGTATACTTGTATGTATATAGGGGTGAGTATATGAGTGTAGAAATTTATGTGTGTGTGTATGTAAGTATATAAATGTATGTATATATGAGTGTAGAAATTTATGTGTGTGTATATAAGTATATAAATGTATGTATATATGAGTGTAGAAATTTATGTGTGTGTGTATATAAGTATATAAATGTATGTATATATGAGTGTAGAAATGTGTTTAATTGTATAAACATGTCTGCATAAGGGTACATTCACAAGAACGTGTAAGGGTCGTATATCTGGCTGCAAATTTGCTGCCGGATATACTTCCCCCATATGCGTCTATAGCACATGGGCTCGGTACAGTGAGCACAACGAGTACTCACTGTTTCGAGCCGTGGCCACAAAGGAAAGAGAGCGTATCTATGGCTGTAAGAATGGCTATGTGGCTCTATTCTCTATGGAGAGGGGAGAGGTGAGACGTGATCACCTCTCCTCCTCTCCAGCGCGCCAGATATGTGCCTGCCACGCTATAGCGGCCGCGCACACGTTTATGTGAATGCAGCCATGCTGACCGCGGCATTTAACAGGTTACACACCCGCGATCGGAGCCCACACCGACCGTGAGTGTTACACTGGGGTGCCGGCTATATGTTACAGCCGGCACCCCGTGTTTGCCGATGCCGGTTCGGCTCCGATCCAGAGCCGAGCTGGCATCATCTCATCTGAGCGGGAAGGGGTTAAATAAAAGTTATGGTTTAATATACTTGCTCCTGTTTTTGTATACTCTTTTAGAACCGATGCATACTGAGCTTTTTTCACATAGACAATTTTGTACTATTTCGCTTTATGGTGGGTAAGTGCAAAGAACAAGGGTTTGTAGGTCAATTTCTAATTTCTTGTGGCTGATCCTCATTATATGTGCAGAGACTCCTCGTCTATATTCAGAATGTAATTCACGGACTAAGTTTTTATGTTACGTTATCTGAGGACTTTGTAATGATCACTATGTCTATTTAATAAGAAGTCTTATATCCTGAATTATTCAAATTGACCATTATGCTTAAAGGGAACCTGTCAGCGAACATTTACCTAATATACTACTACCAGTATTTCATCAAACTGCTGAACACCTTCTAGATTATGTCTATTTCATGGCCCAGTCAGCTGGCATTGTCCAGAAAATCACCTTTGAATTGATATGTAATTTGGTTGTATAAAGGAGGCGGAGAGTTTAACACTGAAGTCAAGCTTTCCTCACTTCAGAATGCCTCTTCACTTTAATTGATGGTCTTACATCCAGACACATCACTAACCAGATTTCCTTCGTTCTGAATGTGGAGTGCTTGACTTCAATGCTGAGCTCTCCGCCTCCTTGACTTTATACACCCAATTTACAACTCACATTAAAGTTGATTTTCTAAATGATGCAATCACACTGAGCCATGAAAGAAACGTGATCTGGAAGGTGTTAATCTGATTCACAACATTCTGCTAATGGTTAATTAGGGCAATTTCTGATGACAGGTTCCCTTTAAAGCATAACTGTAAAGTTTTTCCTATAGCTGCAATAGCTGAAAACTAACATTTTTTCTGATATACATTGGAGCTGTTTGTCTGCTAGACCCTCTCCCTTCAGCCCTGCATTCTGGTTGCCAAGAAGAAACCATACAGTTAAGCTGGAGATGCTGGTTACGGGCTGCAGGGTCATTAACAGATGATGGGTTGGGGCTATGCTGTTCTCTTCTGTGCTTAGTACAACATGAAGCATCTTCTTAATGTCTGCTCTGTCCTGTCTACAGTCTGCCCTCACATCTTCCCACAAACAGTCCACTGCAGTCTCTCAGTTTAATAAAGAATCTAGTTTACTCAGAATAGCATCTATAAACCTGCTCTGTAAACCACCTGCATCTCTCTAGGCTATGGCAAGGCTATAGTCAGTTCAATGAGGAGAAGTGGAGAGGCTCATCTCAGAAGTCTGATACACAGGATGAAGACTATTTACTCCTCTGTGAGACTGCCTTCCCTGTACAGTAATCTAAATTACACCAGTGTCAATTGCAATAAAAATACATATACCTATAGGGAAAGCAGCATTATTATGGCCACTACAGACAATAGGTGATGTCACAGTGTATTTACTCCTATCTGCACAGAGCATTTCCATAGGTTTCAATACGTCAGCCCCAGTGTATTTTTGCCTATGGTGATGAGGGTCTTGTAAAGCATATCACTGAATACTTTTGTCAAATGAAAAATTGCAGACACATTTCCTTTAAAGTAATAGAAAGTACATATGTAGCCCTGCAAAATAGTGCAGTCACATAAAGCCAGGTAGCAATGTGCATCTGTCCTTAAAGGGGTCTTCATTTATTGAACGTGACATTTAACAACTGAAAAATGTGTGTGTTCAGTCTCATGAAATATTAGTGGTAATACTGGTGCAGAATACTTTTGCAGAAACTGGCAAAAGTAATGACATTATGCAGTTCCTCATCTTAATTACAAATTACAAATTCACACAGCATAGTGAAGACCAATTAAATGCCCCCACCACACTCTTGTGAAAGTGATCTACCGCTGTTACATGCAAATACGATGAGGTAGATTTATAAAAAATGGTTAGCCAGTGCAGAGGTAGACTAGACAGTCTTAGGGTACATTCACGTGGCGGTATGCCCGCTGGAGAGGAGGTGACCCCTCCATAGAGCACAGCGGCACACACAGGGAAAGATAGAGCATCCTCTATATTTTGCCGGTGCACGGCACAGATCGATGCCACACATGTGCCACGGGCCACCATTGCCATCTATGGGGACCTATATGCGGGTGTGTGAATGCACCCTTATATTGCACAAGATTCATATAAGTGTCTGCTGCTGCATGATAAATCTGTCATAGTATAAGATTGTCTAGTTGTACTTTGCACCTCCTATTAATTGGCTTTACACCAAAAAACAAGGACCAAATTGTTGGGTCAGCAGTATTTTTGGCACTTGGACCTTTTTGGCTTTCTTAGAGGTGTGGAGCTAGTTGTAGTAGTGCCAGAAAACTGTCTTCAACCTTTTATAAATGTGGTGCATACAGTTTTTTAGCACAGAGTACAACAGAATTCTGTTGTGGAAAGATAAATAGATCTCCCATTGTCTGAAGACTGGGCTTTATATGCTGATGACCCATCCTTAGGATATCCTAAAAGAGGTAATTGACATCAGAATGGTCAGGGTCAGATGCACATCACCACACCAGATATCAGCCATAGTGGTGGATGCCAGCAGCTTTAGGCTGTGTCAGAGCCCCACCAGTGGTATATAGTTCAGGAAACACATTTGAGGCCTGTAATGGCATGGTAGGGGCCTGTATGATGTAGAAGGAACCCACACTGGATCACTGGACTGCAGGCTCAGAGAAAACTTTGTTCCATGCTTCTCCTTGCTCTGTCTGTAACAACTGCCCCAAAACCAGCCCGCTCCTCCTCCTCAGTACCTCACTGCTGGTGGGCAGAACATGCAAAACACATTAACAGAAAACATATTAGCAGAACACATATAACAACAACACAAGGCCAATTTCATAACATGTATGACCTATACAGCATCATAGCATAATTTTAAAAGTTGATTTTAGAAGGCATGAGACCATATAAGAAGATTTCCACAGTCACTGTTCCTGGATCTATGAGAATGTGCCCCTGGTTTAACATACTTCATGTTGGTGGTAGATTCTATTTAAATATGCAGTGAAGATATCATCCATCAATAGTCATTGAAACAAATCAGGTACACGCTTAGTGTCTAGTCTAGAATATTAGACCAGGAATATTAGCCAGCATTAGTAAATCTGCTTCATTATTTTATTCTTTACTAAAATTCTTATTTTTCTCTTTTGCCCTCTTTACACAGAATAGTTTCCATTTTTAGATGCTGAGCCATGTCTTTTTTTAACCAAATGATCAGATAAGATGGATGGAAAGAGGAATTTTATTAAAAAGGTTGATTGAATAAACTGGAATGCACCTTTAAAAAGGTTCCTTAAAGTAAATACATTAGTAGAGAGAACCAGTAATCTGCGTTTCTTTCCTCTGTTTATTGATTTTCTTTCCCTTATTTCATTTCCCTACCTCCAGTGGAGATTCATTGAAAATGATTCTGCCCAGTTTAGCATCTGTTTTCAGTCACTCTGGGACTCTCCTTATGTTTTTTTTCCCTTCCTCCCGAGCTTCTTCTTTCTTGTCAAAAATACTTAGCTCCCAGTGTCTGTCATGCACCTTGCTGATGTTTCCTGGGATGTGGCCTGTGGCCAATGGATTTAACATGGGTTTCAGAAATATAATTTTTAATGTATCCGAAATATATCTAGAATACACATTGCTACATATGATTGAGGATTCCGACCAAAGTAAAAAAATAAACATTTACAAAACCACTTTTCGATCTAGAAAAAAAACCTCCAATAAGTGTTGTGTCCGTTGTTCCAAGTCATTGCAAGCTCCTCTCTGATTCTCTCCCACATCCCAGCATGTGATCTCCGCAGCAGTGGCTTCTTCTGCTGCCCCCCTGTAATTCTGGCCAGTATCCTCCTCAGACACCAGTGTGGTCATCCTGCTACACGGGGACACTTCTCTGTCATGTCTGGCTGGGAATAAGCTGCTTTGCACAAAAGCTCAGTGTTGCTTCTTAGTTTACGCCACCTACAGGCTGGAGTGTTTTTGCGCCTAAATTGTGTCTAAATGAACAAGTTGTTAAAGATGAATGATTATTAGGCACAGCAAAACATCTGGATTGTTAGCATAAATAAGGAAAATATGGTTTTTGCTGCATGGACAGTTTGGTATTTAGGTGCAAAACTGGCGCAAAAACAGTGCGACAATGTGCAAAGGCGCAAAACAACAGAAAAAACAAGTGATACATCCTGCCCATAATGTATCCATAGGATAAAGAATAAGGGGGATATTTATCGGAAGACTCCAGTCACATGGGGCACTGTAAGGCTCCCATTAAGTGGAGATTTATCAGAAGTGTCTGAGAGCAGAACTGTTCGTTGTCCATGGAAACCAATCAGAGCTCAGCTTTAATTTTGTAAATAGCTGTAGGAAAGTGATAGCTGAGCTCTTATTGCTCTTAGACACTTCTGATAAATCTCCCCTTTAATGGAGTGCAGGAACTCAGGTTTAACCTCCATGGAGTTTCAAGAGATTGTTAAACCAGAAATCCAATAGAAGTGAATGAGCGTTCTCATGTAGTATTAAGGGAAACTTGTAGGACTCAGTGGGGGTAATTTTTTTCCTCCTTGTGCGTTTTGACACTCTCGTCTTATTCTATTTTTGGGTGCAAAATTTTGGTCTAGGGAGGTCTAAACCTTTAAGTCTGTGCACCAGTTCATTAATCCCTCGTGCCACAAACTTACATCCCACTGAAGAATGTAGTTCTTTTGATTACGCAGGGTTACTGCAGTTTACACACTTATATCTAAAATATACTAACATAAACACGGAGCCAATAGAGCATATGTGCCGCACCAGTATAAATATATTTATTTCAAGATACGTCTTCCTTTTCACATGCATTACCAGCACCAAGATGGTTTGCTGTGCAAGCCCTAACTAAAAGCAGAAAACTGAGCTAAGTATCGTTCTAATGGATATGGTTGCAAATGAAGCTATAATAGAAGCAGCTAAGAATCTATGCAGATGCGGGGAGAGAATGCACCAACATTGAGTGTTTCTTCTCCATTTGTGTGCACTTTGAGGCTCCCATTTAGCATCCCATTATTATAAAACTTCCCTATTCATACAGGAGAATATATACCCCTTGTAACCAGCAGTGACAAGTTATTATACAAACAGTATATATTTGTATATAAATATGCTGAGCCGTGTCAATTCTCTTATCATCTTAGCATTGGGTCGTGGACGTTCTGATTTCTCTGATCAACCAAATATTGTCTGTACAAGTGCTTCCTCACTCCTGTTGATAAGTTTTGTTACTTTGTACTGATCAGTGGCTTAAATCAGCCATCTTCACTTCTAAAGTAAGAAGAAGCAGAAGAAAGTACACCCTTTTTGAATTCCAGTCTTATAAGGTCTTTAAGATTGGCTAAATACAACACTCAACAAGTTCCAGTCATTATTTAATAATAACTTGGAAAAAAGTCTGAGGCATTTGGTGAAATATGTAGTACAAACGTACTGGTTACATGTGAAATAAAAGGTTATGTATGAGCTAGATGCTACTAAACAAATGCCTTTGATGAACTGATCATCAGCAAGTGTGACCACCTCTACAAAAGCTGATGTTTTGGCATTTTGCTTCCCTGGCTTATTCAGGGTATGTGGCCAGGTGTTTTATTTATATAATTTATATATAATGCTGCACAGGTTTACTACTGTACTGTAGACTGGTTAACTGGTTGCATTAATCTAAATTCATTCTTGGTAAGTTTTAGTTTATTCTATCACATGACTGACGGGTCTCAAGTGGTTAGCCAGAGCTGCTGGGTCCAATTAGACCCAGTAAAGCTCTGTTTAACATCACAAGTTACAGGTGGTCATTCCCCCTGTAATTTAGGCTCTTATAGATGCCCCAGTTACAGGGGAATACTTGGAAAATAATACTTTGTGACCTCATGGGGGACATATAAAGTAAAAACACACACACAAAATTAATATAAATAAATATTCATAAAACATAAATACATATTAAACATCAAAACAACAGAAACAAAATAGGGAATTCATTAATAATGTTAATCTTGAGTTAATTTGAAAATTTAAAAAATTTGTACTAAGAACTACAAAAAAAAGCCTTTTTTAGAATTTTAACCCCAAATAAAATTAAAAATGAAAAAAATCTTTAAACTTTTATTATATTTTAACTAGCTCTTTGTATCCCAAAAAAAAAACACAGCAAAAAATTTAAGCTAATATGCAAAAAAAGTGTCCCTTACACTGCCATGTATGAAAATTTGCTAAAATGCCCTTTCCAGGCCGTGTTACTAAGGGGTTAAAGGACAAAGGAGTCCATAAACTGCTATATGAAACACACTGCCTGGATCAGGCTGCCACTGGATCTACTTCAGTAAGTAGATTTCAAATGGTAACTATACTTTAAAGGAAACCGTTAAAGTAGGTGGATGGATGGGACGTGGGGATAGCCCTTTTTTGGGCTAATCCTCACGTCCCGGGTGTCTTTTAGAAAACTTTATTGCATGTATATGCAAATTTTTTTATGCGGCTACTGGGGCGTGGAGTAGCCGGACATGAGGCTACTAGTCGCGGCTACTCCACGCCCCAGTAGCCACGTTACTCCGCCTACCAGGTAATCCTCGTCCGGGTCCCCTACGCAGAAGGCCAAAGATGCCGAGGGAATCGGACGAGGGTCCGGCTACTCCACGCCCCAATAGCCGCATAAAAAAATTGGCATATACATGCAATAAAGTTTTCTAAAAGACACCCAGGACGTGAGGATTAGCCCAAAAAAGGGCTATCCTCACGTACCATTCATCCGCCTACCACCCCTTCTACCTTTATAGGTAGAATCGGGGTGGTAGGTGCCCTTTAAGGATAATGTTAGACAATGGGTTTATTTGTACTCTCCTTATGTTTGCTTATTTCTACTCTCTTCTACTGTATTTGGGCCCCGTAAACTGTCACCTGCCTGCTTGCCTCAGAGAATCCTAGGTGATACAGGACAACCATGAATACAATTCCTCCCTAGGTTATATATATACGGCACAAAAATGGGGGCAATAGGAATATTCAAAAGTACAAGATCCAAGATCGGAAAACCAGAATAATCAGAAGCATAGTGAGCACACAGCAAAAAGTAGGCTAAGTTAGAAATATAACCATCGCCGAACTAGCTGTGAATGGAAATACATATAGGTACTAAAAGAGCCTCCCCCTAGATGACTGAAGCAGAGGTCTGTCCATCGGAGCTGGACCACATCTGAGCTGCAGAGGAACAGGGTGTGGTGCAATCAGTCTCAATTCAACCATCAACATTAGCACAGTTTACGCACACAAAAAAACATAAAGGAAAGCAATTTCACACTGCATAGAGCTGTTTAAAGGACATCTACCAATCTACCACCAGGATGGAGGATTGTAAACTAAGCACACTTAAATGCTGGTGTGTGCCTCCCCTGGCAGGATCTGCTCTTCTTTAGGCTTCTTATGCCCTTGTTTTTAAGAAAAAAAGGGCTTTCAAATTATGCAAATGAACCCGAGGTTCATTTGCATAATCTTAAAACCTTTTTGTGTAAAAAAAAACAGGGCATAGAAAGCTTAAAGAAGAGCAGATCCAGACAAAGCGAGATCACTTCTGAATGTAAGTGTTCAGTATCAGTTAACTGCTTAGATTTCTTTCTTATGAAGGGGTGGAATTTTTTGCTTCAGGCAAAATCTTATAATGAATGGTAAAAAAAAGTCCATGATACCCATTGGCCTATACTAGGGGAAATGACCTTCCCAGGCAGCCATAATATAACAGTAAAGTCATCCAAGAACCTTTATATTGTCCAATACATCAACCATCACAACATCCTGTGGTAGCAAATATCCTAGTTATTTCCTGTGTAGGTCCTTTTTTTGAATGGAACACCTCAAGTTGGACAACATGTCTCTGTACTGACCAGTTATAAGTTGTCCCTTAGCTTTGATAAGACATAACTAAGGAACCCTTTTTCAAACATTTTCTTAACACACAGAATATTCTGTTCCATAGAAAAATAAAGCAAATGTCTAAAAAGTGGCTAAGAAGGGTGGTAGCCCCCGAATGACAAATGCCAGGGAGGACAGGATGATTCAGAGAATCTGTATGGGTAATTGTTTCAACACTGCAGCTTAAATTGCTCATCAGTTCAGCACAGTGGGGCTTATTTACTAAGAGTCCAGCAGCCGCATTTCCGTTTGCTTTTCCGAATGTAATTATAATATTTCTCTGAGCTACAGTCATTGCTGTTCACTAATTATAATCACCATGTTTTTTTTTTTAATAAAATAGGTAATGCTGATATACTTTGGTCATTTTGTGAAATACTGTTTTGTGGTTTGGTGTACCCCTTACAAAAAAAAAAAAAATCAAAGGTTGATAAATGAAAATTACTTCAGCAAAAATCAAGTGATCATACATTTTTTTCTCATTTTGATCTCCAGTGTAAGAATAAAAACAGTTGACAGTTACAGCAGTAGGAATATGCCCTCCCCTCCCCAAAAAACAAATGATGGGAAAAAAAATTGTAATTAACATACATTACTTTTTGGAATAGGGCAGTATTAATTTCAAGCTGTGCTATCACATCTTTCAGTCAGCATGAGCAATTTAACACAGCAAATAGGGAGTACATTTAATATGTGTATTTAAGCAATTGATTAGTCAGGAGATGTCTTCAGCAGACAAATCATTCCACAAAGTGCAGCGTCCGAATGTTGCCTATTCACAATATGCATGGGCCATAGAAGCCATTTAGAAGTGAAATGTATATATCATTTACACCATCAAAGTCTTTTTGTATTTCTGACGATGTGAAAGAAAAAAAGTTGGTCTCAGTAGTAAACATCGTATCAGCAATACTCAATTCATCTTCATCTGTATAGAATATATATTTGCACTTATACTTTTCATTGTATAGTAAACTCTTCAATCATCAGTAAGATCTAATACTGGTGATCCAGTATAGCTCTACAGTTTTCTACTGCAGCCTTACAGAATGCCCTGTCCACATGCATATATGTGGACAAATAAGTGTTCGATGAGGGAATTGATTTGTGGTTCGTAGATTCGGTACGTAACCCCCATTTTTTTAGGCCCTGAATCAAATCCAAATCTTTTGTGAATTACTTTGGATGAATATTTCAAAAATCAAATAGCTGATGGTTGGGGATGAGTGAGTAAGAATTAAAAAAAATCATATATTTAAAATAAATAAATCAAGACTTTTTTAAAAAGAAAACACAAAAAAACTGTGTTTTAGAAAACTGTAGGCGGTTATATACCAATTTCCAGGACAACTGCAGCAAAATCGGTTCATACTGATTTCATTCAGACCTGATTCCTCAAAACTAATGTCCAAATAAAAAGATTTTTAGAGCTACAGAATAAAAAAAAATGTATTTTTACAATTACATCATTATGATCATTTTAATTGAACTAATTAACAAAATCTTTAGCGCAGTCTTTAATTCTTCACCCTACACAGGCACACAACATATCTCCTAGCACGTTGTGGAGGTTTAACGTTTGGCACTGCCATTTCTGCCTAACAGATGCATCACAATGAGGAAGCCTAACATTTCCTTTACATTTGATGCAAACATAAATAGACACAATAAAAATTTAATGAGTGTCAAGATGCACTTTCAGGAGCTTGATGTATTGGCCCAATATGTTTGTGAGAAACCTAGCAGTTGTTAATCTCCGATTCCTAGAGATCTCTTCATTCAACTGTGCTTGAATTACACTGTGTTTCTCTAGGTTTCATTTATATGGAGAAATGTATCATCCAACAAACTCCTATCAATCAGTTTTACGCATCTGATTGAGCAATAGCTACTGTATGTGGTCAGAGAAGGGCAGGCAGGGGAGAAAATCTGACACATTTGAGAAGTTATAGGGTTTCAGGAAATTAAAGGGTCACTTTCCTGTAAGAGATTTATGGCATAGCCACAGAATATGCCATAAATACCTGACATGTATGAGAACCACCTCTATGCACAACATGGGGGAGGGGGGGGATGAGTTCAGCATCATCTCACAAAGTCAGGACATATCAGTAGGGAATCCTATCACTTTATGGGCAATGGAGAACTGGCCTCTGGATTCCCCCCATTTTTGTGGGCCTTTTCACCGTATTTTACTGCTTATTGTGCTCCAGGACACTTGGCTGTACAGAAAACTACTGTCAGTCCCATAAATTTAAAGGGACTTTGTCGGTCCCCCCACTGACAGTGCTCCAGGACACTTGGCTGTACAGAAAACTACTGTCAGTCCCATAAATTTAAAGGGACTTTGTCGGTCCCCCCACTGACAGTGCTCCAGGACACTTGGCTGTACAGAAAACTACTGCCAGTCCCATAAATTTAAAGGGACTTTGTCGGTCCCCCCACTGACATACCATATAATGTAAACATATAGCCTTGTTGGTGCATTGTCCTGCATCACAATCATTCCTTTCATGATAATATGTGTGGCCTATGAAATCAGGGGAACCATGTGATTGTCCATGAGGTCTGGTCACCCTCAGTTTCTCAGTTTTATAGAGGGAAACAAGGAACTGTGCAGTGCACCTAGTGGCCATGTACGTGGTGCACCACAACACTCTTATGCACATGGGCGTAACTACAGCGGTAGCAGCCATAGAAGCCGCTATGGGGCCCACAGTGTCAGGGGGCCCCGTCATCCGACCTGACACTAAAGAATTAAGAATGTGCACCATTATATACATATTATGCTGCATATTGTGGTACATATATTGTTTATGTGTGTGTATCTGTGATGTGTATATGCTGTATGTGTATATGGTGTATATAAATAGTTATGTGTGTATGAAAGCTGTATGTTATGTGTGTATGAAAGCTGTATGTCTTTATTTGGCACTGTATGTGTGTATATATGTGTAACAATGTATAAATGTGTATGTATGAGTGATGAATTGTATGTTCATGTATATAGTAATGTAATATATGTATATTTTTAAGCCGGGAGGGGGTCCCCTTCAAAAGTCTGCTATGGGGCCCTTCCTCTCCTAGTTACGCCACTGCTTATGCATAAAAGTATGGTAGAGATTTTTCAGCATTCAGGGCAAAGATTTTCTTGAGAAAAGGCTCGCTTATGATGCAGGCCACTACAGGGCACTGTGGCCTGGAGCTTAGCAAAGTACCTTAAAATGAAGTAATACCCGGCCAGCCTAAAGACCTTCAAGCAGACCCTTCATTCTCAGGATTAGTGAAGTGAACATCCACTTTAATGATGATAAACTGCTATCTCAAATAATAAGGTACTTGTAAGGGATTTATAGTTTTGCAGATAATTGAGGTTACACTAATAAAACTTGGACTGCCTATCCCCTATGTATGTCTACAAATCCTATTGTATTGGCAAGAGCAGAGAAACAATGTCCAGGTATAAAATAAACCAAAAAACTACTACCCATTTGACAAATCGGCTGCCTGTTCTGCTCCACAGCTGCCATGTTCTGTGCTGGTATCTGTACTTCTTGCTCCCATGATGTATCACCAAGGCCATGTGACTGTGGCATCTACACACACAAGCAAGACAGAGGCCAATGCTCATCATCTGTCTTATTTTCCCAACATAAACCTATAATAGCTTTAGTACATGTAACACTCAGTTTTATGCAGATGTCCATATATAACATTACATATCCATAGGATAATATCTGGAAGTAACCTTAAAAATGTTAATAATAATCTTCATTTACATAGCACACTTGGATTTACAAATTATAGTAATTAGGCTATATACAAAAATTATAGAACTGTAAAATCATTGTAGCTAAACTGATAGGAGCCTGACCACAGAGCTTACAATCTATACGAAAATGTTAGTTAGTTAATATGTGGAACCAGTTTAGAAGATCTGATTGGTATTAGTTGGGTACAGCAATATAAAATGTCCTGACAAGGGTGGGTAAATATTCAATGTATTGCCCACTGGCTCCATGTGCGTGTTGCTCATCTACAAGTTACTGTTAGCTTTGTGTAATCTATGAACAGCAAAGTGTTTCCTAGCAGATCTGCATTCCCATGTCTGTACTTTTCAGGGCTTATCTGTTTGTTTCCAAGATATTCGCCCCTTTCCATTTGTTTGCTTCTGTGTTTGCATATTGTGGATGCAGCCTACAATTTAGAGGCCGATTCTATGAATACTAATCTTAGACTACCCTTGACCCCAAGGTCGTGTAAAGATCAAAACTAAACCGTTTAATATTTTCCTTTTGCAGATCAATACAAGCATAAATTCACTCTCAATGACAACTATAATTTCTAGCAGATCTATAGCAGGCACACACATGAATATCTAGGGCAGGCAGCTTTCTTGCCAATTGAAGGGAGGGGAAAAAAGAGCAAGGCAAAAGATTTTGTTCAACTTTTTTACAATTTAATTTCTTTCGCCTTTTATTATGGGTCTGAAATGCTATTTTCAGCAGATGCTGTCATATAAATATCTCTCGTTGTTTTTCTCTCTCCCTCCTGGTGAAAAGGGCAGGGGACCTATTGAAAATTCTGCTTTATCTCTTTCAAGAGAGTTCAAGTGTGGGTCGAAGAATCGATTGGAGCCTCTTTTTCTTTCTTTTTTTTTAAGTTTCCTGTCGCTATTTTGCCCAGATCAGCAATGAAGGTAAATGGAGAAAATATAATCTGTTATGTGTGTTCCTATCAATTTATCCAGTTATATCAGTGTTCATTAAGCAGACAGGGGCTTTTACTGATGCCCTGGGACTGCATGCTTGTCGGGGATTGCTTTACCGCATTGATGCCTATATGCCCTCAAATTAAGACAGAAAAAGAACATAAGTGATGGAATCACCAGTCTGGGTTTACAGAAGAGATATTTGTCTTTAGGATTCTATTGCACCCAAAACATTGCCTATGCGGGAATCAAGAATTCTTTACAGCTTCATTTTTACAATAATGCTGCATTTTAAATGTTTCTGCCATCCGGAAAAATAAAATAAAATAAAAACTAAATTAAACCATTAATCTGACTGGATTTTCCACTTCATAGAGCAATTTGTTTAGGACTGACAAAAATGAAGTGGAATGTGACTTTTTCCCCCTCCTCCCCCCCTGTTCTCTGTAAATTCTGTTTTTGTGCTGAAATAGGATCAGCTCGACAGACAGCACAATGGGCATTGCACAGTCAGAGGAATAAAAGAAGGGAGGACTCTGCTGGTGCTGGGTGCTGTTGTTGGCACTGGTTTTATGGGAAAGGAGAAAAGATCACTTAATTTGTAAACTGGACAAACATGATGATTTTAGTAAAAATGAGACAATATATGTGTGTCTCCATAAAAAGACATAAAAGAGATAGATAGATAGATAGATAGATAGATAGATAAGAGATTTTATGGATAAAGTAGATTAGATAGAATCATAGATATGAATGATATAGATACAGTAGACTGGATAGATAGATAGATAGATAGATAGATAGATAGATAGATAGATAGATAGATAGATAGATACGACATAATACAGATTGGGGATATAGATGTACAAATAGAAGATTATGTAAATGCAGTAGATGATAGACAGATAGATAGAGAGATAGACTATATAAATTCAATAGATTAGATAGATAGCTACGTATTACCGGTAGATTGTATAAATACAGTAAATTGGAAAGAAAGGTAGACATGAAATTATATAGATACATTTGATTAAATGAATAGATAGATAGATAAATAGATAGATAGATAGATAAGTGAGATGATGTATATATGATAGATAGGTAAAATTATTGGCATCACTTCAAGCTGTAGGTGTACAATTCAAAGGTGAAATTTATTATATGTGCAACTTTTCGGTGCGTCCTTAGGAGTCAGATCCACTGTGCTGCCTTGGACTTTCCATTGGACTTTCGATTGTATAGATAGATAGGATATAAAATAATTGCACTGGATGGGTAGATAGATGGACAAAAAAGGAGATTATATAAATGCAGTAGATAAGACAGACATATATGAGATGATATAGATACTGTAGATTACATAGATAATTATATACAGAAAGTAAATTAGATAGATAGATAGATAGATAGATAGATAGATAATGATATAGATAGATTTTATGCATATTATATAATAAATATAGATTGGATGGCTATGAGATTAACTAAATACAGTAGATATGTAGGAATGTAAGGGTGCACAATACAATAATACGCATAACTTACATGTATAGATAAGGAGTGGCTTTCTTATTAAAGATGCAAAAGGTGACATAAACTCTGATAAATGTAAAAATAAAGAAAAGTACTGTTTGTTCAGGTGTCATAACTAATAAATGTAAAACCCAGAACAACTAAGCAAAAAATATATCTGACTGCAAGTGCTGGTAAAAATGGGCCATCGATTTGGGAGTCAATGTGCATTTTTTATTTTAATAATGCTTTCTCTGTCTCTTTTCTCTCTCTCTCTCTCTCTTTCTGTGTTGCAAAATATAAAAGCTGATCTGATAAATATTAATTTGAACCATCATAATGTATTTGAAAATTCCAGCTAAAATGTCACCACATGGAACATTAATGTAATATTTCAAGGCCCTGAGAGCAATACTCATATTGATTACATTTATTTCACTCTAGGGAGGAGAAATAATTCTTCAATGTGGGACACATCTGGTAGCCAAAGATGCAAACGCAGAGAAAGAAAATGCAAAATTTACAGAAAAAAACCTCCCTCAGTAACAACATGCAGCCCGAATGTACAGAAGCATTACATATTTGTGGTAATCTGCTAAACCAACCTATTAGAATTTATTCCTTCATTTACATAAATTTGGTAAACATAAAAAAAAATCAAGAGGAAAAACAGGAAACACGAGGAGCCAATTTTTGGCAGGAAAACAATGGCATCATCAAGATTTCAAGGGAAGGACATTTTATTGGATTCACTTATGGGGAATGTATATGATCAGCTATGATCCCCAATGAATATCAGATGCAGCAATGGGATTTAAAGGGTTAATCAATGTATACCAGTAGAGAATGGTAGAGGTAAATGGGGGGTGCTGACAGGCATGTGTGTTTTTTTTTGTTCTCTCCTGAAAAAGGAGAACTGAGACATTGTCTGTCTGGAGTCCCATAAAACAGATCTTTCCCTTGTCATTAAGAATATTGATGTTCATCAGGAAGGGCGTCAATGTGTCTTTGTGCAAATGAAACGAAATCTGAGTCAAATTGTGACCCTGAGCCACAAAACTGACATTTTCTTCCCTTCGTTTTGATTTTCCACTTATCTTGTTCAAAGTAAGCGATCTAATGCGAAAGAAGCAATATACATCATGTGCCGGCATGAAGGCATAAATAAGATATACTCTGCAATATGAGGATCATCACACAAATGTAGGGAAGAGACAAGTGCCACGTTTTGAAATAGTATTGCACAACCTAAAGATCGCTCTTACTGAATCATTACAATATATTAAGCGAATCACAATTTAATACATTGTTTAGGTTTTTTCTTTGCTTTCTGGTGAAAAGACACTTGACATATTCCACGTTTTCAATGAAAAATAACCTTTCCCATAAGCACAAAATCTCTTTGCTGCTTTTGTCAGACTTGCTGAATTCATTTTGCATGAAGAGCATCACACCTCAGCATATCTCAATGTATTCATGGGAGCAGAAGACCCCATGTTAATTGATATCTCAAGGTTAATTACTATTATCATCCATATATTCCAAAGGAACAGTGCCCCCAGTGGATGTATTAGATAAAATACCTGTAGCCGAATGGAACATTTTCTTTTCATCAAAGTATCAATGAGGTGCTGAAAGATCATTCCTTTCATAGTTCGAAATAATAATAAATACATTTTTCTAATATCCAAAGTATCATTGGGGGACATTCATCAATTTTGGTTAAGGGTCTGTGTTTTTGGCATGTGAATCGTGTAGTAATTTAGACTGGGATGTTAGCTTTTGGCGCAAGGTATTAATGAATTGGCGCATGACTGAAAATGGTCTGAATTAACTTCACATTCATGAAGGGGATATAATACTCAGTAGACCAGTTTTTTGCAGCTCTAAATGTGCAGCAAAAAAGTGTCTGAAAACTAGAAACGCAGAAAAAGAGTCAGGATTTCTAAGATGTGCCCAAATTATGCTCCTAAAAACAAAGCATGAGTGTGAGAAAAGACCAATATTGTTGTGCCAACGCTTCATAAATAAGACATAACAGGTACAGCAAGGAAAAAAAAATGACTAAAAACTGTCAGACGGTCAATAATGAATGTCCCCCATTGTGTGTACTATTAACAAAACTATATCCATATCTCCCAACTATACTAGATTAAGTGGGATAGTCACAGATTATGGGTGCTGTCCCCACTGTCCCAGGGGCTGGTGTCTATATCCAGAACTCAATTGTGTCTTTAGGATGCAGATAGAGTTGAAGGCAATGGTGTAGTGCTAGCCATCAGTTCCCAACAATTCACTGTCTGCTGCTAGATGGCCCACTGTAGTGATGTTATCCTGCATGCCGCTCCAAGCTGAGATAGAAAAATCATGGCATAAGGGAGTTTTTAGAGTGTGTAAGGTGAAGCTTCCGGTCTTTTACCTCATCAGCAAGACATTCCTGTTGATAAAATGGCTGCAGATGGAGGGTCATGTGATCTTATCTTTCCATGAACAATGTCCATACCAGGATCTTGATATTATAATAATGAATACTACCATTAGGTCCTGGCAGGGCGATTGTTCATGGACAGTTAGAAATCGTATGACCCTCCATCTGCAGCCATTTTATGGTCAGGAATGTTTTGCTGATGAGGAAAAAGACAAGAGGCTTCACTTTACATTTCCATAAAGTGGGGCAGAAGTCTATATAGATGTAAATTGTTAATTGATCTAATATGCTGCCCCCCACACTTACACACACATTACAAAGCACATGAGGTAAAGAGGCCAATCCCTTTAAGCATCTCAGTGTCTCAAAATGCCTCTATTAAAATATAGAGACATTAATGCCATACTGTGAACGCTGTAGTGGAAAAAAAGACTGGATATCCCAAACTCTGTTTTTTGCCATTTTGCTACCCCAAACAAATTATTAAAAATTTAATTAAACACAATAACAGGGTTGTGGTGGAAAAATTGATATATTTAAAAATTCATAATAAATTATTAAAATACACTCCCTATATAGTGCTGAGGTGGTTCAGGTGGCTTGGGCTTCATTTTGGCATGCTTTTTTCCCCCTTGATTTTTATTTTACTGTATACTTTCTGTATAATTTCTACATGTATACATTTGCTATACATTATTGTTAAATTAAAAAAAAATTGCAATTTACTGCTGAAAGCTAAGTGACAGCAGCGACAAACTTTTTGTTAAGTTGGCTCATACCCAGCACCACTCATTATTTGCTTATGGGGCACTAGCCCAGAAAGATGACGCTAGATACCAATCCTGTTTCTGCTAAATTGCCTAGATAGCTGGATCACCTGAAATAAAAAAATAGATGGTGCAGTTTTAAAGCCTAGGACCACTTCATCATTTTTGTTTATTGAACAGTCTGAAAAAAATTCTAAAGGTTCTAAGGAATAGGTCCACTGACTATGTTTTGATACTTTAGTTGGAGAAACTTTTTGACAGTTACTAGCAACTAAACAGCCACTAAGGAATATTAAACAATCTGTTAAGGACAAAAATCTTCCATAATTTGGGACAAATCGAAAATGTTTTTTTGCCATATTTATTAAGGGTTTAGTACAGTTTTTAAAACTCTGTAGACCTTTTATGACAAATGGGCTGTGATCTAGTGAAGAAACATTTTTTTTTACAGGTAAAAGATGTTGGTAAAATTGCAAATTATGCATATGCTACAAAATGATGGCACAGTTTTCTGGAAAACTAAAAATTATTTTAGCCAGTGTTAAATTACACCAGAGTTATTGTTTACCATCAGGCCCTGACAAAAATCTGGCCCAGGATAAGTCTCTCTACACTGACTTTGCAATAACTTTAGAATATGTTTAATAAATCTGCTTAATAAATTTTCCTGAACATTTTAATTGCTAATAACCTGATATTGTGGTAATAGGTATGAAAAATCTGAATATGGAAAAAGTGTTGCAATGCTACTAAACCCTAGAACTGTGAAAGGAAGTCTGAGGTCTCACTGTGAAATATTCAAGTTGTAAAAAACAATTCCAAATGTTAGATCCCGTTATTGTATATACTGTGAGACATCCATCTGTTCTAGAAAAAGGGATTACTGATGCGGTGTATTTATATGTAATTTAAGAGAAATCGAAAAAAAGATGTTCTTAAATTAGGCATTATGAATTCTGACACAATGTTCACAAAAACGAAGTGATTAAAAGAAACAAATGCTGCTTAGATTACCTCATACAATCAAGGGTTAAAGGAAGTCTGGCAAAAATACATATCTGAACATATAAAACGGCTGCGTATCTAAATTCAATATGTAGCAGCAGCACTTTCTTCACTCTGTTTATTTCTTGACCTTTTAAAGGAGCAATAAATATGGGAATGAGAAGATGCTAAAACCTCCTGAATCAGGAAGAATGCACAAGAGGACACTTGAGAAAAAGCCCAGGAGAGTGGGCCCGACCTGCCTTCCCGCCCAGTAATTCCCTCACCTTTTCCCCTGCTGAAGTTGCGACACCACCTAAAGTTCATTCATTACAGCCGGCCGAGTCCTTGCGTTCTGTAATGGAGAGCGCTATGTGCATAAATGAATCATTCAATAGTTGACTGAATGAACTTGGCACAAGAATTACTTTGCTGGTCAAGGGCACGTACTAAGACAATACAGGAAGACTTTACATTAAAAAAAAAAATCTAGTAAGTAAAACTTCCAAGAGGAGATTTAAAAGGTTGCATTTGGTACATGTGATAAAATAGTCACCATGAATCAATCTACCTCAGAAAAATGCAATAATTCTACTCTCTAAACAAATATTATAATGTATAAAAAGTAGATAATTGAATTGAAATAACAATCCAAAAATAATTATCTCTCTATGTGGTCACAGCAGAACACAGTCACCTTTCAAATTGCTCTTGGCTGCTCTATGGCCTTTACTTTCCATACTTAGCTCTACAGTCTTTCTTCCTGTAAATGTTCTTCCCCGCTGTAGATATCAATTTTGGGATATAATGGTGGCCATGTATCTTTACTTCTGCTGTTTTTTTTCTTTCATTTTTGAGACTTTTTGTTGTTTTACGGCTTTTCACTGAGACTTTTGCTGTCTTTACTTTGCGCAGTGTGCCTTATGTATGTTTGTTTTCCAGATGTTCTGTGCGACATTTGCCTTATATATCTATTCATTTTTTTTCTCTATTTTTTGAGTTTTTTCAGGCACAAATCTGCACCTGGTCCTGGTTTGCCATGTAGCGGCATTATGCTGCGTGTGGCAGGATACGACATGTTTTTCCTCCATGGACCCTGTTTTAACATGTAAATTGTAATTTCTGTAGTTCACATACTTTTAATGGTTACATTTTGCACATAAACAGGTTGGCCATTGAAAGTTTGGACTGCTTTTTTTAATTTAGACATTTTTGCATTCAGTTAATGAAATGTATTAGTTGCTTCTAAGTTCAGCTTGCTTTTATGTAAGTTTTAATTTCCAGGTTTAGTGAATTTCAAGATGTGGTCACACGTGGCATTTGCTTTGTGTTTTTAAACGCATTGCAGAAACACATGTGTTTTACATGTTACCATGTGTTTGGCTGGTTTGAAAGCGTTTTTTCTTCATTGTTGGAAAATATTAACACAGCTGCTTACACTTCCAACATTGAAGAAAAACGCTTTCAAACCAACTGAACGCATAGTAAAATGTAAAACACTTGCGTTTCAGTGCTGCTTTTAAAAACTCATCACAAACACCATGCGTGCCTGCCCCCTCATATGTCGTCATCTCCCTGGGGTGTGACTTGAGTGCTTAAAAATGCAGGACACAGCCTCAAATCCAAAATTTACAGTAGTGTCCATTCATGTATATAACTCCCTCACATGGTTTGTGTTAAAAAAAAACAAAAACTAAACATGTATCACAAGAAAAAAGACATGATCTTACATCAAACACTAAGATATGTGTCCCCCAATAACTACAAAGCTATATAATGTCATGCATGTTGATCATATACAACAAGTGTGTACTGTGTGCCAAATATCCAAGTCCAATGTCTCTCCCCCGCAGTTGTTGGTAGGTCTCATATACACTGCAATATTACAGTTTCTTGGTGGTGGTCTGATATAGACCATTCAGTCACATCACACATTATGTGGTATTATATCTAAGGGAAAAGGAAGCTTCATGGGGGCCACATCCAGTATCAGCTGCTCTAGGAACCAGTACATTTCTGTGAACAGAACCTTAGAGACTTAATTAATTTGGGTTTTATGAAAATGGGAAATAACCTTTTTTTGGTTGCAATCCCTAAAATTCAAAGCCTTTCTATGAACCACATTAAAGGGGTTTTCCCATGAAAGAAAACTCTGAAATTTGAATCTCCTAATCATGTTTACGCAAGTTAATTTTTATCCCCTTACTTGTGAGCGATGACTCTCTAAGCAGAAACTCCAAGATTCCTCTGTGCTATGAGATGCTGTGTGCTGGCAATGTGCTTAGATTATCAGGCTACAGGGTTTATCTACACTTTTATTTAGCTTCTGAACATTCTACTAGTATTTGACACATAGAAAAAGAGAGATGAGACAGATCAGAGATGAGAAATGATGAGATCCATGAGATAAATTTAACACACAATGACACACATGTGAGCTATAAAACACTGTCATCTGAGCTATTACACACACAGAGTCTCTCCCCCCACTTGATAAAGATCTTATCTTGCCTGTAGCTTGTAGAGAAAGTCTGTGCACAATGCTGCTTGCCAGCAGGAAGTGTCTGTGTGTGAGCTGGTCTTGTAATGGAGGAGGGAGGTTATGGAGGCTGAGAGGAGAAGTAGACAGGAGAAGCTATTCATAAGAAGAATCTACCATGCCCAACCATAACCAACCATAATTGGGGCAACCAAAATTGTATACACCAGAACTGATAGAGACAGGTTGAAATAATATCTGTGAAATGCTGTTAATAACATTGAATTAGAGAATGAGTATAATTAAGAATCTTGTCTTCTTGAGAATACCCCTTTAAGTGCATTTAGCCCATCATCTTTTAATGTAAAAAACCTTAAATAATAAACCTTCTGTGACTTACCCCTGAAATCGTATTTGAGGATGATTTGCACGGGGAGCCTCCCACCTCTGTTTGGATCTTTTCTCCCTCCGGTCTTTTAGCCTAGTCTTCTTGTCCCCGGGTTTAGCCATTTGGTATTGTATTCACACTAGTGTAGTGTCCACTTTCTTTTTTTGGATCCAAGGATTGTTGGACATCTTGTCTGTAGATTTGTTCTATCCTTTATCATAGGCTGACTTTTTAATATTCATCTACAGCTTGATACATTCATTTGACCTGTCTTTCTGGGCTACATATTTGTATTACTTAGTCACGGTGGCTGAGTGAGTAGCCTTTCTGCCTTGCAGCACTGGGGTCCTAGGTTCAAATCCCACCCAGATCAACATCTGCAAAGCGTTTGTATGTTCTCTCCATGTTTACGTTTGTTTCCTCTGGGTGCTCCGGTTTCCTCCCACACTCCAAAACATACTGTTAGGTTGTTTAAATTGTGAGCCCCATGGGGACAGGGGCCGATTTGATATGCTTTATGCAGGCCTACGTAATCTGTGTGAGCTATATAAATAAAGAATTATTTATTAAGTCTGTATTTTGTGAGGACCAGACCTTATGACAGGACTTATGGACACTTTTTTGTGGTGAAACAGAGGTTATTGAATTAGGTGGTCATTGTCATGATCACCTTTTCTTGTGATTTGTGTATGTTGTATAATGCCATCTTTAAATGTTTTTAATAATTGTATGTTTAAATCCATTGTCTCCAAAAACAAATAGTTACATATTTTTTGATACTAGAGAGCCAAATCTAGCACATTCTGTTGTTTAGCTATCACCTGCTCTGCACAATACCTCTGCTATTTCAATTACACAAAAAAATGAAAGCAAACATGACATTGTCCCTTAATTTTGTGTGGCTTATTAGAATATTCATTAGTATAATTGCTGAGTAGGTGCCAGTCTTAAATCAACTACAATCAAGTAGAGTTATAATAATAGTCTAGACCATTTCTATAAGTAATCCTCCCCATATTTTGATTAGTTCGATCTAAGGCTTTAGCATAATTCTTTTTATGTCTGTATAAAAAGATCCCTCATTTATTGCACAATTATTCTAAGTATATTTTACATTTCTGAAACTATCACTGAATTATGGGTTAAATGTTCAAAAAATGATTAATAATGAACTAAAAATGTATTTTTTTTATAATAATCATAACAGTAATAATAAAGCACAGAATAAACTCATATGATGTGGATTTACACTAGTGTAAGGTGATGTGAAATATACATAATGGGTTATTCTCTTCTAGCCTCCTTTAGTTAGTTAGACCTGATTTGGACCAGATTTATATGAAATGTGTTAAAGACTAGAGCACTGCTGCTTTACACCTGCTGTTTGTTGGCTGGTTTTTACGCCAAAAATATACACCACATTTTGAGACATTTCTGACACTACTTAAGCCATAACCATTTTACGAAACCAACCTATCCTGTAGTGATCCTGGGTTACATGTTTATTATCCTCCAGAGCTGCATTCAGTACTCTGGTGAAGTATCCATATACACAAGCAATGTTACTTATCCGGAATTACAGTCTCTATTATACTCTAGAGATACAGTCCTAATTCTGCTGGTTTAGTGAATGCACAGTTGATACTGTGGGCATTTGCATTGTGGACAGTATAGTCTTTCCACCCTGCACTGTAACTATAATGTACTGTAACTAAAATCACCGCCAGGACTTAGGACAAGGTACTAAGTGGTGTTTCGGCTGACTAGGTGGTGCTTGCTGACTGTTTCCAGTGATATACAGGAGTTGTGTACCGGAGCACTGTAAATGCAGCTATGATACACACTGTAAAGGATACGTAATGAAATAACTCTTACTATTTCCCCTTTGAGCTTTATGCCACTTATACAGTACCTCTTGTCTCGATATAAATCAGGAAAAAACACCATTGTACAAATATAACCATATATACACTTGTTTGTCTTTTCTGCCTGTTGTAGATATGAAGAGACTACAATTATTTTACCAATAAGGTTGCATTACAGTCCCTCTGTCACTTATCTGTCACTGAAATTCATCTTAGGCTGTATTCACATGGACATATGCATGCCCAGCAAGCAGACATCAGCGCGGTAGAGATCACTGCACAACCCCTCCCCTCTCCATAGGAAATAGTGCTGCCCAGCCATGCATACTGGGAAAGATAGAGCAAGCTTAAAATGGTATGGTGCCACATATGTGTGCTGCTGCCAGGTCGCCATAGCTGTCTATGGGGACGTATAATTTGCGGCTGGATATACGTCGCTACATTGGCCGTGTGAATGGGGCCTAAGTAAGATTCAGATGTCATCTCCCCTTTTTGGACAGGCCTCAGCTACCCGCAATCCTACTGCTTCTCTTGCTCAGCCACTTCCCTTTTTATCTCATAGAAGACAGCTCAGGCTGATACAGAAATCTTCCTGCTTGCCTCCATCAGCCCTGGCTCCTCCCATTTCTATCTCACAGCAGCCACCTCAGCCTAACACAGCCCAGTCCTGCTACCTCCTTCCCTCAGCCACACCCCGTCCCTGCCATATTCCCTTCCATGTGTGACACTCACTCACTCAGTCCCACATGTTGCAGTGTCAATAGAGAAAGACAAGATCTTGTTATACGTATCCCTTCAAGTATCTAAATGTGAATATAACACAGGTGAGACCGGAAGGAGATGCGTCCATTATCTATTGACATAGTAGCTGTACAGTGTAAATGGTGAAGGGAGAGAGGGCAAAGCAGGCTTATGAATGTGTGATACAGACAGTAGAGAACATGGGATCAGTTCTAGAGAACACCCCTCTGTCAAAACTCTGTATCAGAGTGTAGAAGAAGCTGCAATTTGGAAATTAACAATGTGAACAACGGTGCATCTTATTTTACTAGAGAAGACCTATAATATACCAAATTTATTTGCTATACCAAATTATTATTTAATTTTAATGTTATATAGGACTAATTTATAGGTATTATTTACTATTTACATTATATATATATATATATATATATATATATATATATATATATATGTTTTTTTAATAAATTGAATTGTTATTTAATATATAGCCTTTTTTGGTATTTTGGAACTTTTGGTATTGGTACTGTTAGCGCCCCTCGTGTGCTCTCTATCTTTTGGCATTTTTTCAACAAAATTTATCAATGTGTCTACCTTTGATGTAATTGATTGGTGTGAAGATACGGCCCTTTTATAGACCACACCCTCTTTCTCATAGTGGTCGTAAAAGTGGTGGAATACTGTTGAAAACCCCTGGTAAATGTGGCAGGGACAGTTTTTGGTGCAAATTACGACGGAATTGCTTTTAACTCTTATTCTTTGGTAGCGACACATAAGACAAGCTCGTTGTAGCTAATGCTCTCAACACAAGAGAAACTTTCTTTATTCTCTTCAGAATAGTGACTACAATTGTGAATACAGGCTTATAACTCAGGATCAGCACAGTAGCACAACTTATAGATACAACTCTCTCCCTTCATATACCCTGCACTGGAAAAGGTTGCAATCCTATTATACATATTTCCTCCAATAGCAAAATTCCTATATTTTGTCATCCCCTACATTCTACCTGCCATAATTAAATACCTCCCATCATTGTGAATAGCAGATAAAACTGTGCTTATAAGTGCATCAATTCTAAAAGGATTTGTAGAGTATGAAATCCCAAACCCTGCGCCATATCGAGGTGTGAGATCACAGCTTTATCATAGGCATAAGTCTTCCGTCTTGCAATAATGCATCAATTTATGGTCAATCTTGAACCCTATAGTAAGGAAATGACTAGTTTTTTGTTTTTTTGGGTGTGACGGATGCTTCAGTTTGGCACAAGAGTTTCCAGTCTTACAATGGTTAAACATGCTGCGCTCACTTAAACTGTGACTTTGCGGAGCTGCCAAAATATTTTGATGTCTTGAACAAGATCTCTTTGGCTCGCTACTCCTTCCCCCAATGAATGAATCTCTACTCATATGCAATGAATTATGCATAACCAAGGCGCCCCCTACTGGCAATCCAGGTTACTTGTGTGAAGCAGAATTGTACAACAGCGTTTTTATTAATCTTCTGATACCAGTTACAAAGTAAATGTACATTTTTTTAAATATTATGACATTAATTTTTCAGATTTTAATATCCATTATATTTTGCAGTATTATTAGTAATGTGGAGTGTGAAGAGGGTTCTATAATCTGTTATAGGGTTGGAGAAAATGTCTACAATATTTCTGGTATTCTTTATTTGCAGACTGAATGTGATCTAATTCTCTCTGACATTTAGTTCCGTCAAAATGTTAGTATTACTTGATCAGTAAAGGGTTTTTTCCATTTCAGCAAATAAATGTTATTGTTTGAATAATGAAAAGTTATACAATTTATCAATATACTTTCTGTATCAATTTCTCATAGATCTCTGCTTGCTGTCATCCTATAGGAAGCTTTTGTGTTTACTTTCAGAAATCTGATCATGGTCATACAGGTGCGCGGCTTGTTACATCACACAGCTCTGATACTAACGAGCTGCACACCTGTGTGACTATGGTCAGATTTCTGTCCACTGGAAGTAAACATAGAAGCTTTCTATAGAATGACAGCAAGCAGAGATCCAGAAAACCCTGAGGAATTGATACAGAAAGTATATTGCAAAATTGTATAACTTTTCATTATACAAACAATAACAAATAATTTTCCCAAATGGGAATACCCATTAATTTTTTGTTAAAGGAACACTCTTCACTTTTTTCTCTATAAGAGGACCCTGATGTTACCAAGATTATAAATACTAGGATATAATATAATGCAATGACACACAATAAAACCAGCAATTGTCACCTTTAAAACATAAAGGGGTATTCCTGGATCGATCAGCTACTCTTCCTATCCCATATTCTTTACTGTGTAGTATTTTGTGGCTGGATTCTACATGACACTTATTTTATTTTCAGGTTATGAAACACTGTAGAAACATATACTTTGTGAGAATATTAGGAAATGTGTGAATTTTATATCATTTGGTAGTTGTGATAGAAAAATAAATGTGGTCTTCATGTACTGCAGAAAGATTTCTATATAAGAACAAATATTAGATGGTTGAAATTAGGGGTTGAAAGGGGAGTTCTGGGTTTTATATTCTGATCCCCCACCATTGAGCGGCGTGGAGAGAATGCAGTATTGAAATGACTCCAGTGGATTCCCAAAGGGAACCTGTCATCAGAAATTGACCTAATAAACCAATACCAGTGTGTTGTCAAGCAGCTGAACATCTGAACATAGGTCAGGTTTCTTTCATGGCCCAAATTGGTGGCATCATCCAGAAAATCAACTTTGGATGTATAAAGTAAGGGAGGCGGAGAGTTTAACACTGAAGTCAAGCTTTTCCTGCCTCTGAAGTGATTGACATCATGTGCCCAACTTCAGGATATCTGGTAAATTATGTCCCTGGATGCAAGACCAACACTTACAGTGAATGCGGCATTCTGAGACTGGGAGAGCTTCAGTGACTTCACTAAACCAAATTATATCTCAATTCAAAGTAGATTTTCTGTACGATGCCACCATACTACACCATAAAAGAAACATGATCTAGTAGCTGCTCAGCTGCTTGTCAACATACTGGTAGTGGTTAATTAGACAACTTTCTGATGACCGCTTCCCTTTAACTAGTCACCATGAACAATGCTATTCATAGTAAAGTGGTTGTTCTATGTATTGTAGCTCAGCCCTATTCGGAAGTAATGCCGTATGCTGTACTCCCAACAATCTGGTATTGATGACCCACCTTCTGGACATTTTCAATTTATATACATCAATGAATAGCCTTTCATAAGCCTTTTACAAACCTATGTTAAAGAGGACCTTTTACTACCGTCACCAACCCCAACTCTAAAGTTGTCAATCTAATACTTATTTACTTAAAGTGGTTGGCCACTAATCCCAAGCTATAACAGGGCTCTAATAGATTCACCTATATTGTACGTACCTTTGTAAAGTTTGGGGTTTGCCGCTGGAAGTCATGACGGAAGCTGTAGAGTCATTACTGCATGCACGGCTCCATCTATCTGGTCATGTGACCTGCGGTTCACAGCAGCAAACTCTGAACTACAACAGAGTAAATACTATCTAGAACTTTACCTTCGCACATGCAAGCCTCCTTGTAAATCAGTGCTCGGGACAGAACCTATTGCCTAAGGACACTAGTGGAAACATTTACTATGGCCTTAAAAACGGAAAACTGGCAGTGTTTTTTATCTCCTCTCTACGCCTCTTGCACCTGCATTTAAGAAGTCATAATATTGGCATTTTCTGACACTTTCGAATTGTTCTATTTTTGGATTTAACATTTTGGTGCTGCTTGTGAATCCACCAGAATTTTGCACTTCTTTTTTTCTGACGCATTTTTTGTGGTACAAAAATAGCCCATTTTAAAGCTGGTCTAGGAAGTTCTATGGACCTTTCAGTCCTTGCGCCAATTCATTAACCCCATGTGCCACAAACTTATATCTCACTGAAAAATATAGAAGGGTTCTAGTGCTTCCTGATGAAGCATCAGCGAAACGCGCGTCGGGGGTGTAGTTTACTGGCCCCTTAGGATTCCCCACTGAGCCTATTATCATGCTTTCGGGTAAGCACTAATTGTATATATGTATTTTGGGAGCCGAAAGGTACCTCCGGTCTCCACTTCACATAGGACCGATACAGGTCATCTAATTGTTTACATTCCTGTCTGCATCTCTTACTATTTGTCAGCTCTGGGGGTGGGGGTGGGGGGGTTCTTCTGAGGGTGCTTGTGTTTCCTTTGGTTTCCCCATTTCCATCAGGGGCCACTTGTTCCCCCCTTTTTTCTTCCCTATCACGTGATATATACTTTGTATTGTTTGCATTATTACTTTAATAAAATATATTATGCATTTTTATGGATGGCTCTTTACAGCTCTCTTTGTTTGAGTTGGGTTCTAGCGCCACCCTGCACCAAAAATAATAAATGCCTCTCTAGGAGTTGCAGTTTGGCTATGGAGCGTTTTTCCTGTTTTGAGCTGCTGATCCACTAATTTTGGCACAGCAGGAAATATTCATGTTGAAACAACCCACTCCCAAGCCATTCACTAGCATTGCTCTGTATGTAGTTGCAGAATTTTTATGCAGATTATACAACAAATATGAGATATATAGTCCCTTAGACAAATAACAAATCTTTTAAAACATATACATATGAGAAATAGGTGAGTTTTTAGTTCTTAATTGTACTGTACTTTTACGCTGATCCCCCACTGCCAATCTTACTGACAATTCCTGACCAATATTCAGGCCAAGATTTAAGAATCTCTCCTTGAACACTTGTGAATCAATCAAATATTAATCTTGAGCTAAAAGCCGGGATTTTTATGCACAGCTGGTGTTATTGACACTGGCTCTGAACATATTTAATATGCAGAATGTAACGTATAGAAGCAGAAGACACATCCATAGTGTGCAAGAATCAAATCTCTGGTGGATACAATGCTGTGACGACCGCGCAGTAATAATATTATCTTTATTTGCGTTCTAAATAACACTAATATTATCATCATCCTGAAGCCCCCTGAGTGCCGTTCTCATTTACAATATACAGATTTTGTTTAAATGAACCGCTAAGGAAAAGCAATTCTTGCTGACGTATTATTGTACTTCATTATATCTATGAAAGTTTGAATATTTATCCATGTTTGTAACAAATGTCTTCATATTTCAGGTTTTTGGTGTAAATAAATGAAAATATTTTGTGGATAATTCTGTACTTGACCAGGCAGGCAGAAGATGTGGCAAACACATCGCAATATCACATATCGCTTGTCACGGGTGCTCCTGTGACCCACATCCCAGTTTGCAGGCGCACCTGTCCCCCCTCCGCTCCTTGGGGACTCCCACTGTCTTCCTTACCTTGTTGCGTATCAGCACTGGCTCTGGCGGCCCGGCACACGCCTCCCTGCCACCTAGGACGTGCGCAAGCCGGCTTCCGCGGATTCAAAGGGCCAGCGCATGGATAATTGCTGCTGGCAGGCCGCCTTTTCTGTTAAATGTCCGGCCCCTTCCTGTATTCCCTTCCAGATCTTTGTGCTTCTATGCCTGAGAGAAAGGTGTGTTCCATGCCCTGGGTGATTATCCTGATTTCCCGTTGTGACCTTGATTCCATTAGTGACTTTGTTCCTGTGTTGCCTGTCCTGACCTACCGCTACGTCCCTGACTCTGATCCTGTGCTGCCTGTCTCAACCTCCTGCCTGTCCCTGACCAAACGCGGACAAAGTTGCGCCTGTGGAGCGACCTGGTGGTACCACACCGCAACAAGTCTAACCTGCTTTGCGGCGGGCTCTGGTAAAACTGGGTACCACTTAGATTCCTCTCCCAGATGTCGCTTACGTCATCGTAGCCCTGGTGCCTGACATGGTTGACTTACCTTAGACAAATATTTTCTGCCAATATTGTGTCTCACTTTGCCTTCTTTTTTAAAACTTTGAAACCTGTCTATGTCCCACCAGTTTTCAGAACACAAATATAATGGCTTTTTATGCTGCTTGTATACATGATACATCTCCCAAAACTGAATTGAAAAATGTTTTTGTAGTCAAGGTGGTGGAATGAATACGGCCCATATGCATAAAATATGATTGAACGAAAGCTCAAAAAGTCAAATTTTGCTGGACATTTTTGGTGCATATGTAGAAACGTAGACCAAAATGGTGAAATTAATACTTTAATTTGTCACTACCAGCAGTTGTTGTAGAGGTTCCTAATAAGAGCAAATTGTCAAGTCAGTTGGAGGAATTTATCAACACATTGGGGCAGATTTACTTACCCAGTCCTGTCGCGATCCAGCGGCGCGTTCTCCCTGGAGGATTCGGGTCTTCCGGCGATTCACTAAGGTAGTGCGCCCGATGTCCACCAGATGTTGCTGCTGCGCTGAAGTCCGTCGGAGTTCACGATCCATTGCTGGATGCAGGTAAGTGCGTGTGAAGCGACACTTTTTTTTAAAATGCAGCGGTTATTCCAACGGCCACGCCCCCCATTTCCGTTGCGTGCATGCCGGCGCCGATGCGCCACAATCGGATCACGTGTGCCAAAAACTCAGGGAAAATCAGGGAAAATCGGCACAAAACGGTAATATTCGGGTAACCCCGCGGAAAAACGCGATTCGGGCCCTTAGTAAATGACCCCAATTGTCTGATTTCGTCTACTACTTTTTTAGACTTGACTTTTTGACTGCAAATATTTTGCATCTTTTATGGAACAAGGTATTGCAGATCAGTTAAGTTTTCCTAGCTAAGCACCATTCACAGTTGTAATGTTCTGTAATGTTCTTTATTGACAGGTCAACAGAGTCTCTGAGTTGGAAGTATTTCAGGTACCAGTTAGTTTGATGGACATCTGAACTAATTGGCTCCAATTTATCTCTCCATATAAACCTTCCAGATTCATATAAATATACCTGTTATTGACTTTCTGGCGCCATGATAGTCTGGTATGATTTTTCTGTGATTCTGCCTTACGAATTTATACCTCGCCACCGTCTTGGTTAGGTCTTGGACCTATTTTGTCTCGTCTGGCTTGGCCTTGTTGTCGGACACATGTTTCTTTGTGTATCTCAATGTGCTGTGCACTTCTCCAGGGTAGGAATAGTGTCACCTGTGGCTTAGTGCAGGGCCAGCAAGTAGGCAGGGACAATGGTTGTGGGAATCTCAGGACTCACATTTCTTCCTTGTCTTAACACAACAGTTTCAAGCCTGCTTTTAACTTTTTTTTTATTCCTCAGAAAAGAGCACAGATTGTGCTTAGTAACATTAGTCCCAGGTGTAAAAAAGCAAATTTTTATAATTTCCAATATATGCAGAATACAGTCAATAAACCTCTCAGTATGTGTGTGTCATGTGAAATGCAATCAAGGAATCTGGAGAAAACCTTCTCAAACAAACCACAGACAAAATCATATATTTTCCTGTAAATAAATATCAAAAATGTATGAATAATTTGTTGACCATCTGTGAGGAGGAACCTTGTCATGATTTAATATGAAAAGTATGTACTTATTCATTAAGACAGAAAATCCAAAAAAGTTGTTTACATTTGGAGGATGGGGAATACTTTCCAGAGAGATACATAAATGGGCTGGAACATGAAGCCATACAGATTGTAGATGAGGAGGAGAAAGGGAGGTGCAGTAGAGTCAGGCGGACAGCTGGGATTATTGGGGGAGGGATTCCTTTCTGATATCTGATAGGGGAGGAGTGTTAGAGAAGGTTCTATAAAATATACATTTCTTCCTCAGAATTTTAAATGGAATTCCTTGATGTAATTTGTCTATATTGTTTTTTGTAAATGTCTACATGATTCCTGTGAAATAAAATGCCATAAAATATGAATAAAACCTTGTACAGCTGCTGAGCCATAGACACTGGCACATGGTACTTCCATCCAGCACCCTATTATAAAATAAAATTAAAATTGTACAACTCATGGCAAATAGGGGGTACAGTATGAAGGCCACATTATTTCTATTGACAATTTTCGTGTGGACACAGTTTACAGTTTAATCCAAAAGTCTGGTGGTCACTGCTTATCAGGGCTGGTGCTAGCACTATGGGCAAGTGCCGGGGCCCAGGAATCCATGGGGGTAAAAGGACGTTCACTGCAAAGGGGCCCACTGAGGTTCTGACGCTGAGGGGCCTACTGGAACCTGGAGCCGACCCTAAACCAGAGTAAATACTTTTGTAGCAGTGAGCAACTAACAGTATGGTTAAAAAATCCTTAAAGGGAACACCTGTCACCAGGAGACCCATTTTTAGCACTCCCCCAGTCCCCACAGAGCATACATAGTACATACACTGCCAAAGTGTTTTTGTATAAAAAATTGGTTTTACAAAAGATAATGTACCTTTCATTAGCATCTGCTGTGTGACTAGGCAGTTGCCAATTGGGAGGGGCTGGAAAGGAGCAGCCCCCCCCCACCCTTGGGGAACAGCTCCTCCATGTGACCTTTTCAAATATATGAAAACACCCATCACTTGGCTTAGTGTCGTCGCCTGCTCCTCTACAGCCAATCCCGAGTGAGGGGAGTTATTCATATATTTGAAAAGGTCACATGTTTCCCAAGGGTGGGGGGGAACTGCTGCTTTCCAGCTCCTCCCAAAAGGCAACTGCGTAGTCACACAGCAGATGCCAATGAAAGGTACAATATAACATATCTTTTTTTCTGTAAAATCTATTTTTTATACAAAAACACTTTGGCAGTGTATGTTCTATGCTCTGTGGGGACTGGGGGAGTGCTAAAAATGGGTCTCCTGGTGACAGGTTCCCTTTAAATAGAAATATCAAACAACTTCCAGAGAAGAATGTCACTCACGTACCATTGATATTTTCTGTATTTCATAATTTGGCGCTCTGCAGGGTTAGGGAGGAATGCAAAAAAGAGTAAAAAGCGATGGCAAACTATGGCAATGTATCAGATTAGGGAGGGTTAAAAGCAGAGAAAAAATTTCATGTATATATAGCAGGGCTGTGAAGGATAGAGATGTGGTTTTGAGGGGGAGTGTAACTGGTAGAAAAAAGTAAAAAACATCAGGGAATTGTTTCATTATTTAGTTTTTTTAGTTTTTCACTCTGGCAGAAGTAATAAAACTGCGTTATATTGTCATATTGCTGAAAATTATAGCAATATTTGGTAATTTAGATGAGAACAGTTTGTCGATTTCTATAATGTGTAGTTATAGGTATCTGATTCTTGCCATGTTTTCTGTTGTTTCCCCTCATATAAAGCAGCTTTTATTATGTGCTTTTTTTCATTTCCAGCATCCATATTTTACATCCATACTGCTTTAAACTGTATGCTACATTTTGTCTTTTTTTAACAATCAGTAAAGTTAGAAAGCACAAAACATATATGCTTCTCAGCATCCGCCATTGATCATTTTCTATATTTTTTATAACAACAATTCGGTTCTATTATTAATTATTCAATAAACATCCTTTCGTTTCACTGACTTCTGGCGGTGAATTATTGGTCAGAATCTTCACATAGAGCGCAGGACATTCTGCAATGCAGATTCCCTTAGAAAAATGTCAGTTGCATAATAAATTCTAGATGGGATCGTACTGTAGCAATTTTGTAGATTAAAATGACCTGTATGAACCGTGTGAAGGAAAAACATATGTATATCTTCATTGCAGTTCCATTACTCACATCATTCCAGAGAAGAATGGATACAGGGGATAGGTGTAAAAGTTTTAAGTGGAGGGTTTTTTCCCCCTGGATACTGTGTAGTTTCATGGCTCCATCCACTGTATCCTTACATAATCAATATATGTGAATATTTCTAAGAATACTGCATAGCATTGTACTACAAGAAATGTCCAAAACTCATTGGAAATGTGGAGATGCAAACATATGAGTGTATGGAGTTTTTTCGGCTACTGATATGTTATTAATGGGGTATTCCCACGAAGACAAGTTTCATAAATGTACTCAGGATGACAAAATAACACATTCTCTAATTTAATGTTATTCACAAAAATACAGCATTTCACTGATATAATTCCAACCTGTCTCTATCAGTCCTGGTGTACACAATTTTATTTGCCCCTGGTTCCGACCCTGGATTGTCTGAGTTTAGGATCATCAGACATTTTGCTCTCCTGTCTGATGCTGCACTGAGCTTCTCTCTGCCTCTAGCCCCTCACTTGCATTCCAGGACGATCTCACACCGACACTGACTTCATGCCAGCAAACAACACGTCACATGGTGAGCAAAGCTACAAGCTACAGGCATCAGATCTGACAATGTGTTGTGGCAGAGATGTAGCAGAGCTAGGAATGTCATTGTGTGTAATATGCATCTCATGGATCTCATCATCCCTGTCTCATCTCCCTTTCTATGTGTAAGATACTAGTAGAATGTTCAGAAGCTAAATAAAAGTGTATATAAACTTATACCCTGATAATCTACCACATTTGCAGCTCACAGAGCTAGATGGATCATAATGTGTGTGCTTATAGAGTCACCACACACACTGTGGAATTTTACACTTACCATCACGGAGCAATAGGAGCTAAAACAGCAATAATACTAAGTAAAATTGTGAAGTAAGGGGTTAAAAAGGATCATTATTGTGTAAACAACACTAGTGGATTGAATTTTGGTATTTTATTTCATGGGTAAACCCTTTTAAGGAGTATTGTCATAGTGTAGTCATGAGGACACAGATAATTGTTATGTCAGTAACTTAAAAAAGTCAATTTAAGTGACAGGATAAAATGTCCATATGTGTCTGAAATCCAAGGTCACAAGTTGCTTTAAATTGGGTTTAGAAACACAATTCAAGTGCAGCTGGTAGGAGTTAATGTCAAATGCATATGGGTTTAGACCTAAGCACTTGCATTCCCCAACAAGCTGGTTACACAATGCAATACTTCAGGTCTAACACATCTGAGTTTGGGAATAAATACTCCCTAGTGATCTTGAATTGCACTTCTAAGTGCAATTGAAATGCAAAGTGTGAACACAACATTAAAGTGACCCTTATACCACTTGCGCTAGCCTCAATTTCGGCACCAACCCTGTGATTCTGGCATAGTTTCAATTTTCTCTCTAGTACACACCGCTCAACCCAACATCTTCATTATTGTCAGATCTACATTGTCGATGCGTTGTATCAGGCTGTCTGTTCAAGGTAAGGACCACTAATCTGACAGTAGAGTCTAATTAGCATATTGGTTACTGAAACAATCCTTAGTACGGGAGGTTGGTCATGGTCTGGAGCAGACATCAATGACAATAAAGTTCTGCAAACATTGCGATTGATTTTGCTGGGATAGTGGGGGGTAAAGTCCCAAATAAGGACTGTTTCACACTAGTTGTGGTCTGCTCATGATCATGGACCATGCAGAGTCCTGTCTCACAGGCTGATCACCCTGCTGGATACAGCAGTTATTACATTATGGTGATATATGATGCAAGGAGTACCTTCTTCTCTACTAAACAGAAGCACTGACACTGTAATAGATTATATCATTTCCATCATTTCTCAGCTCTTTCTTCTAATGTTGCTGTTGGCATCAAACTTTATTACCCTCTTAGAATATTGATTGTGAAGACCATAATAAGGTGAACATCCCAATAAATCAATGAAATAGTTTATGTTAAGCCCCCCTACCAGCTTACAATTATTAGTAGGGTGGGCTTGGTTGGGTGTAAGGCATTTAGGAATAGTTGGGTGGAGAATGCTACAATTGTACAGTCTTAAAAGTATAATTGGACTGATGGGGTCCTCTTTGTAATCGAATTTGACACACGTGGGTTAGAAGATGGTAGACCCCAATGGCTGAAATCAAATGACTACAGCCTCCGTAATATTCTTTGTCATGAATACGTTTCTGTCATAGTCGTAGCTGCAAGACATGATGAAGATAACACCGAAAAGCAACAATAAAGTGGACATAAATCAACAAAGCGGAGAAAATGACAGCCTCTAATAATATTACAGCGGATAAATGTTTAAACAAAGCTGGAATATGGACATTGTGCTTTTCCCGCCAACTGTGATCAGACAAGATAATAAAATTGCTGTAGTTTCTAGTAGATTTACTGGAACACGCTGGGCCCTGGGTCCCTCTTATTCCTCCTTCCCACCGTAGCTTTCTCCATGCCAGCTGTTAATTATCTCCACTGACGTTAATGTCATTTCCGATGCATTCACTGTGTATAATTGAGTAGGTTCGCAAAGTGAATATGTTGTTCTCTCAGTCCCGTTTATTCTGCTGTCAGCATTTACTGACAGTCTAATCTTGGTTAAAGAAAATAGCTGTTGAGCTATTGGCGTCTGATATGGTTATATTTGCCTCACAATTAAGGGGGGTTCTCACCCTCTTGTCGGATCTAGCAGAAAGGGACATCACCTTCGTTTTGCCTCTTGAAGACCTCCGAACACGCCGCGACCAGTTCAGCTCATCAATATTCAACGCACAAGGAAAAAAATGCTATAACTAGAGGACTATGAAATAATGTAATGCAATATTGATTATTTTATGGTATGATTATGTGTAATTACATCTCTCAAATTTTATTTTAATGTTACATTCCACTACTTTTAGCTCTTTAAAATTACCCAAAACATCTCTGTTTAATGGAATGAACATAGCATCAATTTTAATGTGAAACACTCTTTTTTCTGGTAAAGCGTGACCCTTACAGACATTGAACATAAATTATTCGGGCAACTATCCATAAAAAAAGAAAAATGAATTAAAATTATCTCACTCGCAAGGAATTTGAAAAGCTGCACTGAAAATGATAGGATGGTTCTGTTCAAATTATTACTATAGCCATCACCATTGCAGAACCGAACCAATACTTAGTATTTATTAAACTTTATTATTATCCAAAAAAATCATGGCGGCCTCCTATTGATACGGAATTTTCTTGACTGAAGTTGTTAACTGGACCTAATAGTCTTAACTTCTGAAAAGCTTTTCAAGAAACATTGCATAAATTAGTAGCAGTGAAACTTTTTTTTAATATCTTTTCAGATGAAATAAAGGCAAATAAGTTTTCCAGGATGAGATAAGGAAAGCCACACCTCTTTTTGTTACATTGTAAGGCAGCCCCCTAACCATCAAGCATGACTTTTAGGAAGCATAATGACGTGATGTGGGATTAAAGAAAAGTAAGTATATCTATTCCAGAAGAGACAGATTTTAGACTGTTAGAAGCATTAGAGATAAGTTTCGTTGTCAGACTGCCCTAACTTACCTTACCTCCCAGTCGTGCGATGTGTACATGTTACAGGAGTGTGGTTTCCCCTCCTCTAGGTCCTATGACCATCAAGCTAGGAGATGGAATCATGGTCCTTCCTACTTATCTGGTGGGGGCGTTTGCAGGTCAGCTGGCACCGCCATCCTTCTCAGGGGGAGCGCCTTCACGCTTGATTCCGTCTAGGAGCTCGTCTGCGGCCGTTTTCTGTTTGTAGACGGCTCCTGGGCGGGTGAGCCCGTATGGCTAATCAGCGTGTATGCTTCCTCTGACAGGGGTGAGAAACTGGAGCTTTTTCAGAACCTCAGGCTATTACTCGACATCACTAGGGCAGTGGTGTTGGCTGGAGATTTCAACTGCGTCATAGAGGAAGAGTGGCGCAAGCTGGACGCCACGTCCAAACTGCTTGTGGAGATAGTGACGGAAGCATCAGAGGGATCACCGCGCTGGGTCCAGGATGTGACATGTGTTCGCTGTACATTGAGGACATGACCATCTTCTGCTCCGAATGGAGCTTGTCCAGACCTGCGAGGTGTTTGGACAGACTTCGAGGGCAAAAGTGTAAGAAGTTGGATGCCATGCTTTTCGGAGACTGCCAGCTTACTTCTTCTGCCCCCTTCCCCTTCACCAACCAACGGGACTTGATGAAGGTTCTGTGGATTTGGTTTGGGAAGGAAGGCACAGGTCTGAAGACCTGGCAAGTCAACACCAGACAGCTCTCCTTGGAGGGGAAAACTCTTGTCCTGCGTAACAAGGTGCTACCCATACTCCAGCACGTGGCGCAGGTGTGGCCAACCCTCACCCCCTTTTGCAAGGCTGTTACCAGGTCAGTTTTCCATTTTTTTGGGGGCTCAAAGATGGACAGGGGCAAGCGAGCAGGCAGGTTCAAGGAGCCAAGCAAGGGGGGCAAAGGTGTACCGGACATCTCCACTTTGCCCTGGATTTCTTTTGTTTGCGACTGTGTGCCAGATCCTGAAGAACTGTCCAAGATCTGTGTGAAAGTCCATGACTCGCTTTATCCTCCTGCCGCTCTGGAGGAGGCTCGGCTGGGACAAGTGGGACAGCTCCTTCCCTTACAACTGGGACGCGCCCTGGTACTATAGTCAGGCCCTCCGCTTTGTGAGGGATCACCAACTGGGGACACACACACCTGATCTGTGGAAGCCAAAGACAATGCACAAGCTCATCCGAGCCAAATATTTGTTGGAATGTGATTCAGTAGTCACCCAGGACATGGCCAGGACTGTTTGGGCCAATGTGTCTTGGGGCACACTGCTCAACAGGCATAAGGACATATCGTGGATGGCCATTCAGGGGGGGGGGGCTGCCCTTACAGTCCTTCATGTACGCTTGAAGACTGAGCAACACTCCCTACTGCCCCAGGTGCCCCTGGAAGGAGGAGACCCCTCTGCACCTGTTTTGGGAATGGCCCTATGCTCAGAGCCTACTGGACCTATTGGATGCCCTGGAACACCAATTCCAACTCTGTGCCCAGGAGCTACATGGCGTACCATGCGGTACTTTATGGGCTTTTCCATGGCACTCATGCCATTGAGGTTGCCTGGCTCCTTATAAATTGCTATACGAACACCATCTGGTACATTCCGAGACTCCTCACTAGGCACAAGATGGCCTTGACATCACTGGATTGCTACAGACTAGACCTCAACAGCCTGCTGGATTTTGCAACAGGAGGAATACAGTGAAACAAAGAAGAGGAAGAGCTCTATTCCATGAGTCCTCCCCTCTCTGCTTAGGTATACTGAGCAGTGGCAACAACACTGCACTGTCTATAAAGGAGTCTATGATTTTGCTGTAATCATTCTTTATTTTAATTTCACTGTACATAATCCATCAGATACTCTTGTTCTATAAAATGCTGCCTACAGATAGGACACATGCTCAATTTGAACAGCTCTTTCTGCTCTATAGCATGATGTCTGCATATTACACCATTTAGGGTGATATGGTCAGTTTAAAGTGAAAACTGTAAACAGTACACTCAGGCAATAGTGGTTGATTCATCAGAGCTCATAGAGATTATGGACTTCACCATTATTATTTTCTTACGATTACCTGTGTCATAGGCCGTCAGAGTGACAAGGGTCTCCATGTGCTGTTTCCATTTAAAGGACTGACATAAACTTAACATAGTAAGTTATATCAACTTTGATGAAGTATACAAAAACTATTGTGGCCTTATTCCAATGAAAATATCAGCTTTCACTACTCTTAGTTTTTCCAGTAAGAGTATGAGTTCATAAGTTATTGAGTGAACTTAAGTAATTTGTCATTTCGGCCATTAAACGAGCCCCAAGAGCCCATTCCTATGGCAGTGCTTTCTAACATTTCATGCTACCTTGGTCACAAAATCTGTATGACAGCTGCCACTCATGTTAATAAATGCAGAGCAAGGAAAATAAATTAAAGTCTCAGAGCGTAATAACTCACATCTCTCATTACATAATATTTATCCAGAAATAAAAGAATCCATCATAGTTTGAAACTGAATGTGAGAAGACTTGTATGAAATAGATGTTGAGTTACATCAATGTGATAGAAAAACCTATGTTTTCTAAGTAAAAGTGATATTTCTGAAAAGTTAGATGCAGATAGGAACCTCAGTCTTGTAAGGAAAGGGGGAAATTTTTCTGCACAATATTAGGGATACTCAATGGAACAGTAGATGACAGATCAGGCACTGTTATCAGCTTCTTAATGTGCATGTGCAGGCTATACCTGACCAAACTTACAATCACAACAGCAAGCTTTCATAAAATAAGGGTATTTCCTGTGTCATTGAAAAAAATCTAATCTTCAAATGTTTGTTCCAACATTTGTACCATTTTACCCGATTTGACAAGCATTGTTAGTGCTAGTAATACATCAATTTTTGGAAATCAAAAGTTCAATCTACAGTAAAAAATGAAGAAATACTTTCATATTTCCCTTCTTTCTAGGCCAAGTGCTGTTCAAGAAACACTATCTACAGTATGTGACAGTCGTTTTTCCTGGAGAAAACACTGAAGAAAAGAAGACTCATTTGGGAGAATTTATCATACCTTGTCCTCCGGTTTTCTGGCAGAGAAGGCAGTTTTTTTGACCGCACACCACTTTGCCTGCCTATGGTCTCCACCGGAAAACCAGCAAGCGACCAAGGTAGCACCAGACAAAGTGAGTACAATTAAATTTTTTTATGCAGCCACTCCTTTACCACCACACTACTTTTTCTTACTCTCGGACAATCCCTTTAATAAATTCCCACCATAGTCTTGAATCATAATCATCATAGTCATTTACAATGCAAAATAATCTCCATAAACTGTCCGGGCTGCCAGACTTTGCCTCTTTTACAGACCAAAAGGAGTAGTTAAAATAGTTCCTGTTTAAATGTTAAACATTTTGGCAAAACTTAGTATTAGTTGATTATAATGTGGATTCCATTATAATGTGTGCCAAAGGATCAGGTATCAAATTATCCAAAGACATTGGGGCACATTTACTAAGGGTCCGCAGCCGCGAATCCGTCGGGTTTTTTCCGAATATTTCCGCTTTGCCCTGTATTTCACGGGATTGTGGCACACGCGATCGATTTTTGGCGCAATCGCGCCGACTTTCACGCGACAGAAACTGGGGGGCGTGGCCACCGGCCAACCCGAAGGATTCGGAAAAACCGCGGAATTTAAAAAGCCATTTGTGTCGCAAGATCAAGCACTCACATACACCAGAAAAAAGCAGGTGAACTCCGGCGGACCTCGGCGCAGCAGCGACACCTGGTGAATATCGGCGCACGGACCTTAGTAAATGTGCCCCATTGTTCTTTTAGTTTGTTCAGACGCAACTTCATGGGTTTGACTATGTTCATTTTAAAAAGAAAAGGCTTTCTCCAACAATCCTTCCCAGCCAAACGTGTCTCCATGACATTCTAATTCTACAAAGTAGATAAAATAGCAGAGATGTGAGCTGGCCCTTAGTGAGGTTTGTGTAATTGCTGCGAGCATTGCACATATGGGCAGCACCTTGTGCATCTTATGTGAGTAAGGCTACATGCACACGGAACATGTTTTGGATGTGTGCGAGCTGTTGTTTCAATGGCTAGCAAATGGCCGATGGTACATTACTACACCGCGTAAACCCAAATCCTGTACCACACTGTTGCACAATGTAGAACATGTTAATTGGCCCAAGTCCCATTTAACAAAAATTATTAAAGGTTTTTTAACTTCAGGTCTAATGTTTTTAAACAAGACCGTATACAAAACTGTGGAGCACTGTTTAGCCTTTCACATGGAAACACAAATCTCACTGGAAATGATAAGGTTAATCACCTAAACATTAAAGAAATGTCTGGAGATTTGCGGAAGCTGCATTAATATTTCACTCTGAAATAACTTAATCGATCCCAGATTGGTGAAGATCAGTTAGGGAAAAGATATATATATATATATATTACACATAGACAGAGACCATCGTTGTCTATCTGTCAGTGAGTATAAAGTATAAGTAGGAAGACTGATAGAGGAGAACTAGCAATGAGGATATCTATACTGTATTCTTGAATAAGTTATATAATATAGATAGTTCAATTTTTTATTTTCATGTTGAACAAGGGAGGTGCGTCCTTTTAGTCAGATGGTTTTTAACCCTCACTACACACAGGTGTATTGATCATCACATGGAGGCACACAGAAACTGCACAATATGAACACTTACATTTTGCACAATATGTAGTCTTTGTATATACAGGCGGTCCCCTACTTAAGGACACCCGACTTACAGACGACCCCTAGTTACAAATGGACCCCTCTGACCTCTGGTGAAGTTCTCTGAATGCTTTACTGTAGTCCCAGACTGCAATAATCAGCTGTAAAGTGTCTGTAATGAAGCTTTATTGATATCCTTGGTCCTATTACAGCAAAAAATATATAAACTCCAATTGTCACTGGGGCAAAAACATTTTTGTCTGGATCTAAAATTATAAAATATAGAGTTTCGACTTACATACAAATTCAACTTAGTAACAAACCTCCGGAACCTATCCTGTAAGTAACCCGGGGACTGCCTGTATATAAATTAATGTATAATGGATGGATTGATATAATGAATTTTTGATACTATACTGAGTTATATGTGACTCTTGCATTTCCATTGTGATGGTCACAGGTGAAAGTTGATTACCCATGATGCACTTTGTATTTCTATGTGTGTGGAAACTATTTGTATTTGGCTTGAGAAAGGTGAATGTCACCCAAAAGTCGTCACTTTTGAAATAAAGTGGATTATAATCAGAATTAGAGTGCTGCCTGATGATGTACAGGGGAGTACTAGCAATGAGGCTATCTGTGCTATATTCTTGAGTAAGTTTTATAGTATAGAAAGTTCAATTTACTACAACCCAAACCTATTGTAGATAATGGCTGAGAATGGCAGTTGAACTTAAGCTTCACATTTGGAAACCATCCTTGGGCTCCACTGGGCTTCTGTTGGACGTTGTGATATTTTACTGGATAAGAAAAACTTTTGACAGAGCCCTTAGTCCAGATCTTAACTTAGCCGGTGTTAAAGAGCATCTACCACCAGGATGAAGGATTGAAAACCAAGCACAATGACATACTGGTGTGTGCTCCCTCTGGCAGAATTTGCTCTTTTTTTAGCATCTTATGTCCTGGATTTTACAAAAAAAAGCTTTCAAAATGATGCGAATGACGGACTCCATAGGTATTAATGGAGCCTGGACCCCCTCAGGCTCATTTGCATAATTGTTTTTAAACCCTTTTTTTTAATTAAAAACAAGGTCTTAGGAAGCTAAAAGAAGAGCAGAAGAGCAGAGGGGGTACACACCTGTATGTCAGTGTGCTTGTTGTATACTTCCTTGGTTCTGGTGGTAGATGTCCTTTAACCCCTTAACGCTCTGCGCCGTAGCTCTACGGCGCAGAGGTATAAGGGATGTATGAAGAGGGCTCACGGGCTGAGTCCTCTTCATACAGAGGTGGGGGTTTTTGCATATAACGGCTATTGACCTCTTCAACGCCGCCGGCAAAGTCGCCGGCGGCGTTTAAAAGACGGCGGCGCGCGGGCGCCGCCATCTTTTTTCCGATCGCCACGCCCCCGAACGTCATCGGGGGGCGGCGATCGGTTGCCATGGTAGCCTCGGGTCTTCTTTTGACACGAGGCTATCTGGCAGCTGCAGATTCGTTACAATGAGCCAGTGGCTCATTGTAATGAATGTGCTGCAAAAATGCCATATATTGCAATACAGAAGTATTGCAGTATATGGTAGGAGCGATCTGACCATCTAGGGTTAATGTACCCTAGATGGTCTAAAAGATAGTGAAAAATAAAATTAAAAAAAAAGTTTAAAAAATAAAAAAAATTAATAAAATATTAAAAGTTCAAATCACCCCCCTTTCCCTAGAACGGATATAAAACATAATAAGCAGTAAAAATCACAAACATATTAGGTATCGCCGCGTCACCCCAAAATGCCTGATCTATCAAAATATTAAAACGGTTACAGGCGGCGGTGACCTCCGAGGCGGGAAATGGCGCCCAAATGTCCGAAATGCGACTTTTACATAACATAAAAAATGAAATAAAAAATGATCAAAATGTCGCACAGACCTCAAAATGGTAGCAATGAAAACGTCGCCTCATTTCGCAAAAAATGACCCCTCACACATCTCTGTGCGCCAAAGTATGAAAAAGTTATTAGCGTCAGAAGATGGCAAAAATTTTTTTTTCTTTTTTGTACACATTCGTTTAATTTTTGAAAATGTATTAAAACACAATAAAACCTATATAAATTTGGTATCACCGCGATCGCACCAAACCAAAGAATAAAGTAGGCATATTATTTGGAGTGAAGAGTGAAAGCCGTAAAAACTGAGCCCACAAGAACGTGACGCACGTGCGGTTTTTTTTCAATTTTTCCACATTTGGAATTTTTTTTCAGCTTTGCAGTACACGGCATGTTAAAATAAATAACATTACGGGAAAGTAAAATTTGTTACGCACAAAATAAGCCCTCACACAGGTCTGTACACGGAAAAATGAAAAAGTTATGGATTTTTGAAGTTGGAGAGCGAGAAAAGAGCCGGAAAACCCTCCGTCCTTAAGGGGTTAAGTATATATCTTCAAATTATCAGCAAAAATGTCTATGTCTTTTATTTACTAAGCCCACTACAGTGTTACCTGAGACTTAGGCTACAATTGATATGTACTTAATTCGGGCTGATATAAGCAAATATGAAGTTGAGACACTCACTTACAGTATATGAATCCAAGTTTTATTTGGTGTACATAGGCAGATTAACAGGACACCGACATGTGGCCAGGTGACGGTTCGTTTTGCGCTACAATTACTTTCTAAAACCACTTATCTCGGGCTACGGTCCATTGTTTGTAGAACGTATGTTATCTTCAAGCTACAGTAAGTTCACTCATGCATTGATGGGAGCAATAAAGAGTATCAGAGCAGTTTCAATTCCTGTGTTCTTGGCTCAACCAGACAATTGTGGAAACCAGCAGTTTGTAAAACATTTAACTTACAGTTCGTTTATTGGAACTCGGAAACCGACACAACAGCAGTAACTGCAACCGGGTTGAGATGGCTGGTTGCATTTAGTTCCACAGGAGTTGCTCACAGCCAGCTAAAGGAAGCTTCTGGCTGGAGAGGATAGTTGGCTGCTTCAGCAGGAGTGTGAGTCCAGCATGTCAGTTCAGTCCTGGTTTGCAGTGTTCAGGACGTGCATTCCGAGCAGCATGCGTTGCGAGTATGATGCGAGCTCATCACATCACACTCGCGAGTGTAGAAGGGGCCTAAGGCTGACTCCTAGTGGTGGATGTCTGCTTGGGCCTGGTCTCCAGACAGCCCAAGTGTGTCAGGGCAGCGTGCTCCTATGCTGTCTTCTTCTCCTGGACTCACTTGGAACTTTCCAGTCACATGGGCTTTTATAAACTCTGCTTGTGAGGTGGCAAGCTCATTATCCAACCAGCTCTCTCCTTGCATTACAATTGTAACATTACATGTGATTGGTCAACATTATTAATATTCCTTCTCAGACAGAGAATTACCAGCTGTATTACCATTATCCAGCACTGAAGGCCCCCAGTGAGTTGATCAGGCTCATTGAGAATATCCTATTGCATGGAAAGGGATTTGAATTCGCAACACTAGATTTAAGCTTGCGTTGGCAGGGGTGTTGCATTATGTTACACAAAAATGTTATGGAAAACCTTTTTGTGTAAATAAGCACGATATTTTACCATATTACTCCATTTAGCCTCATGCACAAAAACGTATAATAGGGCTGTGTGCTAGACGTTTTTTTAGGCTAACACAAATTCCCATTAATTTCTATGTGCTCATGCACACAGCTGGTGCATGCACCGTGGCCTGACTGCCTGCCATATTTCTGCTGGTGTGAGTGGCGATCACCCACCGATGTCAAATAGTCCCCAAACAGGTCATTAAATTCCCCTGTTTGCAGGAGGCTTTAAAGGAAACATGCCCTTTTTCTTGCTCCTAGATGTCCTTATAGAGAATAGTGTACACATTGCCAAAGTTTTTATAGTAAAACTGGCTTTTGAAGAAAAATAGATAAGTTAGATCAAAGTTTACCTTTCTGTATGTAGAGCTGTTTCCCTCTTCCCAGTCAGTCAGTGAGGAGCGGTTTACCCCCCCCCCCACCTTCGGGAAACTGCTCCATTATGCATCGCTTTTGATGAGAGGTTTCCTCTAATATAACTTTTCTGGACCAGAGATGCAGGAAGGCAGGGGAGTAACTACAAAAGAATGGATGATGTGCACCATTATACGCATATTATGCTGCATATGTAATATATATATGTATATATATAGTATATATATAAAACATATGTATGTATGCTGTGTAGATATGATGTATGTGTGTATGATGTATGGTGTGTGTGTATATACTTTATTTGTGTTTGTATGCTGTCCGTCTATACATGGCACTGTGTGTCTATATGTGATGTGTACATGCTCTATATGTGTGTGCATGTGTGTGAGAATTTACATGTGTGTGCATCAGTGAGTGTAATATGTATATTCTGAAGCGGAAGGGGGGCCCCATTCAGAAGTCTGCTATGGGGTCATGCCTCTCCTAGCTACACCCTTGCAGGAAGGTATTAGAATTCACACCAGAAATGTGGGTAAATAATGGGTTAAATCTCTGCCCGCTTCTAGAGGCCTACTTTATTGAGGTATAATTCAGTGTAGAAATCCCCTCCACAAAATATTAACATCTTATTAAAAGAAATACAATTTAACTGGCCTCACCACTAAACCGACTACTAAAGCTAAACATTCAAATACTAAATCCAGTACATATTTGGATGACATGTGTGGTGTATATGTGGTTTATCACTGTTCCATGTTTCAGCAGGATTAATCTGGGAACGTTGATGGGTCAGCTGTCTACACTCCAGAGCATTCAGTCAATCCACTTAATCTTCCACAAACAGACTTCTGTAAAAACACAGATTTACAGAGTAACATTTTTATGAAAAGTTCTCATTTTTAGCTACAGGGGATAGACCTTTCCTTTCTCTGGGACATATGTTTCCCAAGAGCAGATGGCTCATAAGATGAAGTTCGGAGAAGAACTAACTAGAATATATAAAATGAACAGAGGGACAGCTGTCTCACATTACACCTGTTCTAAGTTTTGTAGCTATCAAAGAATCCCTGTCCTTCAATGCCTGAAACTAGAAACTACGAGAAGGGGGAAAAAAATCACTGGAATAGTTTGCAGATCACATGGAACAATGTTGTGTGAATGTTGAGATTTCTTTAGCACATGCTTTAGCCTGTTGGCATGTGTACTGGAGGACAAAGTTTTAAAAGGTCATTTCTAAACAAATCGACATGCAGAGAGGATCATCCAATTCTGTCTTCCAGAAAAAAACATGTCCAAAGTACAGGCAAATTGTGAGAAGTAGTTTGAATAATGTAAAGGGCATATAATGTGTGTTTAATATCTTTAAAGCCAGCTCTATCTTTAAAGGGAGCCAGGAGACCCACCTTTTAGCAACCCCCTAGGCACTTGTCCCCTGGGAGAGGCTGTAGAGGAGCAGGGAGGGGGGTCGCTAAGCCGTTTAATGGGCGTTTTCATATATTTGAAAAGGACACATGGAGAAGCAGTTTCCCAAGGGTGGGGGACTGCTCCTCTATAGCCACTCCCAGGGTACAAGTGCCTAGTCACAGAGCACATGGCATTAAAAGTTACCATATAACATATCTGGTTTTTTTTTCAGAAAACCTGTTTTTTGTGCAAAAACTATTTGGCAGTGTATGTACTATGCTCTGTGGGGACTGGTGGGGTGATAAGTGTGACAGAAACTTGTGACAGTTTCCTTTTAAGGAATTCTGTTTTTGACCATATACAGCTGCAAACAGAGTTAGGAATTGGTACTTGAGATCTGTGTAAGCGTTACTTTGTGCCCTGTGAAAAATGCATTTATATTCTAGCATTGTAGTGGGACCTTGTGATAGAATACACTCCTTTATTAGATATCTTCACTGAAGTACCCCTCCCCTCTGCTCTGAGTAAGAGCTGCAGCAGGCTTCTGAATAAAAACTACATCACAGGGAGGGGCTGGGATGCAGCTTGAATTGAAAGTGTGCTGGAATATAAATGCATTTTACACAGTCCTGCTGCTACTAACAACACACAAAAGGTATGGTTACACAGATCTCCAAGGAAGATACCCAACACCACCTGCAGCTATACGGTCAAAACCTCTTCTGGAGTCTCATCTAACTCCTTTATTATATAAACTCCATTAGGCCAGTGCGGGTTGGCTATGGGTTAGCCATATGGGAGTTAAATGCTGCTAGCAAAAGTTAGTGACCATTCTTTAGTGTTTTACAAGGTAATAGTCCTCTGTTGGATCATAATATGGCGCATTGTTTGTAAGATGGACTACAGTTGTAATCAGGATATAACTAGTTCACTTTGGTTGATGTATTTGTTAACTCATAGGATGTCATACAGTGCAATAAAAGTCAAACTAAAAAGTTGTGACCTTTGCTTCTGTTTGAACCATAACATGATCACAGTTAGGGCTCCTTCTGTTATGGCGATGGACCTATGTCCCACAATCTCCTATCATCACTACCAAGTGGTGCCAAGAACACCACTGAAGCTTCTAAAATGGAGAGATAAAAGGAAGACCCTGCAACACAACTGTGAAAGTTTATCTTTCTTAAAATGCTGAAATCCAGGTCTTTTCTGCCATCTAACAATGTGAAAAGACACTCAAAGGTTAATATTTCAGAGGACAGTGAAACGTGATTATCAGAGTTATATCTATTACTTGCATAACCATATATGATGAGCAGATGTAAAAATGTACCACTTTATTGCTGCCATTCAATAGGAGATTTCCCATAAAAAGTCAAATGAGTCTAAACACTTAGATTAGGATTAGATTTATCTGGAAATACTTATTTGGTAAATGTCAGTGGTCAACGCGTTTTGGGTTGCTGAATACCCCTATCTCAAGAGTAAGACCTTTCTTGTGACTCTGTCAGGAGAAAGAACAGTTTTTTCTCTCCATGTCTTGATATAGCCACATGAAACGTCTAAGGGGGTCATTTATGTTATCTCTGTTTGTTTTGGCTAGTTTTCCGTCAGCATCTTTGGTAATTTATCAATCTCACTTTTTCCTTGTGTTAAACGAGTTTTTTTTTCAGATCTCTTTTTGAGACATTTGTTACAAATGTCGCAAAAATGTCGCACAAATGTCTCAAGTCATTTCTTTCCATTTTGGTTTGGCCTGGTATGGTTTCACCTGGAGTTTTTTGTGCCAAAAAATGTCTAAAATTTTAGACAATTAGAAATGATAAATGTCATTTGCGACATTTAGCACATCTGGAATAGAAGATAAATGTGTCTTACTGACAAAAAACAAATGTCCCCAAAAAGGCGCAAAAATTGCAATGCGCCAAAAAAGTCTCAAAAAAGACATAAAAAAGAGGATGAAAAATAAAGACAAATCACCCCCTAAGTCTTGAAAAAGGGGTAATAGGCACCCTAAAACTTGTTGATGTTTTGAGACAACCAATGACACTTAAATTAACTAACACTCAAATTAACAGTTCCTGACAACGATAATCTAAGTCTAAGCTGCTATTGAGCACCTATTTGGTATTCTATCAATATCTTAGCCTGAAAAAACTCAATGCACTGTATGCTTGGAGGACAAACTTCAGAAAAACATGTATTGCTAACACTAGCCGCTTAACAATGCCCCACCTTAAATGATGGCGTTAAACTTCACTATGTAAATCCATCTATTTAGATCCATAAACCATAAATCAATATGAAAATACCCAATTGAACATTAAATGGAAAGGTTTCCTTACCACCAAATGCCGATACTAGTGTGGGATTTAATTCACTTTGTTTTTATCTCCCATTCCATGAAAATGCAGTCATTTTGTTGTTCTTGCTATGGAACAATCATTACCACTAATGGGTGGTTGTACATTATTTTTTTTTTTTTCTTTTGAGTGCATTCTAGAATGAAAACTGATTTTTAAAAAAAACCTTCTGGATTTTGACAAGTTGCATATTAATATTTAAAAATGTATTTCTATATGTAGGAACATTCAAAGTCATTTAGTAGTTTGTAGATCCAGAAGTGGATGGCATTCATCACCGTCTGACAGCTGCTGTTAGAGCAGTTGGCGTTGTCGGTCTAATTGCCAATCACTTTCTATAACATTCCAGCTCCACAGTCCAAATTTGTTCTTACAGATATATTTTCTTACATGTTGGGCTCATCCATTGGTATTTAGAGACATTTTTTTCTTAAAGGCTAATAATAATATGACTATCCAACCCCATGCCACATTGCATGCCAGAGCACGAGGCAGCAGTGTCTGTGACTGAAATTAATAGGAATGAAAATATCCAAGTGCCTAAGGAGGATTTAAAAGAATCTATTTGGAAAAAAGCTAAAACAACAGTAACTTTTAGGCTGCAACCTTTCTGATGAGCAGGTCAAAGACATCTGTAGTTTGTAAAAGTCACATATTTCTCCATAGGTACACAAATATCAAATAAAATGAAAGCAATTTAATTCCAAAATATTTTATGAAATAAAATATCACTGAGATGGCAGCGAATAGAAGTACACTGTCCTTGTCTTCAACTGAGCTACGCACATGTGTGCAGAGATGGCAAAATGAGTCTGGAACTCATCAAAGGCAAAGTTATTGGCCCAGATTTATCATTAGCAAGGAAAACTATAGTATATGCAGAGTGCGTCAGAGACCTGCGCACGCTTTTCAATAATCTGGCGCACAAATAGGTGCACCAGATTTTTCTGGTGCACTCAGTTTAACAGGCAAGCGCCACAATTATGTTAGGAATTCTGACGGCAGCCGGTGCAATTTGGAGCCCCTCTATAGGTGCACGTCCTGATGGACACAGTACACCCCCAGCACAAAACTGGTGCAAACACCACATAAATAGATGTGCAATCAGTTTGCACATTAAGGCTTCATTCACATATGCTCGCTGGGCCGTAGCCGGGAAGGCATATGTCCAGCGCCATAAAGAGGAGGGTTGACCCCCTTCCCTCTGTATAGTAATGCACTACGTACGGGCTATAACACAGGGAAAGATAGATATTGCTCCCTACTGCCATTGCTGTCTAAGTGAGTCAAAAAATTTACTTTGTGCTCCAAACTGCTCCAGTTTTGCCATTCCTAGTACCTGCCAGTAACTTATGGTATGATTTTAATGAAGAAAAAATGTCATACATGTCTTGTGCCAGATTTTAGCTGTTGATTGATGTTTTTTTTCACCACACTAGACAAGTTAAAAAGTGTCTTAAAATTCACCAGATATGTAAAGTGCCTCCATCACAATGTGCAACTGCAATTTTTTAGTTCTTAGTTTCACTTATACCTCATAGTTATCCTATCTCACTATGGGACAGTATTTATTTGGCTTTCACTATACTGTACACGTTGAGTATTATGTGCTGATATGCAGCGAAACATTTCTGCATTGTAAATCTGCAGCGTAATATTATAGCATTGTAGTGTATAGGATTGATGACAATCCCAAACACACATTGCTGAATAAATCCACAACGGATTTCATATCCGGGGCAAATAAGTGATATGTTATGAATCATAGGTGCAGAACCTTGGCAATGCAAAGGTCGAGCTCCACCCCACTGCAACAGCAAAATTTTGGAATTATACAATTTTATCTGCTTTCTGATGCATGGAAATGGATGTGAACTTATCACTGGGGTAAATTTTCGAAGCCATTACACAAGATGTACAGTTACCCTTAGGCAATGTAGCACTGGATACCTAGGGCCCACCTATAAAATCCATTATGGAGGTCCAACATTAAATTGCTATATGCAACTATAACCTGATAATCATTCATACCTAGCTCAACTGTAGCCAGCTCTATTTTTTAACAATAGTTAAAACAATAGTTTCCTGGCCTTGCATTGGACTGTTCATGTCCCTGCAGGTTCCTGCTGACAGCCTCTTGCATTGATTTATGCCAATATAGAGGGTGTTTCAAAAAATTAGTGATGTCCCTGGTAGACCCCAGACAAAGTAACTCAGAGAACCTTTGTCTCGACACCAGCAAGACATACTCCGACTGACGTATTTCTGACGTGATGAAACACCCATAGAAACACTGCAAAAAGCGTTGTCTTTAAATTGCATTTTTCAATTAAATTATACACTTGATTACCATTCGAGTGGCCCTGCGCCTTTCCAAACGTCCTTTTTTATGGGGTCTGTTTGGGACATCACTGGTCCTTTGAAACACTCCCTATGTTAACTGAACATTGTAACACCCAGGGTTCCATTGAAATCCTTGGGATATGACAAGGTTGCAACACTCCAACCAAACTCTCCACTACAAAGACTACATTAGTGTTGTGCCTGCATAATAGGGCAACCAAAGAAGGGGAGTATATTCACTCAACCTCTTTAAAATATCTAACACCATCAAGGATAACCTTGCACCAGGAAGCGCTGACATTCCTATGCCTTTGAGAGACAGGAATACAAGCCCATACATTATCAGGCCTTTCCCTATAATAATTCTTTATTTATATAGTACACACAGAGCTTGCCAAATCGGTTGCTTTCCCCATGGGGCTCACAATCTAATCAACCTACCAGTATGTTTTGGAGTGTGGGAGGAAACCGGAGGACCCAAAGGAAACCCACAAAAACACATAGAGAACATACAAACTCTTTGCAAATGTCGACCTGGATGGGACTTGAACCCAGGACCACGGCACTGCAAGGCAGAAGTGCTAACCACTAAGCCACTGTGCTGTCCATAAGAATCACCATGGGTGTGGTTTGAACAACTGTATCCTTTCATAATATATCATAATAGCTGTTGGTTGTTTGAGTTAGGACCCAATGATTGCTCATCATATGCTGTGTTACACATTGATCATTTAAAAAAAATATTTACTATAAATTACAAAGAAAAACTTTTTTCCATTTTTAACTCCAAATAAGAATATAAATCAACTTTTATTATGTTTTATCTAGCTCTATACGTACCGAAAAAAACACTGCAAAAAATTTTAAGGTAGCAGACAAAAAAAGTTATGGCCCTTAAACCGCTGCTTACCAATATTCACTAAAAATGCCCGGTCACTTGAGCCTTTTCAGGCCGCGTTACTAAGAAGCCAAAGACCAAAGGTTTATTATCCAAGACTAGGGGTATTCAGTGGCAGCCTCATGTGCATGGATATAACTGCATTGAGTACTATTATCATGAGTACTTATTTATCGCAATACTCTGGAGGTGAGGGTCTGGGAAAAGTCAATTTAAACCAATTTATTTTGTATATTTGAAAGATTTGTTCATCATTTGCATATTGCACATTGGAAATTTGTTGTTTTTTAAGGGTTGTAGCTCAGTCTATATAATGCAATGTATCTTAGCTGCAATACCAGACCTAACCCACAAGACAGGTGTGGCGCTATTGCTGATCGTAGTATAGTGACTATGGCTCATCAGACATTGTGGCGGCTTGTGAGTGCAACCCCATATACTGTAGCGATGTGTTGTCAATCAATGCCATGTACAGTGATTTATGTAGATTATAAAATCCATTAATAAGTATCATTTGATATAAATGCATATCATATAAATAGTTGTATGAGCAGCATAGAGAGATGTCGGTTTACTGAGCAGCAGACCAAATAAATTGCTCAGAGTATTGACTGCTCGATCATGTGTCTATTTACAGCTCAATAGAAGACAGTTATAAAAATATGCTGTCTCTTTGGTAAGTTAATTTTAAGTCATTTTATCTGCCTTTCTTTCCATATTTCTTCCCCAAATAATTGCTTTAAATGAATTAGCGCAGGACTCCTTGTCTGACAGCCTGTGGCTTTAATTCAGTTTGTGGACAGTGACCTCTGACTCCTTTTTACTATACTAACCAAGCTAAAAGAACACTTAGCAATTTCTCCACTTCCTAGAGGAGAAAGACTCTTGGGGGCACATAGTGAATGGTGGGGAGGGGGGAGAAGCGAGAGGAAACAAACTTTCACATAAAATTATGGTATATGGATAATTGAGAAGTTTAAAAACATGAATCTAATTGTGCGCTCCCTAGAGAGGCCGGTATTGAGCCATCCTATAAAAGGCCTGAAGTATCCCACTGGTGATTTATTGCTAAATCCTAGTATTTTTCAATACATTATAGTTTTTAAATTGTGTTTAAATTGAGTGTAGAAGAGCAGAGGCCATTAGGAGATGCAGAAATGAAGATTATATTTAAATATTCATGCATGCAGTACCTTATTATTGAATCTGAACACTAACAAAATCAATATTAAGTGCGGTTTGACATGAATTTATTTATGAATTTCGACTTTCTAAGTACTGTATTTTTTCACTCAAAAATTGTGAGTATAATGTAGTAATGATATCAAAACAAAGTGTCAGAGTGCATTAGCTTAGGAGGTTATAAACCTCCTTATTAAGGGTCCCCATATAGTCCTCAAAAGTGCTTAGCACACAAAATCTGATTTTTTTTTTCTAAACACTTAAATCCGCTCATACACAGGAAGAAGCAGATAGAGGAAAATGACAACGCTAACACTTTACTGTTCTTAGCACCTGTTTAGAGATAAGGGAACAAGACTGTTAATATCAATGTATTCAGCTTTAGCTTTTGCATAATGGAAACAGCTTTGCCAGTGTACTGTGAGCCAAAGTAGAAAGAGATCAGGTCCAAGTTATCCTATTTTTGGCCCTCGACGGAGTTCATGTGTGCTAACAAATCATTTTGGGAAAGACAGCAATTTTAATTTTAATAGCCCAACCTGTATATCTAATAGATATCTTGTCCAATGAATTAATTATCAGGATATACCTTGTATAATGTATTAATAAGGATTGCCAATTAATATGAGTGTATGCAGTTAATATATATATATATGTATATATCTTTCTATCTATATAATAATATATATAATTATTATTATTTTTATATAGTGAAGGGTAAACTAGAATGCTGTTGTGTTATGACCAAAAGTGTATCTTTAGAAACTGTCCTCAAAAAGGTTCTTTTTTTGCTCATTAAAGGAAACCCACCATTTCAAATGGTAGGTGTAAGCTGTAAATACCGAGCACCACCTCAGGGTGAGCTGGTGCCAGTGCTTACTTTCATTAGTGTTATAAACCGCTGTATCGTGGTTTTAACACTTTTTAAAGTTTATAGCCGAAGCTGCTTCGGCGCTGCGCGCGACCGTGCGCGGGCAACGTCTCCGGCATTTCCTTTGTAGGCGCGCGCATGATCGTGTGCACGCAGCGCCGAAGCAGCTTCTGCTATAAAGTTTAAGAAGTTTTAAAACCGCGATACAGCGGTTAATAACACTAATGAAAGTAAGCACCGGCACCAGCTCACGCTGAGCTGGTGCTCGGTACTTACAGCTTACATCAACCATTTGAAATGGTAGGTTTCCTTTAATGTATACTCTGCACACCATCTTGACAGAAAAAAACAGAACTGTAGATATTTTTGCTAATTTAAGAAAAACTCAAATATCACATGTTCATAAGTATTCAGCCCCTTTGCTCAATAATGAGTAGAAGCACCTTTTCAGCTTGTACAGCCATAAGTCATCTTCGGAATTAGAAAACAAGTTTTTAACACCTGGATTTGGAGATCCTCTGCCATTCCTCCCTGCAGATCCTCTCCACTTCCCTCAGGTTGGATGGTGAATGTTGGTGGAAGCCATTTTCAAATCTCTCCAGAGATGCTCAATTGGCTTTAAAGGAAACCTACCACTTGAAGTGGCAGGTTTCCGATGGCAATACCGGGCACCAGCTCAGGGTGAGCTGGTGCCGGAGCTTATTTTAGTTAGTGTTTTAAACCGCGGTATCGCAGTTCAAAACACTTTTTAAACTTTATAGCCGGCGCAGGCAGGTACGCGCTCGGCGCTTACCGTGCACGCGGCTCTCATTCACTTCCTATGTAGCCGCGCGCTCGGCGCTTACCGTGCGCGCGGCTACATAGGAAGTGAACCTGCCTGCGCCGGCTATAAAGTTTAAAAAGTGTTTTAAACCGCGGTTTAAAACACTAACTAAAATAAGCTCCGGCACCAGCTCACCCTGAGCTGGTGCCCGGTATTGCCATCGGAAACCTGCCACTTCAAGTGGTAGGTTTCCTTTAAGTTGGGGCTCTGGCTGGGCCAGTCAGAAATTGTCACAGAGTTGTTCTGAAGCCACTGCTTTGTAATTTTGGCTGTATACTTCGTGTCATCGTCTTGTTGTAAGCTGAACCTTCAGCCCAGTCTGAGGTCCAGAGCACTTTGGAAGAGGTTTTCATCCAGGATATCTCTGTACTTGGCCACATTCATCTTTACTTTAACTGCAACCAGTCGTCCTGTCCCTGCAGCTGAAAAATGCCCACATAGCATGATGCTGCTACCACCATGTTTCACTGTTAAAATTGTATTTGACAGGTGATGAGCAGTGCCTGGTTTTCTCCACATATACCGCTTGGAATTAACACCAAATTGTTCAATATTTGTTTCATCAGATCAGAGAATTCTATTTCTATGGTCCTTCATGTGTTTTTTACAAACTGTATGCAGCTTTCATATGTCTTGCACTGAGGAGAGGCTTCCATCAGAACACTCTGCCATAAAGCCCGACTGGTGGAGGGCTGCAGAGATAGTTGACATTGTAGAACTTTCTCGCATCTGCCTACTGCATCTATGGAGCTTAGCCACTGTGATCTTGTTTTTTTTTACCTCTTTTACCAAGGCTCTTCTCCAACAACTACTAAGTTGAACTGGACAGCCAGGTCAAGGAAGAGTTGTGGTAGTCCCAAACATCTTCCATTTAAGGATTAGGGAGGCCACTCTGCTTTTCGGAATCTTGAGTGCTGCAGAAATCATTTCTACCCTTGGCCAGATGCGTGCCTTGCCACCATTCTGTCTCTGAGGATTTCTTTAGACGTCATGATTCTCATATGCTGTGACATGCACTGTGAGCTGTGAGGTTTTATATAGACAGGTGTGTCTTCCCTAATCAATTCCAATGAAGGAGTAGAATCATCTCAAGTAGGATCAGAAGGATATGGAGAGCATGTTAATTATGAGTATCACAGCAAAGGGGCTGAATACTTATGGCCATGTGATTTTTCAGGTTTTCTTGTTTAATTCCCTCCATGAAGATGTTGGTGGAAAGAAGGTTCAGGCACAATTCAAAATGGCTGATCATTTATTTCTATAAGCCATTCCATGATTTCTAAGGCAGGTTTCTTGTTTTATTCCCTTTGAACAATGAAAACACATGCCCACTCAGTCAATCAGGTAAAATGTATTGGTTCCTCAAGGTCAAAACAAAAAAGACTGAAAAGCAAGCAGATTTCTACAGTTATAAAACATGCACCTAATAGTATTTTGTTTGAATTTTATTATTAAAAAAAAAGCTACAGATTTTCTGCACATTGCAGGTCAGTTTCTTCTACAAAGTCATGTCATGCGGATTGCTACTTTTCGTGTCAAAAATGATAGCCACTTGGACACATGGACATAGCAGAATCAAATTTGTGCGGAATTTTCACTGTAAATGCGGATCATCTGAATGCATCTTAATTGTTAACATGGTCTAGAGATGCTGCAAGCAATCTGTCAGAAGTAGCAATGATGGATACCCTTAAAAATAACATTAATTGCCAAAAATTGTTTACCTCCTTTCTTAGCGCAGTCAGAGTGAAAAGGTATGACTTCTCTTAAAGTTTATCAGAAGACCTTTAAAATGAATGATTTTTACAATAGCTGACTGACAAAAACAATTAGCAGTCAGATAAGTTTCATTGCCTGGCAGACATTTGTTAAGTCGTCTATTGTTTAAGTGACTGATGTTAATTAAATGTGTGAATAGGATCTACGGCTGCTGCGTTGTGTGATAGAAGAACATTTCTTTGCTTTTAAGTCTTTTAAAGCTTTTCTTTTTTAACACTGTACCTGTTGAATGATAAACTGCGTGAGTTAATTTTTATGTTGTCAGCAACATCATTTGATTTTAAGAATACATAGGCTTATGCTTCAGATTTTGACTCTATTTTCCAGCCTTAAAGGCTAATGGGGCTGATATATTATGACTAGCGATTTGTGCACCTCTCTTAATTACGTGATCCACTGACAACAGACTTGTTTGAATCATTAGGAGGTTCAAACCTCCAATGATTGTGCTTGCACCAGAATTGAAATCTATGCCAGCCAGGGGTGGCATTTTGAAGTCGAGGCATCTTTACTAGAGATGAGCGAGCACTAAAATGCTCGGGTGCCCGTTATTCGAGACGAACTTTTCCAGATGCTCGAGTGCTCGTCTCGAATAAGGAGCCCCATTGAAGTCAATGGGAGACTCGAGCATTTTTCAAAGGGACCATGGTTCGGGAATAAAATGTGTTAATTAACTGAAAAAGAATGTCTTCTGATAAGTTAGCAGATGTATGCAAACATCTGCAATCTATTCTTCACTGTTCCGCGCGTATATTATCTCCCGACAAGTTTGCAGATGTGAAGAACAGTGAAGAATAGAATAAAAACAGTGAACACAGTGAACACAGGATCATTTAAGTGAAAAACACAGTAAAGAACACAGTGAAGAATAGATTGCAGATGTTCGGCACATCTGCTTACTTGTCGGGAGATACGCTGTCCCGGGATCCGCTCCTTTTCTTCCACTGAAGTCTCCCCGATCTCTCTGTCTCTCTGCCCTTCCCGATGTCTCTGTGCCGCTACCCCAATGTCTCAGTGCGTGCCGCTGCTCCGGTGCCTCCGTGCGTGCCGCTGCCCCGGTGCCTCCGTGCGTGCCGCTGCCCCAGTGTCTCCATGCCTGCCGCTGCCCCAGTGTCTCCGTGCCTGCTGCTGCCCGATGTCTCCGTGCCTGCCGCTGCCCGATGTCTCCGTGCCTGCTGCTGCCCGATGTCTCCGTGCCTGCTGCTGCCCGATGTCTCCGTGCCTGCCGCTGCCCGATGTCTCCGTGCCTGCCGCTGCCCGAAGTCTCCGTGCCTGCCGCTGCCCAGGTGTCTCTGTGCTGCTCCCCGGTGTCTCTGTGCTGCTCCCCGGTGTCTCTGTGCTGCTCCCCGGTGTCTCTGTGCTGCTCCCTGGTGTCTCTGTCCTGCTCACCGTGTTCTTCAATGTGTTCTTCACATGCTATTTTGTTCGCACCGTTCCGCGCGTATCTCCCGACAAGTAAGCAGATGTGCCGAACATCTGTAATCTATTCTTCTGTGCTTTTCACTGTGTTTTTCACTTAAATGATCCTGTGTTCACTGTTTTTATTCTATTCTTCATTGTTCTTCACTGTGTTTTTTAAATTAAATGCTCGATCTCGAGCAGGGGAAATACTCGTCCGAGCAACGAGCCGTTTCGAGTACCTTAATACTCGAACGAGAATCAAGCTCGGACGAGTATACTCGCTCATCTCTAATCTTTACTTTTTGTCAGATACCTTTTCCATTCTGTGATGTCCCTATTATGAAGCATAGTGTACAATCCACCTCAATCCATGTTTGCCCCACCAGATTGTTGATGGACCTTGTGATGAGCCAACTTGTTGACTCTGATATGTTGCTTCTTGGCTTTGTAATGGATGGAAACACTTCATTTAGAATTCCAAATTTCATAGACTCATGGATGATTGCAAATTTGGTGATTTCCTTTGCCAGAAGATCACTATCGATGAGCTGGATGATGTAGTTTCTCTTTTGATCTGAACCAGTGACCTTTCGCTTGGTAATCCACCTAATGACACATTGAGCAATAAGGGAATGAGAAAACAGATTGTAATTTGTACTTTACAAGAAGGAAAAGATTGTTCCACTGACAAAAATCTGCAAAACTAATCATATGCTGAATAGTTGCAAGTTAAATGTATGAATGAGATATCCAAGATGATGCCCTTTAAAATTATGTCAGTCTCATGTTCAAAGCTGTAGTGAATGGCAACATATGGAACCTGCTAGTCAAAGGTTCAAAGCATTATTAGCCTTTATGTTTATCAGAGCAAACACTCAGGTGGGTAACCAAATCACTGAAAGGGAAATCCAGCCACAATTAAGCTTTATAGTTAGCCAATGAGATGATTCAGAAGCAGCTGAGCATGGCACTCGAGGTTTTGCAGGAAATATGGCACAAAAGTTCTGTAGGGTGTCATAATGCTTAAGCCCCCATACTCAAAAGATGACAATTGGCTGAATTCATCCTTATCTCCCTAGATACCTGCCTTCAGGCATAGTCAGGGGAAGTTAAATGTTCCTCTAGATGGAAAATGGTTGTCCAAACCCACAGAATTCCACAGATTTAGCCACTTTTTATCTAATGTGCATGAGTAGTCTTACATTTATACAGATAAAAAAGGTCAGTGCTCAACTCTTCTAAGTCACAATTCACATTCAGTAGGTAATCTCACCACCTTCCCTTCAGTTAGAAATTGAGGATCTCCTAGGTTTCTCCTGCCTTTTCTTCGTTCTCCTGAAAACTGGATTCCAATGCACCCCTGAACCACTCCCGTGTCCGTGGTGCATTCTTGTTCCTGTGCCAGAAGATAAACGAACAAATAGTGCAGAATCCCAAGGTTCAAGAAGGATATTTTATTGTATATACTCACAAAGTGGAGTTAAAAAGCGTGCATGTAACAGTGTAAAAAACGCCAAACACCTTGCCCTTACATTATATTCTTAATTGACAATGTTTTCTTCTGTATTCTGTCTTTCAATGAATCTTGATCCGTGTGCTTTCTGGTCTGTCACAAGTCTGTTGACTTGGACTGGAACTTCTCCTCTAAAACGGAGATAAAATAGAACATTTTTCTTTTTGTAATGGAAATATGTTACTTGAAAAAAACGGGAGTCTATTTACAAATATAAATCTGTATAGATTTGAAATCTGTGGGTTTTGTTAAAATATTAGGAAATCTATGGAAACAGAAATTTGCTTACCATTTAAAAAATATATACAAAGGCTACAAGGCATGAAATGAAATGCGACAAGGCTGAAATACACCTGAAATAGTCTTTTATTCCCTTGGATCTTCTATAAGACTGTCATGGGATTCCCCGAATCCATTAAGAACCACAAAATCACTGTCAGGTTGGAATATGTTTGTAGTTCATTAAAAAAAAACCACCAAAAACACAAAACATTTACCCAAATGAGAAAGAAAGAAGAGCACATGGGGACTTTGCAGCACAAGAAGTAAATGTAACGTAACTCATTAAAATTGATTCACTTCTCCTTCAAGCTCAGAAACAAAGTAACTATTGGACTTGATTTTATTCCCAAATGTGGAAAAAAAATTTGCATTAACATAGCTAACAAACACAGTTTGGTGCTGTTCATTGTATGAAGACTGATAGAAAATGGCACGTATGCACAGCACTTCGCCTCTGTGCTCATTCCAAATCTCTGGGGTCACATATTATATTAATAACAGCAAATTATAACTAACATTTAAATCTATTACTTATGTAATGTAGGTGCTTGAAATATGGACTTTAAATGGAAAAAAGTTTTAGGAAGTTTTTATATATTACTTTTTTAAGATGATCTACATATTTGCTACAATGTATTTATCAAATTAGATAATTATCTTAGGGCCCCAGTCACACAAACAATTTGCGGCCTCCATACACGTCTATGGTACTCAGTCGCGGTGGAAATAACCCTGAAATACAATGTAGATCCAGATCAGAAACAAGATACATAACAGCAACATATAAGACATGTAAATTATCACCAGGTCCTGCTACTTGGGAAAAAACAATTCCTGCAGCAGTATCTGGGATGGGGGGCCTGGGGGATGTATCCAGGAATTTGATTAAGTCTTCTTAATGTAAGATAAACATAGAGACCTCATTATTGTAAAATTCTAATTCTATATAAGTAGAGAAAGACCAAGTTTTTACAATTGTTGTAGCCCTCTCCTCAGTTTCCTTCCTTTTATGTTCTTGTTTTTTTAAAAAAATTTCATTTCATTACAGAGATCAGTCTATTAGAGGAAAATACCAACAGCACAAGCCAGGGCAAACTGTGCACAGGAGACCTGGCCAAGTCCAGGTTACAAGTCAAATAGCATTTAAAACCTGTTTGATTTATAATATTCATCAGCGTTTTTAAAAATGCTATCGGCAAGACGGGAGCGGGAGGGGAGAAGAAAAAACCTTTTCCAGTAAATCGATGTATTTTGCTATAATTTTATTAGGAATATAAAAGAAGCCTTGCGAAAAGTGCTTAGAGCGCAAAAAAAAAGAAGTCGAGCGGTGGAAACATTAGTCAGTCTGTATTAGGAATCCCATCCTCACAGTTTTATTGTTACTGTCAGGATGTGAAAGGCAGTGCTTAGAACAAAATAATACATAATGTATTACACCGGCCTAAACATCAGCAGTCATTTTTATTCTAAAATGTAAAAGCTCAAAAAGGGAGGGATGGAAACCAATCGACGGCATTTACAGAAGCCATAAGAGCAAAGAAGCCCAGGACAGAGGGAGACGTACAAATTACCAAGAGGAAAGGAAAGCAGTTTTCTGACTTAATGGCACACGGGTGTCTTTATTTAAGAGATTATATTGCAGGACCCAGCATAAAATTTTATTGATGTAAAAACATACATTGTTCCTTAATACTTTCCTAATTTCCGAGATGTGCACTATTAGAATAATTGTCTTATTAGGAGAAGCACCATTTATCTAATGTTGTGGGACAATGATTTGCTCATATGCAAAAGAACTAAGTAAAACATGGTATTACTGTTAATTACAGAATGGGTAGAAGATGCATTAAGCTCATGACTGAAAAGTGCCTTGCTCATTAGATACAGCATCTTAGATGGCATGGAAGTCGCTAATTAAGAAAACTTTCATGGGCTGGGGGAAGGGAGCCCCGGAGTCCTTCCATAAGTAGTAGTAGTGCTGTAGATACTACCCACTACTTTTGCAGGGAATCTACCTACCACGCGTACCTTTTTTACTGTTGTTTTCCATTTTTATATTTCGGCATATTGATTTCTTGGAGCACTGAGGGTGAGGAATATCTTGTTGGTGCGCCTGTTTTCTTCTTTATATACTGCACTGTACACAGTGTTTAATATCTCCCTTTACAAAAAGGTGTAGAAAGATTAATCCTAGAGTTGTATTGCTGTAGTGTTGGTTTTAAAGAGGTTTTATAGATCTAGACAAACCTGGTTGTTGGTTTCCAAAAACAGTGCCAAGCATGTCCTCTCCCCTAGCTCACTATTGGGAGAGATGTAACATCTGTCTACACCAGAATTCTGTAGTAATTGCACCTAAAATTGCCTGCACCACTTTTAATCAGCGTTTCAGACCATTTACCAGCAGTTTTCTAGAAGTTTTCGAAAAAAGGGGTATGATCTCAGGGAAGGCGCATAGCTGTGCTCCAAAATTCGGTGACAACTAATAGCTGGTCTAAGGTAGATTCCACAGTCGTAAACTGCTTCAGATAAATCATCCAGCATGATATATCTGGAACAGCATACGGTAACTTGCGCACATACGCAGCAGCAAATGTGTCAAAAGCGGCAACCTGGGTGGAGACGGGTTAGCGCTCCTCACCCCATAGGGAGCTGAGTGGCTTGCAGCAAAGCTGCGCAGAAATGGGGCAGATTTACTTACCCAGTCCTGCTTGATCCCCGATCCGGAATGTCCGCCCGAATGCACACCTGCCGCGATTCAAGAAGATTGTGCACCCAATTTCATGCCTGAGTTGCTTCCCCAATCAGGTCCGCCGGAGTTCACCTTCTTCTTCCTGGTGCATGTAAGTGCTTGGCTTGCAACACAAATTTAAATGTTAAATCCCGCGCTTAGTCCAAATCTGCTTGTCTTGTGAAAGACAGAAATCTGATCGTGTGCGACACAATCCCCGAAAAGTCGGGAAAGCCGTGGGACCATTAGAAAAGAAGCCCCAATGTGGGGCATTTCTCAATATCGGTGCAGGGTCCATAATATTAGAATATAACATTTTATTCTGGACCAGGGTATACGTTTTAATAAAAGTGTCATCGTCATTGATATGTAGACTAAAGCTTAGTCCTTCTCTACTCCTGAACATGTGGGATAACAAAGGTTACCTTCAGCAGCTCTTAGATTCAATGAAATTTTACCCCGACAGAAACAAATCCTGATCTTTTCTTGTAATATAAGATTGTGATGAACAGTTGAAGTCCGAGTTTTGACTGGGAAGGTAAATATTCCCATGATGTTCTTAAATAGGCTCATTAACATAGTAGGGATAATTACACAGTGAACATGTCGCCAATAACTTCATGCATATGTGCAATGAGCTTCATCAAATATGTATAAGCTCATTATAATCTTACAGGTATTATTTTTAACCTTCACTGAAAGAGGCAATGTTTTCTAAAGCGCAAAACTCTTTTCTAGATATGAATAAATTTGCCAGTAAACAGGGAACAAATTTGAAAAATTTCTACTAATCAAAGAGGATAGGAAAAAAAATTGCAGTCACAGATTTGCGTTAATTCATTTTGAGCGGCTGGCAGACAACCTAACATGTCCGCTTGCTGAACAAGTCAATTATATCACGCTCCTTCTTCCTGATGAGACGAAAATTACCACAGCAGCGCCACTACCAGATATCATACGTGGACTAGGTGTGTTCTTTAGATTAATCAATGAACTTCTAATATGGGAATGCACTAGGATACACCTAGTTCATTTTTATATCGTGTTTTGCTTCACTCAAAATTTTCGTATACAGTAGGTAGGGAAAGTATTCACACCCCTTTATATTGTTCACTCTTTGTTTCATTGCAGCCAATTGGTAAGATCAAAAAAGTTTTTTTTTGCTCCTTAATGTACACTATGCACCCCATCTTGGCAGAAAAAAAAATCTGAATTGTAGATATTTTTGCTAATTTATTAAGCAAGAAAAACTGAAATATGACATGGTCATAAGTATTCAGCCCCTTTGCTCAGTATTGAGTAGAAGAACCTTTTGAGTTGGTGCAGCCATGAGTCTTCTTGGGGATGTTGAACAAGTTTTTCACACCTGAATGGATCCTCTGCCATTTTTCCTTGTAGATCCTCTCCTGTTCACTCAGGTTGGATGGTGAACGTTGGTGGAAGCCATTTTTAAGTCTCTCCAGAGATCCTCAATTGGCTTTAAGTTGGGTCTCAGGCTGGGCCAGTCAGAAATTGTCACAGAGTTGTTCTGAAGCCCCTGCTTTGTTATTTTAGCTGTATACTTCGTGTCATCGTCTTGTTGTAAGCTGAACCTTCAGCCCAGTCTGAGGTCCAGAGCACTTTGGAAGAGGTTTTCATCCAGGATATCTCTGTACTTAGTCCCATTCATCTTTCCTTCAATTGCAACTAGTTGTTCTGTCCCTGCAGCTGGAAAAGACCCCCATAGCATGTTGCTGCCATCATGTTTCACTGTTGGGATTGTATATGGCATTTGATGAGCAGTGCCTATTTTTTTCCACACATAACGGTTTTATCAGATCAGAGAATCTTATTTCTTATAGTCTGGGAGTCCTTCATGGGTTTTTTTGCAAACTTTTGCAAGCTTTTATATATCTTGCACTGAGAAGAGGATCCCATCAAGACACTCTTCCATAAAGCCCCAACTAGTAGAGGGCTGCAGTGATAGTTGACTTTGTCTAACTTTCTCCCATCTCCTTACTGCATCTCTGGAGCTCAGCCACAGTGATTTGGGGTTTTTTCTTTATCATTCTCACCAAAGCTCTTTTCCCTCAAGTGCTTAGTTTGGCTGGATGGCCAGGTTGAGGAACACTTGTGGTCATCCCAAACTTTATCCACTGTGCTCATAGGTACCTTGAGTGCTGCAGAAATTCTTTTGTAACTTTGCTAAGATATTTGCCTTGTCACAGTTGTGTCTCTGAGCTCCTTGTGCGGTTCCTTTCACCTCATAATTCTCATATTCTCTGACATGTACTGAGAGCTGTGAGGGGAAATTTATCATGCACCGTAACTCGTGCACAGGCGCATGATAAAGGCCACGCCCCCTGTTGAGGCAGATACTTCAAGAGACACAGGCCAGCGGCTGAACCTCTCTTTCTCCTCTCCATGTCCACACGTCATGGATATGGCGTAACCACAAAAATAATCTCAAATTTTCTCAGTTTCCTCCTCACAAAAAACTTGCAAAACTTGCACCGATAATGGTCCTTGATGTACGCATTTCCAGTTTGGAAAACCCTAAACCTGCTGTCTCTGCATCTTCTTAAAGATGTGGAAATCCCTTTATCAACTCCATGGTACCAAACTACTACATTTTAAAAAATGGAGGGTGATCCACCAAAAATAAAACATATCCTTTAGTGTTGTGCATCCTACAACACCCTACGCGTTTGGAACCGTTTATAGGTCATGCTTTTTAGTCATGACTAAGAGCCATGTACAGGGCTTAAAACACGTACAGTTGTAGGATATACATCTGTTTTTAATATGCCAAAAAAAGGATACGTTTTGACCCTTTGAAATGAGTGCTGGATCAGCCTCTTTTTTTTTTTTGACAGTAGTTTATATGTTTGGGAACATGCTTGAGAAATTCTTCATGCTATCTCCTCTCATTTTTTGTGGTGCTACAGACAGACAGTGGGCACATTTATTTACCCGTCCCGTTGACGCCGCCGATCCGGAATGTCCGTCGAGGATTTGAAGCTGCCGCAATTCACTAAGATCATGCGTCTAATTTCCTGCATGTGTCGCTTCCCCACTCAGGTCCGCCAGAGTTCACCATCTTCTTCCCGCTGCATGTGAGGTTGTGTCTTGTGACACAATTTTGAAAGTTAAATTCCGCAGTTTGTCCGAATCAATGGGATTGTCTGACGGCCCACCCCCTGATTTGTGTCGCCTGAAAGCCAGTGTTGATGCGCCACAATCCGATTGCGTGCACCAAAAACGCCTGTGCAATTCAGGGCAAATCTGAAAAATTCAGGAAACTCGACAGAAAGGCGTCCGACGGACCCTTAGTAAGTGTGCCCCATTGTCTTCTTTCGATGCGCTGTTTCCATAGAATAAACTTTCTATATAATTTATAGCATTGTGAAAACCTTATGTGATAAGTGGAATAATTTAAACGTGACAATGGATTACAAAGACAGGTTAAAAACCAGATTAACAGGTGGAAAGGTTTCAAAGCATTGTTTGAAAATTATTTAAAATTTGCTTTGTTGAAGCTTTACCAAATTTTTATGAAAGAGCTTGTCCACTCCTTTACATAAGTTGCCCATATGCCTTTACTGCCTTGTAAATAACCTAACTTAAGTGATTCAGCAGTCCTGTTTTTACTTATGTACTGTGTGCAGTCCCTCCATGCTTCTTTCTTTACATCTCTGAGCTCTTTTGAATAGGAGGAGCTGCACCAGTTATAACTGAAGCTGCTTCCTCCCCTGCTTTTTCCCAGTCTCTCTAAGTGTACATGGATTGTGAGAAGAGAGACACAGAGGGTGTCATCACATGGACGACAGAGATCATGTATGCAGAGGATGAGTACAGGAAAAGGCTGCAGCTTTTAAAAGAGGCATGTCTAATAGAGGATATTTATTGATTAGTTGCCAACTCCTTTAATATTCAATTAAGTTCCAAATCTATTTGTTTCAAACTAATGTTGCTTTAATTGCCTTGGAAAAATATATATCATTTCCTCTAAAAAAGTTTTATTTTTATAATAAAAAATTCACAATAACTGAAACTAAAAATCTAAAATCAATTGATAGTAGTTCAGGCACTCGGTTTCTAAAAGGTTCGCCATCACTGGCCTACTCATTGTGTCATTGATTTCTTGTAGATTTTTTTATACAAACCTTTATTTATTGACCTCACCTTCCAAGATTAGTTGGAATTTTTTGAGTAACTACATCAATATACAGGAAAATTTGTAATTTTGAATAAATCTGTGTTATTTACTGTCAGTGACAGTAGGTTTCATATATCTTGTACATAAAACATTCAGTCTTGTTAACGTATTACATACTGTAGCTGTTTGGGTGATTTTCACAGTATCCAGGGTTTTCTCCAGGTTTCAGTAGGCCCCTGGACAGTGGCGTTAACTTGGAGAGGCAGGGTCTTGTCATGGGTCTCTGGAAAAGATCTCCATGCTCCATGTCTCATCAAACTGTACCACCACCAAAACCGGGTGGTCATAATGAGGGTCCAGTGGCCCCTCATAAAAGGGGGGGTTACTGTAGTATCTGTGCCAGATACTGTAGTATCTGTACCAAGATCATCCTCTCTCCGCAGAATGCAGTTAAGAAGTCGTTTATGTCTGTCTGTGTTTGTGTTTCCAGTGTGTGAACTGTGGTCTAGTCTTTTGTTTATTCAGCCACAACTGGCTCCCTCTTCCTTAGTCCTGTCCAGCAAGGGTTACAGGTATGATGGACAGCTCCTCTACTCTGCTGCAGGCGGTGTGTCCAGGAGTTCGCTTATATACCTGCCAACTCCCATTAGACCTTGCTGGTTACAGGTTACACTTTAGCTCGGTTTCCCTCCCTGTGTTGTATTGCTTATTTCTCCTGTATTCTGGTTATCAATCTCAACTATTGCACCCTTGACGATCCCTTTCTGGACTCTGTATTGTACCTGCTTTCTTGTTGTGATTCAGGCCACTCACTATTCTTCTGCGTTATTTGTTTGTTTGTCTTGTTCTGTGTCTGCACAGTGGCTTAGGGAGGGATTGTCCTTGTGGTTGTCCCATGCCACCTTTAGGGCACCTGGGGCGAGTAGGTAGGTGACAGCCTTGTGGGGCTCAGCTTAGGGCTCACTGTCCTGCCTGTCAATATACTCCCTCTTGGCAACCTCCTAATAGTGTGTGAGGACTCTCTAAGCAGACACTTCATGATTCCTCTGTTCAATAAGATGCTGACAATGTGCTTAGATTATCAGGGTTTATCTACACTTTTATTTATCTTCTGAACATTCTACTGGTATCTGACACATAAAAAAGAGAGATGAGGCAGATCAGAAATGGGAGATGATAAATCCATGAGATGGATATAAAATACGATGACATTCTCTGGTCTGCTAAGTCAGCTATAACACACACAGTCAGCTTTGCTATATGCCTGCCTCACAGGTAAATACCTTATGTGTCTGTAGCTTGTAGACTAAGTCTCTGCACAATGCTTGTTGCTAGGAAGTGCCTGTGTCTGAGCTGGTCTTGTAATTCAGGGAGGGTGGACAGGAGGCAGAGAGCACTGCAGTTTGCAGACAAGAGAAGCTTTTCTTGAGAAGAATCTGACCATAGTCAGAAGATTTACGGTCAAATACAAGGACAGCCAAATTGTAAACACCAGGACTGATAGAGACAGGTTGGAATTATATATGTGAAATGCTGTTTTTTTTTTAATAATAGTGAATAAGAGATTATGTTATTTTGTTACCCTGAGTATATTTAAGAATCGTGTCTTCATAGGGATGCCCCTTAAAAAAATTATGTAGTGATAAATTGTAATTAATCAGGACAGCTATTTTTAGAGAAAATTTTTATTTTTGTGTGGAAATGAAGAAGAAAAACTTGAGAGGCCAGCGTAAATGTCCTTTCACGTCCCATCACTTTGAAGTATTTTAGATATTAATAACATGTAGGGATTTCATCAGACATTTCCAATCCTATAGCCCACATCTAATTTTTATGTTGAGTATAAAATAGGTTTAATTATCAGTATCAAAATGTTAATGTGTTATAAAGAGAATTAGGAGATGACATTCTGGCAAATATTTTATGAATTAAGTATGAGATAAATATTTTTTTCATTATACCACACAGGGTTATTGTCAGCACGTTGCTCTCTTCCAATGTTCTTAAAATTAAGTCTCCAAATGGAACAAGATTTTACTACAAATAAAAAAATGTCTACCTACGAGGGAGGTTCAATAAGTGCCCATGTTAGAAATTAAGACACCATTTTTTTATTTTTCAACTTAGTCCCCTTTTAGAAAGATACACTTCACCCAACGTTTCTGCTATTTTTTTTAACCCCTCCAAAAATAGGATTTGTCGAACTCTCCAAAATATGCCTTTTTTTCCTGCCAGCCATTTCTTCATGTTAGGGAACAAGAAAAAGTCACAAGGAACCAGATCGGGTGAATTTGGGGGGTACGGCAGCAATTCATAACGCAATTCATCTCAGTTTAGCGGCGACAACTCCGGATGAAATGCGTTATCATGTTGAAACAGCACCTTCTTTTTCTCCAAATACGGCTGTGTCTCCTTCAATTTTTTTCGAAGTGGTCCAATAACTCACTGTAGTTTTGTCCAGTGATCTTTCTTACTTTATCTAAAAAATACATGAGGATGACGCCGTTCGCATCCCAAAAAATCGTTGCCATGACCTTTCCGGCCGATGGGACCGTCTTCGCGTTCTTTGAGAAAAAAGATAGTCCCAGCCTGGGTGTAGCATTTGTTTGTGGGAAAGCACCTTTGGCTCTTATCATCCTCACTCCTTCCATTCTAATTTGCTTTTCATGAGGAAATTATCTTCTGTATTCTATCTTGCTAGTAAGTAAGACAGAAGCAGAATAAATAGAAGCCTAAAAAAAGGAAAATCTTACATTTAGTGTAAGGTATCATTATTTTTTTCATAGTATATAAGTCCATAAAGTCCAAGCTTTAAGAATTAAACAAATGTTTTTCCCCATAACCTGTGATATTTTTGACATAGAGTCTGCCATAACAACCTCCTGCGGCAGAGAGTTACACAGTCTCACTGCTTTTATAGTAAAGAACCTTTGTCTATGGCCTCTCCTCTAGGCCAAGGTATAAGGTAAGATCCCTGTATTGTCCATGCATGTGTTTATTCATTGTAATGAGGTCTCCCCTCATCAGTCTTTTTTCTAAACTGAATAACCCCAAATTTTGTAAACTGTCAGTGTATTCTAGTCCCCTATTCCCCTAATATTCTCGGTTGCTCTCCTCTGCTACCATCCCAGTTCTACTATGTCCTTTTTATATACTGGAGCCCAAAACTGTACACAATATTCCACGTGTGGTCTGACTAGTGATTTGTACAAGGGCAAAACTATGTCTTTATCATGAGAATCTATTCCTCTCTTTATATATATACCATCATTTTATTTGCTTTAGCAGAAGCTGCCTGGCTCTGGTCACGAAAATTACGTTTACCATCCACCAATAACCCTATTTTAGCTGCAGTTTTATCAAGTAATTGACTGTTTAGAAAGCATTATTGTACTTTTTGTTTCAATGGACCAAGTGCTTTACAACTTTACATTTATCTACATTGAATCTCATCAACCATATCTCCGCCCATCCTTCCAGCTTCCACAAATCCCTCTGTAATGCTATACTATCAGCATCAGTATTAATTACTTTACACAGCTTAGTATCAAGGCCATTAATAAATATTAAAAAGAAGGGGGCCCAATACTGACCCCCTGTAGCACTCTACTGGTAACGTCAACACAATCTGAGAAGGTGACATTTATGACAACTAGAGATGAGCGAGTATACTCGTCCGAGCTTGATGCTCGTTCGAGTATTAAGGTACTCGAAACGGCTCGTTGCTCGGACGAGTATTTCCCCTGCTCGAGATCGAGCATTTAATTAAAAAAACACAGTGAAGAACAATGAAGAATAGAATAAAAACAGTGAACACAGTGAACACAGGATCATTTAAGTGAAAAACACAGTAAAGAACACAGTGAAGAATAGATTACAGATGTTCGGCACATCTGCTTACTTGTCGGGAGATACGCGCGGAACGGTGCAAACAAAATAGTATGTGAAGAACACATTGAAGAACACGGTGAGCAGGACAGAGACACCAGGGAGCAGCACAGAGACACCGGGGAGCAGCACAGAGACATCGGGCAGCGGCACGGAGCGGCACGGAGACATAGGGGCACGGAGACATAGGGGCACGGAGACATAGGGGCACGGAGACATCGGGGCACGGAGACATCGGGGCACGGAGACATCGGGGCACGGAGACATCGGGGCACGGTGACATCGGGGCACGGTGACATCGGGGCACGGAGACATCGGGGCACGGTGACATCGGGGCACGTAGACATCTGGGCAAGGAGACATAGGGGCACGGAGACATCGGGGCACGGAGACATCGGGGCACGGAGACATCGGGGCACGGTGACATCGGGGCACAGTGACATCGGGGCACGGAGACATCGGGGCACGGTGACATCGGGGCACGGAGACATCGGGGCACGGAGACATCGGGGCACGGTGACATCGGGGCACGGTGACATCGGGGCACGGTGACATCGGGGCACGGTGACATCGGGGCACGGTGACATCGGGCAGCGGCACGGAGACATCGGGCAGCGGCACGGAGACATCGGGGAGACTTCAGTGGAAGAAGAGCAGCGGATCCCGGGACAGCGTATCTCCCGACAAGTAAGCAGATGTGCCAAACATCTGTAATCTATTCTTCACTGTGTTTTTCACTTAAATGATCCTGTGGTCACTGTTTTTATTCTATTCTTCACTGTTCTTCACATCTGCTAACTTGTCGGGAGATAATATACGCGCGGAACAGTGAAGAATAGATTGCAGATGTTTGCATACATCTGCTAACTTATCAGAAGACATTCTTTTTCAATTAATTAACACATTTTATTCCCGAACCATGGTCCCTTTGAAAAATGCTCGGGTCTCCCATTGACTTCAATGGGGCTCGTTATTCGAGACGAGCACTCGAGCATCAGGAAAAGTTCGTCTCGAATAACGAGCACCCGAGCATTTTAGTGCTCGCTCATCTCTAATGACAACCCTTTGTTTTCTATTACTAATCCTATTACTTACCCAAATACACAGATTTTGTCCTAGTCTCAGCATTCTCATTTTCTGTACAAACCATCTATGCCACACTTTATCAAATGCCTTGGAAAAGTCCAGATATACAACATCAACAGCGTCCCCCAGGTCCAGTCTGGAACTTACCTCCTTATAGAACCCAATCTGATTAGTCTGACAGGACAGAACCCTCATAAACCCATGTCAATGCTGCATAATAAGGTTATTTACAGTAAGATAGTTCAGGATAGCATCTCTAATAAACCCAAACCCCTCAAATATTTTCCCCACCACAGAAGTTAGACTCACAGGTCTGTAGTTTCCAGGATCACTTTTTGATCCTTTTTTGTATATTGGCACCACATTTGCTATGCGCCAGTCCTGTGGAATAGAACACCTTATCTTTCTTGCTTATTGCTCACCTTACAGTACTAGTTAACCACATTGGCTTTTCCTTGTTTCTCTTATGCTTTTTCCCATATGCTATATGTTTCTCAAAGGCCTTTTTTTAGAATATTTGTGAAATGTCCAATTTTTTGGGGTGCTTTTGTTTTTGAGAACATTGCACCAGTTTATGCCTATAATGTCCTCCCTTAGCTGCTGAAAATTTACCCTCCTGAAGTTTAGAGTGTTTGTTGCCCTTCTACTAACTATCTTAGCAAAGCATAATATAAAATCAATGATATGTGGTCACTGTTACGCAGGTTCCCCCCAACCTGTACAGTAATTTTGATACCTTGTCAGGTCTGTTGGTTAGGATAAGGTCCAGCAGTGCCCCCCCCCCCCCCTCTTAATGGCCCCAGGACTAGTTGTGTCAGGTAATTGTCTTTTGTTGATAAGTACTTCATCATCCATTTGACTTATGTGCCCTATTTTCTTCTGGATTCATTGGAGAAACTCCTATTGATAACTTAAGGAATATTTTTGTATCTTCGATTCGATTATGCAGCATTATTCAATACTTATTCTTGTTGTTTATTATGTTAAATTTATATTTAAAATTATATATTAAATTTATAGTTTTTTTATTTTAAATTGTGTTTATTAAAAAACATTATATTTATGTCCTGTTATTTTAAATATATCAATACATTTTATTTTTGGGGAAAAATATCTTACAGTTACCACTTCTTTTATTTCTCCAGGACTTCAGTATCATACAACGGTCGTGTGGAACGCTGTTCTTGTTCCCCGCTGGCATTTGTCACTTAAACTCTACTGTCTCAACTGGAGACAACATGTGTCTAGACTGGTCTACTTAATAAAAATTATGTTTCAAAAGTTTGGATGAGACACGTGTATACAAAATTTGACAGGATCTTTGAAGCAGAAGTGTTTAACAGAGAGTAACCGCACATAGCCACAACGTGCTTCTCTAGGTTTTGAAGATAATCCCCTTATGTTAATCTCCTTTTTGTACATTTAATGTTGGAGTCTCCCAAGCCCCTATATATTGCCTAAATTGTTCTCTAATGAAGATGATAGCTATAAACTAAAGTAGAATTGTGGTCTCAGACAGTGAGTCCCACTGTGCCAATCACATTTACAATAAGCAATATTGGGTATAATATTCGCAAGCCATTTCCATTAGACGGCTATCCTTTTTGACTAACCAATAGCAAGCATGGAGTGTCAGATAGGTCAAATTAAAAATAAATGTGACAGACCCTCCTTCAATGGCAGCAAACTGTCAAGAAGCCCCTATGGACATAAGTTTGTCATCAAGTCATAATTACCTTTGCATATTCAACAGTGACCCCCCCCAGTGATACCTTTCAGATGTCTTTATAAATGTTTCACTGATGCATCTATCCCTGGTATACCTATGGTTCAAGTACCCTAGTGGGTCTCAAAATACAGAAGAAAAAATGTAAAAAAATAAATAAAATAAATTATCTAATAATTTCCTGAAAGTTCAAATCACCCCCCTTTCCTTAGAACTGCTATAAAAATAAATAAACAAATAAAATCATAAATAGGTTAGGTATCGACGTGTTCCAAAATGTCTGATCTATCAAAATGTAAAAAAGTTTATTCCTGGTGCTAAACGCCGTAATGGAAAATAGCCCCCAAATTCCAAATAGCTACTTTTTTTTACCATTTTTCAACGCATAAGAATTTTAATAAAAAGTGATCAAAATGTTGTACATTTGTACAGTCCCCTAGATCATTACAATGAAAAGGTCACTTCATCCCCCAAAAAATGACACCTTACACAGCTCTGTAGTATGAAAAAGTTATTGGTCTGAAAATATAGCAAAATGAAGAATTTCTTTTTGTACAAAAGATTTTTTTAATTTAATAAAACATATATAAACGTAGTATCTCCATGATCTTATTGAAGGAAAAAATAAAGCGAAGGCCTCATTTGGAGCACACAGTTATAGACATTAAAATATAGCCTAAAAGAAAATGGTGCATGTGTTGTTTTGTCAATATCACCGCATTTGGATTTTTTTTTGCTGCTTTCTAGTGAATAATGTCACTAGAAAGTACAAGTTGATATGTAGAAAACATGGAAACATGGAAATGTAAAAAGGAGAGAAAAATTTAAAAGTGGGGAGTGAAAAATGGAAATGCTATTGTGTGGATATGTATTCCTAAATTCCTGTCCTGTAGTTGAGGTATTATGCCTCTGATTTGTATGTTTTCTGCCTTTAGCAAATCCTTTGACATCTATTTCTTCCTGATTCTGGTGCTCCATATAATCATACACTAAGTTATCGTGCTTGAAACGTAGTCGTATGTCTTTGCCCTGTTTGCGAATGGCAATAATAATAAGATTATTGAGAGGCATTAGATGAACAAAAAATACCATATAAACCTATTAAATTCAATTATTGCTAATTTAAAATGTGCGCAACGTCTCCTCGGAATGTAAAAAAAATAAAAATCCTTTTGATTTTAAAACATAACAGCTGTTTCGTGTAATTCCTCTGAATAGCTTTAATACTGTCTATTACTTGCTTTACGGAGCAAATGATTAATTCCCAGTAAGGTTAGTAATTATTCCATTATAAAAATGGAGATGTAAGAAGATGAAAACCACAAGAAGGATGAAGCATACCTTAGAGGAGTGGATTGTAGGATAAGTCCCTTGTCGCTTGTAGAACATGTGCATTACTGATCAATGTGGTTAAAACACAAGAGGAAAAAATAACTACTTTCTTCAAGTCCTTCTTCTTTCCAAGACGCAACTGTTTAAGAAAAGTATCAGTCTCATTAAATGGATAAAGGTCATTTATTTCATAGCAAAACTGATAACACAGTATTTCTATCAAATAGTAAGTCAGACTGATGTTCACATTCCATCGACCTTCTAACTAAAGAGTCAATAGGAGTTTCATTTAGGCCAATATATCATTCCTTGAACACCAGTATTTAGGTGTGAAAAAGTCACAATTTGTGGTACAAGAGAAATAGAAAGAGAAATTGCGACTTTTGGTGCTTTTGAAAAGTGTGGGCATGAAGGCCCACAAATAAGGTGGTCCTTTAGGGTTTTGTACAACCAAATTTACCATAACCTGCGCTAGGGTATAACTGAAGTGTAGGCGCATATTTCTATATAACTTCTGTGCCAGAATCATTAAGAGATTGAAAACACAACATACCACAAAGCAGCAATATTAATACATCGGCGCCACAAATTCTAAACTTTACAGGGTACGTATAAGACCTTAATAATGTCACTCATATAGTACTTACCCTGTTAAAGTTCATGGTCTGTCCTTGGTCACGAGACCACTGGCCAGCAGGACTCAGGACTTCCTGTAACATCACAGAAGGTGGGATTAGGGACCAACACTTTTAATACATTGGCCCGATTACGCTTTGCTGTCAGGGCTGTAACTCGGACAGGCAGGGCCCCATAGTAGACTTCTAAATGGGACCCCACCCTCAGAATATATGCAGATTTGTATACTTACACATTTATGTGCTGACAGTTAAGCACTAATGTATACATTTATACAATTACATCTTATACAAGGATCTTATAATCCTTGTAGCTGCTGACCACTTGGAGGAAGTAGACGGCAGGAATTAGAGATCCCTAGTTCTGTCATTCTGCTGTCCCCTTCCTCTGCCCTGACATTTTTATCTGAGCTGCCGATTCATGCTGTGTACTGTGGAAGATGTGCACTGTTATATACATATTATGCTGTACATTGTGCAGCATAATGTGTATATAATGGTGCACATCCTCCATTCTTGTAAGGTCAGGCCCCCTGACACTGAGGGCCCCACAGCAGCTACTACGGCTGCTATTGCTGTAGTTTTCCCCTGCTTGTTGCGTTACACTGTTTGTATAACTGGGGCCTTATTCAACCATTTAATTATTTGCCAATTATTTTCTTATCAAAAAACACAGCGTATCTGACCATTCACAATATAAAAAATGAAACTAACAGAAAATGTGTAAAATAAATAAAAATAATCCTATAGGAAGGTTCCAGTTTGCCTTCTTCTAGCAGTATGTGCTATGGGCATAAATTACCAGCTAGAATTCACTAAAGATGCATTTGTTTGCATAAATTAATAATTGACATGGTGCTTAAACCAGAGTTCTCACCAATCTGAAATATAGCAACCTTTTCAATATAAAGGTCTGGAAATGACAATAGTATATGCCTTACTATTAGAAGCAGACCTTTTTAGGCTATTGACATATGATACTCATAGCAATGAGTGGGTTTTAAGCTTAAAAAAAATATCTCTGCATCAGCAGTTATTAACAATTAGGGAATTCGTCATCACATCAAATGTTAATGAGGCACTAAAACAACTAGTGTGGATTGCTGCAGGCGGAATCAAAACCTATTAAGAAATTACCACTTACATGTCAGAGTACTTACCAAATGGAGTGACCTAGTGATAAAGACAGCGCACTTTGATAGGAGAAATGCAGTTAAAGGCCTAGGACAAAATCTTGTAGATGAGGCAATTCAGTAAGCAGCTAGTGCCAAAAATAAACTGCAACTAAATGTAAAGAGGACTCGCCTGCATTAAAGGAAACCTAATGTGCGGAATCTATTATCAGAAGTAGATCTGATGGTAGATTCCTACTACCTGCGTCCCACCTAATCTGTAATTTAATAATCCTGGAACCTAACTTGTTAAAAACTTTATTTTAGTAATATGTAAATTTACTACAGAGTCTTCTGGGGCATGGGGAAGCCTTAGCTCCCAGTGCCCAGCCAGGCTGGGTTAAGATTTACATTGGATACAGAGTCTGCAGCCATGTGCAATCACCCAAATATAGGGGTTACCCGAAGTCTCTGCTGCTGAGGCAAGCTATAAAATGGCGAGGGGGGCATGGTGCCGTCCATGTTATTCTTATAGTAAGTAGGTTCTCCATGCAGTTTCGCACATTGATGCAGACACTGGCCCACATTTATTAATAGGGAGGCAAACTGCACTTCTATCGCGTAGTGTGCACCAGATTGATAAAGACCAGAGCATGGTTTTCATTTATATGGCACAGCCTGTGGGAGCCCAAAGTGCATAAACTGAGTGCACCATTTTTTTTCTGGTTTACTCGGTGGTTAAAAAAAACTTGTACAGTCATCATTAATTCAAGACATAGGTTTAATGATCCCCCTATTCAACCTTGGGTTGAATAGTCCATATAGAAAGTTAGAGCCATCCCTTATGTAGAACCTGGGTGGAAGAGTCCATACAGGAAGATAGATCTGACCCCTTGTGCAGAACCTGGGTGGAACAGACCATGCAACAGTTACCATTTTACAAATGTGAAAAATGGGTGGATTCTAGAGATATTTCTGAGATGCATGCGGCAAGAGCAAGAGATTGAATGTATCGTTCAAAGGAGAGGTCAGAGTCCAGCACAACCCCAAGACAGTAGGCCTGCTACTTCGGGATTATGGTGACCCCACAGAGATGAAGAGGTTAGGATAGACTCTGTTAGTGGGTGGTGGAAAGACAAGAAGTTTGGTCTTAGAATGATAAAGTTTCATGAAGAGAGGACATGATGGTAGAGAGGGCAGAGAGACAATCGGCAGTGTTCTGGATTAGGCCAGTGGTGATGTTAGGTGCAGAAGTATATAGTTGGGTATCATCAGCATAAATATGATATTGGAAACCAAATCTGCTGATGGTTTTTCCAATGGGGGCACTATAGAGGGGGAAGAGAAGAGGACTGAGTAACCCTGACAGAGAGAGGAACTGAAGAAGAGAGAGATCAAGAAAAGGAGACACTGAAACTGCAGCCAGGAAGAAAACCATGGAGGCTGCAATGTCATTCAGGGCAATGGAGCGAAGCACCCTGAGGAGGAACTGGTCATCCACAGTATCAAATGCTGCAGAGAGATCCAGAAGAATGAGGAGAGAATAATCACATTTGGATTTAGCAGTGAGGAGATCATTGGAGACTTTAGTAAGAGCAGTTTCAGTAGAGTGCATAGAGTGGAAACCAGATTGTAGGGGTTCAAGGAGGGAGTTAGCTGAGAGAAAACAGGAAAGTCAAGAATAGACCAGGCATTCTAGGAGTTTGGAGATGAAAGGGAGATTAGAAACTGGTCGGTAGTTAGCAGCACTGGATGGGTTGAGGGAAGGTTTCTTTAGTAACTGCATGCTTGAAAGATGAGGGAAAGACACCAGAAGAGAGTGAGAGATTAAAAATTTTAGTAAGGTGAGAAGTGACTGCTGGAGAGAGGGATTGCACCAGATGGGAGGGGATGGGGTCATTGATGCAGGTAGTGGGGCGAGCAGAGGAGAGGAGCCTGAACACTTCTTCCTCTGTGATTGGCTCAAAGGAAGAGAATGAAAAGGGTGCGGTACCAGAGGGAAGGAGGTTAATGGTGTTAGTGGCTTGAGAAATTATATCCTGGTGAATGCAGTCGATTTTATCTTTAAAGTAGGTGGCCAGATCTTCAGCCCCAAGATCTTTGGTAGGTTGCTGCCCCTTTGGTGTTAGTAAGGAGTGAAGAGTATCAAAGAGCCTTTTGGGGTTGTTATAAAGAGAATATATTAGATTAGTAAAATAGACCTGTTTAGCAAGATGAAGAGCAGAGTTAAAGGATTTGAGCATAAATTTGAAGTGCAGAAAGTCAGCGGATGTGTGCGATTTTCTCTACAGATGTTCGGCACTCCTGGAGCACTGCCGAAGGAAACGGGTTTGTGGTGTGTGCCAAGGGTGCCAACATTTGTGTCGAAAGGCTCGAACTGACTGTGGTGCCATCTTATCCAGGGCGCTTTTGAGAAAATTATTATAATGATAAATAGCCAGGTTAGGACAGGAGAGGGAGGATATGGGAGACAGTGATGGCTGCACAGTTTCTGCAAGGTGGTGAACACTAATGGCAAGTGGGTTTCAGTATACACTCACAGGCCACTTTATTAGGTACACCGTTCCAACTGCTCGTTAACACTTAATTTCTAATCAGCTAATCACATGGCGGCAACTCAGTGCATTTAGTCATGTAGACATGGTCAAGACAATCTTCTGCAGTTCAAACCGTGCATCAGTATGGGGAAGAAAGGTGATTTGAGTGCCTTTGAACGTGGCATGGTTGTTGGTGCCAGAAGGGCTGGTCTGAGTATTTCAGAAACTGCTGATCTACTGGGATTTTCACGCACAACCATCTCTAGGGTTTACAGAGAATGGTCCAAAAAGAAAAAACATCCAGTGAGCGGCAGTTCTGTGGGCTGAAATGCCTTGTTGATGCCAGAGGTCAGAGGAGAATGGGCAGACTGGTTCGAGCTGATAGAAAGGCAACAGTGACTCAAATCGCCACCCGTTACAACCAAGGTAGGCAGAAGAGCATCTCTGAACGCACAGTACGTCGAACTTTGAGGCAGATGGGCTACAGCAGCAGAAGACCACACCGGGTGCCACTCCTTTCAGCTAAGAACCAGAAACTGAGGCTGCAATTTGCACAAGCTCATCGAAATTGGACAGTAGAAGATTGGAAAAACGTTGCCTGGTCTGATGAGTCTCGATTTCTGCTGCGACATTCGGATGGTAGGGTCAGAATTTGGCGTCAACAACATGAAAGCATGGATCCATCCTGCCTTGTATCAATAGTTCAGGCTGGTGGTGGTGGTGTCATGATGTGGGGAATATTTTCTTGGCACTCTTTGGGCCCCTTGGTACCAATTGAGCATCGTTGCAACGCCACAGCCTACCTGAGTATTGTTGCTGACCATGTCCATCCCTTTATGACCACAATGTACCCAACATCTGATGGCTACTTTCAGCAGGATAATGCGCCATGTCATAAAGCTGGAATCATCTCAGACTGGTTTCTTGAACATGACAATGAGTTCACTGTACTCAAATGGCCTCCACAGTCACCAGATCTCAATCCAATAGAGCATCTTTGGGATGTGGTTGAACGGGAGATTCGCATTATGTGCAGCCGACAAATCTGCGGCAACTGTGTGATGCCATCATGTCAATATGGACCAAAATCTCTGAGGAATGCTTCCAGCGCCTTGTTGAATCTATGCCACAAAGAATTGAGGCAGTTCTGAAGGCAAAAGGGGGTCCAACCCGTTACTAGTATGGTGTACCTAATAAAGTGGCTGGTGAGTGTATGTGATAAATGGACATATTCTGTCCATGGCCATTCTGTAAGAGCAGCTTACATCTTTTGGTTAACTAATGCCATATTGTATTAAAGCAATCTAAGTGGCTGCTTCTCCATTTACACAACTACAAGGGACATACTTGGTGGGCTGTAACTTCCCACCACAAAATCAGCTATTAAGTGGGACCTAGGGCAATTAGCTTATAAGCTGTATTTGAAAGAGGTCACCTCTGTTGTGAAATATACAAATATTTTATCAGGATATTTTTGATTAAAGAGATGTGGTGTTGACCTGGCAATATAAGATGGGAAAGAGTTTTTCGTTGAATGCAGTCACTCTTTTCTGCTGTCATCTGGTCTGATCTTCTCTCAGAAAAAGAGTATTAAAGCAGATCTCTCTAAAAACTTCAGCCTTTTTCTGAGCATCCCACATGTATGAAGTTGACCTCATCTTTAGCATCTTGAACCGATAAGCAACATTTAGCGATGCACAAGAAAGGGTTATGGACGGGGATTACACAAGCTACTTATAAACAACTTAGCACAAGACCTTTGGACATTTGTTCTTTAATTAGGTCTGCAGTGACCCCTGTGGTATGGAGCCATCTATAGATTAATTTAGAGAATAAAATGGGTCCTCCGCCTTCCATAAAACACTATTATGAACCCTCCAATACACACGTTTAATTAGAGAAAATATCCGTTCTAGCAATTTAAATGATTTTGGCAATTTCAGGAGGGCACATGTAATATTCAAATTACTTTTACTCTGCACTGTCTCGTCTGCCTAGGCTCCTCTTCCCAGGTGGATTTGCACACTCTGTAATGCTCTAATTTGCCTCACAAGCCATGTCAAATATAATTTTGGTGCAAAGTTAGTAATTATACGTAACATCAGTCTGATGTTAAAAACACTGAAAAATTTAGTACAGAGAGACACATGGAAAGAAACTACTCTGAAACACAGGAAAAAAGCCGAGCAGTCAGTGTTTCCCCCTCTCTCCCGCATTCTCAATCTTTAATTAATAATAACATGTTTTCAAGAACTCAGCTCCTGTATTTCTGAACTCGGTGGAATTCACTTAGTTCTAATTACTTTGTCTTACGAAGGAGCGGGGAGGGCTCCTTTATTACATAAATATGTGCCGATGCTGACAAATAGACACATTTCTCACCTTTCCTGCACCTGTACAAGCAGAGTAACACAAGTTCAGCAAGGTATTACAAGGATTGTGGGACAACGATTTTGATTAGTATCTACTTTCAAATATGATCGACCATTGATGTACTTATGTGATATGTGGATTGTTTTTTATGGGTTGATTTTATTGTCATGGTGACCGTACTATTGATATTTGTTGTATATGTTAATAAAATATGTATCCTTGATAAATCAGTTTGTGATTTATGGCTATATGTCTTTACAAATTTTAGCATAGAGTCTGTAGATACATTTAAACCTGTTCTTCAGCTCTTACTTCCTTTCTCTAAAGTCAGAGAGCACCTGATGCATTCTCAGGTGCCCATTCAAAGAAAGACAGGGGTCTACATAATGAATATACTTGCTTTTCACATAGACCAGGGACAGCATATATTTGTTAAAACATAAAGGGCCACATTTATCACTTTTGTGCGCCTAAGTGTAGTAGTTGCGCCTAAATGCTGGTGCACTGTTTTGCCAGAATTATCACAAGCTACAACCATCTGTGATAAGTATATTTTCTGCCTCTTATTAATCACTTTACTTTAACACAGTTTAGGCGCAATTTTGGCGCAGTTTAGGCGCAATGTTAGATTCAGGCACTTACATGTGATCCTGCTACAAGCTCCTCTCTGCTTCTCCCACAGCCCAGCATGAGAATGACCCCCACAGCAGCACCCAGGTGTGTGACACCCTGCACCCAGTGACCTCCTCAGCAGTGGCTTCTCCTGGAGGGGATCCCCCAGTGCTGGTCTCCTGCTGCACCCCTATAATTCTGCACAATATCCCCCTCAGATACACTGTGCAGAATTACATGGGGGACACTTGTTTGTAATATCTGCAAACTTCTGCAAGCTTCTGCAAACTTGTGCAAAGTTCTCTTCTCTCTTGCTGTGAGCTCAGCGTTTTGCAGAATATTTTGTAAATAGAAGGTGATGAACTGTAAATAGAGTCTGCAGCTCCTGTCTGTAATGTATCTAATGTATCTATTATATGTTCTAGTGTCTGCAGAGTATCTAATTGTATCTATAAGGGTACATTCACACAGCGGTATGCCCGCCGTGCGGACATACCGCCGTGTGCTGGAGGTGAGGAGGAGGTGACCCCTCCTCCCTCCATAGAGAATAGCGGCGCACGGCCGCACACACGCCAAAAAATAGAGCATGCTCTATCTTTTTGCGGTGTGCGGCCCGGATCGGTGCCACACATGTGTGGCACCGGATCCCCGCCGTGCCGCTATTGCCGTCTATGGGGACGTACATGCGGCCGCAAATTTGCGGCCGCATGTACGTCCCCGCAGACGGCCGTGTGAATGAGCCCTTATATGTTCCAGTGTCTGGCTGAGCTTTGCTGCTAGAAATGAGCTCTTCTGCAAAGGGGCTCAGTGCTTTCTTCTCAGATAACGCCACCTTCGGGCTGGAGTGTTTTTGCGCCCGTTTTTGCGCCTAAATGAAAACGTTGCAAGTGATGAATATCATTAGGCGCAGCAAAACATCTGGAATTGAACGATAGATGAGGGAAAGGTGGTTATTTTAGGTGCGCGGCTAGTTTGACGTTTAATCGCAAAAATGGCGCAAAAACGGTGCGCCTAAACGAAAAGGCGCAAAAACAACAGAAAAAACGAGTGATACATGTGGCCCAAAGTGGTTATTCCCCTTGAACTTTTCTCTTTGACCTTCTGGCCACAAACCTAAATGTATTGTATGGATAGTTTTTGTGATAGAGTTTCACAAAGTATCAAGTATAAAGAAAATAGTACACTCTATTCCTGAAAAATATATTAAGCCCCAGTACGTACATGTATTCAGCTTCCTCTACTCTAATATCCAGTGGGTCATGTATCACCAATAGGCGCATCATGCACCCATTTTGATACTCTCTCCCATGCTGGATTATGTGCCCGATATACTAAGATGTTTGTATAGGCTAGTGTGGCCAGGTGAATTGACCTGACGTACAATATTGCTGTAGCCAGCGTCAGGTTTCAGGGCGAGCTGTAGTAAATGCACCCACTTCTTGCCCCTTCACATCCGCTCCCCACCCACCTGGCTAGAAAGTGGCATTGGGGGATACAACACTGCTAACCTAGTTCAAGGGGTATGAATACTTTTGCTTCTGCAAATGAAACTCTGAAAATAAATAGCAACATTAAAAAGACACAGTTTTTAGTCAGTGGCAATATCAATACAATACCGGATCAGACTATATATCAAATACATGTATACAAATACAATAAAAGTGCTTAGTGCATATCAGAAAGTGTTTAAATATACCAACCCGGCTGCATAGTGGGATGGACACAATTGATGTACCACAGACCCCCGACAAGTTTCCCTAAGTATATACAGTAGGGAGGTCAGCCAACAAACAAGCATTGTCACTAAGAGCGTCATCATCAATAACCAGCATATTTCCCCATGGGGTGTACTTGCCATTTCTATGAAGATGAAGCAATCACTTTTTTACCACTTTTTAAGGTCATATAAATAAGAGTTGGTTGCTATATTTCCGACTTTCTACAGTATATCATAATGGAAAGGCTTCATACAAGACAGATTTTGCTGGACTGCAGGTTTTCCCACAGGGTATAATATCCCATGAGGGGATTGCATTATGTCTTGCATTATTATGTGAGCACAGCAGTGGTCTGTTATTGGGGAGGGGTGCACCAGCCACAAGGTGAGTTGAGCCTCTTGCCTCAGGCAGCAAAATGGGGGGCAGCATCAGGGGTTCAGTCACCTACTATAAAGTAGGACCTGCCTCTTAAAAAAGTGTCTCTTAACATCCAATGTCAGCTCACTTCCCACTTACTAAAGAAATAACCTGATATATTACTTCTGGGTCAGACGGAGGGGGTGCCATTCTCACTTCCGGCAGCAGATAGGTTAGGTTCACCCCTGATTGGTGGGACTATATTGTAGTATTACTATGTAAGTATTGAGGTGGCACTATGAAGGAATTTTATAACTTTATTAAATTTTGTTGCAGTATTCGTTTTGTACATTTTGCACTAGGTAGTTGCGTACATTTTATTTGAGCTGCTTTTTTCTTGAACAATCTTTTAAGCAGTCACACCACACCTTCTGTGCAGTATCTCATTACCTGTAGAAAAAAAGTAAAACCAAGTTATACCTACAAAAGTCTCCAGGGAGATTCCTTGCTGGCATATACACACCTGCCCTACATCCCTCCCCCTCCTACAAACCTAGAAGAACTGTCGAAAGCCAACTGTTTCTATAGACTGCCATCTGCTTTGTCCGGGATGGGGTGGAGTCCACATGCCAAATTCTGAAAGTAAAAAATCTTCTGCATAATACGGTGTATGGTAATTCACAGTGTGTATACAGGGCCTGTCTTATCTTATCTAGGGAAGAAGCAGATTGTTCAGGCTATATTTTACCCACCTTAATCAAATTTCTTTTGTTTGTATATAAATTGGGCAGATTCACACAGCATTGACGTGCATTTAGAATATCTTACCACAAATTCCAAAGTGTTGCAATTATTGAAATAAGTAAAACAGATTCAGAAATGACCTTCCACATTCAGGAGATGGTTTAAAAGTTGGTAGACTTGCTTTTTGTTGGTCTAAGTATGCATCAAAAATAGATGGCTGGAAACTAGAAGTGCAAGAAAAGGGTCGGAAACAAGACCTGCGCCCCAAATGGGGAGTTAAAAAGAGAGGTGAATGTCAGAAAACTGAAGTTTTTGTGGCACCTGAACTCTGTAGGAACAAAAAAAATTAAAAGCCCTGTTATTGCCTGACACAAAATAGGCACAAAAGCATCAAAAAATTCTCCCCAGGACTGCAGAGATTTCTCAAGACTGGTGCTTCCTCTGTCCATCTTTATGTCCTGTTTGAAGATGATCTCCTGTCATGTGCATGAGCAAGAACCGTGAAAACAGTAACATTAAAGCGTAAATGTAAAGGTTTTTTTTAGGTCTTGCAATGTAAAACAACTTTTCCTATTATCTTTGTTACTTATGTCCAGCAGTTTCTTTGCTATACCCCTCAGATTACCTCATTACAGCAGTAACTGCTTCCTCTTCTTGTGCTAACCAGCCCTGGAGTCCATAGAGTAAATAAAGTCTACAAACTGGACGGTTTCTTGGGAGGAGAGAGGCTGCTGCTCCCTGCTCAAAGAGGAGGAGGTCATGTAACAGAGCTTTCTCTGTGTATGTAGCAGAGCTGACTGTGTTCCAGACAGTGGATACAGATATCTCCTCCACAAAAATAGTGAGGTACAAGATTTCCCCTGCTACCTATCAGTTCCTTCATCCCAGTCTGTGGTTCTACATAACTTTCTCTGCTGCTCCCTCCCCCACCTTGTCATTGACACTTTGTGCACTGTGCAGATAAGTTATAAACCCTTAGTGCTCACACAGCACAGACTATAGACTTTATGTAACTGGCTTACTTATTTGTTCACTTATTACATGTGCCCTGCTCCTCCATGTGATGGAAGCTTCCAGGCTGTCACCATATACATCCTGTATGTGCAGTGTTCAGTATATTTACTAGTGGGAAACTAAATGGATTTAATGCTAAATTACTTTGAGAGACAACACATCATGGGATCTGTGGGCAAGCTAACTGACCTCAGCTTGAGGGAATAGACTGACAGACATTCTGGTGAAACACTTTCAGAACAGAAAATTCCATAACTTTGGAAAGAAATGCGTGAGCAACACAAAGTAGGCATCATTCTGTTTGTTTTCAAAGGGGAATCACATATGATAATTTGGTAAAATCATTATAACTTTACGTTTATGCTTTAAATCTTAGCCACCTATAGGCAGAGACGGAAGGCAATATTGTCATAGGTCTTGAGTCTTTGCCAGTACCCTGTTTCAGTAAGATTAATGTTCTACATGACCAGAAGTCCATAATGAATCAATCATAAGAAATAGCAGGGGAGTGTATACGTCGCATACTCCTCCACTGTATTTCTATATGACAGTTTTATATTGTTACTACAGTTCAAACAAATCTTGGCAAACTCACACTCAAAATGCACAATTTAAAATAATAACTAATAAATATTTCCTATACAATCCTATCGGGGAAAGTGGCTGTAAATAAATGACAAATAAAGCAAGGCCCGACACGCTGCTGCCGTGATTAATTAAATATATATATTAATATTAATCACAATGACTCAGGCTAATAAGGACAAAGTTGTTGTTTTCATTTTTTGTCAAAATCTATTTTTAACTGTTTTGCTTCACTCTTATGGTGTATGGTATTTGTACTTGTCACTTCAGGAGACTTTTCAGAATAAGTCTTGAGGGTCATTTATCTTACATCCTTTAATTTTTGCAACTTTTTGGGGGAGTTTGAATATTTGAGCTAAAATGTATGCTTTTTTCGCCAGGTCACCAAAGTTTGACACAACTTTTTTTTAAGTTTCACCTAATATATCTTTAAAATCCAGATATGGACCCGTGAAAAAGTCTCAATTAATTTCAAAATCACAGTAAAAAGTAAAAAAAAAACATTTTGCAAAAAGTTTAAATCATCAAACACAAATGACAAATATCTATATATACCTCTAAGATAAATCAAATAAGTCTGAAATCCAAAGAAAACAATATACACATATGTCCTGTCTTAAGATAAATGACCCCCTATGTGTCTATGAAGAATTGCACTATTATTGGTCATTAAGTTTATGTTGAATGTCCTCACCCTAAGCAGGCTGGGGCACATTTATCACACACCGCTGCAAAGTGCTCCACCATGTGATGGAGCCCCCACCCACCCGCACTTGCAAGATCTATTAGTGGACTCTTACTTCATGTTAAATCCGGAAGGGCAGCTATGACATGCTGTGACTCGCTCTGCCGACGGGGGAACTTTGACGCCAGGTAGAAGATTGCGCCCTTGCCTGCGCCTGCATAGGTGGAAGTGAGATTATGGAATAAGAGCTCCAGATTGTCAACATTTTTATTTTGAGATATCAGAGAACAATATCCAAAGAAAGGCATAACAAAGGAACCAGACTGCAAAAACAAGGATAATGTTATGGGATATCAAGGGATAAAGGAGTAACTACAACTCCCAACAGGTCCAGGTCTGTATCATAGGCTTTCAGGGTGCAATACACCCAGCACTCACACTGATGGCTGATCATCACACATCTTTCCATCACCAGTCTCCCCAGGTCTGTTACCTTCACAACAAGGCCACTACCTAGAAGTGGACTCCACTACCTAGAAGAAGTCACCATCTTCCTTTGTGCTCTGTGTGGTCTGGAGATGGGAAACATCAGTTGAAGATTCTAAAACACATCCATATATTATTGCCACAAGAAGTTAGCCAATTCAGCTTATTGTTTGCAATGTACTTTTTTCAGGTTTGATTTTGTACATATGCCAGCTACATGCAAGCGTTTCAGGGAAAATCCTAACTCCTTTGTGTGCATGGCTTCCTACTCGCTGGAGGCTTTGTAAAGGACTTTAGGCCTGGTCTAGAATGAAGTGCAGAGTGCACTGTATATACCACAGTGAGGTGGTACACATATAGCGTGCACTGAATCTGATGTACATTGCACTTATTTGGATGCTTTGTGCACTAAAACAATGTATTGAGAGTAATGGTATAATTCTATGGTGATATGTTTCAGGATGTGGAGCCATTTCAAATGCACCTGAGTGCATATTCCACCATTATTAAACGCTTTCAGATGACTCTTATAGATGCATTTACAACAAATGCGAACATGCTAAAAGCAGTCCAAGCAAAGTTAGCTTTGCTGATTCAGGGGAAATGTGTGCTAATTATTGGGGTTTCATGAAGAAGGAAGTAAATGTTCCTATAACAGTGAGAGTGGTCACATTACTTGTGGTGACATCATTTCTGAAGTAAAGTTTTTTTATTCGGCACCAAAAAAGATTTGTTATCTGATTTTTTTATTTTTAATCAGCAGAGAATTGCAATATAAGAGGTAAATCAAAAATAGAAGACGGAGCAGACAGGTACAGTGATAAAATGTTTAGGAATTCTTTTACTGTACAGGCGGTCCCGAACTTAAGGACCCCCAACTTACAGACAACCTCTTGTTACAGGCAGACCTCTCTGCCCACTGTGACCTCTGTCGAAGCTCTCTGGATGCTTTACTTTAGTCCCAGGCTGCAATGATCAGCTGGAAGGTGTCTGTAATGACGCTTTATTGATAATCCTTGGTCCCATTACAGCACAAAATTGTGACTGGGACAAAAACAATTTGTTTGGAGCTACAATGATAAAATCTGGCTTTAGTACAAACCTAAAGAAATCTTGTATGTAACACTTCCTGCAGCTGTTAAAGACTGGCAGTATCAATAAAAACTAACCCATTGTCATAACCCCCACCCGTCCCCTGAACAAAAAACTAAACATGAGGCTGTCTGGATGGAAAAGTGGAGGTCGGCCACAGCTTTATTAATTAACAATATTTACAAAAAATTAAACTGACCTGTGGGAAGACCCAGACCCTTCCGGAATTATTCACCTCGCATGCTCGGCCCAGCCTACGCGGGGGCATGTCCTTGTTGGTCTGACAGGTGATTTCGACGTAAACCGAGAGGGTCCAGATTCCACCACAGGCCAAGCTGTGACTACCAACAAAACAACAGTGAGAAAACAGTAACAAACACCAACAATATACAAACAAAACTGTGCAAAGAATATACATAACAAAAAATTCACCTAGCAAAAATACCTAACACAAACCAAAAAGACATTGGGGGTCATTTACTAAGGGCCCGATTCGCGTTTTCCCGATGTGTTACCCAAATATTTCCGATTTGCGCCGATTGTACCTGAATTGCCCTGGGTTTTTGGCGCACGCGATCGGAATTTGGCGCATCGGCGCCGGTATGCACGCGACGGAAATCGGGGGGGGCGTGGCCGAACGAAAACCCGACGTATTCGGAAAAACCGCCGCATTTAAAAAAAAAATTGTGTCGCGAAAATTTCACTCACCTTCATCCTGGATAGGCCAATGTATTTCGAGGCATTCCAGCGGACTTCAGCGCAGCAGCGCCACCTGGTGGACGTCGGAGGAACTGCTTTGATGAATCCCGGCCGGACCCGAATCCAGTGCAGAGAACGCGCCGCTGGATCGCGAACGGACCGGGTAAGTAAATCTGCCCCATTATATAAGGGCGGGCGGGAATCTCTTGAGCGCGGAGCAGTCCAAAGAGGCTGGACTAGCTCCGTGCTCGGGGCTAAATAGCCCAAGACTAGCACCATCAAATGGCCAGGCGTACTTCCTGGCCACCTGATGGCTACAAGTAACACAAGCAGGGGATGGGAAACAGTGGGGGAGTGATTAAACAAACCAAAAAAGGTGTCATCAGAAAATGGCCTATTTTTAACCAGGTCTTTATGGTAAACATAATTTATGGGAATTTTTTAAATGTTTTTTTTTTATTTTTAATTTTCCATGTATTCCGTAATAAATCCTGAAATTCCCACTCTGAATAATTGTCTTGCACTTGCTAATTCTGCAGATGTTTTCAATGCAATCACCTAATTAACATCAGAGACAGGAATACAATAGAAGGTAACAATGCTCACCATTGCCACACTACTGACAGTAGATGAAGTCACAGTATATGTATACCTCTTATCTTCACTGAGAATGTGTCGCCGGCTCTGACAGTGCAGAGAGAAACAACACTAAGTACTACTTTTAGACCTGCTTCTAGCAGGCGAACCCTCTTTAATTTTTTGCCGCACAGACTAATATAACTCAATATAACCATGCCTATTTCTCCCAAACCTCATCACCTTTCACGGGGTCATGCCCCCTTTGTTAAACCAGTCAGAAATAGGGCAAAAAAATGGTTTAAAAGCCTTTTTGGCACAAATCCGCCATTCTCTGGTTTAGGAGAAATAATAAATGCCCCCCAGAATGTCTAGAAAACTCTTCATAGACTTCAATTAGTGAAGCCCAGATGTTGCTGCTTATGGCCATGAAGCTACTTTAAAGTACATTGCTGTTACTAGAGCTCAGGCAGTCCCCTTAGTCATGGATATAAAATAAAAGATAAAAACGTATCACTCAGAAAATAAAAAAACAGCAACATAACCCTGATACATTTTGCTGCCTGGTTTTATTGAGTCAAAATGAAGATTGAAATTGGCAACACATTCCCTATTAAGGGATTTCCATTCATTGGCCTTCTCTCTTGCTTTCCATAGTGGACAATCCCTACTTCTTAGCGTTCCTTGATACAATGTCATCATGAAGTATACCCTGTTGGCAAAAGGGGTTTCTCAAGAATTTAATATTGATGACATATTTTTAAATGGTCACCCGTCATCAGCCTCTTTCACCATAGCTAAATAGAAGCAGGGGTTCTATCCTCTCCTCAGCGTGGGTTACTAATATTTATTATCTTAAAACCCCTTTAGGGACATTATACAGCGAATTTGCCTGTGGCAGAGACTGAGTAAAAATGACTGGTTTCTGCTGTAGCTTTTAGACACAGTTTATCTTTGGCGTTGTGTAAATTCTATTACCACGCAGGATTTTTATACACAAAATGTTGATGGGATTTATTTGTGATGCTATCACAGTAAATTGCTGCAGGTAAGTTGCCAGGAATGCTGCAGCATTTAAGTTTCATGCATTACAAATTCTACGTGTGTCCTGAGCTCAATCTTTGGGTAACCTGTATCGCCACTACCAGTCAAAATTGGCCCAAATGTCTTTCCAGATGAAAGGATAGTTTTTATATTTTGAACAAAATGGATTATTTATCTTTTGTAAGGACATTTTAGCTTTTTCTAGGGTTTGGACTTGCTTGATATATCTTCCTTATGAGTATATGTTGCACCGTTTTTTTAAAAAATCACACAAATGTCTCAAATTCTTTTTCAACTCCTCCCAAACTTTTTCCCACGCCTGCTCAGCCAACATTGCAATGCACTTTGCAATAAAATGACAAAATTTTCATACATCCACATCTGGATTTTTAAGATATATCAGGCACAACACTAAAAAACTGTCATGGTGAACTTTGCCAGGTGAGTGGAAAAGTCACAAATTTTGGCACAAATATGCAAATGTGCCATAAAAAGTTGCAAATATTAAAGAAAAATAAGAAAAGACTAACATAAATGACCACTAAAGCGTAATAGAGCCTCTTTGTAACTTCTCCTGCAAATGAGATCTCCTTCTTACAAGCTTAAACACCAGATACCCCGGATAATTCTTAACTGCAGATACTCTTTGAATTCCCTAATGATTATTTTTATTTGACTTTTGGCCATAAGAGTGCTACAGAAGGGGGGCTGATTATATGTGTAAACATATTTAACCTGCAAAATACGTCTTACATTAACACTGCAATACATTCTGTTTACAAGGACAATTTCCCTTTAACCTGCCACATTGAACTAATTTTGCTTTGAATATGGAATTTAAAACCTAAACAAAAGATCGGCTTGTAAATATCCATCAATCTCCCAAAATAACTCTAGCAGTAGAACAAAGGTTCATACATATTTTCTTACTCTGTTTTAAGACTGGAGATTTAAGAGGAGGGAAAAGTTCCTATCTCACATAGACTTAGCCATTCTCATCCCCTCAGCCATTTCCTGCAGAAGTCGGAGTTTATTAAAGACGGAAGACATGCCTATTAAACAGTGGCTGCCTCAGTAAATAAGACGTAGTTTTCTATGGCAACCGTGAAAACAAAGGGAATAAAACAAAGATGAAAATCGCCATAAATCTGAACTTTGTCAATTTTGTTTAGTTTCTGAACTTGCCCATTTTTGTAACAGGAAATGGCTTTCAATAACAAAGTACTTTGATTTCCATAGAATAATAATTTAAGAAAATAGCTTCGTTTTGGGCAGAGAAGGACACAGGTCTTTGTAGACATTACGTGAGAATAGTTTTGTATGTAATTTAGAAAATGTTACCTTATTTATTCCTATACGGTCTATTAGATGTAAAATGTGTGATGTTCTATTCACATCTGCCTATTATAAAACATGACAAAGTGTGGAGGGTGGGATCCTTCATAAGAAATCTACCATCAAAATCAGGCATGATAAACCAGCAGCACTTACTCGTAGAACCAGGCACCGTGACTATATTATCCATGGCCTCCTTCTTTCTAAAATCAACTTTCATAATTGTGCTAATGAGCTTGGGGGGCTACCCTAGCCCCTTGTGATCTGGCTTTACAAGCTGATGCACTCTCCCTCTCCCCTGCTCCCCCAGAACTTGTGCAGTACACAATCTTGTGCAGTACTGTGCAATATTCTGAAACGAGGAGCCAAAGAATTAGATAAACAAGAAAAACACTGAATTTCTGTAAAACACACACACTCAAGTTATCTCTATGTGTACTATAACACAGTTGGATTTTTTGTGCCCTTTTTTATTGTTTGGGTATAAGACCCCTGGCTAGGTTTGTGATTGGGTCAGGAAAATGAAGTCGTGACATATTATTGGTGGTCTAAATGTGTTCTAGGACCAGGACACATAGAGCCCGATCTGCTGACCCACTCCAACACCATCATGTCATAGAATACATCACTGGTCAAAAAGGGCTTAATGTAGGGACATGGAAAGAATTCTCTTTCTATAAGAAAATTTGAGCAGTGTGTTATCCTAAAAACCACCACAGTAAAAGCACATGATGGACCCCTGTAGGAGTCGTGATGGGTGTCCTGCTGGCTTCAAAGTTTATAAACTGTACGTTAACTCACAGCAAGACATTAACATGCTGAGGGGTGAAACCTTCACTGCAGGTTTTAGTGGCAGCATGTGAAGAAGATTTTCGCATTGTACAAGACAATGGAAGCGAATACGTTCCCACCATTAGACAGCAGAAACATTGCTGGCACTGTGGATAGGGCAAGTGTCAATTGTGAGACCATCTGTGTGAACAAGACATGATGGGAGCAGATTTTGCCTTATATGTTTTCTTTGACAGAAAGTAAGATGAAATCCGGAAAATGATCAGGTTTATATCACTGGTCACATTGGGTTTTGTAGATATTGGCTCCAGTGTCTTCATTAGTCAGAAAATGGTGGACAAGGAAATGACAGTAAATTTACTGGATCAACATAATTGATGAATTGTTTTCATGTTTTTTCCTTGTTTCTTGTCATCCGGTAATAAGGAAAGCCTGATGGTCCGCTACCCTATATACTGGGGGAGACTATATTCCCTTTCCCTTTGAACTTGTATTGATTTAATTTCTTTATGCTTGTTCAACAGAAACTACAAACATTAAAAAGGAAAAAAAAAAGATGCATGCATGAAATATGAGGAAATTTTAAAAATGTCAGCACTTGTGAATCTCCTCAAAGTTTCTTTATAATTTCACTCTATCATAAAAATCACTGCAGCGCTCTTTTCTTTTTACAGTTTAATGAAGATAAACTCAGGCAACGTTTATATCACCTAATATGTGTTACAGTATTAATGCTGGCATGGCTCTCAGCCGGTGAATGATAAGCTATTTCTCATATCCTAAATTGAGAAGCAAACACTGAATATGTATACAACAAAGAGCACAGAAAGACGCAGGTTTACTAAATGCTGCTCTCAGCTAGGGACGTCTTCATCTTGTATCCCAAGTAATAGGCTGGAGATCCATTTATCTCTTTATCCGTATAGTTTTCATTTTGGGCCATAATGTTTCATGGGGAAGAATTAGAGTACACTTTCATAAACTTCTAGATGAAGATTATTAAAGGGGTTGCCTTATTTGTTCTAAATCATCTTCCTCTGATACTGATCTAAATAGCTGGAAGCTTCTACAAAATATATACTGGGAGAAAACATTTAACTGCATTATACATGATGAAGCTGGGTACTATCTGTAATGACTAAGAGAAAAGTAACCCACTCATCAACACAGACACAGAAACACAAGTACTGTCGTCATATGATGCCCCTTTGAGAGATCATAGTGGGGATTTTTCTCTTTACATTATACTACACAGCCCCTCCCCACTGCTGTAATATCTAACCAGAAACCTGTTACTGCTCTTACATATGGCATCCTTACTTGACTATAAACTGACCTAATGCTAATTTTAGAATTTCAAATTTCAAGGTTTCCTTACTAGGGAGAGTGTCATGTCTGGCAGTTTCTGTATCATTTATCTCAAAACTCACAGAGCAGGTTGGAATGATTCATGATGCTTAGACTCCCAGACATCAAAGAAGCTGGATGTGTTGCATTAGGGTATATGATCAGTCCAGTATATGGGCACAGTTTATGGACCCTTTTAGCTGCTTGTTATATTATAGAGAGTCCAGTGGGCCCTCCCTTATTAAATTGGTGAATGTATGGATGCAATAAAGCAGCCTATTGGTTTAGAGGCCTTATTCGGTGTCACAGAGGCAATATAGAGTTGATCAGTGATGAAGTTTAATTTTTTAAATGAAGTTTTTGAAGCCCAAATCAAGTGCCGATCACTGTGATTGACATCAAAAGCTTCATGGCACAAAGTTGGTCTATTTTAAATTTGGATAGCAAATGCATACACAAAGCTTGGCATACACTAATTCTTATTTTAAAAAAAAGAATTATTTAAAAGTCCAACAGAGTAGAGACAACTTTATGTAGATTTTCAAGTACAAGGTTGTTGGTGTTTTATAACATTACCAGCACTAGATCTCGAATTAACAGTAAATCTCAGGGCGTTCTCATGTCAGAGGGAAATGCATCAGGTGTATGAGGTTTGTCTGGTAAAATAGCGCCATCTTGTGGTAAACACCAGGAATGACAACATGATGTGATTTTTCTGGTTAGTTGTCAAGTTACTAACATTGTTCGTTGTGACATTCAGCATTTTGATTTCTGAATTAACTAGGTCTTATAATTAAAACTTTTGTATCTCAGTCTGGTCATATTTGGTAAAAAATTGACTAAGGCTGGAACTACAAAGTAAAAGCAAATTGCAGTATATGCAATTTATCTGCAAACCTGACCTCACACAACTCTGTTTTCAATAAAAGGACAAATTTGCAGTCATGTCATTTGAAAGTAGCCAACTCCGTGCTCACAGAGTCAATTGTAAGGCCTCTTGCCCATGAGGGAGTGTGCACTGCAGAGATCTCCTAAACTGAACTTCTGCTCACTGGAATGAACTCAGTATTTGAGGTCCCGGCCTTATCTGGGTACAGCTCAGACCTGGAAAAGATTATAAGTAGACTGTTTTCCAGCTGAGCCTATAGTAAATGTGGAGCGCTGGGGCTTTCATGCCCCTACAACTGTCCACCAGCCCCATTCTCCGCTATGTCACACCTACAGTGGCATGTCTCGGGAAAAACAGCACAAACTGGCGGGGATGGTATGAGGATTCAAGTGCCTTCTCCTCCAGTTTTCTGCTGGAGAAGGCATAAAAAATCTCCCCTATTATCTCAGCCCTCTACGGATCTAATACATATCTCACTTTAGCATATTTTAAGGAATGGAAAAAAAAATCCAGCATGTCCCTTTAAATATTTTGCTGTTTACTAGTTTTCTCCTGAACGTGAAGCTAATTATCTCAATATGTCCTCTATTAACCTCTGGTGGATTCCTCCAGATATCAGCACTGCTGTAGGCTGCACATGTTAATCTTGCTACTGTTTTTCCGCTGTTTTTCCCTTTCCGCCTTCCTTCACACGTGCCACATCTGGATCCTGGGAAGCACATCTGTTTCCACTCCATGCTTTTTTACTTTAAAATGCGAACATAAAAGGAAACTTTCCTTTGTACAACTCTAACTGTGAAATTTTCTGAAATTTAATCCAAAGATTAGAAAAAGCCACATAAATAAAACAGTTTGGCCCAATCTGTGCAAGTTCCTGTTCCCAAGTTTCATCCACTCAACATGTGCGGAGCAGGAGAGGCCTCTCCGGAGCAGTATTACCCTCGGCAATCCCTGACAGCTCTATGATATCTGCTAATGCTTTACTTTTCCCCCTTTTGGATGTTTGGTGCTGAAAGGTCCTGAATTAATGAACTGAAAGTGCGAGTGATGCACAATTTACTCTACAATGTAACACAGATCTCACAGATAACTGAGCATAACACTGACATACATAAAGCAGACCCAGATCTGTTGTCACAGCAGATGGTGAATATAAATGGAGTGAATGCTTGTAAAAGTACAGTTGTTACAAAATTACCTTCTATTATCTAAAAGAAAACCTCGCCAAAAAAGGTGCCCCCTGCCCTGGAAACAAATTAGTCACAATTTGCTTTACAAATGAAATTTGCTTTACAAATGGTACATGGAATTTTTAAGAACCCCATTTACAGATCGTGCATTGATACAAAGGAACAATTAATGTAATGATTTGGATCACAGCGTTATCAGTGCCAGGAAGAGAAGGGAATGGTGGTTCTACAACTGGGCATCTGCGGCACATCCACTGGGTCTCTGTGGGAGTGATGCTTAAGAGGAGTTACCCCCTTTACCTCATGTTTATGTAATGTGTGTGTAAGTGTAGGTGCAGGATATTAGGTAATTTACCAATATACATCTATTAAAAGTTCTGCTCTGTTTTATTGACATGTAAAGTGAAGCCTCCTGTCTTTTACCTCATCAGTCAGACATTCCTTTCCATAAAATGGCCAGAAATGGAGGGTCATCTGATCTCTATATGTCCATGAACAATCGCCAGTTAGAGATCACATGACCCTCAATCTGCGGCCATTTTATGGACAGGAATGTCTGACTGATGAGGTAAAAGACAAGAGGCTTCACTTTTACGTTTACAGCTTCTGAACCAGTCGGATATATAGCTATAATGATGTCTCCACACAGAAGTCAAAGGAGAATCTATTAATCTAATGCTCTCTCACTCAGAAGCATGAGCAGAATCTTGTAAGGACATTTTATTACACTTTATTTACCAGCATTGATATGAGTAAAGCACTGGGGTGAGATAGAAACGTACTGCTATGTGCAGCAATATTTTTTATCAATGTATTTTTATACACTCTCTCACTTAGCTCCTTCTCACTTCCTTCCATCTTCTTAGACTTCTAGTGAGAGGTGTAGTGTGACACATATTTCTGTAGAATTTAATAGAGATTTGGGGGTTATGATAGCCTCGCCATGCCTCTGTCACAGTCAGATACATCAAGAGGCTCCGACCTCTTGATGTTGCCAGATGGGTCTTGCACATTGTGGAAAGCGAGTGAGCAGGCGTGGGGACAGGAATGCCCCATGCCGGCCCATTTCCCGCCAACTGCCTGGCTGTAAATTCGTGTAGGGGAACTTCAGAAGTGTCAGGGACATTAGGAAAAAGGGGACAATTACATTCCTGTCCTGAGTAGGATATTTTTTGAAACATCCCTGGACTATGTTACTTTCAGATAACCAAGCTTTTATGTAATGACATATGGATTGGGATGTGCAGATTGTCCACGGCCAATGCTCCCTGCTGTTTAATTCCTGATTTCTTTGCTGTAAAGCCCTTACATGTCTTCAGCCATGGGACCCTACAGTATATGTCCCTTATACTCCTATATTATCTTCCTAGCGTTTTCATTAAGGGAGTGGTATTCATTATCAGATAGACCATGTGTCTGTTTTTTATTAACAACTCAATTCAAGTTTGTATTTAACATCTCTTCCAAACTTGGCTGTAATTTACTACATAGAGTTTCAACAATATCAGCGTTTCTTACATGCAGTGATATTTATCATATCTGCTCATCTGTCACCACTCACTGGGTCACTCATGCTGAACAGGCTCTGTGTTTTAGAGGAATCGCTTCATTGTCCTTAGGCTAAATTCACACTGCCGTGAGCCCGCCGCACCGTAGTACGGCGGGCTCACGGCAGCGCGGGGAGAGGAGGAGGAGGTGAGCGCAGCTCACCCCCGCCCCTCTCCATAGAAACTAATGGCGCACGGCGCCGTAATACGGGGAAAGATAGGACAGGTCCTATCTTTCCCCGGGCTACGGAGCGGTACGGTGCCGCACGTGTGCTGCACCGTACCGCTCCCGTACAGGGCCGTGAGCCCATAGGAGTGTATGGGGGACGTATATCGGCCGCATATACGTCGGCCGTATATACGTCCCCCATACTGTAGTGTGAATGTAGCCTCAGTCCCAGCAGTCAGTCCCCAGAGATCTACCATGAGTCACTATTCTGTGGATAGAGAATTATGGTATTTGTTGGGACAATCCCTTAAAGACCTGTCACATATGCTGCTACGCAACCCTACTTTTCAAAAAAAGTGACATGGAGGTGGCAAGGGGGGGATAGTAATTCCATTTGCCCGGACTTGTGACTTTTGCTTGCCGGATACATAAGAAAAATGTTGTGATAAATGCCCCCCTATGAATATAAAAAGTCCTACTATTCTCATACAGGTCTATTTATACAGACCATGGTCGGCCACTCATCTGATATGCGTTAGAACTGTAACATGACATTTCTGCTGGGGTGTAGACAATGGCTTTAGACAATGGTCATGATATAATCCTAGGACTTCTAACACATGATAACATTACGAATACTATTTTTATTTTTTTCAGCTGGTAAGTGCAATGTCACTTGCTTATTATCTATAGCAACTTTTTGATACACAACCAAATTTAGTGGATTGAAGAACCTACATTTTCTTTAGTTTTATGATGTATGTGCAACATCCCCCACCGGGGCCTAGCCCTTAGCGGTGAGGCCTGGAGTCAGCCGGGGCCCGCTGTACCGGAGTGGCTGGCGGTTGCGGCCTAAGCACGCTATTGTCACGGTGCTTGGTACGGGGAACCGGAGGGCTGTCCTACAGCCTGGCAGGTCTCCAGCAGGGTGGTGTTGGCAAGAAAAGATGAGGGAGAGGCTGCTATAGCGGATCTCCCTGGGGCAACCCCTTAATGTCCCGAGTGTGAGTCTCTGGGTGATGGACAGGGTGCCGGTGATGAAGGCAGCCGTATTAGCAGGGACCAGACGGAGACAGAAGTTGAAGAAAACAACTTACAGTTCTTTATTTGAACCGCAGGAACCGCAGCAAACGTGCCTTTAACAAGATGGAGTGCTGAGATGTGAGTTGGAGGGAGCCTCAGGAGATAGTTCACCAGCCTGGATGTAGAGGGCAGGCTGGGAGGCAGCTGTGTCCTGGTAGGAAGCTTCAGCTTGTCCTGTAGGGCTTCAGGTATCACCTTTAAAGGTAAGATGATACCCCTTTTCCTCACTACACTAACTCTAGTCTGATGCTCCACTCTTCAGAGGCAGGGGCTAGGCTCTTCCTGCTCTGGTATGGGCTAGACAGAGATTACTCACTCACTCACTGATTCTCCTAGGATTCCACACTAGAATAATCTTTCAGAACATTCCTGGCCAGAGGTTTTATTACCTCCCTTTGGTCAGGTGGTGGCTGCTCCTCCAATCACATCTCAGCTTACAGAGCACAGGATGTAACACATATCATTGGATAACAGCATCTGGCATTATACAAAATACTTAACTCCTGCCTTGCCAGGCAGGATTCACCACTGCCATACCGCTATGTCCTATCAGGACCATGTAGTGTAATGGGATTACATGCAGGTGGGACGTATTCGCAAACCCTACCTCGCCATTGCATCGGCGAGGGTGTTGCATATGTATAGAGGACCATACACTTGGCATGTATATACTTTGCATGTCTATCTTACTGATTGATCCTTTCCTTGTCATCTGACATTTTCTTGAAGCCACATTTGTTTGAGTAAAGGTGTGGAGCCGGCATATAAATTTCCTTGTTTTTTTTTCTCAAGTTCTGCAATATCAGCAACCCTCAAGTTCATTTCAACCTTAGTGGCCTCCTGTGTCCCCAGCAATCACATGTCTCATTATTTAAGAAATTAAAAATTATGAAAACATCTTCGGAACTGTAATAAGTTGCAATTAGCAGAATCGCTTTTTCAGCACGGACTGGGGGATTTTCCTTCTTTTTAATATTTTAAATGGCTGGATTGTGTGTCCTGGTACCTGCCATATAGACGCAATAAAACTGATGGTCCAGCTTACAATTATGTTAGAAATTTTTTAATTCCATTTTATAGGCCCCAGTCTGGGTATTAGAATAAATGGGTAGTGCTAATGAGACATGGCACGCATAAAGGGTTAAACGGGAGGAATTAAAATTATTATCCCTTAATATTACAGATCGTCAGCATATTTGATCACAAAGGTTCTGGATATTTTATTATTGGAGATGGCAGAATAATGGTTGGATAATGTGAACACCAGTGAAGTGACATGAAAATATCAGAAATAAAACCTACAAAGCCTCGTATACTGAGATATCCCATTACATTCATACTTGATATTTGCTTTTTTTTAATATACATTATTAGTAAGAACGATTCTTTAGTGTGCAAAGTGGATAATGGAGCAGAAATAAACTTCATGTTCTTATGAGCCCTTTTTTTAAAAAAGCAAAAAAATTTTCTACCCCCATATCTGCAGCATCTTATCTCCTTCAAGTGTGCCTGCTTTCCGTTTTCTCGCGTTTTTGGCCCCCTAATAGTCTTGGACACCCTTCATGCCATATTCAAGACTCCTCTCACCCACAGTGCAAAAGTGAGATTCTGGTTGGACACCCAGTTGTGAATGTATGCCTAAATTCCTTGATTTCATGATACAGGACAGTCATCAATACAGTCAGTAACAATGATGGGGAGTAGCTACAATCAGTGACTGGCTTTGGTCAAGAAGGTGTTGAGATTTCTGGACTAAGAAGTAACGGGCAATGGAGCAGCAATGGGTTTGAGTTATTTTGTGTTTTTTGACATTTACACAACCAGCAGAGAGATCTTACATGTTCCTCGGACACAATAGGGCTATCTTCAGGGTAAATGCATATATCACTTACTGACTGTGGAATTTTTAAACACATTTGTAAAGCAGTACCATTTTATAGGCCCCAAAGGTCAGAATAAAAATACGGGTTATCTAGAAATTCATTTTGTGTAATCTGTGTCAAAATGAATTTCTAGATAGTGTCAAATCTATAAAAAAAAATGTCCACATGACACATTTGTCACAAAACAGGAAAATCCATATGCAAACCTGCACAGAAAATAGTTTTTTCCTGTGTGCATTTAACATGAGAACCTCTCATATCATGTTCAATGATTCGATGAATTCCCCTCTTCATTCCTTACCCCTGGCAGTATTGGGTCCTCAGAATCACTCTATTTATGTATTGGCATCTATATTTTCTCATTTTCTATTAGATTAATTTACATAAATAAAGCTTTGATGTTATTATGATTATTATTAGCACCACAATGGAGTTTGTTATCAATGTTCTATAACACATGGCTTTTAACCATTTAAGTGAAATGTGTGGCCTTTCTTTCTTGTACCATATAACAAAACAGTTTTTAGTTTTTCCAATATGTTTCTATTGTTTTTCTACCATCTTAAAAGGCATCTACCATCAGGATGAATGATTGTATGCAAATGAACCTGAGGGGCTCCAGGCTCCATAGGTGTTAATGGAGCCTGGAGCCCCTCAAGCTCATTTGCATACAGTCCTTCATCCTGGTGGTAGATGTCCTTTAAGCATTAATGATTTACAGGCAGAAATAATCTGGAACCGACTCATTGAGATCTATGGAGATTTTTCTTGGCATAGGAGGTATGGAAAAGATGTGACATCATCCATTGTCAGTAGGGGATGCAGTGATGATCTATTCTATGTAATCCTAACTGTAAAGAAGGTGACTGCTGCATAGAAAACCCCTACAGAATTAATAGGCATCTGACTATTATTAATCCCAGCGTGAGAATTGCAAGATATTTAACACAGTTTAATAAGATAAAATTTGGCATTAAAATCTAGGATTGAAAATAATTACACAATAAAAGAAAGAATAACATTATGGGGATGTAACTTCAGATTTCTTATAACAATTCCTCCTAAATTAAAATTACATTTGCAACATATTTTCCTTGACATAGACAAGACAGTGTACGTTATAACAGGAAATTTAACATTCATGAATTCTGTGGTAAGAAATGTAATAATTAACACACATATTCCCCAAAAAGCAGGAATACAGAACATTAATTGGTAAGTATCTGTGAGACTGCGGCGTTCCCCCATAGACTAGTATTGTTTCGCTTAAGGCAACCTGGTGATATCAATTATGCAAAACATTCAGACCTGGAGATAAAGAAACACAATGCAGGTTGCTCCAGGAGGAGGGAAAACCTCAGCCGAGCAGATGATTGTACTCAGGCGCTAAGCAGTGGGATCATTTATTTCCAAGTTTTGTCTATTTTGGAAAATGATGTGATCTTGTTAAACGGTCACTTGTATAAACTGTGATGCTGCACTGCCCTCTACTGGTCAACCGTAGCATTATTATTTTGTCAGTTTAAAGAAATTAGGGTTCCGCTACTGATTGCAGCAACTAAGGTGTTAAAGCAACAAAGATTTAAGGTTTTTCGGATCCCAGCCATTAGAACAATAGTTTGTCTCTCATAAGTAGCCGCTGGTTAACATAGGACACCTAAGCAGCACTTAAAGCATCATAAAAACATAGTCTAAAATAAGGCACCCGAATGGCTGCCATAAAAAGATATGTAGGCAAGCATTAATGGGTTAAAAGAAAAATAACAGCTAAAGGCCATTATTCCAATTACCTTTTTTCTTTAAAAAATAAATAAATAATGTAAATATATAATGGAGCTGTTAAAATTTCCATTAACTTCAATTGATTATTTTAGTGCCCAATGTTAGCATATGTCAGTATCAGGCACAGTCATGGGTACCTATAATTTTTAGTCCTTGAATAAGGAAAAATCCAAGGCACTCTCTTAGGAGCCCCCTGCTGAATGGTGGGGTTACGCCATAGTTTTTCAGCTCACAGACGCCATTGACTAGCATTATGCATGTTCATGGTGTGATGAGCACACCCTGACTCACTGAACTGTGACTGAGCCATCCACCCGGATCCTATGGAGATGGAAGGGGTGAGGAACACTCACCCCTCTAGCCTCCAACGGGCAACAAACTTACCCCAGTTTATGGCTCTTGTGAAGCACATAATCGTGTGCACTTAGCCTAACTTGCATAATAGATGAATAATTTTTTACCTTGACCAATTAATCTCCTCAAACATTGAAATATGAAAATATAGAAAAATACAAAATATATAATAACAGCACTTCGTCCTGATTGATATTCACAAATAAGGTGAAAGATTTATCATGAAAAATACAATATGAGTCCCTATAAAAGTTTCTGTCTCTTCCTTATCGTCTTTCATTTCTCTACTATCAGATGCTCTGCAGAAGCGATGGTCTCTATGTCACTAGGTGTATTATATAGTATGTCTTCATGAAGACTGTTAAATATTGACCTTTCTATGTGATGACTAGAGAGCACAGAATCATCAGCCATGTGTGGTCCTCTCGTCAAGGACTGTAGATCTCTGGCCGGTCCCTCATGTTGGTCCAGTGATGGTCCAGATATCTCATCTATCGTCTTCCCTTGAGTAATAGGAACAGTTTTCCTTTTTGTTCTTTCTGAGGATCCTCTCTTACCACTAGATTGATTATGTCTATTTACAGGATAGATCAAGTCATCCCTCATTGTTTCATCTAAAAGCTCTTGAAGTGTGTCCCCGATAAGAACTTCACACCAATCTGCATCGTCTTTTGGCTTTTCTTCAGAAGAAGGAGTTTTCATATTAGAAAGTTGTTGGGAATTCAGTGGTTTAGTGGATTCTTCCTGCTTTACTACGGATGAATAATTCACAGATTCTCCATACTCTTTGACCATGGTCAGTCTTTGGTCTTTATAATCAGATGCTGTCAAACTAGATGTCTTATTATTCCGTCTACTTTCATTAGGTGCCAATGTAGAAAACATGTTGCTTGTTACTCCAATATTTTTTGGCCGTTTAATCACAGTTGAGTTAGAAAGTTGATGACTTGAGATTTTATTGTCTTGGGGAAGTGGGGAAGTGATGGGAAAAACATTTAGAATATTCAGATATTTGCCTTCAAAAGGCGTAGAGGAAGGCAGAGTCATGTATCTATTAGAACTATTTTGCTTCATGTTGCCCAAGTCAGTCAACTGCGTAGCAATGATCTGCCCAGAACTTACATATTGATAGTCACCTGACCCACTGATGTCAAAGTGCCCCCCTGATCCTTCAGTCAATGATGTTGGAGGTTTCACAGAAGCAACTTTTCTTTTCATGGAAGTTACAGTAGATGAAGGAATAATAAATCTGCTTTTATTTAAACCTTGAGATAATTGATATTCTCCATTTTTCTTCATTGCATTCCGTTCTTGGTTCACTGTATAATTCACGGTCTTATCCACATACAATTTAACATGTTCATTGTTTTTGGAAAAAGTTTCATCCTGGACTGTTCTTGGAGTCAACGCTGCAACAACAGAATTCATGATTTCTTTAATTAGCCGCCAATAGAAACTCATCAATGTTGACTTTTATGTATTAAAGTAAAGATGTTGTATCTGCATGCAGCTTGTTACAAAGTAATGCGAGAAACCAACATAGGTGCCTCCACTATTATCCGATGTCACTTAAACCATAATAATGAATCTCACTGGACTTGTGATGACTCCTGTTAGTATCTGTTAGTACCACGTGCTCCAATGCTTCCGGTATTTGAGTGCAAAATTAGATAGAAGCTTATGCACTATTTGTTTTCCATCTCAAATAAAGAATATGGTACAGCTTCCCCTGCTGTACAAGACGCTGACTGCAGATAGGACACTGTACAAAATCTGCTCAGCTCCTCCTGTTCTATAAAACCCTACCTAGAGATAGGATATAATGTACAATCTTCTTGGCTATTCTGACTTCATAGCACACTGCCTGCAGAACACTAGATAAAATCTACTCAGCACTTGCTCTAAAATGTGCTGCCTGCAAATCGGACATAGTGTACAATTTGCTCAGCTCCTCCTGCTCTATAACATGCTGCCTGCAGATATGACACTATACACAATCTACTCTACTCCTGCTCTATAACATGCTGCCTGCAATAGGACATAGTGTACAATCTGTCCAGTTCTGCCTTCTCTATAACATGCTGCCTGCAGATATGACACTATACACAATCTACTCCACTCCTGCTCTATAACATGCTGCCTGCAATAGGACATAGTGTACAATCTGCTCAGCTCCTCCTGCTCTATAATATGCTGCCTGCAGATATGACACTATACACAATCTTCTCAACACCTGAGTGAAGTTGGCCCCCCACCTTGTTCAAATCAAACAAAATTGGTGTCAAACGTTTGGAAATGCCGCAGGCGTTGCGCGCGCACGGTCGCGCGCAGCGCCGAAGCGGCTTCTGCTATAAAGTTTAAAAAGTGTTAAAACCGCGATAACGCGGTTTATAACACTAACGAAACTAAGCACTGGCACCAGCTCACCCTGAGCTGGTGCTCGGTGTTTACAGCTTACACCGACGATCTGAAATGGTAGGTTTCCTTTAATGAAAGTTTAAAGAGGCCATCAGAGGTCAACCAGCCCCCCCACGTTGCCCAAATCAAACAAAACTGGGACTGAACAATTCTGCTACGTATGTGCTGGTTTGTGATGCTCAAATTTTTGTTTGTGCTGCTATTGTTTTGAATATATGAACAAAAAAATTAAAGTTCAAAAGTTCAGCCAGCCCCCCCACATTAACCGAATCAAACAAAACTGGTGTCAAACGTTAGTGCTACGTTTGTGCTGGTTTGTGCAGCAAAAATTTTCGTTTGTGCCACTATCATTTTTAATATATTCATACTTTTTTGCAGAGGTCATCAGAGTTCATTTCTTCCAAAGTACAATGTGTTTGCTAGCTCCCCCTGGTGATCAAACCAGGGAAGGGTCACTAGGTTTGTTTTTTACCAGTTCATCCTAAACACCTCAAACACCTGAACATACCTTAAAAATTATAGCGGCACAAACAAAAATTTTTGCTGCACAAACCAGTACAAACGTAGCACTAACAGTTGACACCAGTTTTGTTTGATTCGGTTAATGTGGGGGGGCTGCTTGAACTTTTGAACTTTAATTATTTGTTCATATATTCAAAACAAAAGCAGCACAAACAAAAATTCGCGCAGCACAAACCAGCACAAACGTAGCAGAATTGTTCGGCACCAGTTTTGTTTGATTTGGGCAATGTGGGGGGGCTGGTTGACCTCTGATGACCTCTGGAAACTTTCATTAAAATCTCGAAAACGATGGCGGCACAAACAAAAATTTCTGCTGCACAAACCAGCACAAATGTAGCAGAAACGTTTGACACCAATTTTGTTTGGTTTGAACAAGGAGGGGGGGCAACTTCACTCAGGTCTACTCCACTACTCCTATAACATGCTGCCTGCAGATATGACACTATACACAATCTACTCCACTTCTGCTCTATAACATGCTGCCTGCAATAGGACATAGTTTACAATCTGTCCAGTTCTGCCTTCTCTATAACATGCTCCCGGCAGATAGGACTCTTTATACAGTCTGCTTCGCTTCTCTTGCTCAATTACATGTTACCGGCAGATAGAATACTGTGGGGGTGGATGTATCATGGCTTACAAGCCGTGATTTTTAATCGCAATATCCCAGGCTTGTGGCAGGGAAGCTTCTTCCCTAGCAATAGTCTGCAGGTTCGGGCGCAGGCTATAGTGCAGTTCTACACCACGGTGGACCTGGTGCAGAACTGAGCTGGGTGCACAATGTGCTGGCCAATTACGCAGACAACATCAGATATCTTTCAAGAGGACGGAGCCTCCTGAAACATGCAGCATATCCTTAGGGGTGGGGTTTGGGTCATGCACCAGAAGTGCCAGGTTATTATACATCCCCTCATGTCTAAACTGATCAGTGCATCTTGCTCTTAAATAGGTAGGACACAATGTACAATCTGCTCAGCATCTCCTGCTCTATAACATGCTACCTGAACAAAGGACACAATGTACAATCTGCACAGCATCTTGTGCTATAATATTTTACGTGCAAATAGGAAACTGCACATTCTGCTTTATTCAACCTGCTTTATAAGATTATATTTTGTGTAGACAGGTTCCCTTTTAATGAGTAAACAGAATAATAGAGTGATAACAAGAAGATTCAAAAAGTAAGAATTCTTACGGTGACTGCCTATTAAAGCCACCGTGTAGGCATGTGGAGTCTTATAGCCATGGATGCTCCACTAGGGGAATTCTATGAAAATATGCAAAGTTTTCCAGGATGGGATATGAAAAACCACACCTCTTTTAGCTATTAGAAGATTAATTACAGCTATGATATAGCTTTTCCCTATCTTTTACCTTATTTCATGGAGATTGATATACACAACATATTTCTAGTGTCTTACCTGTACACTCGTAACAGTTTTCCAGAGTCCAATTCATTGGATACGCTATTTCTGTAAACTCCAGCACTAGATCAATACTATAGAAGAGCTGGATTCCTTGTTTGTTATCTGTTGTGGTGCATTCCTTTAAATAAATGTTAACATTTTACATTTATTAAATACAATACTGTAAATCCATATAAAAATCAAGTGTAACAATTTGCAGAGTAATTATGACATATTTTGTGTTATTAGTCCATATAATAAAAAAAATGACAAATAAGGCTGGAAAAAAAATCTGAATCTCTATGTTTTTTTACCAATCATTAATGCTGCAACATAAAACAATGATTTTAGTGAATAAATGAAACAAAAAAAGATTACCTGTGATTGGAGGATGTCAGCCGCTGGGATATTCACCATTACAAAGTGTTTATTCTCAGTGACAGTGACATTAATAGGACGACCAACCACAATGTTCTTCAGTGTCAAGGTTTCAGAAATGTAGGGCCCTCTCTTCACCAAACCCATGCGCTGCTTTGGGATATGAATTATGATTTCTTCTCCCGGGTTCTGCGTCACTAGTAAGGGAATGTGTGCATTCAGTCACAGGACATATGAACATCTAAATGGGGTTTTCCAAGAATCACGGAAAGGGTGCCAGAGGTCCCATGGTCAGAGGAAGCCACTGATCAGCTGGTCCTGTGAACTGTGGCACTTCTGGCCAAGCCACCAGTGCCAAAGACCAGAAGTACGGTGGGTCTCGGTTTGCATACATTACTATACCTACCCCAGTGTATCAATTTATTCCACATAGGTGATTGATTATAGAGCCTTCTTATTCCTCAGTCACACAGGTATAAGCGTGGGTTAGCTGTGATAGTGGCTGGGATCTCAGTGGATCTTAAAATTGCAGCATTCGATCCATACTGCAGATTTTATTGCAGGTTTTAAAGATTCATAATCAAAGTTTTTGTAGTGGGGTTGAGTCTGCACCTTTTTGTCACTTGTATCCAACCTTAGAGTAGTCATGTCCTTTATAAACTGGAAGGGATTCTAGATTATTTTCTTTTTGGCCAAATTATTACACAATATTACTTACCCAGTGGGCAGGAAGCTTCCAGTGAATAAGCATAAAAACCATGTCCAAACCAGAGGGGAAGAACATCCATCGACCTGTCCAAGAACTGTAAAAATTTCATTAGCCATCTTTTAATAAATATTGCAATTGACGTAGAAGTTATTTATTTCTCTCCAGGTGTCTTTTTAAGATTTGTTATTATATTTTTTTACACTTTATATTTACTTTACTTTGATAAATTCAATGTAAATGTTATGTGCATTATAAGTAGCCCATCAGATTGTGTGTAACCTTCTTATCTTGTAAATGTTCCAACCCAAAGGCGTCTGACTACAGAAGACATCGGGCAGCCCTCAGGCACTTGGCAGACCTCGGGGCTGGCCTGAATAATATCACGCATGCTTGACCGTGGCATGTAAGGGGTTAAGAGCGAGTTGTTAGAATGCAGAGTCAGCTGTGATATGCAGCTGACACATACTGCTTCTGGTGTGGCTCTGCTAGTGAGCTGGAGACAGAAGCTGGACGTAATAGTATGTCACGGTGCGGGAAGTATCTTCCTGCAAGGATGTACTATTACGTTCAGGGGCAGGAAGGGGTCAAAGAAAATCTACCATCAAAATCAATCATGATAAACCGGGAACACTTACTCATAGATCCAGGCAAGGTGACTGTGGTAATCTTCTTATATTTGTTATACATTGCTACTTCCTTTTAAGATCAACCTGTAAAATTATGCTAATGAACATGAATTACTCCTAGGGGTGCAATCAGAGCCCCTTCATGCTGCAGGTTCAAAGGCTATGCAAAGAGAACTCTCTCTGTGTGCTGAAACTTCCTGTGCTGCCTCACATTAGTAAGAGAAGGGGTGGAAGTGCTGAGAGAGCAGGGGGGAGGGGGAGAAAGTATAACAGCCTGTAAAGCCAGAGCACTGATGGGCCCTGGTATTACCCACTGAGCCCTTTTGGTTCAAAAAACATAATCTTAAAAGGTGATTTTAGAAGGAAGTGGACCCTGGATAACAAATGTAAGAAGGTTACCACAGTAAGTATTGCTGGTTTAATGGTAGATTTCCTTAAGTAAACCAAAATGTGTCTATCCTTCATATGAAGAGACAAGTTCTATAAGTAATACATTATTGTTTGGGTATCTGGAACAGATTTTGTATTGGGGTCCAGTAGGTCATATGCTCTGTGCTTGCGCCAATATTTTTTCATACATGTCAAATATTTGGCGCATGTACTACATAGTCACAGCTGGGAACCATTATTCTATATATTCCAACTTCTTGGTCAATGTCTTCCATTCACTTATTCACGTATTACTTAAAGCCCCCGAAACCACCTCTTTCACAATCAAGTCTTTTTGCCCACTTTAATTTCTACAGAACCCCTCCATAACCCAGCAGTTCAGCTAGAGAAGGACCTTTGGTGACATCATCCTCACAGACATAAGTCTTGCATGGTCTTTATAATATTGGTGTTGTTTGTTAACCCTCTATTGTTCCCATAAAGTACCTCTGTAGAAGTTAGTAGCTGGCTCCGCAGTCCTTTCACTGTCACGTGGGATTTATTCATCTCTACTTCCACGCCAATCAAACTTGCATCTTCCACGGAGACCACTAGTTTACCACGAAATACTATATACCAGTCCTGCAAAAGGAACAGGGCTTAGTTCCCATTAATTCCTATTCTGACGCATCACTGACAAGTGGCCATAAGTGCTATAGCAGACACTTTATTTTGGCACATGGCATTTTCTTTACATAATCATCTAAATATTCATTCATGCCCATTATGGTTATGTGTTCTGATGTGTTCAGATTCCCAGAGATGTATCCCAGGTAAGAATTGTTTACCTGATCATTAGTATTTTCCAAGGGCATTGGCCGGAACACCTACAACACATAAATGACATAAACAATGTGACAACAAAGCCTAGTGTGATCTGTTATATTGTCACATCCCTCCTAGCTGGGTACCTGCACATAGTTTGGGTCACATCTCACTATCTCTCTGCCCATGGCAGCAGTCACCGCAGGGCATCTCATGAGGTATCGATCACTTCGACCATTTCCTGTAGATGTTTTCTTAACCATGTGAATTTCTAGAACATGGAAACTGTTCTGCACATAAAAACATCAGGGCAGATTAGAGACTTAATAAATGTCAGATTTGTATACTGTGAATTTCACGCTTATATACATACCATACGATGCCCACCCTATGTAGTGATTAATACCACCATACAGTACCTAAATTATGTCTTTATATTGTACCCAAATAATATTACCTTATAGTTTTCATATAACCCCGTGTTTCCATGCTGAACTGCCAGTAAATGTCTTAATAATACTCATATATTACCGCTATATACTTGAGTATAAGCCGACCCGAGTATAAGCCGAGGCCCCTAATTTTACCCAAAAAATGGGAAAATCTATTGACTCGAGTATAAGCCGAGGGTGTAGTATACAGCCAGCCAGCCCCCATGTAGTATACAGCCAACCAGCCTCCATGTAGTATACAGCCAACCAGCCTCCATGTAGTATACAGCCAACCAGCCCCCATGTAGTATACCGCCAACCAGCCCCCATGTAGTATACAGCCAGCCCCACGTAGCATACAGCAGTCCCATGTAGCATACAGCGTGCCCCCAGTAGTATACAGCCTGCCCCCAGTAGTATACAGCCTGCCCCCAGTAGTATACAGCATTGCCCCCAGTAGTATACAGCACTGCCCCCAGTAGTATACAGCTTGTCCCCTTGCAGTATACAGCTTGCCCCCTTGCAGTATACAGCTTGCCCCCAGTAGTATACAGCCTGCCCCCAGTAGTATACAGCACTGCCCCCAGTAGTATACAGCACTGCCCCCAGTAGTATACAGCTTGTCCCCAGTAGTATACAGCCTGCCTCATAGTAGTATACAGCCTGCCCCCATCAGTATACAGTCTGCCCTCAGTAGTATACAGCAGCCCCTATTAGTATACAGATAAAGAAATAAGCTTAATACTCACCCTCCGTTGTCCCCGATGTTTGTTGCAGCTCCCGGTGGCTTCCGATCCCCATCGTGGCTCCCGGCAGCTTCTTCACTCTTCACTCTTCTCTGGCCGGGAGATCGCGCTGGCCGTCGCACACTGTGATGCAGCGCTCTCGCCGCTGATGACATCACAGTGTGCGGCGGCCGGCAGATCGCATGGACGCGACTCTGCCGGCTAGAGAAGTCAGAAGAGAAGACACGGGGAGCTGCCGGGAGCCGTGACAGGGATCGGGAGCCGCGACGAACATCGGGGACACCGGAGGGTGAGTATTAATTTTTTTTTTATCATTGACCCGTGTATAAGCTGAGGCGAGCTTTTTCAGCACATTTTTTGTGCTGAAAAACTCGGCTTATACACGAGTATATAAGGAACAAGAGGGTGTAGAGGACAAGACACACAGAAGGGCGCTAAAATTGTAAAAAGTATCCAGTAAATGGAATGGTATAACAATGGAAGAAAGACAGTTAGATTGTTTGACAGATCATTTGATATAGAGATAGATGTACAGATAGAGCGCTAAAAGGGCGCTAAAATTTCCACATTATGCAACAATGGTGTTACCAAATAATAACAATATAACCATCGTACAGCAGTACATAAAATCCTGAGGTTAATTAATAATGTGTTGGACACTCTGTGACTGTTTATCCCTTCTATGTAACAGCAGCACATTGATGGAAATTCTTATTTCACCTGTGTCTGGACATTGCAGGCTGAATAATGGACCCTAAAGATAAAGTTTCCACTAGAATCCATATCCAAGGCATAGCGGCATCGGGAGATCAGGTGATTGGATCGATCCAATGAACTGAGACTTACTGCAAAAAAGGACATATAATTGTTATATAATGAAATGAAGTTCATCTACAGTAACCTGGTCTGACCACTGCTCAGAGAATGGAGCTGTCTGACTTCTGTATTGTTCTCTGTTTAGTAGCTGCTGAAAACAGATGATCTTTGGGGGTGCTGGGTGTTGGGATATTGATTATAACCTATTCTATTATCTTCTTATCAATATTCCTAGTCTGTGATGCCCCTTTAAATGAAACTTGGATGCTCAGCATATCAACATATAGTGTATTTGCCCCCAAGTAACTTGTATATCACTTAAACATTTATCTATATGTATGACCAGATCTGCAGCATGTGACTTAGATAAGGATACCCCACACCCCTTGTAGTAGTACCTGGGAACCGCATCACCCGTGACAGCCATAGCAGTAGCCCATCCATCTGTCTCCTGGGAACCCAAAGCTCCATATAGTCCAGAAAGCATTCAACATTGTCTGCGGAGGAAGGTCAAACTTGTTAGTGGTAATTCTCTGTCCATTGTAACCTCTAGCAAACTTTATAGGTATGGTGATAAATTGTAGTATTAACCCCCTAAAGCCGTTGGGTTCTATTTCAATACCCGGACTAGAATCTCCAAATATAAATTTCTGGTCTGCTCATATGGGGAAAAGATGCTTTTTGAGCCCCCTAAAACTTATGAGCCCAGGTGGAGGTGAAGGACTGTCTTATATATTATATTTAGTAGCCTCTGTCCTCGTCTACCAGGTAAATAGAGTAATTCCAGCTATAATGAAGGCGTGAGAAGTAATCTGCACCGCGCTAGAGGTGGCATCTCATTGCAATGATAACATATATATATATATATACACCGGTATATATATTTTTAGCAAAACTCTGTGCAGCGCTGCTTAATCTGTGTGCACTATATAAATAAAGGAATTATTCTAAATTCTTATTATTTATTTTATATATATATTCTATATATAATCACAGTATCTCATTTAGAGTAATTTTATAACAACACATTGTAAGACAATCCCTTTAAATAATCCCTCAGTAATGTTTCACCTCTCTCTCATAATTCTTATATGATATAATGGTAATTAGATAAAACATTTATGACATTGTCTTTAGGTATTATTTGGTTGAATTGTTGGTTAATTATTATAAGATTTAGTTAATATGTTTTACCTGTAGATGATTCTGGGATAGGGTCCAGTCTACTCCTCCAAAAAGGAAAGGAACAAGAGGGTGTAGAGGACAAGACACACAGAAGGGCGCTAAAATTGTAAAAAGTATCCAGTAAATGGAATGGTATAACAATGTAAGAAAGACAGATTGTTTGACAGATCATTTGATATAGAGACAGATGTACAGATAGAGAGGCATGAGACATCTTAGAAATGGATAATATTAAATGATAGACTTGATATGATAGATGTATGATAGATTAAGTGGAATAGTAAGAGAGGGAACAACTCTGTAGATAAAAAGAATAGATTTCATGGACAGATTTATTCAATATATAGCTATAGATATAAGACCGAGAGCAAAAGATTAGATAGAAAGTCGTAGATTGGATGGATAAATAGAAAGTTTTATCATTTATTATCAGAGTTGTATTTTTCTCTTACCCTGTAATAAGAAGATGATTCATGCTTTTTCCTAGAGACTTTCAGCTGGAATACCTCTTCACTTCCCTCGGCCTGCAGATAAATACCGCCTGTGTCCCAGCATGGAGTGACAATGACATAACACCTTGTTTTTAGCTTGTTACATTCTGTTGTACCAGGTTTGTGTAAACGGCTTGTGAATCTGTATCCCGGAGCACCTACATACATGAACAAATAAGAAACTTGACATAAAGCTGCTGGCAGATACTGCACTGTGTATGAGCAGGGCTGTGCACACTGACAACACTTACAGGACTTGCATATCAAAGAACATAATATCCTGGCCCCGCTACATCACACAGGAACTGCTCACCAAAACTAAACAGAGACCAGAGTACCAAGGGAGCATTGTCTCGTGTACAGAGTAGACGTTATAAACGCATATAGAACAAATGATTGAGCAGCCATACATATAATATTCATTAATAATATCCCACCGTTCTATGTACACAGTTTCTATATAGCCCTCTAAGTCTCCATAGTTACAGGTTACAAACCAAACCTATGTAGTCGTAGCCAAAAGCTGATTTGTATGTGCAACATTTGACAAGTCATTTATGGATGAATCTATATAGCGTATGTTAGGGAAAGGCTTTTTTATGATCTTACCTAACAACCCAATCCCAGCAATGTGCAAACACCCGAGGCATTTTTATGATCGATTTAGCAAAAAAGACCTCACAGATATAGATGTTCTCTATTAAAATTAGTTTTACTGATTAAATAAACTCAATTAACTTGAAAGCACTTAAAGGGGTTTTCCATGGACACAAGTTAACTAACTTGCTGATCAGTGTGGTTCTCAAGAGGAGAGACCCCCACAGATTGCGAAATCGAGGAGTCTGATGGGGTCCCACATACCGCCATCGGACGCCTCGTCGTTCCGTCAGAGTAATGGAGCAGATGACCGTGCATGACCATTCTGCTCCATTAAAGGAAACCTACCACTTAAAAGTGGTAGGTTTATACACATATACATGGCACCAGCTTAAATGGCGCAACCGTGGCATTTAACATGCCTTTGGGGGGTCTTTCCCCTGTGATCGGCCCCCCAAACCATTTTCAGGGGGTGCCGATCATTGCTATGGCAACTCTGGGGTCCAGGACCTGGGATCTGGACCCCAGAGTTGCCTGTAAGGACTGCTCGTAAGATGGTGTCAGGGACGTCATCTTACAGGCACAGTGTCAGCCTATGCATGTGCATAGGCTGACACTGCTAATACCCTGCAATACATCAGATGATTGCTTGTTCATGTCCCATGTTGGAAAAAGTAAAAAAGGTAAAAAGTTATTAAATAAAGTAATAAATCATTAAAAATGCCCATAATCCCCATAACATATAAAGAGACATATAACGCTTAAAAAAAGTCTAAATCATAACACAAACCCCACATATATAGTATCACTGCGTCCGTAATAACCCGTAGAATAAAAGTCAATAATTATTGAACCCACACAATGAAATGCAAAAAAGATAGATTTTTCCCCACATTAGGTTTTATTTGGCAAATTTAGTAAAATGTAAGAAAAAATATTCATGTCTGGTATCCCCGTAATCGTATCAATCCATAGAATAAAGATAACAAGATTATTAATTAGAGATGAGCGAGTATACTCATCCGAGCCTGATGCTCGATCGAGTATTAACATACTCTAAACGGCTCATTGCTCGGATGAGTATTTCGCCTGCTCGATAACGAGCTTTCACTTAAGGAAGCACAGTGAAGAACAGTGAAGAATACAATGAAAACAGTGAACACAGGATCATTTAAGTGAAGAACACAGTGAAGAACACATTGCAGATGTTTCCGTACATCTGCTAACTTATCAGAAGACAACTTATCAGAAGAACACATTGCAGATGTATGGAAACATCTGCAATGTGTTCTTCACACATATTGTTCTTCACATACTATTGTGAAGAACACCGTTCTGCACTCATGTCTTCGGATAAGTTAGCAGATGTACAGAAACATCTGCAATGTGTTCTTCACTGTGTTCTTTTAATGTTTTCTTTCAGTGAAAACATCTGCAAACATCTGCAATGTGTTCTTCTTTAGTGTTCTTTCAATGTGTTCTTTCAGTGAAAAACGCTCGAGTCTCCCATTGACTTCAATGGGGTTCATTACTTGAGCATCGGGGAAAAGTTTGTCTCGAATAACGAGCACTCGAGCATTTTAGTGCTGGCTCATCTCTATTATTAATCTATTCGTGAACACGAAAAAAAAAGTAAAAAATCCAGTACAGAATTGAGGCTTTTCTACTCTAGCCCTCAAAAAAAATTCCTAAATTTTCAACAATAAGGGATACCAACCCCAAAATGGTAACACTGGAAAAAGCACCTCATCCCGCAAAAAAATGCTGTCACATGGCCCCAAAAACACAAAAGCTAAAATTTTATAGCCTACAAAAGGGGCCAATGAGGAAACTAAAATCCTGGCAGCTGCAGGGTGCTCCTTCCCTTCTGCACCTCGCTGTGCACCCATAAAACAAGTCACAGCCACATATGGGGGGTCTCTGCACTCGGGAGAAATTGCATAACAAATTGTAAGATGAGTTTTCTCTTTTTATCTTTTGGAAAAGTGTAAATTTTAGGGCTAAATGAACGTATAACCGACACAATTTGACCATTCTAAATTTCACCTCCATTTTGATTCAATTACTATGAAGATCTCGAGGGGTTAACAATCTTCCAAAAAGCTGTTTCTGATAGCTTGAGGGGAGCAGATTTGAAAATGGGTTGGTTATATAGGGGGTTTGCTAACTATGTAAAATTTCATTCAAAACTGTATTTATCCCCAAAATAGTCAATTCTGAAAATCCGGAAAAGCGATATTCGATTTGTAGGCCGCGTGACATCAAAATAAATTACGGTATCCAGACATTTCAAAATGATGAAAATGTGAAGTAGACATATGGGAAATGTTACTCAGCAACTTATGTAGGTGATAAATCTATCTACCTGAAAACGCAATGATTTTGAATTTTGAAAAAAATTCATCATTTTTTCTTTTTTTTTTGTAAATAAACGCAAAACTTATCAGCCAAAATTTACCACTAAAATGAAGTACAACATGTGGGGAAAAAACTATCTCAGAATCACTTTGATAAGTAACAGTGTTCAAAAGTTATAACCATATAAAGCAACGCAAGTCAGAATCCAAAAAATGGGACTGAGCCGTAGGCTATAAAATGGCTGCGTCCTTAAGGGGTTTAAGAACAGATTTATGGTACATTGCTTATTCACTCAGTAATGTGGACTTATACTGACACCCAGTGGTGGAACATGGCACCCTTCAGGGAAATGTCAGGGTAAAGAGAACAGACCCACATTAATGATGAAACCAAGTGAAAATGTAATAATATGAATAAATTGTATAAAACCCCTGAATCAAAATATACACGCGGCTTTAGCCAGTATCTATAATAAGTGAATTTAAAGTGCATGGACAACAAGCTTATTAAAAAAATCATACATGATCTAGTGTAGGTTTTTTCCGTGGCATTTAACATGCCTTTGGGGGGTCTTTCCCCTGTGATCGGCCCCCCAAACCATTTTCAGGGGGTGCCGATCATTGCTATGGCAACTCTGGGGTCCAGGACCTGGGATCTGGACCCCAGAGTTGCCTGTAAGGACTGCTCGTAAGATGGTGTCAGGGACGTCATCTTACAGGCACAGTGTCAGCCTATGCATGTGCATAGGCTGACACTGCTAATACCCTGCAATACATCAGATGATTGCTTGTTCATGTCCCATGTTGGAAAAAGTAAAAAAAGCATATAAAGCAACGCAAGTCAGAATCCAAAAAATGGGACTGAGCCGTAGGCTATAAAATGGCTGCGTCCTTAAGGGGTTTAAGAACAGATTTATGGTACATTGCTTATTCACTCAGTAATGTGGACTTATACTGACACCCAGTGGTGGAACATGGCACCCTTCAGGGAAATGTCAGGGTAAAGAGAACAGACCCACATTAATGATGAAACCAAGTGAAAATGTAATAATATGAATAAATTGTATAAAACCCCTGAATCAAAATATACACGCGGCTTTAGCCAGTATCTATAATAAGTGAATTTAAAGTGCATGGACAACAAGCTTATTAAAAAAATCATACATGATCTAGTGTAGGTTTTTTCCACCAGCACAGCGCACTAGCAGATGCATAATGAGATCTAAGTCTCATTATGTATCCGCTGTGGCTGTGGGGCTTTATCATATGCATATAATAAATCTTCCCCATGCAGCACATACACCTTCATATACATACACTCACATACAGTATATACAAACCATATATACACATACAATACATATACATATAACATCTACACATATGTACATCTACACATTCATACATTTATACAATCATACACTGATGTATACAGGGCCAATTTTAGCCCTTTTGCAGCCCGAGACGAAAATTTAAATGCTGCCCCCCTCAGCTTACTTCTTATCACCTCCTACATTGGTTCACTGAATTTATAGACAAGTTTTTAACAAGTGTCTACAATTTGATATAAGAATTCTGGCAAAATTGCTAGCAATTGTTTATATTCCCACACAGTGGCGCAGGCTCACAATCAGAAGGCAACGATTCCCTTCAGGAAGAGGTTTCAAAGGAACTAGGAAATGTTAAGTGTTCTCTCCTAGGTGGGGGAAAGAAACAGAGCAAAAGGAAACAAAGAGAGAAGGGCACAGGATTTAAAGGTATCTTTAATATAAGTGGGTTATCTGATGATGTTTCAGGCTCACCTTGTTGTAAAAGGAATAGGCTAATAGGCTTTTATTAGTGAGTTTGTCTTGGTACGCCGCCTGCTATTGGCTCCGATGCTAGAGCAAGTTCAGATCCCACTGATATGCTCTAGAGGACATAGAGATCAAGGAGCACAAGGAGCTTTTTCGGAGTCAGGCTAATGGCTCTGCATACATTCCACATAGATTTAAAAACAATGGGGCAAATTTACCTAAATGGTACAGTCGTGTCCCCGATTCGGGCGGTCCGACGAGGATGAAGTCCGGTGCGATCCACTAAGCTCTTGCGCCCGAGTTCCTGCATCCGTCGCTTCCCCGCCGAGGTCCGGCGGAGTTTACCTTCTTCTTTCTGGTGCTTGTAAGTGCAATACAATTCTAAATGTTAAATCTTGCACGTTGTCCGAATCCATCAGGTTGTCCGACGGCCACGCCCCACGATTTCTGTCGCGTGCGAGCCTGCGCCGATGCGCCAAAATCCGATCGCGTGCAACACAATCCCCTGCGCGATGCCCTTAGTAGATGAGCCCCAATGTGATTATTGTTTGCGACGCTTTCAATCCTGCACCTGGATCTACTTCCATTCATAAAAAACATACATAACCTTATGGTATACAGGACAAATTTATATATAACTTTAAAAGGAAATGACCTCAGCTTGATTGACAGCTGGAAGCGGAGTTACGAAGGTTGATTGACACGATACTTCAACAAATAGATTGTCTTGTCTTATGTTACTGTCTCTGAGTATCTCTAACTGTCTCTGTCGGTATCTACCTGCCCCCCTCTCCGAGTGTCTCTGTCTCCTACTATCTCTGACTGTCTGACCATCTCGGTCTCCGACAGAGTCTGTTTTTGACTGTCTCCATTTCTGTCTTTGTCTATTCTTGACTATCTTTGTCTCTGGGTTTCTCAGTCTGTCTCTGCATATGACTCTATATGTCTCTATATCTGCCGGTCTCTTTCTCTCACTGTAACGGTCTCTGACACTGTCTGTCTCTGACTTTCTCTGACTGTCTCTAACTGTCCCACCATCTCTGTCTTTGACTGTCTCTCTGACTGTGTCTGTCTCTGAACATCTTTGTCTTAGAGTTTCTCAGTCCGTCTCTGACTTTCTCTGACTGTCTATGTCTGTCAGTGACTGTCTGTCTCTTACACTGTCTGTCTTCGATTGTCTCTGACTTTCTCCAACTGTCTTTGTCTGTCTCTGGATTTGTCTCTGACTGTTAATTTGTCAAGTTTCATTTTCCCACAGCTGCTTATAAAATTACAGCTAATCTCTCATTGGTTTCCATGTGCAACAGGATGGGTTTTACCTCATACATTTCTGATAAATCTCCCCCCTATCTGTTTATCCCTATCCATCTTACCTCACACATGAGCTGTCTTATACTCATTGCCTAAAGTAACCAATCAAAGCTCAGAGCTCATATTAATGACCTGCTGCAAAACAGCAACCAATCACGGTTCAGCTTCTAACTGCCACAGCAGCAGACAATGGCTCCGGTATATGTTGGATAATAAGTGTATTTTGGAAAGCGTGGGGTTAAAATTTTGGCTCAAAACCTGGTCTATGACATCCCCTGAGTCACAGAGAGCGGCTTTTCTTTCCTCACTCATGTCTCCAGGACTTCTACCGAGCTGCACCAATTCTCTAGAATGCCCTTCCCCAGTCTATCAGACTAAAGTTTCAAATGTGCCCTTTAAACTACTCTCTAGTAAAGTCTATCTCACTAGCTAACTGCATGAAATGCCAACTCTCTCTTTACTAATCCATCCTATGTCCCCCTTCCGTCGGTTATCTGCAAACACCAGATATATACCAAGCTCGTGGCTTTTCTTTTGTCCCATTGACCTTGGACCTTGAAAATAAGATGGTGGCTGATGGGTGCTTCAAGCAGCAGAATTTTTATTTATTAAATTATTTTATTAATTTCCTTTATAAAGAATGGCTGGACCATTATACAAGTTCTTATATGTGATCTTTTGTCTGTGTGGGTTGTTCTATAAAGGTAAAACGATCTGATGTCCATATATAAGATTTAGAGAACATTGTAAATAAGTCTAAGAAACTGGAGAAAGAGCATCTAAATTAACTGAGTATGTCAAAAGATGCCATCAGGGTAATGCGTCTGTCTTTTTGTGATTTGGAAATGATATCACTGTTAAAAAAAGGAGAAAGACATATAGCTTTGCTGAGAAGGAAGGGGAAATGGACTAGAATGACCAAATCAATGGGTCCTGGATTGAATGATACAAATTACTTGAGCATATTCTTTTAACTTGCCAATTTGCTTACTTTTTGAGAGATGATTGTGTCACAGTCCATCTGACAGACACCGGGGAAGAGGAGGTAGCCTTAGGAGCCATAATCTCCTGCTACAGCCCTTCCTATTCATAAGTGTTCAGACATGTAAACAAAGATCCACAGAGAGTTTGCAGACATCACTAAAGCAAGTAGCAGGACTGCTGCATCACTTGATGAACATGCAGGGATTATTATTAAGGCAGTGAAGACACATGAGCAACTTATGTAAAAGAGTGGTCAACCCCTTTAATGTCTGCTCTGAGGTGGGAGGAGGGCACTGGTTTGATATGGGGGTTTCCATTTTTTATCAATGTCTGCTCTGAGGTCTCTAGTATTGTTAGGCGCCTGCTCTGGAATCTCTATTATTAATTGTGTGGTTTTGGCACTGTATTTAATGTCAGTTCTGATGGCTGTATTATTATTTATGGCCTGGTCTGGGGTCTGTATTAGAAAATGTCTAGATGCAGTATTTGGTTTCTGGGGGGTTCTAAAAGAAAGATGGAACACCTCCATATAATGAAGTGTACTAACCCATCCCCTAAAATGTGTGCTGTCCTCTAAGTTGGATGCACTTTTAGATGAATAAAAATTAAGGATAGATCTTAATGGTGTGAATAACGGGCCCTTTTCCCACAATGTTGGCATTTTGTAAATAATCAATGCATTTCACCCATTAATACACACCAGAGAGTCAGACACAAGCCACACAACAAGTCTTTTAATGTAAAAGTCCTAAGAAAACCGTACAAAACAGTAACTGCATTTGTTGAGACACTTTGTGATGTAATAAGTGTGACCAGAACAGGGGTTTGCAGAAAGAAAATGATCAAAAAAATTCAGATTCAACTGTAAATTGCTACAAAATATACAAATATCAGAAAAAGGCACAATAATAGTGAGATTCCCTGGCGCCCACTAAATATATTGTGTACTAGAGCAAAAATGTTTTGCATGACTATAGCAAAATATCACCTGTGCCAGAGATTTCTGTTACACTCACTGTTTTAGGAGAGTGTAAGGGAAATGAAAAACCGACGGTGAACGGAAGAGCTTCCATTCACCTTATGTTCCTCATTAATTTCTATGGAACTTTTGTTATTCATAGCAGAAAAAATGGCACGGGCTTCTGCACTATATTTTCCACTATTAATGATGGAAAGTCTAATATACCTAGTGTGGTTCAGGAATTTAGGAGTGGTGCATTTTAATCATTATTCACATTAATATATAAAATATTTTAAAATAAAGGCTTCTAACTATTCTGCTCCTTAGGCCTCATGCATTTTGCGGGCCGTAATCCCCCACGGGTGACAACGGGTGGGCGTCACTCAATCCGCCGAGGTCCATAGGAAATGAATGCCGACACCTCAAAAACGGGCAAAAATAGGACCTACCCTATCTGTTACAGTGCAGGCAGATGGTACGTTGCCAGTGCAGTGATGCCAAAGCAATGGGGCCGTGGGTTAGTGTGCATGAGGCCTTAGTGTAACACTCTCAGGTTGCGTCTTCTTTACAAAATTGTTTATAAGACAATGAGCCTTACATAGACCCATTGTACTCATTACAATAAACTCAAATCATAATAAAAATTTATCTCAAATATACAAAGCTGAAATCTGGAACCTGAGAACGACAAAAAATCTTAACACATATGGGAAAAACAAAACATACAAATGATTGGATTTGCCTTTTGTTCGCTGCCAAGGCTCGGTCACTGGAAGTCAGTCTGTAATGTTAACAATTCTCACAGATTCATTGGGTACTTATCCAAAAAGATAATCTTAAAAGTGCCACGTGGTGATCGCTGTCCTGCTAACATGGCCTCAACCTCATAATACTTTCTCAGTGTTACATTGTAACTTCTCCATAGTTCTTGTAAGACAAGTTTGGTTTAAGGATCCACGAAAGAGACTGCAATGTATCTGGTTCCTTTTGTGGTTGGGAGTCCCTCATGGTAATGGGTTAGTCTTCCTGGATGCATTAAGGCCCATCCTTTCCTTGGAGCCTTTATGGAGCAGTCGTATCGGAGGAATCTGCAGCCACCTCCCTGTAACAGAACATTGATCACAGACTATTAGTTATTTTCTAGCCGTACTGAGATTATATATCAAAATGAAGAAGGTCTGGACCTTGTTAACTGAGGCGTTTATCATATACCATGTAACAACTTTTCATAATACTTCAAATCCATCAGAGTCACTTTGTAACTGACCTCATAATCCTGTCCCACGCTGTTCAGTGCTATGTTAATAGTAAAGGTTGATGCATCGTGGTGCGGGACAAGGGACGGCTGCTCATCAGGTTTGTACCGCACAACAAAGGCCAAGTCAAACTGAGCCTGTAGAAGTGAAGACACAGATGTGATGATTGTAAAACCTTCCCTTAGGTTTCTCATGTCATTCTGATGTAATAGGAGAAAGGCTGTCATGTATCAGTCAGAAATGATTACTAAGCTCCTCTATAGGAGATGTGCAGCGCTCTATAACAGAGCGGAGCGGCTCAGTCGCATTGCTGTGAGACACATTGGCCCAGTCAGTTTTCTGTCTGACTTTGCACTAGAAAGAACATCTGGCACATGTATTTAAGAAGTGATTGCGCCAATTTTGTGTCCGGGAAGACAGAAAAAATAAGCACCTAAAGCAGCGTGTTAGTGCTTAGTCAGAGTTTGTGTCACATTTAATACAGTGATTCGACAGAATTGTGCCGCATAATGGGGGTCATTTACTTACCCGGGCCTGTCACGATCCAGCGGCGCGTTCTCCGATGAGGATTCGGGTCTTCAGGCGATTCACTAAGGTCGTGCGCCCGATGTCCACCAGGTGTCACTGCTGCACTGAAGACCGCCGAGGTCCGCTGGAGTGCACCAACCTATTCCCGATGCATGTGATTGATTTTGCGACACAATTCGTTTTTTAAATTTCGTGGATTTTCTGACGGCCTCGCCCCCCCCCCCCCCCCCCGATTTCTGTTGCGTGAAAGATGGCGCCGATGCGCCACAATCTGATCGCGTGCGCCAAAATCGAAAACATTTGCGAAACCCGGCGGAAAAAAGCGATTCGGAGCCTTAGTAAATGTGCCCCAATGTGTGTTAAAGATGCACCTAAATAAATATGGTCCAAACTTCCAGAGCAGTGCAGGGTGCGCCAGATAATTGAAGACCGTGCGCCAGTATTTAATAACGTAGTGCACCCTTCACATTTGTGAGGTAAACTGCACTGTACAGTTTGCCTCTCTACTGACAAATGATCGCAGTTTAATATGACCAACCAACCCGATTATGATGTAAAAACACGGACAACCTTTCCCCTCATTTATTATAGCCCGCACCAAAAATAATAATTATATATTTTTAGGCACACATATAGTACAAATAAATATGTCTGTTACAGTGTAGAAGCTTGTCCTACAGCACAGATACCAAACCCTTAGTCAGTGTGCTCGCCGTACTATGACCATGCATAATATAATTCAATGGTGGCCGTGAGCTGGCTGTCATTTTGCGCCTATCTCATGGGCAACATTTAGCCCTCATTCACATGGACATCTGTGGGGATGTATGTGTCCCCATAGACAGCAATGGCGGCCCGGCCCCACACGTGTGGCACCGTTCCGCGCCGCACACAGAGCATGCTCTATCTTTTCCCCAGTGTGCGGCCGTGCACCACTATTTTCCTATGGAGGGGTCACCTCCACCTCCTCCTCTCCAGCGCACTGCAGTATGCCCGAGGCCTTATACCACTTTGTAGTGGTTCATTTGCTATACTGTCATGCTGCTGGAGAAGTTACACTTATTATACTGTTTCTTTAACCACCACTAACTACACCAGATGCTGGGCAAGCCAAGAGAAGTATACCCAATAATCAGCAATTTGTTACAAAACATCTAAAAGGGAAAAACAGGTGCAGAGGGTGCAGTCATACCTACTTATACGGATAAACAGGTACTTAGAATGATAAATTATAACTTTGGGGCCCGGAACAGATTTAACCCCTAACATATACGAAGCGTGGCAGCCCATATTTGTTGGGCTGCCACAACACTCTTTTTCTTTCTCGCTAAAAGATTTAACCCCTAAGTTACATGACAGGGAACAACACACTACACTCCCCCCTCCTCTAGATAAAGGTTTCCACTATACCTACCTGGGTGTAATAACCTGGAAACATCTTCTCTGTAATGGGGGCAACAAAGTCCAGCAGGAATTTTTGCCATTCTTTCTCATAATTAATTTGGGTCATGTGGATATCAATTGTTGGGACATTTTCATATCCTCCCTGCAATCTTTCATCCTGTAAGAAAAGGCATTATTACTAGGTAGAAGTATGTTCTGCAGTCCCTTCACAAGACTGTAGCTGGTAGTAGACACAAATGTATTGTATAGACAATGGCGCCATCTGCTGAGCATTTCTAAGAATAGCAGTACTAGAACCTTCAATACAAAGCAAAAAGGTTTAGGCACTAGAAATGAAATAAAATATAATCTATACTAGAAGCATTTGGGTCATTTTCTGCTATACATCATGTCACCCTGCAGCCAATCAATGGTTTCAGCAGCATACAGCACATGCATCCAGTTATTTTTTACTGGGGTTTATATTAATGGGGTTTGCCTATTAATTTTAACGCTTGTTTTCAGCGTAGTGACCAGACTCGATTTTTTGAATCTGACATGTGTCACCATAATTGGTTATAACTTCGGAACGCTTTAACATATCCCGGTGATTTTAAGATTGTTTTCTCGTGACGCATTGTACTTCACATTAGTTATAAAATTTAAGCAATAAGTTTTGCGTTTCATTCTGAAAAAAATGAAAATTTGTCAAAAGTTCTGAAAAATTCTTCATTTTCAAAGTTTAAAATGTTCTGCTTTCCAGGCAGAAAGTAAAACTACCCAAAAAGCTTGATAATTAACATTTCTGGAATCTTTTTGTTGGAATTATATTTTGTGCATCCTCTCATTTTTCTAGGATGTTATGAGGCTTACAACTTTAGGTGTGATTTTTCTTATTTTCATGAAAATTGCCATAACTCCCATTTTGAGGGACAACTTAGCTTTCACTCAGCGCTGATCCACGGGTAGGGGGACACTTACACGTAGTGGTCATGTTTGACCGTGGCGTGTAAGGGGTTAAACACCCGGGATCAGAGTTTTTCCAATCTCGGTGTCTTTGAGAGGTTAATCCCCCCTAGTGATATTTACACAATAAAGATTATTTTTAACCCCTTATTTTATAATTTTACTTCTATTGATGTTTTATCTCCTATCACTTCCTAAGCTGGTCAGTGTAACATTCCACAGTGTGGGCTGAGACTCTCTAAGCAGACCCTTCACTGTACCTAGTAGAGTAAGTCTCTGCACACTGCTGCTTGCCTGCAGGAAGTGCCTGTGTCTGAGCTGGTCTCGTCATGCAGGTGGAAGGGACAGGAGGCAAAGAGCACAGCAGAGTGCAGACTTGAAAAGCTATTCATGAGAAGTATCCGACCATAGTCAAAAGATTTATGGTTGTATCCGGGGATAACTAAAATTGTATAAACTACGACTGAAGAAAGGTTGGAATTATATCTGTGAAATGCTGTATTTTTGGAAATAACAGTGAATTAAAGAATGTGTAATTTTGTTATCCTGAGTATATTTAAGAATATTTTCTTTGTCGGAATTACCCTTTGATGGGCGCAGCAATGAGGACTTAATATCATTAATTACCCATGAAACAAAACAGAGAATCAAAGTACACCATGATGCGAAAAAGGGGTATATAGATATCTTCTAAAAAAACATACTACTGTTGGAACATTTTTCAATAATTCAGAAAACCTCTTTATAGGTGTACAGGGCAGTACTTTTAACCTAGGGTACAGGGGATATGCCAGAGAACAGAAATAAAATCTTAAACTGCCCGCGCCTTCAATGATGTCTCATTGCTAGTTTCTAGGGTACAGACTTACAATACCTTGTGCAGCGCATTCTCCTTCTGCACTTTAACCTCTGTTGTGTGTGTCCTGCCATGTCTGCCTCCATTATGTGTGTATCTACTATTTCTACCATTATCATCTACTCCTTCCCTCTGTCTTTATAATCAGGGAATATCTGACTGACATGTGTGGTCTTGGATATGATATTAAGAAGGGATTCTGAAATTTTGTATGGATCAGTTAACAGGGGGTCTACTGGTCTGTGTGGTTATGTCAAGTCTGGCCTGGTATTTGTATATAGGGCTGGGGTTTGTGTAATAGCGGCCTAGAGTCTGTATGAAGAAGAAATGGGGTCTATGTTTTATATAAGAGTGCTGGAGTGCTATCTGTATCCATTTTTGTGTCAAATGTAATTTGAATGTTATCAGTTTGGGTTCGTACTATAGAAACAAAGTGAGTGCAGCATGCTATGAGCCAGATATCTGCTCCTTACCCTGTTACCTCCTCCTGACCACTGTCCATAATTTTCCATTTCCTCCACAATCTCATCACATGCAGTTTCAGTAAATATTGGGAACCAGTACACATCTGGACATGGCTGAGTAAAGAAAACAAGTACAAGATTATAAAAAGAAATTCCCCCAAATTACCTTAAAGAAAATCTACCATCAAAAGAGTGGATAATCCAGGGACACTTAATCATAGATCCAGGCACCGGGACTGTGGTCATCTTCTTATTTTGTTATCTATAACCTCCTTCCTTCTAATATAAGATTTTGGGGTGGCTGGGTGTTTTCAGAGCCCCTCATTGAGCAGGTCTCCCCTTCCCCTGCACTTCCTGCTCCTGCTACATTACACAGGCAGAGGGAGAAGGGAGAGCAGGAAGGAGGGGGGAGATATTTTCTGCTCATTGTAACAACCAGTGAAAAGACATCCCTGAGGGGCTCTGGATACACCCCTGAGCCATCATGCTGATTTAGCATAATTTTAATAGTTAATATTAGCGGCCATGGATAACAAATATAAGAAGATTACCACAGTCACGGTACCTGGATCTATGAGTGAGTGCCCCTGGTTTATCATGCTAGATTTTGATGGTAGATTTTCTTTAAACTCTATTGTCCTCTTATAAAGTGAGCTGTGTAGTCATTACGGATTATAGCTTAAAAAGTATTTCCCATCTAGGTATTCACATTTAGTTCAATTCATTTGCCTTATATACACATATCTTCAACTGCTTGTTATTAAAAAAAAAGGCCTCTGTGAAGATAATTTCCCAAAAAAGTAGGCATGTTGTCTCTTACAAACGAGATAGCTGCCCTTGGATACTACTACCTCTGCAGTGGTCACACATACGCTATTAAGGCACCCAACCACCTGGATTCAGCATTCTTTACCACAGGACGGAGGTGGGACATGCAGTAACTCCTGGCCATTAGATATGCAAAAATATTTGTTTCTTTGTGCAATCCCTCCAGCATCGGTGGTTGTATCTAAGGACAACAATCTCGTTTTGAAGGGACAACTTGCTGACATTTATGGGAAATCATCTTCACACAGGTATATTTTTTAGATAACATCTATTTGAAGAAATGTAACTATATGTAATCTGTTTGCGTTATATATATAAAGAATTATTATTATTATTTTATGGCAAGTCAATTAATTAAATGTAAATGCCCAAATTAGAATACTAGTTTAATAATGGTCCTGAAATACTGCCAGAGTGACTGTAAGCAGTCACTATTCCCATGTTATATTAATCAATTTCATAATTTTGAACGTTTTAATTTGTACAATTCTTTTGAATACTCACTGATTCTATCAGTTTGCCTTTAAGGGCCAATGTGTGATTGGGGTGAATGTATTTCTCTTTCCAGTCCTGTCAAAAACAGAAACAGTTTTTATAATTGAAAGACAATGATATAACTTCAAATTTCACTCAAATTCATTGAGAAATTCTTACCTGGATGTTCTGAAATATCTGCCATAAGTCATTGTGAAGGTGAGTTGTCTTATAGTTTTCCAGGGAGAGGATGTGGCCGAATGATTGTCTATTATTCACAAACATGAAGACTCCCTGCAGGGGAATTATAAAACAGTTGTATGATATTTCGTATGAAGAAAGAACAGAAATAAGGGAGCATAATAACATGGACACAAGTGTTCCAGGGACACTTTTTTATCTAAGTCTGGCTCCAGCTGCAGATCCTGCAGACAGCTAGTCCTGTTCTTAGGTGAAACAATAACCATTATTTCAATAGCTAGCAGATCCCCCCCCCTCCCGCCCCCCTATATCTTTCTATGGGATCACACATATGGCTTTCGTTTCTATGGCCCTGTGTGTGAGCCAACTGCCCGGTCACAAACATGGAACATGGGATAGTGGAATAGAACCTGTTCCATATTTTGCAGCCAGACAGTTGTCTCACACAGTAAGGCTGTCTTTGTATTGTCACTGGCACGTGACCACTACTAGTGAGAATTGTCATGAATGAATCCTACCGAGTGCAGCTACAGGTCTGTGTTTATTGATTCTAAATATATAAAGATTGCTCCCATATTGAAAATTGTAGTCATCTGATTATGGAGTTTATTTCTATGTGAATAACACATGAAGTACATTACAAGTCCAATTTCATATAATGTAGTTTGTTTCTAATAGACCTTGTTTCAGTGTCTCAGTAAAAACAAAAGTATAGAAATGTTGCTGAAAACCCATCATAAGCTATTTCTGCTCATTCAGTTCCTTTTTGTTACAATGTATCAGTGTAGGTAATCCTCAGTGAGCTCCCTCCGGTCCTGGCCCTAGACTGAAAGTTATAAACCTCACCAGTATTGTAGCACTTGAATGGACTATATTCACCAATTTCACCAATACCATTTAGGAGTGTAGAAAATCTGGTTTATAGTCAATTTAGTAGCTTTCAATAGAAAATGCTAATCTTCAGTCTGATTCTCTCACTGACCTTCCTCCGCACATTGTCACAGAACGACATGTCTGGGTCCAGATTTCCGCTGTGGAAGAGGTCGTACTGGCTCAGTGCCTTCCTGAGGACGCTGCCTTTCACTAGGTACACATTGGTGATGTAGGGGACATTCCAGATTCCACTATAAAACACAATCAGGAAGTCATTTAATGCCACACACTCAACTAGTTTACCAGGTCCTGACCTGTGCCCTTAAAGTATCTAATAACGTAGGGTGCGTCCATACGGCCCAAGGCATCACTGATCCTCCGGTGTGGGTGAGAAATGCTGGAGGAAACTGATGTTAGAATCATCCCATAGTTTTCTATGTTATACAATTTATTAAAGGGTGCACCAGGTGTTACCCCATATGTTGCCTCACCTATGCAGATGCTACATGCAGCTTTAAGGTCATCAGTTATCTCTGGCTCCAGTATGAAACTTCTGCCGGAGATAACGGATGTTGGTGAAAACATTCTTACACTTTTCCCTATATACTCACATTCTTTGCCTCTGAACAATGTCTATATAATCCTCTGAGCGAGCATAAAACCCATCCGAACTCAATGCGCCCCAAAAGTTTGACCACAGATCCTGATTGCGGCTGACCATAGGAGCAAGGATTGACCTGTGGAGAGACAAAAGAGACAATAGTTACATCTTCTAACAGGCACCAGGCACATGGTATTCATTGCCTCCAACATGGCTCCTTACTTGTTCTGTTCAATCAGAGTCCGTAGCACGCTGGAGTTTTTCAGAACCACCTGGACATCAATGGAGAAATAATATTCACACTCAGGGTTCTGGCGACAGATGTCCCTAGAGAAAAGAAACTCAAAATTAGATACTTAAATGTTTTATGACCTATCATAGTTAAGAGGTGTCAGTGGCTTACGTGTTTATCACATGATCATGGATTTGTTTTTGGGAAGCCCAAAGCTAATGCATAATAGATCCACTCTGAATTGGATGGGCCCTTGTTTGGTAGATTTAAACTGTATTGATGTCATGAGGGGGGACCCATCCTTTCAAGGACCCAAACCTCTTGCTGAGGTTGTTTTTTTTTTGTACAAACAGAGAAGGAAATACAAGACATCATATATCTAAATGTTTCATATAATATCTGATAAGGCATTAGAAATTTTTTATTATTATTTAAAAAAAAAAATTAAAAAAAATTGGGCTCTAGAAATGCTGGGGTTGTTTTATGCATACATCAGCTCCTTTTTGCTCAAAAACTGCCCTTTATCCTATAGCAACACAACCCTTTAATTTGCATGTATTGTCATTTTTTTTTATTTTGATCCGGTGCACCGCTGTAACTGTGCATTTATTGTGATTTTTTTTTTAATTTTGATCCGGTGCACCCCCGTAACTGTGCATTTATTGTGATTTCGTTTATTATGAACCAGTGGGTAAAATTTAATCTTTTCTTCGAAGGGACCAAGTTTGCTATTTTTTTCCAAAGAAAATAGTAAAATCTGGCACTTTAACTATGCGCTTACATTCCAGCATTCCGAGCTTCGGCAAAGTTAGAAAGTGGTTCCTCAGGTCCCACATACTTGATATTATTGTATTCTAAGCTGTGCACCTGCAGGAATTTCTCTACATGTTTCTGGTGATGAGTTTCCTGGGGACAGTGAATAAGGGTTAGAAGGTTAAAACAAACAATACACCAGAACAATTTGGTTACCATTAACCAATAAAACCATTTATGAGACACAACACAATCGAGTATCATTCTGTAACAAACAACCTTCTGATCTCGGGGTAAGGTATCTACACATTGCTGTGCTCCGGTATGACTTACATGGTTGGCGATGTAGAGTTGGATCCTTTTTTTCGGATACTGGAGATTACTTAATCTTTTGAAAAACTCAGAAACAAATGGCGTTGGCTGCTCAATGAAGATGCCCACCACAACCAATGGGAAGGAGTCATCAGTCTACCAAAGCAAAGGGGAAAAGATCTGTTACTGATCATAATGAAAACCTTGGAAGATTGAAACACAGACAGACAAGATTTAGTCCCTTTTGGACATGGTTTATATGCATTGAGCTGTCCACACCTACTTGAGTATCTGCTATCTAAATGCATTGGAAAAAGAGAAATTAAGTGTTAGTCTGGACAAACAGGAGCAGGAAGTCTGCTGTAGAAACCAATGACGAACAATCCATAGCATAAATCTATGTGCTAAGGAATTAGAAACCGCGGCACAACTCACCATCCACTGGCCTAATGTTCTAATGTAAATGGAGGTAGGTTAGTCACCAGTGATTTGGCAGTAATCCCCATTAAAAATGTTCAGGATTATTTCAGGTTATCTGACATTTAGTTTGTTACCTTCAATCCGCTCAGGCTTCTCAAGCCTTCATCACAAATGACACAGCCGGTTTCAAAGGTCCACACTCGAGGAACGTAATTTCCCAGATAGTTCAGAAGAAGCTGAAAAACAAATGCAAATCATATAAAACCTCATACTCACTATAGTACAGAATCATGTTACTCGGGATGAATATATGGTAATATACCAGTAGAATAGTGAGAATGTGAAATATACAATAGCAGGAATTGTTATTACCGTATTTGAGGGGAGGAATATATTGTTATTAACCCCTTTCTTGCCAGGACTTAAAAGGTTTTAAAAACTGGGGCATATTTAGTGGATTTTCATGTTGGTCTAAGGGCCATAACTTTTTTTTGTGCTATACTGTAAACATTTTTGGCGGGTTTTTTTGTGAAACATAGGGATAGTTAAAAATTTCAAAATGTTAAAAGTACCTTGTTAGCTAGTTTTACTTTGTAACGTAGATTTTTTTTTTTATTTTTAAAATTAACTTATGATGACCATCATAAATTAATGTTGTGCGACTGTCTTTATGATATATAATACAGGCAGTCCCCTGATTACGCACAGGATAGGTTCCATAGGTTTGTTCTGAAGTTAAATTTGTATGCAAGTCGAAACTGTATATTTTAGAATTGGAGCTCCAGACAAATTTTTTTTTGCCCCAGTGACAATTAGAGTTTCCAAATTTTTTTTTATCAACTATCAATAAAGCTTCATTACAGACACCTTACAGCTGTTCAATGCAGTCTAAGACTGTAGTAAAGCATCCAGAGAGATTCACCAAAGGTCACAGTGGCCAGAGAGGTCCGTCTTTAACTAGGGGTGTAGGGGCCGCCTGTTTGTATATATATATATTGTGTGTGTGTTCTCTCTTAGGCCTCTTCCACACTAGCGTTGCGTTTCACGTCAGGGTGCAATGCGTGAAAAACTGACGTTTTTGGCTGCGTTTTTGTTCCATTTTTCCTTGGAGTAATTAGCGTTTTTGTGTTTTTCACACGCGTGTTGTTAGCGTTTTTTTTGCGTTTTCGGCGCATTTTTCACGCGCGAGTCAATGGGAGAATCGAGCATTTTTCAAAGGGACCATGGTTTTGGATTAAAATGGGTTATTTTATTGAAAAATAATGTCTTCTGATAAGTTGCAAACATCTGCGATCTATTCTTCACTGTTCCCCGTGTATATTATCTCCCGACAAGTTAGCAGATGTGAAGAACAGTGAAGAATAGAATAAAAACAGTGAACACAGTGAACACAGGATCATTTAGGTGAAAAACACAGTGCAGAACACAGTGCAGAATAGATTACAGATGTTCGGCACATCTGCTTACTTGTCGGGAGATACGCGCGGAACGGTGCGCCCAAAATAGCATGTGAAGAACACTATATATGTGTGTGAAGAACAAATTGCAGATGTTTAAATACATCTGCAATGTGTTCTTCACACATATATATTGTTCTTCACATGCTATTTTGTTCGCACCGTTCCGCGCGTATCTCCCGACAAGTAAGCAGATGTGCCGATCATCTGTAATCTATTCTGCACTGTGTTCTGCACTGTGTTTTTCTCTTAAATGATCCTGTGTTCACAGTGTTCACTGTTTTTATTCTATTCTTCACTGTTCTTCATTGTGTTTTTTTAATTAAATGATCGTTCGCGAGCAGGGGAAATACTGTTATTCTGGTCACCTAGCAACCCTTACGTTTAAAACGCATTGCACTCGCATTGCACTTGCAATGATTGCGAGTGCAATGCGTTCTTGATGCATCTCCATAGACTTGAATGGGGCGTGAAAAACGCGCGTGACTCGCAAAAATAGAGCATGCTGCGATTTTGACGCGCGTGCAAACGAACGCAAGCACGCGCGTGAAAACCAACGCTAGTGAAGAAAGACCCATTGAATACAATGGGACAGAGTGCAATGCAATTTCTGCGCGTCAAATGCACGCGCAGAACTCGCGCGTGAAAAACGCCAGTGTAGAAGGGGCTTAACTTTATATGTGCCCCATTACGTCATAAAAGACTCATGGTGGACATATCCACAGTTTTGTATTTTTCAATATTTTTAAAGAATTTTTCTCTTCCAAGTTTTCTCCTGTAACTGGGACATCTATAAGAGCCCCAGTAAGGCCCCATGCACATGACCGAATGGGGACAGGTGATCACGACCCCAATGGAGGTCTATTGTGTCTAGTTACAGTGCAGTGGCCACACAGAGGAGCTTATTTACTAAAGGTCCCGCGACCGACTTTTTGAGGATCGCGCCGGGATTGTGACGCACACGCACAAATCGGGGGGCGTGCCGTCGCACGATCCGACGGATTCGGACTAAGCACGAGATTTAACATTTAAATTTGTGTTGCAAGCCAAGCACTCACATACATAGGAAGAAGAAAGCCCTGACAAATAACCCCATAAGAGTCTAATCACACTAATAGAGGGTTAAATGGCCACGGACAGAACAAAGCTACATTAAAGTTATTTCATGGTTCTATTTACTGAATTCCTAAGACTGATCCATTAAATCTTATCTGCCTTGTTTTACTTTGGTTCACTGATATACTTAAATCTATGAGGATCCATGAGAATCACATACATGAAAATTCAAAATTTCACTGTCAAACTGAATTTGAAAAAAAGACAGTTTATTTATTTGTTATTTATATTTTGTGCAGGTTATTAATATTACTATTTCATTGTTATAATTGTACTAATAATAGAACTACAAACTGTAACACCAGATCAGTATAGGATAAGTAATGTAATGAATATACACAGTGACTCAACCAACAGAATAGTGGGTACAGCTCTGGAATATAATCCAGGATGTAACTGAGGATCAGTAAAGCATAAGTAACAGCATGTTTTTCAGAGGTGACTCAGTAGCTTATGTAGATTGACTCTAAAACACTGTACCACACCTGTTCACTTTGTGTCTGGAACTGCAGTTCAGCGGTTTCATCAGACCCATCATCTCCTGTGAGCAGTTTTTTCACTAGGTTCTGATGCCAGACATATTTTGTAACCTTAAACAATACCTTTAACCCCAAGGACCAAGCCACTTTAGGGTTTTCGGGCTAAGCCTGATTATTTAAATCTGCCCTGTGTCACTAAAAGTGATTATAACTAGAGATTGGCAAACCGGTGGGCTAGTCAAAAAATAATAAACCATGAACTCACCTTTCCGACGCTCCCCCGTAGCTCCGCTACTGGATGCAGTTCAGCTCCGTGAGCACCGGCATCACATAGACTATGACGCCGGCTGCTTGCCGACGTCATATTCTGTGTGCAGCTGGCGCTCATGGATGTTTCACTGCCGGCCGGACTGTATTGAGTAGCGGACTTTAGGTTGGAGCGGAAAGGTGAGTTCATGGTTTATTACTTTTATGTGCTGGGCGGGGAACTGGCTTGCTGTATACAGGGGGGCTGGCTGTATACTGGGGGGGCAAGCTGTATACAGGGGGGCTGGCTGTACACTGGGGTTGCAGGCTGTATACAGGGGGGCAGGCCGTCTACAGGGGGGCTGGCTGTATACTGGGGGGCTGACTGGCTGTATAATGGGGGGGCTGGCTGGCTGTATAATGGGGGGCTGGCTGTATACAGGAGGACTGGCTGGCTGTATACAGGGGGTCTGGCTGGTTGTATACTGGGGGCTGGCTGTATACAGGAGGGCTGCCTATATACTGGGGGGGGGCTGTATACTGGAAGGGTTGGCTGTATACAGGGGGGGCTGCCTATATACTGGGGGGCTGGCTGCCTGTACGCCGGGGGAGAGGGTCTGGCTGGTTGTATACCTAGGGCTGGCTGTATACAGGAGGGCTGCCTATATACTGGGGGGGGGGCTGCCTGTATACTGGGGGGGTGGCTGTATACATGGGGGCTGGCTGGCTGTATACAGGGGGAGGTTGGCTGGCTGTATACAGGGGGGGCTGGCTGGTTGTATACAGGGGGGGGCTTGTTATATACTGAAGGGCTGGCTGTATACAAGGGGGTCTGGCTATATACTGGGGGATGGCTATATACTGGGGGGGGGGCTGGCTGCTCATATACTGGGGGGCTGGCTGTATACTGGGGGGGGGTTGGCTATATATTGAGGGGACTGGCTATATACTGGGCGGGGCGTCTGGCTGGCTGTATGCAGGGGGGGCAGCTGGCTGTGTGGGGGCTGGCTGTATACTGTGTGGGGGTGGCTGGCTCTATGCTATGGGGAGGCAGGCTGGGGGGCTGGCTATATACAGGGGACTTGCTGGCGGTGTTATATGGCATAGTAGCAGTAGTAATAGTAGTTATATTCCTGTGCATAGAGGGAAGTATTATAGTAGTTATATTCTTGTACATAGGGGCAGTATAATAGGAGTTATTTTCTCCTAATTGGTTTTTTTGTCTGCCAGGACCATGCCTGCTGTGGACTACTTCGTTTAAAATTGATTAATCCTCTGCCTCTCCGATTAATCAATTTTGTACTAACATTTACTGGTTATTTTTTTGGATCTTTTTAACCTGTATCCTCCTTGCGCCGTTTTTTTCCATTCTTTTTTGCGAGTAAGGGTAAACTGAATATCGTTCTTCTACTCTTCATAGTTTGGCATAGTAGTGCCACTGGCTACATGACGGTGCTCATTACTAAGGGCTGGCCTTAGTGTTTGCCTTAATTTTTTTGGCAAATTCACACTAACGCTCATACCATTACCCCGGTACCCACCGCCACCAGGGGTGCCGGGAAGAGCTGGGTACAATCCAGTACCTGACCGTCTATAGATGGTCAGGTAGTGGGGCGGCTGCAGGCTGTTATTGTTGTGCTCGAATAGCCCCCTAACAGTGGAGGCTGCTGCTGCTGTTTTGTATCTGGCTGATTTGGACAAAAGGGGGCACCCCACACCGTTCCCCCCTCCCCCATTAAAAGCGGTGAACCCCGTTTTTTTCCCCATTTTTACCAAAAGTGGGAGAAAAAAAACACCCGTGGGATGCCACCTATTGTTCAAATCAGCCAGATACAAAACAGCAGCAGCAGCCTGCCATTACTGAGCTCTGATAGCCCACTGTTAGGGGGTATTCCAGCGCAACAATAACAGCCTGCAGACACCCCAGTAGCCGACCATCTTTAGACGGTGAGGTACTGGTCCAGGCACCCCTGGAGGCAGTACCTGTTACTGCTCTATGGACATAGCAGTCACCATGCAGTATGTATGGGGTTAAACAGCAGGGATCATGAGTATCCCAATCCCAGCTGTTAGTGAGGGAGCCTGGCTTTTACACACAGTCGAGCTTCCACAGCGATCACACCGGCTCGGATGATTGGTGGGACGTACATGTACTTCAGGATGCGGCAACGGACTGGGGGGGTGGCTGTATACATGGGGGCTGGCTGGCTGTATACAGGGGGAGGTTGGCTGGCTGTATACAGGGGGGGCTGGCTGGTTGTATACAGGGGGGGGCTTGTTATATACTGAAGGGCTGGCTGTATACAAGGGGGTCTGGCTATATACTGGGGGATGGCTATATACTGGGGGGGGGCTGGCTGCTCATATACTGGGGGGCTGGCTGTATACTGGGGGGGGGTTGGCTATATATCGGGGGGACTGGCTATATACTGGGCGGGGCGTCTGGCTGGCTGTATGCAGGGGGGGCAGCTGGCTGTGTGGGGGCTGGCTGTATACTGTGTGGGGGTGGCTGGCTCTATGCTATGGGGAGGCAGGCTGGGGGGCTGGCTATATACAGGGGACTTGCTGGCGGTGTTATATGGCATAGTAGCAGTAGTAATAGTAGTTATATTCCTGTGCATAGAGGGAAGTATTATAGTAGTTATATTCTTGTACATAGGGGCAGTATAATAGGAGTTATTTTCTCCTAATTGGTTTTTTTGTCTGCCAGGACCATGCCTGCTGTGGACTACTTCGTTTAAAATTGATTAATCCTCTGCCTCTCCGATTAATCAATTTTGTACTAACATTTACTGGTTATTTTTTTGGATCTTTTTAACCTGTATCCTCCTTGCGCCGTTTTTTTCCATTCTTTTTTGCGAGTAAGGGTAAACTGAATATCGTTCTTCTACTCTTCATAGTTTGGCATAGTAGTGCCACTGGCTACATGACGGTGCTCATTACTAAGGGCTGGCCTTAGTGTTTGCCTTAATTTTTTTGGCAAATTCACACTAACGCTCATACCATTACCCCGGTACCCACCGCCACCAGGGGTACCGGGAAGAGCTGGGTACAATCCAGTACCTGACCGTCTATAGATGGTCAGGTAGTGGGGCGGCTGCAGGCTGTTATTGTTGTGCTCGAATAGCCCCCTAACAGTGGAGGCTGCTGCTGCTGTTTTGTATCTGGCTGATTTGGACAAAAGGGGGCACCCCACACCGTTCCCCCCTCCCCCATTAAAAGCGGTGAACCCCGTTTTTTTCCCCATTTTTACCAAAAGTGGGAGAAAAAAAACACCCGTGGGATGCCCCCTATTGTTCAAATCAGCCAGATACAAAACAGCAGCAGCAGCCTGCCATTACTGAGCTCTGATAGCCCACTGTTAGGGGGTATTCCAGCGCAACAATAACAGCCTGCAGACACCCCAGTAGCCGACCATCTTTAGACGGTGAGGTACTGGTCCAGGCACCCCTGGAGGCAGTACCTGTTACTGCTCTATGGACATAGCAGTCACCATGCAGTATGTATGCGGTTAAACAGCAGGGATCATGAGTATCCCAATCCCAGCTGTTAGTGAGGGAGCCTGGCTTTTACACACAGTCGAGCTTCCACAGCGATCACACCGGCTTGGACGATTGGTGGGACGTACATGTACTTCAGGATGCGGCAACGGACCGCATTTCACAACGTACATGTACGTCCTAATGTGTTATGGGGTTAATTATAGATCCTTTACATTTATTGTAATACCTTACCTTGGATGGGCCCTTTCCATTTATAAGGACAGGTAGAGTGTCATAAACCATATTCCGTGCTCTTACTCTCCCATTCTCAAACTTTAATACAACATCACCTGAAAAGGACAGACATACATATCACTTCCTCATACAAATATGTATTTTTTATACATTTTATTTAGAAGATCTCTTTCATCATAGGCTGTTATGTCCCTGGCCAATGCTTTACACTGCAGTTCATTTTGTACACATTGGCTGTTGTGCATAAACACAAGTCAGGAGGGAACTCTGTATATTGGACGTTTATATTTACAGTAAACTTTACATTATTGTCACAAATGTAATCATGGAAATTGGTCTTAATAAAAAGGAAGAGGGTTTTGGGGGGGGGGGGGGTGATCTGCTTTACGTTATTACAATATACTTTATTACATATATGCATGGGAAGATATACTCACCCTCAGAACCATGAATATTCTGAAAGATGCGACATCTGTGATCTAAGGTGATGTTCACTTTCTCCTTAATGGGGAAAACAAATATGATTAGTGTTTGCAGCTGTCACTTGTTGTTTAACAAATCATCACACAATGCGAGCAGCAGTCCAGGCATATGGTAACTTCTTCCTGCACCACTGAACTGTAAGTCATCCTACAATGTCCCAACTTGTTGTGAATGTGTCATGACGATTAATTATTGAATGAAATTATGTATAGCATGTCCATACATTCATCTTCATATAATACTATTTATTATAGTAGTTATATTCTTGTACAAATGCATGAGCACTGGCATATGATAAATTCCCTTCTATATTCTTATACACAGGGCACAGTATTATAGCAGTTCAAGTCTTCTTAATAGGAGAGTTGTTATATAAGATAAAGATAGTATACAGAGTAGTCTTCTCAATGTATCAACAAAAATGATATGGATTTGAAAGGTATGAAATTGTGAGAAATTGTATTTCTTTGACAAACAAAGCAGTTTCCTACCACCGTTGCACTTTAAAAGGAAAACAAAAAAAACCTGATAAATAATGACTAGTAAAGTCTTTTCAACCCTAGACTTTTACAACCCCAAGGTGGCAGCTGGATAACATTATTGCCCAGGGCAAGACAATGGTCCGGATCTAACTTATAAATGAATAATAATAATTCCTTTATTTATGTAGTGCACACAGATTTCGCAGCGATGCACCGAGCTTGCAAATAACGTACTCTTTTTACAGGGTCTAAGAAGATCTTGGTGTAAAATAACTGGTCGCTTGTTTCATCATCTCCGTCCCATTCCGCCACCAGTTTATGCAGATGTGAAGCATAACCCATGAAAGCTGCAAGAAGCGAAAGATCAGTAAATACTTAAAACACATCATACATCTTAAATCAGAAAAAAGACATCGTACATGAATGATGTGATGGGGACTTCCAGTACTATCCTGGAAACCAGCAACCAAGAAGTTAAAGGGGTTGTCTGAGAGTTCTGAAAAAAAGAAAAGGTGGCCGGGAGAGGGCTGCGTAAAAAACTCATTTCAGCTTACTGCTGGCCGTGGGGAAGGCTAATGGGGCAGTTGCAGCCTATGTCAGTATCCTCTCCTCCACACACATGAAGAGACACAGGCACACAAACATAGACTACTGCAGGGGCCCCATGCTGCCTGCAGGGAGCCAGGTAATGTAAAGTAAACTTTTATAAAGTACTCAAATGATTCAGAATGCTGACAAAGGCATTTAAAATCAGCATAACATAGGCTATTGGAACCTGTCACCAGGAATGTAATTTTTAGCTAGTTACAGGTTCCCTTTAACCCCTTCGTGTCTATGCCATTTTAGACCTTTAGGACCAGGCCTGATTTTTAAAATTTGCCCTGTGTCATTATAGGAGGTTATAACTTTTTGACACTTTAACATATCCAGGGGATTTTGAGATTGTTTTACCGTCACACATTGTACTTCAAAGTAATATTCAAATTTTGATGATATCTTTTGTGTTAAGTTATGAAAAAAACTTAAATTTGGCAAAAATTTCTAAAAATTCTTAATTTTCATAGTTCAAAATGTTCTGTTTTTCAGGCAGATAGTCATAGCACCCAAGTAACTTTATAACTAACATTTCCCGAATGTCTGCTTTATATCGGCATAGGGTTTTATGCATCTTCTCTCTTTTCTAGGTTGTTAGGAGGTTCAGAATTTTGGGAGCAATTTTTCTCATTTTTATGAAAAACGCCAAAACCCTTATTTAGAGGCACCTCCTCAGCTTTAACTGACTCTGAGAGGCCTAAACAGCAGTAAACCCCCATAAATCATGCCATTTTAGAAACTACACCCCTCAATGTGTAAAAAATCAACTTTAAGAAGTATGTTAACCCTTTAGATGCTTCACAGTGATTAAAACAAAATGGAGGTGTAATTTACAAGCTGTCATTTTTTTTTTAGACAATATATTAATTTTGGCCAAAAATTAAACCGTCACAATGTATTAAATTACAAAAAACTCCACAAAGTTTGATACCCAACGTCTCCCGAGTCAGAGGATGCCCCATATGTGGTGGTGACTGCTGTATGGGCGCACGGCCGGGCATAAAACGGAAGGAGGCGCCATTCAGAGCAGATCTGCAACGTCACATCTTACAGGCTATAAAATGTTTATTTTTTTGTAATTTGGACATATGGGGGATTATTTTTTTGTGGATGAGATCCACTTTTCAGGTACATTATTTACAGGGGGGCTCAATAGCCAATAATCAGATTTTATTAACTCTTTCTTGGTGATGGTTAAAAAAATCATTAATTCTTGTTTATGGTTTTTAGCATTTTTTTCGCCGGACGTTCACAATACCATAAAAATAATGTGTTATCTTTATTCTATGGGTCATCACGATTACGGCGATACCCCATTTACATGGCTTTTTTATGGTGAACTTGTTTTGCAGAATATAGAACTCATTTTGTGAGACATTTACTTGTTTTTGTATTGCCATGTAACAATGGGCAGAACATTTATATTTTTTTGTTTACAGCGCTGGTTTAGAGCTTATTTTTTGCGGGACAAGCTGTACTTATTCTTGGTATCATGTTGGGGTACATTTTACTTTTTGATCACTTTTTATGCACTTTTTATGCGGTCAGATGTGAAAATTTAATAATTTTTGTGAGTTTTTTTTGTGTTTTTTTTTACGGCGTTCACCGTACGGGTTCAGTGACCATTTTATTTTATTTGACGGGTTGTTACGGACATTGTGATACCCAATATGTTGTGGGTTTTTTGGTGATTTTCACTTTTTTTATGTTTTATATGATTACTGCATGGGACGGGACTTAAGGGGACTTTTATTCTTTTTAAATAATTTTTTTTTAGTTGCACCTTTTTTTAAAACAATTTTTTTACTGTTTTATTTTGTCCCAGGGTGGGACATGAACAAGTGATCATTTGATCATTTGTTCATTGTAATATGCTGCAATACTAATGTATTGCAGCATATGACATAGTCAGCCTATGCATTCTGCATAGGCTGACAGCTGCACTGTTAGATCGTGCACAGTGCACGATCCTAGCAGGCAGCTGCCATAGGCAGCCCAGGGGACCTGATCGTGCCTCTAGGTTGCCATGGCAACGATCGGCACCTCCGTGCTCTGCACGGAGGGTGCCGATCGTCGCGCCAATACACCATAGATGCCGCGGTCACTATGACCGCGGCGTCTATAGGGTTAAACAGTCGGGATCGCGATAGTCGCGATCCCGGCTGTTACTGCGGGATCCCAGCTACCGCGTACCGCTGGGATCCCGCGGCGATCGCAAGGGCTCAGCTTCTGAGCTCGAGCGATCGCCATGACGTGATTCTACGTCAAGGTGCGGGAACTACCCGCATCCTATGACGTAGAATCACGTCAGGGTGCGGGAAGGGGTTAAGACCATTACTGTGTACCTACCTCCAGAGCCTAGGAAGCGTTTTCCCTCACTGACATATGGATACTTGGGCTCAAGGCGCCGCTCAGGATATGCCACTGCTTCTGCTGAAAAAACCACTTTACTTTTAGCTTGCTTGAACTTTTTGAGAAGTTCTGCCGGACCAGATGCAAGCACTACGTCATAGCTGTAAAATAATATAAATGATATAAGAGACAGGCAGTGCAGCAATACAAAACCGGATCAATACTATAACCTACTGAGCCTTGCTTTTGAGAATCTGTGATATCACACAAGTACTATATCACCATGAAGCTAAAGGTCCCTCTAAGGCTATATTTACATTTTAATCCAATTCTCAGCTGTGAAAAAATTACATCTTCATCAGTTTTTCATGGCTAACTTGCATCCGTGTGGCATTTGTGCTTTATTAATCCTCATAATTTAAAGTCTATGCGTGACCACACTATTCTTGTGTATTGTTCTATTAAAAAGTGAAGTCATAAGCAAAATAAGCGTAAATAAGCCCTTAACCACTTCACGTAATAGCACGTCATGGGTCGGCCGCGGGTGCATGGAGAGGGCTCACGCGCTGAGCCCTCTCCATAGCCGGTAAGTCTTTGCTGCATATTGCCGGTGCCAGTACCGATCGCGGGTGTTTTTTTCCCGCTGATCACCGCCGGCAAAGCTGTTGGCGGTTTCAAAAGGATGGCGGCGCATTGGGGAGTGGCGATCCGTCGCCATGGTAGCCTCGGGTCTCACGAAGACCCGAGGCTACTTCGGGTTAACCCATGCATTACAATGTGCTATCAGCACATTGTAATGTATGAGTAGTAAAATACACATATACTACCATACTGTAGTATGGCAGTATATGATAGGATCGTACAGACAACCTAGGGTTAAAGTACCCTAGGGAGTCTGAAAAATAGTAAAAAGAAAAATTTAAAAAAGTAAAAAAAATAAAAAATTATAATAAAAAACCCTAAAAACTCAAATCACCCCCCTTTCCCTAGAACTGATATAAATATAAATAAACAGTAAAAATCATAAACACATTAGGCATTGCCGCGTCCCAAAATGTCCGATCTATCAAAATATGATAACGGTTTTTCACTGCGTTTAATCGCGTAAAGGAAAATTGCGCCCAAAGTCGAAAATGTTAAAAAAAATTACATTTCTATAAAAAGTGATCACAAGGTCGAACAGTCCTAAAATTGATAACATTGTAAACGTCATCAAAATCTGCAAAAAACGACACCACCCACAGCTCCGTACACCAAAGTATAAAAAAGTTATTATAGAAGATGGCAAAATCCCCCCAAAATTTTTTGTACAGGAGGTTTTAATTTTTTTAAATGTATGAAAACATTATAAAACCTATACAAATTTGGTATCCCCGTAATCGCACCGACCCAAAGAATAAAGTAGACATGTCATTTGGGGGCGCACAGTGAAATCCGTAAGATCCAAGCCCACAAGAAAACGGCAAACGGCGTTTGGCGTTTGCCCACAAGAAAACAGCGTTTTTTTACCAATTTCACTGCATTTGGAATTTTTTTCCCGCTTCCCAGTACATGGCATGGAATAATAAATACCATCTCTATGAAGTGTAATTTGTTACGCAGAAAACAAGTTGTCACACAGCTCTGGACATGGAAAAATAAAAAAGTTATGGATTTTTGATCATGGGGAGTGAAAAATGAAAACGAAAAAACAAAAAAGGGCAAGGTCCTGAAAGGGTTAATAGGGAATTCCTACAAATACAAGATTCTTAAATATACTCAGAGTAACAAAACAACACATTTGCCCTCATTTATCAAGCAATTTGCGCCAGTATTCTGGTGCACTCAGTCCGTGCTTCATGTATCGTTTGCCTTGCGGGCAGTGAGAAATGTTGCTTATTCTCTAATTCAATGTAATTAACAAAAATACAGCATTTCATAGATATAATTCCAACCTGTTTATATTTCTGTTGTCCCTGGATAGAGCACTACAGGACTACTTCCTGTCCAGTAGTGATGGGAATTACGGCTCTTCTTAGTGAGCTGGCTCATTAGGCTTCACTCACTAAAAAGAGCCGTCTCTTCTGGCTCCTGAACGGCTCCCTACTAAATATAAAATACAGAGCTGCAGAGCAGTCAATCACACTATTCTACACCTTTTTTATCCTGATTGTAACGGGTTAAAGGGGGCGTTGTGAGCCAGTTAGGGGCGGGGTTAAGTGAGCCACTGGCTCACTGAGGGGAGCTGGTTCCCGTCGTTCACAAATTAGAGCTGGCTCTTAGAGACGGTTAGTTTGTGACACATCACTACTGTCCAGCAGCAGCATGTAGAGGAGACACCAACTCAGCAGACAAGATAAGCTCTGGATTCGAGGGAAGGATACCATAGTAGTGCTGACTGTGAGTTTTATTGATTAGGTAGCAGAGATGAGTGTGTCTTATATCTATGACTTCAATCTTTCTCATCTGTCTTTCTCTATGATTCCGAAATTAGTAGAATCTTCAGAAGCTAAATGAAAGTGTATATAAACCCTGTACCCTGATAATCTGAACACATTGTCAGCACACAGCATCTGTTAGCACAGAAGGATCATGAAGTGTCTGCTTACACTCTGGAATCTTACAAAACCAGCCTAGACAATGAAAGGAGAAAAAGCAGCAATAAAACTGACTAAAATTTCAAAGTAAGTGGCTAAAAAGGATCTTTACTGTGTAAACATATTTAGGCGATTAAAATTTGAGAACTGTCTTTCATGGACAAACCCCTTTAAGTATATACCTTTCAGTGAAGAGGATGACAAGGTCTTCATTATCTGCATACTGCTCCAACGCCGCCTTTAGAAGTCGGACTTTCTGCCCATCTCCATGCCATTCTTCTTCTTGTCCCAAAATCTGCAGTGACATTACAGTGAGGGTTTTTCACACTATCATGATAAATGTCAGATTCTGGGGACCCTAATCTGGGGCATCTCTGCCCCATCACTAGTTGATGCAGCCTGAGCACAACCACGGTGACAAGGAGTTTAGATGTTGGATTTATAGTGAAGCCTGACTCCAGGCCCCTCGTAGGTAACTGGCTTATCTTACTACATGTCATGATTATTAATTTCATTACTATTTCTGTTTGATATCACAGCTAGAGCTAGACATTTTGGATGAATGTTGCAAGTAACTAAAGGCAAACAGAAATCTGAATAACAGGCTGCAAGCAGAATATTACTGATAATCTTCTGGACTGGCAGAAGAACCAGTCCAGAATTTCTTGGTCTATATTTTTTGCGACTGTGGGCTATGGATTTTGCCTGTTTGCTTAGTCAGTCTTAAAGTATTTCCTCAGTCAGTCTTGGAATTCCTCGTCAAGATGCCCTGAGGGTCAGAAGTCGTTCATCACACACCTTTACTTTGTAGTTGAAGCACTGAGCTGATCTCTGAAATCTTCTGAAGCCATCTGTCTCCTCTGTGGCCACAGTTAAGACTAAGAGGTTGTCTGGAAGAAGAAGGATATCAATATCCATCCATTAAGCAAAATCATAGAAATATAAGTAATGTGAAGGCAGCCATACTGCAACCTGGGAGGGAACGCAAAGCAAGGTAATCCACTCACAGAGGTCTCAAAACCAATGACTTCCGCTGAAGTATAAGCATTGTTTATAGAAAAGTTCAGCAATTTTTCAATATACTTCGAAATTCGGTTTATTTTAAGTGAGATTGAGTCATGATGCAGACAGGTATTTACTTTCTATATTTAGCAATGAATGTTTCTATTCACTGACAGTAATATTAATGTGGCATAGGGGAAAAAAAGAGAGGCAGTAGACTGTAATATAATGGTTCACAGCTGCAATATATAAAACAGCAAATTATCATCCATCATCTGGATCTACTCATCTATTATACAAAAATGAATACACTTTGTTGCTTTAGTGAGCAATACATAAAGACAAAGCTTGCACCCAAATTTTCAGCACTAGGAGCTGCTTACTAAAGTAAGCAGCTCCTAATGCTTGAACAAACGCCGCAGTGTTAGAGTGATAGCGTTACCGGAAACCTCCGGTAACGCTATCAAACACTGCGGCGGGGTAGTGTAATCATCGGACCGATCGCAAAGCTGTCCGATGTATTCATGAGGGGGCGGTCCGAGGCGCTGCCTCTTCCCCGGACCGCCCCGTTCGCTCCATAGGATGGCTCTGGTGTGTGTAACAAATATAAGAAGATAACCCCAGTCACTGTTCCTGGATCTAGGAGTACGTGCCCCTGGTTAATCATGATGGATTTTGATAGTAGATTTCATTTAAAGGGACAGTGTGACAAGCATTTACCCCTCTTAACTATTTAAAACAATCTAGTCATGTGAAAATGTATGTATTTTATAGAGTGCAGTGCTTTATGAGGCTTATCTTCTGCGTAACAAATCGTACTTTCCAAATGCATTTGCTCCAAATTCTTGTCGCTTAATTTTATCAATTTTAATATCTACTTTATTCTTTGGATTTACAATCAATAACAAATTTAAACTTCTTTTATTAGGTTTTAATAGATTTATATTGACAGATTTACTGGTGCTAGACAGTCCCCACTGACATGTTCATTATGTTAGGGGTACTGGGCACCTTCTTTCTTTTTCTTTTCAAACTGCGTTTTTCCAGAAAAACGACTTTATAAAAATATGGTAATAAGCCGGAGGAACTGTCCTGCGTCAGCTCAGCAATTATTCACGCGCCGCATAATCAAAATTAATTTTCTGTCCCACCAACTACAGCTGCAGATGGCCGGTGTGTGCAAGAGTCACGCGTGCGCAGTAACACCTTGATGGCGCAGCTGGCTGGAGGCTGCCTAGGTTTCCGTGCGCAGCCACAATGGACTCCAGCTGGCTATGCAAGAAAAGTGTTACTGTGCATGCGCGAGTCTTGCAGACAACTAGTTCAAGGGGTTCACTGGCAGGAATAAGCTCTTTTGATATATAAGCGCTATTGGGACACTGTGATTAAAGAGGACCTGTCACCCATTAAAAAAGGAACTAGGAGCTGCTTACTACAGTAAGCAGCTCCTAGCGCTACCCTATTTTTAGCAGTGTTAAACTGCAAGCTTTATTAGAACTCTGCGATAAAGCTAGCAGACACTGCTGCACCATACAACAAAAACAACGGACCAAGCTCAAAGTGGTCCAGCGTATTCATGTGGGGGCGGGACTAGGAGTCGGTGACTGCCTATGGAGTGGGAGGGGCGGCCCAGGGAAGAAGCAGCACCTCGGACAGCCCCCTCATGAATACGCCGGTTGCTATTCTACCGAACGGCAGTGTCTGCTAGCTTTATCGTAGGGTTGCAATAAAGCTTGCAGTTTATCACTGCTAAAAATGGGGTAGCACTAGGAGCTGCTAGGAGCTTGACTCCTAGTCAAGAAGGCGGAGAGTTTAACACTGAAGTCAAGCTTTCCCTGCCTTAAAATGCCCCCTTTACTGTAAGTGAGGGTCTGCTTCCAGGGACGTCATTGATCAGATCTCCTAAAGTCCGGCACATGATGTCAATCACACGGAAGGAGGTGTTCAGAGGCAGAGAGAGCTTGACTTTAATGAAACTCTCCACCTCCCTGACTTTATACATCTAACTTCAAAGTTGATTTTCTGGAAGATGTCACCAAGCTGGGTCATGAAAAAAACATGATCTACAAGTTGTTCATCTGCTTGACAACATACTGGTAGTGGTTTATTAGGCCAATTTCTGATGACAGGTTCCCTTTAAAGCTGGGTCTGTGAGATCTACATGTGAGATAACAACCACTGCTCTTTATTATTATATGCTGTTAGGGCTATTTACCTATGCTCTACTGCGCATGTCAAATTTGGCCTAAAATTCTTTCATTTAATGAGTTTTGGAGGCGAAAAAAGTCATCTACATAAAACAAGGAAAGTATTTATGGCTGGCCACATTCTTTAAGGTGTAAGGTTACAGCTGGAAGCTGAATGTGTATTCTGCAGTGAGTGTTATCGGTGGGCTGCCTAGTGTTGGGGTTTCCTGCAGTGATGGAAAATGAATGGCTCTTTTTGTTCTCATTCCCCCATCACATTCTCCACTCAGTCTACAAAACTGTCCTCAGAAGAGGAGTCTCTTATACCATGTCCACAATCCACCCACGAAAAGGTATTATTTTAGCTTCACCCATCCAAAAAATAGACCTACATTCTGTCATTAGAGAGAAGGTGATAACAGGGTTTACACACTCTCCCTTCATACTTCATGTACGAAATGTGGCAGTACTTTTAGTATGTAGTGCTGCCCCCCCAATCATATATTTCAGCTATTTACATCAGGTGTTATAAAGTTATTTTGCCAATTATTGTCTGGGCAAGCTTTTAAAAGGAATTGTGGTCTTGTAAAAGTGCAGATTGTGCTTGGTATTAGCAACAAAATGTATTAATATTCCAGGATTGTAGCTGGACTGGGTGGACTCGGGTGTGTCTCACTGAACACAGCTAAGCCCTGCACCCTGAGTAATTGATGTAGACTAGATCTCACGCAGGGGTGAATACTAGAATGCCAAGTGCAGCTACAATCCTGGAATATAAATGTATTTTCACATTCATGTCAATACTAAAAACTCCACAAAGGAATTGTTACACAGATCACTGCCTGCAGTCCTGTATTGTCAAAAGAATTGACGGATTCACTTTAATATATAAAATTTACTAGTTCATGTGACCTGTACTAAGGCTAAATAGAAGATGTATGGTGGAATCACACTGTCGCTGGATTTCTGCTCTACGTTGCTACCAGTGATCCAATATTGGCAACTGAGAACATATAGCAAATCTCTCCTATGTAACATTGATCACCGTCTGTCATGGTGGGAGGTAAAATCCACAACTGATCTTGTCTGACTACTGATAGTTTTACAATGTCTTACAGTGCCAGTATCTAATTTTACACTAATTTACCAAACGCTTCTAAGGGTGATGGATGCCTCAGGATTTTCCCCCTAATATCATAAGTATTTAGAGATGAACTTCGTTATTATTGCAGCCATGTGTCCAAGACTGTGTCTCCATCATATGTGTATATACATATATATAATATAGATAGAAAAGATAGAATAAATGGAGAGAATAGATGGATGGATCTAACATTGTGACAGCCAAGTTATGTGATGAGACTTCTCCTTGTGTAATAGGAAATATACGAGTATGAGAAGTATATGAGAAGTTAGTGTCCCCTCTATAAGACCTTCTTATACAGGGTGCTGCACGTGCGCCTGGTATCCAGAATAAATGACACATTACAAGTATCCAGCACTGGCCACATATACGGCACTCACCGGCGGAGTCCTGGGCCCCCAGGGCCACACAGCTGAGGAGCAGCGGAGTCAGGAGCCTCAGCAACATGTCGCACCTTCCCCAGAATCTTCCAGCGGAATCCCAGGGACCCCCTGCCTCCCCAGTGCTTTGCCACGCAATGACCACGCCCCCCGCGCGTCACTCACAGACACACCGGCAACTGATTGGCCCAAAAAGTTCCCGAGTCCCGCCCACATTATGACAAGTACAGTTTGGTAAATCTTTTACTTCCATAGACTGCTGTGGGATATATAGGGTTAATGTGAGTTCTCATGAAATATTGTAAATATATCTCCTGCTTGTAAGACATCTGGATGTACTTATCACATAGGACCTTATATAGTATCCTCCTGTTCACAGTCATGGACTGTGTCACGTCATTCAGGGGTTAATATGAAGCCGGAATTTTCTGGCTACCTGGCCATGTGCCAGGGACAAGCCAATACAATAAGTACTGGAGCTACTGTAGAGAGAAGGGGAGGGGAGTGTTTGACAGCTCTGCAGTGTGGAAGCCATCCGGTTACTGCAGGCTGGATACAGCACCCACACGTCCAGTATTCTGCAAACGTATCCACTACAATAGTGCACAGATCCAGTACTCTGCAGACTGATCCAGTACACGAGTGCAGACAGATCCAGTATTCTGCAGACTGATCCAGTACACGAGTGCAGACAGATCCAGTATTCTGCAGACTGATCCAATACACAAATGCAGACAGATCCAGTATTCTGCAGACTGATCCAATACAGAAGTGCAGACAGATCCAGTATTCTGCAGACTGATCCAATACAGAAGTGCAGACAGATCCAGTATTCTGCAGACTGATCCAATACACAAGTGCAGACAGATCCAGTACTGTGCAGCCAGATCCAGTACACTAGTGCATACAGTACACACGTGCAGGCAGCAGTGACTCCTCTCCTTCCTGCCAGTCACTACTTGCTCCCAGTCCAGATGTTGCAGGAAGTACGTGCACTACGTGAGGAGTGTGCAGAGCCCTACAGGAGCCTCCTGCTCATCTGGTCACTATACCAAACCCCATCACATATACTCTGACACAGCTTATTCATGTGTGTACAGTATATTCATCCAGGTTGTTATTATTAATTAGGTTGTTATTATTAATTATGTATTTATTTTATTATTATTTTTGGATGTTTTATTTGCACAATACATTATAGCTAGAGGGCGCTGCTACATGGAAGATGGATATTCAAGATTTGCATCTCTTGAAGTCCACCTTTCATCCACATACACTTGTTGACCTCGCTTCCTTTATTGCAGGACTTTATCTCTCATACCTTAAAGAATATGAGGTGGTTCCTTAACAATGGGTTGAATATTTTATGACAAACAAAACCAAAAAGTGACTTCAGGAGGTTTTACTAACATAATTGTGATCCTACAGTATAAAACAAAAGCCACAGAAAGCACCGCCTACCACCACCATGTACAAAACACCCATCAGCTGTACAAATGATTAAGACCTCACAGGAAATGTTTGTTCACACATAGGACTGATATTTACTGATATATTTACAGGGCAAAATGATACTAATTTGCTATTATTTACTATGGGAAACAAAAGTATATATTTACAGTGTATACACAGTAAGGCCAGTTCTCAGCATGTCGGTTTACTCCCGGTGTGCAGCTTTCGGGCCGTGCGTTCCCGGCAGCATGCGTTGCGAGTGTGCTGCGAGTTCATCGTATCACGTTCGCAAGTGTGGAACGGGCCTAAGTTGCAACTGCTCAAGTATTCACACTCCTTAAAGGACATCTACCACCACATTAAGGGGTGATGGGGGAGTCCTCCTTCCACATTCCGGAGCATCTACTATTCCTAAGACTTTATAACTGTATGCAAATGAGCCGGAGGTGCACACCTCTCCGCTAGCCAAACGTCTCCTGGCTCCATCCGAAGATAATTTATGCATACCCCCTCACTATTATTCCCCCACATCACTCAGCTGTCTGCTGATCTCCTCCTTTTGGCCGGACGAAGTCGCGTCTGTGTCTCCTTGTGCAGCCGCACTTCTCTCCAGGTGCACAATGTGTGTTGCTCACGCGTATGTGGATGGTGATGTAGGGGAATAACAATGAGAGGGGGGGGGTGCATAAATCATCTTCCGGCGGAGCCAAGAGGTGCTCAACTAGCGGAAAGGTGAGCGCCTCTGCATAAAGTTATAAAGTCTTTATTTCAGAGTAGCAGACGTGGCAGAATCTGGGCGCGTGGGCGCCACCATCTTGGCTCGGATCGTCGCTGCCTGTGACGTCATTGGGGAGCGGCGATCCATTGCTATGACAGCCTCGGGTCACACAAAGATCTAAGGATATCATGTTTTAGGCTATCTATTACATGGTGCAATTTGCACATTGTAATAGATGATGTGCAGAATCCCCATATACTGCCATACTGTAGTAAAATAAAAAAAAAAAAATTATATTAAAAAAACCTACAAATTCAAATCACCCCCCTTTCCTTAGAAGTCATATAAATATAAATAAACAGGAAAAATCATAAACACACTAGGTATTGACGCGTCCGGAAATGCCCAATCTCTCAAAATATAATAAAGCTTTTTTACTGCGTTTAACCCTGTAACGGAAAATAGCGCCCAAATGGCACTTTTTTTGCCATTTTGAAAAATATATAAAAAATTTAATAAAAAGCAATCAAAAGGTCGCACAGTCCTAAAAATGGTAGCATAAAATGTCATCAAAAGTTGCAAAAAATGACACCACCCACAGCTCTATACACCAAAGTATGAAGAAGTTATAAGCGCCATAAGATGGCAAAATTAATATTTTTTTTTGTATATGAGGTTTTCATTTTTGAAAATGTATGAAAACATTAAAAAACCTATACAAATTTGTTATCTCCATGATTGTACTGATCCAAAGAATAAAGTACACGTCATTTGGGGTCAAATCCAAGCCCACAAAAAATTAGAGCTAATGCGATTTTTCATCATTTTAACGGCATTCCGAATTTTTTTTCCCACTTCCCACACAACATGGAATAAATACCGTCTATGAAGTGCAATTTGTTACGCAGAAAACAAGCCCACACACAGCTCTTTACATGGAAATATAAAAAAGTTATACATTTTTGAAGGTGGGGAGTGAAAAATGAAAACGCAAAAAAGTAAAAGGGACTGCTCCTTAAGTGGTTAATACTGAAGGGATTGGGTAATTATAGTTGAAGGAACCTACCACTAACAGAACTCTGTAGCGCTTTTCCTTTGCCATGTAAACTGGATTTTAGCAGTAGTGTCATCAAAAGATTACATTTGCTTCCTATCACACTTCCTGATTTTCTAATAATTTTTTTACATTTTCACCATCCATAAACTCAGAACATAATCACTATAGATTATTTGTCAAAAAAATGAAGCCAAATGTAAGAGTCATGCGTGCAAAATAAAGTGCCTCCACGTGAATCAATAGCTTGTAGAACCACCTTTAACAGCAATAACTCACTGTTACAATCTTTTGCATCATTGAGGAGGAATTTGTCCCAAGACTTGGCAACATTGTTCCAGTTCATTGAGATTTGCAGTCATTTGTTTATGTACATTTCTCCTAAGATCTGCCCACAACAGGTCTGAATTGTTTCTGGACCACTGTAATACCATCAGCCATTCTCTTCTGGATTTGCTGCTGTATTTCTAATAATTGTCCTGTCGCATGATCCAATATCAGCCAAGCTTGTTGGATAGATGGCCTCAGGTTCCCTATCAGGGCGATTTAGGACACTAAACCACTCACCTGTCCTTTAGTCCTTAGGATTACTAAAAAAAGGACCTATTGGCGATTTAGGACACTAAACCACTCACCTGTCCTTTTGGAACGATTGTTCAGTGTCCAAAATTGCCATTCAGCAAATCCTGCCCACTGGTAAAATAAAAAAACCTTTATACTTGCGTAGTCCAGTAATCCAGTAGATAGCCCCAGCGCATGCCCTGGAGTAGATAGATAGCCCTAGCGCATGCCCTGGAGTAGACAGATAGCCCCAGCACATGCCCCTCCACTAGATAGCCCCAGCGCATGCCCTGGAGTAGATAGGTAGCCCCAGTACATGCCCCTCCAGTAGATAGGTAGCCAGAGCACATGTCCCCCAGTAGATAGGTAGCCCCAGCACATGTCCCCCAGTAGATAGGTAGCCCCAGAACATGCCTCTCCAGTAGATAGATATCTCCAGCGCATGCCCTAGAGTAGATAGGTAGCCCCAGCACATGTCCCCCAGTAGATGGGTAGCCCCAGAACATGCCTCTCCAGTAGATAGTTATCTTTAGTGCATGCCCTGGAGGAGATAGATAGCCACAAAACATGCCCCCTAGAAGATAGCTTGCAACTAAAAAAAAAAAAAATAATAATCACCTACATGTGCTCTTCTCTATGACCCAGGCTCCACCGCCATGGATAAGGGTCATAGAGGAGTGGATGCCTACGACCACCCGTCACTGTGATCCAGGCCCATCGCCCAAGCAACGATGATGTGTGTTTCTTAGACTCACACATTGCCCATCACTATTTATTAAACATTTGTCCACGAGCCAAAAGCAGCCATTAAAAAGCCACACCTGGCTCAGGAGCCATAGGTCCCCTACCCCTGTCATGGGCGATTCATCTGTGAGATCATGCATTACGTCCAGGTCATGGACATAGCAGTTCAGCAAGTATCTTACACTTGACCATGTAGTGTACGCACAGGGCAGAGGCCACATCACGGGCTAGAAATGTAGCCTCTCACGCCATGGCCACTAGAGGCGCTGTGTGCCATCGAAAGCTTCTGCCAGAGGCAGTCACATGATGAGCACCGCCCCCTTCCGGACTAGATGCATGTGACTGTCATGTGATCCTCTCTATGAACACCGGAGGATGCTGGGAGAGCTCTTGTTATCGCGATAATTAGTTCTGCCCGGTGACACTTCCGTGTTGTTTGAGGAACAGCTGCCAGAGAGACGGTGACCGATCTGCTTGCGTTTTCTGTGGAGACGGGAGAAGTGAGTGCGGTTTGGGCAGCGGGCACCTTACTGGGCTGTGGGTACAGGGGGCAATGACATTTGTGAGGGAGGGAGGGAGGTCGGGTGCCAGGTGAACCCTCTGTACTTCATGCTCTGCCGTTCTTTTACAAGCTGAGGTGAATGTAGTAACTGAGGCCCCCATGGGTCACTCCAGGGGTTACTAAAGACACCAGGGGTCATGACACATTGCAGGTATTGAGGTGGGGGTCAGTATGTGGTATATAGGTTAGAGGGTGGTATAAGCTGTAGGTATAGAGGTCAGGGTTCTGTATAAGATGTAAGCACAGAGGCCAGGGTTAGTATAAGCTTTAGCTATAAAGGTCAGAGGTTATTTTAAGGCATAGGTATAGAGGTCAGGGGTCAGTTTAGGGTGTTACTTTGCAGGGTCTGAGTGATATATCTTTGTAGGGTATGATATGAAGTAGAGTTTGAGGTCAGACTTGTAGGATCTTGTGTGAGTGCAGGTAATGAGTTCATCCTATATATAAGTATATGACATATTTTCCAGGTCTTACATGGTGTTGGTGATTCCTTGTGGAGTGTATCGCAGTGATGCTGGAAGTATGAACATCCCGGAGACACTTGCTCTTCTTTCCATAATGACCCCCAGTCTCTGACACATGACTTGGTGACTGCCCTATTCCCTCGTCTTCCTCCAAGCCTATATTCCTGAAGAAGTCATCGCTGGATCTTGTTCCCGATGTGGTTACAACAGAGGCTGAAAGGTCTCCCAGGACTGCTGTCCAGCAGCTGGGCGCGCCGCATCCTTGCTGTCCTGGGATTTCTTTTGATAATCTACTGGTATTTGTCCACAGGATCCCTCTTTAGATCGTTGTGGTATTCAGGTCAGCCTCGGAGTGGCCCTGCAGCTTGTCTACTGACTCAGACTAAGCAATGGAAGACCTTGTCAGACAAGGGAGACATAATGATGATCTCCTTCCCAGGAGAGGAGTCCAAATTGCAGGGGCCGGCTATGGTTGGGAATGGTTTTCTCCTTGTTGATGTAAACAAAAATAACTTATGGGTGTCTTCTGCCACTGTACCGTTTCGTATGACGGACTATTCTCCGGTAACATATGTTAAGAACTCTGGGACAGGGGCAGAAGTCCACGCCACTGCTATCTTCTATAGAGAAGGATTGATGAGGACAGTTCGATGCTTGCAAATGGAGTCGACAGACCCCCACCATGACTGCGTCTCCATCCGTGAAGACTACTTTGCACACAGGAGCAGACCCCACCTCTACATTCAAAGGATCCACGTCTCCAACCCCAGCGATAAAGTGGTGGCTTTTGATATTTCTTCCCAGAAGCCTCCCCCCGGAGCCAAGTTTTCAACTAGTGTAGAGAAGGTGCAGGACAGACAGTTCCTCCTCTCCTCTGGACGGGTGGCTTTAGAAGATGGGAAAAGCATTCTTGTTGTCATCGCAACAAAGAAGCTGGTGAACCGATTGCAGGTCAGCCCCAAGTCTGAATTTGATGAAACCGTTCTTTCCGTCATCTATACCTCTGACCCTATAGATTCGGGAAAGCTGGACGAAAGCTTTAGTAAGCTGCGAGAGTCTGCAAAGAAGGAGATGCTGGAGGTGATGCGCATGAGGCCAGATGATCTCTACAATGAGCATCAGCAGATATGGTCAGACCTATTTGTTTCAGGTAAGATCTATCTTCTCTTTCTCAATTTCTGATCTATCGGGAGCTAATAGTCATACAATTTCTTAATATGAGTTGTATGGAATTCTATTGGCACACCCTTAAATCTATAGATGCTACTGAAAGAGGTTTAACCACTTTGAACCATTATCCTCTATTTAGTCACATTGAAACTAAAGGAGCATTAATTGAGCAGCGCTACAGATCTCTATTATTCCCATCACTGGGGTCATAGCAGTCTGGACCCCATTCCAAACACATGTTGAACACTTACTATCTGAGTGTTTAGAGTTTTGAAAACTTCACAGATTTCACATAGATGACTTTGAACGTGTATGCAGGGAGTCTTCTATACCTACAATGTAATATAGATACTCATAGTTTAAGCATTGCTTTCTGTAAACATTTGGCGCTATGAAGGACAAATTCCCTGGGTTTATCTAGTTTAAGGAGGGAGTCAGGTGAAAAGTAGTTATTTCCCAGTTCTTGCTGGTAATGGGCAGAGTCTTCTGTGTGTACAGTATAAGCAGTCTCACTACTAACTGGGTGTGGTGAAGACTTACAAGTATTACTAATTACAGAAATGACTCCTAAAATTCATCCACATAGCACCCCTAAATCATGTGTAGTTGACTCGGCAGAAATCACATTTTATTAGCGGGAAAGTATGAAAGGAAATCTACCATCAAAAACCAACATGATAAACCAGGAACACTTTCTCGTAGATCCAGGCACTTGTTATATTTGTTGTACATGGTCTCCTTCCTACTAAAATCAGCTTTTAGAATTATGCTAATGTGTTTGAAGGGCATTACTAGAGTCCCTCCATGCTATAGCTTCACATGCTGATGCACTGTGAGGTGCTCTGGTAACACCCCTATGGCAGTAACGGTGCCTGGATCTATAAGTAAGTGTCCCTGGTTTATCATGCTTGATTTTGATGGTATATTAACACCTGTCATCAGGAAGGACATTTTAATATGACGACAGGTTCGAATAGCCTCTGGCGTGGGGGTGGCAGTTCAAATAGCGCAAGCCATCTTCTTCTCAATTTCTCCTCTACTCATCCTCAATGATTGCCCTCAGCCTCTCTCCCCTGCCCCCACCCTCTGCTTACGTCAGCTCTCTTCCACAAGCAATTCTCATTTGAACTGTCAAACCCCCCCCCCCATAACAGATTAAAAAAGAGCTGGTATTATTCAGATGCACGACTAAGGCTTTTTTGAAATCGACATGAAATCATGTAAGAATGACCTTCCTGGTGATTGGTTCCCTTTAACAAATGACCTGGGTCTCTGTAATAACCCAGGCAGTGCTCACTATGTTACAGACTTATCCATAGTGGCTTAAATTAAGACCATGTGAAGTTAGATTAGACCTTCTCCATCAGATTTATCACAGTGTTTGATGCTGATGGATATATCCAGTAACTTTACTCCTCTTATTAGTTGGCCATGTTTACACCAGAAAAATATGCCAGATTTTGGTGCATTTCGGTGCAGCTTTTCACTGGCCTTTATATTGTTGTGTGGATAAACTGAACAAAACCTGGAATACTACGTGCAACCTCTATAAAATATATGGCTGCAAGTAAAGGAACGTGATTGACCTGAGGCCTCTTCTAGTAGTCGGTCAGCGGGCATGCTGGGAGATGTAGTGCTCCTTATATTGTATATTGATGACATATCTTATTCCATTTAATTGGACTGATCATCAAGTTGTTTAATGTGATGCAGAAGATAAAACCTTCAGTATCAGCTCCTGTGATAAATTTGCTGCATTTTTGGATTGCCAAGTTGGGGTGGGTACACTATATACATATTGCATAGTGAGTAAATCTGTCCTATCGAAGTAGTCGTTCTTATATGCCTATAAATTAAATAAAATCAAAATCTATAATTCTAAAGTCATGCGGTTTTCTCTATGTGTTTTCAGGCATTGAAATGCGAAAGATCAAGGATGCCCATACTCCATCCAGCGATACCATAAACATCACACTTTACTACATTCTCTCCTGCTCCCCGGCTCCTTTGGTGGACCCCCTTATAAGTAATGAGGAACGAGATAAAATGGAGCTGTCTCTGAATTACGCCGACCATTGCTTTAGCGGCCACGCTACTATGCACGCAGAGAATCTGTGGCCTAGCAAGCTGAGTGGGATCACACAGCTCCTACAACTATGGGACGTATGGAAATTGACCCTGCAGAAGAGAGGCTGTAAGAGCCTGGTATTGACGGGTGCCCACGGACTCATGCAGGGGATGATGCTGAGCTTTGGTGGCTTGCAGTTTACTGAAAACCACCTACAGTTTTTATCTGATCCTCATGTTCTGCACAACAGCTACTCGCTTCGAGGGATACATTATAACAAGGACCTTATCAACCTGGCTGTCCTGCTTGACCAAGAAGAGAAGCCCTATCTCCATGTGTCGGTGAAGTTCCAGGACAAGCTGGTGAAACTTTATGCCTGTGAGGCGGGATGTTTGAATGAACCAGTAGAGCTGACTTCTGAAATCCGAGGACATATATTCCCTGTGCTGGTGACCCGACCCATAACCCCATTACTCTATATCTCTACAGAACTGACCCACCTGCAGGACCTGAGACACACACTTCACTTGAAGGAGATCCTAGCCCACGAGGAGCACATGGCCAAACAGTACCCAGGACTGCCATTCCTCTTCTGGTTTAGTGTGGCCTCTTTGATCACCCTCTTCCACCTCTTCCTGTTTAAGCTCATTTACAATGAATACTGTGGGCCGGGTGCCAAGCCCCTCTTCAGGAGTAAGGTATAATGTTGGCTGCTTCTTAGATCAGCTCTGCCCTTCTTGGCTATGCTTTGCCAGCTGACGCAACTTGCAGATCACAGAACTGGTGTGATGTGTGCATGCGGTGGTGGGTTGCTTGGTTTCCATAAAATATAAAGCACTGAGAGTACTTTATAGCTGGAATACAAGTATTTCCAAGGACTGAGGATGATGCACCTTCCATTATATAACAAGGACCATCTGTAAGCCTTGATGGGTCTGTCCAGCCCTGCAGCTTAGCTGCCATGTCTCCTCCATCTTCATAGAACTCTATACACATGACACGATAGAAGATTGAGAGGGAATTATTTCTCCAAGGACTGAGAAGCTTGTGTATTATTTAGAAATGTGACTGCTTCACATGTGGGTTAGGCTCCATCATGTGGTTAGCTTTGCTGTCACTTCCAGCTGCTGATCTGTACATTGAAGATTAACAATAGCAGAATATTTAATTGAGAGCCATTTTTAGGGGATCCATAGGTTAGGGCATCTTTTGAAGCCAAGATATCTCTGAACAGCAATTGGCTTTCCAAATTTCCTACTAAAACGGTCTCCTTATTTGGATTCATTGAGTCACTTGTCTCTGCTTTCTTTTATGGAAACGTTTCTGTTTTTCTCTTGCTGGTTTGGGCAAGCTGCTACCTTTTTACAATAAATCTGGTGTGAGTGGGTTTTATTTTCTTAAATTATAATTTATAGTAGATATTTGTCTTTAAGAAAACAATATGGTATAAAGAATTGGTAAGGACCCCATACACTATGTTTTCCTCCAACTAAGGTGGTCAAACAGATTAGATTACAGCAATTCCCACAGGGACAGATGCCAGGGGAAAGAAGGATTGTGCTATTGGTATCCCAACATGCCAAATTCTTGTTTTCTTAGGGCAGATAAGTTCAGATTGTCAGACTGTTCTGAGAGGGACCTACACACAAAACACTGCCAAGCCATGAGTGAGTGTGGTGTGAGGTAGAATAGCCGTCCAGCTATTGGCTTCCAGGCCTTAATAAGCCAAACTTTCATCAGGTGCTAGGAACCTTCCTGAGAAAACACTGCAGAATATTTGTCACCTGCACCTACAACAAAAATCCACCACAAAGGGTAATGTTTGATGAAATCAGTGTGCTATCTACCTGTAAAGACCTTCTACCCATTTGTGTCCTTGGCATGTAGACCACCATACTGAATTCCCAGTTGACCTCTGTGTAGGTGTCTGTCAGGAATAGTTTTATCCATCATCTAGATATTGTTAAAAGGTTGTAATACAAGTGTAAGCAGAGACTTGGATAGAAATGTAAAATACAAGGTATAGTGATAAATGCTCCTGATCTGGAGTTACAGCTTGTACTATACCCGAAAGCTACATAAATATTAGCTGATCAGTTGAGCTCCTAATACAGAGGGCAGCGAGTCTTTCCTATATCAAGTTACTGTACAGTGTCTTCCTAAATGCAGTTGTCTATTAGACTATGTGCTGTAACAAAGGCACTGTACAGGATAAGTAATGTAATGTATGTACAAAGTGACTGCAACAGCAGAATAGTGAGTATAATACAGGATGTAAGGATCAGCGATGGATAAGACATATATTGTGTGTACATGGTGATGACTGCAGCCTTACAAAGTGGCATTCTGATATCTACCATGAATTTAAAATGCTGCTACCTGTCTCCAACTACTATAATGTCTGGGTATGTGAAAAGATGTTGATTCTGCATATGGCCAAAGCGATAAGGCAGAAATGGGACTCCTTCGCTCCCCAGGTTGCCGACTACGGAGCTCTTCTCTATGGGAAAATGAATGTCAAAATCCTGCTGTAATTGTACTCATGGGAGTCTTCACAGTAAAAAGAGGTCCAATCTATGTCCTATACCGCCATGTCAGCTACTGCTCTATACATGGTCCATGTGTGGGCTGAGTGTAGCAGAGCACCGCAAGTACATATGCAGGATCAGTGTCTTTTAACCTGTCCAGCCATTACAGCAGTTTTTCAAGCCAAACCTTGGCCAGTGGCACTGGGCCATGCTCATTATTCAAGTTATGCAGACAAGCAGGGACTCCTTGCATCATGGATTCCCATCAGCAAATGGTTTGGTTTTCACCTAACAAGCACGGGCGATTACCGCAGGCCTTGGTGATATATTACCCATAACATTACTTAAAATTGTGTAAAATAGGTTTCCTCGGAAAGAATGAAAGGGATATTCCTATATTGGTAATGTATGGCAATTTCCTGAACCCTTCAGCATCTATGTGAGACCTGGGGTCTACTGCAATAAATTACATGGTGGGCAAACAAGTGCTTTCTCCCTACACACCTTTGTGGACCTTTCACGTTTAACCTAGAGTACCTTACCATAGATTCGGAGAGAGCATGTGCGGCCACCTCTCTGCTCCAGCAGCTGTGATATGAGGGCACAGGACCCTTTATCATTGTGGTATGTTTGTTTTCCAGCCATGTACAGATGTAAGCAGCACTATATGTTGTACCTTTTGTATTACACACATGTAAATGGGATGGCTAATAACTTGGGGCTCTGTCCATGTTGCCAAACTAAAATTGTCAACATGTGGGGTCAGAGCGGGAACATCTGAAGAGCCACCAGGCAACGTGATAAGGTGATAAGACCCCTCTTAGTATGATCTACTCATAACCAGTAGACGTCATTGCTTTACCAGATCTGAGATAATAACATGTCTTATTGGTTAAACAGGATAATGACAGTGTCTAAGTGACCCGGAAGAGGCTGCACTACTGCCGGACCAGAACCCCGACGTACAGTGTACCAATACTGCCGAATACTGTATGAAGATCTGTAGTTTGTTGGCAAAGCATTGGTAACTTGCTACCGGTAATGTGAAGGCTTAATAAGAATGTCGCCATTCACAGTCCTAGCAATGAGCGACACAGCCTGGTCCCTTACTGCCAGTAAAGCAATAGGTAATTGTAGATAAGATCCCAAACTGTTGTATATGATTGATCTAGGTGGTTTTGTTGTTTAAAATATATCTATTTTAATTTTATTTTGTGAATAGTTGTGAATACAGTGATTACAATTTATACATATCGCTGAGTTGTACAGATCTAACGCCGGCCAAGGACTACACAAAGTAGCAAACTCCCTGCTGATTGTAGAGTGCTATTGTTTGGAGTGAGGGTTTTTTTTTGTAAATTTTGTATTTAATTAAATCCAAACTTTTAAAACCGTTTCTGATCTGCTGTTCTTATATTTTATAAAAACACATAATAAGTGTCTCAAAGTTAGAATCGAGAAGTAAGAGTTATCCACCAATTAAGGCGGACTTATAGCCATTGATGCTCCACTAGGGTATTCTGGGAAAATTTTCAAATAATGATGTCAAGGGAGCTGAAAGTGGCTTGGCTTTCCTTATCCCGTCCTGGAAAACTCATTTGCATTCATTTATGTCTGAAGTTTAACTCTGGTGTAGTGTAAGACTTGGTCTAACTTTACACCCCTTTTTAGTTGGAGCACAAACATCTGCATTTTATCTCAATTTAGACCACACCCTTTTGACACACCAGACACAAAAATGTCCAAAAAAACCTAAACACCTATCTGAAACCTTTTGAAGAATGTAGTGAAGTGAGTTTTATTGTGCAAATTGAGACAGAATTCTGTTACAAATTGTACTAGGGTAGGGTGCAGTTCATAAACTGTCCATTATAGTAATTATTATTTTGTATATGGTACGCTATTGTGCAGTTATGTTATTATAGTAGCTATATTCCTGTACATAGCGGCAGGATTACTAGAGAACCATCTGAAATATTACAGATCCTTAGTACTTTTTATGAGGAATTGTATCAATCTAAAACTTAAACCACAAAATGGGAGAATAAAAAATATTCAGGGTCATAGGATCACCCAGGAGAACGGAGAAAGGTTAGATGCTCCAATCTCTTTGGAAGAATTGAAGATAGCCCTATTCTCTTCCCCAGGTCCCGATGGAATTCCATTTGCTTTTTATAAGAAATATTAAGACATTCTACTCCCTAGGCTAGAGATGGTCTTTAGAGAAGTATTTAACAGAGGGACTGAATCGGGCTCAATGGCAGAGGCAGGTATTGTGTTGATCCAAAAGCAGGGCAAGGATCCTCTGGATGCAGCCTCCTCCATCCCAGCTGCTGTGTATAAGTCATCCAGCTCAGGTTGATTAGTCCTGTTTGGACAGTTCAGAAAGCTCCTGTGTATGTGGAAGTAATGTGTTTCTGTATGGCAGCCAGCCAGCACCAAGGTCTTGAATTTTATCATTTTTGAGCAAAACCACATCAGTTCAGGGATTAAACAAGATATGTTTCTGCATCAGTGGCTCTACAGCATTCTCAATGTATGTTTGGTACACAATGCATAAAAACAAATGGTAGGTTTCCTTTTGAGTATCTGTTCTATTCCTGATCTAAGGATGTATGCCAAGTTGAGTGATATTTATTTCATACTTCTTAACTTTCAGGGGCTGCACCACTGACTAGCTCCCTATATGCACCTACAACACAAGCAGATAATACTACTGGAGACCCTAGAGTAGACAATAATGATACTGAAGACTCCTCGAGTAGACAAAAAATGTTCATAAATCTTTTGCTCCCTGCACTACACTGCGGCTGCCTCTCTCCTCCATGTGCCACTCTGCTCTGGATTTTACTTGAGATGATACAAATTGGGACAACAATTCTCAAAAGATACAGAAAGAATAGTTGCCAATCCTTTTTTGGGGGTTGTCCTGCTTCAGTTTTCCCGTTAGCTGCTTGGTGGCACATGGATACTTGACACAATGCAGCGGTCCTGGCAATAGCTGTAAGGAGCTGAGCCTTAGCATTTTACATGGTGAAATTATTCTATACAGTTGTTTTGTAATGCAGAAAAGTAAGCATGACTTTTCCTGCCTGGTTCTTAGACATATTTAGCAGCTGTGCCTGTTTAAAATGTTAAAATAAAAAATGAGTGTGAAAATCTTGATTGTTTCCACTGTAGATAAATCTGCACTGCATAATCTATTTCCTCATGGAAAAAAAAATTGCACTGGATATAAGAGATTTTTAAGATCTCATATTCTATAACGGTACTGTATTAGGTACCTCACAAAAATACATGCCATAAGCATGTGTGATGTAAAAATGACAGAGTTGCTTTATGGAGAAAATGGAGTATGGTTCAACTTTGATCTGTAGTTGTAAAAGTATTAAACGCTAGTGGACAAAATCAATCGTTTTGAATGAGACCACAAGAAGACTTCAATCGCTGTGTAGCCCTGCCCTGAACACATTGGGGCACATTTACTAAGGACCGTGCACTAGTTTTCTGGTGGACTTTGCGCTTTCTTTCACGTGCTTGCACAGGTATTTAACAAGTATCTGCACCACAAATGTGTCGCACTAAACCATTTTGTGGAGCAGCTGCACTAGGCATCATGCATCACAAATTAGGGGGCGTTCCAGTGCTCGGTTGATCAAACGCCAGATTTAACATGCAAGTCCGACAGAAGTGTATCCCACACCCCATGTTACAGATAGACCATAAAAAAGTGGTGCACTCTGTCGGCCAGTTCAGGGAGCCAGATTCATGAAGAACGGGTGCACCTTGCATTATACACATGAAAGCCACACTTTGAAGTTTGAACCATTCTTAGTAAATGTGCCCCCAAGTGTTGAACTGACCCACCTGAGTACTAGAGGATTCCCCAGCTGGCCCTGGCTCTAACCCAACATTGGACCAGAGAGGTTCATCAGCAGAAAACCCACATTGTTGGGTAGTAGGGTCTGTATCCTAAGTATTATCCCCAGAATAATTTATTCTGGTGGGTCCAAGAAACCCCAATTTGAAAGGGCAGATGGTACTACCGCATGTTTAGTACTCAGAGGAAGGACTGGAGAGTAACCAGCATAACACTCTGTTTATAGCCAATACAATATAGTCAATGCAACCTATACAATTGCAGTATATAATGTCTGGGCTCAGCTGTGATTTGCCGGACTGAGGACCTATCATTTATTACTTCAAAGCTTGTTCTTGTGCTCAATTATTCCACTACATTGTCCTCCTCATAATCACATCCTTTATGTATCAATATACTGAATCAAAGTTATTTCTGTAAACTATCTGATACATTGTACCTGTGGTAAAGCAGATCGGTACTCCTCCCCCTTTGATGAAGCTCCTTCCTTCATATGTGTAGCCATCCTTTTCTTCTTTTCTTTTTCATAGTTTATATAGTTTAGTTATCCTACTGTTTTGCATAAACAGGTGAAGATGTGGTTTGAAATGGTCACCAGCAAACTGCATAAATGAGTACAACAAGTGACCACAAGAAACTCTGTAGTCCTTCTCCAATACTGTGGCTCTCTGATCATTTCTGCTGTCTTTGTAATGTGATTATTACACAGCATTTGGAAAAATTTTTGCACTCTATAACTATTACCAATTTTACCTAGTTCTCAATATATTGACTTGCCGATTTCCCTAGCACCCTGTCAGTTTCATTTTACAATTGTCAACAGCTACTTACTGTTTAGCGACTATGTAAACAGGACGGGGTCAAGCTCATTTAACACCTTAACGCTTCATGGCGTACATGTATTGCATGGAACACTATAACTTAGCACTCCATACCAGAGGCATAACTACAGTGGTAGCAGCCATGGCAGCTACTATGGGGCCTGCAGTGTGAGGGGGCCCCGTCCTCTGACCTGACACACTAAAGAGTGGAGGATGTGCACCTTTATATACATATTATCCTGCACATAGCACAGCATATAATGTATATAACATGTATGGGATGTATATATGTTGTATCTGTGTTGTGTCTATGCTGTATGTTTATACAGTGTATGGTGTCTGTACATACTGTATGTGTGTATATATGCTGTATGTTTGTATATGACACTTTTTGTGTGTATATGATCTATGTATGTGTGCATGAGTGTATAAATGTGTGATTGAAACTCGCATGTGTGAGTATACAAATATGTATATTTTTAAGCAGGAAGGGGGGGGGGGCATTCAGAAGCCTGCTATGGGGCTCTGCCTCTCCAAGTTACGCCCTGATTCAAACAGTACATGTATGTCATGGAGCTGTAACTGTGCAGCTCATCATCAGAGTATAAGTAGACCCCCAGTCTCTAAATAGCTGCAGGTCCCAGAAGTGGGAGTCTGGTTCACAGGGCCAGTACCACTCAACATGTTACATATCTCAACCTGTTGTGCGTGAAGAGGAGCATTAGGTCTTATGATCCACTGATCTCCTTGTCTCCTTACTTTCAATCCATATAAATCTAATATCCTTTTCCCACATCATGTATACAGTATCCTCAAAATTGTTGGCTCCTCTTTCAGAATTGTCCAGGGAATCACATATTTACCTTGTTGTGAAGAACTTGTTTAGGAGTAGGGAGAATTACTGTATATGAGAGGGAAGGAAAGATGATGAGTGTATTAAAGCAATCATTTCATTATCGAATATAGATGTCCCACATTTATCAGAAATCCAAACATTTCATTTTAGTTGGATAACTCCTGAAACTATCTCATCCTGTGCAGCCTGTACAGTAATATATTACTAAATGCGATCATTCTCATCCATCAGCACTCACATATAATCCCTTCTCCAGCCCTGTAAATTCCCTGCACCGGTATAAATGAATTGCCCTGTAATGAGATTAGATGGGATGCTCCATGCTCCTTTGTGCTATCGCTTTGAGTGACATCTGGCAGGGGACATCTAGAATCTCACCATCAACAGCAATGAGAAGGTGACATTATTTGCAGATACTCTCATCTTGTTTGTACCAGTAGTAGAGCTGCAGAGGATTCTCCTCTCTACACAAACTTTCTCCATGTCTGAGAAGCCAGCAAGTGGACAAAGTGACTTGTTCATCTCAGCTGCTCTGTCGTCTGCCTCCCTTAGGAGCAAGATGAACCTGATTCATAGTAAGATGTCTGTCAAGGGAAAGAGGAACCCTCACTCTGAAGCATTATGTGACCATTGCAGGTAAGTGCAGGAACTTTACTCAATCATGTAAGTCAGTGTTACACCTTATTTTGAGATCCCCCCCATCTACACAGGCGGCCATAGCATTTCATCTTTTAGTTTACTATATTTTATTTTATTCATGGTAGCGAAAGAACAGGCATAGATAAATCTTATGGATGAGAACTACTTGTTGTAAAGCTGATTTATTCACAGTAAGTGCAGGTGATAATAAAATTAAACTTAATTAAAAGTTAAAATTAAAAACATTGAAGAAAAATATTTGTTCTATGTTTTCTTCCATAGAACAAATATTTTTCTTAAATAGTATTTCCAGTTCTATTTTCACATCACTGAAGATTGGTCCATGTGTAGTGAAAGTTCTTCAAATCTACTACTATTGTACAATCTGTACAATTCTGTCTGTAAAATGATGTGATGTAACACAAATAACATTTCTGTTCTTATTTATTTTATTTTTGGAATAACGCTAGAACACATTCTATAAATAGCATTATTTTTACACATTTTTTATTATTTGAAATATATTCAAGGTCATATGTTAAGTTACGAAACAATAATATTTATCTGAAAAACAGACATTCAATATGATCACTACAGTATCACTCCTGTTTAATTAGTAAAAAGAAAGATTATAAAATTATCATATAGAGGAGAGGAAAATATATTACTACAACTAATTCATAATGTATAAGGATTAAACCTGTGGCTCTTAAATATAAATTACCAGATAATTTATCGTAGACATAGTGCCTTACTGTGTCTGAAATTAAAGGAAATCTACAATTTGTTTTCATGCATTGTGAACAAAACATACCTTGAGAATGCTGTAGCTACACACAGAAACATATCTTGTTTAATCCCTGAACTGAGTGGTTTTTCTCAAAACAAAATTATAAAATTCCGGACCTTGGGAAAGATGGGTTACCCTGCCATTCATAAACCCATTACACGGAGCTTTCTGAACTGTCCAGACAGGACTAATCAACCTGAGCTGGATGACTCACATACAGCAGCTGGGGGATGGTGCAGCGATTGATTACTTCTGCCTGTCAGGGACAATACAGTGATTAAATCATCAGTGCACAATTAGGGTAAGAGGAGAAGCACCAGAGAAGCGCCAGCCACAGGAGTGACGGAGACAAATTATCATAATTTTATAATAGTTTTTTTTCAGACGAAGAATGATATAAAATTATTTTTGCATGCTATATCCACACTGTATATTTATGAAAGAACCAAAAATCCCTAAACTTTTAGTTTAATTTTAACTAAACACAGACAGTGATTAGCCTGGTAGCTTCCTTCACATGAAGGATCATGGTTTATGTAATATGTAGTAGAAACCAGCAGTGAAATCCATGCAATGTATGTGCTACCCTGCTGTGTAGATAGTATCCAGAGAGCAGAGGCAGGGGTATGGGGGGTGTGGGAGGGGTAGTGCTGCTGCAGAGGAGATTGAGGTGTGGAGAGAGACATACAGTTATTGATAAGGAGCAGGGGAGATTTTGTATCTCACTATTCTGTGTAGGAGATTTCTGCATCCACACTGCTCTCCTGCTGTCTACACACAGAGAGCATCACATGATCTCCCCCTCCCTTCAGATTGAGTGAGGAACAATAGCCCCTCCCCTCCAGCAATCAGAGACCAGTTTCACGGAGATACTGTAAGTATCACAGCCAGGGGAGACTACTACTGCAGGCCCGGGCTAAATTGAGGAGGATATTAAACAAAGTGTTGGATATAGTTAATAAAAGTATTATGCAAAGTTGTCCTACTTCCCAAGAGTTATTGATTTGTGAAAAAATATGGAAGAGTTGTAAAGTTGCCAGGTGAATTATGCTTCTTTTTCCTATGATTTAGATGTATGCCTCCATGCTCCTTTGGAAGCAGTCGGACCGTTCGAAGAATCTTGGCGGCCTGTCTGGTTTCTCTGCTCACACTCCTTGGTTCTGTCTCTATTGACCTACATGACTGTATAAAGGAATGGAGGAACACGAAGGCTGCTCTTCAATCTTTTTCTTCATGCACTGTTCTGGCTGCCATTAGGTTAATACAATTTCTCCAAGACCAGAAAACATTCTGCAGCTGGGATAATCGGAACTGTACTGACATACAGTCCATTTTGCTCCACAAAATAAATACATTGTGTACAGAGACTCAAGATCTATACCATGAGAACATGAGATGCCTAGAAGCAGCTGACATCTATCCCAGCTGTCACTTCTTTACAGATAAAGTTATGGTCAGGATTGTAAATGGCTCGGATGTTAGTGACTCCTTATTTGCGGTCACTGGAGAGTTATTAGAGGAACTACGTGAATCCTTAAATCTCGATTCGATGAAGAAGAACCCAAACTGGGCAGATATGGCATCGCTTCACCTTCTGTTGAGAGTCACTAAGGACCTTCATCACATGAACCATTATGGTCCATTTCCTGAATTTCAGCCCTTGCTGTATGAAATTACTACTAAACTGAACTATGCCCTGTACTTATCAGATACCTTGAAGATGTGCTGGATGCATAATCACAATATGTCAGTCTTCTTGAGTCACTTCCAGGATGTGTCCTTTGTGAGACCATTATGTACAAACTCTTCATGGTACCGTAATCCGGCACTGGCTGCCAACCTGGTATCCGTACAAAAGTGTTTATTTTGGGAAGGTTTTGGAAAACTCACTGATAAATCAAAAGATATTTTCTCTACACTCAGCTTGAAGGTGACTCTATTGACTGTGTCTTGCCTTATATATCCCATTGTTCTGGTTTCATTTAAGCAGATGACGGAGTGGATACAGAATTATGCCAGGAACCTTAAGGAAAGGACAGAAGAGCTAAAAAAAGAGAGACGTTTGGCAGAAGATCTGCTACATCAGATGCTGCCCAAATCTGTAGCCAAGCAGCTAAGGAAGAATAAGCACGTGGAGGCAGAAAGCTATGATCAGGTTGGTCTGTAGCCCTCCATCTGCTGTCAGAGTGTCCTGACAGCCAGTGCCCCGTAAACCCCTCTCCTCACCTTTGAAATCTCATCTTTTTGGGGTTATCTGAGATTACAAGATAACACCACCATTCATTACTCCATCAAATATGCCATTATAAGTTTGCATGTCTGTGTGCTCTTTCTTATATTCACTTCGGTGGTGCAGAGCTACAATCCTGGAGACTACCAATGAACTGGTTTCTAGGGAAAAAATAGACTATTCTGCGAGGCTGTTTTTTTCTAAACTCAGGTGATCACTTTATGGGAGGGGATTGAGCAAGACGATGTATAATGTTAAATGGCCGTCAGAATCAATCACACTTGAAGGGTTTGTCTGGGGGTCGAAACACATGGCTTTCTTCCAAAAATGTGTGTTATTGCAACTCAGCTCCATTTATCTCTATACAACTGAACCACAAAACCAGCAAATACCAGGTGTGGCGCTGTATGTGGAAGAAAGCAGTAGGGCCGGCGCCAGCACTGGGCGTACCCGGGCAAGTGATGGGGCCCAGAGCCACTGGGGGGGGCCACATAAGGCTTTACATGAGGAATCCATGGGGACGAGGGGGGCTGTATCTAATGAATCCATAGGGGATGATGGAGGCTTTATATAAAATACTCATGAGGGGGCTGTATCTAAAATAACCATGAGGTTGTCTATTTGGTTTGATAAACTAATATTTTAGGACAGTAGACTGTTTTAGTTTATGAATTTTTAATGCACCATGTGAGTTCACTGCAAAGGGACCTATTAAGGCTCCTTCGCCCAGGAGCCGATCCTGGAAAGAAGCCATGTTTTTTCAACATCCGGACAACCCTAAGATGAGCATCCTTTAATAAGGGTCATTCCATTGATTCTAGCATAGCTGGATTTTTTTCTCTAGCACACACCACTGCACCAGATTCAGCAGAATTATTCTGATAGAGGGGTGCAAAGAGTTGGGGTGATGGTATTGAAAGGTCCTATTTAATGTTTACATTTACACTCTGCAATTTCATAGGGGGCATTTGAGTTTCGGCTACTGGTATCTTGCATTTTCGTGCCATCACTTTTCAGTCAACGGAATTTGATTTTGTTTTGCAGGTGACTATAAGCAGTGGTGTCCTGTATTGGTGACATTAGGTCACATCCTTCTAAATGGTGATAATAATTATGGAAAATATTTTTCTGCCGTGCTGGGTGGGTAGATGTGTATTTGCCATTAGTATGTGGGTAGTGGGGGACCTGGCAAAAACGTGCCTTTTTGCTTTGTCTGGTTTACAGTTCACTCTTATACTCATAATTAGTATTGAGCTCCAGTACCAACCAAAGCCACAACTGTCTAGTCATATGATCTGGACCCAGAACCACACAACTCAAATATTACTAGCTTATCTTTAGCAACAATTCTATAAAGATTTGTGCATGGAAGTAGCAAACAACGTCCGCCTAAAGTGAGGAAACCCCAGTGAGAGAGTGATATTGAGACCATAGAAAGACACTTTTTTTCCTATATAATGAATATGTATCGGTTGTGCTTGAATTTTCCAATTCTCATCTGTTACTCCATCACTTCAGATAATGACCCATCTCTGTCCCAGACATTGTGTCTAGAGAGCGTAGTTTTATTGTACGGCAACAGATCTTAACTGGCTGCCATTGTCTGTATAATTGTCAGTAATCAGAGGCGATCAAGCGCACAGCACATTTGATACCTTGCCCGCTCCTTGATCTTCATAGAGAGAGAACAATCATTATCATAAACAAATTATCTATGGATTCTCTTTAGCCATTATATGGTTACCTGTTTCTAGGAAAGCTGATCAATTAACAAAAACCCAAAGATATTGCCACCCAGCTGGGATTATCTGCTGGGAGTGAGGAGATGTATCATTGCATTACTAACACCATTCATTACTCCATCAAATATTTCTTTATTTGTTTGCATGTCTTTCTTGGCTTAGTGAATTACTAGGAAGATTTGACAACGACTCTGTTGTAAAGATTTGCTCCAACGGCTCACTGACATACTGGTGTGCCAGTCCAACCCTGCTCCAGCCAAAACCAATGTTTCCCATGTCCTTCATTGAGTTTATCTGTGTGTCAGCCTTGGCACAAAACCCTCACCAGTTCTCATACAGAACCAAATTACCCTTTCAAATGGTGTAAAAATGGTTATGTGCATTGTATGCAGCAAACTGAGCTTTACTTGTTTGTGCATTTCATCACATGATGGAACATAATGATGAAACATAGAACACTGTCAATGCATGTTATGGGGAAGGGGGTGTGTGGATGACCAACTGATAGAGGATATATTAATGATGCACTATTATGGGGGATCTATGAATGATGCACTATTATGGGGGAGCTATGAATGACGCACTATTATGGAGGATCTATGAATTATGAACTATTATGGAGGATCTAGGAATGATGCACTATTATAGGAGAGCTATGAATGATGCGCTATTATGGAGCATCTATGAATGATGCACTATTATGGAGGATCTATGAATGATGAACTATTATGGGGGGATCTAAAAATGATGCACAATTATAAGGGAGCTTTGAATGACGCATTATGACGCACTAGGGGAGCAGTGAATTACGCTATGGGGACACCTTTGAGTGACCCACTATTTTATGGGGGATCTTGGATGACACACTGGGGAATCTGGCTTAAGTAATACACCTTTTATACTTGAGTCTATGGAGGGGCTATTTGCCGTTGATGGGAAAAGATTGTCCTTTATTATTGACTGTATAAACAAGGAGCTTACAGTTTAGCCTCCTAACTGTATACAGGCGGTCCCCTACTTAAGGACACCCAAGTTACAGACAACCCATAGTTACAGACGGACCCCTCTGCCCACTGTGACCTCTGGAGAAGCTCTCTGGATGCTTTACTATAGTCCCAGACTGCAATGATCAGCTGTAAGGTGTCTGTAATGAAGCTTTATTGATAATCCTTGGTCCCATTACAGCAAAAAATTTTAAACTCCAATAGTCGCTGGGGCAAAAGAAAAAAATTTCTCTAGAACTTCAATTATAAAATATACAGTTTCGACTTACATACAAATTCAACTTAAGAACAAACCTCCGGACCCTATCTTGTATGTAACCTGGGGACTGCCTGTACTTATGGTTTTGAGAATGTAGAAGAAGGGAATAATCACAGTGCACTCCCAGCTAGCAGTGATGGTTCTATCTCTAAATGATCATGTGATGCTGTGCTGAAGCATCATGGGATAATTAGCAAATCAAATCATAAGCAATAAAGGGGAAAAAAACCTGTAAATCCATTTGTAATCTTGGGGCAGAAATTGTAATATAAAGTGCAGTAGCACTCCTAGTTATTAATACATATATGAAGTTATGACATAAAGGAATAGACGCTTTCTTTATATAGTTCTTTAAAACTATTTATAACATAAAATCAATTCCACACTTTTTATGGACTTTGCTGACACTACATAGTAATGTATAATAATTGAGAATTTTATAATGTTTGCCCCCTTTAGGTTACTATCTTCTTTTCAGATATTGTGGGATTCACATCGATATCAGCTTCTTGCACCCCTCTCCAGGTTGTGAAAATGCTGAATAACTTGTACATCTGTTTTGACAGCAGGATAGAGTCATACAATGTGTATAAGGTGAGTATGAATCAGTATAAGTTATAGGGGACTTAACAAATAATGATGGGGTTAACTTTCTTTATGAATAAACTTCTGTATAGACCAGGGCCCTGAGCTCTTTCCAGCTGCCAATGCATTTACTACTAGGCAGAACTGAGTCCCATCTATTGGTTTAGATTTTGCCAATCATACGATTCGTATATATGTGTGACTTGCACTCAAAACAAGTCATATTTTGGGTCCTCAGTCTCTGCTTCGGTGCCATTTGTCTAAAAAAGCCAACATAAATTCTACTGTATACAAATTATGTACATCTACTCTCCAGGCAGAATATTCCAGCTCTTGTCCACAAAGGAGGCATCCACCAAGTTCCTAAAATGTCAATGTCAATCTGTTCCTTACTGATCCCTAAAGTTCTTATTACTAAAAAAAAAGAAATTTAAGTACAGGCGGTCCCCTACTTAAGGACCCCCGACTTACAGACAACCCATAGTTACAGACAGACCCCTCTGACCTCTGGTGAAGCTTTCTGAATGCTTTACTATAGTCCCAGACTGCAATAATCAGCTGTAAGGTGTCTGTAATGAAGCTTTATTGATAATCCTTGGTCCCATTGGAGCAAAAAATGTTTAAACTCCAATTGTCCCTGGGCCCAAAAACTTTTTTGTCTGGATCTACAATTATAAAGTATACAGTTTCGACTTACATACAAATTCAACTTAAGAACAAACCTCCAGACCCTATCTTGTATGTAACCCGGGGACTGCCTGTAGTCAGTAGTAGTAAATGAAAATATTGGGGCTCATTCACTAAGGGTCCATGGACCGCACCATCATCAGATATTCCAATGATTTAAGTTTTGCGCTCCATTTAGCTGGGGTTTTGCCGCACGCAATCGGATTTTGGCGCATCGGCGCCATCTTACATGCGACACAAATTGGGGGGGGGCAAGCCGTCAGACGATCTGACTGATTTGGACTAAGCGCGGGATTTAGCATTTAAATTGTGTTGCAAGCCATGCACTTACATGCACCGGGAAGAAGATGGTGAACTTCGGCGGACCTGAGCGGGGAAGCTACACATGCAAGATATTTGGCGCACAATGTAAGTGAATTCTCATCGGGGAAAGCACAGGGACGGGTAAGTAAATGAGCCCCATTATGTTTTTGAAGGGCTTTTTCATGCAGGTATTTTGTTCCTCTTCACATAGGTGGAGACAATCGGGGATGCGTATATGGTTGTCAGTGGGTTACCGGAAAGGAGCAATGGAAAACATGCAGATGAAATTGCTAAGATGTCCCTGGATTTAGTGGCTGCTGTCCGACAAGTGATCATTCCTCACATGCCAAGTGAGCGGCTGCAGCTGAGGGTTGGAATACACACAGGTATGTCTGATGACAAAAACAAATGGATGAGAGGATTTACTAGGTGCAGGGCTGATTTCTGCAACGTGTTCAAGGGACACCATCCAACTCACTAAGGCTGGAAATACACGTGCAATTTGTAATGCACTTTGACACTCGTTTTCTGCTGCAATTTTATGGTCAAACTAAGAAGGAGAACAACACTTTAGTCTGAGAAATTGCAGCAAAAGATGTTACAAACACTTACATAGCACAAGCTCACAAATACTCTTTATATTACAGAACAAGGGCTCTTTCACATTGGTGTTTATTTCACATCCGTGGTTCAGTTATTTCCACAGATGCCTCACAAAGCCATTGTTTTCAGTAGGTGTTTGGCTTAATTTTACACTGATCCATTGTCCGTGGAAAAAATAATGAAACATATCCGTTCTTTTTCACTGATGCGGATCATGGAAGCCCATAGAAGTCTATGGGTAAGCAAAAAAAACCTCATTATTAAATAAGCATAAACATAGGAGAATATTCAATCATCTGAAAGGGAAGCCCTATGACATACTGTAATCCCTTAGCTAGGTGTGACATATTAGTAGGTCATATGTCTGTTACGGGAGTGTGGAGAGGGCTCACAGGATGAGCCCTTTCCATACGGGTATTTGCTACATATTGTACCAACCACTCATCAGTAGCGTCCACAATAAGTGCTAGTACTGATCGCAAGTGTCAGTCCTTTGATTGCTGCTGGCGCCACCATATTGGTTTAAATAACTAAAAAAAAAAGCTAAAGAAAAACCGGTGAGCCCGTGAGCCCTCTCCACGCACCCGGCATGTTACGTAGTATTACATCACATGTCGGTAAGGGGTTAAGGAAGAGCAGCTGAGCAATGGTCCCACTCCCAGAACCTTAAAATAAATGTCAATGCTCCTGCTGAGTCCTATTAACTAATAAGGAAACAATCTTGGCTAGTCCTCGACAAGCTAACTCTTCAGGTCTCCTAAAGGCTAATATCGACACCTAACTAGCTGACACCCTTCTTTTAGCTAAAATGCTTTCCCTTACATCATCATAAATCAACTTTATCTTATATTCCTTGGCATCAGAGAAGGCTTATCCTGCTCGGCCATCTATTCTTCCCCATGTCCCATGCCACTTCTCGGCATGTCATGTGACCAGGGTGACATCATTTAATGTGATCTGATACATACATGGAGTTAGACATCCTGGTTACATGACTTTAAGTGCCCAAGGATGTAACAGAGCCCTCTCCCAATGTTCCACATAGCAGAATATCATAGCACTTAGACCTGTGAATCAGAAACAAGGAGGCAGGCAATATGTGTGACTCAATTAGTGTGAATGGTGAGTTGCATATAAGTTTACAAACTGCATTTTGTAACATTACAGCCATGGAAAGGAACCATTTAGGAATAAGGGCAATGTTTTTTAATCATAGTTTTAAAGTCTTTATTTTGGGTGGGTTAATTTGCATGGCAGGTTCTCTTTAAACTGTTGTAAAGTTGTAAGAATCTTAGTATTTTCCGCATCTGCTACATTGAGCTGATTCTTGGAAAGACTCCTATTTTTGAGCTATGGATGGTTTACCTATTATATTGTTGGAAGGCGAGTTGGCAGTCACAGTTATATCTGATATATTTGAGGTTTTATGATGTTTCCAGACCGCAGTAACGGGTTTTACTAGTTATATTCTGGGGACGTTGCACTCATTGTTATATAAGCTTTTATAGATTATGTTTTTTTCTAAAATAATAATTTTCACTATGAGTAAATCTAAAAATCTAAAATATTTTTCTCCATATTTAAAACCTCTGCTTTCTTTCAGTGAATGCATTCTTCACATTATATGCTGAATATGTACAATTTACAGTGCTGGTGGATTAATCGAGTCTCCAGAAATTGTTTTAAAGTGAACCTGTCACCAGGAATGTGATTTTTAGCTGGTGACAGCTTCCAATAGCCTATGCTATTCAAAAAGTGCCTTTGCTCTGAATAATGTAAGTAGTTTATATAAGCTGAATTCACATTACCTGGTTACCTGGCTCCCTGCAAGCAGCATGTGAAGAGTCCCGGGGGAAGGGGCAGCTGCAGTCCGTGTGTACCTGTATCACCCCATCTGTAATATATTATGGGTTATGATGCACCCTTTTTGCCAGAGGAAATCACCTTTTCCCCATGAATAACAAATGTTAATTGACACAGAATCTCTGTTAGAATTCTGACAGAGACACTTTAAAACCAGCAGAGCATAGGCCAGTGGTGGCGAACCTATGGCACGGGTGCCTTAGGTGGCACTCAGAGCCCTTTCTGTGGGCATTCAGGCCATTGTCGAAGGACAGAGTTCACCAAACACTGAATCTTCCTGCAGTCCCAGGCAACTTAAGAGATTCTGTTTTAAAGCAACACTTTATTAGCTGTTTGGAACTGCGGGGAAAGTAAGAAGGTGTTGACAGAACTGCATTATCTTTGGAGGTACTCCTTCTAGAACCTGTATAGAGGGACCCTGGAGATAAGCTACAATGAGAGTGTGAATTTGCCCTCCTTTGTCAAATGTATTGGTGGCCTCAGGCGGCCAATACAACTGAAAGATGTGGAAGAACAGGTAGCAATAAGTTACTGTATAAAATGCCATGCCGGCACTTCAAGGTAAGTAATTGATTTTTGGTTGTAGTTTGGGCACTCTGTCTGTAAAAGGTATGCCATCACTCGCATAGGCTATTAGAACCTGAAACCAGCTAAAAGCAAACCTGGTGACAGGTTTGCTTGAAGCAATGTTGCTTTCCAAAAATGTAAACAGAAGTTTTTCTAGTCAGTGACAGCAATGGAAGGTACAAAACACCTATAAAAGGTCATGTCATTAGTCAGTCACAAATGCAATATACCTCAGTAGCAGACTATAGCGCAGACTATTGCGTGTTGTTTCAGGTCCGTGTGTTGCCGGAGTTGTTGGATACAAGATGCCTCGCTATTGCCTGTTTGGCGATACTGTGAACACTGCCTCTCGTATGGAATCTACAAGCTTACGTATGTATGATGTGTTATACTTTGTCCCAGACTTGTATTTAAAATACTGTTCAAAGCCCAATCGTGCTGGGACTAACCGCTGGAGTTATCTACTTAAATGCCACTGGCAAAGCCGGTGGTCACCGCTTCCTTATAACGTCACAACGAGTGCCAATCCTCCCCAATATGGTGGTGCGCATGTGCCTCAGCTGGTGCCTCAAGGCCAAAATACTGGACATATTTTTCTCCTACTATTCTTTTGAAGTATTCAGACCCTTTGCACAGTATTGAGAAGAAGCACCTTTTAACCTAGTACTTTTGGCTTAGTAGAGCCATGAGTCGTCTTGGGAATGATGCAACAAGTGTTTCACACCTGGATTTGGAGATCCTCTGACATTCTTCCTTGCAGATCCTCTCCAGATGTCTCTGGTTGGATGGTGAATGTTGCCGGACAGCCATTTTCAAATCTCTCCAGAGATGCTCAATTGGGTTTAGGTCAGGACTTTGGCTGGGCCGGTCAGGAATGGTCACAGAGTTGTTCTGAAGCCCCTGCTTTGTTATTTTAGCCGTGTGCATAGGGCCATTGTCTAGTTAGAAGGTGGACATTCAGCCCAGTCTGAGGTCCAGAGCACTCTGGAACAGGTTTCCATCCAGGATATCTCTGTATTTTGCCACATTCTTGCAACCAGTTATCCTGTCCCTACCCCACCTGCCACCACCATGTTTCACTGTTGAGATTGCATTTCGCAGGTGATGAGCAGTGCCTGGTTTTCACCACACATCCTGTTTAGAATTAACACCAAAAAGTTCTATTTTTGTCTCATCAGACCAGAGAATCTTATTTCTCGTAGCCTGGGGGTCCTTTTTTTTGTGGAGGAGAGGCGCGGCTTCCAGCAGCACACTCTGCCATAAAGCCCCGACTGGTGCAGGGCTGCAGTGATAGATGACTTTGTGGAACTTTCTCCCATCTCCATACTGCATCTTTGGAGCTCAGCAACAGTGATTTTGGGGTTCTTCTTTACCTCTCTCACCAAGGCTCTTCTCTCACGATTACTTAGTTTGATTGGACGGCCAGGTCAAGGAAGAGTTGTGGTCATACCAAATTTCTTCCATTTAAGACTTATGGAGGCCACTGTGCTCTTAGGAACCTTAAGTGCTGCAGAAATTATTTTGTAACTTTGGCCAGATCTGTGCCTTCCCACAATTCTGTCTCTTAGCTCATTGCACAGTTCTTTATACCTCATGATTCTCATGCACTCTGACATGCACTGTGAGCCGTGAGGTATATAGACAGGTGTGTGCGTTTCCTAATCATGTCAGTTTAATCAAACACATCTGGACTCTAATGAAGGAGTAGAAGCCTCTCATAGAGGATCAGAAGGAAAGTGACAGCATGTGAGCTAAATATGAGTATCACAGGAAAGGGTCTGAATACTTATGACCATGTGATACTTCAGTATTTCTTGTTAAATAAATTAGCAAAAATATCTACATTTCTGTTTTTTTTTTGTCAAGATGGAGTGCAGAGTGTACATTAATGAGGAAAAATAAAACTTTTTTTTATTATTTTGATTGGCTGCAATTAAACAAAGAATGGAAAGTTTTAATTTGGAGTCTCAACATGACTGACCATGGCTTTCACCATAGCTTCAAAATTTATAGATGGTGGGTCTTCCTCCCACCTCCCAGCTTGTGATGTTACTGAGAATAGGAAATACACTGCCTCTCCGTAATTAAAAGAGTTAAAGAGGACTGGAAGCAACTGTCTATATTTCATACATTTACCACATAGACATTGACTTATTTGCTGCATTCCAGAAAGAGGTGCTACAAAGTTTTCCTTCTGATGATGAAACCCCATATACACTACTCCACCTCTGTCCTTAGTCTGGATATGACATTAATAATTAAAACAGTATCTGTATATTTATCTTATAGCTCAGAAGATACATATCAGTTCTGCCACCTACCAGGTATTGCTCATTGACAACGCATACGAGATTGAGCCACGTGGGGAGATTGAAGTCAAGGTAATTTCAATATCTTTGGACAATCCTAAATGTCATGTCCCCATAGGAGTTACTACCGAGCCTCTCATTGTCCCATGTAATTATTTGCACAGTTATTATTTCCCTTGCTCTTCTTTGTCCTGGTCGTAAAGGTTTCAGTCTGCACTGTAAAGAAAATGGAGTTGATGACGTTGCATTTTTAATACATTTTTATTTCAGGGCAAAGGAAAAATGAAAACATATTGGCTGATTGGAAACAAAAATTACAGTGTCCAGAATGACAGTCTGGTCTGCCACTGGAACCCTGAAATCTCCAGGAGAAAAAAGATGGAGAGCCGCCTAGGATCTGGCCACCAGGTGACATAATGGTGAAAGCAGAAAAGACTCAAAGGGGGGCATGTATCTTTATTTCTGCTAGTCAAATTGTCTCTTGTTTTTGTGACTTTTCACTGTGACTTTTGCTGTAGTTTTTCAAGTACACCTTGGTCTGCTCCTTGTGCATTATGTATCTTAGTTTTCCAGATGTTCTGAGCAACTTTTCACTTATGTATCACATTTTTCACTTATTTTTGCACTTTCTAGGCACAAATCTGCATCTGGTCCAGGACAGGTGCAAAGGAAGGATTTTTATTTTTGAGGATCCTATTTTAACCGGTTAAGGACCGGGCCCTTTCCTGTTTTTTCATGTCCATTTTTCACTCCCCACCTTCAAAAATCTATAACTTTTTTATTTTTACACGTAAAGAGCTGGGTGATGGCTTGTTTTCTGCGTAACAAATTGCACTTCATAGTGATGGTATTAAATATTCCATGCCATGTACTCGGAAGCGGGAAAAAAATTCCAAATGCAGTGAAAATGGTGAAAACATGCATTTGCGCCATTTTCTTGTGGGCTTGGATATTACGTCTTTCACTGAGCACCCCAAATGACATGTCTACTTTATTCTTTGGGTTGGTACGATTAAGTGGATACCAAATTTGTATAGGTTTTATAATGTTTTCATACATTTACAAAAATTAAAACCTCCTGTACAAAAATTATTTTTTTGATTTTGCCAACCTCTGGCGCTAATAACTTTTTTTATACTTTAGTGTACGGAATTGTGGAAGGTGTCATTTTTTGCGAAATTTGATAATATTTTCAATGATATAATTTTTAAGACTGTACGAACTTTTGATAAATTTTTATAGATTTTTTTATATTTTTCAAAATGGCAAAAAAGTGCCATTTTCGACTTTGGGCGCTATTTTCCGTTACAGGGTTAAACGCATTGTTTAACCGTTAGTATATTTTGATGGATCGGGCATTTTCGGACGCGTCGATACCTAAATGTGTTTATGATTTTTACTGTTTATTTATATTTATGTCCAGGGCCGATTCTAGCTTTTTTGCTGCCTGAGGCGAAAACTGAAATGCTGCCCCCTCCCCTCCTTTAAAAAAAAAAAAAAAAAATCCTAGCCCTGATCTCCTTCTATATACCGCCCACTGAATGTACATACGCAACTTAACACTAGCGCTGTGTTTACTAACATAGCACTAGTGTACAGAGGTGGGTCTTGGCCCGATCACGTATACGTTTCTATGGAAACGCATGCGGTCGGTAACCAGAACCCGGTCTCTTGCAATAAAACAATACAAAACTAAATTAATTTAAATAGTAATAGAAATTAAATAGTATTTACACTAAAAGTACATAAATACGCAAAACATTCTATCTTTACATATATATATGTACATACAACTTACTATTAACATTCCACATTAATACACATTTTTAATCTATACATACATCAGCCATATATATGATATAAACCACTACTCCTATAATGAATCATGACTTACCCATTTTTCTTCAGAGGATCTTGCTGGTACATCAGCGGGTGGTAGATGGAGGGGTCAAAAGAGTAACTGAGGGGGTCAAAAATAAGTAAGCAGGAGGACCATACACAGCATCACATACCGCAGGCAGCAGCATACACACCGCATCCTACACACACTGAATATACATGCAGCATACACACAGCAGACAGCAGCATACACAGCATTAGATACAGCATCATACACACAGCATATACATGCAGCATCATATACAGCAGGCCGCAGCATACACTCCGCATCATACACACACAGCAGACAGCAGCATACACAGCATCATACACACACAGCATATACATGCAGCATACACAGCATCATACACACACAGCATATACATGCAGCATACACACACAGCATCACATACAGCAGGCCGCAGCATACACTCCGCATCACACACACACAGCAGACAGCAGCATACATAGCATCATACACACACAGCATATACATGCAGCATACACACAGCATCACATACAGCAGGCAGCAGCATACACACCGCATCCTACACACACTGAATATACATGCAGCATACACACAGCAGACAGCAGCATACACAGCATTAGATACAGCATCATACACACAGCATATACATGCAGCATCATATACAGCAGGCCGCAGCATACACTCCGCGTCATACACACACAGCAGACAGCAGCATACACAACATCATACACACACAGCATATACATGCAGCATACACAGCATCATACACACACAGCATATACATGCAGCATACACACAGCATCACATACAGCAGGCCGCAGCATACACTCCGCATCACACACACACAGCAGACAGCAGCATACATAGCATCATACACACACAGCATATACATGCAGCATACACACAGCATCACATACAGCAGGCAGCAGCATACACAGCATCACAAACATGAGGAAGCAGCATACACAGCATCATATACACACAGCATATACATGCAGCATCACATACAGTAGGCAGCAGCATACACAGCATCACACACAGCAGGCAGCAGCATACACAGCATCATACACACAGCAACATGCACAGCATCATACACACAGAATATGCATGCAACATACACACAGCAGCATATACACAGCATTATACACAGCATACATACAAAACAGCATACACAGCAGGCAGCAGCATACACACAGCAACATGCAGCATACCTGTAGCTTACACACAGCAACATGCAGCATACCTGTAGCTTACACACAGCAACATGCACAGCAACATGCACAGCAACATGCACAGCAACATGCACAGCATACACCCAGCAACATACCTGTAGCTTACACACAGCAGCACACATAGCTGCTGATGAAGTTCAGGAGCTCTGAGCTGGTGGGCGGAGCTTGCCCATCGGAGCTTCTACAGCAGGAGCAGAGAGCTCGGAGGATACTTTCTGGCTGCCCGGCTGTGGTGGAGCAGCAGCAAAGTGATAACTCTCCATCTGACTGCTGCTCCACCAGCCAGTGAAGCCTCTGCACAGGCTTCCCGTCTGACCCTTCTCCTTCATCAGCCCACCGGGAGCCAGCCTTCCCCCTCCTCCTGCCAGCAGCGCTGCTGTTCATGTGCGGACCTGCCGCTGCCTTGATTCCTCACAGTAGCGCTGATGGAGGACACAGGCGGCGTTTGATGATGTCATGCCGCCAGCGTCCTCCATCAGCGCTACTGTGAGGAATCGAGGCAGCGGCAGGTCCGCACTGCTTGTGGGTGATTCGGGCGAGTGCCCAAATCACCTACAGCTGATTCGCCGCCTGCCTCAGGGCTCCGCATCTGCCGCCTGAGGCGGAATTTTCATCCCGCCTCATGGCAGATGCGGCCCTGTTTATGTCAGTTCTAGGGAAAGGGGGGTGATTTGAAATCTTCAGAAGACCCGATGCTACCATGGTGACGTCATCGGGGAGCGGCGATCCCAGGTAAGATGGCGGCGCCCATGCAATATGCAGCAAAGACTTACCGGCTATGGAGAGGGCTCAGCTGAATACACGGCGGGCGGACGCGAACCGGTTAACATGTAAATTGGAATTATTTCACATGCTTTAAATGTTTAAAATTTTGCACAGTAACCTGTTTTTTGAAAATTATGAAATATTTGCATTTTCATTTATTTATTTATTTATTAGTTACTTCTAAGGGTGTGGTCACACATTGGGGGTCATTTACTAAGAGCCCGATTCACGTTTTCCCGACGTGTTACCCAAATATTTCCGATTTGCGCCGATTGTACCTGAATTGCCCCGGGATTTTGTCGCACGTGATCGGATTGTGGCGCATCGGCACCGGCATGCACGCGACGGAAATCGGGGGGCGTGGCCGAATGAAAACCCGACGGATTCGGAAAAACCGCTGCATTTAAAAAAGGAAATTGTGTTGCGGAGCTTGCACTCACCTTCATCCAGGATAGGATCGTGAACTTCAGTGCATTTCAGGGAACTTCAGCGCAGCAACTGCCTTGATGACTATCTTGATGAATCCCGGCCGGACCCGAATCCAGTGCAGAGAACGCGCCGCTGGATCGCGAACGGACCGGGTAAGTAAATCTGCCCAATTGTGTTTTAATTTCATTTTAATTGCAGTTTGAAAGACATGACAACAGCTGCAGAGAGGTGATTTGCCTAATTACATTACTGTTAACAATTGCGTTTACAAAACGCAATATAAACTAGACAGTAACGCATGTGTTAACATCACGTTTACTATTTGTTTTGCAAATGCAGATGTTAACAGTAATGTAATTACCGCACACCAAAAAGATAAGACAGGGGGGTGAAGATTGGGGCCCCAAACCACCCCCTTAAGTCAGAATCAAAAAGCCCATAAGAAAAAACCGCAGATAATATGCAGTGAAGTGTAAAATGATGAAAACTTTATTCAATACTCATAGTAATAACAATCGTAAAATAGGCAGACAGGTAAGACAACAAACAGACAAACAATTCATCAGAAGAGACCGGGTGTAACAATGATATAGAACTCCTGTGAGCAAGAAGCTGAATACATACGACCAGAATCGGTCAGCATAAGAAGATTACAAATCAGGAGAATACAAATGAACATATATACAGACCACGGTCCCTGGGTGAAAAAACACAGCCCCGACACGTGTTTCGCCACAGAATGGCTTCCTCTGGGGGACGTGGTCTGTATATATGTTCATTTGTATTCTCCTGATTTGTAATCTTCTTATGCTGACCGATTCTGGTCGTATGTATTCAGCTTCTTGCTCACAGGAGTTCTATATCATTGTTACACCCGGTCTCTTCTGATGAATTGTTTGTCTGTTTGTTGTCTTACCTGTCTGCCTATTTTACGATTGTTATTACTATGAGTATTGAATAAAGTTTTCATCATTTTACACTTCACTGCATATTATCTGCGGTTTTTTCTTATGGGCTTTCAGTAATGTAATTAGTCAAAACGCCACGTGTGACCGCATCCTTAACACCACGTGTGAGTAAAAAGACATGATCATACATAAGGCGCAAAAAAAGAGCTGCCAAATGTCTCAAAAATTCACTTGGAAAAAAAAACTATAATACATGTACCCCGGGGTTGGCCAGTCACAGAAAGTTATTCCCTATCCACAGGCTAGGGCAGTGATGGCCAACCTATGACACGCGTGTCAGTGCTGACACGCATAGCCATTCTCAGTGACACGCGGCCGCCGGAGAGTTAAGTTTCATCCTCGGTTCCTACACGGCCAGGTGCAGTAGCCGGGAGGCTGAGAGATTGTCCAGCACATTGTAATAAATAGATGATGTGGAAAATCCCCATATACTGCCATACTGTAGTACATGGTAGGATCAATCACACAACCTAGGATTAAAGTACCCTAGAAGTTAAATAATTATACTTATTTGTTATTTAAACTATAAATATCACAAAATTATGTTTTTTTTGTCAAGGTGACACACCACCCGAGTTATGCTCGGTTTTTTGGCGAATTTTGACACACCAAGCTCAAAAGGTTGCCCATCACTGGGCTAGGGGATGACTTGCTGATTGGTGTGGATCCGAGTGAAGTGCAGTCTGTTGTACCCCAAATGAATGGAGCAGCAGGCCGAACATGCACACTGCCGCTCCATTCTCTACTACTCTGTAAGCTCCACAGAGAAGAGTAGAGAAGCAGAGTGGATGTGTGACCACCTACAATTTTTATTTAGGTTACAATGGATCTCATTCTCATAATCCATAATTCAGTACAGTGAATAAAAACCCTTTTATTTATTTACATTCAGTCTCCTGATTGTAAATAAGTTGAGTAGTGGATACAATTGTTCTAATTAATCTAGTTAAAGGAGTTTTCCCACAAACAAAAGTTAGGCCATATCTCCCACAGATCACCAAAACGAGGAGTTCGATGCGGTTCCAATGACCTCAGTCGGACCCCTAGTCACTCATTCAACTATTGGAGCAGACGGCCGCACATGACCGTTCTGCTCCATTAATCTCTATGCAGCACTCGGCAATGTCCATCAGCTCCATAGAGATTAATGGAGCAGAACGGTCATGCGCGGCCGTCTGCTCCATTAGTCTGACGGATCGACGAGAGGTCCGACTGAGGTACGTGGGACCATTCTTTGGATCAACACTGTAGGATTATCGGTTGGATTTGATAAATTGTGCCTTTTTTAACCTTATTAACTGTTCCCCATAGAGTTCAATGAATTGAAGGGCGGCTTTTGTTATGCTTCTGTTATTTGTAACAGAAAAAATAACCTGCTGCAGTATTTTTTCAGCTATGAATAATGGGCGCGATAACACAAACTGCAGAACGCAAGTATAAAATCACTTTATGTATGTTACTTTGAAATTACAATAAAAAAACATTTAGGCTCTTTCTTCTTTATCCCATAGTCATTATCAAGCAATATCCCATCAGATTCGAGTCGAGTGAACACACCTCGGATTGTAGAGGAATCATCTATACATGATGGAGGTACTGGATACATGGTTGTTTCTACAAAGACTCAGGAGAAAATGGCTGATAATGGAGACCAGAACAAAGTCCAAACTCTGGAACTAGCAGTTCCTGTAAGAACAGATCCTGGGGCTTCCGGATGTGTACCAGTAGAGAAATGTGCTGTTCTGCCAGGATTTGTGGAAGAGTCCCATTAAAATTCCCACATTGCAGAATTGCGTAACCAAATGACCAAACCATAAGGATTAGTGGCCTGTTCTTATAAGCCCCAGAGGTGGAGAACCCGCCCTATCAACTATAAAAGTCCAGAGCCAGATGGGGTTTAGTTCATGGGACCAGTAGTGTGTAAGTGGTCCTGGTTGGATGTGGTAGGGGTACGTACAAAGCTGTTGTAAAAGTCAAACTAAGAACTACATGTTATTGCTTGCTTTTATTAAAGGTGAGGTTCAATAATAAGCAGAATCGATTGACCTGGTGAATTTGTTTTATAGGCTTTTTCAGAATATCTCTAATATTGTTTTCAGAATATCTCTAATATTATTGTAGTTATTGTTAAATTTCAGTCGATATGGATGCATGTTTGAGGCATAATTTAATATTATGCCCTGTGCAGAAGCTAAGGGAAGAGGTGACTATAGGTCACTCATTATAGGATCTATTCTATCCTATTTATATGGGTTTAAAAACAGGACATAAAGGGGTTGTCCGAGAGTTCGAAAAAATTAGGAACCAGGACTTGTAACCCCTTCTTGTAACCCTACTCACCTCCTCTATTGCTCCTGATGTCCCTATCTCTCAGCACTGTATCAGGTGCTGGTATATGGTGACGAATGGTAGTAGCCAGCCACCTAGGCCATCCCTAAGCTCCCCGAGCACAGCTTCTGTGCCCCTGGAAACAAACAAGGGCACGGATCAGACGGATCATGGCACTGGACATGAGGAGTGATGAAAGAGGTTAGTAATCGTTTATATTTTTAAAATTTTAATTTTGGAGAACCCCTTTACTTTGGAAAGGCTCCAAGATGCCTGAAAATTGCTTGACTTTTTACACATATCTCCCTTTTTAGGACTGGATCTGAATTTCCTGGTAATATTTAGGACAATCAAGACCATTCAAGACTGTTAAAATCTATAAATTATAGTAATTTCTTTACTTTAAAATTATAGTAGATATATATTTTTTAGAAACATCAGATTCTGAATTCTTCGCTTAATGTATGTAATGACAGCAGACACCTTGGAACACACATCCCTTATATCCAATGATCATAATAACCTGATCCAGTAAAAGGACTGTGATCGTGGCCGCTTCACATGGGGGATGTTTCTAATAGAATTTTAATTTAACAAATTAGAGAAAATTGCTTTGTTACCATGAGCACGGTAATTATCGGATCAGACAATGCCGAATGAACTAGGCCAATTCTGCTATATAACATCACTGCGCGCACTGTGAAACCAATCAATAGAAGAAAGAGTCTATTATTACAGGATATGGGGGACCCCCCCAGCCCCTCGTCTCATCTCCCCCAATATGAAATGCAGATTATATGGTGAATATAACGTGGGTTGAAAAGATATGTATTTGTTTTCAAATCTTCAGCTTTTTATGATTTCTGCTTGCTGTTAGTGAATAGAAACATAGAGAAATAGAAAAGCTAAAATCCATTTCTGAGCAATTGTTACAGGCATTGAAGCAGCGGAGCAGAATATCATACATTTTAACTTCTCGTTTCAAGCATTTCGGGGGGAGAAGGAAAGGAGTAACACACAGTGACTACACAATATGGTTTGTTTGTAGTCTGTAACCTGAAAGACACATAGGTCAGCAAGGGAGCTGTGTACAGAAAGCAGCCAGAGAGTTTAAATAAAGATTTGTGTAAAGAAACGCTTTCCCTTTTTGTTTTAAAATCATTTAACATAGTTTTGTTTTAAATGAGACAGTGGATAATACTAACATATAGAAAATAGGGCAATGGTCTCCAACTTATGCTTCTCTAGCTGTGGTGAAACTACAACTCCCAGCATCCCCAGCGGTAGTTTTGTCCCATGTTGGTAACCACTGTTAGAACTCTTAGTTCATTGCCTTTAGGTGTTTATATGCTTTATGTTTTTTATTTAGGTATGGAAAATTTTGAAATAAAAGGAAAAAAAATGTATACCTTCATTGGGGTTGTAGATTGATATTACGTATAATGATCAATAAGCAAAGGTAATATTTAAGAAATATACAGATATATGTGAGAAATCTACAGAATAGTATCTAACATCATCAGATGGGTGAATGTGCTCAGGATGCCACCTGATGGCAGTATAAGACTATTCAATGCTTTACCATCACAGCTACTTATGCTGGAGGATCTGTTTGAAGACTCAGTTTCAGATTCTGTTAACCCATTAATTGCATGTCACATATTTGTACATCACATGTCTAGAAGGATGTATATAGTGGCACTAATCGCAGGTGTTATGACCTCAATTTCTGCCTTCAAATAAAGGCGGCACTTAAATGATGGCACTGCATGGATCTTGGATGAATGGATGGATCTCGCATGGATCCAGCAAGTTCCCTCTTGACCTCATGACAGCCGGGACCCTTAGCAAAGGTCATAGCAGGATCACATTTCATTAGCCCACTAACCTCTTCACAATGACATTGTTTTAGTGGGTCTTCCAGCTAGTGGGTGTAGTATCACATGGCGTCCACTGTCACTGCAACACAGCACCAGAAGGGACCAAGACCCTGCAGTCCCCCTGTAGCCATATTGGCAGGCTAAGCCATGGAGGCTTCCGGTGGCTCCTCTTCTCTCGTCTTTCTTCTCTAGCCGGCAAAGTCGCGTCCATGTGATCTGCCGGCGGGAACACACGATGATGCGGCGGTGTCGCTGCTGATGACGTATCATAATGTGCGCTGGCTGGTAGATCGCATGGATGTGACTCTGCCGGCTAGAGAAGAAAGAGAGGAAAGAAGAGGAGCCGCCAGAAGCCGTGTCGAGGATCGAGAGCCGCGCCAAGGAACCGGGCGCCGGAGGGTGAGTATTAAGTTTTTTTTTATAAGCCGAGGGGAGGTTTTTCAGCACATTTTTTGATCTGAAAAAAATCGGCTTATACACGGGTATATATGGTAATGATAGGTTCCCATAAGCTGTCTGATACTTATTCCCAATTTTCTATTATCGTAAACATTCTTAGTTATATTCAGTTTTAAAAGTGTAAAGTATTCCTGGCTCGATGCCAGCTAAGAGGATCAAGTCAGGTGGGCGTCTGTAGGACTACAAGTCCATGCGTCATCACTGCCCACTCTCTCCTGCTCCCTCCTTCATACAGACATGATCTTTTCTCCCTCCTTCATACAGCTAACCTCATACACATACAAATGAGTTGTGCAGACTATTACAGCTCTGTATCATTCACTTTTATGCAAAAGTCTGCACCCCGGCTGTTAGGTAGACAGTGTACAGATGGGCGCATGTGAAAAAGCAAAGATGGCGCAATACTCTTCCTCCTGCAGCTCCTCTAACCAGGTGACAGTATGGGTGCAGACAGGGGCAATTTAAGACTGTCATGGGCTCTGGGCTGTATGAATATTATATACCCTAAAAATCTAGAATCACTTCATACATATGGAACTAGAATCAGCTTCTTGGGGAATGTGAGAGGTGTCCGTTCTGCCAGCTTTCAATCTGTGGTTTAAAGACCTTTGGAAGACCTTCAAAGATCCTAAAATGGCTCTTGTGTACATGTGTATTGAGGGCAGAAATAAGGATATAAGGATTTCATGGGCCAAGGCCCTTCTCAGTATAAAATTTGGTGGCTGATTTGGGTGGCAATGGGCCCCCTAGAAGGCTTGGACCCTGGGCTACAGCCCAAACCGCCTATATATTCCACTTCTGGGTGAGGCAGGGATTCCACTGATCTAAGATTCAAACCACTGCTCTAAGATTCATAATTATAATAATTATCATAATAAGATAATGCATAATTGAAAAAACATTTTAAAGATAATAAAATAATAAAGATAATAAGAGAATAAAATAAGTCTTTATTTCTATAGGGCTATTATTTTCAATAGCACTTTTATTGCGTACATAAACAGACAAAAGATCACATTACAGTGTGATAACAGTAGGAGTGAAGCATGTTCAATTTTAGAAAAAAAAACTAAATAATGTAAAAGTGTGACCAGCACCTGAGGCAGGCTATTCCACAGATTTACAGTTCTCCCTGTCGCCTCTAGTGATTAAACCTCTTTTTCTTCAGATGGAGATGTTAAGGAAAACCGAGCTGACAGATCAAATCCTGTCATTTCTACTTGTCTGATTTTCCTAAAAAATTCTGTAATAGAAAATGAACTTAAGATGGCGCCGGCATCCTGGACCGCACCTAAAACTTGAGGCTGGGGAATATCAGTAATTCCATGTACAACCCTATGGTGACGTGAGCGAGAGACAGCAGGAAACTCTCCAATCAAGAGACTGCACTGATATGTTATGCTTTGTACACTCCTCCTCTACTACTTTTTTCCTGTTTTTTCTATATAGACTGCTAAAACAAATAAAACTTGCGCAGTGCTGATTTACCCAGGGCGGTAGCATAAGCGAGACTTGAATCAGCAGTTGTCTGAGTCATTCCTTGCGTGTGCACACATGCTTAACTAATTTGGAACACACAACTGATACGCACAGAAGAGGCGATTATAATTTCTCCCTTATCAGAGACACTGCCCCTTTGTCTTTTTATGTAATTTAACCTGAAACAACTTTCCACCATATTTTTATATGGACCATTTATGTGTTTCTATAAATTAATCATGTCCACCCTTCAAGGCCGTGTTAAGATAGGTCCCTAGGCGCAAAATCTGGTGGAGGACCAGAGAATGGTACACAATACTATTCTAAACTATCATTAGTATTCTAAACTTTCTCTTACTTACTTGTTAGCCTGGCTGTTGGCGTAGCTGGCACAGTGGCAGTAGTACTGAATACCAGTCGTAGTCGCCATGCCAGTCTGAAGCACCACTGCTTCCCTGAAAGTTCTCACTCCTTCTCTCAGAGATCAGGTGAGCTGACTGTCAGACATTGCTGGTGGGGTCCCCATATGATTTAAGAAGTGGAGTCGTCTCTAAGACTAAATAAATCTAATAAACCCTCCATACCCCTTATCATTTTTGTGGCTCTTTGCTGAACCCTCTCCAGCTCCAGGGCATCCTTTTTATGGACCGGTGCTTAGAAATGGACAGAATATTCCAGGTGAGGCCGAACCAATGCCTTGTACAGTGGTGATATTACATCCTTATCCCCAGACTCCATACCACTTTTGATACATGAAAAGATATACTGCATACTCTTTATACTACAGTACAGTAGAATCATGTGATGAAAATTTAATCCTTCTAGGCCACTAGATGGCAGTAAAGATGAACTCAGTTGACTTGTTTATGCAGGAAGGTAGTTACCAGTAGGTGGCACTGTGGACTAAGAAAACCTATGGAAAACATTCCGCATCAACTGAAATGTTTCCGACTCTTGATATATGAGACCAGCTGTATGTGTGTAATGCACGGAAACGGACCTGATCCGAAGGATCGAACACGTTACACAGAATGGAAGTCACTGCATCATACAGAAATATGATGTAAGGACTCCCTGTCTGCTGGCACTCTAACAATTTGTGTGAAGCTGGCCCGAAGGTATAGGCATTTGTAGTGAATGTAACATTGTAACCATCTTTACCGGGAGAATCTGAAGTAACTCCAGGTAAAGCTTTCATTTTCATCTTACATTAGCTGCGCATGTTTTACATATTTGAATCTGTGAGATGATAAATCTATCCAATTGTATTCAGAGATTGTGTGATCAGACTACAAGCCATCTCCTGGTTTATCGTAGAGAGAGGTTCCCATTGTTTTGTTCATCAGAAGCTATTTTTATACATAACAGATGGTGTTGAGCCACAGAGGATAGGAATAAGGAAAAAGTCTATGATCTGATGATTCAGCTTTTAGTTTGGACCTCAGCGCTACCATCTAGTAATGCTATAACCAGCCTGCTGCAAATCCTGTGCAATGGCGTCTGCGGCTACTGTAACCAACAGCGGGGTGATTCAGTGCCTCTACTTGAAGACCACTGATCCATGGAGGCTGTGAACCAGTTTGCAGAAGGTACTGTAGTTTCTAAAATCTATCTAGAAATCACTGGTTCTTGAACAGAAAATTATTTCAAACCAGGGCATAGCCATAGCCATGCAGAGGTCAATGCACAGGCTGTTACAAAATCATTTAAGGGGTTTACCCACAAAAGAAAATTGTCACATTTCAATCCCCTAGTGAATGTTAACACAATAAAGATCATTTTAACCACTTACTTTACAATGTTACACAGTGTTATTGCTGTTTTAGCTCCTTTGACCCCCTAGTCTTCTCAGTGCAAAATCCCAGGGTGTGGGCGGGGAAGCTCTTAGCAGACACATTGGAGCATATTTACTAAGGGTCCCGTGGCAGCATTTCCGTTGGGGTTTCCTACATTTTCGGGGATCGCACTGCTGGGACAGTTATTTAGAAGGCTATTGCGATCACTTGTTGCAATCGTGACGGCTTTCATTCGACACAAATCGGGGAGCGGGCCGTCAAACTGCAGGATTTTACTTCAAAATTGTGTCACAAGCCAAGCACTTACATAGACCGGGAAGAAGATGGTGAACTCCAGCGGACCTGAGCGGGGGAGCAACACATGCAGGATATCTTAGTGAAACGTGCCAGACTGCCTGATCGTCGGGCACTCCGGACTTCGTGAACTCAAGTAAATGTGCCCCATTAGGATCCATCTAGTTCTGTGGGGTGACAATGTGGTTACATTATCAGGTTACAGGTGTATATGCACTTTCATCTGGCTTCTGACACATAGAGAGAGAGATGAGACAGATCAGAGATGCAACAGAGACATTACAGACAGACTTTTACACTGTTGCACTGTGTGCTCTTCTACATCCCACAGATATGTGCCTGCCTCTCCCTTATCTCCTTGTAGCTTCTAGTTTGCAGCCTCTCTCTCTCCTTACAATCTCCTGGCAGGAAGTGATCAGTGTCTGTGAGCTCCGTGCAGGGGGCGAGGCTACAGTACACACAGCAGAGAGACAGAAATCTCATCTGCACAATCTCACACAGAAATCTAAGTCAGAAGTTACTGGGTCGTGTCTAGGGGCAACTGAAATTGTGTATAACAGGACTGATAGAGGCAGGTTGGACTTATATCTGTGAAATGCTGTATTTTTGTTAATAACAGTGAATTAGAGAATGTATTATTTTGTTATCCTGAGTACATATAAGATACTTCTCTACTTGGGAATACCCCTTTAAAGATGTTTTCCACCCCTTTTAAATGTTGTATTGATAGATCATCAAGATTTGTTGGTAAGGGTTAAACACTCGGGCCTGGACTCATCAGATGATAAGAAGCAGGTGTCCCTGTCCATTGTATAATGGCCATACTGCATTCTCTACTCCTTATACGGAACTTAGAAGAGCTATGAGATTCTCTATCCCCATAATACAATTCAGTGATATATCAACTAGTGTCTCCATTTATCCTCTCATATAGAGCAGGCAGCGTTGTCCTTCAAATTGTGCAAGTTCAGTGTACTGCTGTGTCTTCTGTACTTATGTGTTCTTATGCCATGTATGTGAGCCCTTTTTTAAATGTATTGCACCATGGAATTAAATCTACCATCAGGAATCTACCTATTACGCTAGATCCAATTGTAGGTTCCTCCTTACATTCTAAGCCCCAAACTATTGTTCCCTAATCTTTTAACCCCTTCCCGCTTCCCTACATGTATGGCACATGCAACACCCACAGTCAAAAGGAGCTACAGGGTTCCCATTGGTGCAGATCATGGCAACCCTGGGGTCCGATGTAGACAAAAAATAAACGTGTTATACTTCTTAGAAGGCTGCAATGCAAAAACGATACTATTTTCCCTACATAAGGTTTTATTCTGTAAGTTTTGGAAAATTGAAGAAAAAATACCCTAACGTGGTAACACCATAATTGTACTGACTCGTATAATCAAGATAACATGTTACTTGTCAAAAACTTTTAAAAACAAAATTACAGAATTGATGTTTTTTGGTACCCCACCCACAAAATTACGTTTTTTTTTCACATGGTGACAATGAAGGAAAAACAAATATTTTAAAGCTCACAAAAGTGCACCATTGAAGAAACTAAAAAAACGTCTGAATCCTCTAGGGGCAAAGCTGTCTTCAGGGCACTCCTTCCCTTCTGGCATCCAAATGTGGGAATTACTCAGGAGAAATTGCAGGAGCAATTTTAAAGGGAACCTACCACCACGAATCTACCTATAAAGGTAGAACAGGTGGTCGGTGGATGAATTAGAGCTTATCCTCACGTTTCGGCTATCTTTTAGAAAACTTTGTAGCACTGATATGTAAATTTTGTTAAGAGAGGACTGGGGCGTGGAGTAGCCGGGTACTCGCACAAGGGCGCGCAGCTACGAGGAGCTGCGCGACGAAGACGAAATGGTAGGAGGAGAAAATTGGCTACTGGGGTGTGGAGTAGCCGCGACGTGTAATCTCATGTCCGGCTACTCCACACCCCAGTAGCCGCTTAACAAAATTTACATATCAGCGCTACAAAATTTTCTAAAATATAGCCGAGACGTGAGGATAAGCTCTAAAAAGGTCTCTCCTCACGTCCCATTCATCCACCTACCAGGGTTCTACCTTTTAGGTAGAATCGTGGTGGTAGGTTTCCTTTAAGATTGTTGTTCTCTGTTGTGAATGTGTAAATTTCGGGGTTGAATGAACATATTACTGACAAAATTAGAGCATTCTAAATTTCACCTCCATTTTGTTCTAGTCACCATGAAGCTGTTTTTAATAGTTTGAGGGGTCAAGCTCTAAAAATAGGGTGATTCAAAGGGGAATTCTAATATTAGATATTTCAAAACTCATTAAAAACACAAGGAAATATGGAGAATCTTTGATTTGTAAGCCTTGTGATATTGTAATAAAATATAAAAGCGTTTTTAAATGATGAAGTCATAAAGCAGAAATCTTAGTAACTAATTTAGGTCGTCAAAGTATCTCTTTGAAAAGGAGATAATGTATAATTTTTGAAAATTTTTGCCACATATTCATTTCTTTTTAATAAATAAATGCATAACATATCAACCAAATTTACCCCTTACATGAAGTGTCATGAAAAAACATCCTTAAAATTGCTTGGATAAGTTCAAGTGTTCAAAAGTTAAAACCAAATAAAGTGACGTATGTCAGATGAAAAAAAATGGGGCTGAGCTTTAAAAGGGTTGTCCACTGTCAGCAAATAATTCATACGGTTTGTGTAAAGAAAAGTTTTACACTTTGCCTATATACTTTCTATATTGGTTCCTCGTAGTTTTCAACATCTCTGCTTGCTGCTCTTCTATAGAAAGGTTTTATATTTACTATTACTGGTAATAGGAGCTCTTTTATAATAACGGTCTGTGCCCCTGCATGTCCATCACAGACCATGTACAGATTTCTACACACATAAAACAAGGTAAGCAAGCAGAGATGTTGAAAACTACAAGGAATTGTCACAGAAAGTATATTGGCAAATTGTATAATTTTTTTATAACTCAAACCATATCAATTATTTGCAGAATGCGGACAACCCCTTTAAGGTACAAACTGGCTGCGTTTTGACATGTTTAATACTTCCTAACCTGATCTAAACTTTATCTAACTAATATGCACATTTTTGGCAGGAGCTACTGAAGTTTTGCTACTCCATGCACAAATATCCTATGCAGTCCAACCTTCTTCTGCGTCCTTGGCGCACTTCTTAAAGCTTTGCAAATTGGTAGCCATCAGCACTAAATGGGCTACTGCACATGTGTCGCCACAAGCTGTATCAGCAGCGTGCCAAGGATGTGGAAGGAGGTGGTACAGGATAGGCTACTGCGGCAATTCCACTGATAATGTGCATATTAGTTAAATAAAGTTTAGATCAGGTTAGGAAATAGTAAAGGATTAGGGATGGATAGTTTAGAGCTTGGAATGTTAGGAGGAACCTACCATCAGATCTACCTAATAGCTAGATTCCTGATGGTAAGTTTCCTTGGTGGTCTATAAATATATATCTAATATTTTTTGTTATAATACATAGAGCTATGACATAGATACAGTATGTATTAGGTTAGCTGTAAACTAAAAGCTGCAATAATAAAATATTAAGGACCTGACAAACATATAAGTTGCGTTCCACCTCGCTGCGCTGTGTTTTGTCTGCTAGGACAACACCTTTAACCTGCAGGCGTCATTAGTGGGTCTATCCGCAGGCAGGCACATCCGTCGTGTAATAAATAGTGAATACAACTCAATAATGTAACATTTCATTTGTACTGATAATTAGACGCCTCAAGCTCATCAAACCCAAATGTGTCTCCTATTACTGCAGCGTCCCATTATCTCTCTCCCTGAACACACGTACAACATGGATCCTCGTTAGACCTCTGACTGTAATATCATATTCATGCTCTGTTAATTGAGCGGCCCCCTCAGATGAGTCAGCCCTGATAACCACATCCGAGATTTCTTCCTTGATTACTAGAACTTGCCTTAAGGCATTGATTAAGGAAGGAGGCTGGGGTGGTCCCATTGGTCTTGGGCAGGGGAGAGCGCTGCCGCAAACAGGAAACGAAAAGATGTCATTTATTTATTCTATGATAAAAATGGAGTTAGGAAAGTGCACCAAGGTGCCAACTCCACCGGCCCGCCATAACACTAACTGGATGATTAGGGCACTAATCACTGCCTTTGGCCCTTCCGACTGAAGTAAAGGTAATTCGCAAGACTCAGTCAAGGTTCCTTGTAAGCGGATTCCCGCAGATATAATGGAAGTTTCCTTTTCAAGGAGACTCCAGGAGCATCCCTGGTGCCCTCACTAATTGGTGATAGCATACCGCACATCCGGTGAGCTGCTATACAAGGGGCTTTTCATCCATTAAAAGACTGGGCCAGATCCTCTCCTACAATCACCAATTATAGATGGAGCTGGACTCATTATACTGAAGGATCCTGGTCCCTATAAGACGGGAGTGACTTCTCACATCTGCACAATGCATTACAGGGCTCCTTTGTAATTAAGTCCTATCAAACTGAGTTTTTGTTGGTAGAAGGTGAAAAACAAACCTTTGATAGAGCGAATCAATGTTTTTGCATTATTTATGATGACTCTTTTTCATGGAACTCTTTTATTTCCACCTTGTGGAGGGAAGTTTAATTGTTCTAAAAAGTTTTGGTAGTATGTGCAGATTATTCCACCGGGAGGCGTCATAGCTCTGTGGTTCATTGGTTTGTATAGCTGAATAGGACTATATATTATGGAACTATATGAACAATTTATAGATGTATAGATCAAGGATGTATATATTGTGCATTTACTAAAGGAGTAATTGGGGGGGACGAATAAAGGGTCGGCAAAGGTTCTGTCTTTCTCCCTTTCCTATGGGCAGCGTGAACCTCCACAAAGTTCCACTACAAAGAAGCAAAGTCATGAAAGATTGGTTTGTTCTAAAATGTGTTGTAAGGTAAACAAGCTCTGAGTTTAGGAATATGTTATGTCATCTTAAAGTGACTAATCTCATGCGCAGAACAGCAGGATCGTCGGATGAGGGCGTGCAGCTACGAGGATCTGCGCGCCGAAGATGGTGAGTAGGAGGGTTAAAGAGGCTACCGGGCGTGGAGTAGCCGCGCCATGTAACCTCAGATGCGGCTACTCCACGCCCCAGTAGCAGCATAACAAAATTTGCATACCAGTCTAATAAAAGTTACTAAAAAAGTGCGGGGACGTGAGGATTAGCCCTTAAAAGGTCTCTCCTCACGTCCCATTGATCCACCTGCCACCCGATCTACCTTTATAGGTAGAATCGTGGTGGTAGGTTCCCTTTAAATGGGTTGTACAAGGTTAATTGTTCCAGAAACAGCGCCACACCTGTCTGTGAATTGTTCCTGGTATTACAGCTTGATTGCTTTGATATACATCCATAGTAGTCATGTGTGTTCTCAATAGTGTATCCTAGGAGAAGACATATCAGTCTATGATCTCTCTCTCTCTACAACATAGCGGCTATTATTAACACCGTAGATTTGTACCTAGCTGAGGGCTGTTCTTACATAACTTTGTGAATACAACAGGGAACGCTTGTCTCACGCTTCAGCAAACATCATGAATTTTCTGTGAAAAGCTGATTTTGCATTTTTTCATTCACAGCGTTGCCTTATTAGCAATTAATAAATCGCGGTGACTCTCCCAAATGCACAATTTAATTGGCTTTGCCCTTGTAGCCAACAGAAATATTATAGATATTTATGTGGCAGCACCTGTAGCTGTACTCCTATGAAAATTAACTTTTTGGAAGTTAAAGTAGAAAATCTCCAGCGTGAAGATAATGAGTTGTGTTCTCAGCTCCTTATTTCTGGTCTGTTCGTAAATGTGATTTTGGGCCCCCAAGGATTTATTCAGTTCTGATGCAAGGAGGGACCAATTAGAGTATTTTACAGTGTGAAGTGTAGTTGACAGCTACGTTATACAGGTAGAGTCAGGAATTCAGTGGGAGGCTCCTAGAACACTCTCCTGTCCAATTGCATATAGGCTAAACATATATAACTAATGCTGATGATCTTTCCCTGAGGTCAGGAAGTAAGACTTCCCCTCACAGAAACTTTGACAATTAAGGCCAACTTGTAGGCGTGTGGAGACTTATAGCCACTAAAGGGGTTTGTCCATGAAGGAAAATTCTCAAATTTCAATTTTTAACCCCTTACTTTACAATTTTTTATTGCTGTTATAGCTCCAATCACTCAGCGATGGTCAGTGTAATATGCCACAGTGTGGGCGGCGACTCTCTAAGCAGACACATTGGGGCACATTTACTTACCCGGTCCAGTCGCGATCCAGCGGCGCGTTCTCTGCTCTGGATTCGGGTCCGGTCGGGATTTATGAATGTAGTTCTTCCGCCGTCCACCAGGTGGCGCTGCTGCGCTGAAAGTCATCTCATCGCGCCGGAATGCACCACCTCGGACCAGGTGAAGGTAAGCGCTCCCCAAGCGACACTTTTTCGGTTTTTAAATGCGGCGGTTTTTCCGAATACGTCGGGTTTTCGTTCGGCCACGCCCCCCGATTTCCGTCGCGCGCATGCCGGCGCCGATGCGCCACAATCCGATCGCGTGCGCCACAATCCCTGGGCAATTCAGGTACAATCGGCGCAAATCGGAAATATTCGGGTAACACGTCGGGAAAACGCGAATCGGACCCTTAGTAAATGACCCCCATTATGATCCATCTAGTTTTATATGCTAACAATGTGGTTAGATTATTAAGGTACGAGTTTATATACACTTTTATTTAACCTTTGAACATTCACTAGTATCTGGCAGATATCAATAGAAAGATGAGACAAATCAGAGATGAGAGATGAAGAGATTAATGAGATGCATATTAGACATGACATTTTCAGCTTTACTATTACAGGCATACACAGCTCTGCTACATCTCACCTATAAAACAAGCTGTCAGATCTGCTGTGCATCTCCCTCCCTCGGATAAAGATCTGATCTCTTTAGCTTTACCGTTCTCTTGAGCCGGCAGGAAGTTAGTATGTGAGTCTCTGTGTGAGCTCCATCTGGAATGCAAGGGTGGGGGCTAGAGACAGAGATGATCTCAGTGCAGCTTTAGACAAAAGAGAAAGATGTATGCTGACCCTAAACTCAGAACATACAGGGGCTTATTTACTGAGGGCTGCGGATAGCACTTTTGTCAGACTTTTCGCTGTTTTCAGGGATTTCGGGGATCGTTTGGAGCAGCTGCACTGACTTCCATGCAACAGAAATCATGGGTGCGGGCCGTCAGGTGAACTGAGTGCGGGATTCAACTTTCAAATTGGGGCACATTTACTTACCCAGTCCCCGCGCGATGCCCGATCCGGACTGTCAAACGAGGATGCACTCTGCCGCGATTCATGAAGATCGTGCGCCCCATATTCTGCATGTGTCGCTTCCCTCATCAGGTCTGCCAGACTTCACTTTCTTCCTCCCGGAGCATGTAAGTGCATTGGATGCGACACAAATTTAAATGTTAAATCCAGCGGTTAGGCCGAATCTGTCGGATTGTCCGATGGCCCACCCTCCGTTTTGTGTCGCATGAAGGCCGGCGCGATTTCAACACAATCTTAACGCGTGTGACACAATCCCCGGAGCAATCCCTGAAAGGTCGGAAAACCAGACGAAAATGCGGCCGTGGGACCCTTAGTAATAAGCCTCAATGTGTCGCAAGACAATGCACTTATATGCACCACGAAGAAGAAAGTGAACTTCGGCAGACTTGACCGGGGCAGCAACACGGGCGCACAATCTTAGTGAATCTCATCGGACAATGCACTTTCGGTGAACTCCACGGACAGGTTAGTAAATGTGCCCCATAGGGTTGGGTCCAGGGGCAAACACAATTGTGTACACCAGGACTGAAAGAGACAGGTTGGAATTATATCTGTGCAATGCCGTATTTATTTTAATAACAGTGAATTAGAGAATGTGTTATTTTGTTATCCTGAGTATATTTAAAGGGGTATTCTCGTCTGGGCATTCACATTCAATTTCACTAATCTTCCATATATAAACATTTCTTCAATTGGATGTTATTAAAAAAAATGTTCTTGTGTGAAGATAATTTCGTATAAACATAGCCATGTTGTCCCTTAGAAACTAGATGGCTTCCTCGGTTACGACCACGTCACACTCTGGCAGCGGTGGCCAGACTTGCACTATAGAGTCCTGCCTGACCACCTGGGTTCAGCGTTCATTACCATCAGGACAGCTGTGGGACCTGCAGTAACTCACGGACATTTCATATACAAAAAATTTTTGTTTCTTTGTGCAATCTCTCAGGCAGAGGTGGCCGTATCCGAGGAAGCCATCTGGTTTCTAAGGGACAAAATGACTACATTTATGAGAAATTATCTTCACACAGGAACATTTTTTTTAATAACATCTAATTGAAGAAATGTTTATATATGGCAGATTTATCAAACTGAATGTGAATGCCCAGACGAGAATACCCTTTTAAGAAACTTGTCTCTGTGGGAATACCCCTTTAATGCTCCACTAGGGTATTCTGGAAAATATGCAAATACGTTTTCCTGGATGGGGTAAGGAAAACCACTTCTCTTTTTGGTACCTTGAAAGGCAGCCCCTTTAACATCAAGCATGCCTTTCAGGAAGCCTAATGACATGATGTGGGTTTAAAGCCAAACCAGCATATCTATTCCAGAAGGAACAGGTTCCCAACTGTAGACAACACTGTTTTGACATGGCTGAGTCTCTTGCAGTGCAGTCTACAGTAGGGAATCTGTACTCTTCGGGAATAGATATACTAGTTTGGCTTTAATCCCACATTATGTGAGTAGTAAGTAGTAGAAATTCATGCTTGATGTTAAGAGGGCTGCCTTTCATGGTAGCAAAAACAGGCAATATTTTCCTTGTCCCATCCTGGAAAATGTATCTGCAAATTTTTAAGGATCCTGGCCTGGAGCACAAACTAGGAAAGGCTGGGCCTCATAGTGCAATGTCCAGGAGTTGGTCCCTGGAGTTGTTGCCTAAGGGACCTATTAGGACTGATCACCACACTGGGCTTCCCCAAATCAGTTATTTCAGTTTTCCATGGCCTACCTCTTACCATCTACCGGTATGTCTCCTACATCGGAAGTGCGCCAGGCAGAAATTTTATCCTTATGCATTCCGGTCCTAGTTAATGGCTGCCCAATACTCTGTTGTCACCTGTGGGCAATAACAAGATCATGGTTGTGTCCACCTCCACTCAAACATAAGCATCACTGAGCATCCTAACATTGGTAAACACATAAGAACTGGCACTGGGTGCTCGCTGTACCTACACATAAGAACTGGCACTGGGTGCTCGCTGTACCTACACATAAGAACTGGCACTGGGTGCTCGCTGTACCTACACATAAGAACTGGCACTGGGTGCTCGCTGTACCTACACATAAGAACTGGCACTGGGTGCTCGCTGTACCTACACATAAGAACTGGCACTGGGTGCTCGCTGTACCTACACATAAGAACTGGCACTGGGTGCTCGCTGTATCTACACATAAGAACTGGCACTGGGTGCTCGCTGTATCTACACATAAGAACTGGCACTGGGTGCTTGCTGTACCTACACATAAGAACTGGCACTGGGTGCTCGCTGTACCTAAACATAAGAACTGGCACTGGGTGCTCACTGTACCTACACATAAGAACTGGCACTGGGTGCTCGCTGTACCTACACATAAGAACTGGCACTGGGTGCTCGCTGTACCTACACATAAGAACTGGCACTGGGTGCTTGCTGTATCTACACATAAGAACTGGCACTGGGTGCTCGCTGTACCTACACATAAGAACTGGCACTGGGTGCTCGCTGTACCTACACATAAGAACTGGCACTGGGTGCTCGCTGTACCTACACATAAGAACTGGCACTGGGTGCTCGCTGTACCTACACATAAGAACTGGCACTGGGTGCTTGCTGTATCTACACATAAGAACTGGCACTGGGTGCTCGCAGTACCTACACATAAGAACTGGCACTGGGTGCTCGCTGTACCTACACATAAGAACTGGCACTGGGTGCTCGCTGTATCTACACATAAGAAAAATTCTCTGGGTTACAAGCGCACCCATCCGCAGCGCCACATTCTTCCCTCTACTCATACTCTCGTGCTTACGGTTCCATCGGATACCGGTATTTGGAGCGCTTGGGAAGCTGCTGAGGTAACCCTAAGAAGGATTCACCTATAAGGGTAACTGAGATCCCTACATCTATATCTGCAATTAGCCAAGTGGCTACCAGGTGAGCACCTCCTATTACTTACCTGGAAACAAACCGTCTAAACGTTATCACACGAGGCGCCGTCCTCTTCGGTTGTCTTCTTTGTTTTTTCTTTCTCATACACATAAGAACTGGCACTGGGTGCTCGCTGTATCTACACATAAGAACTGGCACTGGGTGCTTGCTATACGTGGTATTTACCTACAAAGTTGTCTTTTATTGAACCTCACCCAGATTTTCTGAAACCACTATATGTGAATATCATTTATTTAGTGGAGACTTCTTTTATATCTCCAGCTAGAAATGCTCTTTACATTCTTGACATTTTCATAGCATCTGAGGTTATATATTTTTTTCAGCCTTCTCACAACAAGACCCTGACATGATGTCATGTCCTATAATTACATTGACACTTCAACACTGTGTTAGAATCCCTGTTGTCCCACTTGGGCAGGCGACAAGGCGTAGAAACCTGTCCCGCCGCAGCTAGATAGCGACCCCCGTGAGCCATTCCAGAGCCTCCTGGTGACAGGAGTCCGCAGTTCACACCTCTCCTCTTGTGACTTATTTCAGGAGTTTGTCACCTCCAAGAATGCTACCGCATTCCCAGCAGAGGATGTGCACACATACCAATATGAAGACAATAGTTGCAGATGTATTTCATCATTATTAAGTTTTCAACCAGGGAATAGCACACATATATGGTTCTACATCTATCAGAAATATGGCTATAAAACATATTACAGACATGTGTGACTCTAGCTCCAATAGTGTCATTATATACGGATGAGCCTAATATCTGGAATCATCTCAGACGTGAGATTTATTTTAGTGTGTGTTGAATTATCAAAAGTGCCAGATGATCCATTTATTCTTTGGAAAATCAAGGTCACAGGTAAGATTGTATTTTTTAATAGTAAGTTGAATGCCACCTCATCTCATAAGGAATATGCTCTTCCCATAGGGCAAAGGAAGGAAAATGTTACAGGTCCTCTAACTGACATTTAAAACTGACAAAAATGCTTTCCTCCAAACCAAAATACATTATTGTCAGTTCAGCCTGACAGAGTCTCTGAAAATCATTAATTAGCCCCATTTATAATGCCAATTAGAGAGTTCCCATATACAACATCAAATGTTGGCCACACATGCCCTGGTATAAGTCCTCAATGAGAGTCACTGCGAAATCCCACGTTCCCTTACATTGTGGGGTCCACTACATACAATCACTAGCTGAAGGTATCCTTGTGACATGGGGGTAGTTTATTTGAGAAAGAGGGTGGCATAAAGGAGCAGTCTGTTTAATGAAGCTCATGGCATGGGGAACAGTCTGTTTAAGAAAGGGTGTGGTATGGGGAACAAACTGTGAAAAAGAATGCAGCATAGGGAGCAGTCTATGTGAGGAAGAGGGAGGTATAGGGAGCAGTCTGTGTGAGGAAGAGGGAGGTATAAGGAGCAGTCTATGTGAGGAAGAGGGAGGTATAGGGAGCAGTCTATGTGAGGAAGAGGGAGGTATAGGGAGCAGTCTGTGTGAGGAAGCGGGAGGTATAGGGAGCAGTCTATGTGAGGAAGAGGGAGGTATAGGGAGAAGTCTATGTGAGGAAGAGGGAGGTATAAGGAGCAGTCTATGTGAGGAAGAGGGAGGTATAGGGAGCAGTCTATGTGAGGAAGAGGGAGGTATAGGGAGCAGTCTGTGTGAGGAAGAGGGAGGTATAGGGAGCAGTCTATGTGAGGAAGAGGGAGGTATAGGGAGCAGTCTATGTGAGGAAGAGGGAGGTATAAGGAGCAGTCTATGTGAGGAAGAGGGAGGTATAGGGAGCAGTCTATGTGAGGAAGAGGGAGGTATAGGGAGCAGTCTGTGTGAGGAAGAGGGAGGTATAGGGAGCAGTCTATGTGAGGAAGAGGGAGGTATAGGGAGCAGTCTATGTGAGGAAGAGGGAGGTATAAGGAGCAGTCTATGTGAGGAAGAGGGAGGTATAGGGAGCAGTCTATGTGAGGAAGAGGGAGGTATAGGGAGCAGTCTGTGTGAGGAAGAGGGAGGTATAGGGAGCAGTCTATGTGAGGAAGAGGGAGGTATAGGGAGCAGTTTATGTGAGGAAGAGGGAGGTATAAGGAGCACTCTATGTGAGGAAGAGGGAGGTATAGGGAGCAGTCTATGTGAGGAAGAGGGAGGTATAGGGAGAAGCCTTTGTAAGGAAAACACTTCCCAATATTTTTAATCCAAACTCTTCGGCCCACTTGCAGGCATATTATAATATCAACCTTAATGGCATTCACATAGTATAATGCCCCCTTACTAGGGCCAACCCCCCCACAGACCTGTATAATACCCCCTAATGCAATGTTATCCTCTCTTCACGTTTCCAGTTTTATTTATCTCACCTCATATTGTGGCCTCATGTTATCCATCCCCCTCATTTTGTGACTTCCTGTCCTCCATCATCCTCATACTGTAGCCCCTTAGGAATAAGATGAAAGATATGGGTAGTGACATACAAACATTTGGGTTGTATCACCATTTAGAGGAGGTAATGGATGATTTGGCCCATATCTCAAATTTGGATCTAAAGCGAGATAATAACGGGGTCACATTCATGAGGCAGGTACATGAACAGGTACATGACGCAGTACTTGTCCAAGTTCATGCGTAGGCCAGACAGGGTGCCAGAGTATTAAAAAGTTACATGGCTCAATCCAGAGATTGCTCCAGGTTCAACATGTACTGTAAGGAGGCGTTGGCATAGTGTGCCAAGCGGTTCTCAACTTCACCGTTCTGAAACCCACTATATAAATCCTATAAATTTAACCAACAGATCCGGTAACTCTAGGGGTCTTATCGATGAAATTCCCATAATGTCTCCTCTGGAATCCTCAGAATGTGACATGTCACATCTTCTATATGGAAGTTGATGCCATCTGTGAGCATTGTCACAGGCTGGAGACTGATAGCGGGAATATATTCTGAGAAGTGTCGTCTGACGATGAATGTGCCCATTCCCAGAAATGTCCCGTATCTCATTAACCGTGTTGTCCCCTGTGATATATCCCATAAACATGGCTTTCTCAGCTTAACACTGAGTCATATGACCTGAGTGACATTACTCTGCAAATTATAATCGCATTGTATAGAAGGCACAGATAAATATTATGCATTAATACATCACTACTAAACAATCTTGTCAAAATTTTATCCATCTCTCCTAAGTTTATATATGGAATATCTGGAAGACTTTCAGAGCGGAGATTGATTGATTGTGGAGGAACAATCAAATCATAAGGAAACCAGTCTGGCATCAAGCCATTATTTGTGGTGGCAACCAAGAGTTAGGTGGACTCCATATTTCAGCACGTAAATGGTACTATATTTAAAGAGTGTTGTCTTTGGCCAGTTTCTTACGCTCCAACCCTTTTCATAAGCCTCTCACTCAGCCAAACCAATTCCCTACACTGTACTGTAGAGATGCAAAAGCATTGAAACAGCGCTGTATACAGTTGGGAATTTGTTCCTCGTGAAATACTGGTTTGGTTAAAATCCTTCATCATGTCATTGGGCTTCCTGAAAGTCATGCTTGGTGTTAAGAGGGCTGTTTTACATGGTAGCCAAAGACGAGTGTTTTTCTTTTCCCATGAAAACTTATTTGCATCTCAGAATCCCCTAGAAGAGCGTTAATAGCTATAACTCTTCCTTCGCGATTTAAATCTCTTTGGGGCTGTATCAGCATATTTGCATCAGCAATTTAGGATTGTGTTCTGCATCCAGAGAAGAACCTAGAACCCAGGGCTGAGTCTAGACTTATAGGGGGAGTTATCATACGCGAGCGCCCCTGCAATGTATCTGGTGGGCGGTGCAGCTGGCAAACAAAACTATGCCAGGTCGTTTCTGTAATAGAACGCCCTGCTACTCCCCTCCACACCCACATGGCGTGGAGGTGGCGTATCTGCAAATTCTTTGAATGGAGGAGCAGCTTTGCAGCATGGAATAAGTAATGTATAGTTACATGAAGTGTGTAATCTGTGTTCTGTGACTTCTGCACCTTCCATCCAGGAGTCAGCATGAAGCTGGAGCCCCTACCCTCCAGTAGCTCAGTAACGTTCCCAGCATTCTTGAGGTTCACAGATATTATCAGCACAGACTGAGCTGCTCAGATTGCTGCTCTGATTGGATACACACAGCGAAATAGCAAAGGGAAGGCTGTTTATTGGTAATGAAAGTTGCCGGCAAAATTGTTCAGCATGACAAGTACAAATGATTTTGGGAAAAAATGTATTACTGAGGCGCACACAAAATAGATGAAAACGTTATATAAAGCAATAGGAATGTACTTGGATTATTAAACTGTTCACAGCCCAAGACTGTGTACCTGCTGTTGGATACACTATTCTGTATCTATATTAAATGGGGTAGTGATATTATTTCACCTAGGAGCCGCTTTTTGGATATTGCCTACCTTTCCCAGGAAGTCATAGGATTTAAAAATACATGTTAAACAAAAATTTGCAGCAACTTTAATGATGGAGAACAATTGAGTATATTTTCATTTTGGAAGGAGATAGGTTCTTAGGTTGGTATTCAGAATAATATCTGGATATTTAGGTGTTCATTCATTATAATGAAGCCATCAGCAGCTGCAATGATGGATAGAGCAGTGGCGATTCGCCACTTGAAGTTTTAATCGTGGAGATGACAATTCCTGATGGCAGCAGCCACAGCACAGACTCCAGAGTCGGCACTGGCGGACTATCTGCTGCTCAGAAGTGTTAATTTAAAGCTCTACTGCCTAATCTGCTACTGCTGACAAGTAACATAGCATTCCCACAGCACATGACACTTCTACACTCCATGATGGAGCTAATAATCCACATGTCTGCTGCTTATAGATGGATAGCTGAGTATATGTATATATACAATATATGTAAATGCGACATGTACATCAGTACCTTTCCAGGACGTAGGTATTGTACAGATAGATACAGATAGGAGACTAATGAGACACCTATTATAGGATTTTTAGCAGTTGAACCAGTTTATATTATTTTTCACTAAGGCTCTATGCACAGAACCGTCGGGGGATGTATGTACCGTCGCACGCATGGGCCTTACATACGCCCCTCATAGACAGACTATGGCGCACGGGCTTGGTACGGTGAGCACAACAAGCGCTCTCAGTCCCGAGCCGTAGCCGTAGCCGTAGCTTCTGATTTCTTTTCATGTCAAAATTGTTGAACCAATTCAATTGTATCATTTATTATTCACTTATAATGAAACCACATCTAGAAGCCTTGTGTGAATTAATAGCTTGTGAAACCACCTTTACGACTATTACTTGTTGTAATAGTTTACTGCATGACTTTATCAGTTTCACATTATACTAGACAATTTTTGGTCCACTCCAACATGTTGCTTCAATTCATTGATATTTATGGGTATTTGATTTTGCGCAGCTTTTTTGTGGTCCCGTCACAGCTTTTCAGTTTGGTTTTGGACTGGACTGTGATTAGACTATTGGAATTTTGATACATTTTTGCAGATTTGCTGGTGTGTTTGGGATCATTGTACTGTTACATAATCCAGTTTTGAGCAAATGGCCTCCCATTTGACTCTCCATGACTATGTTATACAGAAGAGTTCCTAATGGACTAAATGGGGTGGATTCTGGCATACCATCCCTGAACTAGGCGCATTTGTGCCTATTTCCCCTCAGCGTGCCCAGTGGCGGAACTGGGTGTGGTTACAGTGCAATTCTACGCCAGCAGGACCTGGCGTAGAGTTGCCATGCCACATACCTCAGAAGGCCAGAGCCTCCGGATAGATGTGCCACGTGCAGGGGGGAGGGGGTAACATCATACACAACATGCTGCCGCATCAATTCAATGACTGAAGGGAGTCCAGATCCTATGGCTGTAAAAAGTTCAAATAATCCTCTCTCTTCCATCCTACTTCATAATTAAACAGTTTACTTTGAAAAGCTGTGTTATCACCATCCCCTGCTGTGCATGACCAGTCCATGGCTGAGTTCTGGACACAGGAAACAACCACATATTCCTTAGCTTAACCACCCACCTAACTAATAAAATACAAAGACAACATTTTTGTTGGAAAGGTGAATGGTCACAGCTTTATTAATGTTCTTGAAATACAATCTGAAAGATAAAATTCTTTATTAAAAACATAACATTATTTAATATAACAATATATTTTCTGATAGCAGAGCTCTTGGCAACAACCGCAAAATATCCTGTCATTCTTAAATGTAACAACCTCACCGATAAACCAGTCTCCATATAACCAAAATTGCACGCTCAGCGCACGAGGACCACACCCCCAGCTCCACTCGCCGCCAACCTCCTAGCTGAGTGGCGAACAAAGATGTGGCCCTAGACCAACCATTGGAGACAGGAAACAATATCTTCCTCCCGGGTAGAAACCCCGGGTAAAACATATCTTGTTTTAATCAAACCACCATCTTTGAATTTTAGTGGCTACATAGTATAACCACAGCTTTACCTTCCAACTGGCTGTTGCCAAGAGCCCGCCACCTCACAATATGCATCCTGACTAATCCTGACTATCCCATACCTAACAAATAAATACTAATGCTACTTGTATCCCAACTCCCACAACGCACAAACGTAGAAAACAAACTAATGGGAGGGAGGGCGGGACAAAACTTTTTATAGCCAGAATGAGGCTTGCCCTTCCTGACTACCACTTATAAAAACTTCCTAGCTCCACCCCCTCTTCTGACAACCTCCTATCGCCTGACTTGCATTCTCCACCCCCCAATAATTCCACCCACAATATATGGCTCCTTCCCAGCCCAGACGGTCATGCCCGCTCTCCTCCCACCTGCAGCAGGCTCCGCGCTCACAACACAGGCAAACATCTGCACTTTGTCTTTTGTCTGTCCAAAGGACATTGTTCTAAAATTCTTGGTTAGGTGTAACTATGTAAACTTGAATTGTGCCGTCATGTTCATTTTAGAAAGAAGCTTTTTCCTTCAACTATTCTCAAGACCCATACCTATTCAGTCTAAGGCCTCATGCACATGACTGCATGGGAGCCCGTGATCCGACTCCATAGAGATCTAGGTGAGCACTCAGTGTCTCACTACAGCATGGCTGAGTCAGTGTGGTCACTTGTCTTTATATGGGGAGGAGTGAGGAGCGCTCATTCCCCCTTCCTTCTCCACCCGGCCGCTTGCTATGCCCGGTATATGGTCCAGCCAAGCAAATAGTCTTGTGCATGAGGTTTTTCAGTTGTACCATAAATCCCCATGGGGGCCCGAGTAGAGATAAATTGGAAGGTTTTTTTCCCCCACTGCCCTGGGACCCAATGGTGTTTTCCAGTCTAATTGGAAAACCCCATTTACACGCTAACTGAGGCTTAGGGTTTAAGCAACTTCTCTCAGCGCAAATGCTGTGACTATTTTAGGCGTTATACACAGTGTGCCAAGGGTGGCATCAGTTGTATACACAACTCTGCTCCTTTGCCAGTGTTAGTAATACATTCCACACTTATCACAGTGTCATTCTGCCTCATGTCCTTCAGTGTAGTCACCAGGTTCCTGCATCCTGTGATGTTCTGTGTCCTCAGCAGGGGAGGGCATTGAAGAAAAACATTTGATAGATTATGTTCACATGTGGCAGATGTGATACTGAAATATCTGTGACTTTTCCCTGTAGCAAATAACATTTTCTTCAGAGACCAACACATTCAAATGTTCAGCATGTTCCTCAGTGGCTCTGGCGCATGTTATCCACCAGAACCTGTATATTCTTCAGAGAACTCTTTGTATTATGTGCTGTTAGTTAGTGAAGAAGCAAAATGAACCATGGAGTCCACCACAGCTGTTCTGTCAATAGAAAAACACCATGGGGCACATTTACTTACCCGGTCCTGCAGCGATCCCCGATCCGGACGGTCGGACGAAGATGGCTGCAAACTACAAACTTCAAGGAGATAAAGGAGACACAGGCACATATCTGTGAGATGTAGAAGAGCTCACAGTGCCACAGTGTAAAAGTCTGTCAGCCTCTGTCTGTCATGCCTCTTTGTAATCTCATGCATCTCTGATCTCTCTTATCTCTCTCTCTCTGTGTCAGTGTGTTTGTACAATGTCAGATGAAAATGCATATACACTTGTACCCTGATAACTACATTGTCACCCCACAGAACTAGATGGATCATAATGGGGAACATTTACTTACCCAGCCACTTGAGTTTACTAGGTCCGGAGTGTCCGACAATCAGGCAGTCTGGTGCGATTCACTAAGATCGAGCACCAGATATCCTGCTATTTATATCATCATGCAGTTAATATTAGTATTAGTAAATATGGCCCAATTATTTTTGTTCATGTTTTGACCTAAATGAAGTTTAGTTCTACAATACAGACAGAAAACAGTTATCATGAATATAAGAAGGTGTACCAAAGTACCTGTTTGAGAATCTTTTTATCTTTCCTAATACAAGCAAACAGACATGAACATAGCCTTATAGTTACAATAAAGTGCTTCAAACTATTGGTTAAATGACAAATACAGCTCTGCTGTAGCTGTAGATCCATAGTGTAATTAACCTGTCTAAACTGCATTCGTCTGCTACCAAAGAAGCCTCAACTTATTCACAATGGATCCAGTACTGAACGCCATAATATAATATGAGATATAACAGATTTTTTTTTGGAAGAAGCACTTCCAGCTGCAAGAATTGGTAATTGACATGATCAGCAGTGCTATATAACAGGCACTGGTACAATGCACAAGGACCCCAGAATGGGGGATACTGCAAATGTCACATGTCTCAGTAAGTAACATACTCATCTATATGGTGGTGGCCACAGAGACCTGGCTCATAACTGCACTGAAGTCCAAGGTGGAAGGGTACACAATTATACAGTCATGGTACCTACCTTAAGGCCACCCCATATGGTTTGTAAAAAAAGGACAAACCAAATACACATACAGGGTGGAATGAGAAATTAAAATGGCCCTGGAAATAAAAATATAAAAGTGGGCACATTGGGCAAAACTTTTCTAGTTGCTTGTTGCAACCAATCAGAGCTCAGCTTTCATTTTATAAACTGCTGTGGGGAAATGAAAACTGATATCAATTCAGTTGCCATGAGCAACAAGAACAGTTTTGATAAATGTTCCTATTTTTTGGTAGATGATATTAAAGGGGTTGATCACTTTCAGAAAAGAAAGATTGTGTTTTCTAGATCTCAGCTTGCTGAGATGGTGGTTTAAAAGGCCAGTCTGCCCCTTTTCACATATACAGCATAGAGTGTTTTATTCTCTACTATTGGTTTTTCATCAAAATGCAAATGTACAAATGAAATTCCAGACAAGCTGGCAAACAGTACAATAAATAATGCATGCTCAGTAGCACAAAAGCGTATTGTAAGGTAAAAACTTCAATCCCACACTATACTAGTACTATATATCTGTACTGTACTATATTGCCGTTTTTAAAAAGCATAATGTTTCAATCTACAAACAGACAAGGAACAGGGAAGAAATCATATTCTCATCGAAGATCATGGCCTCTAATTTAATGCAGTTGATCATGACGTTTGAATCTTGCCTAAAATCCTTAAGAGGTCTTGACAAACACCTTTCTCAGAGAGTAGACAATCATGTTGCTAATGTCCTTGGATACCCTTCGGTTTGTTCCACTTGTGATGATCCCACAAATCTCTGGATTTTGTCAGAAGAACAAAATGGAAAACAGTACGGCCCTGTCTGACCCCAAAGAAGACTAGAAAGGGTGAATATTCTAGCTTTTAATCTTAGCTTAAAATGGCAAGGTACAGAACACTTCCTCTGGACCAATCCTGTACAACATCTTGACTATAAAGACATGTGAAATATCAACAAATGTCTTCCTGTGGTCAATATCAAAGAGGGCTATGATGTATTTAATCATAGACAGGAGCCTTGATTTTCTCTCTCTCTGTTTCTTACACAAGATTTGGTAATTTCTTCTTTCTTTCTTCATTTTAACCCCACCGCTAGCTTCCTCTAGCTCAGGACCTGACAACTTCTCTCTTTCTCTGAACACGAAGACCTAAAGGATGCTAGGGTCTGTGTGCTAAATGTGGTGCCCCCTAGCGAAAAGATTGCTGCAAGTAAATCTTGACGAACTAGCAATCTCAGCATACACACTTACAACCGAGAAGGATTACAATTACATATACACTGAAAAAGGGGAACAGACAGGAAAGTGGTGAGTGAATATAAGAGAACTGTCAAACTTCAGAATCTCTCACCACAGACAAAGTAACAAGCTAATAGAAAGTATAGATGTTCCTACAGAACAGAGCCAGGGATAAGCTGCAGATACAACAATACCTAGCAGAGACTGAATGACAAAAACAGCATTTAATATAAATGAACACAGCTGAGAACTAAAAACCCCAGCAGGTAATGCAGGAACACCAAAAGTAAAAAGACAGGTATAAACAATCAGGACACATTGCACTGTGGTAGAGAACTGACCAAAAGGCCAAAGGACACATGGGGGCTTATTTACTAATGGTCCGCGGACGCACTTTCTTTGGATTTTCCGACATTTTTGGGGATTGTGCGGCTGTGATAGGTATTTAGCAGGTGATTGTGTTGTATGCGATCGGATTTTGGCGCAGCTGTGGCGGCTTTCATACGACAGAAATCGGGGGGAAGGAGGGGATCAGACGATCCAACTGATTTGACTGAGAGGGGCATTTAAGATTCAATTAGTGTCGCAAGACAATGCACTTACATGCACCAGGAAGAAGAAGGTAAACTCCGGCGGACCTGAGCAGGGAAGCGACACAAGCAGGATATCGGGCACGCGATCTTAGTGAATCGTGGCTGAGTGCATGATCCACGGACCATGCACTTTCTGTGAACTCCTAGGATCGGGTAAGTAAATGTGCCCCTTGGACTCTACTCCTCTCCATCCTCCATGGAGACTGCTGTGATTTCATGTGATACATATATGGTGAACAGTTTGCTACTGTTAGTGTCACGGTTACACCCTTGCCTGCTGCAGTGGTCCCCACTCCCCCGGGTCTGTACTTACCTCTCCCGGCTCTGCCGCGGTCCCGTCCAGGCTTCCTGGCTAGGCACATGCTCCCGCTGCTAGGGTGCGCGCACGATGACTCTCCAGGAACTTAAAGGGCCAGCGTCCTCATTGGCGCTGGCTACTTCCAGGCTCCTATGTAGCCCGGTGGCTCCCAGCATCCCCTGCCGGATCTTCATGTCATTCAACTGAAGTGAAAGCCTCCTGAGCGTTTCCAGACACCTCCGTGTCTCCGGTGTTCCTGTGTTCCCATGGCGTTCCTGTGTTCCCGTGGCGTTCCTGTGTTCCCATGGCGGTCCTGTGTTCCCATAGCGGTCTTGTGTTCCCGTGGCGGTCCTGTGTTCCCGTGGTGGTCCTGTACTCCTGTGGCGGTCCTGTACTCCTGTGGTGGTCCTGTACTCCTGTGGCCATCCTGAGGTCCTGCCATCCTGAGGTCCTGCCATCCCGAGGTCCTGCCTACCCAAGGTCCTGCCTTCCCGAGGTCCTACCTTCCCTGTCCTGCCTAGTCGTACCCGTGGAATGACCTTGTGGCTTCCCGCTGCAGCAAGACCATTCAGCTTTGCGGCAGGCTCTGGCGGAGACCGGGGGCCACTTAGATCCGGTCCCGGGTTACCGCTAGTATCATCATCCCCCGCGGTGGTCCAGGGAGTCCACAGACTTTTGCCCCAAGAGACTCTCCCACACCCTTGTGTGTCACAGTAAGATCCGGCCATGGACTCCGCCAAGATCATGTTTCCATGGACTGGACTGTGGCAACGACCCACTTCAGCTACTGTCTGACCTTCCAAGCACTATTGCCCAGCAGTCTCAAGAGATTGCTGTCCAAAAAGAACTCCTGGACAAACTTGCTGCCACTCTTCGATGAATGATTGCCTCCCAGCAGCAGGCTCTGGCAACTCCTCCTGTAGCTCCAGTCACCCCGCCATGTTTTCCGCCAGTAGAGTCTGGACCCTAATTTTTTATGCCTAACAAATTTGATGGCAACCCAAATTTTTGCAGGAGCTTTGTTTCCTAGTGCTCGCTGCACATTAAACTGATGTCCTCCCAGTTCACCACCGAACACTCTAAACTGGCGTTTGTTTTCTCTTTGCTCTCCGGAGAGTCCCTGGACTGGGCTACTCCTTTCTGGGATAGTGGTGATCCAGACATGGCTACCTATTCCCACGTTTCTGGCTCCAAAGTCTCCTCCGGCCTTCCTAAAGGCCGCTCCAGAGTCTCCTCCAGCCTTCCCAGAGGCCGCTCCAGATCCTCCTCCGGCTCTGGTGCAGACCAGGGGCCACTTATATTCCGGTCCCGGTATCATCATCCCCCATGGTGGTCCAGGGAGTCCACAGACTTTTGCCCCAAGAGATTCTCCCACACCGTCGTGTGTGACAGTTAGGAGGCTAAAGGACATGAAGAAGATGTCTATCCATGATGTACTCTTGTTTTCAGGGATCTTGGACATCAGATGGTCGACATTCTTGATCATGTGAATAAGTCTTAGGCTACATTCACACTGCCGTTGCCCGCCCGTACCGTACCGTAGCGGGCAACGGCAGTGTACGGGGAGAGGAGGAGGAGGTGAGCGCAGCTCACCCCGCCCCTCTCCATAGGAATTAATGGCGCACAGCGCCGTATTACGGCAGAAGATAGGACAGGTCCGGTGCTGCACCGTACCGCTCCCGTAGGGCGCCGTGCGCCCATTGACGTCTATGGAGGACGTATATCGGCCGTATATAAGCCGGCCGTATATACGTCCTCCATACGTTAGTGTAAATGTAGCCTTAAAGCCCCTCTCTCCTTGGTGTATTGGTCTGTATTTTTAGAAAAATCCAAGGATGCTCTTTTCTTTACCACTTCTGCATTCCCTGTTATCCCTTTCTACTAACATTTCTTTAATATAATAATCCAAAAAATTTGAAATCAGAAAACTCTGCTATGAATGTCTAGAAACTCCTTATATTTGATACTCTGACATACATAATTAAAGGACTATGACTGTATATCATCCAATTAGCCCTGTCATATTAAGAAGCCATCACTAAGGCATAATATGCGTCCTCATAATATGACTGTCCTCAGGCCCCATGTATTTCTCCCATCTTATTATATTCTCTGGACTTCAATAACGGACGGTGACATTAACATTCCTGCAGTGAATGTCTAAATGAAGCCTTTAAGCAGCGCTGAGCAGGATAATAGGGGTTTGTGGTCCGTCGGCTCGGCTGAGATGACAGCTCTCTTACATTGTTCCATATTATTTTTTCACTTACGTGGGCAGAAGGTAGCAAAATATATAAAATATCATTGATAGCTGTGCTGCAGTGTGCAGGCAGATTCTACAATCATCTGCACGTCTACAAATGAGTCCCATAAACTAATTTTGTGTATCTTTGCCATAAATGTCAGAAGCAGATTAGAGCTTGTGATGCTTATAATAAATAACAGGAATTTCAGGAGCTGTAACCTGGAGGCGATCTACAGATGCAAGTAAATGTCATTGTATCTATAGACCGTTCAATAAATTCCAATAAATATCACTGGGCTACAAGTGGACAATGTGTGACTTTTAGCTAACCATACTTTGCTTCCTTTCTCAATGCTATATTATGCAAACAACAAACAAAACCACGCCCATCATTGTTTCACCACTTGGCATATTGTTGGACTTTATGTATTAACAATATCTGAATATTGTTAACAGGGAACCTGTCATCAGAAATTGACCTAATTAACCATTTCCAGAATGTTGTGAAGCAGATTAACACCTCCCAGAACATGCTTCTTTCATGGCTCATTGTGGTGGCATCTTTCAGAAAATCTACTTTAAAGTGAGTTATGAATTGGTTGTATAAAGTCATGAAGGCAGAGAGCTCTCCTAGCCTCAGAATGAAGGAGATCTGGTTATTGATGTGTCTGGATGTAGCACCATCAACTACAGTGAAGAGGCATTCTGAAGTGAGGAAAGCTTGACTTCAGTGTTAAACTCTCCACCTCCTTGACTTTATACAACCAAATTACTTGTCACTTCAAAGTTTAGTAGTTTATTAGGTCACTTTCTGCTGACAATTCCCTTTAAAGGGGTATTCTCTTCTGGGCATTCACATTCTGTTTCATTAATCTGCCATATATAAACATTTCTTCACTTAGATGTTATAAAAAAAAATGTACCTGGGTAAAGAAACCAAACTGACTCCTTGGTTACGACCACCTCTGCTGCAGTGATTGCACAAAGAAACAAAAGGTTTTTGTATACAAAATGTCCAGGAGTTACTGCACAGCCGTCCTGTGGTAATGAACGCTGAATCCAGGTGGTCAGGCAGGACTCAATAGCACATCTCTGGCCATTGCTGCCAAAATGTGAGGTGGTCGTATCCGAGGAAGCTATCTCGTTTCTAAGGGGAAACATCACTACATTTATGAGAAATTAGCTTCACACAAGGACATTTTTTTAATAACATCCAATTGAAAAAATGTTTACATATGGCAAATGAATTAAATTAAATGTAAATGCCCAGATGGGAATACCCCTTTAAATCCTTTCACTCATGTATTTAAGGCGGAATCTGTCATGGGCACTGCTGCACAGGGTCATATAAAGAATGTGGACCCCAAAGATCGATTTTTCTATTTTAATGAATTGATGCTGCCTTCATATGGTAGAAGAACCAAAGTCAGAAGCTATCAGAAAGTCAGAAATAAACTTACAACATACCGGTAGCTATTGTACCAAAAATAGATTAAGATACAGAACACTTGCTACATATATACAATACCAAGCTTACAGTATACTAATAAGAAGCTAACAGTACCTTATAAGAAACTTACAATATATAGTGCTAGGACCGGGTTTACTAGATACAGAACCAGAACTAAGCTTACCTCTTAAAGATGCAATTGTATATAGAAGGAGACAGAGATGCACGAAAAATGGCTAATAGGTAAGTACAGTGAAAAAACGTCAATATTTATTATTATACAACAAGACAAACCAATCCAAAGACATACATTTAAGAACATTTAAAAGACATAATATACATGTCATCCACAACGGTGACCCTGGTATGTGTCAACCGTACCACTGATGTCATATCATTAATAATGATATCCAACCTCCCAAAATCTGCATGTAAGCAAAAAGACCATAATGGACAGGTAACTGGCAACACCTGTAGCCATTGTCAAACAAAAAGCATGTGTAGAAACAAGAACAATAATGCTATGCCGATATCAGATAAAAACCAAGTGGTGCTAAGGTGCTGAGATGAAAAGTTGTCTATTACACAAGGCACAGCTCTGTAAAAAAGCAGTGAGGTAGAGAACAAGGTGAACTATACAAAACCTATTTGGAATGGCATACAGGTGGGAGGAAGGAAAGAAGACATCAGCGGGAGGTTGGATATCATTATTAATGATCTGACATCATACCAGGGTCACCGTTGTGGATGACATGTATATTATGTCTTTTAAATGTTCTTAAATGTATGTCTTTGGATTGGTTTGTCTTGTTGTATAATAATAAATATTGACGTTTTTTCACTGTACTTACCTATTAGCCATTTTTCGTGCATCTCTGTCTTCTTCTATATACAATTGCAATTGTTTTGATGCACGGGCTATGTTTACATTTTGGCTGTGCATACCAGACTTGTTTTCTCTATACCTCTTAAAGATGGTAACAGAATTTATCTTATTACATAGATCTAATAACTAAACCATGCTTATTACAAAGATACAGTACTGGAATCAAGTTTACTACATAGATATTGTAATATAAAAAGCCTTGGATAAAGAATCAAGCCTATGTCATAGATACAGTACCAGAATTAGGTGTAATCTACAGATAAGGTACCAGAACCAAGCTTCATATATAGATACAATATAAAACATTTATGGCCCCTGAGCCAAACTTACTTCATAATGTACTATAACCAAGTTTACTAGTACTTGTACAAGAACCAAGTGCACCTCTTAGAGACACTACCAAAATGTAACTTATTATATAGATATAATAACAAAATTATCATTGCTACAAAGATACACTACCAGAACCAAGCTTACTATGTAGCTTATATACCAGAACCAGATTTTATGCATAGACAGTGCTGGAAACTATTTACTGCAGAATACTGAATACCACCACTCTGGAGTATATTTTAGGATGTAACTTATATTCAGCAAAGGATTTACTTCAATATCAATGTAGTGAATGGAGTGCTATGATACGGCAAAAGGTGGAGCCTTCATGGCAAACATTAACACAACCTATTCCGGACCATTGTGGATATTTGCTGAATCCAGGTCTTCAGGCTACTATTTTGCTTACTAGTGGTTATCTCTATATAACACAGCATTGGATAAGGATCACAGTGGTTGGACAGAGGCACAAGTGGGGTAGTACTCACAGTGAAGGTCTTACCCCGCTACAATGCCCTGTATACACTGCACTGGATACATCATGTTCTTGTCCTGATCTGCTCTGTTTCTTGGTATCTAATTAGTCCCCCCCCTCATGTTGTTATTCATTTCATGGTTTTTGCTATTAATTCAATAGACATGTAAGACGGGGACAATGTACTCCTGTCCTGGGTGAAATCAAGGAAAGGTGTCACATAGCAGAAAGTGGAGCACGCTTCTCATATGTGCAGTAATTACGAGCGGGAAGCTGAGTGACACATCATTGCCATAAACCCCAGATGACTCCACTGCTAAGAGGAACATATAATTGGAAAATAATAGAAATCCTGCATAAGTTCTCCATATATTAAACACTAATGGGCAGTAATGAGTAACTTTACTTCCCTTCTGCTGCAGCTAAATATCACTGTAAATTACTGAGCAAAGTCAGACTATTAATATACGCAGGGGAAGTAATATAAGCATGGTCCTATATTATTGATGCTAAGCGCTGCTATTAAAGGACCGTGCTGTGGGTTGACTCTGAACATTTTATGCCTTTTCCCCCGCTGGCCCCTATAGTTCTCAACACAGAGAAAGAAGCAATGGCAGAAACAGAGGGGAAGCTGTGGGGGGGGGGGGGGGGTCATACAATGATTATCACCTTTAAATGGAGATAAGAGTGCAGCCCTCTTTGGATCTGCTTTGGGTTTTTGTAGGGGGACCTATTGCAAATGTACACCCTGGGGGAATTCATTAATGTGTTGCTGCCTCCAACGGAGCATAGAAGGACAAAACTAGTCATCATTGCAATGATGAATTGGTCACAGTTTAAGAATGTGGAGTTCTACTACCGCTGGGTATACTAGGGACAGGTGGCTGCTGGCTGTATACTAGGAACAGGAGCCTGCACTGGCTGGCTGTATACTAGGGGCAGGTTGGGGCCAATATATTTCCTAGCCTCGGCTTATACTCAAGTCAATATGTTTTTTTTTTCAGTTTTTTTGTGTTAAAATTAGGTACCTCGGCTTATACTCGGGTTGGCTTATACCTGAGTATATATGGCTAAGATAATATGCCACTCACATATATACGGTCTATTTTTCTGATAAAGACCTCATGCACACAACCATATTTTGGGCCCATGATCTGACTGCACAAATTGTGGTTAACTCACAGCGCCCATAGCGGTCACAGTGGATTAACTGTGTGTCACTGCACCACGAGACAGACCAGCAGTCTTCATGCAAATTATAGAGCACTTCCTATAGACATTGTACAGAATGAGGCCTAAGTCTCCATAAGACTCCATAAAGTGAAATTATAAAATGATTGGGGGGAATGTATCATTGTATTTATGTGAGTTTTCTGGATTATAAATGTCACAAAACAGTTGTAGAGATTGATTTGCGCCATACATGCACAACTTTTGCCTACTCACTCCGCTTTTGACTTCACCTAACTTATTACAGATTTATCAAGTGAATCCAGATGTTCAAGACAAATTTATGATGTGTGACTTTTCAAAAAGTTGTAAATTTAGCCTCTATCCACTCCAATGCCTTTCTAGGTTGGAAATACTGGAAATGGGGCTACTTAGAAAATGTTGTTCTTGTGCATAGACCAATGAGAACAGGAATAAAGCCACAGTGATCACCAATGTGCTGCAGATACTTCGGCCCCCCCACTAAGCTGAAATTAATGGTGTATGCTAAAAATAGGCCACCAGTGTTACAATGCTGTAAAGCCCTTTGTGGAGTATGTCTATACCCACACAGGGTGAGATTAATCAATGAGTAGAAGCGGTGATATAATGCTGATTATAATAGCAACTACGCCACATCCATGCCATGTGGGCGTGAAGGGGGGGGGTGTGGCCACTGGCGTAGTGGGGGGCAGGGGCCATTATTGCCCTGTGCCTGTGTTGCTACAACGTCTGTAGCATGTTCCAAGACTTTAATCCCTGGGCTATCAGACAAAAGCACCTCCCTTACGATATTTTAGGGACATAATTGGCTAATAATATATAAGATGGAAGCACAGGGATTGTAATGATTTAGCAAGAAACAACACTTGGCAATTATGAACTTCCTTCTTTTGTAAAATGGTGTGAATGCTAATAACTGGACACTGAATGATAGGTCATCCTTAAAGGGGTATTCCCATCTGGGCATTCACATTTAATTTAATTCATTTGACGTATGTAAACATTTCTTCAATAGGATGTTATTAAAAAAATGTTCCTGTGTGAAGATAATTTCTCATAAATGTAGTCATGTTGTCCCTTAGAAACCAGAGGCTCACACTATGCTGTAAATTTGCGGTAAAAAGTACAACACGCAACACTTTGGAAAACTATGTATACACATGTGTATCATCCTGTTGAAAAAAAGACAAAAAGACAGCTCAAAAAGTGTAGGATTGAGAGGTTATATTTTGCCACCTACTAAGGAGATATTGTGATTTTTGTCTGGTAATCAAATGGATAATCATCTAGAAATTACTGAAGTGTCTCTTACAGGGTTTCTACCAAGTTTGTTATCTCCTATCTACAGGGTAAAGGATAAGAAACTCATTTGTGGGAGGCCTTTTCTTACTCGAGTATAAACCGAGACCCCTAATTTTAACATGAAAACTATTGCCTCAAGTATAAGCCTAGGGTGGGAAATGCATTGGTTACGGCCCCCCAGTATATAGCCTGCCAGTTCATGCCCCCAGTATATAGCCAGAAGCCCCGTGGCCCCAGTATAAATCCAGCCCTTTGCTCCCAGTATATGTCCAGCAGCCCCTGTCAACCAATATATAGCCACAGAAATAGAGAAAATAATATCACTATGACCGGAGCTCCCAATATTCTTCTTCTCTCTCGTTATTCCATCTTAAAACACCAATGAACAGCACCAATTCTCAGTTTCTCCATTCAGACTACCACCATCGCACTCTCATCATCCCCCATTAATTATATTTTACCTGGAAGAAAATATTCAGGCAGATGGTGTGGTACGTTCCAACAAAGTTAAAATTTATTTCAGTTCATCATACTCACAAGAGTCAATACAAAATGTGCATATCACAAGTTCACATAATGGGACGCTAGCTTTCCTATCCGCCTTGCAGCCCCTGCCCCAGCAGCCCATGCCCCCCCAGTATATGTCCAGCAGCCCCTGTCTCCCAGTATATAGCCTGCAGCCCCTGCCCCCTCAGTTTATAGGCTGCTTCTCCTGCCCCTAGTATATAGCCATCAGCCAATGCCCCCTGTATATAGCCTGCTTTCCCTGTCCCCCCAGTATATAGCCTGCAGCCCCTGCCCTGCCAATATATATCCAGCAGCCCCTGCCCCCCAGTATATAGCCTGCTTCTTCTGCCCCTAGTACATAGCCAGCAGCCCCTGTCCCCAGTATATAGCCTGCTTTTCCTGCCCCCAGTATATAGCCATCAGCCCCTGCCCCCCCCCACACAGTATATAGCCTGCTTTCCCTACCTATAGTATATAGCCATCAGCCCCTACTCCACCAGTATATACTCGTTTATATGAAGTAATTGTTATTGCAGCAGATGAGCTAGCCCCCTGCTGCTTCTTTCTATACTATACTATACAATACTATAGGAGTGTTGGAATATGGAGAACCCAGTGCTTGGCTGTCTCCTGTACTCCCATGTACTGTCTATGTGAGTGCCAAGATAGCTGAGCGCTGTCCTTGGCAATGTCCAGTGCTCCTATAGAATGGAGCAACAGGATGAGCATTGGTGAGAACGGGACCCTCATTCTAAATATTGATGGATGGATAACATTTGAAGTGGTGCAACCCCTTAAATGAATCAAATCTCCCTTCACTTCTGTTACGTACGTGCCTTCACTACAATGTGATGCGCGCTTCACTGGCTGCTATGCATTATCTTATGTACAAAATATTTGGAAAAGACAATAGATTGTTTGTGCTTCCTAATCCTAAATGCTGGTGAGGACGTCTGAAATGTTTGTGACGTGGGGAGAGCTGGAGGAGCAACTATCAGAGTTTGGAATTATGTATAAAAAAGAGAGGATCCTGTATGTGACATGAAAGACGCCACATTTTACGGTAATTAACTTCTATTTGATGGCTGTGTCCCTCTTAGCAAGACGCTAATTACATACCGCAAATTGTCAATGGATTTAGATAAACAAACACTCTTCACACCCTCTTCATGGGGACATGTAGTATTCTGTAGAGAAATCCATTATTAAAAGTCCATTGTATTTCCTTGCATTGTGTTATTATAGACATAACTCTGCTATATCAGCTACTATGTTGAACTTCATTCATATTCATGTATTTACATATAAAAAGGGAAATTCTGTCCTCATATTTCTGGGTTTTTTGGTTTTATGTAGATGAGGATAATTCATTGTGTAATTAACATTTTGAAAACATAAATTATTTCAATTCTACTCTCTTTTTAAGATCTCTGCTTCTGTCAGTGAATACATAATGTTTTACATACGGTACATCCAGGGACTGAAAACCTTTGTAAAAAAGAAAAATAAAAGCCCACCGCCAAGAGTTTATTTTTAAACAATTGCAGGCTATATGGACAATCCAATGTGGGAACGGAAAGTATTCAGACACCTTAACATTTTTCACTATTTGTTTAATTTCATCCAATTGGTAAGATCAAAAAAGTTCTTCCTCATTACTGTATACTTTGCACTCCATCTTAACAGAAAAAAACAGATATATAGATACTTTTGCTAACTTATTAAACAAGAAAAACTGCAGAATCACATGGTCACAAGTATTTAGACCCTTTGCTCTTACACTCAGCAAAACTCACATACTTTCCATTTTCTTCTGATGCTCTTTGAGATGGTTCTACTCCTTCATTGGTCCAGCTGTGTTTAAAGGATCAACCATTTGGAAAAACCAACAAAAGAAAACCCCTAGAAATACTCACCGCTGCTCCTCTTGATTTTGATCTCTGCACTGTCATGGAATTAACGTCAAAAGGAGCAGAGGTGAGTATTTTCATTTTTTTAAATGGTTGATTTCATTTATTTAAACTGATTGGACTTTATTAATAAAGGCACACACCTGCCCTAATAATCATGAGGTGTAAGGAACTGCCCAAGGAGTTCAGAGACAAGATTGCAAAGGCAAGGCACAGATCTGTCCAAGGTTACAAATTAATTTCTGCAGCACTCAAGAGCACAGTGGCCTTAAAAATCCTTAAAGGGGTTTTCCCATGAACTAAAGGTAGGCCCTAAAGGGCCTAACTTGCTAAGACCTCCACAGATTGCGGAAATGAGGGGTCTGTCAGACCCCTCGTCTCTCCGTCAGGCTAATGGTACAGACGGACACGCATGACCGTTCTGCTCCATTAATCTTTATGGAGCTGACCGAAATTGCTGAGCCCCACGCACTGAGACCCCCCACTGATCAGCAAATGAGTCCCTATCCCGCTTTAGTTCATGGGAAAACCCCTTTAAGTGGAACGACCACAACTCTTCCTCAACCTGACCGCCCAGGCAAACTAAGCAATTGTGGTAAAAGAGAGGTAAAGAAGAACCCAAGGATCACTGTGGCTGAGCCCTAGAGATGCAGTAGGAAGATGTAAGAAAGTTCCACAAAGTCAACTATCATTGCAGCCCTCCACCATCCAGGGCTCTAGTGTGCCAGAGGAAGACTCTCCTCACTCCGAGACATATGAAAGCCTGCATACAGTTTGCAAAAAAAACACATGAAGGACTCCCAGACTATGATAAAAAAGATTTTCTGGTCTAAAGAGACAGATATTAAACATTTTGTTGTTAATTCTAAGCAGCATATGTGGAGAAAACCAGGGATTGCTCATCACTTGCCAAATACAATCTCAACAGTGAAACATGGTGGTGGTAGCATCAGGCATGGGAGTGGCCAGTGAGGAGCCGTTCTCCCCTCACCCTGGGGAAACATCACTGTTATGCATCAATTTCAAATTTAAAAAAACTCTCATGTCCCCCATATTTACCCCCCATCGCTTCCTCCCTCAGCATATTACACATGTCTTCCCCACTCCTCACTGAACACTCCTAGGGTACTAGGGACAAAAAGTAATCTTTCATCTAACGTATCTTTTTTTCAGAAAAAGCCAATGTTACTATAAAAACTCTTTGGCAATGTGTACACTATTCTCTATGGGGAAACAAAGGAGCCAGAAAAAGGGCAAGTTCCCTTTAAGGGAGGTCACTCCTGGGCATTTTATTAGTGAAGGGAGGCCACTGCTGGGTATTTTATTATTGAAGGGAGGTCGCTGCTGGGTATTTTATTAGTGAAGGGAGGCCACTGCTGTGTTATTAGTGAGGGGATGTTATTAGTGAGGGGAAGCGACTGGTGGACATTTTATTATTTAGGGAGGCCACTGCGGGACATGTTATCAGTGAAGGGAAGCCATTACTGGACATGTTATTAGTGAATGGAGGCTGCTGCTGGACATTTAATTAGTGAGGGTTTGACCACTGGTGGACATTTTATTATTAAGGGAGGCTGCTGCGGGACATGTTATTACTGAAGGGAGGCTGCTTTTGGGATGCTGCTGGGTATTTTTATTAGTAAAAAGAAGACACTGCTGGACATGTTATTAGTGAAGGGATGCTGCGTTTGGGATGCTGCTGGGTATTTTTATTAGTGAAGGGAAGCCACTGCTGGACATGTTATTAGTGAAGGGAGGCCACTTCTGGATATATTATTAGTGAGGGTTGGCCACTGCTCGACATGTTATTGGTGAAGGGAGGCCTCTGCTGGATATGTTATTAGGGAGGGGAGGCCGCTGCTGGGAAATATTAGTGAGGGGGAGGGCGCTGCTTGGACATGTTATTAGTAAGGGGAGGCTGCTGGTAGACATTTTATAATTAAGGGAGGCCACGGCTGGAAATGTTATTAGTGAAAGGAGGCCGCTAGTGGACATTTTATTAGTGAAAGGAGACCACTATTGGATATTTTATAATTAAGGGAGGCCAATGCTGGGCAATTTATTAGTAAAGGGAGGCTGGTGCTAGACATGTTAGTAGTGAGGGGAGGCTGTTTCTGGGTATTTTATTAGTGAAAGGAGGTCACTGCTGGGAATTTTATTAGTGAAGGGAGGTCACTGCTGGACATGTTATTAGTGAGGGGAGGCTGCTGCTGGGTCATGTTATTAGTGAGGAAGGCCGCCGCAGGACATGTTATTAGTGAAGGTAGGCCACTGCTAGACGTGTTATTAGTGAAGGAAGGCCACTGCTGGACATGTTATTAGTGAAGGAAGGCCACTGCTGGGTATTTTATTAGTATGGGGAAGCCGCTGCTGGACATTTTATTAGTGAAGAGAGGCTGCTGCTTGACATTTTATTAGTGAGGGGAGGTCACTGCTGGGAATTTTATTAGTGAAGGGAGGTCACTGCTGGACATGTTATTAGTGAGGGGAGGCTGCTGCTGGGTCATGTTATTAGTGAGGAAGGCCGCCGCAGGACATGTTATTAGTGAAGGTAGGCCACTGCTAGACGTGTTATTAGTGAAGGAAGGCCACTGCTGGACATGTTATTAGTGAAGGAAGGCCACTGCTGGGTATTTTATTAGTATGGGGAAGCCGCTGCTGGACATTTTATTAGTGAAGAGAGGCTGCTGCTTGACATTTTATTAGTGAGGGGAGGCCCCTGTTGGGTATTTTATTAGTGAAGGGAGGCCGCTGGTAGACAAAAGCCATAACCTGATGACACCAATAGGGGGCGTAAGTGCTGTAAGTGCCTAGGACGGAATCAGGTCTAAATACTGCCCTGCCTGAGTCCTTGAACATAAGTCTCCATTTTATCTCTTATTCGAGGATGAAATACATGGAACAGAGTGGATAGAGAAGTAATAAATCTTTATTAGCTTTTATTACATACACAATTGTTATTAGCAGTTAAGCAACATACACACAAAATTACATCTCTATGAAAGGGGAGTAAGCAGAGCTCAAGTATCAAGGAGCCTGGATTTTTCTGCACAGACCCTGAAATGGAAATAATTATATTTCCCCCTAAGTTAGAATAATGGAGAAAATGATATTTCTGCAGCAGACTACAATATGTCTTATTACTCAGCTCCCCGAGGGTGCAGGAAGCGAGCGAGAGATCATTTCATCATCTATATCAGTGCATTTTTAGGAGAACGCCAGCCTTAACAAGCCCCTCCTCTTACTCAATTTTTAATGATCCTAGCGCTGCAGAGAAGAGTCAAATCAAAATCATTGTTAAAGAGAACCTGCCATTTAAATTAACCCACCCAAAATAAGGACTTTATTAAAAAGCATTGCCCTTAACCCTAAATGGTTCCTTTCTATGGTTGCAATGTTACAAAAATCAGATTGTCAACTTACATGCAACTCACCAGATGTGAGTCCATCATACTAACTGGGGGTCACTTATCTTTAGTGGGGACATTTTCTTGTTTTTTTGTGTTTTTGGCTTCGGCATATCAGGTAGTTGAGTCCATGGGGTTTTTTTTTAAATAAAAAGTTGCACAAAAGTTAAACTCTTCTCCAACTTTTTCTAAAGTTTGTTCCTATGTTTGGTCAGTACTGGAGTCTATTTGCTACTTTTTAACCCTTATTTTCACCAAAATTACGACTTTTTTCATATGTTCACATCTGGATTTTAAAGATAGATCAGGTGCAACATTGAAAAATTTGTGCAGTACTAACTTTGCTAGGAGAGTGGAAAAGTCACAAATTTAGGTACCATTATATTAAATGTGGCAAAAAGTAGCAAAAATAACAAACAAAAAGGAACATTCTAAGATAAATGTCCTCGATAATAAATTTTTCTTGCACTGTTCTGTAGCCTTCTCAGGTTTCATTGCTGCTCTAAGGAACATTGAGAGAGATATGTTATATCATTGACCAATTCATGTCATGTGACCATGGTGACATCATCTAAAGTCCTGTTACATTTGCAGCATCTACCCGATCTATCTATGTGATCACATGAAATCAAAGCATGCCTCCATGGAGAAAAAGGAGGAATAGAAGTCCATGGGGCTGCGGTGATTTCATGTGATCAAATATATACATGGGGTACATGTTGTATGGGGGTAAAGGACCTTAGATGACATCACCCTGGTCACAAGACTTTAAGAGCAGACTGTGGAGAAGAGAAATGGGACTAAGGGGGATTAAATGGGAGGGGCCAGAGGAACAGGACACAACCCCTCTGAGGCCAGGTTATATAGGATGAAGTTGATGTATGGGGATGTGAGGGAAACAATTTATAGCTAAAAGAAGGGTATCAATTAGTTAATAGGCAGTCATGGATTCTAATATAGGCAGTTTATGCAGTAGCATTGGGCCCAAACCTTCTAGGGAGCCTATGGCCACCCAAAAAACCTCCACCAAAATTTTATACTGAGAAGGATCTTCACCCATAAAATCCTTGTACATCTGTTCCTGCTATCAATACACATGTACACAAGAGCCATTTCAGGACCTTTGAAGGTCCTCCAAAGGTCTTGACACTGCAGATTTAACACAGGCAGAAGGGACACATTATTAATATTCATATAGCCTAGGACTAATGGCAGTCTTAATTCTCCCATGTTAATAGGGCTCTTTGGGAACTTGTCACTACCTGTATTTGTGAAAATGTGGAGACAGGTATAATAAAACTCAATGCAGGAATAAGCCAACATTGAGCAATTTAATCCGCTCATGTAGTTAGATACATTTTTGAAAAATGTATATATCATTATAAAGGTGAACCACCAATTGTGCCATATTGCCAGTATTGTTACCAGTTGATCTCATGACCAACAGTAAGCCAGGACTAGGAGGCTGCTGATGTATCTAAAAAGACCATGTACAACTAACGTATGGCAGCAGCATATCTCAATGTCTGCCCATTCAGTGGGATATACGTCAACCTGTTCAACTAATATTCCAGAAAGAATATAGATGATCCAAGAGGAAAAGGATGATGACTCCGTTCTCTCCAGACAGTAGGATGCAAAAAAACGGACTTTCCTATGGCGCAACCCAATTGAGGTTAAAGCATCTGTGATGCCATTTTTATTCAAGTAAAAAGTGGATGTTAAAACAATAAAATAAAATAATAAGGTATAAAAGAGACAACGCATTTCGCGTCCTCACCTGATGTTTCTTCAGGTCTGTATGAAGCTGACAGAGATAAAGATGGGACCGGAAGTGTAAGATCGTGGTCGAAGAAGATGAGTGGAACGCAAAATGCCGGAAGAGAGTGAACGCAATGACACGCAAGGTAGCGATCATTGGTTTCCGCTCTTAAACTCCGATGGCTACGGTGGCGTCATAGGATAAGAAGGTTCCGGTAAATGAGACGTCATGTCAATGGTAAGAATTCTCATTGTATATCGGCCAGCTTTATGTGAGACTACTTATATAACAGTCTCATTCATTTTGTTGAGGCCATCTGGGCTTAAAGTGTGCATTTTATATATCCAATAAACTTCAGTTCTGCACAGAGTCTGATATCGATTGTGGATATTATCTGGGACAAAATCAATGGGGCTGATTTTCATTAATTTCTTATTTTTTGATGTTTACATAAGAAATGTTTTGATAGGCCGTGCTTAAGATAGCCTTTTTTAATATTGCCTCGATGACCAGTAATACGCTCATGGAGTTTCTGTGTTGTCCTGCCTATGTTTTGCAGACCACATGGACATTCGATCATATAAATTACATAGCTTGTCTGGCATGTCATATTTGTTTTAATCTGAAACCTCTCTTGAGTGGTGTTGGATATAAAATGGGTGGCACAATGATTAATGTTTGGGCAACACAGGCATAGTTTATGGCCGCATCTCTTTATCGTCGGCATAATGCTTATGGCATTCGTTGTACCTTTTGGCTTTGTGTCATTATGTTGTTTGATTTGGCTGGGAGCCAAAATGTTCTTTAAAGTAGAGGCTCGTCGGTATGTCAATATGGGCTTGGTGGGAATAATGGTTCTGAGGATCTGGTCTTTTTGTAAAATGTGCCGGTGCTTTCTCAATATATTGGATATTTCTCTAAAGTTATCGTTGTATCTCGTTATGAAGTTTAATGGGTATTGATTTTTCTTAGTATCCTTTTTGGTGTTAAAGATAGGGTTTATTTCAGCTGGGGGATTTTTTGCTGGGTCAACCCACTAGTTTTCTGGTAGGCTTGTTTTAGAATTCTTAATCACGGCCTATAAAAACATTTCTTATGCAAAGATCAAAAAAACGAGAAATTAATGAAAATCAGCCCCATTGATTTTGTCCCAGATAATATCCACAATCGATATCAGACTCTCTGCAGAAGAGAAGTTTATTGGATATATAAAATGCACACTTTAAGCCCAGATGGCCTCAACAAAATGAATGAGACTGTTATATAAGTAGTCTCACATAAAGCTGGCCGATATACAATGAGAATTCTTACCATTGACATGACGTCTCATTTACCGGAACCTTCTTATCCTATGACGCCACCGTAGCCATCGGAGTTTAAGAGCGGAAACCAATGATCGCTACCTTGCGTGTCATTGCGTTCACTCTCTTCCGGCATTTTGCGGTCCACTCATCTTCTTCGACCGCGATCTTACACTTCCGGTCCCATCTTTATCTCTGTCTCCACCTTATATACTCGGTATTCTGATAAATATGAGATACATAGTATTGCGATTGTATGCATGTAGTGTTCTATCTATTTATGTATTTATTTGTATTTTCATGATGAACTATTGTTTATATATGCATCTATTAATCTGTTTGTTTACAACTGAGAGACACATCATTCGATTGGTTATGTCAGTAAGCCCTATGACATCACTTCCTCTAAGATACACTTAAAAAGACGCACAGCCTCTACAGCTTCATACAGACCTGAAGAAGCGTCCAGTGAGGACGCGAAACGCGTTGTCACTTTTATACCTTATTATTTTTTTTATTGTTTTAACATCCATTTTTTACTTGAATAAAAATGTCATCACAGATGCTTTAACCTCAATTGGGTTGCGCCAGAGGAAAGTCCGTTTTTTGCATCCTACTGTCTGGAGAGAACGGAGTCATCATCCTTTTCCTCTTGCATCATCTATATTCATCAATAACCGGAGATTCCACTGCCGGTGAGGACTAGGCAGCACCCTTTGCACTTTGATACAGCGTTGTGCCTGCACGCACAACTCTCCAAGGTGATCGCACTATTGTATTTCCTAAGGAAAGTTCCTTTCTCAAGTTTACCTGCACCACGAAGCGCCTGTCTTTTTCTTTTTATTCTACAGTATTCCTGAAAGAGGTGTTCCCCCAGCAATATAACCACGGAGTCCTTCTAGAGCATATGCTCAGCAGAGGCCAGGGATGGGTGCAATACAGGTGCATCTGTCCCCCGTAGGCTATTATGGCCTCGGTGCAGTGGCTTAATATGACTCCAATGGGTTCAGGTTCAAACCTAAGATTGGGCCACAATTAAGTAAATTCAACCCCATTGTTATATTTTAGAATACAAATATATGCTACACAGACGTATACACACATTCTGTACACTACATATACATTATTCACATGCATTTGATTCACATACACCATTTATATACTACAATTACACACATACCATATACATGCTACACAAACATTTACACATACCATATACTAACTGCACACATACTATGTGGCACATTTATCATATATTGACACTCGTTGGCCGACACATAATGAAATCCTCTTGATGTATCTGCTGGCTGGGCTGCGCAGCATATATTTCTATACCAGGTCCTACCTGGTGTAGGTCAACTACCTACCTGTAGGTCAACTCCTGGCATAAAGGGAATAATAATCATAATTGCTGCTGGTTTGCTAGCACACATGACTCTGCCTGTGCGTCTCATAATCAATTGCATGTGTGTCTTAAAGACATGTATTTGATTCACTATCTGCCTCCTCCTAACTGCAGATGCGGGCTCTCTTAATTTTTGGGCCCGGTTACAGTCTAACCCCTGCAACCATGATTGTTAGGCCCCTGGACGTAAACCAGTTAATGGTTGTCCTAATAATTGAGTTTGCTATTGATTGGACTCTACAACACAAGCAAAAGGGCACTGGCGTAACTGGGAGAGACAGGGCCCCCTAGCAGGCTACTGGATGGGGCCCCCCTTCCCACTTAAAAAATATACATATTAGTATACTCACACATATAAATACTTTCATATACACATACATACAGTGTATACAGACACGATACCCATCACAGATACTGCATATATACATCACAGTATATATTATATACATATTATGCTAGACACGTGCAGTACAATATAGATATAATGGTGCACATCCTCCATTCTTTATTGTGTCAGGTTGGATGACGAGGCCCCCTGCCACTGAGGGCCCCATAGCAGCTGCTATGGCTGCTACCGCTGTAGTTACGCCCCTGCAAAAGAGTAAACCAAGTAATTATTACTATGCAGAAGCAACAGTCACTTGCTGCATATGTGCCTACTATATCTCCTACTACAAGGTTACATATACACTCACCGGCCACTTTATTAGGTACACCTGTCCAACTGCTCGTTAACACTTAATTTCTAATCAGCCAATCACATGTCGGCAACTCAGTGCATTTAGGCATGTAGACATGGTCAAGACAATCTCCTGCAGTTCAAATCGAGCATCAGTATGGGGAAGAAAGGTGATTTGAGTGCCTTTGAACGTGGCATGGTTGTTGGTGCCAGAAGGGCTGGTCTGAGTATTTCAGAAACTGCTGATCTACTGGGATTTTCACGCACAACCATCTCTAGGGTTTACAGAGAATGGTCCGAAAAAGAAAAAACATCCAGTGAGCGGCAGTTCTGTGGGCAGAAATGCCTTGTTGATGCCAGAGGTCAGAGGAGAATGGGCAGACTGGTTCGAGCTGATTGAAAGGCAACAGTGACTCAAATCGCCACCCGTTACAACCAAGGTAGGCAGAAGAGCATCTCTGAATGCACAGTACGTCGAACTTTGAGGCAGATGGGCTACAGCAGCAGAAGACCACACCGGGTGCCACTCCTTTCAGCTAAGAACAGGAAACTGAGGCTGCAATTTGCACAAACTCATCGAAATTGGACAGTAGAAGATTGGAAAAACGTTGCCTGGTCTGATGAGTCTCGATTTCTGCTGCGACATTCGGATGGTAGGGTCAGAATTTGACGTCAACAACATGAAAGCATGGATCCATCCTGCCTTGCATCAACGGTTCAGGCTGGTGGTGGTGGTGTCATGGTGTGGGGAATATTTTCTTGGCACTCTTCGGGCCCCTTGGTACCAATTGAGCATCGTTGCAACGCCACAGCCTACCTGAGTATTGTTGCTGACCATGTCCATCCCTTTATGACCACAATGTACCCAACATCTGATGGCTACTTTCAGCAGGATAATGCGCCATGTCATAAAGCTGGAATCATCTCAGACTGGTTTCTTGAACATGACAATGAGTTCACTGTACTCAAATGGCCTCCACAGTCACCAGATCTCAATCCAATAGAGCATCTTTGGGATGTGGTGGAATGGGAGATTCGCATCATGGATGTGCAGCCAACAAATCTGCGGCAACTGTGTGATGCCATCATGTCAATATGGACCAAAATCTCTGAGGAATGCTTCCAGCACCTTGTTGAATCTATGCCACAAAGAATTGAGGCAGTTCTGAAGGCAAAAGGGGGTCCAACCCGTTACTAGCATGGTGTACCTAATAAAGTGGCCGGTGAGTATACAACCTTGGTTGGTCAACTCCTTTGTAACAAATAAGGACTTTAAGTGACATTGCAGCATTTCTCACATGTCACAACAGCGAATAAATATATCAATGACAATGGGACCTAAATCTAACAATAACACCGTCTCACATGATGCTCTCCTATCTGGCTGCTAAATATATCTTTATGTGGCCTGATAAGACATGTACAGTAATTAAAATTGGAGTAATGTGAGTTCGGGTCTAACAAAGTGCTCCTGGGAACTAGCCTTGACTAGGATTCCCAATATAGAGAACACAACCGACCCCCATAAGTGTACAAAGGGATAATATTAAAGGAATATATATGTTAAAGGGATAATAGAGTCTGAGCTCAAAACCTAATGTGCAAAGTTGAGTATTAATCCATAAATGTTAAGGGAAAGGTCTTCTAGTGTACAAATCATTAGTCATTACACCTAATATTTTATCTTTACATTGGAAAATCTCATATCCATCCTTGTAAATGTGAAGGAATTATTCCAGAATGCACTGCTAGAATTTTATTCCATGGCCCAGATTTATCAATAGTGATGCAAACTGCACTATAATGTGGCGCACCCTCAAAGCACCGATCGTGCTTAATCTTAGTGCACTCAGTTTTATGGGCGTGCTCCACATTTCTGTCAAGTCGGAGCAATAAATGTGGCACACGGTCTGAATTAGCACCAGAACTCTCCTTTATGTGCAGAATTATGTGGCTCAGTGGACAAAGTGCAGCTGCTCCACAAAACTGGTGAAGACACTTTATACATACACGTGCAAGCAGTTTGCATGTTTTTTCTAGTGCAAAGTCAGATAGAGAACTGGTGCAGCCAGTTTAATAGATCTGTTCCAATATGTCCCCTAGTAGTATTACTTTAAAAGGATATTCAGCAAATAAATAGCATTATTTTTATTATCGAAAGTTATACAATTTTCTGTACCAATTCCTCATAGCTTTCTAGATCTCTGCTTGTTGTTGTTGTTGTTCTAGAGAAAGCTTTTATGTTTACTTCCAATGGTCGTGTGATGTCACACGGGTGCAGAGCTCGTTATATCACACAGCTCTGATTACTCAGTGTGATACTGGAAATGAAAATTGAAGTTCTCTATTGAATGATAGCAAGCAGAGATCTAGAAAACCGTGAGGAATTGATGCAGAAAGTATATTCGTGGATTCTAGTGATTCTTTTCATACATAAATAATGATATATAATGAAACAGGAAAATATTTCTTTAATTGGCTTAAAATGTTTTGCAGGTCTTTATATTTAGCACTATGGAAAATGCAAAACAATTGTAGTATTCACACACATAGCTTAAGAGAAATCACCTTCCTATGAAGGTGCCCAAACTACAATCCAAACCCACTAACTTATCTCAAAGTGCCAACATGTCAACTTAAGACGTAGCTTAATTTTAAATACACTATATGATTCTTCGAGCTCCAATCCTTATTTTGGGGGTTGTGAACCTGGGGTATGGTGTCAACCGCGAATCTTTTGGGTGCTAGATCACCGAGGGAGCAAGCACAAGAGAGGGGCGCGACCCTGGTGTGATACCTTACGGTAAACTGAAGTACATATAAAGATACAATGATGACTCTCACCTGATCTCAGATGAGATATAGACTTTGAGAAATGTTGATGATGGCAGCCCGTCCAACCTGTGGACTCGTTTCGGGTGGACCCAGGGAACCACTTCGTCGAGTATGGAATCCTGTGGAATAGGCAATAGGCGGACAGGCGCTCGATGGATAGAGGATTCTGGAGGACCTTGTCTCAAATAAGGTGCTTTATTGTTGCGACGCGTTTCAGCCCCGTACCGGAGCTGCAGGGTGCAAACTTGATTTGCCCCCCGTTGCATTATGGGTAATTATTCTTGTAATCAGTAGGTGTCCATTTGGTCAGATTCCCTCCCATCAGCGTTTTATCCCCAATCCAGTTGTATTAACATTTTCGTCTTTTATTTGCAATGTTAACAGAATGTTACCCCAATGTAAACACATGTTAGCATCTGCTTTTTGTAAACACAAATTTTTGCAGTAATGCAATAAGGCAAATCTGCTCAAAGCTGTTGTATTGCATTTCAAAACGCAATGTAAATGCAGCCTGAGTGTACAGTAGAAGCTGAAGTGTGGGAAAGCAAACAGACTAGGCCACAAGACACAAAAGATTCTTTGAATTGGGGCAGTTTGACTCCATAACGCCTTAATGCTGCAGCCCTTTTTCGTTTTTGCGTTTTCATTTTTCACTCCCCACCTGCAAAAATCTGTAACTTTTTGCCATCTTCTGGCTGTAATAACTTTTTTATACTTTGGTGTATGGAGCTGTGGGTGGTATCGTTTTTTGAAGATTTTGATGACATTTACAATGTTATCATTTTAAGGACTGTGCAACTTTTTGATCACTTTTTATAGAATTTTTTTTTTTAATGGCAAAAAACTGCCATTTTCGACTTTGGACGGGATTTTCTGTTACGGGGTTAAACGCATTATGATTTTTACTGTTTATTTATATTTATATCAGTTCTAGGGAAAGGGGGGTGATTTGAGTTTTTAGGTTTTCTTATTATAATTTTTTTAAATTTTTATTATTTTTCAGACTCCCTAGGGTACTTTAACCCTAGGTTGTCTGTACGATCCTATCATATACTGCCATACTACAGTATGGCAGTATATGTGGATTTTACTCCTCATACATTACAATGTGCTGATAGCACATTGTAATGCATGGGTTAACCCGAAGTAGCCTTGGGTCTTTGTGAGACCCGAGGCTACCATGGCAACGGATGACGTCACGGGGAGCGACGATCACTGGAAATATTTGCCGGCAGCGATCAGCGTGCAAACACCCGCGATCGGTGCTGGCAAAGACTTACCGGCTATGGAGAGGGCTCGGCCCGCGAGCCCTCTCCTTGCATCAAGACCCCGCATGTGACGTAATACTATGTCACATGTCGGTAAGGGGTTAAGAAATTGGTTGGGGGATATTATGAATCCTGAACCCTTCAAATGTTAAAATGTCAGCTTTCTTCAGCAGCCACTAGAGGGAGCTCACTGCATAGCAATTTTTAAGGCTCCCACAGAACTCAGTGATGAATGTGATTTCTCATGAATGGCTCAGACTAGAGCTGATAAATATCTTAGCTCCACTCAAATACTCCACAATTTACGGAAACATTGTCCAGGGATCTAAATGCAGAAAAATTTGAGCCAGAACACTGATGACATGAGCCAGTAATTTAGACCTTTGTTAGACTGACTGAGGAATGGATTCATCAACCCTTCCCATATCTCACACAAGAGCTTAATAGTCTCCTGTACGTAAGAGTTATCTTTAGTTCACGATCTGGTAAGCAGCAAATTATAATTACAGCGTCTTGAAATCTCTGAAATCACTGGATGTCAATCATAATTGAAGCGGCCATCACTGTGAGAAAATCATTTACCAGGCAACAATTATTATTTCTATTCATGTCTCTGCACTAATGAATATTATACTTAACACCCGTAGCGATGGCTTCCACCTGGCGGCAAGTGCTTGGTCTGCACAATCTGATTGGTTGAACTGGTCAGTGTATGATTAGAGATCCGGAATTAGAATGTTTATACGGATACAGAAGTCAAAATGTGATAAGAGAAGACGTCTGGACTGTATTGTGCAGCTGCTGAAGTGATGGACTGACAATCTGCTGATGAAACCAGGGATGTAGGTGCCAAAAACAGACCACAGATGGAGTTATAGTCACTGATCTTGAGACTATTTTCAGATATTTCAGTTCTTCTATAGTATGCAGTATTTTTGCACATTGGAGTAGTGTGATTGTAGTTATATTGTTGTACAGTTGACATTATAGTACTTATAAAGGAAAAAATGGAGAGTTCTTTGGCACCATCACACATGGACTAAGGTAACGCATTTCGGACCCACACTACATGGTCCTTATTCATACTTTATACAAACATGGCAGAGACGCTGACTTATGTAGCAAGAGAAGCGCTTTCAAAAACAATCTATTATGTATATACTTGAGTATAAGCCGACCCGAGTATAAGCCGAGACCCCTAATTTTACAACCAAAAACTGGGAAAACCTATTGACTCGAGGATAAGCCGAGGGTGGGAAATGCATTGATCACAGACCCAGCCAAGTATATAGCCAGCCAGCCCCCTATAATATACAGCTTGCCCCCTATAATATACAGCCTGCCCCCAGTAGTATACAGCCTGCCCCCAGTAGTATACAGCCTGCCCCAGCCTGCTCCCAGTAGTATACAGCCACCCCAGCCAGCCCCCAGTAGTATACAGCCACCCCAGCCAGCCCCCAGTAGTATACAGCCACCCAAGCCTGCCCCCAGTAGTATACAGCCACCCCAGTAGTATACAGCCTGCCCCCAGTAGTATACAGCCTGCCCCAGCCTGCTCTCAGTAGTATACAGCCTGCCCCAGCCTGCTCCCAGTAGTATACAGCCACCCCAGCCAGCCCCCAGTAGTATACAGCACTGCCCAGCCAGCCCCCAGTAGTATACAGCCACCCCAGCCAGCCCCCAGTAGTATACAGCCACCCCAGCCAGCCCCCAGTAGTATACAGCCACCCAAGCCTGCCCCCAGTAGTATACAGCCACCCCAGTAGTATACAGCCTGCCCCCAGTAGTATACAGCCTGCCCCAGCCTGCTCTCAGTAGTATACAGCCTGCCCCAGCCTGCTCCCAGTAGTATACAGCCACCCCAGCCAGCCCCCAGTAGTATACAGCACTGCCCAGCCAGCCCCCAGTAGTATACAGCCACCCCAGCCAGCCCCCAGTAGTATACAGCCACCCAGCCTGCCCCCAGTAGTATACAGCCACCCCAACCTGCCCCCCAGTAGTATACAGCCTGCCCCCCAGTAGTATACAGCATGCCCCCAGTAGTATACAGTCACCCCAGCTTGCCCCGCAGTAGTATACAGCATGCCCCCAGTAGTATACAGCCACCCAGCCTGCCCCCAGTTGTATACAGTGTGCCCCCAGTAGTATACAGCCACCCCAGCCTGCCCCCCAGTAGTATACAGCGTCCCCCCACTAGTATACAGTCAGCCCAGAATTAGAAAAAAAAACTTATTTACTCACCCTCCGGTGGCCCCGATGCGCAGCGCTGCTCCCCCGATGTCATCGCGGCTCGTCTTCAGGCTTCCCGGCTCCTCTTCTTGCTTCCGCGCCATCTTCTGTCTCCTTTAACATCCCGTTGGGCGCCGCAACTGTTCTCTCCCATGCGGCGCCTAGTATGACGCACAGGAGAAGAACAATGGCGGCGCCCACAAGATGTTAAAGAAGACAGAAGACGGCGCGGAAGCAAGAAGAGGAGCCGGGAAGCCAGAAGACGAGCCGCGATGACATCGGGGGAGCAGCGCTGCGCATCGGGGCCACCGGAAGGTGAGTAAATAAGTTTGTTTTTTTTAGTCCATTTTTTATTATTTTTTTAAAGTATTGACTCGTGTATAAGCCAAGGGGACGTTTTTCAGCACATTTTTTGTGCTGAAAAACTCGGCTTATACACGAGCATATACGGTAACTCTTTTTATCTTTTGCTATTTTTTTCCTCCCACTCTCCTAATACAGGTTTGCACTTTTTATGATTGGTAATGTTATATAATGGTTCCAGATTGAGAACACTATGGGGCAGATTTATCAAGCTGTCTGAAAGTCAGAATATTTCTAGTTGCCCATGGCAACCAATCACAGCTCAGCTTTCATTTTACCAGTGCTCATGAATATTTTAAAGGTGAGTTGCCATGGGCAACTAGAAATATTCTGACTTTCAGACAGCTTGATAAATCTGCCCCTATTTTTTTTTAAAACATTTTTTTTTACAAAAATCAAAAGTTACAAACCAGAACATTTTTGCTTTTGTTACTATGGATTTTCTTTTTACATCTGAACGTTGACAACAAAAACTACACACGGATAGGGTCTATGTCAAAGAAACTCAGAGACCTCGTTCTATCATGAAAAAATGCACTTCTAAAAAACATTACTCCAGAAAGGTCACTTTTTCCTATTCTGAATCTGATTACAATATTGATATTTCTGATTCTGATACCCCAATAGAAACACCAGTCCTACAAAACACGATCCACCACACCCTGCTCAAACAAAAACAAAAAAACGAGGAGAGCAGGGAGGCATTACCAAAGACGGAAATCAATACATAACACCCCAGACAAACAAGGGCAAAAGGAACTAGATGGTTTCTACAGTGTGGCTAATTTATCAGCATGATATTTCTCTTACAATCAATTGTCATTATAGTCAAAAGGACTCAGTTATGCCCCATGTAAGGATATGGATCTTTTTACTACTCTATGTTCTATGTGACATCAATAAATTTAAAAAACCGTTAAAAAACATTTCCACAATATTCAAGGTGTTGGGTCTTATCCGAGAAATAGCACAATTTAGCAGAAATAGCAGATCGCAGAAATAGCAAATAGCAGAAATAGCAAATCAATTCTCAAAATGATTTGCGAACCAATCCCTTTGACCTTAGAATTGCGATTTGAGGAGTAATGTACTCTTTTCCATTTTAGGAGTTTACAGGATGTCTCGAATGGGGATGGTGCCACACACATGGAACTTGCAGATACTTTAACTACAATACAATGTAAAAATCCTGCCTTATACCCCATCGTCTCTCAGGTTCCTCAAAAGGACCTGTTTCAAGAGTCAGTAGAAGGGGTCTTGAAAATATTACATTCTGATACATCCAAGAATTTACACAAGAACCTCACCAGAGGCAAACAACTGTCCCTCAAAGAAAATCCACATATTGCTATATGCCCCTCAGACAAGGGGGGCTCCATCGTTATCTTGAATAAAGAACTTTATCAACCATCTGTCTTTGAAACGTTAAATGATGGGAACATGTACTGCGAACTTTCTACTGATCCTACACCTTCAGTCACCAGTAAAATGTCTGACCTGTTAATGGAAAGGGTCTATTTGGGCATTTTTGATGAACGTACCATGGAATTTTTGTTATCATCAGACTCCCTGTGTCCACATTTTTCTGCCTTACCAAAGACTCACAAGGTCGGCTTTCCACCTAGCTTCTGCTCTATTGTTTTAGGGACTAACTCCCTTTTTGAAAGATTAAGTTCCTGTTTGGACAGTTTATTGCAACCTCTGGTCATTCGTTGTGGTTTTGGCCACTATGAGAGACATCCTAGTTGCCTAATTATACCTGGTTTTCATGTGATGTTGCATAGCTCCATTCCTCATGGTTTGGCTTGTAGGGCTGTGGCATATCACTTATCCAGATAAGCACATAAGCTCCTGTCTTACAAGATTATATTGTGTCAGACCTCCAGTTTCTGCTTTCCAATACTTTTTTCACATTTGATAATACTTTCTTTTTACAATGTGTTGGTTGCCCTATGGGTGCATGCTTTTCACCCTCTTGCTAATTTTTATGTTGCTTCATGGAAGGAGAAATTCCTATTTGACATATCTAATCTATTCACACCATACATACAATGGTATGGGAGATACATCGACGACTATCTCCTGGTGTGGTCTGGTCACTGGGGGACAGTTGTCGATTTTATCTCCTATATCAATAATAATGAATTCAATCTGAAATTTTCTTTTGATCATCAGAAATGATCCATACCATTTTTGGACATCTTACTCACAGGTGATGACATTAATAACAGAGTGATAACGCAAACCATCTAGCGGCAATACATTATTGAGGGCAGATAGTGTCAGGCTCCAGGGGTAGTGGACCCACTGGATCACCAAGGAAGATGACACAAGCCGACACCTGGGACCGGAATCCAAGTGGCACCCGATCTTCACCAAAGCCCGCCATAAAGCTGGTTGGACTTGCTGCGGCGTGCTACCACCAGGTCTTTCCACAGGTGTGACTTTGTCCGCCGTGGCAGCCAAGGCGAGGTACAGAGTCTGAAGGCAAGTTCATGGTTGGGGACAAGCAGGAGGCAGAGGTTCAGGGTCAGAGGCAGAGAAGAAGGTGAGGGCTGGCAGCGGAGGAGCGTAAATGGGAACAGGCCCGGGGTCACAACGGGGAATCAAAAAACAGACACAAGGCAAAAGAGTAAGCTTTCTCTTAGACATATAGCACGAAGATCTGGAAGGAAATTCTGGGAGATGCTGGCTTTTAACCATTTCCTGAAAAGGGCCAGCGCCAATCAGCGGTGCGCTGGCCCTTTAAATCTTCTGAAGCCGACTGGAGTCAGGAACAGGGAGAGGTAAGATAGTGCAGCAGGGCGCTGCGGCACACAGAGGATCATGGGTGAGCCCGCGACCCGAGACGTGGGTCGCGGGTGCACCCTGTGACAGATAGCAATCACCCTTAACATACAATTAGGAACATCCCTATAGGGGAATAGATTCTGGGAAAACGAGCATCCTCTGCAACAGAAGCTTTCACTTCCACATTTACAATCACAATTTAGGGGAAAGGGTTATACAGCACACCTTTGCAATAGGGCCAGAAGAATAGTGGATTCTCAACCTCTTGCTCATTTTCTTACAGACAAAACTCCTGTCACCTCTCAATACAGTAAAAGACCATACTTCAGTACCCAATACTGTAATGAATACGAGAATATAACATCTGTGATTAAGAAATACTAACTTATTTTGCAGCATAATGACACACTTAAAGAGATTCTCAGTAGTTTCTTGTGCGTGGCAGGCAATATTAAAGTAGTGGAATTATTGCACATAGAGGGCAGTCTTATAGTAGTAGCATATGGAGGCAGCATAATCATTGTTATATTTTGTGGGTGGGGGGACATTGAATAAAAAATCTATAGTGAGGGAACAGAAAGGGTGATACGTATACTCTCCTCTAACAGACAAATTACAAAGTTTTTCATATTCACTACTACTGAATTAAGTGTTTGCAATATGTCACACAGAAGACATCCTATTATTGCTTTATGTATTTATAGCCTGGCAACTATTTTCTACTAAAGTTTATACTGCAATTTGTACTTGAGAACCTCATAAGCAGCTTTCTGTGTACTTACAGGGATGGCATTGAGAGAATGATGTGTGCGGTTGCAGTGATAAGCTTTCCTGTTGTATATATGGACATCCTTGTAATTGGCATCTGTAGAAGAACATCTGAAGTCTCCTCACAGTATATTATCCGCTTTATGTTCTCATTTCAAAATTAATTTCATGGCTAAAGGGCTAACCTGACGGCTGTAATAGGCGTGACTGGCATGTGAAATGGACCATTTATCAGCGCAGCAGTATAAGATGCCACGTGGCACCCAGCGAGGAGATGTCTCATACAAGAACGGAGGAAATGGGGAGATTTCAGGATTTTTTACATTTGCAAACTTCTTTTAGCAATACTAAGAAAATGACAGAATAATGGTGGATCCTGTCTTGAGGAAGAGATATAATTTTCTTTCATTTCTTTCCTTTTTACAAGATAAGACCTCAAGGAAGAAGACGATCAAACACAGAAAATATTGAGACACAATATTTAGAGAAAAACGTTGCGGCTCTGAAATCTTTTACTGCGGGAATTATGCATTTCACTTTCACTGCAAAAATAATTTCGATCTAAAATCCTTGGGTTTAAGGATTTAAACCTAGGAATATGACTAGCATAGAAAAGTCCAATTTCTTGAAAATATTATTCTTAACCATATGTTTTATGCAAATAAAGCTTTGTAATTGTGAAATAATAGCTTTGCAAGGTATCTGCTTGCTGAAAGTGAATGAATAAATGGATCAGAGAGGGAAATTCATCTTGACTTAATAGTGTTCACGCTGCTACTGGCTGTACAATTATGTACATTAGCAGAACCATTTCATTTGTACTTTATTAGACCAGCACAATAATACCAAACACAGCTGTCATAACAGGAACTGGTTAAGACCAATGTACATGTTTCGGCGAATGTGAAACCCCTACCTATAAGTAACCTATTCAATAGAAAAGCCATCAATATCTATAAGTTGGAAGTGTATTTATTAAAAAAAAAATGTTGAAAGGAAGGGCCTGGCTTGAAATCTTAATATTACCTCTTCATAAAGATTTTTGATTTTGTTGAGGTTTGCGAACCAGGGCACAGTCATGCTAGTCATACCACAATGTCCTGGTATACTACCAAGCCTAACAGTTGGCACAATATAGTCAGGTGCTCCAGAGTGCAGTTTCCTGCAGTTGAGTTGCTGTAGTTCCTAAATACTTCCACTTCTCGGTAATACTACTCACAGTTGAAGGAAGAAGAAAGAACTTCCATTAAATTACTTTTTGCATTGGTACATGCTAATACAGTACTGCACTGGAATTCAGTGATCTCTTTAGAAGAAGGCAATCTTTCCCAAAGTCCAAAATCTGCCATTTTCACCATCAAAACCTCTAAACTTATACTTCTTCTTTAATACTTTGACTCCTTTCTTATCTGTCTTCCATTTACCAAACTTTATCCTGTACAGTCTATTCCTAATGCAGCAGCCAGAATTGTCTATCAATCCAGACATTATACAGGTCCTCCAGTATGTGTCATAACTGAACTAGTTGCCCTGCATTCAAATTGATCCCCCTCATCCACAAAGTTCTCCACAGTGCTGCACCAACCTACTTCTTCTCCCTCGCCTTAGTCTATTCTAGTCTAAATTTATTCTATATTCCACTTTCACTCACATCTCCAAGAATACTCCCAAACTGCTCCAATTATCTAGAAAGTCTTAGCTCAGACTATCATACTAATATACAACTTCAATAATGACTGAATGTGCACTTTTACCTCTGACCTATTTTATCGGTAGTGCTTATTATCACTAATAAACTATGAACTTATAAGCGGTAACACTTTATACTAGACAGTTTTATCCTTTCTGATGTATCATTCAGCATCAGAACAGCAATACATTTAGTGCAGTATAAGACTGTCTACCTTTGCACTGTCATATTTTAGGACATTTTGCTAAATCTCCCCCAGTGTATTCCTATCTCTTTAGATTCTGGTAAGTGTAATATCCTACCACAGCTCTGTCATAAGACAACTATCTTATCTATACTTGTATCAGTGTAATCTAAAGTAGAAAGAGTAGATGACCGGCACAACTTCAGTCTCACCTTATACCACACAGTTAGATTGTTATGGATCATATACCCCATTGTCTATAGCTGCACAGATGTATTCCTAAAATATTCAGTCTGCCCCTCTTTGTGAAGTCAGCTATGGCACCGAGGATAAGAACTCTTAATTAGACAGCCAGCTGTAAATGCAAATACTCAAGAAATTGCTATTTCTTGCCAACTACATAACTGAATATTAAAATCAATTTACAGGAAAGGGGAAAAACGGAAACACCTTCTGAAATGGCACAGGATCAAGAAGGAGATCTACTAAACGGCAACACTTATTAGCTACCTCCAATTGTAAGGTGCTTTACAATTAACTGGGTCCTGGTGGGACCCTACACTGATCAATGATAGGATGCAGAAAAAGAATGCAGTTCCTCAGAATTACCACATAGCACTTGGTGGCACCTTCTGCTATGGGCTTGTTCAATGTATAGGTATCATCACCAGAAGGGTGCCAGAAGCCTACCAATCTGATAGTGACCTGTCCTCTAGATTGGTCATCAATATCAACTCTACATAATAGGCCACGTAACACCATTATATCGCTGTGGGGTTTTGGTCTGAATAGGTATCACCTAAGCATCCAGATCATTAACTCTATAACAACCAATGCAGGAATAAATGAGATAATGATAATGCACTCAGTTGTCCTATAAATTCACACAAGCCATGATTAGAATAGAGAATACCATTAGAATAACTGCCACCAGTTTGTTGATGGTTTTCCTACATGACAGGGTTTGACTAAATTTATGATATGACAGTGAGGACACCATTTACGTTCCGTATAAATTGCTTTTTTGATGCTCAGCAGGACCATAAAGGTTCACTCAGGACAAGAAACAGACACAAGTCACTGCAGACAACATCTTAATGTAAAATCAGGTTATGATGCACAATAATCACTACAAAGAGAGCATCTGACACAGGAAAAATGTCACTCAGATAAAAGGCAGCCTGAATAAAGCCGAGGGGTCAGTGGATACAAATAGTTTATAGGTGAGGGAGGTGACAAGGCTTACTGGCTGCAGAGATGAGCACATAGGCCGAAATTAGCCTTGGTAGAGGCACTGCTTGACTGGAGACTTTCTTTCCAAAAAGCAGGCAATAGTAAAGCATGGCAAACTGCATCATGTATCACAACCACTGATTAGTCTAGCCTTACTTACCAGGCGGCATTAGGAGTCTTGTGCTTTAGATAGAGGGATCGGATCCACAATAAGCTGAATATGCTGAGTATGGGGAGTCATAAACCCTCTAGGATGCTTCTAGAACTTGAAATATAGTGTAATTGCAGCTGTAGATACTGCCTGGCAAGGCAACAGTTAACTGGTGTATGTAATAATCCAATGATGTGTCTGTTATGCAAGCTGGAAGGTGATTGGAGAGGTGCTACCACCTTACCAGGGGAGTATATAAACTCCTGTTGGGTGAGAGCACATGGTTCACTTCAGTCAGAGTGAGAGACTTCATCTTGGAGTCTGTCCGTCTCAGCAAAGTCAAGAGAGAGAGAGAGGAGAGAGAGAGTGAGCAGTACACCTTCAGTGCCACTAATCCCAGGAACTTCTTGTGCCTCAGGCCTACTGCCCGGCACACAGGGCAAGCTAGGAGACTTAAGCCCAGATCTGCAGCTTCCACCACTTAGACTCAGTTCCACCTGCACCAGCCCAGCCTGCATCTACTATCAGGCTGCGTTTACCTTTCCTGCGGACCAACTCTCCATTACCTTTCCAGCCTAAAGAATCTGCTGGATGTTTTCTGCTGTTCATTAAAAAACTGTAAATTGATTTGCTCAACGTTGCCTCCATCTAATCCGTGGATATGGCTGTTTGACACCGCGGTCTTCCCCATCCATCACCCGGGGACTCATCCTACTGACACCTCTGGGGTTGCCCCAGGGAGAAACCATTGCATCAGCCTGGAGACCTGCCAAGTTGTAGGTCAACCCTCCGGTCCCTATACCAAGCACCATGACCAGGGCGTTGCCCAAGGCCGCAATAGCCAGCCACTCCGGTATTCTGGGACTCGGCTGCCTCCAGGTCCACAAGAAAAGGTTGGGCCCTGGTGGGGGATGTTGCAGAAGCGATAACACGTGGTGTAGCGTCTGTGGAAATGCAGCACTACCGCCAAGGAGAGGACAAAGAATCTAGCCAAGCACTCCCCATTACACCTCTTAACCCCTTCGCATCGCAACCTTTTTCATTTTTCAGTGTACAGAGCTGTGTCAGGGCTTATTTTCCACATAATAAATTGTACTTCTCAGTGACATTCCTGGAAATTCCTAATCTGGTGAATGCAGCACTTAATTGTGGGCTTAGTTTTTACGATTTCACCAAATTATATGTCTACGATAACAGTAAAACCAATTTTATATAGGTTTTATTGTATTTTAATACATTTTTAAAAATGAAAAAACATTTCATCTTCTGATGCTAAAAACTTTGTTTTACTTCAGTGTATAGAGCTTGGTAAGATGTCATTTTTTCCAAGATAAGATGACATTTTCATTGCTACCATTTTGAGAACTGTGCAACCTTTTCATCTATTGGACTTTTGGGCGCTATTTTCCGTTACAGAGTTCACTGCTGGAAATAGCTGTTTTTATATTTTCATAGATCGAGCATTTTTGAGACACCCAACATGTTTGTGATTTTTACAGTTAATTTTTATTTCATTTCTATGGAAAGGTGGGTGATTTGAATTTTTATTTTTTTTTAGAATTTTTTACTATTTTTTTAGTCCCTCTAGGGTACTTTAGCCCTAAAAAGTTTGAAAGCTTCTTCTATATACTGCGATAATACTGTATTGCAGTTTATGGCATTTTACACATGATTAATGTGCCTGTGGCACATTGTAACAAATCTGTAGAAACCATTCAGCCTCGTGTCTTACAAAGACTCAAGGCTGTCATGGCAACCAATCGCCGTTCCCCGATGACATCACTACAATTGAAAACAAGATGGCGATGCCCACACGCCATCAAACTTTCATAATCAAAGGGTTAACACCCACGATCAGGGCTAGCCGGTGTTTTCAATATGCAGCAAACTCCACGTCTTTATGACAAGGGCTTACCCCATCAGTCCTCTTCATATATCATTCAAAGTTCCACCTCCAGGGAGAAGAGGTTAAGACCACTTGGGCCCAAACCTCAATAATAATAATTTCTTTATTTATATAGTACACACAGATTCTGCAGCGCCGTACATAGATTGCCAAATCAGTCATTCCATGGAAAAGACTCCTCCGTGGCACAATTATGAGGTGGCATAAACGTTGGTCAACTATCTTTTTTTTTTTTTGGAAATCGTCAATGTGAAAAAAGAAAAGTGCACTTGTCACTCTGAAGACCAAGCAGCTTCATGAGATTATAGAGGACAGAATCATTTATGTGGCAGGAGCATTTCTTCTTCCTCAATTTGTTAATTCAGTTGGAGAGTATCATCTCAAAGTAAAGGAAACTCCACCAGGGAACAAAACAGAAGTCATCAAGAGAGACTTCCTTCAACTAGACCGAGCATCCTATACCGAGAGCTTTATCCAGTCTGTTTTTTTTCTGTTGGCTGCATGATTTGTGAAAAGTGAAAGTAATAAATATCAATATCAAAATAAGCCATGCTGCTTTTTAAAAAATTTATGGAACTTTTGAAAACTACTCCCATTCAGTGCGCAAAGATCCTAGTGCTACTCTACTACATCTAATGAATGTAAATGTGCTGGGTAGTGGCTGCTTGGCAATGTGGTTGAGTGTTAGGGAGCACTCACTATGGCTGACAATATAAAGGTAGGACCAGGGATGCAACTTGAGGGGGTGTAGAAGGTATGGTCGCAACTGGGCCAAAGAGAACCATAAGGTGTAATTTCCCATTTGAGAAGTCAGTATAGTTGGGGGCCTGGCACAGACTTTGAACTGGGACCCATCAGCTTTAAGTTATGCCACTGGGTATTACTATAACTATCTGCATAATAGCAGTGAATGATAATGCCTGGCTATGTATATACAACATCCCCCACCAGGGCCTAGCCTATCCTTGGGGCCTGGAGGCAGCCAGGGCCCAGAATACCAGAGTGGCTGGTGGTAGTGGCCTATGCATGCTGTGGTCACGGTGCTTGGCATGGGGACCGGAGGGCCTCAATGGTATACAGGGACCAGATGGAGGCAACATTGTGCAAAAGTAACTCATGGTTCTTTATTGGATCAACTGCAGGCAACGGGCCAAACTGTTTCAGAACAAATGCCGGATTATTGGAGAAGTCCGGATTACTGGAGTGGTCATGGAGAGTGATCCTCAGGACACTCAGTGTTCTAGAAGATCTGAAAGAGATGCTCCTGTGTCAGGATCTGCTGGCAAAGAGCTGCTCCTCAGTCAGGACCTGGGCCTGAAGAGCCCTTGCCCCTCCCTGACCAAGGGTTTTTGTTATCCTCTGGTCAGGTGGGGGCACAATCTCCAATCACAATTCCAGTTTACAGATTGGAACATCGTTGGATAACAGTATTCAATAAGATTAACCCTTGCCTGTCCAGGCAGAAACTACCACTGCTAATTACCTCAAGATGTACCAAATGATACAGGGGGCTTATTCGCAAACACTCCTCTGCCTTGCGCATTGGCAGGGGTGTTGCATATACCTGTCCCCATTTTCCAGTCTCCAAAAACTGTGAATTAACAGGTTAATGTTGTCTCCAGTGTTGAGTATCAGCAGTCATCATGAAGACAAAACACAAACATTGCGACCGGCTCCGATTAGGAGGATTGGACGAACGTCATTTCCTTAAACTTCTGGTTTTCTGAACTTAACCAAATATCTGAATCATTTAATGACTACAATTAATAAATAACATTATTGTAACATCATTACATGAGAAAATAAGATGAGCCAAGTCTAACATCCTGAACCCTTCTCTGCAATTTTCTTTATATGTTTATTGCTTTCTGAGGCAGAATATAAGCAGGCGGAATTGTGCTGATAAGGATGAAATGGTTTCTCCCTTTTGGACAGATACTACTCCCTGTACAATAAGTCTGTGTTCACAGATTGGGGCTCATTTACTAAGGATTGCGGATCGCACTTTCGTCGGACTGTGCACCGTTTTCGGGGATTGCATGGCTTTGACAGGAATTTAACAGGTGTCTGTGCTGGGATTGGCGTACCCGTGCTGGCTCCCATGCGACACAAATTGGGGGGCGTGCCCAGGACGATCCGACTGATTCGGACTGAGCGCAGGATTTAACTTCCAAATTGTGTCGCAAACTCTTACATGCACCACTTCAAAGATGGTGAACTCTGTCGAAACTGAATGTGGAAGCCTCACATGCAGGATATCGGGCGCATGATCTCAGTAAATGTGCCCCATTGTGTTTGAATAGCATTTTGAAATGCAATCAGGCGTGTCTGGGAGGAGTTACTCCTGAACGAAGATGTGTTTAGACCTTAACCCTTGCGTTTGCGAACTGGCAACAAGTGTTTTGCTGGATAATAAGGCAAAACACATGTTGCTGGTTCCTGAAGGCCAGCTTTTAGGTCTAAACGCATCTGTGTTTTGGAGCAGTACTTCTCTGATGTGCTTGTATTGTGGTTAAAAACGCTATTCAAAGACAACATGTAAATGTGGCCTGTGCTCCCAGCAGCATGAATACAGTAATATGTATATTAGGAGTGCTGCTCCTGTACTTAAGCTAAAACATGTACTTTAACTTTATGCAAATAATTCACAAGGCCTCCGTGGGGTGTTAACAGAGCCCATATGGGCTCAAGGCGCTGGCTTACAAGCTCTAGGGAGTATAAGCTCTATGATGGTGCAATATTTCTGGCAGACAGAGGGAGGGGGAGAGGCGGAGTAGCATGGCATGTTACAAGGGCTTCATGGGACTTCATGTATCTCTATGGGAGGGACTAGCTTGATTTTTCTTTACATATTAATCAGAATTTGTTAATGAGGCATAGAAAAATGTTCACCATAACCTCTACACACAATATAAAAAAATAACAATATTCAAATTTTAACCGCGCTCCTAAAAAGAGTGAATGTCTCAACAGTGTCCAAGTATGAGATACCTGAAATGTTCCCTTGGTGGGAGTTCTTCAACACTCTGGTTTTAGTGATGATTTGTCCGCACTTTGTAGTCCTTCTCTTAACGTCTTTCATCTGGTGCAGCACCGGCCGGCGGCTGCTTCCGGTTATCAGGCAAAAAAATGGTTTCATAACGCAGTCCTCAATCCGTTATGGGTGATGTCACCTTCCTTGGCTATGGATCGCCGTATGGGACAAAAAACATCCAACGCTTCTCGGAAGAAATGTCCTGTCTGTTACTTATATAACCTCGAGAGGATTGGGGCGCTCAACTTTTGTTTTTGTGTTGCAAATGTTACTATTTCACTATTTAAACCATTGGGGAAGAGTGTAGATCCACTTACTCTCTGTTTGGGACACTTTATTAATAAAATCTCCTCCAGTTTGTTTTGACCCTCTCTACCTAATACAACTGATCCTAACGCTATAACCGCATGTTTTTCAGCAAAGTGTCTGGATGGTGGGTGTCCCTTTACTTTTTTCTCGATGTTATGCAAATGTTCTCTTATTCTTCATGCCAAAGTTCGTTCTACCGATGTAAGTTTTATTACAAGGACACTTTAGACCATAGATCACACCTTTGGTGTAGCAACTCATATGGTGCCTGATAGTAAACGTCTCATCACCTGATGAATTACTGTATCAATTTTTAAATGGAAAGAAACCAGGTGTTGGGGATGGGTATATTTTTTGTTTATCGATTTTCTTCTTACTTTTAATTGTCAGCGCTACCCAATTCCCAATATTCTTAGCTTTTCGGAATATGAATGTCGGATTTTCCGGTATATATACTCCTATTATTTTTTCCTGCTTCAAATGAACCAGTAGTTTCTTCTGATTTTCTAGAACTTGCCACCATCAGCTGCATGATTTGTGATAAATGGTATTTTAATTTCATCCATCAGATTCTTTTTATTTTCTTTCTCTTTTACCAAGTCTCCACTAGGTATCCTTGCTACTTCTTTTTTTGTATTTTCCAAATCCTCTATTGAGTATTGTTTTTCTTCAAACTTACTTTGCATGTTATCAGCCTCCATTCAATAGTCTTCAATTTTACTACAGTTGTGGCGTATTCGGCTAAATTGTCTTTTTGGGATGTTTTGTAACCATACTGGATAATGACAGCTACTGAGTGGGATATACCGTAATTGTTACTATCCTTTAGTTTGTTATATGTTTTAGTACAGATCTCTTTATTCTCAATAAATATGGATAAGTCTAAAAAGTGGATCTCTTTATTGCTATATGTAGGTGTGAATTTTTATAAATTTAATTAAAAAATTCCTCCAGACAATTTTCTCCTCCTTTCCAAATAAAAATGAAATCGTCTATGAAACGATGCCAGAGGACCAGGCCTGCCCGTGCCCGCTCATCTCCATAAATGGCTTGCTCCTCCCATTAGCCAACATACAGATTTGCGTAGCACGGAGCAAACTTGGTCCCCATTGCCGTTCCCCATGTTTGTAGATAAGAATCAACATCGTATAAATATAATTGTGGGAAAATGTAAATGAAATGCATTCTCCTATGAATTGAATTTGTTCTTGTGGGAGGTTCTGACTTAGGCGTAAAAAGTGTGTACTTGCTTCTCTCCCTTTATTATTCTCTATAATTGTATAAAGGGAAGTCACATCAAGTGTGCCTATCAAAAAATCTGGTTCCAAAGTGGTCCTTTCGAGAATCTGGAGGATGTGTTTTGTATCTGATAAACTCAGTGTTACCTCTTGCAGTAGTTTATCGATATATTTTCGGAAAGATATGAAGTTAAACTTCCCATCCCCAATATGATACTTGTGGATTTTAGGGATGTGATAGAAAACAGCCAAGTGAGGTGTCTGGTTGTTTAGGTACTTATATTCCTGTGGAGTGAGTATACCCTTATAGATGTGTTTCCAATTCTTTTTGATATTCAGCAGTGGGATTGTTTTTTAATTTAGTGGGTGCAAATTTTAATTTTTTTTTCAATAATGACTCCTCCCCTTACATAAATGTATTGTTCCACAGTAGGGAGGGTACCTTTTTAACCTGCAGCACCATACGATTTACTTAAGGAGAACCAGCGCCAGTGAATACTTTGCATAATTTTAATCAATATAAAAAAATGTCCCAAATAACAGTTACACTTACACAGTTACAATTACAGCAGTACTAATATACATATTACTGTATTACTGTATCCAGGAATGGATCTTTAGCTGGTGACAGGTTCCAATAGCCTAAGCTATGCTGATTTTAAAAATGCCTGTGTAAGCATTCTGAACTACTGTCGCTGCTTTATTCAACTTTATTTCACATTACCTGGCTCCCTGTCAGCAGCATATGGTGAGTGCCCGGGGGAGCAGCCTGTGTGCCTGTGTCTCCTATTCTCCTCATCCAGCGCAATCCCCACTTCATGACATATGCATTGAGTACGGAGGGGAGTTAAAGTGATGGTGTGAAGTAGATGAAGAATACGTGAGGAGACAAAGACACACAGGATGATGTAACTGAACCCCCCCCCCCTTCCCGGGAATCGCCACAAACTTCTGTCAGAATGCCAGATAATGTGACATAAAGTTTTATAAATTACTGAAATGATTCAAAAAGTCATTTTTAAAATCAACATATCATAGGCTATTGGAACCTGTCAACGGGTCAAAGATGACATTCCTGGTGACAAGCTCACTTTAAGTAAAGCAGAATAGGTTTTACAGAAAGAAACTTACTTTATAACCGCTCACTACTGTGACCAAGAAAGAAGAATCTTGTGCAGAGGACCCTCCTAATAGCATATACAGATGCCAGCACTGGTTTAACCTGTCTGCAATGTAAATGAATAGAAGGAACTGCCCATTATTTGTACTAACTTAATGAGATAACACACTTTTTGTCATTTTACCCAGTGCTACATCTGTATGAAATGGACTTAAAAACCCCTTTAAATATCACATAAAGGGGTATTTCCATTTTGTATTATATGATATTATACTATGATTGTTTTTGGGTTTCCCACACCTTTGCGATTATGGTTTTGAGAGTTACAATAATTATGACATTGCACTTGTGTCGGCATTTAATTCCCTTTGCATTGTCCTTTATCATTAGACCCCACCCCCTGCGCTTCTAATGTTATTGTCACACTGGCTCTGTGTGACATATTGCTGCAGTGACCATCTGCTGTGATGTGCCACGTGTGACTGCAGATCTCTAATTAGTAATCTGGTTTTCTATCAACATCTGCAATTCCTGTGTAACAGGGGAATCACCACATCTCTCGCCGAGTCCACTCAGTCCTGTGTTCTCTTCTGTGTATTGTGGCTCATTTGTATGGCAGAACATAGAGAATTTAATCTTCTCTAACTCCAGAAGAATATTGAACCTGGCAAAACCACTCAACCATCTCCTTCTGCAAATTACAATTAATCTTGTAAATACAGATTCCTTCATTATGGAGGTTGTATACTTTGCCCCAGGACTGTGGATGCTCTGTCCATCTCCTTCCATGTTTCTTTTGTAGGTTTAAGGTTTCTCACAGAAATGTTCTGATGCTTCCTTTGTCTCCTTTTCATGACAACATAGCTCCCATCACTTAATAATAATAATTCTTTATTTTATATAGCACACACAGATTACGCAGCGCTGCACAAAGCATGACAAATTGGTCCCTGTCCCCATAGGGCTCACAATCTAAACAGCCTACCAGTATATTTTTGTATTGTCGGAGGAAACCGGAGTACCAGAAGGAAACCCACGCAAAGACGGAGAGAACATACGAACACTTTGCAGATGTGGACCTGGGTGGGACTCAAACCCAGGACACCAGCGCTGCAAGGCAGAAGTGCTACCCACTAAGCCAACATGCTGCCTATACTTCTCAACCCATAACCAAACACCCACACAATACTGCATGGGATTTGGAAGAAAATTGGCACATCAGCCTCTTATTGGCAATCTCAACATCTACAGGTATTAAGCAACCCCTTTAACCATTAACACAACCTATAGAATCATCCAGATATGTCACCATATCCAAGACATTCTTCCTCATCCACCAAACATAACAATGGTATCCTATAATTATTCTCCATACTAGGGCACAGCAATAGAGATTGACTAACCCAACAAACCCATAAGACAAATCACATAGTGCTGCCTTCCCCAGGGCCATTTACTTGCCCACTGTTATTACTAGCCCCATGTTTAAAAAAAATAATGCTTATACTATAACATAACAAGAGGAAAGTGGGTGGAAATTTTACTCCCAGCAATGATCATGGTAGCTATGCCTTCTCAATGAAGCTCCAGTTATATCTGTACCCAGGACTTCCCCCCCCCAGGCCTTGGTAGGCTTCCTCCTCCACTTTCCATTAACCCCTACATCCCAACTATGCTGATTGTGCCTTCCTCCAACTATGTTCTGCTCATCCCTGCTTATCTGTTTTCTTGTTGTTAGGGAATATTCATTAAAAGTGTGCAAAGTTAGCCAGAAACTGAATACAACTGGCTAGTATGTGTAATTTATAACATAACCTTCAATTATGATAGATGAAAATGATAGCACATATTAAAATTCCAACACATATGGTCAAATGCCAACCAGGGTGAAAAATCCTTGTACACTCATCAATGAAGTACCAAGCACAACTTCCCTGTTGCTTACAATGACATAATAGAAATGATGAAACATGTGTACCTGATAGTATGGTGTTTGTCAACTGGGTGTGGGACTCCGGGCACCGTGGTCACTGTGATGAAGATGTACAATCTTTAAGGAGTAGATTGCAGGGGCTCAGCAAAAAATTGGCTTTGATGGGGTCCTTTGTGTAGTGAGGGAAGGTGAGCAAATATTGGTAGGAGTGAACAAAGGACAGTAAAAAGAGGAGGCAAAGAGGGGGGCCCTATTACACCCTGTTAGCCTCAACTCAGGACCACAGTCCTAAATAACTATAGCTAATAGCTATCCCGACCGGAACCTGTCCCTAAATGTGCATACTATCCCTAAGATACAAATGTCCCACAGTAGAGATAGGTACATCCCCAAAAAGAAATGACTGTGAATGCATGATGTTCAGGTCTCTGTATCCCTACATGACATGTTTTGCCTGCATGAACAGGCTCATCAGGGGCATATTTAGCATGTCAGTGTCCTCTCATTTCTGACGTCCTAGTGATGGAATTGCCAGAATATGGTACCGCAACTACCTGCAGGGGTTGTGATACCCACTGACAAACAACTTTTGGAGGTTTCGTGATAGACCAGGGCCCAGCACTTGGTACCAAAGACTAACTGACTGGAATCTGGAGCAGGGTTGGTACACTTTTTCTTGTCAACTTGTGACCAAGCCACCGTGAGGTTTTCCAAGATTCCTTGTAAACCCCTTTTAGAACACTCCCTTATCATAAGTTCAGCTCCTTATGACAGTTGTAAGTCCGTCTTTGGAGTTCCGCCACCATCAGATTCATTAAAGTGGCTTTGGAGTTAATTTGCGCCAAAACTTGAGCCTAAACAGAGAATTACAAATCATGAATTCAGTCCTGTTGTAGAAATATGTCTATGCACACAATTTGATGCAAGCAGAGTCTATGTTAATGTGACTTTGCACTGTCCTATATTCATTAGGTGCAATGAAAAGTTGCAAAACAGAATTTGTACCACAACTGAGCCAAAACAACGCCAAACATAGACAAAAAAAAACAATGAAACATCAACCTCATTGGTTCAGATTGAGAGAGGATCCGGTCTTATATGGATTAAAATTTCTCCTTCTCTTCTCCTCCACATTGTACAGTATATTTTACTTATCCACCCATTTGTATGTTCTCCACCTCCACATTGTTTATTCTTTTCCCTGTTCTCCCCCTAATTATAAGCGCTTGTGCTTCTCCATATTGTATTTTCTTCTCCTCCAAGTTATAATCTCTTTCTACACTTTGTACGTTCTTCCCTCCACATTAAATATGTATGTTCTTCTCCCCTCCACATCACTTGTTCTTCTCCTCCCCACTGAATGTTCTATATCATACTGTATATTTCTCTCCACAAAATATGTTGTCCTTTTCCCCATTAATTTCTTTTCCTCAACACTGTATATTCTCCAAATGCCGTTTATTGGGAACTTTATGAGAGTTGAAGTTTTGCAACAGCTGGAGAATCACAGGATGGAATCACAGTCTTCCACTTTAGAGAAAAGAGTAAAGGACACGGCAGGGACCAAATGATCCATTAGTTTTCATGGTAGTTTAACATTGGCCTTATGTTGTGTGTCTTGCCTCTGGATAGAGAGGGCTGGTTTAATAGACATCATTTCGCTTCTAAATGACGCCCATACAGTAGGGAAATTATTTGGGGGTTAATAAAAGACTATAGTAAAGGTTTATACGTTAATCTCTAAGGTTACTTAATCTGTAAACTCTTCTAAGGAAAGAACAGGGGAAATCGAAAGGGGATTGAAATGAAGTGAAATTGCAAAGAGAACATATTGAAGAGAACAGAAAATTTAAAGGCAAGATTAAACCTGTCCCTCACTCTCCCGAATAATGATTAACCCTTACAAGACACTTAACTGATACAATCCATAGAAAATCTGGAAATCTGTATCAGATATTCAGAAAAAGATCCGCAGCCAATGGGTAGAGTGTGAGTGGGCTGGCATCCCTGGTGTGGCATGAGATATAAGGAGAGGACTATAGCACAGTCCTGGAAGGAAGCATACAAGACTCCACCAGGGCAGGAGAAGCAGGGAGATGTATTACAAGCGTAGTGCCTGCCTTGGATTGCTCATGATCCTCATTTTCTGCAAGGAACAAGTGAGAGCCAAACCGATGAGCAGCCTGCAGGTGAGATCCATGCACTGCTTCACCATGTTAAGGCATGTTATAGGCATCATATAGGATATACAAGGCATCATTTCCCAAATGAAGATTATGAGATAGGTACTCCCTATACTGTCCCACCTGTAGCTTGTAACTTGCTGTGAACTGACAAATGGCATGCTGAGAGTAGTAGTTTGTCGCAGGTTGAAAATTATTTCCATACACTGTAATTTGTCCCTATATGACAACTGATGAGACAACCATGATCATTTTTCTTCACAATAACACACTTAAACTTTTAGTTATATGTTATCTTCTGTTCAAACGTTGTTTCTGTAGATGTAGCAGGGCTGTTTGTGTGATGCACTAGTTGACCCAGCTACTAGTGATCTAGAGCTATTGATAAACAAGCTGCTATTTTGTACCTGCAACATCGGTAGATAACACAGTCAGCTCTGCTACATCTGTATAGGATACAGTGGTTATGTTACCAGATGTTAACCATTTGCTTTTCTAGAGTTTGTCCAGGTTACTGGAGGAAAACTTTGACCGCTCCTATGCGTCAGATGAAGCTGATCATGGGGAGCTGGTACCCACTGACTCACTGGACCAATTAAGCCCTGAAAATCAGTGGAACAAAAACAGGGTTGACCAAATGGAAGGCTCCCACTTAAACGAAATCACCCTGCAGCAGCTGCTCAGTGACCCAGCAGGTGCTTCCAGAAGACTCCGGCAGAGGAGCAAGAAGGGATTTAATAGGGGATGCTTTGGAGTCAAGCTGGACAGGATCGGATCACTCAGTGGTCTGGGATGCTGAGGTTTACTGGTGAGTTGGTATAAAATGTCCTGCCTTTTCTTAAACAGCCAGCAGCACTCAGGGGGTTGTGGCAGAAACATAAGCCCACTGCTATATTTTGTGGGGGCACCTTTAATGTTACAATTTTGTCAGGAAATATTGTAGTTATATGTTGATAATTTAAGCTTATTATATTACAATGGTGACTATACATACGGAATAGGATAGGGATGATAACTGGGCAGTGGCATCTAGTTTATTGGTATACTACAATACTTCCATTACATAACCTCTAGATTTTTTTTTATCTCTACTGTTTCCTTGATCGCTCATAGGCTTTGTGTTTGATTTTTTCCTCTTTAGTCATAAGTGACAGCCTGGCAGGAAGAGCTGAGTAATTACCGCTGTCCAGGGTGCTGACACCACGCAGTGCCCCACAGCTGCCCCTGCTGGGAAGGGTTAAACGCTGGGTCATGAGTAGATTTAATATCCAAGGAGAACACCATTTAGGATAGACCACCCACAGAAGAGGATGTAGGAGGTTTAACATGTCAAATTGAGCACAGTTATGAAGCAATGCTGGGTACAGTATGCTATGTAGATTCCATTACAGGCGATTCCAATGCTCCTTTATACAATGTTTCTGTATATTTTTTAGCAGCAAATGCAGTAATAATATTGTTATTTACTTCACCTCTCTTCTTCTATCTCCTTACAGATTAAACATATCTGAGAATTTTATGCGCTTGTTGTTATTCTACTCCACAACCAACACTGTGCCCAATTTGCTTGTGCAATCACCCGGGTGCCATCTTTTTTTCAAGCCAAACAGAATGGTCACATTTTGAAAGATCCATGAGAAAAAAAATATTTTGTGTATTCCATGAATGTTGTATGTTGTAATTTGTAAATGTAACAATAAAGTTGTCTCCATGTTTGTAGTTATGTTTTCTATTTAAAGGGACCAAAATGTAAAACCTTAGTTGGAACTTAGAAGAGCTTTATTAACTGGAATGCTGTATATTATCACTATTTTGTTTCATTTTGTCCAGCCCAACACACCAGACATGTCAGGTCACTGTATCTGTTATGTACTAGTGGTGTTATGGTCTATGGTGCCCACACTGCTAATCCCTGCTAACTATTTTAATACTATTCACCTTTAGGGATGTTTGTTTTACCCTAAATTACAAGATAAATGATTTTAGACCTTTTACTGATATAGATCACCATGGATACTAATAGAAAGTCCCTGAAAAGTTCGGCCCACACCCTACACCCACTGGTAACACCTACGAGTGGTGCCACCAGACACCACCAGAAATTTTGGAAAGTATCTCTTTGATGTTCTCTTTGGGGCCTGAACCTACAATGTTTAATACAGAACCGAATACTGCAGTTCAGGTCCACTCATCACTGCCCATAAACCTTTAGTGCTAGTAAGTTTCTCTGTTGTAGATTCTATTTCCAAACCAAGAAGAACTGCCATGATCTAGATTTACTACTTAGATAATACACAGAGTGGATTTCTATGGCAAGGGCCAGTTCACATCTCTGCTATGTCTCCAATTATTTAATTATTTACATCAGTTACAGGGGCGTAACTAGGCAAGGCAGGGAGGGCCCCATGGCAGAATTCTGAATGGGGTCCCCCATTCCCTCTTATAATTATACATATTACATACATATATACACACACATTTATATACTCTTACACACATAGACACACATATAGAGTATATACACATCACATATACACACACACACATACACTACCATATACAAAGGTACAACATATATACACACAAACAGTATATACTCACCATACACCATATACACATACAGCATATACACAGCGCAGATACACACACATATATACATGACACATATGCTATATAAATATTATACAGTACACTGAGCAGCATAATATGTATATAACGGTGCATATCCTCCATTCTTTTGTGTCAGGTGAGATGAGGGGCCCGTCTGACACTGTGGGTCCCATAGCAGCTGATACCACTGTAGTTACGCCCTTGATCAGTTATTCTGAGCCAAAACTGGGAGTGGACAAACACATATAACAGGAACAGTACAAGTCTCTTCATTATAACTTACCTATCAGCAGGGGCGAACTGGGAATTCAAAGTGGCCCTGTAAAAAACTTTAAGTGGCCCCATTCTGTGGGCGGAGTAAAAACAAGTAGGTGTGGCCATGTGATGTGGGTGGAGCTACTAAACTCCACACAAACTGTTGAAAGATGCTCTAAATCAACATGTACAGCGCAGAGAAAGAGACTCATACTGCCTCCCTTATACAGGAATACAGCTTCTTTTTAAAAAGAACACAACTTAATACTGACTTACAATCACCGGCCACTTTATTAGGTACAACATTCTAGTAACAGGTTGGACCCCCTTTTGCCTTCAGAACTGCCTCAGTTCTTCGTGGCATAGATTCAACAAGGTGCTGGAGGCATTCCTCAGAGATTTTGGTCCCTATTGACATGATGGCATCACACAGTTGCCGCAGATTTGTCGGCTGCACATCCATGATGCGAATCTCCCGTTCCACCACATCCCGAAGATGCTCTATTGGATTGAGATCTGGTGACTGTGGAAGCCATTTCAGTACAGTGAACTCATTGTCATGAGATGATTCCAGCTTTATGACATGGCGCATTATCCTGCTGAAAGTAGCCATCAGATGTTGGGTACATTGTGGTCATAAAGGGATGGACATGGTCAGCAACAATAGTCAGGTAGGCTGTGGCGTTGCAACGATGCTCAATTGGTACCAAGGGGCCCAAAGAGTGCCAAGAAAATATTCCCCACACCATGACACCACCACCACCAGCCTGAACCGTTGATACAAGGCAGGATGGATCCATGCTTTCATGTTGTTGACGCCAAATTCTGACCCTACCATCCGAATGTCGCAGAAGAAATCGAGACTCATCAGACCAGGCAACGTTTATCCAATCTTCTACTGTCCAATTTCGATGAGCTTGTGCAAATTGTAGCCTCAGTTTCCTGTTCTTAGCTGAAAGGAGTGGCACCCGGTGTGGTCTTCTGCTGCTGTAGCCCATCTGCCTCAAAGTTCGACGTACTGTGCGTTCAGAGATGCTCTTCTGCCTACCTTGGTTGTAACGGGTGGCGATTTGAGTCACTGTTGCCTTTCTATCAGCTCGAACCAGTCTGCCCATTCTCCTCTGACCTCTGGCATCAACACGGCATTTCCACCCACAGAACTGCCGCTCACTGGATGTTTTTTCTTTTTCGGACCATTCTCTGTAAACCCTAGAGATGGTTGTGCGTGAAAATCCCAGTAGATCAGCAGTTTCTGAAATACTCAGACCAGCCCTTATGGCACCAACAACCATGCCACGTTCAAAGGCACTCAAATCACCTTTCTTCCCCATACTGATGCTCGATTTGAACTGCAGGAGATTGTCTTGACCATGTCTACATGCCTAAATGCACTGAGTTGCCGCCATGTGATTGGCTGATTAGAAATTAAGTGTTAACGAGCAGTTGGACAGGTGTACCTAATAAAGTGGCCGGTGAGTGTATATAAATACATTGTCTCTATGTACAAGAATATAACTACTACGTATAATACTGCCCCTATGTAAAGGAATATAACTACTATAATACTGCCCCCTATGTACAGGAATATAACTACTATAATACTGCCCCTATGTACAAGAATATAACTGCTATAATACTGCCCCTATGTACAAGCTTATAACTACTATAATACTGCCCCCTATGTACAAAAATATAACTTCTATAATACTGCCCCTATGTACAAGAATATAACTACTATAATACTGTCCCCCATGTACAAGAATATAACTACTAAAATACCGCCCCCCATGTACAAGAATAGAGCTCCAATAATAGCGCCCCTATGTACAAGAATATAACTACTATAATGAAAAAAATAGGGAGAAAAAAAGGAGTGTCAGCTCACCAGGTCAGAAGCTCCGAGTAGAGGCCGTGCAACGATGGGGAGGAACCCGGTCCAATCTCGGGGACTAAGGACCCATGAGTGAGGTCTGAAACGCGTTACCGCTTTTCGTCCTTGTGATCACATTTTATCATGTTTTTTCGAATAATAAACTTTTTTCTATATTTTACTCATTTTTGCCTGATGCCGATGGAATTTCCTCTTTTGCACCATAACTACTATAATACTGCCACTATGTACAAGAATATAACTACTATTATACTGCCACTATGTACAAGAATATAACTACTATTATACTGCCCCCTATGAACAAGAATATAACTACTAGAATACTGCCCCTATGTACAAGAATATTGCTATTATAATACTGTTCCTATGTACAAGAATTTAACTACTATAATACTGCCCCCTATGTACAAGAATATAACTACTAGAATACTGCCCCGAATGTACAGAAATATAATTACTTTTACTACTACTATGCAATATAACACAGCCAGTTAGCCGCCTGTATATAGCCAGTCTCCCAATATATAGCCATCCAGTCCCCACAGTATACAGCCAGTCCCTCCCCCCAGTATACAGCCAGCCCCACCAGTATAAAGCCAGGAAGCCTCCCCCCCTCCCCGTATAGAGGCAGCCAGTCCCCCCAGAATACAGCTAGCCTTTGCCCCTCAATATAAAACAAGCTAGCCCCCCCCTCAGTATACAGACAGACCCCCCCTCAGTGTACAGCCAGCCCCCCCTCAGTATAAAGCCATCCAGCCCCCCCTCAGTATTCAGCCAGCCTGCCCCCCTCAGTATACAGCCAGCCATCCCCCATGTAGTATACCGCCAACCTGCCCCCATGTAGTGTACAGCCAGCCTGCCCCCTCAGTATACAGCCTGCCAGCCCCCCTCAGTATAGAGCCAGCCAGTCCGCTTCAGTATACGGCCAGCCTGCCCCCGTCAGTATACAGCCAGGCAGCTCCCCCTCAGTATACTGCCAGCCAGCTCCCCCTCAGTATACATCCAGCTCCCCGGAAAGGTGAGAACAGCGTTTATTATTTTTATGTGCCCCACCAGTATAAAGCCAGGAAACCCCAACGCCCCCCCCCCCTTCCGTATAGAGCCAGCCAGTCCCCCCAGAATACATCCAGCCAGTACCCCCAGGATACCGCCAGCCTGCTTGTCACCGCTGGCCAGACTGGAAAAGTTTTATGTTTACTTCCAGTGGATAGAAATCTGTCCATGATGGAAATGCAGGTACTGGAGCCATTAGTAACACACGGCCCTAATTACTTTCTGTCTCATGCAGCTGCCTGTCCATCACATGACCATGGATGTATTTCTAAGCACTGGAAGTAGAAGTTTTCTATAGAAAGACAGCAAGCAGAGATCTCAAAAACAATGAGGAATTTATACAGAAAACGTAATGGAAAATTGTATAACTTTCTTTATACCAACAATAATATTTATTTCCTGAAATGGGAACACCCCTTTAAGTATGAAAATTGAGCAGAAAAATGCTAAACCTCATCACTGGAAAAGTGTTATCAGCTTCTTACAGATAGAGAAAGCTGCAGCTGAATTTATAGCTTTTCTTTTGTGCCAGTATCATCTGAAGATTTCAGAAAGAGGATGAATATTTTGGATTTTTCTTTATTTTTTATTAAATAATCAACAATAAAAGAGGAAAAAGTACAATCGCTCAATGAAATTATGTTTCCCCCTAGCATGGAGAATGACAGGGCCTGGTCTCTTACATCAGGTGAATTTATCAAGACATTAGATCTAAGCTCCATGAATGATCCACCCACCTTTCCCAGTTTATGCTTTGTCTTGCTCCATCAGTATTAACTTAAAGGGGTATTCCGGGAATATGAACGTCTGACACAAAAACCCTTAATGATATAAATAAATGAATACAACAATACTCAATGTCATTAGTCACAAAACGGAGCTTAAATCATTTGATTTTATGATTTACAAAATTTATGGCCTCTCTAAAGTAGGTGGAGTTATCACTAAGATGGCCGCCACTGGAAACTACAAGTTCCATGATCCTTTAGTTCTCAGTAACTCCTCCTCTCTCTTATGCTCTGCTCCCAGTGATGATGTAACAGACTGTCCTGCTCTGTTACCATAGTAATGATGTGTAACTGCTATTATCACAACACTGGCCATACTGGATGCACTGCAACCAACCGACTACAGCCAAAAAGTGGTGATCACATGACCTTCCCAGGGAGCTGCAGGACATGTGATGTGGACATGTGACCAGCAGCCATCTTCTGTCCTGCAGCGGATCGCGCGGAGGAAATTAACAGACTGATTAAAGGGCCAGTAGCATTTTAATTCTTCATTACAGTGTATGTCACCAACATTTTCTGCTAAGGGAAGCAAAATTTTAAATAACAACTAATTACACATTATCTTATATTTTGAGTGCCCACTTGTATATGAATTATGCTGATTCCTGGAATACCCCTTTAATGTAAGGCTGTCACTGAAATTGCTTCACATCGTTACAAGACCAGTCTACACTGTGGCCGACAAGGTAATGACATATATAGGGAGGCATTTTTCAGGGCTTCTACAGCTTCTGGTGTAGAAGCACTAACAGAATCTAGCTGTACCGCTGACATCCCTTGTGTAACACCCGGGGTCAGAGTGAGCTCCGATTGTGGGTTTTAACCCTTTAAATTCTGGAAGTCAGTATTGTAAAGCACATGTCCCAGAAAAAAACAAGCTCTCAATAACTTATATAGACCAAAAATTAAAAGAGTATGCTACTTGAAAAGTGGTGATGCAAAAATTAAGTGGTAAACTTACCCAAATTTCTAGCAATGACAGACTGTCCCAATAAGGTATATCTTAGTATTCCTACATCCCCTGGTTACTAATGAAATTCAATTCCCAGCTGTCTGTCAGATGCATAATGGAAGCAATTTACCAGGATGAACGATGCACAAGACTGACACAATTTAATTAACATAACCACAATTTCAGCGCAAAATGAAAGTTATTTCATTAGAATAATTGGAATGGGAACCTTCAAATAAGTCCATTAAAATAGTTGTATAGAGATTGGAGCATTATCTTTCTCAAAACATCTACGTAGACATAGAGGTAAAAAGGAAAAATTCAGACTACCTGCAGTAGATAGAGCTGAGTGCATACTTAAATAATACACCTGTATACAGTAAGTTCTTTGGTTCCCCCTAGTGGTGGCCACATGCATCTAGAGTTTTATCACTTAAATATATGTCTATTATATATTTTGAGGGGATCTTTAAAAAGAATACTGAGCTTATGAAATCAAACAATAAAGAATAGATTTTATTAAACTTGAAGTTATTAAAGCATCCGACCCTCTGGCAGCAAATGCCATCACCAATATGAAACAACCATCTGCTTCCTCTTTAATATATCCCTGATATTACGTTTGTTACCAGAGACACACTTTTATTATAACTAACCCTTTTCCAGTAATGTATGAGTCAAACAAACAGGAAAAAAAGATTCCTCCACTTATTAAAACTCTTCTCTTGATAAATGGATGAGATTGCTGATGACATAGGATTATAACAGAAGAGACTGGGCGAGTCCATGATCACGCACAGTCCATGATAGTACAATTATGGCAACATTAATGAACACAAATCTTGTTATGTGGAACATTAATGTCCCCTCCTCTCTATCATCCTGTGTGTTTACTGCTATACGTTGTTTGCTTTGTCAGTTTGTAACTTTATTAGCTATTGCCTCTAGCGTTAAATTGTCAGGATGCCTACAATGCAGAAAACCTAATCAGTCTCTAGACGGTTAATGAGTAGGTTATGCAAATAGATAGACTGCATATATTAATAGAGTACTTATCCAAGTGGGTCCTGGAGACACTTGGAGAAGTGAAATGGGCATAATGAAGATTTATTTTCCTTTCTTACTTATTCACAACCGTATAACTCAGTATAAGGAAGAGATCTCTTCTATGCCTACCACTTATGTCCTTAATTGGTCACTAACTTTCAACAAACTTATAATACAAAATAGGACTTTGTAATTTGTTTTATGAGGTCAAACGATGCCTTGACAACTTTGGGTCTTATTATCTTCCCTTCTTTCTGCTTTTCATGCTAAAATCTGTGCTGAATTCCATCTTACTAACAAGATGGGAAAAGGCTTACTGATGAGTTTGATTAAACAGAAGTGCTTTGGAGAGGGGGAGCAGCCCCCAGAGTTCAGATACAGACTGCAGAAAAGAGAGCTAGTGAATTATGAAGATAACAAGTCACAGGATGACCAGTATGCAATGAGATCCTCAAGGTGGTCCCTTTAGACAAGCCCCGAGAACCCTATACCAACTACAGATCATCATGGACCAGTGGTTTATGGTCTCTAATGCGGGTTGTTTGTGGAGAGAATTAAAAAAAAAAACTTTTAGGAGTGTTCAAGCCATTTTGACCAGTTTGTCAGGAGCTTAAAGAGCCTATTATTTTGGGAGACATGGATTTTTTTTTCCAGAAATAGGCCTCTTTCACATTACCATTTTTTCCAGTTGTATTCTACCCGCGTCATACAGTTGCGGTACTGGTAGCATACAACCACATGCGTTTCAATTGGCAATACGTCCATCCATTTGAAATGCCATTTTGCCCAGTATATAGTATCGTACACGAGAAAAAGACAGAGCTCTATCTTTCCCTGTACATACGGTTTTGCCACACTCCTCCCTCCGTGCGGATGTATGCATAAGTTCACGTGAAAGAGACGTGAGTTGCAAATTATTGAATAATTCTGTACATATTACAAAACCTTGATAATCTGCTGTTTTATACATTAGTTAGTGCTCGTATCTAATAACAAACCCCAGTGAAGTCAAGGGGAGACTCGAGCATTTTTCACTGAAAGAACACATTGAAAGAACACTGAAGAACACATTGCTGATGTTTCCATACATCTGCAATGTGTTCTTTACACATATTGTTCTTCACATACTATTGTGAAGAACACCATTCGGCACTAATGTCTTCTGATAAGTTAGCAGATGTACGGAACATCTGCAATGTGTTCTTCACTTAAATGATCCTGTGTTCACTGTTTTCACTGTGTTCTTCACTGTTCTTCACTTTGTTTCCTTAAAGTGTAACCGTCATTCTGAACAAAAAAAAACTAAAATACATAATTCTGCTCCAGGTGTCCCTGGGAATCATTCCTCAAAATATTTTGCCTCTCGGTTCTCATTTAGTACCTTTTTTGGCCCATAGCAACCAGGGTTTCCAGCTCTCAAATAACTACAATCAGCAAGATGGAGGGCGGGGCTTCCTCCTGTCACCTCATCACGAGCGCCTGCTGACCAATGAGAGCATAGCTATCTATGTAATATCTATCTATCTATGTCATAGCTATCTATCTATCTATCAATCATCTATCTATTTATCTATCTATCTAGAAAAAAGAAAAAGGTGGATTAAACCACCGAAACGTTGCCATGGAATAAAGCTTCACCCTCCATTTTTTACTACAACCTTGCAGTGCTGCCTATTTTGTTGGGACTATCTATCTATCTATCTATCTATCTATCTATCTATCTATCTATCTATCTATCTATCTATGTTTCTGTCTGTGTGGATTATCTGTTATACACAAGTGTAGGGAAAGCTGAGGAGAGAGAAGATGAAGGTGCTTGGTTATTACATTAGTTTGGGCTTCTCCCTGCACATGACTGCTGCAGCACTGAGCCATGAGGTGATCAGCTGTGTGCAGGGGGAGGGGGCGAGTCTCCTGTTCCGTAGTCTTCTTTATGAAGACGGAATGTCCATAGTAACAGCTATCTGGGCAGTCACTGCCATCTAGGGGAAGTCTGCAGAACACAAGAGGAAGGAGCAAGATTCGGGTAACTAATCCAATTGCAAAAGGGCTTAAAATTACCAGCCCTACAACATATCAAAAGTTTTTTGAAATGACGGTAACACTTTAAGTGAAAGCTCGTTATCGAGCAGGTGAAATACTCGTCCGAGCAATGAGCCGTTTCGAGTACGCTAACCCTTGAACGAGCATCAAGCTCCGACGAGTATACTCGCTCATCTCTAGTTACCAACGTAAATGTTCTTTCATTATTTGTTTAGGATGTTTTTACAGGTTAGGTCAAACTATGTCTAGCAACCTGGGGCTACCCCTGCTATAACAACTTCATAGCTCCCAACCGTCCCGATTTTGCCAGGAAAGTCCCGTTTTTCTTACCTCTGCCCCGCGTCACGGGCAGCTATGAGATTGTCACGGATTTTCTCCCCAGGTCCCGCTGTGTCCGCATAGTAAATGCTTTGAAAGCCTGAACTCACAGTACAGAATGGCTTCTACAGACATCGGGCAGGGAATCCTTTTCAGAGCAGTGTCGGCTTAGCCGGAGAGCAGGGACCACGTCATCAGGTTCAGATCACCTGAGTGAAGTTGGCCCCCCCACCTTGTTCAAATCAAGCAAAATTGGTGTCAAACGTTTATGCTACGTTTGTGCTGGTTTGTGCAGCAGAAATTTTCATTTGTGCCGCTATCGTTTTTAAGATTTTAATGAAAGTTTCCAGAGGTCATCAGAGGTCAACAAGCCGCCCCACATTGCCCAAATGAAACAAAACTAGGACCGAACAATTCTGCTACGTTTGTGCTGGTTTGTGTTGCTCAAATTTTTGTTTGTGCTGCTTTTGTTTTGAATATGTGAACAAAAAATTAAAGTTCAAAAGTTCAACCAGCCCCCCCACATTAACCAAATCAAACAAAACTGGTGTCAAACATTAGTGCTATGTTTGTGCTGGTTTGTGCAGCAAAAAATTTCATTTGTGCCGCTATCATTTTTAATATATTCATACTTTTTTGCAGAGGTCATTAGAGTTCATTTCTTCCAAAGTACAATGTGTTTGCTAGCTCCCCCTGGTGATCAAACCAGGGAAGTGTCACTAGGTTAGTTTTTTACCAGTTCATCCTAAACACCTCGAACACCTGAACATACCTTAAAAACTAAAGCGGCACAAACAAAAATTTTTGCTGCACAAACCAGCACAAACGTAGCACTAACGTTTGACACCAGTTTTGTTTGATTCGGTTAATGTGGGGGGGCTGCTTGAACTTTTGAACTTTCATTTTTTGTTCATATATTCAAAACAAAAGCAGCACAAACAAAAATGTGAGCAGCACAAACCAGCACAAACGTAGCAGAATTGTTCGGCACCAGTTTTGGTTGATTTGGGCAATGTGGGGGGGGGGGCTGGTTGACCTCTGATGACCTCTGGAAACATTCATAAAAATCTCAAAAACGATAGCGGCACAAACAAAAATTTCTGCTGCACAAACGTTTGACACCAATTTTGTTTGATTTGAACAAGGTGGGGGGGGGCCAACTTCACTCAGGTGTTCAGATCACCATCTGCCCATATATGGTCTCCAGGGCTTCCCCAGACACAAGCACTTTATTTAGTTAAATTAAATAAAGTTGTGCCCAGGCTGAGATTGGAACCTGGGAACCTCTGCAAGGCAGACAGGAGCTGTAACTAACTGAGCTATAAGCCCAGTGATGCTGAGCTTAGGATTTCTGGTAACTAAGAAGTGTTATCTGCCAGTGTTACACTGTGACACAGACTAATGCATTGATATATAGGGAGGGATCTTCTCAGAGGTTATTTATGTTAATTATTGAAACTATTATTATTATTATAAATTTTATTATTTTTATTATTATGGAGATGATTATTAATAATAGTAAAAATAATAATAATCATCTCAATAATAATAATAATCTCCATAATAATAATAATAGTCTCAATAATTACAATAATCTCTGAGAAGATCCCTCCCTATATACCAAAGCATTAAATCTGTCACATTGTAACAGTAGTCATAGTTCTTAGTTACCAAAATTCTACACAGAGGTTATAACTCAGTTGGTTGAGGCACTGTGTCATTATTGTAGATGGACACTGCAGATCCTGGGTTCTAATCCCAATGAGGTTCATTTTTTTTTTTTTTAAATTGAGATAATTTTTATTATTATAATATGGCTAAAATTTGGGGCGTGGCCCGGGAGTGATTGGGAGTGTGGCTTAGGGGGATTGCCGCGGCACGCTACGCATTCCGCCATTTTGTCGCTCTTTCCCTTTCACAAATGTTGGGAGGTATGGAGATGCACCATAGTGATGTCACAGTAATGTACCTGGGAGATGCACCATAGTGATGTCACAGTAATGTACCTTGGAGATGCACCATAGTGATGTCACAGTAATGTACCTTAGAGATGCACAATAGTGATGTCACAGTAATGTACCTGGGAGATGCACTATAGTGATGTCACAGTAATGTACCTTGGAGATGTACCATAGTGATGTCACAGTAATGTACCTTAGAGATGCACAATAGTGATGTCACAGTAATGTACCTGGGAGATGCACTATAGTGATGTCACAGTAATGTACCTGGGAGATGCACCATAGTGATGTCACAGTAATGTACCTTGGAAATGCAATATAGTGATGTCACAGTAATGTACCTGGTAGATGCACTATAGTGATGTCACAGTAACGTACCTGGGAGATGAACCAAAGTGATGTCACAGTAATGTACCTGGGAGATGCACCATAGTGATGTCACAGTAATGTACCTGGAAGATGCAGCATAGTGATGTCACAGTAATGTACCTGGAAGATGCAGCATAGTGATGTCACAGTACTGTACCTGGGAGATGCGCCATAGTGATGTCACAGTAATGTACCTAGAAGATGCACCATAGTGATGTCAAGGTAATGTACCTGGGAGATTTACCATAGTGATGTCACAGTAATGTACCTGGGAGATGCACCATAGTGATGTCACAGTAATGTACCTGGGAGATGCACCATAGTGATGTCACTGTAATGTACCTGGGAGATGCACCATAGTGATGTCAAAGTAATGTACCTGGGAGATGCACCATAGTGATGTCACAGTAATGTCCCTGAAGATGCACCATAGTGATGTCACAGTAATGTACCTGGGAGATGCACCATAGTGTTGTCACAGTAATGTACCTGGGATATGCACCATAGAGATGTCACAGTAATGTACCTGGGAGATGCACCATAGTGATGTCACAGTAATGTACTTTAGAGATGCACCATAGTGATGTCACAGTAATGTACCTGGGAGATGCACCATAGTGATGTCACAGTAATGTACCATGGAGATGCACCATAGTGATGTCACAGTAGTGTACTTTAGAGATGCACCATAGTGATGTCACAGTAATGTACCTGGGAGATGCACCATAGTGATGTCACAGTAATGTACCTGGGAGATGCACCATAGTGATGTCACAGTAATGTACCTGGGAGATGCACCATAGTGATGTCACAGTAATGTACCTGGGAGATGAACCATAGTGATGTCACAGTAATGTACCTGGCAGATGCACCATAGTGATGTCACAGTAATTTACCTGGGGGAAGCACCATAGTGATGTCAACGTAATGTACCTGGGAGATGCACCATAGTTATGTCACAGTAAAGTATCTGAGAGATCCACTATAGTGATGTCACAGTAATGTACCTGAGAGATGCACCATAGTGATGTCACAGTAATGTACCTGGAAGATGCACCATAGTGATGTCACAGTAATGTACCTGGGAGATGCACCATAGTGATGTCACAGTAATGTACCTGGGAGATGCACCATAGTGATGTCACAGTATTGTACCTGGGAGATGCACCATAGTGATGTCACAGTAATGTACCTGGGAGATGCACCATAGTGATGTCACAGTAATGTACCTGGGAGATGCATTAAAGTGATGTCACAGTAATGTACCTGGGAGATGCACTATGGTGATGTCACAGTAATGTACCTTGGAGATGCACCATAGTGATGTCACAGTAATGTACCTGGGAAATGCACCATAGTGATGTCACAGTAATTTACTTAGGAAATGCACCATAGAGATGTCACAGTAATGTACCTGGGAGAGGCACCATAGTGATGTCACAGTAATGTACCTGGGAGATGCACCATAGTGATGTCACAGTAATTTACCTAGGAAATGCACCATAGAGATGTCACAGTGATGTACCTGGGAGAGGCACCATAGTGATGTCACAGTAATGTACCATGGAGATGCACCATAGTGATGTCACAGTAATGTACCTGGGAAATGCACCATAGTGATGTCACAGTAATTTACTTAGGAAATGCGCCATAGAGATGTCACAGTAATGTACCTGGGAGAGGCACCATAGTGATGTCACAGTAATGTACCTGGGAGATGCACCATAGTGATGTCACAGTAATGTACCATGGAGATGCACCATAGGGATGTCACAGTATTGTACCTAGGAGATGCACTATAGTGATGTCACAGTAATTTACCTAGGAGATGCACCATAGTGATGTCACAGTATTGTACCTGGGATATGAAACATAGTGATGTTAGAGTAATGTACCTGGGAGACGCACCATATTGATATCACAGTAATGTACCTGGGAGAGGCACCATAGTGATGTCACAGTAATGTACCTGGGAGATGCACCATAGTGATGTCACAGTAATGTACCTGGGAGATGCACCATAGTGATGTCACAGTAATGTACCTGGGAGATGCACCATAGTGATGTCAAAGTAATGTACCTGGGAGAGGCACCATAGTGATGTCACAGTAATGTCCCTGAAGATGCACCATAGTGATGTCACAGTAATGTACCTGGGAGATGCACCATAGTTATGTCACAGTAATGTACCTGGGAGATGCACCATAGTGATGTCAAAGTAATGTACCTGGGAGATGCACCATAGTGATGTCACAGTAATGTCCCTGAAGATGCACCATAGTGATGTCACAGTAATGTACCTGGGAGATGCACCATAGTGATGTCACAGTAATGTACCTGAGAGATGCACCATAGTGATGTCAAAGTAATATACCTAGGAGATGCACTATAGTGATGTCACAGTAATGTACCTGGGAGATGCACCATAGTGATGTCACAGTACTGTACTTGGAAGATGCACCATAGTGATGTCACAGTAATGTTCCTAGGAGATGCACCATAGTGATGTCACAGTAATGTACCTGGGAGATGCACCATAGTGATGTCACAGTAATGTACCTGAGAGATGCACCATAGTGATGTCACAGTAATATACCTAGGAGATGCACTATAGTGATGTCACAGTAATGTACCTGGGAGATGCACCATAGTGATGTCACAGTACTGTACTTGGAAGATGCACCATAGTAATGTCACAGTAATGTACCTAGGAGATGCACCATAGTGATGTCACAGTAATGTACCTGGGAGATGCACCATAGTGATGTCACAGTAATGTACCTGGGAGATGCACCATAGTGATGTCACAGTAATTTACCTGGGGGAAGCACCATAGTGATGTCAACGTAATGTACCTGGGAGATGCACCATAGTTATGTCACAGTAATGTAGCTGAGAGATGCACAATAGTGATGTCACAGTAATGTACCTGAGAGATGCACCATAGTGATGTCACAGTAATGTACCTGAAAGAAGCACTATAGTAATGTCACAGTAATGTACCTGGGAGATGCACCATAGTGATGTCACAGTAATGTACCTGGGAGATGCACCATAGTGATGGCACAGTAATGTACCTGGGAGATGCACCATAGTGATGTCACAGTAATATACCTAGAAGATGCACCATAGTGATGTCAACGTAATGTACCTGCGAGATGCACCATAGTGATGTCACTGTAATGTACATGGGAGATACACCATAGTGATGTCACAGTAATGTACCTGGGAGATACACCATAGTGATGTCACAGTAATGTACCTGGGAGATGCACCATAGTGATGTCACAGTAATGTACCTGGGAGATGCACCATAGTGATGTCACAGTAATGTACCTGGGAGATGCACCATAGTGTTGTCACAGTAATGTACCTGGGAGATGCACCATAGTGTTGTCACAGTAATGTACCTGGGAGATGCATTAAAGTGATGTCACAGTAATGTACCTGGGAGATGCACCATAGAGATGTCACAGTAATGTACCTGGGAGAGGCACCATAGTGATGTCACAGTAATTTACCTAGGAGATGCACCATAGTGATGTCACAGTATTGTACCAGGGATATGAAACATAGTGATGTTAGAGTAATGTACCTGGGAGACGCACCATAGTGATGTCACAGTAATGTCCCTGAAGATGCACCATAGTGATGTCACAGTAATGTACCTGGGAGATGCACCATAGTGATGTCACAGTAATGTACTTTCGAGATGCACCATAGTGATGTCACAGGAATGTACCTGGGAGATGCACCATAGTGATGTCACAGTAGTGTACTTTAGAGATGCACGATAGTGATGTCACAGTAATGGACCAGGGAGATGCACCATAGTGATGTCACAGTTATGTACCTGGGAGATGCACCATAGTGATGTCAAAGTAATGTACCTGGGAGATGCACCATAGTGATGTCACAGTAATTTACCTGGGGGAAGCACCATAGTGATGTCAACGTAATGTACCTGGGAGATGCACCATAGTTATGTCACAGTAATGTAGCTGAGAGATGCACTATAGTGATGTCACAGTAATGTACCTGAGAGATGCACCATAGTGATGTCACAGTAATGTACCTGGAAGAAGCACCATAGTAATGTTACAGTAATGTACCTGGGAGATGCACCATAGTGATGTCACAGTAATGTACCTGGGAGATGCACCATAGTGATGTCACAGTATTGTACCTGGGAGATGCACCATAGTGATGTCACAGTAATGTACCTGGGAGATGCACCATAGTGATGTCACAGTAATGTACCTGGGAGATGCATTAAAGTGATGTCACAGTAATGTACCTGGGAGATGCACTATGGTGATGTCACAGTAATGTACCTTGGAGATGCACCATAGTGATGTCACAGTAATGTACCTGGGAAATGCACCATAGTGATGTCACAGTAATTTACTTAGGAAATGCACCATAGAGATGTCACAGTAATGTACCTGGGAGAGGCACCATAGTGATGTCACAGTAATGTACCTGGGAGATGCACCATAGTGATGTCACAGTAATTTACCTAGGAAATGCACCATAGAGATGTCACAGTGATGTACCTGGGAGAGGCACCATAGTGATGTCACAGTAATGTACCATGGAGATGCACCATAGTGATGTCACAGTAATGTACCTGGGAAATGCACCATAGTGATGTCACAGTAATTTACTTAGGAAATGCGCCATAGAGATGTCACAGTAATGTACCTGGGAGAGGCACCATAGTGATGTCACAGTAATGTACCTGGGAGATGCACCATAGTGATGTCACAGTAATGTACCATGGAGATGCACCATAGGGATGTCACAGTATTGTACCTAGGAGATGCACTATAGTGATGTCACAGTAATTTACCTAGGAGATGCACCATAGTGATGTCACAGTATTGTACCTGGGATATGAAACATAGTGATGTTAAAGTAATGTACCTGGGAGACGCACCATATTGATATCACAGTAATGTACCTGGGAGAGGCACCATAGTGATGTCACAGTAATGTACCTGGGAGATGCACCATAGTGATGTCACAGTAATGTACCTGGGAGATGCACCATAGTGATGTCACAGTAATGTACCTGGGAGATGCACCATAGTGATGTCAAAGTAATGTACCTGGGAGAGGCACCATAGTTATGTCACAGTAATGTACCTGGGAGATGCACCATAGTGATGTCAAAGTAATGTACCTGGGAGATGCACCATAGTGATGTCACAGTAATTTACCTAGGAAATGCACCATAGAGATGTCACAGTGATGTACCTGGGAGAGGCACCATAGTGATGTCACAGTAATGTACCATGGAGATGCACCATAGTGATGTCACAGTAATGTACCTGGGAAATGCACCATAGTGATGTCACAGTAATTTACTTAGGAAATGCGCCATAGAGATGTCACAGTAATGTACCTGGGAGAGGCACCATAGTGATGTCACAGTAATGTACCTGGGAGATGCACCATAGTGATGTCACAGTAATGTACCATGGAGATGCACCATAGGGATGTCACAGTATTGTACCTAGGAGATGCACTATAGTGATGTCACAGTAATTTACCTAGGAGATGCACCATAGTGATGTCACAGTATTGTACCTGGGATATGAAACATAGTGATGTTAGAGTAATGTACCTGGGAGACGCACCATATTGATATCACAGTAATGTACCTGGGAGAGGCACCATAGTGATGTCACAGTAATGTACCTGGGAGATGCACCATAGTGATGTCACAGTAATGTACCTGGGAGATGCACCATAGTGATGTCACAGTAATGTACCTGGGAGATGCACCATAGTGATGTCAAAGTAATGTACCTGGGAGAGGCACCATAGTTATGTCACAGTAATGTACCTGGGAGATGCACCATAGTGATGTCAAAGTAATGTACCTGGGAGATGCACCATAGTGATGTCACAGTAATGTCCCTGAAGATGCACCATAGTGATGTCACAGTAATGTACCTGGGAGATGCACCATAGTGATGTCACAGTAATGTACCTGAGAGATGCACCATAGTGATGTCAAAGTAATATACCTAGGAGATGCACTATAGTGATGTCACAGTAATGTACCTGGGAGATGCACCATAGTGATGTCACAGTACTGTACTTGAAAGATGCACCATAGTGATGTCACAGTAATGTACCTAGGAGATGCACCATAGTGATGTCACAGTAATGTACCTGGGAGATGCACCATAGTGATGTCACAGTAATGTACCTGAGAGATGCACCATAGTGATGTCACAGTAATATACCTAGGAGATGCACTATAGTGATGTCACAGTAATGTACCTGGGAGATGCACCATAGTGATGTCACAGTACTGTACTTGGAAGATGCACCATAGTAATGTCACAGTAATGTACCTAGGAGATGCACCATAGTGATGTCACAGTAATGTACCTGGGAGATGCACCATAGTGATGTCACAGTAATGTACCTGGGAGATGCACCATAGTGATGTCACAGTAATTTACCTGGGGGAAGCACCATAGTGATGTCAACGTAATGTACCTGGGAGATGCACCATAGTTATGTCACAGTAATGTAGCTGAGAGATGCACAATAGTGATGTCACAGTAATGTACCTGAGAGATGCACCATAGTGATGTCACAGTAATGTACCTGAAAGAAGCACTATAGTAATGTCACAGTAATGTACCTGGGAGATGCACCATAGTGATGTCACAGTAATGTACCTGGGAGATGCACCATAGTGATGGCACAGTAATGTACCTGGGAGATGCACCATAGTGATGTCACAGTAATGTACCTGGGAGATGCACCATAGTGATGTCACAGTAATATACCTAGAAGATGCACCATAGTGATGTCAACGTAATGTACCTGCGAGATGCACCATAGTGATGTCACTGTAATGTACATGGGAGATACACCATAGTGATGTCACAGTAATGTACCTGGGAGATACACCATAGTGATGTCACAGTAATGTACCTGGGAGATGCACCATAGTGATGTCACAGTAATGTACCTGGGAGATGCACCATAGTGATGTCACAGTAATGTACCTGGGAGATGCACCATAGTGTTGTCACAGTAATGTACCTGGGAGATGCACCATAGTGTTGTCACAGTAATGTACCTGGGAGATGCATTAAAGTGATGTCACAGTAATGTACCTGGGAGATGCACCATAGAGATGTCACAGTAATGTACCTGGGAGAGGCACCATAGTGATGTCACAGTAATTTACCTAGGAGATGCACCATAGTGATGTCACAGTATTGTACCAGGGATATGAAACATAGTGATGTTAGAGTAATGTACCTGGGAGACGCACCATAGTGATGTCACAGTAATGTCCCTGAAGATGCACCATAGTGATGTCACAGTAATGTACCTGGGAGATGCACCATAGTGATGTTACAGTAATGTACCTGGGAAATGCACCATAGTGATGTCACAGTAATGTACTTTCGAGATGCACCATAGTGATGTCACAGGAATGTACCTGGGAGATGCACCATAGTGATGTCACAGTAGTGTACTTTAGAGATGCACGATAGTGATGTCACAGTAATGGACCAGGGAGATGCACCATAGTGATGTCACAGTTATGTACCTGGGAGATGCACCATAGTGATGTCAAAGTAATGTACCTGGGAGATGCACCATAGTGATGTCACAGTAATTTACCTGGGGGAAGCACCATAGTGATGTCAACGTAATGTACCTGGGAGATGCACCATAGTTATGTCACAGTAATGTAGCTGAGAGATGCACTATAGTGATGTCACAGTAATGTACCTGAGAGATGCACCATAGTGATGTCACAGTAATGTACCTGGAAGAAGCACCATAGTAATGTTACAGTAATGTACCTGGGAGATGCACCATAGTGATGTCACAGTAATGTACCTGGGAGATGCACCATAGTGATGTCACAGTAATGTACCTGGGAGATGCACCATAGTGATGTCACAGTAATGTACCTGGGAGATGCACCATAGTGATGTCACAGTAATATACCTAGAAGATGCACCATAGTGATGTCACAGTAATGTACCTGCGAGATGCACCATAGTGATGTCACGGTAATGTACATGGGAGATACACCATAGTGATGTCACGGTAATGTACATGGGAGATACACCATAGTGATGTCACAGTAATGTACCTGGGAGATACATCATAGTGATGTCACATTAATGTACCTGGGAGATGCACCATAGTGAAGTCACAGTAATGTACCTGGGAGATGCACCATAGTTATGTCACAGTAATGTACCTGGAAGATGCATTAAAGTGATGTCACAGTAATGTACCTGGGAGATGCACTATAGTGATGTCACAGTAATGTACCTTGGAGATGCACCATAGTGTTGTCACAGTAATGTACCTGGGAGATGCACCATAGTTATGTCACAGTAATGTACCTGGGAGATGCATTAAAGTGATGTCACAGTAATGTACCTGGGAGATGCACTATAGTGATGTCACAGTAATGTACCTTGGAGATGCACCATAGTGATGTCACAGTAATGTACCTGGGATATGCACCATAGAGATGTCACAGTAATGTACCTGGGAGAGGCACCATAGTGATGTCACAGTAATGTACCTAGAAGATGCACTATAGTGATGTCACAGTAATGTACCTGGGAGATGCACCATAGTGAAGTCACAGTAATGTACCTGGGAGATGCACCATAGTTATGTCACAGTAATGTACCTGGGAGATGCATTAAAGTGATGTCACAGTAATGTACCTGGGAGATGCACTATAGTGATGTCACAGTAATGTACCTTGGAGATGCACCATAGTGTTGTCACAGTAATGTACCTGGGAGATGCACCATAGTTATGTCACAGTAATGTACCTGGGAGATGCATTAAAGTGATGTCACAGTAATGTACCTGGGAGATGCACTATAGTGATGTCACAGTAATGTACCTTGGAGATGCACCATAGTGATGTCACAGTAATGTACCTGGGATATGCACCATAGAGATGTCACAGTAATGTACCTGGGAGAGGCACCATAGTGATGTCACAGTAATGTACCTAGGAGATGCACTATAGTGATGTCACAGTAATTTACCTAGGAGATGCACCATAGTGATGTCACAGTAGTGTACCTGGGATATGAAACATAGTGATGTTAGAGTAATGTACCTGGGAGACGCACCATAGTGATATCACAGTAATGTACCTGGGAGATGCACCATAGTGATGTCACAGTAATGTACCTGGGAGAGGCACCATAGTTATGTCACAGTAATGTACCTGGGAGATGCACCATAGTGATGTCAAAGTAATGTACCTGGGAGATGCACCATAGTGATGTCACAGTAATGTCCCTGAAGATGCACCATAGTGATGTCACAGTAATGTACCTGGGAGATGCACCATAGTGATTTCACAGTAATGTACCTAGGAAATACACTATAGTGATGTCACAGTAATTTACCTAGGAGATGCACCATAGTGATGTCACAGTAATGAACCTGGGATATGAACCATAGTGATGTCACAGTAATGTACCTGGGAGACGCACCATAGTGATATCACAGTAATTTACCTGGGAGATGCACCATAGTGATGTCACAGTAATGTCCCTGAAGATGCACCATAGTGATGTCACAGTAATGTACCTGGGAGATGCACCATAGTAATGTTACAGTAATGTACCTGGGAGATGCACCATAGTGATGTCACAGTAATGTACTTTAGAGATGCACCATAGTGATGTCACAGTAATGTACCTGGGAGATGCACCATAGTGATGTCACAGTAGTGTACTTTAGAGATGCACCATAGTGATGTCACAGTAATGTACCTGGGAGATGCACCATAGTGATGTCAATGTAATGTACCTGGGAGATGCACCATAGTGATGTCACAGTAATGTACCTGGGAGATGCACCATAGTGATGTCACAGTAATTTACCTGGGGGAAGCACCATAGTGATGTCAACGTAATGTACCTGGGAGATGCACCATAGTTATGTCACAGTAAAGTAGCTGAGAGATGCACCATAGTGATGTCACAGTAATGTACCTGGAAGAAGCACCATAGTGATGTCACAGTAATGTACCTGGGAGATGCACCATAGTGATGTCACAGTAATGTACCTGGGAGATGCACCATAGTGATGTCACAGTATTGTACCTGGGAGATGCACCATAGTGATGTCACAGTAATGTACCTGGGAGATGCACCATAGTTATGTCATAGTAATGTACCTGGGAGATGCACCATAGTGATGTCACAGTGATGTACCTGGGAGATGCACTATAGTGATGTCACAGTAATGTACCTGGGAGATGCACCATAGTGATGTCACAGTAATGTACCATGGAGATGCACTATAGTGATGTCACAGTAATGTGCCTGGGAGATGCACCATAGTGATGTCACAGTAATGTACCTGGGAGATGCATTAAAGTGATGTCACAGTGATGTACCTGGGAGATGCACTATGGTGATGTCACAGTAATGTACCTTGGAGATGCACCATAGTGATGTCACAGTAATGTACCTGGGAAATGCACCATAGTGATGTCACAGTAATTTACCTAGGAAATGCACCATAGAGATGTCACAGTAATGTACCTGGGAGAGGCACCATAGTTATGTCACAGTAATGTACCTGGGAGATGCACCATAGTGATGTCAAAGTAATGTACCTGGGAGATGCACCATAGTGATGTCACAGTAATGTCCCTGAAGATGCACCATAGTGATGTCACAGTAATGTACCTGGGAGATGCACCATAGTGATGTCACAGTAATGTACCTGGGAGACGCACCATAGTGATATCACAGTAATTTACCTGGGAGATGCAACATAGTGATGTCACAGTAATGTCCCTGAAGATGCACCATAGTGATGTCACAGTAATGTACCTGGGAGATGCACCATAGTAATGTTACAGTAATGTACCTGAGAGATGCACCATAGTGATGTCACAGTAATGTACCTGGGAGATGCACCATAGTGATGTCAACGTAATGTACCTGGGAGATGCACCATAGTGATGTCACAGTAATGTACCTGGGAGATGCACCATAGTGATGTCACAGTAATTTACCTGGGGGAAGCACCATAGTGATGTCAACGTAATGTACCTGGGAGATGCACCATAGTGATGTCACAGTACTGTACTTGGAAGATGCACCATAGTGATGTCACAGTAATGTACCTAGGAGATGCACCACAGTGATGTCACAGTAATATACCTAGGAGATGCACTATAGTGATGTCACAGTAATGTACCTGGGAGATGCACCATAGTGATGTCACAGTACTGTACTTGGAAGATGCACCATAGTGATGTCACAGTAATGTACCTGGGAGATGCACCATAGTGATGTCACAGTAATGTAGCTGAGAGATGCACAATAGTGATGTCACAGTAATGTACCTGAGAGATGCACCATAGTGATGTCACAGTAATGTACCTGGAAGAAGCACCATAGTAATTTCACAGTAATGTACCTGGGAGATGCACCATAATGATGTCACAGTAATGTACCTGGGAGATGCACCATAGTGATGTCACAGTAATGTACCTGGGAGATGCACCATAGTGATGTCACAGTAATATACCTAGAAGATGCACCATAGTGATGTCAACGTAATGTACCTGCGAGATGCACCATAGTGATGTCACGGTAATGTACATGGGAGATACACCATAGTGATGTCACAGTAATGTACCTGGGAGATACACCATAGTGATGTCACAGTAATGTACCTGGGAGATGCACCATAGTGATGTCACAGTAATGTACCTGGGAGATACACCATAGTGATGTCACAGTACTGTACCTGGGAGATGTACCTTAGTGATGTCACAGTAATGTACGTGGGAGATGCACCATAGTAATGTTACAGTAATGTACCTGGGAGATGCACCATAGTGATGTCACAGTAATGTACCTGGGAGATGCACCATAGTGATGTCAACGTAATGTACCTGGGAGATGCACCATAGTGATGTCACAGTAATGTACCTGGGAGATGCACCATAGTGATGTCACAGTAATTTACCTGGGGGAAGCACCATAGTGATGTCAACGTAATGTACCTGGGAGATGCACCATAGTGATGTCACAGTACTGTACTTGGAAGATGCACCATAGTGATGTCACAGTAATGTACCTAGGAGATGCACCACAGTGATGTCACAGTAATATACCTAGGAGATGCACTATAGTGATGTCACAGTAATGTACCTGGGAGATGCACCATAGTGATGTCACAGTACTGTACTTGGAAGATGCACCATAGTGATGTCACAGTAATGTACCTGGGAGATGCACCATAGTGATGTCACAGTAATGTAGCTGAGAGATGCACAATAGTGATGTCACAGTAATGTACCTGAGAGATGCACCATAGTGATGTCACAGTAATGTACCTGGAAGAAGCACCATAGTAATGTCACAGTAATGTACCTGGGAGATGCACCATAATGATGTCACAGTAATGTACCTGGGAGATGCACCATAGTGATGTCACAGTAATGTACCTGGGAGATGCACCATAGTGATGTCACAGTAATATACCTAGAAGATGCACCATAGTGATGTCAACGTAATGTACCTGCGAGATGCACCATAGTGATGTCACGGTAAGTACATGGGAGATACACCATAGTGATGTCACAGTAATGTACCTGGGAGATACACCATAGTGATGTCACAGTAATGTACCTGGGAGATGCACCATAGTGATGTCACAGTAATGTACCTGGGAGATACACCATAGTGATGTCACAGTACTGTACCTGGGAGATGTACCTTAGTGATGTCACAGTAATGTACGTGGGAGATGCACCATAGTTATGTCATAGTAATGTACCTGGGAGATGCACCATAGTGATGTCACAGTAATGTACCTGGGAGATGCACCATAGTGATGTCACAGTAATGTACGTGGGAGATGCACCATAGTTATGTCATAGTAATGTACCTGGGAGATGCACCATAGTGATGTCACAGTAATGTACCTTGGAGATGCACCATAGTGATGTCACAGTAATGTACCTGGGATATGCACCATAGAGATGTCACAGTAATGTACCTGGGAGAGGCACCATAGTGATGTCACAGTAATGTACCTAGGAGATGCACTATAGTGATGTCACAGTAATTTACCTAGGAGATGCACCATAGTGATGTCACAGTATTGTACCAGGGATATGAAACATAGTGATGTTAGAGTAATGTACCTGGGAGACGCACCATATTGATATCACAGTAATGTACCTGGGAGATGCACCATAGTGAAGTCACAGTAATGTACCTGGGAGATGCACCATAGTGATGTCACAGTAATGTACCTGGGAGAGACACCATAGTTATGTCACAGTAATGTACCTGGGAGATGCACCATAGTGATGTCACAGTAATGTACCTGGGAGATGCACCATAGTGATGTCACAGTAATTTACCTGGGGGAAGCACCATAGTGATGTCAACGTAATGTACCTTCGGAGATGCACCATAGTGATGTCACAGTACTGTACTTGGAAGATGCACCATAGTGATGTCACAGTAATGTACCTAGAAGATGCACCACAGTGATGTCACAGTAATATACCTAGGAGATGCACTATAGTGATGTCACAGTAATGTACCTGGGAGATGCACCATAGTGATGTCACAGTACTGTACTTGGAAGATGCACCATAGTGATGTCACAGTAATGTACCTGGGAGATGCACCATAGTGATGTCACAGTAATGTAGCTGAGAGATGCACAATAGTGATGTCACAGTAATGTACCTGAGAGATGCACCATAGTGATGTCACAGTAATGTACCTGGAAGAAGCACCATAGTAAGTAATGTCACAGTAATGTACCTGGGAGATGCACCATAATGATGTCACAGTAATGTACCTGGGAGATGCACCATAGTGATGTCACAGTAATGTACCTGGGAGATGCACCATAGTGATGTCACAGTAATATACCTAGAAGATGCACCATAGTGATGTCAACGTAATGTACCTGCGAGATGCACCATAGTGATGTCACAGTAATGTACATGGGAGATACACCATAGTGATGTCACAGTAATGTACCTGGGAGATACACCATAGTGATGTCACAGTAATGTACCTGGGAGATGCACCATAGTGATGTCACAGTAATGTACCTGGGAGATACACCATAGTGATGTCACAGTACTGTACCTGGGAGATGTACCTTAGTGATGTCACAGTAATGTACCTGGGAGATGCACCATAGTTATGTCATAGTAATGTACCTGGGAGATGCACCATAGTGATGTCACAGTAATGTACCTGGGAGATGCACCATAGTGATGTCACAGTAATGTACGTGGGAGATGCACCATAGTTATGTCATAGTAATGTACCTGGGAGATGCACCATAGTGATGTCACAGTAATGTACCTTGGAGATGCACCATAGTGATGTCACAGTAATGTACCTGGGATATGCACCATAGAGATGTCACAGTAATGTACCTGGGAGAGGCACCATAGTGATGTCACAGTAATGTACCTAGGACATGCACTATAGTGATGTCACAGTAATTTACCTAGGAGATGCACCATAGTGATGTCACAGTAATGTACCTGGGAGATGCACCATATTGATATCACAGTAATGTACCTGGGAGATGCACCATAGTGATAATGTACCTGGGAGAGGCACCATAGTTATGTCACAGTAATGTACCTGGGAGATGCACCATAGTGATGTCAAAGTAATGTACCTGGGAGATGCACTATAGTGATGTCACAGTAATGTACCTGGGAGATGCACCATAGTGATGTCACAGTAAAGTCCCTGAAGATGCACCATAGTGATGTCACAGTAATGTACCTGGGAGATGCACCATAGTGATGACGTCACAGTAATGTACCTGGGATATGCACCATAGTGATTTCACAGTAATGTACCTAGGAAATACACTATAGTGATGTCACAGTAATTTACCTAGGAGATGCACCATAGTGATGTCACAGTAATGTACCTGGGATATGAACCATAGTGATGTCACAGTAATGTACCTGGGAGACGCACCATAGTGATATCACAGTAATTTACCTGGGAGATGCACCATAGTGATGTCACAGTAATGTCCCTGAAGATGCACCATAGTGATGTCACAGTAATGTACCTGGGAGATGCACCATAGTGATGTTACAGTAATGTACCTGGGAGATGCACCATAGTGATGTCACAGTAATGTACTTTAGAGATGCACCATAGTGATGTCACAGTAATGTACCTGGGAGATGCACCATAGTGATGTCACAGTAGTGTACTTTAGAGATGCACGATAGTGATGTCACAGTAATGTACCTGGGAGATGCACCATAGTGATGTCACAGTAATGTACCTGGGATATGAACAATAGTGATGTCACAGTAATGTACCTGGGAGACGCCCCATAGTGATATCACAGTAATTTACCTGGGAGATGCACCATAGTGATGTCACAGTAATGTCCCTGAAGATGCACCATAGTGATGTCACAGTAATGTACCTGGGAGATGCACCATAGTGATATTACAGTAATGTACCTGGGAGATGCACCATAGTGATGTCACAGTAATGTACTTTAGAGATGCACCATAGTGATGTCACAGTAATGTACCTGGGAGATGCACCATAGTGATGTCACAGGAGTGTACTTTAGAGATGCACGATAGTGATGTCACAGTAATGTACCTGGGAGATGCACCATAGTGATGTCACAGTAATGTACCTGTGAGATGCACCATAGTGATGTAACAGTAATGTACCTGGGAGATGCACCATAGTGATGTCAACGTAATGTACCTGGGAGATGCTCCATAGTTATGTCACAGTAAAGTAGCTGAGAGATGCACTATAGTGATGTCACAGTAATGTACCTGTGAGATGCACCATAGTGATGTCACAGTAATGTACCTGGAAGAAGCACCATAGTGATGTCACAGTAATGTACCTGGGATATGCACCATAGTGATGTCACAGTAATGTACCTGGGAGATGCACCATAGTGATGTCACAGTATTGTACCTGGGAGATGCACCATAGTGATGTCACAGTAATGTACCTGGGAGATGCACCATAGAGATGTCACAGTAATGTACCTGGGAGATGCACCATAGTGATGTCACAGTAATGTACCTGGGAGATGCACCATAGTGTTGTCACAGTAATGTACCTGGGAGATGCACCATAGTTATGTCATAGTAATGTACCTGGGAGATGCACCATAGTTATGTCACAGTAATGTACCTGGGAGATGCACCATAGTGATGTCACAGTAATGTACCTGGGAGATGCACCATAGTGATGTCACAGTAATGTACCTGGGAGATGCATTAAAGTGATGTCACAGTAATGTACCTGGGAGATGCACTATGGTGATGTCACAGTAATGTACCGTGGAGATGCACCATAGTGATGTCACAGTAATGTATCTGGGAGATGCACCATAGTGATGTCACAGTAATGTACCTGGGAGATGCACCATAGTGATGTCAACGTAATGTACCTGGGAGATGCACCATAGTGATGTCACAGTAATATACCTAGGAGATGCACTATAGTGATGTCACAGTAATGTACCTGGGAGATGCACCATAGTGATGTCACAGTACTGTACTTGGAAGATGCACCATAGTGATGTCACAGTAATGTACCTGGGAGATGCACCATAGTGATGTCACAGTAATGTAGCTGAGAGATGCACAATAGTGATGTCACAGTAATGTACCTGAGAGATGCACCATAGTGATGTCACAGTAATGTACCTGGAAGAAGCACCATAGTAATGTCACAGTAATGTACCTGGGAGATGCACCATAATGATGTCACAGTAATGTACCTGGGAGATGCACCATAGTGATGTCACAGTAATATACCTAGAAGATGCACCATAGTGATGTCAACGTAATGTACCTGCGAGATGCACCATAGTGATGTCACAGTAATGTACATGGGAGATACACCATAGTGATGTCACAGTAATGTACCTGGGAGATACACCATAGTGATGTCACAGTAATGTACCTGGGAGATGCACCATAGTGATGTCACAGTAATGTACCTGGGAGATACACCATAGTGATGTCACAGTACTGTACCTGGGAGATGTACCTTAGTGATGTCACAGTAATGTACGTGGGAGATGCACCATAGTGATGTCATAGTAATGTACCTGGGAGATGCACCATAGTGATGTCACAGTAATGTACCTGGGAGATGCACCATAGTGATGTCACAGTAATGTACCTGGGAGATGCACCATAGTTATGTCATAGTAATGTACCTGGGAGATGCACCATAGTGATGTCACAGTAATGTACCTTGGAGATGCACCATAGTGATGTCACAGTAATGTACCTGGGATATGCACCATAGAGATGTCACAGTAATGTACCTGGGAGAGGCACCATAGTGATGTCACAGTAATGTACCTAGGAGATGCACTATAGTGATGTCACAGTAATTTACCTAGGAGATGCACCATAGTGATGTCACAGTATTGTACCAGGGATATGAAACATAGTGATGTTAGAGTAATGTACCTGGGAGACGCACCATATTGATATCACAGTAATGTACCTGGGAGATGCACCATAGTGAAGTCACAGTAATGTACCTGGGAGATGCACCATAGTGATGTCACAGTAATGTACCTGGGAGAGACACCATAGTTATGTCACAGTAATGTACCTGGGAGATGCACCATAGTGATGTCAAAGTAATGTACCTGGGAGATGCACTATAGTGATGTCACAGTAATGTACCTGGGAGATGCACCATAGTGATGTCACAGTACTGTACTTGGAAGATGCACCATAGTGATGTCACAGTAATGTACCTAGGAGATGCACCACAGTGATGTCACAGTAATATACCTAGGAGATGCACTATAGTGATGTCACAGTAATGTACCTGGGAGATGCACCATAGTGATGTCACAGTACTGTACTTGGAAGATGCACCATAGTGATGTCACAGTAATGTACCTGGGAGATGCACCATAGTGATGTCACAGTAATGTAGCTGAGAGATGCACAATAGTGATGTCACAGTAATGTACCTGAGAGATGCACCATAGTGATGTCACAGTAATGTACCTGGAAGAAGCACCATAGTAATGTCACAGTAATGTACCTGGGAGATGCACCATAATGATGTCACAGTAATGTACCTGGGAGATGCACCATAGTGATGTCACAGTAATGTACCTGGGAGATGCACCATAGTGATGTCACAGTAATATACCTAGAAGATGCACCATAGTGATGTCAACGTAACGTACCTGCGAGATGCACCATAGTGGTGTCACAGTAATGTACATGGGAGATACACCATAGTGATATCACAGTAATGTACCTGGGAGATACACCATAGTGATGTCACAGTAATGTACCTGGGAGATGCACCATAGTGATGTCACAGTAATGTACCTGGGAGATACACCATAGTGATGTCACAGTACTGTACCTGGGAGATGTACCTTAGTGATGTCACAGTAATGTACGTGGGAGATGCACCATAGTTATGTCATAGTAATGTACCTGGGAGATGCACCATAGTGATGTCACAGTAATGTACCTGGGAGATGCACCATAGTGATGTCACAGTAATGTACGTGGGAGATGCACCATAGTTATGTCATAGTAATGTACCTGGGAGATGCACCATAGTGATGTCACAGTAATGTACCTTGGAGATGCACCATAGTGATGTCACAGTAATGTACCTGGGATATGCACCATAGAGATGTCACAGTAATGTACCTGGGAGAGGCACCATAGTGATGTCACAGTAATGTACCTAGGAGATGCACTATAGTGATGTCACAGTAATTTACCTAGGAGATGCACCATAGTGATGTCACAGTATTGTACCAGGGATATGAAACATAGTGATGTTAGAGTAATGTACCTGGGAGACGCACCATATTGATATCACAGTAATGTACCTGGGAGATGCACCATAGTGAAGTCACAGTAATGTACCTGGGAGATGCACCATAGTGATGTCACAGTAATGTACCTGGGAGAGGCACCATAGTTATGTCACAGTAATGTACCTGGGAGATGCACCATAGTGATGTCAAAGTAATGTACCTGGGAGATGCACTATAGTGATGTCACAGTAATGTACCTGGGAGATGCACCATAGTGATGTCACAGTAATGTCCCTGAAGATGCACCATAGTGATGTCACAGTAATGTACCTGGGAGATGCACCATAGTGATGACGTCACAGTAATGTACCTGGGATATGCACCATAGAGATGTCACAGTAATGTACCTGGGATATGCACCATAGTGATTTCACAGTAATGTACCTAGGAAATACACTATAGTGATGTCACAGTAATTTACCTAGGAGATGCACCATAGTGATGTCACAGTAATGTACCTGGGATATGAACCATAGTGATGTCACAGTAATGTACCTGGGAGACGCACCATAGTGATATCACAGTAATTTACCTGGGAGATGCACCATAGTGATGTCACAGTAATGTCCCTGAAGATGCACCATAGTGATGTCACAGTAATGTACCTGGGAGATGCACCATAGTGATGTTACAGTAATGTACCTGGGAGATGCACCATAGTGATGTCACAGTAATGTCCTTTAGAGATGCACCATAGTGATGTCACAGTAATGTACCTGGGAGATGCACGATAGTGATGTCACAGTAATGTACCTGGGAGATGCACCATAGTGATGTCACAGTAATGTACCTGGGATATGAACCATAGTGATGTCACAGTAATGTACCTGGGAGACGCCCCATAGTGATATCACAGTAATTTACCTGGGAGATGCACCATAGTGATGTCACAGTAATGTCCCTGAAGATGCACCATAGTGATGTCACAGTAATGTACCTGGGAGATGCACCATAGTGATGTCACAGTAATGTCCCTGAAGATGCACCATAGTGATGTCACAGTAATGTACCTGGGAGATGCACCATAGTGATATTACAGTAATGTACCTGGGAGATGCACCATAGTGATGTCACAGTAATGTACTTTAGAGATGCACCATAGTGATGTCAAGTAATGTACCTGGGAGATGCACCATAGTGATGTCACAGTAGTGTACTTTAGAGATGCACGATAGTGATGTCACAGTAATGTACCTGGGAGATCCACCATAGTGATGTCACAGTAATGTACCTGTGAGATGCACCATAGTGATGTAACAGTAATGTACCTGGGAGATGCACCATAGTGATGTCACAGTAATGTACCTGGAAGAAGCACCATAGTGATGTCACAGTAATGTACCTGGGAGATGCACCATAGTGATGTCACAGTAATGTACCTGGGAGATGCACCATAGTGATGTCACAGTATTGTACCTGGGAGATGCACCATAGTGATGTCACAGTAATGTACCTGGGAGATGCACCATAGAGATGTCACAGTAATGTACCTGGGAGATGCACCATAGTGATGTCACAGTAATGTACCTGGGAGATGCACCATAGTGTTGTCACAGTAATGTACCTGGGAGATGCACCATAGTTATGTCATAGTAATGTACCTGGGAGATGCACCATAGTGATGTCACAGTAATGTACCTGGGAGATGCACCATAGTGATGTCACAGTAATGTACCTGGGAGATGCACCATAGTGATGTCACAGTAATGTACCTGGGAGATGCATTAAAGTGATGTCACAGTAATGTACCTGGGAGATGCACTATGGTGATGTCACAGTAATGTACCTTGGAGATGCACCATAGTGATGTCACAGTAATGTATCTGGGAGATGCACCATAGTGATGTCACAGTAATGTACCTGGGAGATGCACCATAGTGATGTCACAGTAACGTACCTGGGAGATGCACCATAGTGATGTCACAGTAATGTACCTGGGAGATGCATTAAAGTGATGTCACAGTAATGTACCTGGGAGATGCACTATGGTGATGTCACAGTAATGTACCTGGGATATGCACCATAGAGATGTCACAGTAATGTACCTGGGAGATGCAATATAGTGATGTCACAGTAATGTACCTAGGAGATGCACTATAGTGATGTCACAGTAATTTACCTAGGAGATGCACCATAGTGATGTCACAGTATTGTACCTGGGATATGAAACATAGTGATGTTAGAGTAATGTACCTGGGAGATGCACCATATTGATATCACAGTAATGTACCTGGGAGATGCACCATAGTGATGTCACAGTAATGTACCTGGGAGATGCACCATAGTGATGTCACAGTAATGTACCTGGGAGATGCACCATATTGATATCACAGTAATGTACCTGGGAGATGCACCATAGTGATGTCACAGTAATGTACCTGGGAGATGCACCATAGTGATGTCACAGTAATGTACCTGGGAGATGCACCATAGTGATGTCAAAGTAATGTCCCTGGGAGATGCACCATAGTGATGTCACAGTAATGTCCCTGAAGATGCACCATAGTGATGTCACAGTAATATACCTGGGAGATGCACCATAGTGATGTCACAGTAATGTACCTGGGATATGCACCATAGAGATGTGACAGTAATGTACCTGGGAGATGCACCATAGTGATTTCACAGTAATGTACCTAGGAAATACACTATAGTGATGTCACAGTAATTTACCTAGGAGATGCACCATAGTGATGTCACAGTAATGTACCTGGGAGACGCACCATAGTGATATCACTGTAATTTACCTGGGAGATGCACCATAGTGATGTCACAGTAATGTCACTGAAGATGCACCATAGTGATGTCACAGCAATGTACCTGGGAGATGCACCATAGTGATGTCACAGTAATGTACCTGGGAGATGCACCATAGTGATGTCACAGTACTGTACCTGGTATATGCACCAAAGTGATGTCACAGTAATGTACCTTGGAAATGCACAATAGTAATGTCACAGTAATGTACCTGGGAGATGCACCCTAGTGATGTCACAGTAATGTACATGGGAGATGCACCATAGTGATGTCACAGTAATGTACATGGTAGATGCACCATAGTAATGTCACAGTAATGTACCTGGGAGATGCACCCTAGTGATGTCACAGTAATGTACATGGTAGATGCACCATAGAGATGTCACAGTAATGTACCTTGGAAATGCACCATAGTAATGTCACAGTAATGTACCTGGGAGATGCACCCTAGTGATGTCACAGTAATGTACATGGGAGATGCACCATAGTGATGTCACAGTAATGTACCTGGGAGATGCACCCTAGTGATGTCACAGTAATGTACCTGGGAGATGCACCATAGTGATGTCACAGTAATGTACCTGGGAGATGCACCATAGTGATGTCACAGTAATGTACTTTAGAGATGCACCATAGTGATGTCACAGTAATATAACTGGGAGATGCACCATAGTGATGTCACAGTAATGTACCTGGGAGATTCACTATAGTGATGTCACAGTAATGTACCTGGGAGATGCACCATAGTGATGTCACAGTAATGTACCTGGGAGATGCACCATAGTGATGTTACAGTAATGTACCTGGGAGATGCACTATAGTGATGTCACAGTAATGTACCTGGGAGATGCACCATAGTGATGTCACAGTAATGTACCTTGGAGATGCACCATAGTTATGTTACAGTAATGTACCTTGGAAATGCACTATAGTGATGTCACAGTAATGTACCTGGGAGATGCACCATAGTGATGTCACAGTAATGTACCTGGGAGATGCACCATAGTGATGTCACAGTAATGTACCTGGGAGATGCACCATAGTGATGTCACAGTAATGTACCTGGGAGATGCACCATAGTGATGTCACAGTAATGTACCTGGGAGATGCACCCTAGTGATGTCACAGTAATGTACCTGGGAGATGCACCATAGTGATGTCACAGTACTGTACCTGGTATATGCACCAAAGTGATGTCACAGTAATGTACCTGGTAGATGCACCATAGAGATGTCACAGTAATGTACCTTGGAAATGCACCATAGTAATGTCACAGTAATGTACCTGGGAGATGCACCCTAGTGATGTCACAGTAATGTACATGGTAGATGCACCATAGTGATGTCACAGTAATGTACCTGGGAGATGCACCCTAGTGATGTCACAGTAATGTACCTGGGAGATGCACCATAGTGATGTCACAGTAATGTACCTGGGAGATGCACCATAGTGATGTCACAGTAATGTACTTTAGAGATGCACCATAGTGATGTCACAGTAATATAACTGGGAGATGCACCATGGAATGTCACAGTAATGTACCTTAGAGATGCACCATAGTGATGTCACAGTAATGTACCTGAAAGATGCACCATAGTGATGTTACAGTGATGTACCTGGGAGATGCACTATAGTGATGTCACAGTAATGTACCTGGGAGATGCACCATAGTGATGTCACAGTAATGTACCTGGGAGATGCACCATAGTGATGTTACAGTAATGTACCTGGAAAATGCACCATAGAGATGTCACAGTAATGTACCTGGGAGATGCACCATAGTGATGTCACAGTAATGTACCTGGGAGATGCACCATAGTGATGTCACAGTAATGTACCTGGGAGATGCACCATAGTAATGTCATAGTAATGTACCTGGGAGATGCACCCTAGTCATGTCACAGTAATGTACCTGGGAGATACACCATAGTGATGTCACAGTAATGTACCTGGGAGATGCACTATAGTGATGTCACAGTAATGTACTTTAGAGATGCACCATAGTGATGTCACAGTACTGTACCTGGTATATGCACCAAAGTGATGTCACAGTAATGTACCTGGTAGATGCACCATAGAGATGTCCCAGTAATGTACCTTGGAAATGCACTATAGTGATGTCACAGTAATTTACCTAGGAGATGCACCATAGTGATGTCACAGTAATGTACCTGGGAGACGCACCATAGTGATATCACTGTAATTTACCTGGGAGATGCACCATAGTGATGTCACAGTAATGTCCCTGAAGATGCACCATAGTGATGTCACAGCAATGTACCTGGGAGATGCACCATAGTGATGTCACAGTAATGTACCTGGGAGATGCACCATAGTGATGTCACAGTACTGTACCTGGTATATGCACCAAAGTGATGTCACAGTAATGTACCTTGGAAATGCACAATAGTAATGTCACAGTAATGTACCTGGGAGATGCACCCTAGTGATGTCACAGTAATGTACATGGGAGATGCACCATAGTGATGTCACAGTAATGTACATGGTAGATGCACCATAGTAATGTCACAGTAATGTACCTGGGAGATGCACCCTAGTGATGTCACAGTAATGTACATGGTAGATGCACCATAGAGATGTCACAGTAATGTACCTTGGAAATGCACCATAGTAATGTCACAGTAATGTACCTGGGAGATGCACCCTAGTGATGTCACAGTAATGTACATGGGAGATGCACCATAGTGATGTCACAGTAATGTACCTGGGAGATGCACCCTAGTGATGTCACAGTAATGTACCTGGGAGATGCACCATAGTGATGTCACAGTAATGTACCTGGGAGATGCACCATAGTGATGTCACAGTAATGTACTTTAGAGATGCACCATAGTGATGTCACAGTAATATAACTGGGAGATGCACCATAGTGATGTCACAGTAATGTACCTGGGAGATTCACTATAGTGATGTCACAGTAATGTACCTGGGAGATGCACCATAGTGATGTCACAGTAATGTACCTGGGAGATGCACCATAGTGATGTTACAGTAATGTACCTGGGAGATGCACTATAGTGATGTCACAGTAATGTACCTGGGAGATGCACCATAGTGATGTCACAGTAATGTACCTTGGAGATGCACCATAGTGATGTTACAGTAATGTACCTTGGAAATGCACTATAGTGATGTCACAGTAATGTACCTGGGAGATGCACCATAGTGATGTCACAGTAATGTACCTGGGAGATGCACCATAGTGATGTCACAGTAATGTACCTGGGAGATGCACCATAGTGATGTCACAGTAATGTACATGGGAGATGCACCATAGTGATGTCACAGTAATGTACCTGGGAGATGCACCCTAGTGATGTCACAGTAATGTACCTGGGAGATGCACCATAGTGATGTCACAGTACTGTACCTGGTATATGCACCAAAGTGATGTCACAGTAATGTACCTGGTAGATGCACCATAGAGATGTCACAGTAATGTACCTTGGAAATGCACCATAGTAATGTCACAGTAATGTACCTGGGAGATGCACCCTAGTGATGTCACAGTAATGTACATGGGAGATGCACCATAGTGATGTCACAGTAATGTACCTGGGAGATGCACCCTAGTGATGTCACAGTAATGTACCTGGGAGATGCACCATAGTGATGTCACAGTAATGTACCTGGGAGATGCACCATAGTGATGTCACAGTAATGTACTTTAGAGATGCACCATAGTGATGTCACAGTAATATAACTGGGAGATGCACCATGGAATGTCACAGTAATGTACCTTAGAGATGCACCATAGTGATGTCACAGTAATGTACCTGGGAGATGCACCATAGTGATGTTACAGTGATGTACCTGGGAGATGCACTATAGTGATGTCACAGTAATGTACCTGGGAGATGCACCATAGTGATGTCACAGTAATGTACCTGGGAGATGCACCATAGTGATGTTACAGTAATGTACCTGGAAAATGCACCATAGAGATGTCACAGTAATGTACCTGGGAGATGCACCATAGTGATGTCACAGTAATGTACCTGGGAGATGCACCATAGTGATGTCACAGTAATGTACCTGGGAGATGCACCATAGTGATGTCATAGTAATGTACCTGGGAGATGCACCCTAGTCATGTCACAGTAATGTACCTGGGAGATACACCATAGTGATGTCACAGTAATGTACCTGGGAGATGCACTATAGTGATGTCACAGTAATGTACTTTAGAGATGCACCATAGTGATGTCACAGTACTGTACCTGGTATATGCACCAAAGTGATGTCACAGTAATGTACCTGGTAGATGCACCATAGAGATGTCCCAGTAATGTACCTGGGAGATGCACTCTAGTGATGTCTCAGTAATGTACCTGATAGATGCACCCTAGTGATGTCACAGCAATGTACCTGGGAAATGCACCTTAGTGATGTCACAGTGATGTACCTGGGAGATGCACCATAGTGATGTCACAGTAATGTACCTGGGAGATGCACCATAGTGATGTCACAGTAATGTACCTGGGAGATGCACCATAGTGATGTCACAGTAATGTACCTGGGAGATGCACCATAGTGATGTCACAGTAATGTACCTGGGAGATGTACCATAGTGTTGTCACAGTAATGTACCTGGGAGATGCACCATAGTGGTGTCACAGTAATGTACCTGGGAGATGCACCATAGTGATGTCACAGTAATGTACCTGGGAGATGTACCATAGTGTTGTCACAGTAATGTACCTGGGAGATGCACCATAGTGATGTCATAGTAATGTACCTGGGAGATGCATTAAAGTGATGTCACAGTAATGTACCTGGGAGATGCACTATGGTGATGTCACAGTAATGTACCTTGGAGATGCACCATAGTGATGTCACAGTAATGAACCTGGGAGATGCACCATAGTGATGTCACAGTAATGTACCTGGGAAATGCACCATAGTGATGTCACAGTAATTTACCTAGGAAATGCACCATAGAGATGTCACAGTAATGTACCTGGGAGAGGCACCATAGTGATGTCACAGTAATGTACCTGGGAGATGCACCATAGTGATGTCACAGTAATGTACCTGGGAGATGCACCATAGTGATGTCACAGTAATGTACCTAAGAGATGCACCATAGTGATGTCACAGTAATGTACCTGGGAGATGCACCATAGTGATGTCAAAGTAATGTACATGGGAGAGGCACCATAGTGATGTCACAGTAATGTACCTGGGAGATGCACCATAGTGATGTCGCAGTAATGTACCTTGGAGATGCACCATAGTGATGTCACAGTAATGTCCCTGAAGATGCACCATAGTGATGTCACAGTAATGTACCTGGGAGATGCACCATAGTGATGTCACAGTAATGTACCTGAGAGATGCACCATAGTGATGTCACAGTAATGTACCTGGGAGATGCACCATAGTGATGTCAAAGTAATGTACATGGGAGAGGCACCATAGTTATGTCACAGTAATGTACCTGGGAGATGCACCATAGTGATGTCAAAGTAATGTACCTGGGAGATGCACCATAGTGATGTCACAGTAATGTCCCTGAAGATGCACCCTAGTGATGTCACAGTAATCTACCTGGGAGATGCACTATAGTGATGTCAAAGTAATATACCTAGGAGATGCACTATAGTGATGTCACAGTAATGTACCTGGGAGATGCACCATAGTGATGTCAAAGTAATATACCTAGGAGATGCACTATAGTGATGTCACAGTAATGTACCTGGGAGATGCACCATAGTGATGTCACAGTAGTGTACTTTAGAGATGCACCATAGTGATGTCACAGTAATGTACCTGGGAGATGCACCATAGTGATGTCACAGTAATGTACCTGGGATATGAACCATAGTGATGTCACAGTAATGTACCTGGGAGACGCCCCATAGTGATATCACAGTAATTTACCTGGGAGATGCACCATAGTGATGTCACAGTAATGTCCCTGAAGAAGCACCATAGTGATGTCACAGTAATGTACCTGGGAGATGCACCATAGTGATGTCACAGTAATGTACCTGGGAGATGCACCATAGTGATGTCACAGTAATGTACCTGGGAGATGCACCATAGTGATGTCACAGTAATGTACCTGGGAGATGCACCATAGTGATGTCACAGTAATGTACCTGGGAGATGCACCATAGTGTTGTCACAGTAATGTACCTGGGAGATGCACCATAGTGATGTCACAGTAATGTACCTGGGAGATGCACCATAGGGATGTCACAGTAATGTACCTGGGAGATGCACCATAGTGATGTCACAGTAATGTACCTGGGAGATGTACCATAGTGTTGTCACAGTAATGTACCTGGGAGATGCACCATAGTGATGTCATAGTAATGTACCTGGGAGATGCACCATAGTGATGTCACAGTAATGTACCTGGGAGATGCACCCTAGTGATGTCACAGTAATGTACCTGGGAGATGCACCATAGTGATGTCACAGTAATGTACCTGGGAGATGCACCATAGTGATGTCACAGTAATGTACTTTAGAGATGCACCATAGTGATGTCACAGTAATATAACTGGGAGATGCACCATGGAATGTCACAGTAATGTACGTTAGAGATGCACCATAGTGATGTCACAGTAATGTACCTGGGAGATGCACTATAGTGATGTCACAGTAATGTACCTGGGAGATGCACCATAGTGATGCCACAGTAATGTACCTGGGAGATGCACCATAGTGATGTCACAGTAATGTACCTGGGAGATGCACCATAGTGATGTCACAGTAATGTACCTGGGAGATGCACTATAGTGATGTCACAGTAATGTACCTGGGAGATGCACCATAGTGATGTCACAGTAATGTACCTGGGAGATGCACCATAGTGATGTTACAGTAATGTACCTTGGAAATGCACTATAGTGATGTCACAGTAATGTACCTGGGACATGCACCATAGTGATGTCACAGTAATGTACCTGGGAGATGCACCATAGTGATGTTACAGTAATGTACCTGGAAAATGCACCATAGAGATGTCACAGTTATGTACCTGGGAGATGCACCATAGTGATGTCACAGTAATGTACCTGGGAGATGCACCATAGTGATGTCACAGTAATGTACCTGGGAGATGCACCATAGTGATGTCATAGTAATGTACCTGGGAGATGCACCATAGTGATGTCACAGTAATGTACCTGTGAAATGCACCATAGTGATGTCACAGTAATGTACCTGGGAGATGCACCATAGTGATGTCACAGTAATGTACCTGGGAGATGCACCATAGTGATGTCACAGTAATGTACCTGGGAGATACACCATAGTGATGTCACAGTAATGTACATGGGAGATGCACTATAGTGATGTCACAGTAATGTACTTTAGAGATGCACCATAGTGATGTCACAGTACTGTACCTGGTATATGCACCAAAGTGATGTCACAGTAATGTACCTGGTAGATGCACCATAGAGATGTCCCAGTAATGTACCTTGGAAATGCACCATAGTGATGTCACAGTAATGTACCTGGGAGATGCACTCTAGTGATGTCACAGTAATGTACCTGAGAGATGCACCCTAGTGATGTCACAGCAATGAACCTGGGAGATGCACCATAGTGATGTCACAGTAATGTACCTGGGAGATGCACCATAGTGATGTCACAGTAATGTACCTGGGAGATGCACCATAGTGATGTCACAGTAATGTACCTGGGAGATGCACCATAGTGATGTCACAGTAATGTACCTGGGAGATGCACCATAGTGATGTCACAGTAATGTACCTTGGAGATGCACCATAGTGATGTCACAGTAATGTACCTGGGAGATGCACCATAGTGATGTCACAGTAATGTACCTGGGAAATGCACCATAGTGATGTCACAGTAATTTACCTAGGAAATGCACCATAGAGATGTCACAGTAATGTACCTGGGAGAGGCACCATAGTGATGTCACAGTAATGTACCTGGGAGTTGCACCATAGTGATGTCACAGTAATGTACCTGGGAGATGCACCATAGTGATGTCACAGTAATGTACCTGGGAGATGCACCATAGTGATGTCAAAGTAATGTACCTGGGAGATGCACCATAGTGATGTCAAAGTAATGTACATGGGAGAGGCACCATAGTTATGTCACAGTAATGTACCTGGGAGATGCACCATAGTGATGTCAAAGTAATGTACCTGGGAGATGCACCATAGTGATGTCACAGTAATGTCCCTGAAGATGCACTATAGTGATGTCACAGTAATGTACCTGGGAGATGCACCATAGTGATGTCAAAGTAATATACCTAGGAGATGCACCATAGTGATGTCACAGTAATGTACCTGGGAGATGCACCATAGTGATGTCAAAGTAATGTACCTGGGAGATCCACCATAGTGATGTCACAGTAATGTACCTGGGAGATGCACCATAGTGATGTCACAGTAATGTACCTGAGAGATGCACCATAGTGATGTCAAAGTAATATACCTAGGAGATGCACCATAGTGATGTCACAGTAATGTACCTGGGAGATGCACCATAGTGATGTCAAAGTAATGTACCTGGGAGATCCACCATAGTGATGTCACAGTAATGTACCTGGGAGATGCACCATAGTGATGTCACAGTAATGTACCTGAGAGATGCATCATAGTGATGTCAAAGTAATATACCTTGGAGATGCACAATAGTGATGTCACAGTAATGTACCTGGGAGATGCACCATAGTGATGTCACAGTAATGTACCTGGGAGATGCACTATAGTGATGTCACAGTAATGTACCTGGGAGATGCACCATAGTGATGTCACAGTAGTGTACTTTAGAGATGCACGATAGTGATGTCACAGTAATGTACCTGGGATATGAACCATAGTGATGTCACAGTAATGTACCTGGGATATGAACCATAGTGATGTCACAGTAATGTACCTGGGAGACGCCCCATAGTGATATCACAGTAATTTACCTGGGAGAGGCACCATAGTGATGTCACAGTAATGTCCCTGAAGATGCACCATAGTGATGTCACAGTAATGTACCTGGAAAATGCACCATAGTGATGTCACAGTAATGTACCTGGGAGATGCACCATAGTGATGTCACAGTAATGTACCTGGGAGATGCACCATAGTGATGTCACAGTAATGTACCTGGGAGATGCACCATAGTGATGTCACAGTAATGTACCTGGGAGATGCACCATAGTGTTGTCACAGTAATGTACCTGGGAGATGCACCATAGTGATGTCATAGTAATGTACCTGGGAGATGCATTAAAGTGATGTCACAGTAATGTACCTGGGAGATGCACAATGGTGATGTCACAGTAATGTACCTTGGAGATGCACCATAGTGATGTCACAGTAATGTACCTGGGAGATGCACCATAGTGATGTCACAGTAATGTACCTGGGAGATGCACCATAGTGATGTCACAGTAATTTACCTAGGAAATGCACCATAGTGATGTCAAAGTAATGTACATGGGAGAGGCACCATAGTTATGTCACAGTAATGTACCTGGGAGATGCACCATAGTGATGTCAAAGTAATGTACCTGGGAGATGCACCATAGTGATGTCACAGTAATGTCCCTGAAGATGCACTATAGTGATGTCACAGTAATGTACCTGGGAGATGCACCATAGTGATGTCAAAGTAATATACCTAGGAGATGCACCATAGTGATGTCACAGTAATGTACCTGGGAGATGCACCATAGTGATGTCAAAGTAATGTACCTGGGAGATCCACCATAGTGATGTCACAGTAATGTACCTGGGAGATGCACCATAGTGATGTCACAGTAATGTACCTGAGAGATGCACCATAGTGATGTCAAAGTAATATACCTAGGAGATGCACCATAGTGATGTCACAGTAATGTACCTGGGAGATGCACCATAGTGATGTCAAAGTAATGTACCTGGGAGATCCACCATAGTGATGTCACAGTAATGTACCTGGGAGATGCACCATAGTGATGTCACAGTAATGTACCTGAGAGATGCATCATAGTGATGTCAAAGTAATATACCTTGGAGATGCACAATAGTGATGTCACAGTAATGTACCTGGGAGATGCACCATAGTGATGTCACAGTAATGTACCTGGGAGATGCACTATAGTGATGTCACAGTAATGTACCTGGGAGATGCACCATAGTGATGTCACAGTAGTGTACTTTAGAGATGCACGATAGTGATGTCACAGTAATGTACCTGGGATATGAACCATAGTGATGTCACAGTAATGTACCTGGGATATGAACCATAGTGATGTCACAGTAATGTACCTGGGAGACGCCCCATAGTGATATCACAGTAATTTACCTGGGAGAGGCACCATAGTGATGTCACAGTAATGTCCCTGAAGATGCACCATAGTGATGTCACAGTAATGTACCTGGGAGATGCACCATAGTGATGTCACAGTAATGTACCTGGGAGATGCACCATAGTGATGTCACAGTAATGTACCTGGGAGATGCACCATAGTGATGTCACAGTAATGTACCTGGGAGATGCACCATAGTGATGTCACAGTAATGTACCTGGGAGATGCACCATAGTGTTGTCACAGTAATGTACCTGGGAGATGCACCATAGTGATGTCATAGTAATGTACCTGGGAGATGCATTAAAGTGATGTCACAGTAATGTACCTGGGAGATGCACCATAGTGATGTCACAGTAATGTACCTGGGAAATGCACCATAGTGATGTCACAGTAATGTACCTGGGAAATGCACCATAGAGATGTCACAGTAATGTACCTGGGAGAGGCACCATAGTGATGTCACAGTAATGTACCTGGGAGATGCACCATAGTGATGTCACAGTAATGTACCTTGGAGATGCACCATAGTGATGTCACAGTAATGTACCTGGGAGATGCACCATAGTGATGTCACAGTAATGTACCTGGGAAATGCACCATAGTGATGTCACAGTAATTTACCTAGGAAATGCACCATAGAGATGTCACAGTAATGTACCTGGGAGAGGCACCATAGTGATGTCACAGTAATGTACCTAGGAGATGCACTATAGTGATGTCACAGTAATTTACCTAGGAGATGCACCATAGTGATGTCACAGTATTGTACCTGGGATATGAAACATAGTGATGTTAGAGTAATGTACCTGGGAGACGCACCATATTGATATCACAGTAATGTACCTGGGAGATGCACCATAGTGATGTCACAGTAATGTACCTGGGAGATGCACCATAGTGATGTCAAAGTAATGTACCTGGGAGATGCACCATAGTGATGTCAAAGTAATGTACCTGGGAGATGCACCATAGTGATGTCAAAGTAATGTACCTGGGAGATGCACCATAGTGATGTCACAGTAATGTCCCTGAAGATGCACCATAGTGATGTCACAGTAATGTACCTGGGAGATGCACCATTGTGATGTCACAGTAATGTACCTGAGAGATGCACCATAGTGATGTCAAAGTAATATACCTAGGAGATGCACTATAGTGATGTCACAGTAATGTACCTGGGAGATGCACCATAGTGATGTCACAGTAATGTACCTGGGAGATACACCATAGTGATGTCACAGTAATGTACCTGGGAGATGCACCATAGTGATGTCACAGTAATGTACCTGGGAGATGCACCATAGTGATGTCACATTAGTGTACTTTAGAGATGCACGATAGTGATGTCACAGTAATGTACCTGGGAGATGCACCATAGTGATGTCACAGTAATGTACCTGGGATATGAACCATAGTGATGTCACAGTAATGTACCTGGGAGACGCCCCATAGTGATATCACAGTAATTTACCTGGGAGATGCACCATAGTGATGTCACAGTAATGTCCCTGAAGATGCACCATAGTGATGTCAGAGTAATGTACCTGGGAGATGCACCATAGTGATATTACAGTAATGTACCTGGGAGATGCACCATAGTGATGTCACAGTAATGTACCTGGGAGATGCACCATAGTGATGTCACAGTAATGTACCTGGGAGATGCACCATAGTGATGTCACAGTAGTGTACGTTAGAGATGCACGATAGTGATGTCACAGTAATGTACCTGGGAGATGCACCATAGTGATGTCACAGTAATGTATCTGGGAGATGCACCATAGTGATGTCACAGTAATGTACCTGGGAGATGCACCATAGTGATGTCAACGTAATGTACCTGGGAGATGCACCATAGTGATGTCACAGTAATGTACCTGGGAGATGCACCATAGTGATGTCACAGTAATTTACCTGGGGGAAGCACCATAGTGATGTCAACGTAATGTACCTGGGAGATGCACCATAGTTATGTCACAGTAAAGTAGCTGAGAGATGCACTATAGTGATGTCACAGTAATGTACCTGGAAGAAGCACCATAGTGATGTCACAGTAATGTACCTGGGATATGCACCATAGTGATGTCACAGTAATGTACCTGGGAGATGCACCATAGTGATGTCACAGTATTGTACCTGGGAGATGCACCATAGTGATGTCACAGTAATGTACCTGGAAGATGCACCATAGTGATGTCACAGTAATGTACCTGGGAGATGCACCATAGTGATGTCACAGTAATGTACCTGGGAGATGCACCATAGTGATGTCACAGTAATGTACCTGGGAGATGCACTATAGAGATGTCACAGTAATGTACCTGGGAGATGCACCATAGTGATGTCACAGTAATGTACCTGGGAGATGCACCATAGTGTTGTCACAGTAATGTACCTGGGAGATGCACCATAGTGATGTCACAGTAATGTACCTGGGAGATGCACCATAGTGATGTCACAGTAATGTACCTGGGAGATGCACCATAGTTATGTCATAGTAATGTACCTGGGAGATGCACCATAGTGATGTCACAGTAATGTACCATGGAGATGCACCATAGTGATGTCACAGTAATGTACCATGGAGATGCACCATAGTGATGTCACAGTAATGTACCTGGGAGATGCATTAAAGTGATGTCACAGTAATGTACCTGGGAGATGCACTATGGTGATGTCACAGTAATGTACCTTGGAGATGCACCATAGTGTTGTCACAGTAATGTACCTGGGAGATGCACCATAGTGATGTCACAGTAATGTACCTGGGAGATGCACCATAGTGATGTTACAGTAATGTACCTTGGAAATGCACTATAGTGATGTCACAGTAATGTACCTGGGACATGCACCATAGTGATGTCACAGTAATGTACCTGGGAGATGCACCATAGTGATGTTACAGTAATGTACCTGGAAAATGCACCATAGAGATGTCACAGTTATGTACCTGGGAGATGCACCATAGTGATGTCACAGTATTGTACCTGGGATATGAAACATAGTGATGTTAGAGTAATGTACCTGGGAGACGCACCATATTGATATCACAGTAATGTACCTGGGAGATGCACCATAGTGATGTCACAGTAATGTACCTGGGAGATGCACCATAGTGATGTCAAAGTATGTACCTGGAAGATGCACCATAGTGATGTCACAGTAATGTACCTGGGAGAGGCACCATAGTTATGTCACAGTAATGTACCTGGGAGATGCACCATAGTGATGTCACAGTAATGTACCTGGGAGATGCACCATAGTGATGTCAAAGTAATGTACCTGGGAGATGCACCATAGTGATGTCACAGTAATGTCCCTGAAGATGCACCATAGTGATGTCACAGTAATATACCTGGGAGATGCACCATAGTGATGTCACAGTAATGTACCTGGGAGATGCACCATAGTGATTTCACAGTAATGTACCTAGGAAATACACTATAGTGATGTCACAGTAATTTACCTAGGAGATGCACCATAGTGATGTCACAGCAATGTACCTGGGAGACGCACCATAGTGATATCACAGTAATTTATCTGGGAGATGCACCATAGTGATGTCACAGTAATGTCCCTAAAGATGCACCATAGTGATGTCACAGTAATGTACCGGGGAGATGCACCATAGTGATGTCACAGTAATGTACCTGGGAGATGCACCATAGTGATGTCACAGTAATGTACCTTGGAGATGCACCATAGTGATGTCACAGTAATGTACCTGGGAGATGCACCATAGTGATGTCACAGTAATGTACCTGGGAAATGCACCATAGTGATGTCACAGTAATTTACCTAGGAAATGCACCATAGAGATGTCACAGTAATGTACCTGGGAGAGGCACCATAGTGATGTCACAGTAATGTACCTGGGAGTTGCACCATAGTGATGTCACAGTAATGTACCTGGGAGATGCACCATAGTGATGTCACAGTAATGTACCTGGGAGATGCACCATAGTGATGTCAAAGTAATGTACCTGGGAGATGCACCATAGTGATGTCAAAGTAATGTACATGGGAGAGGCACCATAGTTATGTCACAGTAATGTACCTGGGAGATGCACCATAGTGATGTCAAAGTAATGTACCTGGGAGATGCACCATAGTGATGTCACAGTAATGTCCCTGAAGATGCACTATAGTGATGTCACAGTAATGTACCTGGGAGATGCACCATAGTGATGTCAAAGTAATATACCTAGGAGATGCACCATAGTGATGTCACAGTAATGTACCTGGGAGATGCACCATAGTGATGTCAAAGTAATGTACCTGGGAGATCCACCATAGTGATGTCACAGTAATGTACCTGGGAGATGCACCATAGTGATGTCACAGTAATGTACCTGAGAGATGCACCATAGTGATGTCAAAGTAATATACCTAGGAGATGCACCATAGTGATGTCACAGTAATGTACCTGGGAGATGCACCATAGTGATGTCAAAGTAATGTACCTGGGAGATCCACCATAGTGATGTCACAGTAATGTACCTGGGAGATGCACCATAGTGATGTCACAGTAATGTACCTGAGAGATGCATCATAGTGATGTCAAAGTAATATACCTTGGAGATGCACAATAGTGATGTCACAGTAATGTACCTGGGAGATGCACCATAGTGATGTCACAGTAATGTACCTGGGAGATGCACTATAGTGATGTCACAGTAATGTACCTGGGAGATGCACCATAGTGATGTCACAGTAGTGTACTTTAGAGATGCACGATAGTGATGTCACAGTAATGTACCTGGGATATGAACCATAGTGATGTCACAGTAATGTACCTGGGATATGAACCATAGTGATGTCACAGTAATGTACCTGGGAGACGCCCCATAGTGATATCACAGTAATTTACCTGGGAGAGGCACCATAGTGATGTCACAGTAATGTCCCTGAAGATGCACCATAGTGATGTCACAGTAATGTACCTGGGAGATGCACCATAGTGATGTCACAGTAATGTACCTGGGAGATGCACCATAGTGATGTCACAGTAATGTACCTGGGAGATGCACCATAGTGATGTCACAGTAATGTACCTGGGAGATGCACCATAGTGATGTCACAGTAATGTACCTGGGAGATGCACCATAGTGTTGTCACAGTAATGTACCTGGGAGATGCACCATAGTGATGTCATAGTAATGTACCTGGGAGATGCATTAAAGTGATGTCACAGTAATGTACCTGGGAGATGCACAATGGTGATGTCACAGTAATGTACCTTGGAGATGCACCATAGTGATGTCACAGTAATGTACCTGGGAGATGCACCATAGTGATGTCACAGTAATGTACCTGGGAGATGCACCATAGTGATGTCACAGTAATTTACCTAGGAAATGCACCATAGTGATGTCAAAGTAATGTACATGGGAGAGGCACCATAGTTATGTCACAGTAATGTACCTGGGAGATGCACCATAGTGATGTCAAAGTAATGTACCTGGGAGATGCACCATAGTGATGTCACAGTAATGTCCCTGAAGATGCACTATAGTGATGTCACAGTAATGTACCTGGGAGATGCACCATAGTGATGTCAAAGTAATATACCTAGGAGATGCACCATAGTGATGTCACAGTAATGTACCTGGGAGATGCACCATAGTGATGTCAAAGTAATGTACCTGGGAGATCCACCATAGTGATGTCACAGTAATGTACCTGGGAGATGCACCATAGTGATGTCACAGTAATGTACCTGAGAGATGCACCATAGTGATGTCAAAGTAATATACCTAGGAGATGCACCATAGTGATGTCACAGTAATGTACCTGGGAGATGCACCATAGTGATGTCAAAGTAATGTACCTGGGAGATCCACCATAGTGATGTCACAGTAATGTACCTGGGAGATGCACCATAGTGATGTCACAGTAATGTACCTGAGAGATGCATCATAGTGATGTCAAAGTAATATACCTTGGAGATGCACAATAGTGATGTCACAGTAATGTACCTGGGAGATGCACCATAGTGATGTCACAGTAATGTACCTGGGAGATGCACTATAGTGATGTCACAGTAATGTACCTGGGAGATGCACCATAGTGATGTCACAGTAGTGTACTTTAGAGATGCACGATAGTGATGTCACAGTAATGTACCTGGGATATGAACCATAGTGATGTCACAGTAATGTACCTGGGATATGAACCATAGTGATGTCACAGTAATGTACCTGGGAGACGCCCCATAGTGATATCACAGTAATTTACCTGGGAGAGGCACCATAGTGATGTCACAGTAATGTCCCTGAAGATGCACCATAGTGATGTCACAGTAATGTACCTGGGAGATGCACCATAGTGATGTCACAGTAATGTACCTGGGAGATGCACCATAGTGATGTCACAGTAATGTACCTGGGAGATGCACCATAGTGATGTCACAGTAATGTACCTGGGAGATGCACCATAGTGATGTCACAGTAATGTACCTGGGAGATGCACCATAGTGTTGTCACAGTAATGTACCTGGGAGATGCACCATAGTGATGTCATAGTAATGTACCTGGGAGATGCATTAAAGTGATGTCACAGTAATGTACCTGGGAGATGCACCATAGTGATGTCACAGTAATGTACCTGGGAAATGCACCATAGTGATGTCACAGTAATGTACCTGGGAAATGCACCATAGAGATGTCACAGTAATGTACCTGGGAGAGGCACCATAGTGATGTCACAGTAATGTACCTGGGAGATGCACCATAGTGATGTCACAGTAATGTACCTTGGAGATGCACCATAGTGATGTCACAGTAATGTACCTGGGAGATGCACCATAGTGATGTCACAGTAATGTACCTGGGAAATGCACCATAGTGATGTCACAGTAATTTACCTAGGAAATGCACCATAGAGATGTCACAGTAATGTACCTGGGAGAGGCACCATAGTGATGTCACAGTAATGTACCTAGGAGATGCACTATAGTGATGTCACAGTAATTTACCTAGGAGATGCACCATAGTGATGTCACAGTATTGTACCTGGGATATGAAACATAGTGATGTTAGAGTAATGTACCTGGGAGACGCACCATATTGATATCACAGTAATGTACCTGGGAGATGCACCATAGTGATGTCACAGTAATGTACCTGGGAGATGCACCATAGTGATGTCAAAGTAATGTACCTGGGAGATGCACCATAGTGATGTCAAAGTAATGTACCTGGGAGATGCACCATAGTGATGTCAAAGTAATGTACCTGGGAGATGCACCATAGTGATGTCACAGTAATGTCCCTGAAGATGCACCATAGTGATGTCACAGTAATGTACCTGGGAGATGCACCATTGTGATGTCACAGTAATGTACCTGAGAGATGCACCATAGTGATGTCAAAGTAATATACCTAGGAGATGCACTATAGTGATGTCACAGTAATGTACCTGGGAGATGCACCATAGTGATGTCACAGTAATGTACCTGGGAGATACACCATAGTGATGTCACAGTAATGTACCTGGGAGATGCACCATAGTGATGTCACAGTAATGTACCTGGGAGATGCACCATAGTGATGTCACATTAGTGTACTTTAGAGATGCACGATAGTGATGTCACAGTAATGTACCTGGGAGATGCACCATAGTGATGTCACAGTAATGTACCTGGGATATGAACCATAGTGATGTCACAGTAATGTACCTGGGAGACGCCCCATAGTGATATCACAGTAATTTACCTGGGAGATGCACCATAGTGATGTCACAGTAATGTCCCTGAAGATGCACCATAGTGATGTCAGAGTAATGTACCTGGGAGATGCACCATAGTGATATTACAGTAATGTACCTGGGAGATGCACCATAGTGATGTCACAGTAATGTACCTGGGAGATGCACCATAGTGATGTCACAGTAATGTACCTGGGAGATGCACCATAGTGATGTCACAGTAGTGTACGTTAGAGATGCACGATAGTGATGTCACAGTAATGTACCTGGGAGATGCACCATAGTGATGTCACAGTAATGTATCTGGGAGATGCACCATAGTGATGTCACAGTAATGTACCTGGGAGATGCACCATAGTGATGTCAACGTAATGTACCTGGGAGATGCACCATAGTGATGTCACAGTAATGTACCTGGGAGATGCACCATAGTGATGTCACAGTAATTTACCTGGGGGAAGCACCATAGTGATGTCAACGTAATGTACCTGGGAGATGCACCATAGTTATGTCACAGTAAAGTAGCTGAGAGATGCACTATAGTGATGTCACAGTAATGTACCTGGAAGAAGCACCATAGTGATGTCACAGTAATGTACCTGGGATATGCACCATAGTGATGTCACAGTAATGTACCTGGGAGATGCACCATAGTGATGTCACAGTATTGTACCTGGGAGATGCACCATAGTGATGTCACAGTAATGTACCTGGAAGATGCACCATAGTGATGTCACAGTAATGTACCTGGGAGATGCACCATAGTGATGTCACAGTAATGTACCTGGGAGATGCACCATAGTGATGTCACAGTAATGTACCTGGGAGATGCACTATAGAGATGTCACAGTAATGTACCTGGGAGATGCACCATAGTGATGTCACAGTAATGTACCTGGGAGATGCACCATAGTGTTGTCACAGTAATGTACCTGGGAGATGCACCATAGTGATGTCACAGTAATGTACCTGGGAGATGCACCATAGTGATGTCACAGTAATGTACCTGGGAGATGCACCATAGTTATGTCATAGTAATGTACCTGGGAGATGCACCATAGTGATGTCACAGTAATGTACCATGGAGATGCACCATAGTGATGTCACAGTAATGTACCATGGAGATGCACCATAGTGATGTCACAGTAATGTACCTGGGAGATGCATTAAAGTGATGTCACAGTAATGTACCTGGGAGATGCACTATGGTGATGTCACAGTAATGTACCTTGGAGATGCACCATAGTGTTGTCACAGTAATGTACCTGGGAGATGCACCATAGTGATGTCACAGTAATGTACCTGGGAGATGCACCATAGTGATGTTACAGTAATGTACCTTGGAAATGCACTATAGTGATGTCACAGTAATGTACCTGGGACATGCACCATAGTGATGTCACAGTAATGTACCTGGGAGATGCACCATAGTGATGTTACAGTAATGTACCTGGAAAATGCACCATAGAGATGTCACAGTTATGTACCTGGGAGATGCACCATAGTGATGTCACAGTATTGTACCTGGGATATGAAACATAGTGATGTTAGAGTAATGTACCTGGGAGACGCACCATATTGATATCACAGTAATGTACCTGGGAGATGCACCATAGTGATGTCACAGTAATGTACCTGGGAGATGCACCATAGTGATGTCAAAGTATGTACCTGGAAGATGCACCATAGTGATGTCACAGTAATGTACCTGGGAGAGGCACCATAGTTATGTCACAGTAATGTACCTGGGAGATGCACCATAGTGATGTCACAGTAATGTACCTGGGAGATGCACCATAGTGATGTCAAAGTAATGTACCTGGGAGATGCACCATAGTGATGTCACAGTAATGTCCCTGAAGATGCACCATAGTGATGTCACAGTAATATACCTGGGAGATGCACCATAGTGATGTCACAGTAATGTACCTGGGAGATGCACCATAGTGATTTCACAGTAATGTACCTAGGAAATACACTATAGTGATGTCACAGTAATTTACCTAGGAGATGCACCATAGTGATGTCACAGCAATGTACCTGGGAGACGCACCATAGTGATATCACAGTAATTTATCTGGGAGATGCACCATAGTGATGTCACAGTAATGTCCCTAAAGATGCACCATAGTGATGTCACAGTAATGTACCTGGGAGATGCACCATAGTGATGTCACAGTAATGTACCTGGGAGATGCACCATAGTGATGTCACAGTACTGTACCTGGTAGATGCACCATAGAGATGTCACAGTAATGTACCTTGGAAATGCACCATAGTAATGTCACAGTAATGTACCTGGGAGATGCACCCTAGTGATGTCACAGTAATGTACATGGGAGATGCACCCTAGTGATGTCACAGTAATGTACCTGGGAGATGCACCATAGTGATGTCACAGTAATGTACTTTAGAGATGCACCATAGTGATGTGACAGTAATATAACTGGGAGATGCACCATGGAATGTCACAGTAATGTACCTTAGAGATGCACCATAGTGATGTCACAGTAATGTACCTGGGAGATGCACTATAGTGATGTCACAGTAATGTACCTGGGAGATGCACCATAGTGATGTCACAGTAATGTACCTGGGAGATGCACCATAGTGATGTTACAGTAATGTACCTGGGAGATGCACTATAGTGATGTCACAGTAATGTACCTGGGAGATGCACCATAGTGATGTCACAGTAATGTACCTGGGAGATGCACCATAGTGATGTTACAGTAATGTACCTTGGAAATGCACTATAGTGATGTCACAGTAATGTACCTGGGAGATGCACCATAGTGATGTCACAGTAATGTACCTGGGAGATGCACCATAGTGATGTTACAGTAATGTACCTGGAAAATGCACCATAGTGATGTCACAGTAATGTACCTGGGAGATGCATCATAGTGATGTCACAGTAATGTACCTGGGAGATGCACCATAGTGATGTCACAGTAATGTACCTGGGAGATGCACCATAGTGATGTCATAGTAATGTACCTGGGAGATGCACCCTAGTGATGTCACAGTAATGTACCTGGGAAATGCACCATAGTGATGTCACAGTAATGTACCTGGGAGATGCACCATAGTGATGTCACAGTAATGTACCTGGGAGATGCACCATAGTGATGTCACAGTAATGTACCTGGGAGATACACCATAGTGATGTCACAGTAATGTACCTGGGAGATGCACTATAGTGATGTCACAGTAATGTACTTTAGAGATGCACCATAGTGATGTCACAGTACTGTACCTGGTATATGCACCAAAGTGATGTCACAGTAATGTACCTGGTAGATGCACCATAGAGATGTCCCAGTAATGTACCTTGGAAATGCACCATAGTGATGTCACAGTAATGTACCTGGGAGATGCACTCTAGTGATGTCACAGTAATGTACCTGAGAGATGCACCCTAGTGATGTCACAGTAATGTACCTGGGAAATGCACCTTAGTGATGTCACAGAAATGTACCTGGGAGATGCACCATAGTGAAGTCACAGTAATGTACCTGGGAGATGCACCATAGTGATGTCACAGTAATGTACCTGGGAGATGCACCATAGTGATGTCACAGTAATGTACCTGAGAGATGCACCATAGTGATGTCACAGTAATGTACCATGGAGATGCACCATAGTGATGTCACAGTAATGTTCCTGGGAGATGCACCATAGTGATGTCATAGTAATGTACCTGGGAGATGCACCATAGTGATGTCATAGTAATGTACCTGGGAGATGCATTAAAGTGATGTCACAGTAATGTACCTGGGAGATGCACCATAGTGATGTCACAGTAATGTACCTGGGAAATGCACCATAGAGATGTCACAGTAATGTACCTGGGAGAGGCACCATAGTGATGTCACAGTAATGTACCTAGGAGATGCACTATAGTGATGTCACAGTAATTTACCTAGGAGATGCACCATAGTGATGTCACAATATTGTACCTGGGATATGAAACATAGTGATGTTAGAGTAATGTACCTGGGAGACGCACCATATTGATATCACAGTAATGTACCTGGGAGATGCACCATAGTGATGTCACAGTAATGTACCTGGGAGATGCACCATAGTGATGTCACAGTAATGTACCTGGGAGATGCACCATAGTGATGTCAAAGTAATGTACCTGGGAGATGCACCATAGTGATGTCACAGTAATGTCCCTGAAGATGCACCATAGTGATGTCACAGTAATGTACCTGGGAGATGCACTATAGTGATGTCACAGTAATGTACCTGGGAGATGCACCATAGTGATGTCACAGTAATGTACTTGGAAGATGCACCATAGTGATGTCACAGTAATGTACCTAGGAGATGCACCATAGTGATGTCACAGTAATGTACCTGGGAGATGCACCATAGTGATGTCAACGTAATGTACCTGGGAGATGCACCATAGTGATGTCACAGTAATGTACCTGGGAGATGCACCATAGTGATGTCACAGTAATTTACCTGGGGGAAGCACCATAGTGATGTCACAGTAATGTAGCTGAGAGATGCACTATAGTGATGTCACAGTAATGTACCTGAGAGATGCACCATAGTGATGTCACAGTAATGTACCTGGAAGAAGCACCATAGTGATGTCACAGTAATGTACCTGGAAGAAGCACCATAGTGATATCACAGTAATGTACCTGGGAGATGCACCATAGTGATGTCACAGTAATATACCTTGGAAATGCACCATAGTGATGTCACAGTAATGTACCTGGGAGATGCACCATAGTGATGTCAAAGTATGTACCTGGAAGATGCACCATAGTGATGTCACAGTAATGTACCTGGGAGAGGCACCATAGTTATGTCACAGTAATGTACCTGGGAGATGCACCATAGTGATGTCACAGTAATGTACCTGGGAGATGCACCATAGTGATGTCAAAGTAATGTACCTGGGAGATGCACCATAGTGATGTCACAGTAATGTCCCTGAAGATGCACCATAGTGATGTCACAGTAATATACCTGGGAGATGCACCATAGTGATGTCACAGTAATGTACCTGGGAGATGCACCATAGTGATTTCACAGTAATGTACCTAGGAAATACACTATAGTGATGTCACAGTAATTTACCTAGGAGATGCACCATAGTGATGTCACAGCAATGTACCTGGGAGACGCACCATAGTGATATCACAGTAATTTATCTGGGAGATGCACCATAGTGATGTCACAGTAATGTCCCTAAAGATGCACCATAGTGATGTCACAGTAATGTACCTGGGAGATGCACCATAGTGATGTCACAGTAATGTACCTGGGAGATGCACCATAGTGATGTCACAGTACTGTACCTGGTAGATGCACCATAGAGATGTCACAGTAATGTACCTTGGAAATGCACCATAGTAATGTCACAGTAATGTACCTGGGAGATGCACCCTAGTGATGTCACAGTAATGTACATGGGAGATGCACCCTAGTGATGTCACAGTAATGTACCTGGGAGATGCACCATAGTGATGTCACAGTAATGTACTTTAGAGATGCACCATAGTGATGTGACAGTAATATAACTGGGAGATGCACCATGGAATGTCACAGTAATGTACCTTAGAGATGCACCATAGTGATGTCACAGTAATGTACCTGGGAGATGCACTATAGTGATGTCACAGTAATGTACCTGGGAGATGCACCATAGTGATGTCACAGTAATGTACCTGGGAGATGCACCATAGTGATGTTACAGTAATGTACCTGGGAGATGCACTATAGTGATGTCACAGTAATGTACCTGGGAGATGCACCATAGTGATGTCACAGTAATGTACCTGGGAGATGCACCATAGTGATGTTACAGTAATGTACCTTGGAAATGCACTATAGTGATGTCACAGTAATGTACCTGGGAGATGCACCATAGTGATGTCACAGTAATGTACCTGGGAGATGCACCATAGTGATGTTACAGTAATGTACCTGGAAAATGCACCATAGTGATGTCACAGTAATGTACCTGGGAGATGCATCATAGTGATGTCACAGTAATGTACCTGGGAGATGCACCATAGTGATGTCACAGTAATGTACCTGGGAGATGCACCATAGTGATGTCATAGTAATGTACCTGGGAGATGCACCCTAGTGATGTCACAGTAATGTACCTGGGAAATGCACCATAGTGATGTCACAGTAATGTACCTGGGAGATGCACCATAGTGATGTCACAGTAATGTACCTGGGAGATGCACCATAGTGATGTCACAGTAATGTACCTGGGAGATACACCATAGTGATGTCACAGTAATGTACCTGGGAGATGCACTATAGTGATGTCACAGTAATGTACTTTAGAGATGCACCATAGTGATGTCACAGTACTGTACCTGGTATATGCACCAAAGTGATGTCACAGTAATGTACCTGGTAGATGCACCATAGAGATGTCCCAGTAATGTACCTTGGAAATGCACCATAGTGATGTCACAGTAATGTACCTGGGAGATGCACTCTAGTGATGTCACAGTAATGTACCTGAGAGATGCACCCTAGTGATGTCACAGTAATGTACCTGGGAAATGCACCTTAGTGATGTCACAGAAATGTACCTGGGAGATGCACCATAGTGAAGTCACAGTAATGTACCTGGGAGATGCACCATAGTGATGTCACAGTAATGTACCTGGGAGATGCACCATAGTGATGTCACAGTAATGTACCTGAGAGATGCACCATAGTGATGTCACAGTAATGTACCATGGAGATGCACCATAGTGATGTCACAGTAATGTTCCTGGGAGATGCACCATAGTGATGTCATAGTAATGTACCTGGGAGATGCACCATAGTGATGTCATAGTAATGTACCTGGGAGATGCATTAAAGTGATGTCACAGTAATGTACCTGGGAGATGCACCATAGTGATGTCACAGTAATGTACCTGGGAAATGCACCATAGAGATGTCACAGTAATGTACCTGGGAGAGGCACCATAGTGATGTCACAGTAATGTACCTAGGAGATGCACTATAGTGATGTCACAGTAATTTACCTAGGAGATGCACCATAGTGATGTCACAATATTGTACCTGGGATATGAAACATAGTGATGTTAGAGTAATGTACCTGGGAGACGCACCATATTGATATCACAGTAATGTACCTGGGAGATGCACCATAGTGATGTCACAGTAATGTACCTGGGAGATGCACCATAGTGATGTCACAGTAATGTACCTGGGAGATGCACCATAGTGATGTCAAAGTAATGTACCTGGGAGATGCACCATAGTGATGTCACAGTAATGTCCCTGAAGATGCACCATAGTGATGTCACAGTAATGTACCTGGGAGATGCACTATAGTGATGTCACAGTAATGTACCTGGGAGATGCACCATAGTGATGTCACAGTAATGTACTTGGAAGATGCACCATAGTGATGTCACAGTAATGTACCTAGGAGATGCACCATAGTGATGTCACAGTAATGTACCTGGGAGATGCACCATAGTGATGTCAACGTAATGTACCTGGGAGATGCACCATAGTGATGTCACAGTAATGTACCTGGGAGATGCACCATAGTGATGTCACAGTAATTTACCTGGGGGAAGCACCATAGTGATGTCACAGTAATGTAGCTGAGAGATGCACTATAGTGATGTCACAGTAATGTACCTGAGAGATGCACCATAGTGATGTCACAGTAATGTACCTGGAAGAAGCACCATAGTGATGTCACAGTAATGTACCTGGAAGAAGCACCATAGTGATATCACAGTAATGTACCTGGGAGATGCACCATAGTGATGTCACAGTACTGAACCTGGGAGATGCACCATAGTGATGTCACAGTAATGTACCTGGGAGATGCACCATAGTGATGTCACAGTAATGTACCTGGGAGATGCACCATAGTGATGTCACAGTAATATACCTTGGAAATGTACCATAGTGATGTCACAGTAATGTACCTGGGAGATGCACCATAGTGATGTCAAAGTATGTACCTGGAAGATGCACCATAGTGATGTCACAGTAATGTACCTGGGAGAGGCACCATAGTTATGTCACAGTAATGTACCTGGGAGATGCACCATAGTGATGTCACAGTAATGTACCTGGGAGATGCACCATAGTGATGTCAAAGTAATGTACCTGGGAGATGCACCATAGTGATGTCACAGTAATGTCCCTGAAGATGCACCATAGTGATGTCACAGTAATATACCTGGGAGATGCACCATAGTGATGTCACAGTAATGTACCTGGGAGATGCACCATAGTGATTTCACAGTAATGTACCTAGGAAATACACTATAGTGATGTCACAGTAATTTACCTAGGAGATGCACCATAGTGATGTCACAGCAATGTACCTGGGAGACGCACCATAGTGATATCACAGTAATTTATCTGGGAGATGCACCATAGTGATGTCACAGTAATGTCCCTAAAGATGCACCATAGTGATGTCACAGTAATGTACCTGGGAGATGCACCATAGTGATGTCACAGTAATGTACCTGGGAGATGCACCATAGTGATGTCACAGTACTGTACCTGGTAGATGCACCATAGAGATGTCACAGTAATGTACCTTGGAAATGCACCATAGTAATGTCACAGTAATGTACCTGGGAGATGCACCCTAGTGATGTCACAGTAATGTACATGGGAGATGCACCCTAGTGATGTCACAGTAATGTACCTGGGAGATGCACCATAGTGATGTCACAGTAATGTACTTTAGAGATGCACCATAGTGATGTGACAGTAATATAACTGGGAGATGCACCATGGAATGTCACAGTAATGTACCTTAGAGATGCACCATAGTGATGTCACAGTAATGTACCTGGGAGATGCACTATAGTGATGTCACAGTAATGTACCTGGGAGATGCACCATAGTGATGTCACAGTAATGTACCTGGGAGATGCACCATAGTGATGTTACAGTAATGTACCTGGGAGATGCACTATAGTGATGTCACAGTAATGTACCTGGGAGATGCACCATAGTGATGTCACAGTAATGTACCTGGGAGATGCACCATAGTGATGTTACAGTAATGTACCTTGGAAATGCACTATAGTGATGTCACAGTAATGTACCTGGGAGATGCACCATAGTGATGTCACAGTAATGTACCTGGGAGATGCACCATAGTGATGTTACAGTAATGTACCTGGAAAATGCACCATAGTGATGTCACAGTAATGTACCTAGGAGATGCATCATAGTGATGTCACAGTAATGTACCTGGGAGATGCACCATAGTGATGTCACAGTAATGTACCTGGGAGATGCACCATAGTGATGTCATAGTAATGTACCTGGGAGATGCACCCTAGTGATGTCACAGTAATGTACCTGGGAAATGCACCATAGTGATGTCACAGTAATGTACCTGGGAGATGCACCATAGTGATGTCACAGTAATGTACCTGGGAGATGCACCATAGTGATGTCACAGTAATGTACCTGGGAGATACACCATAGTGATGTCACAGTAATGTACCTGGGAGATGCACTATAGTGATGTCACAGTAATGTACTTTAGAGATGCACCATAGTGATGTCACAGTACTGTACCTGGTATATGCACCAAAGTGATGTCACAGTAATGTACCTGGTAGATGCACCATAGAGATGTCCCAGTAATGTACCTTGGAAATGCACCATAGTGATGTCACAGTAATGTACCTGGGAGATGCACTCTAGTGATGTCACAGTAATGTACCTGAGAGATGCACCCTAGTGATGTCACAGTAATGTACCTGGGAAATGCACCTTAGTGATGTCACAGAAATGTACCTGGGAGATGCACCATAGTGAAGTCACAGTAATGTACCTGGGAGATGCACCATAGTGATGTCACAGTAATGTACCTGGGAGATGCACCATAGTGATGTCACAGTAATGTACCTGAGAGATGCACCATAGTGATGTCACAGTAATGTACCATGGAGATGCACCATAGTGATGTCACAGTAATGTTCCTGGGAGATGCACCATAGTGATGTCATAGTAATGTACCTGGGAGATGCACCATAGTGATGTCATAGTAATGTACCTGGGAGATGCATTAAAGTGATGTCACAGTAATGTACCTGGGAGATGCACCATAGTGATGTCACAGTAATGTACCTGGGAAATGCACCATAGAGATGTCACAGTAATGTACCTGGGAGAGGCACCATAGTGATGTCACAGTAATGTACCTAGGAGATGCACTATAGTGATGTCACAGTAATTTACCTAGGAGATGCACCATAGTGATGTCACAATATTGTACCTGGGATATGAAACATAGTGATGTTAGAGTAATGTACCTGGGAGACGCACCATATTGATATCACAGTAATGTACCTGGGAGATGCACCATAGTGATGTCACAGTAATGTACCTGGGAGATGCACCATAGTGATGTCACAGTAATGTACCTGGGAGATGCACCATAGAGATGTCAAAGTAATGTACCTGGGAGATGCATCATAGTGATGTCACAGTAATGTCCCTGAAGATGCACCATAGTGATGTCACAGTAATGTACCTGGGAGATGCACTATAGTGATGTCACAGTAATGTACCTGGGAGATGCACCATAGTGATGTCACAGTAATGTACTTGGAAGATGCACCATAGTGATGTCACAGTAATGTACCTAGGAGATGCACCATAGTGATGTCACAGTAATGTACCTGGGAGATGCACCATAGTGATGTCAACGTAATGTACCTGGGAGATGCACCATAGTGATGTCACAGTAATGTACCTGGGAGATGCACCATAGTGATGTCACAGTAATTTACCTGGGGGAAGCACCATAGTGATGTCACAGTAATGTAGCTGAGAGATGCACTATAGTGATGTCACAGTAATGTACCTGAGAGATGCACCATAGTGATGTCACAGTAATGTACCTGGAAGAAGCACCATAGTGATGTCACAGTAATGTACCTGGAAGAAGCACCATAGTGATATCACAGTAATGTACCTGGGAGATGCACCATAGTGATGTCACAGTACTGAACCTGGGAGATGCACCATAGTGATGTCACAGTAATGTACCTGGGAGATGCACCATAGTGATGTCACAGTAATGTACCTGGGAGATGCACCATAGTGATGTCACAGTAATATACCTTGGAAATGCACCATAGTAATGTCACAGTAATGTACCTGGGAGATGCACCATAGTGATGTCAAAGTATGTACCTGGAAGATGCACCATAGTGATGTCACAGTAATGTACCTGGGAGAGGCACCATAGTTATGTCACAGTAATGTACCTGGGAGATGCACCATAGTGATGTCACAGTAATGTACCTGGGAGATGCACCATAGTGATGTCAAAGTAATGTACCTGGGAGATGCACCATAGTGATGTCACAGTAATGTCCCTGAAGATGCACCATAGTGATGTCACAGTAATATACCTGGGAGATGCACCATAGTGATGTCACAGTAATGTACCTGGGAGATGCACCATAGTGATTTCACAGTAATGTACCTAGGAAATACACTATAGTGATGTCACAGTAATTTACCTAGGAGATGCACCATAGTGATGTCACAGCAATGTACCTGGGAGACGCACCATAGTGATATCACAGTAATTTATCTGGGAGATGCACCATAGTGATGTCACAGTAATGTCCCTAAAGATGCACCATAGTGATGTCACAGTAATGTACCTGGGAGATGCACCATAGTGATGTCACAGTAATGTACCTGGGAGATGCACCATAGTGATGTCACAGTACTGTACCTGGTAGATGCACCATAGAGATGTCACAGTAATGTACCTTGGAAATGCACCATAGTAATGTCACAGTAATGTACCTGGGAGATGCACCCTAGTGATGTCACAGTAATGTACATGGGAGATGCACCCTAGTGATGTCACAGTAATGTACCTGGGAGATGCACCATAGTGATGTCACAGTAATGTACTTTAGAGATGCACCATAGTGATGTGACAGTAATATAACTGGGAGATGCACCATGGAATGTCACAGTAATGTACCTTAGAGATGCACCATAGTGATGTCACAGTAATGTACCTGGGAGATGCACTATAGTGATGTCACAGTAATGTACCTGGGAGATGCACCATAGTGATGTCACAGTAATGTACCTGGGAGATGCACCATAGTGATGTTACAGTAATGTACCTGGGAGATGCACTATAGTGATGTCACAGTAATGTACCTGGGAGATGCACCATAGTGATGTCACAGTAATGTACCTGGGAGATGCACCATAGTGATGTTACAGTAATGTACCTTGGAAATGCACTATAGTGATGTCACAGTAATGTACCTGGGAGATGCACCATAGTGATGTCACAGTAATGTACCTGGGAGATGCACCATAGTGATGTTACAGTAATGTACCTGGAAAATGCACCATAGTGATGTCACAGTAATGTACCTGGGAGATGCATCATAGTGATGTCACAGTAATGTACCTGGGAGATGCACCATAGTGATGTCACAGTAATGTACCTGGGAGATGCACCATAGTGATGTCATAGTAATGTACCTGGGAGATGCACCCTAGTGATGTCACAGTAATGTACCTGGGAAATGCACCATAGTGATGTCACAGTAATGTACCTGGGAGATGCACCATAGTGATGTCACAGTAATGTACCTGGGAGATGCACCATAGTGATGTCACAGTAATTTACCTGGGAGATACACCATAGTGATGTCACAGTAATGTACCTGGGAGATGCACTATAGTAATGTCACAGTAATGTACTTTAGAGATGCACCATAGTGATGTCACAGTACTGTACCTGGTATATGCACCAAAGTGATGTCACAGTAATGTACCTGGTAGATGCACCATAGAGATGTCCCAGTAATGTACCTTGGAAATGCACCATAGTGATGTCACAGTAATGTACCTGGGAGATGCACCATAGTGATGTCACAGTAATGTACCTAGGAGATGCATCATAGTGATGTCACAGTAATGTACCTGGGAGATGCACCATAGTGATGTCACAGTAATGTACCTGGGAGATGCACCATAGTGATGTCATAGTAATGTACCTGGGAGATGCACCCTAGTGATGTCACAGTAATGTACCTGGGAAATGCACCATAGTGATGTCACAGTAATGTACCTGGGAGATGCACCATAGTGATGTCACAGTAATGTACCTGGGAGATGCACCATAGTGATGTCACAGTAATGTACCTGGGAGATACACCATAGTGATGTCACAGTAATGTACCTGGGAGATGCACTATAGTGATGTCACAGTAATGTACTTTAGAGATGCACCATAGTGATGTCACAGTACTGTACCTGGTATATGCACCAAAGTGATGTCACAGTAATGTACCTGGTAGATGCACCATAGAGATGTCCCAGTAATGTACCTTGGAAATGCACCATAGTGATGTCACAGTAATGTACCTGGGAGATGCACTCTAGTGATGTCACAGTAATGTACCTGAGAGATGCACCCTAGTGATGTCACAGTAATGTACCTGGGAAATGCACCTTAGTGATGTCACAGAAATGTACCTGGGAGATGCACCATAGTGAAGTCACAGTAATGTACCTGGGAGATGCACCATAGTGATGTCACAGTAATGTACCTGGGAGATGCACCATAGTGATGTCACAGTAATGTACCTGAGAGATGCACCATAGTGATGTCACAGTAATGTACCATGGAGATGCACCATAGTGATGTCACAGTAATGTTCCTGGGAGATGCACCATAGTGATGTCATAGTAATGTACCTGGGAGATGCACCATAGTGATGTCATAGTAATGTACCTGGGAGATGCATTAAAGTGATGTCACAGTAATGTACCTGGGAGATGCACCATAGTGATGTCACAGTAATGTACCTGGGAAATGCACCATAGAGATGTCACAGTAATGTACCTGGGAGAGGCACCATAGTGATGTCACAGTAATGTACCTAGGAGATGCACTATAGTGATGTCACAGTAATTTACCTAGGAGATGCACCATAGTGATGTCACAATATTGTACCTGGGATATGAAACATAGTGATGTTAGAGTAATGTACCTGGGAGACGCACCATATTGATATCACAGTAATGTACCTGGGAGATGCACCATAGTGATGTCACAGTAATGTACCTGGGAGATGCACCATAGTGATGTCACAGTAATGTACCTGGGAGATGCACCATAGAGATGTCAAAGTAATGTACCTGGGAGATGCACCATAGTGATGTCACAGTAATGTCCCTGAAGATGCACCATAGTGATGTCACAGTAATGTACCTGGGAGATGCACTATAGTGATGTCACAGTAATGTACTTGGAAGATGCACCATAGTGATGTCACAGTAATGTACCTAGGAGATGCACCATAGTGATGTCACAGTAATGTACCTGGGAGATGCACCATAGTGATGTCAACGTAATGTACCTGGGAGATGCACCATAGTGATGTCACAGTAATGTACCTGGGAGATGCACCATAGTGATGTCACAGTAATTTACCTGGGGGAAGCACCATAGTGATGTCACAGTAATGTAGCTGAGAGATGCACTATAGTGATGTCACAGTAATGTACCTGAGAGATGCACCATAGTGATGTCACAGTAATGTACCTGGAAGAAGCACCATAGTGATGTCACAGTAATGTACCTGGAAGAAGCACCATAGTGATATCACAGTAATGTACCTGGGAGATGCACCATAGTGATGTCACAGTACTGAACCTGGGAGATGCACCATAGTGATGTCACAGTAATGTACCTGGGAGATGCACCATAGTGATGTCACAGTAATGTACCTGGGAGATGCACCATAGTGATGTCACAGTAATATACCTTGGAAATGCACCATAGTAATGTCACAGTAATGTACCTGGGAGATGCACCATAGTGATGTCAAAGTATGTACCTGGAAGATGCACCATAGTGATGTCACAGTAATGTACCTGGGAGAGGCACCATAGTTATGTCACAGTAATGTACCTGGGAGATGCACCATAGTGATGTCACAGTAATGTACCTGGGAGATGCACCATAGTGATGTCAAAGTAATGTACCTGGGAGATGCACCATAGTGATGTCACAGTAATGTCCCTGAAGATGCACCATAGTGATGTCACAGTAATATACCTGGGAGATGCACCATAGTGATGTCACAGTAATGTACCTGGGAGATGCACCATAGTGATTTCACAGTAATGTACCTAGGAAATACACTATAGTGATGTCACAGTAATTTACCTAGGAGATGCACCATAGTGATGTCACAGCAATGTACCTGGGAGACGCACCATAGTGATATCACAGTAATTTATCTGGGAGATGCACCATAGTGATGTCACAGTAATGTCCCTAAAGATGCACCATAGTGATGTCACAGTAATGTACCTGGGAGATGCACCATAGTGATGTCACAGTAATGTACCTGGGAGATGCACCATAGTGATGTCACAGTACTGTACCTGGTAGATGCACCATAGAGATGTCACAGTAATGTACCTTGGAAATGCACCATAGTAATGTCACAGTAATGTACCTGGGAGATGCACCCTAGTGATGTCACAGTAATGTACATGGGAGATGCACCCTAGTGATGTCACAGTAATGTACCTGGGAGATGCACCATAATGATGTCACAGTAATGTACTTTAGAGATGCACCATAGTGATGTGACAGTAATATAACTGGGAGATGCACCATGGAATGTCACAGTAATGTACCTTAGAGATGCACCATAGTGATGTCACAGTAATGTACCTGGGAGATGCACTATAGTGATGTCACAGTAATGTACCTGGGAGATGCACCATAGTGATGTCACAGTAATGTACCTGGGAGATGCACCATAGTGATGTTACAGTAATGTACCTGGGAGATGCACTATAGTGATGTCACAGTAATGTACCTGGGAGATGCACCATAGTGATGTCACAGTAATGTACCTGGGAGATGCACCATAGTGATGTTACAGTAATGTACCTTGGAAATGCACTATAGTGATGTCACAGTAATGTACCTGGGAGATGCACCATAGTGATGTCACAGTAATGTACCTGGGAGATGCACCATAGTGATGTTACAGTAATGTACCTGGAAAATGCACCATAGTGATGTCACAGTAATGTACCTGGGAGATGCATCATAGTGATGTCACAGTAATGTACCTGGGAGATGCACCATAGTGATGTCACAGTAATGTACCTGGGAGATGCACCATAGTGATGTCATAGTAATGTACCTGGGAGATGCACCCTAGTGATGTCACAGTAATGTACCTGGGAAATGCACCATAGTGATGTCACAGTAATGTACCTGGGAGATGCACCATAGTGATGTCACAGTAATGTACCTGGGAGATGCACCATAGTGATGTCACAGTAATGTACCTGGGAGATACACCATAGTGATGTCACAGTAATGTACCTGGGAGATGCACTATAGTGATGTCACAGTAATGTACTTTAGAGATGCACCATAGTGATGTCACAGTACTGTACCTGGTATATGCACCAAAGTGATGTCACAGTAATGTACCTGGTAGATGCACCATAGAGATGTCCCAGTAATGTACCTTGGAAATGCACCATAGTGATGTCACAGTAATGTACCTGGGAGATGCACTCTAGTGATGTCACAGTAATGTACCTGAGAGATGCACCCTAGTGATGTCACAGTAATGTACCTGGGAAATGCACCTTAGTGATGTCACAGAAATGTACCTGGGAGATGCACCATAGTGAAGTCACAGTAATGTACCTGGGAGATGCACCATAGTGATGTCACAGTAATGTACCTGGGAGATGCACCATAGTGATGTCACAGTAATGTACCTGAGAGATGCACCATAGTGATGTCACAGTAATGTACCATGGAGATGCACCATAGTGATGTCACAGTAATGTTCCTGGGAGATGCACCATAGTGATGTCATAGTAATGTACCTGGGAGATGCACCATAGTGATGTCATAGTAATGTACCTGGGAGATGCATTAAAGTGATGTCACAGTAATGTACCTGGGAGATGCACCATAGTGATGTCACAGTAATGTACCTGGGAAATGCACCATAGAGATGTCACAGTAATGTACCTGGGAGAGGCACCATAGTGATGTCACAGTAATGTACCTAGGAGATGCACTATAGTGATGTCACAGTAATTTACCTAGGAGATGCACCATAGTGATGTCACAATATTGTACCTGGGATATGAAACATAGTGATGTTAGAGTAATGTACCTGGGAGACGCACCATATTGATATCACAGTAATGTACCTGGGAGATGCACCATAGTGATGTCACAGTAATGTACCTGGGAGATGCACCATAGTGATGTCACAGTAATGTACCTGGGAGATGCACCATAGTGATGTCAAAGTAATGTACCTGGGAGATGCACCATAGTGATGTCACAGTAATGTCCCTGAAGATGCACCATAGTGATGTCACAGTAATGTACCTGGGAGATGCACTATAGTGATGTCACAGTAATGTACCTGGGAGATGCACCATAGTGATGTCACAGTAATGTACTTGGAAGATGCACCATAGTGATGTCACAGTAATGTACCTAGGAGATGCACCATAGTGATGTCACAGTAATGTACCTGGGAGATGCACCATAGTGATGTCAACGTAATGTACCTGGGAGATGCACCATAGTGATGTCACAGTAATGTACCTGGGAGATGCACCATAGTGATGTCACAGTAATTTACCTGGGGGAAGCACCATAGTGATGTCACAGTAATGTAGCTGAGAGATGCACTATAGTGATGTCACAGTAATGTACCTGAGAGATGCACCATAGTGATGTCACAGTAATGTACCTGGAAGAAGCACCATAGTGATGTCACAGTAATGTACCTGGAAGAAGCACCATAGTGATATCACAGTAATGTACCTGGGAGATGCACCATAGTGATGTCACAGTACTGAACCTGGGAGATGCACCATAGTGATGTCACAGTAATGTACCTGGGAGATGCACCATAGTGATGTCACAGTAATGTACCTGGGAGATGCACCATAGTGATGTCACAGTAATATACCTAGAAGATGCACCATAGTGATGTCAACGTAATGTACCTGCGAGATGCACCATAGTGATGTCACGGTAATGTACATGGGAGATACACCATAGTGATGTCACAGTAATGTACCTGGGAGATACACCATAGTGATGTCACAGTAATGTACCTGGGAGATGCACCATAGTGAAGTCACAGTAATGTACCAGGGAGATGCACCATAGTGTTGTCACAGTAATGTACCTGGGAGATGCACCATAGTTATGTCATAGTAATGTACCTGGGAGATGCACTATAGTGATGTCACAGTAATGTACCTGGGAGATGCACCATAGTGATGTCACAGTAATGTACCTGGGATAAGCACCATAGAGATGTCACAGTAATGTACCTGGGAGAGGCACCATAGTGATGTCACAGTAATGTACCTAGGAGATGCACTATAGTGATGTCACAGTAATTACCTAGGAGATGCACCATAGTGATGTCACAGTACTGTACCAGGGATATGAAACATAGTGATGTTAGAGTAATGTACCTGGGAGATGCACCATAGTGATGTCAAAGTAATGTACCTGGGAGATGCACCATAGTGATGTCACAGTAATGTACCTGGAAGATGCACCATAGTGATGTCAAAGTAATGTACCTGGGAGATGCACCATAGTGATGTCACAGTAATGTACCTGGGAGATGCACTATAGTGATGTCACAGTAATGTACGTGGGAGATGCACCATAGTGATGTCACAGTAATGTACCTGGGAGATGCACCATAGTGATGTCACAGTAATGTCCCTGAAGATGCACCATAGTGATGTCACAGTAATGTACCTGGGAGATGCACCATAGTGATGACGTCACAGTAATGTACCTGGGATATGCACCATAGTGATTTCACAGTAATGTACCTAGGAAATACACTATAGTGATGTCACAGTAATTTACCTAGGAGACGCACCATAGTGATGTCACAGTAATGTCCCTGAAGATGCACCATAGTGATGTCACAGTAATGTACCTGGGAGATGCACCATAGTGATGTTACAGTAATGTACCTGGAAGAAGCACCATATTAATGTCACAGTAATGTAGCTGGGAGATGCACCATAGTGATGTCACAGTAATGTACCTGGGAGATGCACCATAGTGATGTCACAGTAATATACCTAGAAGATGCACCATAGTGATGTCAACGTAATGTACCTGGAAGAAGCACCATAGTAATGTCACAGTAATGTACCTGGGAGATGCACCATAGTGATGTCACGGTAATGTACATGGGAGATGCACCATAGTAATGTCACAGTAATGTACCTAGGAGATGCACCATAGTGAAGTCACAGTAATGTACCTGGGAGATGCACCATAGTGTTGTCACAGTAATGTACCTGGGAGATGCACCATAGTTATGTCATAGTAATGTACCTGGGAGATGCATTAAAGTGATGTCACAGTAATGTACCTGGGAGATGCACTATAGTGATGTCACAGTAATGTACCTGGGAGATGCACCATAGTGATGTCACAGTAATCTACCTGGGAGATGCATTAAAGTGATGTCACAGTAATGTACCTGGGAGATGCACTATAGTGATGTCACAGTAATGTCCCTGGAGATGCACCATAGTGATGTTACAGTAATGTACCTGGGAGAGGCACCATAGTGATGTCACAGTAATGTACCTAGGAGATGCACTATAGTGATGTCACAGTAATTTACCTAGGAGATGCACCATAGTGATGTCACAGTATTGTACCAGGGATATGAAACATAGTGATGTTAGAGTAATGTACCTGGGAGACGCACCATATTGATATCACAGTAATGTACCTGGGAGTTGCACCATAGTGATGTCACAGTAACGTACCTGGGAGATGCACCATAGTGATGTCACAGTAACGTACCTGGGAGATGCACCATAGTTATGTCAAAGTAATGTACCTGGGAGATGCACCATAGTGATGTCACAGTAATTTACCTAGGAGATGCACCATAGTGATGTCACAGTAATGTACCTGGGAGATGCACCATAGTGATGTCACAGTAATGTACCTGGGAGATGCACCATAGTGATGTTACAGTAATGTACCTGGAAAATGCACCATAGTGATGTCACAGTAATGTACCTGGGAGATGCATCATAGTGATGTCACAGTAATGTACCTGGGAGATGCACCATAGTGATGTCACAGTAATGTACCTGGGAGATGCACCATAGTGATGTCATAGTAATGTACCTGGGAGATGCACCCTAGTGATGTCACAGTAATGTACCTGGGAAATGCACCATAGTGATGTCACAGTAATGTACCTGGGAGATGCACCATAGTGATGTCACAGTAATGTACCTGGGAGATGCACCATAGTGATGTCACAGTAATGTACCTGGGAGATACACCATAGTGATGTCACAGTAATGTACCTGGGAGATGCACTATAGTGATGTCACAGTAATGTACTTTAGAGATGCACCATAGTGATGTCACAGTACTGTACCTGGTATATGCACCAAAGTGATGTCACAGTAATGTACCTGGTAGATGCACCATAGAGATGTCCCAGTAATGTACCTTGGAAATGCACCATAGTGATGTCACAGTAATGTACCTGGGAGATGCACTCTAGTGATGTCACAGTAATGTACCTGAGAGATGCACCCTAGTGATGTCACAGTAATGTACCTGGGAAATGCACCTTAGTGATGTCACAGAAATGTACCTGGGAGATGCACCATAGTGAAGTCACAGTAATGTACCTGGGAGATGCACCATAGTGATGTCACAGTAATGTACCTGGGAGATGCACCATAGTGATGTCACAGTAATGTACCTGAGAGATGCACCATAGTGATGTCACAGTAATGTACCATGGAGATGCACCATAGTGATGTCACAGTAATGTTCCTGGGAGATGCACCATAGTGATGTCATAGTAATGTACCTGGGAGATGCACCATAGTGATGTCATAGTAATGTACCTGGGAGATGCATTAAAGTGATGTCACAGTAATGTACCTGGGAGATGCACCATAGTGATGTCACAGTAATGTACCTGGGAAATGCACCATAGAGATGTCACAGTAATGTACCTGGGAGAGGCACCATAGTGATGTCACAGTAATGTACCTAGGAGATGCACTATAGTGATGTCACAGTAATTTACCTAGGAGATGCACCATAGTGATGTCACAATATTGTACCTGGGATATGAAACATAGTGATGTTAGAGTAATGTACCTGGGAGACGCACCATATTGATATCACAGTAATGTACCTGGGAGATGCACCATAGTGATGTCACAGTAATGTACCTGGGAGATGCACCATAGTGATGTCACAGTAATGTACCTGGGAGATGCACCATAGTGATGTCAAAGTAATGTACCTGGGAGATGCACCATAGTGATGTCACAGTAATGTCCCTGAAGATGCACCATAGTGATGTCACAGTAATGTACCTGGGAGATGCACTATAGTGATGTCACAGTAATGTACCTGGGAGATGCACCATAGTGATGTCACAGTAATGTACTTGGAAGATGCACCATAGTGATGTCACAGTAATGTACCTAGGAGATGCACCATAGTGATGTCACAGTAATGTACCTGGGAGATGCACCATAGTGATGTCAACGTAATGTACCTGGGAGATGCACCATAGTGATGTCACAGTAATGTACCTGGGAAATGCACCATAGTGATGTCACAGTAATGTACCTGGGAGATGCACTCTAGTGATGTCACAGTAATGTACCTGAGAGATGCACCCTAGTGATGTCACAGTAATGTACCTGGGAAATGCACCTTAGTGATGTCACAGAAATGTACCTGGGAGATGCACCATAGTGAAGTCACAGTAATGTACCTGGGAGATGCACCATAGTGATGTCACAGTAATGTACCTGGGAGATGCACCATAGTGATGTCACAGTAATGTACCTGAGAGATGCACCATAGTGATGTCACAGTAATGTACCATGGAGATGCACCATAGTGATGTCACAGTAATGTTCCTGGGAGATGCACCATAGTGATGTCATAGTAATGTACCTGGGAGATGCACCATAGTGATGTCATAGTAATGTACCTGGGAGATGCATTAAAGTGATGTCACAGTAATGTACCTGGGAGATGCACCATAGTGATGTCACAGTAATGTACCTGGGAAATGCACCATAGAGATGTCACAGTAATGTACCTGGGAGAGGCACCATAGTGATGTCACAGTAATGTACCTAGGAGATGCACTATAGTGATGTCACAGTAATTTACCTAGGAGATGCACCATAGTGATGTCACAATATTGTACCTGGGATATGAAACATAGTGATGTTAGAGTAATGTACCTGGGAGACGCACCATATTGATATCACAGTAATGTACCTGGGAGATGCACCATAGTGATGTCACAGTAATGTACCTGGGAGATGCACCATAGTGATGTCACAGTAATGTACCTGGGAGATGCACCATAGTGATGTCAAAGTAATGTACCTGGGAGATGCACCATAGTGATGTCACAGTAATGTCCCTGAAGATGCACCATAGTGATGTCACAGTAATGTACCTGGGAGATGCACTATAGTGATGTCACAGTAATGTACCTGGGAGATGCACCATAGTGATGTCACAGTAATGTACTTGGAAGATGCACCATAGTGATGTCACAGTAATGTACCTAGGAGATGCACCATAGTGATGTCACAGTAATGTACCTGGGAGATGCACCATAGTGATGTCAACGTAATGTACCTGGGAGATGCACCATAGTGATGTCACAGTAATGTACCTGGGAGATGCACCATAGTGATGTCACAGTAATTTACCTGGGGGAAGCACCATAGTGATGTCACAGTAATGTAGCTGAGAGATGCACTATAGTGATGTCACAGTAATGTACCTGAGAGATGCACCATAGTGATGTCACAGTAATGTACCTGGAAGAAGCACCATAGTGATGTCACAGTAATGTACCTGGAAGAAGCACCATAGTGATATCACAGTAATGTACCTGGGAGATGCACCATAGTGATGTCACAGTACTGAACCTGGGAGATGCACCATAGTGATGTCACAGTAATGTACCTGGGAGATGCACCATAGTGATGTCACAGTAATGTACCTGGGAGATGCACCATAGTGATGTCACAGTAATATACCTTGGAAATGTACCATAGTGATGTCACAGTAATGTACCTGGGAGATGCACCATAGTGATGTCAAAGTATGTACCTGGAAGATGCACCATAGTGATGTCACAGTAATGTACCTGGGAGAGGCACCATAGTTATGTCACAGTAATGTACCTGGGAGATGCACCATAGTGATGTCACAGTAATGTACCTGGGAGATGCACCATAGTGATGTCAAAGTAATGTACCTGGGAGATGCACCATAGTGATGTCACAGTAATGTCCCTGAAGATGCACCATAGTGATGTCACAGTAATATACCTGGGAGATGCACCATAGTGATGTCACAGTAATGTACCTGGGAGATGCACCATAGTGATTTCACAGTAATGTACCTAGGAAATACACTATAGTGATGTCACAGTAATTTACCTAGGAGATGCACCATAGTGATGTCACAGCAATGTACCTGGGAGACGCACCATAGTGATATCACAGTAATTTATCTGGGAGATGCACCATAGTGATGTCACAGTAATGTCCCTAAAGATGCACCATAGTGATGTCACAGTAATGTACCTGGGAGATGCACCATAGTGATGTCACAGTAATGTACCTGGGAGATGCACCATAGTGATGTCACAGTACTGTACCTGGTAGATGCACCATAGAGATGTCACAGTAATGTACCTTGGAAATGCACCATAGTAATGTCACAGTAATGTACCTGGGAGATGCACCCTAGTGATGTCACAGTAATGTACATGGGAGATGCACCCTAGTGATGTCACAGTAATGTACCTGGGAGATGCACCATAGTGATGTCACAGTAATGTACTTTAGAGATGCACCATAGTGATGTGACAGTAATATAACTGGGAGATGCACCATGGAATGTCACAGTAATGTACCTTAGAGATGCACCATAGTGATGTCACAGTAATGTACCTGGGAGATGCACTATAGTGATGTCACAGTAATGTACCTGGGAGATGCACCATAGTGATGTCACAGTAATGTACCTGGGAGATGCACCATAGTGATGTTACAGTAATGTACCTGGGAGATGCACTATAGTGATGTCACAGTAATGTACCTGGGAGATGCACCATAGTGATGTCACAGTAATGTACCTGGGAGATGCACCATAGTGATGTTACAGTAATGTACCTTGGAAATGCACTATAGTGATGTCACAGTAATGTACCTGGGAGATGCACCATAGTGATGTCACAGTAATGTACCTGGGAGATGCACCATAGTGATGTTACAGTAATGTACCTGGAAAATGCACCATAGTGATGTCACAGTAATGTACCTAGGAGATGCATCATAGTGATGTCACAGTAATGTACCTGGGAGATGCACCATAGTGATGTCACAGTAATGTACCTGGGAGATGCACCATAGTGATGTCATAGTAATGTACCTGGGAGATGCACCCTAGTGATGTCACAGTAATGTACCTGGGAAATGCACCATAGTGATGTCACAGTAATGTACCTGGGAGATGCACCATAGTGATGTCACAGTAATGTACCTGGGAGATGCACCATAGTGATGTCACAGTAATGTACCTGGGAGATACACCATAGTGATGTCACAGTAATGTACCTGGGAGATGCACTATAGTGATGTCACAGTAATGTACTTTAGAGATGCACCATAGTGATGTCACAGTACTGTACCTGGTATATGCACCAAAGTGATGTCACAGTAATGTACCTGGTAGATGCACCATAGAGATGTCCCAGTAATGTACCTTGGAAATGCACCATAGTGATGTCACAGTAATGTACCTGGGAGATGCACTCTAGTGATGTCACAGTAATGTACCTGAGAGATGCACCCTAGTGATGTCACAGTAATGTACCTGGGAAATGCACCTTAGTGATGTCACAGAAATGTACCTGGGAGATGCACCATAGTGAAGTCACAGTAATGTACCTGGGAGATGCACCATAGTGATGTCACAGTAATGTACCTGGGAGATGCACCATAGTGATGTCACAGTAATGTACCTGAGAGATGCACCATAGTGATGTCACAGTAATGTACCATGGAGATGCACCATAGTGATGTCACAGTAATGTTCCTGGGAGATGCACCATAGTGATGTCATAGTAATGTACCTGGGAGATGCACCATAGTGATGTCATAGTAATGTACCTGGGAGATGCATTAAAGTGATGTCACAGTAATGTACCTGGGAGATGCACCATAGTGATGTCACAGTAATGTACCTGGGAAATGCACCATAGAGATGTCACAGTAATGTACCTGGGAGAGGCACCATAGTGATGTCACAGTAATGTACCTAGGAGATGCACTATAGTGATGTCACAGTAATTTACCTAGGAGATGCACCATAGTGATGTCACAATATTGTACCTGGGATATGAAACATAGTGATGTTAGAGTAATGTACCTGGGAGACGCACCATATTGATATCACAGTAATGTACCTGGGAGATGCACCATAGTGATGTCACAGTAATGTACCTGGGAGATGCACCATAGTGATGTCACAGTAATGTACCTGGGAGATGCACCATAGAGATGTCAAAGTAATGTACCTGGGAGATGCATCATAGTGATGTCACAGTAATGTCCCTGAAGATGCACCATAGTGATGTCACAGTAATGTACCTGGGAGATGCACTATAGTGATGTCACAGTAATGTACCTGGGAGATGCACCATAGTGATGTCACAGTAATGTACTTGGAAGATGCACCATAGTGATGTCACAGTAATGTACCTAGGAGATGCACCATAGTGATGTCACAGTAATGTACCTGGGAGATGCACCATAGTGATGTCAACGTAATGTACCTGGGAGATGCACCATAGTGATGTCACAGTAATGTACCTGGGAGATGCACCATAGTGATGTCACAGTAATTTACCTGGGGGAAGCACCATAGTGATGTCACAGTAATGTAGCTGAGAGATGCACTATAGTGATGTCACAGTAATGTACCTGAGAGATGCACCATAGTGATGTCACAGTAATGTACCTGGAAGAAGCACCATAGTGATGTCACAGTAATGTACCTGGAAGAAGCACCATAGTGATATCACAGTAATGTACCTGGGAGATGCACCATAGTGATGTCACAGTACTGAACCTGGGAGATGCACCATAGTGATGTCACAGTAATGTACCTGGGAGATGCACCATAGTGATGTCACAGTAATGTACCTGGGAGATGCACCATAGTGATGTCACAGTAATATACCTTGGAAATGCACCATAGTAATGTCACAGTAATGTACCTGGGAGATGCACCATAGTGATGTCAAAGTATGTACCTGGAAGATGCACCATAGTGATGTCACAGTAATGTACCTGGGAGAGGCACCATAGTTATGTCACAGTAATGTACCTGGGAGATGCACCATAGTGATGTCACAGTAATGTACCTGGGAGATGCACCATAGTGATGTCAAAGTAATGTACCTGGGAGATGCACCATAGTGATGTCACAGTAATGTCCCTGAAGATGCACCATAGTGATGTCACAGTAATATACCTGGGAGAGGCACCATAGTGATGTCACAGTAATGTACCTGGGAGATGCACCATAGTGATTTCACAGTAATGTACCTAGGAAATACACTATAGTGATGTCACAGTAATTTACCTAGGAGATGCACCATAGTGATGTCACAGCAATGTACCTGGGAGACGCACCATAGTGATATCACAGTAATTTATCTGGGAGATGCACCATAGTGATGTCACAGTAATGTCCCTAAAGATGCACCATAGTGATGTCACAGTAATGTACCTGGGAGATGCACCATAGTGATGTCACAGTAATGTACCTGGGAGATGCACCATAGTGATGTCACAGTACTGTACCTGGTAGATGCACCATAGAGATGTCACAGTAATGTACCTTGGAAATGCACCATAGTAATGTCACAGTAATGTACCAGGGAGATGCACCCTAGTGATGTCACAGTAATGTACATGGGAGATGCACCCTAGTGATGTCACAGTAATGTACCTGGGAGATGCACCATAGTGATGTCACAGTAATGTACTTTAGAGATGCACCATAGTGATGTGACAGTAATATAACTGGGAGATGCACCATGGAATGTCACAGTAATGTACCTTAGAGATGCACCATAGTGATGTCACAGTAATGTACCTGGGAGATGCACTATAGTGATGTCACAGTAATGTACCTGGGAGATGCACCATAGTGATGTCACAGTAATGTACCTGGGAGATGCACCATAGTGATGTTACAGTAATGTACCTGGGAGATGCACTATAGTGATGTCACAGTAATGTACCTGGGAGATGCACCATAGTGATGTCACAGTAATGTACCTGGGAGATGCACCATAGTGATGTTACAGTAATGTACCTTGGAAATGCACTATAGTGATGTCACAGTAATGTACCTGGGAGATGCACCATAGTGATGTCACAGTAATGTACCTGGGAGATGCACCATAGTGATGTTACAGTAATGTACCTGGAAAATGCACCATAGTGATGTCACAGTAATGTACCTGGGAGATGCATCATAGTGATGTCACAGTAATGTACCTGGGAGATGCACCATAGTGATGTCACAGTAATGTACCTGGGAGATGCACCATAGTGATGTCATAGTAATGTACCTGGGAGATGCACCCTAGTGATGTCACAGTAATGTACCTGGGAAATGCACCATAGTGATGTCACAGTAATGTACCTGGGAGATGCACCATAGTGATGTCACAGTAATGTACCTGGGAGATGCACCATAGTGATGTCACAGTAATTTACCTGGGAGATACACCATAGTGATGTCACAGTAATGTACCTGGGAGATGCACTATAGTAATGTCACAGTAATGTACTTTAGAGATGCACCATAGTGATGTCACAGTACTGTACCTGGTATATGCACCAAAGTGATGTCACAGTAATGTACCTGGTAGATGCACCATAGAGATGTCCCAGTAATGTACCTTGGAAATGCACCATAGTGATGTCACAGTAATGTACCTGGGAGATGCACCATAGTGATGTCACAGTAATGTACCTAGGAGATGCATCATAGTGATGTCACAGTAATGTACCTGGGAGATGCACCATAGTGATGTCACAGTAATGTACCTGGGAGATGCACCATAGTGATGTCATAGTAATGTACCTGGGAGATGCACCCTAGTGATGTCACAGTAATGTACCTGGGAAATGCACCATAGTGATGTCACAGTAATGTACCTGGGAGATGCACCATAGTGATGTCACAGTAATGTACCTGGGAGATGCACCATAGTGATGTCACAGTAATGTACCTGGGAGATACACCATAGTGATGTCACAGTAATGTACCTGGGAGATGCACTATAGTGATGTCACAGTAATGTACTTTAGAGATGCACCATAGTGATGTCACAGTACTGTACCTGGTATATGCACCAAAGTGATGTCACAGTAATGTACCTGGTAGATGCACCATAGAGATGTCCCAGTAATGTACCTTGGAAATGCACCATAGTGATGTCACAGTAATGTACCTGGGAGATGCACTCTAGTGATGTCACAGTAATGTACCTGAGAGATGCACCCTAGTGATGTCACAGTAATGTACCTGGGAAATGCACCTTAGTGATGTCACAGAAATGTACCTGGGAGATGCACCATAGTGAAGTCACAGTAATGTACCTGGGAGATGCACCATAGTGATGTCACAGTAATGTACCTGGGAGATGCACCATAGTGATGTCACAGTAATGTACCTGAGAGATGCACCATAGTGATGTCACAGTAATGTACCATGGAGATGCACCATAGTGATGTCACAGTAATGTTCCTGGGAGATGCACCATAGTGATGTCATAGTAATGTACCTGGGAGATGCACCATAGTGATGTCATAGTAATGTACCTGGGAGATGCATTAAAGTGATGTCACAGTAATGTACCTGGGAGATGCACCATAGTGATGTCACAGTAATGTACCTGGGAAATGCACCATAGAGATGTCACAGTAATGTACCTGGGAGAGGCACCATAGTGATGTCACAGTAATGTACCTAGGAGATGCACTATAGTGATGTCACAGTAATTTACCTAGGAGATGCACCATAGTGATGTCACAATATTGTACCTGGGATATGAAACATAGTGATGTTAGAGTAATGTACCTGGGAGACGCACCATATTGATATCACAGTAATGTACCTGGGAGATGCACCATAGTGATGTCACAGTAATGTACCTGGGAGATGCACCATAGTGATGTCACAGTAATGTACCTGGGAGATGCACCATAGAGATGTCAAAGTAATGTACCTGGGAGATGCACCATAGTGATGTCACAGTAATGTCCCTGAAGATGCACCATAGTGATGTCACAGTAATGTACCTGGGAGATGCACTATAGTGATGTCACAGTAATGTACTTGGAAGATGCACCATAGTGATGTCACAGTAATGTACCTAGGAGATGCACCATAGTGATGTCACAGTAATGTACCTGGGAGATGCACCATAGTGATGTCAACGTAATGTACCTGGGAGATGCACCATAGTGATGTCACAGTAATGTACCTGGGAGATGCACCATAGTGATGTCACAGTAATTTACCTGGGGGAAGCACCATAGTGATGTCACAGTAATGTAGCTGAGAGATGCACTATAGTGATGTCACAGTAATGTACCTGAGAGATGCACCATAGTGATGTCACAGTAATGTACCTGGAAGAAGCACCATAGTGATGTCACAGTAATGTACCTGGAAGAAGCACCATAGTGATATCACAGTAATGTACCTGGGAGATGCACCATAGTGATGTCACAGTACTGAACCTGGGAGATGCACCATAGTGATGTCACAGTAATGTACCTGGGAGATGCACCATAGTGATGTCACAGTAATGTACCTGGGAGATGCACCATAGTGATGTCACAGTAATATACCTTGGAAATGCACCATAGTAATGTCACAGTAATGTACCTGGGAGATGCACCATAGTGATGTCAAAGTATGTACCTGGAAGATGCACCATAGTGATGTCACAGTAATGTACCTGGGAGAGGCACCATAGTTATGTCACAGTAATGTACCTGGGAGATGCACCATAGTGATGTCACAGTAATGTACCTGGGAGATGCACCATAGTGATGTCAAAGTAATGTACCTGGGAGATGCACCATAGTGATGTCACAGTAATGTCCCTGAAGATGCACCATAGTGATGTCACAGTAATATACCTGGGAGATGCACCATAGTGATGTCACAGTAATGTACCTGGGAGATGCACCATAGTGATTTCACAGTAATGTACCTAGGAAATACACTATAGTGATGTCACAGTAATTTACCTAGGAGATGCACCATAGTGATGTCACAGCAATGTACCTGGGAGACGCACCATAGTGATATCACAGTAATTTATCTGGGAGATGCACCATAGTGATGTCACAGTAATGTCCCTAAAGATGCACCATAGTGATGTCACAGTAATGTACCTGGGAGATGCACCATAGTGATGTCACAGTAATGTACCTGGGAGATGCACCATAGTGATGTCACAGTACTGTACCTGGTAGATGCACCATAGAGATGTCACAGTAATGTACCTTGGAAATGCACCATAGTAATGTCACAGTAATGTACCTGGGAGATGCACCCTAGTGATGTCACAGTAATGTACATGGGAGATGCACCCTAGTGATGTCACAGTAATGTACCTGGGAGATGCACCATAATGATGTCACAGTAATGTACTTTAGAGATGCACCATAGTGATGTGACAGTAATATAACTGGGAGATGCACCATGGAATGTCACAGTAATGTACCTTAGAGATGCACCATAGTGATGTCACAGTAATGTACCTGGGAGATGCACTATAGTGATGTCACAGTAATGTACCTGGGAGATGCACCATAGTGATGTCACAGTAATGTACCTGGGAGATGCACCATAGTGATGTTACAGTAATGTACCTGGGAGATGCACTATAGTGATGTCACAGTAATGTACCTGGGAGATGCACCATAGTGATGTCACAGTAATGTACCTGGGAGATGCACCATAGTGATGTTACAGTAATGTACCTTGGAAATGCACTATAGTGATGTCACAGTAATGTACCTGGGAGATGCACCATAGTGATGTCACAGTAATGTACCTGGGAGATGCACCATAGTGATGTTACAGTAATGTACCTGGAAAATGCACCATAGTGATGTCACAGTAATGTACCTGGGAGATGCATCATAGTGATGTCACAGTAATGTACCTGGGAGATGCACCATAGTGATGTCACAGTAATGTACCTGGGAGATGCACCATAGTGATGTCATAGTAATGTACCTGGGAGATGCACCCTAGTGATGTCACAGTAATGTACCTGGGAAATGCACCATAGTGATGTCACAGTAATGTACCTGGGAGATGCACCATAGTGATGTCACAGTAATGTACCTGGGAGATGCACCATAGTGATGTCACAGTAATGTACCTGGGAGATACACCATAGTGATGTCACAGTAATGTACCTGGGAGATGCACTATAGTGATGTCACAGTAATGTACTTTAGAGATGCACCATAGTGATGTCACAGTACTGTACCTGGTATATGCACCAAAGTGATGTCACAGTAATGTACCTGGTAGATGCACCATAGAGATGTCCCAGTAATGTACCTTGGAAATGCACCATAGTGATGTCACAGTAATGTACCTGGGAGATGCACTCTAGTGATGTCACAGTAATGTACCTGAGAGATGCACCCTAGTGATGTCACAGTAATGTACCTGGGAAATGCACCTTAGTGATGTCACAGAAATGTACCTGGGAGATGCACCATAGTGAAGTCACAGTAATGTACCTGGGAGATGCACCATAGTGATGTCACAGTAATGTACCTGGGAGATGCACCATAGTGATGTCACAGTAATGTACCTGAGAGATGCACCATAGTGATGTCACAGTAATGTACCATGGAGATGCACCATAGTGATGTCACAGTAATGTTCCTGGGAGATGCACCATAGTGATGTCATAGTAATGTACCTGGGAGATGCACCATAGTGATGTCATAGTAATGTACCTGGGAGATGCATTAAAGTGATGTCACAGTAATGTACCTGGGAGATGCACCATAGTGATGTCACAGTAATGTACCTGGGAAATGCACCATAGAGATGTCACAGTAATGTACCTGGGAGAGGCACCATAGTGATGTCACAGTAATGTACCTAGGAGATGCACTATAGTGATGTCACAGTAATTTACCTAGGAGATGCACCATAGTGATGTCACAATATTGTACCTGGGATATGAAACATAGTGATGTTAGAGTAATGTACCTGGGAGACGCACCATATTGATATCACAGTAATGTACCTGGGAGATGCACCATAGTGATGTCACAGTAATGTACCTGGGAGATGCACCATAGTGATGTCACAGTAATGTACCTGGGAGATGCACCATAGTGATGTCAAAGTAATGTACCTGGGAGATGCACCATAGTGATGTCACAGTAATGTCCCTGAAGATGCACCATAGTGATGTCACAGTAATGTACCTGGGAGATGCACTATAGTGATGTCACAGTAATGTACCTGGGAGATGCACCATAGTGATGTCACAGTAATGTACTTGGAAGATGCACCATAGTGATGTCACAGTAATGTACCTAGGAGATGCACCATAGTGATGTCACAGTAATGTACCTGGGAGATGCACCATAGTGATGTCAACGTAATGTACCTGGGAGATGCACCATAGTGATGTCACAGTAATGTACCTGGGAGATGCACCATAGTGATGTCACAGTAATTTACCTGGGGGAAGCACCATAGTGATGTCACAGTAATGTAGCTGAGAGATGCACTATAGTGATGTCACAGTAATGTACCTGAGAGATGCACCATAGTGATGTCACAGTAATGTACCTGGAAGAAGCACCATAGTGATGTCACAGTAATGTACCTGGAAGAAGCACCATAGTGATATCACAGTAATGTACCTGGGAGATGCACCATAGTGATGTCACAGTACTGAACCTGGGAGATGCACCATAGTGATGTCACAGTAATGTACCTGGGAGATGCACCATAGTGATGTCACAGTAATGTACCTGGGAGATGCACCATAGTGATGTCACAGTAATATACCTAGAAGATGCACCATAGTGATGTCAACGTAATGTACCTGCGAGATGCACCATAGTGATGTCACGGTAATGTACATGGGAGATACACCATAGTGATGTCACAGTAATGTACCTGGGAGATACACCATAGTGATGTCACAGTAATGTACCTGGGAGATGCACCATAGTGAAGTCACAGTAATGTACCAGGGAGATGCACCATAGTGTTGTCACAGTAATGTACCTGGGAGATGCACCATAGTTATGTCATAGTAATGTACCTGGGAGATGCACTATAGTGATGTCACAGTAATGTACCTGGGAGATGCACCATAGTGATGTCACAGTAATGTACCTGGGATAAGCACCATAGAGATGTCACAGTAATGTACCTGGGAGAGGCACCATAGTGATGTCACAGTAATGTACCTAGGAGATGCACTATAGTGATGTCACAGTAATTACCTAGGAGATGCACCATAGTGATGTCACAGTACTGTACCAGGGATATGAAACATAGTGATGTTAGAGTAATGTACCTGGGAGATGCACCATAGTGATGTCAAAGTAATGTACCTGGGAGATGCACCATAGTGATGTCACAGTAATGTACCTGGAAGATGCACCATAGTGATGTCAAAGTAATGTACCTGGGAGATGCACCATAGTGATGTCACAGTAATGTACCTGGGAGATGCACTATAGTGATGTCACAGTAATGTACGTGGGAGATGCACCATAGTGATGTCACAGTAATGTACCTGGGAGATGCACCATAGTGATGTCACAGTAATGTCCCTGAAGATGCACCATAGTGATGTCACAGTAATGTACCTGGGAGATGCACCATAGTGATGACGTCACAGTAATGTACCTGGGATATGCACCATAGTGATTTCACAGTAATGTACCTAGGAAATACACTATAGTGATGTCACAGTAATTTACCTAGGAGACGCACCATAGTGATGTCACAGTAATGTCCCTGAAGATGCACCATAGTGATGTCACAGTAATGTACCTGGGAGATGCACCATAGTGATGTTACAGTAATGTACCTGGAAGAAGCACCATATTAATGTCACAGTAATGTAGCTGGGAGATGCACCATAGTGATGTCACAGTAATGTACCTGGGAGATGCACCATAGTGATGTCACAGTAATATACCTAGAAGATGCACCATAGTGATGTCAACGTAATGTACCTGGAAGAAGCACCATAGTAATGTCACAGTAATGTACCTGGGAGATGCACCATAGTGATGTCACGGTAATGTACATGGGAGATGCACCATAGTAATGTCACAGTAATGTACCTAGGAGATGCACCATAGTGAAGTCACAGTAATGTACCTGGGAGATGCACCATAGTGTTGTCACAGTAATGTACCTGGGAGATGCACCATAGTTATGTCATAGTAATGTACCTGGGAGATGCATTAAAGTGATGTCACAGTAATGTACCTGGGAGATGCACTATAGTGATGTCACAGTAATGTACCTGGGAGATGCACCATAGTGATGTCACAGTAATCTACCTGGGAGATGCATTAAAGTGATGTCACAGTAATGTACCTGGGAGATGCACTATAGTGATGTCACAGTAATGTCCCTGGAGATGCACCATAGTGATGTTACAGTAATGTACCTGGGAGAGGCACCATAGTGATGTCACAGTAATGTACCTAGGAGATGCACTATAGTGATGTCACAGTAATTTACCTAGGAGATGCACCATAGTGATGTCACAGTATTGTACCAGGGATATGAAACATAGTGATGTTAGAGTAATGTACCTGGGAGACGCACCATATTGATATCACAGTAATGTACCTGGGAGTTGCACCATAGTGATGTCACAGTAACGTACCTGGGAGATGCACCATAGTGATGTCACAGTAACGTACCTGGGAGATGCACCATAGTTATGTCAAAGTAATGTACCTGGGAGATGCACCATAGTGATGTCACAGTAATTTACCTAGGAGATGCACCATAGTGATGTCACAGTAATGTACCTGGGAGATGCACCATAGTGATGTCACAGTAATGTACCTGGGAGATGCACCATAGTGATGTTACAGTAATGTACCTGGAAAATGCACCATAGTGATGTCACAGTAATGTACCTGGGAGATGCATCATAGTGATGTCACAGTAATGTACCTGGGAGATGCACCATAGTGATGTCACAGTAATGTACCTGGGAGATGCACCATAGTGATGTCATAGTAATGTACCTGGGAGATGCACCCTAGTGATGTCACAGTAATGTACCTGGGAAATGCACCATAGTGATGTCACAGTAATGTACCTGGGAGATGCACCATAGTGATGTCACAGTAATGTACCTGGGAGATGCACCATAGTGATGTCACAGTAATGTACCTGGGAGATACACCATAGTGATGTCACAGTAATGTACCTGGGAGATGCACTATAGTGATGTCACAGTAATGTACTTTAGAGATGCACCATAGTGATGTCACAGTACTGTACCTGGTATATGCACCAAAGTGATGTCACAGTAATGTACCTGGTAGATGCACCATAGAGATGTCCCAGTAATGTACCTTGGAAATGCACCATAGTGATGTCACAGTAATGTACCTGGGAGATGCACTCTAGTGATGTCACAGTAATGTACCTGAGAGATGCACCCTAGTGATGTCACAGTAATGTACCTGGGAAATGCACCTTAGTGATGTCACAGAAATGTACCTGGGAGATGCACCATAGTGAAGTCACAGTAATGTACCTGGGAGATGCACCATAGTGATGTCACAGTAATGTACCTGGGAGATGCACCATAGTGATGTCACAGTAATGTACCTGAGAGATGCACCATAGTGATGTCACAGTAATGTACCATGGAGATGCACCATAGTGATGTCACAGTAATGTTCCTGGGAGATGCACCATAGTGATGTCATAGTAATGTACCTGGGAGATGCACCATAGTGATGTCATAGTAATGTACCTGGGAGATGCATTAAAGTGATGTCACAGTAATGTACCTGGGAGATGCACCATAGTGATGTCACAGTAATGTACCTGGGAAATGCACCATAGAGATGTCACAGTAATGTACCTGGGAGAGGCACCATAGTGATGTCACAGTAATGTACCTAGGAGATGCACTATAGTGATGTCACAGTAATTTACCTAGGAGATGCACCATAGTGATGTCACAATATTGTACCTGGGATATGAAACATAGTGATGTTAGAGTAATGTACCTGGGAGACGCACCATATTGATATCACAGTAATGTACCTGGGAGATGCACCATAGTGATGTCACAGTAATGTACCTGGGAGATGCACCATAGTGATGTCACAGTAATGTACCTGGGAGATGCACCATAGTGATGTCAAAGTAATGTACCTGGGAGATGCACCATAGTGATGTCACAGTAATGTCCCTGAAGATGCACCATAGTGATGTCACAGTAATGTACCTGGGAGATGCACTATAGTGATGTCACAGTAATGTACCTGGGAGATGCACCATAGTGATGTCACAGTAATGTACTTGGAAGATGCACCATAGTGATGTCACAGTAATGTACCTAGGAGATGCACCATAGTGATGTCACAGTAATGTACCTGGGAGATGCACCATAGTGATGTCAACGTAATGTACCTGGGAGATGCACCATAGTGATGTCACAGTAATGTACCTGGGAGATGCACCATAGTGATGTCACAGTAATTTACCTGGGGGAAGCACCATAGTGATGTCACAGTAATGTAGCTGAGAGATGCACTATAGTGATGTCACAGTAATGTACCTGAGAGATGCACCATAGTGATGTCACAGTAATGTACCTGGAAGAAGCACCATAGTGATGTCACAGTAATGTACCTGGAAGAAGCACCATAGTGATATCACAGTAATGTACCTGGGAGATGCACCATAGTGATGTCACAGTACTGAACCTGGGAGATGCACCATAGTGATGTCACAGTAATGTACCTGGGAGATGCACCATAGTGATGTCACAGTAATGTACCTGGGAGATGCACCATAGTGATGTCACAGTAATATACCTAGAAGATGCACCATAGTGATGTCAACGTAATGTACCTGCGAGATGCACCATAGTGATGTCACGGTAATGTACATGGGAGATACACCATAGTGATGTCACAGTAATGTACCTGGGAGATACACCATAGTGATGTCACAGTAATGTACCTGGGAGATGCACCATAGTGAAGTCACAGTAATGTACCAGGGAGATGCACCATAGTGTTGTCACAGTAATGTACCTGGGAGATGCACCATAGTTATGTCATAGTAATGTACCTGGGAGATGCACTATAGTGATGTCACAGTAATGTACCTGGGAGATGCACCATAGTGATGTCACAGTAATGTACCTGGGATAAGCACCATAGAGATGTCACAGTAATGTACCTGGGAGAGGCACCATAGTGATGTCACAGTAATGTACCTAGGAGATGCACTATAGTGATGTCACAGTAATTACCTAGGAGATGCACCATAGTGATGTCACAGTACTGTACCAGGGATATGAAACATAGTGATGTTAGAGTAATGTACCTGGGAGATGCACCATAGTGATGTCAAAGTAATGTACCTGGGAGATGCACCATAGTGATGTCACAGTAATGTACCTGGAAGATGCACCATAGTGATGTCAAAGTAATGTACCTGGGAGATGCACCATAGTGATGTCACAGTAATGTACCTGGGAGATGCACTATAGTGATGTCACAGTAATGTACGTGGGAGATGCACCATAGTGATGTCACAGTAATGTACCTGGGAGATGCACCATAGTGATGTCACAGTAATGTCCCTGAAGATGCACCATAGTGATGTCACAGTAATGTACCTGGGAGATGCACCATAGTGATGACGTCACAGTAATGTACCTGGGATATGCACCATAGTGATTTCACAGTAATGTACCTAGGAAATACACTATAGTGATGTCACAGTAATTTACCTAGGAGACGCACCATAGTGATGTCACAGTAATGTCCCTGAAGATGCACCATAGTGATGTCACAGTAATGTACCTGGGAGATGCACCATAGTGATGTTACAGTAATGTACCTGGAAGAAGCACCATATTAATGTCACAGTAATGTAGCTGGGAGATGCACCATAGTGATGTCACAGTAATGTACCTGGGAGATGCACCATAGTGATGTCACAGTAATATACCTAGAAGATGCACCATAGTGATGTCAACGTAATGTACCTGGAAGAAGCACCATAGTAATGTCACAGTAATGTACCTGGGAGATGCACCATAGTGATGTCACGGTAATGTACATGGGAGATGCACCATAGTAATGTCACAGTAATGTACCTAGGAGATGCACCATAGTGAAGTCACAGTAATGTACCTGGGAGATGCACCATAGTGTTGTCACAGTAATGTACCTGGGAGATGCACCATAGTTATGTCATAGTAATGTACCTGGGAGATGCATTAAAGTGATGTCACAGTAATGTACCTGGGAGATGCACTATAGTGATGTCACAGTAATGTACCTGGGAGATGCACCATAGTGATGTCACAGTAATCTACCTGGGAGATGCATTAAAGTGATGTCACAGTAATGTACCTGGGAGATGCACTATAGTGATGTCACAGTAATGTCCCTGGAGATGCACCATAGTGATGTTACAGTAATGTACCTGGGAGAGGCACCATAGTGATGTCACAGTAATGTACCTAGGAGATGCACTATAGTGATGTCACAGTAATTTACCTAGGAGATGCACCATAGTGATGTCACAGTATTGTACCAGGGATATGAAACATAGTGATGTTAGAGTAATGTACCTGGGAGACGCACCATATTGATATCACAGTAATGTACCTGGGAGTTGCACCATAGTGATGTCACAGTAACGTACCTGGGAGATGCACCATAGTGATGTCACAGTAACGTACCTGGGAGATGCACCATAGTTATGTCAAAGTAATGTACCTGGGAGATGCACCATAGTGATGTCACAGTAATTTACCTAGGAGATGCACCATAGTGATGTCACAGTAATGTACCTGGGATATGAACCATAGTGATGTCACAGTAATGTACCAGGGAGATGCACCATAGTGATGTCACAGTAATGTCCCTGAAGATGCACCATAGTGATGTCACAGTAATGTCCCTGAAGATGCACCATAGTGATGTCACAGTAATGTACCTGGGAGATGCACCATAGTGATGTTACAGTAATGTACCTGGGAGATGCACCATAGTGATGTCACAGTAAGGTACCTGGGAGATGCACCATAGTGATGTCACAGTAATATACCTAGAAGATGCACCATAGTGATGTCACAGTAATGTACCTGGGAGATGCACCATAGTGATGTCACAGTAATGTACTTTAGAGATGAACCATAGTGATGTCACAGTAATGTACCTGGGAGATGCACCATAGTGATGTCACAGTAGTGTACTTTAGAGATGCACGATAGTTATGTCACAGTAATGTACCTGGGAGATGCACCATAGTGATGTCACAGTAATGTACCTGGGAGATGCACCATAGTGATGGCACAGTAATGTACCTTACAGATGCGCCATAGTGATGTCACAGTAATGTACCTGGGAGATGCACTATAGTGATGTCACAGTAATGTACCTGGGAGATGCACCATAGTGATGTCACAGTAATGTACTTTAGAGATGCACCATAGTGATGTCACAGTAATGTACCTGGGAGATGCACCATAGTGATGTCACAGTAAAGTAGCTGAGAGATGCACTATAGTGATGTCACAGTAATGTACCTGAGAGAGGCACCATAGTGATGTCACAGTAATGTACCTGGGAGATGCACCATAGTGATGTCAAAGTAATGTACCTGGGAGATGCACCATAGTGATGTCACAGTATTGTACCTGGGAGATGCACCATAGTGATGTCACAGTAATGTACCTGGGAGAAGCACCATAGAGATGTCACAGTAATGTACCTGGGAGATGCACCATAGTGATGTCACAGTAATGTACCTGGGAGACGCACCATAGTGTTGTCACAGTAATGTACCTGGGAGATGCACCATAGTTATGTCATAGTAATGTACCATGGAGATGCACCATAGTGATGTCACAGTAATGTACCTGGGAGATGCATTAAAGTGATGTCACAGTAATGTACCTGGGAGATGCACTATGGTGATGTCACAGTAATGTACCTGGGAGATGCACCATAGTGATGTCACAGTAATGTACCTGGGAGATGCATTAAAGTGATGTCACAGTAATGTACCTGGGAGATGCACTATGGTGATGTCACAGTAATGTACCTGGTAGATGCACCATAGTGATGTCACAGTAATGTACCTGGGAGATGCATTAAAGTGATGGCACAGTAATGCACCTGGGAGATGCACCATAGTGATGTCACAGTAATGTACCTGGGAGATGCATTAAAGTGATGTCACAGTAATGTACCTGGGAGATGCACTATGGTGATGTCACAGTAATGTACCTGGGATAAGCACCATAGAGATGTCACAGTAATGTACCTGGGAGAGGCACCATAGTGATGTCACAGTAATGTACCTAGGAGATGCACTATAGTGATGTCACAGTAATGTACCTGGGAGATGCACCATAGTGATGTCACAGTATTGTACCTGGGATATGAAACATAGTGATGTTAGAGTAATGTACCTGGGAGATGCACCATATTGATATCACAGTAATGTACCTGGGAGATGCACCATAGTGATGTCACAGTAATGTACCTGGGAGATGCACCATAGAGATGTCAAAGTAATGTACCTGGGAGAGGCACCATAGTTATGTCACAGTAATGTACCTGGAAGATGCACCATAGTGATGTCACAGTAATGTACCTGGGAGATGCACCATAGTGATGTCACAGTAATGTACCTGAGAGATGCACCATAGTGATGTCACAGTAATATACCTAGGAGATGCACTATAGTGATGTGACAGTAATGTACCTGGGAGATGCACCATAGTGATGTCACAGTACTGTATTTGGAAGATGCACCATAGTGATGTCACAGTAATGTACCTGAGGGAAGCAGCATAGTGATGTCAACGTAATGTACCTGGGAGATGCACCATAGTTATGTCACAGTAATGTAGCTGAGAGATGCACTATAGTGATGTCACAGTAATGTACCTGAGAGATGCACCATAGTGATGTCACAGTAATGTACCTGGAAGAAGCACCATAGTGATGTCACAGTAATGTACCTGGGAGATGCACCATAGTGATGTCACAGTAATGTACCTGGGAGATGCACCATAGTGATGTCACAGTAATGTACCTGGGAGATGCACCATAGTGATGTCACAGTAGTGTACCTAGGAGATGCACCATAGTGATCTCACAGTAATGTACCTGAGGGAAGCAGCATAGTGATGTCACAGTAATGTACCTGGGAGATGCACCATAGTGATGTCACAGTAATGTACCTGGGAGATGCACCATAGTGATGTCACAGTAATGTACCTGGGAGATGCACCATAGTGATGTCACAGTAATGTACCTGGGAGATGCACCATAGAGATGTCACAGTAATATATCTAGAAGATGCACCATAGTGATGTCAACGTAATGTACCTGCGAGATGCACCATAGTGTTGTCACAGTAATGTACCTGGGAGATGCATTAAAGTGATGTCACAGTAATGTACCATCTGGGAGATGCACTATAGTGATGTCACAGTAATGTACCTTGGAGATGCACCATAGTGATGTCACAGTAATGTACCTAGGAGATGCACCATAGTGATGTCACAGTATTGTACCTGGGATATGAAACATAGTGATGTCACAGTAATGTACCAGGGAGACGCACCATATTGATATCACAGTAATGTACCTGGGAGATGCACCATAGTGATGTCACAGTAATGTACCTGGGAGAGGCACCATAGTTATGTCACAGTAATGTACCTGGGAGATGCACCATAGTGATGTCACAGTAATGTACCTGGGAGAGGCACCATAGTTATGTCACAGTAATGTACCTGGGAGACGTACCATAGTGATATCACAGTAATTTACCTGGGAGATGCACCATAGTGATGTCACAGTAATGTCCCTGAAGATGCACCATAGTGATGTCACAGTAATGTACCTGGGAGATGCACCATAGTGATGTCACAGTAATGTACCTGGGAGATGCACCATAGTGATGTCACAGTAATGTACCTGGGAGATGCACCATAGTGATGTCACAGTAATGTACCTGGGAGATGCACCATAGAGATGTCACAGTAATATATCTAGAAGATGCACCATAGTGATGTCAACGTAATGTACCTGCGAGATGCACCATAGTGTTGTCACAGTAATGTACCTGGGAGATGCATTAAATTGATGTCACAGTAATGTACCATCTGGGAGATGCACTATAGTGATGTCACAGTAATGTACCTTGGAGATGCACCATAGTGATGTCACAGTAATGTACCTAGGAGATGCACCATAGTGATGTCACAGTATTGTACCTGGGATATGAAACATAGTGATGTCACAGTAATGTACCAGGGAGACGCACCATATTGATATCACAGTAATGTACCTGGGAGATGCACCATAGTGATGTCACAGTAATGTACCTGGGAGAGGCACCATAGTTATGTCACAGTAATGTACCTGGGAGATGCACCATAGTGATGTCACAGTAATGTACCTGGGAGATGCACCATAGTTATGTCACAGTAATGTACCTGGGAGACGCACCATAGTGATATCACAGTAATTTACCTGGAAAATGCACCATAGTGATGTCACAGTAATGTCCATGAAGATGCACCATAGTGATGTCACAGTAATGTACCTGGGAGATGCACCATAGTGATGTCACAGTAGTGTACCTGGGAGATGCACCATAGTGATGTCACAGTAATGTACCTGGGAGATGCACCATAGAGATGTCACAGTAATGTAACTTGGAAATGCACCATAGTAATGTCACAGTAATGTACCTGGGAGATGCACCCTAGTGATTTCACAGTAATGTACCTGGGAGATGCACCATAGTGATGTCACAGTAATGTACCTGGGAGATGCACCCTAGTGATGTCAACGTAATGTACCTGGGAGATGCACTATAGTGATGTCACAGTAATGTACCTGGGAGATGCACCATAGTGATGTCACAGTAATGTACTTTAGAGATGCACCATAGTGATGTCACAGTAATATAACTGGGAGATGCACCATAGTGATGTCACAGTAATGTACCTGGGAGATGCACCATGGAATGTCACAGTAATGTACCTTAGAGATGCACCATAGTGATGTCATAGTAATGTACCTGGGAGATGCACTATAGTGATGTCACAGTAATGTACCTGGGAGATGCACCATAGTGATGTCACAGTAATGTACCTGGGAGATGCACCATAGTGATGTCACAGTAATGTACCTGGGAGATGCACCATAGTGATGTCACAGTAGTACCTGGGAGATGCACCATAGTGATGTCACAGTAATGTACCTGGGAGATGCACCATAGTGATGTCACAGTAATGTACCTGGGAGATGCACCATAGTGTTGTCACAGTAATGTACCTGGGAGATGCACCCTAGTAATGTCACAGTAATGTACCTGGGAAATGCACCATAGTGATGTCACAGTAATGTACCTGGGAGATGCACCATAGTGATGTCACAGTAATGTACCTGGGAGATGCACCATAGTGATGTCACAGTAATGTACCTGGGAGATGCACCATAGTGATGTCATAGTAATGTACCTGGGAGATGCACCCTAGTGATGTCACAGTAATGTACCTGGGAAATGCACCATAGTGATGTCACAGTAATGTACTTTAGAGATGCACCATAGTGATGTCACAGTAATGTACCTGGGAGATGCACCATAGTGATGTCACAGTAATGTACTTTAGAGATGCACCATAGTGATGTCACAGTAATGTACCTGGGAGATGCACCATAGTGATGTCACAGTAATGTACTTTAGAGATGCACCATAGTGATGTCACAGTAATGTACCTGGGAGATGCACCATAGTGATGTCACAGTAATGTACCTGGGAGATGCACCATAGTGATGTCACAGTAATGTACCTTACAGATGCGCCATAGTGATGTCACAGTAATGTACCTGGGAGATGCACTATAGTGATGTCACAGTAATGTACCTGGGAGATGCACCATAGTGATGTCACAGTAATGTACCTGGGAGATGCACCATAGTGATGTCACAGTAATGTACCTTACAGATGCGCCATAGTGATGTCACAGTAATGTACCTGGGAGATGCACCATAGTGATGTCACAGTAATGTACCTGGGAGATGCACCATAGTGATGTCACAGTAATGTACCTGGGAGATGCACCATAGTGATGTCACAGTAATGTACCTGGGAGATGCACCCTAGTGATGTCACAGTAATGTACCTGGGAAATGCACTATAGTGATGTCACAGTAATGTACCCTGGAGATGCACCATAGTGATGTCACAGTAATGTACCTGGGAGATGCACCATAGTGATGTTACAGTAATGTACCTGGGAGATGCACCCTAGTGATGTCACAGTAATGTACCTGGGAGATGCACCTTAGTGATGTCACAGTAATGTACCCTGGAGATGCACCATAGTGATGTCACAGTAATGTACCTGGGAGATGCACCATAGTGATGTTACAGTAATGTACCTGGGAGATGCACCATAGTGATGTCACAGTAATGTACTTTAGAGATGCACCATAGTGATGTCACAGTAATGTACCTGGGAGATGCACCATAGTGATGTCACAGTAATGTACTTTAGAGATGCACCATAGTGATGTCATAGTAATGTACCTGGGAGATGCACCATAGTGATGTCACAGTAATGTACTTTAGAGATGCACCATAGTGATGTCACAGTAATGTACCTGGGAGATGCACCATAGTGATGTCACAGTAATGTACCTGGGAGATGCACCATAGTGATGTCACAGTAATGTACCTTACAGATGCGCCATAGTGATGTCACAGTAATGTACCTGGGAGATGCACTATAGTGATGTCACAGTAATGTACCTGGGAGATGCACCATAGTGATGTCACAGTAATGTACCTGGGAGATGCACCTTAGTGATGTTACAGTAATGGACCTTGGAAATGCACCATAGTGATGTCACAGTAATGTACTTTAGAGATGCACCATAGTGATGTCACAGTAATGTACCTGGGAGATGCACCTTAGTGATGTTACAGTAATGGACCTTGGAAATGCACCATAGTGATGTCACAGTAATGTACCTGGGAGATGCATAGCTCCCAACCGATTTTGCCGGGAAAGTCCCAATTTCCTTACCTCTGCCCCGCGTCACGGGCAGCTATGAGATTGTCACGGATTTCCCCCCCAGGTCCCGCTGCTGTGTCCGCATAGTAAATGCTTTGAAAGCCTGAACTCACAGTACAGAATGGCTTCTACAGATATCGGGAGGGAATCCTTTTCAGAGCAGTGTCGGCTTAGCCGGAGATCAGGGACCACGTTATCAGGTTGAGATCACCATCTGCCCATATATGGTCTCCAGGGCTTCCCCAGACACAAGCTCTTTATTTAATTAAATAAAGTTGTGCCCAGGCTGAGATTGGAACCTGGGACCCTCTGCACTGTAGACAGGAGCCTTAACTAACTGAGCTATAAACCCAGTGATGCGGAGCTGAGGATTTCTGGTAACTAAGAAGTGTTATCTGCCAGTGTTACACTGTGACACAGACTAATGCACTGATATATAGGGAGGGATCTTCTCAGAGGTTATTTATGTTAATTATTGAAACTATTATTATTATTATAAATTTTATTATTTTTATTATTATGGAGATGATTATTAATAATAGTAAAAATAATAAGAATCATCTCAATAATAATAATAATAATAATAATAATAATAATAATAATAGTCTCAATAATTACAATAATCTCTGAGAAGATCCCTCTCTATATACCAAAGCATTAAATCTGTCACAGTGTAACAGTAGTCATAGTTCTTAGTTACCAAAATTCTACACCTGAATAATCACAGAGGCTACAGCCCAGTCGGTTGAGGCACTGTGTCTTTATTGTACATGGACACTGCAGGTTCTGGGTTCAAATCCCAATGAGGATAATTTTTTTTATTGAGGTGATTTTTATTATTATTATATGGCTAAAATTTGGGGCGTGGCCAGGGAGAGATTGGGGGTGTGGCTTAGGGGGATCGCCGCGGCACGCTACGCGTTCTGCCATTTTGTCCCTCTTTCCCTTTCACAAATGTTGGGAGGTATGCAACTTCATAAAACAGTGCAATTTGCGGCTACTGCACTGTAAAATTGCTGACTACTATTTTTGTATTTTACTTTCTTTGTTAACCACAGTAATACACACATTGGGGCTTATTTACTAATGGTCCAGTCGGGTTTTCCAACTTTTCGGGGATTGCACGGGGGATTGTGCCGTACAAGATTGGATTTTGCTGCATCGGCACTTTCATGCAACAGAAATCGATGGAGGGCGGGACTTCCTCCTGTCACCTCATCACAAGCGCCTGCTTAATCAAGCACTTAAATGTACCAGGAAGAAGGTAAACTCCGGTGGACCTAATTGGGGAAGCGTCAGATGCCGGATATCAGGCGCACGTAGTGAATAGCTGTGCACTGGAGTCGAGGAACGCACCACGGGGATCGCGCAGGGACGGGAAAGTAAATTTCCCCTTTGTGATGCTGATTAATTCATAAAACTATTTGCAATATAAAAAAACTAATTTTTTACACTTACTTAGATGTGAGTGAGTCTGATGAGGCACATCAGACTCACATCAGAAGATCTCACAAGAGCGCCTCCTCTTCTAATGAAGCAAGTAAAGCTGGGATACTGCCCTGGCTTCATTGCATGTGTGCTGTAGCCACTGTTGGGCTTGTATTTGGCAGGTAATGAGCATGTGTTTTTTTGCAAACTGTATGCTGCTTTCATATGTCTTGAGCTGAGAAAAAGGCTTCTGTCGGAACAATATGCCATTAAACCCTGACTGTTGGAGGCTGCTTTCATAGTTGACTTTGTTGAACTTTCTACCAGTTCCCTACTGCATCTCTAGGCTCAGACACAGCGATCTTAGGGTTCTTATTTACCTCTCTCCTTAAGACTATTCTCTTAGCATTGCTTAGTTTAGCTGGACAGCCAAGTAGAGGAAGAGTTGTGGTTGTCCCTAACTTCTTCCATTTAATGATTATGGAGGCCACTGTGCTCTTTGGAGCCTTGAGTGCAGAATTTTTTTGTGTAACCTTGGCTAGATCTGTGCCTTGCACAATTCTGTCTCTGAGCTCCTTGGGCAGTTCCTTAGACCTCATGATTCTCATGTGCTCTTACATGCACTGTGAGATCTTATATAGACAGGTGTGTTTCTTCCCTAATCAGTTTAATTAAACATAGCTGGACTCCAATGAAGGATTAGAACCAAGGAGGATCAAACGAAAATTTACACTATGTGAGTTAAATATGAGTTTCACAGCAAAGGTTCTGAATACTTATGACCATGTGATTTTTTTTTTTGTTTAATAAATTAGCAAAAATTTCAGTTTTTTCTGTCAAGATGGGGAGCAGAGTGTACATTAATGACATAAATACTTTTTTTTATCTTACCAATTGGCTGCAATAAAACAAAAAGTGAAAAATTGAAATGGGTCTGAATACTCTCCCATTGTATGTCTTTGATGTAAATATGTAGCTCTAATTGTAAAGAGCCGCATTAAAGTATGGCTTGTGTATGTTATTTTAGTTCTGCTTTATTAAAGGGAATTCGGTTGAGTGGCAATGCCACTCAGAACCTATAGACATATGTGGCACTATTCAAATTGGTTAGCCTAATTTTTGTATGCTTAATAAACTAGTAAGCCCCTTCTCACGGTAAGTAACACCATTGTTCTAGAGCCTTTTATAAGGATGACTTTACAACTCTTTATAAAATGTTGAGGATCACTCACAACCAATAAAACAAAGACTAAATAGACATACAGTATGCAGTGTATCTGTGACTCGGAATCCTACAACCTTAAAATGAATGATAACCTTTTAACACTATATCATTAATCAGTTCAGGCTTTGCATCTTTGCAACTGTAAATGCTAAGCATAGGCAAAGAAGATGAAAATTGTTCTGCTTGCAGCCACCACTAGAGGGAGTTGGTAACCCTGCTGACTGTCCAAAAACTGTTCTTCATGTTAAAACACTGCACATTAATCTCAGAATCTTCATCTACTGGAGTTAGCAGGTAGTATTAGCTTTTGTTTTATTTAAAGGGTTTTATTTCAGTTTATAAGAAGCTTTCCAAATAGAACAGAAAACTAGTAATGTGTTCTTTATTGGTTAAGTCATCTATTTTCAAAGTTCTATTTTTACCTTTCATAAGTCAATTTTCTTCAATAAATTTAATTTCAAATATCTGGAATTGCCAGATCTCGCCATCCGAGCATCATGGATTTATTATCCTGTAGAAGTAATTGTATCTATGTCTTCAATAAGTTTCAGTCCATAAATATTTAGATAAATGTCCTTTTCCTCTGCATAGTTTTTACCACAGAGTTATAGCCACCGTGGGGCACACCATAGAGCCCATTCATCTGTGCTCACAATGCATGGCAGAAGCACACTGGTAAACATCTGGGTTAATTTGTCCTAAGGGCTTTAAGTGTCACCAATGGCAGAGATGTGTCACGTAACAGTAACTCAACAATTGTTTCAGACAATTGTAGATACAACTTGGAGAGCAACAACACAAAATAAACCAGTAATGGCCAGCAAAAAAAGAGGCCTGGCTTTCCAGAAGACATTACCTAAGTTGCAACACTTTGGTGCATTTGCTGGCACCAACTAAGCCAACTAATATGAGGTTTAGACTAGTGTTGAACTTTGCAAGATTTATCATCTGGCATCGGATGCTTCAATATCTTGCACTAAGTGCTGCACCTACCATGAGGCCAAGAGAGAAAATTGTCTCAGGCGGCACTTGCAGGGGGCGGCAGTGCAGTACTCCAAAGCCTCCTTCACAATGTACCTGCAGCCATCAGTGCTGATCTCAGAGCCTCCTTTCACCCTCTCCTCTGCCAGTGTTCGGCATGGCACACTAAAGACAGCTGTAGAGAAGCAGGGTCTTTCTGCTGGGGGGAGATGATCCAGCTCCGTCAATGGAGAATGTTAAAGAGGGTGGAGGAGGGTGCAGGGGTGCATAAGCACGGAGCAGGGAAGCCCTTCTGCCAGACTCCTGCTGTGTCCAAAGCCAGTATGTAAAATGTGCTTACATTTGTGTGTGATCTGTGTGTATTATGTTAGTATGTATATACTGAATATGACATGTGTATGGATGTTAAAATGATTTATCTCTGTATGTTATGCACCTTTGTGTTTGTGTGTGTGTTTGTGTGTATATATATATATACACATACACAGATTATTCAATATTATCCATTTGAAAATAATGTTTATACTATGGGCTCCAGGGAACTAGAAGTAATAAAGTAATACTCTCCCACTCCAGTGCTCCCCTCCAGTGTGACCTCTGTTGGTATTCAGAAGCTCAGCTGTGACCCCATGTAGACGGCGTGCTCCGCTGTCAATGCTACATCACTGTTGAGCTTGTGTACACCAGCAGAGAAGAGGTTATTTTAGAACAAATCAATCAGAAACCACTTTTGCGGCACATTTTGCAGATAAATACAACGTGTATTTATGAAGTGTCTGTGCCAGTTTTGTGTCACGGCTTCACGTGTCCAACAATACAGAAAACCAAACCTAAAGGTTTGTTCCAGTGCCGATTCGCACCAGGCTCCACATTTATGTCAAAAGGCTGACATAATTGTGGCAATGGCCATTAAACTGCACATACTGCCTCCCTAATGATAAACCTGGGCCACTATTTGTGCCTACAATGCTGGCGAACCACAGCGACATGTTGTTTCAGTCATGTTTTTTTCATGTTTTGTGGCCAATAACCTTTTAATACTTCAGTATATGGCACTGTGTAAGGTGTCATTTTTTGCAGGATGACGTTTTCATTGCTACCATTTTACAGACTGTATGACCTTTTGATTCATTTTTATTTCATTTTTTTATGTGTTGCAAAATGGCAAAAGAGTGGTGTTTCAGACATTTGCCTACTATTTTATGTTACAGGGTTCACCGGCTGGAATAACTCTTTCTACCCTACTCTATATTGATAGATCAGGCAGTTTGGGACATGGCAATACCAAACATGTTGGTGATTTTATATGTTTATTTAGTTTTACATCAGTTCTAAGCAAAGGGGAGAGATTTGAACTTTATACATTTTTATACATTTTTTGAAATTTTTCACTTTTTTTTACACTTTTTCAGCCCACCCTAGGGTACTTTAACCTATGCAGTATATGGCATTTTTTCTACTGATCTGTAAGCAGCTGTCTCGAGAAGCTGCTTACAGAGCAGGATGAATGACAGGTCCTGGAGTCTGTATAAGGCTGTCATAGGAACCTATCCCCACTCTCCCGATGGCATCACGGGGAACAGGAATGCAATCCATGCGCCGCGGCCATTTAAATGTCTAAGGGCTTGCTGGAGGCATTTATATAGTTAACACCCCCCATCAGTGCCAGCACTGACCGCATGTGTAAGCAGTGAGTGTTTGCTACAGTATGCTGCAAACACCCACATTTTATGGAGAGGACTCAGCACATGAGCTCTCTCAATACATCCATTCCTGATGCCCACATGAGAGTCTAAGCGAACCCCAAGATGCAGGTGTGAACTGTACCAAACTAATAAACTATAGTCTATGAAGATGGTTCAGTTCCTAAGCCCATTACATATTTGGACCATTCTGTATTGGTTAACAAACCCCCAAAAAAGGCACATATAACACACAACAAAAATCACAAAGTGATTACGCTTCTGACACCAACGTGAATCTAATTTAAAGCATGAAGCTACCACTATACATTAGATAATACATACACATTTTATTGACAAGGTACCTAGTGTTTAATATGTAATGTTGAATATATGTGATACTTGGTAGTTGTCATTGCAGTGTGTGACTTGGATTATTCCCTTGTTTTACTGTTTTGTCTTTAATGTATTTGTATATATTGTTAATAAAATGTATTATCTAATGTATAGTTGTAGCTTTATGCTTTAAATTGGATTCATGTATTGGTAAATGGTGGATAAGGGTTGTATATTTTTGACTTGCAAGCTGTAGTATTTTTTTGGGCGGAAAGGAGTGGGTGCCAATTGACTTTCTGCCTCAGGCAGCAAAAAGGCTAGTTTCAGCCCTGGGTGAGGGGGCTGTGTATAATGAATCCTTGTGGGGTAAAGGGGGCTGTATATAAATAACCTATAGGGGCTGTATATAGTTAAAGTATGAGGGGGCAGTATATAAAATAACCATGATGGGGGTGTTTGGGATGATAAAATAAGGAATATTTAAGGGAACGGGGAACTTAATTAGTACAGAATTTTAATGCCGCCACTAGAGATGGGCGAATCGATTCTAATGATTCTAACTTCGGTTAGAATTTCAGGAAAAAATCTATTCGTCGCGAAGCCGAAGTTTATGCTGATTAGCGGGAATGAATTTTTTTTTTTCCCCACATTTTTCCGCTCTCCGCTCCCCGGTCTCCGCTCCCAGCTCCTCGGTCTCCGCTCCCAGCTCCCCGATCTCCGCTCCCGGTCTCCGCTCCCAGCTCCCTGGTCTCTGCTCCCTGCTCTCCGTTCCCCAGTCTCTGCTCTCCGCTCCCAGAATCACGCTCTTCGCTCCACGGTCTCCGCTCCACGGTCTCCACCCCCCGTTCCTCGGCCTCCTCTGCCAGCCCCTTGGTCTCGGCTCCCAGCTCCCCGGTCTCCGCTCCTCGGTCTCCACTCCCAGCTCCCCGCTCTCCGCTCCCCGGTCTCCGCTCTCAGCACCCTGCTCTCCACTGCCAGCACTCTGCTCTCCGGTCTCCGCTCCCCGCTCCTCGGTCTCCGCTCCCAGGTCTCCGCTCACAGCTACCTTTTCTCCGCTCCCAGCACCCCGTCCCCGGTCTCCGCTGTCCGCTCCCCGGCCACCGTTCCCAGCTCCCTGATCTCCGCTCCCCAGTCTCCGCTGTCCACTCCCCGGTCTCCGCTCTCCTCTGTCCGCTATCCGTTCCGGAATCCCCTCCCCGCACTGGAGGACAAGGCAGAAACGGACAGAACAAGAAAAGAAGAAAAAAGTAAGACAACTCCTATGTATAGATGTGTATATATGTGTGTGTGTATAGGTAGGTGTGTGTATGTATGTATAGGTGTGTGTGTATAGGTAGGTGTGTGTGTATGTATAGGGGTATGTGTATGTATAGGTGTGTGTGTGTATGTATAGGGGTGTGTGTATGTATAGATGTGTGTGTATGTATAGGTGTGTGTGTGCATGTATAGGTGTGTGTGTGTGGGTATGTATAGGTGTGTGTGTTGGTATATATAGGTGTGTATAGGGGTGTGTGTATACTCAGTATGTGCGTAGATTTTGTATATATTGTATGTGTGGGAATATATATTTTTATGCAGTATTGCGGATATTTATTAGGGCTTCTGCGCCATGTCAATTTTAGTTTTACACTACACGCTGTAAGCATTTTACCCTACATGGTGGCACGCTGTATGCATTTTACACTAAATGGCGGCACGCTGTATGCATTTTATACTACACGACAACACGCTGTATGCATTTTACACTACACGGCGGCACGCTGTATGCATTTTATCCTACATGACGGTACACTATATGCATTTTATACTACATGGCGGTACACTGTATGCATTTTATACTACATGGCGGCACGCTGTATGCATTTTACACTACACGGCGGCACACTGTATGCATTTTATACTACTTGGTGGCACGCTGTATGCATTTTATCCTACATGATGGTACACTATATGCATTTTATACTACATGGCGGTACACTGTATGCATTTTATACTACATGGCGGAACGGTGTATGCATTTTATACTACATGGTGGCACGCTGTATAGATTTAACACTACATGGCGGCACGCTGTATCTATTTTATACTACATGTCAGCACGCTGTATGCATTTTACACTACATGGGGGCACGCTGTATCTGATTTTTACGCTGTATATATTACATATATGGCGGGGGGGGGGCGTCGGTCTATGGCTCGCCTCAGGCAGCAGAAAGGCTTGTTTCACCCCTGCACACAGCCCTATAAAAGCCAGCCATTTTCTATCTCAGCACTTCACACTTCATGTTGTAGCGTCCAGCTGCTGCTATTGTTCTGTGCGATTCTTGCTGCAATCCCTCACTGTTCTCTAAGGGGGTTCTATATACCCCAAATAGCAGTTCTATTTAGTGACAAGATGGAATAGGAAGAAATCTGTTTGACATTCATGCATCTGCAGTAGTAAGCTGTCAGTTGTGGATTATCTGTATAACGCACATTGCCATACCTTTTGGGGGCTCTAGTTTACAGCCAGATTTACGTGTGAAATCCACATAGTTTATACAGTGATTTTCGCTGAAATTACACTGTCAGTTGTGGGGTATCTGTATAACGCACATTGCAATACCTTTTGGGGGCTCTAGTTTACAGCCAGATTTACGTGTGAAATCCACATAGTTTATACAGTGATTTTTGCTGAAATTACACTGTCAGTTGTGGGGTATCTGTATAACGCACATTTCCATACCTTATTGTGGCTCTTGTTTACAGCCAGATTTACGTGTCAAATCCACGTAGTTTTATACAGTAGTTTATACAGTGAAAAGAAGGGCAAAATGATCAGTGACGTCAATGCAAAATTACTGCCGACATCCTCTGCACTCTTTTGGGGGGGCTTTCCACATGTATCCGCATTTAACAGAACAGGTTCTGTCGTAATCTATGGAATCATCTGATGTCAGTGTAAAAAGAGTTCACTCTTTGATGTTATAGTGGGATCTTGGCCCTCAGCTCAGTCCTTTCGAGCTGGCACATTGTTACCTTGTCAGGCTGCGTTCACTCTTCGCTTATTTGGGGAAGTTGGCCTATGTAAGTGCACATGGAAGTGAAGAGTGAAGCGCTTCTAAGAGCCGCGGCTGTCATGTGCGTGTCATACTAAAACACAGCATTGTTTGAAGACCAAACCACGCTCCCTATGCATATGTAAGCATGGCACATTGTTCTACAACACCCTACAGGCTCTCTGCAGCCAGAAAATGCCTGTTTTTTAACGCGATTCGTTTTGATTCGATTCGGGTCGAATCAAATTTTTTCGAAAAATTCTGCGAATCGGGACAAAATGAATTTTAACAAATTCGCCCATCTCTAGCCGCCACGTGAGTTCACTGTAAAGGGGCCCACTGAGGCTCTGTCACCCAGGGGCCTACTGAAACCTGACCCGGATTTGGACTGTGGATGAAAGAAACGCTATCCCTTCAGTGTCCACTATAACCCCTGCCCTTACCAGGGCAGTACCTCGTCTACCCCTATTCAGGTCTAACATGCGGCCTGAATCTTCCTCTGGCCCTGCCAGTCTGCTGCACACCACTTGTCCTAGAGGTGGGCCCAGGCTTCCTATATCAATTGCAGTCAGGCGCCAGTTTGTCCAGCTCTCTATTTCCGTGTATATGGAGGGGTAATAAAACAAATCTTTAACCTGGAACCCCCGCCGCCGCTCGTGTTCTTTTCCCGACTCTTCGGCTGCCTTGTGCTCTGTGGAGGGAGGCTGGCAGCGTGAGGCTGCCCAAATCCTCAAGAGCAACAGATTGGTACAGACAGAAGGGTCTGTGCTGCTCTGTACATCATTCGCGTCTGTCTCTTAAAGACAGACGCCCGAATCATGTGGGCGATTCGGGCGGCAATGTCTACCCAAATAACCCACATTATGGCCCCAAATTTTGCCGCCTCGCTCAGGACTCACGCAGCCCTGTCTACTCTCTATGAACAGTGATTTGTGATGCCGTTTAATTCAATAAAAGAACCTGACATTTTGCTGCAACCGATCGAGTGCTGGGTCCTTCTTTTTGTGTCCCCATCTCCTTGAAGCCTTTCCAACGGTAGCTGCTAGACAAGGAGCGGTGAGTGAGCGTAACTCTTTTCTTTCTTGTTGACAAGCAATCTCAGGAACAAATTCTCCAGGTTAACGGCTTTTACTTTGTATTTAAATACAATATCAATGGATCAATCCCTTCTCCCCTAACCAAGCGACCATCATTTATAGTACAAAATGTATCAAGCTTACTTTATGAAGAACTCGTTATGTTTTTTTAGTTAGCCAATAAGGGCAACATTTGTTTTGCATTTTGTATATTTTACACAAAATATTTTAACCTTTTTGGCTAACAAGGTACTTTTCCCAACATACTACAGCAGACAGAGAGAAATAAAAGAGGATATAAGTATTCATAGGTAGTGTGACTAAGAATAACCTTCCACAGTTTCCAAAATGGCAAAAGTCAGTCCAGCTCTGGAGCATAATCCGTTCTGTCAATGAGTTAAACACAAATGCATAGAATTTAATGCTAAAATACATGGTAAATTGAGAGTGGCCTCGGCTGGTGTGATGTAGAATATATGTTATAAGTTTGTCAGGATATTTTGAATTAAATAAGCAAATGGGAAAATTACTGGATACAGCTCCTGGTGCGTCCATACAGGTTTTAGCCTGAAGACTCACACAGTAAATGATGTGTCATTAACTCTGCAATGTAAAATAATTTATCACATGGAGAGAAACCAGAGGGAGGAACAAATCACAGAGCAACACAGGTGATTATAACACCATAAGATGCAGGATAAGATCCTCCGTGGTGCAGTGCATGAATATAGTATTTTTTATCACATTACATGTCCATCAGAATAAGACTGACATAAAAATAGGGTTTATACAAGACCAACCTCTCTTCAGATCGGTATCATTAAACATAGTGGGCAGTATTATATCAGTTATATTATTGTACATATTATAGTTGTTATATTCTATGCACATGGGTTAATATAATAGTAGTTATATTATTGTACATAGAGAGTGGTATTATAACAGTTCTATTCTTGTACATAGGGGCAGTATTATAGTAGTTATATACTGGTACATAGGGGGCAGTATTATAGTAGTTATATTCTTGTTCACATGGGCAGTATTATAGTGATTATTTCTGTACTTAGGAGGCAGTATTATAGTAGTTATATTCTTGTACATAGGAGGCAGTATTATAGTAGTTATATTCTTGTACATAGGAGGCAGTATTATAGTAGTTATATTCTAGTACATAGGAGCAGTATTATAGTAGTTATATTCTTGTACATAGGGAGCAGTATTATAGTAGTTATATTCTTGTACATGGGGACAGTATTATAGTAGTTATATTCTTGTACATAGGGGGCAGTATTACTGTAGTTATATTCTTATACATAGGGGGCAGCATTATAGTAGTTATATTCTTGTTCACATGGGCAGTATTATAGTGATTATATTTCTGTACTTAGGGGGAAGTATTATAGTAGTTATTGAAGGGAAAAAAGAAAAGAAAAATAATGGTATCGGCTCACCCCAATGTAGCAGCAGCTTGTGTTCGACGTGAAATCAGGCCAGGTGCACGGAATATTCCCACTCACTGGTCCGGCAGTCCACAGTGATATGCTTCATGATGAAAGGAAAACGGAGGAGAAAAGGATCGGGAATCCGGCAGCCATACAAGAATGTCCAAGGGTAAAACGACTTCTTAAAAAAGTATTCCAAAAAGGTTTATTTCAACAAAGTTAAAAACATCACTAGCCCACATGCTAGGGTATGGACACAGAGGCAGGCAGACAAAAGAAACACAGCACAGTGTGGTGGAGGTAACGCGTTTCGGACTTTGTAAGCGTCTTAGTCCTTAATCATACAGGTATGATTAAGGACTAAGACGCTTACAAAGTCCGAAACGCGTTACCTCCACCACACTGTGCTGTGTTTCTTTTGTCTGCCTGCCTCTGTGTCCATACCCTAGCATGTGGGCTAGTGATGTTTTTAACTTTGTTGAAATAAACCTTTTTGGAATACTTTTTTAAGAAGTCGTTTTACCCTTGGACATTCTTGTATGGCTGCCGGATTCCCGATCCTTTTCTCCTCCGTTTTCCTTTCATTATAGTAGTTATATTCTTGTTCACATGGGCAGTATTATAGTGATTATATTTCTGTACTTAGGGGGAAGTATTATAGTAGTTATATTCTTGTACATAGAGGGGCAGTATTATGAAGGAATAACGAAGGTACCTGTGTATAAATTTGGATTTTAATCGTCCTTTTTGCCTGATGCTGATGGATCATCGTTATTCCTTCCTGTCTCTGGGACAGGACCGGATCTCCTACCATTGCTGCACGGCATTAACTTCAAGTGTATAACCCACAGGTGAGCTGATACTGCCACTTTTTTCCCATACCTCATTATAGAAATTGTATTTTTGCACAGAGTGGGCAGTATTACAATACAGTAGTTATATTCTTGTACAAAGGGGGGGCAGTGTTATAGTAGTTATATTCTTGTACATAGGGCGCAGTATTATAGTAGTTATATTCCCGTACATAAGGGGCAGTGTTATAGTAGTTATATTCTTGTACATAGGGGGCGGTATTATAGTAGTTATATTCTTGTACAAAGGGGGGGCAGTGTTATAGTAGTTATATTCCTGTACATAGGGGGCAGTATTATAGTAGTTATATTCCTGTACATAAGGGGCAGTGTTATAGTAGTTATATTCTTGTACATAGGGGACAGTATTATAGTAGTTGTATGCTTGTACATAGCGGGAAGTTTTTTTGTGTGTGTGTATATATATATATATATATATTTGATTCTTTTTTTCAATGTGCTAAAGTTGTAAAGTATCTTTCAAAACACATATAAATTTGGTACTACAGTAATTGCACTGATCTGCTAATGATTTTCTAGTCCAATGCGCTATCCTCTGCATCAAATAGCACCACTGTCACTGGCAACACTGCCCCCACGATCCATGTCACGAATCGCGGGCACACTCTCCGTGGCAATGCGGCTCCCCCTCACTTACCTTCCCACGAGCCTGCTCCCATCCGGACTAGGCCGTGCGCACGTCCCCGCTCCCTAGGGAGTGCCTGCGCACCCTGGCACTCGAGAATTTAAAAGGCCAGTGCACCGCTAATTGGCGCTGGCCACTTCCAGGTTTCCATAAATTCCTGGCTGCTCCCATCATTCCCCGCCGGATATTTAAGTCAACAGCCTTAGAAAAAGCTCCCCTGCATAATTCCTGTGTTCCTTATCTCCAGCGTTCCCGTGTTCCTGTGTTCCAACATTCCTGCTCCCGTGTTCCTGCTCCTGTGCTCCTGCTGTGTGTTCCTGCGTTGTTCTCCCGGGCTTGGACTGTGTTCTGCACTTCTACCTTGGCTGCCACGGCAGGCTAGTGGCACCTGTGGAACAACCTGCAGCATGTCCTTCCCGCTATGCGGCGGGCTGTGGTGAAGACCAGGTGCCACTTAGACTCCGGTACCAGGTGTCGGCTAGTACCACCTTTCGCGGTGGTCCACTGACCCAGAACCCTGACAGCCACCATGTGCCACTCGATTCACAACATTGGCTCTCTGGAGCAATAACCACTCTGATCTGTATAATAATAATGACATTATAACATTCAGGACTTTGGAAAAGCTGGGTCAGGCTGGCTGCCTACATAAACACATTATACACAGAGCTTGTCATTATACATGGAGCTTAGTCAAGACATGAATAATCAACCTGAGCTGGATCACTCATACACAGCAGGGGATGGTGCAACAATTGATTATCATTAGAGATGAGCGAGCACTAAAATGCTCGGGTACTCGTTATTCGAGACGAACTTTTCCCGATGCTCGAGTGCTCGTTGAAGTCAATGGGAGACTCGAGCATTTTTCAAGGGGACCAAGGCTCTGCACAGGGAAGCTTGGCCAAACACCTGGGAACCTCAGAAAAGGATGGAAACACCACGGAAATGGACAGGAAACAGCAGGGGCAGCATGCATGGATGCCTCTGAGGCTGCTTAATCGCACCATTATGCCAAAATTATGGCCAACAGCATGGCCATGACAGAGTGACAGAATGAAGCTAGATAGCATCTAAAACATGCAATAATTGACCCTGACACTATAGGGGACGGCATGCAGAGGCAGAGGCAGCGGCAGCAGGCTAGAGAGTGGCATGGCGACATACCCTAAATGGACTCAGGCTTCAAACCAATGGGTGGCAGAGAGGAACCAAAGGAGGTGAGCAAGAAGCGCTCAAATAATATCGGTACATGATAAAAGTTTGCCAGTATATTTTGTGGATTACACAGCAGGGTGGCGACAAAGTTAACATGGAAGCCATGAAAACAACCCAAAATTATGCCTGACACAGCTCGTTTGATAAAGGGACCATGTATGGAGGCAGTGAACTAGTAGTAGATAAAAGGTGCTGCAGTTAAAACTATGTTAGTTGGATCTTGGCATGGAGCTGGCGCTCCGCTGCCAGGCGAGCTTTCGCCAATCCAAGCCCCTGTCTCTAGGCTACTCCCCAAACAGCACTTCTAAGAACCTTTTGTATAAGATCAAGTGTAGTAGCGTTCTTATAAGTTTGGGATATGGCGGGTGAGGGGAATGTAAACAGATGCGCAAGAAGCGCATGATGCGCATGGAGCTGGCGCTCCGCTGCCAGGCGAGCTTTCGCCAATCCAAGCCCCTGTCTCTAGGCTACTCCCCAAACAGCACTTCTAAGAACCTTTTGTATAAGATCAAGTGTAGTAGCGTTCTTATAAGTTTGGGAAATGGCGGGTGAGGGGAATGTAAACAGATGCGCAAGAAGCGCATGATGCGCATGGAGCTGGCGCTCCGCTGCTAGGCGAGCTTTCGCCAATCCAAGCCCCTGTCTCTAGGCTACTCCCCAAACAGCACCTCTAAGAGAACCTTTTGTATAAGATCAAGTGTAGTAGCGTTCTTATAAGTTTAGGATATGGCGGGTGAGGGGAATGTAAACAGATGCGCAAGAAGCGCTGAAATAATATTGGTAAATGATAAAAGTTTGACAGTATATTTTGTGGATAACACAGCAGGGTGGCGACAAAGTTAACAACTTTGATGTGGAATCCATGAAAACAACCCAAATTTCTGCCTGACACACCTCGTTTGATAAGGGGACGATGTATGGAGGCAGCTATATGGACGACTTTTGGAGGTAGCAATGGAGACAACGTGTGGAGGCTGCTATGGAGACAATTTAATTTGGATAGTGCCTGTATGTGGCAGTCCAAAAAAGTTTTCAAACCAGAGGAGCAGGTAGGTGGCCCTCCAGAAAAATGAAATAGATTGAGTGCCTGTATGTGGCAGTCCAAAAAAGTCTTCAAACCAGAGGAGCAGGTAGGTGGCCCTCCAGAAAAATGAAATAGATTGAGTGCCTGTATGTGGCAGTCCAAAAAAGTTTTCAAACCAGAGGAGCAGGTAGGTGGCCCTACAGAAAAATGAAATAGATTGAGTGCCTGTATGTGGCAGTCCAAAAAAGTTTTCAAACCAGAGGAGCAGGTAGGTGGCCCTCCAGAAAAATGAAATAGATTGAGTGCCTGTATGTGGCACTCCCAAAAATTGTTTAAAACAGAGGACCGGGTAGGTGGCCCTCCAGAAAAATTAAATGCATAAAGTACTATAGCTAGAGCCAGTGGGCCCTGTCAAAAAATAGCCAGTTTCCTCTGCTTTAGTGTACAAAGAGGAGGAGAAGGAGGAAAATGAGGAGGAGGAGGAGTGGATAAATTATTCAGGTTGAGCTTCCTTCACCTGGTGGAGATTGGAAATTATGAGAAATCCAGGCTTTATTCATCTTAATAAGCGTCAGCCTGTCAGCGCTGTTAGTCGACAGGCGTGTACGCTTATCGGTGATGATGCCACCAGCTGCACTGAAAACCCGCTCGGACAAGACGCTAGCGGCAGGGCAGGCAAGAACCTCCAAGGTGTACAGCGCCAGTTCGTGCCACATGTCCAGCTTTGAAACCCAGTAGTTGTAGGGAGCTGTGTGATCATTTAGGACGATGGTATGGTCAGCTACGTACTCCCTCACCATCTTTCTGTAAAGATCAGCCCTACTCTGCCGAGACTGGGGACAGGTGACAGTGTCTTGCTGGGGTGACATAAAGCTGGCAAAAGCCTTGTAAAGCGTACCCTTGCCAGTGCTGGACAAGCTGCCTGCTCGCCTACTCTCCCTCGCTACTTGTCCCGCAGAACTACGCCCTCTGCCGCTAGCGCTGTCAGAAGGGAAATATTGTTTCAGCTTGTGAACCAGGGCCTGCTGGTATTCATGCATTCTCACACTCCTTTCCTCTCCAGGGATGAGAGTGGAAAGATTTTGCTTGTACCGTGGGTCCAGGAGAGTGAATACCCAGTAATCGGTGCTGGAATAAATTCTTTGAACGCGAGGGTCACGGGATAGGCAGCCTAGCATGAAATCTGCCATATGCGCCAGAGTACCAACGCGTAAGAATTCACTCCCCTCACTGGCCTGACTGTCCATTTCCTCCTCCTCCAACTCCTCTTCTTCTGCCCATACACGCTGAACAGTGGAGGACTCAACAATGGTCCCCTCTTGTGTCTCGCCAACATTCTCCTCCTCTTCCTCCTCATCCTCCTCCGCCTCCACCTCCTCCGATATGCGCTGAGAAACAGACCTAAGGGTGCTTTGGCTATCAACAAGGGAATCTTCTTCCCCCGTCTCTTGTGACGAGCGCAAAGCTTCCGACTTCATGCTGATCAGAGAGTTTTTCAACAGGCCAAGCAGCGGGATGGTGAGGCTGATGATGGCGGCATCGCCACTGACCATCTGTGTTGACTCCTCGAAGTTACTCAGCACCTGACAGATATCAGACATCCACGTCCACTCCTCATTGTAGACTTGAGGAAGCTGACTGACCTGACTACCAGTTCTGGTGGAAGTTGACATCTGGCAGTCTACAATTGCTCTGCGCTGCTGGTAAACTCTGGATAACATGGTTAATGTTGAATTCCACCTCGTGGGCACGTCGCACAACAGTCGGTGAGCGGGCAGTTGGAGGCGGCGCTGCGCTGCCCTGAGAGTGGCAGCATCTGTGCTGGACTTCCTGAAATGCGCACAGATGCGGCGCACCTTCGTGAGCAAATCAGACAGATTGGGGTATGTCTTGAGGAAACGCTGAACTATGAGATTTAACACATGGGCCAGGCATGGCACATGTGTCAGTCTGCCGAGTTGCAGAGCCGCCACCAGGTTACGGCCGTTGTCACACACAACCATGCCTGGCTTCAGGTTCAGCGGTGCCAGCCACAGATCAGTCTGCGCCGTGATGCCCTGTAATAGTTCTTGGGCGGTGTGCCTTTTATCGCCTAGGCTCAGCAGTTTGAGCACCGCCTGCTGTCGCTTAGCGACGGCACTGCTGCTGTGCCTAGAGCTAGCGACTGATGGCGCCATGCCCACGGATGATAGTTCGGAGGAGGAGGTGGAGGAGGGGTGGGAGGAGGAGGAGGCATAGTAGGCCTGAAAGACCTGGACCGAGGTAGGCCCCGCAATCCTCGGCGTCGGCAGTATATGACCAGCCCCAGGGTCAGACTCGGTCCCAGCCTCCACCAAGTTAACCCAATGTGCCGTCAGCGATATATAGTGGCCCTGCCCGGCAGCACTCGTCCACGTGTCCGTGGTCAGGTGGACCTTGTCAGAAACGGCGTTGGTCAGGGCACGGATGATGTTGTCTGACACGTGCTGGTGCAGGGCTGGGACGGCACATCGGGAAAAGTAGTGGCGGCTGGGGACCGAATACCGAGGGGCGGCCGCCGCCATGAGGTTGCGAAAGGCCTCGGTCTCTACTAGCCTATAGGGCAGCATCTCCAGGCTAAGCAATCTGGAGATGTGGACATTAAGGGCTTGGGCATGCGGGTGGGTTGCACTATATTTGCGTTTCCGCTCCAGCGTCTGGGGTATGGAGAGCTGAACGCTGGTGGATGCTGTGGAGGATCGTGGAGGCGACGATGGGGTTTTTGTGCCAGGGTCCTGGGCAGGGGGCTGACTATCAGCTGAAACAGGGGAAGGAGCAGTGGTGTGCACGGCCGGAGGTGAACGGGCTTGGTGCCACTGAGTGGAGTGTTTAGCATTCATATGCCTGCGCATACTGGTGGTAGTTAAGCTAGTAGTGGTGGAACCCCTGCTGATCCTGGTTTGGCAAAGGTTGCACACCACAGTCCGTCGGTCATCCGGTGTTTCCTTAAAGAACCTACAGACTTCTGAAAATCTAGCCCTCGCCGCGGGAGCCCTCGCCACGGGAGCTTCACTACGTGACACATTTGGCGCTGATGCACCTGCTCTGGCCCTGCCTCTCCGTCTGGCCCCACCACTGCCTCTACCAACCTGTTCTGGTCGAGGACTCTCCTCCGTCTCAGAAGCACTGTGTTCACCCGGCCTCTCAACCCAGCTTGGGTCTGTCACCTCATCATCCTCCGATCCCTCAGTCTGCTCCCCCCTCGGACTTCCTGCCCTGACAACAACTTCACCACTGTCTGACAACCGTGTCTCCTCATCGTCGGACACCTCTTTACACACTTCTTCCACTACGTCAAGAAGGTCATCATCACCCACAGACTGCGACTGGTGGAAAACCTGGGCATCGGAAAGTTGCTCAGCAGCAACCGGACAAGTGGTTTGTGACTGTGGGAAGGGTCCAGAAAACAGTTCCTCAGAGTATGCCGGTTCAAATGCCAAATTTTCCTGGGAGGGGGCAGACTGGGGGGGAGGAGGCTGAGGTGCAGGAGCTGGAGGAGTGCCGATTTCGGTGACATGGGTGGACTGCGTGGAAGACTGACTGGTGGACAAATTGCTCGAAGCATTGTCGGCAATCCACGACATCACCTGTTCGCACTGTTCTGGCCTCAACAGTGCTCTACCACGAGTCCCAGTAACTTCAGACATGAACCTAGGGAGTGTAGCTCTGCGGCGTTCCCCTGCTCCCTCATCAGCAGGTGGTGTCTCACCCCGCCCAGGACCACGGCCTCTGACCCCTGCAGTAGTTGGACGCCCACGTCCCCGCCCTCGTCCTCTACCCCTAGCCCTCGGGTTAAACATTTTGAAAATGAAAGTTATAACTTTAATTTTTTTTAAACTTTTTTTTGTGTTTTTTAGTTTTTAAAGCCAAACAATGCTATCCTATTGCTATGGCTATTTTCTAGCCAAGTATGAAAGCACACTGCTATGCCAGATGAGATGACGCTGAGTTATGAAAAAATAAACGTAAAATAAAAAGGAAATGGCAGACTGTGCCTAATTGAAATCCAACCCCTAATAAATTTTTCCACTTCGGTCTTTGCGATGGATATGTGCGTCACTAAGCGCTAAACACAGCGGTCGCAAGTCTCACTCCAAATTCCTGACAATTGGCTAGTATATGCACTGCAGCAAGGACAGCCACCAGCAGATCAACCAGAAATAAAATATATATAACGCTATTGTAGGCGTAAGTAAGCCGTTTGGATTCTCCTTTGGCTATTTTCTAGCCAAGTATGAAAGCACACTGATGAGATGACGCTGAGTTATGATAAAATAAACGTAAAATAAAAAGAAACTGCCAGACTGTGCCTAATTGAAATCCAACCCCTAATAAATTTTCCCACTTCGGTCTTTGCGATGGATATGTGCGTCACTAAGCGTTAAACACAGCGGTCGCAAGTCTCACTCCAAATTCCTGACAATTGGCTAGTATATGCACTGCAGCAAGGACAGCCACCAGCAGATCAACCAGAAATAAAATATATATAACGCTATTGTAGGCGTAAGTAAGCCGTTTGGATTCTCCTTTGGCTATTTTCTAGCCAAGTATGAAAGCACACTGCTATGCCAGATGAGATGACGCTGAGTTATGAAAAAATAAACGTAAAATAAAAAGAAACTGCCAGACTGTGCCTAATTGAAATCAAACCCCTAATAAATTTTCCCACTTTGGTGTTTGAGGTGGATATGTGTGTCACTAAGAGCTAAACACAACGGTAGCAAGTCCCCCTGCAAATTCCTCACAATATGGTACTAGCTGCAAATAAAAAAAAAAAAAGTATAACGTTATTGTAGCCCTAAGAAGGGCTGTTGGGTTCTTGTTGAATCACTCCTGCCTAACACTATTCTAATAGAACACCCTAACGCTTTCCCTGACCAGCAGCAGCTCTCTCCCTAGCGGCATCCAGACACAGAATGATCCGAGCAGCGCGGGCAGCGGCTAGTCTATCCCAGGGTCACCTGATCTGGCCAGCCAACCACTGCTATCGACGTGTAAGGGTACCACGTCATGCTGGGTGGAGTGCAGAGTCTCCTGGCTTGTGATTGGCTCTGTTTCTGGCCACCAAAAAGCAAAACGGCGGGAGCTGCCATTTTCTCTACCGGGCGAAGTATTCGTCCGAGCAACGAGCAGTTTCGAGTACGCTAATGCTCGAACGAGCATCAAGCTCGGACGAGTATGTTCGCTCATCTCTAATTATCATAATCATAATGTTATAATTGTTGTCAAGCTCAGAGGTAGTGGATCTGCACCACTGCCGATGGTGACACAAGCCACTACCTGGGACCGGAGTCTAAGTGGTACCCGGTTTTCACCAGAGCCCGCCGCTTGGTAACACCAGGTCATTCCACAGGCGTGACTTGTCCACAGTGGCTGCCAAGTTCGTGGTACAGGAACGGCAGGCAACCTCATAGTCAGGGACAAGCAGGAGGTCAGGACGGGCAGCACAGGATTGGAGTTGGAGACGTAGCAACAGGTCAATGCAGGCGGCAAAGGAGCAAAGTCAGAAACGGAACCGGGGTAACAATGGGAATTCTCAAAAAGAGCACAAGGCATCAATACAGCTTTCTCTAGGGCTCAAGGCACAAAGATTTGGCAAGGCAGGAAGGGAGGAGCCGGATTTATGAATGTGGAGGTGTTCAGCCAGTGCAGCAATCAGCGGTGCGCTGGCCCTTTAAATTTTCTAAAGCCGGCGTGCGCGTGCCCCAGGAGACGGGAACGCAAATGCACGGACCTCTCCTGTGGATCCGGAACGGGGAGAGGTGAGTTTGCGGACACTGAGGGGCACGGGTGAGCCCGCGACCTGCGATATTGGTCACAGGACCACTGTTGACAATTATTTTATCAGCAAAACTACTCAGCACAGGGATTAACCAAGATATGATTCTGCATCAGTGTAGCTACAGCAGTCTCAAGGTATGTTTGCTTCATAACGCATCTATGAACTGTGTCCAATAATAGACCATATACAAAGTTTTCTTCTTTTAAACAAATATTTTCTTTACTTCAAAATACACAGGTATACATTATTTACAATTACATTGCAGTAATCTTCATGACTTTATGCACAATAGCAATGATGGCTTGTTACATGGTGTTAGCATAGAAAGTGTCACTATACAAAAAATGTTTCATTTGCAAAAACAGCGTAATTAGGTTAATATAGTGTAGACACTCACTTGAAGTTCAGACCTCGGGCAGAGACCCATACTCACAAGACCGCTGGTAGTATGAGCCACATGATGTGACGTTTTGGGGGGGAACGCCCCCTTCCTCAGACATGCCTGGCACACACCTACATGGGCTGTTATATCCCTCCTCCAGGAAGCCTATAGTAAGTACTACAAGTACAAGGTTAGCATTATTGCTTAAATGGCATCTAAACATAAGTTATGCCTATTTATTCTAAAACCAACTTATGAACAGTCATTGAGGGAAACATGTTTGCTTCATAATGCATCAAATCAAATGGTAGGTTTCCTTTAAGACCATGTGATATTTCAGTTTTTCTTGTTTAATAAATTAGCAAAAGTTTCAGGGTTTTTTTTAATAAAGATGGGGTGCAGAGTGTAAATTAATGAGCAAAAAAAAAAGAACTAAAGAAATTAAGAGTGAATAATCAAAGGGTCTGTACACATACCCAGTGTACACTTGGGAGAGAAAACAAGCTTTGAGTTTAAGGGGAAATGATGGGGGGAATACAGCATTGATGGGCATATACTGTAGACGGTACTTTCTGCTGTGAGATAGGAGAGGTTGAGGCTGAAGGAGGGCTTTACCTGTATCTGACTGAGCCGTCTACTGTCAGATGGGATGCAGAGTCACTGAGCTGCCTGGCTTGCAGGAACTTGTAACAGATTATTGTGCATGACGGAAGAGAGGATGGTGACCTTCTAAATCTTACTCTGATGGATTTTAGTGACACATAATCAGGAGAGTTCTACTTTGTCTGATACAGAGGGTAGGAGATTTGTAATACATCCATAATGGTAAAATAATTTTGGGCAGAAAGCAAAAAGTTGGCAGAGGTGTATATAGACTTTCACACCACATTAACATTGGAATGATAAATAATAGAAAATTGTTGATAATAAAAAAAATTTTGCTTTTTGCAACTTTCTATTTCTGTGTTTTCATATTTCATTGATTCCTGGGTTCTGGCTGGTGTATTTATTAAAGGGAACCTGGAACCTCCTTTTACCCCAGTAAAAAAGCAGCTCCCTCTATTCACCGTCAGACTCTGATGCGGGAGAGAGAGCTTCATTTTAGACACCTATTGTATCAGACTTCTATGCTTGGAAACTACACCAAGAGCTCCCAATGATTGACAGCTCCTTTTCAGGACCTTTCCTTGGGGAAAGCTGGGTGTGAATTTGAGCTTGTTTTGTGTGCAGCTGTGGCTTGAGTGATGGACGGCTGAACCAGTCAGTGCTGGAGGCACTGTCCATTACATTCCTATACATTCTGCCCAGTTACTTCAGAGGGTGCTGGTTGTTCAGTCTTCTCTTACTATCTAATGCTATCAGTGTTTGCTAGTCTGTGTATTTAACTTCTGCTATAAAGCCAAAAAAGAGAAATGGGAAATCTCTATTTGGTAGGCTATTTTTCAAACTTTACAAGAGGGGGCTAATTTGCCCTAAGGCACCATAACCAAGGAGTAAAAATTAACTTTTATTAGTATCAAATTAATGATGAACAAAAATTGTGATTTAAAAACACAGGGTTGCATCCATACCACGTGTATAAATAACTAAGTATTGTTTTTCCGGATTAACCAGACTAGGTATTGTGGATATCACATATATATTAGTGGGGCAGACTGTAGTTGTGGGTGGTATATTTAGTATATCAGGTGAGACTCCAAATATGGGATATATATATTATTTTGGCTAGGCAGGTGGATCCAGAAAGGCGCAGTTCGCTCCTCCTGGTCAGCTCAGATAGGATTATTTCCCTTATTGCCCAAAAGGGTTGTTGAGGAGATATTTCTATTGCACTGTATCCTTGTGAGGGTCCAAATGGTATGACCGAGCGTGAATATTTCAACTGTGGAATACTAGAAGTGATGGGAAATTAATCCACGGTTAGCCTATCAATAAGAGGGGCTACTCGGACGGCGCCTATGAGATGGTACCATATAATTTTTTTTTTTTTTTACCATCCTGCATGCTGATTGTCAGGTGTCCCAGTCGTCTCATACACCTGAGAAGAGCATTCACACCACACACTACTAACGCTAGTTCCTCACTGCCTCCTGTATAATTTCTGTGTTCAGATTCACACTGATATGGTGCACCCTGCTGGATTAAAACTTGCTACTAAAGCCCCCACAACATGTTTCTCCGAGTACACGGCTTCATCAGGGGTAACGGGCTTAGCTCGCGGGCGGCGTGCATCATGTATATTTATATGCTAACCCAGAATGCCATAGGGTAATAGGTGTGCCCAATCAGATGCCCAATCAGAGGCGTGTCTGTCACGTCACTGCTGTGACCGCCCCTAGGTAAATGTGATCAGTGTCCGGTCATGTGCCCATCCCGGGGTGTTCCATCATGTGTTGTGTCCAAACACGTCATAGGCCTTGCCCACATCACGTCATCCGACTGGTGAAGCGAATGGGCGGCGAAGAGCCGCCCACAGTGAGAGCCCGACAAGTTATCACCTGCTCGTCACGTGATATCATCACGTGACCCCGTGCTTCACTGGGAGGCATCACCATGGATACCAACCACAAGCAGGGACACTGGACCGTCAATATTCAATTGTAGGCTGTCGGATGGGTATGATAAGAGAGGATATATAGATCCTATTAAGGAATATAAGTCGGGCTCATGTAAGTATATTACCGGAGAAGCTTAAACACCCAGGTAAATTTTAAAAAATTTGGTTAATCAAAATCCGAGACAGATAAATGTCTAGGGTGTTTATTGATATTGAGGAATATGCACGCATGTGTCCGATGATATAGTTCATCCAATGTAAAGTATAGGAAATAGAAGAATGAACACCAGTGTAGCAGTGAGAGATTCCTTATTAATAAATATGCATCCATGAGTAATGGAACTATAGTTAAAGAAGGGGTTATAGACAAATAATTGAACAGATGTTTGAAAGAAATGAACAATAAAATAAGAAAATAGAGGCTCACACAGGACTCAATCGAGACACCGGAGCAAATGCTCAAGCGACGGACATATACAGAGAATATGCAATACTAGGATATTTATAAAAAAGGGGTGAAAGTAAAACCCTCATTAAGCCCTATGGGCCCTATGAGGCTTTTGAGGCGGTGGTTCCAACTTGCCTCAATCTGTAGAAGTCTCGTTTTCTGATCACCCAGTCTTGGGCCGCGTTTAATGCAATCTACCCCCCAAAACTTCAAAACTGTGGGGTCTCCTCCATGATAACTCCAGATGTGTTGCGAGATTGGCGTATCCTTTTTGGTGTTAATGGAGCTGATGTGTCCCGAAATCCTCCTTCGTAGCTCCTGAATAATCTTTCCCACATATAATTTTGGACAGGGCAGGATGCTACATAGACAATGTCCACACTTTTGCAATTGTAAAAATCCTTTATAACAAAGAATTCCTGATTGTGGTAATTCTTGGTATGAGGCAAGTAGCGACAAAAGGTGCAGGACCCACAAGGAAAAGAGCCAATAGTATTGACGCATGGCCGATTCCTAGGTTCTTTCAAGGGAGCAAAATGACTATGTACCAAGTAGTCTCGTAGGTTTCTTCCCCTTCGGTACATTATCGAAGGGTAGTCCGGTAGAGGTTCAGATAAATCCGGATCCGCCTTCAGGATAGGCCAGTATACATCTTATCGGGCCTGCTTGTGTTCCGTATTCACGGGAATTAGTCAGCAGAGATCTATCCATATGTCTAGCCCTCGAATAGGCCCTATACAGATGTTTTTTCGGGTATTGACGCTCACTAAACTGCTTCAATAAGTGGTCACATTCAGTCTTGAAACTCTGTTCATCCGAACAGTTTCTCTGTTATTGCCCCACGGAGATATTGCGCCATGGGTATCCCTCTCTTCAGGGCAGGGGGATGCCAACTGTCCCAATGGAGGAGACTATTCGTTGAAGTTGGCTTGCAATAAATGTCAGTATGCAATTTGTTATCCTCCCCAATTTTTATAGTGAGGTCCAGAAAATTAAAGGATTCCTCATGAATTTCATGGGTGAACTTCATCACAATCTCATTGGTATTCAGAGCCTCTACAAAGTCGAAAAAGAGAGGGACATCCCCTTCCCACAGTATCAGTATATCATCGATATATCTACCCCAATATAAAATTTGGTTGGTATATCTCATGAAATTGTATAAGAACACAATGGTGTCCTCCCACCACCCAAGAAAGAGGTTTGCATATGAGGGCGCACATGCCGCCCCCATAGTGGTCCCTCTAACTTGGCGGTAGTAAACTCCCTCAAATCGGAAGTAATTCCTTGTCAGGACAAATGATAATAAATCAATCATAAAGTCATTGTGTGCTCGATACGGTATTCCCCTAGTACTGATGAAGTGTCGTATGGCAGTCAATCCCAGCAAGTGGGCAATGTTGCTGTAGAGGGATTCTACGTCAAGTCTCGCTATTTTAGTTTGATTAGTAACAACCAAGTCAGAGAGTTTGGAAATCGCATCCTTTGTATCCCGGATGTACGACGGGAGACTCTGTACAAATGGTTGTAAAGGGGTGTCTAGATAAATGCTGCATGATTGTGTCAAATTGTTACAGCCGGATACTATTGGTCTCTCTGGTATCGGATGCTTCTGTTTATGCACCTTTGGTAGTGCATAGAATGTCACTATGGTTGGATTGGAGCATGACAGAAACCTTTTTTCCTCCACACTAATGAGATTGACACAGAGAGCCTCTTCCAGTATTACTTCCAGTTCTTGGACATACTCTCTTGTGGGATTGTTGGGCAACACTTCATAGGTATTTTTATCACTCAATAATCTCAGAATCATGACCCTATACTCGGATGTGTTCATAATGACAATGTTACCCCCTTTATCCGAGGGTTTTTTAATAATTTCGTTGTTATTCTGCAAAGTCTCAAGAGCACCCCTCTCTGCCCGAGTGAGGTTTGAGTGGATGTTTTTCGTGTCCAGTTTAAGGGATTCTATGTCCTGAGTGACAAGTTGGACAAAGGTGTCCAGATTGGGATATTTGGAAAAAGGGGGTGTCATTTTGGAACGTGGTCTGAGGTCAGTTAGTAGGGGTTTCATGGGTTCTGGGCCCACTAAATTTTCATTTTCTAAATTAATTAAGGCTTCAAGGGCTAAAGTCTCCCTCTGTGCTGCCTTCTTCCTCGCAGTGTCTTCCTCTTTATGTAATTTATGAAGTGCCAGTTTCCAGGCAAAAAGAATAACATCCTTAATCCAGGTGAATTTATCACATTTTGGTGTGGGAGTGAAAGAAAGGCCCTTATGTAAAAGGCTCAAAGAATGTGTGTCCAATGGTACGGATGAAAGATTAATCACCCTATTATCCATGTGGTTATGTGATGTGTTGGGAATAGGGTTGGTGATGGTGGGAATCACTTCCTGTTGAATCCCAAATTCTCCCTGTCCCTTAATTGGACCCCAGGAGGTTGTAGGAGAGTGCCTAAAAAAGGTGCTTGTAATCAAACAAGAGGGGGTGCTGGAGAAAAGTGAGACAAGATACTTGTCTGCACAGGGGGCAGAGTGTTCTGAGTGTTGCCCATATTCGTTTTCTGCACTATATTTCTTCTGCTATAACCATTCTATTGCTATATATTTCTGTACCCTTGCCACCATCTTGGATTTGACCCATTCTTTCCGACTCCACTTGTGTGTATGTATCTGTTGTTTGTACATCCCTGTCCCAGGCTTGTTTTGTTTCTGGCGTGAAACTTCTGTGTATTAGGGTACATTCACACAGCGGTATGCCCGCCGTGCGGGCATAGCGCCGTGTGCTGGAGAGGAGGAGGAGGTGACCCCTCCTCCCTCCATAGAGAATAGCGGCGCACGGCCGCACACACGCCAAAAGATAGAGCATGCTCTATCTTTTTGCGGTGTGCGGGCCGGATCGGTGCCACACATGTGTGACACCGCATCTGCGCCGCGCCGCTATTGCCGTCTATGGGGACGTACATGCGGCCGCAAATTTGCGGCCGCATGTACGTCCCCGCAGACGGCCATGTGAATGTGCCCTTAGTGTGGATACTAGTCTATCTCTAAATTCCTGTTACCTGTCCAACATCCAGCAGCTGCCAAATGAAGGAAGTCTTCGCTGTCACCTTGTAGGGTCTCTCAGGGTCGCTAGTTAGGTTTCTGATAGCGGGTTCGTCCTTGTCAGGGCATTTTTAACTGCTATAGTCAGGGCCATAGCCTGGAGGGATGTTGAAGGGTTAGTTCCACCACTTGCTGGACATGATCGTTAACCTATATCTTGGATTATATAGTAGCTAGATCCATGCTTCTGATATCAGATTAAAGAACAAAACTTTATCTTTGAACGCGCATCAGGCTAGTGCTTTTCTAAGTTAAATAACTGTAGATATGGACAGGTATATTCCTATTTGGGAATTCAAGCTACAGAAAAAGACACCTTGTGTCTCTAGTTATGTAGCTCACTTAACCACAAGAAGAACAAATGAGCATCATCCGTTCCTTCAACCACACTCAAGAAGGAGTTTGGAAGTTGGTAGACTTACTATTTTGTTAGTCTAATTTTGTGCCAAAAATGCATCAAAAGAGGGTTGAGATTGGGGACATGTGCCCACATTGCTAAAAAAAAAAAAAAAACACTCCCAAAAACCTGGCGCAAAACCAATAATAAATGCTCCCTGTGATGTATTGCTCCAATCATACCCGAGTAACAGGATTGGCCTATACATAAGTGATGAAACCGAATTCTTGACATTTCTTGAGCATAACTTCCATCATTAGGATACACAACCATACAGTGACCTATAGAAGCAATGATGCAGCCTGAGATATTCATCTAAAAAACACCTGAATAAGAAATGACCGCTGTATGTCATATTTCAATATCAAGGCGTCTGCAAGGTCAGCGGGTGCTGTGCATGGCGTTATCAAGATATTTCAAAGGAGCAGCATCAAACACCATCTCCTTGCTTAGGATTGGTTTGCATTTCAAAGAATTTGCAGTTACACACGTCATGTGCCACATACAATAAAAGAATCAAGAGCGTACTGATTATATACCTACTAGAACGTCACATATACATACGTCTATATATGTATATATATATCTAAGTCATAAATGGTTCTTGATTTGTATCTTGAAGACGATATAACACTAGATGTGTAAATGGTGAAAATTAAGCTATAATTTCGATTACATAGAGAGTATGTTTTGCCTTAATTGACAGAACACTTTGACACTTTGAACAGGAGGACAAGTCTGATGCTAAGAGTAGGAACATCACTTTAATCCAGAAAGTTTCTTATATTATGTAAAAAAAAACTAAAACTAATGGAAAAGTAATATAAAGTAATAAATAGCCACATATTGTAGGCAAGAGAACTGGCATGAATACTTAGTAATATTCTGGATTAATCCTGCTCTACATGGGGTGCTGGATAGAATTTAGTAATGACCTCCATTGTTACCCATTAAGTTGCCACAAAGACCCCAAGAGCAAATATTTATGTTCTAGAACGTCCTTGAATACGTTCCATAGTGCTAATATTCTATTAAGGAACCAGGAGGCTCAGGATGGACAAAAGCTAAAGGTTCTTTGAGAAATAAAAAAAATTCCAAATTTTTTCTCTCAAAAATAAATATATTAATATAACAATCCGGCTTGTCCTGCCATAGCAGATCTACTACAAGAACATTGAGTCCAGGCAGAGTCACATATGAATGGAGTGAGGTCACTTTGTTTTCTCTACGGGGTGTAACTGCTAATTGCTTGTTCTAGAGAAGACAAACCTGTAGACGTCAATGAGGATTGCATCTAGTGAATGGACTGTCTATGGGAAGCTGTGAGGAGTCATCAATTATTTCCTCTTCATAGAATACAAATCTCCTAATTTAGTTTGGTTTTTGGATTAGCACCTGGATATGGTGTCACAGGATGGAGACTGGGGGTGTAGAAGTAGGGGGGGGGACATTCCACTAACAGAACCCTTTATGGGAATCTTCATGGACAGCCCTGCACTTGCCCTGTACACACTGCTGTCTGGAACATGCTGGCTAGATAAGACTGCAGATAACAGGTCACAGGGTAGGGGGTATAAATGGGAGAGGGGTTTGGTACATGCTCCAGATCACTGGGGAGAATACAGAAAGGGAGTCACCTACAGCTACAAGGACATCATCAACTCTACAGAGAAGCCACCAGTTTATTCTATTACCTGCTCACAATGGAGATGAAGCTTTATGCCTTCTGCACCCTGCTCTGTGCCATCCTGCAGCTCTTCTCCTGCACAGCTCACCCTATAGCTGATCCAGACACGGAGAGGGAACTGGATTCTTTCAAGGTAAGCATGTAATTGTAGTTATACTAATACTGCTTGGACTTGTAGTCCTACAGCTTACTTGGTTATAGAACTGGGAGAAGGCAATTGCATTAAGGGCAGTATGGATCATGTGGGGATCTGAGGACCACTGCTTTTCTCTACTAAAGTGCATAACAAGCTGCATTTTTATGTTCTACAAGTTATATGTCAGTGTTCTTTATAGATTTATGTAGTGCATATAACGGTTTAGACTTAGCCTTATTCTCAAGCTTTGCTAAAAGTAGACCTTGCTGAGTGTTGTAGTTCTAAAACAGCTGCTTACTATGAGATGATCAGAACAGATGGATAGAGTGTAGCATCATCTTAAGAGGGAGACGTGGAATATTGTAGTCCAGAAACATAAAAAGTTAAGAATTTTATGACAGCTAAAAATGCTGATATCTATAGTGCCATAATATCTACAGTAGTAATAAATGTAAATGTAGTAAATACATTTCGGATTATGATGTAGGAGTTTAACTTGTATAAAGGGGGTAAGGAACTTCCCAAAACAATGATATATTACACATTATACACACAGGATGTCCTGGAGAGATTAGAAGAAAAACTATCAGCCATTGAAGATTTACAACAATCTAACCCCAGTGATATGGAGAGCAGATCAGATGAACGTGAACAGGCAACCACCCCAGAAGAGGCTGGAGCCCAAATACCTGAGTCCAGAGGGGTGCGAAGCAAGTCCATCTCCATCAACGACTCCTTCCTCAAAGGGTTGAGATCACTACAAAGCCCTAAAATGATGAGGGGTTCAGGCTGCTTTGGGAGAAGGATTGATAGAATTGATTCATTTAGTGGACTGGGCTGCAATGGTAAGAGGAACTTTATTACATTAATCTGTAGAACTACAAGTTTCAGCGCTAGAATGCTGAGTCTTCAATATATAAAAACTGTATATATCTGTGTAATGCCTAGACTCACCATGCAAAGTATTCTATAACTACAACTCCCAACATGACCTAACAGGGTGTGATAGGATAGGTAGGGTCATATCAGCTGAATGCACATTACATCCATGTCACAATTATGAATGGTCTATCTATGTACATACTTTAGGTTTACACTTTATCTACATTTCATTGTTACCAGGAGTGATGGCATATAGCAAACACAGCACTGCTACATCTGAATATTTTATGATAATTTGGACTGTGTATATCCAGATATTTACTTCTAGCCATACCCATATAAATGAGTACCCAGGTGTTGCCTACATTTACCAGGGTCATTGCTATGTTAATATTTATTTGTATTTCCGCTGCAAATAAGATTTTATTGTAATAGTGTGTATTACAATAAAATCTGATTTGCATCTGAAATACAAGTGGTACACAGCCTTTAATTTTCACATGGTTATTACTCAGACAAATATTAACAAGAGATTCTCTATTTGTATTACACAGTGAGTTTAATAGCCCCCACACATAATGGTTATTAATGGGTAAATGGTGGGTATGTTGTTCTATGCACAACAGTGATGATACCTTAGTGCAGGGGTGTTTAGAGGAGTGCTGTTTTTCTCATCTGATGATTTAAAAATTAAAACATTGTTTGCCTTTTTTGCCACAGGTTCAAGAAGATTTTGAGATGATGGGATGATGTTCTCCTGCTTGAGGCCTCCCCCAAGATGACTCACCAAAACATTACTTTTCTATTTATTACAATCCTGTTCCATATTTATTTATTTATAAGTATTTATTTCCTGTTTTATAATTGTAATTTCTAACACTCCATAAATCATAATAAATATATGACACACTTTCCATCTGTCTCCAGTGTCTGTGGGTTATGTAAAAGTACTTTTATTGTATATCTATGAAAAGTTTTCATGCGCCATCTGCCTTGAGTTATGATATTACTTACTTTTGGCAAGGGGGTAGACATTACACATGAAGGGGAAAAGGTATATCCCATTGATGAGACCAGTGTCATGAATAATGCACCACAGTTGGAAGTATCTTTTGGACAACTTACTTGTCCAATTCATCGCCTCATGGAGGAACCTTTCAGCTCTTTATGTAGTATTGTCTACAGGTCTGTAACATGGAGGCTCAGACATCACATGGATTATCAATACCAATTGAAATAAATTTACTGTTAATTCCTCTACAAATTGAACAATGTCATTTATCACTTACAACCAAGAAAAAGATTACATTTGGTCTAATGAACGGTAATTCATGATACCCATATTAGGCAAGAACATTATCATCAATACTGACAGTGACATAAGGGGGTAAATCAAGTGGTCACATCAAAAAATGGCCATAAAAATGAGGGAATGATCAAGTTCTGATACTTGGATCAGAGTAACTATACTTCATGTGACATTGAAGAAATTATAAATATATAAATATTAATAATAATTCCTTCATTTATGTAGCGCGCACAGTGCATTTATAGATGTGAGTAGCCGCCTAATGTTGATAAACACTGTTATGTCCTTCTTCCACCATACTGAATATGACATGAATTTATCAGTTCACTTTAGAGCAATGATTTCTCTTAATATCCAGTGCCTCACGAAGAGTCATGTTCCAACATTTTCGAGTTTCTTATACTGTGCGCCTCTCAACCGAAGCAATGTTATTTGGTACCATATGGCAATATAATTTGATCACTCTCTATAGACCCAAATACCACTGTTATATGGCCAATTATCCCATGATATTAATTTGCAACTATAGGATACATTCTTTTTTGCACTGTGGTACTGCAATGTAGGACCTTATGAAATAATTATTAGTCATGTTTGACAGTGTTCATCTTTTTAATACTGGTGGTCCTATATCTTTTACAGTCATTTTATAGGGATCTTTAATTGATTAATTTATCCCAACTGAAACCAGTATATTATAATACATGATACATGATATAATACATCATACTACTTGATATAATTCATGGTACTACATGAATATCACTGCATTCATGATAGCAGTGCTTTAAAAGTATCAACTTACAAATGGCCACTTCTAAAAATGAACCCGCTTTTTTCTTGTTTACAGTAGTTGTGGCAGGGATATGCTGCAAAAAAGTTAGGAACTTGAGATCCAGCTTTTTTACATTGAAGAGTAAACCTCTGGTTAAAGGGATTGTCCAGTTTCAGCAATTAAATGTTAGTGTTAGTATCATAAAAAGAAATAATAAAAATTTCCACTATACTTTCTGTATCAATTTCTTGTGGTTTTCTAGATCTCCAATTTTGGTTATTCTATAGAAAAATTCTATGTTTATTTCAAGTGGACAGTAATGTGACCATGATCATGTGATGTCACACAGGTGCAGGGCTCAACAAAACACTCAGCTTTTATTATTCCCTTTGATACTAATGAGCCTGTGTGACATCACATAAACGTAGACAGGTTTCTATCCCTTGGAAGCAGTTATTGAAGTTTCTTATTCAATTACAGGAAGCAGAGATCTAGAAAACTGTGACAAATTAATAAAGAAGATGAATTAGAAAATTTAATATTTTTTGTTATACAAGCAATAATATTTATTTGCAAAAACTAGAAGATCCCTTTGAACAACAGAGGATCCCTACGATTACGCGTCTCATCCCAGTATTCTCAGTAGAAAATGGTTCACAATGTAAATACTCTCAGACTTTGCTCAAATCAGTAGTACAAGGGAATACAATAAACTTTTAAATATATATTTTCAAAAGAAAGTACTTTTTACTTCCTTCCTAATCTGCTTTTCACTAGGAAAGCTCTACTGAAATATGTCTTGCTGTAGAAGGGACCAAAGCTCAATGAGGTGTCAGATTTATAGGAAATCTGCCACCAGAATTAAGTGATGTAAAGTAAAATCACTAACAAGTTCCTGTGGGGACCCTCTGTCTGAATCTAAAAACTAACTTGTAAAAATATGCTAATGAGTCTGAGATTTTGATGGTAGATTTCCTTTAACACCTCATACGCCACATTTATCAAGTTGTCTAAGCCACTGTGATGACTCTGACATACAAAGCCACAGACTACAGAGATGACTGGGTCCTTTAGCTGTCTATGAATCAAGACCAATTTGCAAGGACAATTTTTCCTATTAGATTATAAACTGCTGAATGACTCTTCACTACTACACAATGTTAGCTACATGGAATATATAGATGTTAATTATGGTAAAGATGTTGCCCCTTCCCTCATTAATGTCACTTCGTTAGTTTTCACTCCAGGTACTGCTGGTTTGACCTTTGTTTAGCTAGTATATAGCAAATGAAGTTGACATTTCGCAGTTCTCAAGAGGACATAAGGCCTTTTTAGAAAGTTCAATTTTATTTAGTACTATTTTTGGTCCTGACAGCGCTGATAAACCAGGGTTAAGTTTACTATAATGCCAGTTGAGCAATGAACCTCATATGGTAGAGTGCGATAAATTAGAGGGGTTGTTGCTTGATGTATTTCCTGCTAATTAATGACTCCTGCACTTTTAGCTACTGTACCTTGTGCTACTGCCTTAAAGGACATCTATCACCAGGATCGTAAACCAAACACACTGATACTGGTAAGTGCCCCCTCTGCCAGCATCTGCTCTTTTGTTAGCTTCTTAAGCCCAGTTTTTTAAAGGCTTTTAAATAATGCAAATGAGTCTGAGGGGCTTTGGGCTCCATGGGTTTTAATGGAGCCTGGAGCCCCTGACACTCATTTGCATAATTTAGTTTTTTTTCTTAAAAACAAGGGCATAGGAAGCTTAAAGAAGAGCAGATCCTGCCAGAGGGGGCACACACCAGTATGTCAGTGTGCTTGGTTTACAATCCTTCATCCTGCTGGCATATTTGCTTTAAAGGAAACCTACCATTTGATTTGATGCATTATAAACCAAACATACCTTGAGAATGCTGTAGCTAGACTGATGCAGAAACATATCTTGTTTAATCCCTGAACTAAGTGATTTTGCTGAAAAAACACTTATACAATTATGGTTATGAGGCTCTTTCGCTCCTGTTCCTTTTTCCGGCGCTTCTCCTCTTACACTAATCATGCATTGCTCCACCCTTGTCCAGCCCAAATCAATAGCTGCACTATCCCCCAGCTGCTGTGTATGAGTGATCCAGCTCAGGTTGATTAGTCATGTCTAGACAGTTCAGGAAGCTCAGTTTAATGTGTTTATGTACCGCTCCTGCTATGTGTGGTCCAGAGCCTACTAATAATGGCTGCCCTAACTCTCCCTCAGACCACAGTAAGTGTATATGTGGGAGTGAGGTATTGAGGAGGTGTCTGAGGAATACAGTTCTCAGTGATTCACTTATTACCGACACTTTTATATTTATTAGTTGTAACAGACTATTTCATATATGTCTGCTCAAATAGTTTTATAGTTGTTTGTATGCATGTATTATATTTATATATACCTTGTTTTTTTCATTCTTTTATTAATCTATTGTAACACATTTTATGTATATGTCCTTTTTAGCATGTTATTCTCTTTTGGACTTTATAAAGGGAGCAGTTCGCCCCCATTGTCTTTTTTTTCTCCCTGCCTATGAATTAAACCTTGGCTGAAACTGAGCAGCTGGTATTTATGTTTGTATTCCCAATTCTACAATCCGGCCCTTGTCAGATCCGGGAACTAGGTGATGCTGCAGCTCCCCAAAGAGATCACTGAATGACAATCGGTTTTTTGAGATGTTCTGATTTGTATGACTACCAACAACAAAGATTTACGTGCTTTGTAACCTTATGCGCTGTGTGTATCTTTCTATTTTGTCATATGCAGTTCTCAGGTCACACACGGAGGCTCCTGCTGGGGGTCACAGTAGGATAGGAGCTGCTTGGGGCTACAGTACAATGGGGTGCTAGGCAGGTCACAATAAGAGGAGGAGATGCTGGGTGGGATACAATATGAGCAGGTGCTGTGGGATACAATATCAAGGGGTCAAACATAAAGGGAGTCATAATGTGAGGGGATGCTTTGGAACACAATTTGAGGGGAAGGAGGGGGCCACAATGTGACAAGGAGCTAGAGGGGCACAATGTGATGGGGAGATCATAGAGCAAAAGAAATTTTTATGATACACTAAGCACACCACATCAAGTTGGGCGGCAAGAGGAATGGGGGTAGCTGCTGGAAAGTGAGGGCCCCCTTACATCTATTGTGTCTTTTAGGCAAAAAGCTTTGCCTAAAGAGAGTTTTTTGCCATTCTGTCAACATTCCAAAAATGTAAGTGTGGCACGGGACCTGGTTTACTAGCTTTTATGCCAGTTTTCTAACACGAATGCTGCAATTGACTCAAATTGCCTAATTTATGACAAGGTCTGCTCCAATATAAGGCATAGACTGTATTGGGGTAGGAGAAGTGACAAAGGGCAGTCTTCATATATTCCCCCAGTGAGTATATAACAACTGTACATAAAACTTTACAGCATAGGATGGGGCATTTCAAAACAATAGACACTGCAACAAGCCCATTGTAAGTCTATAGGGTCTATAGGTATTTCTTATGTAAACAAAGCCATAGAACTACAGTATCATACATACCCTTCCAATATCCACATACACCTAACATAAACACATATATAGATACACACATGCACAAAAGCAAATACACATCAAGCACTTACAGTTTACACATCCATGCACACATATAAATACACACATATAGTCATGGCCATAAGTTATGACAATGACACAAATATTATATTTTCACATAATCTGTTGCTTTTATTGACAGTTAGAATGAGTTAATGCAGCAAGTCGATATTTGCAGTGTTAACCCTTCTTCTTCAGGACCTCTGCAATTCTCCCTGGCAGCTCTCAATCAACTTCTGGACCCAATCCTGACTGATAGCAGTCCATTCTTGCACAGTCAATGCTTGCATTTTGTCACAATTTGTTGGTTTTTGTTTGTCCACCCGTCTCTTGATGATTGACCCCAAGTTCTCAATGGGATTAAGATCTGGGGAGTTTCCAGGCCATGGACCCAACATCTCTATGTTTTGTTCCCTGAGCCATTTAGTTATCCCCTTTGCTTTATGGCAAGGTGCTCCATCATGCTGGAAAAGGCATTGTTGATCACCAAACTGCTCTTGCACGGTTGGGAGAAGTTGCTCTTGGAGGATATTCTGGTACCATTCTTTATTCATGGATGTGTTTTTAGGCAAGACTGTGAGAGAGCCAATTCCCTTGGCTGAGATGCAACCCCACACATGAATGGTTGCAGGATGCTTTACAGTTGGCATGAGACAAGACTGGTGGTATCGCTCACCTTGTCTTCTCCAAACAAGCTGTTTTCCAGATGTTCCAAACAATCGGAAAGGGGATTCATAAAAGAAAATGACTTTACCCCAGTCCTCAGCAGTCCACTCCCTGTACCTTTTGCAGAATATCAATCTGTCCCTGATGTTTTTTTCTTGAGAGAAGTGGCAAAATCACTAAGCTTTTGGTCTATGTTCATTTGTCACATGGAATGGATCAAAACTGCAGCTGTACCACAACTGCACCAAAGCAAAGAGAAAATTAACATTTCACATTATTTCAGAAATCATTAGACCCTGGTTGTATAATATTACGGGAAGACATTGCACATTAATTATAATTTACCAAACCCTCTGTACCACCTTTCTATTATTAACTCCCCATTCTTTCTACATCATGCAATACACAAAACCAGGGGTTCACTGGGATTTAGGAGACAAAGAAAGATGAACAACCTCTTTCCAAAAGTCTTTGAACCTGGGAAGCATAAATTATATCACATTTTTCTTCCCTGCATTTTGGACAGTTAGATGAGTATCCTGGAAAATATTTTTACATGTACTTGTCAAAAGGTATAAATAGCTTGATGCAAAATTTACCCCAAAACTCTCTTCATTTTTCAGACATCACTATAGAATTAATTTCATTTTTTGCTATTCTTAATAATTCAAAAATATCTATTGATCTCCTATCCAAAACCTGTGAGATTATTAATACTAAACAGATTACAATGTAGGGTTAGTGTGATTTGGATGTTTTAACTGGCAGGCAGTCATTGAGGAACTGCACCTTCATAATAAATAATGAATCATTTTTTGGTATTAAGTTTATGTTTTGATAGAATTTACTTAACCCTTGTCTCCATGACCGAGCCGCGCTGTTTATGGACATCTGCTACCTTCACTGCCAATAAACATGTGATGCGCAGATGTCCTGGTACAAAAATAGTGCTATAAGTTTGGTAGAAGCTAGGTCACATTGTCCTCATTCCATAGGCATATGCAAATCCAGATTATTGGTCAAAAGGTTGGATTCTCTGATTTTCCATGAGACACATAGAAAGAATTCAGGTACAGAGAGGTGAGAAGCCTCTTATGGCAGGAATGTCAGGCTTCCAGCAGCCATGGGGTCAAGTGGGCAAGTTGGCTCATCGGAGGGCTCGCTGCAATGGCAAGGGAAGGATAACTTTAAAAGGGAATCTTCTACTGGCCTGAAAACAGCCTCTTTATCTTTCGGAAGTGATAGAATGTTGATGAGTTCATGCCTGGGACAAACTCGTGTCAGCCTGGCACATATATAACCAGGCAGTGTTGTGGTTGTTGGACAGACAGGGTGCTTGACAAACACATATACTGACATACAGGAAGAAGGGACTGCCTATATCACCGGAGAACTAAGCCAACAGTCATGGGAACCTCAATGGTTGGGTGCTTTACTTGCCTTCTGCTTCTTCTGGCATTGACCAAGGTTCATGGAGTCCCAGTGTACAGCTCTGTGATATCATCAGACCTGTCTGATCTAAAGGTAAGATACAAAAATGTAGAAAATTATACTGTAGTCTATGTATAGAGACATAACAATTTCTAAATGGTCAATTTTCATTTCCTACTAACTAATAGTAATACCATGTTATATTCCTGGTGTAAGAAGACGCATACATACTATATTCCCATAGTATGTATTTCTAGATAGAGATGTAGATGTGCTGATTTTCCCTTTTAGCTGAACTCATTGTCCCAATTATTGTAAATGGAGATCATGGGCAAACTCCAAACTGGATGCTTCTGTCCATATTCTTAGCGTAGCAGTTACACAAGATAATACACAAGATATTGGGCCAATAGCGTAAAATATTTAGTCCTTCAACCTTCAAGATTTACTCTCCACTGGATATCAAAGTAATACCTTAAAGGGGTATTCCCAAATTAATGTTATTGTTTGTATTATGATAAATAATACAATTTTCCTATATACTTTCTGTATCAATTCCACACAGTTGTCAAGATCTCTGCTTACTCCCCTTCTATAGAAAGCTTTTATGTTACTTTCAGTGGACAGAAATCTGACCATGGTCACACAGGTGCACGGCTTGTTAGTATCACAGAGAGTAATCAGAGCTGTGTGATATAACGAGCCCTGCACCTGTGTGACCATGGTCACATTTCTGTCCACTGGAAAGAAGCTTCCTATAGAAGGACAGCAAGGAGAGATCCTGAACACCTTAAAGATTTGATACAGAAAGTATATTGGAAATTTGTATAACTTTTCATTCAAACAATATCAATTACTTGTTGATATGGCAACATCCAGTTAAGTTTAACCCAAGATCACTCACCACCCTAGTACAAAGGGGAGATGGAGCTTGATGTTCTGCACTGGACCTTAGTTGTATGCAATTTATCTATTCATTTCAATTGAATGTGCAGTATGGGGAAAAAGTGTATAACGTTATGTGAGTGCATAAAGCTGCCACAAAGACTAAGCTCACACATGTGTATTATACAATTCACCCATTTTACTGTATGAAGAGATTTATAATGACTTAAAAATGAGCATATAATCAGTGATTTCTGTGAATCTGAGGGAAAGGAGGTGTCCGAATTAATCAGTTTAATGATCCACTACTCATCATTATATTGTATGAAAATACAACAATGCACATACTATAATGTGAAAGCACATTATGGGTCACTTATATCTTATATTAGAGAATGCATTAATACCAGAGGCATCTATATACCCGATATTGCCCGCAAAGAGTATTAATGTCCTCAAGAATGCATACCCAGTAATTACAGTAATAACAGTTCCCTCCATAGTGCTTCATAGAAACAGCATCTTCATATAAAGCCACACATTTTAATAATGATCCCCCAGTGTGCCCCCATTATTCATAATAGGGCTCCCAATAATAAAACAATGCCTTTAGCAAACCCCATTAACAATTTTGTCAATAATATTAATGCCCCCAATAATAATAGTGCCTATTAAAATAATTATAATGACCATATTGTCACTAATAGTGATAATAATAATTCTCCCATTAATAATTAGTTCCCTTAATGATAATAATGCCCCCCGTATGCCACCATTAATAATAGTGATAATAATAATTCTGCCCTTAATAATAGTAATAATACCATCAGTATGCCCCCATTGATAATAGTGCCCTTAATAATAATAATAATGCCACCAGTATTCCCCCATTAATAATAGTACCCCTAATAATATTAATAATACCACCAGTATTCCTCCGTTTAATAATAATGTCCTTATTATTATTATTATTAAGGGTACTATTATTAATGGGGGAATACTGGTGGTATTATTATTATTATTATTATTATTAAGGGCACTTTTATTAATGGGGGAATAATGGTGGTATTATTATTATAATTAAGGGCACTATTATTAATGGGGGTATACTGGTGGTATTATTATTATTATTATTATTATTATTATTAATAATAATAATACCACCAGTATACCCCCATTAATAATAGTGCCCTTAATTATAATAATAATACCACCATTATTCCCCCATTAATAAAAGTGCCCTTAATAATAATAATAATAATAATAATACCACCAGTATTCCCCCATTAATAATAGTACCCTTAATAATAATAATTCCCCAAGAATACCCTTATTAATTATAGCTCATTTAATAATAAAAATAATAATCATTCCCCTATTAATATTAGTGCTCTTAATAATTAACATAATACTTCCTGTATTCACCCTTTAATAATAGTGCCCTTAATAATAATAATACCCCATTAATAATAGTGCTCTTAATAATAATCATAAAAATGCCACCAGTATTCTCCCATTAATAATAATGTCCTTAATAATAATAATGCCCCAAGTATTCCCCCATTAATAATAATAACAATAATGCCCCCAGTAATCCCCATTTATAATAATAATGCCCCCATTGATAATAGCCTTAATAATAACAATGCCCCCAGTACTGCCCTATTAATAGTAGTGGCAATAATAATAACAATAATGCCCCAAGTATACAGTCGGTCCTTTACTAATATTCCCCTTAATAATAATAATGCTCCCCATTAAAAAAAGTGCCTTAAAGTTACGCTCCTCCAATAACATTACACACTGTACTGACATCTATGCTTATATCTGCTGGAGAGCTGCAGGGAACTTCTCATTCCACCTGCACTTATACTACAGAGCTTCATAGTCCAGCACAAATATGAATGTACTAGGAAATAGTGTTAACAATTCCCTTTGGAGACATCTTCAAAAGATTCTGTGGTTATGAGACACATGTTTACTACAAACAAAAAATGTATTACAGATGTTGATGTTCTTCTTTGTAGGGTCTCCTAGAACGCTTAGAAGATAAACTTCCCGTAGAAGAACCAGAAGTCCCAGCTCAAGACTTATTTATGGGAAACTATGATTCCTCGGATTCCCTGCAATCTCCTAATTCAGCTCCATCCTGGCCTGGAGAAGCTGCCCGCCCCTCTGCAGAGCTTGGCTTCAACAGAGGCCCCTGGGTGCAAGCCGATAAAATCTCTCCACTTAAGAACAGGCTGCGAGAGCTGCTGAATGCCCCCCGGAGCATGAGACGGTCTTCGGACTGCTTTGGATCTCGGATTGACAGAATTGGCGCTCAAAGTGGCATGGGATGCGGCCGTCGGGTAAGAATCAAGGGTCTTTAATACTTATCAGACTATATTTTAATAAGTGACACTACAGGTTCAAGTGAAGGATAGGAACCAAAGTCAATGGAAGGGGTATTACAACTTCTTTTTCAAAATCTCTGCTTGTTGTTATTGAATGGGAGCGTCTTTGTTTACATCCAGTTGCTAATACTTATGCCTCATGCACACTACAGTATAATGGGGAAGTTTCCTAGCACACATTCCCATGTCATCATATACCTTAGCCGTGTTTTATACAGTGCTGTGAGTGAGCCAACTGCCTGAAATGCAAATTATACAGCAAGTCCTATTCCTGGCTCAGTAATCTAACATGTCGATGACACACGAAAAGCAAACAACATTTCATGAGCATTCTGTTTATGGACCGAGAGCATGCAATATTTGTGTGTATGAGGCCTTGATCAAATGTTAGCTGTAGATTTCTACATATGCTGTTGAAATTAAAGGGGTTGGCCACTCTTTTACATATATTGCCCATGTGCCTTGACTGCCTTAATAATAATCCCTGATTGTTCATCAGGTGCTTCAGCAGTTCTGCTACTTACATTAGTGCTGTCTGCAAACTCTCTGTGGATCTTTGTTTATATGTCTGAGCTCTGATGAATAGGAGGAGCTGCAGCAGGAGATGATGACTGTCTACTCTCCCCCCTCCATTCTTCATGTCCGTCAGTGGGTGATGCCATTAGGATGGACTGGAGAAGTGAGAAACATGGTGAGAACAGGGAAAGGTTGAAGCTCTCAAAGCTTGATCGACAAGCTCAAAAGATGATGATCAAAGCTTAAGAGTTAATATTGTGTTGATAAGACTTCTCTGCTTCTACTCTGGACAGAACCATAAATAAACCATAAATTACAGAAGGAGCCAAATGTATAGAATAACCAAAGTCCTTCATTAAACTTGTATTTCTATGTGTTCCATACAGAGTAAGACACAGCGGGTGAGGATTAAATGAATAACCTTAAGAAATATATCTGTTACAAAGTTTCCCCCATCCCACCCAGTGCCTAGAGGCAGTCATATCCCCTGTTGTTTGCCAGAAAGTCTCGGATTTTTGTATCCATGAAATGTAACTCCATCTTCTTCTTTCCACAGTTTTCAAGGGAAAGTGAAGTACAACAAGTACCGGAATAAAAGATAACCAGAGACAACCGCAGGACCACCTGCCCATCAGGGACATTCACCTGATGTAAAAAAAAAAATCCTTTTCTTCCACTTTGTAAAAATTCTATTTCATCATTCTATAGCTACAGAAAGACAACTGGATGATAAAAAGTACATATGGACACATGGGTTGTCATCCAGCTTTCCAAGTATCCTGAATGACACATCTGCCTCAATTTACAGAACCTGGGTGCCTTCTTCCGACTAGCACCACACCGGTCCATGGGTTGTTTGTAGTATTGCATCTCAGTAACATTCACTTCTAGTAGCTGAGCTATAATTGTAATTGTAACTTATGGAAAGCTGAGGAAACGTCCAGGCCTATATATAGCAAATCTGCCTAGTATACAGCGATGTATGGTCACACAGCACATGGGTAATAGGAGCCTATACACACAGACAGAAGTGAAGGCAGATTGAGCATTCAGGAATATGGAAAAACAGTGGATGCAGTAGTGTCCATATCGGATGTCATCTATTATACAGTTATATTTTTTTTCTGATTTGGGGGGAAATACCCTTTAAAGATGATTTTTTATTTGTCGCCACAGTGCACAGGACACAACTTTCCTAATTATTTAATTCATGCTCAAAAGTCTATTTATTTTTCTACCTTGTGTAAGTGTAGCCTGATCACTAGGGTCACAGAGTGGTTAATGCTCTGGACCCATTCACCTTGTATTGGTCTTGTACGGAATAAAGATCCATTTTTCCAATCCTCACGGTGTTGGCTTTGTAGTTGTGGTCATTATCTGTGCACCCCGATATGTCAGCCTATGATGCAGTGTTGTCTCACACTGAGTACCTCTTCTTAGTGTTAAAAAGTTTCATTATCTATCATCCCTACATGAAACCACCAACATAGGGCGTTCCTTACACTTCTCATAGGACGTGACTACCCTGTTATTCCAGGATCAAAAGACACGTCCTCTATGGAACTTGCTGTGGACTTTGATCTTACCAAGTTTTTGGGGTATTGAAGTGCTGAGAAGTCTAACATCAGTCTTCGTACTATCGTGCAGGTATAAGAAGATTAGTAATACACGGCACAGTCTGAAGCTTCACGGAAATCACAGGGAATGTCTTTAATAAAAGCTCACCATATTGTTCAGTGCAAGGATATATTCTTATCTGTTAAATTCTGTAAAAAAACAGCAGAAATATTGAAAGCGTACCGAAACTGAAAAAATATATATTTCAATCCAGGGCTTTTCCTTATTTATAACTGGATTTATCATTGGATTCCATGTAATATTCGAAAAATAAAAGTTCTGAAATACAGAAGTAGAAGTTCAAAGCGTTTCTTATTTCTGAAAAAATCCTATAGGAGCTTAGGAACATTGGGGGGGGGGGGGGGGGGGCGGGGGGCAAGGTAACCTGTGCAGATAAAAGTAAAAGTAGCAAAGTTGCTGGCTGGTTTAACAATTCTTGTTATTCATATACATATTATAATATATATATATATATATATATATATTACACACACACAGTGGGTTGCAAAAATATTCCACTACTGAATTTTTTCAGCATTTTTAACAGTCCCTCCATTTTCACAAAGAAGGGGGGGGGGGGGGCTGGACTGGTGCAATAGCGTATCAGAGCAGGCAGAAAGATAAGCCTCAGACTGCACCCTCTGCTGCAGGAAGAATTTTGTGCTTCAGCTGCTGCCATCGATGGGGTCTGCAGATCCTGTGACCGATTGGTGCCTGCCCTGCTTGTCCTCTACAGTCAGCTACTGGAGGGGGAGAAGAGCATTGCTGTGCTGAGGGATCATCCTGCAATGTATTTCATGGTGATTTCATGTAAAGATTAACTCCTTTACATATTTGACTACAGGAGGAGCTAGAAGGTGTGGACAGATAAAGATTTTCATTGGATTTCATGCTGAGGCCCTGTAATTTTTCCTGTTTAGGAGACCCTGCAGGGATGCTGCAACAATACAGCAGAAAGAAAGTAGAGAAATTCATTGTATTGGTGTCCTCAGGATGCTGATATGATTGAAAGCTGCGATGGAGCATGGACCATTAAATTACGGTTTAAAGGAAATCTAATTTGATTTTAATGCATTATGAAGCAAACATACCATGATAATGCTGTAGCTACACTGATGCAGGCACATATCTTGCTTAATCCCTGTGTTGAGTGTTTTTTCTGAAACAACAATTCTAAAATTATGATAATAAAGCTCTGTTGCTCCTGTGGCTGCTCCAGAGCTTCTCCGTTCACATTAAGCATGCAGTGGTCCAGAGAATTATGTAAACACTGTGTTGTGCCTGACACAATCGCTGCACCATTCCCCAGCTGCTGTGTATGAGTGATCCAGCTCAGGTTGATTAGTCCAGTCTGGACAGTTCAGGAAGCTCTGTGTAATAAGCAGGCTGAAGCAATCCAGCTTTCCCAAGGTCCTGAATGTTATTGTTTTTTTCAGCAAAACCACTCAGCTCAGGGATTAAACAAGATATGTGCCTGCAACAGTGTAGCTACAGCATTCTCAAGGCACGTTTGGTTCACAATGCATGAAATCAAATTTTCATTGAAATGCCAGTTTGGCACTTTGTGATAAATAAGTGGTTATTGGTTGTAGTTTGGACACTTTTGCCTGTCAGTTAAGTAGGTTAGCTTTTGTACTATACTCCCTCCAATTACAGGTAATGGATTGAACAGAGCTTTGTGAGAATATTTAGAGGTTGGGCTTAAACTAAACCAGCAACATACATTCCCACAACTGTATCCCTAACCTGCCTGTGTGCCTTAGTTTTCATGATGTGGTTTGTTCACAAAATGTTCTTTGACAACCCTCCGAGCTGCGGTGAGAGTAAAGGCTTATTCATAGGGCTGGATCTGTTGGGTGTCCACAAAAAACACAGACTTGTGTTATCCCTGAGCAGTCCACATTGTATCCTCATGTCATCCGTTTTTATTTCACATCCACAAAACAAAACAAAGACGTCATACAGATATCATCCGTGTGATATACATGTTTTGGGGATCCATTGACTTCTATGGAAGTCTGTGGTCTGCATGTGAATTAAAAAAAAAAAAAAAAAAATTGTGCATGCTACAATTTTTTTTTCTGCACACCAGTGAAAAAAGCAGACATGTGACAGACCCAATGAAATCATTGGGTCAGTACGCTATATACGAAAAAAAAACCCAAAAACCTGATGTCAAGAACGCCCGTCTGAACCTGCCCTTAATGAGTAAATAACTCTATTTACTAATTATGTGACATCTAACAGGCCGTTAGACACAGTTGGAATTTATTTAGGGGTGTCACAGTAAAGGGGGCTGAATACAAATGCATGGAACATTTTGGTTTCATCAATTTGCAATGGGTATGACTACTTTTGCAACCCACTGTATGTCACATATAAGCACACGAGTTTCCAAATGAAGGTCATGTTTGCTGTCAAGGTAGCTAAAATAGGCGGTGTTTCCTCATCCCATCCTGAAAAATGTATTTGCATATTTTCCCAGAATCCCCTAATCGAGTGTCAATGGCTAGAAGTCTCCAAACGCCTACAAGTGGCAAAGTCTCAATTGGCAAAGGAGAACTCCAACTTCCTGAACCTTTAACAAATGAAGCACATCCACGGTTGGGGACGTTGTCATTTTATTAAGATGCATGTCGGTAATACTGAAAAATCCCAAATTAAATTAAATAGGTAACAAAAATAAATCTACATGTACAATGATAAGAACACAGAAACCATGGAGTAGACAATTAGTGCAAACAAATTTAGTGGAATTATTAATATATGGTTAAAGGAGGAGAGACTGGATGCAAAGACTGGATGCTCTGAAGCCGCAACTTGTAAGAATCATTCAAACAGTAAATGGAGTTGCAAAAAATATGCACACAGTACAGACGTTGATGGATCATTGATACGATTCACCAACACCAAGGGGCGTCAAGCCAACAAGACCTCCGTCACAAGACCAGAGCAACCATGACACTGGCCCACTCTGTCCTAGGGCTGTTCAGATAAGCGTGCTCGGTCCCCAAATCATGGACCATGCATATCCATATGATACAAGGAGTCCATTGCTCCATTCAGGACTGTAGCCCTGACAGTGGGGGCATGGGGGAAGAAGAGACTTGGAGTTCTGTCCATAGCACATAGGACAATGCACGGTCCATGATTTACAGACCAACTATGTCTGTCTGAAACAGCTCGTAGGTGTGCACTGCTCAGGTGAGGAGCCATGGTCAGCCAAGTCGCCTTTAGAAAGAAGCAGGGCTGAGTGACACAGAAGGATCCCAATCTTTGCAGTAGCCAAAAAAGCCAAGATTTTATACAGTTAATACTTCTACCTTACTGGCTGCAACAAAAAACATACAAAAAATACCAAACAAAAATGACTATTAAATTAGCAGCATGTAAAAAAAAATGCCCGCGTAGCTTGCGGCAGCCTTACAAAGTCAAAATGACGGATTTCCCGTGACATTTTAGCAAAAATAAATGTTCTGCCATTGAGAAGAAAAAAAAAACATTGGTCCAAAACATTACTTGCATATTCATCATTTATATTAATGCAGGTATCCGCCATGCCCTGAAGGTCACAGGAATTTTGCACACAGATTGGATGGAGAAAGCCAACCCAAAAGTAAAAAGTAAAGTACTTTCTTAAATAGGACCTGTCAGGGTGATTTGGGACACTAAACCACCCACACAGATAATTATGGACCGATGGTCAAGTGTCCCAAATACCCCTTTAGAAAGTCCCCAGGTGCCCACTGTTAAAATAAAAAACATTTATACTTCCAGTGCTCCCCATGCAGTGAAACTGGTGCACTACACCCCCGGCTACACTGTGCATGCGCTGTGGCTACGGCGCCTGTGCAATGAAGCTGGGTCTATTACGCTAACTTTACTACTGCGCAGGCCGCAGGGGGCAGCAGAGATGGGTCTGATACAGGTTATCGGACCCATATCTAGGGAATCATAAAGGATTTTTTATTTCTATAACATCCCTATGTAAAGGGCGATTTGGAACACTAGACCACCGGTCCACAAGGATGGTTTAGTGTCCCAATTCACCCTGACAGGTCCTCTAATTCCTGCAGAGGCTGTAACTACAAGGCTGACAGAATTGTTCCCACGCTTTCACACATGAGCATGCTTGTGTCCATACACAGGAATGGAACGGAGGAATCCAAAAGCAGAATATGCTGAAGTGAGCCCAGTATTGGCTTAAAAGGGTTGTAATTCAGTTTAAGGAAATTAAAAGTCACACCTCAGTCAAAACGGCACCGTGCTTATGGACGGTGTCCAGACCCCAACATTGACAACCAGAGCAACTAGTAAATAGCAATCTGACACTGGTTGTCATTCATTCCAAGAAAAATCATAGCATCACCATTCTGGCAATTTGCTGGAATGCTATTACTAGGAGTTTACTTTTAATCTGTAAATTTGCAAGTTATGAAAATAAAGGTTGGAATGAATGACATCCAGATTGATATTTACCATTTGCTTAAAAGGGGTTGTACAAGCAGAAACCCGTTAGTAATTGCTCAAAACTACGGTCAATAACAGGAACCTAGAAGCGCAGCACCACTTACTTTCCACGGATCTCTGCTAGTGAAAATCCAATACAACAGAGATTTTAAATCAGTGCCAAAGGGGCCTTCTGCAGATCTTCTTCACATTGCAGCAAGATACCAGCTTCATGTAAAGCATTGGAGAAGATCACACTGACCAGACTTTCCCCATCAATCATTATAGTATAAACATTACAAATCCCCGGCTCCCCTGCTAAGACCTATGTTCAGAAACATGGAATGGATGTGACATTCAGGCTTCTTTACAACTGGAATAGTCTGTTCTCATGCTAATTGTAACTTCCTCACAGAATATATTGCAGGACATAACTAAAATATCATCTTAGCTCATATAAGGAGGTAAGAAAGTGCAGAAAAAGAAGGCTGGCGCTGGAGTCATTACAAGAATCCATTTTCAATACGGCAGAACCAATGCTAGAAGTCTTTGGAAAGCTCAACCATCCGGAGCAGGGCTACAATAAGGTTCCAGTTCCTAATTCAGGGAAGGGCTGTGGATGATATCAGGATGTCATGTAGTGCTGTCTCAGCCGGGCTTGTAGGAATTCATGGGTTAAATTGTGCCGCGTTATTATTCCGACTATCTGTTAGAAGAAAACACAAGAGATAAATTCAACAATGGTTGCAAAATATAATTTTTTTTTTTTTAGGAGTTTCCTGCCACCTAGTGGCGCCATATGGTTTAGAAATTAGATGACCCCCCCCATATTAAAAGGTACATGAGCTTAATATTTGAGCATCCAAAACAGAGTCAGAAGCTGCTGTATCCACAGGCTCACTTCAAGGCTCCATTTACATGTCTGTGTGAGCAGACGTGGGTTGTGAGACACAAGCCGGGTGAAGGAGTGGGTGAACTACATAAAGAGCTGAGCAGACGCAAATCAAGGGAAGAATAAGACATCTTTTGCAGCGAGGCCGAATGGACATGGTGCGGCGAGACATGATTTACTCACTGAATTGTGTCCAATGCACCTCTATGGTCCACCATATATAAAACCTATGGTACCCCTCAGAAGGAGGGGAGACAATATGAGGCAGAACACGGTGTAAAGATTAATAAAAGAAACAAAATTTTATTATATGTACGGTAAAAACACAGAACCAAAATTTGACATTTTGTAAAATGAGTTATACAACAGGGTTACAAAGTTACAGGGTGGACATAAAACAGAAAAAGAGAACAGTCATACCCGGACACAGCACACTATGTAAAGGGTTAAGCAATTTACAATGGGCTGGTGTGTGGACAGATTGTAGGTATAATTTAATGGCATGAGTACATGCACATTGGTGGTGGCATAGCAAAGCTCATGCCTGATATGAATGACGTCATGAAGGGCATATGATTACCAGTCCTTACCGTATGGCTGAGTGGATGTGCAAGGTGTCCGGGGGTGTCCATACGGTAAGGACTGGTAATCATATGCCCTTCATGGCGTCATTCATATCAGGCATGAGCTTTGCTATGCCACCACCAATGTGCATGTACTCATGCCATTAAATTATACCTACAATCTGTCCACACACCAGCCCATTGTAAATTGCTTAACCCTTTACATAGTGTGCTGTGTCCGGGTATGACTGTTCTCTTTTTCTGTTTTATGTCCACCCTGTAACTTTGTAACCCTGTTGTATAACTCATTTTACAAAATGTCAAATTTTGGTTCTGTGTTTTTACCGTACATATAATAAAATTTTGTTTCTTTTATTAATCTTTACACCGTGTTCTGCCTCATATTGTCTCCCCTCCTTCTGAGGGGTACCATAGGTTTTGTATATTGCATTAATATATGAGGCACCTATTCCTTGGTGCAATTATCAGTACAGTCTCTATAACAAGTGTATAGACTACTCTGTACAATCTCTGTTTTCAATTCTTTTGCTGTAAAATAGGTCCACCATATATGGACGTGTGAATAGACCAATACTGACAACAAAGCAGTTTTGGCTACTGCCATGGGGTGAAATAAAACTTCCAATTGCTCTGAGATCATAGATTTCTATTGCTGGTGGTTGACAAAAAACTAACCAGTGAGTGGAAACAATGGGGCTCATTTACTAAGGGTCCGAATCGTGCCTTTTCATCGGGTTACCCGAATATGTCCGATTTGCGCCGAATTGCCCTGAGATTCTGGCGCACGTGGTCGGATTCTGGCGCATCGGCGCCGACTTTCACACGACAGAAATGGGGGGTGGGGGGGGGGGGGTGGGGATTAGTGTGGCTGTCGAAAAAAAAATTTGTGTTGCAAGAATAGCACTCACAAACACCGGGACGAAGAAGGAGAACTCCGGCGGACTTCAGCGCAGCAGCGACACCTAGTGGATATCGGGCGCACGGACCTTAATGAATCCTGGCAAGCACCGAATCAACGTCTGACAACGCGCCGCGGGATCGTGAAAGGACCGGGTAAATAAATGTGCCCCAATGACTTCTAGAAAAGGAAAGTTTTGTCTGCATCTGATTCTACTGATAAACGGCTCATAGGATCAGGTCACTTTAGCCAATAAAAACAATATAAGTGATATTATCCAGTCACCACTCTTTTTGCCTATAACCGCTAGTGTGAAGTTGTACTTTATTCTAATTCCGTGTTTTGTGAGATTTTACACCAGAGTTTATGCAAAACCCAAATTTTCCACCCCAATAATCACTTACCTCCCCCACGGCGTTCACCACTGGCAGATGCCGAAGACCCATGGTTCTGAAGAGGTTAAACACCTGGGAGACATGGGTATTTGGTGACACTGTGAATGGAGATGGGTTCATGTAGGGAGTGACGTCCTGTAGCACATGGGAGAGAGAGAGATGGGCAATATGAAGAATTTATTTTTTTGTATTCTTGAAATGTTCAAGGACAACTCCAGATGGAGCTGTAGCCCTTTCTGACACATCCAGTACATCCAAGGTAAAGGGCTTCAGCAATATAATGTGTGGGGTATAGTGCCACCTTGTGGAAGCATAGTGTGTGTTTTTGAGAGAAACACCAACAGGTGTATAGCAATCAATTGCAATGTAAAAGTTAAAACAGTTGTCCAAGTGTACAAATTTTTTTTATATATGGCTGGAGGGCTTTCAAAATAATAAAGAGCTATTAGTCACCTCTCCCCTTCTTTACTGCTTGTATACATAGGCTAGCTGAGCTACAGCGTTCGTTTCAAGCAGTAGCAGGCGCCCGTCTATGGTAAGGGCAGCACCAATGGCTTCTGCAAGAAGCTTAACAAGAGTAGGGAGAGAGGCGAGTAAATGCTCCAAGTTCCTCACCCAGACATATATAAAAAAAAATTGGAATGTTGAAATGTAATTGCTGCAGATAACAATGGGATAACGAATGTACCGGTATTGTATTGTTTTCTTTTGTTTATGAGTTGGAAAATCAAATAAAATGTTTTTCAAAAAATAAAAATAGATAAAAATAAAAATTGGTATTCCCAGACTCTCTGCAAGTGCACCCTATGTTCCCTGCAAATCAGGAAGAAGACGTTTGGGGGCTCATTCACTCCTGCAATTAAAGGTAAAATAAACGGCCCATGTGCTTACCACAATCATTCTTGGATTGAGGAGTGTCAGGTTGACATCATGGATGTCAGGGTAGCGTGGATAATCCTCTGACATCTCAGCATGGGAGAGGCGTGGTTGGCTCGCACTCTAGAGTAACAACACAAAGAAAGCTCATGGCCTGGACAGTCACAGACATATGGCCAGCACTGGAAGAGGAAGAATGGAACTTACAGACTGTGTCTCAGTATAACAGACTCCCCTCACTAATAAGGTCACCAGCTGGGAACGCAGGACGAGGCCGTGGAAGGTCAGAGGCCGGAAGCGTTCCTCCATGGTCCACTCCTCACTAGGGGACTGGTCAGGATACAGGTTAGGATAAGGAGTGTACCTGGTAACACAGTAAGAACATTGGTTAAACATTAGTCTTCTTTGTCAAGCATGGCAATGGGGTATTGAATAGTGTCCTACTAATTGACCATCAGAAACATTTTCGTCATTTTCAAAACTTTTTACTTTACTTCGATATTAACATATATACATGAATTTTCTTATGAATTTTCATACAGGTAAGTATTTCCTTTCTTGTATGTAGTTATCGGCTTGCAGATATTCATAAAATCCTGTGAGTTTGAACACTATACATATAGTTTTTTAAGTCGCCTAGTCCGTCCATCGTCCACATGCAGTCACGTTTCGAGGGACACGCTCTCTTCCTGGTCTGAGGAAGAGGGCGTGTCCCTCTAAACGTCACTGTATGTGGACGATGCCACTCTGTCCAACAGTCAGAGGAACGTGTCTCTCAGCCCTGAGGTCTCCGAACAAGTGAGTGCTATGATCGCCGGACTAGGCGACTTAAAAAACTATATGTATAGTGTTCACACTCACCGGATTTTATGAATATCTGCTAGCTGATAACTGCATAAAAGAAAGGAAATACTTACCTGTATGAAAATTCATAAGAAAATTGATGTATATATGTGAATATCGAAGTAAAGTAAAAAGTTTTGAAAATGATGAAAATGTTTTTGATGGTCAATTAGTAGGACACTATTCAATACTGCGTTTTCCAGGAGGAAGAGGAGATCCTCCAGTACTAGACCAATTGTACACTACATACCTCTGAACTTTGTTATCTTTACTCTTATCGAAGCATGGCAATGGGCACACAGAAAGCTTTACAGAGCCCTAGTTTTTATACAAAAATCATTCCCTCCTGCACGACATGTCACTAAAACATCCTTGCATTCTGTTCATTCACAGGAAAGAACAGGCAGATTACCTCACCCACCCATGATGATGTATATACCTTCTGTATACACACAACTTCATGAAAAGTAGCACAGTCTATGCTCCGTCGTAACACGATAGCAGGATAAATACTGTCCACCATTGTGTACAGGAGAAGTTTCCTTACTTCCGTTCTAACATTTGCTGCAGCATGTCTTCCTTCTCCACTGGTTCCTCGGCAGCCAAGTGCTCATCACACATGTTCCGTAATTCACTAGACGGGTAAGATTTCATTGATTGACTCCTCTTCCGCTGCTCTCCTGCCCGAGTCAAGATGCTAGACTTCTATACACAGGAAAAACAATTGGCTGGGTTACTGAAGGGATTTTCTATAGCCTTTGATAATTGTTAAACTGATTTTTTGGTCTCGTAACAATGATTCTAAGAGTTAGATTCTTGCTTACCATCTGCAGTTGAACTTGGGGAAAGGGTGATGGAACGATGCTGTACATATTTATAACATATTTTGGTAAAAGTTTATTGATACCAACCACATGGCCGGTATTTTTTACTATTTAAAAAAAGCTTAAATCAAAAAAAAAAAAACAAAACAAAAAAAAAAAAACAACAAAATAGGCTAATTTTATACAAAAAAAAAAAAAAAATATCTCACTTGTTATGAAAAAAAAACTAAGTAAACGTCTTTTGATATGTAAAGCTTTTCTAAAGATATTGTCATTTAAAGAAGCGCATAACAGAACTGCAAAAATTGACTTGGACATTCAGGCACCAATGACCATAGGTCACAAGCACAAAAGCTGCATATCTTGGCTCAACGTTGGTACTGTTACCACCTATATTCTGACCTCCATTCTAATTTTCCCCATCACTAAAACTATAGTAAACGGAAGTCTAATGGATCCATTATTGATTGATTTAAGTGGATTTGTTAGTTTCCATTTGCACCACTCTGCAGATTCCATCCAATTGTCTGTTCAAATAACAGAAGTGGTGCAAATAAATACAAACAAAAGTCATTAAAATCAATGGAGACTTCGGTTAGTAATCGTTTTGGAGATAAAAGATAATAACAGAGGTCCAAGCGCATGTGTGAGCTGATCCAATACTGGAACCCTCGTGCCATTCATGCTCAACAACTCACAGAAACCTTACAATCTGCACTGTCCCCCATCTCCTCTTCCCTCCGGTACCCTATCTTTTTCACTCTCTTCCTTTGAGCCAGTCACAGAGGAAGAAGTGTCCAGGCTCATTTCCTCTGCTCGCCCCACTACCTGCATCAGTGACCCCATCCCCTCACATCTGGTACAGTCCCTCTCCCCAGCAGTCACTTCTCACCTCAATAAAATCTTCAACCTCGCTCTCTCTTCTGGTGTTGTCCCCTCTTCTTTCAAGCATGCTAGTGTCACCCCTTTACTAAAGAAACCTTCCTTGAACCCATTCAGTGCTACCATCTCCTTTTCATATCTAAGCTCCTGGAACGCCTGGTCTATTCTTGACTAACCTGCTATCTCGCAGCTAACTCCCTCTTTGACCCCCTACAATCTGGTTTCGGCTCTATGTTCTCTACTGAAATTGCTCTTACTAAAGTCTCCAATGATCTCCTCACTGCTAAATCCAAAAGGTGACTATTCTCTACGCATTCTTCTGGATCCATTGGCAACGTTCGATACTGTGGATCACCAGCTCCTCCTCAGGATGCTTCTTTCTATCTCTCTGGCTGCACTTTCAGTGTCTCCTTTTCTGGATCTTTCTCTTCTCATCTTCCTCTCAGTGTCGGGGTTCCTCAGGGATCAGTCCTGGGTCCTCTTCTCTTCTCTCTCTATACTGCCCCCATTGGACAAACCATCAGCAGATTTGGTTTCCAGTATCATCCCTATGCTGATGACACCCAGCTATATACTTCTGCACGTAACATCACCCCTGCCTTAATCCAGAACACTAGTGAATGTCTCTCTGCCGTCTCTTACATCATGTACTCTCTCATCTTGAAACTTAATCTTTCTAAGACTGAACTTCGTGTCTTTCCACCATCTACTAACCGACCCAACCATGACTTCTTGGTCTGTGGGATCACTATAACACTGAGGCAGCAGGCCTGCTGTCTTGGGGTTGTGCTGGACTCTAAATATATGGTGAAAAGCAGTGGTCAATCTCCCACCCATTTCTGACAATTGAAACTTCTAAAATGCGAATTGTTGCAGTTATTCAAGAGAACCCGTCATGCAAAATAACCCCCCTAAACTAAATATATTTTCATAAACTGCCATTAGAGAGCATTGTCTCTATCCCTTCATTGTCCCTCTACATGCCTGTAAACCTAAGCAATGAGGTCCTAAAGCTGTATGCAAATGACCTGTGAAATGTCCAATGAAGCATTAGCATATTCAAGCTGTCCACTCTATTCATGAGTGGGAGGCACAGCCACACCTCCAGTGCATGACTGACAGCCTGTATAATGATGTGAGGCTGTATAATTATGTGCTTCCTGGTGCTGGTGGCCACGCCCCCTGCAGCCTGTGTGTGTATAGGAGAGATACAGCAGCTCCAGGCAGCCATGTTACAGCAGAACATGTCAGATTCATGTGTAGCTGATGTCTGTGTCTCTCACCTGTATATTAGGGGGATGCAGCATGTCAGCAGATGCAGCACACACTAGCCATGCTTTACTATACATTACACACAGACATGAGCAGGGGGAGGAGAGGGGATGGGTAACAGAGGTGACATTACTGCCTCTGACCATGTGACCAGCCTCATTTACATGATAAATAATAGATGATTTTACAATGATTAATGTATGAAATAACTAGATAAAGGCTGGGATGGGATCCTTGTGAGCTGCTCCAACAGGTAGTAGTGACAAGACTAGTGACACAGACCTGATGACAGGTGTCCTTTCAGTCTCGACTAGACTACTGTAACTTCCTCTACAATCTATTCTTAATGCAGCCCAACCCGTGATCTGTCAGCGATGTTAGATTAATCTCTACCCTAATTCGAACTTCTCATGCACGTCTCCAGGACTTCTACTGAGTTGCACCAATTCTCTGGAATGCCCTTCCCAGGACTCTCAGACTAATAACCAACAGCCAGAATTTCCAACGTGCTCTTAAAACCATCTCTTTAGGCAAGCCTATCATACTATCGTGTCCTGTCTGTTATCCGGCAAACACCAGATATATACCAAGCTCCAGGCTTCTCTGCGGGCACTTTAACCTTGGACCCTGTAAATAAGATGGCGGCTGAAGGCGGGTTCAAGCCGCAGAATTTTTATTTATTAAATTATTTATATTATTTTACACAGTTCCCTTATAAAGAAAGGTTGAACCATTTTACCTTGTGTGTCACCCCCTTATCCTCATAGTCTAAGTTCTTGTGAGTAGGACCCTCAGTCCTATTGTTCCATATGACTGTTTGTATTCTGTAATGTAATATTATATTTGTAAATGTTCCCCAAGATTTGTAAAGTGCTACAGAATTTAATGGCGCTATATAAATAAAGATTATTATTTTTATTACTATCCTATGGTTGTGGTTTTTAAAAGATCCCTCCTCTTTTGGCATACAAGTCCTACAGGTACCCAAAATCCTTTAAACCATTAAAACATGTGATGCAAGAAGTTTCAGAAATATTTTGGCACAAATTGCAACAGTTGTGTTGTAAACAGTTAAAAAAAATAGGACCTAAAATGTACAAAGAGATGCAGACCGTTATTTTATACAAGTGTTTTTTGCACATAACCATATTCATATTCCCTCCTCATACAGACCTTGAACTTGATGTTGTTGCTGATCAGCTGGTTTCCTTTCATAAACTCCTTTTCATTTCCTCGGTTCTCAGTCACCACTGGGAAAGCGTGATGGGCAGTTGTGCGCAGAATGCTTACCAAGGACTGGATACGGGTGTGAGGGTACACATAAGTTAGATTGGGCTCCATGATGTCACAGGCTCTCAATCTGCAGACACATAAAATTAATATCATCTTAACAATCAGGCATTTTTTTTATTGTTGTATTTGTGTTTCTGTCCGATAACCGGATGCATACGCCTATACGTCGCTATTAACTGCAGTGAAACAGTTAGCACCGCCAGCAGAATCACAGACAAATGGCGAAAATGCTGTCCCTGAAACTTCTCCGTACACCTTAAAGGTACATTTACACAGCCGTAGCCGGTATGCTCTATATTTTCTCTGTGTACGGAGCGGAACGGTGTGGCACCGGACTGCCATTGGCGTCTATGGGGACGTATATGCAGCTGTAAATTTGCGGTTGCATATACATGTCCACAGACGCCCATCTGACTGTACCCAAAGGAAGTTGTCACACAGTGCGTTCTTGATCAGTTTGAAATGCATGGGTTTTGCATGTTTACCATGAGTTTGGCTGGTTAAAATCAGTTTTTCTTCATTTGTGGAAGTATAAGCAGTTGTGAAAATGTTGATACAGGATTCAAGCCAGCCAAACACTTAGTAAAAACGGAAAAACGCATGCGTTTAAAACATGAACCATTATCGGTCCAAGAATGTACTGTGTGACAGCACCCTTAATGACACTGAGCAGTTATAGTATGTAGTGCATGGTTAAGGAGGCAATTCTTACAGTCTACTCAGAACAGAGCCAACCCCCTACTAGAACCCACCAGCACACAGTGGTATTGATATAGGAGATATGATTGTGTATGTTGCCAGTTTTGGAATGACAGTGTCATTGAGTGATGGATCTGTATACACTTCCACATCATCTTAATCTGCTTACTACACTGTACAGTATAATGTATCTCTTACTTCTCCGTTTCCTCCTCTGTCTCCCACTCCAGCAGTGGAACGCCTCTCAAGGCTACATGAATATCATAGATGCCTTTGTTGAAGAAATCACCCGTCCACTTGGCAACCTAAATGGAAAAATGCAGACAGTTTCTTAGTGAACTAGGAAGAGAATAGCCTTAGGGCACGGTCACGGGTACCGTGAAGAAGAGAAGAAGATTATAGATTTGCCAGTCCAAGAGACTATGGTTTTCTGCTGCAGTTGAATACATTACAGGTCCACCTGCTACCACATTGGTAAAATAATGTTAACACCTATGGTTTCCATAAATTCAGTACAACGGAGTTGGTGCTGGGATACATTCACACCTTGTTTTATGGCTACGTTCACTGTAAATTCCAAAAACTCCTGATGTACACAGGGAATGTGTCCTTAGACATTTACTTAGACATCCTGTTTGCCGAGTAAACGTTGTATCCTGCTGTAAACAGGATGCAAAGGCGCTGAGAGCTATGTTTCCTCTTGCTGAGCGACTTGTACACACAGCAGAGGAGACAATAGCCTATGGAGGACGGATGCATCCTCATGGCATCGACCCCCAGCCTCTGCTGGACGTAGACCGTGGGAGGACCCTGTGATGTAAATGTTCATATGGTGTCCTCTGTTGTAAGGATATGTTAGGAATCTGCCAAATGTATCAATGAGAGAGACTATGGACTTGATGTGAACATGGCCTTACACAAACATTGTGGACTTGTTTTTGCAGCTTATACTTACATCTAAAAGGTGTAAAACCGAGAAAGTAGCACAGTTTGCCCAGTCGATTCCTTTATGGCTGGGATTTATGTCCTTACATTACCATCTCAGCTGTGACTGACTTAGATGAGAAGACACTATGGCATTATCCACTTACATACATAAGAGGTAGCTTTACTTCTCACCATAAGAGTGATCATAATTGGTAATCCATAGGAGATCTCATTCGTGGATTCAATAAGGATGACTGTGAGGCTGATAGTCATCCGGACCACACCGCCTAGGAAAGCTGCAGCTCCGATCAGCGCATATGTTCCAGAGTAGATGTGCGTCAATCCCAAGTAACTAGAAAAAAAAATACAGAAAGTTGACACCAAATCCACAATACATAGCAAGACGTGCTGGAGTGTATTCTACCTTTTCAGGACGTTAGCAACCAAGCGACCAAAGGCTGCTCCGCAGAGCAAGGAGGGGACAAATAGACCACTGGGAACAGACATCCCAAACGTCCAGCAGGACAGGAGGAAGTACATACAGCAGAAGAAAGACAGAGTGACTGGGCTGAAAGTGCCTGTAACACAAGAGACAGACAGAACCCTTCACAAAACAATTATAGGTGGCCTAAGGTACCAAGGTGGAAGGCTATCAGACTCACCATCCTGATGGAAGAGCTGCAAGATCGCAGACTCCTGGGGATTGAAGAACAGTGTGGCCATGTCATTATAGGTGTTGTTAGGACAGAAGAAGGTCTTGATGCTGGAATTGACTTCATCAGAAGAGGATACCTAAAAAGATATAAAATAGTGTCTAATTCAGTGCAAATTGGAAATTGCAGCAATGATATGTCCAATAATTCTGTAAAGAAAATCAATTTCTCTAAACCGACGTTAAATTATTAATTTCTATTATTGATTTACTTGATATGTACTCCATACACTACCAAAGCTGCAGATTCACAAGTACTACCAGGGTAGAGTGTTGTGACATAATGAGGCAGGTGACATGTCCAACTGCATGGAGCTAAATCAGTGCCAACCAGCACATTATAGGAATCAACTCTGGATGTAAATAGACGGACTAGACAGAAATCAAAATCTTTGCAAAGGATTTAAAATGTTACTCAAACTTTGCATAAATCATTAGTTCAGTGTGTGTACACAAGAAATACCGTATATGGCAGAGTATAAGCCAACCAGAGTACAAGCCGAGGTATCTAATTTTTAGCACAAAAAAACAAAAAAAAAAAAACGGGAAAGCCTATTGACACGAGTTTAAGACGAGGGTGGGAAATGCATTGCTCAGAGCCCCCTGTAGCCTAGAGCCCGCCAGGCCCCTGTAGTAGTAGTATATAAAAAAAAAAAGACGTCATTGTTTGTGAGCTGCTGGCATTGTGAGGGACCTTTGGGGGGGGGGGGGGGGGTTACCAAAAAACTGGGCTTATACTAGAGTATATACGGTAACACAATTTCTGGTCATGAAGTGATATGTAATTTTGAACATATCCCATCTCTACCCCTAACCTTTGCATTACCTGGATTTACCTTTCCAACAAGAAGTAAGCCGGGATGTCAGTTAAAAATGTATTTTAGGAGTACAGGAAGAACTACGATAAGTCACATTTCACAGTTACTAGTGTTCTCTTGTACTACTGATTGTATGGTTGTTGAGAAATGAATCACCATATAAAGCACGTCAAACACCAAAACCAGCATTCCACGTTATTTCTTGTGGTGTATGGCATGTAACTATGCAGAACACCAAGGAAAGGCTAAAATGAGAGGAAACACTAAAAATAAAGGCCAAGAAGGAGAAAAAAAAAAATACAGTTTCCATTTTGTCCATCATAGAAATTCTGAAATACCTGCATGGTGACGGTGCTGTTATTCCAGTCATTCGTGGGAGACAGGGGCCGACATTCTCCCAGGACCATCGATGACACAAAGACAATAACAGTGGTGACTAAAGAGACCAAGAGACTCTCACAAACCCTAAAAGAGAAGGAGAAACATTACGGCATTGTACTCACTGGTATTGGGTCGACTCTGTGGAGCTGGGTGGCATACGTACCTGATAAGCTTGGGCTTGGGGTGCACATTCTTCATCCGGTACTTTGCCAATCTCTTATTTAAGCAGTTAAATGTGGCTCCCAGTAATCCCCCACACACCCCCATTATAATAAAGAAGGCCAAATCCAACACTGTCCACAGGTGACACTTCTTATCGGAGTCCGTGCACTGAGGAACGGAGCAAAAACTGGGTATTAACATCTTATGCTGCCATAAAAGAGGATCTCCCTCCCTTTGCTGTATTGTATAGTAAACCAAATAAGCAAAAACAACTTTCACTTCAATTACAGGAACTTGGCTTAACGGTCATACAGTTTTTCATCACAACCAGCTGAGTAATGAGTACAGCTCTGAAGTATAATACAGGCTGTAACTCAGGATCAGTTCAGGATAAGTTATTTCAAGTGGCTCCACTAGCAGAATTGTGGGTGCAGTTCTGAACTATAATACAGGTTGTAACTCAGGATAAGTAATGTTAGATATGTACACATCGATGGGAATGTATCTGTGCTTTTACTGATACAACATTAAGTGCTGACACAAATCTCCCCATTTTCTGCATCAGATTGAATAGCGAGTGCAGCCCTGGAGTACAATACAGGCTTTGATTCAGGAATCAGTAAAGGATTTGTAATGTGTGTAAACAATGACTCTTAGCAGGATGGCAAGTTCAGTTATTGCGTATAATGAGGTTAGAGCCCTGACTAGTGATATGTAAGTGATCAGCATCTCCTGTAGATTTTATATATACACACACACATTTGAAAAAAAGATGATATTTTATTCTACTACCTACCACGTGATCCCTAGAGAGAACAAAGGAGGGCGACATGTACAATACAAAGAGTCTTATATGAGTACAGATAAAAATAACTGGTAAACGCTTACCTTGAATTCACCAAAATTCAGCAGCCCAGGCACTTGAAATGATCCCCAGCTTGAAAACAGGATACCAGATCGGAAGAAATTCAATGTGAATGTGGCAGACATGGAGCAGAAGAGCTACCAAAGAGAATTAAGATATCAGATCCACAGACTTGTATCTAAAAAACACACAATCCATCTATGACCTTGATATTTCTAGATGTAGAGAACTACAGGAAATCCCTGGGTTATGTACAAGATCTTTAGGTTTGTTCTTAAATTGAATTTGTATGTAAGCCGGAACGGGCATATTTTATAATTGTAGCTTCAGACAAAAAAAAATTGTCCCTGTGAGAATTCAATTTTTAAAGTTACATGCTGTTATAGGAACAAGGACCAGGCACCATGAATCTGATCATCGGAGCCTGAGACTAAAGTAAAGCATCTAGAGATCTTCACCAGAGGTCACAGTGGTTAGAGAGGTCCGTCTGTAACTAGGGATTGTCTGTAAGTCGGGTGTCCTTAAGTTGGGAACCACCTGTCCACCCATATAACCAGAAGACAGACGACTTAACCGTCATTACCTATAGAGGGCACATTCTACTCACCACTTTCCACGTAAGCCCCTGATTCCAGAAGCTTGATCCTTCTTCCAAACTAAACAGTGTACCCCCAATAGGAGCACCAAAGGCAGCGGCCACTCCCGCAGCAGCACCAGCAGACACAAAGTCTCTCTTGTCTCTAAAATCAGAGTTGCTAACATGAGTAAACAAGTAGGGTAGGGTCACTTGATAACCACCCTTTGTGGTACGCAGATTATGGCACTTCTAGACAAGAATACCCATAAATCATGGGGAACTGAAATTACTTCAGACTGTGTGGAAAAGCACTTTATAAAAAAAAAAAGACTAAGCTTTGATCTTAAATTCCTGAAATAGCCAGCAATTTATCCCCCTTAAAGTGAACGCATCAGTACAAATTCAAACTAGTAAACCACTAGTATGTTGTGCAGCAGATTAACACCTTTTAGATCAGATTTATTTTATGGTCCAGTGTGGAGGAATCATCCTGTAAATCAACTATGAAGCTGGATGTAAACTGGTTGTTTAAAGTCACGGAGGCAGAGAGTTTAGCACTGAAGTCAGGCTCTCCGTGATTTTCTGGGTGAGGCCACCACACTGGACCATAAAGAAACATGATCTACTAGGTGTGGTGATGCTTTACAATCAATTAATAGTGCTTGAAAAGGTAGTTTCTTGTTGACGGGTTCCCTTTAAATAAAGGAGATGATCAGTACATTTATTACACCTCAGCACACTCTCATGTGTTACATCAAGACCGTCAAAACTGATGTCCACTATAGGTAACTGAGCACTTGGGATGTTGGTAACCGGACCGTTCAATATAAACCTGTAATCAGAGGCATATGATAAGAAGTATCAACATGCTAGAAGTTATAGCAACTCACCTATCACTGCGGAAATAAGGAAAGTCAAAGCGGATCTTCTGGAATGAAATACTCTGGAACTAAAAAGAACACGAGAGCTTTCAGATGCTACAAAACCCTCAAGATCAATTTGTTCTTCTTTGTAAGATATCATAAGTCGTCTTTTCCTGGCACATGGATGAAACATTTATGTATAAGACATACAAAGAATATCTCGAGGATCTCACCTGAGGAAGCCCGGCCCCCACAACAGCCCCACTGTGAATCATTGGTCCTTCCTTCCCTACAAAAAGCCCTGTAAAACAATGAAGTTAAGATCATGTTTAGGGATAGCAGTGCAGAATGCAGATCCATTCATATACAAGTTACACACTATATGGCTTTATAGAGATGTGAAAAAGCCTTTGGCCCGGTGTAGAATGAGCCTTATGTAGCAAATGGTACAGAAATGGTATAGATTGTGGCAGTCATAAATCTGCGGTTGATGGCTCCATCATTTTCTCGACATAGCCAAACCTCTATCTTTGAAAGTGGTGGAGGAGGTGCAGATCACTCAGGGATTCAAGACATGCGCACCTATCTGGCACTCGTAAGCTCTTCATTAGCTCCCAAGGTGGCAGCAGGATGACCTGAAGTGCAGCCAGACCCAGGAAGGAAACGTGCCTATTCAGGAAAATATTGCCATGACCTGGACTGCGTAAGCCCTCACCAGCAAGTCCATAGCACCCCCATTCCTTTTGAGGAGAGGGAGCCCCTGAAGGGAAGCTCAGTGAGCTTCCTCCAGGTGATCCGTCATTGGGGAAGATTTGGAAAACCACAATATGTGCCAGCCACAAATATAGATGACAACAGAGCAAGCCAATGGTTTGCACTTTTTTCAACTACAAAAATGGAATGATACATGTCAACGTAAACGCCATTCACATCCTGTAATAACAAACCCATATCTGAAACACATTTCTGCTGCAAGTTTATGATCTGCAGAATGTTAATAATTCCTAAGGATTCCAAGTGCGGAATTCAACCTTTGCAATGCAATGGTTCCTTTAATTGTATTAAAGAGAACCTGTCACCCTAAAAATGAAACTCCTAGCGCTACCCCATTTTAAGCAGTGTATCCCTCCGAACCCTCCGATAAAGCTAGCAGAACTCAGTATTCATGAGGGGACGGTCCAAGCCTCTGCTTTCTCACTGGACAGCCCCGCCCACTCCATAGGCTGGCGGTGACTGCCGGGATTTATGAGACACTTACTGCCTCCTAGTCCCACCCCCTCATAAATACGTCTGACCGCTGTGAGCTTGATCCTGCTTTCTTAGGCTATGGCAGTGCAGCGTTTGCTAGCTTTATCAGAGAATTGCAATAAAGCTAGCAGTTTTACGCTACTAAAAATGGGGTAGCGCTAGGAGCTCCTAGTGCATTTTTTAAGGTGACAGGTCCTCTTTAAAGGAAACCTACCACTTGTAGTGGCAGGTTTCTGATGGAAATACCGGGCACCAGCTCAGGGTGAGCTGGTGCCGCAGCTAATTTTCGTTAGTGTTTTAAACCGCGGTATCGCGGTTTAAAACACTTTTTAAACTTTATAGCCGGCGCAGGCAGGTACGCGCTCGGCGCTTACCGTGCACGCGGCTACATAGGAAGTGAATGAGAGCCGCGCGCATGGTAAGCGCCGAGCGCGTACCTGCCTGCGCCGGCTATAAAGTTTAAAAAGTGTTTTAAACTGCGATACTGCGGTTTAAAACAGTAACGAAAATAAGCTCCCGGTATTTCCATCAGAAACCTTGTAGTGGTAGGTTTCCTTTAAATACTGAAAATTTGGTCACATAAATGTTTTATGGATTGGAAGAATAACACATGGTTCCGTAGATGCCATTTCTAATACAAGGCAGATTGGCATTGAGTGTTAGTAGACTTATCCATTAGCGATATATTCAGGGTACTGTATATACAACATGTTGGTTTTGTGCTGGAAATAGAATATTCTTGTTCAGTTTTCTAGAATAGGTTGTTCTTACCTCCAGACACACTGAATATAACCCCCAAAGCTTTGCAGACCAGTGTCCTGAGCCGGACCACCCCTGGAACTTTCACACCATTCAGGTAACATTTGATCTCAGGTATTCCAGAACCAGCTGCCACAGGCTATGTCAAAAAGAAATATAGTTATATAGATCTGATGCCCCACAAAATTATATTGCTTTATGGCATCTGAGAACCTACCTGTATAAGAACAAATAATGTTGCAATGAAGGCAAAAGTTAAGTTGAATCCAAGAAGCTCCAACATAGAGAGCGCCAGGCATCCTCGGTCAGTACAGTCCTCTACAGCTGACACTGTGTTAAGGAAACATCTTACCCTTTATATAAGAGGCAGCTATGGGTGAACATAGACACTTTACACAAAGTCTGTATGGATATAAAAACATGGGGCCTGTATAAGAGGTGTTCTCTTCACAGACCCTGATGGTATTTCCACAGATCTCATAATGGCCACATGTAGGTGCTTCTTTCTAATCTGTCCTGTTAGAAAAGTAAATGTAGCATTTCACACTGGGGAAGGATACAGCCTTGTACCACCCTGAACTTAAACTGAGAAAATAGGCGGACAAAGTAATCCACAAACAGCCCGACCTGTGCAAAGGGGAAAAGAAGTTCATGAAAATGGACATTACTTATCCAATCTAACCAAATTAACCCCCAAAACTAAATATATTTTCATTAACTGCCATTAGAACGCATTGGCCCTCTACATGCCTGTAAACTTAAACAATCAGCTAAAGCTGTATGCAAATGACCTGAGATGGCTCCAATGAGCAGTGAAACTTATTCATGAGTGTCAGACACAGCCACAACCCCCAAGTGCTTGACTGACAGCCTGTATAATGATGTGAAACTCCTGGTGGAGGCCGTCTCTCTATACTTCCAGGTGCTGGTGGCCACGCCCCCTTCAGCCTTTGTGTACGAGATACTCCTATATACATGGCTGACAGCCTGAATAATGATGCGACACTCCTGGCTCCTCTATGTGCTTCCTGGTGCTGGCGCCCCCTGCAGCCTGTGTGTATGAGATACTCCTATATACATGACTGACAGCCTGTATAATGATGTGATACTCCTGGTGCTGGCAGCCCCTGCAGCCTATGTGTGTATGAGATACTCCTATATACATGACTGACAGCCTGTATAATGATGTGATACTCCTGGTGCTGACGCCCCTGCAACCTGTGTGTTTATGAGATTCTCCTATACACATGACTGACAGACTGTATAATGATGTGATACTACTGGTGCTGGCTCCTCTATGTGCTTCCTGGTGCTGGCGCCCACTGCAGCCTGTGTGTGTATAGGAGAGATACAACAGCTTCAGGCAGCCATGTTATAGCAGAACATGTCAGATTCATGTGTAGATGATGTCTGTGTCTCTCACATGTGTATTAGGAGGAAGAGCATGTCAGCAGATAAAGCACAGACACTAGCAATGCTTTACTATACATTACACACAGACATGAGCAGGGGGAGGAGAGGGGCAACAGGTGTGCCCTTAATGTGCCCAGGTTCATTTACATAATAAAGAAAAGATGATTTTAGAATAATTCATATATGAATTAACTAGACAAAGGCTGGGATGGAATCCTTGTGAGCCGCTTTAAAAAGGTATTGATGACAGAAATACTTACATAGACCTGATGACATATGAATATCTTATCTAGTTTCCCAGCTGGGGTTACCGACCAGCCCCCCAAAACTTATTATACAATTTAAATATGTCAATATTTCACCCATGCACCCCACATCTCCAGCGCTCCGGCCCAGCGATTATGGTCTGTCGTCAGCTGTGCACCCACTAGAGCAATTATTGCCTCAGGGTGCAAAAAGAGGTCTGTTGCGCAGCTAAACTGAAGCGCTGGAGAGGGGTGTGCATATCACATTTGTTATTTTCATACCCAATTACATCCCCCCAATCCTGGACAATCTCCAGCAGTACATATGGTAAAGAAACAATCTTTATAAACTAATAAACATCAAAATGATAAAAATATAAATGAGTACCAGTCCTGTGCACACGCCGATAGCAAACACCATGATCCACCGCACCACCTCATAACGCTGGGACTTCTGCCAATACAAGGAAATAGCGATGGAGTGAAAGGGCTATGTATATGATGTAGTATTATCGTTTGCAGAGCTTTTTCAGATCCTCATTATTTTTCAAATCTTTGCTTCCGTCAGTAGATAAATTCTGCATTTACATTAAAGGGGTTTTCTCACAAACAAAAGTTAGGTCCTATCCACTTGCCGAGACCCCTCACAGATCACGAAAAAGAGGGGTCCGATGGGGGTCGCACGTACCTCCATCTGACCCCTCGTTGCTCCGTCAGACTAATGGTGCAGACGCCCGCACATGACAGTTCTGCTCCATTAATCTCTATGGAGCTGACGGAAATTGCAGAGCGCCGTGTAATCTGTGAGGGTCTCAGCACTGATACCCCTACTGATCAGCAAGTTAGGCCCTATCCCTTCCTACAGCGTAGGGAACTGGTTTGGCTGTGCGAGAGGCTATTTACTAGGGCCGGAAAAGTTCTCCTTATAGAGAGGTTTCCAATCAAGGCCGCCTTATAGGCAATATATGCTCCACTAGGGAATCCTGGGAAGTATGCAAATATGTTTTCCAAGGTATGGAAAACAATGCCTCCTTTCAACGTAGCAAAATATCCAATACCATGCAGGATTTTTGCCACCCTGTACTCTACTCCCACTAAAGTGAAACACCTATGAGTGCTCATGTATGCAACTGATGTGATAGACTATAGCAGCGCCTATCCCCGTGCTTTACTAGTTTCTTAGTTTTTACCTTGTGAGTGATGGATTCCAGCACTTCGAGGTAGGGGTCATTGATGCATCGGTCATAGTCCAAACTCTGCACAACACAGACAAAAAGAATAATTCAGATGAATGAATCCAATGTGAAGCCTTACTTTAGGGATATGAACCTCTGCCTATAAATTAGCATATAGTATGTTCCATAATAATAGGATGTTATGGTTAATTGCACCATGCAATTGGGGGGGGGGGATGTCCACCAGGAATATCTGAAATAATGGAAAACACAGGCCTTTTCGAGTAAGGTCCCTCTCACACAAACTTACTGGGGGACGTAATCTGGCCACACAAATTCCGACTAGATGACAGCCTGAATATAGGTCTATTACACCCAGGCACAGTGCATTGAGCACAGAATATGGGGAAGGTAGAATGTGGCCGATCCTACAGCTTCCTATGGGAAGGGGTGAGGAGTGCTCACACACCTCTCTCCCCCTTTCTCTACTCACTTTGCCAGGGTTTCAGACCGGGTAAGCACATGTTTGTATTAGATTTAAGAAAAAAAAAAAAATGTTTAAAAATGCTGTAAGCAGTGAGCTTCCTCTCGACAAACTTCGAGATGGCAACAAAATTCTCAAAGTGCTGCCCAAACACAAAAGGTGTTTTATAGAGATCCTGAGCTATGGTGGACACCATAAAGGATGGAATTTAAGTACACAAGAAGTGTAATACTCCAGGACCCTGTATCCATTACTTCATCTGCTTTACATCTCACTGTATACAATCTATACACACTATCTAAACGATGTAGCCATGATGGCATGCCTGTAGCATAAATTATGAGCTATAGGGATTTAAAGGAAACCTACTACTTGACGTGGTAGGTGTAAGATGCATATACCGAGCTCAGGGTGAGCTGGTGCCAGAGCTTACTGTCATTAGTGTCCTAAACCGCTGTATCGCGGTTTAAACACTTTTTAAACTTTATTGCCGAAGCTCCTTCGGCTGTAAAGAATAAAAAGTTTTTAAACTGCGATACAGCGGTTTAGGACACTAATGAAAGTAAGCTGAGGGTAAGCTGGTGCTCGGTATATGCATCTTACACATACCACTTCAAGTGGTAGGTTTCCTTTAACCTCCAACCCAGAGAATACAGGGGCTCCATTGCGAATTAAGCATTTACTGTCCCTAGTAATAATTATGCTGGAGACATTTCAGCATTGAATAGCTTGAATCCCAACACATTGAAAAATGATGGCGACACGCCATTGCTTTACAATCCGAAAATAAAAGCTAAAACAGCCGCCTGTGGTTGGTTTGTGAATCACGGACCAAGCAGTGGTCAGAGTTCATAGACTGACTTCAATGCAGAGGATGGGACTCCAAGCATCATATATCATGCAGTCTGTGGTCAGTCTAAGAAATCCGGCCCGCACACAGTCCATGACTCACAATTGTTTCAGACCCTACACTATAAAGATAAAACCCAAATATAGCCTTGTCCTTTCTTCATATGATCTCATTGCCTATGGCCTGTGCCACTGGTCCACAGACTTTAATAAATCATATGCTTACTTCATAATCTTTACGGGGTAAGATCTCCTCTTCTTCTTCACGAGTCTCCCCCAAGATAGTCTAGAAGACAAGTATAAGGTGTGACGTTAGGGACATTGCTAGGAAAACTTCACAAAGTTGAAAAGATATCATTGCTAGCTGCCCTTGTCATGATATATAATAACTATGAGCTCATGACTGTACCTCTTCTAGTCTGCACTGTATCTAATCTGTCAGAGCAGGAGTCCGGAGCTGCACTTCCTATACTGAGCTGTAAATGTCCACATATACATTGGAAGTCAAATAAGGTCTACTTTAATAATGTGCATATTATTTAAATCGGACATTAGTAGGGTAACAAAAGGACACGAACTGCAGCTCCAAATGGAAAAAATCTTAGAGAAATCCTGCAAGTCAGCATTCCTCAGATGTTGCACGTTCACAATGTACCAAGCTGCGCCCACTCCCAGCACTGCCAGCTTATAACACGGTAATAATAATCGTTCTGTGTCACGCCAACATACACAGCAGCGCAGAAGATAGAGGCAAAATGTTTCTGCTCTCAATCTACAGGAAAATAGATGCTTGAAAATTAGATCCATTATCAGTAAAGAGGCTTTGGAGATGCGGAGTTAAGTGGGAGCTCCCTATTTGTCTGGAAAGAACTGAAAAATGATTACAGCTCTGCATGGGTTATAGAAGTCCTGCAAACTAGAAAAAATATATATATTATAGGGAATAATACACGTGAAAGGATACATGGAGTGCCTTGTCCATCACCTCCAAAAGTTGAAAGTTGCAATTCCTTCATGAAAAGGAATTGTCAGAACCTGCTCAACTGCAATAATTTTTTTTTCCAAATATCAATAGCAAAGTTGTTCTATATCCTATTATCTTGATTACCTATGTAAAGCAGTTTCTTTGCTATCCTCTTCTATTTAGCCTAGTGTGAAGGAAACCGCAAAGTTTTGGACACCTGAAGGGTATGCAAGGTCACTTAGTTATCCTTTTATAAACACTCCCAGAACGTACGGGTTCTGAGAGGCACAGGAAGGGATTTAAAGTTGTCCACACAACCTCTGGATATGGCACAACAATAAATCACAACCCAGAACTCAAGGAACTGCCACCAGTTCTCCTTTAATATAAACCCGGTCCGAAACGGGATCATATAGGGTGAAGAACCAACCCAGTAGCATGTATATATGCGAGACTCGGACGTGGGGATTCGTAGATCGCGGTAAAAGAACAACACTGATTAAGTTTTCTATTTAATTGCCTTAAGGGCACACTAGACAAAACAGTATCTACAGTACAGATATATACAGTTACGTAAAGTACAAAATACAAGGTAGCGCTATAAATAATAGCAGTTCAGCAAGTTAGTTACCTTTGTGTGTGTGGCTAATGGAACCTGATAGACCATACCTTCTCTGCTCTATCAAGCTTATCAGATTTATCAGATTTATCAAGCTGTCTAAAAGTAAGAATATTTCTAGTTGCCCATGGCAACCAATCACAGCTCAGCTTTAATTTTACTAGTGCTTATGAATATTTTAAAGGGTAGCTGTGATTGGTTTCCATGGGCAACTAGAAATATTCAGACAGCTTGATAAATCTGCCCCAATGTTGGCTGAGAGATACCTGAATATATCAAGTGCAGACACACCTCTGCCAACCCAACAGGAGGAGCCATGGGTCCCTCCTACCTGGTACTACAACCAGAGCCCTGGAGAAGCCATAGCTTCTCAAGGGGAATTCGTAGGGTCATGGTTCTGGTATCATTGGATCCGGGTGAATCCCTGCATCCCATTGATACCAAACCTGACCCATTTGCTATGGCCCTATCCACAGATATTGATCTCCCTGGAACACAGTATCCTAGAGCCCAGCAAATCGCATCTCCTTGATCACCAGAATATCCCCAATACAAAAAAGTATTTATTCTTCCTGTGAGATGGACCATAACTTCATAACTGTCCCTATTCAACTTAGAGGTTTTGGAGTTTATGGCCCTTTGTCTGTAAAGAGTGGGGGGGGGGGGGGGAGGTTTCACCCCCTGCACCCTAATCTTGGCAGCAGTGAGCACACAGTGGGAAGGGGAAATGCTCTTTGTACAGCATGCAGGGGCACCATAACATGCCCACAGCCTTTCATGGTAGATTAGTGCTTAGTGCTCACACAGCACAGACTATAGGCTTCATGTAACGCTTTCACAGATGGTTTTCTTTATGTTTTTTTATTAAATGCTGCATGTGATGAAAGCTGCAAGGCTAGTCACTGGATGTACTGCTAAATTACTTAAAGCGAAAACACAAACCATTGTGAGAGGTGAGGGTAGCCAAATTTGACTCAGGGCAAAGGCAGGAAGAAGGTTAGTCTCTGCCCAACGCACTGCTGCTGAGAAGAATTATTGATAAGAAGCTTCACAACACAAAATGTCATAAAAAAGCATAAATCAGAATATGGGCATCATGCTGTTTTGAAAAGTGAGAATCAATTATGACAATTTGGTAAAAATCTTTATGACATTGGAATTCTGCATTTTCTGTGATAAAAGACCCTTTATTGTCTGTATACACATAAAACATGTCAGGGAGGGTCATCAGTGGCCCCTAAGGCTGTTGTGAGAGCTGCTACTGTGACATACGGCTGTGATTAAATTATTTTGGATGCAATGGAATATTTTCCAACTGCATAATGGTCGCAGTAAAAGAGCATTAACCCCTGCGCTCACTCCAAAACAGAACTCACGCGAGTCTCACATTTCTGGGTCAATAAATAACTCAGGAAATGTTCACCATAAAAAGAAAAGTCAAACATTACAGAGCGGTCAGCACTGCCCACCTCTATGTGCTGCAGCCTCCAGGGTAGCTAAAAAAATTCTACTCTGACAGATGGGATAGTGGTTTTCAGCAGAAATCAGATTATATAATAAGGCTGTATATACGTCCGCCCTTTATACGTCCCCCATAGGCTGGCAATAGGTGCACGTGTGGGGCAGCGCTCCCTCCTTCCTCCTTTTCGCGGGCGCTGATGTGTGCCTGCTGTGATATGGTGCGGCGGGCACACGTTTGCGTGAATTTGCCCTAAGGTTACATTTACTCGACAGTATGGGGGACATATACACCCCCTCCCCCCATAGAAAGCAATGGCCGCATGGAGGGGATAAAGAGGGGATGGCCCGTAGCCATTGGGGCATACATTTGTGTAAATGTCGCCTTAGACAGTTTGAGGGTGTGATTTTTGGCTGCAGGTGTATCCAGGGTGAACATGAAGGTGTAGAAGAGTCAGCACAGACACCTATGCTATGGATGTATATGGGCAGGTGCAGTGGGTGAGACAGCATGTCGGTGGGATGCAGGCAGGTGCATGACATGATGGGGCAGGTACTTGCACGTCATGTGAGACGAGGATGACAAAGACCCCCATGCTGACTGTAGATGGAGGTCCTAGAGCCCCTCCTCCTGCTACCAGCCATGCCCCGCATCTCTCACCAGCTCCTCCGGGGTGCGGCTCTCCTGGTCCCCGCAGCAGCAGCAGCACACGGACCGTCCGCACGTCGCCATCTTTCTGTCACCCCCTCCTCCCAGACAAGCGGCAGTCACATGACAACAACAGCGGCCCCTGGAAGCCCCCTAGAGGCAGCCCGCAGGACACGCCCAGGCAGGCTCACGTGATGCGACTGGGGGTCCGCACCGCCTGGAAAGAGGCGGAGTCGCCGTGGACCGCCTGTGCAATCACGTGCCGCCTGCTGCTGGTGCTGCAAATGACGTAACGAGAGGTTTAATGCGCGTGGCCGGCGCATTGTGAACGAGGATCGGAGCGGCGGCGTGGAGAGAGCAGTACGGGAGGTGAGAAGCTGCACCGGGGGTGCAGGGGAATAATGCACTGGGCTCCGGTGTGCATGTATGATGTATAGGGAGCAGCTGCGGTACGTCCTAAGCTCGATGCACCGCTCCCTTCTTACGCTTTCCTGACCAGTAGGGATTGAATGGATCCTGCAATGAAGGAGAACTACAAGCACCAAGGAGTTGTGCACATCTCGTGAGTCCCAATGCATGCTGGGACTTGTAGTTCCACACTGACAATTAATAGATAACTCTCTTATAAACGCGCATGGGGCGGGGAGCCTGTCTTTTTGGATTAGTCCCGGGGTGCACCAGCCGTAAGGCGAGTTGAGCCTCTTGCCTCAGGTAACACATCTGCAGCAAAATAGGGCACAGTTATCTGCTACAAAGCAGGACCTGGCATTTAACAATTATGTCTTTTGACACCTGATTTCAGCACCAGTGTGATACTTTAATTGGAAAACCCACTTATTAAAAATAAACTAGGGCAGTGTGTGCTCCATTTTATAGCTCGCCTCAGGCAGAAAAGGGTTCAGGTTCGTCCCTGATTAGACCCTGTGATCTGTGTAGGCTAGTACTGTGATTTTATAGCATATGGACAGTACTTTATTACTGTATGGTTACTGTATTGTGCAGCAACTATTACGCTTTATCCCTATAATAAGGGGACAGATCTTGGCGTGACCACTCGGAATCCATGAGGCTGATGATTTGGGTCACTACATCTGTCCTACACTTGTTTATGCTTGTCATAAGTAGAAAACTGCTTTGTTACATCTCATTGGGAATGTCCATATCTGGAGTGTTTAGTAGGTGTCAGGCCCATTCAGCATGAATGAATAAGAGGTGTATGATTAGCGATGGGCATTTACTAAAATCCACATCTAGGCCCTTCTTTAGGAGTAGGAAATGCACCCAAAGTCATGCAGATATCCATAGAATGCCCTGGCCTAGGTTGAGTTCCAAAATGTATACGTACTTTTAGCTGGTTTCACTTTTAGGTTAGTGGCCCTTTAAAAACTGGAAGCTGGGTAAGGCAATAGGTGTGTGCTCCATGCATTGGGCTCCTGGGAGTAGCTGTACTATGCTTTAATGCCTGAGGACTTTTGTTAGCTTAGACAGTTTTTTTTTTTTTTTTACATTTCTTAAAGGGCTACTCCATTTATAACATTAATATGCATGAATGTGATCTATGCATCTATTCCCAAATAGTTATGTTCTCTTATTCTGGACCATAATATAGTCTGATCTATTCTTCTTGCTCTGATATATTGTTGCAAACATCAGGACAGAGTTCTGTGTTGCTTCATTGTTTACTTCCCAGAGAAATGTTTTATATGTTCTGCTGTTTACACTGTGATGAAATAAGCAGAGGATCAACACATTAAATTGCAATGAACTGTCTGTGGGCACAGTCTTGGCGCTCTTGGTTGTGAGTATGTAATACTATAACCACACCTGACTTGGCACTGAGAAGCATGTAACTTTTCACCCAGTTTACCTCTGTGCAGTATTGTGTGAGCTCGTATTATTAATGATTATATAACCATGAGGATGTCCTAGACGGCTTTATTAGGGGCAGGATCCTGCCACTTGCTGCTTCTGCAACTCCAAAGGATGAAAAAAAGAAATCAAGAAAACCAACGCCTAATGCTGGCAGAGCATGGCGCTTATCTTATTTAAATAAAGTGTAGATTTCCAAGTTGAATTCCAGATGGGCAAAGCCTTTAACAACACACCTTCTGCTGACAGGCAAGTCCGGTTTCCTCCCACACCCCAAAACATACAGGTAGGTTGATTAGATTATGAGCCCCATTTAGGACAGGGACTGATTTGGCAAACTCTGTGCAGTGCTGCGTAAGCTGTGGGCGTCATATAAATAAAGGAATTATTAAAGACCATGGTGGACTAGCCCTATCCAGCATAGTCCTGGGCTCAGGCACATGCATCCTCAGTCAACTTAGCTCTGTAGTCACCTGTGGCCCAGAAACTGTATAAAGTAGTAGGTTGCATAATTCTAGACAGGGCTGTTTGATTAACCCTTTCCCCCTTCTCTTGTTCTCCATGTCTGTAGAATACCTGAGTAGTTCCTAGAAGTCCCTGGGGCTTCTTTCACTCAGATAAGATGTTTAAACATTGGAGTTCTGAGACTTCAGCACATAAAGATCAGATATCACAGGAGGCTTTAAATAGCAGCCCCTCTGTCCGCTCCATTTTCGGAAGCCAATTGTGAAAAGTGGTGGGATGGTGCTTGTTCTATTATAAGGCCAGGGTACACTGTATCTGTTTCAAGAAATATTATATATATATTTTTTTTCTAATTCGAGCTATCATAATCTGTGCAGATCTATAAGGTTCCCCATTGCAGAAATGACATTAAATGAATCTGTATTCTTGCACAGTACCCAACCTAAATTTAGTGGCTATGACCAGCTATGAGAAAAGTTTCTCATATACAACAGATCCCCATTGCTCCATACCGATATGGAGTGAAATATTCTTAGATTCTTTAAATATGGCAATGGCATTATATAATATTTCGCATTAAAGGGCCTGACTTTTCAACATTTTGATAGGAAAAAGGTTCTCCAGCACTCCAACAGATATTAAAATGTTTACATTAAAAACTGTATAAATGCAAAAAGTACACATGTGGTACACAGACCAATGTGTTTCAAACATAAAAAAAAATTCTCTGTTCTTAGTCATGGTCTGACTGGTTGCTATTAATTGATTGCATGTGACAAATCACCTGGCCTCTGTCACATATTATCTGGTATCACAGCCAGCAGTGGATGATGGTCATTATTGTCTTCCGATGAGGCCGCCTGATTCCGACTGCCAGTGAAAGTTCCCATGTGTCACCTGTAACCACTGCATGAACCGCAAGACCCTGGTGCTATGATGACTCAGCGACTAAAGTCTAACACCACCAGTATGATCACTAGGAGATAAACGTCAGATTGGGAAAAGTGTCCTTTCCCTTGCTTCAGCAGATCAATACGTTACTATATATAGCTCATTATACCCATGAGACTCGAGAAACAAGGGAGTATAAGTTGACTGGAATAAGAATTCCTAAAATCTGTAAAATAAAACTTAAATTTCTGAAGTGCTGGCTCGGTCTCCCCTTTCCTACTCTTTACTTTGATCTGTGTGCATGCTGAACTAATGATTTCCAGAATGCCTTCTTTTCTTTCCATTTGTGCAATCTGGTGACAACCCACCTTTCCCAAGCTCCTGAATAGCAACTCAAATTAGGTTGATGATACTGAGCATCAGCAGCTCTTGTGAATTGTCATTGCAGTCATATTGGTTATCTCCCAGCTTTCCCAAAAATAAATGTAGCTAAAAGAAAATTTACTAAAGAGTTGTTTTTTTTTTTGTTTCTTATCTGGACAGGTAGTTTCACTAGTTGTCACAATGGTGAAGGCAAATAGCTTTGATGGCAGCAGCGCAAGCTGTAGCAGCACAGAGAACTCCAAAGAGAGCTCCCGATGTTCCACACCAGTCCTTGACATAGAGCGGTACGAGCGACTACGAGATAAAATGCGTCGGCGCATTGAAGCTGGAGACAAGTGGTTCTCGCTGGAGTTCTTCCCACCGCGAACAGCTAGTGGAGCCGTCAACCTCATCTCCAGGTCTGTAAGAGGTTTGTGCGTTTAGTTGCATAATCCAATTATCTAGATTGATATAATTCTCAGTTTGTTGTTCTCACATTGCAGATTTGATCGGATGGGCTCTGGGGGCCCCCTCTTTATTGATGTCACCTGGCACCCTGCTGGTGATCCTGGTTCCGACAAAGAAACCTCCTCAATAACCATTGCAAGTACAGCTGTGAAGTTCTGTGGACTGGAAACCCTTTTGCACATGACGTGTTGTACCCAAACCAAGGAGGAGATTACAGGACATCTTCAGAAGGCCAAACACAATGGGCTGAAAAACATAATGGCTCTTCGAGGGGGTATGTTATACTGCTTTTTTTTTTTTTATCAGTAAATCCTTGTACAACAATACTGCCCCTATATGCTGTATGTGTATAACTCCGATTAACATTTGTAGAAGACTAGAACTACAAAAATACTGTACAATAATGTACTACTACAATACATTGTGTAAAAGGATGAAACTGCAAGGAGCACTGCCCTGTATAACTCTGTAGCTACTACTGCCATCAATAACAAGAATAGAACTGCAATAATGTCTCCTGTGTACATAAATATTTATTTATGATAATGCCCTCCGTGTACAAGAATGGTGAATCTCTTCCATTGTGTTCTAGATCCTATTGGTGAAGAATGGGAGGAAGAAGCAGAAGGGTTTAATTTCGCTATAGACTTGGTAAAGCACATCCGCCGTGAATTTGATGACTACTTTGACATCTGTGTTGCTGGTGATTTTCTCAATTTCTAATTTCTTATATTTAATCTTTAAGATTAATGATATAATTGGAGAGTAATATGAGGCTGTTTCTTTCGCTATAGGTTATCCCAAAGGACACCCTGAGTCTGAGAGCTATGAGGCTGATCTCCAGCACCTAAAGGAGAAAGTGGATGCTGGAGCTGACTTCATCATCACTCAGCTTTTCTTCCGGGCTGAAACTTTCCTCCAGTTCCTAAAGGATTGTAGAGCCATTGGCATTACATGTCCTATCCTGCCAGGAATATTCCCTATCCAGGTGTGTTTGACAACCTCTAGTGTTTGACACAGGGAGACAAACTCTGCCATTTGTCGGGGCTGTTTGGCAATTTGACATAACGATTGAATCTTTAACATGTTTTCCCATTACCTCAGGGTTATGGTTCCTTACGACAGCTGGTTAAACTTTCCAAACTTGAGGTACCACAAGAAATCAAGGATATAATTGAGCCAATCAAAGATAATGATGCGGCCATCAGAAATTATGGCATTGACCTTGCCGTTTCCATGTGCCGGGAGTTGCTGGATAGTGGTCTGGTGCACGGGTTACACTTCTATACACTTAATCGGGAAGTAGCCACCATTGCTGTGCTTAGGCGTCTGGGCTTGTGGCAGGAAGATCCAAGGTGAGTGAATGAATCATGATGAACATCTTCATTATAGCTATTGCATATATTTTATGGGGATCATTTATACCCCATACTACTTCCACTACTTTTGTGCCCTCTGCAGGGAGTTCTGGGGGATTTTATTCTACTACAAGCCTATTTTAACATGGTGTAGCCACAGTATTCAAATTTAGCCACTGTATTCAAATTAGACCCCAATAAAGAGATGGCCTTACATGTAATCCTCTCTCTAATTGTATGTGGCTCATGGCACTAACAGTACACTACTAAGTTGAAGTCAATGGAGAGAATATGACGAAGCAAGAGGAGCTGAAAAGAATATATATCTATGAAAACATTTCTAAAATTGTTAAACAATGGGGTAGATTTATCAAGCTAAAAGTAAGAATGTTCTTAGTTGCCCATGGCATAAAATATTCATGCACACTGGTAAAAAAGCTGAACTGTAATTGGTTGCCATGGGCAACTAAGAACATTCTTCCTTTTACACAGCTTGATCTGCCCCAATGTCTATAAAATCTCCACAGGGAGCTTCATAAAAAAATAGAATATCTCTTCTTTCAAAGTCACTTTTCTCAAATCAATGGGGGGAAAAAGGATGAGGATTAAAGCCCACCAAGGGTTTATTCAGGACACTGACAGGATCACAATAATTCTGGGATGTTTAAAAGGAACCTGTCAGCAGAAATCAACCTAATAAACAAGTAATGGTGTGTTGCCAAGCAGCTGAACATCTTCCAGATCCTGTTTCTTTCTTGGTCCAGTGTTGTGGCATCATCCAGAAAATCAACTTTGAAGTGAGGTGTGAATTGGCTGTAACGCTAATGCTTTCTAATAAAGGGTTGCAAGTACTCCCTATATCACCTAAAATTACCTGCCAGTGAGGCACAAATCCTTAATTAGAGTAGTCTTTCTGATATGCAAATTAGCTTTCCTGACTCATGTCTTCTGTCTTTGACTCTTCTCTCTCTCCTGAGCTGCCAGTAAACCATGCCCCCTTATTTTGACAGCTCTGCCTTGTTACATTCGTGTCATATGACCAGAGTGACATCATCTTGGGGCCTTTAGCGGTCCTGTACCCGTACTGTATGTATCCGATTACATGATATCACAGCAGACTCCGTGGAGGATGTAGAGGAGTAGAAGTCCATGGAGGCTGCTTTGATTTCATGTCATCAGAAACCTACATGGTGTTTATTTTGCAAATGTAAAGCATACAAGACCTCACCCTGATCACATGACATGAACTTCTGAATAGTAAAAAGGCATAAGGCATGGGCAGGAGTAGATGGGAGGGGCTAGCAAGACACACCCACTCTGATTCCAGGTAATATAAGATTGATTTATGGGGCTGTGAAGGAAACAATTTTTAGCAAAAAGGGTGTCCGTTAGTTAATGGGGCTCTATACGAACCTGTATATGAGCAAATGTGGTGACGGGTTCCATTTAAAGTCCTTCATCTTCTTGACTTTATGCAACCAATTGACATCTCACTTCAAAGTTGATTTTTCAGGATGAATCCACCACACTGGGCCATGAAAGAAACAAAAACTAGAAGGTGTTACACTGTTTGACAATATATTGGTAGGGGCTTATTAGATCAATTGCTGATGGCAGGTTCCCTTTAACATTACGAAATTAATTAGGAGTTACTGGGCATTTTTTATTTTTTATTTTTTTTTTTTTTATGGATTGATGGGTGGGTGATGCTGAAGGTATCTTGTTATATTCAATTCTTGTTGGACAGCGTAATATGCCAGGAGACAACAACCCAGGTTGACTGTTCTATTATTTATAGACGACCTTTGCCCTGGGCAGTAAGTGCTCATCCGAAGAGGCGAGAAGAAGACGTTCGGCCAATCTTTTGGGCCTCTCGACCTAAAAGTTACATTCACAGAACACAGGAGTGGGACGACTTCCCCAATGGACGGTGGTTCGTATCTTTTGTTCAGGGTAAATGTGGTGCAGTTTTCTTCATCATGAGTTCACATATTAGACCTGGTGTTTTTTTTTTTTTTTTCTCTAGGGGAAATTCGTCCTCTCCTGCATTTGGTGAGCTAAAGGATTATTATCTCTTCTACCTGAAGAGTAAGTCTCCCCGGGATCAGTTACTTAAGATGTGGGGGGAGGAGCTGAGCAGCGAGGAGAGTGTGTTTGAGGTGTTTACCTGTTACATATCAGGAACTCCTAACCCCAATGGTCACAAAGTAAGTTTCCTATTTATAGCCATTCTTCTCTATGGGTCTGTTGGTTGGTGAAGGCATCTGTCACACTTTTTTGCTCTCTAGGTGACTTGCTTACCATGGAACGATGACCCTCTTGCTCAAGAAACCAATTTGCTAAAGGACCAACTTGAGAAAGTTAATAAAAGAGGAATCCTGACCATTAACTCTCAACCTAATGTAAATGGGAAGCCCTCTACGGACCCCATAGTAGGATGGGGGCCGAGCCGAGGCTACGTGTTTCAGAAGGTAAGAGGCTTCGGTAGTACATTAAAGAGGGGGATATGAGTTCTAGCTGTACCTGGTTTATTGCACATAGATATTCTGTGCAGGAATTCTTTAACGTAAAAAAAAATGAATTGTATTGTATGGGATACATGAAAATCCTGTACGTACATTATAGGAAAAAATGTTTGCTTTGGATACTGCCTTCAGAAGTGGATTTCTGGACTGCAGCATGTCATTGATTTAATGTACCTGGAAACCAAAGGACAATTTGTAATCTCATTAGCTAAAACACAGCATTGTGCTGTTTTGTCTATAGATGATAAAAACCCTCAAGTAGAGAGGGAAGAAATACTTTCTGCTGCAGCTGTCTGACTTTGAGTGGGTTTTTGCCACACTCTAGTTTTCCTTAAACCTCCTCCTTTTTTTTTTTTTTTTTTCCCTCTTTGCTTAGGCATACTTGGAATTTTTTGCATCAAGTGAGATGGTGACGGCTCTCAGCAAAGTTCTAAAAAGATATGAACCTCGTGTTAACTACCATATTGTGAACGTACAGGTATGGCTTTATCTCTTACATTCAGTATTGACCCTCAGATGAAATGTCCTGAAAGTAACTCAAGGTTATGTCACTGCAGGGTAAAAATATCACAAACTCCACTGACCTTCAGCCAAATGCTGTGACCTGGGGAATTTTTCCTGGCCGTGAGATCATACAGCCAACGGTGGTGGATCCAGTCAGCTTCATGTATTGGAAGGTAAGCTGGTTGTTGTATTAATGATAAAGGTATTCTCAAATTGCTTGGTGTCCATTGGACCGTGTCTCTAGTTCTGTAGGTCACAAACCCACAAGCCCAGTAAAATCTGAAAAAAAAAATGTTTCCCCAACTTAAAAAATTCACAACATTGTTTCATGTAACAAATTGGACTTCCTTGTGACGGCATTTAATATTCCATGACGTTTATTGTAAAGCTGGAAAAATACAGATGCCATGAAAGATTTCTTGTGGTCACTGTTACGGATTTCACTGTGGGTTCAAATGGCACTTCTCCTTTATTCTGTCATATTTATATTATGTTGTGTTGAAACCTAGACTATTGGTCTACAATGACCTACAATACCTTGGATTACAGGCAGGATTTGTGCTCCTAATCCAATGCGCTCATTTATATTTTCCATGGGGAATCATTAAAACGGACTCATTCGTAATCGCACCCCAAAAATATTTAATCATGTGTAGTACAACGTATAGCCCCTTCTATTTCTTCAAGATTGTGTTATACAATTTTTGTGAGGAAAGGTAAGTACAGTAGAGTAGAGGTTGGTGAGGGGGTCACATAATGTTTGTATGATGAAATTTTGATTGTAAACAAGTTACAATTTTTGTAAAATGCTAAACTCTTGCCACTGTATTTATAAACTGTATATTATATTTTTAATAGGCATCCTAGAGGGTTCTTTAAAATAATAATGTTAATAACGGGTTGTCACAAACGCTGTTTTTGGATAAAAATGGTAGTTCCTATTCCCTGAAAATGAACTTATATCTTAAGCTTATATCTTGAGCTGAGAGACACACTGCCTTATATGAATATGCAGCAAACATATGGCCTGTATCCCTCTCTATAGTTCCTTAATGGCCTATTATGCCATGGGTCGTTAGGGAGGTAATGACACCAGTGTTTCTATTTATTATCAAACCAAAGATTGAGCCTTCTGTAGTGACACTCTTGATTCATCTCCGGCTAAATATAACCCTTCTCTGCTTTTACCTGCCTGACTATGAAAGAAGTAGCTGTCATTGGAGCTTGTGTAGGAGTTAGGGTAATGTTGACAAGCTTGTTTACAGTTTACCAAAATGACTAGTAGAATTGTGATGTCAGTTCTGGGGGACAATGTACCTTCAAAGTGTCTCTGCTTATTGATACTACCCATTTTACAGGATGAAGCTTTCGCTCTGTGGATTGAGCAGTGGGCAAAATTGTATGAAGAGGAGTCTCCATCCCGTATGATCATCCAGTACATTCATGACAATTACTTCTTGGTGAACTTGGTGGACAATGACTTCCCCCTGGAGAACTGCCTGTGGCAGGTGATTGAGGACACATTCCAAGAACTGGATAATCCCACTGAACAGTGACTCTCAGACCCTCATTGCTTAATGAAATGTTGTCCTGCATGGGGCTAGTGGTCTATCCCTCTGCCACGTAGTGGTGGACAAAAGCTAGATAGATGGCCATAACTCTAAAACCCTCTCCATGCATAACTCCTTTACATCCTGACACTATGGTATGAAGTCCTATAATATACGTGACTGGCGGCAGCATTTATACGTATACAAGTATACGGTTTATATGAACTGCTACTGTCTCCAGATTGAGGTTTTATTTTTTTTAGCAGCTTCTCAAAAGACTTATTTATATCCTCGGCCTCTTCTGCTGTCCCGAAAAAGTTCTAGAATATACCTAGTGCCTTGGAAGCAGAGATCTATATGTTCCAATTATATCACATGTCCTTATCCTAAAGGAATATGGATATTCACTGGTGGAACAGTCCGTCCTGTGCATTTATACTGTGGATGTCTGGTAATCTTTCTATAATTATGTAGGAAATGTATCAGAAATCTGTTTTTTAAGCTGTTCTAGATGAAATATTATATATTTTTATCATGAGGACTGTAAATGTGGTGAATAGTGAATTTTGGCTTTTAATACATGTGACTATTTCATCCACAGTCTCCACATAACACATATTTACTTCTCAGTCCAGACCCTGCTACTTTAAAGAGTCAATAAACCTTTAAAGTATTTTTTATATTCAGAAATGTATAGTGAAGTATATTACAATATTATCACCTGCTCTAAGTAAAGAGTCTCTCCTTTCTTTTGATCTTTTTTTTTCTTCCTGCAGTGTATCTGAAATCCTTCTGAGGTCTGTCTACTTGAGACAGATAAGGAGGCTAAAAAGAAAATCTACCATCCAAATTCATCATGAAAAACCAGGGGCATTTACTCATAGGTCCAGGGACAATGACTATGACTGTATTTGTCTTGTTATCCATATCCTCCGTTTTAATATTATGCTAATGAGTCTAGGCTCTGTTTTTACAGCCCCTCAGTGATGTCAGCAGGTCTCCCCTCTCCCTGTACTTCCTGCTGCTGCTATATTCCACATGCAGGAGGGAGGAGAAAGAGAGCAGGGGAGGGTGATGCATGTTCTGGTCATTGTATCAATGAGTGAAGAGACCTCACTGAAGGGCTTTGAAAACCCTGAAAAGCCATTGGCATAATTTTAAAAGTAATTTAGGAGAAAGGAGATGGGTAACAAATATAAAAAGATTACCACAGTGACGGTGCCTGGATCAATGAGTGAGTGTCCCTTGTTCATCATGCTGGATTTTGATGGTAGATTTAATATAACTCCTTCAAAACCCAAAACATACATCCATTGAAGATTTAGCTCTCTGAGGAGATTAGATTATCCTGGGACTGTTTGTAAAGGAAAAACCTATTTAGAAACTGGGCCAATTTACAACAAAAATGATTAAAATAATCTAATCTTTATTGAAAATACATACAGAACATCCACATAAAACAATATGCAGGTATACATAGGAATGGAAATGAGGTACCATCACATCAGATTATCACATTATCCGTGGGAACATGATACAGGGACCAGGAGTAGAGGAATCGTACAATTCAAAAACCTTTTATGTCCATGAACAGCCAAAGTGCATTGTGTATTATATATTGCAAATGGTTTAAATGTAGCATATAACTGTACCAATATACATCATAGTTTAAAGTGCCAGTGCAATGATGATCCGATTATTGCCACAATGTCTCAACCTATGTACAAAAAAAGCTAGTGCATATTAATACAATTCAACACCTCTCTCCACAAGATGGCGCCAATTTCTATCATTAGAAAGTGCATTGCTTACCCCTGGTATCTTATATGACCTGTGTGCACCACGGACCGAGGAACTGTTTGTAAAGGGTAAAATCATTAGAAGAAACTGACATTCCAGTTATTCCAGCCCCCCTCATGTTGAGCACCAACATGAAACTACCCTTTCGCTGTGGCATCTTATGTGAGGTTAGGTAGCTCCTGAGAGGGGAGAGTAGTTGAACAAATATGGTTGCAGTAATGTGGTCTCACTCCTTTGCTGAATTAGATGATGCAGCAAGTGCACCATAGCCAAAGGTTTAATGACCACGGTAGATGGTGCTGTTGTAGCATCATTCCTGGTATATATCTGGAAATGGGTAAATGCAAAATGAGGTTCAATTACACAGGTCTGCCATTAAAAAGCTGTTTGATTATTTTCACAAAATTTCCTTGTATTTTTGTGTTGAAAAAAAAATATAAAAGAAAAAATACTAGACATGAGGACATACCACAAACCGACAGGTATATTACGGCCTAAAACTTGCAGAACAAGATGAAGTTTGGTCGCCTCCTAAACTGTGCAAACGGTGTGTTGAGGACCATACGAAAAGCTTTCTGTTATGGGATTCCTATGGTATGGGGAGTAAAAAGGAACCATAGTGATGACTTTTGCTCATGGCACGTGAAAGGACCCCAATCTTCTCTCAGTAATTCGTAGAATCTCCCATGGTACAGATCTACCAGTACCCAAGGCCCCTGCTTCTTTGGAATAGATGCCTCGCTTCCATGAAAAATTTGTAATAAGAAATTGAATTTTTTAAGTATATTTTTATTTTGCAGTATTGCCTTATTTAACATAGTTGCCTAAATTGCCAGGAAACTTGATGTCCTATGACAAAACAGAGGTCAATTTCGTATTCGGAGAAGCAAAAAACAGAGATTACATGGAATAACCAAAACTGAAATGTTTTATTTTTTGCAGACCAGTGCAAGGACATGGTAGATGTGTCCTAATAAGAACATCGTTCCTCAGGACTTTTATTATAACTTTATATGCCACGATTGTGAAAATAGAGTTCAGGGAGCCTCATATTTCAATTTATGCACCCCCCATTGTGTTGGCGGTACCGCCCCCAAAGTGCATAGATAGGTGACAGGCCGGATCGCTAGCGCTACAGGGGAGTGAATAAATTAAATACGAGGTGCTCGGGTGAGGTAGCTTGCACTCCACAGGGTAATTTGCATAACTTTGTATAACTCTATATGCAGCGATTGCGGAAATATAGAGTTATAATAAAAGAAGTCCTGAGGACCGTCTTATTAGGACTAATGGTAAAATGTCCTTTAACTATAAATCGCAGTAGTTGTACAACCCCTGTCTCAAAAAATACAGTGCAATCTTGAGGCTTACAGATGCGTAGAATCGGTCTAACTTGTGGTTTGTTTGTTTTTGTTTTTTTTTTGTTTTTTTTTTTTGTTTTTTTTTTAACCATTTTCAGAAACTAAATTTCTGGTTCTCAGAATATAAGCAAAATGTTTTTTAAAAATTGGGAGCCCTTAACCGTTGCAATAATTGATTCCAATGTTGTCCACCAAGCCCCTTCACCTAAAATGGGGTCCATTTTTTGTCTTTCAATATCAGGACAACAAATCTGGCAAAGCCCCCAGGGGGTTGTCCCTAGTTTGATATGTTATTCCCTATCCACAGGATGGTGGATATCAATGTCAGTGGAATGTGGGCCCATTCTTCCTAATTTACATAGTGGCATTTTAAACATGCGTCCTGCCGCTCCAATCAGCACTAGCGGAGCATCGGCTATTCCGGGGATTTATGGTTCTGAGTGCTGGAGATGGCTGAATATGCTGCTCCACAATTTGCAAAGTAGTAAGGAATGGACCTGCCCCGCAGCTCCATCAATTAGCAGAAATGGGTTCTGTGTACTTTTGATGGGATAGGGGGCAGTATTCAGACGCCCACTGGTCATTTTACAACCTCTTTAAGGAGAAGTATGAAGGACTGAATGTAATTGTGACATGTTTACCAGTGTTGGGTCAGAAGAGTCATTCATTCTCTGTACATATATAGTACAAGGAGGTTCTTTTGGTCACCGATGGCACATTTTTATTTGCATATGAAAAGTTTGAGAATATTTCTTCAACTCTAAATAAAGCTTTCTTGTATCTTTTAAGACCAAGGTCTACAATGTCTAGTACTCCTAGCCAGGCTTTGTGAAAGGAATGCAAAGCTCCATATGTGACCAGCTATGGGGCCTCAGTACAGAATCCCAAGAATTGACTCTCCTGGGAATTTATTAATTTTTTTTTCTTGTGCTTTGTATGTATAGATTAGGAGACAGATTCCCCCTCCAAATTTGAAGTTTTTTCTCTCACACCATTTAACCCCTTCATGTTCTGTGACGGATATGTCCACCACAGAGCTATGAAGGGTGTATGAAGAGGGCTCACGGGCTTGATCGGTTGCCATGACTGCCTCTTTGTTTGACCCGAGGCTGAATGCCTTCTGCATATTCATTACAATAAGCCAGTGGCTCATTGTAATATATACTGTGCAGAAATGCCATCTACTGCGATACAGTTGTATTGCAGTATATGGTAGTAGGAACGATCTGACTATTTAGGGTTAATGTAGTGAAAAAAAAAGTTTAAAAAATTAATAAAATATAAATAGTTTAAATCACCCCCCTTTCCCTAGAACTGATATAAAATATAATAAACAGTAAAAATCACAAACACATAAGATATTGCTACGTCCCAAAATGCAAGATCTATCAAAATATAAAAACGGTTATAATCGTCGGTGACCTCCGAGACGGGAAATGGCGCCCAAATGTCCGAAACGCGACTTTTACTCCTTTTGACCCCTGAGGAAGCCAGTCTGGTGGCTATACGCGTGGGGTTTTGTGCCCCAGCTACCCCTCACCTCTGTTTGAATCTTTACCACTACAAGTAGATACCCTCATTGACCCATCAGCACGTCTTCAATTACATTTGTTTACAGACAGCTATGTGGCATAATTGTTGGTTGAGTACTTTAAGATTTCACATAGGTCTTTGTCTGGGTTCCTGTATTTTGGTTTCACTTATTGTCATCATTTCTCAGTTCATATTTTTTACATATATGTAGTTAGGAGCGGTTTTATCCAGTAGGGGGAGCTGGTGGTTGTCGGGATGACCAGCATTATCATATGCTAGGTCTTCCTGCTGGATTGTATCTGTGTGTTGTTCACACTTTTAAATGTTTTTATATGTTTTCTGTGTCGTGGTGTACTATGGTACAAATAAAATTTGTTTACATTTCTATTCTGGGTCTTATAGCATACTTCTTTCTTCTTTTGAGTATACCACTTTTACACCTTCTTACATGACATAAAAATGTAATGAAAAGTGATCAAAATGTCCCACAGTCCTCAAAATGGTAGCAATGAAAACATTGGCTCATTTAGCAAAAAATGACACCTCTTACAGCTCCGTACCCCAAAGTATGAAAAAAATATTAGCGTCAGAAGATGGCGAAAATTTTTAGTTCTTTTCGTACGTGTTTTAAAACGCAATAAAACCTGTATAAATTTGGTATGACCACGATTGTACCGAAACAAAGAATAAAGTACACGTGTTATTTGGAGCGAAGAGTGAAAACTGAGTCCACAAGAACGCGACACACATGCGTTTATTTTTCAATTTTTCCACATTTGGAATTTTTTTCCAGCTTCCCACTACATGGCATGGAATAATAAATAACAACATCACGGGAAAGTAAAATTTGTTACGCACAACATAAGGGGTTAAACTAGATGTTTTTTTTCATTAAACAAAAAACAATGGCAACATTACCTCAGATTTTGAGAAGTTGCCATAAGCAACTACAACCGCTTTGCTCCAACACTTTTGATAAATCATCTCAGCCTGCCAGAGATTTGTCAGGGGACCGTCCGCTTTGTCAAGCATGCAGAAACAATACATTACATTGAAAAGACTCCTAAGATGACATTTAAAGGGACGCTGATGTAGAGCATCTTGGGAACATTTTCTATAACACTGCAACTTGGCCACCTTGAAAAAGTATGCCAAACTTGCCAAAGACCCTGTCTCCACATGTGTGTGTGTTTTTTTTTTTTTTTAATTTTTTTTAGTTTTTGCGTCCTGCACACCACTTTGGCCGTGAATACCCCAGGCCAATATATATATATTATAGTCTCCACTGGAAAGACTATAGCTGAGGCTCTTAGGATATCTGATGCAGGGGTGAATATTAAGATTGGCGTTGAAAACACTTATCTAAATAGTTTCCCCCTGATTGTAAAATCTCAACCTTTGGAAGCAAATTTTTTTCTAAGACTCTAAACTCTTCTAGATGTCATTTTATAAGGAAGTTATGGCCATAACTATCAGCCATATTTCCTGGAGCTGGTGGAGTAGGACAACTGCCCATATTTGTCCCAATCTGTCCTAGAACCCTAGAATTCCTAGTAAAAACATAGAAACGGAGCCAATAAGGTAAACAAATATCAAAAGATCATCCCAGGTTAAATGTAACACACCCATGTTCTTGGTCTAACGTTGGTCTATGATACCTGGGCTGGTTTCTGGCCTGTTAGAATCCTGTTACGGACTATTCTTAATGAGAAGTTTGTGGCAGTTCTACTGGCTGACATGGCTCTGTTTACTGGGGCAAGTAAAAGTAGATTCCGCTTTTCTTAGTTGTGAGAAGGTATTTTTGTACCCTAGAGTAGGTCATATATTGGTGACAAGCAGAATTAGAGTTTGAGATCCATACCCCTAGATATTGAAGACTACCAAGCAGAAGATTTAAGTGGCGGGGTCTTAAAGGGGATAACTCTCACTTAGCAACAGCTACAAGGATGGCTATTGGCAGAACTAAAACTTTGCTCAATGTTATGGACAGTGGTGAGGAGGAAGTTGAGGCGATCATGTTCAAGGCAAGGGGAGCACAGCCATGGCTCTCCACAGAGCCAATCATTGGTGGTCAGTCCCGTAGTAGGACACCCACACCCATAGAGCTTGGCTGCCCTCCTACAAGTTGACCAATCTGAAAACGGGACCAGGGCACATACGGGACCAGTCCTGAGAAAGCATAGGATGCAGAATGACAACATGAATACCAGCTACAAAGGCTCCAGCAGTCCACCCAATACATTCCTGAGTTCCCTGATATCCAGGTCTCAAAGATAGGACTTCATCCTTCTGGATAAAGGCTCTGGAGTTTGACCTAGCAGTTTGAAGGACCCAACTGCAATCACTCTCTAGAGTGGTTGTCCAATGGACCTGGGGATTGGAACTACCATAATCACTGTTCAGCAACTGAAGAAGCTTATTGCCATGGAAGAGATTTTGTGGAGGACCTCTAGTATCTCTGTGGCTTCTGCAACAGCGCCTTGCAGGCAAATACTCCAACAAGAGAAGATGGAAAGAGAGCAACAGCTAGAGCTTAGAATCTGGTACCTGTGAGGTCAGTTGTAAAATCATTTGGCACTCAAAGAGCCAGAGGGGCTTGTTAAAATAGCTGGTTTTAAGAGATGGGGAAAAATTTTGTAAATATTTATATCATAGCATTAATTAAAAAAAATGTAGTAAGAAAGTTGCAAGATAAGGCGCTAGGACAGCACGAAACGACTCGTCCCTCTCAGTCTCTTTTTCTCCTGCTATCACACATCTCTCCCTGTGTAACAGAACATGTTTTACTGATATTAAATAAAGGAAAAAGAAGTTTTAAGAAAAACGGTGAGTGACGACTTTTCTCCGCTTACTACATTTTTTGTAATTGAAGATTTTCTTATCTATATCATTGAAGTTAGAGCACCACCTAACTGTTTTTTGTCACACACACTCTCCGAAAACTATGTCCAGAGCCCTTTGCCTTCAAAGCAAGTAATCCTTAGGTGAAGCCTGCTACCTGTGCCCCTTTTTATTCAATTGTTCTTTGCTATATAGCAGCATTAATTTTCTTTTAAAGACAGTATTAACTATAGCCTGGAGAAAAACGGTATCTCATAGTGCTCTCTTCTGGCTGTTCCATGTAACTACATGCAATTTCTATTTATATTTTCATCCAGGGCGATGGCCCGTGGGAGAGATGCATTACTGTGACATCACTATGGTGCATCTTCCAGGTACATTACTGTGACATCACTATGGTGCATCTTCCAGGTACATTACTGTGACATCACTATGGTGCATCTCCCAGGTACATTACTGTGACATCACTATGGTACATCTCCCATGTACATTACTGTGACATCACTATGGTGCATATCCTAGGTACATTACTCTGACATCACTATAGTGCATTTCCAAGGTACATTACTGTGACATCACTTTGGTTCATCTCCCAGGTACATTACTGTGACATCACTATAGTGCATCTCCCACGTACATTACTGTGACATCACTATGGTGCATCTTTCAGGTACATTACTGTGACATCACTATGGTGCATCTCCCAGGTACATTACTGTAACATCACTATGGTGCATTTCCTAGGTACATTACTGTGACATCACTATGGTGCATCTTCCAGGTACATTACTGTGACATCACTATGGTGCATCTCCCAGGTAAATTACTGTGACATCACTATGGTGCATCTCCCAGGTACATTACTGTGACATCACTATGGTGCATCTCCCAGGTACATTACTGTAACATCACTATGGTGCATTTCCTAGGTACATTACTGTGACATCACTATGGTGCATCTTCCAGGTACATTACTGTGACATCACTATGGTGCATCTCCCAGGTAAATTACTGTGACATCACTATGGTGCATCTCCCAGGTACATTACTGTGACATCACTATGGTACATCTCCCATGTACATTACTGTGACATCACTATGGTGCATATCCTAGGTACATTACTCTGACATCACTATAGTGCATTTCCAAGGTACATTACTGTGACATCACTTTGGTTCATCTCCCAGGTACATTACTGTGACATCACTATAGTGCATCTCCCACGTACATTACTGTAACATCAGTATGGTGCATCTTTCAGGTACATTACTGTGACATCACTATGGTGCATCTCCCAGGTACATTACTGTGACATCACTATAGTGCATCTCCCAGGTACATTACTGTAACATCACTATGGTGCATTTCCTAGGTACATTACTGTGACATCACTATGGTGCATCTTCCAGGTACATTACTGTGACATCACTATGGTGCATCTCCCAGGTAAATTACTGTGACATCACTATAGTGTATCTCCCAGGTACATTACTGTGACATCACTATGGTGCATCTCCCAGGTACATTACTGTGACATCACTATGGTGCATCTCCCAGGTACATTACTGTGACATCACTATGGTGCATCTCCCAGGTACATTACTGTGACATCACTATGGTGCATCTCCCAGTTACATAACTGTGACATCACTATGGTGCATCTCCCGGGTACAATACTGTAACATCACTATGGTGCATATCCTAGGTAAATTACTGTGACATCACTATGGTTCTTCTCCCAGGAACATTACTGTGACATCACTATGGTGCATCTCCCAAGTACATAACTGTGACATCAGTATGGTGCATCTCTAAAGTACATTACTGTGACATCACTATGGTGCATCTCCCAGGTACATTACAGTGACATCACTATAGTGCATCTCCCAGGTACATTACAGTGACATCACTATGATGCATCTCCCAGGTACATTACTGTGACATCACTAGGGTGCATCTCCAAGGTACATTACTGTGACATCACTATGGTGCATCTCCCAGGTACATTACTGTGACATCACTATGGTGCATCTCTAAAGTACATTACTGTGACATCACTATGGTGCATCTCCTAGGTACATTACTGTGACATCACTATGGAGCTGCTCCCAGGTACATTACTGTGACATCACTATGGTGCATCTCCCAGGTACATTACTGTGACATCACTATGGTGCATCTCCATGGTTCATTACTGTGACATCTCTATGGTGCATATCCCAGGTACATTACTGTGACATCACTATGGTGCATCTCCCAGGTACATTACTGTGACATCACTATGGTGCATCTCCATGGTTCATTACTGTGACATCTCTATGGTGCATATCCCAGGTACATTACTGTGACATCACTATGGTGCATCTCTCAGGTACAGTACTGGGACATCAATATAGTGCATCTTCCAGGTACATTACTGTGACATCAATATAGTGCATCTTCCAGGTACATTACTGTGACATCCCTATGGTGCATCTCCCAGGTACACTACTGTGACATCACTATGGTGCATCTCCCAGGTACATTACTGTGACATCACTATGGTCCATCTCCCAGGTACATTACTGTGACATCACTATGGTCCATCTCCCAGGTACATTACTGTGACATCACTATGGTGCATCTCCCAGGTACACTACTGTGACATCACTATGGTGCATCTCCCAGGTACATTACTGTGACATCACTATGGTCCATCTCCCAGGTACATTACTGTGACATCACTATGGTGCATCTCCCAGGTACATTACTGTGACATCACTATGGTGCATCTCCCAGGTACATTACTGTGACATCACTATGGTGCATCTCCATGGTACATTACTGTGACATCACTATGGTGCATCTTCCAGGTACATTACTGTGACATCACTATGGTACATCTCCCAGGTACACTACTGTGACATCACTATGGTGCATCTCCATGGTACATTACTGTGACATCACTATGGTGCATCTTCCAGGTACATTACTGTGACATCACTATGGTGCATCTCCATGGTACATTACTGTGACATCACTATGGTGCATCTCCCAGGTACATTACTGTGACATCACTATGGTGCATCTCCATGGTACATTACTGTGACATCACTATGGTCCATCTCCCAGGTACATTACTGTGACATCACTATGGTGCATCTCCCAGGTACATTACTGTGACATCACTATGGTGCATCTCCCAGGTACATTACTGTGACATCACTATGGTGCATCTCCATGGTACATTACTGTGACATCACTATGGTGCATCTTCCAGGTACATTACTGTGACATCACTATGGTACATCTCCCAAGTACACTACTGTGACATCACTATGGTGCATCTCCATGGTACATTACTGTGACATCACTATGGTGCATCTCCATGGTACATTACTGTGACATCACTATGGTGCATCTCCTAGGTACATTACTGTGACATCACTATGGAGCTGCTCCCAGGTACATTACTGTGACATCACTATGGTGCATCTTCCAGGTACATTACTGTGACATCACTATGGTGCATCTTCCAGGTACATTACTGTGACATCACTATGGTGCATCTCCCAGGTACATTACTGTGACATCACTATGGTGCATCTCCATGGTACATTACTGTGACATCACTATGGTGCATCTCCATGGTACATTACTGTGACATCACTATGGTCCATCTCCCAGGTACATTACTGTGACATCACTATGGTGCATCTCCCAGGTACATTACTGTGACATCACTATGGTGCATCTCCATGGTACATTACTGTGACATCACTATGGTGCATCTCCTAGGTACATTACTGTGACATCACTATGGAGCTGCTCCCAGGTACATTACTGTGACATCACTATGGTGCATCTCCCAGGTACATTACTGTGACATCACTATGGTGCATCTCCATGGTTCATTACTGTGACATCTCTATGGTGCATATCCCAGGTACATTACTGTGACATCACTATGGTGCATCTCCCAGGTACATTACTGTGACATCACTATGGTGCATCTCCATGGTTCATTACTGTGACATCTCTATGGTGCATATCCCAGGTACATTACTGTGACATCACTATGGTGCATCTCTCAGGTACATTACTGTGACATCAATATAGTGCATCTTCCAGGTACATTACTGTGACATCACTATGGTGCATCTCCCAGGTACATTACTGTGACATCACTATGGTACATCTCCCAGGTACACTACTGTGACATCACTATGGTGCATCTCCCAGGTACATTACTGTGACATCACTATGGTCCATCTCCCAGGTACATTACTGTGACATCACTATGGTGCATCTCCCAGGTACATTACTGTGACATCACTATGGTGCATCTCCCAGGTACATTACTGTGACATCACTATGGTGCATCTCCATGGTACATTACTGTAACATCACTATGGTGCATCTTCCAGGTACATTACTGTGACATCACTATGGTACATCTCCGAGGTACACTACTGTGACATCACTATGGTGCATCTCCATGGTACATTACTGTGACATCACTATGGTGCATCTCCCAGGTACATTACTGTGACATCACTATGGTGCATCTCCATGGTACATTACTGTGACATCACTATGGTGCATCTTCCAGGTACATTACTGTGACATCACTATGGTGCATCTCCATGGTACATTACTGTGACATCACTATGGTGCATCTCCCAGGTACACTACTGTGACATCACTATGGTGCATCTCCCAGGTACATTACTGTGACATCACTATGGTGCATCTCCCAGGTACACTACTGTGACATCACTATGGTGCATCTCCCAGGTACATTACTGTGACATCACTATGGTCCATCTCCCAGGTACATTACTGTGACATCACTATGGTGCATCTCCCAGGTACATTACTGTGACATCACTATGGTGCATCTCCCAGGTACATTACTGTGACATCACTATGGTGCATCTCCATGGTACATTACTGTGAAATCACTATGGTGCATCTTCCAGGTACATTACTGTGACATCACTATGGTACATCTCCCAGGTACACTACTGTGACATCACTATGGTGACTCTCCCAGGTACATTACTGTGACATCACTATGGTGCATCTCCCAGGTACATTACTGTGACATCACTATAGTGCATCTCCATGGTACATTACTGTGACATCACTATAGTGCAGCTCGCAGTTACATTACTGTGACATCACTATGGTGCATCTCCCAGGTACATTACTGTGACATCACTATGGTACATCTCCCAGGTACATTACTGTGACATCACTATGGTGCATCTCCCAGGTACACTACTGTGACATCACTATGGTGCATCTCCATGGTACATTACTGTGACATCACTATGGTGCATCTCCCAGGAACATTACTGTGACATCACTATGGTGCATCTCCTAGGTACATTACTGTGACATTACTATGGAGCTGCTCCCAGGTACATTACTGTGATATCACTATGGTGCATCTCCCAGGTACATTACTTTGACATCACTATGGTGCATCTCTCGGGTACATTACTGTGACATCACTATGGTGCATCTCCCAGGTACATTACTGTGACATCACTATGGTGCATCTCCTAGGTACATTACTGTGACATTACTATGGAGCTGCTCCCAGGTACATTACTGTGACATCACTATGGTGCATCTCCCAGGTACATTACTGTGACAACACTATGGTGCATCTCCCAGGTACATTACTGTGACATCACTATGGTGCATCTCCCAGGTACATTACTGTGACATCACTATGGTGCATCTCCATGGTACATTACTGTGACATCACTATGGTGCATCTCCCAGGTACATTACTGTGACATCACTATAGTGCATCTTCCAGGTACATTACTGTGACATCACTATGGTGCATCTCGCAGGTACATTACTGTGACATCACTATGGTGCATCTCCCAGGTACATTACTGTGACATCACTATGGTGCATCTCCCAGGTACATTACTGTGACATCACTATGGTGCATCTCCATGGTACATTACTGTGACATCACTACGGTGCATCTCCATGGTACATTACTGTGACATCACTATGGTGCATCTCCATGGTACATTACTGTGACATCACTATGGTGCATCTCCCAGGTACATTACTGTGACATCACTATGGTGCATCTCCCAGGTACATTACTGTGACATCACTATGGTGCATCTCCCAGGTACATTACTGTGACATCACTATGGTGCATCTCCCAGGTACACCACTGTGACATCACTACGGTGCATCTACATGGTACATTACTGTGACATCACTATGGTGCATCTCCATGGTACATTACTGTGACATCACTATGGTGCATCTCCCAGGTACATTACTGTGACATCACTATGGTGCATCTTCTAGGTATATTACTGTGACATCACTATGGTGCATCTCCATGGTACACTACTGTGACATCACTATGGTTCATCTCCCAGGTACATTACTATGACATCACTATGGTGCATCTTCTAGGTATATTACTGTGACATCACTATGGTGCATCTCCCAGGTACATTACTGTGACATCACTATGGTTCATCTCCCAGGTACATTACTGTGACATCACTATGGTGCATCTCCCAGGTACACTACTGTGACATCACTATGGTGCATCTCCCAGGTACATTACTGTGACATCACTATGGTGCATCTCCCAGGTACATTACTGTGACATCACTATGGTACATCTCCATAGTACATTACTGTGACATCACTATGGTGCATTTCCCAGGTACATTACTGTGACATCACTATGGTACATCTCCCAGGTACACTACTGTGACATCACTATGGTGCATCTCCATAGTACATTACTGTGACATCACTATAGTGCATCTCCCAGGTACATTACTGTGACATCACTATGGTGCATCTCCCAGGTACATTACTGTGCCATCACTATGGTGCATCTCCCAGGTACATTACTGTGCCATCACTATGGTGCATCTCCCAGGTACATTACTGTGACATCACTATAGTGCATCTTCCAGGTACATTACTGTGACATCACTATGGTGCATCTCCATTTTACATTACTGTGACATCACTATGGTGCATCTCCCAGGTACATTACTGTGACATCACTATAGTGCATCTACCAGGTACATTACTGTGACATCACTATGGTGCATCTCGCAGGTACATTACTGTGACATCACTATGGTGCATCTCCCAGGTACATTACTGTGACATCACTATGGTGCATCTCCCAGGTACATTACTGTGACATCACTATGGTGCATCTCCCAGGTACATTACTGTGACATCACTATGGTGCATCTCCCAGGTACACCACTGTGACATCACTACGGTGCATCTACATGGTACATTACTGTGACATCACTATGGTGCATCTCCATGGTACATTACTGTGACATCACTATGGTGCATCTCCCAGGTACATTACTGTGACATCACTATAGTGCATCTTCCAGGTACATTACTGTGACATCACTATAGTGCATCTCGCAGGTACATTACTGTGACGTCACTATGGTGCATCTCCCAGGTACATTACTGTGACATCACTATAGTGCATCTTCCAGGTACATTACTGTGACATCACTATGGTGCATCTCCCAGGTACATTACTGTGACATCACTATGGTGCATCTACATGGTACATTACTGTGACATAACTATGGTGCATCTCTCAGGTACATTACTGTGACATCACTATGGTGCATCTACATGGTACATTACTGTGACATCACTATAGTGCATCTTCCAGGTACATTACTGTGACATCACTATAGTGCATCTCGCAGGTACATTACTGTGACGTCACTATAGTGCATCTTCCAGGTACATTACTGTGACATCACTATGGTGCATCTCCCAGGTACATTACTGTGACATCACAATGCTCTCCCAGGTACATTACTGTGACATAACTATGGTGCATCTCTCAGGTACATTACTGTGACATCACTATGGTGCATCTTCCAGGTACATTACTGTGACATCACTATAGTGCATCTCGCAGGTACATTACTGTGACGTCACTATGGTGCATCTCCCAGGTACATTACTGTGACATCACTATAGTGCATCTTCCAGGTACATTACTGTGACATCACTATGGTGCATCTCCATTTTACATTACTGTGACATCACTATGGTGCATCTCCCAGGTACATTACTGTGACATCACTATGGTGCATCTTGCAGGTACATTACTGTGACATCACTATGGTGCATCTCCCAGGTACATTACTGTGACATCACTATGGTGCATCTCCCAGGTACATTACTGTGACATCACTATGGTGCATCTCCCAGGTACATTACTGTGACATCACTATGGTGCATCTCCCAGGTACACTACTGTGACATCACTACGGTGCATCTACATGGTACATTACTGTGACATCACTATGGTGCATCTCCATGGTACATTACTGTGACATCACTATGGTGCATCTCCCAGGTACATTACTGTGACATCACTATGGTGCATCTTCTAGGTATATTACTGTGACATCACTATGGTGCATCTCCCAGGTACACAGTGACATCACTATGGTGCATCTCCCAGGTACATTACTGTGACATCACTATAGTGCATCTTCCAGGTACATTACTGTGACATCACTATGGTGCATCTCGCAGGTACATTACTGTGACATCACTATGGAGCATCTCTCAGGTACATTACTGTGACATCACTATAGTGCATCTTCCAGGTACATTACTGTGACATCACTATGGTGCATCTCCATGGTACATTACTGTGACATCACTATAGTGCATCTTCCAGGTACATTACTGTGAAATCACTATGGTGCATCTCCATGGTACATTACTGTGACATCACTATGGTGCATCTCCCAGGTACATTACCGTGACATCACTATGGTGCATCTCCTAGGTACATTACTGTGACATCACTATGGAGCTGCTCCCAGGTACATTACTGTGACATCACTATGGTGCATCTCTATGGTTCATTACTGTGACATCTCTATGGTGCATATCCCAGGTACATTACTGTGACATCACTATGGTGCATCTCCCAGGTACATTACTGTGACATCACTATGGTGCATCTCTCAGGTACATTACTGTGGCATCAATATAGTGCATCTTCCAGGTACATTACTGTGACATCACTATGGTGCATCTCCCAGGTACACTACTGTGACATCACTATGGTGCATCTCCCAGGTACATTACTGTGACATCACTATGGTGCATCTCCCAGGTACATTACTGTGACATCACTATGGTCCATCTCCCAGGTACATTACTGTGACATCACTATGGTGCATCTCCCAGGTACACTACTGTGACATCACTATGGTGCATCTCCCAGGTACATTACTGTGACATCACTATGGTGCATCTCCCAGGTACATTACTGTGACATCACTATGGTGCATCTCCATGGTACATTACTGTGACATCACTATGGTGCATCTTCCAGGTACATTACTGTGACATCACTATGGTGCATCTCCCAGGTACACTACTGTGACATCACTATGGTGCATCTCCCAGGTACATTACTGTGACATCACTATGGTGCATCTCCCAGGTACATTACTGTGACATCACTATGGTCAATCTCCCAGGTACATTACTGTGACATCACTATGGTGCATCTCCCAGGTACACTACTGTGACATCACTATGGTGCATCTCCCAGGTACATTACTGTGACATCACTATGGTGCATCTCCCAGGTACATTACTGTGACATCACTATGGTGCATCTCCATGGTACATTACTGTGACATCACTATGGTGCATCTTCCAGGTACATTACTGTGACATCACTATGGTACATCTCCCAGGTACACTACTGTTACATCACTATGGTGACTCTCCCAGGTACATTACTGTGACATCACTATGGTGCATCTCCCAGGTACATTACTGTGACATCACTATAGGGCATCTCCATGGTACATTACTGTGACATCACTATGGTGCAGCTCGCAGGTACATTACTGTGACATCACCATGGTGCATCTCCCAGGTACATTACTGTGACATCACTATGGTGCATCTCCCAGGTACATTACTGTGACATCACTATGGTGCATCTCCCAGGTACACTACTGTGACATCACTATGGTGCATCTCCATGGTACATTACTGTGACATCACTATGGTGCATCTCCCAGGTACATTACTGTGACATCACTATGGCGCATCTCCTAGGTACATTACTGTGACATTACTATGGAGCTGCTCCCAGGTACATTACTGTGACATCACTATGGTGCATCTCCCAGGTACATTACTTTGACATCACTATGGTGCATCTCTCGGGTACATTACTGTGACATCACTATGGTGCATCTCCCAGGTACATTACTGTGACATCACTATGGTGCATCTCCTAGGTACATTACTGTGACATTACTATGGAGCTGCTCCCTGGTACATTACTGTGACATCACTATGGTGCATCTCCTAGGTACATTACTGTGACAACACCATGGTGCATCTCCATGGTACATTACTGTGACATCACTATGGTGCATCTCCTAGGTAAATTACTGTGACATCACTATGGTGCATCTCCTAGGTAAATTACTGTGACATCACTATGGTGCATCTCCCAGGTACATTACTGTGACATCACTATGGAGTATCTCTTAGGTACATTACTGTGACATCACTATGGTGCATCTTCCAGGTACATTACTGTGACATCACTATGGTGAATCTCGCAGGTACATTACTGTGACATCACTATGGTGCATCTCCCAGGTACATTACTGTGACATCACTATAGTGCATCTTCCAGGTACATTACTGTGACATCACTATGGTGCATCTCCATGGTACATTACTGTGACATCACTATGGTGCATCTCCCAGGTACATTACTGTGACATCACTATAGTGCATCTTCCAAGTACATTACTGGGACATCACTATGGTGCATCTCGCAGGTACATTACTGTGACATCACTATGGTGCATCTCCCAGGTACATTACTGTGACATCACTATGGTGCATCTCCCAGGTACATTACTGTGACATCACTATGGTGCATCTTCCAGGTACATTACTGTGACATCACTATGGTGCATCTCGCAGGTACATTACTGTGACATCACTATGGTGCATCTCCTAGGTACATTACTGTGACATCACTATGGTGCATCTCCCAGGTACATTACTGTGACATCACTATGGTGCATCTCCCAGGTGCATTACTGTGACATCACTATGGTGCATCTCCCAGGTACACCACTGTGACATCACTACGGTGCATCTCCATGGTACATTACTGTGACATCACTATGGTGCATCTCCATGGTACATTACTGTGACATCACTATGGTGCATCTCCCAGGTACATTACTGTGACATCACTATGGTGCATCTCCCAGGTACATTACTGTGACATCACTATGGTGCATCTCCCAGGTACATTACTGTGACATCACTATGGTGCATCTCCCAGGTACACCACTGTGACATCACTACGGTGCATCTACATGGTACATTACTGTGACATCACTATGGTGCATCTCCATGGTACATTACTGTGACATCACTATGGTGCATCTCCCAGGTACATTACTGTGACATCACTATGGTGCATCTCCCAGGTACACCACTGTGACATCACTACGGTGCATCTACATGGTACATTACTGTGACATCACTATGGTGCATCTCCATGGTACATTACTGTGACATCACTATGGTGCATCTCCCAGGTACATTACTGTGACATCACTATAGTGCATCTTCCAGGTACATTACTGTGACATCACTATAGTGCATCTCGCAGGTACATTACTGTGACGTCACTATGGTGCATCTCCCAGGTACATTACTGTGACATCACTATAGTGCATCTTCCAGGTACATTACTGTGACATCACTATGGTGCATCTCCCAGGTACATTACTGTGACATCACAATGCTCTCCCAGGTACATTACTGTGACATAACTATGGTGCATCTCTCAGGTACATTACTGTGACATCACTATGGTGCATCTACATGGTACATTACTGTGACATCACTATAGTGCATCTTCCAGGTACATTACTGTGACATCACTATAGTGCATCTCGCAGGTACATTACTGTGACGTCACTATAGTGCATCTTCCAGGTACATTACTGTGACATCACTATGGTGCATCTCCCAGGTACATTACTGTGACATCACAATGCTCTCCCAGGTACATTACTGTGACATAACTATGGTGCATCTCTCAGGTACATTACTGTGACATCACTATGGTGCATCTTCCAGGTACATTACTGTGACATCACTATAGTGCATCTCGCAGGTACATTACTGTGACGTCACTATGGTGCATCTCCCAGGTACATTACTGTGACATCACTATAGTGCATCTTCCAGGTACATTACTGTGACATCACTATGGTGCATCTCCATTTTACATTACTGTGACATCACTATGGTGCATCTCCCAGGTACATTACTGTGACATCACTATAGTGCATCTTCCAGGTACATTACTGTGACATCACTATGGTGCATCTTGCAGGTACATTACTGTGACATCACTATGGTGCATCTCCCAGGTACATTACTGTGACATCACTATGGTGCATCTCCCAGGTACATTACTGTGACATCACTATGGTGCATCTCCCAGGTACATTACTGTGACATCACTATGGTGCATCTCCCAGGTACACTACTGTGACATCACTACGGTGCATCTACATGGTACATTACTGTGACATCACTATGGTGCATCTACATGGTACATTACTGTGACATCACTATGGTGCATCTCCCAGGTACATTACTGTGACATCACTATGGTGCATCTTCTAGGTATATTACTGTGACATCACTATGGTGCATCTCCCAGGTACACAGTGACATCACTATGGTGCATCTCCCAGGTACATTACTGTGACATCACTATAGTGCATCTTCCAGGTACATTACTGTGACATCACTATGGTGCATCTCGCAGGTACATTACTGTGACATCACTATGGAGCATCTCTCAGGTACATTACTGTGACATCACTATAGTGCATCTTCCAGGTACATTACTGTGACATCACTATAGTGCATCTTCCAGGTACATTACTGTGACATCACTATGGTGCATCTCCATGGTACATTACTGTGACATCACTATAGTGCATCTTCCAGGTACATTACTGTGAAATCACTATGGTGCATCTCCATGGTACATTACTGTGACATCACTATGGTGCATCTCCCAGGTACATTACCGTGACATCACTATGGTGCATCTCCTAGGTACATTACTGTGACATCACTATGGAGCTGCTCCCAGGTACATTACTGTGACATCACTATGGTGCATCTCTCAGGTACATTACTGTGACATCAATATAGTGCATCTTCCAGGTACATTACTGTGACATCACTATGGTGCATCTCCCAGGTACACTACTGTGACATCACTATGGTGCATCTCCCAGGTACATTACTGTGACATCACTATGGTGCATCTCCCAGGTACATTACTGTGACATCACTATGGTCCATCTCCCAGGTACATTACTGTGACATCACTATGGTGCATCTCCCAGGTACACTACTGTGACATCACTATGGTGCATCTCCCAGGTACAATACTGTGACATCACTATGGTGCATCTCCCAGGTACATTACTGTGACATCACTATGGTGCATCTCCATGGTACATTACTGTGACATCACTATGGTGCATCTTCCAGGTACATTACTGTGACATCACTATGGTGCATCTCCCAGGTACACTACTGTGACATCACTATGGTGCATCTCCCAGGTACATTACTGTGACATCACTATGGTGCATCTCCCAGGTACATTACTGTGACATCACTATGGTCCATCTCCCAGGTACATTACTGTGACATCACTATGGTGCATCTCCCAGGTACACTACTGTGACATCACTATGGTGCATCTCCCAGGTACATTACTGTGACATCACTATGGTGCATCTCCCAGGTACATTACTGTGACATCACTATGGTGCATCTCCATGGTACATTACTGTGACATCACTATGGTGCATCTTCCAGGTACATTACTGTGACATCACTATGGTACATCTCCCAGGTACACTACTGTTACATCACTATGGTGACTCTCCCAGGTACATTACTGTGACATCACTATGGTGCATCTCCCAGGTACATTACTGTGACATCACTATAGGGCATCTCCATGGTACATTACTGTGACATCACTATGGTGCAGCTCGCAGGTACATTACTGTGACATCACCATGGTGCATCTCCCAGGTACATTACTGTGACATCACTATGGTGCATCTCCCAGGTACATTACTGTGACATCACTATGGTGCATCTCCCAGGTACACTACTGTGACATCACTATGGTGCATCTCCATGGTACATTACTGTGACATCACTATGGTGCATCTCCCAGGTACATTACTGTGACATCACTATGGCGCATCTCCTAGGTACATTACTGTGACATTACTATGGAGCTGCTCCCAGGTACATTACTGTGACATCACTATGGTGCATCTCCCAGGTACATTACTTTGACATCACTATGGTGCATCTCTCGGGTACATTACTGTGACATCACTATGGTGCATCTTCCAGGTACATTACTGTGACATCACTATGGTGCATCTCTCAGGTACATTACTGTGACATCACTATAGTGCATCTTCCAGGTACATTACTGTGACCTCACTATGGTGCATCTCCATGGTACATTACTGTGACATCACTATGGTGCATCTCCCAGGTACATTACTGTGACATCACTATAGTGCATCTTCCAGGTACATTACTGTGACATCACTATGGTGCATCTCGCAGGTACATTACTGTGACATCACTATGGTGCATCTCCCAGGTACATTACTGTGACATCACTATGGTGCATCTCCCAGGTACATTACTGTGACATCACTATGGTGCATCTCCATGGTACATTACTGTGACATCACTACGGTGCATCTCCATGGTACATTACTGTGACATCACTATGGTGCATCTCCCAGGTACATTACTGTGACATCACTATGGTGCATCTCCCAGGTACATTACTGTGACATCACTATGGTGCATCTCCCAGGTACATTACTGTGACATCACTATGGTGCATCTCCCAGGTACATTACTGTGACATCACTATGGTGCATCTCCCAGGTACACCACTGTGACATCACTACGGTGCATCTACATGGTACATTACTGTGACATCACTATGGTGCATCTCCATGGTACATTACTGTGACATCACTATGGTGCATCTCCCAGGTACATTACTGTGACATCACTATGGTGCATCTCCCAGGTACATTACTGTGACATCACTATGGTGCATCTCCCAGGTACATTACTGTGACATCACTATGGTGCATCTTCTAGGTATATTACTGTGACATCACTATGGTGCATCTCCATGGTACACTACTGTGACATCACTATGGTTCATCTCCCAGGTACATTACTGTGACATCACTATGGTGCATCTTCTAGGTATATTACTGTGACATCACTATGGTTCATCTCCCAGGTACATTACTGTGACATCACTATGGTGCATCTCCCAGGTACACTACTGTGACATCACTATGGTGCATCTCCCAGGTACATTACTGTGACATCACTATGGTGCATCTCCCAGGTACATTACTGTGACATCACTATGGTGCATCTCCATAGTACATTACTGTGACATCACTATGGTGCATTTCCCAGGTACATTACTGTGACATCACTATGGTGCATCTCCCAGGTACACTACTGTGACATCACTATGGTGCATCTCCATAGTACATTACTGTGACATCACTATGGTACATCTCCCAGGTACACTACTGTGACATCACTATGGTGCATCTCCATAGTACATTACTGTGACATCACTATGGTGCATCTCCCAGGTACATTACTGTGACATCACTATGGTGCATCTCCCAGGTACATTACTGTGCCATCACTATGGTGCATCTCCCAGGTACATTACTGTGCCATCACTATGGTGCATCTCCCAGGTACATTACTGTGACATCACTATGGTGCAGCTCGCAGGTACATTACTGTGACATCACTATGGTGCATCTCCCAGGTACATTACTGTGACATCACTATGGTGCATCTCCCAGGTACATTACTGTGACATCACTATGGTGCATCTCCCAGGTACACTACTGTGACATCACTATGGTGCATCTCCATGGTACATTACTGTGACATCACTATGGTGCATCTCCCAGGTACATTACTGTGACATCACTATGACGCATCTCCTAGGTACATTACTGTGACATTACTATGGAGCTGCTCCCTGGTACATTACTGTGACATCACTATGGTGCATCTCCCAGGTACATTACTGTGACAACACCATGGTGCATCTCCATGGTACATTACTGTGACATCACTATGGTGCATCTCCTAGGTAAATTACTGTGACATCACTATGGTGCATCTCCTAGGTAAATTACTGTGACATCACTATGGTGCATCTCCCAGGTACATTACTGTGACATCACTATGGAGTATCTCTTAGGTACATTACTGTGACATCACTATGGTGCATCTTCCAGGTACATTACTGTGACATCACTATGGTGAATCTCGCAGGTACATTACTGTGACATCACTATGGTGCATCTCCCAGGTACATTACTGTGACATCACTATAGTGCATCTTCCAGGTACATTACTGTGACATCACTATGGTGCATCTCCATGGTACATTACTGTGACATCACTATGGTGCATCTCCCAGGTACATTACTGTGACATCACTATAGTGCATCTTCCAAGTACATTACTGGGACATCACTATGGTGCATCTCACAGGTACATTACTGTGACATCACTATGGTGCATCTCCCAGGTACATTACTGTGACATCACTATGGTGCATCTCCCAGGTACATTACTGTGACATCACTATGGTGCATCTTCCAGGTACATTACTGTGACATCACTATGGTGCATCTCGCAGGTACATTACTGTGACATCACTATGGTGCATCTCCTAGGTACATTACTGTGACATCACTATGGTGCATCTCCCAGGTACATTACTGTGACATCACTATGGTGCATCTCCCAGGTACACCACTGTGACATCACTATGGTGCATCTCCATGGTACATTACTGTGACATCACTATGGTGCATCTCCATGGTACATTACTGTGACATCACTATGGTGCATCTCCCAGGTACATTACTGTGACATCACTATGGTGCATCTCCCAGGTACATTACTGTGACATCACTATGGTGCATCTCCCAGGTACATTACTGTGACATCACTATGGTGCATCTCCCAGGTACATTACTGTGACATCACTATGGTGCATCTCCCAGGTACACCACTGTGACATCACTACGGTGCATCTACATGGTACATTACTGTGACATCACTATGGTGCATCTCCATGGTACATTACTGTGACATCACTATGGTGTATCTCCCAGGTACATTACTGTGACATCACTATGGTGCATCTCCCAGGTACATTACTGTGACATCACTATGGTGCATCTCCCAGGTACATTACTGTGACATCACTATGGTGCATCTTCTAGGTATATTACTGTGACATCACTATGGTGCATCTCCATGGTACACTACTGTGACATCACTATGGTTCATCTCCCAGGTACATTACTGTGACATCACTATGGTGCATCTTCTAGGTATATTACTGTGACATCACTATGGTGCATCTCCCAGGTACATTACTGTGACATCACTATGGTTCATCTCCCAGGTACATTACTGTGACATCACTATGGTGCATCTCCCAGGTACACTACTGTGACATCACTATGGTGCATCTCCCAGGTACATTACTGTGACATCACTATGGTGCATCTCCATGGTACATTACTGTGACATCACTATGGTGCATCTCCATAGTACATTACTGTGACATCACTATGGTGCATTTCCCAGGTACATTACTGTGACATCACTATGGTACATCTCCCAGGTACACTACTGTGACATCACTATGGTGCATCTCCATAGTACATTACTGTGACATCACTATAGTGCATCTCCCAGGTACATTACTGTGACATCACTATGGTGCATCTCCCAGGTACATTACTGTGCCATCACTATGGTGCATCTCCCAGGTACATTACTGTGCCATCACTATGGTGCATCTCCCAGGTACATTACTGTGACATCACTATAGTGCATCTTCCAGGTACATTACTGTGACATCACTATGGTGCATCTCCATTTTACATTACTGTGACATCACTATGGTGCATCTCCCAGGTACATTACTGTGACATCACTATAGTGCATCTTCCAGGTACATTACTGTGACATCACTATGGTGCATCTCGCAGGTACATTACTGTGACATCACTATGGTGCATCTCCCAGGTACATTACTGTGACATCACTATGGTGCATCTCCCAGGTACATTACTGTGACATCACTATGGTGCATCTCCCAGGTACATTACTGTGACATCACTATGGTGCATCTCCCAGGTACACCACTGTGACATCACTACGGTGCATCTACATGGTACATTACTGTGACATCACTATGGTGCATCTCCATGGTACATTACTGTGACATCACTATGGTGCATCTCCCAGGTACATTACTGTGACATCACTATAGTGCATCTTCCAGGTACATTACTGTGACATCACTATAGTGCATCTCGCAGGTACATTACTGTGACGTCACTATGGTGCATCTCCCAGGTACATTACTGTGACATCACTATAGTGCATCTTCCAGGTACATTACTGTGACATCACTATGGTGCATCTCCCAGGTACATTACTGTGACATCACAATGGTCTCCCAGGTACATTACTGTGACATAACTATGGTGCATCTCTCAGGTACATTACTGTGACATCACTATAGTGCATCTTCCAGGTACATTACTGTGACATCACTATAGTGCATCTCGCAGGTACATTACTGTGACGTCACTATGGTGCATCTCCCAGGTACATTACTGTGACATCACTATAGTGCATCTTCCAGGTACATTACTGTGACATCACTATGGTGCATCTCCATTTTACATTACTGTGACATCACTATGGTGCATCTCCCAGGTACATTACTGTGACATCACTATAGTGCATCTCCCAGGTACATTACTGTGACATCACTATGGTGCATCTTCCAGGTACATTACTGTGACATCACTATGGTGCATCTCGCAGGTACATTACTGTGACATCACTATGGTGCATCTCCCAGGTACATTACTGTGACATCACTATGGTGCATCTCCCAGGTACATTACTGTGACATCACTATGGTGCATCTCCCAGGTACATTACTGTGACATCACTATGGTGCATCTCCCAGGTACATTACTGTGACATCACTATGGTGCATCTCCCAGGTACATTACTGTGACATCACTATGGTACATCTCCCAGGTACACTACTGTGACATCACTATGGTGCATCTCCATAGTACATTACTGTGACATCACTATAGTGCATCTCCCAGGTACATTACTGTGACATCACTATAGTGCATCTTCCAGGTACATTACTGTGACATCACTATGGTGCATCTCCATTTTACATTACTGTGACATCACTATGGTGCATCTCCCAGGTACAATACTGTGAAATCACTATAGTGCATCTTCCAGGTACATTACTGTGACATCACTATGGTGCATCTCGCAGGTACATTACTGTGACATCACTATGGTGCATCTCCCAGGTACATTACTGTGACATCACTATGGTGCATCTTCTAGGTAGATTACTGTGACATCACTATGGTGCATTTCCCAGGTACATTACTGTGACATCACTATGGTACATCTCCCAGGTACACTACTGTGACATCACTATGGTGCATCTCCATAGTACATTACTGTGACATCACTATAGTGCATCTCCCAGGTACATTACTGTGACATCACTATAGTGCATCTTCCAGGTACATTACTGTGACATCACTATGGTGCATCTCCATTTTACATTACTGTGACATCACTATGGTGCATCTCCCAGGTACAATACTGTGACATCACTATAGTGCATCTTCCAGGTACATTACTGTGACATCACTATGGTGCATCTCGCAGGTACATTACTGTGACATCACTATGGTGCATCTCCCAGGTACATTACTGTGACATCACTATGGTGCATCTTCTAGGTAGACTACTGTGACATCACTATGGTGCATCTCCATGGTACACTACTGTGACATCACTATGGTTCATCTCCCAGGTACATTACTGTGACATCACTATGGTGCATCTTCTAGGTATATTACTGTGACATCACTATGGTGCATCTCCCAGGTACATTACTGTGACATCACTATGGTTCATCTCCCAGGTACATTACTGTGACATCACTATGGTGCATCTCCCAGGTACACTACTGTGACATCACTATGGTGCATCTCCCAGGTACATTACAGTGACATCACTATGGTGCATCTCCCAGGTACATTACTGTGACATCACTATGGTGCATCTCCATAGTACATTACTGTGACATCACTATGGTGCATTTCCCAGGTACATTACTGTGACATCACTATAGTGCATCTTCCAGGTACATTACTGTGACATCACTATGGTGCATCTCCATTTTACATTACTGTGACATCACTATGGTGCATCTCCCAGGTACATTACTGTGACATCACTATAGTGCATCTTCCAGGTACATTACTGTGACATCACTATGGTGCATCTCGCAGGTACATTACTGTGACATCACTATGGTGCATCTCCCAGGTACATTACTGTGACATCACTATGGTGCATCTCCCAGGTACATTACTGTGACATCACTATGGTGCATCTCCCAGGTACATTAATGTGACATCACTATGGTGCATCTCCCAGGTACACCACTGTGACATCACTACGGTGCATCTACATGGTACATTACTGTGACATCACTATGGTGCATCTCCATGGTACATTACTGTGACATCACTATGGTGCATCTCCCAGGTACATTACTGTGACATCACTATGGTGCATCTTCTAGGTATATTACTGTGACATCACTATGGTGCATCTCCCAGGTACACAGTGACATCACTATGGTGCATCTCTCAGGTACATAAGTGTGACATCACTATGGTGCATCTCCCAGGTACATTACTGAGACATCACTATGGTGCATCTCCCAGGTACATTACTGTGACATCACTATGGTGCATCTACCAGGTAAATACTGTGACATCACTATGGTGCATCTCCTAGGTACATTACTGTGACATTACTATGGAGCTGTTCCCAGGTACATTACTGTGACATCACTATGGTGCATCTCCCAGGTACATTACTGTGACAACACCATGGTGCATCTCCATGGTACATTACTGTGACATCACTATGGTGCATCTCCTAGGTAAATTACTGTGACATCACTATGGTGCATCTCCCAGGTACACCACTGTGACATCACTACGGTGCATCTCCATGGTACATTACTGTGACATCACTATGGTGCATCTCCATGGTACATTACTGTGACATCACTATGGTGCATCTCCCAGGTACATTACTGTGACATCACTATGGTGCATCTCCCAGGTACATTACTGTGACATCACTATGGTGCATCTCCCAGGTACAATACTGTGACATCACTATAGTGCATCTTCCAGGTACATTACTGTGACATCACTATGGTGCATCTCGCAGGTACATTACTGTGACATCACTATGGTGCATCTCCCAGGTACATTACTGTGACATCACTATGGTGCATCTTCTAGGTAGATTACTGTGACATCACTATGGTGCATCTCCATGGTACACTACTGTGACATCACTATGGTTCATCTCCCAGGTACATTACTGTGACATCACTATGGTGCATCTTCTAGGTATATTACTGTGACATTACTATGGTGCATCTCCCAGGTACATTACTGTGACATCACTATGGTGCATCTTCCAGGTACATTACTGTGACATCACTATGGTGCATCTCGCAGGTACATTACTGTGACATCACTATGGTGCATCTCCCAGGTACATTACTGTGACATCACTATGGTGCATCTTCTAGGTAGATTACTGTGACATCACTATGGTGCATCTCCCAGGTACATTACTGAGACATCACTATGGTGCATCTCCCAGGTACATTACTGTGACATCACTATAGTGCATCTTCCAGGTACATTACTGTGACATCACTATGGTGCATCTCGCAGGTACATTACTGTGACATCACTATGGTGCATCTCCCAGGTACATTACTGTGACATCACTATGGTGCATCTCCCAGGTACATTACTGTGACATCACTATGGTGCATCTCCCAGGTACATTAATGTGACATCACTATGGTGCATCTCCCAGGTACACCACTGTGACATCACTACGGTGCATCTACATGGTACATTACTGTGACATCACTATGGTGCATCTCCCAGGTACACTACTGTGACATCACTATGGTACATCTCCCAGGTACACTACTGTGACATCACTAGGGTGCATCTCCTAGGTACATTACTGTGATATCACTATGGTGCATCTCCCAGGTACATTACTGTGACATCACTATGGTGCATCTTCTAGGTATATTACTGTGACATCACTATGGTGCATCTCCCAGGTACACAGTGACATCACTATGGTGCATCTCTCAGGTACATAAGTGTGACATCACTATGGTGCATCTCCCAGGTACATTACTGAGACATCACTATGGTGCATCTCCCAGGTACATTACTGTGACATCACTATGGTGCATCTACCAGGTACATTACTGTGACATCACTATGGTGCATCTCCTAGGTACATTACTGTGACATTACTATGGAGCTGTTCCCAGGTACATTACTGTGACATCACTATGGTGCATCTCCCAGGTACATTACTGTGACAACACCATGGTGCATCTCCATGGTACATTACTGTGACATCACTACGGTGCATCTCCCAGGTACACCACTGTGACATCACTACGGTGCATCTCCATGGTACATTACTGTGACATCACTATGGTGCATCTCCATGGTACATTACTGTGACATCACTATGGTGCATCTCCCAGGTACATTACTGTGACATCACTATGGTGCATCTCCCAGGTACATTACTGTGACATCACTATGGTGCATCTCCCAGGTACATTACTGTGACATCACTATGGTGCATCTCCCAGGTACACCACTGTGACATCACTACGGTGCATCTACATGGTACATTACTGTGACATCACTATGGTGCATCTCCATGGTACATTACTGTGACATCACTATGGTGCATCTCCCAGGTACATTACTGTGACATCACTATGGTTCATCTCCCAGGTACATTACTGTGACATCACTATGGTGCATCTCCCAGGTACACTACTGTGACATCACTATGGTGCATCTCCCAGGTACATTACTGTGACATCACTATGGTGCATCTCCCAGGTACATTACTGTGACATCACTATGGTGCATCTCCATAGTACATTACTGTGACATCACTATGGTGCATCTCCCAGGTACATTACTGTGACATCACTATGGTACATCTCCCAGGTACACTACTGTGACATCACTATGGTGCATCCCCCAGGTACATTACTGTGACATCACTATGGTGCATCTCCCAGGTACATTACTGTGACATCACTATAGTGCATCTCCATGGTACATTACTGTGACATCACTATGGTGTAGCTCGCAGGTACATTACTGTGACATCACTATGGTGACTCTCCCAGGTACATTACTGTGCCATCACTATGGTGCATCTCCCAGGTACATTACTGTGACATCACTATGGTGCATCTCCATGGTACATTACTGTGACATCACTATGGTACATCTCCCAGGTACACTACTGTGACATCACTATGGTACATCTCCCAGGTACACTACTGTGACATCACTAGGGTGCATCTCCTAGGTACATTACTGTGATATCACTATGGTGCATCTCCATGGTACATTACTGTGACATCACTATGGTGCATCTCCTAGGTACATTACTGTGACATCACTATGCTGCATCTCCAAGGTACATTACTGTGACATCACTTTGGTGCATCTCCCAGTTACATAACTGTGACATCACTATGGTGCATATCCTAGGTAAATTACTGTGACATCACAATGGTCTCCCAGGTACATTACTGTGACATAACTATGGTGCATCTCGGTACATTACTGTGACATCACTATAGTGCATCTTCCAGGTACATTACTGTTACATAACTATGGTGCATCTCGCATGTACATTACCGTGACATCACTATGGTGCATCTGCCAGGTACATTACTGTGACATCACTATAGTGCATCTTCCAGGTACATTAATGTGACATCACTATGGTGCATCTCCATGGTACATTACTGTGACATCACTATGGTACATCTCCCAGGTACATTACTGTGACATCACTATAGTGCATCTTCCAGGTACATTACTGTGACATCACTATGGTGCATCTCGCAGGTACATTACTGTGACATCACTATGGTGCATCTCCCAGGTACATTACTGTGACATCACTATGGTGCATCTCCCAGGTACATTACTGTGACATCACTATGGTGCATCTCCCAGGTACATTACTGTGACATCACTATGGTGCATCTCCCAGGTACATTACTGTGACATCACTATGGTGCATCTCCCAGGTACACCACTGTGACATCACTACGGTGCATCTCCATGGTACATTACTGTGACATCACTATGGTGCATCTCCCAGGTACATTACTGTGACATCACTATGGTGCATCTTCTAGGTATATTACTGTGACATCACTATGGTGCATCTCCCAGGTACACAGTGACATCACTATGGTGCATCTCTCAGGTACATAAGTGTGACATCACTATGGTGCATATCCTAGGTAAATTACTGTGACATCACTATGGTGCATCTCCCAGGTACATTACTGAGACATCACTATGATGCATCTCCCAGGTACATTACTGTGACATCACTATGGTGCATCTACCAGGTACACTACTGTGACATCACTATGGTGCATCTCCCAGGTACATTACTGTGACATCACTATAGTGCATCTTCCAGGTACATTACTGTGACATCACTATGGTGCATCTCGCAGGTACATTACTGTGACATCACTATGGAGCATCTCTCAGGTACATTACTGTGACATCACTATAGTGCATCTTCCAGGTACATTACTGTGACATCACTATGGTGCATCTCCCAGGTACATTACTGTGACATAACTATGGTGCATCTCCATGGTACATTTCTGTAACATCACTATAGTGGATCTTCCAGGTACATTACTGTGACATCACTATGGTGCATCTCCATGGCACATTACTGTCACATCACTATGTTGCATCTCCCAGGTACATTACTGTGACATCACTATAGTGCATCTTCCAGGTACACTACTGTGACATCACTATGGTGACTCTCCCAGGTACATTACTGTGACATCACTATGGTGCATCTCCCAGGTACATTACTGTGACATCACTATAGTGCATCTCCATGGTACATTACTGTGACATCACTATGGTGCAGCTCGCAGGTACATTACTGTGACATCACTATGGTGCATCTCCCAGGTACATTACTGTGACATCACTATGGTGCATCTCCCAGGTACATTACTGTGACATCACTATGGTGCATCTCCCAGGTACATTACTGTGACATCACTATGGTGCATCTCCCAGGTACACTACTATGACATCACTATGGTGCATCTCCATGGTACATTACTGTGACATCACTATGGTGCATCTCCCAGGTACATTACTGTGACATCACTATGGTGCATCTCCTAGGTACATTACTGAGACATTACTATGGAGCTGCTCCCAGGTACATTACTGTGACATCACTATGGTGCATCTCCCAGGTACATTACTGTGACAACACCATGGTGCATCTCCATGGTACATTACTGTGACATCACTATGGTGCATCTCCTAGGTAAATTACTGTGACATCACTATGGTGCATCTCCTAGGTAAATTACTTTGAAATCACTATGGTGCATCTCCCAGGTACATTACTGTGACATCACTATGGAGTATCTCTCAGGTACATTACTGTGACATCACTATGGTGCATATCCTAGGTAAATTACTGTGACATCACTATGGTGCATCTCCCAGGTACATTACTGTGACATCACTATGGAGTATCTCTTAGGTACATTACTGTGACATCACTATGGTGCATCTCTCAGGTACATTACTGTGACATCACTATGGTGCATATCCTAGGTAAATTACTGTGACATCACTATGGTGCATCTCCCAGGTACATTACTGTGACATCACTATGGAGTATCTCTTAGGTACATTACTGTGACATCACTATGGTGTATCTTCCAGGTACATTACTGTGACATCACTATGGTGAATCTCGCAGGTACATTACTGTGACATCACTATGGTGCATCTCCCAGGTACATTACTGTGACATAACTATGGTGCATCTCCCAAGTACATTACTGTGACATCACTATAGTGCATCTTCCAGGTACATTACTGTGACATCACTATGGTGCATCTCCCAGGTACATTACTGTGACATCACTATGGTGCATCTCCCAGGTACATTACTGTGACATCACTATGGTGCATCTCCCAGGTACATTACTGTGACATCACTATGGTGCATCTCCCAGGTACACCACTGTGACATCACTACGGTGCATCTACATGGTACATTACTGTGACATCACTATGGTGCATCTCCATGGTACATTACTGTGACATCACTATGGTGCATCTCCCAGGTACATTACTGTGACATCACTATGGTGCATCTTCTAGGTATATTACTGTGACATCACTATGGTGCATCTCCCAGGTACATTACTGTGACATCACTATGGTTCATCTCCCAGGTACATTACTGTGACATCACTATGGTGCATCTCCCAGGTACACTACTGTGACATCACTATGGTGCATCTCCCAGGTACATTACTGTGACATCACTATGGTGCATCTCCCAGGTACATTACTGTGACATCACTATGGTGCGTCTCCCAGGTACATTACTGTGACAACACCATGGTGCATCTCCATGGTACATTACTGTGACATCACTATGGTGCATCTCCTAGGTAAATTACTGTGACATCACTATGGTTCATCTCCTAGGTAAATTACTGTGACATCACTATGGTGCATCTCCCAGGTACATTACTGTGACATCACTATGGAGTATCTCTTAGGTACATTACTGTGACATTACTATGGTGCATCTTCCAGGTACATTACTGTGACATCACTATGGTGAATCTCGCAGGTACATTACTGTGACATCACTATGGTGCATCTCCCAGGTACATTACTGTGACATCACTATAGTTATTCTGACTCAATAACCTGGCTGTAAGCAGGTGTTTATAGATAGTCTTATATCTTTGTTTTAACCAGTACTTACACCGAAATCACTTTTTGTCAGATAGTGTCAACTCCATCGAAAGAAGCATGTGGGAAGATTCCAGCTTTATTTAGTGCAGAAATCTTGAAGAAATGCTGGTTACAACGGTGTGAAAAGGATATAATTTGCCAGGGTAGCAGAGACATTCAGATATGCACTTTTCCTGACAAAGATGGCTGCATACATGAGGGAGAGGGGAGGAGTTACAATACTGAAGCTAGAGGACAGGAAGACAGGAGGGTCAAAAGGCAAAGCAGTATAACACATATACATGTCAATGAATAGAAACAAGTCCTGGGACATGACACTCCCCGTCTGAAATCTTAAGATTTCATAATATACCAAAATTGAAAGAATGTCGCATGAGTCCAAAGGTTGTTCTTAAAACCTGTAAACAAGAGAAAAAACAACATGCAAACAATAGCAATAAGTCCAAATCTTGGGGTTGAAGATTTGAAATCCTGATGCGAAACTGTGAAGAAGTTCAAGTAAACCCATCTTCGGATTGGGGAAGACGCAATCAGCAAAACTTCTACCAACCCACACTGTAATCCACAGGTGATATCATAGTCTATGGCGGTATGCTCCCCGCCATAAGCTAAGTGGGTATCCAAGACACTCATGTAGCTTCTTCTTGTCCACCTGGTATGATAATAGGATTTTGTTCCTTGTTACACAGGTCAGATCTCTCTATCCGGCCGCCCACTCTCAGTAACTGGTGGTGATCGAGCATCGGATTGAGTTTGTAGAGTGCACTACTCTTGGACAAACTGATGTTTTTTGAGATAAAGTTTATCTCCTGACGATACACTTCTTGTTGAACACAACAGATGATGACTTGTTCAGCATGTTCAAGGTCTGAAGCAGTAGGGTGTTCCTTACACATATGCCACCCATGACACTGTGATGGTGTGTCCTTAGCAAAGCAGCGAGAGATGTGAACCAATCTGGCAATAGCTCGCACAATGGATGACCAAGTTGAGAAACGCTCGAAGCGATGTGACTTCAGCTTGACCTTTGAAGTTACAGAAGTGTACAACGTGGAGGCTGTGGGCCTGATTTCCTTATCAGACTCAGGATCAATTAGCTCAAAGACATCATTGGATGGAGTCAGACAAGTTTCCTCACACAGAAACTTTGGAGGAGATAACCACATGTGATCTAAAAGACGTGCAATTGGTGCAGGTCTTGTTCCTCGATCAGCAGGGTTAAGTTCCGTGGAGATATACTGCCACTGTTCAGGCATAGAAAAGCTCCTGATGCGTTCTACTCGGTTGCTGACATACATGTAAAACTGTTTAGTCTGGTTATGTATATAACCGAGTACAACTTTGCTGTCGGTGTAAAATGTAAACGAATCAATTGAAATGTCTATTTCGTCTCGTATTACTTCAGCAATTTCAACTGCTAGCACGGCTGCGCAAAGCTCAAGTCTCGGTATAGAGTGTGCGGGTTTTGGAGTAAGTTTTGCCTTACCTACGACGAATCCGCAATGTGTCTCATTGCTGGCTCCTGTGGTCTTCAGATAGGCTACTGCAGCTATGGCTTCCACTGATGCATCAGAGAAGATGTGGACTTCCCTTCTGATGGCTGTTGAAAGGGAGCTGGTTGAATAACAACGTGGAACTTGGAGTTGCTCTAACACTTCCAGAGACCTTTTCCATTTTTCCCACCTTAGTTGTTTCTCAATAGGCAGCGGAGAGTCCCAGTCCGTATTTTCAGTGGTAAGTTGTCTCAGCAGTATCTTGCCTTGGATGGTGATGGGCGCAATGAACCCAAGAGGATCATAAATACTGTTCACAACAGATAAAACTCCTCTCTTGGTGAAGGGTTTATCACAAGCAGACACTTGGAAAGTAAAAGTATCTTGTTCAATGTTCCAGAGCAACCCTAGGCTGCGCACAGGAGGAGCGTCAGAACCGAGATCAAGACTCTTCAAGTTGATGGCATGATCTTCTGAGGGAAAGGCTTTCATTACCTCATGGTTAGTGGAGATGATCTTGTGAAGTCTGAGATTTGCTGCAGACAGCATCTCTTGTGTTCTGGTAAGAAGATCAACTGCCTCTTCACTTGTGGGTAAAGACTTAAGTCTATCATCAACATAGAAATTCCTCTCAACAAACTGACGAGCATCAGAACCATACTCCTCCTCACCTTGTTGGGCTGTCCTTCTCAGTCCATAGATGGCTACAGCAGGAGATGGGCTGTTGCCGAAGACATGCACCTTCATTCGATAATCTATGACTTCCTTGTTGACGTCGTTGTCCTTGTGCCAAAGAAACCGAAGATAGTTTCTGTTGTCTTCTTTAACAATGAAGCAATGGAACATCTGTTGAATGTCAGCCATTATTGCAACAGGTTCTTGTCTGAAGCGCATTAGGACCCCTAGAAGACTGTTGTGGAGGTTAGGACCAGTGAGGAGCATATTGTTGAGAGACACTCCCTCAAACTGTGCGCTAGAATCAAACACCACTCTGATTTGGTCTGGTTTCCGAGGGTGATACACACCAAATGATGGCAGGTACCAACATTCTTCTCCTTCCTTTAGTGGCGGTGCAGGTTCTGCATGGTCTCTATCAAACACCTTCTGCATAAAGTCTACAAAGTGTTTTTCCATCTCTGGCTTTCTCTTTAAGGTACGCTTTAAAGATGAAAATCTTGAGGCTGCTTGCTGCAGATTGTTTGGTAGTTTTGTTCTTGGAGTACGGAAAGGTAAAGGTGCTACCCAGCTGTTGGAATCATTTTGAGTGAATTCCTTATCCATTACTTTGAGAAATTCTTTATCTTCTCTAGCAGGTGCCAACTTGTTGTCATCACTTGTGGTGTTGAACACTGTAGATCCAAGGCTATCATCCCATGGAAGGCAAATGTTCATGTCATCTTGCTGGTCATGCTGCCCCTTACAGTTACTCATCTTTTCTTTCACCTGGTAATGACATGGGCATGGCTGAAAATAAGTGCTGCGACCATTTGGCAATATATGAGTCTTAAATGAGGATATCTTGGTAGGCCTTTTCATTCGGTCAATGCAGACGTTGCCTATAATAACCCAGCCTAGGTCAAGGCGCTGGGCAAATGGTGCATCATGTGGACCATTGATTTGCTGACGTATTTTGTGCACTCTGAGAATGTCCCTTCCCAGTAAAAGCAGGATCTCTGCATTTTTGTCCAGAGCTGGTATTTCACTGGCTATGGTCCTTAGATGAGGATGATGGAGAGCGGCTTCTGGTGTAGGGATCTCCTGTCTGTTTGATGGTATCTGGTTGCATTCAACAAGTGTGGGCAAAGGTACCTCTAGATTTCCCATTAGAGAAGCTACTACAAGTCCACTGGCTCTTCTCCCTGAAACCTCTGTAATACCACTACAAGTGCCCAAGGTATATGGGTAAGCATCCCCCTTTAGGTTAAAGAGATCAAAAAGTTCTGACCTTGCAAGTGATCGGTTGCTCTGGTCGTCCAGGATGGCATACACCTTTAAAGTCTTTTCTGGCTGACCATTTGGGTACACCTTGATCAGGCATATCCTTGCGCAGGACTTGTCACAAAGATCTTCTCCGCAGACTTCTGTACATGAAGAGGATACTGTAATAGGCCTTGCTGCTTGATCTGTGTTCTCCCCGCCATGCTTTGCTGGAGGAGGGAGATCTGTAGATGGTGTAGGGCTGGACTGAGAGGGGTGAAGAGCTTGTACGTGGTTCTCACTGTCACATTCTATGCACTTTATAGTGGATTTACAGTCCTTAGCAACATGTTCAGTGGAAGCACAACATCGGTAACATATTCCAAACTTCTTTAGCAGCTCCTTGCGCTCTTGAAGTGGCTTCTTTCTGAAGCCAATACACTTCTTGAGAGGATGTGGCTTCTTATGAATAGGGCATAGGCGATTGGGGTTCTCAATCTTTTCACCTTGGTTGATCTTACAGCTGAGCTCCTCAGAAGCTGATGAGGTAGTGGGAAGAACATCAGTCTTTTTTACTGACACTGGACCTCTGTGTTTTCTGTACTCGGAGTGTGGGCTGTCATATTTAGAAGGTGGTGAACTGAGGCCGCTGGACTCACCGTAGGAAAAGCTTGGGTCATTCTTGGACTCTGCAATGTTGCTGACAAACTGACAGAAGTAGTCAAATGGAGGAAAACAGGCTTCATTCTCTCTTTTGTATCTTGACCCAACTGTAGCCCATTTTTCTTGGAGGTTAGGTGGCAGTTTGGCAACTATTTGGTTTACCCCACGAGAAGTATCCAGGTAGCTGAGACCAGGTAGGTGAGGGTCTGTCTTGGCTAGTTGGAGCTCTGAAAGTAGGTCACTAAGCTCTTGAAATTTTTGGTTGTCCTTGCCAGATAGCCTTGGGAAACTTTGCAACCGTTTGAAGAGAGCACTCTCAATTGCTTCAGGACTGCCATAGGTTCGCTCTAGTCTCTCCCAGGCAGCTGTAAGACCTGCTGCAGGATTACCAATGTGAACAGACCTGAGTCTCTTAATACGTTCTGTGGACTGTGGGCCTAGCCATCGGATCAACAGATCTAGCTCTTCTGCAGCAGTGATGCCGAGGTCACTAATTGCGGTTCTGAAGGCACATTTCCAGCCTCTGTAGTTCTCAGGCTGGTCATCAAACCTTGTGAGTCCGGTCTTAGTAAGTTCACGGCGTAACATGTATCTTGCAAACTCTGACATGTCTGTTCGCTCTGAGCTTGGACAAGGAAATGCTGGCTGGGTAACGTTGGTCACATTGTTCTCGGCGTTCTGGCTAAGAAACACTGGTGTAAATGAGGCTGCATAGGCGTTTAGCCCAGGAGGTGGCTTACTGTCCATAGGATTAGCTGTGGCTTGGTATGATGCTAGGCCATTGTTATGGTTTGGCGTTTTAGCTTGTTGAGCGTCCTGGGGTGTAGGGCCGTGGTGATTCATGTAGAGTGAAGAATCAGGATGATGAACAGGCAGAGTGTTGTACGGACCTTGATTTTGGGATATTGCAGGAGGAATTATGTGTTGTCGCTGTGAAGACATATCTGCTTTGTCAGGGACGGTAATAGCAATCTGGGGTTCATTGCTTTGGCTTAACACATAGTCTCTAGTACGCTTGAGAGGATCCTCTGCATCCATTCCGCTCAAGGCAACACTGTCTCTTTCACTCCCACTGGCTGCTTCTTCCAGGACCTTCACCTTTGCGATGGCTACAGCATGCTCACATTGTTTCTGAAGAGCTTCTATTTCTGCCTTTCTTCTAGCTGCATCTGCTTCTCTGGCTGCTGCCTCTGCTTCCATTTCAGCTTTCCTTTGCGCGGCCTCTGCTTCCATTTCAGCCTTCCTCTGCGCTGCCTCTGCTTCCATTTCAGCTTTCTTTTGCGCAAAGGCGGCTTGAACCTTAGTCGCCTCGGCTTCGGCACGCGCCTTTATAAGCTGCTCACTGAGTGTTGAATATTTTGAAGAGCGCGACCGAGACGTGCGTTTAGAACGTCTTGTGGACTCAGAAGTACAAGATGTTGTTTCTTGAAGTTGCACAATTCTTGCCCTTGTTTTTGACAAAGTTTCGTATATTAAACCGTCTCGTTCAGCATTAAGATGCTGGAAGTTTTGCAGTTCTTCTAGACTATCTTGTGTATTGATTCTTTTCAGAATGCTTTCATATTCTTGACACTTCAGCATGTAATGCTCATGCTTAGTGGACAGTGTCTCTAGGGCTCCCTCTAGAGGCAATACATTATGTTCAGGCAAGGAAATGGTAAAGACATGTGCCTGTAAATTTTTCCACAGATTCATAATGTCTGATGAAAGTTCATGCTGGAGGCTTTCAAGGTTCTCTCTAACCTTCCATGTAGGCTTAACAGAGCGTTTGTCCTTATCACTGGACAGCAGACTGGGATCCATGCCTCCCTGTACTGAGTGTCCCTCAGCCATGATGATGGAATACACACAGGATGGATTACTCTGAGGAGGGATGGCTGCTATGACTGTAGCTGTAGCTGAGTCTCTGTCCCCACGGCTGGGACTGGCAGTCTATGATCCTTTTCACTATTCTGACTCAATAACCTGGCTGTAAGCAGGTGTTTATAGATAGTCTTATATCTTTGTTTTAACCAGTACTTACACCGAAATCACTTTTTGTCAGATAGTGTCAACTCCATCGAAAGAAGCATGTGGGAAGATTCCAGCTTTATTTAGTGCAGAAATCTTGAAGAAATGCTGGTTACAACGGTGTGAAAAGGATATAATTTGCCAGGGTAGCAGAGACATTCAGATATGCACTTTTCCTGACAAAGATGGCTGCATACATGAGGGAGAGGGGAGGAGTTACAATACTGAAGCTAGAGGACAGGAAGACAGGAGGGTCAAAAGGCAAAGCAGTATAACACATATACATGTCAATGAATAGAAACAAGTCCTGGGACATGACAATAGTGCATCTTCCAGGTACATTACTGTGACATCACTATGGTGCATCTCCATGGTACATTACTGTGACATCACTATGGTGCATCTCCCAGGTACATTACTGTGACATCACTATAGTGCATCTTCCAAGTACATTACTGTGACATCACTATGGTGCATCTCCCAGGTACATTACTGTAATATCACTATGGTGCATCTTCCAGGTACATTTCTGTGACATCACTATGGTGCATCTCGCAGGTACATTACTGTGACATCACTATGGTGCATCTCCCAGGTACATTACTGTGACATCACTATGGTGCATCTCCCAGGTACATTACTGTGACATCACTATGGTGCATCTCCCAGGTGCATTACTGTGACATCACTATGGTGCATCTCCCAGGTACACCACTGTGACATCACTACGGTGCATCTCCATGGTACATTACTGTGACATCACTATGGTGCATCTCCATGGTACATTACTGTGACATCACTATGGTGCATCTCCCAGGTACATTACTGTGACATCACTATGGTGCATCTCCCAGGTACATTACTGTGACATCACTATGGTGCATCTCCCAAGTACATTACTGTGACATCACTATGGTGAATCTCCCAGGTACACCACTGTGACATCACTACGGTGCATCTACATGGTACATTACTGTGACATCACTATGGTGCATCTCCATGGTACATTACTGTGACATCACTATGGTGCATCTCCCAGGTACATTACTGTGACATCACTATGGTGCATCTCCCAGGTACACTACTGTGACATCACTATGGTGCATCTCCCAGGTACATTACTGTGACATCACTATGGTGCATCTCCCAGGTACATTACTGTGACATCACTATGGTGCATCTCCATAGTACATTACTGTGACATCACTATGGTGCATCTCCCAGGTACATTACTGTGACATCACTATGGTACATCTCCCAGGTACACTACTGTGACATCACTATGGTGCATCCCCCAGGTACATTACTGTGACATCACTATGGTGCATCTCCCAGGTACATTACTGTGACATCACTATAGTGCATCTCCATGGTACATTACTGTGACATCACTATGGTGTAGCTCGCAGGTACATTACTGTGACATCACTATGGTGACTCTCCCAGGTACATTACTGTGCCATCACTATGGTGCATCTCCCAGGTACATTACTGTGACATCACTATGGTGCATCTCCCAGGTACATTACTGTGACATCACTATGGTGCATCTCCCAGGTACATTACTGTGACATCACTATGGTGCATCTCCATGGTACATTACTGTGACATCACTATGTTACATCTCCCAGGTACACTACTGTGACATCACTATGGTACATCTCCCAGGTACACTACTGTGACATCACTATGGTGCATCTCCCAGGTACAATACTGTGATATCACTATGGTGCATCTCCATGGTACATTACTGTGACATCACTATGGTGCATCTCCTAGGTACATTACTGTGACATCACTATGCTGCATCTCCAAGGTACATTACTGTGACATCACTTTGGTGCATCTCCCAGGTACATAACTGTGACATCACTATGGTGCATATCCTAGGTAAATTACTGTAACATCACAATGGTCTCCCAGGTACATTACTGTGACATAACTATGGTGCATCTCTCAGGTACATTACTGTGACATCACTATAGTGCATTTTCCAGGTACATTACTGTTACATAACTATGGTGCATCTCGCAGGTACATTACTGTGACATCACTATGGTGCATCTCCCAGGTACATTACTGTGACATCACTATAGTGCATCTTCCAGGTACATTACTGTGACATCACTATGGTGCATCTCCATGGTACATTACTGTGACATCAATATGGTACATCTCCCAGGTACATTACTGTGACATCACTATAGTGCATCTTCCAGGTACATTACTGTGACATCACTATGGTGCATCTCGCAGGTATATTACTGTGACATCACTATGGTGCATCTCCCAGTACATTACTGTGACATCACTATGGTGCATCTCCCAGGTACATTACTGTGACATCACTATGGTGCATCTCCCAGGTACATTACTGTGACATCACTATGGTGCATCTCCCAGGTACATTACTGTGACATCACTATGGTGCATCTCCCAGGTACACCACTGTGACATCACTACGGTGCATCTACATGGTACATTACTGTGACATCACTATGGTGCATCTCCATGGTACATTACTGTGACATCACTATGGTGCATCTCCCAGGTACATTACTGTGACATCACTATGGTGCATCTTCTAGGTATATTACTGTGACATCACTATGGTGCATCTCCCAGGTACACAGTGACATCACTATGGTGCATCTCTCAGGTACATAAGTGTGACATCACTATGGTGCATATCCTAGGTAAATTACTGTGACATCACTATGGTGCATCTCCCAGGTACATTACTGAGACATCACTATGATGCATCTCCCAGGTACATTACTGTGACATCACTATGGTGCATCTACCAGGTACACTACTGTGACATCACTATGGTGCATCTCCCAGGTACATTACTGTGACATCACTATAGTGCATCTTCCAGGTACATTACTGTGACATCACTATGGTGCATCTCGCAGGTACATTACTGTGACATCACTATGGAGCATCTCTCAGGTACATTACTGTGACATCACTATAGTGCATCTTCCAGGTACATTACTGTGACATCACTATGGTGCATCTCCGAGGTACATTACTGTGACATAACTATGGTGCATCTCCATGGTACATTTCTGTGACATCACTATAGTGGATCTTCCAGGTACATTACTGTGACATCACTATGGTGCATCTCCCAGGTACACCACTGTGACATCACTACGGTGCATCTCCATGGTACATTACTGTGACATCACTACGGTGCATCTACATGGTACATTACTGTGACATCACTATGGTGCATCTCCATGGTACATTACTGTGACATCACTATGGTGCATCTCCCAGGTACATTACTGTGACATCACTATGGTTCATCTCCCAGGTACATTACTGTGACATCACTATGGTGCATCTCCCAGGTACACTACTGTGACATCACTATGGTGCATCTCCCAGGTACATTACTGTGACATCACTATGGTGCATCTCCCAGGTACATTACTGTGACATCACTATGGTGCATCTCCATAGTACATTACTGTGACATCACTATGGTGCATCTCCCAGGTACATTACTGTGACATCACTATGGTACATCTCCCAGGTACACTACTGTGACATCACTATGGTGCATCCCCCAGGTACATTACTGTGACATCACTATGGTGCATCTCCCAGGTACATTACTGTGACATCACTATAGTGCATCTCCATGGTACATTACTGTGACATCACTATGGTGTAGCTCGCAGGTACATTACTGTGACATCACTATGGTGACTCTCCCAGGTACATTACTGTGCCATCACTATGGTGCATCTCCCAGGTACATTACTGTGACATCACTATGGTGCATCTCCATGGTACATTACTGTGACATCACTATGGTACATCTCCCAGGTACACTACTGTGACATCACTATGGTACATCTCCCAGGTACACTACTGTGACATCACTAGGGTGCATCTCCTAGGTACATTACTGTGATATCACTATGGTGCATCTCCATGGTACATTACTGTGACATCACTATGGTGCATCTCCTAGGTACATTACTGTGACATCACTATGCTGCATCTCCAAGGTACATTACTGTGACATCACTTTGGTGCATCTCCCAGTTACATAACTGTGACATCACTATGGTGCATATCCTAGGTAAATTACTGTGACATCACAATGGTCTCCCAGGTACATTACTGTGACATAACTATGGTGCATCTCGGTACATTACTGTGACATCACTATAGTGCATCTTCCAGGTACATTACTGTTACATAACTATGGTGCATCTCGCATGTACATTACCGTGACATCACTATGGTGCATCTGCCAGGTACATTACTGTGACATCACTATAGTGCATCTTCCAGGTACATTAATGTGACATCACTATGGTGCATCTCCATGGTACATTACTGTGACATCACTATGGTACATCTCCCAGGTACATTACTGTGACATCACTATAGTGCATCTTCCAGGTACATTACTGTGACATCACTATGGTGCATCTCGCAGGTACATTACTGTGACATCACTATGGTGCATCTCCCAGGTACATTACTGTGACATCACTATGGTGCATCTCCCAGGTACATTACTGTGACATCACTATGGTGCATCTCCCAGGTACATTACTGTGACATCACTATGGTGCATCTCCATGGTACATTACTGTGACATCACTATGTTGCATCTCCCAGGTACATTACTGTGACATCACTATAGTGCATCTTCCAGGTACATTACTGGGAAATCACTATGGTGCATCTCGCAGGTACATTACTGTGACATCACTATAGTGCATCTCCCAGGTACATTACTGTGACATCACTATGGTGCATCTCCATGGTACATTACTGTGACATCACTATGGTGCATCTCCCAGGTACACTACTGTGACATCACTATGGTGCATCTCCATGGCACATTACTGTGACATCACTATGGTGCATCTCCATGGTACATTACTGTGACATAACTATGGTGCATCTCCATGGTACATTACTGTGACATCACTATGGTGCATCTCCTAGGTACATTTCTGTGACATCACTATGGAGCTGCTCCCAGGTACATTACTGTGACATCACTATGGTGCATCTCCCAGGTACATTACTGTGACATCACTATGGTGCATCTCCATGGTTCATTACTGTGACATCTCTATGGTGCATATCCCAGGTACATTACTGTGACATCACTATGGTGCATCTCCCAGGTACATTACTGTGACATCACTATGGTGCATCTCTCAGGTACATTACTGTGACATCAATATAGTGCATCTTCCAGGTACATTACTGTGACATCACTATGGTGCATCTCCCAGGTACATTACTGTGACATCACTATGGTGCATCTCCCAGGTACACTACTGTGACATCACTATGGTGCATCTCCCAGGTACATTACTGTGACATCACTATGGTCCATCTCCCAGGTACATTACTGTGACATCACTATGGTGCATCTCCCAGGTACACTACTGTGACATCACTATGGTGCATCTCCCAGGTACACTACTGTGACATCACTATGGTGCATCTCCCAGGTACATTACTGTGACATCACTATGGTGCATCTTCATGGTACATTACTGTGACATCACTATGGTGCATCTTCCAGGTACATTACTGTGACATCACTATGGTACATCTCCCAGGTACACTACTGTGACATCACTATGGTGACTCTCCCAGGTACATTACTGTGACATCACTATGGTGCATCTCCCAGGTACATTACTGTGACATCACTATAGTGCATCTCCATGGTACATTACTGTGACATCACTATGGTGCAGCTCGCAGGTACATTACTGTGACATCACTATGGTGCATCTCCCAGGTACATTACTGTGACATCACTATGGTGCATCTCCCAGGTACATTACTGTGACATCACTATGGTGCATCTCCCAGGTACACTACTATGACATCACTATGGTGCATCTCCATGGTACATTACTGTGACATCACTATGGTGCATCTCCCAGGTACATTACTGTGACATCACTATGGTGCATCTCCTAGGTACATTACTGAGACATTACTATGGAGCTGCTCCCAGGTACATTACTGTGACATCACTATGGTGCATCTCCCAGGTACATTACTGTGACAACACCATGGTGCATCTCCATGGTACATTACTGTGACATCACTATGGTGCATCTCCTAGGTAAATTACTGTGACATCACTATGGTGCATCTCCTAGGTAAATTACTTTGAAATCACTATGGTGCATCTCCCAGGTACATTACTGTGACATCACTATGGAGTATCTCTCAGGTACATTACTGTGACATCACTATGGTGCATATCCTAGGTAAATTACTGTGACATCACTATGGTGCATCTCCCAGGTACATTACTGTGACATCACTATGGAGTATCTCTTAGGTACATTACTGTGACATCACTATGGTGCATCTCTCAGGTACATTACTGTGACATCACTATGGTGCATATCCTAGGTAAATTACTGTGACATCACTATGGTGCATCTCCCAGGTACATTACTGTGACATCACTATGGAGTATCTCTTAGGTACATTACTGTGACATCACTATGGTGTATCTTCCAGGTACATTACTGTGACATCACTATGGTGAATCTCGCAGGTACATTACTGTGACATCACTATGGTGCATCTCCCAGGTACATTACTGTGACATAACTATGGTGCATCTCCCAAGTACATTACTGTGACATCACTATAGTGCATCTTCCAGGTACATTACTGTGACATCACTATGGTGCATCTCCCAGGTACATTACTGTGACATCACTATGGTGCATCTCCCAGGTACATTACTGTGACATCACTATGGTGCATCTCCCAGGTACATTACTGTGACATCACTATGGTGCATCTCCCAGGTACACCACTGTGACATCACTACGGTGCATCTACATGGTACATTACTGTGACATCACTATGGTGCATCTCCATGGTACATTACTGTGACATCACTATGGTGCATCTCCCAGGTACATTACTGTGACATCACTATGGTGCATCTTCTAGGTATATTACTGTGACATCACTATGGTGCATCTCCCAGGTACACTACTGTGACATCACTATGGTGCATCTCCCAGGTACATTACTGTGACATCACTATAGTGCATCTTCCAGGTACATTACTGTGACATCACTATGGTGCATCTCGCAGGTACATTACTGTGACATCACTATGGAGCATCTCTCAGGTACATTACTGTGACATCACTATAGTGCATCTTCCAGGTACATTACTGTGACATCACTATGGTGCATCTCCGAGGTACATTACTGTGACATAACTATGGTGCATCTCCATGGTACATTTCTGTGACATCACTATAGTGGATCTTCCAGGTACATTACTGTGACATCACTATGGTGCATCTCCATGGTACATCACTGTGACATCACTATGTTGCATCTCCCAGGTACATTACTGTGACATCACTATAGTGCATCTTCCAGGTACATTACTGGGAAATCACTATGGTGCATCTCGCAGGTACCTTACTGTGACATCACTATAGTGCATCTCCATGGTACATTACTGTGACATCACTATGGTGCATCTCCCAGGTACATTACTGTGACATCACTATGGTGCATCTCCCAGGTACACTACTGTGACATCACTATGGTGCATCTCCATGGTACATTACTGTGACATCACTATGGTGCATCTCCCAGGTACATTACTGTGACATCACTATGGTGCATCTCCCAGGTACATTACTGTGACATCACTATGGTGCATCTCCTAGGTACATTTCTGTGACATCACTATGGAGCTGCTCCCAGGTACATTACTGTGACATCACTATGGTGCATCTCCCAGGTACATTACTGTGACATCACTATGGTGCATCTCCATGGTTCATTACTGTGACATCTCTATGGTGCATATCCCAGGTACATTACTGTGACATCACTATGGTGCATCTCCCAGGTACATTACTGTGACATCACTATGGTGCATCTCTCAGGTACATTACTGTGACATCAATATAGTGCATCTTCCAGGTACATTACTGTGACATCACTATGGTGCATCTCCCAGGTACATTACTGTGACATCACTATGGTCCATCTCCCAGGTACACTACTGTGACATCACTATGGTGCATCTCCCAGGTACATTACTGTGACATCACTATGGTCCATCTCCCAGGTACATTACTGTGACATCACTATGGTGCATCTCCCAGGTACACTACTGTGACATCACTATGGTGCATCTCCCAGGTACACTACTGTGACATCACTATGGTGCATCTCCCAGGTACATTACTGTGACATCACTATGGTGCATCTCCATGGTACATTACTGTGACATCACTATGGTGCATCTTCCAGGTACATTACTGTGACATCACTATGGTACATCTCCCAGGTACACTACTGTGACATCACTATGGTGACTCTCCCAGGTACATTACTGTGACATCACTATGGTGCATCTTCCAGGTACATTACTGTGACATCACTATGGTACATCTCCCAGGTACACTACTGTGACATCACTATGGTGACTCTCCCAGGTACATTACTGTGACATCACTAACCATGGTGCATCTCCCAGGTACATTACTGTGACATCACTATGGTGCAGCTCGCAGGTACATTACTGTGACATCACTATGGTGCATCTCCCAGGTACATTACTGTGACATCACTATTGTGCATCTCCTAGGTACATTACTGTGACATCACTATGGTGCATCTCTTAGGTACATTACTGTGACATCACTATGGTGCATCTCCCAGGTACACTACTGTGACATCACTATGGTGCATCTCCATGGTACATTACTGTGACATCACTATGGTGCATCTCCCAGGTACATTACTGTGACATCACTATGGTGCATCTCCTAGGTACATTACTGTGACATTACTATGGAGCTGCTCCCAGGTACATTACTGTGATATCACTATGGTGCATCTCCCAGGTACATTACTTTGACATCACTATGGTGCATCTCTCGGGTACATTACTGTGACATCACTATGGTGCATCTCCCAGGTACATTACTGTGACATCACTATGGTGCATCTCCTAGGTACATTACTGTGACATTACTATGGAGCTGCTCCCAGTTACATTACTGTGACATCACTATGGTGCATCTCCCAGGTACATTACTGTGACAACACCATGGTGCATCTCCATGGTACATTACTGTGACATCACTATGGTGCATCTCCTAGGTAAATTACTGTGACATCACTATGGTGCATCTCCTAGGTAAATTACTGTGAAATCACTATGGTCTCCCAGGTACATTACTGTGACATCACTATGGTGCATCTCTCAGGTACATTACTGTGACATCACTATGGTGCATATCCTAGGTAAATTACTGTGACATCACTATGGTGCATCTCCCAGGTACATTACTGTGACATCACTATGGAGTATCTCTTAGGTACATTACTGTGACATCACTATGGTGTATCTTCCAGGTACATTACTGTGACATCACTATGGTGAATCTCGCAGGTACATTACTGTGACATCACTATGGTGCATCTCCCAGGTACACTACTGTGACATCACTATGGTGCATCTCCCAGGTACATTACTGTGACATCACTATGGTGCATCTCCTAGGTACATTATTGTGACATCACTATGGAGCTGCTCCCAGGTACATTTCTGTGACATCACTATGGTGCATCTCCCAGGTGCATTACTGTGACATCACTATAGTGCATCTCCCAGGTACATTACTGTGACATCACTATGGTGCATCTCCTAGGTACATTACTGTGACATCACTATGGAGCTGCTCCCAGGTACATTACTGTGACATCACTATGGTGCATCTCCATGGTTCATTACTGTGACATCTCTATGGTGCATATCCCAGGTACATTACTGTGACATCACTATGGTGCATCTCCCAGGTACATTACTGTGACATCACTATGGTGCATCTCTCAGGTACATTACTGTGACATCAATATAGTGCATCTTCCAGGTACATTACTGTGACATCACTATGGTGCATCTCCCAGGTACATTACTGTGACATCACTATGGTGCATCTCCCAGGTACACTACTGTGACATCACTATGGTGCATCTCCTAGGTAAATTACTGTGACATCACTATGGTTCATCTCCTAGGTAAATTACTGTGACATCACTATGGTGCATCTCCCAGGTACATTACTGTGACATCACTATGGAGTATCTCTTAGGTACATTACTGTGACATTACTATGGTGCATCTTCCAGGTACATTACTGTGACATCACTATGGTGAATCTCGCAGGTACATTACTGTGACATCACTATGGTGCATCTCCCAGGTACATTACTGTGACATCACTATAGTGCATCTTCCAGGTACATTACTGTGACATCACTATGGTGCATCTCCATGGTACATTACTGTGACATCACTATGGTGCATCTCCCAGGTACATTACTGTGACATCACTATAGTGCATCTTCCAAGTACATTACTGTGACATCACTATGGTGCATCTCCCAGGTACATTACTGTAATATCACTATGGTGCATCTTCCAGGTACATTTCTGTGACATCACTATGGTGCATCTCGCAGGTACATTACTGTGACATCACTATGGTGCATCTCCCAGGTACATTACTGTGACATCACTATGGTGCATCTCCCAGGTACATTACTGTGACATCACTATGGTGCATCTCCCAGGTGCATTACTGTGACATCACTAAGGTGCATCTCCCAGGTACACCACTGTGACATCACTACGGTGCATCTCCATGGTACATTACTGTGACATCACTATGGTGCATCTCCATGGTACATTACTGTGACATCACTATGGTGCATCTCCCAGGTACACTACTGTGACATCACTATGGTGCATCTCCCAGGTACATTACTGTGACATCACTATGGTGCATCTCCCAGGTACATTACTGTGACATCACTATGGTGCATCTCCCAGGTACACTACTGTGACATCACTATGGTGCATCTCCATGGTACATTACTGTGACATCACTATGGTGCATCTCCCAGGTACATTACTGTGACATCACTATGGTGCATCTCCTAGGTACATTACTGTGACATTACTATGGAGCTGCTCCCAGGTACATTACTGTGATATCACTATGGTGCATCTCCCAGGTACATTACTTTGACATCACTATGGTGCATCTCTCGGGTACATTACTGTGACATCACTATGGTGCATCTCCCAGGTACATTACTGTGACATCACTATGGTGCATCTCCTAGGTACATTACTGTGACATTACTATGGAGCTGCTCCCAGTTACATTACTGTGACATCACTATGGTGCATCTCCCAGGTACATTACTGTGACAACACCATGGTGCATCTCCATGGTACATTACTGTGACATCACTATGGTGCATCTCCTAGGTAAATTACTGTGACATCACTATGGTGCATCTCCTAGGTAAATTACTGTGAAATCACTATGGTCTCCCAGGTACATTACTGTGACATCACTATGGTGCATCTCTCAGGTACATTACTGTGACATCACTATGGTGCATATCCTAGGTAAATTACTGTGACATCACTATGGTGCATCTCCCAGGTACATTACTGTGACATCACTATGGAGTATCTCTTAGGTACATTACTGTGACATCACTATGGTGTATCTTCCAGGTACATTACTGTGACATCACTATGGTGAATCTCGCAGGTACATTACTGTGACATCACTATGGTGCATCTCCCAGGTACACTACTGTGACATCACTATGGTGCATCTCCCAGGTACATTACTGTGACATCACTATGGTGCATCTCCTAGGTACATTATTGTGACATCACTATGGAGCTGCTCCCAGGTACATTTCTGTGACATCACTATGGTGCATCTCCCAGGTGCATTACTGTGACATCACTATAGTGCATCTCCCAGGTACATTACTGTGACATCACTATGGTGCATCTCCTAGGTACATTACTGTGACATCACTATGGAGCTGCTCCCAGGTACATTACTGTGACATCACTATGGTGCATCTCCATGGTTCATTACTGTGACATCTCTATGGTGCATATCCCAGGTACATTACTGTGACATCACTATGGTGCATCTCCCAGGTACATTACTGTGACATCACTATGGTGCATCTCTCAGGTACATTACTGTGACATCAATATAGTGCATCTTCCAGGTACATTACTGTGACATCACTATGGTGCATCTCCCAGGTACATTACTGTGACATCACTATGGTGCATCTCCCAGGTACACTACTGTGACATCACTATGGTGCATCTCCCAGGTACATTACTGTGACATCACTATGGTGCATCTCCCAGGTACATTACTGTGACATCACTATGGTCCATCTCCCAGGTACATTACTGTGACATCACTATGGTGCATCTCCCAGGTACATTACTGTGACATCACTATGGTGCATCTCCCAGGTACATTACTGTGACATCACTATGGTGCATCTCCCAGGTACATTACTGTGACATCACTATGGTGCATCTTCCAGGTACATTACTGTGACATCACTATGGTACATCTCCCAGGTACACTACTGTGACATCACTATGGTGACTCTCCCAGGTACATTACTGTGACATCACTATGGTGCATCTCCCAGGTACATTACTGTGACATCACTATAGGGCATCTCCATGGTACATTACTGTGACATCACTATGGTGCATCTCCATGGTACATTACTGTGACATCACTATGGTGCATCTCCATGGTACATTACTGTGACATCACTATGGTGCAGCTCGCAGGTACATTACTGTGACATCACTATGGTGCATCTCCCAGGTACATTACTGTGACATCACTATGGTGCATCTCCCAGGTACATTACTGTGACATCACTATGGTGCATCTCCCAGGTACACTACTGTGACATCACTATGGTGCATCTCCCTGGTACATTACTGTGACATCACTATGGTGCATCTCCCAGGTACATTACTGTGACATCACTATGGCGCATCTCCTAGGTACATTACTGTGACATTACTATGGAGCTGCTCCCAGGTACATTACTGTGATATCACTATGGTGCATCTCCCAGGTACATTACTTTGACATCACTATGGTGCATCTCTCGGGTACATTACTGTGACATCACTATGGTGCATCTCCCAGGTACATTACTGTGACATCACTATGGTGCATCTCCTAGGTACATTACTGTGACATTACTATGGAGCTGCTCCCAGGTACATTACTGTGACATCACTATGGTGCGTCTCCCAGGTACATTACTGTGACAACACCATGGTGCATCTCCATGGTACATTACTGTGACATCACTATGGTGCATCTCCTAGGTAAATTACTGTGACATCACTATGGTGCATCTCCTAGGTAAATTACTGTGACATCACTATGGTGCATCTCCCAGGTACATTACTGTGACATCACTATGGAGTATCTCTTAGGTACATTACTGTGACATCACTATGGTGCATCTTCCAGGTACATTACTGTGACATCACTATGGTGAATCTCGCAGGTACATTACTGTGACATCACTATGGTGCATCTCCCAGGTACATTACTGTGACATCACTATGGTGCATCTCCCAGGTACATTACTGTGACATCACTATAGTGCATCTTCCAGGTACATTACTGTGACATCACTATGGTGCATCTCCATGGTACATTACTTTGACATCACTATGGTGCATCTCCCAGGTACATTACTGTGACATCACTATGGTGCATCTCCCAGGTACATTACTGTGACATCACTATAGTGCATCTTCCAAGTACATTACTGTGACATCACTATGGTGCATCTCGCAGGTACATTACTGTGACATCACTATGGTGCATCTCCCAGGTACATTACTGTGACATCACTATGGTGCATCTCCCAGGTACATTACTGTGACATCACTATGGTGCATCTTCCAGGTACATTACTGTGACATCACTATGGTGCATCTCGCAGGTACATTACTGTGACATCACTATGGTGCATCTCCCAGGTACATTACTGTGACATCACTATGGTGCATCTCCCAGGTACATTACTGTGACATCACTATGGTGCATCTCCCAGGTGCATTACTGTGACATCACTATGGTGCATCTCCCAGGTACACCACTGTGACATCACTACGGTGCATCTCCATGGTACATTACTGTGACATCACTATGGTGCATCTCCCAGGTACATTACTGTGACATCACTATGGTGCATCTCCCAGGTACATTACTGTGACATCACTATGGTGCATCTCCCAGGTACATTACTGTGACATCACTATGGTGCATCTCCCAAGTACATTACTGTGACATCACTATGGTGAATCTCCCAGGTACACCACTGTGACATCACTACGGTGCATCTACATGGTACATTACTGTGACATCACTATGGTGCATCTCCATGGTACATTACTGTGACATCACTATGGTGCATCTCCCAGGTACATTACTGTGACATCACTATGGTGCATCTCCCAGGTACACTACTGTGACATCACTATGGTGCATCTCCCAGGTACATTACTGTGACATCACTATGGTGCATCTCCCAGGTACATTACTGTGACATCACTATGGTGCATCTCCATAGTACATTACTGTGACATCACTATGGTGCATCTCCCAGGTACATTACTGTGACATCACTATGGTACATCTCCCAGGTACACTACTGTGACATCACTATGGTGCATCCCCCAGGTACATTACTGTGACATCACTATGGTGCATCTCCCAGGTACATTACTGTGACATCACTATAGTGCATCTCCATGGTACATTACTGTGACATCACTATGGTGTAGCTCGCAGGTACATTACTGTGACATCACTATGGTGACTCTCCCAGGTACATTACTGTGCCATCACTATGGTGCATCTCCCAGGTACATTACTGTGACATCACTATGGTGCATCTCCATGGTACATTACTGTGACATCACTATGGTACATCTCCCAGGTACACTACTGTGACATCACTATGGTACATCTCCCAGGTACACTACTGTGACATCGCTATGGTGCATCTCCCAGGTACATTACTGTCATATCACTATGGTGCATCTCCATGGTACATTACTGTGACATCACTATGGTGCATCTCCTAGGTACATTACTGTGACATCACTATGCTGCATCTCCAAGGTACATTACTGTGACATCACTTTGGTGCATCTCCCAGGTACATAACTGTGACACCACTATGGTGCATATCCTAGGTAAATTACTGTAACATCACAATGGTCTCCCAGGTACATTACTGTGACATAACTATGGTGCATCTCTCAGGTACATTACTGTGACATCACTATAGTGCATTTTCCAGGTACATTACTGTTACATAACTATGGTGCATCTCGCAGGTACATTACTGTGACATCACTATGGTGCATCTCCCAGGTACATTACTGTGACATCACTATAGTGCATCTTCCAGGTACATTACTGTGACATCACTATGGTGCATCTCCATGGTACATTACTGTGACATCACTATGGTGCATCTCCCAGGTACATTACTGTGACATCACTATAGTGCATCTTCCAGGTACATTACTGTGACATCACTATGGTGCATCTCCCAGGTACATTACTGTGACATCACTATGGTCCATCTCCCAGGTACACTACTGTGACATCACTATGGTGCATCTCCCAGGTACATTACTGTGACATCACTATGGTCCATCTCCCAGGTACATTACTGTGACATCACTATGGTGCATCTCCCAGGTACACTACTGTGACATCACTATGGTGCATCTCCCAGGTACACTACTGTGACATCACTATGGTGCATCTCCCAGGTACATTACTGTGACATCACTATGGTGCATCTCCATGGTACATTACTGTGACATCACTATGGTGCATCTTCCAGGTACATTACTGTGACATCACTATGGTACATCTCCCAGGTACACTACTGTGACATCACTATGGTGACTCTCCCAGGTACATTACTGTGACATCACTATGGTGCATCTCCCAGGTACATTACTGTGACATCACTATGGTGCAGCTCGCAGGTACATTACTGTGACATCACTATGGTGCATCTCCCAGGTACATTACTGTGACATCACTATTGTGCATCTCCTAGGTACATTACTGTGACATCACTATGGTGCATCTCTTAGGTACATTACTGTGACATCACTATGGTGCATCTCCCAGGTACACTACTGTGACATCACTATGGTGCATCTCCATGGTACATTACTGTGACATCACTATGGTGCATCTCCCAGGTACATTACTGTGACATCACTATGGTGCATCTCCCAGGTACATTACTGTGACATTACTATGGAGCTGCTCCCAGGTACATTACTGTGATATCACTATGGTGCATCTCCCAGGTACATTACTTTGACATCACTATGGTGCATCTCTCGGGTACATTACTGTGACATCACTATGGTGCATCTCCCAGGTACATTACTGTGACATCACTATGGTGCATCTCCCAGGTACATTACTGTGACAACACCATGGTGCATCTCCATGGTACATTACTGTGACATCACTATGGTGCATCTCCTAGGTAAATTACTGTGACATCACTATGGTGCATCTCCTAGGTAAATTACTGTGAAATCACTATGGTCTCCCAGGTACATTACTGTGACATCACTATGGTGCATCTCTCAGGTACATTACTGTGACATCACTATGGTGCATATCCTAGGTAAATTACTGTGACATCACTATGGTGCATCTCCCAGGTACATTACTGTGACATCACTATGGAGTATCTCTTAGGTACATTACTGTGACATCACTATGGTGTATCTTCCAGGTACATTACTGTGACATCACTATGGTGAATCTCGCAGGTACATTACTGTGACATCACTATGGTGCATCTCCCAGGTACACTACTGTGACATCACTATGGTGCATCTCCCAGGTACATTACTGTGACATCACTATGGTGCATCTCCTAGGTACATTATTGTGACATCACTATGGAGCTGCTCCCAGGTACATTACTGTGACATCACTATAGTGCATCTCCCAGGTACATTACTGTGACATCACTATGGTGCATCTCCTAGGTACATTACTGTGACATCACTATGGAGCTGCTCCCAGGTACATTACTATGGTGCATCTCCCAGGTACACTACTGTGACATCACTATGGTGCATCTCCATGGTACATTACTGTGACATCACTATGGTGCATCTCCCAGGTACATTACTGTGACATCACTATGGTGCATCTCCTAGGTACATTACTGTGACATTACTATGGAGCTGCTCCCAGGTACATTACTGTGATATCACTATGGTGCATCTCCCAGGTACATTACTTTGACATCACTATGGTGCATCTCTCGGGTACATTACTGTGACATCACTATGGTGCATCTCCCAGGTACATTACTGTGACATCACTATGGTGCATCTCTCAGGTACATTACTGTGACATCACTATAGTGCATTTTCCAGGTACATTACTGTTACATAACTATGGTGCATCTCGCAGGTACATTACTGTGACATCACTATGGTGCATCTCCCAGGTACATTACTGTGACATCACTATAGTGCATCTTCCAGGTACATTACTGTGACATCACTATGGTGCATCTCCATGGTACATTACTGTGACATCACTATGGTGCATCTCCCAGGTACATTACTGTGACATCACTATAGTGCATCTTCCAGGTACATTACTGTGACATCACTATGGTGCATCTCCCAGGTACATTACTGTGACATCACTATGGTCCATCTCCCAGGTACACTACTGTGACATCACTATGGTGCATCTCCCAGGTACACTACTGTGACATCACTATGGTGCATCTCCCAGGTACACTACTGTGACATCACTATGGTGCATCTCCCAGGTACATTACTGTGACATCACTATGGTGCATCTCCATGGTACATTACTGTGACATCACTATGGTGCATCTTCCAGGTACATTACTGTGACATCACTATGGTACATCTCCCAGGTACACTACTGTGACATCACTATGGTGACTCTCCCAGGTACATTACTGTGACATCACTATGGTGCATCTCCCAGGTACATTACTGTGACATCACTATGGTGCAGCTCGCAGGTACATTACTGTGACATCACTATGGTGCATCTCCCAGGTACATTACTGTGACATCACTATTGTGCATCTCCTAGGTACATTACTGTGACATCACTATGGTGCATCTCTTAGGTACATTACTGTGACATCACTATGGTGCATCTCCCAGGTACACTACTGTGACATCACTATGGTGCATCTCCATGGTACATTACTGTGACATCACTATGGTGCATCTCCCAGGTACATTACTGTGACATCACTATGGTGCATCTCCCAGGTACATTACTGTGACATTACTATGGAGCTGCTCCCAGGTACATTACTGTGATATCACTATGGTGCATCTCCCAGGTACATTACTTTGACATCACTATGGTGCATCTCTCGGGTACATTACTGTGACATCACTATGGTGCATCTCCCAGGTACATTACTGTGACATCACTATGGTGCATCTCCCAGGTACATTACTGTGACAACACCATGGTGCATCTCCATGGTACATTACTGTGACATCACTATGGTGCATCTCCTAGGTAAATTACTGTGACATCACTATGGTGCATCTCCTAGGTAAATTACTGTGAAATCACTATGGTCTCCCAGGTACATTACTGTGACATCACTATGGTGCATCTCTCAGGTACATTACTGTGACATCACTATGGTGCATATCCTAGGTAAATTACTGTGACATCACTATGGTGCATCTCCCAGGTACATTACTGTGACATCACTATGGAGTATCTCTTAGGTACATTACTGTGACATCACTATGGTGTATCTTCCAGGTACATTACTGTGACATCACTATGGTGAATCTCGCAGGTACATTACTGTGACATCACTATGGTGCATCTCCCAGGTACACTACTGTGACATCACTATGGTGCATCTCCCAGGTACATTACTGTGACATCACTATGGTGCATCTCCTAGGTACATTATTGTGACATCACTATGGAGCTGCTCCCAGGTACATTACTGTGACATCACTATAGTGCATCTCCCAGGTACATTACTGTGACATCACTATGGTGCATCTCCTAGGTACATTACTGTGACATCACTATGGAGCTGCTCCCAGGTACATTACTATGGTGCATCTCCCAGGTACACTACTGTGACATCACTATGGTGCATCTCCATGGTACATTACTGTGACATCACTATGGTGCATCTCCCAGGTACATTACTGTGACATCACTATGGTGCATCTCCTAGGTACATTACTGTGACATTACTATGGAGCTGCTCCCAGGTACATTACTGTGATATCACTATGGTGCATCTCCCAGGTACATTACTTTGACATCACTATGGTGCATCTCTCGGGTACATTACTGTGACATCACTATGGTGCATCTCCCAGGTACATTACTGTGACATCACTATGGTGCATCTCCCAGGTACATTACTGTGACAACACCATGGTGCATCTCCATGGTACATTACTGTGACATCACTATGGTGCATCTCCTAGGTAAATTACTGTGACATCACTATGGTGCATCTCCTAGGTAAATTACTGTGAAATCACTATGGTCTCCCAGGTACATTACTGTGACATCACTATGGTGCATCTCTCAGGTACATTACTGTGACATCACTATGGTGCATATCCTAGGTAAATTACTGTGACATCACTATGGTGCATCTCCCAGGTACATTACTGTGACATCACTATGGAGTATCTCTTAGGTACATTACTGTGACATCACTATGGTGTATCTTCCAGGTACATTACTGTGACATCACTATGGTGAATCTCGCAGGTACATTACTGTGACATCACTATGGTGCATCTCCCAGGTACACTACTGTGACATCACTATGGTGCATCTCCCAGGTACATTACTGTGACATCACTATGGTGCATCTCCTAGGTACATTATTGTGACATCACTATGGAGCTGCTCCCAGGTACATTACTGTGACATCACTATGGTGCATCTCCCAGGTGCATTACTGTGACATCACTATAGTGCATCTCCCAGGTACATTACTGTGACATCACTATGGTGCATCTCCTAGGTACATTACTGTGACATCACTATGGAGCTGCTCCCAGGTACATTACTGTGACATCACTATGGTGCATCTCCCAGGTACATTACTGTCACATCACTATGGTGCATCTCCCAGGTACATTACTGTGACATCACTATGGTGCATCTCCATGGTTCATTACTGTGACATCTCTATGGTGCATATCCCACGTACATTACTGTGACATCACTATGGTGCATCTCCCAGGTACATTACTGTGACATCACTATGGTGCATCTCTCAGGTACATTACTGTGACATCAATATAGTGCATCTTCCAGGTACATTACTGTGACATCACTATGGTGCATCTCCCAGGTACATTACTGTGACATCACTATGGTGCATCTCCCAGGTACACTACTGTGACATCACTATGGTGCATCTCCCAGGTACATTACTGTGACATCACTATGGTGCATCTCCCAGGTACATTACTGTGACATCACTATGGTCCATCTCCCAGGTACATTACTGTGACATCACTATGGTGCATCTCCCAGGTACATTACTGTGACATCACTATGGTGCATCTCCCAGGTACATTACTGTGACATCACTATGGTGCATCTCCATGGTACATTACTGTGACATCACTATGGTGCATCTTCCAGGTACATTACTGTGACATCACTATGGTACATCTCCCAGGTACATTACTGTGACATCACTATGGTGACTCTCCCAGGTACATTACTGTGACATCACTATGGTGCATCTCCCAGGTACATTACTGTGACATCACTATAGGGCATCTCCATGGTACATTACTGTGACATCACTATGGTGCATCTCCATGGTACATTACTGTGACATCACTATGGTGCAGCTCGCAGGTACATTACTGTGACATCACTATGGTGCAGCTCGCAGGTACATTACTGTGACATCACTATGGTGCATCTCCCAGGTACATTACTGTGACATCACTATGGTGCATCTCCCAGGTACATTACTGTGACATCACTATGGTGCATCTCCCAGGTACACTACTGTGACATCACTATGGTGCATCTCCATGGTACATTACTGTGACATCACTATGGTGCATCTCCCAGGTACATTACTGTGACATCACTATGGCGCATCTCCTAGGTACATTACTGTGACATTACTATGGAGCTGCTCCCAGGTACATTACTGTGATATCACTATGGTGCATCTCCCAGGTACATTACTTTGACATCACTATGGTGCATCTCTCGGGTACATTACTGTGACATCACTATGGTGCATCTCCCAGGTACATTACTGTGACATCACTATGGTGCATCTCCTAGGTACATTACTGTGACATTACTATGGAGCTGCTCCCAGGTAGATTACTGTGACATCACTATGGTGCATCTTCCAGGTACATTACTGTGACATCACTATGGTACATCTCCCAGGTACATTACTGTGACATCACTATGGTGACTCTCCCAGGTACATTACTGTGACATCACTATGGTGCATCTCCCAGGTACATTACTGTGACATCACTATAGGGCATCTCCATGGTACATTACTGTGACATCACTATGGTGCATCTCCATGGTACATTACTGTGACATCACTATGGTGCATCTCCATGGTACATTACTGTGACATCACTATGGTGCAGCTCGCAGGTACATTACTGTGACATCACTATGGTGCATCTCCCAGGTACATTACTGTGACATCACTATGGTGCATCTCCCAGGTACATTACTGTGACATCACTATGGTGCATCTCCCAGGTACACTACTGTGACATCACTATGGTGCATCTCCATGGTACATTACTGTGACATCACTATGGTGCATCTCCCAGGTACATTACTGTGACATCACTATGGCGCAGCTCGCAGGTACATTACTGTGACATCACTATGGTGCATCTCCCAGGTACATTACTGTGACATCACTATGGTGCATCTCCCAGGTACATTACTGTGACATCACTATGGTGCATCTCCCAGGTACACTACTGTGACATCACTATGGTGCATCTCCATGGTACATTACTGTGACATCACTATGGTGCATCTCCCAGGTACATTACTGTGACATCACTATGGCGCATCTCCTAGGTACATTACTGTGACATTACTATGGAGCTGCTCCCAGGTACATTACTGTGATATCACTATGGTGCATCTCCCAGGTACATTACTTTGACATCACTATGGTGCATCTCTCGGGTACATTACTGTGACATCACTATGGTGCATCTCCCAGGTACATTACTGTGACATCACTATGGTGCATCTCCTAGGTACATTACTGTGACATTACTATGGAGCTGCTCCCAGGTAGATTACTGTGACATCACTATGGTGCGTCTCCCAGGTACATTACTGTGACAACACCATGGTGCATCTCCATGGTACATTACTGTGACATCACTATGGTGCATCTCCTAGGTAAATTACTGTGACATCACTATGGTGCATCTCCTAGGTAAATTACTGTGACATCACTATGGTGCATCTCCCAGGTACATTACTGTGACATCACTATGGAGTATCTCTTAGGTACATTACTGTGACATCACTATGGTGCATCTTCCAGGTACATTACTGTGACATCACTATGGTGAATCTCGCAGGTACATTACTGTGACATCACTATGGTGCATCTCCCAGGTACATTACTGTGACATCACTATGGTGCATCTCCCAGGTACATTACTGTGACATCACTATAGTGCATCTTCCAGGTACATTACTGTGACATCACTATGGTGCATCTCCATGGTACATTACTTTGACATCACTATGGTGCATCTCCCAGGTACATTACTGTGACATCACTATGGTGCATCTCCCAGGTACATTACTGTGACATCACTATAGTGCATCTTCCAAGTACATTACTGTGACATCACTATGGTGCATCTCGCAGGTACATTACTGTGACATCACTATGGTGCATCTCCCAGGTACATTACTGTGACATCACTATGGTGCATCTCCCAGGTACATTACTGTGACATCACTATGGTGCATCTTCCAGGTACATTACTGTGACATCACTATGGTGCATCTCGCAGGTACATTACTGTGACATCACTATGGTGCATCTCCCAGGTACATTACTGTGACATCACTATGGTGCATCTCCCAGGTACATTACTGTGACATCACTATGGTGCATCTCCCAGGTGCATTACTGTGACATCACTATGGTGCATCTCCCAGGTACACCACTGTGACATCACTACGGTGCATCTCCATGGTACATTACTGTGACATCACTATGGTGCATCTCCATGGTACATTACTGTGACATCACTATGGTGCATCTCCCAGGTACATTACTGTGACATCACTATGGTGCATCTCCCAGGTACATTACTGTGACATCACTATGGTGCATCTCCCAAGTACATTACTGTGACATCACTATGGTGAATCTCCCAGGTACACCACTGTGACATCACTACGGTGCATCTACATGGTACATTACTGTGACATCACTATGGTGCATCTCCATGGGACATTACTGTGACATCACTATGGTGCATCTCCCAGGTACATTACTGTGACATCACTATGGTGCATCTCCCAGGTACATTACTGTTACATAACTATGGTGCATCTCCCAGGTACATTACTGTGACATCACTATAGTGCATTTTCCAGGTACATTACTGTTACATAACTATGGTGCATCTCGCAGGTACATTACTGTGACATCACTATGGTGCATCTCCCAGGTACATTACTGTGACATCACTATAGTGCATCTTCCAGGTACATTACTGTGACATCACTATGGTGCATCTCCCAGGTACATTACTGTGACATCACTATAGTGCATCTTCCAGGTACATTACTGTGACATCACTATGGTCCATCTCCCAGGTACATTACTGTGACATCACTATGGTGCATCTCCCAGGTACATTACTGTGACATCACTATGGTCCATCTCCCAGGTACACTACTGTGACATCACTATGGTGCATCTCCCAGGTACATTACTGTGACATCACTATGGTCCATCTCCCAGGTACATTACTGTGACATCACTATGGTGCATCTCCCAGGTACACTACTGTGACATCACTATGGTGCATCTCCCAGGTACACTACTGTGACATCACTATGGTGCATCTCCCAGGTACATTACTGTGACATCACTATGGTGCATCTCCATGGTACATTACTGTGACATCACTATGGTACATCTCCCAGGTACACTACTGTGACATCACTATGGTGACTCTCCCAGGTACATTACTGTGACATCACTATGGTGCATCTCCCAGGTACATTACTGTGACATCACTATGGTGCAGCTCGCAGGTACATTACTGTGACATCACTATGGTGCATCTCCCAGGTACATTACTGTGACATCACTATTGTGCATCTCCTAGGTACATTACTGTGACATCACTATGGTGCATCTCTTAGGTACATTACTGTGACATCACTATGGTGCATCTCCCAGGTACACTACTGTGACATCACTATGGTGCATCTCCATGGTACATTACTGTGACATCACTATGGTGCATCTCCCAGGTACATTACTGTGACATCACTATGGTGCATCTCCTAGGTACATTACTGTGACATTACTATGGAGCTGCTCCCAGGTACATTACTGTGATATCACTATGGTGCATCTCCCAGGTACATTACTTTGACATCACTATGGTGCATCTCTCGGGTACATTACTGTGACATCACTATGGTGCATCTCCCAGGTACATTACTGTGACATCACTATGGTGCATCTCCTAGGTACATTACTGTGACATTACTATGGAGCTGCTCCCAGTTACATTACTGTGACATCACTATGGTGCATCTCCCAGGTACATTACTGTGACATCACTATGGTGCATCTCCTAGGTACATTACTGTGACATTACTATGGAGCTGCTCCCAGTTACATTACTGTGACATCACTATGGTGCATCTCCATGGTACATTACTGTGACATCACTATGGTGCATCTCCTAGGTAAATTACTGTGACATCACTATGGTGCATCTCCTAGCTAAATTACTGTGAAATCACTATGGTCTCCCAGGTACATTACTGTGACATCACTATGGTGCATCTCTCAGGTACATTACTGTGACATCACTATGGTGCATATCCTAGGTAAATTACTGTGACATCACTATGGTGCATCTCCCAGGTACATTACTGTGACATCAATATGGAGTATCTCTTAGGTACATTACTGTGACATCACTATGGTGTATCTTCCAGGTACATTACTGTGACATCACTATGGTGAATCTCGCAGGTACACTACTGTGACATCACTATGGTGCATCTCCCAGGTACACTACTGTGACATCACTATGGTGCATCTCCATGGTACATTACTGTGACATCACTATGGTGCATCTCCCAGGTACATTACTGTGACATCACTATGGCGCATCTCCTAGGTACATTACTGTGACATTACTATGGAGCTGCTCCCAGGTACATTACTGTGATATCACTATGGTGCATCTCCCAGGTACATTACTTTGACATCACTATGGTGCATCTCTCGGGTACATTACTGTGACATCACTATGGTGCATCTCCCAGGTACATTACTGTGACATCACTATGGTGCATCTCCTAGGTACATTACTGTGACATTACTATGGAGCTGCTCCCAGGTACATTACTGTGACATCACTATGGTGCGTCTCCCAGGTACATTACTGTGACAACACCATGGTGCATCTCCATGGTACATTACTGTGACATCACTATGGTGCATCTCCTAGGTAAATTACTGTGACATCACTATGGTGCATCTCCCAGGTAAATTACTGTGACATCACTATGGTGCATCTCCCAGGTACATTACTGTGACATCACTATGGAGTATCTCTTAGGTACATTACTGTGACATCACTATGGTGCATCTTCCAGGTACATTACTGTGACATCACTATGGTGAATCTCGCAGGTACATTACTGTGACATCACTATGGTGCATCTCCCAGGTACATTACTGTGACATCACTATGGTGCATCTCCCAGGTACATTACTGTGACATCACTATAGTGCATCTTCCAGGTACATTACTGTGACATCACTATGGTGCATCTCCATGGTACATTACTTTGACATCACTATGGTGCATCTCCCAGGTACATTACTGTGACATCACTATGGTGCATCTCCCAGGTACATTACTGTGACATCACTATGGTGCATCTCCATGGTACATTACTGTGACATCACTATGGTGCATCTCCCAGGTACATTACTGTGACATCACTATGGTGCATCTCCCATGTACATTACTGTGACATCACTATGGTGCATCTTCCAGGTACATTACTGTGACATCACTATGGTGCATCTCGCAGGTACATTACTGTGACATCACTATGGTGCATCTCCCAGGTACATTACTGTGACATCACTATGGTGCATCTCCCAGGTACATTACTGTGACATCACTATGGTGCATCTCCCAGGTGCATTACTGTGACATCACTATGGTGCATCTCCCAGGTACACCACTGTGACATCACTACGGTGCATCTCCATGGTACATTACTGTGACATCACTATGGTGCATCTCCCAGGTACATTACTGTGACATCACTATGGTGCATCTCCCAGGTACATTACTGTGACATCACTATGGTGCATCTCCCAGGTAAATTACTGTGACATCACTATGGTGCATCTCCCAGGTACATTACTGTGACATCACTATGGTGCATCTCCCAGGTACATTACTGTGACATCACTATGGTGCATCTCCATGGTACATTACTGTGACATCACTATGGTGCATCTTCCAGGTACATTACTGTGACATCACTATGGTACATCTCCCAGGTACACTACTGTGACATCACTATGGTGACTCTCCCAGGTACATTACTGTGACATCACTATGGTGCATCTCCTAGGTACATTACTGTGACATTACTATGGAGCTGCTCCCAGGTACATTACTGTGACATCACTATGGTGCGTCTCCCAGGTACATTACTGTGACAACACCATGGTGCATCTCCATGGTACATTACTGTGACATCACTATGGTGCATCTCCTAGGTAAATTACTGTGACATCACTATGGTGCATCTCCTAGGTAAATTACTGTGACATCACTATGGTGCATCTCCCAGGTACATTACTGTGACATCACTATAGTGCATCTTCCAGGTACATTACTGTGACATCACTATGGTGCATCTCCATGGTACATTACTTTGACATCACTATGGTGCATCTCCCAGGTACATTACTGTGACATCACTATGGTGCATCTCCCAGGTACATTACTGTGACATCACTATAGTGCATCTTCCAAGTACATTACTGTGACATCACTATGGTGCATCTTACAGGTACATTACTGTGACATCACTATGGTGCATCTCCCAGGTACATTACTGTGACATCACTATGGTGCATCTCCCAGGTACATTACTGTGACATCACTATGGTGCATCTTCCAGGTACATTACTGTGACATCACTATGGTGCATCTCGCAGGTACATTACTGTGACATCACTATGGTGCATCTCCCAGGTACATTACTGTGACATCACTATGGTGCATCCCCCAGGTACATTACTGTGACATCACTATGGTGCATCTCCCAGGTGCATTACTGTGACATCACTATGGTGCATCTCCCAGGTACACCACTGTGACATCACTACGGTGCATCTCCATGGTACATTACTGTGACATCACTATGGTGCATCTCCATGGTACATTACTGTGACATCACTATGGTGCATCTCCATGGTACATTACTGTGACATCACTATGGTGCATCTCCCAGGTACATTACTGTGACATCACTATGGTGCATCTCCCAAGTACATTACTGTGACATCACTATGGTGAATCTCCCAGGTACACCACTGTGACATCACTACGGTGCATCTACATGGTACATTACTGTGACATCACTATGGTGCATCTCCATGGTACATTACTGTGACATCACTATGGTGCATCTCCCAGGTACATTACTGTGACATCACTATGGTGCATCTCCCAGGTACACTACTGTGACATCACTATGGTGCATCTCCCAGGTACATTACTGTGACATCACTATGGTGCATCTCCCAGGTACATTACTGTGACATCACTATGGTGCATCTCCATAGTACATTACTGTGACATCACTATGGTGCATCTCCCAGGTACATTACTGTGACATCACTATGGTACATCTCCCAGGTACACTACTGTGACATCACTATGGTGCATCCCCCAGGTACATTACTGTGACATCACTATGGTGCATCTCCCAGGTACATTACTGTGACATCACTATAGTGCATCTCCATGGTACATTACTGTGACATCACTATGGTGTAGCTCGCAGGTACATTACTGTGACATCACTATGGTGACTCTCCCAGGTACATTACTGTGCCATCACTATGGTGCATCTCCCAGGTACATTACTGTGACATCACTATGGTGCATCTCCCAGGTACATTACTGTGACATCACTATGGTGCATCTCCCTGGTACATTACTGTGACATCACTATGGTGCATCTCCATGGTACATTACTGTGACATCACTATGGTACATCTCCCAGGTACACTACTGTGACATCACTATGGTACATCTCCCAGGTACACTACTGTGACATCACTATGGTGCATCTCCCAGGTACATTACTGTGATATCACTATGGTGCATCTCCATGGTACATTACTGTGACATCACTATGGTGCATCTCCTAGGTACATTACTGTGACATCACTATGCTGCATCTCCAAGGTACATTACTGTGACATCACTATGGTGCATATCCTAGGTAAATTACTGTAACATCACAATGGTCTCCCAGGTACATTACTGTGACATAACTATGGTGCATCTCTCAGGTACATTACTGTGACATCACTATAGTGCATTTTCCAGGTACATTACTGTTACATAACTATGGTGCATCTCGCAGGTACATTACTGTGACATCACTATGGTGCATCTCCCAGGTACATTACTGTGACATCACTATAGTGCATCTTCCAGGTACATTACTGTGACATCACTATGGTGCATCTCCATGGTACATTACTGTGACATCACTATGGTACATCTCCCAGGTACATTACTGTGACATCACTATAGTGCATCTTCCAGGTACATTACTGTGACATCACTATGGTGCATCTCGCAGGTACATTACTGTGACATCACTATGGTGCATCTCCCAGGTACATTACTGTGACATCACTATGGTGCATCTCCCAGGTACATTACTGTGACATCACTATGGTGCATCTCCCAGGTACATTACTGTGACATCACTATGGTGCATCTCCCAGGTACATTACTGTGACATCACTATGGTGCATCTCCCAGACACCACTGTGACATCACTACGGTGCATCTACATGGTACATTACTGTGACATCACTATGGTGCATCTCCCAGGTACATTACTGTGACATCACTATGGTGCATCTCCCAGGTACATTACTGTGACATCACTATGGTGCATCTTCTAGGTATATTACTGTGACATCACTATGGTGCATCTCCCAGGTACACAGTGACATCACTATGGTGCATCTCTCAGGTACATAAGTGTGACATCACTATGGTGCATATCCTAGGTAAATTACTGTGACATCACTATGGTGCATCTCCCAGGTACATTACTGAGACATCACTATGATGCATCTCCCAGGTACATTACTGTGACATCACTATGGTGCATCTACCAGGTACACTACTGTGACATCACTATGGTGCATCTCCCAGGTACATTACTGTGACATCACTATAGTGCATCTTCCAGGTACATTACTGTGACATCACCATGGAGCATCTCTCAGGTACATTACTGTGACATCACTATAGTGCATCTTCCAGGTACATTACTGTGACATCACTATGGTGCATCTCCATGGTACATTACTGTGACATCACTATGTTGCATCTCCCAGGTACATTACTGTGACATCACTATAGTGCATCTTCCAGGTACATTACTGGGAAATCACTATGGTGCATCTCGCAGGTACATTACTGTGACATCACTATAGTGCATCTCCATGGTACATTACTGTGACATCACTATGGTGCATCTCCCAGGTACATTACTGTGACATCACTATGGTGCATCTCCCAGGTACACTACTGTGACATCACTATGGTGCATCTCCATGGCACATTACTGTGACATCACTATGGTGCATCTCCATGGCACATTACTGTGACATCACTATGGTGCATCTCCCAGGTACATTACTGTGACATCACTATGGTGCATCTCCCAGGTACATTACTGTGACATCACTATGGTGCATCTCCTAGGTACATTTCTGTGACATCACTATGGAGCTGCTCCCAGGTACATTACTGTGACATCACTATGGTGCATCTCCCAGGTACATTACTGTGACATCACTATGGTGCATCTCCATGGTTCATTACTGTGACATCTCTATGGTGCATATCCCAGGTACATTACTGTGACATCACTATGGTGCATCTCCCAGGTACATTACTGTGACATCACTATGGTGCATCTCTCAGGTACATTACTGTGACATCAATATAGTGCATCTTCCAGGTACATTACTGTGACATCACTATGGTGCATCTCCCAGGTACATTACTGTGACATCACTATGGTGCATCTCCCAGGTACATTACTGTGACATCACTATGGTCCATCTCCCAGGTACATTACTGTGACATCACTATGGTGTAGCTCGCAGGTACATTACTGTGACATCACTATGGTGCATCTCCCAGGTACATTACTGTGCCATCACTATGGTGCATCTCCCAGGTACATTACTGTGACATCACTATGTTGCATCTCCCAGGTACATTACTGTGACATCACTATGGTGCATCTCCATGGTACATTACTGTGACATCACTATGGTACATCTCCCAGGTACACTACTGTGACATCACTATGGTACATCTCCCAGGTACACTACTGTGACATCACTATGGTGCATCTCCCAGGTACATCTGTGACATCACTTTGGTGCATCTCCCAGGTACATAACTGTGACATCACTATGGTGCATATCCTAGGTAAATTACTGTGACATCACAATGGTCTCCCAGGTACATTACTGTGACATAACTATGGTGCATCTCTCAGGTACATTACTGTGACATCACTATAGTCCATCTTCCAGGTACATTACTGTTACATAACTATGGTGCATCTCGCAGGTACATTACTGTGACATCACTATGGTGCATCTCCCAGGTACATTACTGTGACATCACTATGGTGCATCTCCCAGGAACATTACTGTGACATCACTATGGTGCATCTCCCAGGTACATTACTGTGACATCACTATGGTGCATCTCCCAGGTGCATTACTGTGACATCACTATGGTGCATCTTCTAGGTATATTACTGTGACATCACTATGGTGCATCTCCCAGGTACATTACTGTGACATCACTATGGTGCATCTCTCAGGTACATTACTGTGACATCAATATAGTGCATCTTCCAATTACATTACTGAGACAACACTATGGTGCATCTCCCAGGTACACTACTGTGACATCACTATGGTGCATCTCCCAGGTACATTACTGTGACATCACTATGGTGCATCTCCTAGGTACATTACTGTGACATCACTATGGAGCTGCTCCCAGGTACATTACTGTGACATCACTATGGTGCATCTCCCAGGTACATTACTGTGACATCACTATGGTGCATCTCCATGGTTCATTACTGTGACATCTCTATGGTGCATATCCCAGGTACATTACTGTGACATCACTATGGTGCATCTCCATGGTTCATTACTGTGACATCTCTATGGTGCATATCCCAGGTACATTACTGTGACATCACTATGGTGCATCTCCCAGGTACATTACTGTGACATCACTATGGTGCATCTCTCAGGTACATTACTGTGACATCAATATAGTGCATCTTCCAGGTAAATTACTGTGACATCACTATGGTGCATCTCCCAGGTACACTACTGTGACATCACTATGGTGCATCTCCCAGGTACATTACTGTGACATCACTATGGTGCATCTCCATGGTTCATTACTGTGACATCTCTATGGTGCATATCCCAGGTGCATTACTGTGACATCACTATGGTGCATCTCCCAGGTACATTACTGTGACATCACTATGGTGCATCTCTCAGGTACATTACTGTGACATCAATATAGTGCATCTTCCAGGTACATTACTGTGACATCACTATGGTGCATCTCCCAGGTACACTACTGTGACATCACTATGGTGCATCTCCCAGGTACATTACTGTGACATCACTATGGTCCATCTCCCAGGTACATTACTGTGACATCACTATGGTGCATCTCCCAGGTACACTACTGTGACATCACTATGGTGCATCTCCAAGGAACATTACTGTGACATCACTATGGTGCATCTCCCAGGTACATTACTGTGACATCACTATGGTGCATCTCCATGGTACATTACTGTGACATCACTATGGTGCATCTTCCAGGTACATTACTGTGACATCACTATGGTACATCTCCCAGGTACACTACTGTGACATCACTATGGTGACTCTCCCAGGTACATTACTGTGACATCACTATGGTGCATCTCCCAGGTACATTACTGTGACATCACTATAGTGCATCTCCATGGTACATTACTGTGACATCACTATGGTGCAGCTCGCAGGTACATTACTGTGACATCACTATGGTGCATCTCCCAGGTACATTACTGTGACATCACTATGGTGCATGTCCCAGGTACATTACTTTGACATCACTATGGTGCATCTCCCAGGTACACTACTGTGACATCACTATGGTGCATCTCCATGGTACATTACTGTGACATCACTATGGTGCATCTCCCAGGTACATTACTGTGACATCACTATGGTGCATCTCCTAGGTACATTACTGTGACATTACTATGGAGCTGCTCCCAGGTACATTACTGTGACATCACTATGGTGCATCTCCCAGGTACATTACTGTGACATTACTATGGAGCTGCTCCCAGGTACATTACTGTGACATCACTATGGTGCATCTCCCAGGTACATTACTGTGACAACACCATGGTGCATCTCCATGGTACATTACTGTGACATCACTATGGTGCATCTCCTAGGTAAATTACTGTGACATCACTATGGTGCATCTCGTAGGTAAATTACTGTGAAATCACTATGGTCTCCCAGGTACATTACTGTGACATCACTATGGTGCATCTCTCAGGTACATTACTGTGACAACACCATGGTGCATCTCCATGGTACATTACTGTGACATCACTATGGTGCATCTCCTAGGTAAATTACTGTGACATCACTATGGTGCATCTCGTAGGTAAATTACTGTGAAATCACTATGGTCTCCCAGGTACATTACTGTGACATCACTATGGTGCATCTCTCAGGTACATTACTGTGACATCACTATGGTGCATATCCTAGGTAAATTACTGTGACATCACTATGGTGCATCTCCCAGGTACATTACTGTGACATCACTATGGAGTATCTCTTAGGTACATTACTGTGACATCACTATGGTGCATCTTCCAGGTACATTACTGTGACATCACTATGGTGAATTTCGCAGGTACATTACTGTGACATCACTATGGTGCATCTCCCAGGTACATTACTGTGACATAACTATGGTGCATCTCCCAGGTACATTACTGTGACATCACTATGGTGCATCTCCATGGTACATTACTGTGATATCACTATGGTGTATCTCCCAAATACATTACTGTGACATCACTATAGTTCATCTTCCAGGTACATTACTGTGACATCACTATGGTGCATCTCGCAGGTACATTACTGTGACATCACTATGGTGCATCTCCCAGGTACATTACTGTGACATCACTATAGTGCATCTTCCAGGTACATTACTGTGACATCACTATGGTGCATCTCCCAGGTACATTACTGTGATATCACTATGGTGCATCTCCCAGGTACATTACTGTGACATCACTATAGTGCATCTTCCAGGTACATTACTGTGACATCACTATGGTGCATCTCGCAGGTACATTACTGTGACATCACTATGGTGCATCTCCCAGGTACATTACTGTGACATCACTATGGTGCATCTCCCAGGTACATTACTGTGACATCACTATGGTGCATCTCCCAGGTACATTACTGTGACATCACTATGGTGCATCTCCCAGGTACACCACTGTGACATCACTACGGTGCATCTCCATGGTACATTACTGTGACATCACTATGGTGCATCTCCCAGGTACATTACTGTGACATCACTATGGTGCATCTCCCAGGTACATTACTGTGACATCACTATGGTGCATCTCCCAGGTACATTACTGTGACATCACTATGGTGCATCTCCCAGGTACACCACTGTGACATCACTACGGTGCATCTACATGGTACATTACTGTGACATCACTATGGTGCATCTCGCAGGTACATTACTGTGACATCACTATGGTGCATCTCCCAGGTACATTACTGTGACATCACTATGGTGCATCTTCTAGGTATATTACTGTGACATCACTATGGTGCATCTCCCAGGTACATTACTGTGACATCACTATGGTTCATCTCTTAGGTACATTACTGTGACATCACTATAGTGCATCTTCCAGGTACATTACTGTGACATCACTATGGTGCATCTCGCAGGTACATTACTGTGACATCACTATGGTGCATCTCCCAGGTACATTTCTGTGACATCACTATAGTGCATCTTCCAGGTACATTACTGTGACATCACTATGGTGCATCTCCATGGTACATTACTGTGATATCACTATGGTGCATCTCCCAGGTACATTACTGTGACATCACTATAGTGCATCTTCCAGGTACATTACTGTGACATCACTATGGTGCATCTCGCAGGTACATTACTGTGACATCACTATGGTGCATCTCCCAGGTACATTACTGTGACATCACTATGGTGCATCTCCCAGGTACATTACTGTGACATCACTATGGTGCATCTCCCAGGTACATTACTGTGACATCACTATGGTGCATCTCCCAGGTACACCACTGTGACATCACTACGGTGCATCTCCATGGTACATTACTGTGACATCACTATGGTGCATCTCCATGGTACATTACTGTGACATCACTATGGTGCATCTCCCAGGTACATTACTGTGACATCACTATGGTGCATCTCCCAGGTACATTACTGTGACATCACTATGGTGCATCTCCCAGGTACATTACTGTGACATCACTATGGTGCATCTCCCAGGTACACCACTGTGACATCACTATGGTGCATCTCCATGGTATATTACTGTGACATCACTATGGTGCATCTCCCAGGTACATTACTGTGACATCACTATGGTGCATCTTCTAGGTATATTACTGTGACATCACTATGGTGCATCTCCCAGGTACATTACTGTGACATCACTATGGTTCATCTCCCAGGTACATTACTGTGACATCACTATGGTGCATCTCCCAGGTACACTACTGTGACATCACTATGGTGCATCTCCCAGGTACATTACTGTGACATCACTATGGTGCATCTCCATAGTACATTACTGTGACATCACTATGGTGCATCTCCCAGGTACATTACTGTGACATCACTATGGTGCATCTCCATAGTACATTACTGTGACATCACTATGGTGCATCTCCCAGGTACATTACTGCGACATCACTATGGTACATCTCCCAGGTACACTACTGTGACATCACTATGGTGCATCCCCCAGGTACATTACTGTGACATCACTATGGTGCATCTCCCAGGTACATTACTGTGACATCACTATAGTGCATCTCCATGGTACATTACTGTGACATCACTATGGTGTAGCTCGCAGGTACATTACTGTGACATCACTATGGTGCATCTCCCAGGTACATTACTGTGCCATCACTATGGTGCATCTCCCAGGTACATTACTGTGACATCACTATGGTGCATCTCCCAGGTACATTACTGTGACATCACTATGGTGCATCTCCCAGGTACATTACTGTGACATCACTATGGTGCATCTCCATGGTACATTACTGTGACATCACTATGGTACATCTCCCAGGTACACTACTGTGACATCACTATGGTACATCTCCCAGGTACACTACTGTGACATCACTATGGTGCATCTCCCAGGTACATTACTGTGATATCACTATAGTGCATCTCAATGGTACATTACTGTGACATCACTATGGTGCATCTCCTAGGTACATTACTGTGACATCACTATGCTGCATCTCCAAGGTACATTACTGTGACATCACTTTGGTGCATCTCCCAGGTACATAACTGTGACATCACTATGGTGCATATCCTAGGTAAATTACTGTGACATCACAATGGTCTCCCAGGTACATTACTGTGACATAACTATGGTGCATCTCCATGGTTCATTACTGTGACATCTCTATGGTGCATATCCCAGGTGCATTACTGTGACATCACTATGGTGCATCTCCCAGGTACATTACTGTGACATCACTATGGTGCATCTCTCAGGTACATTACTGTGACATCAATATAGTGCATCTTCCAGGTACATTACTGTGACATCACTATGGTGCATCTCCCAGGTACACTACTGTGACATCACTATGGTGCATCTCCCAGGTACATTACTGTGACATCACTATGGTCCATCTCCCAGGTACATTACTGTGACATCACTATGGTGCATCTCCCAGGTACACTACTGTGACATCACTATGGTGCATCTCCAAGGAACATTACTGTGACATCACTATGGTGCATCTCCCAGGTACATTACTGTGACATCACTATGGTGCATCTCCCAGGTACATTACTGTGACATCACTATAGTGCATCTCCATGGTACATTACTGTGACATCACTATGGTGCAGCTCGCAGGTACATTACTGTGACATCACTATGGTGCATCTCCCAGGTACATTACTGTGACATCACTATGGTGCATGTCCCAGGTACATTACTTTGACATCACTATGGTGCATCTCCCAGGTACACTACTGTGACATCACTATGGTGCATCTCCATGGTACATTACTGTGACATCACTATGGTGCATCTCCCAGGTACATTACTGTGACATCACTATGGTGCATCTCCTAGGTACATTACTGTGACATTACTATGGAGCTGCTCCCAGGTACATTACTGTGACATCACTATGGTGCATCTCCCAGGTACATTACTGTGACATTACTATGGAGCTGCTCCCAGGTACATTACTGTGACATCACTATGGTGCATCTCCCAGGTACATTACTGTGACAACACCATGGTGCATCTCCATGGTACATTACTGTGACATCACTATGGTGCATCTCCTAGGTAAATTACTGTGACATCACTATGGTGCATCTCGTAGGTAAATTACTGTGAAATCACTATGGTCTCCCAGGTACATTACTGTGACATCACTATGGTGCATCTCTCAGGTACATTACTGTGACAACACCATGGTGCATCTCCATGGTACATTACTGTGACATCACTATGGTGCATCTCCTAGGTAAATTACTGTGACATCACTATGGTGCATCTCGTAGGTAAATTACTGTGAAATCACTATGGTCTCCCAGGTACATTACTGTGACATCACTATGGTGCATCTCTCAGGTACATTACTGTGACATCACTATGGTGCATATCCTAGGTAAATTACTGTGACATCACTATGGTGCATCTCCCAGGTACATTACTGTGACATCACTATGGAGTATCTCTTAGGTACATTACTGTGACATCACTATGGTGCATCTTCCAGGTACATTACTGTGACATCACTATGGTGAATTTCGCAGGTACATTACTGTGACATCACTATGGTGCATCTCCCAGGTACATTACTGTGACATAACTATGGTGCATCTCCCAGGTACATTACTGTGACATCACTATGGTGCATCTCCATGGTACATTACTGTGATATCACTATGGTGTATCTCCCAAATACATTACTGTGACATCACTATAGTTCATCTTCCAGGTACATTACTGTGACATCACTATGGTGCATCTCGCAGGTACATTACTGTGACATCACTATGGTGCATCTCCCAGGTACATTACTGTGACATCACTATAGTGCATCTTCCAGGTACATTACTGTGACATCACTATGGTGCATCTCCATGGTACATTACTGTGATATCACTATGGTGCATCTCCCAGGTACATTACTGTGACATCACTATAGTGCATCTTCCAGGTACATTACTGTGACATCACTATGGTGCATCTCGCAGGTACATTACTGTGACATCACTATGGTGCATCTCCCAGGTACATTACTGTGACATCACTATGGTGCATCTCCCAGGTACATTACTGTGACATCACTATGGTGCATCTCCCAGGTACATTACTGTGACATCACTATGGTGCATCTCCCAGGTACACCACTGTGACATCACTACGGTGCATCTCCATGGTACATTACTGTGACATCACTATGGTGCATCTCCCAGGTACATTACTGTGACATTACTATGGTGCATCTCCCAGGTACATTACTGTGACATCACTATGGTGCATCTCCCAGGTACATTACTGTGACATCACTATGGTGCATCTCCCAGGTACACCACTGTGACATCACTACGGTGCATCTACATGGTACATTACTGTGACATCACTATGGTGCATCTCCATGGTACATTACTGTGACATCACTATGGTGCATCTCCCAGGTACATTACTGTGACATCACTATGGTGCATCTTCTAGGTATATTACTGTGACATCACTATGGTGCATCTCCCAGGTACATTACTGTGACATCACTATGGTTCATCTCTTAGGTACATTACTGTGACATCACTATAGTGCATCTTCCAGGTACATTACTGTGACATCACTATGGTGCATCTCGCAGGTACATTACTGTGACATCACTATGGTGCATCTCCCAGGTACATTTCTGTGACATCACTATAGTGCATCTTCCAGGTACATTACTGTGACATCACTATGATGCATCTCCATGGTACATTACTGTGATATCACTATGGTACATCTCCCAGGTACACTACTGTGACATCACTATGGTACATCTCCCAGGTACACTACTGTGACATCACTATGGTGCATCTCCCAGGTACATTACTGTGACATCACTATGGTGCATCTCCATGGTACATTACTGTGACATCACTATGGTGCATCTCCTAGGTACATTACTGTGACATCACTTTGGTGCATCTCCCAGGTACATAACTGTGACATCACTATGGTGCATCTCCCAGGTACATTACTGTGACATAACTATGGTGCATCTCTCAGGTACATTACTGTGACATCACTATAGTGCATCTCCCAGGTACATTACTGTTACAAAACTATGGTGCATCTCGCAGGTACATTACTGTGACATCACTATGGTGCATCTCCCAGGTACACTACTGTGACATCACCATGGTGCATCTCCCAGGTACATTACTGTGACATCACTATAGTGCATCTTCCAGGTACATTACTGTGACATCACTATGGTGCATCTCGCAGGTACATTACTGTGACATCACTATGGAGCATCTCTCAGGTACATTACTGTGACATCACTATAGTGCATCTCCCAGGTACATTACTGTGACATCACTATGGTGCATCTCCCAGGTACATTACTGTGACATCACTATGGTGCATCTCCCAGGTACATAACTGTGACATCACTATGGTGCATCTCCCAGGTACAATACTGTGACATCACTATGGTGTATCTCTCAGGTACATTACTGTGACATCACTATGGTGCATCTCCCAGGTACATTACTGTGACATCACTATGGTGCATCTCCCAGGTACATTACTGTGACATCACTATGGTGCATCTCCATGGTACATTACTGTGCCATCCCTATGGTGCATCTCCCAGGTACATTACTGTGACATCACTATGGTGCATCTCCCAGGTACACCACTGTGACATTAATACGGTGCATCTCCATGGTACATTACTGTGACATCACTATGGTGTAGCTCGCAGGTACATTACTGTGACATCACTATGGTGCATCTCCCAGGTACATTACTGTGCCATCACTATGGTGCATCTCCCAGGTACATTACTGTGACATCACTATGGTGCATCTCCCAGGTACATTACTGTGACATCACTATGGTGCATCTCCCAGGTACATTACTGTGACATCACTATGGTGCATCTCCATGGTACATTACTGTGACATCACTATGGTACATCTCCCAGGTACACTACTGTGACATCACTATGGTACATCTCCCAGGTACACTACTGTGACATCACTATGGTGCATCTCCCAGGTACATTACTGTGATATCACTATGGTGCATCTCCATGGTACATTACTGTGACATCACTATGGTGCATCTCCTAGGTACATTACTGTGACATCACTTTGGTGCATCTCCCAGGTACATAACTGTGACATCACTATGGTGCATATCCTAGGTAAATTACTGTGACATCACAATGGTCTCCCAGGTACATTACTGTGACATAACTATGGTGCATCTCTCAGGTACATTACTGTGACATCACTATAGTGCATCTCCCAGGTACATTACTGTTACATAACTATGGTGCATCTCGCAGGTACATTACTGTGACATCACTATGGTGCATCTCCCAGGTACACTACTGTGACATCACCATGGTGCATCTCCCAGGTACATTACTGTGACATCACTATAGTGCATCTTCCAGGTACATTACTGTGACATCACTATGGTGCATCTCGCAGGTACATTACTGTGACATCACTATGGAGCATCTCTCAGGTACATTACTGTGACATCACTATAGTGCATCTCCCAGGTACATTACTGTGACATCACTATGGTGCATCTCCCAGGTACATTACTGTGACATCACTATGGTGCATCTCCCAGGTACATAACTGTGACATCACTATGGTGCATCTCCCAGGTACAATACTGTGACATCACTATGGTGTATCTCTCAGGTACATTACTGTGACATCACTATGGTGCATCTCCCAGGTACATTACTGTGACATCACTATAGTGCATCTTCCAGGTACATTACTGTGAAATCACTATGGTGCATCTCGCAGGTACATTATTGTGACATCACTGTGGTGCATCTCCCAGGTACATTACTGTGACATCACTATGGTGAATCTCCCAGGTACATTACTGTGACATCACTATGGTGCATCTCCATGGTACATTACTGTGACATCACTATGGTGCATCTCCCAGGTACATTACTGTGACATCACTATGGTGCATCTCCAGGTACATTACTGTGACATCACTATGGTGCATCTCCCAGGTACATTACTGTGACATCACTATGGTGCATCACGCAGGTACATTACTGTGACATCACTATGGTGCATCACGCACGTACACTACTGTGACATCACTATGGTTTATCTCCCAGGTACACTACTGTGACATCACTATGGTGCATCTCCCAGGTGCATTACTGTGACATCCCTATGGTTCATCTCCCAGGTACATTACTTTGACATCACTATGGTGCATCTCCCAGGTACATTACTGTGACATCACTATGGTGCATCTCCATGGTACATTACTGTGACATCACTATGGTGCATCTCCCAGGTACATTACTATGACATCACTATGGTGCATCTCCCAGGTACATTACTGTGACATCACTATGGTGCATCTTCTAGGTATATTACTGTGACATCACTATGGTGCATCTCCCAGGTACATTACTGTGACATCACTATAGTGCATCTCCCAGGTACATTACTGTGACATCACTATAGTGCATCTCCCAGGTACATTACTTTGACATCACTATAGTGCATCTCCCAGGTACACAACTGTGACATCACTATGGTGCATCTCTCAGGTACATAACTGGGACATCACTATGGTGCATCACCCAGGTATATTACTGTGACATCACTATGGTGCATCTCCCAGGTACATTACTGTGACATCACTATGGTGCGTCTCCAGGGAACATTAGTGTGAAATCACTATGGTGCATCTCCTAGGTACATTACTGTGACATCACTATGGTGCATCTCCCAGGTACATTACTGTGACATCACTATAGTGCATCTCCATGGTACATTACTGTGACATCACTATGGTGCAGCTCGCAGGTACATTACTGTGACATCACTATGGTGCATCTCCCAGGTACATTACTGTGACATCACTATGGTGCATGTCCCAGGTACATTACTTTGACATCACTATGGTGCATCTCCCAGGTACACTACTGTGACATCACTATGGTGCATCTCCATGGTACATTACTGTGACATCACTATGGTGCATCTCCCAGGTACATTACTGTGACATCACTATGGTGCATCTCCTAGGTACATTACTGTGACATTACTATGGAGCTGCTCCCAGGTACATTACTGTGACATCACTATGGTGCATCTTCATGGTACATTACTGTGACACCACTAAGGTGCATCTCCCATGTACATTACTGTGACATCACTATGGTGCATCTCTCAGGTACATAACTGTGACATCACTATGGTGCATCTCCCAGGTACATTACTGTGACATCACTATGGTGCATCTCTCAGGTACATTACTGTGACATCACTATGGTGCATCTCCCAGGTACATTACTGTGACATCACTATGGTGCATCTCTCAGGTACATTACTGTGACATCACTATGGTGCATCTCCCAGGTACATTACTGTGACATCACTATGGTGCATCTTCCAGGTACATTACTGTGACATTACTATAGTGCATCTCCCAGGTACATTACTGTGACATCACTATGGTGCATCTCCCAAGTACACTACTGTGACATCACTATGGTGCATCTCCCAGGTACATTACTGTGACATCACTATGGTGCATCTCCATGGTATATTACTGTGACATCACTATGGTGTATCTCCCAGGTACATTACTGTGACATCACTATGGTGCATATCCCAGGTACAATACTGTGACATCACTATGGTGCATCTCCTAGGTACATTACTGTGACATCACTGTGGTGCATCTCCCAGGTACATTACTGTGACATCACTATGGTGCATCTCCCAGGTACATTACTGTGACATCACTATGGTGCATCTTCTAGGTATATTACTGTGACATTACTATGGTGCATCTTCCAGGTACATTACTGTGACATCACTATGGTGCATCTTCCAGGTACATTACTGTGACATCACTATAGTGCATCTCCCAGGTACATTAGTGTGACATCACTATAGTGCATCTCCCAGGTACATTAGTGTGACATCACTATAGTGCATCTCTCAGGTACATAACTGTGACATCACTATGGTGCATCTCTCAGGTACATAACTGGGACATCACTATGGTGCATCACCCAGGTACATTACTGTGACATCACTATAGTGCATCTCTCAGGTACATAACTGTGACATCACTATGGTGCATCTCTCAGGTACATAACTGGGACATCACTATGGTGCATCACCCAGGAATATTACTGTGACATCACTATGGTGCATCTCCCAGGTATATTACTGTGACATCACTATGGTGCGTCTCCAGGGAACATTAGTGTGACATCACTATGGTGCATCTCCTAGGTACATTACTGTGACATCACTATGGTGCATCTCCCAGGTACATTACTGTGACATCACTATGGTGCATCTCCCAGGTACACTACTGTGAAATCACTATGGTGCATCTCCCAGGTACATTACTGTGACATCACTATGGTGCATCTCCCAGGTACATTACTGTGAAATCACTATGGTGCATCTCCATGGTACATTACTGTGACATCACTATGGTGCATCTTCCAGGTACATTACTGTGACATCACTATGGTGAATCTTGCAGGTACATTACTGTGACATCACTATGGTGCATCTCCCAGGTACATTACTGTGACATAACTATGGTGCATCTCCCAGGTACATTACTGTGACATCACTATAGTGCATCTTCCAGGTACACTACTGTGACATTACTATGGTGCATCTCCATGGTACATTACTGTGACATCACTATGGTGCATCTCCCAGGTACATTACTGTGACATCACTATAGTGCATCTCGAAGGTACATTACTGTGACATCACTATAGTGCATCTCCCAGGTACATTACTGTGACATCACTATGGTGCATCTCCCAGGTACATTACTGTGACATCACTATGGTGCATCTCCCAGGTACATTACTGTGACATCACTATGGTGCATCTCCCAGGTACAATACTGTGACATCACTATGGTGTATCTCTCAGGTACATTACTGTGACATCACTATGGTGCATCTCCCAGGTACATTACTGTGACATCACTATAGTGCATCTTCCAGGTACATTACTGTGAAATCACTATGGTGCATCTCGCAGGTACATTATTGTGACATCACTGTGGTGCATCTCCCAGGTACATTACTGTGACATCACTATGGTGAATCTCCCAGGTACATTACTGTGACATCACTATGGTGCATCTCCATGGTACATTACTGTGACATCACTATGGTGCATCTCCCAGGAACATTACTGTGACATCAATATGGTGCATCTCCCAGGTACATTACTGTGACATCACTATGGTGCATCTCCCAGGTACATTACTGTGACACCACTATGGTGCATCTCCAGGGTACATTACTGTGACATCACTATGGTGCATCTCCCAGGTACATTACTGTGACACCACTATGGTGCATCTCCAGGGTACATTACTGTAACATCACTATGGTGCATCTCCCAGGTACATTACTGTGACATCACTATGGTGCATCTCCAGGTACATTACTGTGACATCACTATGGTGCATCTCCCAGGTACATTACTGTGACATCACTATGGTGCATCACGCAGGTACATTACTGTGACATCACTATGGTGCATCACGCAGGTACACTACTGTGACATCACTATGGTTTATCTCCCAGGTACACTACTGTGACATCACTATGGTGCATCTCCCAGGTGCATTACTGTGACATCCCTATGGTTCATCTCCCAGGTACATTACTTTGACATCACTATGGTGCATCTCCCAGGTACATTACTGTGACATCACTATGGTGCATCTCCATGGTACATTACTGTGACATCACTATGGTGCATCTCCCAGGTACATTACTGTGACATCACTATGGTGCATCTTCTAGGTATATTACTGTGACATCACTATGGTGCATCTCCCAGGTACATTACTGTGACATCACTATAGTGCATCTCCCAGGTACATTACTGTGACATCACTATAGTGCATCTCCCAGGTACATTACTGTGACATCACTATAGTGCATCTCCCAGGTACACAACTGTGACATCACTATGGTGCATCTCTCAGGTACATAACTGGGACATCACTATGGTGCATCACCCAGGTATATTACTGTGACATCACTATGGTGCATCTCCCAGGTACATTACTGTGACATCACTATGGTGCATCTCCAGGGAACATTAGTGTGAAATCACTATGGTGCATCTCCTAGGTACATTACTGTGACATCACTATGGTGCATCTCCCAGGTACATTACTGTGACATCACTATGGTGCATCTCCAGGGTACATTACTGTGACATCACTATGGTGCATCTCCCAGGTACATTACTGTGACATCACTATGGTGCATCTCCCAGGTACATTACTGTGACATCACTATGGTGCATCTCCCAGGTACATTACTGTGACATCACTATGGTGCATCTCCCAGGTACATTACTGTGACATCACTATGGTGCATCTTCTAGGTATATTACTGTGACATTACTATGGTGCATCTTCCAGGTACATTACTGTGACATCACTATGGTGCATCTTCCAGGTACATTACTGTGACATCACTATAGTGCATCTCCCAGGTACATTAGTGTGACATCACTATAGTGCATCTCCCAGGTACATTACTGTGACATCACTATAGTGCATCTCTCAGGTACATAACTGTGATATCACTATGGTGCATCTCTCAGGTACATAACTGGGACATCACTATGGTGCATCACCCAGGTACATTACTGTGACATCACTATAGTGCATCTCTCAGGTACATAACTGTGACATCACTATGGTGCATCTCTCAGGTACATAACTGGGACATCACTATGGTGCATCACCCAGGAATATTACTGTGACATCACTATGGTGCATCTCCCAGGTACATTACTGTGACATCACTATGGTGCGTCTCCAGGGAACATTAGTGTGACATCACTATGGTGCATCTCCTAGGTACATTACTGTGACATCACTATGGTGCATCTCCCAGGTACATTACTGTGACATCACTATGGTGCATCTCCCAGGTACACTACTGTGAAATCACTATGGTGCATCTCCCAGGTACATTATTGTGACATCACTATGGTGCATCTCCCAGGTACATTACTGTGACATCACTATGGTGCATCTCCATGGTACATTACTGTGACATCACTATGGTGCATCTTCCAGGTACATTACTGTGACATCACTATGGTGAATCTCGCAGGTACATTACTGTGACATCACTATGGTGCATCTCGAAGGTACATTACTGTGACATCACTATGGTGCATCTCGCAGGTACATTACTGTGACATCACTATGGTGCATCTCCCAGGTACATTACTGTGACATCACTATGGTGCATCTCCCAGGTACATTACTATGACATCACTATGGTGCATCTCCCAGGTACACTACTGTGACATCACTATGGTGCATCTCCATGGTACATTACTGTGACATCACTATGGTGCATCTCCATGGTACATTACTGTGACATCACTATGGTGCATCTCCCAGGTACATTACTGTGACATCACTATGGTGCATCTCCCAGGTACATTACTGTGACATCACTATGGTGCATCTCCCAGGTGCATTACTGTGACATCACTATGGTGCATCTTCTATGTACATTACTGTGACATCACTATGGTGCATCTCCCAGGTACATTACTGTGACATCACTATGGTGCATCTTGCAGGTACATTACTGTGACATCACTATGGTGCATCTCCCAGGTACATTACAGTGACATCACTATGGTGCATCTCTCAGGTATATTACTGTGACATCACTATGGTGCATCTCCCAGGTACATTACTGTGACATCACTATGGTGCATCTCCTTGGTACATTACTGTGACTTCACTATGGTGCATCTCCCAGGTACATTACTGTGACATAACTATGGTGCATCTCCTAGGTACATTACTGTGACATCACTATGGAGCTGCTCCCAGGTACATTACTGTGACATCACTATGGTGCATCTCCCAGGTACAATACTGTGACATCACTATGGTGCATCTCCATGGTACATTACTGTGACATCTCTATGGTGCATATCCCAGGTACATTACTGTGACATTACTATGGTGCATCTCCCAGGTATATTAATGTGACATCACTATGGTGCATCTCCCAGGTACATTACTGTGACATCAATATAGTGCATCTTCCAGGTACATTACAGTGACATCACTATGGTGCATCTCCCAGGTACATTACTGTGACATCACTATGGTGCATCTCCCAAGAACACTACTGTGAAATCACTATGGTGCATCTCCCAGGTACATTACTGTGACATCACTATGGTGCATCTCCCAGGTACATTACTGTGACATCACTATGGTGCATCTCCCAGGTACACTACTGTGAAATCACTATGGTGCATCTCCCAGGTACACTACTGTGAAATCACTATGGTGCATCTCCCAGGTACATTACTGTGACATCACTATGGTGCATCTCCCAGGTACATTACTGTGACATCACTATGGTGCATCTCCATGGTACATTACTGTGACATCACTATGGTGCATCTTCCAGGTACATTACTGTGACATCAATATGGTGAATCTCGCAGGTACATTACTGTGACATCACTATGGTGCATCTGCCAGGTACATTACTGTGACATAACTATGGTGCATCTCCCAGGTACATTACTGTGACATCACTATAGTGCATCTTCCAGGTACACTACTGTGACATCACTATGGTGCATCTCCAGGGTACATTACTGTGACATCACTATGGTGCATCTCCCAGGTACATTACTGTGACATCACTATAGTGCATCTCGAAGGTACATTACTGTGACATCACTATGGTGCATCTCGCAGGTACATTACTGTGACATCACTATGGTGCATCTCCCAGGTACATTACTGTGACATTACTATGGTGCATCTCCCAGGTACATTACTGTGACATCACTATGGTGCATCTCCCAAGTACATTACTATGACATCACTATGGTGCATCTCCCAGGTACACTACTGTGACATCACTATGGTGCATCTCCATGGTACATTACTGTGACATCACTATGGTGCATCTCCATGGTACATTACTGTGACATCACTATGGTGCATCTCCATGGTACATTACTGTGACATCACTATGGTGCATCTCCCAGGTACATTACTGTGACATCACTATGGTGCATCTCCCAGGTACATTACTGTGACATCACTATGGTGCATCTCCCAGGTGCATTACTGTGACATCACTATGGTGCATCTTCTATGTACATTACTGTGACATCACTATGGTGCATCTCCCAGGTACATTACTGTGACATCACTATGGTGCATCTTGCAGGTACATTACTGTGACATCACTATGGTGCATCTCCCAGGTACATTACAGTGACATCACTATGGTGCATCTCTCAGGTACATTACTGTGACATCACTATGGTGCATCTCCCAGGTACATTACTGTGACATCACTATGGTGCATCTCCCAGGTACATTACTGTGACATCACTATGGTGCATCTCCCAGGTACACTACTGTGACATCACTATGGTGCATCTCCATGGTACATTACTGTGACATCACTATGGTGCATCTCCATGGTACATTACTGTGACATCACTATGGTGCATCTCCATGGTACATTACTGTGACATCACTATGGTGCATCTCCATGGTACATTACTGTGACATCACTATGGTGCATCTCCCAGGTGCATTACTGTGACATCACTATGGTGCATCTTCTAGGTACATTACTGTGACATCACTATGGTGCATCTCCCAGGTACATTACTGTGACATCACTATGGTACATCTCCCAGGTACATTACTGTGACATCACTATGGTGCATCTCCCAGGTACATTACTGTGATATCACTATGGTGCATCTCCATGGTACATTACTGTGACATCACTATGGTGCATCTCCTAGGTACATTACGGTGACATCACTATGGTGCATCTCCAAGGTACATTACTGTGACATCACTTTGGTGCATCTCCCAGGTACATTACTGTGACATCACTATGGTGCATATCCTAGGTAAATTACTGTGACATCACTATGGTGCATCTCCCAGGTACATTACTGTTACATAACTATGGTGCATCTCGCAGGTACATTACTGTGACATCACTATGGTGCATCTCCCAGGTACATTACTGTGACATCACTATGGTGCATCTCCATGGTACATTACTGTGACATCACTATGGTGCATCTCCCAGGTACATTACTGTGACATCACTATGGTACATCTCCATGGTACATTACTGTGACATCACTATGGTGCATCTCCATGGTACATTACTGTGACATCACTATGGTGCATCTTCCAGGTACATTACTGTGACATCAATATGGTGAATCTCGCAGGTACATTACTGTGACATCACTATGGTGCATCTCCCAGGTACATTACTGTGACATAACTATGGTGCATCTCCCAGGTACATTACTGTGACATCACTATAGTGCATCTTCCAGGTACACTACTGTGACATCACTATGGTGCATCTCCATGGTACATTACTGTGACATCACTATGGTGCATCTCCCAGGTACATTACTGTGACATCACTATGGTGCATCTCCATGGTACATTACTGTGACATCACTATGGTGCATCTCCCAGGTACATTACTGTGACATCACTATGGTACATCTCCCAGGTACATTACTGTGACATCACTATGGTGCATCTCCCAGGTACATTACTGTGATATCACTATGGTGCATCTCCATGGTACATTACTGTGACATCACTATGGTGCATCTCCTAGGTACATTACGGTGACATCACTATGGTGCATCTCCAAGGTACATTACTGTGACATCACTTTGGTGCATCTCCCAGGTACATTACTGTGACATCACTATGGTACATCTCCATGGTACATTACTGTGACATCACTATGGTGCATCTCCATGGTACATTACTGTGACATCACTATGGTGCATCTTCCAGGTACATTACTGTGACATCAATATGGTGAATCTCGCAGGTACATTACTGTGACATCACTATGGTGCATCTCCCAGGTACATTACTGTGACATAACTATGGTGCATCTCCCAGGTACATTACTGTGACATCACTATAGTGCATCTTCCAGGTACACTACTGTGACATCACTATAGTGCATCTCCATGGTACATTACTGTGACATCACTATGGTGCATCTCCCAGGTACATTACTGTGACATCACTATAGTGCATCTCGAAGGTACATTACTGTGACATCACTATGGTGCATCTCGCAGGTACATTACTGTGACATCACTATGGTGCATCTCCCAGGTACATTACTGTGACATCACTATGGTGCATCTCCCAGGTACATTACTGTGACATCACTATGGTGCATCTCCCAGGTACATTACTATGACATCACTATGGTGCATCTCCCAGGTACACTACTGTGACATCACTATGGTGCATCTCCATGGTACATTACTGTGACATCACTATGGTGCATCTCCATGGTACATTACTGTGACATCACTATGGTGCATCTCCATGGTACATTACTGTGACATCACTATGGTGCATCTCCCAGGTACATTACTGTGACATCACTATGGTGCATCTCCCAGGTGCATTACTGTGACATCACTATGGTGCATCTTCTATGTACATTACTGTGACATCACTATGGTGCATCTCCCAGGTACATTACTGTGACATCACTATGGTGCATCTTGCAGGTACATTACTGTGACATCACTATGGTGCATCTCCCAGGTACATTACAGTGACATCACTATGGTGCATCTCTCAGGTACATTACTGTGACATCACTATGGTGCATCTCCCAGGTACATTACTGTGACATCACTATGGTGTATCTCCCAGGTACATTACTGTGACATCACTATGGTGCATCTCCCAGGTACACTACTGTGACATCACTATGGTGCATCTCCATGGTACATTACTGTGACATCACTATGGTGCATCTCCATGGTACATTACTGTGACATCACTATGGTGCATCTCCATGGTACATTACTGTGACATCACTATGGTGCATCTCCCAGGTGCATTACTGTGACATCACTATGGTGCATCTTCTATGTACATTACTGTGACATCACTATGGTGCATCTCCCAGGTACATTACTGTGACATCACTATGGTGCATCTTGCAGGTACATTACTGTGACATCACTATGGTGCATCTCCCAGGTACATTACAGTGACATCACTATGGTGCATCTCTCAGGTATATTACTGTGACATCACTATGGTGCATCTCCCAGGTACATTACTGTGACATCACTATGGTGCATCTCCTTGGTACATTACTGTGACTTCACTATGGTGCATCTCCCAGGTACATTACTGTGACATAACTATGGTGCATCTCCTAGGTACATTACTGTGACATCACTATGGAGCTGCTCCCAGGTACATTACTGTGACATCACTATGGTGCATCTCCCAGGTACAATACTGTGACATCACTATGGTGCATCTCCATGGTACATTACTGTGACATCTCTATGGTGCATATCCCAGGTACATTACTGTGACATTACTATGGTGCATCTCCCAGGTATATTAATGTGACATCACTATGGTGCATCTCCCAGGTACATTACTGTGACATCAATATAGTGCATCTTCCAGGTACATTACAGTGACATCACTATGGTGCATCTCCCAGGTACATTACTGTGACATCACTATGGTGCATCTCCCAAGAACACTACTGTGAAATCACTATGGTGCATCTCCCAGGTACATTACTGTGACATCACTATGGTGCATCTCCCAGGTACATTACTGTGACATCACTATGGTGCATCTCCCAGGTACACTACTGTGAAATCACTATGGTGCATCTCCCAGGTACACTACTGTGAAATCACTATGGTGCATCTCCCAGGTACATTACTGTGACATCACTATGGTGCATCTCCCAGGTACATTACTGTGACATCACTATGGTGCATCTCCATGGTACATTACTGTGACATCACTATGGTGCATCTTCCAGGTACATTACTGTGACATCAATATGGTGAATCTCGCAGGTACATTACTGTGACATCACTATGGTGCATCTGCCAGGTACATTACTGTGACATAACTATGGTGCATCTCCCAGGTACATTACTGTGACATCACTATAGTGCATCTTCCAGGTACACTACTGTGACATCACTATGGTGCATCTCCAGGGTACATTACTGTGACATCACTATGGTGCATCTCCCAGGTACATTACTGTGACATCACTATAGTGCATCTCGAAGGTACATTACTGTGACATCACTATGGTGCATCTCGCAGGTACATTACTGTGACATCACTATGGTGCATCTCCCAGGTACATTACTGTGACATTACTATGGTGCATCTCCCAGGTACATTACTGTGACATCACTATGGTGCATCTCCCAAGTACATTACTATGACATCACTATGGTGCATCTCCCAGGTACACTACTGTGACATCACTATGGTGCATCTCCATGGTACATTACTGTGACATCACTATGGTGCATCTCCATGGTACATTACTGTGACATCACTATGGTGCATCTCCATGGTACATTACTGTGACATCACTATGGTGCATCTCCCAGGTACATTACTGTGACATCACTATGGTGCATCTCCCAGGTACATTACTGTGACATCACTATGGTGCATCTCCCAGGTGCATTACTGTGACATCACTATGGTGCATCTTCTATGTACATTACTGTGACATCACTATGGTGCATCTCCCAGGTACATTACTGTGACATCACTATGGTGCATCTTGCAGGTACATTACTGTGACATCACTATGGTGCATCTCCCAGGTACATTACAGTGACATCACTATGGTGCATCTCTCAGGTACATTACTGTGACATCACTATGGTGCATCTCCCAGGTACATTACTGTGACATCACTATGGTGCATCTCCCAGGTACATTACTGTGACATCACTATGGTGCATCTCCCAGGTACACTACTGTGACATCACTATGGTGCATCTCCATGGTACATTACTGTGACATCACTATGGTGCATCTCCATGGTACATTACTGTGACATCACTATGGTGCATCTCCATGGTACATTACTGTGACATCACTATGGTGCATCTCCATGGTACATTACTGTGACATCACTATGGTGCATCTCCCAGGTGCATTACTGTGACATCACTATGGTGCATCTTCTAGGTACATTACTGTGACATCACTATGGTGCATCTCCCAGGTACATTACTGTGACATCACTATGGTACATCTCCCAGGTACATTACTGTGACATCACTATGGTGCATCTCCCAGGTACATTACTGTGATATCACTATGGTGCATCTCCATGGTACATTACTGTGACATCACTATGGTGCATCTCCTAGGTACATTACGGTGACATCACTATGGTGCATCTCCAAGGTACATTACTGTGACATCACTTTGGTGCATCTCCCAGGTACATTACTGTGACATCACTATGGTGCATATCCTAGGTAAATTACTGTGACATCACTATGGTGCATCTCCCAGGTACATTACTGTTACATAACTATGGTGCATCTCGCAGGTACATTACTGTGACATCACTATGGTGCATCTCCCAGGTACATTACTGTGACATCACTATGGTGCATCTCCATGGTACATTACTGTGACATCACTATGGTGCATCTCCCAGGTACATTACTGTGACATCACTATGGTACATCTCCATGGTACATTACTGTGACATCACTATGGTGCATCTCCATGGTACATTACTGTGACATCACTATGGTGCATCTTCCAGGTACATTACTGTGACATCAATATGGTGAATCTCGCAGGTACATTACTGTGACATCACTATGGTGCATCTCCCAGGTACATTACTGTGACATAACTATGGTGCATCTCCCAGGTACATTACTGTGACATCACTATAGTGCATCTTCCAGGTACACTACTGTGACATCACTATGGTGCATCTCCATGGTACATTACTGTGACATCACTATGGTGCATCTCCCAGGTACATTACTGTGACATCACTATGGTGCATCTCCATGGTACATTACTGTGACATCACTATGGTGCATCTCCCAGGTACATTACTGTGACATCACTATGGTACATCTCCCAGGTACATTACTGTGACATCACTATGGTGCATCTCCCAGGTACATTACTGTGATATCACTATGGTGCATCTCCATGGTACATTACTGTGACATCACTATGGTGCATCTCCTAGGTACATTACGGTGACATCACTATGGTGCATCTCCAAGGTACATTACTGTGACATCACTTTGGTGCATCTCCCAGGTACATTACTGTGACATCACTATGGTACATCTCCATGGTACATTACTGTGACATCACTATGGTGCATCTCCATGGTACATTACTGTGACATCACTATGGTGCATCTTCCAGGTACATTACTGTGACATCAATATGGTGAATCTCGCAGGTACATTACTGTGACATCACTATGGTGCATCTCCCAGGTACATTACTGTGACATAACTATGGTGCATCTCCCAGGTACATTACTGTGACATCACTATAGTGCATCTTCCAGGTACACTACTGTGACATCACTATAGTGCATCTCCATGGTACATTACTGTGACATCACTATGGTGCATCTCCCAGGTACATTACTGTGACATCACTATAGTGCATCTCGAAGGTACATTACTGTGACATCACTATGGTGCATCTCGCAGGTACATTACTGTGACATCACTATGGTGCATCTCCCAGGTACATTACTGTGACATCACTATGGTGCATCTCCCAGGTACATTACTGTGACATCACTATGGTGCATCTCCCAGGTACATTACTATGACATCACTATGGTGCATCTCCCAGGTACACTACTGTGACATCACTATGGTGCATCTCCATGGTACATTACTGTGACATCACTATGGTGCATCTCCATGGTACATTACTGTGACATCACTATGGTGCATCTCCATGGTACATTACTGTGACATCACTATGGTGCATCTCCCAGGTACATTACTGTGACATCACTATGGTGCATCTCCCAGGTGCATTACTGTGACATCACTATGGTGCATCTTCTATGTACATTACTGTGACATCACTATGGTGCATCTCCCAGGTACATTACTGTGACATCACTATGGTGCATCTTGCAGGTACATTACTGTGACATCACTATGGTGCATCTCCCAGGTACATTACAGTGACATCACTATGGTGCATCTCTCAGGTACATTACTGTGACATCACTATGGTGCATCTCCCAGGTACATTACTGTGACATCACTATGGTGTATCTCCCAGGTACATTACTGTGACATCACTATGGTGCATCTCCCAGGTACACTACTGTGACATCACTATGGTGCATCTCCATGGTACATTACTGTGACATCACTATGGTGCATCTCCATGGTACATTACTGTGACATCACTATGGTGCATCTCCATGGTACATTACTGTGACATCACTATGGTGCATCTCCATGGTACATTACTGTGACATCACTATGGTGCATCTTCTAGGTACATTACTGTGACATCACTATGGTGCATCTCCCAGGTGCATTACTGTGACATCACTATGGTGCATCTTGCAGGTACATTACTGTGACATCACTATGGTGCATCTTGCAGGTACATTACTGTGACATCACTATGGTGCATCTCCCAGGTACATTACAGTGACATCACTATGGTGCATCTCTCAGGTACATTACTGTGACATCACTATGGTGCATCTCCCAGGTACATTACAGTGACATCACTATGGTGCATCTCTCAGGTACATTACTGTGACATCACTATGGTGCATCTCCCAGGTACATTACTGTGACATCACTATGGTGCATCTTGCAGGTACATTACTGTGACATCACTATGGTGCATCTTTCAGGTACATTACTGTGACATCACTATGGTGCATATCCCAGGTACATTACTGTGCCATCACTATGGTGCATCTTTCAGGTACATTACTGTGACATCACTATGGTGCATATCCCAGGTACATTACTGTGCCATCACTATGGTGCATCTCCCAGGTACACTACTGTGACATCACTATGGTGCATCTCCCAGGTACATTACTGTGACATCACTATGGTGCATATCCCAGGTACATTACTGTGACATCACTATGGTGCATCTCCCAGGTACATTACTGTGACATCACTATGGTGCATCTCCCAGGTACACTACTGTGACATCACTATGGTGCATCTCTCAGGTACATTACTGTGACATCACTATGGTGCATCTCCCAGGTACATTACTGTGACATCACTATGGTGCATCTCCATGGTACATTACTGTGACATCACTATGGTGCATCTCCCAGGTACATTACTGTGACATCACTATGGTGCATCTCCCGGGTACATTACTGTGACATCACTATGGTGCATCTCCCAGGTACACTACTGTGACATCACTATGGTGCATCTCTCAGGTACATTACTGTGACATCACTATGGTGCATCTCCCAGGTACATTACTGTGACATCACTATGGTGCATCTCCATGGTACATTACTGTGACATCACTATAGTGCATCTTCCAGGTACACTACTGTGACATCACTATGGTGCATCTCCATGGTACATTACTGTGACATCACTATGGTGCATCTCCCAGGTACATTACTGTGACATCACTATAGTGCATCTTCCAGGTACATTACTGTGACATCACTATGGTGCATCTCGCAGGTACATTACTGTGACATCACTATGGTGCATCTCCCAGGTACATTACTGTGACATCACTATGGTGCATCTCCCAGGTACATTACTGTGACATCACTATGGTGCATCTCCCAGGTACATTACTGTGACATCACTATGGTGCATCTCCCAGGTACACTACTGTGACATCACTATGGTGCATCTCCATGGTACATTACTGTGACATCACTATGGTGCATCTCCATGGTACATTACTGTGACATCACTATGGTGCATCTCCATGGTACATTACTGTGACATCACTATGGTGCATCTTGCAGGTACATTACTGTGACATCACTATGGTGCATCGTTCAGGTACATTACTGTGACATCACTATGGTGCATATCCCAGGTACATTACTGTGACATCACTATGGTGCATCTCCCAGGTGCACTACTGTGACATCACTATGGTGCATCTCCCAGGTACATTACTGTGACATCACTATAGTGCATCTTCCAGGTACATTACAGTGACATCACTATGGTGCATCTCCCAGGTACATTACTGTGACATCACTATGGTGCATCTCCCAGGTACACTACTGTGACATCACTATGGTGCATCTCCCAGGTACATTACTGTGACATCACTATGGTGCATCTTCCAGGTACATTACTGTGACATCACTATGGTGCATCTCGCAGGTACATTACTGTGACATCACTATGGTGCATCTCCCAGGTACATTACTGTGACATCACTATGGTGCATCTCCCAGGTACATTACTGTGACATCACTATGGTGCATCTCCCAGGTGCATTACTGTGACATCACTATGGTGCATCTCCCCGGTACACCACTGTGACATCACTATGGTGCATCTCCCCGGTACACCACTGTGACATCACTACGGTGCATCTCCATGGTACATTACTGTGACATCACTATGGTGCATCTCCATGGTACATTACTGTGACATCACTATGGTGCATCTCCCAGGTACATTACTGTGACATCACTATGGTGCATCTCCCAGGTACATTACTGTGACATCACTATGGTGCATCTCCATGGTACATTACTGTGACATCACTATGGTGCATCTTCCAGGTACATTACTGTGACATCAATATGGTGAATCTCGCAGGTACATTACTGTGACATCACTATGGTGCATCTCCCAGGTACATTACTGTGACATAACTATGGTGCATCTCCCAGGTACATTACTGTGACATCACTATAGTGCATCTTCCAGGTACACTACTGTGACATCACTATGGTGCATCTCCATGGTACATTACTGTGACATCACTATGGTGCATCTCCCAGGTACATTACTGTGACATCACTATAGTGCATCTCGAAGGTACATTACTGTGACATCACTATGGTGCATCTCGCAGGTACATTACTGTGACATCACTATGGTGCATCTCCCAGGTACATTACTGTGACATCACTATGGTGCATCTCCCAGGTACATTACTGTGACATCACTATGGTGCATCTCCCAGGTACATTACTATGACATCACTATGGTGCATCTCCCAGGTACACTACTGTGACATCACTATGGTGCATCTCCATGGTACATTACTGTGACATCACTATGGTGCATCTCCATGGTACATTACTGTGACATCACTATGGTGCATCTCCATGGTACATTACTGTGACATCACTATGGTGCATCTCCCAGGTACATTACTGTGACATCACTATGGTGCATCTCCCAGGTGCATTACTGTGACATCACTATGGTGCATCTTCTATGTACATTACTGTGACATCACTATGGTGCATCTCCCAGGTACATTACTGTGACATCACTATGGTGCATCTTCCAGGTACATTACTGTGACATCACTATGGTGCATCTCGCAGGTACATTACTGTGACATCACTATGGTGCATCTCCCAGGTACATTACTGTGACATCACTATGGTGCATCTCCCAGGTACATTACTGTGACATCACTATGGTGCATCTCCCAGGTGCATTACTGTGACATCACTATGGTGCATCTCCCAGGTACACCACTGTGACATCACTACGGTGCATCTCCATGGTACATTACTGTGACATCACTATGGTGCATCTTCCAGGTACATTACTGTGACATCAATATGGTGAATCTCGCAGGTACATTACTGTGACATCACTATGGTGCATCTCCCAGGTACATTACTGTGACATAACTATGGTGCATCTCCCAGGTACAGACTGGGAGGTAGTAAACATTACCCATTTAACTCCACATTAAGGCACTTTAGTAAAGATACATAATCCTACCCGTAACATTAACCCCATAACCATTTATAACTAAACATAACTAAGAAATGATGACGCGAGGCTTCCTGTTGGGCAGAAAAGGTCACAGCTATTTATTGCTGATAAACACAATTATTATTATTTTAATATTCTCAAAATCAACCGCAATCTCTGTTCGTTTCTTTGTAAACCATCGCTGCCGAAGTGGTTTGTTCATCCGGACTCCCGAACCACCACTTCGACTTCCGAAAAAATCCACATCAATTCTCTTTTCCGCCAGCTGTGACTTGAGATGATCACCGAAAACCATTATTACTTTAATACTCAAAATTAACCACTTTCTCCTCCGTCTCTTTGTAAACCATCGCTGCCCGAAGCGGTTTGCTCAACCGGACTCCCGAATTAGCACTTCGACTTCCGGGCAAATTCCACATCAATTCTTATATTCCTTCAGCTGATGATCTCCGAAAACAATTATTACTTAATACTTTTAAAAAATTAACCACAATTTTCATCCATCTCTTTGTAAACCATCGCTGCCCGAAGCGGTTTGCTCAACCGGACTCCCGAATCAGCACTTCGACTTCCGGGCAAAATCCACATCAATTCACATTTTCCGTCAGCTGTGACTTGAGATGATCACTGAGAACCGAAAACATCAAAAAACAAAAACCAAGTAACAGTAGGGAGGGAGGGAGGGACAGCTTGAAGATGGCGCGGGCAAGAGGAAGTGCAGGCCCAGAGCCTGCCCTATAAAGGCTCAGCTATGGGAGGGGCAGAGCAGCAGCAGGGAGGAGAAAGGAAGCAAATACCACCCCTATTTAAAGTGCAAACATCCCATATAATAAATTGCAACACTAGGACACCCCCAGTCAGTGGGCGCCCTCCTTATGCAGTCGGGGGCACCCTTCAGACTGGGAGGTAGTAAACATTACCCATTTAACTCCACATTAAGGCACTTTAGTAAAGATACATAATCCTACCCGTAACATTAACCCCATAACCATTTATAACTAAACATAACTAAGAAATGATGACGCGAGGCTTCCTGTTGGGCAGAAAAGGTCACAGCTATTTATTGCTGATAAACACAATTATTATTATTTTAATATTCTCAAAATCAACCGCAATCTCTGTTCGTTTCTTTGTAAACCATCGCTGCCGAAGTGGTTTGTTCATCCGGACTCCCGAACCACCACTTCGACTTCCGAAAAAATCCACATCAATTCTCTTTTCCGCCACTAGGAGCTCCGAGTACTCCTACTCGGAGCTCCGACCCCCACCCAACAGGAATAGGGCTCGCTCAAAACCAAAAACAAGCAACCTACAAGAAAGGACATAAGCCTCAGTAACAGTAACAAAGGGCAAACCAGCTCCGAGCCTGCACATAAGCAGACCCAGGTTCTCCTCCTATAAAACCTACAACAGGAGATTTCAGTCTGCCACCCTACGGGACTAATACCATCTCCAGCCGTGAGAAACCCCAGAGGAAGTAGCCCCTGTAACAGGCACCTAAAGGACCCAACAAAGCAAAGAACACCCTGCGACGTTACTCAGCAGTCCAGCCCCTGCACGGCCCTCCCTAAATATCACACAATACGCTGCTTTATCTGTAAGAAATATCTGATATGTCTCTTAAGACCAGAGGGCCTTACAGGAGACGACTACCTAAATCCTTGCCTATGATGTACAGCGCTACAGCGCACATTGTAAATACAGTATAGATATAAATGCTATACAATGAGCCTGCAGGTCTGAATACAGACAGACAACACCCTTCTGTTATATATACAAGCACAGCAATACAGGCTATAGTCATATCCATTATTTACCCGTTATCTGCATGTGGTAATAACTACAATTCTCGTATACAATATAGTGGGGACAGGTAAGACACCATATAAAATGCACAAAGGACCTGGCTATATCCATACGGTCCGTTTATCTGCAGAAATATGTGCGGCTGCAATATAGCTGTCTGGCAAATTCCCCCGCTATTTTGTGGTTATAACTGTAGTATAACATTACACCGTTTCTTCCTCATTATAGGCTGAGGCGGCATGTTATCCCCACAATATCTTACTATCCACCACTCATGTAACATACATTATATATGAGTGTGCAGAAGTATACAGGGGCACTCCCTAATACATAAGACACAACTAAAGGCCATATACATCTATATATCTATATCTACGCACAACATACAGTTTGCGCCAATAACTACAAAAATCAGTTAGACAAAGCCACGTACAAATGCACAAATACAACAAGCATCTAAATGCGGCATATGGTGAACATATAGCAAAAGGTAGTGATAGGTTACTTTCAGAGCACCAAAAACTCCCCATAATCAGCCCCCACAATTTTCTCTGTACAGGTCAATGCTGGACCACAGAATGTAGGGGACCTGCACCTATCATGGTCAAACGATAGCTATAAAGTGTAGGACACCATGATTACGGAGAACTGGATGAGATAATAATAATGAGATAATAATAGACTCGTACAGTATCACAGATGGAGGTCGCACTATTACATGTGCTCTCTCCAGGCAGCCCCTCTACATAGTGTAAAATACATGTGACCTCCCCATAACAAGCAGAGTAATGGAGGATATCTACCCCCTTCCAAAGAAGCTCCAGTCCGAGGCTCGTGATTGTCACCATGTTAGCGCCATTAGGACTAGTAATACCGTAGCCATGTGCACATGTGATTGGAAGGTACAAATAACCTGTGTAACATTACATAGTATACATGAGGTAAGTACCCACATGTAAAACAGCAACATATACAGCGTCTGAGGTCCAGTGTCTGAGGTGAACACCCTCATGTAGATCAGTGCCATGTACAGCGTGAGGAAACTACATCCTCATATATACCAGTGATATGTACAGCGTGAGGAAACTACACCCTCATATATACCAGTGATATGTACAGTGTGTGAGGTAACTACAGCCTCATCTACCCCTCATAAAACAGCAACACATACCACGTGTGAAGTAAACAATGAATGTACAGCGTATGAGGTAAATACACCGTCATATATATCAGCGATTGATAGTGTGTTATGTAACTACTCATATATATCAGTGATATGTACAGCGTATGAGGTAAGTACATCCTCATATCTATCAGTGATATGTACAGTGTATGAGGTAACTAACCCCCATATATATCAGTGATATGTACAATGTGTGAGGTAAGTACACCCTCATATATGTCAGTGATAATATCAGTGATATGTACAGTCTGTGAGGTAACTACCCCTAATATATGTAGCGCGTATGAAGACAGCGTATGAGGTAACTACCTCCACACATATATCAGTGATAATGAGATCTCTACCTTCAATACAAAGCAGTGATATGAACAATAAGGGACATGTCAGAGTGTGAGGTAAGTGTGAGTGTACCAAGCAATAAGCTCACATATCAGCCATGTATGTGGTGTGTGACGTGACCGGGGGTATATACGTGGGTAATTACCCTCCATTATACAAGCTCCCATAGCCATAACAATCTGTCTGCACTCAGTAACACTTTCATGTCCAAATTGAACTAGTAAATAAAGTTAATCAGCCACATATCACAGCCATATCTATAGTGTGTGATGTATAGTCTTACACATAAAGCAGCCATATCTATAGTGTGTGATGTATAGTCTTACACATATCACAGCATCACTGCAGGGTATAGGATAGCTTGTACTCCTGAGGAGACATGGCTGAGGAGACATGGCAGCTTCTTACATAACTTTATCCCACATGCACATTACATCAGGTAATGCTGCCCAGAAACATTAACCAGTCATATCCTGTAAGGTTATGAGCTCACACTTAGCACAGCCATAGCTACCATGTGTAAGGAAGCTGAGCAGATATATGAGGAGACATGGACACATGATCTCCTGTGGTAATTAGTAATTCCTGAGGTAAAAATCCTCTCATACATGATGTGGAAGCTGAGGCTACACTAGTACACGATGTGGTAACAGCAGAGAGATATAACATGGTAACACCCAGCCTTTTAGGGAGAGAAACAATACTCGCCAAAAACCGTAGCACCTGTGGGCGGAGCCACGGGCGTCGAGATGTTGGCCGATGCTATCGGCGGTGGAACCAGGCTGGTCTCCCTGGCAGAAACGGCTCTGGTCGCTCCCACGTCGTCCTCGGCTCCGGTAACCAGTCATCGCCGCGGCATCCGAGGAACTGCCTGATGAAGACGGGGGATGCCACCCGGACGACCTGGACCTCCTCTCCCGATGAGAGGAGCGGGAACACATGCCATTACAATAAAATGCACCGCAGAGCCGCCGCGGCGCCGCCGCCTGCGTGCATCCCGGGCGGGCGAGGAAAAAAGGACCTGCTGCGCTGGCGCCTAAACCTAGCAGGAGCTGGAGGCGCCAGGGGAAGGGGGGGGGGGTAGTGGCTATGGGACTGGGACCACAGGGGGCTTGGGAAGTACAGGTGGAGGAGCACTAGCCTCCACTCCAAAATGTGCAGCAGCAGGCATCACATAAGGTGCTGAGAGCTCTTGCCTCTCCTCAAGCACCAGATCAGGACTAGGGGGACCTGTGGATGGGGTCTCCTCTAAGGAAGCAGCAGTGCTGCGGTGCGCCCACAATGCTGGCCACGGAGCAGACTAAATGTGCCAGCGGTCGCCACATATGCACAGACCGCCGGCCAGAAAATTACACTAATGTGGGGGGGGAGCTTAAACAGTCCGGCGGCTGCGCCATACATGTGGACTGACATCAGTGACTGAGGGACAGCAGGGGCAGTGAAGGAGAGAGGAGCTGCAAGAGCCAGCACTCTCCTTCACTTTATATGCAGGCGCAAAGCACCTCAAGAAGGGTAAGGGGTCGCCCATTAGCAAACCTGGCCACCTAAGGTACCAGAACACAAGCCAGATACCGCTCACCACAACTGCAGACAGCTTGAAGATGGCGCGGGCAAGAGGAAGTGCAGGCCCAGAGCCTGCCCTATAAAGGCTCAGCTATGGGAGGGGCAGAGCAGCAGCAGGGAGGAGAAAGGAAGCAAATACCACCCCTATTTAAAGTGCAAACATCCCATATAATAAATTGCAACACTAGGACACCCCCAGTCAGTGGGCGCCCTCCTTATGCAGTCGGGGGCACCCTTCATTACTGTGACATCACTATAGTGCATCTTCCAGGTACACTACTGTGACATCACTATGGTGCATCTCTATGGTACATTACTGTGACATCACTATGGTGCATCTCCCAGGTACATTACTGTGACATCACTATAGTGCATCTCGAAGGTACATTACTGTGACATCACTATGGTGCATCTCGCAGGTACATTACTGTGACATCACTATGGTGCATCTCCCAGGTACATTACTGTGACATCACTATGGTGCATCTCCCAGGTACATTACTGTGACATCACTATGGTGCATCTCCCAGGTACATTACTATGACATCACTATGGTGCATCTCCCAGGTACACTACTGTGACATCACTATGGTGCATCTCCATGGTACATTACTGTGACATCACTATGGTGCATCTCCATGGTACATTACTGTGACATCACTATGGTGCATCTCCATGGTACATTACTGTGACATCACTATGGTGCATCTCCCAGGTACATTACTGTGACATCACTATGGTGCATCTCCCAGGTGCATTACTGTGACATCACTATGGTGCATCTTCTATGTACATTACTGTGACATCACTATGGTGCATCTCCCAGGTACATTACTGTGACATCACTATGGTGCATCTTGCAGGTACATTACTGTGACATCACTATGGTGCATCTCCCAGGTACATTACAGTGACATCACTATGGTGCATCTCTCAGGTACATTACTGTGACATCACTATGGTGCATCTCCCAGGTACATTACTGTGACATCACTATGGTGCATCTCCCAGGTACATTACTGTGACATCACTATGGTGCATCTCCCAGGTACACTACTGTGACATCACTATGGTGCATCTCCATGGTACATTACTGTGACATCACTATGGTGCATCTCCATGGTACATTACTGTGACATCACTATGGTGCATCTCCCAGGTGCATTACTGTGACATCACTATGGTGCATCTTCTAGGTACATTACTGTGACATCACTATGGTGCATCTCCCAGGTACATTACTGTGACATCACTATGGTGCATCTTGCAGGTACATTACTGTGACATCACTATGGTGCATCTTGCAGGTACATAACTGTGACATCACTATGGTGCATCTCCCAGGTACATTACAGTGACATCACTATGGTGCATCTCTCAGGTACATTACTGTGACATCACTATGGTGCATCTCCCAGGTACATTACTGTGACATCACTATGGTGCCTCTTGCAGGTACATTACTGTGACATCACTATGGTGCATCTTTCAGGTACATTACTGTGACATAACTATGGTGCATCTCCCAGGTACATTACTGTGACATCACTATAGTGCATCTTCCAGGTACACTACTGTGACATCACTATGGTGCATCTCCATGGTACATTACTGTGACATCACTATGGTGCATCTCCCAGGTACATTACTGTGACATCACTATAGTGCATCTTCCAGGTACATTACTGTGACATCACTATGGTGCATCTCGCAGGTACATTACTGTGACATCACTATGGTGCATCTCCCAGGTACATTACTGTGACATCACTATGGTGCATCTCCCAGGTACACTACTGTGACATCACTATGGTGCATCTCCCAGGTACATTACTGTGACATCACTATGGTGCATCTCCCAGGTACACTACTGTGACATCACTATGGTGCATCTCCATGGTACATTACTGTGACATCACTATGGTGCATCTCCATGGTACATTACTGTGACATCACTATGGTGCATCTCCATGGTACATTACTGTGACATCACTATGGTGCATCTCCCAGGTACATTACTGTGACATCACTATGGTGCATCTCCCAGGTGCATTACTGTGACATCACTATGGTGCATCTTCTATGTACATTACTGTGACATCACTATGGTGCATCTCCCAGGTACATTACTGTGACATCACTATGGTGCATCTTGCAGGTACATTACTGTGACATCACTATGGTGCATCGTTCAGGTACATTACTGTGACATCACTATGGTGCATATCCCAGGTACATTACTGTGACATCACTATGGTGCATCTCCCAGGTGCACTACTGTGACATCACTATGGTGCATCTCCCAGGTACATTACTGTGACATCACTATAGTGCATCTTCCAGGTACATTACAGTGACATCACTATGGTGCATCTCCCAGGTACATTACTGTGACATCAATATAGTGCATCTTCCAGGTACATTACAGTGACATCACTATGGTGCATCTCCCAGGTACATTACTGTGACATCACTATGGTGCATCTCCCAGGTACACTACTGTGACATCACTATGGTGCATCTCCCAGGTACATTACTTTGACATCACTATGGTGCATCTCCCAGGTACATTACTGTGACATCACTATGGTGCATCTCCCAGGTACACTACTGTGAAATCACTATGGTGCATCTCCCAGGTACATTACTGTGACATCACTATGGTGCATCTCCCAGGTACATTACTGTGACATCACTATGGTGCATCTCCATGGTACATTACTGTGACATCACTATGGTGCATCTTCCAGGTACATTACTGTGACATCACTATGGTGAATCTCGCAGGTACATTACTGTGACATCACTATGGTGCATCTCCCAGGTACATTACTGTGACATAACTATGGTGCATCTCCCAGGTACATTACTGTGACATCACTATGGTGCATCTCCCAGGAAAATTACTGTGACATCACTATGGTGCATCTCCCAGGTACACTACTGTGACATCACTATGGTGCATCTCCCAGGTACATTACTGTGACATCACTATGGTGCATCTCCATGGTACATTACTGTGACATCACTATGGTGCATCTCCATGGTACATTACTGTGACATCACTATGGTGCATCTCCCAGGTACATTACTGTGACATCACTATGGTGCATCTCCCAGGTGCATTACTGTGACATCACTATGGTGCATCTTCTATGTACATTACTGTGACATCACTATGGTGCATCTCCCAGGTACATTACTGTGACATCACTATGGTGCATCTTGCAGGTACATTACTGTGACATCACTATGGTGCATCTCCCAGGTACATTACTGTGACATCACTATGGTGCATCTCCAAGGTACATTACTGTGACATCACTATGGTGCATCTTGCAGGTACATTACTGTGACATCACTATGGTGCATCTTTCAGGTACAATACTGTGACATCACTATGGTGCATATCCCAGGTACATTACTGTGACATCACTATGGTGCATATCCCAGGTACATTACTGTGACATCACTATGGTGCATCTCCATGGTACATTACTGTGACATCACTATGGTGCATCTCCCAGGTACATTACTGTGACATCACTATGGTGCATCTTGCAGGTACATTACTGTGACATCACTATGGTGCATCTTTCAGGTACAATACTGTGACATCACTATGGTGCATCTCCCAGGTACATTACTGTGACATCACTATGGTGCATCTCCCAGGTACATTACTGTGACATCACTATGGTGCATCTCCATGGTACATTACTGTGACATCACTATGGTGCATCTCCCAGGTACATTACTGTGACATCACTATGGTACATCTCCCAGGTACATTACTGTGACATCACTATGGTGCATCTCTCAGGTACATTACTGTGACATCACTATAGTGCATCTCCATGGTACATTACTGTGACATCACTATGGTGCATCTCCCAGGTACATTACTGTGACATCACTATGGTGCATCTCCCAGGTACATTACTGTGACATCACTATGGTGCATCTCCCAGGTACATTACTGTGACATCACTATGGTGCATCTCCATGGTACATTACTGTGACATCACTATGGTGCATCTCCCAGGTACATTACTGTGACATCACTATGGTACATCTCCCAGGTACATTACTGTGACATCACTATGGTGCATCTCCCAGGTACATTACTGTGATATCACTATGGTGCATCTCCATGGTACATTACTGTGACATCACTATGGTGCATCTCCTAGGTACATTACTGTGACATCACTATGGTGCATCTCCAAGGTACATTACTGTGACATCACTTTGGTGCATCTCCCAGGTACATTACTGTGACATCACTATGGTGCATATCCTAGGTAAATTACTGTGACATCACTATGGTGCATCTCCCAGGTACATTACTGTGACATCACTATGGTGCATCTCCATGGTACATTACTGTGACATCACTATGGTGCATCTCCCAGGTACATTACTGTGACATCACTATGGTACATCTCCATGGTACATTACTGTGACATCACTATGGTGCATCTCCATGGTACATTACTGTGACATCACTATGGTGCATCTTCCAGGTACATTACTGTGACATCAATATGGTGCATCTCCCAGGTACATTACTGTGACATAACTATGGTGCATCTCCCAGGTACATTACTGTGACATCACTATAGTGCATCTTCCAGGTACACTACTGTGACATCACTATGGTGCATCTCCCAGGTACATTACTGTGACATCACTATAGTGCATCTCGAAGGTACATTACTGTGACATCACTATGGTGCATCTCGCAGGTACATTACTGTGACATCACTATGGTGCATCTCCCAGGTACATTACTGTGACATCACTATGGTGCATCTCCCAGGTACATTACTGTGACATCACTATGGTGCATCTCCCAGGTACATTACTATGACATCACTATGGTGCATCTCCCAGGTACACTACTGTGACATCACTATGGTGCATCTCCATGGTACATTACTGTGACATCACTATGGTGCATCTCCATGGTACATTACTGTGACATCACTATGGTGCATCTCCATGGTACATTACTGTGACATCCCTATGGTGCATCTCCCAGGTACATTACTGTGACATCACTATGGTGCATCTCCCAGGTGCATTACTGTGACATCACTATGGTGCATCTTCTATGTACATTACTGTGACATCACTATGGTGCATCTCCCAGGTACATTACTGTGACATCACTATGGTGCATCTTGCAGGTACATTACTGTGACATCACTATGGTGCATCTCCCAGGTACATTACAGTGACATCACTATGGTGCATCTCTCAGGTACATTACTGTGACATCACTATGGTGCATCTCCCAGGTACATTACTGTGACATCACTATGGTGCATCTCCCAGGTACATTACTGTGACATCACTATGGTGCATCTCCCAGGTACACTACTGTGACATCACTATGGTGCATCTCCATGGTACATTAATGTGACATCACTATGGTGCATCTCCATGGTACATTACTGTGACATCACTATGGTGCATCTCCATGGTACATTACTGTGACATCACTATGGTGCATCTCCCAGGTACATTACTGTGACATCACTATGGTGCATCTCCCAGGTGCATTACTGTGACATCACTATGGTGCATCTTCTAGGTACATTACTGTGACATCACTATGGTGCATCTCCCAGGTACATTACTGTGACATCACTATGGTGCATCTTGCAGGTACATTACTGTGACATCACTATGGTGCATCTTGCAGGTACATTACTGTGACATCACTATGGTGCATCTCCCAGGTACATTACAGTGACATCACTATGGTGCATCTCTCAGGTACATTACTGTGACATCACTATGGTGCATCTCCCAGGTACATTACTGTGACATCACTATGGTGCATCTTGCAGGTACATTACTGTGACATCACTATGGTGCATCTTTCAGGTACATTACTGTGACATCACTATGGTGCATATCCCAGGTACATTACTGTGCCATCACTATGGTGCATCTCCCAGGTACACTACTGTGACATCACTATGGTGCATCTCCCAGGTACATTACTGTGACATCACTATGGTTCATCTCCCAGGTACATTACTGTGACATCACTATGGTGCATCTCCCAGGTACACTACTGTGACATCACTATGGTGCATCTCTCAGGTACATTACTGTGACATCACTATGGTGCATCTCCCAGGTACATTACTGTGACATCACTATGGTGCATCTCCATGGTACATTACTGTGACATCACTATGGTGCATCTCCCAGGTACATTACTGTGACATCACTATGGTGCATCTCCCGGGTACATTACTGTGACATCACTATGGTGCATCTCCCAGGTACACTACTGTGACATCACTATGGTGCATCTCTCAGGTACATTACTGTGACATCACTATGGTGCATCTCCCAGGTACATTACTGTGACATCACTATGGTGCATCTCCATGGTACATTACTGTGACATCACTATGGTGCATCTTCCAGGTACATTACTGTGACATCACTATGGTGAATCTCGCAGGTACATTACTGTGACATCACTATGGTGCATCTCCCAGGTACATTACTGTGACATAACTATGGTGCATCTCCCAGGTACATTACTGTGACATCACTATAGTGCATCTTCCAGGTACACTACTGTGACATCACTATGGTGCATCTCCATGGTACATTACTGTGACATCACTATGGTGCATCTCCCAGGTACATTACTGTGACATCACTATAGTGCATCTCGAAGGTACATTACTGTGACATCACTATGGTGCATCTCGCAGGTACATTACTGTGACATCACTATGGTGCATCTCCCAGGTACATTACTGTGACATCACTATGGTGAATCTCGCAGGTACATTACTGTGACATCACTATGGTGCATCTCCCAGGTACATTACTGTGACATAACTATGGTGCATCTCCCAGGTACATTACTGTGACATCACTATAGTGCATCTTCCAGGTACACTACTGTGACATCACTATGGTGCATCTCCATGGTACATTACTGTTACATCACTATGGTGCATCTCCCAGGTACATTACTGTGACATCACTATAGTGAATCTCGAAGGTACATTACTGTGACATCACTATGGTGCATCTCGCAGGTACATTACTGTGACATCACTATGGTGCATCTCCCAGGTACATTACTGTGACATCACTATGGTGCATCTCCCAGGTACATTACTGTGACATCACTATGGTGCATCTCCCAGGTACATTACTATGACATCACTATGGTGCATCTCCCAGGTACACTACTGTGACATCACTATGGTGCATCTCCATGGTACATTACTGTGACATCACTATGGTGCATCTCCATGGTACATTACTGTGACATCCCTATGGTGCATCTCCCAGGTACATTACTGTGACATCACTATGGTGCATCTCCCAGGTGCATTACTGTGACATCACTATGGTGCATCTTCTATGTACATTACTGTGACATCACTATGGTGCATCTCCCAGGTACATTACTGTGACATCACTATGGTGCATCTTGCAGGTACATTACTGTGACATCACTATGGTGCATCTCCCAGGTACATTACAGTGACATCACTATGGTGCATCTCTCAGGTACATTACTGTGACATCACTATGGTGCATCTCCCAGGTACATTACTGTGAAATCACTATGGTGCATCTCCCAGGTACATTACTGTGACATCACTATGGTGCATCTCCCAGGTACACTACTGTGACATCACTATGGTGCATCTCCATGGTACATTACTGTGACATCACTATGGTGCATCTCCATGGTACATTACTGTGACATCACTATGGTGCATCTCCATGGTACATTACTGTGACATCACTATGGTGCATCTCCCAGGTACATTACTGTGACATCACTATGGTGCATCTCGCAGGTACATTACTGTGACATCACTATGGTGCATCTCCCAGGTACATTACTGTGACATCACTATGGTGAATCTCGCAGGTACATTACTGTGACATCACTATGGTGCATCTCCCAGGTACATTACTGTGACATAACTATGGTGCATCTCCCAGGTACATTACTGTGACATCACTATAGTGCATCTTCCAGGTACACTACTGTGACATCACTATGGTGCATCTCCATGGTACATTACTGTTACATCACTATGGTGCATCTCCCAGGTACATTACTGTGACATCACTATAGTGAATCTCGAAGGTACATTACTGTGACATCACTATGGTGCATCTCGCAGGTACATTACTGTGACATCACTATGGTGCATCTCCCAGGTACATTACTGTGACATCACTATGGTGCATCTCCCAGGTACATTACTGTGACATCACTATGGTGCATCTCCCAGGTACATTACTATGACATCACTATGGTGCATCTCCCAGGTACACTACTGTGACATCACTATGGTGCATCTCCATGGTACATTACTGTGACATCACTATGGTGCATCTCCATGGTACATTACTGTGACATCCCTATGGTGCATCTCCCAGGTACATTACTGTGACATCACTATGGTGCATCTCCCAGGTGCATTACTGTGACATCACTATGGTGCATCTTCTATGTACATTACTGTGACATCACTATGGTGCATCTCCCAGGTACATTACTGTGACATCACTATGGTGCATCTTGCAGGTACATTACTGTGACATCACTATGGTGCATCTCCCAGGTACATTACAGTGACATCACTATGGTGCATCTCTCAGGTACATTACTGTGACATCACTATGGTGCATCTCCCAGGTACATTACTGTGAAATCACTATGGTGCATCTCCCAGGTACATTACTGTGACATCACTATGGTGCATCTCCCAGGTACACTACTGTGACATCACTATGGTGCATCTCCATGGTACATTACTGTGACATCACTATGGTGCATCTCCATGGTACATTACTGTGACATCACTATGGTGCATCTCCATGGTACATTACTGTGACATCACTATGGTGCATCTCCCAGGTACATTACTGTGACATCACTATGGTGCATCTCCCAGGTGCATTACTGTGACATCACTATGGTGCATCTTCTAGGTACATTACTGTGACATCACTATGGTGCATCTCCCAGGTACAATACTGTGACATCACTATGGTGCATCTTGCAGGTACATTACTGTGACATCACTATGGTGCATCTTGCAGGTACATTACTGTGACATCACTATGGTGCATCTTGCAGGTACATTACTGTGACATCACTATGGTGCATCTTTCAGGTACATTACTGTGACATCACTATGGTGCATATACCAGGTACATTACTGTGCCATCACTATGGTGCATCTCCCAGGTACACTACTGTGACATCACTATGGTGCATCTCCCAGGTACATTACTGTGACATCACTATGGTGCATCTCCCAGGTACATTACTGTGACATCACTATGGTGCATCTCCCAGGTACACTACTGTGACATCACTATGGTGCATCTCTCAGGTACATTACTGTGACATCACTATGGTGCATCTCCCAGGTACATTACTGTGACATCACTATGGTGCATCTCCATGGTACATTACTGTGACATCACTATGGTGCATCTCCCAGGTACATTACTGTGACATCACTATGGTGCATCTCCCGGGTACATTACTGTGACATCACTATGGTGCATCTCCCAGGTACACTACTGTGACATCACTATGGTGCATCTCTCAGGTACATTACTGTGACATCACTATGGTGCATCTCGCAGGTACATTACTGTGACATCACTATGGTGCATCTCCCAGGTACATTACTGTGACATCACTATGGTGCATCTCCCAGGTACATTACTGTGACATCACTATGGTGCATCTCCCAGGTACATTACTGTGACATCACTATGGTGCATCTCCCAGGTACACTACTGTGACATAACTATGGTGCATCTCCCAGGTACATTACTGTGACATCACTATAGTGCATCTTCCAGGTACACTACTGTGACATCACTATGGTGCATCTCCATGGTACATTACTGTGACATCACTATAGTGCATCTCCATGGTACATCACTGTGACATCACTATGGTGCATCTCCATGGTACATTACTGTGACATCACTATGGTGCATCTCCATGGTACATTACTGTGACATCACTATGGTGCATCTCCCAGGTACATTACTGTGACATCACTATGGTGCATCTCCCAGGTGCATTACTGTGACATCACTATGGTGCATCTTCTATGTACATTACTGTGACATCACTATGGTGCATCTCCCAGGTACATTACTGTGACATCACTATGGTGCATCTTGCAGGTACATTACTGTGACATCACTATGGTGCATCTCCCAGGTACATTACAGTGACATCACTATGGTGCATCTTGCAGGTACATTACTGTGACATCACTATGGTGCATCGTTCAGGTACATTACTGTGACATCACTATGGTGCATATCCCAGGTACATTACTGTGACATCACTATGGTGCATCTCCCAGGTGCACTACTGTGACATCACTATGGTGCATCTCCCAGGTACATTACTGTGACATCACTATAGTGCATCTTCCAGGTACATTACAGTGACATCACTATGGTGCATCTCCCAGGTACATTACTGTGACATCACTATGGTGCATCTCCCAGGTACACTACTGTGACATCACTATGGTGCATCTCCCAGGTACATTACTTTGACATCACTATGGTGCATCTCCCAGGTACATTACTGTGACATCACTATGGTGCGTCTCCCAGGTACATTACTGTGACATCACTATGGTTCATCTCCATGGTACATTACTGTGACATCACTATGGTGCATCTTCCAGGTACATTACTGTGACATCACTATGGTGAATCTCGCAGGTACATTACTGTGACATCACTATGGTGCATCTCCCAGGTACATTACTGTGACATAACTATGGTGCATCTCCCAGGTACATTACTGTGACATCACTATGGTGCATCTCCCAGGAAAATTACTGTGACATCACTATGGTGCATCTCCCAGGTACACTACTGTGACATCACTATGGTGCATCTCCCAGGTACATTACTGTGACATCACTATGGTGCATCTCCATGGTACATTACTGTGACATCACTATGGTGCATCTCCATGGTACATTACTGTGACATCACTATGGTGCATCTCCCAGGTACATTACTGTGACATCACTATGGTGCACCTCCCAGGTGCATTACTGTGACATCACTATGGTGCATCTTCTATGTACATTACTGTGACATCACTATGGTGCATCTCCCAGGTACATTACTGTGACATCACTATGGTGCATCTTGCAGGTACATTACTGTGACATCACTATGGTGCATCTCCCAGGTACATTACTGTGACATCACTATGGTGCATCTCCCAGGTACATTACTGTGACATCACTATGGTGCATCTTGCAGGTACATTACTGTGACATCACTATGGTGCATCTTTCAGGTACAACACTGTGACATCACTATGGTGCATATCCCAGGTACATTACTGTGACATCACTATGGTGCATATCCCAGGTACACTACTGTGACATCACTATGGTGCATCTCCCAGGTACATTACTGTGACATCACTATGGTGCATCTCCCAGGTACATTACTGTGACATCACTATGGTGCATCTCCATGGTACATTACTGTGACATCACTATGGTGCATCTCCCAGGTACATTACTGTGACATCACTATGGTACATCTCCCAGGTACATTACTGTGACATCACTATGGTGCATCTCCCAGGTACATTACTGTGACATCACTATAGTGCATCTCCATGGTACATTACTGTGACATCACTATGGTGCATCTCCCAGGTACATTACTGTGACATCACTATGGTGCATCTCCCAGGTACATTACTGTGACATCACTATGGTGCATCTCCCAGGTACATTACTGTGACATCACTATGGTGCATCTCCCAGGTACATTACTGTGACATCACTATGGTGAATCTCCCAAGAACACTACTGTGAAATCACTATGGTGCATCTCCCAGGTACATTACTGTGACATCACTATGGTGCATCTCCCAGGTACATTACAGTGACATAACTATGGTGCATCTCCCAGGTACATTACTGTGACATCACTATAGTGCATCTTCCAGGTACATTACTGTGACATCACTATGGTGCATCTCCATGGTACATTACTGTGACATCACTATGTTGCATCTCCCTGGTACATTACTGTGACATCACTATGTTGCATCTTCCGGGTACATTACTGTGACATCACTATGGTGCATCTCCATGGTACATTACTGTGACATCACTATAGTGCATCTCCATGGTACATTACTGTGACATCACTATAGTGCATCTCCATGGTACATTACTGTGACATCACTATGGTGCATCTCCCAGGTACATTACTGTGACATCACTATGGTGCATCTCCCAGGTACATTACTGTGACATCACTATGGTGCATCTCCCAGGTACATTACTGTGACATAACTATGGTGCATCTCCTAGGTACATTACTGTGACATCACTATGGAGCTGCTCCCAGGTACATTACTGTGACATCACTATGGTGCATCTCCAGGTACAATACTGTGACATCACTATGGTGCATCTCCCAGGTACATTACTGTGACATCAATATAGTGCATCTTCCAGGTACATTACAGTGACATCACTATGGTGCATCTCCCAGGTACATTACTGTGACATCACTATGGTGCATCTCCCAAGAACACTACTGTGAAATCACTATGGTGCATCTCCCAGGTACATTACTGTGACATCACTATGGTGCATCTCCCAGGTACATTACTGTGACATCACTATGGTGCATCTCCCAGGTACACTACTGTGAAATCACTATGGTGCATCTCCCAGGTACACTACTGTGAAATCACTATGGTGCATCTCCCAGGTACATTACTGTGACATCACTATGGTGCATCTCCCAGGTACATTACTGTGACATCACTATGGTGCATCTCCATGGTACATTACTGTTACATCACTATGGTGCATCTTCCAGGTACATTACTGTGACATCACTATGGTGAATCTCGCAGGTACATTACTGTGACATCACTATGGTGCATCTCCCAGGTACATTACTGTGACATAACTATGGTGCATCTCCCAGGTACATTAATGTGACATCACTATGGTGCATCTTCATGGTACATTACTGTGACATCACTATGTTGCATCTCCCAGGTACATTACTGTGACATCACTATAGTGCATCTTCCAGGTACATTACTGTGACATCACTATGGTGCCTCTCGCAGGTACATTACTGTGACATCTCCCAGGTACATTACTGTGACATAACTATGGTGCATCTCCCAGGTACATTAATGTGACATCACTATGGTGCATCTTGATGGTACATTACTGTGACATCACTATGTTGCATCTCCCAGGTACATTACTGTGACATCACTATAGTGCATCTTCCAGGTACATTACTGTGACATCACTATGGTGCCTCTCGCAGGTACATTACTGTGACATCACTATGGAGCATCTCTCAGGTACATTACTGTGACATCACTATAGTGCATCTTCCAGGTACATTACTGTGACATCACTATGGTGCATCTCCCAGGTACATTACTGTGACATAACTATGGTGCATCTCCCAGGTACATTACTGTGACATCACTATAGTGCATCTTCCAGGTACATTACTGTGACATTACTATGGTGCATCTCCATGGTACATTACTGTGACATCACTATGTTGCATCTCCCAGGTACATTACTGTGACATCACTATAGTGCATCTTCCAGGTACATTACTGTGACATCACTATGGAGCATCTCTCAGGTACATTACTGTGACATCACTATAGTGCATCTTCCAGGTACATTACTGTGACATCACTATGGTGCATCTCCCAGGTACATTACTGTGACATAACTATGGTGCATCTCCCAGGTACATTACTGTGACATCACTATAGTGCATCTTCCAGGTACATTACTGTGACATTACTATGGTGCATCTCCATGGTACATTACTGTGACATCACTATGTTGCATCTCCCAGGTACATTACTGTGACATCACTATAGTGCATCTTCCAGGTACATTACTCTGACATCACTATGGTGCATCTTCCAGGTACATTACTGTGACATCACTATGGTGCATCTCGCAGGTACATTACTGTGACATCACTATAGTGCATCTCCATGGTACATTACTGTGACATCACTATGGTGCATCTCCCAGGTACATTACTGTGACATCACTATGGTGCATCTCCCAGGTACATTACTGTGACATCACTATGGTGCATCTCCCAGGTACACTACTGTGACATCACTATGGTGCATCTCCATGGTACATTACTGTGACATCACTATGGTGCATCTCCCAGGTACATTACTGTGACATCACTATGGTGCATCTCCTAGGTACATTACTGTGACATCACTATGAAGCTGCTCCCAGGTACATTACTGTGACATCACTATGGTGCATCTCCCAGGTACATTACTGTGACATCACTATGGTGCATCTCTCAGGTAGATTACTGTGACATCAATATTGTGCATCTTCCAGGTACATTACTGTGACATCACTATGGTGCATCTCCCAGGTACATGACTGTGACATCACTATGGTGCATCTCCCAGGTACACTACTGTGACATCACTATGGTGCATCTCCCAGGTACATTACTGTGACATCACTATGGTGCATCTCCCAGGTACATTACTGTGACATCACTATGGTGCATCTCCATGGTACATTACTGTGACATCTCTATGGTGCATATCCCAGGTACATTACTGTGACATCAATATGGTGCATCTCCATGGTACATTACTGTGACATCACTATGGTGCATCTTCCAGGTACATTACTGTGACATCACTATGGTGCATCTCCATGGTACATTACTGTGACATCACTATGGTGCATCTCCATGGTACATTACTGTGACATCACTATGGTGCATCTCCCAGGTACATTACTGTGACATCACTATGGTGCATCTCCCAGGTGCATTACTGTGACATCATTATGGTGCATCTTCTATGTACATTACTGTGACATCACTATGGTGAATCTCCCATGTACATTACTATGACATCACTATGGTGCAGCTCCCAGGTACATTACTGTGACATCACTATGGTGCATCTCCATGGTACATTACTGTGACATCACTATGGTGCATCTCCCAGGTACATAACTGTGACATCACTATGGTGCATCTCCAAGGTACTTTACTGTGACATCACTATGGTGCATCTCCAAGGTACATTACTGTGACATCACTATGGTGCATCTCCTAGGTAAATTACTGTGACATCACTATAGTGCATCTCCCAGGTACATTACTGTGACATCACTATGGTGCATCTCCCAGGTACATTACTGTGACATCACTATGGTGCATCTTCCAGGTACATTACTGTGACATCACTATGGTGCATCTCCCAGGTACATTACTGTGACATCACTATGGTGCATCTTCCAGGTACATTACTGTGACATCACTATGGTGCATCTCCCAGGTACATTACTGTGACATCACTATGGTGCATCTTCCAGGTACATTACTGTGACATCACTATAGTGCATCTCCCAGGTACATTACTGTGACATCACTATGGTGCATCTCCCAAGTACACTACTGTGACATCACTATGGTGCATCTCCCAGGTACATTAATTACTGTGACATCACTATGGTGCATCTCCATGGTATATTACTGTGACATCACTATGGTGTATCTCCCAGGTACATTACTGTGACATCTCTATGGTGCATCTCCCAGGTACATTACTGTGACATCACTATGATGCATATCCCAGGTACAATACTGTGACATCACTATGGTGCATCTCCTAGGTACATTACTGTGACATCACTGTGGTGCATCTCCCAGGTACATTACTGTGACATCACTATGGTGCATCTCCCAGGTACATTACTGTGACATCACTATGGTGCATCTTCTAGGTATATTACTGTGACATTACTATGGTGCATCTTCCAGGTACATTACTGTGACATCACTATGGTGCATCTTCCAGGTACATTACTGTGACATCACTATAGTGCATCTCCCAGGTACATTAGTGTGACATCACTATAGTGCATCTCCCAGGTACATTACTGTGACATCACTATAGTGCATCTCTCAGGTACATAAATGTGACATCACTATGGTGCATCTCTCAGGTACATAACTGGGACATCACTATGGTGCATCACCCAGGAATATTACTGTGACATCACTATGGTGCATCTCCCAGGTACATTACTGTGACATCACTATGGTGCGTCTCCAGGGAACATTAGTGTGATATCACTATGGTGCATCTCCTAGGTACATTACTGTGACATCACTATGGTGCATCTCCCAGGTACATTACTGTGACATCACTATGGTGCATCTCCCAGGTACACTACTGTGAAATCACTATGGTGCATCTCCCAGGTACATTACTGTGACATCACTATGGTGCATCTCCCAGGTACATTACTGTGACATCACTATGGTGCATCTCCATGGTACATTACTGTGACATCACTATGGTGCATCTTCCAGGTACATTACTGTGACATCACTATGGTGAATCTCGCAGGTACATTACTGTGACATCACTATGGTGCATCTCGAAGGTACATTACTGTGACATCACTATGGTGCATCTCGCAGGTACATTACTGTGACATCACTATGGTGCATCTCCCAGGTACATTACTGTGACATCACTATGGTGCATCTCCCAGGTACATTACTATGACATCACTATGGTGCATCTCCCAGGTACACTACTGTGACATCACTATGGTGCATCTCCATGGTACATTACTGTGACATCACTATGGTGCATCTCCATGGTACATTACTGTGACATCACTATGGTGCATCTCCATGGTACATTACTGTGACATCACTATGGTGCATCTCCCAGGTACATTACTGTGACATCACTATGGTGCATCTCCCAGGTGCATTACTGTGACATCACTATGGTGCATCTTCTATGTACATTACTGTGACATCACTATGGTGCATCTCCCAGGTACATTACTGTGACATCACTATGGTGCATCTTGCAGGTACATTACTGTGACATCACTATGGTGCATCTCCCAGGTACATTACAGTGACATCACTATGGTGCATCTCTCAGGTATATTACTGTGACATCACTATGGTGCATCTCCCAGGTACATTACTGTGACATCACTATGGTGCATCTCCTTGGTACATTACTGTGACTTCACTATGGTGCATCTCCCAGGTACATTACTGTGACATAACTATGGTGCATCTCCTAGGTACATTACTGTGACATCACTATGGAGCTGCTCCCAGGTACATTACTGTGACATCACTATGGTGCATCTCCCAGGTACAATACTGTGACATCACTATGGTGCATCTCCATGGTACATTACTGTGACATCTCTATGGTGCATATCCCAGGTACATTACTGTGACATTACTATGGTGCATCTCCCAGGTATATTAATGTGACATCACTATGGTGCATCTCCCAGGTACATTACTGTGACATCAATATAGTGCATCTCCCAGGTACATTACAGTGACATCACTATGGTGCATCTCCCAGGTACATTACTGTGACATCACTATGGTGCATCTCCCAAGAACACTACTGTGAAATCACTATGGTGCATCTCCCAGGTACATTACTGTGACATCACTATGGTGCATCTCCCAGGTACATTACTGTGACATCACTATGGTGCATCTCCCAGGTACACTACTGTGAAATCACTATGGTGCATCTCCCAGGTACACTACTGTGAAATCACTATGGTGCATCTCCCAGGTACATTACTGTGACATCACTATGGTGCATCTCCCAGGTACATTACTGTGACATCACTATGGTGCATCTCCATGGTACATTACTGTGACATCACTATGGTGCATCTTCCAGGTACATTACTGTGACATCAATATGGTGAATCTCGCAGGTACATTACTGTGACATCACTATGGTGCATCTCCCAGGTACATTACTGTGACATAACTATGGTGCATCTCCCAGGTACATTACTGTGACATCACTATAGTGCATCTTCCAGGTACACTACTGTGACATCACTATGGTGCATCTCCAGGGTACATTACTGTGACATCACTATGGTGCATCTCCCAGGTACATTACTGTGACATCACTATAGTGCATCTCGAAGGTACATTACTGTGACATCACTATGGTGCATCTCGCAGGTACATTACTGTGACATCACTATGGTGCATCTCCCAGGTACATTACTGTGACATTACTATGGTGCATCTCCCAGGTACATTACTGTGACATCACTATGGTGCATCTCCCAGGTACATTACTATGACATCACTATGGTGCATCTCCCAGGTACACTACTGTGACATCACTATGGTGCATCTCCATGGTACATTACTGTGACATCACTATGGTGCATCTCCATGGTACATTACTGTGACATCACTATGGTGCATCTCCATGGTACATTACTGTAACATCACTATGGTGCATCTCCCAGGTACATTACTGTGACATCACTATGGTGCATCTCCCAGGTGCATTACTGTGACATCACTATGGTGCATCTTCTATGTACATTACTGTGACATCACTATGGTGCATCTCCCAGGTACATTACTGTGACATCACTATGGTGCATCTTGCAGGTACATTACTGTGACATCACTATGGTGCATCTCCCAGGTACATTACAGTGACATCACTATGGTGCATCTCTCAGGTACATTACTGTGACATCACTATGGTGCATCTCCCAGGTACATTACTGTGACATCACTATGGTGCATCTCCCAGGTACATTACTGTGACATCACTATGGTGCATCTCCCAGGTACACTACTGTGACATCACTATGGTGCATCTCCATGGTACATTACTGTGACATCACTATGGTGCATCTCCATGGTACATTACTGTGACATCACTATGGTGCATCTCCATGGTACATTACTGTGACATCACTATGGTGCATCTCCATGGTACATTACTGTGACATCACTATGGTGCATCTCCCAGGTGCATTACTGTGACATCACTATGGTGCATCTTCTAGGTACATTACTGTGACATCACTATGGTGCATCTCCCAGGTACATTACTGTGACATCACTATGGTACATCTCCCAGGTACATTACTGTGACATCACTATGGTGCATCTCCCAGGTACATTACTGTGATATCACTATGGTGCATCTCCATGGTACATTACTGTGACATCACTATGGTGCATCTCCTAGGTACATTACGGTGACATCACTATGGTGCATCTCCAAGGTACATTACTGTGACATCACTTTGGTGCATCTCCCAGGTACATTACTGTGACATCACTATGGTGCATATCCTAGGTAAATTACTGTGACATCACTATGGTGCATCTCCCAGGTACATTACTGTTACATAACTATGGTGCATCTCGCAGGTACATTACTGTGACATCACTATGGTGCATCTCCCAGGTACATTACTGTGACATCACTATGGTGCATCTCCATGGTACATTACTGTGACATCACTATGGTGCATCTCCCAGGTACATTACTGTGACATCACTATGGTACATCTCCATGGTACATTACTGTGACATCACTATGGTGCATCTCCATGGTACATTACTGTGACATCACTATGGTGCATCTTCCAGGTACATTACTGTGACATCAATATGGTGAATCTCGCAGGTACATTACTGTGACATCACTATGGTGCATCTCCCAGGTACATTACTGTGACATAACTATGGTGCATCTCCCAGGTACATTACTGTGACATCACTATAGTGCATCTTCCAGGTACACTACTGTGACATCACTATGGTGCATCTCCATGGTACATTACTGTGACATCACTATGGTGCATCTCCCAGGTACATTACTGTGACATCACTATAGTGCATCTCGAAGGTACATTACTGTGACATCACTATGGTGCATCTCGCAGGTACATTACTGTGACATCACTATGGTGCATCTCCCAGGTACATTACTGTGACATCACTATGGTGCATCTCCCAGGTACATTACTGTGACATCACTATGGTGCATCTCCCAGGTACATTACTATGACATCACTATGGTGCATCTCCCAGGTACATTACTGTGACATCACTATGGTGCATCTCCCAGGTGCATTACTGTGACATCACTATGGTGCATCTCCCAGGTACATTACTGTGACATCACTATGGTGCATCTCCCAGGTACATTACTGTGACATCACTATGGTGCATCTCCATGGTACATTACTGTGACATCACTATGGTGCATCTCCCAGGTACATTACTGTGACATCACTATGGTACATCTCCCAGGTACATTACTGTGACATCACTATGGTGCATCTCCCAGGTACATTACTGTGATATCACTATGGTGCATCTCCATGGTACATTACTGTGACATCACTATGGTGCATCTCCTAGGTACATTACGGTGACATCACTATGGTGCATCTCCAAGGTACATTACTGTGACATCACTTTGGTGCATCTCCCAGGTACATTACTGTGACATCACTATGGTGCATATCCTAGGTAAATTACTGTGACATCACTATGGTGCATCTCCCAGGTACATTACTGTTACATAACTATGGTGCATCTCGCAGGTACATTACTGTGACATCACTATGGTGCATCTCCCAGGTACATTACTGTGACATCACTATGGTGCATCTCCATGGTACATTACTGTGACATCACTATGGTGCATCTCCCAGGTACATTACTGTGACATCACTATGGTACATCTCCATGGTACATTACTGTGACATCACTATGGTGCATCTCCATGGTACATTACTGTGACATCACTATGGTGCATCTTCCAGGTACATTACTGTGACATCAATATGGTGAATCTCGCAGGTACATTACTGTGACATCACTATGGTGCATCTCCCAGGTACATTACTGTGACATAACTATGGTGCGTCTCCCAGGTACATTACTGTGACATCACTATAGTGCATCTTCCAGGTACACTACTGTGACATCACTATAGTGCATCTCCATGGTACATTACTGTGACATCACTATGGTGCATCTCCCAGGTACATTACTGTGACATCACTATAGTGCATCTCGAAGGTACATTACTGTGACATCACTATGGTGCATCTCGCAGGTACATTACTGTGACATCACTATGGTGCATCTCCCAGGTACATTACTGTGACATCACTATGGTGCATCTCCCAGGTACATTACTGTGACATCACTATGGTGCATCTCCCAGGTACATTACTATGACATCACTATGGTGCATCTCCCAGGTACACTACTGTGACATCACTATGGTGCATCTCCATGGTACATTACTGTGACATCACTATGGTGCATCTCCATGGTACATTACTGTGACATCACTATGGTGCATCTCCATGGTACATTACTGTGACATCACTATGGTGCATCTCCCAGGTACATTACTGTGACATCACTATGGTGCATCTCCCAGGTGCATTACTGTGACATCACTATGGTGCATCTTCTATGTACATTACTGTGACATCACTATGGTGCATCTCCCAGGTACATTACTGTGACATCACTATGGTGCATCTTGCAGGTACATTACTGTGACATCACTATGGTGCATCTCCCAGGTACATTACAGTGACATCACTATGGTGCATCTCTCAGGTACATTACTGTGACATCACTATGGTGCATCTCCCAGGTACATTACTGTGACATCACTATGGTGCATCTCCCAGGTACATTACTGTGACATCACTATGGTGCATCTCCCAGGTACACTACTGTGACATCACTATGGTGCATCTCCATGGTACATTACTGTGACATCACTATGGTGCATCTCAATGGTACATTACTGTGACATCACTATGGTGCATCTCCATGGTACATTACTGTGACATCACTATGGTGCATCTCCCAGGTACATTACTGTGACATCACTATGGTGCATCTCCCAGGTGCATTACTGTGACATCACTATGGTGCATCTTCTAGGTACATTACTGTGACATCACTATGGTGCATCTCCCAGGTACATTACTGTGACATCACTATGGTGCATCTTGCAGGTACATTACTGTGACATCACTATGGTGCATCTTGCAGGTACATTACTGTGACATCACTATGGTGCATCTCCCAGGTACATTACAGTGACATCACTATGGTGCATCTCTCAGGTACATTACTGTGACATCACTATGGTGCATCTCCCAGGTACATTACTGTGACATCACTATGGTGCATCTTGCAGGTACATTACTGTGACATCACTATGGTGCATCTTTCAGGTACATTACTGTGACATCACTATGGTGCATATCCCAGGTACATTACTGTGCCATCACTATGGTGCATCTTTCAGGTACATTACTGTGACATCACTATGGTGCATATCCCAGGTACATTACTGTGCCATCACTATGGTGCATCTCCCAGGTACACTACTGTGACATCACTATGGTGCATCTCCCAGGTACATTACTGTGACATCACTATGGTGCATATCCCAGGTACATTACTGTGACATCACTATGGTGCATCTCCCAGGTACATTACTGTGACATCACTATGGTGCATCTCCCAGGTACACTACTGTGACATCACTATGGTGCATCTCTCAGGTACATTACTGTGACATCACTATGGTGCATCTCCCAGGTACATTACTGTGACATCACTATGGTGCATCTCCCAGGTACATTACTGTGACATCACTATGGTGCATCTCCCAGGTACATTACTGTGACATCACTATGGTGCATCTCCCGGGTACATTACTGTGACATCACTATGGTGCATCTCCCAGGTACACTACTGTGACATCACTATGGTGCATCTCTCAGGTACATTACTGTGACATCACTATGGTGCATCTCCCAGGTACATTACTGTGACATCACTATGGTGCATCTCCATGGTACATTACTGTGACATCACTATAGTGCATCTTCCAGGTACACTACTGTGACATCACTATGGTGCATCTCCATGGTACATTACTGTGACATCACTATGGTGCATCTCCCAGGTACATTACTGTGACATCACTATAGTGCATCTTCCAGGTACATTACTGTGACATCACTATGGTGCATCTCGCAGGTACATTACTGTGACATCACTATGGTGCATCTCCCAGGTACATTACTGTGACATCACTATGGTGCATCTCCCAGGTACATTACTGTGACATCACTATGGTGCATCTCCCAGGTACATTACTGTGACATCACTATGGTGCATCTCCCAGGTACACTACTGTGACATCACTATGGTGCATCTCCATGGTACATTACTGTGACATCACTATGGTGCATCTCCATGGTACATTACTGTGACATCACTATGGTGCATCTCCATGGTACATTACTGTGACATCACTATGGTGCATCTTGCAGGTACATTACTGTGACATCATTATGGTGCATCGTTCAGGTACATTACTGTGACATCACTATGGTGCATATCCCAGGTACATTACTGTGACATCACTATGGTGCATCTCCCAGGTGCACTACTGTGACATCACTATGGTGCATCTCCCAGGTACATTACTGTGACATCACTATAGTGCATCTTCCAGGTACATTACTGTGACATCACTATGGTGCATCTCCCAGGTACATTACTGTGACATCACTATGGTGCATCTCCCAGGTACACTACTGTGACATCACTATGGTGCATCTCCCAGGTACATTACTGTGACATCACTATGGTGCATCTTCCAGGTACATTACTGTGACATCACTATGGTGCATCTCGCAGGTACATTACTGTGACATCACTATGGTGCATCTCCCAGGTACATTACTGTGACATCACTATGGTGCATCTCCCAGGTACATTACTGTGACATCACTATGGTGCATCTCCCAGGTGCATTACTGTGACATCACTATGGTGCATCTCCCAGGTACACCACTGTGACATCACTACGGTGCATCTCCATGGTACATTACTGTGACATCACTATGGTGCATCTCCATGGTACATTACTGTGACATCACTATGGTGCATCTCCCAGGTACATTACTGTGACATCACTATGGTGCATCTCCCAGGTACATTACTGTGACATCACTATGGTGCATCTCCATGGTACATTACTGTGACATCACTATGGTGCATCTTCCAGGTACATTACTGTGACATCAATATGGTGAATCTCGCAGGTACATTACTGTGACATCACTATGGTGCATCTCCCAGGTACATTACTGTGACATAACTATGGTGCATCTCCCAGGTACATTACTGTGACATCACTATAGTGCATCTTCCAGGTACACTACTGTGACATCACTATGGTGCATCTCCATGGTACATTACTGTGACATCACTATGGTGCATCTCCCAGGTACATTACTGTGACATCACTATAGTGCATCTCGAAGGTACATTACTGTGACATCACTATGGTGCATCTCGCAGGTACATTACTGTGACATCACTATGGTGCATCTCCCAGGTACATTACTGTGACATCACTATGGTGCATCTCCCAGGTACATTACTGTGACATCACTATGGTGCATCTCCCAGGTACATTACTATGACATCACTATGGTGCATCTCCCAGGTACACTACTGTGACATCACTATGGTGCATCTCCATGGTACATTACTGTGACATCACTATGGTGCATCTCCATGGTACATTACTGTGACATCACTATGGTGCATCTCCATGGTACATTACTGTGACATCACTATGGTGCATCTCCCAGGTACATTACTGTGACATCACTATGGTGCATCTCCCAGGTGCATTACTGTGACATCACTATGGTGCATCTTCTATGTACATTACTGTGACATCACTATGGTGCATCTCCCAGGTACATTACTGTGACATCACTATGGTGCATCTTCCAGGTACATTACTGTGACATCACTATGGTGCATCTCGCAGGTACATTACTGTGACATCACTATGGTGCATCTCCCAGGTACATTACTGTGACATCACTATGGTGCATCTCCCAGGTACATTACTGTGACATCACTATGGTGCATCTCCCAGGTGCATTACTGTGACATCACTATGGTGCATCTCCCAGGTACACCACTGTGACATCACTACGGTGCATCTCCATGGTACATTACTGTGACATCACTATGGTGCATCTCCATGGTACATTACTGTGACATCACTATGGTGCATCTCCCAGGTACATTACTGTGACATCACTATGGTGCATCTCCCAGGTACATTACTGTGACATCACTATGGTGCATCTCCATGGTACAATACTGTGACATCACTATGGTGCATCTTCCAGGTACATTACTGTGACATCAATATGGTGAATCTCGCAGGTACATTACTGTGACATCACTATGGTGCATCTCCCAGGTACATTACTGTGACATCACTATAGTGAATCTCGAAGGTACATTACTGTGACATCACTATGGTGCATCTCGCAGGTACATTACTGTGACATCACTATGGTGCATCTCCCAGGTACATTACTGTGACATCACTATGGTGCATCTCCCAGGTACATTACTGTGACATCACTATGGTGCATCTCCCAGGTACATTACTATGACATCACTATGGTGCATCTCCCAGGTACACTACTGTGACATCACTATGGTGCATCTCCATGGTACATTACTGTGACATCACTATGGTGCATCTCCATGGTACATTACTGTGACATCCCTATGGTGCATCTCCCAGGTACATTACTGTGACATCACTATGGTGCATCTCCCAGGTGCATTACTGTGACATCACTATGGTGCATCTTCTATGTACATTACTGTGACATCACTATGGTGCATCTCCCAGGTACATTACTGTGACATCACTATGGTGCATCTTGCAGGTACATTACTGTGACATCACTATGGTGCATCTCCCAGGTACATTACAGTGACATCACTATGGTGCATCTCTCAGGTACATTACTGTGACATCACTATGGTGCATCTCCCAGGTACATTACTGTGAAATCACTATGGTGCATCTCCCAGGTACATTACTGTGACATCACTATGGTGCATCTCCCAGGTACACTACTGTGACATCACTATGGTGCATCTCCATGGTACATTACTGTGACATCACTATGGTGCATCTCCATGGTACATTACTGTGACATCACTATGGTGCATCTCCATGGTACATTACTGTGACATCACTATGGTGCATCTCCCAGGTACATTACTGTGACATCACTATGGTGCATCTCCCAGGTGCATTACTGTGACATCACTATGGTGCATCTTCTAGGTACATTACTGTGACATCACTATGGTGCATCTCCCAGGTACAATACTGTGACATCACTATGGTGCATCTTGCAGGTACATTACTGTGACATCACTATGGTGCATCTTGCAGGTACATTACTGTGACATCACTATGGTGCATCTTGCAGGTACATTACTGTGACATCACTATGGTGCATCTTTCAGGTACATTACTGTGACATCACTATGGTGCATATACCAGGTACATTACTGTGCCATCACTATGGTGCATCTCCCAGGTACACTACTGTGACATCACTATGGTGCATCTCCCAGGTACATTACTGTGACATCACTATGGTGCATCTCCCAGGTACATTACTGTGACATCACTATGGTGCATCTCCCAGGTACACTACTGTGACATCACTATGGTGCATCTCTCAGGTACATTACTGTGACATCACTATGGTGCATCTCCCAGGTACATTACTGTGACATCACTATGGTGCATCTCCATGGTACATTACTGTGACATCACTATGGTGCATCTCCCAGGTACATTACTGTGACATCACTATGGTGCATCTCCCGGGTACATTACTGTGACATCACTATGGTGCATCTCCCAGGTACACTACTGTGACATCACTATGGTGCATCTCTCAGGTACATTACTGTGACATCACTATGGTGCATCTCGCAGGTACATTACTGTGACATCACTATGGTGCATCTCCCAGGTACATTACTGTGACATCACTATGGTGCATCTCCCAGGTACATTACTGTGACATCACTATGGTGCATCTCCCAGGTACATTACTGTGACATCACTATGGTGCATCTCCCAGGTACACTACTGTGACATAACTATGGTGCATCTCCCAGGTACATTACTGTGACATCACTATAGTGCATCTTCCAGGTACACTACTGTGACATCACTATGGTGCATCTCCATGGTACATTACTGTGACATCACTATAGTGCATCTCCATGGTACATCACTGTGACATCACTATGGTGCATCTCCATGGTACATTACTGTGACATCACTATGGTGCATCTCCATGGTACATTACTGTGACATCACTATGGTGCATCTCCCAGGTACATTACTGTGACATCACTATGGTGCATCTCCCAGGTGCATTACTGTGACATCACTATGGTGCATCTTCTATGTACATTACTGTGACATCACTATGGTGCATCTCCCAGGTACATTACTGTGACATCACTATGGTGCATCTTGCAGGTACATTACTGTGACATCACTATGGTGCATCTCCCAGGTACATTACAGTGACATCACTATGGTGCATCTTGCAGGTACATTACTGTGACATCACTATGGTGCATCGTTCAGGTACATTACTGTGACATCACTATGGTGCATATCCCAGGTACATTACTGTGACATCACTATGGTGCATCTCCCAGGTGCACTACTGTGACATCACTATGGTGCATCTCCCAGGTACATTACTGTGACATCACTATAGTGCATCTTCCAGGTACATTACAGTGACATCACTATGGTGCATCTCCCAGGTACATTACTGTGACATCACTATGGTGCATCTCCCAGGTACACTACTGTGACATCACTATGGTGCATCTCCCAGGTACATTACTTTGACATCACTATGGTGCATCTCCCAGGTACATTACTGTGACATCACTATGGTGCGTCTCCCAGGTACATTACTGTGACATCACTATGGTTCATCTCCATGGTACATTACTGTGACATCACTATGGTGCATCTTCCAGGTACATTACTGTGACATCACTATGGTGAATCTCGCAGGTACATTACTGTGACATCACTATGGTGCATCTCCCAGGTACATTACTGTGACATAACTATGGTGCATCTCCCAGGTACATTACTGTGACATCACTATGGTGCATCTCCCAGGAAAATTACTGTGACATCACTATGGTGCATCTCCCAGGTACACTACTGTGACATCACTATGGTGCATCTCCCAGGTACATTACTGTGACATCACTATGGTGCATCTCCATGGAACATTACTGTGACATCACTATGGTGCATCTCCATGGTACATTACTGTGACATCACTATGGTGCATCTCCCAGGTACATTACTGTGACATCACTATGGTGCACCTCCCAGGTGCATTACTGTGACATCACTATGGTGCATCTTCTATGTACATTACTGTGACATCACTATGGTGCATCTCCCAGGTACATTACTGTGACATCACTATGGTGCATCTTGCAGGTACATTACTGTGACATCACTATGGTGCATCTCCATGGTACATTACTGTGACATCACTATGGTGCATCTCCCAGGTACATTACTGTGACATCACTATGGTGCATCTTGCAGGTACATTACTGTGACATCACTATGGTGCATCTTTCAGGTACAACACTGTGACATCACTATGGTGCATATCCCAGGTACATTACTGTGACATCACTATGGTGCATATCCCAGGTACACTACTGTGACATCACTATGGTGCATCTCCCAGGTACATTACTGTGACATCACTATGGTGCATCTCCCAGGTACATTACTGTGACATCACTATGGTGCATCTCCATGGTACATTACTGTGACATCACTATGGTGCATCTCCCAGGTACATTACTGTGACATCACTATGGTACATCTCCCAGGTACATTACTGTGACATCACTATGGTGCATCTCCCAGGTACATTACTGTGACATCACTATAGTGCATCTCCATGGTACATTACTGTGACATCACTATGGTGCATCTCCCAGGTACATTACTGTGACATCACTATGGTGCATCTCCCAGGTACATTACTGTGACATCACTATGGTGCATCTCCCAGGTACATTACTGTGACATCACTATGGTGCATCTCCCAGGTACATTACTGTGACATCACTATGGTGAATCTCCCAAGAACACTACTGTGAAATCACTATGGTGCATCTCCCAGGTACATTACTGTGACATCACTATGGTGCATCTCCCAGGTACATTACAGTGACATAACTATGGTGCATCTCCCAGGTACATTACTGTGACATCACTATAGTGCATCTTCCAGGTACATTACTGTGACATCACTATGGTGCATCTCCATGGTACATTACTGTGACATCACTATGTTGCATCTCCCTGGTACATTACTGTGACATCACTATGTTGCATCTTCCGGGTACATTACTGTGACATCACTATGGTGCATCTCCATGGTACATTACTGTGACATCACTATAGTGCATCTCCATGGTACATTACTGTGACATCACTATAGTGCATCTCCATGGTACATTACTGTGACATCACTATGGTGCATCTCCCAGGTACATTACTGTGACATCACTATGGTGCATCTCCCAGGTACATTACTGTGACATCACTATGGTGCATCTCCCAGGTACATTACTGTGACATAACTATGGTGCATCTCCTAGGTACATTACTGTGACATCACTATGGAGCTGCTCCCAGGTACATTACTGTGACATCACTATGGTGCATCTCCAGGTACAATACTGTGACATCACTATGGTGCATCTCCCAGGTACATTACTGTGACATCAATATAGTGCATCTTCCAGGTACATTACAGTGACATCACTATGGTGCATCTCCCAGGTACATTACTGTGACATCACTATGGTGCATCTCCCAAGAACACTACTGTGAAATCACTATGGTGCATCTCCCAGGTACATTACTGTGACATCACTATGGTGCATCTCCCAGGTACATTACTGTGACATCACTATGGTGCATCTCCCAGGTACACTACTGTGAAATCACTATGGTGCATCTCCCAGGTACACTACTGTGAAATCACTATGGTGCATCTCCCAGGTACATTACTGTGACATCACTATGGTGCATCTCCCAGGTACATTACTGTGACATCACTATGGTGCATCTCCATGGTACATTACTGTTACATCACTATGGTGCATCTTCCAGGTACATTACTGTGACATCACTATGGTGAATCTCGCAGGTACATTACTGTGACATCACTATGGTGCATCTCCCAGGTACATTACTGTGACATAACTATGGTGCATCTCCCAGGTACATTAATGTGACATCACTATGGTGCATCTTCATGGTACATTACTGTGACATCACTATGTTGCATCTCCCAGGTACATTACTGTGACATCACTATAGTGCATCTTCCAGGTACATTACTGTGACATCACTATGGTGCCTCTCGCAGGTACATTACTGTGACATCTCCCAGGTACATTACTGTGACATAACTATGGTGCATCTCCCAGGTACATTAATGTGACATCACTATGGTGCATCTTGATGGTACATTACTGTGACATCACTATGTTGCATCTCCCAGGTACATTACTGTGACATCACTATAGTGCATCTTCCAGGTACATTACTGTGACATCACTATGGTGCCTCTCGCAGGTACATTACTGTGACATCACTATGGAGCATCTCTCAGGTACATTACTGTGACATCACTATAGTGCATCTTCCAGGTACATTACTGTGACATCACTATGGTGCATCTCCCAGGTACATTACTGTGACATAACTATGGTGCATCTCCCAGGTACATTACTGTGACATCACTATAGTGCATCTTCCAGGTACATTACTGTGACATTACTATGGTGCATCTCCATGGTACATTACTGTGACATCACTATGTTGCATCTCCCAGGTACATTACTGTGACATCACTATAGTGCATCTTCCAGGTACATTACTGTGACATCACTATGGAGCATCTCTCAGGTACATTACTGTGACATCACTATAGTGCATCTTCCAGGTACATTACTGTGACATCACTATGGTGCATCTCCCAGGTACATTACTGTGACATAACTATGGTGCATCTCCCAGGTACATTACTGTGACATCACTATAGTGCATCTTCCAGGTACATTACTGTGACATTACTATGGTGCATCTCCATGGTACATTACTGTGACATCACTATGTTGCATCTCCCAGGTACATTACTGTGACATCACTATAGTGCATCTTCCAGGTACATTACTCTGACATCACTATGGTGCATCTTCCAGGTACATTACTGTGACATCACTATGGTGCATCTCGCAGGTACATTACTGTGACATCACTATAGTGCATCTCCATGGTACATTACTGTGACATCACTATGGTGCATCTCCCAGGTACATTACTGTGACATCACTATGGTGCATCTCCCAGGTACATTACTGTGACATCACTATGGTGCATCTCCCAGGTACACTACTGTGACATCACTATGGTGCATCTCCATGGTACATTACTGTGACATCACTATGGTGCATCTCCCAGGTACATTACTGTGACATCACTATGGTGCATCTCCTAGGTACATTACTGTGACATCACTATGAAGCTGCTCCCAGGTACATTACTGTGACATCACTATGGTGCATCTCCCAGGTACATTACTGTGACATCACTATGGTGCATCTCTCAGGTAGATTACTGTGACATCAATATTGTGCATCTTCCAGGTACATTACTGTGACATCACTATGGTGCATCTCCCAGGTACATGACTGTGACATCACTATGGTGCATCTCCCAGGTACACTACTGTGACATCACTATGGTGCATCTCCCAGGTACATTACTGTGACATCACTATGGTGCATCTCCCAGGTACATTACTGTGACATCACTATGGTGCATCTCCATGGTACATTACTGTGACATCTCTATGGTGCATATCCCAGGTACATTACTGTGACATCAATATGGTGCATCTCCATGGTACATTACTGTGACATCACTATGGTGCATCTTCCAGGTACATTACTGTGACATCACTATGGTGCATCTCCATGGTACATTACTGTGACATCACTATGGTGCATCTCCATGGTACATTACTGTGACATCACTATGGTGCATCTCCCAGGTACATTACTGTGACATCACTATGGTGCATCTCCCAGGTGCATTACTGTGACATCATTATGGTGCATCTTCTATGTACATTACTGTGACATCACTATGGTGAATCTCCCATGTACATTACTATGACATCACTATGGTGCAGCTCCCAGGTACATTACTGTGACATCACTATGGTGCATCTCCATGGTACATTACTGTGACATCACTATGGTGCATCTCCCAGGTACATAACTGTGACATCACTATGGTGCATCTCCAAGGTACTTTACTGTGACATCACTATGGTGCATCTCCAAGGTACATTACTGTGACATCACTATGGTGCATCTCCTAGGTAAATTACTGTGACATCACTATAGTGCATCTCCCAGGTACATTACTGTGACATCACTATGGTGCATCTCCCAGGTACATTACTGTGACATCACTATGGTGCATCTTCCAGGTACATTACTGTGACATCACTATGGTGCATCTCCCAGGTACATTACTGTGACATCACTATGGTGCATCTTCCAGGTACATTACTGTGACATCACTATGGTGCATCTCCCAGGTACATTACTGTGACATCACTATGGTGCATCTTCCAGGTACATTACTGTGACATCACTATAGTGCATCTCCCAGGTACATTACTGTGACATCACTATGGTGCATCTCCCAAGTACACTACTGTGACATCACTATGGTGCATCTCCCAGGTACATTAATTACTGTGACATCACTATGGTGCATCTCCATGGTATATTACTGTGACATCACTATGGTGTATCTCCCAGGTACATTACTGTGACATCTCTATGGTGCATCTCCCAGGTACATTACTGTGACATCACTATGATGCATATCCCAGGTACAATACTGTGACATCACTATGGTGCATCTCCTAGGTACATTACTGTGACATCACTTTGGTGCATCTCCCAGGTACATTACTGTGACATCACTATGGTGCATCTCCCAGGTACATTACTGTGACATCACTATGGTGCATCTTCTAGGTATATTACTGTGACATTACTATGGTGCATCTTCCAGGTACATTACTGTGACATCACTATGGTGCATCTTCCAGGTACATTACTGTGACATCACTATAGTGCATCTCCCAGGTACATTAGTGTGACATCACTATAGTGCATCTCCCAGGTACATTACTGTGACATCACTATAGTGCATCTCTCAGGTACATAACTGTGACATCACTATGGTGCATCTCTCAGGTACATAACTGGGACATCACTATGGTGCATCACCCAGGAATATTACTGTGACATCACTATGGTGCATCTCCCAGGTACATTACTGTGACATCACTATGGTGCGTCTCCAGGGAACATTAGTGTGATATCACTATGGTGCATCTCCTAGGTACATTACTGTGACATCACTATGGTGCATCTCCCAGGTACATTACTGTGACATCACTATGGTGCATCTCCCAGGTACACTACTGTGAAATCACTATGGTGCATCTCCCAGGTACATTACTGTGACATCACTATGGTGCATCTCCCAGGTACATTACTGTGACATCACTATGGTGCATCTCCATGGTACATTACTGTGACATCACTATGGTGCATCTTCCAGGTACATTACTGTGACATCACTATGGTGAATCTCGCAGGTACATTACTGTGACATCACTATGGTGCATCTCGAAGGTACATTACTGTGACATCACTATGGTGCATCTCGCAGGTACATTACTGTGACATCACTATGGTGCATCTCCCAGGTACATTACTGTGACATCACTATGGTGCATCTCCCAGGTACATTACTATGACATCACTATGGTGCATCTCCCAGGTACACTACTGTGACATCACTATGGTGCATCTCCATGGTACATTACTGTGACATCACTATGGTGCATCTCCATGGTACATTACTGTGACATCACTATGGTGCATCTCCATGGTACATTACTGTGACATCACTATGGTGCATCTCCCAGGTACATTACTGTGACATCACTATGGTGCATCTCCCAGGTGCATTACTGTGACATCACTATGGTGCATCTTCTATGTACATTACTGTGACATCACTATGGTGCATCTCCCAGGTACATTACTGTGACATCACTATGGTGCATCTTGCAGGTACATTACTGTGACATCACTATGGTGCATCTCCCAGGTACATTACAGTGACATCACTATGGTGCATCTTCCAGGTACATTACTGTGACATCACTATGGTGCATCTTCCAGGTACATTACTGTGACATCACTATAGTGCATCTCCCAGGTACACTACTGTGAAATCACTATGGTGCATCTCCCAGGTACATTACTGTGACATCACTATGGTGCATCTCCCAGGTACATTACTGTGACATCACTATGGTGCATCTCCCAGGTACACTACTGTGAAATCACTATGGTGCATCTCCCAGGTACACTACTGTGAAATCACTATGGTGCATCTCCCAGGTACATTACTGTGACATCACTATGGTGCATCTCCCAGGTACATTACTGTGACATCACTATGGTGCATCTCCATGGTACATTACTGTGACATCACTATGGTGCATCTTCCAGGTACATTACTGTGACATCAATATGGTGAATCTCGCAGGTACATTACTGTGACATCACTATGGTGCATCTCCCAGGTACATTACTGTGACATAACTATGGTGCATCTCCCAGGTACATTACTGTGACATCACTATAGTGCATCTTCCAGGTACACTACTGTGACATCACTATGGTGCATCTCCAGGGTACATTACTGTGACATCACTATGGTGCATCTCCCAGGTACATTACTGTGACATCACTATAGTGCATCTCGAAGGTACATTACTGTGACATCACTATGGTGCATCTCGCAGGTACATTACTGTGACATCACTATGGTGCATCTCCCAGGTACATTACTGTGACATTACTATGGTGCATCTCCCAGGTACATTACTGTGACATCACTATGGTGCATCTCCCAGGTACATTACTATGACATCACTATGGTGCATCTCCCAGGTACACTACTGTGACATCACTATGGTGCATCTCCATGGTACATTACTGTGACATCACTATGGTGCATCTCCATGGTACATTACTGTGACATCACTATGGTGCATCTCCATGGTACATTACTGTAACATCACTATGGTGCATCTCCCAGGTACATTACTGTGACATCACTATGGTGCATCTCCCAGGTGCATTACTGTGACATCACTATGGTGCATCTTCTATGTACATTACTGTGACATCACTATGGTGCATCTCCCAGGTACATTACTGTGACATCACTATGGTGCATCTTGCAGGTACATTACTGTGACATCACTATGGTGCATCTCCCAGGTACATTACAGTGACATCACTATGGTGCATCTCTCAGGTACATTACTGTGACATCACTATGGTGCATCTCCCAGGTACATTACTGTGACATCACTATGGTGCATCTCCCAGGTACATTACTGTGACATCACTATGGTGCATCTCCCAGGTACACTACTGTGACATCACTATGGTGCATCTCCATGGTACATTACTGTGACATCACTATGGTGCATCTCCATGGTACATTACTGTGACATCACTATGGTGCATCTCCATGGTACATTACTGTGACATCACTATGGTGCATCTCCATGGTACATTACTGTGACATCACTATGGTGCATCTCCCAGGTGCATTACTGTGACATCACTATGGTGCATCTTCTAGGTACATTACTGTGACATCACTATGGTGCATCTCCCAGGTACATTACTGTGACATCACTATGGTACATCTCCCAGGTACATTACTGTGACATCACTATGGTGCATCTCCCAGGTACATTACTGTGATATCACTATGGTGCATCTCCATGGTACATTACTGTGACATCACTATGGTGCATCTCCTAGGTACATTACGGTGACATCACTATGGTGCATCTCCAAGGTACATTACTGTGACATCACTTTGGTGCATCTCCCAGGTACATTACTGTGACATCACTATGGTGCATATCCTAGGTAAATTACTGTGACATCACTATGGTGCATCTCCCAGGTACATTACTGTTACATAACTATGGTGCATCTCGCAGGTACATTACTGTGACATCACTATGGTGCATCTCCCAGGTACATTACTGTGACATCACTATGGTGCATCTCCATGGTACATTACTGTGACATCACTATGGTGCATCTCCCAGGTACATTACTGTGACATCACTATGGTACATCTCCATGGTACATTACTGTGACATCACTATGGTGCATCTCCATGGTACATTACTGTGACATCACTATGGTGCATCTTCCAGGTACATTACTGTGACATCAATATGGTGAATCTCGCAGGTACATTACTGTGACATCACTATGGTGCATCTCCCAGGTACATTACTGTGACATAACTATGGTGCATCTCCCAGGTACATTACTGTGACATCACTATAGTGCATCTTCCAGGTACACTACTGTGACATCACTATGGTGCATCTCCATGGTACATTACTGTGACATCACTATGGTGCATCTCCCAGGTACATTACTGTGACATCACTATAGTGCATCTCGAAGGTACATTACTGTGACATCACTATGGTGCATCTCGCAGGTACATTACTGTGACATCACTATGGTGCATCTCCCAGGTACATTACTGTGACATCACTATGGTGCATCTCCCAGGTACATTACTGTGACATCACTATGGTGCATCTCCCAGGTACATTACTATGACATCACTATGGTGCATCTCCCAGGTACATTACTGTGACATCACTATGGTGCATCTCCCAGGTGCATTACTGTGACATCACTATGGTGCATCTCCCAGGTACATTACTGTGACATCACTATGGTGCATCTCCCAGGTACATTACTGTGACATCACTATGGTGCATCTCCATGGTACATTACTGTGACATCACTATGGTGCATCTCCCAGGTACATTACTGTGACATCACTATGGTACATCTCCCAGGTACATTACTGTGACATCACTATGGTGCATCTCCCAGGTACATTACTGTGATATCACTATGGTGCATCTCCATGGTACATTACTGTGACATCACTATGGTGCATCTCCTAGGTACATTACGGTGACATCACTATGGTGCATCTCCAAGGTACATTACTGTGACATCACTTTGGTGCATCTCCCAGGTACATTACTGTGACATCACTATGGTGCATATCCTAGGTAAATTACTGTGACATCACTATGGTGCATCTCCCAGGTACATTACTGTTACATAACTATGGTGCATCTCGCAGGTACATTACTGTGACATCACTATGGTGCATCTCCCAGGTACATTACTGTGACATCACTATGGTGCATCTCCATGGTACATTACTGTGACATCACTATGGTGCATCTCCCAGGTACATTACTGTGACATCACTATGGTACATCTCCATGGTACATTACTGTGACATCACTATGGTGCATCTCCATGGTACATTACTGTGACATCACTATGGTGCATCTTCCAGGTACATTACTGTGACATCAATATGGTGAATCTCGCAGGTACATTACTGTGACATCACTATGGTGCATCTCCCAGGTACATTACTGTGACATAACTATGGTGCGTCTCCCAGGTACATTACTGTGACATCACTATAGTGCATCTTCCAGGTACACTACTGTGACATCACTATGGTGCATCTCCATGGTACATTACTGTGACATCACTATGGTGCATCTCCCAGGTACATTACTGTGACATCACTATAGTGCATCTCGAAGGTACATTACTGTGACATCACTATGGTGCATCTCGCAGGTACATTACTGTGACATCACTATGGTGCATCTCCCAGGTACATTACTGTGACATCACTATGGTGCATCTCCCAGGTACATTACTGTGACATCACTATGGTGCATCTCCCAGGTACATTACTATGACATCACTATGGTGCATCTCCCAGGTACACTACTGTGACATCACTATGGTGCATCTCCATGGTACATTACTGTGACATCACTATGGTGCATCTCCATGGTACATTACTGTGACATCACTATGGTGCATCTCCATGGTACATTACTGTGACATCACTATGGTGCATCTCCCAGGTACATTACTGTGACATCACTATGGTGCATCTCCCAGGTGCATTACTGTGACATCACTATGGTGCATCTTCTATGTACATTACTGTGACATCACTATGGTGCATCTCCCAGGTACATTACTGTGACATCACTATGGTGCATCTTGCAGGTACATTACTGTGACATCACTATGGTGCATCTCCCAGGTACATTACAGTGACATCACTATGGTGCATCTCTCAGGTACATTACTGTGACATCACTATGGTGCATCTCCCAGGTACATTACTGTGACATCACTATGGTGCATCTCCCAGGTACATTACTGTGACATCACTATGGTGCATCTCCCAGGTACACTACTGTGACATCACTATGGTGCATCTCCATGGTACATTACTGTGACATCACTATGGTGCATCTCCATGGTACATTACTGTGACATCACTATGGTGCATCTCCATGGTACATTACTGTGACATCACTATGGTGCATCTCCCAGGTACATTACTGTGACATCACTATGGTGCATCTCCCAGGTGCATTACTGTGACATCACTATGGTGCATCTTCTAGGTACATTACTGTGACATCACTATGGTGCATCTCCCAGGTACATTACTGTGACATCACTATGGTGCATCTTGCAGGTACATTACTGTGACATCACTATGGTGCATCTTGCAGGTACATTACTGTGACATCACTATGGTGCATCTCCCAGGTACATTACAGTGACATCACTATGGTGCATCTCTCAGGTACATTACTGTGACATCACTATGGTGCATCTCCCAGGTACATTACTGTGACATCACTATGGTGCATCTTGCAGGTACATTACTGTGACATCACTATGGTGCATCTTTCAGGTACATTACTGTGACATCACTATGGTGCATATCCCAGGTACATTACTGTGCCATCACTATGGTGCATCTTTCAGGTACATTACTGTGACATCACTATGGTGCATATCCCAGGTACATTACTGTGCCATCACTATGGTGCATCTCCCAGGTACACTACTGTGACATCACTATGGTGCATCTCCCAGGTACATTACTGTGACATCACTATGGTGCATATCCCAGGTACATTACTGTGACATCACTATGGTGCATCTCCCAGGTACATTACTGTGACATCACTATGGTGCATCTCCCAGGTACACTACTGTGACATCACTATGGTGCATCTCTCAGGTACATTACTGTGACATCACTATGGTGCATCTCCCAGGTACATTACTGTGACATCACTATGGTGCATCTCCCAGGTACATTACTGTGACATCACTATGGTGCATCTCCCAGGTACATTACTGTGACATCACTATGGTGCATCTCCCGGGTACATTACTGTGACATCACTATGGTGCATCTCCCAGGTACACTACTGTGACATCACTATGGTGCATCTCTCAGGTACATTACTGTGACATCACTATGGTGCATCTCCCAGGTACATTACTGTGACATCACTATGGTGCATCTCCATGGTACATTACTGTGACATCACTATAGTGCATCTTCCAGGTACACTACTGTGACATCACTATGGTGCATCTCCATGGTACATTACTGTGACATCACTATGGTGCATCTCCCAGGTACATTACTGTGACATCACTATAGTGCATCTTCCAGGTACATTACTGTGACATCACTATGGTGCATCTCGCAGGTACATTACTGTGACATCACTATGGTGCATCTCCCAGGTACATTACTGTGACATCACTATGGTGCATCTCCCAGGTACATTACTGTGACATCACTATGGTGCATCTCCCAGGTACATTACTGTGACATCACTATGGTGCATCTCCCAGGTACACTACTGTGACATCACTATGGTGCATCTCCATGGTACATTACTGTGACATCACTATGGTGCATCTCCATGGTACATTACTGTGACATCACTATGGTGCATCTCCATGGTACATTACTGTGACATCACTATGGTGCATCTTGCAGGTACATTACTGTGACATCATTATGGTGCATCGTTCAGGTACATTACTGTGACATCACTATGGTGCATATCCCAGGTACATTACTGTGACATCACTATGGTGCATCTCCCAGGTGCACTACTGTGACATCACTATGGTGCATCTCCCAGGTACATTACTGTGACATCACTATAGTGCATCTTCCAGGTACATTACTGTGACATCACTATGGTGCATCTCCCAGGTACATTACTGTGACATCACTATGGTGCATCTCCCAGGTACACTACTGTGACATCACTATGGTGCATCTCCCAGGTACATTACTGTGACATCACTATGGTGCATCTTCCAGGTACATTACTGTGACATCACTATGGTGCATCTCGCAGGTACATTACTGTGACATCACTATGGTGCATCTCCCAGGTACATTACTGTGACATCACTATGGTGCATCTCCCAGGTACATTACTGTGACATCACTATGGTGCATCTCCCAGGTGCATTACTGTGACATCACTATGGTGCATCTCCCAGGTACACCACTGTGACATCACTACGGTGCATCTCCATGGTACATTACTGTGACATCACTATGGTGCATCTCCATGGTACATTACTGTGACATCACTATGGTGCATCTCCCAGGTACATTACTGTGACATCACTATGGTGCATCTCCCAGGTACATTACTGTGACATCACTATGGTGCATCTCCATGGTACATTACTGTGACATCACTATGGTGCATCTTCCAGGTACATTACTGTGACATCAATATGGTGAATCTCGCAGGTACATTACTGTGACATCACTATGGTGCATCTCCCAGGTACATTACTGTGACATAACTATGGTGCATCTCCCAGGTACATTACTGTGACATCACTATAGTGCATCTTCCAGGTACACTACTGTGACATCACTATGGTGCATCTCCATGGTACATTACTGTGACATCACTATGGTGCATCTCCCAGGTACATTACTGTGACATCACTATAGTGCATCTCGAAGGTACATTACTGTGACATCACTATGGTGCATCTCGCAGGTACATTACTGTGACATCACTATGGTGCATCTCCCAGGTACATTACTGTGACATCACTATGGTGCATCTCCCAGGTACATTACTGTGACATCACTATGGTGCATCTCCCAGGTACATTACTATGACATCACTATGGTGCATCTCCCAGGTACACTACTGTGACATCACTATGGTGCATCTCCATGGTACATTACTGTGACATCACTATGGTGCATCTCCATGGTACATTACTGTGACATCACTATGGTGCATCTCCATGGTACATTACTGTGACATCACTATGGTGCATCTCCCAGGTACATTACTGTGACATCACTATGGTGCATCTCCCAGGTGCATTACTGTGACATCACTATGGTGCATCTTCTATGTACATTACTGTGACATCACTATGGTGCATCTCCCAGGTACATTACTGTGACATCACTATGGTGCATCTTCCAGGTACATTACTGTGACATCACTATGGTGCATCTCGCAGGTACATTACTGTGACATCACTATGGTGCATCTCCCAGGTACATTACTGTGACATCACTATGGTGCATCTCCCAGGTACATTACTGTGACATCACTATGGTGCATCTCCCAGGTGCATTACTGTGACATCACTATGGTGCATCTCCCAGGTACACCACTGTGACATCACTACGGTGCATCTCCATGGTACATTACTGTGACATCACTATGGTGCATCTCCATGGTACATTACTGTGACATCACTATGGTGCATCTCCCAGGTACATTACTGTGACATCACTATGGTGCATCTCCCAGGTACATTACTGTGACATCACTATGGTGCATCTCCATGGTACAATACTGTGACATCACTATGGTGCATCTTCCAGGTACATTACTGTGACATCAATATGGTGAATCTCGCAGGTACATTACTGTGACATCACTATGGTGCATCTCCCAGGTACATTACTGTGACATAACTATGGTGCATCTCCCAGGTACATTACTGTGACATCACTATAGTGCATCTTCCAGGTACACTACTGTGACATCACTATGGTGCATCTCTATGGTACATTACTGTGACATCACTATGGTGCATCTCCCAGGTACATTACTGTGACATCACTATAGTGCATCTCGAAGGTACATTACTGTGACATCACTATGGTGCATCTCGCAGGTACATTACTGTGACATCACTATGGTGCATCTCCCAGGTACATTACTGTGACATCACTATGGTGCATCTCCCAGGTACATTACTGTGACATCACTATGGTGCATCTCCCAGGTACATTACTATGACATCACTATGGTGCATCTCCCAGGTACACTACTGTGACATCACTATGGTGCATCTCCATGGTACATTACTGTGACATCACTATGGTGCATCTCCATGGTACATTACTGTGACATCACTATGGTGCATCTCCATGGTACATTACTGTGACATCACTATGGTGCATCTCCCAGGTACATTACTGTGACATCACTATGGTGCATCTCCCAGGTGCATTACTGTGACATCACTATGGTGCATCTTCTATGTACATTACTGTGACATCACTATGGTGCATCTCCCAGGTACATTACTGTGACATCACTATGGTGCATCTTGCAGGTACATTACTGTGACATCACTATGGTGCATCTCCCAGGTACATTACAGTGACATCACTATGGTGCATCTCTCAGGTACATTACTGTGACATCACTATGGTGCATCTCCCAGGTACATTACTGTGACATCACTATGGTGCATCTCCCAGGTACATTACTGTGACATCACTATGGTGCATCTCCCAGGTACACTACTGTGACATCACTATGGTGCATCTCCATGGTACATTACTGTGACATCACTATGGTGCATCTCCATGGTACATTACTGTGACATCACTATGGTGCATCTCCCAGGTGCATTACTGTGACATCACTATGGTGCATCTTCTAGGTACATTACTGTGACATCACTATGGTGCATCTCCCAGGTACATTACTGTGACATCACTATGGTGCATCTTGCAGGTACATTACTGTGACATCACTATGGTGCATCTTGCAGGTACATAACTGTGACATCACTATGGTGCATCTCCCAGGTACATTACAGTGACATCACTATGGTGCATCTCTCAGGTACATTACTGTGACATCACTATGGTGCATCTCCCAGGTACATTACTGTGACATCACTATGGTGCATCTTGCAGGTACATTACTGTGACATCACTATGGTGCATCTTTCAGGTACATTACTGTGACATAACTATGGTGCATCTCCCAGGTACATTACTGTGACATCACTATAGTGCATCTTCCAGGTACACTACTGTGACATCACTATGGTGCATCTCCATGGTACATTACTGTGACATCACTATGGTGCATCTCCCAGGTACATTACTGTGACATCACTATAGTGCATCTTCCAGGTACATTACTGTGACATCACTATGGTGCATCTCGCAGGTACATTACTGTGACATCACTATGGTGCATCTCCCAGGTACATTACTGTGACATCACTATGGTGCATCTCCCAGGTACACTACTGTGACATCACTATGGTGCATCTCCCAGGTACATTACTGTGACATCACTATGGTGCATCTCCCAGGTACACTACTGTGACATCACTATGGTGCATCTCCATGGTACATTACTGTGACATCACTATGGTGCATCTCCATGGTACATTACTGTGACATCACTATGGTGCATCTCCATGGTACATTACTGTGACATCACTATGGTGCATCTCCCAGGTACATTACTGTGACATCACTATGGTGCATCTCCCAGGTGCATTACTGTGACATCACTATGGTGCATCTTCTATGTACATTACTGTGACATCACTATGGTGCATCTCCCAGGTACATTACTGTGACATCACTATGGTGCATCTTGCAGGTACATTACTGTGACATCACTATGGTGCATCGTTCAGGTACATTACTGTGACATCACTATGGTGCATATCCCAGGTACATTACTGTGACATCACTATGGTGCATCTCCCAGGTGCACTACTGTGACATCACTATGGTGCATCTCCCAGGTACATTACTGTGACATCACTATAGTGCATCTTCCAGGTACATTACAGTGACATCACTATGGTGCATCTCCCAGGTACATTACTGTGACATCAATATAGTGCATCTTCCAGGTACATTACAGTGACATCACTATGGTGCATCTCCCAGGTACATTACTGTGACATCACTATGGTGCATCTCCCAGGTACACTACTGTGACATCACTATGGTGCATCTCCCAGGTACATTACTTTGACATCACTATGGTGCATCTCCCAGGTACATTACTGTGACATCACTATGGTGCATCTCCCAGGTACACTACTGTGAAATCACTATGGTGCATCTCCCAGGTACATTACTGTGACATCACTATGGTGCATCTCCCAGGTACATTACTGTGACATCACTATGGTGCATCTCCATGGTACATTACTGTGACATCACTATGGTGCATCTTCCAGGTACATTACTGTGACATCACTATGGTGAATCTCGCAGGTACATTACTGTGACATCACTATGGTGCATCTCCCAGGTACATTACTGTGACATAACTATGGTGCATCTCCCAGGTACATTACTGTGACATCACTATGGTGCATCTCCCAGGAAAATTACTGTGACATCACTATGGTGCATCTCCCAGGTACACTACTGTGACATCACTATGGTGCATCTCCCAGGTACATTACTGTGACATCACTATGGTGCATCTTGCAGGTACATTACTGTGACATCACTATGGTGCATCGTTCAGGTACATTACTGTGACATCACTATGGTGCATATCCCAGGAAAATTACTGTGACATCACTATGGTGCATCTCCCAGGTACACTACTGTGACATCACTATGGTGCATCTCCCAGGTACATTACTGTGACATCACTATGGTGCATCTTGCAGGTACATTACTGTGACATCACTATGGTGCATCGTTCAGGTACATTACTGTGACATCACTATGGTGCATATCCCAGGTACATTACTGTGACATCACTATGGTGCATCTCCCAGGTGCACTACTGTGACATCACTATGGTGCATCTCCCAGGTACATTACTGTGACATCACTATAGTGCATCTTCCAGGTACATTACAGTGACATCACTATGGTGCATCTCCCAGGTACATTACTGTGACATCAATATAGTGCATCTTCCAGGTACATTACAGTGACATCACTATGGTGCATCTCCCAGGTACATTACTGTGACATCACTATGGTGCATCTCCCAGGTACACTACTGTGACATCACTATGGTGCATCTCCCAGGTACATTACTTTGACATCACTATGGTGCATCTCCCAGGTACATTACTGTGACATCACTATGGTGCATCTCCCAGGTACACTACTGTGAAATCACTATGGTGCATCTCCCAGGTACATTACTGTGACATCACTATGGTGCATCTCCCAGGTACATTACTGTGACATCACTATGGTGCATCTCCATGGTACATTACTGTGACATCACTATGGTGCATCTTCCAGGTACATTACTGTGACATCACTATGGTGAATCTCGCAGGTACATTACTGTGACATCACTATGGTGCATCTCCCAGGTACATTACTGTGACATAACTATGGTGCATCTCCCAGGTACATTACTGTGACATCACTATGGTGCATCTCCCAGGAAAATTACTGTGACATCACTATGGTGCATCTCCCAGGTACACTACTGTGACATCACTATGGTGCATCTCCCAGGTACATTACTGTGACATCACTATGGTGCATCTCCATGGTACATTACTGTGACATCACTATGGTGCATCTCCATGGTACATTACTGTGACATCACTATGGTGCATCTCCCAGGTACATTACTGTGACATCACTATGGTGCATCTCCCAGGTGCATTACTGTGACATCACTATGGTGCATCTTCTATGTACATTACTGTGACATCACTATGGTGCATCTCCCAGGTACATTACTGTGACATCACTATGGTGCATCTTGCAGGTACATTACTGTGACATCACTATGGTGCATCTCCCAGGTACATTACTGTGACATCACTATGGTGCATCTCCCAGGTACATTACTGTGACATCACTATGGTGCATCTTGCAGGTACATTACTGTGACATCACTATGGTGCATCTTTCAGGTACAATACTGTGACATCACTATGGTGCATATCCCAGGTACATTACTGTGACATCACTATGGTGCATATCCCAGGTACATTACTGTGACATCACTATGGTGCATCTCCATGGTACATTACTGTGACATCACTATGGTGCATCTCACAGGTACATTACTGTGACATCACTATGGTGCATCTTGCAGGTACATTACTGTGACATCACTATGGTGCATCTTTCAGGTACAATACTGTGACATCACTATGGTGCATCTCCCAGGTACATTACTGTGACATCACTATGGTGCATCTCCCAGGTACATTACTGTGACATCACTATGGTGCATCTCCATGGTACATTACTGTGACATCACTATGGTGCATCTCCCAGGTACATTACTGTGACATCACTATGGTACATCTCCCAGGTACATTACTGTGACATCACTATGGTGCATCTCTCAGGTACATTACTGTGACATCACTATAGTGCATCTCCATGGTACATTACTGTGACATCACTATGGTGCATCTCCCAGGTACATTACTGTGACATCACTATGGTGCATCTCCCAGGTACATTACTGTGACATCACTATGGTGCATCTCCCAGGTACATTACTGTGACATCACTATGGTGCATCTCCCAGGTACATTACTGTGACATCACTATGGTGCATCTCCATGGTACATTACTGTGACATCACTATGGTGCATCTCCCAGGTACATTACTGTGACATCACTATGGTACATCTCCCAGGTACATTACTGTGACATCACTATGGTGCATCTCCCAGGTACATTACTGTGATATCACTATGGTGCATCTCCATGGTACATTACTGTGACATCACTATGGTGCATCTCCTAGGTACATTACTGTGACATCACTATGGTGCATCTCCAAGGTACATTACTGTGACATCACTTTGGTGCATCTCCCAGGTACATTACTGTGACATCACTATGGTGCATATCCTAGGTAAATTACTGTGACATCACTATGGTGCATCTCCCAGGTACATTACTGTGACATCACTATGGTGCATCTCCATGGTACATTACTGTGACATCACTATGGTGCATCTCCCAGGTACATTACTGTGACATCACTATGGTACATCTCCATGGTACATTACTGTGACATCACTATGGTGCATCTCCATGGTACATTACTGTGACATCACTATGGTGCATCTTCCAGGTACATTACTGTGACATCAATATGGTGAATCTCGCAGGTACATTACTGTGACATCACTATGGTGCATCTCCCAGGTACATTACTGTGACATAACTATGGTGCATCTCCCAGGTACATTACTGTGACATCACTATAGTGCATCTTCCAGGTACACTACTGTGACATCACTATGGTGCATCTCCATGGTACATTACTGTGACATCACTATGGTGCATCTCCCAGGTACATTACTGTGACATCACTATAGTGCATCTCGAAGGTACATTACTGTGACATCACTATGGTGCATCTCGCAGGTACATTACTGTGACATCACTATGGTGCATCTCCCAGGTACATTACTGTGACATCACTATGGTGCATCTCCCAGGTACATTACTGTGACATCACTATGGTGCATCTCCCAGGTACATTACTATGACATCACTATGGTGCATCTCCCAGGTACACTACTGTGACATCACTATGGTGCATCTCCATGGTACATTACTGTGACATCACTATGGTGCATCTCCATGGTACATTACTGTGACATCACTATGGTGCATCTCCATGGTACATTACTGTGACATCCCTATGGTGCATCTCCCAGGTACATTACTGTGACATCACTATGGTGCATCTCCCAGGTGCATTACTGTGACATCACTATGGTGCATCTTCTATGTACATTACTGTGACATCACTATGGTGCATCTCCCAGGTACATTACTGTGACATCACTATGGTGCATCTTGCAGGTACATTACTGTGACATCACTATGGTGCATCTCCCAGGTACATTACAGTGACATCACTATGGTGCATCTCTCAGGTACATTACTGTGACATCACTATGGTGCATCTCCCAGGTACATTACTGTGACATCACTATGGTGCATCTCCCAGGTACATTACTGTGACATCACTATGGTGCATCTCCCAGGTACACTACTGTGACATCACTATGGTGCATCTCCATGGTACATTACTGTGACATCACTATGGTGCATCTCCATGGTACATTACTGTGACATCACTATGGTGCATCTCCATGGTACATTACTGTGACATCACTATGGTGCATCTCCCAGGTACATTACTGTGACATCACTATGGTGCATCTCCCAGGTGCATTACTGTGACATCACTATGGTGCATCTTCTAGGTACATTACTGTGACATCACTATGGTGCATCTCCCAGGTACATTACTGTGACATCACTATGGTGCATCTTGCAGGTACATTACTGTGACATCACTATGGTGCATCTTGCAGGTACATTACTGTGACATCACTATGGTGCATCTCCCAGGTACATTACAGTGACATCACTATGGTGCATCTCTCAGGTACATTACTGTGACATCACTATGGTGCATCTCCCAGGTACATTACTGTGACATCACTATGGTGCATCTTGCAGGTACATTACTGTGACATCACTATGGTGCATCTTTCAGGTACATTACTGTGACATCACTATGGTGCATATCCCAGGTACATTACTGTGCCATCACTATGGTGCATCTCCCAGGTACACTACTGTGACATCACTATGGTGCATCTCCCAGGTACATTACTGTGACATCACTATGGTTCATCTCCCAGGTACATTACTGTGACATCACTATGGTGCATCTCCCAGGTACACTACTGTGACATCACTATGGTGCATCTCTCAGGTACATTACTGTGACATCACTATGGTGCATCTCCCAGGTACATTACTGTGACATCACTATGGTGCATCTCCATGGTACATTACTGTGACATCACTATGGTGCATCTTCCAGGTACATTACTGTGACATCACTATGGTGAATCTCGCAGGTACATTACTGTGACATCACTATGGTGCATCTCCCAGGTACATTACTGTGACATAACTATGGTGCATCTCCCAGGTACATTACTGTGACATCACTATAGTGCATCTTCCAGGTACACTACTGTGACATCACTATGGTGCATCTCCATGGTACATTACTGTGACATCACTATGGTGCATCTCCCAGGTACATTACTGTGACATCACTATAGTGCATCTCGAAGGTACATTACTGTGACATCACTATGGTGCATCTCGCAGGTACATTACTGTGACATCACTATGGTGCATCTCCCAGGTACATTACTGTGACATCACTATGGTGAATCTCGCAGGTACATTACTGTGACATCACTATGGTGCATCTCCCAGGTACATTACTGTGACATAACTATGGTGCATCTCCCAGGTACATTACTGTGACATCACTATAGTGCATCTTCCAGGTACACTACTGTGACATCACTATGGTGCATCTCCATGGTACATTACTGTTACATCACTATGGTGCATCTCCCAGGTACATTACTGTGACATCACTATAGTGAATCTCGAAGGTACATTACTGTGACATCACTATGGTGCATCTCGCAGGTACATTACTGTGACATCACTATGGTGCATCTCCCAGGTACATTACTGTGACATCACTATGGTGCATCTCCCAGGTACATTACTGTGACATCACTATGGTGCATCTCCCAGGTACATTACTATGACATCACTATGGTGCATCTCCCAGGTACACTACTGTGACATCACTATGGTGCATCTCCATGGTACATTACTGTGACATCACTATGGTGCATCTCCATGGTACATTACTGTGACATCACTATGGTGCATCTCCATGGTACATTACTGTGACTTCCCTATGGTGCATCTCCCAGGTACATTACTGTGACATCACTATGGTGCATCTCCCAGGTGCATTACTGTGACTTCACTATGGTGCATCTTCTATGTACATTACTGTGACATCACTATGGTGCATCTCCCAGGTACATTACTGTGACATCACTATGGTGCATCTTGCAGGTACATTACTGTGACATCACTATGGTGCATCTTGCAGGTACATAACTGTGACATCACTATGGTGCATCTCCCAGGTACATTACAGTGACATCACTATGGTGCATCTCTCAGGTACATTACTGTGACATCACTATGGTGCATCTCCCAGGTACATTACTGTGACATCACTATGGTGCATCTTGCAGGTACATTACTGTGACATCACTATGGTGCATCTTTCAGGTACATTACTGTGACATAACTATGGTGCATCTCCCAGGTACATTACTGTGACATCACTATAGTGCATCTTCCAGGTACACTACTGTGACATCACTATGGTGCATCTCCATGGTACATTACTGTGACATCACTATGGTGCATCTCCCAGGTACATTACTGTGACATCACTATAGTGCATCTTCCAGGTACATTACTGTGACATCACTATGGTGCATCTCGCAGGTACATTACTGTGACATCACTATGGTGCATCTCCCAGGTACATTACTGTGACATCACTATGGTGCATCTCCCAGGTACACTACTGTGACATCACTATGGTGCATCTCCCAGGTACATTACTGTGACATCACTATGGTGCATCTCCCAGGTACACTACTGTGACATCACTATGGTGCATCTCCATGGTACATTACTGTGACATCACTATGGTGCATCTCCATGGTACATTACTGTGACATCACTATGGTGCATCTCCATGGTACATTACTGTGACATCACTATGGTGCATCTCCCAGGTACATTACTGTGACATCACTATGGTGCATCTCCCAGGTGCATTACTGTGACATCACTATGGTGCATCTTCTATGTACATTACTGTGACATCACTATGGTGCATCTCCCAGGTACATTACTGTGACATCACTATGGTGCATCTTGCAGGTACATTACTGTGACATCACTATGGTGCATCGTTCAGGTACATTACTGTGACATCACTATGGTGCATATCCCAGGTACATTACTGTGACATCACTATGGTGCATCTCCCAGGTGCACTACTGTGACATCACTATGGTGCATCTCCCAGGTACATTACTGTGACATCACTATAGTGCATCTTCCAGGTACATTACAGTGACATCACTATGGTGCATCTCCCAGGTACATTACTGTGACATCAATATAGTGCATCTTCCAGGTACATTACAGTGACATCACTATGGTGCATCTCCCAGGTACATTACTGTGACATCACTATGGTGCATCTCCCAGGTACACTACTGTGACATCACTATGGTGCATCTCCCAGGTACATTACTTTGACATCACTATGGTGCATCTCCCAGGTACATTACTGTGACATCACTATGGTGCATCTCCCAGGTACACTACTGTGAAATCACTATGGTGCATCTCCCAGGTACATTACTGTGACATCACTATGGTGCATCTCCCAGGTACATTACTGTGACATCACTATGGTGCATCTCCATGGTACATTACTGTGACATCACTATGGTGCATCTTCCAGGTACATTACTGTGACATCACTATGGTGAATCTCGCAGGTACATTACTGTGACATCACTATGGTGCATCTCCCAGGTACATTACTGTGACATAACTATGGTGCATCTCCCAGGTACATTACTGTGACATCACTATGGTGCATCTCCCAGGAAAATTACTGTGACATCACTATGGTGCATCTCCCAGGTACACTACTGTGACATCACTATGGTGCATCTCCCAGGTACATTACTGTGACATCACTATGGTGCATCTTGCAGGTACATTACTGTGACATCACTATGGTGCATCGTTCAGGTACATTACTGTGACATCACTATGGTGCATATCCCAGGAAAATTACTGTGACATCACTATGGTGCATCTCCCAGGTACACTACTGTGACATCACTATGGTGCATCTCCCAGGTACATTACTGTGACATCACTATGGTGCATCTTGCAGGTACATTACTGTGACATCACTATGGTGCATCGTTCAGGTACATTACTGTGACATCACTATGGTGCATATCCCAGGTACATTACTGTGACATCACTATGGTGCATCTCCCAGGTGCACTACTGTGACATCACTATGGTGCATCTCCCAGGTACATTACTGTGACATCACTATAGTGCATCTTCCAGGTACATTACAGTGACATCACTATGGTGCATCTCCCAGGTACATTACTGTGACATCAATATAGTGCATCTTCCAGGTACATTACAGTGACATCACTATGGTGCATCTCCCAGGTACATTACTGTGACATCACTATGGTGCATCTCCCAGGTACACTACTGTGACATCACTATGGTGCATCTCCCAGGTACATTACTTTGACATCACTATGGTGCATCTCCCAGGTACATTACTGTGACATCACTATGGTGCATCTCCCAGGTACACTACTGTGAAATCACTATGGTGCATCTCCCAGGTACATTACTGTGACATCACTATGGTGCATCTCCCAGGTACATTACTGTGACATCACTATGGTGCATCTCCATGGTACATTACTGTGACATCACTATGGTGCATCTTCCAGGTACATTACTGTGACATCACTATGGTGAATCTCGCAGGTACATTACTGTGACATCACTATGGTGCATCTCCCAGGTACATTACTGTGACATAACTATGGTGCATCTCCCAGGTACATTACTGTGACATCACTATGGTGCATCTCCCAGGAAAATTACTGTGACATCACTATGGTGCATCTCCCAGGTACACTACTGTGACATCACTATGGTGCATCTCCCAGGTACATTACTGTGACATCACTATGGTGCATCTCCATGGTACATTACTGTGACATCACTATGGTGCATCTCCATGGTACATTACTGTGACATCACTATGGTGCATCTCCCAGGTACATTACTGTGACATCACTATGGTGCATCTCCCAGGTGCATTACTGTGACATCACTATGGTGCATCTTCTATGTACATTACTGTGACATCACTATGGTGCATCTCCCAGGTACATTACTGTGACATCACTATGGTGCATCTTGCAGGTACATTACTGTGACATCACTATGGTGCATCTCCCAGGTACATTACTGTGACATCACTATGGTGCATCTCCCAGGTACATTACTGTGACATCACTATGGTGCATCTTGCAGGTACATTACTGTGACATCACTATGGTGCATCTTTCAGGTACAATACTGTGACATCACTATGGTGCATATCCCAGGTACATTACTGTGACATCACTATGGTGCATATCCCAGGTACATTACTGTGACATCACTATGGTGCATCTCCATGGTACATTACTGTGACATCACTATGGTGCATCTCACAGGTACATTACTGTGACATCACTATGGTGCATCTTGCAGGTACATTACTGTGACATCACTATGGTGCATCTTTCAGGTACAATACTGTGACATCACTATGGTGCATCTCCCAGGTACATTACTGTGACATCACTATGGTGCATCTCCCAGGTACATTACTGTGACATCACTATGGTGCATCTCCATGGTACATTACTGTGACATCACTATGGTGCATCTCCCAGGTACATTACTGTGACATCACTATGGTACATCTCCCAGGTACATTACTGTGACATCACTATGGTGCATCTCTCAGGTACATTACTGTGACATCACTATAGTGCATCTCCATGGTACATTACTGTGACATCACTATGGTGCATCTCCCAGGTACATTACTGTGACATCACTATGGTGCATCTCCCAGGTACATTACTGTGACATCACTATGGTGCATCTCCCAGGTACATTACTGTGACATCACTATGGTGCATCTCCCAGGTACATTACTGTGACATCACTATGGTGCATCTCCATGGTACATTACTGTGACATCACTATGGTGCATCTCCCAGGTACATTACTGTGACATCACTATGGTACATCTCCCAGGTACATTACTGTGACATCACTATGGTGCATCTCCCAGGTACATTACTGTGATATCACTATGGTGCATCTCCATGGTACATTACTGTGACATCACTATGGTGCATCTCCTAGGTACATTACTGTGACATCACTATGGTGCATCTCCAAGGTACATTACTGTGACATCACTTTGGTGCATCTCCCAGGTACATTACTGTGACATCACTATGGTGCATATCCTAGGTAAATTACTGTGACATCACTATGGTGCATCTCCCAGGTACATTACTGTGACATCACTATGGTGCATCTCCATGGTACATTACTGTGACATCACTATGGTGCATCTCCCAGGTACATTACTGTGACATCACTATGGTACATCTCCATGGTACATTACTGTGACATCACTATGGTGCATCTCCATGGTACATTACTGTGACATCACTATGGTGCATCTTCCAGGTACATTACTGTGACATCAATATGGTGAATCTCGCAGGTACATTACTGTGACATCACTATGGTGCATCTCCCAGGTACATTACTGTGACATAACTATGGTGCATCTCCCAGGTACATTACTGTGACATCACTATAGTGCATCTTCCAGGTACACTACTGTGACATCACTATGGTGCATCTCCATGGTACATTACTGTGACATCACTATGGTGCATCTCCCAGGTACATTACTGTGACATCACTATAGTGCATCTCGAAGGTACATTACTGTGACATCACTATGGTGCATCTCGCAGGTACATTACTGTGACATCACTATGGTGCATCTCCCAGGTACATTACTGTGACATCACTATGGTGCATCTCCCAGGTACATTACTGTGACATCACTATGGTGCATCTCCCAGGTACATTACTATGACATCACTATGGTGCATCTCCCAGGTACACTACTGTGACATCACTATGGTGCATCTCCATGGTACATTACTGTGACATCACTATGGTGCATCTCCATGGTACATTACTGTGACATCACTATGGTGCATCTCCATGGTACATTACTGTGACATCCCTATGGTGCATCTCCCAGGTACATTACTGTGACATCACTATGGTGCATCTCCCAGGTGCATTACTGTGACATCACTATGGTGCATCTTCTATGTACATTACTGTGACATCACTATGGTGCATCTCCCAGGTACATTACTGTGACATCACTATGGTGCATCTTGCAGGTACATTACTGTGACATCACTATGGTGCATCTCCCAGGTACATTACAGTGACATCACTATGGTGCATCTCTCAGGTACATTACTGTGACATCACTATGGTGCATCTCCCAGGTACATTACTGTGACATCACTATGGTGCATCTCCCAGGTACATTACTGTGACATCACTATGGTGCATCTCCCAGGTACACTACTGTGACATCACTATGGTGCATCTCCATGGTACATTACTGTGACATCACTATGGTGCATCTCCATGGTACATTACTGTGACATCACTATGGTGCATCTCCATGGTACATTACTGTGACATCACTATGGTGCATCTCCCAGGTACATTACTGTGACATCACTATGGTGCATCTCCCAGGTGCATTACTGTGACATCACTATGGTGCATCTTCTAGGTACATTACTGTGACATCACTATGGTGCATCTCCCAGGTACATTACTGTGACATCACTATGGTGCATCTTGCAGGTACATTACTGTGACATCACTATGGTGCATCTTGCAGGTACATTACTGTGACATCACTATGGTGCATCTCCCAGGTACATTACAGTGACATCACTATGGTGCATCTCTCAGGTACATTACTGTGACATCACTATGGTGCATCTCCCAGGTACATTACTGTGACATCACTATGGTGCATCTTGCAGGTACATTACTGTGACATCACTATGGTGCATCTTTCAGGTACATTACTGTGACATCACTATGGTGCATATCCCAGGTACATTACTGTGCCATCACTATGGTGCATCTCCCAGGTACACTACTGTGACATCACTATGGTGCATCTCCCAGGTACATTACTGTGACATCACTATGGTTCATCTCCCAGGTACATTACTGTGACATCACTATGGTGCATCTCCCAGGTACACTACTGTGACATCACTATGGTGCATCTCTCAGGTACATTACTGTGACATCACTATGGTGCATCTCCCAGGTACATTACTGTGACATCACTATGGTGCATCTCCATGGTACATTACTGTGACATCACTATGGTGCATCTTCCAGGTACATTACTGTGACATCACTATGGTGAATCTCGCAGGTACATTACTGTGACATCACTATGGTGCATCTCCCAGGTACATTACTGTGACATAACTATGGTGCATCTCCCAGGTACATTACTGTGACATCACTATAGTGCATCTTCCAGGTACACTACTGTGACATCACTATGGTGCATCTCCATGGTACATTACTGTGACATCACTATGGTGCATCTCCCAGGTACATTACTGTGACATCACTATAGTGCATCTCGAAGGTACATTACTGTGACATCACTATGGTGCATCTCGCAGGTACATTACTGTGACATCACTATGGTGCATCTCCCAGGTACATTACTGTGACATCACTATGGTGAATCTCGCAGGTACATTACTGTGACATCACTATGGTGCATCTCCCAGGTACATTACTGTGACATAACTATGGTGCATCTCCCAGGTACATTACTGTGACATCACTATAGTGCATCTTCCAGGTACACTACTGTGACATCACTATGGTGCATCTCCATGGTACATTACTGTTACATCACTATGGTGCATCTCCCAGGTACATTACTGTGACATCACTATAGTGAATCTCGAAGGTACATTACTGTGACATCACTATGGTGCATCTCGCAGGTACATTACTGTGACATCACTATGGTGCATCTCCCAGGTACATTACTGTGACATCACTATGGTGCATCTCCCAGGTACATTACTGTGACATCACTATGGTGCATCTCCCAGGTACATTACTATGACATCACTATGGTGCATCTCCCAGGTACACTACTGTGACATCACTATGGTGCATCTCCATGGTACATTACTGTGACATCACTATGGTGCATCTCCATGGTACATTACTGTGACATCACTATGGTGCATCTCCATGGTACATTACTGTGACATCCCTATGGTGCATCTCCCAGGTACATTACTGTGACATCACTATGGTGCATCTCCCAGGTGCATTACTGTGACATCACTATGGTGCATCTTCTATGTACATTACTGTGACATCACTATGGTGCATCTCCCAGGTACATTACTGTGACATCACTATGGTGCATCTTGCAGGTACATTACTGTGACATCACTATGGTGCATCTCCCAGGTACATTACAGTGACATCACTATGGTGCATCTCTCAGGTACATTACTGTGACATCACTATGGTGCATCTCCCAGGTACATTACTGTGAAATCACTATGGTGCATCTCCCAGGTACATTACTGTGACATCACTATGGTGCATCTCCCAGGTACACTACTGTGACATCACTATGGTGCATCTCCATGGTACATTACTGTGACATCACTATGGTGCATCTCCATGGTACATTACTGTGACATCACTATGGTGCATCTCCATGGTACATTACTGTGACATCACTATGGTGCATCTCCCAGGTACATTACTGTGACATCACTATGGTGCATCTCCCAGGTGCATTACTGTGACATCACTATGGTGCATCTTCTAGGTACATTACTGTGACATCACTATGGTGCATCTCCCAGGTACATTACTGTGACATCACTATGGTGCATCTTGCAGGTACATTACTGTGACATCACTATGGTGCATCTTGCAGGTACATTACTGTGACATCACTATGGTGCATCTTGCAGGTACATTACTGTGACATCACTATGGTGCATCTTTCAGGTACATTACTGTGACATCACTATGGTGCATATACCAGGTACATTACTGTGCCATCACTATGGTGCATCTCCCAGGTACACTACTGTGACATCACTATGGTGCATCTCCCAGGTACATTACTGTGACATCACTATGGTGCATCTCCCAGGTACATTACTGTGACATCACTATGGTGCATCTCCCAGGTACACTACTGTGACATCACTATGGTGCATCTCTCAGGTACATTACTGTGACATCACTATGGTGCATCTCCCAGGTACATTACTGTGACATCACTATGGTGCATCTCCATGGTACATTACTGTGACATCACTATGGTGCATCTCCCAGGTACATTACTGTGACATCACTATGGTGCATCTCCCGGGTACATTACTGTGACATCACTATGGTGCATCTCCCAGGTACACTACTGTGACATCACTATGGTGCATCTCTCAGGTACATTACTGTGACATCACTATGGTGCATCTCCCAGGTACATTACTGTGACATCACTATGGTGCATCTCCATGGTACATTACTGTGACATCACTATGGTGCATCTTCCAGGTACATTACTGTGACATCACTATGGTGAATCTCGCAGGTACATTACTGTGACATCACTATGGTGCATCTCCCAGGTACATTACTGTGACATAACTATGGTGCATCTCCCAGGTACATTACTGTGACATCACTATAGTGCATCTTCCAGGTACACTACTGTGACATCACTATGGTGCATCTCCATGGTACATTACTGTGACATCACTATGGTGCATCTCCCAGGTACATTACTGTGACATCACTATGGTGCATCTTCCAGGTACATTACTGTGACATCACTATGGTGCATCTCGCAGGTACATTACTGTGACATCACTATGGTGCATCTCCCAGGTACATTACTGTGACATCACTATGGTGCATCTCCCAGGTACATTACTGTGACATCACTATGGTGCATCTCCCAGGTACATTACTGTGACATCACTATGGTGCATCTCCCAGGTACACTACTGTGACATCACTATAGTGCATCTCCATGGTACATCACTGTGACATCACTATGGTGCATCTCCATGGTACATTACTGTGACATCACTATGGTGCATCTCCATGGTACATTACTGTGACATCACTATGGTGCATCTCCCAGGTACATTACTGTGACATCACTATGGTGCATCTCCCAGGTGCATTACTGTGACATCACTATAGTTCATCTTCTATGTACATTACTGTGACATCACTATGGTGCATCTCCCAGGTACATTACTGTGACATCACTATGGTGCATCTTGCAGGTACATTACTGTGACATCACTATGGTGCATCTCCCAGGTACATTACAGTGACATCACTATGGTGCATCTTGCAGGTACATTACTGTGACATCACTATGGTGCATCGTTCAGGTACATTACTGTGACATCACTATGGTGCATATCCCAGGTACATTACTGTGACATCACTATGGTGCATCTCCCAGGTGCACTACTGTGACATCACTATGGTGCATCTCCCAGGTACATTACTGTGACATCACTATAGTGCATCTTCCAGGTACATTACAGTGACATCACTATGGTGCATCTCCCAGGTACATTACTGTGACATCACTATGGTGCATCTCCCAGGTACACTACTGTGACATCACTATGGTGCATCTCCCAGGTACATTACTTTGACATCACTATGGTGCATCTCCCAGGTACATTACTGTGACATCACTATGGTGCATCTCCCAGGTACACTACTGTGAAATCACTATGGTGCATCTCCCAGGTACATTACTGTGACATCACTATGGTGCATCTCCCAGGTACATTACTGTGACATCACTATGGTTCATCTCCATGGTACATTACTGTGACATCACTATGGTGCATCTCCCAGGTACATTACTGTGACATCACTATGGTTCATCTCCATGGTACATTACTGTGACATCACTATGGTGCATCTTCCAGGTACATTACTGTGACATCACTATGGTGAATCTCGCAGGTACATTACTGTGACATCACTATGGTGCATCTCCCAGGTACATTACTGTGACATAACTATGGTGCATCTCCCAGGTACATTACTGTGACATCACTATGGTGCATCTCCCAGGAAAATTACTGTGACATCACTATGGTGCATCTCCCAGGTACACTACTGTGACATCACTATGGTGCATCTCCCAGGTACATTACTGTGACATCACTATGGTGCTTCTCCATGGTACATTACTGTGACATCACTATGGTGCATCTCCATGGTACATTACTGTGACATCACTATGGTGCATCTCCCAGGTACATTACTGTGACATCACTATGGTGCACCTCCCAGGTGCATTACTGTGACATCACTATGGTGCATCTTCTATGTACATTACTGTGACATCACTATGGTGCATCTCCCAGGTACATTACTGTGACATCACTATGGTGCATCTTGCAGGTACATTACTGTGACATCACTATGGTGCATCTCCCAGGTACATTACTGTGACATCACTATGGTGCATCTCCCAGGTACATTACTGTGACATCACTATGGTGCATCTTGCAGGTACATTACTGTGACATCACTATGGTGCATCTTTCAGGTACAACACTGCGACATCACTATGGTGCATATCCCAGGTACATTACTGTGACATCACTATGGTGCATCTCCATGGTACATTACTGTGACATCCCTATGGTGCATCTCCCAGGTACATTACTGTGACATCACTATGGTGCATCTCCCAGGTGCATTACTGTGACATCACTATGGTGCATCTTCTATGTACATTACTGTGACATCACTATGGTGCATCTCCCAGGTACATTACTGTGACATCACTATGGTGCATCTTGCAGGTACATTACTGTGACATCACTATGGTGCATCTCCCAGGTACATTACAGTGACATCACTATGGTGCATCTCTCAGGTACATTACTGTGACATCACTATGGTGCATCTCCCAGGTACATTACTGTGAAATCACTATGGTGCATCTCCCAGGTACATTACTGTGACATCACTATGGTGCATCTCCCAGGTACACTACTGTGACATCACTATGGTGCATCTCCATGGTACATTACTGTGACATCACTATGGTGCATCTCCATGGTACATTACTGTGACATCACTATGGTGCATCTCCATGGTACATTACTGTGACATCACTATGGTGCATCTCCCAGGTACATTACTGTGACATCACTATGGTGCATCTCCCAGGTGCATTACTGTGACATCACTATGGTGCATCTTCTAGGTACATTACTGTGACATCACTATGGTGCATCTCCCAGGTACATTACTGTGACATCACTATGGTGCATCTTGCAGGTACATTACTGTGACATCACTATGGTGCATCTTGCAGGTACATTACTGTGACATCACTATGGTGCATCTTGCAGGTACATTACTGTGACATCACTATGGTGCATCTTTCAGGTACATTACTGTGACATCACTATGGTGCATATACCAGGTACATTACTGTGCCATCACTATGGTGCATCTCCCAGGTACACTACTGTGACATCACTATGGTGCATCTCCCAGGTACATTACTGTGACATCACTATGGTGCATCTCCCAGGTACATTACTGTGACATCACTATGGTGCATCTCCCAGGTACACTACTGTGACATCACTATGGTGCATCTCTCAGGTACATTACTGTGACATCACTATGGTGCATCTCCCAGGTACATTACTGTGACATCACTATGGTGCATCTCCATGGTACATTACTGTGACATCACTATGGTGCATCTCCCAGGTACATTACTGTGACATCACTATGGTGCATCTCCCGGGTACATTACTGTGACATCACTATGGTGCATCTCCCAGGTACACTACTGTGACATCACTATGGTGCATCTCTCAGGTACATTACTGTGACATCACTATGGTGCATCTCCCAGGTACATTACTGTGACATCACTATGGTGCATCTCCATGGTACATTACTGTGACATCACTATGGTGCATCTTCCAGGTACATTACTGTGACATCACTATGGTGAATCTCGCAGGTACATTACTGTGACATCACTATGGTGCATCTCCCAGGTACATTACTGTGACATAACTATGGTGCATCTCCCAGGTACATTACTGTGACATCACTATAGTGCATCTTCCAGGTACACTACTGTGACATCACTATGGTGCATCTCCATGGTACATTACTGTGACATCACTATGGTGCATCTCCCAGGTACATTACTGTGACATCACTATAGTGCATCTTCCAGGTACATTACTGTGACATCACTATGGTGCATCTCGCAGGTACATTACTGTGACATCACTATGGTGCATCTCCCAGGTACATTACTGTGACATCACTATGGTGCATCTCCCAGGTACATTACTGTGACATCACTATGGTGCATCTCCCAGGTACATTACTGTGACATCACTATGGTGCATCTCCCAGGTACACTACTGTGACATCACTATAGTGCATCTCCATGGTACATCACTGTGACATCACTATGGTGCATCTCCATGGTACATTACTGTGACATCACTATGGTGCATCTCCATGGTACATTACTGTGACATCACTATGGTGCATCTCCCAGGTACATTACTGTGACATCACTATGGTGCATCTCCCAGGTGCATTACTGTGACATCACTATAGTTCATCTTCTATGTACATTACTGTGACATCACTATGGTGCATCTCCCAGGTACATTACTGTGACATCACTATGGTGCATCTCCCAGGTACATTACTGTGACATCACTATGGTGCATCTCCATGGTACATTACTGTGACATCACTATGGTGCATCTTCCAGGTACATTACTGTGACATCACTATGGTGAATCTCGCAGGTACATTACTGTGACATCACTATGGTGCATCTCCCAGGTACATTACTGTGACATAACTATGGTGCATCTCCCAGGTACATTACTGTGACATCACTATAGTGCATCTTCCAGGTACACTACTGTGACATCACTATGGTGCATCTCCATGGTACATTACTGTGACATCACTATGGTGCATCTCCCAGGTACATTACTGTGACATCACTATAGTGCATCTTCCAGGTACATTACTGTGACATCACTATGGTGCATCTCGCAGGTACATTACTGTGACATCACTATGGTGCATCTCCCAGGTACATTACTGTGACATCACTATGGTGCATCTCCCAGGTACATTACTGTGACATCACTATGGTGCATCTCCCAGGTACATTACTGTGACATCACTATGGTGCATCTCCCAGGTACACTACTGTGACATCACTATAGTGCATCTCCATGGTACATCACTGTGACATCACTATGGTGCATCTCCATGGTACATTACTGTGACATCACTATGGTGCATCTCCATGGTACATTACTGTGACATCACTATGGTGCATCTCCCAGGTACATTACTGTGACATCACTATGGTGCATCTCCCAGGTGCATTACTGTGACATCACTATAGTTCATCTTCTATGTACATTACTGTGACATCACTATGGTGCATCTCCCAGGTACATTACTGTGACATCACTATGGTGCATCTTGCAGGTACATTACTGTGACATCACTATGGTGCATCTCCCAGGTACATTACTGTGACATCACTATGGTGCATCTCCATGGTACATTACTGTGACATCACTATGGTGCATCTCCCAGGTACATTACTGTGACATCACTATAGTGCATCTTCCAGGTACATTACTGTGACATCACTATGGTGCATCTCGCAGGTACATTACTGTGACATCACTATGGTGCATCTCCCAGGTACATTACTGTGACATCACTATGGTGCATCTCCCAGGTACATTACTGTGACATCACTATGGTGCATCTCCCAGGTACATTACTGTGACATCACTATGGTGCATCTCCCAGGTACACTACTGTGACATCACTATAGTGCATCTCCATGGTACATCACTGTGACATCACTATGGTGCATCTCCATGGTACATTACTGTGACATCACTATGGTGCATCTCCATGGTACATTACTGTGACATCACTATGGTGCATCTCCCAGGTACATTACTGTGACATCACTATGGTGCATCTCCCAGGTGCATTACTGTGACATCACTATAGTTCATCTTCTATGTACATTACTGTGACATCACTATGGTGCATCTCCCAGGTACATTACTGTGACATCACTATGGTGCATCTTGCAGGTACATTACTGTGACATCACTATGGTGCATCTCCCAGGTACATTACTGTGACATCACTATGGTGCATCTTGCAGGTACATTACTGTGACATCACTATGGTGCATCTCCCAGGTACATTACTGTGACATCACTATGGTGCATCTCCATGGTACATTACTGTGACATCACTATGGTGCATCTCCCAGGTACATTACTGTGACATCACTATAGTGCATCTTCCAGGTACATTACTGTGACATCACTATGGTGCATCTCGCAGGTACATTACTGTGACATCACTATGGTGCATCTCCCAGGTACATTACTGTGACATCACTATGGTGCATCTCCCAGGTACACTACTGTGACATCACTATGGTGCATCTCCCAGGTACATTACTGTGACATCACTATGGTGCATCTCCCAGGTACATTACTGTGACATCACTATGGTGCATCTCCCAGGTACACTACTGTGAAATCACTATGGTGCATCTCCCAGGTACATTACTGTGACATCACTATGGTGCATCTCCCAGGTACATTACTGTGACATCACTATGGTGAATCTCCCAAGAACACTACTGTGAAATCACTATGGTGCATCTCCCAGGTACATTACTGTGACATCACTATGGTGCATCTCCCAGGTACATTACTGTGACATAACTATGGTGCATCTCCCAGGTACATTACTGTGACATCACTATAGTGCATCTTCCAGGTACATTACTGTGACATCACTATGGTGCATCTCCATGGTACATTACTGTGACATCACTATGTTGCATCTCCCTGGTACATTACTGTGACATCACTATGTTGCATCTTCCGGGTACATTACTGTGACATCACTATGGTGCATCTCCATGGTACATTACTGTGACATCACTATAGTGCATCTCCATGGTACATTACTGTGACATCACTATAGTGCATCTCCATGGTACATTACTGTGACATCACTATGGTGCATCTCCCAGGTACATTACTGTGACATCACTATGGTGCATCTCCCAGGTACATTACTGTGACATCACTATGGTGCATCTCCCAGGTACATTACTGTGACATCACTATGGAGCTGCTCCCAGGTACATTACTGTGACATCACTATGGTGCATCTCCCAGGTACAATACTGTGACATCACTATGGTGCATCTCCCAGGTACATTACTGTGACATCAATATAGTGCATCTTCCAGGTACATTACAGTGACATCACTATGGTGCATCTCCCAGGTACATTACTGTGACATCACTATGGTGCATCTCCCAAGAACACTACTGTGAAATCACTATGGTGCATCTCCCAGGTACATTACTGTGACATCACTATGGTGCATCTCCCAGGTACATTACTGTGACATCACTATGGTGCATCTCCCAGGTACACTACTGTGAAATCACTATGGTGCATCTCCCAGGTACATTACTGTGACATCACTATGGTGCATCTCCCAGGTACATTACTGTGACATCACTATGGTGCATCTCCATGGTACATTACTGTGACATCACTATGGTGCATCTTCCAGGTACATTACTGTGACATCACTATGGTGAATCTCGCAGGTACATTACTGTGACATCACTATGGTGCATCTCCCAGGTACATTACTGTGACATAACTATGGTGCATCTCCCAGGTACATTAATGTGACATCACTATGGTGCATCTTCATGGTACATTACTGTGACATCACTATGTTGCATCTCCCAGGTACATTACTGTGACATCACTATAGTGCATCTTCCAGGTACATTACTGTGACATCACTATGGTGCCTCTCGCAGGTACATTACTGTGACATCTCCCAGGTACATTACTGTGACATAACTATGGTGCATCTCCCAGGTACATTAATGTGACATCACTATGGTGCATCTTGATGGTACATTACTGTGACATCACTATGTTGCATCTCCCAGGTACATTACTGTGACATCACTATAGTGCATCTTCCAGGTACATTACTGTGACATCACTATGGTGCCTCTCGCAGGTACATTACTGTGACATCACTATGGAGCATCTCTCAGGTACATTACTGTGACATCACTATAGTGCATCTTCCAGGTACATTACTGTGACATCACTATGGTGCATCTCCCAGGTACATTACTGTGACATAACTATGGTGCATCTCCCAGGTACATTACTGTGACATCACTATAGTGCATCTTCCAGGTACATTACTGTGACATTACTATGGTGCATCTCCATGGTACATTACTGTGACATCACTATGTTGCATCTCCCAGGTACATTACTGTGACATCACTATAGTGCATCTTCCAGGTACATTACTGTGACATCACTATGGTGCATCTTCCAGGTACATTACTGTGACATCACTATGGTGCATCTCGCAGGTACATTACTGTGACATCACTATAGTGCATCTCCATGGTACATTACTGTGACATCACTATGGTGCATCTCCCAGGTACATTACTGTGACATCACTATGGTGCATCTCCCAGGTACATTACTGTGACATCACTATGGTGCATCTCCCAGGTACACTACTGTGACATCACTATGGTGCATCTCCATGGTACATTACTGTGACATCACTATGGTGCATCTCCCAGGTACATTACTGTGACATCACTATGGTGCATCTCCTAGGTACATTACTGTGACATCACTATGAAGCTGCTCCCAGGTACATTACTGTGACATCACTATGGTGCATCTCCCAGGTACATTACTGTGACATCACTATGGTGCATCTCCATGGTACATTACTGTGACATCACTATGGTGCATCTCTCAGGTAGATTACTGTGACATCAATATTGTGCATCTTCCAGGTACATTACTGTGACATCACTATGGTGCATCTCCCAGGTACATGACTGTGACATCACTATGGTGCATCTCCCAGGTACACTACTGTGACATCACTATGGTGCATCTCCCAGGTACATTACTGTGACATCACTATGGTGCATCTCCCAGGTACATTACTGTGACATCACTATGGTGCATCTCCATGGTACATTACTGTGACATCTCTATGGTGCATATCCCAGGTACATTACTGTGACATCAATATGGTGCATCTCCATGGTACATTACTGTGACATCACTATGGTGCATCTTCCAGGTACATTACTGTGACATCACTATGGTGCATCTCCATGGTACATTACTGTGACATCACTATGGTGCATCTCCATGGTACATTACTGTGACATCACTATGGTGCATCTCCCAGGTACATTACTGTGACATCACTATGGTGCATCTCCCAGGTGCATTACTGTGACATCATTATGGTGCATCTTCTATGTACATTACTGTGACATCACTATGGTGCATCTCCCAGGTACATTACTGTGACATCACTATGGTGCATCTTCCAGTTACATTACTGTGACATCACTATAGTGCATCTCCCAGGTACATTACTGTGACATCACTATAGTGCATCTCCCAGGTACATTACTGTGACATCACTATGGAGCATCTCTAAGGTACATTACTGTGACATCACTATAGTGCATCTTCCAGGTACATTACTGTGACATCACTTTGGTGCATCTCCCAGGTACATTACTGTGACATAACTATGGTGCATCTCCCAGGTACATTACTGTGACATCACTATAGTGCATCTTCCAGGTACATTACTGTGACATCACTATGGTGCATCTCCATGGTACATTACTGTGACATCACTATGTTGCATCTCCCAGGTACATTACTGTGACATCACTATAGTGCATCTTCCAGGTACATTACAGTGACTTCACTATGGTGCATCTCGCAGGTACTTTACTGTGACATCACTATGGAGCATCTCTCAGGTACATTACTGTGACATCACTATAGTGCATCTTCCAGGTACATTACTGTGACATCACTATGGTGCATCTCCCAGGTACATTACTGTGACATAACTATGGTGCATCTCCCAGGTACATTACTGTGACATCACTATAGTGCATCTTCCAGGTACATTACTGTGACATCACTATGGTGCATCTCCATGGTACATTACTGTGACATCACTATGTTGCATCTCCCAGGTACATTACTGTGACATCACTATGGTGCATCTCCCAGGTACATTACTGTGACATCACTATGGTGCATCTCCCAGGTACATTACTGTGACATCACTATGGTGCATCTCCCAGGTACATTACTGTGACATCCCTATGGTGCATCTGATAGGTACATTACTGTGACATCACTATGGTGCATCTCCCAGGTACATTACTGTGACATCACTATGGTGCATCTCTCAGGTACATTACTGTGACATCAATATAGTGCATCTTCCAGGTAAATTACTGTGACATCACTATGGTGCATCTCCCAGGTACATTACTGTGACATCACTATGGTGCATCTCCCAGGTACACTACTGTGACATCACTATGGTGCATCTCCCAGGTACATTACTGTGACATCACTATGGTCCATCTCCCAGGTACATTACTGTGACATCACTATGGTGCATCTCCCAGGTACACTACTGTGACATCACTATGGTGCATCTCCCAGGTACATTACTGTGACATCACTATGGTGCATCTCCCAGGTACATTACTGTGACATCACTATGGTGCATCTCCATGGTACATTACTGTGACATCACTATGGTGCATCTTCCAGGTACATTACTGTGACATCACTATGGTACATCTCCCAGGTACACTACTGTGACATCACTATGGTGACTCTCCCAGGTACATTACTGTGACATCACTATGGTGCATCTCCCAGGTACATTACTGTGACATCACTATAGTGCATCTCCATGGTACATTACTGTGACATCACTATGGTGCAGCTCGCAGGTACATTACTGTGACATCACTATGGTGCATCTCCCAGGTACATTACTGTGACATCACTATGGTGCATCTCCCAGGTACATTACTTTGACATCACTATGGTGCATCTCCCAGGTACACTACTGTGACATCACTATGGTGCATCTCCATGGTACATTACTGTGACATCACTATGGTGCATCTCCCAGGTACATTACTGTGACATCACTATGGTGCATCTCCTAGGTACATTACTGTGACATTACTATGGAGCTGCTCCCAGGTACATTACTGTGACATCACTATGGTGCATCTCCCAGGTACATTACTGTGACAACACCATGGTGCATCTCCATGGTACATTACTGTGACATCACTATGGTGCATCTCCTAGGTAAATTACTGTGACATCACTATGGTGCATCTCGTAGGTAAATTACTGTGAAATCACTATGGTCTCCCAGGTACATTACTGTGACATCACTATGGTGCATCTCTCAGGTACATTACTGTGACATCACTATGGTGCATATCCTAGGTAAATTACTGTGACATCACTATGGTGCATCTCCCAGGTACATTACTGTGACATCACTATGGAGTATCTCTTAGGTACATTACTGTGACATCACTATGGTGCATCTTCCAGGTACATTACTGTGACATCACTATGGTGCATCTCCCAGGTACATTACTGTGACATAACTTTGGTGCATCTCCCAGGTACATTACTGTGACATCACTATGGTGCATCTCCATGGTACATTACTGTGATATCACTATGGTGCATCTCCCAGGTACATTACTGTGACATCACTATAGTGCATCTTCCAGGTACATTACTGTGACATCACTATGGTGCATCTCGCAGGTACATTACTGTGACATCACTATGGTGCATCTCCCAGGTACATTACTGTGACATCACTATAGTGCATCTTCCAGGTACATTACTGTGACATCACTATGGTGCATCTCCATGGTACATTACTGTGATATCACTCACTATGGTGCATCTCCCAGGTACATTACTGTGACATCACTATAGTGCATCTTCCAGGTACATTACTGTGACATCACTATGGTGCATCTCCCAGGTACATTACTGTGACATCACTATGGTGCATCTCCCAGGTACATTACTGTGACATCACTATGGTGCATCTCCCAGGTACATTACTGTGACATCACTATGGTGCATCTCCCAGGTACACCACTGTGACATCACTACAGTGCATCTCCATGGTACATTACTGTGACATCACTGTGGTGCATCTCCCAGGTACATTACTGTGACATCACTATGGTGCATCTCCCAGGTACATTACTGTGACATCACTATGGTGCATCTCCCAGGTACACCACTGTGACATCACTATGGTGCATCTCCATGGTACATTACTGTGACATCACTATGGTGCATCTCCCAGGTACATTACTGTGACATCACTATGGTGCATCTTCTAGGTATATTACTGTGACATCACTATGGTGCATCTCCCAGGTACATTACTGTGACATCACTATGGTTCATCTCCCAGGTACATTACTGTGACATCACTATGGTGCATCTCCGAGGTACACTACTGTGACATCACTATGGTGCATCTCCCAGGTACATTACTGTGACATCACTATGGTTCATCTCCCAGGTACATTACTGTGACATCACTATGGTGCATCTCCCAGGTACACTACTGTGACATCACTATGGTGCATCTCCCAGGTACATTACTGTGACATCACTATGGTGCATCTCCATAGTACATTACTGTGACATCACTATGGTGCATCTCCCAGGTACATTACTGTGACATCACTATGGTGCATCTCCATAGTACATTACTGTGACATCACTATGGTGCATCTCCCAGGTACATTACTGCGACATCACTATGGTACATCTCCCAGGTACACTACTGTGACATCACTATGGTGCATCCCCCAGGTACATTACTGTGACATCACTATGGTGCATCTCCCAGGTACATTACTGTGACATCACTATAGTGCATCTCCATGGTACATTACTGTGACATCACTATGGTGTAGCTCGCAGGTACATTACTGTGACATCACTATGGTGCATCTCCCAGGTACATTACTGTGACATCACTATGGTGCATCTCCATGGTACATTACTGTGACATCACTATGGTACATCTCCCAGGTACACTACTGTGACATCACTATGGTACATCTCCCAGGTACACTACTGTGACATCACTATGGTGCATCTCCATGGTACATTACTGTGACATCACTATGGTACAACTCCCAGGTACACTACTGTGACATCACTATGGTGCATCTCCCAGGTACATTACTGTGATATCACTATGGTGCATCTCCATGGTACATTACTGTGACATCACTATGGTGCATCTCCTAGGTACATTACTGTGACATCACTATGCTGCATCTCCAAGGTACATTACTGTGACATCACTTTGGTGCATCTCCCAGGTACATAACTGTGACATCACTATGGTGCATATTCTAGGTAAATTACTGTGACATCACAATGGTCTCCCAGGTACATTACTGTGACATAACTATGGTGCATCTCTCAGGTACATTACTGTGACATCACTATAGTGCATCTTCCAGGTACATTACTGTGACATCACTATGGTGCATCTCCCAGGTACACTACTGTGACATCACCATGGTGCATCTCCCAGGTACATTACTGTGACATCACTATAGTGCATCTTCCAGGTACATTACTGTGACATCACTATGGTGCATCTCGCAGGTACATTACTGTGACATCACTATGGAGCATCTCTCAGGTACATTACTGTGACATCACTATAGTGCATCTCCCAGGTACATTACTGTGACATCACTATGGTGCATCTCCCAGGTACATTAATGTGACATCACTATGGTGCATCTCCCAGGTACATAACTGTGACATCACTATGGTGCATCTCCCAGGTACAATACTGTGACATCACTATGGTGTATCTCTCAGGTACATTACTGTGACATCACTATGGTGCATCTCCCAGGTACATTACTGTGACATCACTATAGTGCATCTTCCAGGTACATTACTGTGAAATCACTATGGTGCTTCTCGCAGGTACATTATTGTGACATCACTATAGTGCATCTTCCAGGTACATTACTGTGACATCACTATGGTGAATCTCCCAGGTACATTACTGTGACATCACTATAGTGCATCTTCCAGGTACAATACTGTGACATCACTATGGTGCATCTCCCAGGTACATTACTGTGACATCACTATGGTGCATCTCCCAGGTACACTACTGTGACATCACTATGGTGCATCTCCCAGGTACATTACTGTGACATCACTATGGTCCATCTCCCAGGTACATTACTGTGACATCACTATGGTGCATCTCCCAGGTACACTACTGTGACATCACTATGGTGCATCTCCCAGGTACATTACTGTGACATCACTATGGTGCATCTCCCAGGTACATTACTGTGACATCACTATGGTGCATCTCCATGGTACATTACTGTGACATCACTATGGTGCATCTTCCAGGTACATTACTGTGACATCACTATGGTACATCTCCCAGGTACACTACTGTGACATCACTATGGTGACTCTCCCAGGTACATTACTGTGACATCACTATGGTGCATCTCCCAGGTACATTACTGTGACATCACTATAGTGCATCTCCATGGTACATTACTGTGACATCACTATGGTGCAGCTCGCAGGTACATTACTGTGACATCACTATGGTGCATCTCCCAGGTACATTACTGTGACATCACTATGGTGCATCTCCCAGGTACATTACTTTGACATCACTATGGTGCATCTCCCAGGTACACTACTGTGACATCACTATGGTGCATCTCCATGGTACATTACTGTGACATCACTATGGTGCATCTCCCAGGTACATTACTGTGACATCACTATGGTGCATCTCCTAGGTACATTACTGTGACATTACTATGGAGCTGCTCCCAGGTACATTACTGTGACATCACTATGGTGCATCTCCCAGGTACATTACTGTGACAACACCATGGTGCATCTCCATGGTACATTACTGTGACATCACTATGGTGCATCTCCTAGGTAAATTACTGTGACATCACTATGGTGCATCTCGTAGGTAAATTACTGTGAAATCACTATGGTCTCCCAGGTACATTACTGTGACATCACTATGGTGCATCTCTCAGGTACATTACTGTGACATCACTATGGTGCATATCCTAGGTAAATTACTGTGACATCACTATGGTGCATCTCCCAGGTACATTACTGTGACATCACTATGGAGTATCTCTTAGGTACATTACTGTGACATCACTATGGTGCATCTTCCAGGTACATTACTGTGACATCACTATGGTGCATCTCCCAGGTACATTACTGTGACATAACTATGGTGCATCTCCCAGGTACATTACTGTGACATCACTATGGTGCATCTCCATGGTACATTACTGTGATATCACTATGGTGCATCTCCCAGGTACATTACTGTGACATCACTATAGTGCATCTTCCAGGTACATTACTGTGACATCACTATGGTGCATCTCGCAGGTACATTACTGTGACATCACTATGGTGCATCTCCCAGGTACATTACTGTGACATCACTATAGTGCATCTTCCAGGTACATTACTGTGACATCACTATGGTGCATCTCCATGGTACATTACTGTGATATCACTCACTATGGTGCATCTCCCAGGTACATTACTGTGACATCACTATAGTGCATCTTCCAGGTACATTACTGTGACATCACTATGGTGCATCTCCCAGGTACATTACTGTGACATCACTATGGTGCATCTCCCAGGTACATTACTGTGACATCACTATGGTGCATCTCCCAGGTACATTACTGTGACATCACTATGGTGCATCTCCCAGGTACACCACTGTGACATCACTACAGTGCATCTCCATGGTACATTACTGTGACATCACTGTGGTGCATCTCCCAGGTACATTACTGTGACATCACTATGGTGCATCTCCCAGGTACATTACTGTGACATCACTATGGTGCATCTCCCAGGTACACCACTGTGACATCACTATGGTGCATCTCCATGGTACATTACTGTGACATCACTATGGTGCATCTCCCAGGTACATTACTGTGACATCACTATGGTGCATCTTCTAGGTATATTACTGTGACATCACTATGGTGCATCTCCCAGGTACATTACTGTGACATCACTATGGTTCATCTCCCAGGTACATTACTGTGACATCACTATGGTGCATCTCCGAGGTACACTACTGTGACATCACTATGGTGCATCTCCCAGGTACATTACTGTGACATCACTATGGTTCATCTCCCAGGTACATTACTGTGACATCACTATGGTGCATCTCCCAGGTACACTACTGTGACATCACTATGGTGCATCTCCCAGGTACATTACTGTGACATCACTATGGTGCATCTCCATAGTACATTACTGTGACATCACTATGGTGCATCTCCCAGGTACATTACTGTGACATCACTATGGTGCATCTCCATAGTACATTACTGTGACATCACTATGGTGCATCTCCCAGGTACATTACTGCGACATCACTATGGTACATCTCCCAGGTACACTACTGTGACATCACTATGGTGCATCCCCCAGGTACATTACTGTGACATCACTATGGTGCATCTCCCAGGTACATTACTGTGACATCACTATAGTGCATCTCCATGGTACATTACTGTGACATCACTATGGTGTAGCTCGCAGGTACATTACTGTGACATCACTATGGTGCATCTCCCAGGTACATTACTGTGACATCACTATGGTGCATCTCCATGGTACATTACTGTGACATCACTATGGTACATCTCCCAGGTACACTACTGTGACATCACTATGGTACATCTCCCAGGTACACTACTGTGACATCACTATGGTGCATCTCCATGGTACATTACTGTGACATCACTATGGTACAACTCCCAGGTACACTACTGTGACATCACTATGGTGCATCTCCCAGGTACATTACTGTGATATCACTATGGTGCATCTCCATGGTACATTACTGTGACATCACTATGGTGCATCTCCTAGGTACATTACTGTGACATCACTATGCTGCATCTCCAAGGTGCATCTCCCAGGTACATAACTGTGACATCACTATGGTGCATATTCTAGGTAAATTACTGTGACATCACAATGGTCTCCCAGGTACATTACTGTGACATAACTATGGTGCATCTCTCAGGTACATTACTGTGACATCACTATAGTGCATCTTCCAGGTACATTACTGTGACATCACTATGGTGCATCTCCCAGGTACACTACTGTGACATCACCATGGTGCATCTCCCAGGTACATTACTGTGACATCACTATAGTGCATCTTCCAGGTACATTACTGTGACATCACTATGGTGCATCTCGCAGGTACATTACTGTGACATCACTATGGAGCATCTCTCAGGTACATTACTGTGACATCACTATAGTGCATCTCCCAGGTACATTACTGTGACATCACTATGGTGCATCTCCCAGGTACATTAATGTGACATCACTATGGTGCATCTCCCAGGTACATAACTGTGACATCACTATGGTGCATCTCCCAGGTACAATACTGTGACATCACTATGGTGTATCTCTCAGGTACATTACTGTGACATCACTATGGTGCATCTCCCAGGTACATTACTGTGACATCACTATAGTGCATCTTCCAGGTACATTACTGTGAAATCACTATGGTGCTTCTCGCAGGTACATTATTGTGACATCACTATAGTGCATCTTCCAGGTACATTACTGTGACATCACTATGGTGAATCTCCCAGGTACATTACTGTGACATCACTATAGTGCATCTTCCAGGTACAATACTGTGACATCACTATGGTGCATCTCCCAGGTACATTACTGTGACATCACTATAGTGCATCTTCCAGGTACAATACTGTGACATCACTATGGTGCATCTCGCAGGCACATTACTGTGACATCACTATAGTGCATCTTCCAGGTACATTACTGTGACATCACTATGGTGAATCTCCCAGGTACATTACTGTGACATCACTATGGTGCATCTCCATGGTACATTACTGTGACATCACTATGGTGCATCTCCCAGGAACATTACTGTGACATCAATATGGTGCATCTCCCAGGTACATTACTGTGACATCACTATGGTGCATCTCCCAGGTACATTACTGTGACACCACTATGGTGCATCTCCAGGGTACATTACTGTGACATCACTATGGTGCATCTCCCAGGTACATTACTGTGACACCACTATGGTGCATCTCCAGGGTACATTACTGTGACATCACTATGGTGCATCTCCAGGGTACATTACTGTGACATCACTATGGTGCATCTCCCAGGTACATTACTGTGACATCACTATGGTGCATCTCCAGGTACATTACTGTGACATCACTATGGTGCATCTCCCAGGTACATTACTGTGACATCACTATGGTGCATCTCCCAGGTACATTACTGTGACATCACTATGGTGCATCACGCAGGTACATTACTGTGACATCACTATGGTTTATCTCCCAGGTACACTACTGTGACATCAATATGGTGCATCTCCCAGGTGCATTACTGTGACATCCCTATGGTTCATCTCCCAGGTACATTACTTTGACATCACTATGGTGCATCTCCCAGGTACATTACTGTGACATCACTATGGTGCATCTCCCAGGTACATTACTGTGACATCACTATGGTGCATCTCCCAGGTACACTACTGTGACATCACTATAGTGCATCTCCATGGTACATCACTGTGACATCACTATGGTGCATCTCCATGGTACATTACTGTGACATCACTATGGTGCATCTCCATGGTACATTACTGTGACATCACTATGGTGCATCTCCCAGGTACATTACTGTGACATCACTATGGTGCATCTCCCAGGTGCATTACTGTGACATCACTATAGTTCATCTTCTATGTACATTACTGTGACATCACTATGGTGCATCTCCCAGGTACATTACTGTGACATCACTATGGTGCATCTTGCAGGTACATTACTGTGACATCACTATGGTGCATCTCCCAGGTACATTACTGTGACATCACTATGGTGCATCTTGCAGGTACATTACTGTGACATCACTATGGTGCATCTCCCAGGTACATTACTGTGACATCACTATGGTGCATCTCCATGGTACATTACTGTGACATCACTATGGTGCATCTCCCAGGTACATTACTGTGACATCACTATAGTGCATCTTCCAGGTACATTACTGTGACATCACTATGGTGCATCTCGCAGGTACATTACTGTGACATCACTATGGTGCATCTCCCAGGTACATTACTGTGACATCACTATGGTGCATCTCCCAGGTACACTACTGTGACATCACTATGGTGCATCTCCCAGGTACATTACTGTGACATCACTATGGTGCATCTCCCAGGTACATTACTGTGACATCACTATGGTGCATCTCCCAGGTACACTACTGTGAAATCACTATGGTGCATCTCCCAGGTACATTACTGTGACATCACTATGGTGCATCTCCCAGGTACATTACTGTGACATCACTATGGTGAATCTCCCAAGAACACTACTGTGAAATCACTATGGTGCATCTCCCAGGTACATTACTGTGACATCACTATGGTGCATCTCCCAGGTACATTACTGTGACATAACTATGGTGCATCTCCCAGGTACATTACTGTGACATCACTATAGTGCATCTTCCAGGTACATTACTGTGACATCACTATGGTGCATCTCCATGGTACATTACTGTGACATCACTATGTTGCATCTCCCTGGTACATTACTGTGACATCACTATGTTGCATCTTCCGGGTACATTACTGTGACATCACTATGGTGCATCTCCATGGTACATTACTGTGACATCACTATAGTGCATCTCCATGGTACATTACTGTGACATCACTATAGTGCATCTCCATGGTACATTACTGTGACATCACTATGGTGCATCTCCCAGGTACATTACTGTGACATCACTATGGTGCATCTCCCAGGTACATTACTGTGACATCACTATGGTGCATCTCCCAGGTACATTACTGTGACATAACTATGGTGCATCTCCTAGGTACATTACTGTGACATCACTATGGAGCTGCTCCCAGGTACATTACTGTGACATCACTATGGTGCATCTCCCAGGTACAATACTGTGACATCACTATGGTGCATCTCCCAGGTACATTACTGTGACATCAATATAGTGCATCTTCCAGGTACATTACAGTGACATCACTATGGTGCATCTCCCAGGTACATTACTGTGACATCACTATGGTGCATCTCCCAAGAACACTACTGTGAAATCACTATGGTGCATCTCCCAGGTACATTACTGTGACATCACTATGGTGCATCTCCCAGGTACATTACTGTGACATCACTATGGTGCATCTCCCAGGTACACTACTGTGAAATCACTATGGTGCATCTCCCAGGTACATTACTGTGACATCACTATGGTGCATCTCCCAGGTACATTACTGTGACATCACTATGGTGCATCTCCATGGTACATTACTGTGACATCACTATGGTGCATCTTCCAGGTACATTACTGTGACATCACTATGGTGAATCTCGCAGGTACATTACTGTGACATCACTATGGTGCATCTCCCAGGTACATTACTGTGACATAACTATGGTGCATCTCCCAGGTACATTAATGTGACATCACTATGGTGCATCTTCATGGTACATTACTGTGACATCACTATGTTGCATCTCCCAGGTACATTACTGTGACATCACTATAGTGCATCTTCCAGGTACATTACTGTGACATCACTATGGTGCCTCTCGCAGGTACATTACTGTGACATCTCCCAGGTACATTACTGTGACATAACTATGGTGCATCTCCCAGGTACATTAATGTGACATCACTATGGTGCATCTTGATGGTACATTACTGTGACATCACTATGTTGCATCTCCCAGGTACATTACTGTGACATCACTATAGTGCATCTTCCAGGTACATTACTGTGACATCACTATGGTGCCTCTCGCAGGTACATTACTGTGACATCACTATGGAGCATCTCTCAGGTACATTACTGTGACATCACTATAGTGCATCTTCCAGGTACATTACTGTGACATCACTATGGTGCATCTCCCAGGTACATTACTGTGACATAACTATGGTGCATCTCCCAGGTACATTACTGTGACATCACTATAGTGCATCTTCCAGGTACATTACTGTGACATTACTATGGTGCATCTCCATGGTACATTACTGTGACATCACTATGTTGCATCTCCCAGGTACATTACTGTGACATCACTATAGTGCATCTTCCAGGTACATTACTGTGACATCACTATGGTGCATCTTCCAGGTACATTACTGTGACATCACTATGGTGCATCTCGCAGGTACATTACTGTGACATCACTATAGTGCATCTCCATGGTACATTACTGTGACATCACTATGGTGCATCTCCCAGGTACATTACTGTGACATCACTATGGTGCATCTCCCAGGTACATTACTGTGACATCACTATGGTGCATCTCCCAGGTACACTACTGTGACATCACTATGGTGCATCTCCATGGTACATTACTGTGACATCACTATGGTGCATCTCCCAGGTACATTACTGTGACATCACTATGGTGCATCTCCTAGGTACATTACTGTGACATCACTATGAAGCTGCTCCCAGGTACATTACTGTGACATCACTATGGTGCATCTCCCAGGTACATTACTGTGACATCACTATGGTGCATCTCCATGGTACATTACTGTGACATCACTATGGTGCATCTCTCAGGTAGATTACTGTGACATCAATATTGTGCATCTTCCAGGTACATTACTGTGACATCACTATGGTGCATCTCCCAGGTACATGACTGTGACATCACTATGGTGCATCTCCCAGGTACACTACTGTGACATCACTATGGTGCATCTCCCAGGTACATTACTGTGACATCACTATGGTGCATCTCCCAGGTACATTACTGTGACATCACTATGGTGCATCTCCATGGTACATTACTGTGACATCTCTATGGTGCATATCCCAGGTACATTACTGTGACATCAATATGGTGCATCTCCATGGTACATTACTGTGACATCACTATGGTGCATCTTCCAGGTACATTACTGTGACATCACTATGGTGCATCTCCATGGTACATTACTGTGACATCACTATGGTGCATCTCCATGGTACATTACTGTGACATCACTATGGTGCATCTCCCAGGTACATTACTGTGACATCACTATGGTGCATCTCCCAGGTGCATTACTGTGACATCATTATGGTGCATCTTCTATGTACATTACTGTGACATCACTATGGTGCATCTCCCAGGTACATTACTGTGACATCACTATGGTGCATCTTCCAGTTACATTACTGTGACATCACTATAGTGCATCTCCCAGGTACATTACTGTGACATCACTATAGTGCATCTCCCAGGTACATTACTGTGACATCACTATGGAGCATCTCTAAGGTACATTACTGTGACATCACTATAGTGCATCTTCCAGGTACATTACTGTGACATCACTTTGGTGCATCTCCCAGGTACATTACTGTGACATAACTATGGTGCATCTCCCAGGTACATTACTGTGACATCACTATAGTGCATCTTCCAGGTACATTACTGTGACATCACTATGGTGCATCTCCATGGTACATTACTGTGACATCACTATGTTGCATCTCCCAGGTACATTACTGTGACATCACTATAGTGCATCTTCCAGGTACATTACAGTGACTTCACTATGGTGCATCTCGCAGGTACTTTACTGTGACATCACTATGGAGCATCTCTCAGGTACATTACTGTGACATCACTATAGTGCATCTTCCAGGTACATTACTGTGACATCACTATGGTGCATCTCCCAGGTACATTACTGTGACATAACTATGGTGCATCTCCCAGGTACATTACTGTGACATCACTATAGTGCATCTTCCAGGTACATTACTGTGACATCACTATGGTGCATCTCCATGGTACATTACTGTGACATCACTATGTTGCATCTCCCAGGTACATTACTGTGACATCACTATGGTGCATCTCCCAGGTACATTACTGTGACATCACTATGGTGCATCTCCCAGGTACATTACTGTGACATCACTATGGTGCATCTCCCAGGTACATTACTGTGACATCCCTATGGTGCATCTGATAGGTACATTACTGTGACATCACTATGGTGCATCTCCCAGGTACATTACTGTGACATCACTATGGTGCATCTCTCAGGTACATTACTGTGACATCAATATAGTGCATCTTCCAGGTAAATTACTGTGACATCACTATGGTGCATCTCCCAGGTACATTACTGTGACATCACTATGGTGCATCTCCCAGGTACACTACTGTGACATCACTATGGTGCATCTCCCAGGTACATTACTGTGACATCACTATGGTCCATCTCCCAGGTACATTACTGTGACATCACTATGGTGCATCTCCCAGGTACACTACTGTGACATCACTATGGTGCATCTCCCAGGTACATTACTGTGACATCACTATGGTGCATCTCCCAGGTACATTACTGTGACATCACTATGGTGCATCTCCATGGTACATTACTGTGACATCACTATGGTGCATCTTCCAGGTACATTACTGTGACATCACTATGGTACATCTCCCAGGTACACTACTGTGACATCACTATGGTGACTCTCCCAGGTACATTACTGTGACATCACTATGGTGCATCTCCCAGGTACATTACTGTGACATCACTATAGTGCATCTCCATGGTACATTACTGTGACATCACTATGGTGCAGCTCGCAGGTACATTACTGTGACATCACTATGGTGCATCTCCCAGGTACATTACTGTGACATCACTATGGTGCATCTCCCAGGTACATTACTTTGACATCACTATGGTGCATCTCCCAGGTACACTACTGTGACATCACTATGGTGCATCTCCATGGTACATTACTGTGACATCACTATGGTGCATCTCCCAGGTACATTACTGTGACATCACTATGGTGCATCTCCTAGGTACATTACTGTGACATTACTATGGAGCTGCTCCCAGGTACATTACTGTGACATCACTATGGTGCATCTCCCAGGTACATTACTGTGACAACACCATGGTGCATCTCCATGGTACATTACTGTGACATCACTATGGTGCATCTCCTAGGTAAATTACTGTGACATCACTATGGTGCATCTCGTAGGTAAATTACTGTGAAATCACTATGGTCTCCCAGGTACATTACTGTGACATCACTATGGTGCATCTCTCAGGTACATTACTGTGACATCACTATGGTGCATATCCTAGGTAAATTACTGTGACATCACTATGGTGCATCTCCCAGGTACATTACTGTGACATCACTATGGAGTATCTCTTAGGTACATTACTGTGACATCACTATGGTGCATCTTCCAGGTACATTACTGTGACATCACTATGGTGCATCTCCCAGGTACATTACTGTGACATAACTATGGTGCATCTCCCAGGTACATTACTGTGACATCACTATGGTGCATCTCCATGGTACATTACTGTGATATCACTATGGTGCATCTCCCAGGTACATTACTGTGACATCACTATAGTGCATCTTCCAGGTACATTACTGTGACATCACTATGGTGCATCTCGCAGGTACATTACTGTGACATCACTATGGTGCATCTCCCAGGTACATTACTGTGACATCACTATAGTGCATCTTCCAGGTACATTACTGTGACATCACTATGGTGCATCTCCATGGTACATTACTGTGATATCACTCACTATGGTGCATCTCCCAGGTACATTACTGTGACATCACTATAGTGCATCTTCCAGGTACATTACTGTGACATCACTATGGTGCATCTCCCAGGTACATTACTGTGACATCACTATGGTGCATCTCCCAGGTACATTACTGTGACATCACTATGGTGCATCTCCCAGGTACATTACTGTGACATCACTATGGTGCATCTCCCAGGTACACCACTGTGACATCACTACAGTGCATCTCCATGGTACATTACTGTGACATCACTGTGGTGCATCTCCCAGGTACATTACTGTGACATCACTATGGTGCATCTCCCAGGTACATTACTGTGACATCACTATGGTGCATCTCCCAGGTACACCACTGTGACATCACTATGGTGCATCTCCATGGTACATTACTGTGACATCACTATGGTGCATCTCCCAGGTACATTACTGTGACATCACTATGGTGCATCTTCTAGGTATATTACTGTGACATCACTATGGTGCATCTCCCAGGTACATTACTGTGACATCACTATGGTTCATCTCCCAGGTACATTACTGTGACATCACTATGGTGCATCTCCGAGGTACACTACTGTGACATCACTATGGTGCATCTCCCAGGTACATTACTGTGACATCACTATGGTTCATCTCCCAGGTACATTACTGTGACATCACTATGGTGCATCTCCCAGGTACACTACTGTGACATCACTATGGTGCATCTCCCAGGTACATTACTGTGACATCACTATGGTGCATCTCCATAGTACATTACTGTGACATCACTATGGTGCATCTCCCAGGTACATTACTGTGACATCACTATGGTGCATCTCCATAGTACATTACTGTGACATCACTATGGTGCATCTCCCAGGTACATTACTGCGACATCACTATGGTACATCTCCCAGGTACACTACTGTGACATCACTATGGTGCATCCCCCAGGTACATTACTGTGACATCACTATGGTGCATCTCCCAGGTACATTACTGTGACATCACTATAGTGCATCTCCATGGTACATTACTGTGACATCACTATGGTGTAGCTCGCAGGTACATTACTGTGACATCACTATGGTGCATCTCCCAGGTACATTACTGTGACATCACTATGGTGCATCTCCATGGTACATTACTGTGACATCACTATGGTACATCTCCCAGGTACACTACTGTGACATCACTATGGTACATCTCCCAGGTACACTACTGTGACATCACTATGGTGCATCTCCATGGTACATTACTGTGACATCACTATGGTACAACTCCCAGGTACACTACTGTGACATCACTATGGTGCATCTCCCAGGTACATTACTGTGATATCACTATGGTGCATCTCCATGGTACATTACTGTGACATCACTATGGTGCATCTCCTAGGTACATTACTGTGACATCACTATGCTGCATCTCCAAGGTACATTACTGTGACATCACTTTGGTGCATCTCCCAGGTACATAACTGTGACATCACTATGGTGCATATTCTAGGTAAATTACTGTGACATCACAATGGTCTCCCAGGTACATTACTGTGACATAACTATGGTGCATCTCTCAGGTACATTACTGTGACATCACTATAGTGCATCTTCCAGGTACATTACTGTGACATCACTATGGTGCATCTCCCAGGTACACTACTGTGACATCACCATGGTGCATCTCCCAGGTACATTACTGTGACATCACTATAGTGCATCTTCCAGGTACATTACTGTGACATCACTATGGTGCATCTCGCAGGTACATTACTGTGACATCACTATGGAGCATCTCTCAGGTACATTACTGTGACATCACTATAGTGCATCTCCCAGGTACATTACTGTGACATCACTATGGTGCATCTCCCAGGTACATTAATGTGACATCACTATGGTGCATCTCCCAGGTACATAACTGTGACATCACTATGGTGCATCTCCCAGGTACAATACTGTGACATCACTATGGTGTATCTCTCAGGTACATTACTGTGACATCACTATGGTGCATCTCCCAGGTACATTACTGTGACATCACTATAGTGCATCTTCCAGGTACATTACTGTGAAATCACTATGGTGCTTCTCGCAGGTACATTATTGTGACATCACTATAGTGCATCTTCCAGGTACATTACTGTGACATCACTATGGTGAATCTCCCAGGTACATTACTGTGACATCACTATAGTGCATCTTCCAGGTACAATACTGTGACATCACTATGGTGCATCTCCCAGGTACATTACTGTGACATCACTATGGTGCATCTCCCAGGTACACTACTGTGACATCACTATGGTGCATCTCCCAGGTACATTACTGTGACATCACTATGGTCCATCTCCCAGGTACATTACTGTGACATCACTATGGTGCATCTCCCAGGTACACTACTGTGACATCACTATGGTGCATCTCCCAGGTACATTACTGTGACATCACTATGGTGCATCTCCCAGGTACATTACTGTGACATCACTATGGTGCATCTCCATGGTACATTACTGTGACATCACTATGGTGCATCTTCCAGGTACATTACTGTGACATCACTATGGTACATCTCCCAGGTACACTACTGTGACATCACTATGGTGACTCTCCCAGGTACATTACTGTGACATCACTATGGTGCATCTCCCAGGTACATTACTGTGACATCACTATAGTGCATCTCCATGGTACATTACTGTGACATCACTATGGTGCAGCTCGCAGGTACATTACTGTGACATCACTATGGTGCATCTCCCAGGTACATTACTGTGACATCACTATGGTGCATCTCCCAGGTACATTACTTTGACATCACTATGGTGCATCTCCCAGGTACACTACTGTGACATCACTATGGTGCATCTCCATGGTACATTACTGTGACATCACTATGGTGCATCTCCCAGGTACATTACTGTGACATCACTATGGTGCATCTCCTAGGTACATTACTGTGACATTACTATGGAGCTGCTCCCAGGTACATTACTGTGACATCACTATGGTGCATCTCCCAGGTACATTACTGTGACAACACCATGGTGCATCTCCATGGTACATTACTGTGACATCACTATGGTGCATCTCCTAGGTAAATTACTGTGACATCACTATGGTGCATCTCGTAGGTAAATTACTGTGAAATCACTATGGTCTCCCAGGTACATTACTGTGACATCACTATGGTGCATCTCTCAGGTACATTACTGTGACATCACTATGGTGCATATCCTAGGTAAATTACTGTGACATCACTATGGTGCATCTCCCAGGTACATTACTGTGACATCACTATGGAGTATCTCTTAGGTACATTACTGTGACATCACTATGGTGCATCTTCCAGGTACATTACTGTGACATCACTATGGTGCATCTCCCAGGTACATTACTGTGACATAACTATGGTGCATCTCCCAGGTACATTACTGTGACATCACTATGGTGCATCTCCATGGTACATTACTGTGATTTCACTATGGTGCATCTCCCAGGTACATTACTGTGACATCACTATAGTGCATCTTCCAGGTACATTACTGTGACATCACTATGGTGCATCTCGCAGGTACATTACTGTGACATCACTATGGTGCATCTCCCAGGTACATTACTGTGACATCACTATAGTGCATCTTCCAGGTACATTACTGTGACATCACTATGGTGCATCTCCATGGTACATTACTGTGATATCACTCACTATGGTGCATCTCCCAGGTACATTACTGTGACATCACTATAGTGCATCTTCCAGGTACATTACTGTGACATCACTATGGTGCATCTCCCAGGTACATTACTGTGACATCACTATGGTGCATCTCCCAGGTACATTACTGTGACATCACTATGGTGCATCTCCCAGGTACATTACTGTGACATCACTATGGTGCATCTCCCAGGTACACCACTGTGACATCACTACAGTGCATCTCCATGGTACATTACTGTGACATCACTGTGGTGCATCTCCCAGGTACATTACTGTGACATCACTATGGTGCATCTCCCAGGTACATTACTGTGACATCACTATGGTGCATCTCCCAGGTACACCACTGTGACATCACTATGGTGCATCTCCATGGTACATTACTGTGACATCACTATGGTGCATCTCCCAGGTACATTACTGTGACATCACTATGGTGCATCTTCTAGGTATATTACTGTGACATCACTATGGTGCATCTCCCAGGTACATTACTGTGACATCACTATGGTTCATCTCCCAGGTACATTACTGTGACATCACTATGGTGCATCTCCGAGGTACACTACTGTGACATCACTATGGTGCATCTCCCAGGTACATTACTGTGACATCACTATGGTTCATCTCCCAGGTACATTACTGTGACATCACTATGGTGCATCTCCCAGGTACACTACTGTGACATCACTATGGTGCATCTCCCAGGTACATTACTGTGACATCACTATGGTGCATCTCCATAGTACATTACTGTGACATCACTATGGTGCATCTCCCAGGTACATTACTGTGACATCACTATGGTGCATCTCCATAGTACATTACTGTGACATCACTATGGTGCATCTCCCAGGTACATTACTGCGACATCACTATGGTACATCTCCCAGGTACACTACTGTGACATCACTATGGTGCATCCCCCAGGTACATTACTGTGACATCACTATGGTGCATCTCCCAGGTACATTACTGTGACATCACTATAGTGCATCTCCATGGTACATTACTGTGACATCACTATGGTGTAGCTCGCAGGTACATTACTGTGACATCACTATGGTGCATCTCCCAGGTACATTACTGTGACATCACTATGGTGCATCTCCATGGTACATTACTGTGACATCACTATGGTACATCTCCCAGGTACACTACTGTGACATCACTATGGTACATCTCCCAGGTACACTACTGTGACATCACTATGGTGCATCTCCATGGTACATTACTGTGACATCACTATGGTACAACTCCCAGGTACACTACTGTGACATCACTATGGTGCATCTCCCAGGTACATTACTGTGATATCACTATGGTGCATCTCCATGGTACATTACTGTGACATCACTATGGTGCATCTCCTAGGTACATTACTGTGACATCACTATGCTGCATCTCCAAGGTGCATCTCCCAGGTACATAACTGTGACATCACTATGGTGCATATTCTAGGTAAATTACTGTGACATCACAATGGTCTCCCAGGTACATTACTGTGACATAACTATGGTGCATCTCTCAGGTACATTACTGTGACATCACTATAGTGCATCTTCCAGGTACATTACTGTGACATCACTATGGTGCATCTCCCAGGTACACTACTGTGACATCACCATGGTGCATCTCCCAGGTACATTACTGTGACATCACTATAGTGCATCTTCCAGGTACATTACTGTGACATCACTATGGTGCATCTCGCAGGTACATTACTGTGACATCACTATGGAGCATCTCTCAGGTACATTACTGTGACATCACTATAGTGCATCTCCCAGGTACATTACTGTGACATCACTATGGTGCATCTCCCAGGTACATTAATGTGACATCACTATGGTGCATCTCCCAGGTACATAACTGTGACATCACTATGGTGCATCTCCCAGGTACAATACTGTGACATCACTATGGTGTATCTCTCAGGTACATTACTGTGACATCACTATGGTGCATCTCCCAGGTACATTACTGTGACATCACTATAGTGCATCTTCCAGGTACATTACTGTGAAATCACTATGGTGCTTCTCGCAGGTACATTATTGTGACATCACTATAGTGCATCTTCCAGGTACATTACTGTGACATCACTATGGTGAATCTCCCAGGTACATTACTGTGACATCACTATAGTGCATCTTCCAGGTACAATACTGTGACATCACTATGGTGCATCTCCCAGGTACATTACTGTGACATCACTATAGTGCATCTTCCAGGTACAATACTGTGACATCACTATGGTGCATCTCGCAGGCACATTACTGTGACATCACTATAGTGCATCTTCCAGGTACATTACTGTGACATCACTATGGTGAATCTCCCAGGTACATTACTGTGACATCACTATGGTGCATCTCCATGGTACATTACTGTGACATCACTATGGTGCATCTCCCAGGAACATTACTGTGACATCAATATGGTGCATCTCCCAGGTACATTACTGTGACATCACTATGGTGCATCTCCCAGGTACATTACTGTGACACCACTATGGTGCATCTCCAGGGTACATTACTGTGACATCACTATGGTGCATCTCCCAGGTACATTACTGTGACACCACTATGGTGCATCTCCAGGGTACATTACTGTGACATCACTATGGTGCATCTCCAGGGTACATTACTGTGACATCACTATGGTGCATCTCCCAGGTACATTACTGTGAAATCACTATGGTGCATCTCCAGGTACATTACTGTGACATCACTATGGTGCATCTCCCAGGTACATTACTGTGACATCACTATGGTGCATCTCCCAGGTACATTACTGTGACATCACTATGGTGCATCACGCAGGTACATTACTGTGACATCACTATGGTTTATCTCCCAGGTACACTACTGTGACATCAATATGGTGCATCTCCCAGGTGCATTACTGTGACATCCCTATGGTTCATCTCCCAGGTACATTACTTTGACATCACTATGGTGCATCTCCCAGGTACATTACTGTGACATCACTATGGTGCATCTCCATGGTACATTACTGTGACATCACTATGGTGCATCTCCCAGGTACATTACTGTGACATCACTATGGTGCATCTCCCAGGTACATTACTGTGACATCACTATGGTGCATCTTCTAGGTATATTACTGTGACATCACTATGGTGCATCTCCCAGGTACATTACTGTGACATCACTATAGTGCATCTCCCAGGTACATTACTGTGACATCACTATAGTGCATCTCCCAGGTACATTACTGTGACATCACTATAGTGCATCTCCCAGGTACACAACTGTGACATCACTATGGTGCATCTCTCAGGTACATAACTGGGACATCACTATAGTGCATCTCCCAGGTATATTACTGTGACATCACTATGGTGCATCTCCCAGGTACATTACTGTGACATCACTATGGTGCGTCTCCAGGGAACATTAGTGTGAAATCACTATGGTGCATCTCCTAGGTACATTACTGTGACATCACTATGGTGCATCTCCCAGGTACATTACTGTGACATCACTATGGTGCATCTCCAGGGTACATTACTGTGACATCACTATGGTGCATCTCCCAGGTACATTACTGTGACATCACTATGGTGCATCTCCCAGGTACATTACTGTGACATCACTATGGTGCATCTCCCAGGTACATTACTGTGACATCACTATGGTGCATCTCCAGGGAACATTACTGTGACATCACTATGGTGCATCTCCGAGGTACATTACTGTGACATCACTATGGTGCATCTTCCAGGTACATTACTGTGACATCACTATAGTGCATCTCCCAGGTACATTACTGTGACATCACTATGGTGCATCTCCCAGGTACATTACTGTGACATCACTATGGTGCATCTTCATGGTACATTACTGTGACATCACTATGGTGCATCTCCCATGTACATTACTGTGACATCACTATGGTGCATCTCTCAGGTACATAACTGTGACATCACTATGGTGCATCTCCCAGGTACATTACTGTGACATCACTATGGTGCATCTCCCAGGTACATTACTGTGACATCACTATGGTTCATCTCCCAGGTACACTACTGTGACATCACTATGGTGATTCTCCCAGGTACATTACTGTGACATCACTATGGTGCAGCTCCCAGGTACATTACTGTGACATCACTATGGTGCATCTCCATGGTACATTACTGTGACATCACTATGGTGCATCTCCCAGGTACATAACTGTGACATCACTATGGTGCATCTCCAAGGTACTTTACTGTGACATCACTATGGTGTATCTCCAAGGTACATTACTGTGACATCACTATGGTGCATCTCCTAGGTAAATTACTGTGACATCACTATAGTGCATCTCCCAGGTACATTACTGTGACATCACTATGGTGCATCTCCCAGGTACATTACTGTGACATCACTATGGTGCATCTTCCAGGTACATTACTGTGACATCACTATGGTGCATCTCCCAGGTACATTACTGTGACATCACTATGGTGCATCTTCCAGGTACATTACTGTGACATCACTATAGTGCATCTCCCAGGTACATTACTGTGACATCACTATGGTGCATCTCCCAAGTACACTACTGTGACATCACTATGGTGCATCTCCCAGGTACATTACTGTGACATCACTATGGTGCATCTCCATGGTATATTACTGTGACATCACTATGGTGTATCTCAGGTACATTACTGTGACATCTCTATGGTGCATCTCCCAGGTACATTACTGTGACATCACTATGGTGCATCTCCCAGGTACAATACTGTGACATCACTATGGTGCATCTCCCAGGTACATTACTGTGACATCACTGTGGTGCATCTCCCAGGTACATTACTGTGACATCACTATGGTGCATCTCCCAGGTACATTACTGTGACATCACTATGGTGCATCTTCTAGGTATATTACTGTGACATTACTATGGTGCATCTTCCAGGTACATTACTGTGACATCACTATGGTGCATCTTCCAGGTACATTACTGTGACATCACTATAGTGCATCTCCCAGGTACATTACTGTGACATCACTATAGTGCATCTCTCAGGTACATAACTGTGACATCACTATGGTGCATCTCTCAGGTACATAACAGGGACATCACTATGGTGCATCACCCAGGTACATTACTGTGACATCACTATAGTGCATCTCTCAGGTACATAACTGTGACATCACTATGGTGCATCTTTTAGGTACATAACTGGGACATCACTATGGTGCATCACCCAGGTATATTACTGTGACATCACTATGGTGCATCTCCCAGGTACATTACTGTGACATCACTATGGTGCGTCTCCAGGGAACATTAGTGTGACATCACTATGGTGCATCTCCTAGGTACATTACTGTGACATCACTATGGTGCATCTCCCAGGTACATTACTGTGACATCACTATGGTACATCTCCCAGGTACATTACTGTGACATCACTATGGTGCATCTCCCAGGTACATTACTGTGACATCACTATGGTGCATCTCCCAGGTACATTACTGTGACATCACTATGGTGCATCTCCCAGGTACATTACTGTGACATCACTATGGTGCATCTCCCAGGTACACTACTGTGAAATCACTATGGTGCATCTCCCAGGTACATTACTGTGACATCACTATGGTGCATCTCCCAGGTACATTACTGTGACATCACTATGGTGCATCTCCCAGGTACATTACTGTGACATCACTATGGTGCATCTTCCAGGTACATTACTGTGACATCACTATGGTGAATCTCGCAGGTACATTACTGTGACATCACTATGGTGCATCTCCCAGGTACATTACTGTGACATAACTATGGTGCATCTCCCAGGTACATTACTGTGACATCACTATAGTGCATCTTCCAGGTACACTACTGTGACATCACTATGGTGCATCTCCATGGTACATTACTGTGACATCACTATGGTGCATCTCCCAGGTACATTACTGTGACATCACTATAGTGCATCTCGAAGGTACATTACTGTGACATCACTATGGTGCATCTCGCAGGTACATTACTGTGACATCACTATGGTGAATCTCCCAGGTACATTACTGTGACATCACTATGGTGCATCTCCCAGGTACATTACTGTGACATCACTATGGTGCATCTCCCAGGTACATTACTATGACATCACTATGGTGCATCTCCCAGGTACACTACTGTGACATCACTATGGTGCATCTCCATGGTACAAACCTGTGACATCACTATGGTGCATCTCCATGGTACATTACTGTGACATCACTATGGTGCATCTCCATGGTACATTATTGTGACATCACTATGGTGCATCTCCCAGGTACATTACTGTGACATCACTATGGTGCATCTCCCAGGTGCATTACTGTGACATCACTATGGTGCATCTTCTATGTACATTACTGTGACATCACTATGGTGCATCTCCCAGGTACATTACTGTGACATCACTATGGTGCATCTTGCAGGTACATTACTGTGACATCACTATGGTGCATCTCCCAGGTACATTACAGTGACATCACTATGGTGCATCTCTCAGGTACATTACTGTGACATCACTATGGTGCATCTCCCAGGTACATTACTGTGACATCACTATGGTGCATCTCCTTGGTACATTACTGTGACATCACTATGGTGCATCTCCCAGGTACATTACTGTGACATAACTATGGTGCATCTCCTAGGTACATTACTGTGACATCACTATGGAGCTGCTCCCAGGTACATTACTGTGACATCACTATGGTGCATCTCCCAGGTACAATACTGTGACATCACTATGGTGCATCTCCATGGTACATTACTGTGACATCTCTATGGTGCATATCCCAGGTACATTACTGTGACATTACTATGGTGCATCTCCCAGGTATATTACTGTGACATCAATATAGTGCATCTTCCAGGTACATTACAGTGACATCACTATGGTGCATCTCCCAGGTACATTGCTGTGACATCACTATGGTGCATCTCCCAGGTACACTACTGTGAAATCACTATGGTGCATCTCCCAGGTACACTACTGTGAAATCACTATGGTGCATCTCCCAGGTACATTACTGTGACATCACTATGGTGCATCTCCCAGGTACACTACTGTGAAATCACTATGGTGCATCTCCCAGGTACATTACAGTGACATCACTATGGTGCATCTCCCAGGTACATTACAGTGACATCACTATGGTGCATCTCCCAAGAACACTACTGTGAAATCACTATGGTGCATCTCCCAGGTAAATTACTGTGACATCACTATGGTGCATCTCCCAGGTACATTACTGTGACATCACTATGGTGCATCTCCCAGGTACACTACTGTGAAATCACTATGGTGCATCTCCCAGGTACACTACTGTGAAATCACTATGGTGCATCTCCCAGGTACATTACTGTGACATCACTATGGTGCATCTTCCAGGTACATTACATTGACATCACTATGGTGCATCTCCCAGGTACATTACAGTGACATCACTATGGTGCATCTCCCAAGAACACTACTGTGAAATCACTATAGTGCATCTCCCAGGTACATTACTGTGACATCACTATGGTGCATCTCCCAGGTACATTACTGTGACATCACTATGGTGCATCTCCCAGGTACACTACTGTGAAATCACTATGGTGCATCTCCCAGGTACACTACTGTGAAATCACTATGGTGCATCTCCCAGGTACATTACTGTGACATCACTATGGTGCATCTCCCAGGTACATTACTGTGACATCACTATGGTGCATCTCCATGGTACATTACTGTGACATCACTATGGTGCATCTTCCAGGTACATTACTGTGACATCAATATGGTGAATCTCGCAGGTACATTACTGTGACATCACTATGGTGCATCTCCCAGGTACATTACTGTGACATAACTATGGTGCATCTCCCAGGTACATTACTGTGACATCACTATAGTGCATCTTCCAGGTACACTACTGTGACATCACTATAGTGCATCTCGAAGGTACATTACTGTGACATCACTATGGTGCATCTCGCAGGTACATTACTGTGACATCACTATGGTGCATCTCCCAGGTACATTACTGTGACATCACTATGGTGCATCTCCCAGGTACATTACTGTGACATCACTATGGTGCATCTCCCAGGTACATTACTGTGACATCACTATAGTGCATCTCGAAGGTACATTACTGTGACATCACTATGGTGCATCTCGCAGGTACATTACTGTGACATCACTATGGTGCATCTCCCAGGTACATTACTGTGACATCACTATGGTGCATCTCCCAGGTACATTACTGTGACATCACTATGGTGCATCTCCCAGGTACATTACTATGACATCACTATGGTGCATCTCCCAGGTACACTACTGTGACATCACTATGGTGCATCTCCATGGTACATTACTGTGACATCACTATGGTGCATCTCCATGGTACATTACTGTGACATCACTATGGTGCATCTCCATGGTACATTACTGTGACATCACTATGGTGCATCTCCCAGGTACATTACTGTGACATCACTATGGTGCATCTCCCAGGTGCATTACTGTGACATCACTATGGTGCATCTTCTATGTACATTACTGTGACATCACTATGGTGCATCTCCCAGGTACATTACTGTGACATCACTATGGTGCATCTTGCAGGTACATTACTGTGACATCACTATGGTGCATCTCCCAGGTACATTACAGTGACATCACTATGGTGCATCTCTCAGGTACATTACTGTGACATCACTATGGTGCATCTCCCTGGTACATTACTGTGACATCACTATGGTGCATCTCCCAGATACATTACTGTGACATCACTATGGTGCATCTCCCAGGTACACTACTGTGACATCACTATGGTGCATCTCCATGGTACATTACAGTGACATCACTATGGTGCATCTCTCAGGTACATTACTGTGACATCACTATGGTGCATCTCCCAGGTACATTACTGTGACATCACTATGGTGCATCTTGCAGGTACATTACTGTGACATCACTATGGTGCATCTTGCAGGTACATTACTGTGACATCACTATGGTGCATCTCCCAGGTACACTACTGTGACATCACTATGGTGCATCTCCATGGTACATTACTGTGACATCACTATGGTGCATCTCCATGGTACATTACTGTGACATCACTATGGTGCATCTCCATAGTACATTACTGTGACATCACTATGGTGCATCTCCCAGGTACATTACTGTAAAATCACTATGGTGCATCTCCCAGGTGCATTACTATGAGATCACTATGGTGCATCTTCTAGGTACATTACTGTGACATCACTATGGTGCATCTCCCAGGTACATTACTGTGACATCACTATGGTGCATCTTGCAGGTACATTACTGTGACATCACTATGGTGCATCTTCCAGGTACATTACAGTGACATCACTATGGTGCATCTCTCAGGTACATTACTGTGACATCACTATGGTGAATCTCCCAGGTACATTACTGTGACATCACTATGGTGCATCTTGCAGGTACATTACTGTGACATCACTATGGTGCATCTTTCAGGTACATTACTGTGACATCACTATGGTGCATATCCCAGGTACATTACTGTGCCATCACTATGGTGCATCTCCCAGGTACACTACTGTGACATCACTATGGTGCATCTCCCAGGTACATTACTGTGACATCACTATGGTGCATCTCCCAGGTACATTACTGTGACATCACTATGGTGCATCTCCCAGGTACACTACTGTGACATCACTATGGTGCATCTCCATGGTACATTACTGTGACATCACTATGGTGCATCTCTCAGGTACATTACTGTGACATCACTATGGTGCATCTCCCAGGTACATTACTGTGACATCACTATGGTGCATCTCCATGGTACATTACTGTGACATCACTATGGTGCATCTCCCAGGTACATTACTGTGACATCACTATGGTGCATCTCCCGGGTACATTACTGTGACATCACTATGGTGCATCTCCCAGGTACACTACTGTGACATCACTATGGTGCATCTCTCAGGTACATTACTGTGACATCACTATGGTGCATCTCCCAGGTACATTACTGTGACATCACTATGGTGCATCTCCATGGTACATTACTGTGACATCACTATGGTGCATCTTTCAGGTACATTACTGTGACATCACTATGGTGAATCTCGCAGGTACATTACTGTGACATCACTATGGTGCATCTCCCAGGTACATTACTGTGACATAACTATGGTGCATCTCCCAGGTACATTACTGTGACATCACTATAGTGCATCTTCCAGGTACACTACTGTGACATCACTATGGTGCATCTCCATGGTACATTACTGTGACATCACTATGGTGCATCTCCCAGGTACATTACTGTGACATCACTACAGTGCATCTTCCAGGTACATTACTGTGACATCACTATGGTGCATCTCGCAGGTACATTACTGTGACATCACTATGGTGCATCTCCCAGGTACATTACTGTGACATCACTATGGTGCATCTCCCAGGTACATTACTGTGACATCACTATGGTGCATCTCCCAGGTACATTACTGTGACATCACTATGGTGCATCTCCCAGGTACACTACTGTGACATCACTATGGTGCATCTCCATGGTACATTACTGTGACATCACTATGGTGCATCTCCATGGTACATTACTGTGACATCACTATGGTGCATCTCTCAGGTACATTACTGTGACATCACTATGGTGCATCTCCCAGGTACATTACTGTGACATCACTATGGTGCATCTCCCGGGTACATTACTGTGACATCACTATGGTGCATCTCCCAGGTACACTACTGTGACATCACTATGGTGCATCTCTCAGGTACATTACTGTGACATCACTATGGTGCATCTCCCAGGTACATTACTGTGACATCACTATGGTGCATCTCCATGGTACATTACTGTGACATCACTATGGTGCATCTTTCAGGTACATTACTGTGACATCACTATGGTGAATCTCGCAGGTACATTACTGTGACATCACTATGGTGCATCTCCCAGGTACATTACTGTGACATAACTATGGTGCATCTCCCAGGTACATTACTGTGACATCACTATGGTGCATCTCCCAGGTACACTACGGTGAAATCACTATGGTGCATCTCCCAGGTACATTACTGTGACATCACTATGGTGCATCTCCCAGGTACATTACTGTGACATCACTATGGTGCATCTCCATGGTACATTACTGTGACATCACTATGGTGCATCTTCCAGGTACATTACTGTGACATCACTATGGTGCATCTCCCAGGTACACTACGGTGAAATCACTATGGTGCATCTCCCAGGTACATTACTGTGACATCACTATGGTGCATCTCCCAGGTACATTACTGTGACATCACTATGGTGCATCTCCATGGTACATTACTGTGACATCACTATGGTGCATCTTCCAGGTACATTACTGTGACATCACTATGGTGAATCTCGCAGGTACATTACTGTGACATCACTATGGTGCATCTCCCAGGTACATTACTGTGACATAACTATGGTGCATCTCCCAGGTACATTACTGTGACATCACTATGGTGCATCTCCCAGGAAAATTACTGTGACATCACTATGGTGCATCTCCCAGGTACACTACTGTGACATCACTATGGTGCATCTCCCAGGTACATTACTGTGACATCACTATGGTGCATCTCCATGGTACATTACTGTGACATCACTATGGTGCATCTCCATGGTACATTACTGTGACATCACTATGGTGCATCTCCCAGGTACATTACTGTGACATCACTATGGTGCATCTCCCAGGTGCATTACTGTGACATCACTATGGTGCATCTTCTATGTACATTACTGTGACATCAGTATGGTGCATCTCCCAGGTACATTACTGTGACATCACTATGGTGCATCTTGCAGGTACATTACTGTGACATCACTATGGTGCATCTCCCAGGTACATTACTGTGACATCACTATGGTGCATCTCCCAGGTACATTACTGTGACATCACTATGGTGCATCTTGCAGGTACATTACTGTGACATCACTATGGTGCATCTTTCAGGTACAATACTGTGACATCACTATGGTGCATATCCCAGGTACATTACTGTGACATCACTATGGTGCATATCCCAGGTACACTACTGTGACATCACTATGGTGCATCTCCCAGGTACATTACTGTGACATCACTATGGTGCATCTCCCAGGTACATTACTGTGACATCACTATGGTGCATCTCCATGGTACATTACTGTGACATCACTATGGTGCATCTCCCAGGTACATTACTGTGACATCACTATGGTGCATCTCCCAGGTACATTACTGTGACATCACTATGGTGCATCTCCCAGGTACATTACTGTGACATCACTATAGTGCATCTCCATGGTACATTACTGTGACATCACTATGGTGCATCTCCCAGGTACATTACTGTGACATCACTATGGTGCATCTCCCAGGTACATTACTGTGACATCACTATGGTGCATCTCCCAGGTACATTACTGTGACATCACTATGGTGCATCTCCCAGGTACATTACTGTGACATCACTATGGTGCATCTCCATGGTACAGTACTGTGACATCACTATGCTGCATCTCCCAGGTACATTACTGTGACATCACTATGGTACATCTCCCAGGTACATTACTGTGACATCACTATGGTGCATCTCCCAGGTACATTACTGTGATATCACTATGGTGCATCTCCATGGTACATTACTGTGACATCACTATGGTGCATCTCCTAGGTACATTACTGTGACATCACTATGGTGCATCTCCAAGGTACATTACTGTGACATCACTTTGGTGCATCTCCCAGGTACATAACTGTGACATCACTATGGTGCATATCCTAGGTAAATTACTGTGACATCACTATGGTGCATCTCCCAGGTACATTACTGTTACATAACTATGGTGCATCTCGAGGGTACATTACTGTGACATCACTATAGTGCATCTCCAAGGTACATTACTGTGACATCACTATGGTGCATCTCCCAGGAACATTACTGTGACATCACTATGGTGCATCTCCCAGGTACATTACTGTGACATCACTATGGTGCATCTCCCAGGTACACTACTGTGACATCACTATGGTGCATCTCCCAGGTACATTACTGTGACATCACTATGGTGCATCTCCCAGGTACATTACTGTGACATCACTATGGTGCATCTCCCAGGTACATTACTGTGACATCACTTTGGTGCATCTCCTAGGTACATTACTGTGACATCACGATGGTGCATCTCTCAGGTACATTACTGTGACATCACTATGGTGCATCTCCCAGGTACATTACTGTGACATCACTATGGTGCATCTCCCAGGTACATTACTGTGACATCACTATGGTGCATCTCCCAGGTACATTACTGTGACATCACTATGGTGCATCTCCATGGTACATTACTGTGACATTACAATGGTGCATCTCCCAGGTACATTACTGTGACATCACTATGGTACATCTCCCAGGTACACTACTGTGACATCACTATGGTGCATCTCCCAGGTACATTACTGTGACATCACTATGGTGCATCTCCCAGGTACATTACTGTGACATCACTATGGTGCATCTCCCAGGTACATTACTGTGACATCACTATGGTGCATCTCCCAGGTACTTTACTGTGACATCACTATAGTGCATCTTCCAGGTACATTACTGTGACATCGCTATGGTGCATCTCCCAGGTACATTTCTGTGACATCACTATGGTGCATCTCCCAGGTACATTACTGTGACATCACTATGGTGCATCTCCCAGGTACATTACTGTGACATCACTATGGTGCATCTCCATGGTACATTACTGTGACATCACTATGGTACATCTCCAAGGTACACTACTGTGACATCACTATGGTACATCTCCCAGGTACACTACTGTGACATCATTATGGTGCATCTCCCAGGTACATTACTGTGATATCACTATGGTGCACCTCCATGGTACATTACTGTGACATCACTATGGTGCATCTCCTAGGTACATTACTGTGACATCACTATGGTGCATCTTCCAGGTACATTACTGTTACATCACTATGGTGCATTTCGCAGGTACATTACTGTGACATCACTATGGTGCATCGCCCAGGTACATTACAGTGACATCACTATGGTGCATCTCCCAGGAACATTACTGTGACATCACTATGGTGCATCTCCCAGGTACATTACTGTGACATCACTATGGTGCATCTCCTAGGTACATTACTGTGACATCACTATGGTGCTTCTTCCAGGTACATTACTGTGACATCACTATGGTGCATCTCCATGGTACATTACTGTGACATCACTATGGTGCATCTCCATGGTACATTACTGTGACATCACTATGGTGCATCTCCCAGGTACATTACTGTGACATCACTATGGTGCATCTCCCAGGTACATTACTGTGACATCACTATGGTGCATCTCCCAGGTACACTACTGTGACATCACTATGGTGCATCTCCATGGTACATTACTGTGACATCACTATGGTGCATCTCCCAGGTACATTACTGTGACATCACTATGGTGCATCTCCTAGGAACATTACTGTGACATTACTATGGAGCTGCTCCCAGGTACATTACTGTGACATCACTATGGTGCATCTCCCAGGTACATTACTTTGACATCACTATGGTGCATTTCCCAGGAACATTACTGTGACATGACTATGGTGCATCTCCATGGTACATTACTGTGACATCACCATGGTGCATCTCCATGGTACATTACTGTGACATCACTATGGTGCATCTCCTAGGTAAATTACTGTGACATCACTATGGTGCATCTCCTAGGTAAATTACTGTGACATCACTATGGTCTCCCAGGTACATTACTGTGACATCACTATGGTGCATCTCTCAGGTACATTACTGTGACATCACTATGGTGCATATCCTAGGTAAATTACTGTGACATCACTATGGTGCATCTCCCAGGTACATTACTGTGACATCACTATGGAGTATCTCTTAGGTACATTACTGTGACATCACTATGGTGCATCTTCCAGGTACATTACTGTGACATCACTATGGTGCATCTCCCAGGTACACTACTGTGACATCACTATGGTGCATCTCCATGGTACATTACTGTGACATCACTATGATGCAACTCCCAGGTACATTACTGTGACATCACTATGGTGCATCTCCTAGGTACATTACTGTGACATTACTATGGAGCTGCTCCCAGGTACATTACTGTGACATCACTATGGTGCATCTCCCAGGTACATTACTTTGACATCACTATGGTGCATCTCCCAGGTACATTCCTGTGACATCACTATGGTGCATCTCCCAGGTACATTACTGTGACATCACCATGGTGCATCTCCATGGTACATTACTGTGACATCACTATGGTGCATCTCCTAGGTAAATTACTGTGACATCACTATGGTGCATCTCCTAGGTAAATTACTGTGACATCACTATGGTCTCCCAGGTACATTACTATGACATCACTATGGTGCATCTATCAGGTACATTACTGTGACATCACTATGGTGCATCTCCCAGGTACATTACTGTGACATCACTATGGAGTATCTCTTAGGTACATTACTGTGACATCACTATGGTGCATCTTCCAGGTACATTACTGTGACATCACTATGGTGCATCTCCCAGGTACATTACTGTGACATCACCATGGTGCATCTCCATGGTACATTACTGTGACATCACTATGGTGCATCTCCTAGGTACATTACTGTGACATCACTATGGTTCATCTCCTAGGTAAATTACTGTGACATCACTATGGTCTCCCAGGTACATTACTGTGACATCACTATGTTCTCCCAGGTACATTACTGTGACATCACTATGGTGCATCTCTCAGGTACATTACTGTGACATCACTATGGTGCATATCCTAGGTAAATTACTGTGACATCACTATGGTGCATCTCCCAGGTACATTACTGTGACATCACTATGGAGTATCTCTTAGGTACATTACTGTGACATCACTATGGTGCATCTTCCAGGTACATTACTGTGACATCACTATGGAGTATCTCTTAGGTACATTACTGTGACATCACTATGGTGCATCTTCCAGGTACATTACTGTGACATCACTATGGTGCATCTCCCAGGTACATTACTGTGACAAAACTATGGTGCATCTCCCAGGTACATTACTGTGACATCACTATAGTGCATCTTCCAGGTACATTACTGTGACATCACTATGGTGCATCTCGCAGGTACATTACTGTGACATCACTATGGTGCATCTCCCAGGTACATTACTGTGACATCACTATGGTGCATCTCCCAAGTACATTACTGTGATATCACTATGGTGCATCTCGCAGGTACATTACTGTGACATCACTATGGTGCATCTCCCAGGTACATTACTGTGACATCACTATGGTGCATCTCCCAGGTACATTACTGTGACATCACTATGGTGCATCTCCCAGGTACACTACTGTGACATCACTATGGTGCATCTCCATGGTACATTACTGTGACATCACTATGGTGCATCTCCATGGTACATTACTGTGACATCACTATGGTGCATCTCCCAGGTACATTACTGTGACATCACTATGGTGCATCTCCCAGGTACATTACTGTGACATCACTATGGTGCATCTCCCAGGTACATTACTGTGACATCACTATGGTGCATCTCCCAGGTGCATTACTGTGACATCACTATGGTGCATCTTCTAGGTATATTACTGTGACATCACTATGGTGCATCTCCCAGGTACATTACAGTGACATCACTATGGTGCATATCCTAGGTAAATTACTGTGACATCACTGTGGTGCATCTCCCAGGTACATTACTGTGACATCACTATGGTGCATCTCTCAGGTACATTACTGTGACATCAATATAGTGCATCTTCCAGGTACATTACTGTGACATCACTATGTTGCATCTCCCAGGTACATTACTGTGACATCACTATGTTGCATCTCCCAGGTACATTACTGTGACATCACTATAGTGCATCTTCCAGGTACATTACTGTGACATCACTATGTTGCATCTCCCAGGTACATTACTGTGACATCACTATGTTGCATCTCCCAGGTACATTACTGTGACATCACTATAGTGCATCTTCCAGGTACATTACTGTGACATCACTATGGTGCATCTCGCAGGTACTTTAATGTGACATCACTATGGAGCATCTCTCAGGTACATTACTGTGACATCACTATAGTGCATCTTCCAGGTACATTACTGTGACATCACTATGGTGCATCTCCCAGGTACATTACTGTGACATCACTATAGTGCATCTTCCAGGTACATTACTGTGACATCACTATGGTGCATCTCCATGGTACATTACTGTGACATCACTATGTTGCATCTCCCAGGTACATTACTGTGACATCACTATAGTGCATCTCCCAGGTACATTACTGTGACATCACTATGGTGCATCTCGCAGGTACATTACTGTGACATCACTATAGTGCATCTCCCAGGTACATTACTGTGACATCACTATGGTGCATCTCCCAGGTACATTACTGTGACATCACTATGGTGCATCTCCCAGGTACATTACTGTGACATCACTATGGTGCATCTCCCAGGTACATTACGGTGACATCACTATGGTGCATCTCCCAGGTACATTACGGTGACATCACTATGATGCATCTCCATGGTACATTACTGTGACATCACTATGGTGCATCTCCCAGGTACACTACTGTGACATCACTATGGTACATCTCCCAGGTACACTACTGTGACATCACTATGGTGCATCTCCCAGGTACATTACTGTGACATCACTATGGTGCATCTCCCAGGTACATTTCTGTGACATCACTATAGTGCATCTTGCAGGTACATTACTGTGACATCACTATGGTGCATCTCGCAGGTACATTACTGTGACATCACTATAGTGCATCTCCCAGGTACATTACTGTGACATCACTATGGTGCATCTCCTAGGTACATTACTGTGACATCACAATGGTGCATCTCCCAGGTACATTACTGTGACATCACTATGGTACATCTCCCAGGTACACTACTGTGACATCACTATGGTGCATCTCCCAGGTACATTACTGTGACATCACTATGGTGCATCTCCCAGGTACATTACTGTGACATCACTATGGTGCATCTCCCAGGTACATTACTGTGACATCACTATGGTGCATCTCCCAGGTACTTTACTGTGACATCACTATAGTGCATCTTCCAGGTACATTACTGTGACATCGCTATGGTGCATCTCCCAGGTACATTTCTGTGACATCACTATGGTGCATCTCCCAGGTACATTACTGTGACATCACTATGGTGCATCTCCCAGGTACATTACTGTGACATCACTATGGTGCATCTCCATGGTACATTACTGTGACATCACTATGGTACATCTCCAAGGTACACTACTGTGACATCACTATGGTACATCTCCCAGGTACACTACTGTGACATCATTATGGTGCATCTCCCAGGTACATTACTGTGATATCACTATGGTGCACCTCCATGGTACATTACTGTGACATCACTATGGTGCATCTCCTAGGTACATTACTGTGACATCACTATGGTGAATCTTCCAGGTACATTACTGTTACATCACTATGGTGCATTTCGCAGGTACATTACTGTGACATCACTATGGTGCATCGCCCAGGTACATTACAGTGACATCACTATGGTGCATCTCCCAGGAACATTACTGTGACATCACTATGGTGCATCTCCCAGGTACATTACTGTGACATCACTATGGTGCATCTCCTAGGTACATTACTGTGACATCACTATGGTGCTTCTTCCAGGTACATTACTGTGACATCACTATGGTGCATCTCCATGGTACATTACTGTGACATCACTATGGTGCATCTCCATGGTACATTACTGTGACATCACTATGGTGCATCTCCCAGGTACATTACTGTGACATCACTATGGTGCATCTCCCAGGTACATTACTGTGACATCACTATGGTGCATCTCCCAGGTACACTACTGTGACATCACTATGGTGCATCTCCATGGTACATTACTGTGACATCACTATGGTGCATCTCCCAGGTACATTACTGTGACATCACTATGGTGCATCTCCTAGGAACATTACTGTGACATTACTATGGAGCTGCTCCCAGGTACATTACTGTGACATCACTATGGTGCATCTCCCAGGTACATTACTTTGACATCACTATGGTGCATTTCCCAGGAACATTACTGTGACATGACTATGGTGCATCTCCATGCTACATTACTGTGACATCACCATGGTGCATCTCCATGGTACATTACTGTGACATCACTATGGTGCATCTCCTAGGTAAATTACTGTGACATCACTATGGTGCATCTCCTAGGTAAATTACTGTGACATCACTATGGTCTCCCAGGTACATTACTGTGACATCACTATGGTGCATCTCTCAGGTACATTACTGTGACATCACTATGGTGCATATCCTAGGTAAATTACTGTGACATCACTATGGTGCATCTCCCAGGTACATTACTGTGACATCACTATGGAGTATCTCTTAGGTACATTACTGTGACATCACTATGGTGCATCTTCCAGGTACATTACTGTGACATCACTATGGTGCATCTCCCAGGTACACTACTGTGACATCACTATGGTGCATCTCCATGGTACATTACTGTGACATCACTATGATGCAACTCCCAGGTACATTACTGTGACATCACTATGGTGCATCTCCTAGGTACATTACTGTGACATTACTATGGAGCTGCTCCCAGGTACATTACTGTGACATCACTATGGTGCATCTCCCAGGTACATTACTTTGACATCACTATGGTGCATCTCCCAGGTACATTCCTGTGACATCACTATGGTGCATCTCCCAGGTACATTACTGTGACATCACCATGGTGCATCTCTATGGTACATTACTGTGACATCACTATGGTGCATCTCCTAGATAAATTACTGTGACATCACTATGGTGCATCTCCTAGGTAAATTACTGTGACATCACTATGGTCTCCCAGGTACATTACTATGACATCACTATGGTGCGTGCATCTATCAGGTACATTACTGTGACATCACTATGGTGCATCTCCCAGGTACATTACTGTGACATCACTATGGAGTATCTCTTAGGTACATTACTGTGACATCACTATGGTGCATCTTCCAGGTACATTACTGTGACATCACTATGGTGCATCTCCCAGGTACATTACTGTGACATCACCATGGTGCATCTCCATGGTACATTACTGTGACATCACTATGGTGCATCTCCTAGGTACATTACTGTGACATCACTATGGTTCATCTCCTAGGTAAATTACTGTGACATCACTATGGTCTCCCAGGTACATTACTGTGACATCACTATGGTGCATCTCTCAGGTACATTACTGTGACATCACTATGGTGCATATCCTAGGTAAATTACTGTGACATCACTATGGTGCATCTCCCAGGTACATTACTGTGACATCACTATGGAGTGTCTCTTAGGTACATTACTGTGACATCACTATGGTGCATCTTCCAGGTACATTACTGTGACATCACTATGGTGCATCTTCCAGGTACATTACTGTGACATCACTATGGTGCATCTCCCAGGTACATTACTGTGACAAAACTATGGTGCATCTCCCAGGTACATTACTGTGACATCACTATAGTGCATCTTCCAGGTACATTACTGTGACATCACTATGGTGCATCTCGCAGGTACATTACTGTGACATCACTATGGTGCATCTCCCAGGTACATTACTGTGACATCACTATGGTGCATCTCCCAAGTACATTACTGTGATATCACTATGGTGCATCTCGCAGGTACATTACTGTGACATCACTATGGTGCATCTCCCAGGTACATTACTGTGACATCACTATGGTGCATCTCCCAGGTACATTACTGTGACATCACTATGGTGCATCTCCCAGGTACACTACTGTGACATCACTATGGTGCATCTCCATGGTACATTACTGTGACATCACTATGGTGCATCTCCATGGTACATTACTGTGACATCACTATGGTGCATCTCCCAGGTACATTACTGTGACATCACTATGGTGCATCTCCCAGGTACATTACTGTGACATCACTATGGTGCATCTCCCAGGTACATTACTGTGACATCACTATGGTGCATCTCCCAGGTGCATTACTGTGACATCACTATGGTGCATCTTCTAGGCATATTACTGTGACATCACTATGTTGCATCTCCCAGGTACATTACAGTGACATCACTATGGTGCATATCCTAGGTAAATTACTGTGACATCACGGTGGTGCATCTCCCAGGTACATTACTGTGACATCACTATGGTGCATCTCTCAGGTACATTACTGTGACATCAATATAGTGCATCTTCCAGGTACATTACTGTGACATCACTATGGTGCATCTCCATGGTACATTACTGTGACATCACTATGGTGCATCTCCCAGGTACACTACTGTGACATCACTATGGTGCATCTCCCAGGTACATTACTGTGACATCACTATGGTGCATCTTCCAGGTACATTACTGTGACATCACTATGGTGCATCTCCCAGGTACACTACTGTGACATCCCTATGGTGCATCTCCCAGGTACATTACTGTGACATCACTATGGTGCATCTCCCAGGTACATTACTGTGACATCACTATGATGCATCTCCATGGTACATTACTGTGACATCACTATGGTGCATCTCCCAGGTACATTACTGTGACATCACTATGGTACATCTCCCAGGTACACTACTGTGACATCACTATGGTGCATCTCCCAGGTACATTACTGTGACATCACTATGGTACATCTCCCAGGTACATTACTGTGAAATCACTATAGTGCATCTCCCAGGTACATTACTGTGACATCACTATGGTGCAGCTCGCAGGTACATTACTGTGACATCACTATGGTGCATCTCCCAGGTACATTACTGTGACATCACTATGGTGCATCTCCCAGGTACATTTCTGTGACATCACTATGGTGCATCTCCCAGGTACATTACTGTGACATCACTATGGTGCATCTCCCAGGTACATTACTGTGACATCACTATGGTGCATCTCCATGGTACATTACTGTGACATCACTATGGTACATTTCCCAGGTACACTACTGTGACATCACTATGGTGCATCTCCCAGGTACACTACTGTGACATCACTATGGTGCATCTCCCAGGTATATTACTGTGATATCACTATGGTGCATCTCCATGGTACATTACTCTGACATCACTATGGTGCATCTCCTAGGTACATTACTGTGACATCACTATAGTGCATCTTCCAGGTACATTACTGTTACATCACTATGGTGCATCTCGCAGGTACATTACTGTGACATCACTATGGTGCATCGCCCAGGTACATTACTGTGACATCACTATGGTGCATCTCCCAGGAACATTACTGTGACATCACTATGGTGCATCTCCCAGGTACATTACTGTGACATCACTATGGTGCATCTCCCAGGTACATTACTGTGACATCACTATGGTGCAACTCCTAGGTACATTACTGTGACATCACTATGGTGCATCTTCCAGGTACATTACTGTGACATCACTATGGTGCATCTCCATGGTACATAAGTGTGACATCACTATGGTGCATCTCCCAGGTACATTACTGTGACATCACTATGGTGCATCTCCATGGTACATAAGTGTGACATCACTATGGTGCATCTCCCAGGTACATTACTGTGACATCACTATGGTGCATCTCCATGTTACATTACTGTGACATCACTATGGTACATCTCCCAGGTACACTACTGTGACATCACTATGGTCCATCTCCCAGGTACACTACTGTGACATCACTATGGTGCATCTCCCAGGTACATTACTGTGATATCACTATGGTGCATCTCCATGGTACATTACTGTGACATCACTATGGTGCATCTCCTAGGTACATTACTGTGACATCACTATAGTGCATCTTCCAGGTACATTACTGTTACATTACTATGGTGCATCGCCCAGGTACATTACTGTGACATCACTATGGTGCATCGCCCAGGTACATTACTGTGACATCACTATGGTGCATCTCCCAGGAACATTACTGTGACATCACTATGGTGCATCTCCCAGGTACATTACTGTGGCATCACTATGGTGCATCTCCTAGGTAAATTACTGTGACATCACTATGGTGCATCTCCTAGGTAAATTACTGTGACATCACTATGGTCTCCCAGGTATATTACTGTGACATCACTATGGTGCATCTATCAGGTACATTACTGTGACATCACTATGGTGCATCTCCCAGGTACATTACTGTGACATCACTATGGAGTATCTCTTAGGTACATTACTGTGACATCACTATGGTGCATCTTCCAGGTACATTACTGTGACATCACTATGGTGCATCTCCCAGGTACATTACTGTGACATCACCATGGTGCATCTCCATGGTACATTACTGTGACATCACTATGGTGCATCTCCTAGGTACATTACTGTGACATCACTATGGTTCATCTCCTAGGTAAATTACTGTGACATCACTATGGTCTCCCAGGTACATTACTGTGACATCACTATGGTGCATCTCTCAGGTACATTACTGTGACATCACTATGGTGCATATCCTAGGTAAATTACTTTGACATCACTATGGTGCATCTCCCAGGTACAATACTGTGACATCACTATGGAGTATCTCTTAGGTACATTACTGTGACATCACTATGGTGCATCTTCCAGGTACATTACTGTGACATCACTATGGAGTATCTCTTAGGTACATTACTGTGACATCACTATGGTGCATCTTCCAGGTACATTACTGTGACATCACTATGGTGCATCTCCCAGGTACATTACTGTGACAAAACTATGGTGCATCTCCCAGGTACATTACTGTGACATCACTATAGTGCATCTTCCAGGTACATTACTGTGACATCACTATGGTGCATCTCGCAGGTACATTACTGTGACATCACTATGGTGCATCTCCCAGGTACATTACTGTGACATCACTATGGTGCATCTCCCAGGTACATTACTGTGACATCACTATGGTGCATCTCCCAGGTACACTACTGTGACATCACTATGGTGCATCTCCATGGTACATTACTGTGACATCACTATGGTGCATCTCCATGGTACATTACTGTGACATCACTATGGTGCATCTCCCAGGTACATTACTGTGACATCACTATGGTGCATCTCCCAGGTACATTACTGTGACATCACTATGGTGCATCTCCCAGGTACATTACTGTGACATCACTATGGTGCATCTCCCAGGTACATTACTGTGACATCACTATGGTGCATCTCCCAGGTGCATTACTGTGACATCACTATGGTGCATCTTCTAGGTATATTACTGTGACATCACTATGGTGCATCTCCCAGGTACATTACAGTGACATCACTATGGTGCATATCCTAGGTAAATTACTGTGACATCACTGTGGTGCATCTCCCAGGTACATTACTGTGACATCACTATGGTGCATCTCTCAGGTACATTACTGTGACATCAATATAGTGCATCTTCCAGGTACATTACTGTGACATCACTATGGTGCATCTCCATGGTACATTACTGTGACATCACTATGGTGCATCTCCCAGGTACACTACTGTGACATCACTATGGTGCATCTCCCAGGTACATTACTGTGACATCACTATGGTGCATCTCCTAGGTAAATTACTGTGACATCACTATGGTGCATCTCCTAGGTAAATTACTGTGACATCACTATGGTCTCCCAGGTACATTACTGTGACATCACTATGGTGCATCTCTCAGGTACATTACTGTGACATCACTATGGTGCATATCCTAGGTAAATTACTGTGACATCACTATGGTGCATCTCCCAGGTACATTACTGTGACATCACTATGGAGTATCTCTTAGGTACATTACTGTGACATCACTATGGTGCATCTTCCAGGTACATTACTGTGACATCACTATGGTGCATCTCCCAGGTACACTACTGTGACATCACTATGGTGCATCTCCATGGTACATTACTGTGACATCACTATGATGCAACTCCCAGGTACATTACTGTGACATCACTATGGTGCATCTCCTAGGTACATTACTGTGACATTACTATGGAGCTGCTCCCAGGTACATTACTGTGACATCACTATGGTGCATCTCCCAGGTACATTACTTTGACATCACTATGGTGCATCTCCCAGGTACATTCCTGTGACATCACTATGGTGCATCTCCCAGGTACATTACTGTGACATCACCATGGTGCATCTCCATGGTACATTACTGTGACATCACTATGGTGCATCTCCTAGATAAATTACTGTGACATCACTATGGTGCATCTCCTAGGTAAATTACTGTGACATCACTATGGTCTCCCAGGTACATTACTATGACATCACTATGGTGCGTGCATCTATCAGGTACATTACTGTGACATCACTATGGTGCATCTCCCAGGTACATTACTGTGACATCACTATGGAGTATCTCTTAGGTACATTACTGTGACATCACTATGGTGCATCTTCCAGGTACATTACTGTGACATCACTATGGTGCATCTCCCAGGTACATTACTGTGACATCACCATGGTGCATCTCCATGGTACATTACTGTGACATCACTATGGTGCATCTCCTAGGTACATTACTGTGACATCACTATGGTTCATCTCCTAGGTAAATTACTGTGACATCACTATGGTCTCCCAGGTACATTACTGTGACATCACTATGGTGCATCTCTCAGGTACATTACTGTGACATCACTATGGTGCATATCCTAGGTAAATTACTGTGACATCACTATGGTGCATCTCCCAGGTACATTACTGTGACATCACTATGGAGTGTCTCTTAGGTACATTACTGTGACATCACTATGGTGCATCTTCCAGGTACATTACTGTGACATCACTATGGTGCATCTTCCAGGTACATTACTGTGACATCACTATGGTGCATCTCCCAGGTACATTACTGTGACAAAACTATGGTGCATCTCCCAGGTACATTACTGTGACATCACTATAGTGCATCTTCCAGGTACATTACTGTGACATCACTATGGTGCATCTCGCAGGTACATTACTGTGACATCACTATGGTGCATCTCCCAGGTACATTACTGTGACATCACTATGGTGCATCTCCCAAGTACATTACTGTGATATCACTATGGTGCATCTCGCAGGTACATTACTGTGACATCACTATGGTGCATCTCCCAGGTACATTACTGTGACATCACTATGGTGCATCTCCCAGGTACATTACTGTGACATCACTATGGTGCATCTCCCAGGTACACTACTGTGACATCACTATGGTGCATCTCCATGGTACATTACTGTGACATCACTATGGTGCATCTCCATGGTACATTACTGTGACATCACTATGGTGCATCTCCCAGGTACATTACTGTGACATCACTATGGTGCATCTCCCAGGTACATTACTGTGACATCACTATGGTGCATCTCCCAGGTACATTACTGTGACATCACTATGGTGCATCTCCCAGGTGCATTACTGTGACATCACTATGGTGCATCTTCTAGGCATATTACTGTGACATCACTATGTTGCATCTCCCAGGTACATTACAGTGACATCACTATGGTGCATATCCTAGGTAAATTACTGTGACATCACGGTGGTGCATCTCCCAGGTACATTACTGTGACATCACTATGGTGCATCTCTCAGGTACATTACTGTGACATCAATATAGTGCATCTTCCAGGTACATTACTGTGACATCACTATGGTGCATCTCCATGGTACATTACTGTGACATCACTATGGTGCATCTCCCAGGTACACTACTGTGACATCACTATGGTGCATCTCCCAGGTACATTACTGTGACATCACTATGGTGCATCTTCCAGGTACATTACTGTGACATCACTATGGTGCATCTCCCAGGTACACTACTGTGACATCCCTATGGTGCATCTCCCAGGTACATTACTGTGACATCACTATGGTGCATCTCCCAGGTACATTACTGTGACATCACTATGATGCATCTCCATGGTACATTACTGTGACATCACTATGGTGCATCTCCCAGGTACATTACTGTGACATCACTATGGTACATCTCCCAGGTACACTACTGTGACATCACTATGGTGCATCTCCCAGGTACATTACTGTGACATCACTATGGTACATCTCCCAGGTACATTACTGTGAAATCACTATAGTGCATCTCCCAGGTACATTACTGTGACATCACTATGGTGCAGCTCGCAGGTACATTACTGTGACATCACTATGGTGCATCTCCCAGGTACATTACTGTGACATCACTATGGTGCATCTCCCAGGTACATTTCTGTGACATCACTATGGTGCATCTCCCAGGTACATTACTGTGACATCACTATGGTGCATCTCCCAGGTACATTACTGTGACATCACTATGGTGCATCTCCATGGTACATTACTGTGACATCACTATGGTACATCTCCCAGGTACACTACTGTGACATCACTATGGTGCATCTCCCAGGTACACTACTGTGACATCACTATGGTGCATCTCCCAGGTATATTACTGTGATATCACTATGGTGCATCTCCATGGTACATTACTCTGACATCACTATGGTGCATCTCCTAGGTACATTACTGTGACATCACTATAGTGCATCTTCCAGGTACATTACTGTTACATCACTATGGTGCATCTCGCAGGTACATTACTGTGACATCACTATGGTGCATCGCCCAGGTACATTACTGTGACATCACTATGGTGCATCTCCCAGGAACATTACTGTGACATCACTATGGTGCATCTCCCAGGTACATTACTGTGACATCACTATGGTGCATCTCCCAGGTACATTACTGTGACATCACTATGGTGCAACTCCTAGGTACATTACTGTGACATCACTATGGTGCATCTTCCAGGTACATTACTGTGACATCACTATGGTGCATCTCCATGGTACATAAGTGTGACATCACTATGGTGCATCTCCCAGGTACATTACTGTGACATCACTATGGTGCATCTCCATGGTACATAAGTGTGACATCACTATGGTGCATCTCCCAGGTACATTACTGTGACATCACTATGGTGCATCTCCATGTTACATTACTGTGACATCACTATGGTACATCTCCCAGGTACACTACTGTGACATCACTATGGTCCATCTCCCAGGTACACTACTGTGACATCACTATGGTGCATCTCCCAGGTACATTACTGTGATATCACTATGGTGCATCTCCATGGTACATTACTGTGACATCACTATGGTGCATCTCCTAGGTACATTACTGTGACATCACTATAGTGCATCTTCCAGGTACATTACTGTTACATTACTATGGTGCATCGCCCAGGTACATTACTGTGACATCACTATGGTGCATCGCCCAGGTACATTACTGTGACATCACTATGGTGCATCTCCCAGGAACATTACTGTGACATCACTATGGTGCATCTCCCAGGTACATTACTGTGGCATCACTATGGTGCATCTCCTAGGTAAATTACTGTGACATCACTATGGTGCATCTCCTAGGTAAATTACTGTGACATCACTATGGTCTCCCAGGTATATTACTGTGACATCACTATGGTGCATCTATCAGGTACATTACTGTGACATCACTATGGTGCATCTCCCAGGTACATTACTGTGACATCACTATGGAGTATCTCTTAGGTACATTACTGTGACATCACTATGGTGCATCTTCCAGGTACATTACTGTGACATCACTATGGTGCATCTCCCAGGTACATTACTGTGACATCACCATGGTGCATCTCCATGGTACATTACTGTGACATCACTATGGTGCATCTCCTAGGTACATTACTGTGACATCACTATGGTTCATCTCCTAGGTAAATTACTGTGACATCACTATGGTCTCCCAGGTACATTACTGTGACATCACTATGGTGCATCTCTCAGGTACATTACTGTGACATCACTATGGTGCATATCCTAGGTAAATTACTTTGACATCACTATGGTGCATCTCCCAGGTACAATACTGTGACATCACTATGGAGTATCTCTTAGGTACATTACTGTGACATCACTATGGTGCATCTTCCAGGTACATTACTGTGACATCACTATGGAGTATCTCTTAGGTACATTACTGTGACATCACTATGGTGCATCTTCCAGGTACATTACTGTGACATCACTATGGTGCATCTCCCAGGTACATTACTGTGACAAAACTATGGTGCATCTCCCAGGTACATTACTGTGACATCACTATAGTGCATCTTCCAGGTACATTACTGTGACATCACTATGGTGCATCTCGCAGGTACATTACTGTGACATCACTATGGTGCATCTCCCAGGTACATTACTGTGACATCACTATGGTGCATCTCCCAAGTACATTACTGTGATATCACTATGGTGCATCTCGCAGGTACATTACTGTGACATCACTATGGTGCATCTCCCAGGTACATTACTGTGACATCACTATGGTGCATCTCCCAGGTACATTACTGTGACATCACTATGGTGCATCTCCCAGGTACACTACTGTGACATCACTATGGTGCATCTCCATGGTACATTACTGTGACATCACTATGGTGCATCTCCATGGTACATTACTGTGACATCACTATGGTGCATCTCCCAGGTACATTACTGTGACATCACTATGGTGCATCTCCCAGGTACATTACTGTGACATCACTATGGTGCATCTCCCAGGTACATTACTGTGACATCACTATGGTGCATCTCCCAGGTACATTACTGTGACATCACTATGGTGCATCTCCCAGGTGCATTACTGTGACATCACTATGGTGCATCTTCTAGGTATATTACTGTGACATCACTATGGTGCATCTCCCAGGTACATTACAGTGACATCACTATGGTGCATATCCTAGGTAAATTACTGTGACATCACTGTGGTGCATCTCCCAGGTACATTACTGTGACATCACTATGGTGCATCTCTCAGGTACATTACTGTGACATCAATATAGTGCATCTTCCAGGTACATTACTGTGACATCACTATGGTGCATCTCCATGGTACATTACTGTGACATCACTATGGTGCATCTCCCAGGTACACTACTGTGACATCACTATGGTGCATCTCCCAGGTACATTACTGTGACATCACTATGGTGCATCTCCCAGGTACATTACTGTGACATCACTATGGTGCATCTCCCAGGTACACTACTGTGACATCCCTATGGTGCATCTCCCAGGTACATTACTGTGACATCACTATGGTGCATCTCCCAGGTACATTACTGTGACATCACTATGATGCATCTCCATGGTACATTACTGTGACATCACTATGGTGCATCTCCCAGGTACATTACTGTGACATCACTATGGTACATCTCCCAGGTACACTACTGTGACATCACTATGGTGCATCTCCCAGGTACATTACTGTGACATCACTATGGTGCATCTCCCAGGTACATTACTGTGAAATCACTATAGTGCATCTCCCAGGTACATTACTGTGACATCACTATGGTGCAGCTCGCAGGTACATTACTGTGACATCACTATGGTGCATCTCCCAGGTACATTACTGTGACATAACTATGGTGCATCTCCCAGGTACATTTCTGTGACATAACTATGGTGCATCTCCCAGGTACATTTCTGTGACATCACTATGGTGCATCTCCCAGGTACATTACTGTGACATCACTATGGTGCATCTCCCAGGTACATTACTGTGACATCACTATGGTGCATCTCCATGGTACATTACTGTGACATCACTATGGTACATCTCCCAGGTACACTACTGTGACATCACTATGGTGCATCTCCCAGGTACACTACTGTGACATCACTATGGTGCATCTCCCAGGTACATTACTGTGACATCACTATGGTGCATCTCCTAGGTACATTACTGTGACATCACTATGGTGCATCTCCTAGGTACATTACTGTGACATCACTATGGTGCATCTCCATGGTACATTACTGTGACATCACTATGGTGCATCTCCCAGGTACATTACTGTGACATCACTTTGGTACATCTCCCAGGTACACTACTGTGACATCACTATGGTGCATCTCCCAGGTACATTACTGTGACATCACTATGGTGCATCTCCCAGGTACATTACTGTGACATCACTATGGTGCATCTCCCAGGTACATTACTGTGACATCACTATGGTGCATCTCCCAGCTACATTACTGTGACATCACTATAGTGCATCTTCCAGGTACATTACTGTGACATCACTCTGGGGCATCTCCCAGGTACATTTCTGTGACATCACTATGGTGCATCTCCCAGGTACATTACTGTGACATCACTATGGTGCATCTCCCAGGTACATTACTGTGACATCACTATGGTGCATCTCCATGGTACATTACTGTGACATCACTATGGTACATCTCCCAGGTACACTACTGTGACATCACTATGGTACATCTCCCAGGTACACTACTGTGACATCACTATGGTACATCTCCCAGGTACACTACTGTGATATCACTATGGTGCACCTCCATGGTACATTACTGTGACATCACTATGGTGCATCTCCTAGGTACATTACTGTGACATCACTATGGTGCATCTTCCAGGTACATTACTGTGACATCACTATAGGGCATCTCCCAGGTACATTACTGTGACATCACTATAGTGCATCTCCCAGGTATATTACTGTGACATCACTATGGTGCATCTCCCAGGTACACTGCTGTGACATCACTATGGTGCATCTCCCAGGTACATTACTGTGACATCACTATGGTGCATCTCCATGGTACATTACTGTGACATCACTATGGTGCATCTCCATGGTACATTACTGTGACATCACTATGGTGCATCTCCCAGGTACATTACTGTGACATCACTATGGTGCATCTCCCAGGTACACTACTGTGACATCACTATGGTGCATCTCCATGGTACATTACTGTGACATCACTATGGTGCATCTCCCAGGTACATTACTGTGACATCACTATGGTGCATCTCCTAGGTACATTACTGTGACATTACTATGGAGCTGCTCCCAGGTACATTACTGTGACATCACTATGGTGAATCTCCCAGGTACATTACTGTGACATCACTATGGTGCATCTCCCAGGTACATTACTTTGACATCACTATGCTGCATTTCCCAGGTACATTACTGTGACATCACTATGGTGCATCTCCTAGGTAAATTACTGTGACATCACTATGGTGCATCTCCATGGTACATTACTGTGACATCACTATGGTGCATCTCCTAGGTAAATTACTGTGACATCACTATGGTGCATCTCCTAGGTAAATTACTGTGACATCACTATGGTCTCCCAGGTACATTACTGTGACATCACTATGGTGCATCTCTCAGGTACATTACTGTGACATCACTATGGTGCATATCCTAGGTAAATTACTGTGACATCACTATGGTGCATCTCCCAGGTACATTACTGTGACATCACTATGGTGCATCTCCCAGGTACATTACTGTGACATCACTATGGTGCATCTCCCAGGTACATTACTGTGACATCACTATGGTGCATCTCCCAGGTACACTACTGTGACATCACTATGGTGCATCTCCATGGTACATTACTGTGACATCACTATGGTGCAACTCCCAGGTACATTACTGTGACATCACTATGGTGCATCTCCTAGGTACATTACTGTGACATTACTATGGAGCTGCTCCCAGGTACATTACTGTGACATCACTATAGTGCATCTCCCAGGTACATTACTTTGACATCACTATGGTGCATCTCCCAGGTACATTCCTGTGACATCACTATGGTGCATCTCCCAGGTACATTACTGTGACATCACCATGGTGCATCTCCATGGTACATTACTGTGACATCACTATGGTTCATCTCCTAGGTAAATTACTGTGACATCACTATGGTGCATCTCCTAGGTAAATTACTGTGACATCACTATGGTCTCCCAGGTACATTACTGTGACATCACTATGGTGCATCTATCAGGTACATTACTGTGACATCACTATGGTGCATATCCTAGGTAAATTACTGTGACATCACTATGGTGCATCTCCCAGGTACATTACTGTGACATCACTATGGAGTATCTCTTAGGTACATTACTGTGACATCACTATGGTGCATCTTCCAGGTACATTACTGTGACATCACTATGGTGAATCTCGCAGGTACATTACTGTGACATTACTATGGAGCTGCTCCCAGGTACATTACTGTGATATCACTATGGTGCATCTCCCAGGTACATTACTGTGACATCACCATGGTGCATCTCCATGGTACATTACTGTGACATCACTATGGTGCATCTCCTAGGTACATTACTGTGACATCACTATGGTTCATCTCCTAGGTAAATTACTGTGACATCACTATGGTCTCCTAGGTACATTACTGTGACATCACTATGGTGCATCTCTCAGGTACATTACTGTGACATCACTATGGTGCATATCCTAGGTAAATTACTGTGACATCACTATGGTGCATCTCCCAGGTACATTACTGTGACATCACTATGGAGTATCTCTTAGGTACATTACTGTGACATCACTATGGTGCATCTTCCAGGTACATTACTGTGACATCACTATGGTGCATCTTCCAGGTACATTACTGTGACATCACTATGGTGAATCTCGCAGGTACATTACTGTGACATTACTATGGAGCTGCTCCCAGGTACATTACTGTGATATCACTATGGTGCATCTCCCAGGTACATTACTGTGACATCACCATGGTGCATCTCCATGGTACATTACTGTGACATCACTATGGTGCATCTCCTAGGTACATTACTGTGACATCACTATGGTTCATCTCCTAGGTAAATTACTGTGACATCACTATGGTCTCCCAGGTACATTACTGTGACATCACTATGGTGCATCTCTCAGGTACATCACTATGGTGCATCTCTCAGGTACATCACTATGGTGCATATCCTAGGTAAATTACTGTGACATCACTATGGTGCATCTCCCAGGTACATTACTGTGACATCACTATGGAGTATCTCTTAGGTACATTACTGTGACATCACTATGGTGCATCTTCCAGGTACATTACTGTGACATCACTATGGTGAATCTCGCAGGTACATTACTGTGACATCACTATGGTGCATCTCCCAGGTACATTACTGTGACAAAACTATGGTGCATCTCCCAGGTACATTACTGTGACATCACTATAGTGCATCTTCCAGGTACATTACTGTGACATCACTATGGTGCATCTCGCAGGTACATTACTGTGACATCACTATGGTGCATCTCCCAGGTACATTACTGTGGCATCACTATGGTGCATCTCCCAGGTACACTACTGTGACATCACTATGGTGCATCTCCATGGTACACTACTGTGACATCACTATGGTGCATCTCCATGGTACATTACTGTGACATCACTATGGTGCATCTCCCAGGTACATTACTGTGACATCACTATGGTGCATCTCCCAGGTACATTACTGTGACATCACTATGGTGCATCTCCCAGGTACATTACTGTGACATCACTATGGTGCATCTCCATGGTACATTACTGTGACATCACTATGGTGCATCTCCCAGGTACATTACTGTGACATCACTATAGTGCATCTTCCAGGTACATTACTGTGACATCACTATGGTGCATCTCGCAGGTACATTACTGTGACATCACTATTGTGCATCTCCCAGGTACATTACTGTGACATCACTATGGTGCATCTCCCAAGTACATTACTGTGACATCCCTATGGTGCATCTCCCAGGTACATTACTGTGACATCTCTATGGTGCATCTCCCAGGTACACTACTGTGACATCACTATGGTGCATCTCCATGGTACATTACTGTGACATCACTATGGTGCATCTCCATGGTACATTACTGTGACATCACTATGGTGCATCTCCCAGGTACACTACTGTGACATCACTATGGTGCATCTCCCAGGTACATTACTGTGACATCACTATGGTGCATCTCCCAGGTACATTACTGTGACATCACTATGGTGCATCTCCCAGGTACACTACTGTGACATCACTATGGTGCATCTCCCAGGTACATTACTGTGACATCACTATGGTGCATCTCCCAGGTACATTACTGTGACATCACTATGATGCATCTCCATGGTACATTACTGTGACATCACTATGGTGCATCTCCCAGGTACATTACTGTGACATCACTATGGTACATCTCCCAGGTACACTACTGTGACATCACTATGGTGCATCTCCCAGGTACATTACTGTGACATCACTATGGTGCATCTCCCAGGTACATTACTGTGACATCACTATAGTGCATCTCCCAGGTACATTACTATGATATCACTATGGTGCAGCTCGCAGGTACATTACTGTGACATCACTATGGTGCATCTCCCAGGTACATTACTGTGACATCACTATGGTGCATCTCCCAGGTACATTTCTGTGACATCACTATGGTGCATCTCCCAGGTACATTACTGTGACATCACTATGGTGCATCTCCCAGGTACATTACTGTGACATCACTATGGTGCATCTCCATGGTACATTACTGTGACATCACTATGGTACATCTCCCAGGTACACTACTGTGACATCACTATGGTGCATCTCCCAGGTACACTACTGTGACATCACTATGGTGCATCTCCCAGGTACATTACTGTGATATCACTATGGTGCATCTCCATGGTACATTACTGTGACATCACTATGGTGCATCTCCTAGGTACATTACTGTGACATCACTATAGTGCATCTTCCAGGTACATTACTGTTACATCACTACGGTGCATCTCGCAGGTACATTACTGTGACATCACTATGGTGCATCGCCCAGGTACATTACTGTGACATCACTATGGTGCATCTCCCAGGAACATTACTGTGACATCACTATGGTGCATCTCCCAGGTACATTACTGTGACATCACTATGGTGCATCTCCTAGGTACATTACTGTGACATCACTATGGTGCATCTTCCAGGTACATTACTGTGACATCACTATGGTGCATCTCCCAGGTATATTACTGTGACATCACTATGGTGCATCTCCTAGGTACACTACTGTGACATCACTATGGTGCATCTCCATGGTACATTACTGTGACATCACTATGGTGCATCTCCATGGTAGATTACTGTGACATCACTATGGTGCATCTCCCAGGTACATTACTGTGACATCACTATGGTGCATCTCCCACGTACATTACTGTGACATCACTATGGTGCATCTCCCAGGTACATAAGTGTGACATCACTATGGTGCATATCCTAGGTAAATTACTGTGACATCACAATGGTGCATCTCCCAGGTACATTATTGTGACATCACGATGGTGCATCTTTCAGGTACATTACTGTGACATCAATATAGTGCATCTTCCAGGTACATTACTGTGACATCACTATGGTGCATATCCTAGGTAAATTACTGTGACATCACAATGGTGCATCTCCCAGGTACATTATTGTGACATCACGATGGTGCATCTTTCAGGTACATTACTGTGACATCACTATGGTGCATCTCCCATGTACATTACTGTGACATCACTATGGTGCATCTCCATGGTACATTACTGTGACATCACTATGGTGCATCTCCTAGGTACATTACTGTGACATCACTATGGTGCATCTCCCAGGTACATTAATGTGACATCACTATGGTGCATCTCCCAGGTACATTACTGTGACATCACTATGGTGCATCTCCCAGGTACTGACATCACTATGGTGCATCTCCATGGTACATTACTGTGACATCACTATGGTGCATCTCCCAGGTACATTAATGTGACATCACTATGGTGCATCTCCTAGGTACATTACTGTGACATTACTATGGAGCTGCTCCCAGGTACATTACTGTGACATCACTATGGTGCATCTCCTAGGTAAATTACTGTGACATCACTATGGTGCATCTCCCAGGTACACTACTGTGACATCACTATGGTGCATCTCCATGGTACATTACTGTGACATCACTATGGTGCAACTCCCAGGTACATTACTGTGACATCACTATGGTGCATCTCCCAGGTACATTACTGTGACATCACCATGGTGCATCTCCCAGGTACATTACTGTGACATCACTATGGTGCATCTCCTAGGTAAATTACTGTGACATCACTATGGTGCATCTCCTAGGTAAATTACTGTGACAGCACTATGGTCTCCCAGGTACATTACTGTGACATCACTATGGTGCATCTCTCAGGTACATTCCTGTGACATCACTATGGTGCATCTCCCAGGTACATTACTGTGACATCACTATGGAGTATCTCTTAGGTACATTACTGTGACATCACTATGGTGCATCTTCCAGGTACGTTACTGTGACATCACTATGGTGAATCTCGCAGGTACATTACTGTGACATCACTATGGTGCATCTCCCAGGTACATTACTGTGACTTAACTATGGTGCATCTCCCAGGTACATTACTGTGACATCACTATAGTGCATCTTCCAGGTACATTACTGTGACACCACTATGGTGCATCTCGCAGGTACATTGCTGTGACATCACTATGGTGCATCTCCCAGGTACATTACTGTGACATCACTATGGTGCATCTCCCAAGTACATTACTGTGACATCACTATGGTGCATCTCCCAGGTACATTACTGTGACATCACTATGGTGCATCTCCCAGGTACACTACTGTGACATCACTATGCTGCATCTCCCAAGTACACTACTGTGACTTCACTATGGTGCATATCCATGGTAAATTACTGTGACATCACTATGGTGCATCTCCATGGTACATTACTGTGACATCACTATGGTGCATCTCCCAGGTACATTACTGTGACATCACTATGGTGCATCTCCCAGGTACATTACTGTGACATCACTATGGTGCATCTCCATGGTACATTACTGTGACATCACTATGGTGCATCTCCCAGGTACATTACTGTGAAATCACTATAGTGCATCTTCCAGGTACATTACTGTGACATCACTATGGTGCATCTCGCAGGTACATTACTGTGACATCACTATGGTGCATCTCCCAGGTACATTACTGTGACATCACTATGGTGCATCTCCCAAGTACATTACTGTGACATCACTATGGTGCATTTCCCAGGTACATTACTGTGACATAACTATGGTGCATCTCCATGGTACATTACTGTGACATCACTATGGTGCATCTCCATGGTACATTACTGTGACATCACTATGGTGCATCTCCATGGTACATTACTGTGACATCACTATGGTGCATCTCCAAGGTACATTACTGTGACATCACTATGGTGCATCTCCCAGGTACATTACTGTGACATCACTATGGTGCATCTCCCAGGTGCATTACTGTGACATCACTATGGTGCATCTTCTAGGTATATTACTGTGACATCACTATGGTGCATCTCCCAGGTACATTACAGTGACATCACTATGGTGCATCTCTCAGGTACATAAGTGTGACATCACTATGGAGGATCTCTTAGGTACATTACTGTGACATCACTATGGTGCATCTTCCAGGTACATTACTGTGACATCACTATGGTGCATCTCCCAGGTACATTACTGTGACATCACTATGGTGCATCTCCCAGGTACATTACTGTGACATCACTATGGTGCATCTCCATGGTACATTACTGTGACATCACTATGGTGCATCTCCATGATACATTACTGTGACATCACTATGGTGCAACTCCCAGGTACATTACTGTGACATCACTATGGTGCATCTCCTAGGTACATTACTGTGACATCACTATGGTGCATCTCCCAGGTACATTACTTTGACATCACTATGGTGCATCTCCCAGGTACATTACTGTGACATCACTATGGTGCATCTCCCAGGTACATTACTGTGACATCACTATGGTGCATCTCCATGGTACATTACTGTGACATCACTATGGTGCATCTCCCAGGTACATTACTGTGAAATCACTATAGTGCATCTTCCAGGTACATTACTGTGACATCACTATGGTGCATCTCGCAGGTACATTACTGTGACATCACTATGGTGCATCTCCCAGGTACATTACTGTGACATCACTATGGTGCATCTCCCAAGTACATTACTGTGACATCACTATGGTGCATTTCCCAGGTACATTACTGTGACATAACTATGGTGCATCTCCATGGTACATTACTGTGACATCACTATGGTGCATCTCCATGGTACATTACTGTGACATCACTATGGTGCATCTCCATGGTACATTACTGTGACATCACTATGGTGCATCTCCAAGGTACATTACTGTGACATCACTATGGTGCATCTCCCAGGTACATTACTGTGACATCACTATGGTGCATCTCCCAGGTGCATTACTGTGACATCACTATGGTGCATCTTCTAGGTATATTACTGTGACATCACTATGGTGCATCTCCCAGGTACATTACAGTGACATCACTATGGTGCATCTCTCAGGTACATAAGTGTGACATCACTATGGAGGATCTCTTAGGTACATTACTGTGACATCACTATGGTGCATCTTCCAGGTACATTACTGTGACATCACTATGGTGCATCTCCCAGGTACATTACTGTGACATCACTATGGTGCATCTCCCAGGTACATTACTGTGACATCACTATGGTGCATCTCCATGGTACATTACTGTGACATCACTATGGTGCATCTCCATGATACATTACTGTGACATCACTATGGTGCAACTCCCAGGTACATTACTGTGACATCACTATGGTGCATCTCCTAGGTACATTACTGTGACATCACTATGGTGCATCTCCCAGGTACATTACTTTGACATCACTATGGTGCATCTCCCAGGTACATTCCTGTGACATCACTATGGTGCATCTCCCAGGTACATTACTGTGACATCACCATGGTGCATCTCCATGGTACATTACTGTGACATCACTATGGTGCATCTCCTAGGTAAATTACTGTGACATCACTATATGGCATCTCCTAGGTAAATTACTGTGACATCACTATGGTCTCCCAGGTACATTACTGTGACATCACTATGGTGCATCTCTCAGGTACATTCCTGTGACATCACTATGGTGCATCTCCCAGGTACATTACTGTGACATCACTATGGTGCATCTCCCAGGTACATTACTGTGACATCACTATAGTGCATCTTCCAGGTACATTACTGTGACGACACTATGGTGCATCTCGCAGGTACATTACTGTGACATCACTATGGTGCATCTCCCAGGTACATTACTGTGACATCACTATGGTGCATCTCCCAAGTACATTACTGTGACATCACTATTGTGCATTTCCCAGGTACATTACTGTGACATAACTATGGTGCATCTCCATGGTACATTACTGTGACATCACTATGGTGCATCTCCATGGTACATTACTGTGACATCACTATGGTGCATCTCCATGGTACATTACTGTGACATCACTATGGTGCATCTCCAAGGTACATTACTGTGACATCACTATGGTGCATCTCCCAGGTACATTACTGTGACATCACTATGGTGCATCTCCCAGGTGCATTACTGTGACATCACTATGGTGCATCTTCTAGGTATATTACTGTGACATCACTATGGTGCATCTCCCAGGTACATTACAGTGACATCACTATGGTGCATCTCTCAGGTACATAAGTGTGACATCACCATGGAGGATCTCTTAGGTACATTACTGTGACATCACTATGGTGCATCTTCCAGGTACATTATTGTGACATCACTATGGTGCATCTCCCAGGTACACTACTGTGACATCACTATGGTGCATCTCCCAGGTACATTACTTTGACATCACTATGGTGCATCTCCCAGGTACATTCCTGTGACATCACTATGGTGCATCTCCCAGGTACATTACTGTGACATCACTATGGTGCATCTCCTAGGTACATTACTGTGACATCACGATGGTGCATCTCTCAGGTACATTACTGTGACATCACTATGGTGCATCTCCCAGGTACACTACTGTGACATCACTATGGTGCATCTCCCAGGTACATTACTGTGACATCACTATGGTGCATCTCCCAGGTACATTACTGTGACATCACTATGGTGCATCTCCTAGGTACATTACTGTGACATCACGATGGTGCATCTCTCAGGTACATTACTGTGACATCACTATGGTGCATCTCCCAGGTACATTACTGTGACATCACTATGGTGCATCTCCCAGGTACATTACTGTAACATCACTATGGTGCATCTCCTAGGTACATTACTGTGACATCACGATGGTGCATCTCTCAGGTACATTACTGTGACATCACTATGGTGCATCTCCTAGGTACATTACTGTGACATCACTATGGTGAATCTCCCAGGTACATTACTGTGACATCACTATGGTGCATCTCCATGGTACATTACTGTGACATCACTATGGTGCATCTCCCAGGTACATTACTGTGACATCACTTTGGTACATCTCCCAGGTACACTACTGTGACATCACTATGGTGCAGCTCGCAGGTACATTACTGTGACATCACTATGGTGCATCTCCCAGGTACATTACTGTGACATCACTATGGTGCATCTCCCAGGTACATTACTGTGACATCACTATGGTGCATCTCCCAGGTACATTACTGTGACATCACTATGGTGCATCTCCCAGGTACATTACTGTGACATCACTATGGTGCATCTCCCAGGTACATTTCTGTGACATCACTATGGTGCATCTCCCAGGTACATTACTGTGACATCACTATGGTGCATCTCCCAGGTACATTACTGTGACATCACTATGGTGCATCTCCATGGTACATTACTGTGACATCACTATGGTACATCTCCCAGGTACACTACTGTGACATCACTATGGTACATCTCCCAGGTACACTACTGTGACATCACTATGGTACATCTCCCAGGTACACTACTGTGATATCACTATGGTGCACCTCCATGGTACATTACTGTGACATCACTATGGTGCATCTCCTAGGTACATTACTGTGACATCACTATGGTGCATCTTCCAGGTACATTACTGTGACATCACTATAGTGCATCTCCCAGGTACATTACTGTGACATCACTATAGTGCATCTCCCAGGTATATTACTGTGACATCACTATGGTGCATCTCCCAGGTACACTGCTGTGACATCACTATGGTGCATCTCCCAGGTACATTACTGTGACATCACTATGGTGCATCTCCATGGTACATTACTGTGACATCACTATGGTGCATCTCCATGGTACATTACTGTGACATCACTATGGTGCATCTCCCAGGTACATTACTGTGACATCACTATGGTGCATCTCCCAGGTACACTACTGTGACATCACTATGGTGCATCTCCATGGTACATTACTGTGACATCACTATGGTGCATCTCCCAGGTACATTACTGTGACATCACTATGGTGCATCTCCTAGGTACATTACTGTGACATTACTATGGAGCTGCTCCCAGGTACATTACTGTGACATCACTATGGTGAATCTCCCAGGTACATTACTGTGACATCACTATGGTGCATCTCCCAGGTACATTACTTTGACATCACTATGCTGCATTTCCCAGGTACATTACTGTGACATCACTATGGTGCATCTCCTAGGTAAATTACTGTGACATCACTATGGTGCATCTCCATGGTACATTACTGTGACATCACTATGGTGCATCTCCTAGGTAAATTACTGTGACATCACTATGGTGCATCTCCTAGGTAAATTACTGTGACATCACTATGGTCTCCCAGGTACATTACTGTGACATCACTATGGTGCAACTCTCAGGTACATTACTGTGACATCACTATGGTGCATATCCTAGGTAAATTACTGTGACATCACTATGGTGCATCTCCCAGGTACATTACTGTGACATCACTATGGAGTATCTCTTAGGTAGATTACTGTGACATCACTATGGTGCATCTTCCAGGTACATTACTGTGACATCACTATGGTGCATCTCCCAGGTACACTACTGTGACATCACTATGGTGCATCTCCATGGTACATTACTGTGACATCACTATGGTGCAACTCCCAGGTACATTACTGTGACATCACTATGGTGCATCTCCTAGGTACATTACTGTGACATTACTATGGAGCTGCTCCCAGGTACATTACTGTGACATCACTATAGTGCATCTCCCAGGTACATTACTTTGACATCACTATGGTGCATCTCCCAGGTACATTCCTGTGACATCACTATGGTGCATCTCCCAGGTACATTACTGTGACATCACCATGGTGCATCTCCATGGTACATTACTGTGACATCACTATGGTTCATCTCCTAGGTAAATTACTGTGACATCACTATGGTGCATCTCCTAGGTAAATTACTGTGACATCACTATGGTCTCCCAGGTACATTACTGTGACATCACTATGGTGCATCTATCAGGTACATTACTGTGACATCACTATGGTGCATATCCTAGGTAAATTACTGTGACATCACTATGGTGCATCTCCCAGGTACATTACTGTGACATCACTATGGAATATCTCTTAGGTACATTACTGTGACATCACTATGGTGCATCTTCCAGGTACATTACTGTGACATCACTATGGTGAATCTCGCAGGTACATTACTGTGACATTACTATGGAGCTGCTCCCAGGTACATTACTGTGATATCACTATGGTGCATCTCCCAGGTACATTACTGTGACATCACCATGGTGCATCTCCATGGTACATTACTGTGACATCACTATGGTGCATCTCCTAGGTACATTACTGTGACATCACTATGGTTCATCTCCTAGGTAAATTACTGTGACATTACTATGGTCTCCTAGGTACATTACTGTGACATCACTATGGTGCATCTCTCAGGTACATTACTGTGACATCACTATGGTGCATATCCTAGGTAAATTACTGTGACATCACTATGGTGCATCTCCCAGGTACATTACTGTGACATCACTATGGAGTATCTCTTAGGTACATTACTGTGACATCACTATGGTGCATCTTCCAGGTACATTACTGTGACATCACTATGGTGCATCTTCCAGGTACATTACTGTGACATCACTATGGTGAATCTCGCAGGTACATTACTGTGACATTACTATGGAGCTGCTCCCAGGTACATTACTGTGATATCACTATGGTGCATCTCCCAGGTACATTACTGTGACATCACCATGGTGCATCTCCATGGTACATTACTGTGACATCACTATGGTGCATCTCCTAGGTACATTACTGTGACATCACTATGGTTCATCTCCTAGGTAAATTACTGTGACATCACTATGGTCTCCCAGGTACATTACTGTGACATCACTATGGTGCATCTCTCAGGTACATTACTGTGACATCACTATGGTGCATATCCTAGGTAAATTACTGTGACATCACTATGGTGCATCTCCCAGGTACATTACTGTGACATCACTATGGAGTATCTCTTAGGTACATTACTGTGACATCACTATTGTGCATCTTCCAGGTACATTACTGTGACATCACTATGGTGAATCTCGCAGGTACATTACTGTGACATCACTATGGTGCATCTCCCAGGTACATTACTGTGACAAAACTATGGTGCATCTCCCAGGTACATTACTGTGACATCACTATAGTGCATCTTCCAGGTACATTACTGTGACATCACTATGGTGCATCTCGCAGGTACATTACTGTGACATCACTATGGTGCATCTCCCAGGTACATTACTGTGGCATCACTATGGTGCATCTCCCAGGTACACTACTGTGACATCACTATGGTGCATCTCCATGGTACACTACTGTGACATCACTATGGTGCATCTCCATGGTACATTACTGTGACATCACTATGGTGCATCTCCCAGGTACATTACTGTGACATCACTATGGTGCATCTCCCAGGTACATTACTGTGACATCACTATGGTGCATCTCCCAGGTACATTACTGTGACATCACTATGGTGCATCTCCATGGTACATTACTGTGACATCACTATGGTGCATCTCCCAGGTACATTACTGTAACATCACTATAGTGCATCTTCCAGGTACATTACTGTGACATCACTATGGTGCATCTCGCAGGTACATTAATGTGACATCACTATTGTGCATCTCCCAGGTACATTACTGTGACATCACTATGGTGCATCTCCCAAGTACATTACTGTGACATCCCTATGGTGCATCTCCCAGGTACATTACTGTGACATCTCTATGGTGCATCTCCCAGGTACACTACTGTGACATCACTATGGTGCATCTCCATGGTACATTACTGTGACATCACTATGGTGCATCTCCATGGTACATTACTGTGACATCACTATGGTGCATCTCCCAGGTACACTACTGTGACATCACTATGGTGCATCTCCCAGGTACATTACTGTGACATCACTATGGTGCATCTCCCAGGTACATTACTGTGACATCACTATGGTGCATCTCCCAGGTACACTACTGTGACATCACTATGGTGCATCTCCCAGGTACATTACTGTGACATCACTATGGTGCATCTCCCAGGTACATTACTGTGACATCACTATGATGCATCTCCATGGTACATTACTGTGACATCACTATGGTGCATCTCCCAGGTACACTACTGTGACATCACTATGGTACATCTCCCAGGTACACTACTGTGACATCACTATGGTGCATCTCCCAGGTACATTACTGTGACATCACTATGGTGCATCTCCCAGGTACATTACTGTGACATCACTATAGTGCATCTCCCAGGTACATTACTATGATATCACTATGGTGCAGCTCGCAGGTACATTACTGTGACATCACTATGGTGCATCTCCCAGGTACATTACTGTGACATCACTATGGTGCATCTCCCAGGTACATTTCTGTGACATCACTATGGTGCATCTCCCAGGTACATTACTGTGACATCACTATGGTGCATCTCCCAGGTACATTACTGTGACATCACTATGGTGCATCTCCATGGTACATTACTGTGACATCACTATGGTACATCTCCCAGGTACACTACTGTGACATCACTATGGTGCATCTCCCAGGTACACTACTGTGACATCACTATGGTGCATCTCCCAGGTACATTACTGTGATATCACTATGGTGCATCTCCATGGTACATTACTGTGACATCACTATGGTGCATCTCCTAGGTACATTACTGTGACATCACTATAGTGCATCTTCCAGGTACATTACTGTTACATCACTACGGTGCATCTCGCAGGTACATTACTGTGACATCACTATGGTGCATCGCCCAGGTACATTACTGTGACATCACTATGGTGCATCTCCCAGGAACATTACTGTGACATCACTATGGTGCATCTCCCAGGTACATTACTGTGACATCACTATGGTGCATCTCCTAGGTACATTACTGTGACATCACTATGGTGCATCTTCCAGGTACATTACTGTGACATCACTATGGTGCATCTCCCAGGTATATTACTGTGACATCACTATGGTGCATCTCCTAGGTACACTACTGTGACATCACTATGGTGCATCTCCATGGTACATTACTGTGACATCACTATGGTGCATCTCCATGGTAGATTACTGTGACATCACTATGGTGCATCTCCCAGGTACATTACTGTGACATCACTATGGTGCATCTCCCACGTACATTACTGTGACATCACTATGGTGCATCTCCCAGGTACATAAGTGTGACATCACTATGGTGCATATCCTAGGTAAATTACTGTGACATCACAATGGTGCATCTCCCAGGTACATTATTGTGACATCACGATGGTGCATCTTTCAGGTACATTACTGTGACATCAATATAGTGCATCTTCCAGGTACATTACTGTGACATCACTATGGTGCATCTCCCAGGTACATTTCTGTGACATCACTATGGTGCATCTCCCAGGTACATTACTGTGACATCACTATGGTGCATCTCCCAGGTACATTACTGTGACATCACTATGGTGCATCTCCATGGTACATTACTGTGACATCACTATGGTACATCTCCCAGGTACACTACTGTGACATCACTATGGTGCATCTCCCAGGTACACTACTGTGACATCACTATGGTGCATCTCCCAGGTACATTACTGTGATATCACTATGGTGCATCTCCATGGTACATTACTGTGACATCACTATGGTGCATCTCCTAGGTACATTACTGTGACATCACTATAGTGCATCTTCCAGGTACATTACTGTTACATCACTACGGTGCATCTCGCAGGTACATTACTGTGACATCACTATGGTGCATCGCCCAGGTACATTACTGTGACATCACTATGGTGCATCTCCCAGGAACATTACTGTGACATCACTATGGTGCATCTCCCAGGTACATTACTGTGACATCACTATGGTGCATCTCCTAGGTACATTACTGTGACATCACTATGGTGCATCTTCCAGGTACATTACTGTGACATCACTATGGTGCATCTCCCAGGTATATTACTGTGACATCACTATGGTGCATCTCCTAGGTACACTACTGTGACATCACTATGGTGCATCTCCATGGTACATTACTGTGACATCACTATGGTGCATCTCCATGGTAGATTACTGTGACATCACTATGGTGCATCTCCCAGGTACATTACTGTGACATCACTATGGTGCATCTCCCACGTACATTACTGTGACATCACTATGGTGCATCTCCCAGGTACATAAGTGTGACATCACTATGGTGCATATCCTAGGTAAATTACTGTGACATCACAATGGTGCATCTCCCAGGTACATTATTGTGACATCACGATGGTGCATCTTTCAGGTACATTACTGTGACATCAATATAGTGCATCTTCCAGGTACATTACTGTGACATCACTATGGTGCATATCCTAGGTAAATTACTGTGACATCACAATGGTGCATCTCCCAGGTACATTATTGTGACATCACGATGGTGCATCTTTCAGGTACATTACTGTGACATCAATATAGTGCATCTTCCAGGTACATTACTGTGACATCACTATGGTGCATCTCCCATGCACATTACTGTGACATCACTATGGTGCATCTCCATGGTACATTACTGTGACATCACTATGGTGCATCTCCTAGGTACATTACTGTGACATCACTATGGTGCATCTCCCAGGTACATTAATGTGACATCACTATGGTGCATCTCCATGGTACATTACTGTGACATCACTATGGTGCATCTCCCAGGTACATTAATGTGACATCACTATGGTGCATCTCCTAGGTACATTACTGTGACATTACTATGGAGCTGCTCCCAGGTACAATACTGTGACATCACTATGGTGCATCTCCTAGGTAAATTACTGTGACATCACTATGGTGCATCTAATAGGTAAATTACTGTGACATCACTATGGTCTCCCAGGTACATTACTGTGACATCACTATGGTGCATATCCTAGGTAAATTACTGTGACATCACTATGGTGCATCTCCCAGGTACATTACTGTGACATCACTATGGAGTATCTCTTAGGTACATTACTGTGACATCACTATGGTGCATCTTCCAGGTACATTACTGTGACATCACTATGGTGCATCTCCCAGGTACACTACTGTGACATCACTATGGTGCATCTCCATGGTACATTACTGTGACATCACTATGGTGCAACTCCCAGGTACATTACTGTGACATCACTATGGTGCATCTCCCAGGTACATTACTGTGACATCACCATGGTGCATCTCCATGGTACATTACTGTGACATCACTATGGTGCATCTCCTAGGTAAATTACTGTGACATCACTATGGTGCATCTCCTAGGTAAATTACTGTGACAGCACTATGGTCTCCCAGGTACATTACTGTGACATCACTATGGTGCATCTCTCAGGTACATTACTGTGACATCACTATGGTGCATCTCCCAGGTACATTACTGTGACATCACTATGGAGTATCTCTTAGGTACATTACTGTGACATCACTATGGTGCATCTTCCAGGTACGTTGCTGTGACATCACTATGGTGAATCTCGCAGGTACATTACTGTGACATCACTATGGTGCATCTCCCAGGTACATTACTGTGACATAACTATGGTGCATCTCCCAGGTACATTACTGTGACATCACTATAGTGCATCTTCCAGGTACATTACTGTGACACCACTATGGTGCATCTCGCAGGTACATTGCTGTGACATCACTATGGTGCATCTCCCAGGTACATTACTGTGACATCACTATGGTGCATCTCCCAAGTACATTACTGTGACATCACTATGGTGCATCTCCCAGGTACATTACTGTGACATCACTATGGTGCATCTCCCAGGTACATTACTGTGACATCACTATGGTGCATCTCCCAAGTACACTACTGTGACTTCACTATGGTGCATATCCATGGTACATTACTGTGACATCACTATGGTGCATCTCCATAGTACATTACTGTGACATCACTATGGTGCATCTCCCAGGTACATTACTGTGACATCACTATGGTGCATCTCCCAGGTACATTACTGTGACATCACTATGGTGCATCTCCATGGTACATTACTGTGACATCACTATGGTGCATCTCCCAGGTACATTACTGTGACATCACTATAGTGCATCTTCCAGGTACATTACTGTGACATCACTATGGTGCATCTCGCAGGTACATTACTGTGACATCACTATGGTGCATCTCCCAGGTACATTACTGTGACATCACTATGGTGCATCTCCCAAGTACATTACTGTGACTTCACTATGGTGCATATCCATGGTACATTACTGTGACATCACTATGGTGCATCTCCATAGTACATTACTGTGACATCACTATGGTGCATCTCCCAGGTACATTACTGTGACATCACTATGGTGCATCTCCCAGGTACATTACTGTGACATCACTATGGTGCATCTCCATGGTACATTACTGTGACATCACTATGGTGCATCTCCCAGGTACATTACTGTGACATCACTATAGTGCATCTTCCAGGTACATTACTGTGACATCACTATGGTGCATCTCGCAGGTACATTACTGTGACATCACTATGGTGCATCTCCCAGGTACATTACTGTGACATCACTATGGTGCATCTCCCAAGTACATTACTGTGACATCACTATGGTGCATTTCCCAGGTACATTACTGTGACATCACTATGGTGCATCTCCTAGGTACATTACTGTGACATCACTATGGTGCATCTCCCAGGTACACTACTGTGATCACTATGGTGCATCTCCATGATACATTACTGTGACATCACTATGGTGCAACTCCCAGGTACATTACTGTGACATCACTATGGTGCATCTCCTAGGTACATTACTGTGACATCACTATGGTGCATCTCCCAGGTACATTACTTTGACATCACTATGGTGCATCTCCCAGGTACATTCCTGTGACATCACTATGGTGCATCTCCCAGGTACATTACTGTGACATCACCATGGTGCATCTCCATGGTACATTACTGTGACATCACTATGGTGCATCTCCTAGGTAAATTACTGTGACATCACTATGGGGCATCTCCTAGGTAAATTACTGTGACATCACTATGGTCTCCCAGGTACATTACTGTGACATCACTATGGTGCATCTCTCAGGTACATTCCTGTGACATCACTATGGTGCATCTCCCAGGTACATTACTGTGATATCACCATGGTGCATCTCCATGGTACATTACTGTGACATCACTATGGTGCATCTCCTAGGTAAATTACTGTGACATCACTATGGTGCATCTCCTAGGTAAATTACTGTGACATCACTATGGTCTCCCAGGTACATTACTGTGACATCACTATGGTGCATCTTTTTAGGTACATTACTGTGACATCACTATGGTGCATATCCTAGGTAAATTACTGTGACATCACTATGGTGCATCTCCCAGGTACATTACTGTGACATCGCTATGGAGTATCTCTTAGGTACATTACTGTGACATCACTATGGTGCATCTTCCAGGTACATTACTGTGACATCACTATGGTGAATCTTTCAGGTACATTACTGTGACATCACTATGGTGCATCTCCCAGGTACATTACTGTGACATCACTATAGTGCATCTTCCAGGTACATTACTGTGACACCACTATGGTGCATCTCGCAGGTACATTACTGTGACATCACTATGGTGCATCTCCCAGGTACATTACTGTGACATCACTATGGTGCATCTCCCAGGTACATTACTGTGACATCACTATGGTGCATCTCCCAGGTACACTACTGTGACATCACTATGGTGCATCTCCATGGTACATTACTGTGACATCACTATGGTGCATCTCCATGGTACATTACTGTGACATCACTATGGTGCATCTCCCAGGTACATTACTGTGACATCACTATGGTGCATCTCCCAGGTACATTACTGTGACATCACTATGGTGCATCTCCCAGGTACATTACTGTGACATCACTATGGTGCATCTCCATGGTACATTACTGTGACATCACTATGGTGCATCTCCCAGGTACATTACTGTGACATCACTATAGTGCATCTTCCAGGTACATTACTGTGACATCACTATGGTGCATCTCGCAGGTACATTACTGTGACATCACTATGGTGCATCTCCCAAGTACATTACTGTGACATCACTATGGTGCATTTCTCAGGTGCATTACTGTGACATCACTATGGTGCATCTCCCAGGTACATTACTGTGACATCACTATGGTGCATCTCCCAGGTACACTACTGTGACATCACTATGGTGCATCTTCCAGGTACATTACTGTGACATCACTATGGTGCATCTCCATGGTACATTACTGTGACATCACTATGGTGCATCTCCATGGTACATTACTGTGACATCACTATGGTGCATCTCCCAGGTACATTACTGTGACATCACTATGGTGCATCTCCCAGGTACATTACTGTGACATCACTATGGTGCATCTCCCAGGTACATTACTGTGACATCACTATGGTGCATCTCCCAGGTGCATTACTGTGACATCACTATGGTGCATCTTCTAGGTATATTACTGTGACATCACTATGGTGCATCTCCCAGGTACATTACAGTGACATCACTATGGTGCATATCCTAGGTAAATTACTGTGACATCACTGTGGTGCATCTCCCAGGTACATTACTGTGACATCAATATGGTGCATCTTCCAGGTACATTACTGTGACATCACTATGGTGCATATCCTAGGTACATTACTGTGACATCACTATGGTGCATCTCCCAGGTACATTACTGTGACATCACTATGGTGCATCTCCCAGGTACATTACTGTGACATCACTATGGTGCATCTTCTAGGTATATTACTGTGACATCACTATGGTGCATCTCCCAGGTACATTACAGTGACATCACTATGGTGCATATCCTAGGTAAATTACTGTGACATCACTGTGGTGCATCTCCCAGGTACATTACTGTGACATCACTATGGAGCAGCTCGCAGGTACATTACTGTGACATCACTATGGTGCATCTCCCAGGTACATTACTGTGACATCACTATGGTGCATCTCCCAGGTACATTACTGTGACATCACTATGGTGCATCTCCCTGGTACATTACTGTGACATCACTATAGTGCATCTTCCAGGTACATTACTGTGACATCACTATGGTGCATCTCCCAGGTACATTTCTGTGACATCACTATGGTGCATCTCCCAGGTACATTACTGTGACATCACTATGGTGCATCTCCCAGGTACATTACTGTGACATCACTATGGTGCATCTCCCAGGTACATTACTGTGACATCACTATGGTACATTTCCCAGGTACACTACTGTGACATCACTATGGTGCATCTTCCAGGTACACTACTGTGACATCATTATGGTGCATCTCCCAGGTACATTACTGTGATATCACTATGGTGCACCTCCATGGTACATTACTGTGACATCACTATGGTGCATCTCCTAGGTACATTACTGTGACATCACTATGGTGCATCTTCCAGGTACATTACTGTTACATCACTATGGTGCATTTCGCAGGTACATTACTGTGACATCACTATGGTGCATCGCCCAGGTACATTACAGTGACATCACTATGGTGCATCTCCCAGGAACTTTACTGTGATATCACTATGGTGCATCTCTCAGGTACATTACTGTGACATCACTATGGTGCATCTCCTAGGTACATTACTGTGACATCACTATGGTGCATCTTCCAGGTACATTACTGTGACATCACTATGGTGCATCTCCTAGGTACATTACTGTGATATCACTATGGTGCATCTCCATGGTACATTACTGTGACATCACTATGGTACATCTCCCAGGTACATTACTGTGACATCACTATGGTGCATCTCCTAGGTACATTACTGTGACATTACTATGGAGCTGCTCCCATGTACATTACTGTGACATCACTATGGTGCATCTCCCAGGTACATTACTGTGACATCACTATGGTGCATCTCCCAAATACATTACTGTGACATCACTATGGTGCATTTCTCAGGTGCATTACTGTGACATCACTATGGTGCATCTCCCAGGTACATTACTGTGACATCACTATGGTGCATCTTCCAGGTACATTACTGTGACATCACTATGGTGCATCTCCATGGTACATTACTGTGACATCACTATGGTGCATCTCCATGGTACATTACTGTGACATCACTATGGTGCATCTCCCAGGTACATTACTGTGACATCACTATGGTGCATCTCCCAGGTACATTACTGTGACAACACTATGGTGCATCTCCCAGGTACATTACTGTGACATCACTATGGTGCAACTCCCAGGTGCATTACTGTGACATCACTATGGTGCATCTTCTAGGTATATTACTATGACATCACTATGGTGCATCTCCCAGGTACATTACAGTGACATCACTATGGTGCATATCCTAGGTAAATTACTGTGACATCACTGTGGTGCATCTCCCAGGTACATTACTGTGACATCAATATGGTGCATCTTCCAGGTACATTACTGTGACATCACTATGGTGCATCTTCCAGGTACATTACTGTGACATCACTATGGTGCATCTCCCAGGTACATTACTGTGACATCACTATGGTGCATCTTCTAGGTATATTACTATGACATCACTATGGTGCATCTCCCAGGTACATTACAGTGACATCACTATGGTGCATATCCTAGGTAAATTACTGTGACATCACTGTGGTGCATCTCCCAGGTACATTACTGTGACATCACTATGGAGCAGCTCGCAGGTACATTACTGTGACATCACTATGGTGCATCTCCCAGGTACATTACTGTGACATCACTATGGTGCATCTCCCAGGTACATTACTGTGACATCCCTATGGTGCATCTCCCAGGTACATTACTGTGACATCACTATAGTGCATCTTCCAGGTACATTACTGTGACATCACTATGGTGCATCTCCCAGGTACACTACTGTGACATCACTATGGTGCATCTTCCAGGTACACTACTGTGACATCATTATGGTGCATCTCCCAGGTACATTACTGTGACATCACTATGGTGCATCTCCTAGGTACATTACTGTGACATCACTATGGTGCATCTTCCAGGTACATTACTGTTACATCACTATGGTGCATTTCGCAGGTACATTACTGTGACATCACTATGGTGCATCGCCCAGGTACATTACAGTGACATCACTATGGTGCATCTCCCAGGAACTTTACTGTGATATCACTATGGTGCATCTCCCAGGTACATTACTGTGACATCACTATGGTGCATCTGCTAGGTACATTACTGTGACATCACTATGGTGCATCTTCCAGGTACATTACTGTGACATCACTATAGTGCATCTCCCAGGTACATTACTGTGACATCACTATAGTGCATCTCCCAGGTATATTACTGTGACATCACTATGGTGCATCTCCCAGGTACACTGCTGTGACATCACTATGGTGCATCTCCATGGTACATTACTGTGACATCACTATGGTGCATCTCCATGGTACATTACTGTGACATCACTATGGTGCATCTCCATGGTACATTACTGTGACATCACTATGGTGCATCTCCCAGGTACATTACTGTGACATCACTATGGTGCATCTCCCAGGTACACTACTGTGACATCACTATGGTGCATCTCCATGGTACATTACTGTGACATCACTATGGTGCATCTCCCAGGTACATTACTGTGACATCACTATGGTGCATCTCCTAGGTACATTACTGTGACATTACTATGGAGCTGCTCCCAGGTACATTACTGTGACATCACTATGGTGCATCTCCTAGGTACATTACTGTGACATTACTATGGAGCTGCTCCCAGGTACATTACTGTGACATCACTATAGTGCATCTTCCAGGTACATTACTGTTACATCACTACGGTGCATCTCGCAGGTACATTACTGTGACATCACTATGGTGCATCGCCCAGGTACATTACTGTGACATCACTATGGTGCATCTCCCAGGAACATTACTGTGACATCACTATGGTGCATCTCCCAGGTACATTACTGTGACATCACTATGGTGCATCTCCTAGGTACATTACTGTGACATCACTATGGTGCATCTTCCAGGTACATTACTGTGACATCACTATGGTGCATCTCCCAGGTATATTACTGTGACATCACTATGGTGCATCTCCCAGGTACACTACTGTGACATCACTATGGTGCATCTCCATGGTACATTACTGTGACATCACTATGGTGCATCTCCATGGTAGATTACTGTGACATCACTATGGTGCATCTCCCAGGTACATTACTGTGACATCACTATGGTGCATCTCCCAGGTACATTACTGTGACATCACTATGGTGCATCTCCCAGGTACATTACTGTGACATCACTATGGTGCATCTCCCAGGTACATAAGTGTGACATCACTATGGTGCATATCCTAGGTAAATTACTGTGACATCACAATGGTGCATCTCCCAGGTACATTATTGTGACATCACGATGGTGCATCTTCCAGGTACATTACTGTGACATCACTATGGTGCATATCCTAGGTAAATTACTGTGACATCACAATGGTGCATCTCCCAGGTACATTATTGTGACATCACGATGGTGCATCTTTCAGGTACATTACTGTGACATCAATATAGTGCATCTTCCAGGTACATTACTGTGACATCACTATGGTGCATCTCCCATGTACATTATTGTGACATCACTATGGTGCATCTCCATGGTACATTACTGTGACATCACTATGGTGCATCTCCCAGGTACATTAATGTGACATCACTATGGTGCATCTCCTAGGTACATTACTGTGACATTACTATGGAGCTGCTCCCAGGTACATTACTGTGACATCACTATGGTGCATCTCCTAGGTAAATTACTGTGACATCACTATGGTGCATCTCCTAGGTAAATTACTGTGACATCACTATGGTCTCCCAGGTACATTACTGTGACATCACTATGGTGCATATCCTAGGTAAATTACTGTGACATCACTATGGTGCATCTCCCAGGTACATTACTGTGACATCACTATGGAGTATCTCCCAGGTACATTACTGTGACATCACTATGGTGCATCTTCCAGGTACATTACTGTGACATCACTATGGTGCATCTCCCAGGTACACTACTGTGACATCACTATGGTGCATCTCCATGGTACATTACTGTGACATCACTATGGTGCAACTCCCAGGTACATTACTGTGACATCACTATGGTGCATCTTGATGGTACATTACTTTGACATCACTATGCCGCATCTCCCAGGTACATTCCTGTGACATCTCTATGGTGCATCTCCCAGGTACATTACTGTGACATCACCATGGTGCATCTCCATGGTACATTACTGTGACATCACTATGGTGCATCTCCTAGGTAAATTACTGTGACATCACTATGGTGCATCTCCTAGGTAAATTACTGTGACAGCACTATGGTCTCCCAGGTACATTACTGTGACATCACTATGGTGCATCTCTCAGGTACATTACTGTGACATCACTATGGTGCATCTCCCAGGTACATTACTGTGACATCACTATGGAGTATCTCTTAGGTACATTACTGTGACATCACTATGGTGCATCTTCCAGGTACGTTGCTGTGACATCACTATGGTGAATCTCGCAGGTACATTACTGTGACATCACTATGGTGCATCTCCCAGGTACATTACTGTGACATAACTATGGTGCATCTCCCAGGTACATTACTGTGACATCACTATAGTGCATCTTCCAGGTACATTACTGTGACACCACTATGGTGCATCTCGCAGGTACATTGCTGTGACATCACTATGGTGCATCTCCCAGGTACATTACTGTGACATCACTATGGTGCATCTCCCAAGTACATTACTGTGACATCACTATGGTGCATCTCCCAGGTACATTACTGTGACATCACTATGGTGCATCTCCATGGTACATTACTGTGACATCACTATGGTGCATCTCCCAAGTACACTACTGTGACTTCACTATGGTGCATATCCATGGTACATTACTGTGACATCACTATGGTGCATCTCCATGGTACATTACTGTGACATCACTATGGTGCATCTCCCAGGTACATTACTGTGACATCACTATGGTGCATCTCGCAGGTACATTACTGTGACATCACTATGGTGCATCTCCCAGGTACATTACTGTGACATCACTATGGTGCATCTCCCAAGTACATTACTGTGACATCACTATGGTGCATTTCCCAGGTACATTACTGTGACATCACTATGGTGCATCTCCCAGGTACATTACTGTGACATAACTATGGTGCATCTCCATGGTACATTACTGTGACATCACTATGGTGCATCTCCATGGTACATTACTGTGACATCACTATGGTGCATCTCCAAGGTACATTACTGTGACATCACTATGGTGCATCTCCCAGGTACATTACTGTGACATCACTATGGTGCATCTCCCAGGTACATTACTGTGACATCACAATGGTGCATCTCCCAGGTGCATTACTGTGACATCACTATGGTGCATCTTCTAGGTATATTACTGTGACATCACTATGGTGCATCTCCCAGGTACATTACAGTGACATCACTATGGTGCATCTCTCAGGTACATAAGTGTGACATCACTATGGAGTATCTCTTAGGTACATTACTGTGACATCACTATGGTGCATCTTCCAGGTACATTACTGTGACATCACTATGGTGCATCTCCCAGGTACACTACTGTGACATCACTATGGTGCATCTCCATGATTCATTACTGTGACATCACTATGGTGCAACTCCCAGGTACATTACTGTGACATCACTATGGTGCATCTCCTAGGTACATTACTGTGACATCACTATGGTGCATCTCCCAGGTACATTACTTTGACATCACTATGGTGCATCTCCCAGGTACATTCCTGTGACATCACTATGGTGCATCTCCCAGGTACATTACTGTGACATCACCATGGTGCATCTCCATGGTACATTACTGTGACATCACTATGGTGCATCTCCTAGGTAAATTACTGTGACATCACTATGGGGCATCTCCTAGGTAAATTACTGTGACATCACTATGGTCTCCCAGGTACATTACTGTGACATCACTATGGTGCATCTCTCAGGTACATTCCTGTGACATCACTATGGTGCATCTCCCAGGTACATTACTGTGATATCACCATGGTGCATCTCCATGGTACATTACTGTGACATCACTATGGTGCATCTCCTAGGTAAATTACTGTGACATCACTATGGTGCATCTCCTAGGTAAATTACTGTGACATCACTATGGTCTCCCAGGTACATTACTGTGACATCACTATGGTGCATCTTTTTAGGTACATTACTGTGACATCACTATGGTGCATATCCTAGGTAAATTACTGTGACATCACTATGGTGCATCTCCCAGGTACATTACTGTGACATCGCTATGGAGTATCTCTTAGGTACATTACTGTGACATCACTATGGTGCATCTTCCAGGTACATTACTGTGACATCACTATGGTGAATCTTTCAGGTACATTACTGTGACATCACTATGGTGCATCTTCCAGGTACATTACTGTGACATCACTATAGTGCATCTTCCAGGTACATTACTGTGACACCACTATGGTGCATCTCGCAGGTACATTACTGTGACATCACTATGGTGCATCTCCCAGGTACATTACTGTGACATCACTATGGTGCATCTCCCAGGTACATTACTGTGACATCACTATGGTGCATCTCCCAGGTACACTACTGTGACATCACTATGGTGCATCTCCATGGTACATTACTGTGACATCACTATGGTGCATCTCCATGGTACATTACTGTGACATCACTATGGTGCATCTCCCAGGTACATTACTGTGACATCACTATGGTGCATCTCCCAGGTACATTACTGTGACATCACTATGGTGCATCTCCCAGGTACATTACTGTGACATCACTATGGTGCATCTCCATGGTACATTACTGTGACATCACTATGGTGCATCTCCCAGGTACATTACTGTGACATCACTATAGTGCATCTTCCAGGTACATTACTGTGACATCACTATGGTGCATCTCGCAGGTACATTACTGTGACATCACTATGGTGCATCTCCCAGGTACATTACTGTGACATCACTATGGTGCATCTCCCAAGTACATTACTGTGACATCACTATGGTGCATTTCTCAGGTGCATTACTGTGACATCACTATGGTGCATCTCCCAGGTACATTACTGTGACATCACTATGGTGCATCTCCCAGGTACACTACTGTGACATCACTATGGTGCATCTTCCAGGTACATTACTGTGACATCACTATGGTGCATCTCCATGGTACATTACTGTGACATCACTATGGTGCATCTCCATGGTACATTACTGTGACATCACTATGGTGCATCTCCCAGGTACATTACTGTGACATCACTATGGTGCATCTCCCAGGTACATTACTGTGACATCACTATGGTGCATCTCCCAGGTACATTACTGTGACATCACTATGGTGCATCTCCCAGGTGCATTACTGTGACATCACTATGGTGCATCTTCTAGGTATATTACTGTGACATCACTATGGTGCATCTCCCAGGTACATTACAGTGACATCACTATGGTGCATATCCTAGGTAAATTACTGTGACATCACTGTGGTGCATCTCCCAGGTACATTACTGTGACATCAATATGGTGCATCTTCCAGGTACATTACTGTGACATCACTATGGTGCATCTTCCAGGTACATTACTGTGACATCACTATGGTGCATCTCCCAGGTACATTACTGTGACATCACTATGGTGCATCTCCCAGGTACATTACTGTGACATCACTATGGTGCATCTTCTAGGTATATTACTGTGACATCACTATGGTGCATCTCCCAGGTACATTACAGTGACATCACTATGGTGCATATCCTAGGTAGATTACTGTGACATCACTGTGGTGCATCTCCCAGGTACATTACTGTGACATAACTATGGAGCAGCTCGCAGGTACATTACTGTGACATCACTATGGTGCATCTCCCAGGTACATTACTGTGACATCACTATGGTGCATCTCCCAGGTACATTACTGTGACATCACTATGGTGCATCTCCCAGGTACATTACTGTGACATCACTATAGTGCATCTTCCAGGTACATTACTGTGACATCACTATGGTGCATCTCCCAGGTACATTTCTGTGACATCACTATGGTGCATGTCCCAGGTACATTACTGTGACATCACTATGGTGCATCTCCCAGGTACATTACTGTGACATCACTATGGTGCATCTCCATGGTACATTACTGTGACATCACTATGGTACATCTCCCAGGTACACTACTGTGACATCACTATGGTGCATCTTCCAGGTACACTACTGTGACATCATTATGGTGCATCTCCCAGGTACATTACTGTGATATCACTATGGTGCACCTCCATGGTACATTACTGTGACATCACTATGGTGCATCTCCTAGGTACATTACTGTGACATCACTATGGTGCATCTTCCAGGTACATTACTGTTACATCACTATGGTGCATTTCGCAGGTACATTACTGTGACATCACTATGGTGCATCGCCCAGGTACATTACAGTGACATCACTATGGTGCATCTCCCAGGAACTTTACTGTGACATCACTATGGTGCATCTCCCAGGTACATTACTGTGACATCACTATGGTGCATCTCCTAGGTACATTACTGTGACATCACTATGGTGCATCTTCCAGGTACATTACTGTGACATCACTATAGTGCATCTCCCAGGTACATTACTGTGACATCACTAGAGTGCATCTCCCAGGTATATTACTGTGACATCACTATGGTGCATCTCCCAGGTACACTGCTGTGACATCACTATGGTGCATCTCCATGGTACATTACTGTGACATCACTATGGTGCATCTCCATGGTACATTACTGTGACATCACTATGGTGCATCTCCATGGTACATTACTGTGACATCACTATGGTGCATCTCCCAGGTACATTACTGTGACATCACTATGGTGAATCTCCCAGGTACACTACTGTGACATCACTATGGTGCATCTCCATGGTACATTACTGTGACATCACTATGGTGCATCTCCCAGGTACATTACTGTGACATCACTATGGTGCATCTCCTAGGTACATTACTGTGACATTACTATGGAGCTGCTCCCAGGTACATTACTGTGACATCACTATGGTGCATCTCCCAGGTACATTACTTTGACATCACTATGGTGCATTTCCCAGGTACATTACTGTGACATCACCATGGTGCATCTCCATGGTACATTACTGTGACATCACTATGGTGCATCTCCTAGGTAAATTACAGTGACATCACTATGGTGCATCTCCTAGGTAAATTACTGTGACATCACTATGGTCTCCCAGGTACATTACTGTGACATCACTATGGTGCATCTCTCAGGGACATTACTGTGACATCACTATGGTGCATCTCCATGGTACATTACTGTGACATCACCATGGTGCATCTCCATGGTACATTACTGTGACATCACTATGGTGCATCTCCTAGGTAAATTACAGTGACATCACTATGGTGCATCTCCTAGGTAAATTACTGTGACATCACTATGGTCTCCCAGGTACATTACTGTGACATCACTATGGTGCATCTCTCAGGGACATTACTGTGACATCACTATGGTGCATATCCTAGGTAAATTACTGTGACATCACTATGGTGCATCTCCCAGGTACATTACTGTGACATCACTATGGAGTATCTCTTAGGTACATTACTGTGACATCACTATGGTGCATCTTCCAGGTACATTACTGTGACATCACTATGGTGCATCTCCCAGGTACACTACTGTGACATCACTATGGTGCATCTCCATGGTACATTACTGTGACATCACTATGGTGCAACTCCCAGGTACATTACTGTGACATCACTATGGTGCATCTCCTAGGTACATTACTGTGACATTACTATGGAGCTGCTCCCAGGTACATTGCTGTGACATCACTATGGTGCATCTCCCAGGTACATTCCTGTGACATCACTATGGTGCATCTCCCAGGTACATTACTGTGACATCACCATGGTGCATCTCCATGGTACATTACTGTGACATCACTATGGTGCATCTCCTAGGTAAATTACTGTGACATCACTATGGTGCATCTCCTAGGTAAATTACTGTGACATCACTATGGTCTCCCAGGTACATTACTGTGACATCACTATGGTGCATCTATCAGGTACATTACTGTGACATCACTATGGTGCATATCCTAGGTAAATTACTGTGACATCACTATGGTGCATCTCCCAGGTACATTACTGTGACATCACTATGGAGTATCTCTTAGGTACATTACTGTGACATCACTATGGTGCATCTTCCAGGTACATTACTGTGACATCACTATGGTGAATCTCGCAGGTACATTACTGTGACATCACTATGGTGCATCTCCCAGGTACATTACTGTGACATTACTATGGTGCATCTCCCAGGTACATTACTGTGACATCACTATAGTGCATCTTCCAGGTACATTACTGTGACATCACTATGGTGCATCTCCCAGGTACATTACTGTGACATCACTATGGTGCATCTCCCAGGTACACTACTGTGACATCACTATGGTGCAACTCCATGGTACATTACTGTGACATCACTATGGTGCATCTCCATGGTACATTACTGTGACATCACTATGGTGCATCTCCCAGGTACATTACTGTGACATCACTATGGTGCATCTCCCAGGTACATTACTGTGACATCACTATGGTGCATCTCCCAGGTACATTACTGTGACATCACTATGGTGCATCTCCATGGTACATTACTGTGACATCACTATGGTGCATCTCCCAGGTACATTACTGTGACATCACTATAGTGCATCTTCCAGGTACATTACTGTGACATCACTATGGTGCATCTCGCAGGTACATTACTGTGACATCACTATGGTGCATCTCCCAGGTACATTACTGTGACATCACTATGGTGCATCTCCCAAGTACATTACTGTAACATCACTATGGTGCATCTCCCAGGTACATTACTGTGACATCACTATGGTGCATCTCCCAGATACATTACTGTGACATCACTATGGTGCATCTCCTAGGTACATTACTGTGACATCACGATGGTGCATCTCTCAGGTACATTACTGTGACATCACTATGGTGCATCTCCCAGGTACACTACTGTGACATCACTATGGTGCATCTCCCAGGTACATTACTGTGACATCACTATGGTGCATCTCCCAGGTACATTACTGTGACATCACTATGGTGCATCTCCTAGGTACATTACTGTGAAATCACGATGGTGCATCTCTCAGGTACATTACTGTGACATCACTATGGTGCATCTCCCAGGTACATTACTGTGACATCACTATGGTGCATCTCCCAGGTACACTACTGTGACATCACTATGGTGCATCTCCATGGTACATTACTGTGACATCACTATGGTGCATCTCCCAGGTACATTACTGTGACATCACTATGGTACATCTCCCAGGTACACTACTGTGACATCACTATGGTGCAGCTCGCAGGTACATTACTGTGACATCACTATGGTGCATCTCCCAGGTACATTACTGTGACATCACTATGGTGCATCTCCCAGGTACATTACTGTGACATCACTATGGTGCATCTCCCAGGTACATTACTGTGACATCACTATGGTGCATCTCCCAGGTACATTACTGTGACATCACTATAGTGCATCTTCCAGGTACATTACTTTGACATCACTATGGTGCATCTCCCAGGTACATTTCTGTGACATCACTATAGTGCATCTTCCAGGTACATTACTGTGACATCACTATGGTGCATCTCCCAGGTACATTACTGTGACATCACTATGGTGCATCTCCATGGTACATTACTGTGACATCACTATGGTACATCTCCCAGGTACACTACTGTGACATCACTATGGTGCATCTTCCAGGTACATTACTGTGACATCACTATGGTGAATCTCGCAGGTACATTACTGTGACATCACTATGGTGCATCTCCCAGGTACATTACTGTGACATCACTATGGTGCATCTCCCAGGTACATTACTGTGACATCACTATAGTGCATCTTCCAGGTACATTACTGTGACATCACTATGGTGCATCTCGCAGGTACGTTACTGTGACATCTATATGGTGCATCTCCCAGGTACATTACTGTGACATCACTATGGTGCATCTCCAAGGTACATTACTGTGACATCACTATGGTGCATCTCCCAGGTACATTACTGTGACATCACTATGGTACATCTCCCAGGTACACTACTGTGACATCACTATGGTGCATCTTCCAGGTACATTACTGTGACATCACTATGGTGAATCTCGCAGGTACATTACTGTGACATCACTATGGTGCATCTCCCAGGTACATTACTGTGACATCACTATGGTGCATCTCCCAGGTACATTACTGTGACATCACTATAGTGCATCTTCCAGGTACATTACTGTGACATCACTATGGTGCGTCTCGCAGGTACGTTACTGTGACATCACTATGGTGCATCTCCCAGGTACATTACTGTGACATCACTATGGTGCATCTCCCAGGTACACTACTGTGACATCACTATGGTGCATCTCCCAGGTACATTACTGTGACATCACTATGGTGCATCTCCATGGTACATTACTGTGACATCACTATGGTGCATCTCCCAGGTACATTACTGTGACATCACTATAGTGCATCTTCCAGGTACATTACTGTGACATCACTATGGTGCATCTCGCAGGTACATTACTGTGACATCACTATGGTACATCTCCCAGGTACATAACTGTGACATCACTATGGTGCATCTCCCAAGTACATTACTGTGACATCACTATGGTGCATCTCCCAGGTACATTACTGTGACATCACTATGGTGCATCTCCCAGGTACATTACTGTGACATCACTATGGTGCATCTCCCAGGTACACTACTGTGACATCACTATGGTGCATCTCCTAGGTACATTACTGTGACATCACGATGGTGCATCTCTCAGGTACATTACTGTGACATTACTATGGTGCATCTCCCAGGTACACTACTGTGACATCACTATGGTGCATCTCCCAGGTACACTACTGTGACATCACTATGGTGAATCTCCCAGGTACATTACTGTGACATCACTATGGTGCATCTCCTAGGTACATTACTGTGACATCACGATGGTGCATCTCTCAGGTACATTACTGTGACATCACTATGGTGCATCTCCCAGGTACATTACTGTGACATCACTATGGTGCATCTCCCAGGTACACTACTGTGACATCACTATGGTGCATCTCCATGGTACATTACTGTGACATCACTATGGTGCATCTCCCAGGTACATTACTGTGACATCACTATGGTACATCTCCCAGGTACACTACTGTGACATCACTATGGTGCAGCTCGCAGGTACATTACTGTGACATCACTATGGTGCATCTCCCAGGTACATTACTGTGACATCACTATGGTGCATCTCCCAGGTACATTACTGTGACATCACTATGGTGCATCTCCCAGGTACATTACTGTGACATCACTATGGTGCATCTCCCAGGTACATTACTGTGACATCACTATGGTGCATCTCCCAGGTACATTACTGTGACATCACTATAGTGCATCTTCCAGGTACATTACTGTGACATCACTATGGTGCATCTCCCAGGTACATTTCTGTGACATCACTATGGTGCATCTCCCAGGTACATTACTGTGACATCACTATGGTGCATCTCCCAGGTACATTACTGTGACATCACTATGGTGCATCTCCATGGTACATTACTGTGACATCACTATGGTACATCTCCCAGGTACACTACTGTGACATCACTATGGTACATCTCCCAGGTACACTACTGTGACATCATTATGGTGCATCTCCCAGGTACATTACTGTGATATCACTATGGTGCACCTCCATGGTACATTACTGTGACATCACTTTGGTGCATCTCCTAGGTACATTACTGTGACATCACTATGGTGCATCTTCCAGGTACATTACTGTTACATGACTATGGTGCATTTCGCAGGTACATTACTGTGACATCACTATGGTGCATCGCCCAGGTACATTACAGTGACATCACTATGGTGCATCTCCTAGGTACATTACTGTGACATCACTATGGTGCATCTTCCAGGTACATTACTGTGACATCACTATAGTGCATCTCCCAGGTACATTACTGTGACATCACTATAGTGCATCTCCCAGGTATATTACTGTGACATCACTATGGTGCATCTCCCAGGTACACTGCTGTGACATCACTATGGTGCATCTCCATGGTACATTACTGTGACATCACTATGGTGCATCTCCATGGTACATTACTGTGACATCACTATGGTGCATCTCCCAGGTACATTACTGTGACATCACTATGGTGCATCTCCCAGGTACATTACTGTGACATCACTATGGTGCATCTCCCAGGTACACTACTGTGACATCACTATGGTGCATCTCCATGGTACATTATTGTGACATCACTATGGTGCATCTCCCAGGTACATTACTGTGACATCACTATGGTGCATCTCCTAGGTACATTACTGTGACATTACTATGGAGCTGCTCCCAGGTACATTACTTTGACATCACTATGGTGCATTTCCCAGGTACATTACTGTGACATGACTTTGGTGCATCTCCATGGTACATTACTGTGACATCACCATGGTGCATCTCCATGGTACATTACTGTGACATCACTATGGTGCATCTCCTAGGTAAATTACTGGGACATCACTATGGTGCATCTCCTAGGTAAATTACTGTGACATCACTATGGTCTCCCAGGTACATTACTGTGACATCACTATGGTGCATCTCCATGGTACATTACTGTGACATCACTATGGTACATCTCCCAGGTACACTACTGTGACATCACTATGGTACATCTCCCAGGTACACTACTGTGACATCATTATGGTGCATCTCCCAGGTACATTACTGTGATATCACTATGGTGCATCTCCATGGTACATTACTGTGACATCACTATGGAACATCTCCCAGGTACACTACTGTGACATCACTATGGTGCATCTTCCAGGTACATTACTGTGACATCACTATGGTGCATCTCCCAGGTACATTTCTGTGACATCACTATAGTGCATCTTCCAGGTACATTACTGTGACATCACTATGGTGCATCTCCCAGGTACATTACTGTGACATCACTATGGTGCATCTCCATGGTACATTACTGTGACATCACTATGGTACATCTCCCAGGTACACTACTGTGACATCACTATGGTGCATCTTCCAGGTACATTACTGTGACATCACTATGGTGAATCTCGCAGGTACATTACTGTGACATCACTATGGTGCATCTCCCAGGTACATTACTGTGACATCACTATGGTGCATCTCCCAGGTACATTACTGTGACATCACTATAGTGCATCTTCCAGGTACATTACTGTGAAATCACAATGGTGCATCTCGCAGGTACGTTACTGTGACATCACTATGGTGCATCTCCCAGGTACATTACTGTGACATCACTATGGTGCATCTCCCAGGTACACTTCTGTGACATCACTATGGTGCATCTCCCAGGTACATTACTGTGACATCACTATGGTGCATCTCCATGGTACATTACTGTGACATCACTATGGTGCATCTCCCAGGTACATTACTGTGACATCACTATAGTGCATCTTCCAGGTACATTACTGTGACATCACTATGGTGCATCTCGCAGGTACATTACTGTGACATCACTATGGTACATCTCGCAGGTACATTACTGTGACATCACTATGGTGCATCTCCCAAGTACTTTACTGTGACATCACTATGGTGCATCTCCCAGGTACATTACTGTGACATCACTATGGTGCATCTCCCAGGTACATTACTGTGACATCACTATGGTGCATCTCCCAGGTACCTTACTGTGACATCACTATGGTGCATCTCCCAGGTACATTACTGTGACATCACTATAGTGCATCTTCCAGGTACATTACTGTGACATCACTATGGTGCATCTCCCAGGTACATTTCTGTGACATCACTATAGTGCATCTTCCAGGTACATTACTGTGACATCACTATGGTGCATCTCCCAGGTACATTAATCTGACATCACTATGGTGCATCTCCATGGTACATTACTGTGACATCACTATGGTACATCTCCCAGGTACACTACTGTGACATCACTATGGTGCATCTTCCAGGTACATTACTGTGACATCACTATGGTGAATCTCGCAGGTACATTACTGTGACATCACTATGGTGCATCTCCCAGGTACATTACTGTGACATCACTATGGTGCATCTCCCAGGTACATTACTGTGACATCACTATAGTGCATCTCAAAGGTACATTACTGTGACATCACTATGGTGCATCTCGCAGGTACGTTACTGTGACATCACTATGGTGCATCTCCCAGGTACATTACTGTGACATCACTATGGTGCATCTCCCAGGTACACTACTGTGACATCACTATGGTGCATCTCCCAGGTACATTACTGTGACATCACTATGGTGCATCTCCATGGTACATTACTGTGACATCACTATGGTGCATCTCCCAGGTACATTACTGTGACATCACTATAGTGCATCTTCCAGGTACATTACTGTGACATCACTATGGTGCATCTCGCAGGTACATTACTGTGACATCACTATGGTACATCTCCCAGGTACATTACTGTGACATTACTATGGTGCATCTCCCAAGTACATTACTGTGACATCACTATGGTGCATCTCCCCGGTACATTACTGTGACATCACTATGGTGCATCTCCCAGGTACATTACTGTGACATCACGATGGTGCATCTCTCAGGTACATTACTGTGACATCACTATGGTGCATCTCCCAGGTACACTACTGTGACATCACTATGGTGCATCTCCCAGGTACACTACTGTGACATCACTATGGTGAATCTCCCAGGTACATTACTGTGACATCACTATGGTGCATCTCCTAGGTACATTACTGTGACATCACGATGGTGCATCTCTCAGGTACATTACTGTGACATCACTATGGTGCATCTCCCAGGTACATTACTGTGACATCACTATGGTGCATCTCCCAGGTACACTACTGTGACATCACTATGGTGCATCTCCATGGTACATTACTGTGACATCACTATGGTGCATCTCCCAGGTACATTACTGTGACATCACTATGGTACATCTCCCAGGTACACTACTGTGACATCACTATGGTGCAGCTCGCAGGTACATTACTGTGACATCACTATGGTGCATCTCCCAGGTACATTACTGTGACATCACTATGGTGCATCTCCCAGGTACATTACTGTGACATCACTATGGTGCATCTCCCAGGTACATTACTGTCACATCACTATGGTGCATCTCCCAGGTACATTACTGTGACATCACTATAGTGCATCTTCCAGGTACATTACTGTGACATCACTATGGTGCATCTCCCAGGTACATTTCTGTAACATCACTATGGTGCATCTCCCAGGTACATTACTGTGACATCACTATGGTGCATCTCCCAGGTACATTACTGTGACATCACTATGGTGCATCTCCATGGTACACTACTGTGACATCACTATGGTACATCTCCCAGGTACACTACTGTGACATCACTATGGTACATCTCCCAGGTACACTACTGTGACATCATTATGGTGCATCTCCCAGGTACATTACTGTGATATCACTATGGTGCACCTCCATGGTACATTAATGTGACATCACTTTGGTGCATCTCCTAGGTACATTACTGTGACATCACTATGGTGCATCTTCCAGGTACATTACTGTTACATGACTATGGTGCATTTCGCAGGTACATTACTGTAACATCACTATGGTGCATCGCCCAGGTACATTACAGTGACATCACTATGGTGCATCTCCCAGGACCATTACTGTGACATCACTATGGTGCATCTCCCAGGTACATTACTGTGACATCACTATGGTGCATCTCCTAGGTACATTACTGTGACATCACTATGGTGCATCTTCCAGGTACATTACTGTGACATCACTATAGTGCATCTCCCAGGTACATTACTGTGACATCACTATAGTGCATCTCCCAGGTATATTACTGTGACATCACTATGGTGCATCTCCCAGGTACACTGCTGTGACATCACTATGGTGCATCTCCATGGTACATTACTGTGACATCACTATGGTGCATCTCCATGGTACATTACTGTGACATCACTATGGTGCATCTCCCAGGTACATTACTGTGACATCACTATGGTGCATCTCCCAGGTACATTACTGTGACATCACTATGGTGCATCTCCCAGGTACACTACTGTGACATCACTATGGTGCATCTCCCAGGTACATTACTGTGACATCACTATGGTGCATCTCCCAGGTACACTACTGTGACATCACTATGGTGCATCTCCATGGTACATTATTGTGACATCACTATGGTGCATCTCCCAGGTACATTACTGTGACATCACTATGGTGCATCTCCTAGGTACATTACTGTGACATTACTATGGAGCTGCTCCCAGGTACATTACTTTGACATCACTATGGTGCATTTCCCAGGTACATTACTGTGACATGACTTTGGTGCATCTCCATGGTACATTACTGTGACATCACCATGGTGCATCTCCATGGTACATTACTGTGACATCACTATGGTGCATCTCCTAGGTAAATTACTGGGACATCACTATGGTGCATCCCCTAGGTAAATTACTGTGACATCACTATGGTCTCCCAGGTACATTACTGTGACATCACTATGGTGCATCTCCATGGTACATTACTGTGACATCACTATGGTACATCTCCCAGGTACACTACTGTGACATCACTATGGTACATCTCCCAGGTACACTACTGTGACATCACTATGGTGCATCTCCCAGGTACATTACTGTGATATCACTATGGTGCACCTCCATGGTACATTACTGTGACATCACTTTGGTGCATCTCCTAGGTACATTACTGTGACATCACTATGGTGCATCTTCCAGGTACATTACTGTTACATGACTATGGTGCATTTCGCAGGTACATTACTGTGACATCACTATGGTGCATCGCCCAGGTACATTACAGTGACATCACTATGGTGCATCTCCCAGGACCATTACTGTGACATCACTATGGTGCATCTCCCAGGTACATTACTGTGACATCACTATGGTGCATCTCCTAGGTAAATTACTGTGACATCACTATGGTGCATCTTCCAGGTACATTACTGTGACATCACTATAGTGCATCTCCCAGGTACATTACTGTGACATCACTATAGTGCATCTCCCAGGTATATTACTGTGACATCACTATGGTGCATCTCCCAGGTACACTGCTGTGACATCACTATGGTGCATCTCCATGGTACATTACTGTGACATCACTATGGTGCATCTCCATGGTACATTACTGTGACATCACTATGGTGCATCTCCCAGGTACATTACTGTGACATCACTATGGTGCATCTCCCAGGTACATTACTGTGACATCACTATGGTGCATCTCCCAGGTACACTACTGTGACATCACTATGGTGCATCTCCCAGGTACATTACTGTGACATCACTATGGTGCATCTCCCAGGTACACTACTGTGACATCACTATGGTGCATCTCCATGGTACATTATTGTGACATCACTATGGTGCATCTCCCAGGTACATTACTGTGACATCACTATGGTGCATCTCCTAGGTACATTACTGTGACATTACTATGGAGCTGCTCCCAGGTACATTACTTTGACATCACTATGGTGCATTTCCCAGGTACATTACTGTGACATGACTTTGGTGCATCTCCATGGTACATTACTGTGACATCACCATGGTGCATCTCCATGGTACATTACTGTGACATCACTATGGTGCATCTCCTAGGTAAATTACTGGGACATCACTATGGTGCATCTCCTAGGTAAATTACTGTGACACCACTATGGTCTCCCAGGTACATTACTGTGACATCACTATGGTGCATCTCTCAGGTACATTACTGTGACATCACTATGGTGCATATCCTAGGTAAATTACTGTGACATCACTATGGTGCATCTCCCAGGTACATTACTGTGACATCACTATGGAGTATCTCTTAGGTACATTACTGTGACATCACTATGGTGCATCTTTCAGGTACATTACTGTGACATCACTATGGTGCATCTCCCAGGTACACTACTGTGACATCACTATGGTGCATCTCCATGGTACATTACTGTGACATCACTATGGTGCAACTCCCAGGTACATTACTGTGACATCACTATGGTGCATCTCCTAGGTACATTACTGTGACATTACTATGGAGCTGCTCCCAGGTACATTACTGTGACATCACTATGGTGCATCTCCCAGGTACATTACTTTGACATCACTATGGTGCATCTCCCAGGTACATTCCTGTGACATCACTATGGTGCATCTCCCAGGTACATTACTGTGACATCACCATGGTGCATCTCCATGGTACATTACTGTGACATCACTATGGTGCATCTCCTAGGTAAATTACTGTGACATCACTATGGTGCATCTCCTAGGTAAATTACTGTGACATCACTATGGTCTCCCAGGTACATTACTGTGACATCACTATGGTGCATCTATCAGGTACATTACTGTGACATCACTATGGTGCATATCCTAGGTAAATTACTGTGACATCACTATGGTGCATCTCCCAGGTACATTACTGTGACATCACTATGGAGTATCTCTTAGGTACATTACTGTGACATCACTATTGTGCATCTTCCAGGTACATTACTGTGACATCACTATGGTGAATCTCGCAGGTACATTACTGTGACATCACTATGGTGCATCTCCTAGGTACATTACTGTGACATTACTATGGAGCTGCTCCCAGGTACATTACTTTGACATCACTATGGTGCATTTCCCAGGTACATTACTGTGACATGACTTTGGTGCATCTCCATGGTACATTACTGTGACATCACCATGGTGCATCTCCATGGTACATTACTGTGACATCACTATGGTGCATCTCCCAGGTACACTACTGTGACATCACTATGGTGCATCTCCTAGGTACATTACTGTGACATCACGATGGTGCATCTCTCAGGTACATTACTGTGACATCACTATGGTGCATCTCCCAGGTACACTACTGTGACATCACTATGGTGCATCTCCCAGGTACACTACTGTGACATCACTATGGTGAATCTCCCAGGTACATTACTGTGACATCACTATGGTGCATCTCCTAGGTACATTACTGTGACATCACGATGGTGCATCTCTCAGGTACATTACTGTGACATCACTATGGTGCATCTCCCAGGTACATTACTGTGACATCACTATGGTGCATCTCCCAGGTACACTACTGTGACATCACTATGGTGCATCTCCATGGTACATTACTGTGACATCACTATGGTGCATCTCCCAGGTACATTACTGTGACATCACTATGGTACATCTCCCAGGTACACTACTGTGACATCACTATGGTGCAGCTCGCAGGTACATTACTGTGACATCACTATGGTGCATCTCCCAGGTACATTACTGTGACATCACTATGGTGCATCTCCCAGGTACATTACTGTGACATCACTATGGTGCATCTCCCAGGTACATTACTGTCACATCACTATGGTGCATCTCCCAGGTACATTACTGTGACATCACTATAGTGCATCTTCCAGGTACATTACTGTGACATCACTATGGTGCATCTCCCAGGTACATTTCTGTAACATCACTATGGTGCATCTCCCAGGTACATTACTGTGACATCACTATGGTGCATCTCCCAGGTACATTACTGTGACATCACTATGGTGCATCTCCATGGTACACTACTGTGACATCACTATGGTACATCTCCCAGGTACACTACTGTGACATCACTATGGTACATCTCCCAGGTACACTACTGTGACATCATTATGGTGCATCTCCCAGGTACATTACTGTGATATCACTATGGTGCACCTCCATGGTACATTACTGTGACATCACTTTGGTGCATCTCCTAGGTACATTACTGTGACATCACTATGGTGCATCTTCCAGGTACATTACTGTTACATGACTATGGTGCATTTCGCAGGTACATTACTGTGACATCACTATGGTGCATCGCCCAGGTACATTACAGTGACATCACTATGGTGCATCTCCCAGGACCATTACTGTGACATCACTATGGTGCATCTCCCAGGTACATTACTGTGACATCACTATGGTGCATCTCCTAGGTACATTACTGTGACATCACTATGGTGCATCTTCCAGGTACATTACTGTGACATCACTATAGTGCATCTCCCAGGTACATTACTGTGACATCACTATAGTGCATCTCCCAGGTATATTACTGTGACATCACTATGGTGCATCTCCCAGGTACACTGCTGTGACATCACTATGGTGCATCTCCATGGTACATTACTGTGACATCACTATGGTGCATCTCCATGGTACATTACTGTGACATCACTATGGTGCATCTCCCAGGTACATTACTGTGACATCACTATGGTGCATCTCCCAGGTACATTACTGTGACATCACTATGGTGCATCTCCCAGGTACACTACTGTGACATCACTATGGTGCATCTCCCAGGTACATTACTGTGACATCACTATGGTGCATCTCCCAGGTACACTACTGTGACATCACTATGGTGCATCTCCATGGTACATTATTGTGACATCACTATGGTGCATCTCCCAGGTACATTACTGTGACATCACTATGGTGCATCTCCTAGGTACATTACTGTGACATTACTATGGAGCTGCTCCCAGGTACATTACTTTGACATCACTATGGTGCATTTCCCAGGTACATTACTGTGACATGACTTTGGTGCATCTCCATGGTACATTACTGTGACATCACCATGGTGCATCTCCATGGTACATTACTGTGACATCACTATGGTGCATCTCCTAGGTAAATTACTGGGACATCACTATGGTGCATCTCCTAGGTAAATTACTGTGACATCACTATGGTCTCCCAGGTACATTACTGTGACATCACTATGGTGCATCTCTCAGGTACATTACTGTGACATCACTATGGTGCATATCCTAGGTAAATTACTGTGACATCACTATGGTGCATCTCCCAGGTACATTACTGTGACATCACTATGGAGTATCTCTTAGGTACATTACTGTGACATCACTATGGTGCATCTTTCAGGTACATTACTGTGACATCACTATGGTGCATCTCCCAGGTACATTACTGTGACATCACTATGGTGCATCTCCATGGTACATTACTGTGACATCACTATGGTGCAACTCCCAGGTACATTACTGTGACATCACTATGGTGCATCTCCTAGGTACATTACTGTGACATTACTATGGAGCTGCTCCCAGGTACATTACTGTGACATCACTATGGTGCATCTCCCAGGTACATTACTTTGACATCACTATGGTGCATCTCCCAGGTACATTCCTGTGACATCACTATGGTGCATCTCCCAGGTACATTACTGTGACATCACCATGGTGCATCTCCATGGTACATTACTGTGACATCACTATGGTGCATCTCCTAGGTAAATTACTGTGACATCACTATGGTGCATCTCCTAGGTAAATTACTGTGACATCACTATGGTCTCCCAGGTACATTACTGTGACATCACTATGGTGCATCTATCAGGTACATTACTGTGACATCACTATGGTGCATATCCTAGGTAAATTACTGTGACATCACTATGGTGCATCTCCCAGGTACATTACTGTGACATCACTATGGAGTATCTCTTAGGTACATTACTGTGACATCACTATTGTGCATCTTCCAGGTACATTACTGTGACATCACTATGGTGAATCTCGCAGGTACATTACTGTGACATCACTATGGTGCATCTCCTAGGTACATTACTGTGACATTACTATGGAGCTGCTCCCAGGTACATTACTTTGACATCACTATGGTGCATTTCCCAGGTACATTACTGTGACATGACTTTGGTGCATCTCCATGGTACATTACTGTGACATCACCATGGTGCATCTCCATGGTACATTACTGTGACATCACTATGGTGCATCTCCTAGGTAAATTACTGGGACATCACTATGGTGCATCTCCTAGGTAAATTACTGTGACATCACTATGGTCTCCCAGGTACATTACTGTGACATCACTATGGTGCATCTCTCAGGTACATTACTGTGACATCACTATGGTGCATATCCTAGGTAAATTACTGTGACATCACTATGGTGCATCTCCCAGGTACATTACTGTGACATCACTATGGAGTATCTCTTAGGTACATTACTGTGACATCACTATGGTGCATCTTCCAGGTACATTACTGTGACATCACAATGGTGCATCTCCCAGGTACACTACTGTGACATCACTATGGTGCATCTCCATGGTACATTACTGTGACATCACTATGGTGCAACTCCCAGGTACATTACTGTGACATCACTATGGTGCATCTCCTAGGTACATTACTGTGACATTACTATGGAGCTGCTCCCAGGTACATTACTGTGACATCACTATGGTGCATCTCCCAGGTACATTACTTTGACATCACTATGGTGCATCTCCCAGGTACATTCCTGTGACATCACTATGGTGCATCTCCCAGGTAAATTACTGTGACATCACCATGGTGCATCTCCATGGTACATTACTGTGTCATCACTATGGTGCATCTCCTAGGTAAATTACTGTGACATCACTATGGTGCATCTCCTAGGTAAATTACTGTGACATCACTATGGTCTCCCAGGTACATTACTGTGACATCACTATGGTGCATCTATCAGGTACATTACTGTGACATCACTATGGTGCATATCCTAGGTAAATTACTGTGACATCACTATGGTGCATCTCCCAGGTACATTACTGTGACATCACTATGGAGTATCTCTTAGGTACATTACTGTGACATCACTATGGTGCATCTTCCAGGTACATTACTGTGACATCACTATGGTGAATCTCGCAGGTACATTACTGTGACATCACTATGGTGCATCTCCCAGGTACATTACTGTGACATCACTATGGTGCATCTTCCAGGTACATTACTTTGACATCACTATGGTGCATCTCCCAGGTACATTACTGTGACATCACTATGGTGCATCTCCCAGGTACATTACTGTGACATCACTATGGTGCATCTCCCAGGTACATTACTGTGACATCACTATGGTGCATCTCCCAGGTACATTACTGTGACATCACTATGGTGCATCTCCCAGGTACATTACTGTGACATCACTATGGTGCATCTCCCAGGTACATTACTGTGACATCTCTATGGTGCATCTCCATGGTACATTACTGTGACATCACTATAGTGCATCTCCCAGGTACATTACTGTGACATCACTATGGTTCATCTCCCAGGTACATTACTGTGACATCACTATGGTGCATCTCCTAGGTAAATTCCTGTGACATCACTTAAGTGCATCTCCTAGGTACATTACTGTGACATCACTATGGTGCATCTTCCAGGTACAATCCTGTGATTTCACTATTGTGCATCTCCAAGATACATTACTGTGACATCACTATGGTGCATCTCCCAGGTACATTACTGTGACATCACTATGGTGCATCTCCCAGGTACATTACTGTGACATCTCTATGGTGCATCTCCATGGTACATTACTGTGACATCACTATAGTGCATCTCCCAGGTACATTACTGTGACATCACTATGGTTCATCTCCCAGGTACATTACTGTGACATCACTATGGTGCATCTCCTAGGTAAATTCCTGTGACATCACTTAAGTGCATCTCCTAGGTACATTACTGTGACATCACTATGGTGCATCTTCCAGGTACATTACTGTTACATGACTATGGTGCATTTCGCAGGTACATTACTGTGACATCACTATGGTGCATCGCCCAGGTACATTACAGTGACATCACTATGGTGCATCTCCCAGGACCATTACTGTGACATCACTATGGTGCATCTCCCAGGTACATTACTGTGACATCACTATGGTGCATCTCCTAGGTAAATTACTGTGACATCACTATGGTGCATCTTCCAGGTACATTACTGTGACATCACTATAGTGCATCTCCCAGGTACATTACTGTGACATCACTATAGTGCATCTCCCAGGTATATTACTGTGACATCACTATGGTGCATCTCCCAGGTACACTGCTGTGACATCACTATGGTGCATCTCCATGGTACATTACTGTGACATCACTATGGTGCATCTCCATGGTACATTACTGTGACATCACTATGGTGCATCTCCCAGGTACATTACTGTGACATCACTATGGTGCATCTCCCAGGTACATTACTGTGACATCACTATGGTGCATCTCCCAGGTACACTACTGTGACATCACTATGGTGCATCTCCATGGTACATTACTGTGACATCACTATGGTGCATCTCCCAGGTACACTACTGTGACATCACTATGGTGCATCTCCATGGTACATTATTGTGACATCACTATGGTGCATCTCCCAGGTACATTACTGTGACATCACTATGGTGCATCTCCTAGGTACATTACTGTGACATTACTATGGAGCTGCTCCCAGGTACATTACTTTGACATCACTATGGTGCATTTCCCAGGTACATTACTGTGACATGACTTTGGTGCATCTCCATGGTACATTACTGTGACATCACCATGGTGCATCTCCATGGTACATTACTGTGACATCACTATGGTGCATCTCCTAGGTAAATTACTGGGACATCACTATGGTGCATCTCCTAGGTAAATTACTGTGACATCACTATGGTCTCCCAGGTACATTACTGTGACATCACTATGGTGCATCTCTCAGGTACATTACTGTGACATCACTATGGTGCATATCCTAGGTAAATTACTGTGACATCACTATGGTGCATCTCCCAGGTACATTACTGTGACATCACTATGGAGTATCTCTTAGGTACATTACTGTGACATCACTATGGTGCATCTTTCAGGTACATTACTGTGACATCACTATGGTGCATCTCCCAGGTACACTACTGTGACATCACTATGGTGCATCTCCATGGTACATTACTGTGACATCACTATGGTGCAACTCCCAGGTACATTACTGTGACATCACTATGGTGCATCTCCTAGGTACATTACTGTGACATTACTATGGAGCTGCTCCCAGGTACATTACTGTGACATCACTATGGTGCATCTCCCAGGTACATTACTTTGACATCACTATGGTGCATCTCCCAGGTACATTCCTGTGACATCACTATGGTGCATCTCCCAGGTACATTACTGTGACATCACCATGGTGCATCTCCATGGTACATTACTGTGACATCACTATGGTGCATCTCCTAGGTAAATTACTGTGACATCACTATGGTGCATCTCCTAGGTAAATTACTGTGACATCACTATGGTCTCCCAGGTACATTACTGTGACATCACTATGGTGCATCTATCAGGTACATTACTGTGACATCACTATGGTGCATATCCTAGGTAAATTACTGTGACATCACTATGGTGCATCTCCCAGGTACATTACTGTGACATCACTATGGAGTATCTCTTAGGTACATTACTGTGACATCACTATTGTGCATCTTCCAGGTACATTACTGTGACATCACTATGGTGAATCTCGCAGGTACATTACTGTGACATCACTATGGTGCATCTCCTAGGTACATTACTGTGACATTACTATGGAGCTGCTCCCAGGTACATTACTTTGACATCACTATGGTGCATTTCCCAGGTACATTACTGTGACATGACTTTGGTGCATCTCCATGGTACATTACTGTGACATCACCATGGTGCATCTCCATGGTACATTACTGTGACATCACTATGGTGCATCTCCCAGGTACACTACTGTGACATCACTATGGTGCATCTCCTAGGTACATTACTGTGACATCACGATGGTGCATCTCTCAGGTACATTACGGTGACATCACTATGGTGCATCTCCCAGGTACACTACTGTGACATCACTATGGTGCATCTCCCAGGTACACTACTGTGACATCACTATGGTGAATCTCCCAGGTACATTACTGTGACATCACTATGGTGCATCTCCTAGGTACATTACTGTGACATCACGATGGTGCATCTCTCAGGTACATTACTGTGACATCACTATGGTGCATCTCCCAGGTACATTACTGTGACATCACTATGGTGCATCTCCCAGGTACACTACTGTGACATCACTATGGTGCATCTCCATGGTACATTACTGTGACATCACTATGGTGCATCTCCCAGGTACATTACTGTGACATCACTATGGTACATCTCCCAGGTACACTACTGTGACATCACTATGGTGCAGCTCGCAGGTACATTACTGTGACATCACTATGGTGCATCTCCCAGGTACATTACTGTGACATCACTATGGTGCATCTCCCAGGTACATTACTGTGACATGACTATGGTGCATCTCCCAGGTACATTACTGTCACATCACTATGGTGCATCTCCCAGGTACATTACTGTGACATCACTATAGTGCATCTTCCAGGTACATTACTGTGACATCACTATGGTGCATCTCCCAGGTACATTTCTGTAACATCACTATGGTGCATCTCCCAGGTACATTACTGTGACATCACTATGGTGCATCTCCCAGGTACATTACTGTGACATCACTATGGTGCATCTCCATGGTACACTACTGTGACATCACTATGGTACATCTCCCAGGTACACTACTGTGACATCACTATGGTACATCTCCCAGGTACACTACTGTGACATCATTATGGTGCATCTCCCAGGTACATTACTGTGATATCACTATGGTGCACCTCCATGGTACATTACTGTGACATCACTTTGGTGCATCTCCTAGGTACATTACTGTGACATCACTATGGTGCATCTTCCAGGTACATTACTGTTACATGACTATGGTGCATTTCGCAGGTACATTACTGTGACATCACTATGGTGCATCGCCCAGGTACATTACAGTGACATCACTATGGTGCATCTCCCAGGACCATTACTGTGACATCACTATGGTGCATCTCCCAGGTACATTACTGTGACATCACTATGGTGCATCTCCTAGGTACATTACTGTGACATCACTATGGTGCATCTTCCAGGTACATTACTGTGACATCACTATAGTGCATCTCCCAGGTACATTACTGTGACATCACTATAGTGCATCTCCCAGGTATATTACTGTGACATCACTATGGTGCATCTCCCAGGTACACTGCTGTGACATCACTATGGTGCATCTCCATGGTACATTACTGTGACATCACTATGGTGCATCTCCATGGTACATTACTGTGACATCACTATGGTGCATCTCCCAGGTACATTACTGTGACATCACTATGGTGCATCTCCCAGGTACATTACTGTGACATCACTATGGTGCATCTCCCAGGTACACTACTGTGACATCACTATGGTGCATCTCCCAGGTACATTACTGTGACATCACTATGGTGCATCTCCCAGGTACACTACTGTGACATCACTATGGTGCATCTCCATGGTACATTATTGTGACATCACTATGGTGCATCTCCCAGGTACATTACTGTGACATCACTATGGTGCATCTCCTAGGTACATTACTGTGACATTACTATGGAGCTGCTCCCAGGTACATTACTTTGACATCACTATGGTGCATTTCCCAGGTACATTACTGTGACATGACTTTGGTGCATCTCCATGGTACATTACTGTGACATCACCATGGTGCATCTCCATGGTACATTACTGTGACATCACTATGGTGCATCTCCTAGGTAAATTACTGGGACATCACTATGGTGCATCTCCTAGGTAAATTACTGTGACATCACTATGGTCTCCCAGGTACATTACTGTGACATCACTATGGTGCATCTCTCAGGTACATTACTGTGACATCACTATGGTGCATATCCTAGGTAAATTACTGTGACATCACTATGGTGCATCTCCCAGGTACATTACTGTGACATCACTATGGAGTATCTCTTAGGTACATTACTGTGACATCACTATGGTGCATCTTTCAGGTACATTACTGTGACATCACTATGGTGCATCTCCCAGGTACACTACTGTGACATCACTATGGTGCATCTCCATGGTACATTACTGTGACATCACTATGGTGCAACTCCCAGGTACATTACTGTGACATCACTATGGTGCATCTCCTAGGTACATTACTGTGACATTACTATGGAGCTGCTCCCAGGTACATTACTGTGACATCACTATGGTGCATCTCCCAGGTACATTACTTTGACATCACTATGGTGCATCTCCCAGGTACATTCCTGTGACATCACTATGGTGCATCTCCCAGGTACATTACTGTGACATCACCATGGTGCATCTCCATGGTACATTACTGTGACATCACTATGGTGCATCTCCTAGGTAAATTACTGTGACATCACTATGGTGCATCTCCTAGGTAAATTACTGTGACATCACTATGGTCTCCCAGGTACATTACTGTGACATCACTATGGTGCATCTATCAGGTACATTACTGTGACATCACTATGGTGCATATCCTAGGTAAATTACTGTGACATCACTATGGTGCATCTCCCAGGTACATTACTGTGACATCACTATGGAGTATCTCTTAGGTACATTACTGTGACATCACTATTGTGCATCTTCCAGGTACATTACTGTGACATCACTATGGTGAATCTCGCAGGTACATTACTGTGACATCACTATGGTGCATCTCCTAGGTACATTACTGTGACATTACTATGGAGCTGCTCCCAGGTACATTACTTTGACATCACTATGGTGCATTTCCCAGGTACATTACTGTGACATGACTTTGGTGCATCTCCATGGTACATTACTGTGACATCACCATGGTGCATCTCCATGGTACATTACTGTGACATCACTATGGTGCATCTCCTAGGTAAATTACTGGGACATCACTATGGTGCATCTCCTAGGTAAATTACTGTGACATCACTATGGTCTCCCAGGTACATTACTGTGACATCACTATGGTGCATCTCTCAGGTACATTACTGTGACATCACTATGGTGCATATCCTAGGTAAATTACTGTGACATCACTATGGTGCATCTCCCAGGTACATTACTGTGACATCACTATGGAGTATCTCTTAGGTACATTACTGTGACATCACTATGGTGCATCTTCCTGGTACATTACTGTGACATCACAATGGTGCATCTCCCAGGTACACTACTGTGACATCACTATGGTGCATCTCCATGGTACATTACTGTGACATCACTATGGTGCAACTCCCAGGTACATTACTGTGACATCACTATGGTGCATCTCCTAGGTACATTACTGTGACATTACTATGGAGCTGCTCCCAGGTACATTACTGTGACATCACTATGGTGCATCTCCCAGGTACATTACTTTGACATCACTATGGTGCATCTCCCAGGTACATTCCTGTGACATCACTATGGTGCATCTCCCAGGTACATTACTGTGACATCACCATGGTGCATCTCCATGGTACATTACTGTGTCATCACTATGGTGCATCTCCTAGGTAAATTACTGTGACATCACTATGGTGCATCTCCTAGGTAAATTACTGTGACATCACTATGGTCTCCCAGGTACATTACTGTGACATCACTATGGTGCATCTATCAGGTACATTACTGTGACATCACTATGGTGCATATCCTAGGTAAATTACTGTGACATCACTATGGTGCATCTCCCAGGTACATTACTGTGACATCACTATGGAGTATCTCTTAGGTACATTACTGTGACATCACTATGGTGCATCTTCCAGGTACATTACTGTGACATCACTATGGTGAATCTCGCAGGTACATTACTGTGACATCACTATGGTGCATCTCCCAGGTACATTACTGTGACATCACTATGGTGCATCTTCCAGGTACATTACTTTGACATCACTATGGTGCATCTCCCAGGTACATTACTGTGACATCACTATGGTGCATCTCCCAGGTACATTACTGTGACATCACTATGGTGCATCTCCCAGGTACATTACTGTGACATCACTATGGTGCATCTCCCAGGTACATTACTGTGACATCACTATGGTGCATCTCCCAGGTACATTACTGTGACATCACTATGGTGCATCTCCCAGGTACATTACTGTGACATCTCTATGGTGCATCTCCATGGTACATTACTGTGACATCACTATAGTGCATCTCCCAGGTACATTACTGTGACATCACTATGGTTCATCTCCCAGGTACATTACTGTGACATCACTATGGTGCATCTCCTAGGTAAATTCCTGTGACATCACTTAAGTGCATCTCCTAGGTACATTACTGTGACATCACTATGGTGCATCTTCCAGGTACAATCCTGTGATTTCACTATTGTGCATCTCCAAGATACATTACTGTGACATCACTATGGTGCATCTCCCAGGTACATAACTGTGACATAACTATGGTGCATCTCCCAGGTACATTACTGTGACATCACTATGGTGCATCTCCCAGGTACATTACTGTGACATCACTATGGTACATCTCCCAGGTACATTACTGTGACATCACTATGGTGCATCTTCCAGGTACATTACTGTGACATCACTATGGTGCATCTCCCAGGTACATTACTGTGACATCACTATGGTGCATCTCTCCGTTGGTCCTATGATTTCCCTCCCTTGATCACTTATACCAATGTCTCTTTAACCTCCTTATGCGTTGTGCTTTACTTGTCTGGTGCAAGCTTGTGGAGGCTTTATGAAGAGAGCTCACAGGCTTAGCCTTCTTCACATAGAGGTGGGGTTTTCTGTATATTGCAGCAAACACTCACCAATAATACTTGTGCGCACCGATTGCGAGTATCAATCCTTTCCATGCCGCAACTGAAGCCCAGCAGCCATCCTGTCCTAGCAAGCGAGGCGGCCGGCGTATGTGAACTGTGCATGCAATAGCTGCATGCATTTTCCTGCCGGGTTCGGAGCCTGGGAAACCATTTTCCATGTGCCTGCGCAGCCACTACTGCTGACGAGCGTCGATGGCTGTATCTATTGTTAACACAGGGCCACTGCTAGTGGACAGGAATGCCCTATTTGCATTGAAGAAATAATTTTTTTGTGTTAGATATTGAATAAACTGTACTAAGTGAGGTTGGAATACCCCTTTAAGCTATTATGTAATCAGTTTGTCAGTATGCTCCGGGTCATTGTGCATTTGGAAGACCCATTTGCACCGAATATTCACCTTCCTGGCTGATGTCTTGAGATGTTGCTTCAGCATTTTCACATAATGGCCCAAATTTATCAAAAGTGCTGAAAACTTCCCTTGTGCAGTTTGCCTCACTCATGTGCAGTTTGCGCCAGAAGATTACATTTTCAGGATGTGCACACAGTTGCACCTATTCTTTCTTGCTGCACATTGCTTTATGCAGTTGTGACAGATCTGTGGTGCAGTTCCGTAATAAATCCAAAGACAACAATGAAGACACATAAATACATGTGCAAGCTCCAAACACCGTCTTTTCAGCACAAAAGTAGACAATAAAGGGGCACAGACACAATGATATCTCTGTTCTTTCCCCAGAATTCATCTAATTTGTGAAGTACAACTGTGCCCCAACAAAATGATGCTGCCACTCCTGCGTCTCACATTTGGGATGGTGTTCTCAGGCTTGCAAGCATCTCCCCTTGTCCTCCAAATGTAACAATGGTCAAACTGTTCAAATTTTTGGAGACATGTCCCATATATTTGGGGAGTATAGATGTGGGGGCCCTATACTCCTCTATCCCACATAAGGGGATAGAGGCAGTTAAATTTTTCCTCTCAACTAGAGTTAGACAGTTTGGGGCCCATAACTCCTTTATTGTAGACCTGTTAAGCTTCTCCCTCACGCACAATTTCTTTTTATTTGACCGGGTATTCCTGGGCTGGTGGGAGAAGACGGTCATTTTTTGTTACTCTCCACCGGAAGGTCTTGAGAAAGTGGAGCTCTTTCTAAGGCATATAGATTATATCTTTGTTTTGTGGAGGGTCGATAAGGAGTTATTTCAGACCTTTGTAAAGAGACTAAATGATAACGACATTGGTTCACGGTTTACCTGTGAGATTGATCAGGAACATTTACCCTTCCTGCACGTTCCCATCAAAAAAGACCCTATGGGACTGCTTCAAACTACAGTCTTTTGAAAACCTACATCCACGAATGCGTTGTTACGGTGGGAGAGTAATCATCCACTTGTCTGCGAAAAGGTATCCCTAAAAGTCAATGCCTGCATACGAGACGAAATTGCGGTGACAACAAAGAGTTTAAGATGTTTTCAGATGACCTTAGATGTAGGTTCAGGGAGAGGGGTTGTAGCGATTGTCAGCTACGATCGGCATTTCAGAATGCGCTGGGTAAGGGGAGGCAGGACCTGTTGACCACTAGTCTGGAGGGACAGACGTCCCCTAAGAATCCGATAAGACTGATTGTCACCTTCGATAATGGTGCACAAATAGCCTAAGAGATATTGACCAAACGTTGGCAGATACTGTGTATGGATCTTGATCTAGACGATGAGGTGGGTGAGAGACCGTTAATTACGTATAGACTTGGAAGATTGATACGCGATAGGGTGGTACACGGCCTCAACCCCCTCCGGCCCCCCACTACACGGCCCCAACCCCCTCCAGAACCTGGCTAGTTTGGAAAACATCAGGCTGTTTTAGATGCAGTGGGTGCATTGCATGTCCCTATATAACGACAGGAAAAACCTTCTCCAGTAATAATAATGACAGGACGTATGCAATTAGGGACTTCATTAATTGCATGTCGAAGGGTGTTATTTATAAAGCAACATGTGTGTGCGGCTTGGAATATGTAGGAAAGACAAAACAGGAGTTTCGGAGGAGTGTTGGTAATCATTTAGGGGATGTCGCGAATATAATCGTGATACCCCTATTGCACGCCATATCCATACCGTGCATAATGGACAAGCCAATGTCCTGAAATTAATAGGGATTGAACTGAGGGTAGGAAATTGGGACCAGAAAGTGCTACAGAGAGAGGCGAGGTGGATTCACATGCTTAATACTGTGGCACTGGGAGGCCTCAACCTACAGCTGCAATATGCGTGTTTCATCTAACTCCTCAAACGCCCTGTCTATGTATAAATAAGTTTTAATAATAAGTGGCCTCTGTATAGCATATAGTCCGGTTGGGCCGTCTGCCCCCTCGGACGGCGTGCCTGCTCTGTACATGTAAGTCGGGTGAGTCTGGAATCACAGACCAATTGGGATATGATCTCCCAAATGTAAATACTGTAAATATTTTGGGGGCGTGGCCTGACTGAGCTCCGAGACAGACACATGTGAGTGAGCTCCGTCTCTAGACCTGACAGCAACCTTCTCCTAGCGACATAAAAAAACTACCTTTTGTACCGGAACCTACCGGAATATCATGCCATCATGATTACCTGCAAGAAGTCGGTGAAAAGCGGCCCTAAGAGGCTCACGGACTTCTTTTCCTCCAGACCGCAAGGCCTGGGAAAAAGACAAGATCGCGGATCGCGGTCTCCGCATGCAGACTTGCCAGAGTCAAACAACTCCTCCACACCATCGCTTACTGAAATGAAGAAGAGGGTATCTGTTTCCCCGGCAGACTTAAGAACATATATTTCCCAGCTAGTCGCCACTGTTTTGCCTAATACACCACCAGCGGAACAGCTAATAGATAGAGCCCACAGGCTCCCGAAGCCCAAAAACATCTCTGAAAACTTACCCAAGGACGTAATTGCAAGACTGCATTTATTTCATGTCAAGGAAGCCTTGATGTTTGAATCCCGGAAATTATCGGAGCTCCCAGACCCCTTTAACGGTATTCATCTGTTTGTGGATTTATCGCAAGCTACTATCCAAGCAAAGAAAAAATTTGGTCCCATCACAACAATTCTGAGAGAGCAGAAAATTCCTTACAAATGGGGTTTCCCGCTGAAATTACTAATTCGTCTTGAATAGCCCTGAGGAAGGCCCTTCACTTCTGGCAAAATGGGGCTTGGGTGAAGTTGTGATGTCTCAAGCTTCCAGTACCTCACACCAGCAGAAGATCCGGAAGGACTGGGATACAATATGATTCTCCACCGGAGAAAGTTAAAAATTTAAAAATGTATTAACAACCTTTCATTTTCAGGTCGAAAAGCCGAAGGTGGACTGTTACCCCCATGTATCAACAGGTCAAAATAATTCCTGTATTCTTGTGTTGGTTTATGGCTATGTACCTCAACATGTCAAAAGCAATTGTTCGGCATTGGCAGCAGGATCACTGTATGCCCTCAATTGCCACTAAGTTTTTCTGTTTTCTGTTCTGGAGGTTAAGTGGTGAGTTTGTAGGCCATGTTCAAGCACACTACCAAAGTGAGCAGGTAATTAATACTTATTTTTCTCTGTGGGTACCCCGTCACCTTTGTATTTAATATCTAATGTCTCTTAAAATATTGTCTCTTTACACCAAGGGGCTCAACTCTCCTTTTAAAAGTTCATCAGTGTGGAGGGAAGCAAATAAAGTGAAGGCAGACATAATTTGTCTACAGGAGACACATTTGCTAAACATAACAGCCCCAAATTCTCTAACAATTCTCTTCCAAGCAAATGCGGATACCAAAACCACAGGAGTATTTATAGCAGTAAATTTCTCTGTTCTAGAATCTTTGATAGATGATGGGGGAAGATATCTTTTCCTGGTATGATTCAGTGAACCTCTACTGTCCAAACTCCTCACAAAAAAAGGTTCCTGAATAAGTTAATGAAAAAAGTTAACTGCATACAAAAAGGAAACCTACTGTTGTGTGGGGATTTTAATCTAATTCCAGACCCCAAAGGGCCTCTTTGATTATTTTAGATGTTGCAATGCCACATGAAAAGAGTATACCTTCTTCTCTACCCGCCACAAAACATTCTCGAGAATCGACCTCTTTCTAACAGATAAGGATACTTTACCCTGGGTGGAATCCTCTGAGATAGGATTGGCAACTTGGTCTGATCACGCTCCTATTTATTTATCAATAAATTTGTCACCTAAACTTCTTCCTACAAGAAGATGGAGGAATTCCACATATATATTTAATCTCCCTTTCATGACCTCTAGAATTGAGAGAGCCATGCTAGAATTTTTCTCTTTAAATAATGTGGATAATATTTCCCCAGAAGAACTTTGGGTTGCACATAAAATCGCCATTAGGGGAACATTAATGCAGATTTCAGCCCAAATCAACGGAGCTAAAGAAAAGGAGGAGTGTATCCACAATATTAGATCTCGTGAGAGTGCCCTGCAATCTAACTATTCGGCAGATAAATACTCAAAATTAATAGAGGCTAGACAAAATATGAGGTCAGCTCTCATGTCCCAGTATAACAAACAAATGACGGCAATGAAAGCTTATTATTATTCCTCCTTTAATAAACCCAGTAGGTTAATGGCTATGAAGGCCAACCCCACAAGAACAAGGACAGCAATCCCCTTCTTATATAGTTCAAAAAACCCCTCAGAGAAGGTATCCCACCCAAATAAAATAGCAAACATTTTTAAATCCTTCTATGAGGAACTTTATAACCTCAAGTCTGATAAGGCAACGTATGTCATCACCCTGAATGAACTAGATGAGGCTATTAAAAATGCAAAGAAGGGGAAAGCCCCGGGCACAGATGGGTTCGGTAACGAATACTACCAGACTTTCTCTCCCATTCTGGGCCCATACATGTTGAAAGTTTTCAACAGGGCCATGTCTAGAGGTTCTTTACCTTCAGAGATGTTGGAGACCACAACAGTGACACTTCCAAAGCCTGGAAAGGAACCCTCAAGTCCAGCCAATTTTAGACCCATCTCATTGCTAAATTGCGATACCAAGCTTTATGCTAAAATCCTGGCCAATAGATTACTTGCAATACTCCCAAGTTTAATACACTACAACCAGGCGGGCTTTATTAAGGGACGCCAAACGTCGGATGGCACACGTAGAATTATTGATATAGTGTCGGCCATGGGTTCGTCTTGGATGCCTTCTCTGCTTCTAACTTTGGATGCGGAGAAGGCATTTGAAAGGATCCATTGGGGTTTTGCATTTTCTACCCTTAAAAATTTTGTATTTGAGGGTCCTATACTGAGTGCCATAAAAGCACTATACTCAACTCCCTCAGCTAGGGTCCTTGCGAATGGCTTCCTGTCCGAAGTTTTATCTATAACTAATGGAACACGCCAAGGTTGCCCACTATCCCCACTCATTTTTGTGTTACTGATGGAACCACTGGCAATTAAAATCAGATCTAAAGACTCAATCAAAGGAGTCCAGACTGTGAATATCCAGCATAAAAGTGGACTGTTTGCGGATGATCTTGTCCTCACACTCACTGATCCCCTTAATTCGTTGAAAGAGGTAATGGAGGTACTTGAGGAATTTGGGAGGGTCTCCTTCTATAAAATTAATGCTAGCAACTCCCTCCTATTAGGGATTAATGTCCCTCAAGCAGTAGGCAATCAAATAAAAGAGGCCTTCCCTTTCCAATGGGTAAAAGAAGCAATACCTTATCTAGGAGTAAAAATCTGCTTCCCGCTTTCTAACCTCACCAAGATTAATCTAATACCCATGCTGAGTCTCTTACATAAAGAACTCGACGCTTTAAATAGAACGGAACCGTCCTGGCTAGGTAGGATGACATTATATAAAATGTTGGTTCTTTTGTATATTTTGAGAGCGTTAACTATTCCCATTCCTAAATCCTTGCTTTGGAGGTTTCAGAAGCAAATGCTGAACTTCATCTGGAAGGGGCAGAAGCCTAGAGTGTCCCAGACAATTTTATATACCCCCAAATTAGAAGGAGGCTTGGGAGTACCCAATATCTGGCTTTACCACAAAGCCTTTGTCGCTCAGCAATTAAAGGCTTGGGGGGGGGGGGGGGCATACCCACACTCAAGCTGGCCAGATATTGAATCACATCTGGCAGGTGGCCATAAACTTTCTACCCTTCTCCTGGCCCATTCGATAAAGTCAGACTTACCCCTCCCTGGAGATCTTCCACCTACTATTAAATCCTCATTGGTAGCCTGGAAATCTCTGCTTTCCACGAACAACTTGTCAATTCTTACGAAAGTAGTGCATATCCCCTTGGAAACTCTGAACGTCATCAACCCTACTTTACCAACTAAACATTGGCTCCTCAAGGGCATACATACCTTCAGTGACTTATTTGATGGGGGGATCCCGGCTTCCTTCCAATCATTGAGCAATAAATACAATCTTGGAGTAGCAGACTTTCTATTATATGCGCAAACTAGAGCGGGTTTTAGCTAAAATCCCCTCTCCAACTTTGACTCTTCCTGAAACACTAGCAAATGTGCTAGAAGGTAAACTTAGTAAATGCTTTAACCCCTTAACGACTTGGCCTTTTTTAGTTTTTTCACTTCCATTTTTCACTCACCAACTTCAAAAATCTATAACTTTTTTATTTTTCCACATAAAGAGCTGTGTTATGGCTTATTTTCTGTGTAACAAATTGCACTTCATAGTGACGATATTTAATATTCCATGGCATGTACTGGGAAGCGGGAAAAAAATTCCAAATGCAGTGAAAATGGTGAAAAACCACATTTGCGACGTTTTCTTGTGGGCTTGGATTTTACAGCTTTCACTCTGCGTCCCAAATGACATGTCTACTTTATTCTTTGGGTCGGTACGATCATGTGGATACCACATTTGTATAGGTTTTATAATGTTTTCATACATTTAAAAAAATTAAAACCTCCTGTGCAAAATTTTTTTTTTTATTTTGCCATCTTCTGGCGCCAATAACTTTTTCATACTTTGGTGTACGGAGCTGTGGGTAGTGTCATTTTTTGCAAATTTTGATGGCGTTTATATATTTTTTATATTTTTGGATGCTATTTTCCGTTACGGGGTTAAATGCAGTGAAAAACCGTTATATTCTGATAGATCGGGCATTTTCGGCTATACCCATTGTGTTTATGATTTTTACTATTTATTTATATCAGTTCTAGGGAAAGGGGGGTGATTTGAATTTTTAGGGTTTTTTGTTATAATTTAAGGTACTCTAACCCTAGGTAGTCTGATTCATCCTATCATATACGGCCATACTACTGTATGGCAGTATATGTGAATTTTACTCCCCATTCATTAAAATATGCAATTAGCACATTGTAATGCATGGGTTAAAACGAAGTAGCCTCAGGTATTCGGAACACCGAGGCTACCATGGCGACAGATCGCCGCTCCCCGTGACATCATCGGGGAGCGACGATCCGCAACAAGATGGCGGCGCCATCTTTTTGAGGCCGCCGGCAAGGTGAAAACACCCGCGATCGGTGCTAGCCTGCAATATGCAGCAAAGACTTACCGGCTATGGGGAGGGCTCAGCCCGCAAGCCCTCTCCATGCACTGGGACCCGGCGCATGCGGTACTAGTACGGCGCGCGTCGGGAATGGGTTAAATCCACCAAACTCATATACGCATATACGCATTATAATAAATGGAATGCAGATCTGGGGAAACAAATCTCCCATGAAGATTGGGATTCCGCTATATATTGGGCTTCTAAGGCATCCCATTCAGCTAACCTGATGGAGGTCCATCACAAAGTGTTGACAAGATGGTACCTAACCCCCAGCAAATTGGCAAAAATTTTCCCGGGTTCCTCTGAGAAATGTTGGAGAGGCTGTAATGAGGTAGAAACACTGTCTCATGTATTTTGGGGGTGTCCAATATTGGACGATTTCTGGACAAATCTCTTTGAAATGTGCTCTAATGTTTCAGTAAAGAAGGTGGGGAAAAATAAAGCCTTAGCCCTGGTGGGAGTAGGTATTAAAAAGGTGCCGGCTGCTAGCCGCAAACTGGTTAATCATATACTGATGTCTGCCAAACTCCTAATAGCCAGAAACTGGAAGAAGAAATCTCCCCCTAAAATTCAAGAGTTAAATGACTTGCGAGCTGAGCATTGTAGCTTTGAAAGATTGCTCACTCACAAAAACGGGACCCCCCACCTATTCAGAAAAATGTGGGATCCATGGATTTCTCTGTTTCCACGGCTCACCCCGGAATGCCCAGGTATATCAGCTTAAGAGGTACTCAATCTCCATACATGTTCTCACTTTGCAAAACCTATGGAACCGCTCAAGATGAGGAGAAGAAAGTGAGGCAATCTAACAACATCAAGAGTATGTGTAAAAAGTAAACAATCTTTATTTATGCAAACATATACATACATAAATGCAATAAAAAATTGATGAGGATATACATGACAGGATTATGGGGTGAATATACAGCAGAGAAAAAGACAGTCATACCCGGACACATGTAGATCGTATGAATGTGTATAAACTAGTTCAAAGGGCTGGTATATATGAGGTAGGTACCTAGAAGTAACTTGAACCCATATAAAGGCATTGGCACAGCAGTGCTCGTGCCATTGTGGTGAAAAATTGAAACAGATTAGAAATCTTACCACCAGTCCTTACCAGTATAGATAATGAATGTGCTCATTGTCCGGGGATGACTGCCACCCCGACGCGCGTTTCGGCTCATCTTGAGGGGTTCCATAGGTTTTGCATATTCTACAATTTTGTGGGGCACCTTCTTTAGTGCAACAACCTGTACAGGACCTTTAACCAATTACATAGTTATCCCTGTATATTTTCCTGTTTTCAACCTTTGTCTTAAATGTTCTCACTTTGGTAGCTTCAACAATTTATGTGTTAAATATTCTACTCGTGAGAGGAGTGGTTGATCACACCATAAATGGCCTAAATTTTTGTTCTTTTTGTTTAATGCTCCATTGTCTAAATGTTGGGCTTGATCGTTAAGTATGATCGACTATTTGAACCTATAAATACTAATAATATTCTGTGCGATCTTAGCGTATGTTCTAAATCATATAAATCCAGGCATATAAATGTACCTTTCCTCAGTCATGTCTCTTGATAAAAATGCTTCGATTTTCTCTGTGGTTCCAAAGAATGTATGCTTGTTAATGGTAACGTGTCTTACATCACTCGATATTATGTCTGTACTTTTGAAAAATCCTTTCAATAAAAACTTATTGTTTAAAAATACTGTAAATATTTTAAACCAGTCAGTATAATAATAAATCTTCTTTTTCTCTTGTTAGGCGTTTTTTTTGCCATCATATATGGCCATAGCTGGCCTTATCTTGGGTATATACCTCTCAGTCTATTTTACCTCTTCCTATGAGTACCTCTATGCCTTTTTAAGGGCCTTGTCGCTGGATGCACCATATGCATCCAGCATATATATGGATGCACCACTTTGTATCACCTGTCTATTGCCTGTGCGCCAAAATCCCGTACGTGTGCCTATAAAAACACTGTAGTTGCGATGCGACATTACTGCGCATGAGCAGCCTGGACAACCAGTCATGTAAACCTTGCCCGGCCACCCGGAAGTGATGGGTAGTAGTTCTGGTTCACCGGGGGATGCGGCACAGGTACAGATGACCGTGGCGCCGTACCACACTCAGCATGAACCACCAGCCCTATCATGTAATGGTAAGTCAAGTGAAGGCGGGATGGGCAGCATATTTAAACATTACTCGCACAGGGGTCGGGCGTCACATGCCGGTTAAAGGCACTCCTTCCCACTCCTACCCACATCGGTGGGTGAAGGCACTCCTTACCCACTACCTTCTCGCTTTTAACGTGATGGGACACCTGATCTAAGGTAAGACGGCTGTAGAGTTTGGGTCTACTATTAAGGCTAATTTTATGATGAAAATCCATCATGAAATTTGACCTCTCTCCCATATTTTAGGCAAAATATTAATAATTTTGGTAATTCCAATTGACCTAAAACAGGAAAGGTTTATTCAAATTTTATGTCAGATACTGAGAAAACATGCATATGTGTCTTTTTATATAGTGTATAATAGTAGATTACAGTGTGTCTGATAAATTGTTGTCAATCTGAGCATTTGAAGAATCATATTATCAAGAATAAACACCATACTTCTTTGTGGATTTTATGTATATTATGTGAGGAGAAAAAATAAATGAGGAGCCAGATGGTCTGGGATTGTCCTAAAAGTCTAGATGTGAATGGAGATAATTAGAATCATCTTGTTAAGTGACCCATTATAATAAGTATTGTGACCTTCAGTCCACAAGGGGCACTAACAAGTTTAAGCAAGGTATAATATTATTCTACATCCAGCCTGAAGTATAGTAGCACAAGCTTCCCTCTCTGTAGGATTTTACATAAATAAATAGACCTAAATTCTACACCCAAACCTTTGCTGCCACCGCCTATGATTTACTTATTAACTTATGATAAGGCAGCAAAAAAGCGCCTGTCTACGTAAATCCCTCAACAATTTAAAAGCTCAAAATGCAGATAACCCAATTAGCTATAAGGTTATTTAACAATAACAGCCGTCCTTTCGTAATGAATGCTGAATCCAGAGGGTCATGTGAGGCTACTGCTGCAAGAGTGTGAGGGTGGTTGTATCCAAGGACTGTTATTATTTTTTCTAAGGGACTACTTGGCTACATTTATGGTAAATTATCTTCACACAGGTAGATTATTTTTAAATAACATCCAATTGAAGAAGTGTATGTATATGGCAGATTAATTAGATTTAATGTGAATAATGCATATTAGAATAATGCATTAAGATATTAAAAGGAAATCTTCCATCAAAATCCATCATGATAAACCAGGCACAATTACTCAGAGTCAGGCTTCGTGACTGTGGATATTTTCGTTATCCATGGTCTCTTTCCTTTGTGCGAATGAGTCTGAAAGGCTACTTGAGCGGTCCCAGAGCACCACCGTGCATCATATTCTCAATGTGCAAGGAGCACTTCCCTCCAGGAAAAACAGTGGCTGCTTGGATACCGACGTTGTGCAGGAGCAAGGGATTGAAGTTGAAACCCAAATTCATTAATGCTGTACTCCTGGGCCCAACCCTGCCTGCTGACAGGGGCATAGCAGCAGCACAGCAACCTGACCACCCGCATGCACAGGCAGCCACCCGACCATTCACACAGCCAGAAGCCCACCATGTGTATATGTTGTAAATTTGTGTATATATACATTTTAACGAAAGGAGTTAAAATGATCGTTATTGTGTTAACATCACTAGGGGATTGAGATGTGAGAATTTTCTTTTGTGGGAAAACTCCTTTAAGGGGTTAAATTAAAACTACTTTTTTTGTCAAATGTTGTCATGTTATCGAGATGATCTGGAAAGAAAAATCATCTAGTTGAAAACCTTTCTAACTGCTTTAAAATAATAGAAATTACCATTATTTTTTGCAAAGTGAAGGATTTGCTGTTTTTTAAGCGTGATTGTGCCATTAGCCTAAGAAAATGTGAAACTATCAGCAGGAATAACTGCATAGGAGTGCTAATAGAACTGAGGTTAAGACTCATGCTGCAGCCATGACTGAGGACAACATCTACCCTGTTTCCCCGAAAATAAGACAGCGTCTTATATTAATTTTTGCTCCTAAAGAGGCACTAGGTCTTATTTTCAGGGGATGTCTTATTTTTCCAAGAACAAGAATTTACATTTATTGTTGAACAAAAAATCAACTTCTCAAACCTCCTTATAACTCTCCAAACTCTGAATTATTGGAATATTTGGCCCCAATCTCTCATATTTAGCAATAGCACTTTCCTTAAATGACCACTTCATGTCCATGTAGCTGCTTGTAGTGCATTTGTCCTGAAACAGTCAGTGATTTTATTCCGCAAATTCTTCACCCATGTCACAACCTATAAAAGATCTACTAATACTAATGTACGGCTTGGGGGGAGATGTAGCAATGTCTGCCGCTAGGTTTTATTTTCAGGGGAGGCCTTATATTTCTAAGATTGAACAAAATTGTACTAGGTCTTATTTTCGGGGATGTCCTATTTTAGGGGAAACAGGGTATTATATCAGTTTTAACCCCTTTAGGGCACAGCTATGTTGTGACTTAAACTGCTATTCCTACAAAGACAAGATTTTTAAATATACTCATGTTAACAAAATAACACAATCTCTAATTCAAAAAAACACAGCATTTCACAGATATAATTCCAACCTGTCACAATCAGTCCTGGTGTATACAATTTAAGTTGCCCCGGGATCCTACCGTAAATTTTCTGACTTAGGATTGGCCAGGACAGATTCTTCTCATGGATATCTTCTCCTGTCTGCTCGCTGCAGTGGCCTCAGCAATGGCCCCTCCCCCCTGCATTCCAAGATGAGCTCACACACAGACTATCACAGGCACTTCCTACCTTTAGCAATGTGAGAAGAAATCTACAAGCTACAGATAAGCTGTTTATAGCAGAGGAAGGAATTAGAGCAGAGCTCACCGTGAGTGCAGCAGAGATATAGCATATTGTGTGTTATAATAATTTCATGGAGCTCATCATCACTCATCTCTGATCTGTCTTATCTCTCTTTTTGTATGTGTCCGTGGAATACCAATAAATGTTCAGAAGCTAAATGAAAGTGTAGATAAACCTGTACCCTTATACACTAAGCACTTGTCAGCACACAGGAATCATAATGTGTTTGCCCTAAGTTCCTGTCCACATCCTGGAATTTTACACTGACCATCATTGAATGATAGGAGCTAAAACAGCAATAAAACTGAGCAAAATTTTAAAGTAAGGGGTTAAAAATTATCTTTATTGTGTAAACATCATTAGGGGATTAAAACAACAGATTAAATTAATAATTTGAGATTGAGATCTTCATGGAAATTAAAACTAAATGGAGGTGAAATTTAGAATGGTCCAATTTTGTCAGTAATTTAGCCCTAAAATTTACATATTCAAAAAAGAGAAAAATCAATTATAAAAAATGTATTATGCAATTTCTTCTGACCATGGTACGAGCCAGAGGACGTCATCCTTCCTTTTTTCCAGAAGGGCAGGAACAAAGAACCAAAGAGTCCTAAAGGACTATTGGCTCAAGAGGTGGACAACGTTCATCAAGTTCCAGAAGTGACTGTTGTACGAGCCAGAGAGGACATCATTCTTTTTTACAGAAGGGCAGGAACAAAGAACCACCAGGAGAACACAACAGGGTGGCCTCCGCGAATAGCGCCCTCTCCAGGTTAAGAGATGTCAGAGGAAGTCATGAACCCTCTAGTAAGGTTGAACAGAGAGTCTGTGCATAGCAGATCTTTAATGCTGTCACAGAAACCAATCCCAGGAACGGATTCATGAGACTCTAATCCAGAGCTGCAGACTCCATAGTTTGGACACAGCTCCATTTCCATTATCCCACTCCATTACCAGAATCCGATTCTGCTGTTTGACCGTTTTGACCCGTTGCCTGCTACCTGTTGATCAATAAAGAACCGTGAGTTGATTTGCACAATGTTGCCTCCGTCTGATCCCTGGATATGGCTGTCTACCACCACTGTCTTTCCCATTCATTAGCCAGGGATTTATCTTACAGACAATCAGGGGTTTCCCCAGGGAGAACCAGTACATCAGACTCTCCCTCCATATTTCTTGCACACACTACCTGCTGGAGGCCTGACAGGCTGTAGGACAGCCCTCCGGTCCCCATACCAAGCACCATGAGATTATCGTGCCCAAGGCCACAATAGCCAGCCACTCCGGTATTCTGGGCCGGCTGTCTCCAGGCCCCAAGAAAAGGCTAGGCCCCCGGTGGGGGATGTTGCACTTGCAACCACCGCAGCCCCCAACGACCAGATCACAGGTACTGCACCATCAATGGTAATTAATATTTCTTCTAAGAACCTGGATCTCTCACAAATAGGAGTATTACAAAAGGGTCTTTCTTATAGCCCTCTAGGTCACTTTGATTCTTTTTAAATGGACTACAGAGGTTATTTAGGAATGCAACACTAAACGCTTAGGTCTAAGGAATAAGAGCCTTTTAAATCCTACTGAAACATTTGTTGATCTGATCGAACGGGATGTGGATAAGGTGGTTGCCTGCATTAAACAAGGTGAATTCGATTTGTCCAATAATTTGACTAAGGATGAGATACTTTTTGGCTGATTTTAATTCTGAAACCTGCAGACAAATGCAGGGAGATAGTTGCCATGGAGAAGGTTTCATATAAAAAAAGAAGTATATTCCCAACTATCTGATAAGAATACAAAGACACAATTTCCTGGTTATCCCTTGGTTACAATAAGAGATGAACTCATAGCTGTAGCTATAAATATGTAGGGAAAGGCACCATTGATGTGGTTAGATTATAAACCTCCATAGAACATTCATTTGGGAATTGAGGCCTTGAAGAAGTTGTTACAAGACGAATCTACCATAACACGTGATCTTTCTGTTGGAATTACTACATAGAGTTCAGTATGAGAACTATTTTCTGTTTGAAGATGAATTTTATCTACAGAGGAGGGGGACTGCAATGGGGTCGAATATGATCTCATCCTATGCAAATTGATATATCTCGAAGAATTTATTTACAGACAACCTCTATATTGTAGGTATTCTAAATTTTGGCATTGTTTCATAGACTACATATCTTGCGTTTGGTGGGGCCACAGGAGACCCCAGATAAGTTCCTTCTATATGTGTATTCCATAAGAACCGAACTTCAGCTCACTGTGTCAAGTCATTTTGAACAGGTGAGTTACCTTGATACTTTGGTGTCCAAGAATAACATTGGGGGTCTGAAGACTGACTAATACGGAAAGGAAAATGATAGGAACAGTATTTTACATTATGGGAGGAACCATCCCAATTCCACCTAAAGATTGATCCCAAAATCACTGTTCCAGATGGTGGAAGGATTGTCACTGACATAGAAACACAAGATAGAACAAGGCTATCCACAACACACCTACTGAAGGAAAATGTGAGGAGGCTTTGAGAGATAGAACGGGACATAGACCCCAGTCAGATAAGAGAGCGTTTTTTTCACACCAACACCAACCATTGAATTACAGGATTGATCGCATAGTTAGAATAGTTAGAAAACACTGGCGTGTGTTACAGAATTATTTTCTGATATTGGTAGTACAGTGAAGGTCCCCAAACAGATGTTTCTAGCTAGTAGGAATAATGGTACCTATCCTTTTCTTAATTGTTCAGAATGCTCTAATGTTTTACGGGGTGAAATAAAATAAAAGGCTTCTTCACCTGTGAATTGGTAAACTTTATTTAATTAAATGTCCTTGTGGATATCAATACATGTGGAGAAACTTTGCGAGGTGTCATAGAAAGGATTAATAAGCATAAGTCAAACAATTAATTGTAACAATTTTATTATTACCTGTTCCCTTTCACTTACACACCAAGAAACATAGTATTGCTCAACTTAAATACCAGGTGATTGAGTCATCCTATGCAAACTTTGACTAAGCAGTCTTAAAAGTTTAAAGGGGTACTCCAGTGACAAAGATCACTATACCTCAGCGGTGGCGAAACTATGGCATGCGTGCCAGAGAGGGCACGCAGGTCCCTCACTGCTGGCACGCGCCCCATCCTCCCAACCACTGCCAAGTGCAGACAACCACTGTCCACACCTGGTTGTCATGTGTGGATACTGCTAACAGTCATGGCAGAGCAGGGGGCTGACACTGCCTACTCTGTCACTCTGATCACAGCAGCGCACAGGACGGTAAAGCGTCCCAGCACTGGCTGCCAGCGCTGGGCACCTTACTCCGTGTGCGCTGCAGTGATCAGCCGGAGGAACACGGAGTCTGAGGTGAGTTTTTTTTTTTTTAATTCAGGGCATCCACGGGGCATAATATATCAGCAGTAAGGCTGATTTCCTGCCCGCTCCCGCACCTCCCATAAAACTCTGCCTGCAACCGGTCTGAAACTCGCGGCACAAACTGTGCCCGCTACCACAAGCCCCCCCCCGCGCCCAAACCCCAGCCCGTTCTGCCCGCTATTGAAAGCCCCCCCGCCCGAACTCCGCCCACTACTGCAATTAGCCCGCCCGAAGTCCAGCCGCTCTCAACCCCCCCCCTCCTGTCGACACCGGTCACTGGCCCCCATCACCCCTTCACCTGGAACTCATGCCTCATAACCACACTGCCCCGAACTCCAGATGCTGCATTACCCGACCCCCACCCAGCCCTAACTCTGGACGCCCACCCTCTGCCCACCTACCCTACCCCCCCCCCCTCTGGAACAACAGACACCTGAACTTCTGCCCGCCAGCATGGCCGCCACCTTGGACAACCAAAGAGCAAGTAACATATGTATTTCTATGTATGTATTTATGTATATATATATTATATTATATATTTATATGTACATTTATATATAGCTGTGTGAGGGCTTATTTTTTGCGTAACATATTTTACTTCTCAGTTATTTATTATTCTATGTCGTATACTGGGAAGCTGGATTTTAATACTTTCGCTGTGCGCTCCAAATCATTTGTCTCCTTTATTTCTTTGGTTCGGTAAAATCACAGTGATACCAGATTTGTAGGTTTTATTGTGTTTTAATACTTTTTCAATAATTAAAACAGTGTATGAAAAAGAAAATAGTTTCGCCATCTTGTGACACTAATAACTTTAGTGCACGGAGCTGGGGAGGGGTGATTTTTTTGCTTAACCCCTTAAGGGCGCAGGGTTTTTCCGCTCATTTCTCGCTCTCCAACTTCAAAAATCCATAACTTTTTCATTTTTACGTGTACAGACCTGTGTGAGGGCTTATTTTGTGCGTAACAAATTTTACTTTCCCGTAATGTTATTTATTTTAACATGCCGTGTACTGCGAAGCTGAAAAAAAATCCAAATGTGGAAAAAAAATTTTTTAAAACGCACGTTCTTGTGGGCTCAGTTTTTTCGACTTTGACTGTGCACTCAAAATAACACCTCAGCTTTATTCTTTGGTTCGGTGCGATCACGGTGATACCAAATTTATACAGGTTTTATTGTGTTTTAATACATTTTCAAAAATTAAACGAATGTGTACATTTTTTATGTGATGTAAACAGGTGTAAAAGTCGCATTTTGGACATTTGGGCGCCATTTCCCGCCTCGGAGGTCACCGCCGACCGTAACCGTTTTTATATTTTGATAGATCGGGCATTTTGGGACGCGGCGATATCTAATATGTTTGTGATTTTACTGTTTATTATGTTTTATATCAGTTCTAGGGAAAAGGGGGTGATTTGAATATTTTATATTTTATAAATTTTTTTTATTTTTTAAACTTTTTTTTTCTTTTTTTCCCCCACTATTTCTTAGACCATCTAGGGTACATTAACCCTAGATGGTCAGTTCGCTCCTACCATATACTGCAATACTTCTGTATTGCAATATATGGCATTTTTGCAGCACATTCATTACAATGAGCCACTGGCTCATTGTAACGAATCTGCACAAGCCATGTAGCCTCGTGTCAAACGAAGACCCAAGGCTACCATGGCAACCGATCGCCACCCCACGATGACGTTTTTTAAACGCCACCGGTGACTTTGCCGGGGGCAATGAAAGGGTTAATAGCTGCGATCAGTGCAAGCACCGACCGCGGTTATTAGTGGTGGGGGTTTTCTGCAATATGCAAAAACCCCCACCCTTGTATGAAGAGGACTCAGTCCGTGAGCCCTCTTCATACACTCCTTATACCTCTGCGCCGTAGAGCCGGCGCAGAGCGTTAAGGGGTTAATGAGCCGTTGTTTTCATTGCTACCATTTTGAGGACCGCGTAACCTTTTGATAACTTTTTATTACTCTTTTATGTGATGTAAAATGGTGTAAAAGTGGCGTTTCAGTGTGTATAGGACTGCTGTAATCCGAGCTCAGACAGTCCTGTGTAAATTGATTCTAAACTAAACCGTCAGTTTTCTGGTTAAATTGCCGTACTGGCACTTTGGGGTAAGTAATTAGGTTTTGGGTTGCAGTTTGGGCACACTGTCTCTAAAAGGTTCGCCATCACTGCTATACCTTATCTTAACACCACCTTATCACTGCACTAATTCATTATCATTAAATCTTCTGCCCCCTCTCGACAAATGAAAGTCATCCCTGTGCTACACTAATGGTACATTCAGCCTACTATCTGGGGGGATGTATATGCAGCTACATATATGTCCCCATAGACGCCAATGGTGGCCCAGCAGCAGTATGGTGCCACACGTGTGCCACTGTTCCGTGACGTACATGCTCTACGTGCAGCGCTTTTGTCTATGGAGGAAGGAGGGGTCACCTCCTCCTCTTCAGCGCACAGCGGCATATAGCTGTATGAATGTACAAAAGAAAAGTCCATGCAAGTGGGTTTTGAAGGAAATCCTTACACCTGTGAGCATTTGGTGATCCTCCCTGTCCTCTTGAAAGTGCAAAAGGATACACCCTCTGGTTGCAGGTTTTTGCAGACAATGAAAAAGACTCAAACGATCCAGCACTTTTTTTATGAAAAATTCTTGCTTCTTTATTAAATCATCTTCTAAAATCAATCAGCACATAGTGGTATCCACAAAGAGCTGTTTGTGGATACCACTATGTGCTGAACGATTTTATATAATGATTTAATAATGAAGCAAGAATTTTTCATTAAAAAGTGCTGGATCGTTTGAATTTTTTCTGTGTGAATGTACCCTTAGGCTGCATTCACACGGCGTTGAGGGACATGTATACGGCCACTGTATATACGCCCCCCATAGGCTGGCAATGGGCGCACGGCGCAGTACGGTGGGGCAATCTTTTCCCGGAATACGGCATCCTATCCGATGTCCTATCTTTTCCCGGAATACAGCGCCATATGCCATATCTCTATGGAGAGGGGAAGGGGAGAGCAGAGCTCACCCCCTCCTCCTCTCCCGTGCCCCGATGTGTACTACGATACGGCAGGCACACGTTCATGTGAATTCGCTCTTACAGTTTCCACAGAAACAACTCTCCAGTCGAGCATGTGCAGTCAGCATCAGTGACCTGTGAAGTGACAAGTGAAGGAAAACAAAGCATACAGCCCAGGGTGGGGAGGTAAGGGTGTGTAACTATAATATATGCCAAAGAACTGGTCAGTTTAAAGAAAACAAGTACATATAGTGGCCGGGGAACCTCTTTAAGTTTAAACTACCAATTAGTTGCCTTATTTTGCACAAGAATCACCTTTCAATCACCTTAAGTTACCAGTGTGAACCAGGACAAGAGATGATACATCGGACCTCCTGGCCATACCCACTGAACACAAAAATGTTCATTTGATGCACATTTCTCAAATAAGGTATAGGCTTCATTTACATTGCCATATGTTTTGCTTACATGTGAACCAGTAGTCCTTTTAAGCCACAGCCCTTTGTAAGATGTGAAAACAAATTAAATGGTTTATTCTGGGAATTTTTTTAATGATTAACTTTCCTTACAATATGTGAGCGATATAACATCAGCTTGTGTTGCCTAGAGGAGCCAGCATGCACCTGCAAAGGAGGCCTTTAATGGAACATGCTCCTTAAGGAGTTTAGTTTCTACCCTGACCTGTGTCTATGGCCTCTCACCAAGTCAAACCAGTGCCCTGTAATGTGCAGATGAAAACATTGAAACAGATCTGTCCACATTTGGGAGTCAGTTACTTTTATAATAAACTGGCTTGGCTTTTATCCCATATCATGGCTTTGTGAGTGAAAGAAATTCTTAGTGATAGGGGTTGCCTTGCGAGCTAGCCATTAGGAAATGTTTTCCTTATCCCAACCTGCAAAATGTATTTGCATATTTAAATTTCCAGAATTCCCAGTGGAGCATTCATGGTGTTTAATAGGAACCTGTTACAGGGGATATTATTCATAACTGGACCCTCTGCTCTATTATTATATATATTACATATAGTGTAAATGGATACAGTATATACTGATAGCAGCCACTGATATTCTGTGGTGAGATGTCAGTGTGTACTGAAGCCATTGGGTCATTAACATACCAAAAGGCTTTGAACAGCAAGAAGCCAGCATGAACCAGGTGTGAGATTCCCTGCACACTACTGGGGTCTATCCTAAGAGGGTCTTAGGGTGGAGTTATAAGGGGGTGGGCAGGGACTACACACAAGGATATTTAAGCATGGTAAAAACAGAAATCACTCTCTTTTGTCTCTTGCTCCTGACCCCCTCCCCCCGGACGTACAGCACTTACCTAAGGAACCAGGTCATATATTGTGTGTGCTTTCTGTGTATGTATATAACTTTATAAGAGTAATTATAACATAGTACTTATTATAATATAGTAGACTTTATACGTGTACCTATAGATATTCCAGGTGTTATGTGTTTTACCATATATATATACATAGCTAAGTGTTTACAGTGAGTGTATATATATTAGTGTAACTACATGTATAACCTGTAGCCGTATCCCATTCACACGTGGATCTCTGCCCTACACGTGTATTGGAGGAGTAGATATATAGATGCTATTGTGCATGAGTCTCTATATGTACATGTATATGGTCAGGTACTGGATGTGATTCCTGCTTCAGGATATATTAGATATATATATTAGATTATATTGTATATACATACACATTACGGTGTCTGGGAGGGGTCAGGAGAAGGTTTATGTCCAGTTGTGTTCTCTATGTATTTTGTATTGTATTTTATGTAGTTACTTTGTCACATGTATGTTGTTAGTAAAGTATTTTTGTATATAAGTATCTGCGAGGGTTGTATGTTATTCCTGTGATATATGAAGGACTGGAGTAGGTGCTTATGGTAAATAGCACAGACTAAGGGGCTGGACAGAACCACTGAAGCCTAGAGGAACCGAATAGAAACCCAATCCCCTACCCCCCTTTATCAGAACCTCAAAACTCCAAAAACTAAACTACTAAAATAGTACCAAGCCTCCCAAATATGACGGACAGTCCCATTTTTTGGTGCTGTCCCGCCACTCTGGGTGATTGGGAAAATGCCCTGTAGTGTCCCGCATCAGGACCAGGAGGTGTGTTCAGATCCTGCTGCCATCATATGTCTGACTTTGCTCTTTAGCAGAGATGTGTGGAGGTAGCTCCTCTCTTGGCTAGCCCTTCCCCCCACCCCCACTAGTCTTCTTCAGAGTCCTGAGAGAAGAGGAAGCAGGAATGGTGCAGGGGAACAGAGGAAAGGTAAGTTGTTGTTTTTTTTTGCTCAATACTCAACAACCGGGAAGGACTGGGGCCACAATATGAAGGAGGATGGAGACAGGGGGCTAGGAGCGGCTGCAAGGTGGAATGGAAGCATAATCCAAGAGCTCTCCCACCTCCTTCACTGGATCAGGAAAAAAGCAGGAGTGATATACTTCTTTTTTGGGCTGGAGGACAAATACAGAGAAGCCACACTGGAACCATGCAAACTAATTTACAGTCATCTACAAGGTACAGTTAGTCAGTTAGTGTGGGGTTCCCTCATTCTCCATGACCTTTAATGGCAAATTCTCCTTAAGGAGTTGAGTTTCTTCCCTGTCCCACCTAACGTAATGGCAGACGTGTTACTGCTCGTGATCATCTCCAGAAGAGCTAGTGACAAAGCTTCGGAGCATAATTCCTCCGTCTTGGTGACAGTTCAGGAGGAGATGAAGGGTTTTGTGTTGCTGAAGGCTTTTGTGCGATGCCAGTAATTTCAGCTTCTTTGCTCAGTCAAAAGTTTAAGTTAACATTTTGTGGTTTGGATTTCATCGATTGTTCTTGACCATAGCTTTAGCAAGTAACTCGAGCCCAGGGTAACCCAAGACCAGCCCACTAGTCACATCATCCTTCCTATGAAGGCCATACTTTCAGGCACAGGACCTTTACTTCATCAGGTGGTATTCTAGGAGTCAGTGACCCGAGGTGACATTTTACATTAGCTGGATATGTCAGAAGATGTCAGAACTAACTCGACCAAAACTGAACACTATACATACATGTCATTTTTATAGCCATTGCTAAGAACTTTCAAGTTTACATTTGGAAAATACATTTTTCCTAAACCTTGAATATACCCTTTGGAGTAGACGATCCAAGGGTACATGTACACGGTATCCAAATGCAGTGTACAGAAAGATGTTTACCCATTACAGTAACGCTTACTGGAAAAAATTGACAGCATGACCATTATGCGTTGTGGAGAAATTCTCTGCTAAATCTGTGGGTTCACAGTGGATTCTGAAAATTTTGTTGCAGATTGGTGGAAAAGTCCATAAAAAGCTCCTGTCCAATAAAAGGCATTGAAACTTTATCAGCAGAACATGAGGCACTATGGGGTTTTTTGAGTAGAGGATACTCAGCAGAGGTCAGTCTCATGCCCTCTAGAGTTTAGTGGAAGAATCTGTGCAGGAAAACTAATATATATATCATTATGATATAGAGGACAGGGCTGCACGTGAGGCCATAGCTCCCAACCGTCCCGATTTTGACGGGACTTTCCCGTTTTTCGTACCTCTGCCCCGCGTCACGGGCAGCTATGAGATTGTCACGGTTTCTCCCCCAGGTCCCGCTGTGTCCCGGCTCTGTGTCCTCATAGTAAATACTTTGAAAGTCTGAACTCACAGTACAGAATGGCTTCTACAGACATCGGGAGGGAATCCTTTTCAGAGAAGTGTCGGGCTTAGAGGAGAGAGCAGGGACCACGTCATCAGGTCTGATCAATATCTGTCCATATATGGTCTCCAGGGCTTCCCCAGACACAAGCTCTTTATATAATTAAATTACATAAAGTTTTGGCCAGGCTGAGATTCGAACCTGGGACCCTCTGCACCATAGACAGAGCTTAACTAACTGAGCTATAAGCCCAGTGATACAGAGCTGAGGATTTCTGGTAACTAAGAAGTGTTATCTGCCATTTACACTATGACACAGACTAATGCACTGACATATAGAGAGGGATCTTCTCAGAGATTATTATTGTAATTATTGAGACTATTATTATTATTATTATTATAAATTCTATTATTTTTATTATTATGGAGATGATTATTAATAATAGTAAAAATAAAAATAATCATCTCCATAATAATAATAATAGTCTCAATAATTACAATCATCTCTGAGAAGATCCCTCCCTATATACCAAGGCATTAAATCTGTGTCACAGTGTAACAATAGTCATAGTTCTTAGTTACCAAAATTCTCCACCTTGTTAATTGCTGAGGTTATAGCTCAGTTGGTTGGGGCACTGTGTCATTATTGTACATGGACACTGCAGGTTCTGGGTTCAAATCCCAATGAGGATAATTTTTAATTTTTTTTTAATTGAGATGATTTTTATTATTATAATATGGCTAAAATTTGGGGCGTGGCCAGGGAGTGATTGGGGGTGTGGCTTAGGGGGATCGCCATTTTGTCCCTCTTTCCCTTTCACAAATGTTGGGAGGTATGCGTGAGGCAGTTTTGAAATGTGAGGGGACACAGGTTACCCAGAAAATGCAGAGTATTTCAGGAAGTGGTCCGATCCCAACTTATATTTAGTACATAAAAACATATAGAAAAGAGGAACATTTTAGTAGAAGGATGTGAAAGTGAAATCACAGCGAACATTCACCAGGGATAAGATTTATTTAAACATGGTGCACAGTCATGGGGTACTGAGTAAAGTTTTTGAGAAATGCCACGGTATATTAGGCCTAGCCGGGTGGAGAAGAAGGGAAGGGCGCACAGTCCTCACTACTGCCCCTCTATAGGAAACAGGTGGCCTTAAATCTTACAAAATACATGACAAGACCTATCCATTGCTGCATAGCCCCCCAGCCAGGTCATGATGCAGTGAGACACAGTGGGGTAGATTTATCATAGGTCTCTTTGAGCAGAACTGTTCTAGTTGCCCATGGCAACCAATCAGAGCTTAGCTTTCATTTCCCCACAACTGTTTATAAAATGAAAGCTAGAACATTTTTACCTCAGAAACTTGATGATAAATCTCCCCTAGTATGGTCACCAAGCCGTGACTAAGTGCCCAAGACCACAATGACGTCCATGATCTGGTGCGGCCAGATCAAGGCCACCATTACAGTAGTGTGCATGGGGCCCTCGACAGACTTAATTATATGGTATACTATGGAACCTATATACAAGATAAACTGCCTGTACACAGAAGATAACTGCCAATAACAAAGAATGCACTAGGGAAACTGATTGTATAAAAACTTATTTCGATCATGCTGTCAAGTTCTGCCCTTGTTCACACAACCTCAGGTTCTCTAATGACTGATAACATTCACAGAGTTGAGCTCAGGAGAGATCAAACCAAGACAATCGCATGGTATAATATCTCAGTCTCTGCGTACTGTTGCCATCAAAGGTAAGGCAGATGTGAGATGCTTTATTTGTGTCACCAAGTATTATACAGAAACCTTCAGTGGGGCAGGACAAAGGCTAAATTACTTAGGGATAAAGAAGTAATGTCCATAGTCCATTGGTTGGTAAATTATTACATGGGCATCGGAGACACTTCCCTGAAGTGGATATACAGTCGTAAATCCCTCTTGATAGTAAACATTGACTAAGAGAGATGCAAACAGCAGCTGTGGGGGGTCTTTCACTCCTTTGGTGGACAGCAGTGGACTTTGATCAGCTTCAGCCATAGTCAAACATCTTCTTAGTTTCAACACTCAGCAAGTATATGAAAAATAAAAACATTTTCATTAAGCATAAAACAATACTTCACAATATATAGCATAGACAGTGGCTACCTATATAATTCAGATGGAAAAAACTCCATATAGTCTGAGATCAGTGGGACCTGACAGTCCTCGCTTTATCAGATTATAGATTATTCTCCCTTTAATACACTGAAATATGATGAGGCACATTTGGCAGACGTGAAATCTCATTGCATATCTCTGTTTTATTTTGGATTGGGTTTTACATCCCAATTACAGAGATGGAGTTTATCTCATCCTTAGTTCTTGATGTTGCATGTACACAGGAGTCTCCATCCTGGGCACACAGACAGTTCAGCATTATGCAAAATGACTACTGTTCTGGTCTCTGAGGGGCCTGTAATCCGCTTATTCCTTGTGACTGGTGCGTAATTATCACAGACAAAGGAGTCCACAGATACCTCACTTACCAGACACCACCTGAATACAATCATACATTGCATGGCTGGGATAGGAATAAAAAGGCAGAGGTTTATTTATTTGCCTTCTCACATCAGTTAAGTCCTGGCTAATATAGGGTGTATCCCTAAAGTTACACTATCAAGGAGTCTGCAGAAGCTTATTGATAGTCATCCCACTTTCCTAGAAACAGAAATTAGTTAGTGGTCAAAGTATGGGATATTGCTGCAGTTATGCTATTCAGGAGACAGGGAAAGCTGAAAGGGCCCAAGTGACTTCTCTTTCTAGGAATTAAGAAACAAATTAATAGAAGTATTAAATGTACTGAAGAAGACATCTTCAAGAAATACAGCACTTCATCTTTATGAAAGGGATATAGAACTAGAATTCAAGTTTATTTTCCATAAAATAACACATCCTTTTTACGTATTGTTTTGCAATCTTTTTTTTTTTTTTTAACCTTTTTAATACATGACTCCCCAGCAAAATGCTGATCACAGTAGCTTGTAGCGACAATAGCTTGCATAAGCACAGAAGGGAGGGTTACAAGCAGCTTTTCCATAAAGGAGGCAAATAAGCACCTCCAGCCCCGGCCATCAGTTGGCAGATGCTCACAGAAGCATTTCTGTCAAGCTGTCAGATATTGATTAATGTCTCAAGCCAAAAACTTTCTCAGAGGTTCCTGGCCTGAAACATGCGGCTTCTAGGTGTCAGGACTACTGCCAGCTCTGCGGCATCATATACTGCTTAATACGTGATGACTCAACACACTGGTCCTACATACACCTCTAAGGTATAAGGGCATTGTGCGAAATACATTTAGGGTCTGTTCACATTGTTACTCTTTAAGAGGTGAAACACATTCATTCAACAGGTTTGAAAACTGACCAAAAAGGGATATATAAACTGATGCCGTTATTTAAGGGGGCTGAAGGGAGGAATGGTGAGGAATCAGGGAAAATGGGGAGTAGTACTACTTAGGCTTAAATTCAATAAAGTTATACTTAATTTTATGAGTAAATTTAAGTGGCCGAGCTCCTTATAAACATACTGGGGCATATTTATCAGGACCTTTGCGTCTATTTAGCCCTCTCCGCCACCTTCACGCCAGTGGGGCTTGAAGGGGTGTGAAGGGGTGGCACAGCTGGCCGAGCGGAGGGAGTTTATTTCCGCAGCATCCTGCCTACTGCAATGCCCAGCCCGAACGCTCAGAAACCGGACCTTAAGTGATTTCTGAACATTTGGGTCAGACACTCCAGCAAGCACAGAATGCGAGTTTGATGCAAGTTCAATGGCTTAAACTCACCTTAGTGTATGACACAAATTGTGCGGGAAAAAAGGTGTCGGTATCTTAGACGTGTAGGAAAAGTGTCAGGATTGAAGTGCAACAAAAAAATAGTTTAGGGGAAAAAGAAACCGCCAAAAAACTGCCCCCCCCCCCAATGTGTTTGGTCTGGAGTAAGGACACCACTGCTTTCATTTTACAGACTTCCCCTTTAAAGATACAGGGGGGATGCTGGGATCATTTATATATTCTCGAGAGGAATATCAGAGGCGCAAGAGGAACAGATGCTTCTTGTAAGAGATTTATAACAAAGTATGAAATTTTAAAGCAACAAAGTTGCTGAATTTATGCATTAAATTATTTGTTGCATAATTTTAAATATTTTAACATTTCCTATATACAAGACATCAATTATGTTCCTACACTGCATGTGTACATGCAGGACAATAGAATGGCCTCAGTCTTGTAATAATTAGTGAAATCCCACCATGAACCCCTGGCTGCTCCAGTCCATTGTATTCAGCAGATTGGGCATGTAATGAGTGGTTTTCTTGGCCGTTATGACAGCTGATGGTGAGGAGAAACCACAAGTGGCCTTATTATTTTACCTCCTGATAGGAGACGATCTAACGTTTCCTCTAGGTCAGAATTAGTGGTGATGTGGTAATTATCAGCCAAAGGCGAGTTACATAGAATATTGATTTAGCAGTTCGAGCAGAGTATCTGGTCTCAGGTGACTTTAAAATGCTGATTTATTTTTTTTTCCCCGGAAATTTAGCAGAATGTAAAATAATACAGTCATCAAAAATTTATAGAAAGAGAAAGCTCATGTTCTATCTTTCATGTGTAGAGAACAGTAAACCAATAAGAGAAATACATCTACGGTATTTTTGGATCAAGTTATCACGTATTTTTTTCTCGCCTTTGGTAATATTTCTTACCTGCCCTTCATCTTTTCTACCTCTGACAATAGAGAATATAAGAAAGCAAACCAAAGCCAAATCACTGGATAGTGGTATACACCTGGGGTATATAGCAGTTTTAGCTTTTCTCTTTAGGCTATGGTGACAATTCGCCAAGATTTACCTTCTGTCATTTTACAGAAAATTCAAATTTTATCGCTATGTAAATAAGGTACTCGGAGCACCAGGCAGCAGCATCATTGTGTAAAGGGGTGGTGCTATTGAAAGACGAAAACAGGTGCACTAACAGACATGGCCACACCCCTTGTGCACCAAGAAACTAATAGGTATACTATTTCTATATACTATTTCTGAAACAGAATTTTCTCTTAAATGACAGATTGTGGGAAAACATGAAAGGTATGAAAAGCTTACAGCGGGCCATACACCATGCTGGTTTTACTTGTAAGGAAGTTGAGAGGTGGTGGACTCCCTTAAAAATCCTGCAGCATTGGCAAAGTTTTAGCTGATACAAGCAATTAGCACCACTGACTCAATGCTTCACATTTTCTCTGCTCTCCGCAGGTAAATACTTTAATTTTGTACAAAAAACTTTCCATAAAACATTTTCATCATGCGATCAGCAAAACATGGCAAAAAATTTAGGGTACTTATCTTAGTCCATAAGTCCATTAGTGTTAAAGCGCCATAGCAGATACAATTGCAGGCTTTTTCACCCAGGGCTCCGCATACCGTGTGACATTTCGGAGGTCACGCCTCCTTCCTCAGAGATGTCTGCAGTATCTGGTTGGCATTTATTGCTGTACTGTGGTAATATTTCTGGGACGGCATATTGTGTTGTACTGTGGTTGGTGGTGAATCTAGGGGGGCTGGTCACTGGTGCGGCCCCTTAAAGTTGATTAGTATAACAATGTGCCACTCGGACCAATCATGATGTTCGCCCTTACCCTAAATTCTTACATGAATATAGCAAGCAGACATTTCGCATTTTGTAGGCAGTTATGAAAAAATATTCAGCACATACTGCATTGATCAAACTGTACCAATGTATTATATATATTTTTTTAGTTGGTACATTTTATCACAACTCCAACTACACTAAAGTGATCACCACCTCCGACACCACAGATCTGGTGACAACTAGAGAGAGAGAGCTCTTATGCATAACAAATCTGCCATTAAATAGTCCAGAGCTCCTGTCTAGCACAGAACTGAAAAAATGAAATTCTAATTTTCCAGAATAATTGACAATTTAACAGGATTAAAGGAATTTCCCAGCATACTTTATCATTCTGTGAAATAGGCTTACAGGAAAAGTATCAATATCGCCTTTCTCCATTATTATATAGTAAATATCACAAAAATATTTTTTCTTTTATAGATTTTTTTTATTTCCTGCCAAAAGCACAAAAATACATTATGTACATATAAACATAAGGATATTATACAAAAGGAATACGATAATTAGACACAAATTCACAGATAACTTGATAATCTGGCCACAGACAAAATGATTTTCCAAGGGAGCTGCTACAAATAATCTGCATATATTATGTAGATAATCTTATAGTGGATGATTCCTACTGTAATAAGGCAGTATGTGCAGTGAGGCAGTATCTGGAAAATTGGTACATCCTTGGCTTAAGGCACGGCAAGGTAACAGATTTACAGACCCCAAAAGGTCAACCAACAGATTATTGCTATAATTATATGGCCCGCATATAGTGAAAGCAGCCTTTTTGTTAACACCAATACATCACCATATGAAAAGCAGCAATAAAAAGATGATGGCAAGTATCTGGTATAAAATAAATTGGTTTGCTTTAAGCATCATGTTTTTCTTATCTATACAAATGAGGGTATTTATTAAGACTTATACACTAGGGAGTCCATCAGTGTTGACCATACAAAGCTGCAGACCGTGTATTGTTACTGGACTTGGACCACTGGGGGGGGGGGGGGGTCTCCTTAATTTGCTGTGCTTTTTGCTCTGCATTCAAAATGCTCCACAGTTTCTCTCCTCTGCTGTTATATACAACAAGAAACCAAATACAGTAGTAACTCAGAGCAGGGGAAAAGCTGAGCTGTGAGATCATGCAGAAGAGTGCAACATAGAACTTAAAGCCTGGAATTTAAAAGAATTTTTCAGTCTTGCTGATGCCAAACAGCATACACAAAAGTTATGCCACTTTGTATGGTCAAAACTGCTGGTAGACCGAAACGTGCCAAATTTATATAGAGACATACATCTGTAATAATTATAGCGCATCTGTTTGTGCACCCCAGCAGTAAAGTGATGCTAGCTGAGCACCAGTGTAGATTTTTCTATAATCTAGGGCAGTGGTTCTCAACCTTTCTAATGCTGTGACCCCGCAATACAGTTCCTCATGTTGTAGTGACCCCAAACCATGTACAAGAATATTGTATTCGTACCAAAAAATGCAATAAAATCGTGGGTCCAATGGCTTTAGGTGACCCCTGTGTTTTGGTCGTTCGACCCCCGCCGGGGTCGCGACCCACAGGTTGAGAGCCACTGATCTAGGGTATAAATTAGAGTCCATATGCATGTACAGGAGAACAAAAAGTTGTGATCCAAATAAGTAACCCAAAAAAGTTAGACTCCTTAGAAAGAATTCCACCCATGATAAATGAACATAAAATGGGCAGCCACTGCTATGCAATATGCTTATCAATTAGCAATTCTAGAATCAAGGAAATTGACGATGGGAAAATACTAAACAAATCAACCAAAAAAAAAAAAAAAAAGGCCACCAGTGGTCCCAATTTATGAGATGTGGGGGTAGAATAAAATAATTCATAATCATAATTGAGATTGTAGTTTGTGTCATACAAACTAGATTAAGTCCAAACGTAATCTCTTGCAATGGCAACAGTTTCATACATAAGACATAAATCTTTTATCTTGTTAGATAAATTGCAAAGTTAATGTAGGAAAATGCAAGACAGTAAGGAAGGCAGTCAATTCCACTACATCACATCTCAGCTTTTGAAGATATCACAGCATTTACTAGGACACATTTACCGTAATTGGATTTAACATAGATAGCAGCCATCTTGTGTATGCACTTATGCGCACTTGACAATATGCCACAATTGGATGTTACAGAGGTTTACACTTCAACATTTTATATGTCAACTTTTGGTTTAGTACAGTCCATGGCTGCCAGACCTTGTGCAATGTGCTGCAGAATGGTCTTCAATCAAGAATTAAAGAAAAAAAAGAAAAAAAAAAGAGCACCACAAACTGCTCAACAGGTAGGTCGTGGATGATTTTCTGGTGCCCCCTATTGGTTTTGATCTGAAGATCATATTTACCCCTTAATAACGGGAGGGAAGTTTGTCTTGTTCAGCCGGTGTATCTGTGTGGTCAATCGTCTGATAGGCGCTTCGGTCTCGGGAGACTGTTAGGAAGCCTAAAAATAAAATTAAAAACTAAATCAAAACGACTAAACTATTATGACTGTGGGATCATCCACATAATGTTGAGCAGCCCCAACCTGCAACAGTTGACTGGAGTTAGAATAAGCAGAAAAGGATAACAGTGGTTCTGTAGTTTTAATGGGGCCTCAACTAGTTTTACTTTGGAGCTATAGGATTTGAGGATATGCGTTTAATGTTAAAAATTTAGCCCAATACAATTTTTAGAACAATAAACAGAGACTCAATGCCAAAATCACCTCATTATCACAGGCAGAGACACTGGAAATTACAATTGAACAGAAGACGGAGGGGCTTTGATGTTTTGGAAATGTTTTAGGAAAAGCAAAGAAAGGCAACAAAAACAATGCAAAGCCTTTTGTACAACTTACCAGAATAAAAGTGTGGGTGGATTAGGATGTGCATCCTAGGGGAAAGAAAGGAAAGAGGAGGACAAGACTTTAAAGTAGAGAGTATGAAGCTCTCATCACCTGCACCTTTCCCAGGAGCTGGTGGAATACAATGTCCTCATAACCCCTCTGTTTGCACCCTATTGCACCTACACAAAATTATGTAAGGCATTGTATATATACATGCTTATTGAGTGCATGGCATTATTGGTTGTGTGAAGATTTCCTTCTCAGTTTTTCACTGGAATGTTGAATTGCCTATTGTATTCCCTACGTGATATCACTGTCTATATTTTTTATCATTATGCTTGAACAGTAGGAGAAGGTTAAACTCTGTGTAATAAGAGAGGCAGAGCTTTAGTGTGTGATCACGTCCCAAGCTTTTACAGATCTAAACTACTAGCCATGAATTTTTCACTAACAGGTAAGTAGAGATCACTGGTGCTTGTGTGATGTGATGTCAGGTCAGACAAAAGACTTTGTCCCACAGCAGAAGAGTAGAGGTATTAGAAGGTAGGTGTAAGGTCACTGAGGTACAGGGACCAGACTGGACTCCAAGGTGGGGTTTATCACCCCTTCACTCTAGCAATTACTTGAGATGCCAGTTCTTACTCCTCCTTCCATACTGAGAAGTTAACGAAAAAGGTGACCTACCAGAAGAAAGAGTCTAATTCTGAGGCTGCACTACAAAGAAATTGTTCTGAAAACATTCTTCCTGCTGACTGGTGAATATTAATCATTAGTAGTCACTATTCCAGCTGAGGTGATAGTGGTTTGCATCCTCGCATGGCCTCTATGACTACACTATGTGTGATGGAATTCATATGTGGACGGCCTGAGGTCCTGGGCCTTTCAGAGGCATTTTCCCCTCTTGGAAGGCATGGTGCTGTATGCATTGAGAATTGGAATCGTTAGCTTCTGAATAAAATCAAGAACCTTTGTTTCCATTCACAGCCAACAAGCAGATAATTTAAGATTTGGAAACACAAAATTACTGTATATGACAAAGTTGAAGGGCTTTTTAACAGAAAATAAGGTACAGTACATTTACATTTATCTGGAAGATGCTGTCATTATCCATAATCCCTGTATAACACTTACCTAAACTGATGTTACATTCACCCCCTCGTTCCAAGTACATATGGTAAATGAAGAAGCAAGACATGGGCTTGAGAATCAGGCTAAGGATAGCCATTCCTCCGCTAAATCGAAACAGGTCACGCTGAATAGTCTTTTCAGTGGCTTCCTCTGCGGCGGCATAAAACAGGGCCAGGAGGAGGATATCTAATACAATGGTGACCAGTAGTCCGACCATAAACTGCAAATACAGCATTCACTGGTCAGTATCGATGAGAAGTAATACACTGGAACCAGACAATACACATTGGGGCACATTTACTTACCCGGTCCCTGTGAGATCCTCGATCCGAGGATGAACTCTGCCGCGATTCATGAAGATCGCGCGCCCGATATCCTGCATGTGTCGCTTCCCCGATCAGGTCCGCCGGAGTTTACCTTCTTCTTCCCGGTGCATGTAAGTGCATGGCTTGCGACACAAATATAAATGTTAAATCCTGCGCGTAATCCGAATCCGTTGGATCGTCCGGCGGCCCGCCCCCCCCGATTCGTGTTGTGTGAAAGCCGACGCGATTGCAATACAATACGATCGCGTGCGACACAATCCCCGTTGCGATCCCCGAAAAGTCAGGAAACCTGACGAAAATGCGGCCGCAAGACCCTTATTAAATAAGCCACATTATGCTGTACTCACCATAAATATAGCATCCACAGAGTCCCTTTGTGCAACGGCCCAAACTCCCAAAGCCAAGACGGAGAAATTTGATAAATAATAAGCATCTGGAAGCCAACCAGGAAATATACGTGCACTGCAAGACACGGACATGAAAGAATTAAGGACAAAAATAAAAAGAGAAGGCAGGCACAATTTTTTTACATTTGAATAGAGGGTAAGGAAGAGCGGCAAACAGGGTCAGGAAACAAAAAACAAATGGGGAGATCAACCTGCCTACACCATAAAACTGGGATAGTTTGCACCAGAAATGATGTGCAACACATTTTTTGAAGGTTTTAGACCCTTTTTAGGCTGTTTTCGGAACCTCTGAAAAATTTCCGTGTCCTCAGACAGAAAATAGCCAGTGCACCATAAAATTCAATATTGTGGTGCAGCAAACTAGAACAACTACTAGGAGGTGCAAAGAACAACTCTAGTCTTATACTGCACCAAATTAATCATCTAGCATCAGACACAATAAATAATACATTTCCCCCATAGTGTCAGGGGGCCATCTGTTTCAAAAAATGGATAGCACACGGACAAAACAATGGGCATCTACATGGAGCCTAAAACAAGAAGCCCGAAAAAATTGCCAGTAAATGCGATTATTTTCCCTTTCCCCAGGCTAAGGCTACATTCACACGGGCGTATGGGGGGGGGGGGGGGGCGTATATATGGCCGGTGTATATACGTCCCCCATAGACGGCAATGGGCGCACAGCGCCGTACGGGAGCGGTACGGCGCAGCACACGTGTGGTACTGCACCATTCCATAGCCAGGAGAAAGATAGGACATGCGCCATATATCTCTATGGAGCGCTACTCACCCCCTCCTCCTCTCCCGGGCGCAGTGTTCCCGCTGTACTAGGGTACGATGGGCACATCGTCGTGTGAATGTAGCCTAAATGGGCATGGAGAGGGTGTGAACTGGGCATGACCAGTGGCAGAGTTAATGCCCCATATCTGCACACTACCTAGATCAAGGTGAACATTCACATGATTTCTGCACAAAACTACGCCAGCTAGCAGCGCCCGATGGGCAGGGAACACGTGCCAATGTATGATAAATCCTCCCCTTTATCTTGTTGTGTGGCACCATTGATGTCTGTGAATAGAGCTAGTCCACACACAGAGATACATGAGCCAATACAGCCAACAGTCTAAATACTTACAATATGGTCAGGAGCCAGTGCACAAAGACTATTGCCTGAAAGACAAGAGGGGAAAAGAAACTTAAGAGTCCAATAAATAAAAGATAATAGCCTGAGAAACATTCTTTTAATGTTTTTAATTATTTCATTACTTCATTGCTGTAAATATTAAAAAATATATAATCAATGGACTTCAGCTTAGTTCCATTCTCTACTAGAAACAGAGGTAATGTAAAATGCATCTCCTGTCCCATCAGTGGCTCAAACTATTATTCTGCTCATTCCCACATCTTACACTGCTGATCTGCTTCATCTCTGGAAATTGTAAGCTACGAAGTTAAAGGTTAAAGTTAAAACTACCATAAAAATCAAGTATGATAAACCATGGGCACTCACTCATTGATCCAGGCACCATGGCTGTGGTAATCTTATATTTTTTACCCATGGCCTCCTACCTTCTAAAATCAACTTTTAAAAAGAGACAACGTGTAACAGACTGTTAAGCTACAGCACAGAGGGACTTCTAGCTAATTAGCATAATTTTCAAAGTTGTGTTTAGAACGGAGGGCAAGTATCACAAATATAAGATAACTACAGTCACTGTGCCTGGATCTATGAGTCAGAGCATGTGATGAATATACAGAAGTATATAGCAGGGGGGGGAGGAGGTTGGGGGGCATGTCATGCCTTTTTATGCACATCAAAGTATTACACATATCACTACTATGCCTCACTTTCCCTAGCCTTAAGCATTTACACTGACGTATGCCCGCAGGACTAAGGCAGGGCGGACATAAGTCAGCCGTGATGGAGAGGAGGAGGGGTGACCCCTCCGGTCTCCATTGCATGCATCACGCAGTAACTTTATATCAGTAATATACAAGGGTTCTTAAAGTTCAGCAATGGTTGGCACATCATAAATTATTCCAAAAAATCAGGCGATTACAAAACCAATTAACTTTAAAAAACGGTAAAAATGAAAACACCAAAATATAGGCATTATCCACAGCTCAGCTCTTTCACTTCCAGGGGCGGATTAAGACTGCAATGGGCCCTGGGCTGTATGAATATTGTAGCCCCTACTGGAATTCACTTCCTAAATACAGTATTATAATCAAGCTTCTTGGGGAAAGGATGTATCCCTGCTGCCTGCTTACAATGTGTCTTCAAAGGTCCCGAAATGCCTCTTGTGTACATGTGTATTGAGAGCAGGAACAGATGTACAAGGATGCCATGGATACTTCTCAGTATCAAATTAATTTGTTGGTTTTGGGGGTCATTGGCCCTCTAGAAGCTTGGGCCCTGGGCACCTGCCCAAACCACCTATATTATAATCTAATACTGTTCACTTCTCCCTAACCTTAAAAGAAAAGTATGGTAAGTGAATACTGCTGCATATAAAATATGTGGCTCATGCCAGGGCAAGAAAATGCTAACATGCCCGATTAATAGCAGTAAAGGACAAGAAAGAGCTTCTGACTTGGAGAGAGCTTGACTTCAGCTGAGCTTTCCACCTGCACAACTTTATACATCTAATCTTCATATCTATTCATGATCTGGAAGGTGTTGATGTGCTTGATAAGATGCATCTCATAGGCAGCTCTCTGGCTGCTGGGAGGACATTATGCAGTTAAGAAAGGGAAATTCGCATCACTACCAGGTTAGCTTGGGTGCACCGAATAGGGTATCAACCCGTGTAGAATTAATCATAGAAATTCGGCAATCCGTTCTTGCAAAATAGAAAAATTATCTTCAATTGTGATTTGCAGGCAATCCAACATTTTGATCCATAGTCGGCTCTTCCTCAGACACGGATTGCGAGGAGAAATGTAGTAAATAAGGTAAGTGAGCTGATATACCGCTGTAGTGCAGGCTGAGAGAGAGGGAACGCGAATCAACCGCAGTGGAGAGAGCGCTAAATCACAAATAAAGATATTTTTTCTACTTTGCAAAAACGGAGTGCCGAGTTTCTATGATTAATTATGCAGTTAAGAGGCTGCACCATCATCTTCCACATTATTAATAACCATTACATAACTATAAAACAAATACATTATTACTGAACACAAGTTTTAAAAAAACACTGATTGATGGAACTTTTGAGGCCACGCCGAGCCAGGGCACAACTTGGTGTGGAATATGCTGTCTATGCAGGGCCAGTGAGAGCTCTGACCTATGGTCGTTAGCCTATTAGGGATTTTTACATTAGGTCTGCATTACACATTTACAACACGCATGAGAAAAGCTTACTCATAATACCACCAGGCATTATAGGTCAGGTACATCAATTTACTACTGCATGGAATAGTATAGTAAACTGTGCCATTCAGTGCCATCTAGTTAAAAAAATAGATCAGGTGCCTAAGGGCGAGGGATGCAATACAGTGTAAAAATTACAACATGAAACTCATTTATGGGGAAATTCCTTTGTGAAAAGTGGAGTGCTGCACTGATAAGCTCATGGCTATGTCTCAACCAGCACTTAGTTGCACAAAACATGTCACTTTTATTTCCTGTAATGAAATACTAAGGGAAGTAAGTGAAACAATAAAGCTCCAGTTTAAAAAACACTACAGACAGTTTGAGTGAATTATGGCAGTAAACAAGTGATATATTGTACTATTATGATAACAGTGACCACAAAGCCCTCTGATAGTAATAGCAAAGAAGCAGCACTATTAGAGGAGACACAGAATGGAAGAGTTCTCGTAAAATGCTTATCAGACGGGTTACTGGACTTCACATCACTCATCCAATTGCAAAACACTTACTGGGAACAGGCTGCACATCCTGTAGTATTTTCTACAAGTGGAAGCAAAAGCATGAGGTAAAGTTATAACTACAAAGATGATCCTGACCAACATTTAGCCAGATAGTTATAACTACACAGATGATCCTGGCCAACACATAGTCAGATAGTTATAACTACACAGATAATACTGACCAACACATAGTCAGATAGTTATAACTACACAGATAATACTGACCAACACATAGTCAGATAGTTATAACTACACAGATAATACTGACCAACACATAGTCAGATAGTTATAACTACACAGAAGATCCTGGCCAACACATAGTCAGATAGTTATAACCACACAGATGATCCTGGCCAACACATAGCCAGATAGTTATAAGTACACAGATGATACTGACCAACACATAGTCAGACAGGTACATACAGGTACATCTGAATGCATCTAAATGGTTACATTGTATTTCCTGCAGGAAATCAAAAGAAGCGCAAATAATACAGAGAAATATGTATCATATGGCATTTAAAAAAATTAGAGAGAACGCGCTTCAAGACTTCTAGAAGAAAAACATTTACTTTTACCACCTTCATGGAGTAAAGTCAATTACTGTAACCAAAATATTGATAATTCACAACATCTGACACTACCGCATCTGTATATAAAATAATTCTACTATGTGATTACACATAAGCACAATACATGCCCTATGTACATAGGCACTATACATGCCCCATGGAACCCCATCGGCAACCAGACCAGCCACAATGGTACAAGCCTCAAGGTTACTTCAGGCTACAGTAACTATCACAAGTTTGGGGACAATTTCCCCTAATTTTATAACGCAAGAAGTTGGGCAAATTACACATAACATGACATGTGTTCTGCTACATGAAGCAATACTGTGCAGTTTGTAGGCACAACCCCAGGTAGTGACATAACAACTACCTCTAACTCTGGAATGTGATCATTGCATTAGTTACCACCCAACAAGAAAAAAAGTTATAATAAAGTAAGAAAACTTCAGCTCATCTAAACTCTGGGGCAGTGTATGACGGTGCAGATCTCTGCCGATACCTTGATATTGAGAGCCGGTAACTCCATGTCTCCGCACCCGAGTCCAGTGATCAGCTGCGTCACATGACCTCAGCCCGGCCGGGGGTGTGGAGCAGGGAGGGCTCACGTGGGGCCCACACAGGTCACGTGACTCGCGGGCGCATCGCTTAGCGACGGCGTCGTGCACTGCAGAGCGTTGGACATGTGCGCGGCTAAGGCGTCCGAGAGATTTGGTTTTCTTCTTTTTTTTTCATAGTTTTTTTTAGATGAAAACCGTGATAATACAGTCACAACATACAGCTCATACAAGAGCTGTAACACATGCCACAGGCGCTGGTGCCACCATTGTGCCAATGCCACAAGTCATATCTGATGCCCCCTGTCCCTGCTCTGCCGTAGCTCTTGTTCTACTTCGTCACTGATTACCCAAAGCAGTTACTATTATTATTATTATTATATATAATAATCCCCTGATGCTGTTCATTCAATAAATAAATATATTTATGTATATAGTGCCTACAGATTACGCAGCGCTGCACAGAGCATGTCAAATTGGTCCCTGTCCCCCAGGAGCTCACAACCTACCAATATGTTTTTGGAGTGTGAGAGGAAACCGGAGGACCCGGAGAAAACCCACATGAACACGGAGAGAACATACAAACTCTTTGTGGATGCTATGGACTCCAGCGCTGCAAGGCAGAAGTGCTACCCACTCAGCCACAGTGCCGCCCTTCAATAAGAGGTTCACTTGCATTAACACAAGAACAAATGGAAGAACAAAAGACACAAAACTACAGAAGTGGGAGGAGTATATGGGAGATGCACGGGAGAAGTCCTGGAGACAGATGTGAGAAGAGCAGAGATTACTCGTACATGTGCAACAGTTTTGGCTGAATAAATTCTGTGTGTCCCTTGCCAGCTGTTTCCGAGCACCCTAGAGTTTGCAGTAATATCTTTGAGTTGAGCCATTACTAAACGTTACACTGGGATTCTTACCCTATAGATCTAGTAGGACTGATTACCCCATTAAACCTGCTACCCAGCCGCCTTTATAGGAAACCTATCATTTGATTTGATGCATTATGAAGCAAACAAACCTTGAGAATACTGTAGCTACACTGATTCAGGATCATATCTTGGTTAATCCCGGAGCTGAGTGGTTTTGCTAAAAAACAATTATAACATTCAGGACCTTGGGAAAGCTGGGTCAGGCTGGCTGACATAAACACATTACACACGGGAGCTTGTAATTACAAATGGAGGTTAGTCAAGACATGGCTAATCAATCTGAGCTGCATCACTCATACACAGCAGCTGGGGGATGGTGCAGCAATTGATTATCCTGTCTGGCAGGGAGACAAGTATTGCATCATCATCTCCTGCAGAGAGAAACTCACATGCTAGGACAAGCGCTAAACCAAGCGCTGAAGGAGCCATAAAAGCGACAGAGCTTCATTATCATAATGTTATATCTGTTTTATCAGCAAAACCACTCAGCTCAGGGATTAACCAAGATATAATGCTGCATCAGTGTAGCTACAGCATTCTCAAGGTATGTTTGCTTCATAATGCATCAAATGGTAGGTTTCCTTTAAGCCAGCCACTGTGGTCCTAACCTACAGCCGCCCCTACATACTTTGGGTCCCTTGTGTGGATTTAGCATGTGAATAGGGGATAACTTGAAAACTTGGGACAACCCTTTTCATTCTTTCCATGCATAGAACATATCTATGTTGCATCTCTCAAAGGTGATTAAGATAAGATAAGATAATCCTTTATTAGTCCCACAGTGGGGAGATTCACAGCGTTACAGCAGCAGAGAGGGTACAGAGAGTGAAGCACAAACTATTACAACAATAATATTATGGATAAATGAACAAAAAGAAAAGGGGGATAAAAAGACAAAAAAAGAGACAAGCAATGATCGGCAGTTTGAATATACAGTCACTGTCTGCAATGAGTTATGTGATTAGGAACATTATTAGGTTCCTTTTTCTCTCATTGGATACAGGCCAGAAAGCTAATTTACACAAACTGCTTAAATAAGGAATACTAAAGTCTCTAATGATCTCCTAACTGCTAAATCCAAAAGTGACTATTCTCATTCTTCGGGATCTGTCGGGAGTGTTCGATACTGTGGACCACCAGGTCCTCCTCAGGAGGCTTTGCTCCGTCAGCCTAAACCACTGTACTCTTGTGGTTTTCTTCCTATCTCTCTGACTGCACTTTCAGTGTGTCCTTTTCTGGATCTTTCTCTTCTCATCTTCCTCTCACTGTCGGGGTTGTCAGGGCTCAGTCAAAGGTCCACTTCTCTTTTCCCTCTATCCCCTTAACGCCAAGGCCCTTTTTTTATTTTTCTGTGTAAAGAGCTGTGTGTAGGCTTATTTTTTGTGTAACAACTTGCACTTCATAGTGACGGTAATCTATGCTGTGTACTGGGAAAAAGGACAAAGATTCCAAATTCAGTAACAATGGTGAAAAATGCATTTACGTTATTTTCTTATGGGCTTGGATTTTATGCCTTTCACTTTGCTCCCCAAAGGACATGTCTCCTTTATTTTTTGGGTCGGGACCATCAAGGGGATACTAAATATATAAAGGCTTTTTACATTTTTTAGTACATTTAAAACCTCCAGTCCAAATAAAAAAATTCTTTATTTTGCCATCTCCTGACACTAATAACTTTTTCATACTTCAGTGTACAGAGCTGAGTGTGGTGTTATTCTTTGACGTTTTCAATGCAATCACTTTTCATAGAATTAAAAAATTTTAGCAAAATGGCAAAAAGCAAAATATTCAACTTTGGGCGCTATTTTCCGTGATGGGGTTAAATGCCAGGCGATACCAAACATGTTTTTGATTTTTACTGGCCAAAAGTTTTGAGAATGATACAAATGTAAATTTTTACAAAGTCTACTGCATCAGGTTTTATAATGGCAATTTGCGTATACTCCAGAATGTTATAAATTCATTGCAAAGTCAATATTTGCCTAGAAAATGAACTTTTCCCCCCAAAACACATTTCAACTTCATTGCAGGCCTGCCTTAAAAGGAGCAGCTAACATTGTTTCAGTGATTGCTCCATTAACACAGGTGTGGGTGCTGATGAGGACAGAGCTGGAGATCAATCTGTCATGATTAAGTAAGAATCACACCACTGGACACTTTAAAAGGAGGCGGGTGCTTGGCATCATTGTTTCTCTTCTGTTAACCATGGTTATCTCTAAAGAAACATGTGCAGTCATCATTGCACTGCACAAAACTGGCCTAACAGGGAAGAGTATCGCAACTAGAAAGATTGCACCTCAGTCAACTATCTATTGCATCATCAAGGAATTCAAGGAGAGAGGTTCCATTGTTGCCAAAAAGGCTTGTGGGCGCCCAAGAAGGACCAGCAAGCGCCAGGACCGTCTCTTAAAAGTGTTTCAGCTTCGGAATCTGGTTCCCTAAGTGGCTCAGGGAACGAAACATAGAGATTTTGGGTCCATGGCCGGGAAACTCCCCAGATCGTAATCCCATTGAGAACTTGTGGTCAATCATCAAGAGACGGGTGGATAAACAAAAACCAACAAATTGTGACAAAATGCAAGCATTGATTGTGTAAGAATGGACTGCTATCAGTCAGGATCTGGTCCAGAAGTTGATTGAGAGCTGCCAGGGAGAATTGCAGAGGTCCTGAAGAAGAAGGGTCAACACTGCAAATATTGACTTGCTGTATTAACTCATTCTAACTGTCAATAAAAGCTTTTGTTACTCATAAAATGATTGCACTTGTATTTCTGTATGTGTAATACATTGTAATACATGGGATAAAACAAGATAGCCTTGGGTCTTTGTATGATCCGAGGCTGTCAAGGCAACAGATCGCCACTCCCTGATGACCTCACGGGGAGCAACGTTCAAGCCCACACGGCGGCGCCCCATGCTGCTGGCAGCTTTGCCTGAGGCGTTCTAAGGGTTAACACCCTCAATCGGTGCTAACAATGTGTAGCAAACGCCCACCTTGTATGGAGAGGGCTCAGTCCATGAGCATACATGTATCCATACATCCGCATACATCCTAATGTGACATACTATTAGGTCACATGTTGGTAAGCATTGGACAAAGCATCAGCAGATTTGGTTTCCAGTATCATCTCTATGCTGATGATACACAGCTATAAACTTCCGCATGTTGCATCACCCCTGCCTTGCAGACATTGTCCTGCCCTTTCTAGATAAACTTCATTCACTTCCTACACTAATGCAATGTTATCAGTGATTCTAGATAATCAAATTATAAGTTAGAATGTAAGCAGTGGTTCTACAAGCCAATCTCCAGGGAAACGACAGGTACACATTTTCCTTCATCGCGCACTCAGCGTGCAAGCTCCTGCCTCAGCATTGCCGGATTGAGTCAGCGGAGCTTGCAGAGGTTGCCCGTCTCCTTCCGAATTCAGTTTAAAATAATAACCCTCATCCGCAAAGCTCTGCATAATGCAGCACCTCCCTATCTCTGTTCTCTCATCTTAGTCTATCGACCAACCCATGCTTTACATAGTACCTTAAATCGAACCTCTCACGCACGTCTCCAGGACTTCTCCCAAGCCCCACCAATTCACTGGAATGACCTTCCCCAGACTTCCATAAGACTAATACCCAACCTCCAAAGTTTCAAACATGCTATTGAAACCAATTTTTTTAGGCAAGCCCATCACACTCTCTTACTGCATGAAATGTAAACTCTCTCTTTACTAACCCATAGTATGTCCCCTTCCGTCAGTTATCCGCCAAACACCAGATATATACCAAGCTCCAGGCTTCTCTGCAGTCATTTACACCTTGGATATGTATATAAGATGGCAGCTGATGGCTGGTTCAAGCATTTTATGTATTAAATGATTTAATTCTGTTCCCTTATAAAGAATGGCTGGACCATTATACAAGCTCTTATAGCTCTTGTGTCACCCCTGTAAGCCCTTGTTTTGATTTGGGGTGAACACAGGGCCAGGAGGAGAATGGGGGAGGAATGAGCACTCGTCACACCTTCTCCCTCCATAGGCAGAAAACCAACCATGCCGCATATCTGGCAAAGTATAGGACATGTCATGGTGCGGTGATGCACCATAACCTGGACCCATTAAAATCTATGGGGGCCTTGATCTGGTCACAAATCATGCGACCTGATCACGGCCTCCATTCCGGCCGTGTGAATGTACGCTAATAGATAAAAGAATTCTATTAGGCTGTCATATTTATGATATTAGTATCCTTCTACAGTGTCATGGTTCGCTGGCTATGATGAAAGACAAACCTTATAAGATTTCCAGGAAATTTGATGAAATAATGAATAAAATCATTATTGCAGTGATGGCTACTTTTATAAATGTGATTTGATTTCACTTCCTTGGACTAAAAATATCACTGGGAATGGAATTGTCCAGAGAGCAGTGAGGCACAAAATTAGTAAATCTCACTGAAAGTCATCCAGACCAGTCACATCATTATCACTGCGCCAAGGAGTCTTCACCATGACACGTGCGTCATAAACTTTGGAAGGCATATTAGATGTACCTGTACAAAATCACTTCAACTTTTCCTCATGCCCATCAACTAGCAGCCAAGTTCATTGCCAGGGTCTTCAAAAAATGAGAATGGAGAAAAGCATGGGGCATCACCTCCGCTTGCCCAGTGATCCAAGCTACCCCAACCCAGGCCCTGAGACCAGAAGTACTGATACAAAAACTATAACAGGACAGGTACACTTTCTCTTTTTTGTCACCCAGGCCTATCATTATTTTTCTAAATTCTTGGAAAACCCTTTAAAAAATTGCATTTCTCATTATTGAACTTTCATTTGTTTGTATGGTTTCAATAGAATAGCTATTTGTGTGTACTCAATAAGGTTTCCAAATTTAAAAGTTTAGAATGAATGAATGTTTAGTGGCACTTATCAGTATAACCTACCAATCACATGTGCTACCACAATACCCCTAACAACCAAGGGTTAACATTAACAACAGTTGAACAATCGGAAGTGTGGGCACCATAGAAAGTGGATATCAGGCCTATTGTACACAAATTTACATTTTTTAATAAATATCGTTAAAACACATACTGTATTACATCCATCATTAAAATATAATAAAAATATATGCGTTCAGCTAATTTCCAATATGATATTAACCTGTACTACACCAAAAAATATATAGCAAAAGAAAATATAGCTGAGAAATACAAATATGCGGACAAAGTGAAGACATATGTGGACAAAGTCAAGAAAAGTCTCTTACACAGGACTCGACTATTGCAATGTCAAGAAGGGTCCTTGTGTTGTGAAAAATAAGGTTCCAGAGATCAGGAGACGACGAAGCATTGGTGCGACACGCGCATCAGGGTGCATCTCTGATTGTCTGTTGTCTGCCTTTCACCATGCCTGTGGGTAAGTGTGACATAGATCCTTGGAACCTATAATACCGTAAGGTACCTCCGGCTTATTGAACTATCAATTTCTATCGTACTGTTGTAACTTTACCCCTATTTTTTGTCCTATTTTTGGACATATTATTTTTGACTATTAAATTTGACACACCTAGACTTCGGGGCATACGGAAGGGGGGTCTTTGGTCCTTTGTGGTGGTCTCACGTTCCATCTGGGACGTCCTGTTTCCCTCATATACCGATTTTTCCCAGTCTTTTGGGAGTTATATGTGTATTTATCTGTATGGATTGTTAATAAAGGAGATATACCGTATATACTCGAGTATAAGCCAACCCGAGTATAAGCCGAGGCCCCTAATTTTACCACAAAATACTGGAAAAACCTGTTGACTCGAGTATAAGCCGAGGGTGGGAAATGCATTGGTCCCAGCCCCTCCAGTATATAGCCAGCCAGCCCCTGCCCCAGTGTATATAGCCAGCCAGCCCCTGCCCCAGTGTATATAGCCAGCCAGCCCCTTCCCCAGTGTATATAGCCTGCCAGACCCTGCCCCAGTGTATATAGCCAGCCAGCCCCTTCCCCAGTGTATATAGCCTGCCAGCCCCTGCCCCAGTGTTTATAGCCTGCCGCCGCTGCCGGAAAGATAGCACAGAAGATATGCAGGGGTCGCCGGAAAGGTGAGTTTAGATATATTTATTTTTTTGACTCGAGTATAAGCCGAGTTTGGATTTTTCAGCACATTTTTTGTGCTGAAAAACTAGGCTTATACTCGAGTATATAAGGTATACTTTTCTAAATATTTTGCAGCTCTCTTTTTTGGTGTTCACATATGTGTCGATAATTCCAGAAATTACTGGAGGCGTTAGATCCTTTTCATAACAGACACATATGGCACCAGGCGGACCCCAATGACTATAATCAGGGGCTGAGGCTGTGAATGAGTCTGCCTGTGGTATTTTGTCCAGCATTTTTGATGCAATCTGCAGCAAAAGCTCCTATATATATGTGAACATTGCCTTACCAGGAATGAAGCATCTGCCAATGGCAGCTTATTGTTGGTTTGTGTACAGTACATTCTAGAGCTAGTAGAAGTAGGTAATGGTTCAGTATAAAATATGTCCTAGAAATAAATACACAAACAATATCACAGGGAATACAAATCCTTTACTGCCACATACGCTGTACTGCATGTGAGGAAATCATCTGATGTCTTCACCCCCTCTGTCATCAACAACCCATGACTGATCGGAAGAAAGATGCTTTTGTTAACTAACCACAATCGTAGCAAAGCTGCGCACACCAATGTGTCGGAGCTAATTTACTGTGTAACTGCTGTTAAAGGGACATTAATCCTGCAGCCTGTTTTCCATAGTTATTGGCCATTCAGGCTGCAGAGAAATGGACTGTGTTTATCAATTAGTATAGCCTCTGTTTTAACACAATGCTAGGTCCAGTGCAAATGTTACAAGGAGGACCCTCACTAAAGGCAATAGTGCCTGTATATGTTGAATATGTGATTTGGGCTCTTTGGGCGGTCATCAGGTCTTTTAGGCTTGTGTTGGTCCTAAGGAAGCTCAAATCAACTAGATTTTATATTACCCTGCACAATTAATAAGGAGATGGCTCTTCACTTCTCATGCATGTACCGAATGCCTTCTTCTGACACTATATACAGCCCGATACCTCCAACAGGCGAGGTGGACGAAGGCCCCTAGAATCACCCGGTGGAGGAACTTGGGAGGAGGGGGTTGGGGCATACTTCTGCTGAAGGATCCTGGGGAGAAGAGGAGCCACAGGGAGAGTCAAAAGGTAAGTACCAAGTTTACTTTTTTATGTGCTGGGGTAGTGTGCTGGGTTAACTATATACTAGGGGGGTAGTGTGCTTGATGCCTATATACTGGGGGATAGTGTGCTGGGCTACCTATATACTAGGGGATAGTGTTCTGGATACTTGTATACTGTAGGTCAGTGTGCTGGGCTACCTACATACTGGGGGACAATGTCCTGGCTACCTATATACTGGGGGGGGGGCTTAGAAGTGTGCTTGCTACATATATACCGGGGAGGCAATGTGGTGGCTGCCTATATACTGGGGGGCAGTGTGCTAGGCTACCTATGTACTGGGGGGGCAGTGTGCTGGGCTACCTATGTACTTGGGGGGCGGTGTGCTGGGTGACCTTTATTCTAGGAGGCAGTGTGGATACCTATATGCTGGGGGAGGGCAGTGTGCTGGCTACTTATATTGTGTTTGTGTGGGTGGGGGCCCTGGCTACCTATACAGTGGGGTTGGGCTTGGCAGAATGCTGGCTACCTAAATACTGGGTGGGGAGGCAGTGTGCTTGCTACCTTTATAGTGGGGGCTTTAATAATAGTAATCTTTATTTATATAGCTCCATCATATTCAGTAGCCTTGACAGTCTGGTGGAATTCTATATACGGGCAGGAAATGTGCTGGATAAATATACACTGGGGGGGATTTTTATCATGTTTTCAAGCTGCTGTTTTAAATATTCATTGTTTGAATTCTTTGAATATATATATATATATATATATATATATATATATATATATATATATATATGTACTGTACAGACCAAAAGTTTGGACACACCTCCTCATTCAAAGAGTTTTCTGTACACAGTACCCCCATAATGAATAAATACATGCAGTCCCCAATTGTATTCACTATCATTTTATTAATATATTTATTCATACTGTGCATAAATTCTAGATAGATAGATACTGTTCCCCCACTACTAAATGCCATCCTCTCTTTATTAGATATATATATATATATACTGTGCCCCTCTCTATTAGATATATATATACACTCACCGGCCACTTTATTAGGTACACCTGTCCAACTGCTCGTTAACACTTAATTTCTAATCAGCCAATCACATGGCGGCAACTCAGTGCATTTAGGCATGTAGACATGGTCAAGACAATCTCCTGCAGTTCAAACCGAGCATCAGTTTGGGGAAGAAAGGTGATTTGAGGGCCTTTGAACGTGGCATGGTTGTTGGTGCCAGAAGGGCTGGTCTGAGTATTTCAGAAACTGCTGATCTACTGGGATTTTCACGCACAACCATCTCTAGGGTTTACAGAGAATGGTCCGAAAAAGAAAAAACATCCAGTGAGCGGCAGTTCTGTGGGCGGAAAAGCCTTGTTGATGCCAGAGGTCAGAGGAGAATGACTCAAATTGCCACCCGTTACAACCAAGGTAGGCAGAATAGCATCTCTGAATGCACAGTACATCGAACTTTGAGGCAGATGGGCTACAGCAGCAGAAGACCACACCGGGTGCCACTCCTTTCAGCTAAGAACAGGAAACTGAGGCTACAATTTGCACAAGCTCATCGAAATTGGACAGTAGAAGATTGGAAAAACGTTGCCTGGTCTGATGAGTCTCGATTTCTGCTGTGACATTCAGATGGTAGGGTCAGAATTTGGCGTCAACAACATGAAAGCATGGATCCATCCTGCCTTGTATCAACGGTTCAGGCTGGTGGTGGTGCCGTCATGGTGTGGGGAATATTTTCTTGGCACTCTTTGGGCCCCTTGGTAGCAATTGAGCATCGTTGCAAAGCCACAGCCTACCTGAGTATTGTTGCTGACCATGTCCATCCCTTTATGACCACAATGTACCCAACATCTGATGGCTACTTTCAGCAGGATAATGCGCCATGTCATAAAGCTGGAATCATCTCAGACTGGTTTCTTGAACATGACAATGAGTTCACTGTACTCAAATAGCCTCCACAGTCACCAGATCTCAATCCAATAGAGCATCTTTGGGATGGGGTGGAACGGGAGATTCGCATCATGGATGTGCAGCCGACAAATCTGCGGCAACTGTGTGATGCCATCATGTCAATATGGACCAAAATCTCTGAGGAATGCTTCCAGCACCTTGTTGAATCTATGCCACTAAGAATTGAGGCAGTTCTGAAGGCAAAAGGGGGTCCAACCCGTTACTAGCATGGTGAACCTAATAAAGTGGTAAAGTGAGTGTATATATAGTACAGACCAAACGTTCTCAACAAAATCTCTCATTCAAAGAGTTTTCTGTATTTTCATGACTATAAAAATTGTAGATTCACACTGAAGACATCAAAACTATGAATTAACATATGTTGAATTATATAATTAACAAAAAAGTGTAAAACAACTGAAAATATGTCTTATATTGTAGGTTCTTCAAAGTAGCCTTTTGCACACTCTTGGCATTCTCTTCATGAGCTTCAAGAGGTAGTCACCTGAAATGGTCTTCCAACAGTCTTGAAGGAGTCCCCAGAGATGCTTCGCACTTTCACTCTGCGCTCCAGCTCACGCCAAACCATATCGATTGGGTTCAGGGTGACTGAGGAGGCCAGGTGCAAAGTTAGTCCAACCAAACGTAAACCCGGTGGAATAGTAGCAGCTGCAAGATGCTGTGGTAACCAAGCTGGTGCAGTATACCTTCAATTTTGAATAAATTCCCAAAAATGTCACCAGCAAAGCAACCCCCCCCCCCCATCACACCTCCTCCTCCATGCTTCACGGTGGGAACCAGTTATGTAGAGTCCATTCGTTCACCTTTTCTGCATCGCACAAAGACACCATGGTTGGAACCAAACATCTCAAATTTGGACTCATCAGACCAAAGCACAGATTTTCACTGGTCTAATGTCCATTCCCTGTGTTCTTTAGGCTGCATTCACACAAATGCGTGATTTCTCCAGTCCTGTATTTCCATGCCATATGAGACCGTACATACGTAACGTTTTTCATCCCTATGCAGTGTGCATTTAACCCATATTTAACATATTTATACATCTCCATAGACTTCTAAGGACATACGGAACTGAAATACGGGAGAAAAGAGGACATGCTTTTATACGGCCACTATACGGTACGGTGTAAACAATGGCAATGTAAATGGCTGGACGTATTGTCCAATGAATGTGGCCGTATTTAACACGTAAAAAAACGGTATGGCATGAATAGCATAAGGCCATTTTCATACGTGTGAATGCAACGTTAGCCCAAACAAGTCTCTTGTGCTTGTTGTCTGTCCTTAGCAGTGGTTTCCTAGCAGCTATTTTACCATGAAGGCTGCAGCATACAGTCTCATCTTACCAGTTGTTGTAGAGATTTGTCTGCTGCTAGAACTCTGTGTGGCATTGACCTTGTCTCTAATCTGCTGTTAACCTGCGATATCTGAGGCTGTTGACTCGGATGAACTTATCCTCGGCAGCAGAGGTGACTCTTGGTCTTCCTTTCCTGGGGCATCCACATGTGAGGCAGTTTCTTTGTAGCGCTTGATGGTTTTTGCAACTGCACTTGGGGACACTTTCAAAGTTTTCCCAATTTTTTGGACTGACTGACTGTCTTAAAGTAATGACAGCCATTACTAGCCATTATTACGTAATCGGCAGCTGTAGATTCTGCCTGAACAATAGAGGGTTAAGTGGATGTGATTCTGTCTACCAATTGTATTGCACTGTGTACACTGGAGTGTAATTGGAGAGTCAGCCACCATCTGACCAGGTTAACAAAACCCCTTGACAGGGAGGGGCTAGAATCTAGCTCTCCTGAGTTCCAGAAACCACTTAGAGCACATGTTCTTACTACAGGTCTCTTAGGCCTTAGCTCTCACTATAGAGCACATCCTGTCACAGAGGAGAGAAACAGTGTCTGTGCACAATCAGCACTAACACTCAGCTAAACCCAGGATAAAAGCTGCAGTTTCCACAGCTGAACACAGCTCCATCCCAGCCTGCATCTGCTACCAGGCTGGTGACCCTCCATGATTCTCCATGACCACTCCAGTAATCCGGAATCTCCAGTAATCCGGAATCTGTTCCAAGATCGTTTTGGAATTTTGCCTGCAGTTGTTCTAATAAAGAACTGTGAGTTATTTTGCACTACATTGCCTACGTCTATTCCCTGGATAAGGCTGTACCACCATGGGCTCCCCTTCCATTACCCAGAGACATATCTTATATACACTCAGGGGTTTCCCCTCTCCCTCCATATTTCTTGCACACACCACCTGCTGGAGACCTGTCAGGCTGTAGGACTGCACTCCGGTCCCCATACCAAGCACCATGACATCAGCGTCCCTAGGCCGCAGTCGCCAGCCACTCCGGTATCCTGGGCCCTGGCTGCCTCAAGGCCCCAAGAAAAGGTTAGGCCCCGGTGGGGGATGTTGCATATGTATTTTTTGAGATCCGCCCTGTACAACAAATTAGATAGAAACTGCCCTGATATACATTCAGTTGCAAAGGTATTTATATCCTGTGCGTTTTTCTCATTTTTAAATGTTACATCTACAAACTCAGATATATTTTATTGGTATTTTAAGTGATTGAGAAACACCAAGTATTTTAAGTATACACTGATAACACTAAATAAAACCCAGTAAGTCAAATTGCAATAAGAAATGATTAACAGTACACAGGATAGGAGTAGTAGTTTTGTACTGTGTCCAAATATACAGGAAACGCGTAGTATAACTGTGGTAAGCCATTAGTGTATACACAAAATAGGAATAGTAAAAATGATCAGTGCTCATGTATACAAAACAGAAGTAGTTGTACTGTGCAGTGCCCACATATACATACAATTAGTGGTACTGTGCTGTGCCCTTAACCCCTTTCCACACCTTGACGTGATTCTACGTCATAGGATGCGGGTCGTTCCCGCACCTTGACGTAGAATCACGTCATGGCGATCGCCCAGGATCAGAAGCTGAGCCCTTGCGATCGCCCCGGGATGCCAGAGGTACGCGGTAGCTGGGATCCCGAAGTAACAGCCGGGATTGCGACTATCGCGATCCCGACTGTTTAACCCTGTAGACGCCGCGGTCATAGTGACCGCGGTGTCTATGGTGCATCCGCGCAACGATCGGCACCCTCCGTGCAGGGCACGGTGGTGCCGATCGTTACCATGGCAACCCTGAGTTCTGATCAGGACCCCAGGGCTGCCTGTAGTACCTGCCTGTTAGGATCGTGCACTGTGCACGATCTAACAGTGCAGCTGTCAGCCTATGCAGAATGCATAGGCTGACTATGTAATATGCTGCAATACATTAGTATTGCAGCATATTACAATGAACAAGTGATCAAATGATCACTTGTTCATGTCCCACAGTAAAAAAAAAGTTAAAAAAAAGTGCAACTAAAAAAAAATTCTTTAAAAAGAATAAAAGTCCCCTTAAGTTCCATCCCATGCAGTAATCATATAAAACATAAAAAAGTGAAAATCACCAAAAAAACACAACACAATGTCCGTAACAACCCGTCCAATAAAATAAAATGGTCACTGAACCCGTACGGTGAACGCCGTAAAAAACACACACAAAAAAACCTCACAAAAATTATTACATTTTCACATCTGACCGCATAAAAAGTGTATAAAAAATGATCAAAAAGTAAAATGTACCCCATCATGATACCAAGAAAAAGTACAGCTTGTCCCGCAAAAAATAAGCTCTAAACCAGCTCTGTAAACAAAAAAATATAAATGTTCTGCCCATTGTTACATGGCGATATAAAAACAAGCAAATTTCTCACAAAATGAGTTCTATATTCTGCAAAACAAGTTAACCATAAAAAAGCCATATAAATGGGGTATCACCGTAATCATGATAACCCATAGAATAAAGATAACACATTATTTTTATGGTACGGAGAACGTCCGAGGAAAAAAATGCTAAAAACCATAAGCAAGAATTAATGTATTTTTTTAACCACCACCAGGAAAGAGTTAATAAAATCTGATTATTAGCTATTGAGCCCCCCCGTATTATGTACCTGAAAAGTGGATCTCATCCACAAAAAAATAATCCCCCATATGTCCAAATTATAAAAAATAAACATTTTATAGCCTGTAAGATGTGACATTGCAGATCTGCTCTGAATGGCGCCTCCTTCCGTTCTATGCCCGGCTGTGCACCCATACACCAGTCACCACCATATATGGGGCATCCTCTGACTCGGGAGACATTGGGTATCAAACTTTGTGGGGTTTTTTGTTATTTAATACTTTGTGACAGTTTAATTTTTGGCCAAAATTAATATATTGCCTAAAAAAAATGACAGCTTGTAAATTAGACCTCCATTTTGTTTTAACCACAGTGAAGCATCTAAAGGGTTAACATACTTCTTAAAGTTGATTTTTTACACATTGAGGGGTGTAGTTTCTAAAATGGCATAACTTATGGGGGGGTTACTGCTGTTTAGGCCTCTTAAAGTTAGTTAAACCTGAGCAGGTGTCTCTAAATAAGGGTTTTGGCGTTTTTCATAAAAATGAGAAAAATTGCTCCCAAAATTCTGAACCTCCTAACAACCTAGAAAAGAGAGAGGATGCATAAAACCCTTGTGTCGATATAAAGCAGACATTCGGGAAATGTTAGTTATAAAGTTACTTGGGTTCTATGACTATCTGCCTGAAAAGCAGAACATTTTGAACTATGAAAATGAAGAATTTTTAGAAATTTTTGCCAAATTTAAATTTTTTTCATAACTAAACACAAAAGATATCATCAAAATTTTCATATTACTTTGAAGTACAATGTGTGACGGTAAAACAATCTCAAAATCCCCTGGATATGTTAAAGCGTCAAAAAATGACACAGGGCAAATTTTAAAAATCAGGCCTGGTCCTAAAGGTCTAAAATGGCTTAGACATGAAGGGGTTAATGTATATGCAGGATACAAATAGACAGACACTGCACCCAACTCTATCTGTGCTCTGTGAATTGATGGGACTATATGGAGGTTCACAGTTGTCATAGGGCCTGGTGCAGCTGCTCCCTGTGCCATACACTTAAAACGGTCATGTCCGATATGATCCATAATTTATTTCACAAAACTCCAGTTCTTGGAATCTCTGGCAATAAGCAACAGAAAATGTCACACAGCTTTTCCAGACTTTTAAGTTTGCTTCTGATCAATGTTTTTAAAGATCTGCCATTCAAGTCTATGGAAAAGCTGTTAGCACGAAGCCGGCTGCAAGTATAGGCGCAGTGCGGCCATGACAGGCAGGGATGAGAGAATAGAAAATGATTGGTGGAGTGGTCTTGGGGGGTGGAGATTTTAGTGCTAAGTTGATAGGTGGGTTTGAACAAGGGGGAGGAGATAGTGAGGGATTTATATAGGAGAAGTAGGAAGGGCAGCCATCTTTTGGCTTGAGAAAATTCCTTTCATCTCCAATCTTACCGAGTCAGCAATTGCCTGGGTCATGTGATAGTACCAGCATTTCCCCAGAGCTGGTATACCTAGAACAAAATAGAAGAGTAGAGTTTTTATTTTGTGTGTGTGTAAGTTTTTTTTTATTGTACAGCCACAAAATTTCTTGTGCTACTACAACTCCATCAGTGCGGCTATAACTCTTCACAGGTGCTTTGTGCTATGACCCAGCATACAGTATTGCCATTATTATTAATTGCCTCTCCAGCACACGTCCTGTACACATAGCTGACAGCGTCCTCCCATATGGTAAGGGTACTTTACTCAGCAGAGGTCTCTGAACCACAGCAAATTCCCTAAGCCTCCGGTATGAAATTGTTCATAAATGCTAAAATTAACCCTAGACACTTTTTAAGACTTAAATGTCAGTGCAACTTCTACCTAATAGTGTATGGCTTTTGCTGAAGCTCACTGTATGCTCTCAGAGCTTTCCTTAGGTTTACCAATTTCCGGTAAAGTCAGGTTACAACTAACAGCTCACACAAAGATTGTAACCCATTTTTTTGTGATGGGTTTTCAATCTCTAATGGAAAATTTGGACACATTGGGGCACATTTACTTACCCGTCCCATTGCGATCCCCAAGGTGCATTGTATGACGAGGATTTGGAGCTGCTGCGATTCACTAAGATCGTGCATCCAAATTCCTGTATGTGTCGCTTCCCTGGTCAGGTCCGCCGGAGTTCACCATCTTCTTCCCGCTGTATGTGAGTGCGTGTATTGCGACACAACTTGAATTTTTAATTCCGTGGTTTGTCCGAATCAGTCAGGTTGTCCGACGGCAACGCTCCCAGATTTGTGTCGCATGAAAGCCGGCACCGATGCGCCACAATCTGATCGAGTGCGACAAAAACCCAGGGCAATTCAGGGCAAATCGGAAATATTTGGGAAACTCGACAGAAATGCGTCTGACAGACCCGTAGTAAAAGTGCCCCATTATTAACATATGGACAGAAGTTTAGCAAGGGGAGCTGGGGGGGGGGTTGTTTATTGCAATGTTCTGCATCAGGCTCTGCATCAGCTCATGTTTGTGAAGTTCTGCAGCAGCTGTGGTGTGTATTATGTTGATTTGCAGCAGTTGAAGGTTTTTAGTTGAGATGTACTTCAGCAGCTGAGGTGTGTAACGTTAGGTTCCGCAGTAGCTAACTTGTATATTGTGATGTTCTACAGCAGCTAAAGTTTGCATTGCGATGTTCTTCAGCAGCTTGACCGAGGAGATTAGGCCGTATTCTAACTGCTTTTTTTTTTTTTCAAGTTTTTGACCCCCCTGGTTTTCATAGTTAACTATGGTATATGGTAGGATGTTGCTGGGTGTTGGAAACTCTCACACCCTGAGAATGCAGATAGAGATAATTATTAGATTGACGGGTGAGGTGCCAGGGGTGAAATGGAAGCTAAAGATGTGACAGAATTCTTTTTCTTATATGTGAAACCTGTAGGGCTCATTCACACAACAAACCCTGCTGTTGATTTTCCACAAGAAAAACATGACCTATATTCCAGCCAGAATCTGTGATGAAGCCATTAATATGGAGCATTCTGGTCAAAAGTCATCACGTGACCCATAAGTATAGCTCTCAAATGCCGCAGATTTTCACCGCTGTTGGGGCGATTGTCCCATTGTGTCCCACTTTGTCCCACCTCCTTCTCCCAGTTCCAAAACACTGCAGCTGCAGAGCAGTCAAGGCATCGGGGCCAGGATTGACATCAGCTTCCTGCTACCTCTATACATGTCTGCTTCTCCTCTTTAGTATGGAGGTAACACCTACCTCAGGCTGTTCCCGCCCCCTCCGTCGAGTCAACTCAGAACCGGAAGAAAAGGAGGAAACAGAAGTGTGGCGGGGGAACAAGGGTATGGTAAGTAACATTTTTTCAGAGACAGGAGAGGAGCCACAATATGAGGGGTTGAGAGCAGGGGGCCACAATGTGAGTGGGGTATGAGAGAGGGCACAATATGAGGGGATGGAGGACAAGGAGGCCACAATATGAGGGGGATGGAGGACAAGAAGGCCACAATATGAGGGGGATGGAGGACAGGGGCCACAATATTAGGGAGAGATGAGGGGGCCATAATGTCTGGAGGATGGAGGATACATGGTGGCCAATATAAATGGAATGAAGGACTGGGAAGAGGAGGAAGAGGGAGACCACTTTGTTGAAGAAATAGGACACAATGTGAGGAGGAGAGGGGCAGGAGGATAGAAAACTAGGGCAGTAAAAGTGGGAGACCAAAACTAAAGGCAGGATAAAATTAAAGAGGGGGTATTATATGTTGTTGATTTGCATTAGGGGGTATTAAATGGGTGCATAGGGGATTGGACAGAGGAAGGGGGCATTATAGTATGTAGGGGACATTAAGGCCCATATTATACTATACTTGGGGTTGTGACTTGTGATTTATAATATATTAAGGGGCTTTTTGTGCCCCTCTCTAACCCACACATTGGGTTGTATGCACAAACAATGAACCTAAATGTCCAATGACAGTAGTAACCTATAAATATGTTTCAAATCCACTGCTCACTGCACTAGGGATGGATCCTACTGAAATGTTATAAATGTCTGATAAGTTAGGTGTCAGCGGTTGATGTTACCGATACATTGTAAAGTTCTGACAGATGAGGTCCTGGTGAAACTATCCATGGAAACATAAAGTGGTGTTCCCCTTCAAGGATATTTATGGCATTTATACCAGTGAATACTGGTCCCACCTCTGGGATGTGCACCCATCTAGCGAATAAGGTTTTTACAGAAGGGAGGCTTCTGTAAGTGGAGAAGTGATTCTGAATGCATGGCTCTAGGGGCGTAACTAGAAGAGGCAGGGCCCCTTGCGGAAGCCTTCTAGTTATGCCGCCCATCCCACTTAAAAAAATATACTTATTTCTATACTCACACATGCGAGTTACAATCACACATTTATACACTCATGCGCACACATATTGATCATATATGCACACATACAGTACATACACACACAACATACAGCATATATACATCACTTATATGTATTATATGTAATATATTATTTTAGTGTGTCAGGTCAGATGATGGGGCCCCATGACACAGCAGACCCCAAAGCAGCTGCTATGGCTACTACCACTGTAGTTGCACCCCTGTATGGCTTTCTCCATTTACTACTGTTACAGTTCCAAATAAAGGCGAGCAGGTCGGCACCATAGAAGGCAGCTACCATTTTAATTGTCTTCCAACTTTCTTGTACCCTAAAAAAACCTTCTAAAATATGCAATGATTTAGGACACTCGTTTGGGAAATGCCATAATTGAGCAGATTTTGGAAAAGCAAAGATGGCTCTCATTTGTCCCCTAACATGCTCATAACATTGATCTGTACATCACTGCAGAATATGATGGCGCTATATAATTTTTTTCATTACCGTATATACTCGAGTATAAGCAGAGTTTTTCAGCAACAAAAATTGCTGTATACTGGGAGGATATTAATGTTTGATACAATTTTCATTCATCCAAGAAATAACAAACAAGACAACAGCCTGATAATTAATACTTTATTTACATAGAAAAATCACATTAATAAGCACCGGATCACCATGTTAGCTTTTTATTTGTAATCTGATCTACAAAACTATCTGCGGGCACCTACTGTTTTCATCTACCTTTCTTACACAAATGTTAAACACAGTGCAGACTCGTCTCCGGGGTGTACGCAATGTACAATTCATTCACTTTACAGAAATCTAAGTCACAAAATATAAGTATCGCTCACAGTATCCCCTCCAGCTTAACAACATCTACATGACTGGTCTTGATAGGTTATTGCTGGGAACCTACTTGATACCCTATACACTATAAACCGTATAAACGGTGATTCCCAGGCCTAACATGGCATCGAGCTGAAAGTTCCTTTGTACCCACAGGATTTGGACAACTAGTTATGCCAAGTGATTTCAAAATAGACTGGGGTAGCAGGGTAGCTTAGGGGCTCAAGGTGGCAATGGCCTACTGGCACTTGCCTTGTGTTGCTTCTCTGAATACATGGGTCCCTATAAACCTATACTTGCAGTCCCCGGGTTACGTACAAGAAAGGTTCTTCGGGTTTGTTCTTAAGTTGAATTTGTATGTAAGTCGGAACTCTATATTTTAAAATGGTAGCTCCAGAAAAAAAAACATTTGCCCCAGTGACAACTGGATTGTCAAATTTTTTTTGCTGTAATGGGACCAAGGATTATGAAAAAAAATCTTCATTACGGACACCTTATAGCTGATCATTGCAGCCTGAATGTAAAGCATCCAGAGAGCTTCACCAGAGGTCACAGTGGTCAGAGAGGTCCCTCAGTAACTAGGGGGTCGCCTGTATGTTGGGCCGCCTGATGAATTCAGCTCCTTGTATTTTGGCTAATGTATTATGTAGTGATCCAATGATACCACCTTGTCATGTTGAGAAGCCCCATTGTAAATGTTCACTAAATAACAACCTTCTTGGTGGTAGATGTACCTGGCAAAGCAAGGTGATAAAGAATATGAGTCATTAGAGTCCTGGCTGTGTAGCTGTTCCAGTATTGAGTACATTTGTAAACGTATGTAAATAGTAGAGAGAGAATACATTATTGTAGATTGTCTGTTTAGGACTCTAGGAAGCTGGATTAACTGTTATAACCACCAAATCTTAGTGATGTAAGATGGATAACAACCCCAGTGAGAGCTGAAATTTCTATATATATAAAACATATAAGCCATGGAACAGCTGATAATAACAGCTTTAACAGACAGCTCAAATTATGGGGATTTTATAAGATTAGAAGTAGTGACGTTTCTGCAACAAATAAGCAGATACTTTAAGGACATAGAGTTACTTCATATAACATGGATTATTCATTTTTTGAGGAGTAGCACCCTTCAGGACCTGTAGGGGTCACTATATCCTGTTGCACATCTATATCATTTCTTGGTGAAAGCTGTGTATATGATTCCAGACCCACATGAAGGTTTCTTCTTTGAAATTTCAGCAACATCTTTTATTTTCAATGACATCATCTGATTCTCTCTGCCATTAGAATACAGTTACTGATAATTTCAAGTATAGTCCAAAATAAGCCTCTGTCAATTTTGCCCTAATAACTGGAATTTCAATGTACAAATTTGTCCTTTTCACTCTTGATAAATGGCAGTAAGGTATGTGAGCTACATAGTTGTGTGGGCATAAATGGATGCCAGGTCTCCCAGCTATTGTTGCACTGGATTGTTCTTATCCAACTCAGACAGAAATAAATGATCCCTGATCTTTGTTGATGGACTCGGGCTCAACACATCGTCCTTTCCTCCTAGTTACCCTTTGATTGCGGTGGAATTTTGCATAGCAGCGGAGTCCTGGATGAAATGGAAGAAATGTCAGATCTCATAAACTTAAAGGAAATTTACCATCAAAATCCATCATTAAAACCAGGGACACTTACTCATAGCTCCAGGCACTGTGGTAATCTTCTTATATTTATCCATGGCCTCCTACCTTCTAAAATCAACTTTTAGAATTATGCTAATGAGCTCAAGGGGCTACCCAAGCCCCTCTGTGATCTGGCTTTACAGACAGTTACACTGTCTCAACCATTCCCCCTGCTTCCTCAGCACAAGTGCAGAGGTAGCACCCGATTTCCTGTAACCCATTCCATGCCATACTATTACTCTGCCTGTAAGCCCTCTCCATACAGAATAGCAGTTTGCTGCATTATGCTGCAAACACCCGCTGTTAACACTCACCGTCTGTTCTGGCACTGATTGTAGGTGTTAACCATTTAAATGGTTACAGGGTATACAGTTTGAGAAAATATAAAAGGTAATACTTATCCTGGGGTACCTGCTGGGCATGCAGCAATGACTATCTACATCATTCACCCAACTGCCACAACCATTGGTCACCGTGGAGATGTACATGCACACCACTGGACTGCTAAGGTCACACAAATGATGTATGATGATCATCATTGCAAGTAGGGACCACCAGTGCATCTCCAGTATGTCTCTCTCCCTATCTCCATTAGTGCTTACAAGGGAGTATGAACATCATATGATACACAGGGAAATTCTGAACACAGTAGACACAGATACTAGAGGAGGCAGGGTGTGCGTCTGGTGTCTTGTAGGGACTCACCTATTAAATCACTGCACAAATTATTACTTTCCCACCTAAGTTAAAATATGAGAGAATGCTTGAGGAGCCTACAACGTACAATTCAATTACAAAGTAAAGTCCTGCAGGCAGCTCATTCATAATGGATTCCATTATAGTCAATGGGATCTTTTGGGCACCAATTTTATTTTACCTTAATGGGCTTTTGTATACCAAAGGCAAAGTGCCCCATAGATGAGATTATGATGGGCCACCATTATGGTGTAAGGTTTTACTTTTTTTTATATATGGTGTGAAGTTTTGGACAGGAGGGCCTCTTCTATAACCATTGGGTCAATTATTTTGTTTGTCTACAACACAGCTGCTCTATAGTGGGGACTCCTGCATCCAGTGGGGACTCCTGCCACCTAATAACCATGCCAATCAATAGGTGCCTCAATAGGTGACTCTCACATTCACTATATACCCTGCTTGCTTATAAATATGCTTATCTAGACTATATTTCACTTCTTCTGCATCCACAAGGTTGCTCTGACTTTACTGGAAGACTCATTAAGTGTGTGAAAAGCGAGCTCTACTGACCTTCAGTGCACATGCAGTCATCGTAACACTTGTTATTAAGCCCCCGGTTGTGAGGCTTGCAGAGATGTTCTCGTAAATCACAGCAAGATCCTGGGGACAGAAGATCCACAATACAATAAATACTCGGCAATAAAAATGTAACCTAAGGACATATTGGCTAAGCACTCATCTGAAATGAAAGGAGAAATCCTTTTTTTCACCACCAAATCTACCAGACAAAATATATAAAACTGTCTGGATACATAACTATTGTGCCTATCTTTTTCTGCAAAGGTACTTTGTAAAGACTGAGTCTGCACTACTGAGATTGCACTTCTTATGACAGTGTGCTTCTAAATTCTGTCCAGTTCTGTCATCAAAATCTTCTGTGTACCCAAATATTAACTAATAACATCCTGCCGGGCTCGGCTAAAATTCATTATCAGAAGCCACAAGAGGTTACCATTGCAATTACAATACATATTCACTCACACTTCAGATAATGTAAAAGTTTTACTACCTGGAAGACAATCAAGATGATGATCGCATGGTTCCTCTTCACCCACTGAGGTTGAATTTAGTTTTTCTTGCTGTTTACCTGAAGTAGCAAGTATATATAATAGGGGTAGACATTTTATATATCCATGGGGCATATAAACCTAGTGAAATGGGGCAGCAGTCACATCTGTATCAGTTTAATCAATGGACTTACAAAGATCTGACAGAGCAGACTACTTCTGTCAGTCTCCATGCATCTTCTTCTACAATAGGTAACTGCTCAATTTTCATGTATTTTATGTATATGTATTTTGTATCTTTAGGCCACTCCCATATGTCACTTTATTTACCTTTCTTTTGTGATGGCCATGTATCAGGTTTCATGTCCTCATAATCGGTCCAATCAAACATGGTCATGTCTAGTGTAGGCATCACATCTCCTGCCTTTTTTCCATGGGACTGTAAGACAAAACATGAAGTGAGTATGCATATATTCCTAATTTGTCTGTACAGTCAGAATCATGTCAAAACTTCTCTGTTGAAGTTGTAAATGATAACTTCCTTGCAGAATTGATTCTCTTGTCTGAGCTTGGTATTTGTCTTGTGGAAAGCTGAAGGTTCTCAGATGTCGGTTGAGTGATAGATGGCCAAGCCAGTCAGCTGCAAGGGCAGAATCCAGGAACGCCTTATCTAATATCTATTACTCAGTTCGCTCTGGGCTGGTTAAACTTTCTCCATTTGTATAACTACTTTCTGTTTTGCTGTCTGTGTGTTTTGTGTTGCTGACTGTCTGTGTGTTTTGCTGTATCTGTGGTTTTCAGATGTTGGTTGAGTAATAGATGGCCAAGCCAGTCAGCTCCAAGGGCAGAATCCAGGAACGCCTTATCTAATATCTATTACTCAGTTCGCTCTGGGCTGGTTAAACTTTCTCCATTTGTATAACTACTTTCTGTTTTGCTGTCTGTGTGTTTTGTGTTGCTGACTGTCTGCGTGTTGCTGTATCTGTATCCTGAAACCCGTGCTTGAGCCTGAACCCAGCCTGATCCAGAGCTACAAACCTGTACCTGATCCTAAATCCTGCCTGATTTGGAACCCTGAACCCCAGCCTGATTGAGAATCCCAAATTTATACCTGAGTGTGTATCCAGCCTGATCCAGTATCCTTAACTCACTGAGAGTGGGGGAATAGAGAGAATCAAAGGTATAAAATATGACTTTTAATAGATATGCACTAAAAGAATAACATGAATGTGTTGAGGTGATCGACCTTCACCACAAATAAGTATTTTTTATATTTTATTAAAAAAGTATCAACACAACTGGCCCCAGTTCAAAACCTATTGAGGTTGACTAAGACTGAGACCAGAGAAAGCAGCGGGGGTATAGGCTACTGAATATTACCATAAGCCCTGCATGTAGCGGATATCGGGCAAATATGGCAGAGCCACCCCTCTCACAGATGGTTCGATAAAATGCGGACAGCTAATGATTAGCACCAGTATTATAGCCGTGTATTTGGCCTGACCTGGAGTAAACTAAAAAATGTATCGGAGGCTATCTGCTCGTGTCAATGAGTGGATAGGGGACTGCTAATAGGTCTAACTGGAGTAAAGGTAACTCCTGGCTGCTCGACCCCTACAGCTGTCAAATATTCGCTATCCTGAGCTAGCACTCCTATGATACTAGGACCCAACGCGTTTCCTGACTCACTAACATTCATCAGGGATCAGATATATTATAGAGAGATATACACATATTGTGTGATGGTACACATTCGCATAGCGTGTCCCCGCATTGATAACAGCGGCAGCGCGCGCGAGGAGACGCTAGGTTTTTAAAAGCCAAAGTCCTTCCCCTTCATGAGCGGGAGGAGTGGCCCACGGCCAATCACGAGGGTCGGAACGGGCCCAGCCCTCGAAACAGGAGACGCCCCCAGTGTGTACGATGTTCCGGCCATTAACAGAGGCGGAGGCGGTGGTCTGCCCACAGTCACGTGATCGCAGACGGGTCACGTGAGTGTGCGGGCGGGACACGCCCCCAAACTCCGAGTCACATGGTCGCAGAGGCCGAGTGGACCGGAGGACCGCCCAGGCCGCGCCCCAGTGATGGTCATTGGTAAGCCAGGGGTGCGTGTAAACAATACAAAGGATATAGGACCACTCCCCCCTATGGAGACACGAATCAGGGGGACTTATCGGCACAATAATGGAAAAAAAAGGGTAAGAAGGGATGCTCGTCACCTAGCATCCTTGATCGGGTCTGTAAAGGGCCTAGACCCAACAGAGACGGGGGGACAAGCCCAGAAACACAGAGGTACTTGCGAGTGCAGGAACACGAAATAGGAACAAACAAAGAGCCTGCAGTAAAGCAGCACTCAAATATTGTCCTACTACGTAAAGGGACAGAAAGAAACAAAAAGAGGGGGTCATATGTACAAACGGCACCACAAGAAAGAAGGGGGCAAATGTGGTGGGACAGGGGTGGGAACATATTTCTGGGAATACTAGCATAAAGATTGCTTACCCAAAAGTAATGGAAAAAATGGAGGAAATTGAAAAAATTACACAGTGGCATGTCCAAATGTCAGTGGAGATTACAGAAAACTGGTGAATGACAACTTCTCATTGAGACCATTGGGTTCTACCGTATTCAAAGTGTAGATCCATCTGGTCTCTTTTTGTTGTATCAGTCTATCCCAGTTCCCTCCCCGCTTGGGGGGTCTGATTTTCTCTATCACCTGAAAACGTAAAAATTTAGAATCGCCATTATGAAATCTGGCGAAATGTCTTGCCACTGTGGTGTCCCTCCTATTCCTAATGTCACCCACATGCTCCTGGATTCTTATCTTGACCTGACGGTGCGTTTTGCCCACATAGTTCATAGGGCAGGGGCAGGAAAGTAAATACACTACCCCTGCTGTCCTACAGTTGGCGTATTCCCTTATGGAGTAAACATTACCAGTGCTAGCGCCCTGGAAACTGTTCCCCAGTAGAACCAGTGGGCAGACGTTACAATTCCCACACCTAAAGGTCCCTGGACCCGTTGGAAGCCATGTAGAGGGGGGCCGAGAAGGTTCGAGATGGCTGTGGACGAGCCTGTCTCTGAGATTTTTCCCCCTCCGGTAGGTAACTGAAGGGTGGGGTGATAGAAATTCAGTCAGGTCCTGGTCTTGTCTTAGGATCCGCCAGTACTTATGAAGGATTTGTTTGATAGCATCAGCGTTCGCATCAAAGGTTGCAATCAGTCGGATGGTATTGTCGGTCTCCCTCGTTTTAGGGTTCAGAAGATCTTCTCTTCTTGAGGAAGAGGCGTATTGGAAAGCCCTCTTGACTGTCTTTTTTGGAAAGCCCCGCTGTGCGAACCTGTCACTCAGGTCTCTTGCTTGTGATAGGAAATCCTCCGTGTGGCTGCAATTGCGGCGGATTCTGAGAAACTGTCCTTTCGGTATCCCTCTTTTGAGAGGGATAGGGTGACAGCTATCCCAAGACATATGCCAGATGAACTTGTCATCTCTCCATCTGGCTCCGTTATATAGATGACATTTTGATCTTATGGTCATCTACTCCTTCTGAGTTTTCTGACTTTGTCCAGGCTCTGAATATAAACAACCTTGGTTTGAGGTTCACCAGCGAGATTCATGAAAACTCTATTGCATTTCTGGATCTGCGTATCTCCAAAACTTCGGATGGGCAACTCCAAACTCGAGTCCACAGAAAAGAAACGGCCACGAATAGTCTTTTGTCTTGGGATAGCTGTCACCCTATCCCTCTCAAAAGAGGGATACCGAAAGGACAGTTTCTCAGAATCCGCCGCAATTGCAGCCACACGGAGGATTTCCTGTCACAAGCAAGAGACCTGAGTGACAGGTTCGCACAGCGGGGCTTTCCAAAAAAGACAGTCAAGAGGACTTTCCAATACGCCTCTTCCTCAAGAAGAGAAGATCTTCTGAACCCTAAAACGAGGGAGACCGACAATACCATCCGACTGATTGGAACCTTTGATGCGAACGCTGATGCTATCAAACAAATCCTTCATAAGTACTGGCGGATCCTAAGACAAGACCAGGACCTGACTGAATTTCTATCACCCCACCCTTCAGTTACCTACCGGAGGGGGAAAAATCTCAGAGACAGGCTCGTCCACAGCCATCTCGAACCTTCTCGGCCCCCCTCTACATGGCTTCCAACGGGTCCAGGGACCTTTAGGTGTGGGAATTGTAACGTCTCCCCACTGGTTCTACTGGGGAACAGTTTCCAGGGCACTAGCACTGGTAATGTTTACTCCATAAGGGAATACGCCAACTGTAGGACAGCAGGGGTAGTGTATTTACTTTCCTGCCCCTGCCCTATGAACTATGTGGGCAAAACGCACCGTCAGGTCAAGATAAGAATCCAGGAGCATGTGGGTGACATTAGGAATAGGAGGGACACCACAGTGGCAAGACATTTCGCCAGATTTCATAATGGCGATTCTAAATTTTTACGTTTTCAGGTGATAGAGAAAATCAGACCCCCCAAGCGGGGAGGGAACTGGGATAGACTGATACAACAAAAAGAGACCAGATGGATCTACACTTTGAATACGGTAGAACCCAATGGTCTTAATGAGAAGTTGTCATTCACCTGTTTTCTGTAATCTCCACTGACATTTGGACATGCCACTGTGTAATTTTTTCAATTTCCTCCATTTTTTCCATTACTTTTGGGTAAGCAATCTTTATGCTAGTATTCCCAGAAATATGTTCCCACCCCTGTCCCACCACATTTGCCCCCTTCTTTCTTGTGGTGCCGTTTGTACATATGACCCCCTCTTTTTGTTTCTTTCTGTCCCTTTACGTAGTAGGACAATATTTGAGTGCTGCTTTACTGCAGGCTCTTTGTTTGTTCCTATTTCGTGTTCCTGCACTCGCAAGTACCTCTGTGTTTCTGGGCTTGTCCCCCCGTCTCTGTTGGGTCTAGGCCCTTTACAGACCCGATCAAGGATGCTAGGTGACGAGCATCCCTTCTTACCCTTTTTTTTCCATTATTGTGCCGATAAGTCCCCCTGATTCGTGTCTCCATAGGGGGGAGTGGTCCTATATCCTTTGTATTGTTTACACGCACCCCCGGCTTACCAATGACCATCACTGGGGCGCGGCCTGGGCGGTCCTCCGGTCCACTCGGCCTCTGCGACCATGTGACTCGGAGTTTGGGGGCGTGTCCCGCCCGCACACTCACGTGACCCGTCTGCGATCACGTGACTGTGGGCAGACCACCGCCTCCGCCTCTGTTAATGGCCGGAACATCGTACACACTGGGGGCGTCTCCTGTTTCGAGGGCTGGGCCCGTTCCGACCCTCGTGATTGGCCGTGGGCCACTCCTCCCGCTCATGAAGGGGAAGGACTTTGGCTTTTAAAAACCTAGCGTCTCCTCGCGCGCGCTGCCGCTGTTATCAATGCGGGGACACGCTATGCGAATGTGTACCATCACACAATATGTGTATATCTCTCTATAATATATCTGATCCCTGATGAATGTTAGTGAGTCAGGAAACGCGTTGGGTCCTAGTATCATAGGAGTGCTAGCCCAGGATAGCGAATATTTGACAGCTGTAGGGGTCGAGCAGCCAGGAGTTACCATTACTCCAGTTAGACCTATTAGCAGTCCCCTATCCACTCATTGACACGAGCAGATAGCCTCCGATACATTTTTTAGTTTACTCCAGGTCAGGCCAAATACACGGCTATAATACTGGTGCTAATCATTAGCTGTCCGCATTTTATCGAACCATCTGTGAGAGGGGTGGCTCTGCCATATTTGCCCGATATCCGCTACATGCAGGGCTTATGGTAATATTCAGTAGCCTATACCCCCGCTGCTTTCTCTGGTCTCAGTCTAAGTCAACCTCAATAGGTTTTGAACTGGGGCCAGTTGTGTTGATACTTTTTTAATAAAATATAAAAAATACTTATTTGTGGTGAAGGTCGATCACCTCAACACATTCATGTTATTCTTTTAGTGCATATCTATTAAAAGTCATATTTTATACCTTTGATTCTCTCTATTCCCCCACTCTCAGTGAATTTTTCAAAAAGTAGAGAGGCCAACAATCGATATCCAGCTTCAGTGAATGCCAGTATCCTTAACCCCAGCCTGACCCATAACCCTGAAACCCTATCCTTAGTCTGTTTCCAAATTCTCTTGTGTCCGGATTGTGGACCAGTAGTCTCTTACTATTAGAGTTTACAAAGCTATTAGGTATGGAATTGGGGTTGTAGGTGAGATCAGGGCCTGCACCCTGCTCCCATTAGGGAATATACTCTTGACAAGATAAAGTACTGTAACTGGGAACAGTGTTAAGATCTGATGACAAACCCCATTTTTACTAGCCCTATGTTTGTGAGCTCAGTGTGTCAAAATGCATAAAAAAATTTGCATAACTCGGTGGTAAGTCACTTAGGTAGAGCCAGAGCTACAAGCTGACAGCGTTAGGATGTGGAGTTGCAAAATTACTGCTTCTGAGAGCATGACACGAATAGCAGCTATCTTACCTCCAGTAGTGAAGGTACTGCACTGCGCTCTCACCCTAACTCCCCATGCTGTCAGCTGGCTGTATATCAGCAAAAATAATAATGAAACAGCAAAGCAGAGACCTATAGGAAAAAGTTCTTTGAACTTAGTGGTCCATAGTACGTATATTAGCTCTCACCCAACTTTACAGATAGAAACAGATAGAACTAAGAATACCTGTAAAAACTGTAATAACTTGAGAAAAAAATATTAATTTTTTTTGTGACATTTCCCTCAGCTAGTGGTTAGATGGAGGGGAGTCTTTCCCTGGAAAACTCCATTATTTGAGTCTGTAGATTTAGATGAAATTACTTATTGTGTGATTTCTGCGCTGAGCGGCTGATCCCCTATGGTTGCTGCAATTGTACCTTTCTCCTGTTTAATCAGATATTAGTGATGTGCTGAATTAGAAGACTGAGTGTTACCAAGAAAGTGGAGCAGTGTGAATGGAGCAGACAGATGGAATGATCAGAGGTTGCATGCTGTGTGTTGGGCCTCAGCCTCAACGGCTGAGAACAAAAGGCTTTATTTTTTTCAAAGACATCAGCCCCTATTCTGCTATTGCCTGAAGAAAAGTTTTTCAATATTAATCCAGAAGCTTATCATCTCCACTCGAGTATCATTAATTGGCCCTGGGCAGACCTGGGGATGCACATGCTGTATGATACGATAAACACATCTCCAGACGTGACTTCTGAGCACATGTGGACTTTTACCTTTACACGTCGTTGTGTCTCCACCACTGCCGTAGGGTGCTGCTCATTATTATACATTGGTTTGGTAATGGTTAATGGTGGCCCAGTGGCCAACACACCAGGTGACATCTCAGTGTGAATGAGCTGGGTGGGCTCTCGAAGGCTTAAATCTTCTTTCAAAAGACCACTGGGTTCGGCTTCAAATCCTCTGCCTGCCAATAAAGAGGAACAGAGGATTAGAGAACAAATTGGTCCTTCTCAATGTACACATATACAGAGGCTAGAACACTGCTTATACCATTGGATTCTGAGGGCAATAGAGCAGCATAAGGTTCATACAGATTTTATAGACAGAAGGATAATACATGGATAATGATTTTATCAATAATAGAGGTTTAAGATGGTTTTTGTGGAGGAATAACTTTTTTGGTGAAGTTCTTGCCTAAAAGGAGTGGATCAAGATGGCAATGGACCCTGGGTTATATGAATATTATAGCCCCTACAAGTCTGGAATTCACTTTCTACATATGGTACTAGAATCAAGCTTCTTGTGGAATGGAGGTTGTGTCCCTTCTGTCTGCTTTCAATCTGCAGTTTCAGGTCCTTCAAAGGGCCTGAAATGGCCCTCGTGTACATGTGTATTAAGAGCAGGAACAGATGAATGAAGATTTCATGGGTGAAGGTCTTTCCCAGTATAAAATTTGGTGAGTGGTTTGAGCGGCCATGGGCCCCCGGGCTACTGCCCAAACCGGCTATATTATAATCCACTACTGGCCCCTCTAACTTTCGACTGCAGTGACACATTTTCACAGAACCCCATAACATATAGATGCATCATTTTCAGTCAAAAAGTTTACATAAAAGAAATGCATTGTACTGCACCTACAAATGGCAATACAGTGTTCTCAAGTATCCTTAAAGGGGGTTTCTAGATATAAAAATATTTCTCATTATCTCAGTAATTGATATACAGAAATTAGCACATGAAGCAGACAGCTCCATTCACTTTGTAGTGGTCAGACTGGGTACTGTATTTCAGTGTACATTTAATTAGAAGTTAAGCTGGAGAGTACAGAGCTGAAAATACCTACTTGCTTGTATCTGTATTAGTCAGATCTTCTTAATGCAAGCTTTTCTAAACTCACACTGTGTATACACAATGTAAAACAATGCCCTGTTAGTTTAACACAAATTGTAAACATTATTTTACCCAGCGCCCCCCTCTCTAGCCTTCCCAGAACACCCCTCTGGAGACCTGCTGCCCTTTTCTACCCAAGAAATACAGACCAATGGGACAATTAACCATAAGCTAAATGATCTATACGTGAAAGCAGGAGGCAGCTCACGTGTCTCGCCCGTGTTATATTTCTTTAATTATTACCCTATGTTGTAGTGGTCTCTGGTGATGTCTACGCTGGGTTATCAGCAATTACAGCCTAGCTGTTAGGATATGTGTAATTGCATTCATTTATCTAAATTAAGGCTCCCCGCTGACTGCTTGTGTTCATGAATTCACAGACTACGATCATCCCAGAAAGCGAGAATGCGACTCGTAAGCAAACCCAGCCAGACTGAAAAGATGTCTCCAGTGGTGACGATTAGCGCTCTGCTGCTGACTATTCCCATAATGATTTCCATGTTCTCGTTAGAATCCAGTAAGCAAATCTTGGTTAATAAAGTCTTCTACATGGTCAAAGCGCTATGCGTTAATCTAGACGCTCCGTTATTGCAATTAAGGGAAACAGAAGAGAGATATTTTATTGCTCAATATTATTTGATGTTGGATCCGAAAAATGGGAAGGGAGCGGTAGACTAATCCACAGCAAGAAGCGATCTAGCAACCAGGATAATCTCACTCTAGGGGTCCATAAACCTCTCTTTGATGCTTTGGGCTGACATTAAAAACATCTACGGGAAATCTTTATCTGAGGGATTAAATCCTTTGCAATGTTGAAAATCGTTCTTCCCAATCAAATAGAGAATAAGGGTCAATAATTATTCTTGGTGATGGAGCACTGCATATTTTAGGCAGGTAACGCAATGGTGGTAACTAAATCGGTCCACCGAGGACAATAGGAAGTGGAACATTTTAAACATTTGCAGAAAAATGGCCCTGGTGGTTTCTAGTGAGTACTGTATAGTAGATGCTGGAAAACCAGAAGCGCAGCAGGAGCTTGTACACATATTGTGGTGGTGCACGTACCTCAACTTTCCACCAAACAATTACTTTTGGATCCACAATTAACATCTGATGAAGCTGAAAATTCTAAGTCCCATTGCTCTATTAGATTTACTTAGGTAATTGGTGTGATGTTATTGGGCTGACAAAAAGGATCATGTTTTCCGCTGGATCCATTTCTGGACCTCATGTCCACAAAAATGATCCGTGTGCCATTCATATGTCGTTGGTTCATATTGATCTGCCAAAAAATAACCTGAGGCTTGATAATCATGTCACTAACTTACCAACCCCGTAAAGAGTATAGAACCTGTTCTGAGATTTCTACAGACTCCACACAGATGCATGAAAAAAAATTTATGTCCATTAAAATGAAAGTGTTAGTGTGTATTCCAAAAAAGAAAACTGATAACACAAGGACGAATACAACTTTTGTGTGCGTGTAGCCCAAGGCCCTTTTCACACAGTCGTTGTAGGGATATATACAGTACAAACCAAAAGTTTGGACACACCTTCTCATTCAAAGAGTTTTCTGTAATTTCATGACCATAAAAATTGTAGATGCGCACTGAAGGCATCAAAACGATGAAATAACACAAGTGATAAGCATCTCTGGAAACTCCTTCAAGACTGTTGGAAGACCATCTTAGGTGACTACATCTTGAAGCTCATCAAGCAAATGCCAACAGTCTTGAAGGAGTCCCCAGAAATGCTTAGCACTTGTTGGCTCTTTTGCCGCCACTCTGTGGTCCAGCTCACCCCAAACCATCTCACTTGGGTTCAAGTCTGGTTGCTATGGAGGCCAGGTCATCTAGCATAGCACCCCATCACTCTGCTTCTTGGTCAAATATCCCCTTACACAGCCTGGAGGTGTATTAGGGTTCATTGTCATTTGCAAAGAGTGTGTAAAGCAGTGATCAAAGCAAAAGGTGGCTAGTTTGAAGAACCTAGAATATAAAAATATTTTCAGTTGTTTTGATGCCTCCAGTGTGAATCTACAATTTTTATAGTCAGGAAAATACATAAAACTCTTTGATTGAGAAGGTGTGTCCAAAATGTTGATCTTATTTTGTTGTACTTTGTAAAGAGGCCTGCAATTTTACATACATTAGGTCACTTATTATTAATTTTATTATAATTATAGCATTATTATTTATGGCTATTTACAAACTTTACTGAGCTATCATTTATAGGCTTTGCATGATTAAAAAATGTAAGAAGATTGCCACATTCACGCTGGATCTATGAGTAAGTACTCCTGGTGTTTCATGCTTGAATTTGATGGGAGATTTGCCTTCAAGACACAGACTAGTACAGTAGTAGTACCAGCCATGGAGGATGAAGACATGGTTGCACAGTCTGAGGGGTCTGAGCATAGGTGTCTGGTAAGATGTCATACAATATCCATTCTAAACCGCAATGACCGGGGCTCCTTTTATTCCTGGTTGCAGCGGGGCATTTTTTTTATAATATGGACACATATTATAAGATTGGACCAGTTTTCATATATTTGGGTCAATATGCCCTAAGGGATGTTTTTACATTTTTTTTTTACTTTTTGGGAGGTTGCAGAACTGATAGACTCCATTTTTATCATTTTTCGTCTTTTTGTCGGCACAGTGCAGCCGCGACACAAAACTCTTTCCATTCTAAAGACGGTTGTGTGTAATGTGTGAATCTGATGAATCTGGTGCTACTAGTAAATCCCTGTATGCCTACAGGGACGATCATTAACGATCATAAAACAAAATGAATTTTCTTATACCTGAAATATAAGCAGGTAACTGATCTACCTACTGGAGGAGTATCTTTAAATAACTTCTCTTCCAGAGTTTAAAATGATTAAAAATCAGTATTACTGAAAAGGACAATACCTTTATGGTTCTTCATCTTGTGATTGCCCCTTCTTTGTTCCTTGTGCTTTTTCCCCTTGGATTGAAGTCCTGGTGGTTGGTTTTCTCTCTCATTATAAGGAAATTCAAAACTTTGAAACCCTTCTTGCTTTCTAGTGCCCAGAAGCCGGGTATCCCCTGACTCCCCCACGTCCTCTCCGGTTATAAAAGATGGCACCCCACGAGTCCTATCTTTCTTGGACACCCCTGACCGCCTGTGTGGTCTTTCTGAATGTTCTTGTTGCCACGCATCTTCATTATACTTGCTCTCTGAGACTCTCTTACGTTTGGCTCTGGGCTCCAATGCGTTAGCATACATCAAGAAATCCGTAATTAAAAGCAGAATAAGGAATATCTGGAGATGTCCGCTGAAGGAAGACAGCATTTTTCAAAGCCTGGCACCTGTAGATGCATCAAGAGATGAGAGTCATTATCAAGAACACTCCGATATAGGGAGAACACCTGTTTTTTAACAAATTGCTAATTAATTATGAGGCTTTTACCAAGTCGCATAAAGACAAGAGACTCGTAAATTATAACTAATTGATGCCAAATAATATGGGATATTCTGATTTGCATAAAAAGTTAAATACCACAGTCTGTACACCTTAAAAATAATCTAATGGCATCCATAGGCACACCATAAAGGGAACCTGTCATCTGGTTTTCACCAATAAACCTAATGACAGCTTCCCACAGGAGTCTTCATACTGTCCAGTATGCTTTTTTTTTTTTTTTATAAAAGTCAATATTTCAGGTCTAGCCAAAATCACTTAAAAAAAAGAAACATGGGGAGAGAAAAAGAACAGGACCGCACATCAAACAATGATCTACTGCTGCTAGGCTACATTATATAACGAACTCATGGTTCTTAGTTACATTTTGATCAAATTGTATAAGCCCACTAACCACTTCACGGTGACCTCATTGTAGTGGGTCCATGCGCTATTGTGGATGTGTAGTCCAGTTCTTTTTCTCTCCCTATGTTGGTTTAGTACATTCTATCCCTTCATTTATCTTGTATTTTGCCTGGTACCAGCACTTTGCCCCATTCGACCCAGGTGTTTTTGAATTAGCAGGAGACTATATACAGTGACTGCCTACTTCCTCTCAGCTAGTGGCTGAGACCACATGGAACAGTGAGTATTCAACACCTGTTCACAAATGGTGAGCCTTTTTTTCCTGTTCACATGGTGCGGTATTGCATGGCATCCACCGCTTCTGTCGTGCAGTGCTGGTGGGGATCCAGGGCCCAGGGCCATGGGGGCTATTCTTGCCAGTATGGGTGCTGGAGGCCAACCAGGTCTTGGTCCCTGCCAGTGCTGTGCTGCGGCTGCGGTGGATGCCATCTGATGCCCCACACAATAGAGTAGGGACCCAGTACAACGAGGTCACCGTGAAGTGGTTGGTGGGCTTATACAATTAGATCAAAATGTAACTAAGAACCTCAAGTTCGTTATATAATGTAGCCTAGTGGCAGTAGATCATTGCATGATGTGTGGATGTACGGTCCAGTTTTTGTTCTCTCATTGACTTAAAAAAGAGCAAGATGGCAGCAAGTCATAAGGGCCTTATTGTATCTTTAGCCGACTCACTGTGTGGCTGCTCCACTCCCTCATTGCCCACTCCTTCAGGAATGAGAGTGACGTTGGCTGCGTGAGACTTGCAGCCAACACGCCCTTTGTCCCAGCAACTTCTTTTTTTTAAATATCAGCTATGGATATTTATACAAAAGAATCCTGAAGCCTTCTGTGGGATCCTTTCATTAGGTTTAATTGTGAAAACCTGATGACCAAACCAAAGTACCCTTGTTACTAGATAATAGACCTATAAAAAGAGGAAATGTATAATATTCTCATGAAAAATCAAAATGTAGATGTTATAGCACTTTCTAAGACAATCATTTACCGCAGCTGCATCAAAATGTCTTAAAGAAAACCTGTCATGTCTATTTCGGACCTTAAACCGACTAAAGATCCATATGGACCTGTGGTGTAGGGTCCCAACATTGAAACGGTAAGCTTTCTGTGAGCGCAATTTAAATTTAAAAAAACAAAAAAAAAACATTTAAAGTGGGTACCGAATGCATTTAGACCCCTTCAAATGTTTTTATCTGTTTCATTGCAGCCAATTGGTAAGATCAATAGATTTTTTTTGCTCATGAATGTCCACACCATCTTGACAGATATGGAAAACCCAAATGGAGGCAGGAGTGTTGGCTCTTAGTGCCTGACGAAGGCTCCGGTACGGAGCAGAAACGCGTAGCATTTTATTGTTATTCATTTTAACAATTTTTTTAAAAGAAAACTTTTTATTTTGTAAAATAAAAAAGTGCTCTTTTTGAGCCATTTATATATATATATATATATATATATATATATATATATATATATATATATATATTCTCGAGGATTCTCTAAGCGCCAACACTCCTTCCTCCTTTTGGGTTTTCCACATCGATCCTCTTCAGCCTCGGAGCCTGGTCCGGGTACTGTCGATCCACAGGAGACCACCGGCTGCTGGTATTGCATCCTACATATGCATTATGCCTATGTAAATAGGTCAGTGACCAATCTACCCATTCTCTTCCCCCTTTGTCATTATTGCCTTCACGAGGTAGCGGTCTCTTTTCTTCTCTTCTCCATTACACACCGGTCGGACACCCTCTGACGAAGTGTGTATAGCCATTCCAGTCTCAAGCATCTTGACAGATAGAAATGTAGATATTTTTGCTATTTTATTAAATACTGAAAACTGAAATATCACATGGTTATAAGTATTCAGACCCTTTTCTCAGTATTGAGTACAGTAGAAGCACCTTTTGAGCTAGTAAAGCCATGAGTCTTCTTGGGGATGATACAACATGTTTTTCACGGCTGGATTTGGGGATTCTCTGCTATTCTTTTTGCAGTTCCCTCAGGTTGGATGGTGAATGTTGGTGGACAACTATTTTCAAGTCTCTACAGAAATGCCCAATTGGGTTTAGGTCAGCGCTGTGGCTGGGCCAGTCAGGAATGGTCACAGAGTTGTTATGAAGCCTCTGATTTGTTATTTTAGCTGTGTGCTTACAGTCACCGTCTTATTGGAAAGTGAACCTTCAGTCCGGTCTGAGGTCCTGAGCACTCTAAAAGAGGTTTTCATCCAGGATATTTTGGCACACCGGCTGCAGTGATAATTGACTTTGTGGTATTTTCTCCCATCTCCCTACTGCTCTCTGGAGCTCAGCCACAGTGATCTTGGGGTTCTTCTTTACCTCTCTCCATAAGACTCTTATTAATAATAATAATAATAATACCTTCTCCTAGTTTGGATGGACGGTCAGGTCGAGGAAGAGTGATACTCCAACGTCTTCCATTTAAGGATTATGGTGGCCACTGTGCTCTTAGGAAACTCGAGTGCTGCAGTATGCCCACTGTAAATATTAGTCTGGATCACCATGATGCAACTGTACGCCATTGTCACGGGTTGTCCTAAAACCCATATCACAGGCTCACCCGTGTCCCTCTGCCCCCGGTGGTGCGACCCATCCCGGCTCCTGTCTCGACTGCCTCAGCCTTGCCCGCGCTCTCCCGAATCCCAGGGCGCGCATGCTCTGGCTTCACTAAATTTAAAGGGCCAGCGCGCTGTTAATTAGCGCTGGCCATTTTCAGAAAGAGCATTTAAGCCTGCCTCTTCCTGCACACCATGCCGGATCTTCGTGCCTTGTGCCCTAGAGAAAGCTTTGTCTGATGACCTGCGCTATTATTGTGATCACCCGTTGTGACCCTGATTCTGTTCCTGACTACGCTCCTCCCCTGCCTTGACCTATTGCTAAGTCCCCGACTTTGATACCTTGCTGCCCGCCCTGACCTCCTGCCTGTTCCCGACTACAAGATTGCCTGCCATTCCTGTACCTCGAAGCTTGGCTGTCACCGCGGACAAGTCTTGCCTGTGGAATGACCTGGCGGTACCACGCCGCTGCAAGACCATCCTGCTTTGCGGCGGGCTCTGGTGAAGACCTGGTGCCACTTAGACTCTGGTCCCAGGTGTTGGCTTGTGTCATTGTCCGCGGTGGTTCAGAGGATCCACTACCTCTGATCCTGACAGACATGGTGCGGTAACTACCTGCACCTAATGAAAGGGTGCAGGGGTGTGGGAAGGGGTTAAGGACGCCTGACTTACAGATGACCCCTACTTACAGACGGACCTCTCTCTACCCACTGTGACATCTAGAGAAGCTCTCTGGATGCTTTATGGTGTCTGTAATGAAGTTTTAATGATAATGCTTGTTCCCATGACGGCACAAAATTTAGAAAATCCAATTGTCACGGTCAAAAAAATTTTTCTATAGTAAAAATTATAAAATACACTAGTTGCAACTTACATACAAATTCAACTTAAGTACAAACCTAAAGAACCAATCCTGTACTTCATCCAGGGACTTCCTGTATATATAACATTTACAGCATATTTATTGTGCTCTAAAATAAGAGATTTAAATGAAAAATAATAGAAAATCTTTTACTATTGTAATGCACTAATCTCATTAAACCCTGTGGCTGCCCTGCGCCTGCTTCAGATGATGGTGATGATGATTTTCTATCAGACAGTAACAAGATCCTAGGCTGTGACTTGATCCTGCAGACTTGTAATGAGCATTGTAATACAAGCAGGGTCATTTTTCTTCCTGCCACTTACAAGCCAGCTACAAATCTGGAACACAGTATTTATGTCAAGTCCGCAGACAGAGCTCTAATGAGGAAATCTAGTTGTTACATTCTATACAATGTATCTAGCTGCCAGCCTACATATAGATACATGGATGGGTAATGCAGGCACCCCAATTTTACTTATTTATGGCATTACATTTCAATCACAAACTCCAGACAAAAATAGACATCAGCACATATGGGGCAGATTTACTTACCCGGTCCATTCGCGATCCAGCAGCGCGTTCTCTGTGGAGGATTTGGGTCTTCCAGCGATTCACTAAGGTAGTGCGCCCGATGTCCACCAGGTGTCACTGCTGCGCTGAATTCCGTCGGAGTTCACTGAAGTTCACCAAGCCAGGCCGGGTGCAGGTAAGTGCGTGTCCGAATCCGACGGGTTTTCCGAATTCCATCGTGTGCATGCCTGCGCCGATGCGCCACAATCTGATCGCGTGCGCCAAAACCCCGGGGCAATTCAGGGAAAAAAACTGTAAAATTTGGGTAACCCGATGGAAAAAACGTGATTCGGCCCCTTAGTAAATGACCCCCAATATTCTTATATCTAGAAGTACACACCACAGTATTGTGGGTAACACAGGGTACTGCAACTCAGCTTTGTACAATGTGCTTTTGTCGCTGCCACAGTTGCTTTTCTAGTGAGAATGCTTTCTTCCAAAATGATTTTCACACCAGACCATGGTTTGTGCTGTTATAGCAGCTCAGCTATATGGAGATGAATAGGGCTTACCACATACTACCCATGGTCAAGTGTGGAGCTGTTTTTGGAAGAAAGCCGCTATGCTTTACAACTGCCAAGAAACCCTTTTAATTTTAATGACCTATCCTAGGAAAAGATCATCATTATCAAAATACTGAGAAACCCAATTTAAAAAAATGTCAATCAGCACAACCCCTGCTACAACCTAACTGCAGTGTGTCTTATGTTCTTTATATAAATTCTTTTCCCAGCCCCCCTTCAGTCTGTTCACGTTTGCATTGGTATTGCCATCCAGACGGCAGAGCTACATTCCTCCAGAGTGAGCCGGCACCTTGTAAACCAATGCCACTAATAATGATAATGGGAAGAAAATTAAAAGACACATTGTCATCAAATATGTTATCTAAAAATTATGCAAATTGGGAAGGGGCCACCTGATTTGCATGTTTCCACCAAATTAAGTTTCATTCCTCAGCTGGTCCCGCTAGGAATAAATCCAGAGCTGGAAATGTACCTGTCAGGGTATGCCAGTTCATAGCCAAGGCTGTGAGAGTATAGCGGCTTACAATATAATTGATTATTTCAAAGAAATGGTAAATCAGGTGGTGTAAAAGATCCATTGGATGATGGGGGTATCTAAAGTGCAGTGTATTCTGTATGAACAAACCAAGGTACAATCTGCTGATATAAACAGTGCTCCAGATTCACATGCAAATTAGTGTAATTAATCATTGTGATGTTTCCTTTTCATTTCCTTCTCTCCAATTTATTCCTTCCCTGCTGCTCGACTTATTTGGATAGAGCGCCTCCTTCCCTTGGGTGCTCTCCAATGTACTAAGATTTCTGCCAGGCTTGCACAGCTGCTGCAGTCACCAACCTTCTACCCAGCTGGCACCAATGCTGCATCCTGGCACCAAGCCCCCTCGCTGTAGCTTCCCCCTGTGCCTTGCACAACTGCTAATCCATTAATAACCCCTGTGTTATATCACCTTATGTAAATGTTTCATCAAATATTTAACATTGTTCTCAATATGGAATTCATTAGATATCACGTTTATGGTTAACTGGAGACAATCCGGACACATCCCTCTTCAATCCCGCTCACCGTGCAGCCTTCAGCATCAGACTGGAGACAGACAGCAATAGCTTTAAGGCACAAATCTCCTCTAAACTTGCCAGGAGCAACATATTGGACAACAATTAAAGCTCACTTAAGAATTGACACCAAACTTTCGATAGACTTGTAACTGGTGTGGTGGACATCTAGCAAAGAAGATCCCCATAGGCCCAGACACTACAGTTCCTGATAACTCTACTTCCCAACACTGAGATACTAATAAGTGTCTGTTTATGAGGGTTGCACACAACAATGTGCACTCCCTTTAAGCCTTGTATAGAGCCCTCACTCCTAATGTTTCATCTGACCATAGTATTGCTCTATTATGTCTCATTGTTTTTATTTATGTACCCCATGATCTCTAAAGCACTGCGGAAAATGATAGCACTATATAAATAAATATTATCTAGTATATAAAGCTGACTGTATGTATGTATGTATGTATGTATGTGTGTCCGCTAAAGGAATCTGCACCTTCGCGTTTACAATCACCAGATTTTGCACAGCCGCTCTCTGTGACTCAGGGAACTAAATTTTCACTCTGCACTTACCAAATTACAGGTATCAATCACCATATACAGGAGTCATTGTCTGCTTCAGCTGCTGTCGGGGTTAGAAGCTGAGCCATGATTGGTTGCTATTCTGCCACAGGTCTATGTTGAAGGTATGTATAGCCGTAAGCTTGCGGCCATAAATATGTCCCACCAACGGTCGTGTGGGTACAGCCTTAGAGTGCATTCACACAAATGTATGAGGAACGTGTATATTTGAGGCCGAATATATGTCCACTAAAGGCGTCTGTGGTATCCTGGCGCTGTATGGTAAGCACAACAAGTGCTCACCATTCTGAGCTGTGGCCACAAAACAGATAGAACATGCTCTATCTTTGGCCGAAAGAATATATTCTATGGAGAATAGTGTGCCCGACAGATTACACACTGATGACTTACCGTCTGCAAATCCGTTGTTTGTGGCCCAAGAACAGCACAAGTTCATACCAGGGCTGCAATGCCATATAACATAACAAAGTATTATTTTCATGAATAAAAGTTCTCTGCTTTTTTCTAATTCAATTCTAATCTCTACCATTTTCACTGCACAAGTCAGACAGTGTAACAGTCTGTAAAGCCAGATCACAGATGGGCTAGAGTAGCCACTCAAGCTCATAAGCATAATTTTAAAAGTTGATTTTAGAAGGAAGGAGACCATGGATAACAAATATAAGAAGATTACCACAGTCATGCCGTCTGAATCTATGAGTAAGTGGCCCTATATTATAATACTTGATTTTGATGGTAGATTTCCTGGTAGATTTGAAGTTTTTACTTCAAACAGGGTGTTAATTCCTCTTCATTGAATGGATATTTTATGGTGTATGGCATCTTATCCTGCAGGATTGTGGCCTCATTACCAGTTGTCATCCTGTCAGATGTTGCAAAGACCAAAGTATTCTCTATACAAATTAGACCTGGGGGATCTTGCCATGTTTATCATGTTAGTATCAGGATGAGACTACTTCTACTCCCCATAAATTCAGAGAGGCAAGACCAAGGACTTCACAGGGAGCTGGAATTAAACTCTCATTAAACATCAAAGATCTGTTCCCCTGCCCATGCACACGCTGCGACTGCTCTGCGGTGGCCACATTATCACTCTCTGGACCTGGTATTAAAAAGGGGGAAATTCAGCAAGAAAACATTGGCGATGAAAAAGAAGAGTCAGCTGGGGTGGTCAGACGAGCACTCAGGCCCTTTGTTCTCCTCTCTTCCCATGCTCCGTAGAGGATTTTATGAGAAATCATCAGACTTTAGAGAATGGCCCATGTACAGAGCTACAGGCGACAAAGCATCAGGATGATTATTTGCTGTTTTTTTTCTATGTTGTTCATTACAGCACAAAGATCCAAAATGGCCCCTGACCCCTTCTGTTATGTAGGTTTTATTACAAAGAACATAACTTTTCGGGGGGGGGGGGGGCGGGGGAGCTCTACAAAATAGCCTGAACACTACGTTTTGAAAACGTGAAGAAATGACTGTTAAAATGAAATTTTAACAATTGGAAACATATTAAGAAAAATAATTTACAAATATAACTAACAAAAATGAAATGCATTACAGATTATCATAGAAAAATAATAATTCATATTCTAAATTTGATATGCATTGTGCAGCGCTGCGTAATCTGTGTGCGCTATTATTATTATTAAATTATAGTGGCTGCCACTATATGAACATCTGAGGTGGTGATCAGGGAGCCTGAAGAACTGACCCTTGCCCTTCTGTCTAAAAAAGGTTAGTGTCACATGTCCGTGCTTGGTCTGTGAAAAACCGAATTGCATTCTGGCGGGATTTAAAGGACTGAAAAAAGCGCCAGAGATGAACCTCTCCCTCCCTGCACATACCAGATCTATCTAGAGGTACCGGGTTCCTGACATATCCGGCATGCAGCTATGCTGCCGGGCAATTCTACGTCAGGTCCTTGTCGTAAAATTTCACTATAATTAGGCTATAACCCACTATTTCAGGGCTTGTACCCTAGAAAACTGGGACCTGACCTAAATATTTCAAACCTCACTGCATGTCCATTTTCTGTGTTTAGTGGAAGAGGAAAAATCCACTATAGAATAAACCAGAGAACAGCAAAAACCACATAAAAATCTGTGGTAAATCTGCATGCAATTTTGGCTAGATTTTCTGAGGATCTGGTGCAGAGAGTCTGTTACTGTGTGAAGACAAAATCTGAAGTGTAATACAGTAGCAGTATAGTGTATAGTATTGATCCGAATCACATGTACACCTAGGCCTAGACTAATAAAAAGTGGTGCAAACTTATTTAGTGTGGTGTACCTCATTAATGTGCAGGGTACGCCAGATTATTGAATACTGGCACAAGGTGGTCAATTATCTGGCGCTGCCTGCGCTACTATGGGAAGTGTGCACCTTTTTTTTTGGTGCACTTACATTACACAGACTCAAATCACAGTAATAAATGTGTCTCAAGCTCTGACTAAGTACTATCACGCCCCTTTAGGTGGACAGTTTTTTAAAGTGTCGGACAAAGTACACAAAAGGGTTGCAAATACTTTATAAATACATGTGTACCTTCCAAAGACGTTCTTTTTAATGCACAATTAGACAGAAAACTGGCGCAAGCATATTAACATATCTGGTCCAATGTGGCCCTGGAAGGTACCCTACAGTGCCAGTGCTCCTGTTTTGTATTCACCTCTGAACCTCAAAGGTCTCAGCAGTGACATGTACACAAACAGGAGTAATGAGGAATCATGTGGTTGGATGGTATCACATCCAACTAAAGGCTGGCACAAAATGTGTGTGTTTGTAATATGATTGCTGCATTATTGGACTGTACAGTACACAGTGGATTTATTTTTGCTTGCAGAATATTGTTTCATTCTTCTATAGTGCCCAAAGTACAACCAAAACCCACTTATAAACCACTTATTTCAAAGTGCCAATTAATGCTAGTAGTTTACAATCGTATCAGCATCCAGAGGACACCAATACAGTAGAAAAAAGGTCCGTTGAACATTAAGAATTGACATGTCTGAAGCAGAATCTACAATGATAATCCATATGTCTCCATACCCTTTCCATTCCTCATGTAGTTGCTGTCACTTTAAAATAACCATGAGCACAGCAAGTCCTCTTTGGGGTTGGCCTGAGTACCCACAGAGAGGGCTCCAATTGCCACTCTGGCATAGATTTACCACTACTGCTCTATAAGAACTCCTAATAATGTAATATTTGTGTGCAAAATGTATTAATTCATTAGTACTATTTACAGTGTATGGCCATATTTATATGTACTATTTGCGGATGTTTTATTTCTAATGTGCATTGGTCTCTCCGTGTATTCTCTGTACACAATGGTAGGCATTTATCGAGACCAGCGTTCACAACCTAACTCCAGTAAGGGACTGGAGTCAATTGTAGTGTGATAGAGGTGTGCAAACTTTCCTGACCCTTGCCATGCCCCCTTTATTTGGACATGGTGAAAGCTCCATTTGTGCAAAAAAAGTGGAGTAGAATAAAAGTCCTTTAATAATTGTGCCATGGGGAACGTAAGCTAAAATACAGCACTAGGACCCATGAGACTGTAGCTTTGTATTTGACCACTTTTACGGGAAATAGTTAAACATGTTGACCATGTTGACCAAGAGGGATATTTTTGACTAACTATGTTCTTCTCCCTTGGCTGAAGGAGGAAGTGGGGGATATGTGTGGGGACAGAAAGGTAAGGGGGCTCTATTTTTATGGTGTACACAAAAGATCATCTTATGAACAGGGAATCCACAGAGATGTACAGACAACGCCAATGAAAAGTGCACCACTTTGTATCAAACATTTGGCCTCTTATCAGATCAAGCTGAAATAAAATATGAAACGCTCTATGACTGTTTCATAAATCTGTAGCTTGATACACAAACCCTGCTGAGTCTAACAGAAGTGAACTTGGTGCCTGTTGCTATGAACAAAAATAGGTTTTCTGCGTTGCCATCTGTGATTTATGCAATTTTATTTCATTATTATGGAAAGTATGATGCCACCCAGTGATGATCTGGATCTCCCCCCGATTTCCACCTCCACCGTGTGCTCTTTATTAATGCCCCTCTGATGGCTCTGACATTCCTCCTTTGCCTGTTGTTTATCGGAGATGCAAAAATCGGCATTTTAATAATAAAGGTGATGGATGCCCCGTCACTCGCAGATGATTAATTACACTTGTAATTAAGGCTAAAGCTGAGATAGATCTCCTGATAACACATGCTGCTGGACCAGATAATGCCAACAGCCTGGGACCACACAATGGGGCCTTAACGTGTGACAAATGTGGTATGGCTGGCGTTCTGTCCATCTGTCTGCAAGCGGTAACTCTAAGACATGAAGCTATGAGTCTACATTCTGTCACACCCCTTATAGGCACAGCGTTATTTTATAATTAGGAGCATTTCAGTTTACCAATATCATGGACAAAATCCTTATGTCCTGAAATGATTTGTAAAGCGCTATGGAATTTGATGGCACTAAATAAATAAAGATTATTATTATAATAAAATACTCTTTGCTGCTTAACCTTCTTCCATTTACCTCTAACATTGTCAAATGATCAGATTAGATGTGTGACTGCTCCCAACAAGATCCATTTACTTCTGGGAAGCAGTCACAACCAGGTCCTTGGGCCTAATGGGATTCTGGAACAGATTTTACGTTCGGACAAAGTAATACCTGTGCCTGAAATGATCGGTGCTGCTGGAAAACCCTGCCACATTAACATATATCCTTGTTCTCTCTCCTTGTGTGTGAGAACACACAGTATAATTACCCTTAGTAGTACACACGGTATATATAAAGCCCCCGCATAGTACAATGCCCCTCTAACCCTCCCACTTGTTGAGGCACCCACTTTTAAGACCCCCAACACACTTATAACATCACCCTATTATGTGCCCCCCTTATAATGTACCTGCCCCTTCAGTTTTCCAGCCCTTACAACTTTTTTTTTTAAGGTCTCTTAATTTGGGTGCAGTTTTTGGTTCCCAGCACTTTTCCTGCGCTCCTAGTTTACCAAAACCTATTTCTACTGCTATTTTTATCGCAAGTCTATCAACTTCTAAACCCCCATTCCTCTTGTGAGACGCCAAATAAATTAAGCCCTTGCAACACACTGAAAAAAAATCACACTACAGAACACCACGAAAGTTGGACACCAGAAAACAGACATTGGGGGTCATTTACTAAGGGGCTGAATCGCTTTTTTTGCGTCAGGTTTCCCGAATTCTTCCAATTTGCGACGAATTGCCCTGGGTTTTTGGCGCACGCAATCGGATTATGGCACATCGGCGCCGGCATGCACGCGACGGAAATTGGGGGGGGGCGTGGCCATCGGAAAACCCAACGGATTCGGAAAAACAGCGGAATTTTAAAGAAAAAGTGCCGCTTGACACGCACTTACATGCACCCAGCAACGGATGGTGAACTCCAGTGAACTCCGACGGACTTCAGCGCAGCAGCGACACCTGGTGGACATCGGGCGCACTACCTTAGTGAATCGCCGGAAGACCCGAATCCTCGACTGAGAACCCATTTGTATTGAATTTAGAACAAACCACTGGGTGACATTTCATATCCTGATATTTCAAAGGTATGTTTAACAAACCATTAAGTAGGTGTGTACGGCTAATATTTGGATGTAATATTTGGATGTAAATAACCATTGCCCACATATACTAAGAACAGTGAAAATTGCACCACTTTTTTTTGGTGCACCCTTAACATGGGGCGTGCAACACATTTCTGTTGGACTTTGCATAATAAATGGTCCAACTGTGCACCAGAACGCCCATTTCAGTGCAGAAATTTGTGTTGCGTGAAGAATAGTGCAGCCGCACCACAAAACGGTCAGGCACTTCTTAAATACATGTACAAGCAGTTTGCACATAAAAGAATGTGCAAAGTCTGAACGAAAGTGGTTGCACAGCCCTTAGTAAATTTGGTCCAATGTCTCCATTCACTGATAGTAAGAGGAGATCTTAAAAGTGAAACAAAACCACAAAATATATTAGAATCTTGGAGTTAACATACAATAGGTCATCTATTTATAGCACAAATATGATGTGTGACTATGAAATATATATATATAAGAAGCATATCATGTACTACACCTCCTGGCTAATAACTTATTTGACTCTTTCATTCTTCATGACTTTATATTAATGGAAAGTCAAAGAAAATCAAAGCACAATGGGGCAGTGACCCAGCTCCACCACGGACGCCTATCATACACATTAGTTATTTATAAAAGTTAGCCTGGAGCACTGTTTCTATAATCTTGGGATGTGTGAGGCAACATGAGTGAGGAGGGGGTGGAGGGGCCACACAGCCTTCTCACATTATATATTCCATAGTACTCAGCACTTAAGCATTTGATACATCTATGAAAAACGGAATAATACAGGATATTTATATGATCATTACTTTCTTTGTGGGTGTGGTCATTCATTCATTTATGTATTTTTACTTTCACAGTCGTGGACCCCAACTATCTTCAGTATATTTTCACTTGGAAGTAATCTGGCTTCATCAGGGGTTTGGGCTAAATGTTTACTGATGAAACATGTCGGGGGGGCTAATATCTGTACCTTTTAATTAGCAGTGTGTGTGCGCTTCCGAACTTGACAGCTGATACCTTACATAAAGTTCGCTCCAGGACTAGTTTAGTGATATGAGCCAGGGCAAGACAGTAATCTAGTTAGCATGAACATAGCAATAAATATGTACGAGTCAGGGTGAGTGAAGTGTAGGCTGCTACAGTAGCAAGAACCAACTACAGTCTTACATATATAGCTGTTGGTCTGTCAAGAATAGGGTGACATCTGTGGCAGCCCTCAATGTCCTGAGACATTAATGTCTTTTTATGTAAATATAAAATCTGTGAGACTGGTTATTTTATGAGACATCTACAGCCCGTGACTCTAATGTGATAATTAAACACTTTTACTGACATCTCTAGCCCTAGTGCCCAGTATGACAACCATTTCCAGTTGATCCCTGGTTATACTACACTTACTACCCAGAGCAATACCTACAGTTACTATTATAGCATACATGCTAGCTGTCCCTGATTAGAGGCCGTGTCACACTCCCATTGGAGCACTTAGTAGCACTTAGTAGCTAAGCTACTGTATTTTATGATTTATGACCAATAAAAGTGAAGTTTGACTATATGTCCTTGTCCTGATATGGGTAGTTTTTTGAGAACAGTATAGGTAAAAATCCCTGCCGTGACAATCAGTCCATTTGTTGTGATAAACATTGTGTACAGGAACATTCACTGTAATCATAGGATACATTAACCATCCGACTTTCTTACTAAGCCAATTACGGAAATATTAAGTATGTATACAGGTTTTAAAACCAGAAAACCAAGTGAAAACTATATATATATATATACACACACACTAGATGAATCCGCAGTGATTATAGAGACACAAGCCTATACAACATGACACAAAGGAAGATCACACGTGCCATTTCCATAATCAATATGTGGCTGTATAAAGGGGGAGGGGCAGGTGTATACTCAGATCATCTGTGTAAGCGATTCTGCGGTGACTTTGTAAGAGGGGGGCGGGGGGAGTCAGATGTTGACGCTGAGTTAAGCAATTTGCTATTTCACAGACAGAGGTATTGTAAGGAAAATCTTCCTTTGTTCCAACGGCCTCAATGTCTTCCTAAAGGAGAAATCCATCCAAAGGTGATTTTCTATACACGTTTGAGCTAGCTTATAGACCAGGATTCATGGACATGATAAAAGTTCATTACTGGTGACACATTCCTTTTTGATTAGTTGTCCTTTCAGTTAACCCTTCAGTAACCCTGATTGGAGGAGTTAGAACTTTTATGTACACAATATTATTAGCTTTAAACACTATGTGGTCCGAGTACCATCTCCACAAACTTGTGGTGTTGCTAGGAAACCATCAGTAGGTAAGTTCCCACTGATGTGCACTTATGTCCTACAACATAAGGGGAAATGAGGACAAGCTGACAGACCTATGGTCATGTTCCTTTTATATTTGGTTGCATTCAGTCTCTTTTGAGACCATTTCTTATGTGCAGGTTAACTAATTGTGAGGTTTTCTTGCTGCAGGGATCAATAGTGACATGTTATTACCATCATCAAGGTTCTTGCTGAATGTTCACTCCCTTGTCTGAGAGCAGGAACGTTAGAAAAAAAATGTGTGTGTAATATATATATGTATATATATATTTGGATAACAAAAGATCATTCTCTTTTTGGAGTCATGACAATTATTATCGAAGGAGTCAATCTAAAGTATATGTGACAGATTATGTGCATATGTAGATACCAATCAGGTAGTAACTTATAGACACTACTACATATAAATACATGTAGGTCAAGGTCTGTGTCTCTTATATTTGTGAGCATGGCCATTTCACCGTAAGCCAATACTAACTGGGTGTTAAATCTAGTATACAGTTTTGTATACACAATAGGAAAGCACTGGAAGAATAAAGAGCTGACTTTTAACATGTCACCACAGTCATAGGATGCCACTATTTTACCAAGGCTGTTCAGCTTTGTGATAATAGCCCTTTTCTAGAATCTCCAGTATGAAGTTCCTTCAATGAATAAGTCATTTAACAAATCTGGATCGAAAAAGTTGACTGCTCAGAGACCTTAGACACATTAAACATCTTTCTATGAAAAGTGGAGGCTGTTATAGGGGTATTGGGGGAAGGGGATATTTTAACAAAAGGTCCAACACATTTTTTTATAGAATGATAATTATTTTTTATTTATGATACCAATTATTTATGATACACTAAAATGTAACACAGTAAGGACATCAGAGACCATTACTGAGTGATTCATTGCATTAATTTCATATGTTCACATACTATTATTTTCATGACATAATATAGCAGTTCCTGATCAACAATAACATTATCTCATTAAAGTTTATTGTTATTATTTCTTTGTCATAATTCAGTGTTTTTTTATATTGTTATACCTTTTTATTAGAACTATCTACATCTAATATTTATGTTTTTGTCAATTTTGGGACAAAGTACACAATATATTTCTGTATTACCCAGAGTCATAATGTATTATTTTGCATATCTATCATATTCTCCAACACTAAGCAATATTAAAAAAATAATAATTCCATTATTCTTTATAATATGTTTCTCCGATTAGAACCACCACATTTATAACAATTTGCAATAATTGCATATAAACCTCATTAACACTATCATAACTATTGTAAACATACCATCTCATAAATTATGTATAAACTAGTCAGAGCACAACACCCACAGTGAGATGTTCACATGTAGCAGATCTAAGTTTGTCATTGGGCACAACTCACAAACCTAACATAACGCAGCTCTATTTGGTTTTCCATAAGACTGCAAGTAAGATTAGCAGCAATATCTGTGTATAATATATAATGTATAATTCTGTTACATTTGCAATAATTAGTTAATCTCTTATGGCTTCCCCGTGTTAAACAAGAGGGATATTACTTAAGATTACTAGAAGTCTTCCCACCCCCTCTGTACAAAAGACAGAAGGATTGCAACAGAAGGAAAGCCACAGAAGATCATTGCTAAAATGTACCAGCAATAAGTAATGTACCAGAGGAGTGGGATGAATGTTAAATACCTATATTGGCTGGGGGTGTACCAACTATGCCAGACACTATTTGTAGGAAGAGGGAACTAGGAATTTGGAAATACCATGCACATGATGTAACTTGGGAGTTCAAATAATAAGATATAGTGGAATATGACATAAGGCAAAGCAACATCAATGCAATGAACATATTGGAATGGAAGACTCCTGGACTTACCAGACCCTGAATCTCTGACTCTTCTTCTATCTTCTCTGCCTTGTCTACCTGTCTTCTTCTCTACTAAAAACGCTCTCCAGCATCAGCAGGGGAAAGATGTAGGAGGGGCAGGGAGGAGTGGAGGAGGTGGATGCTGAGAACATGGGGTGGGGGGTGTCTAAATTCTAAAATATAAGCATCATGACTCAAGATACATGGGGAGTAGAGGAGACAATTGTAATGGAGCGAGAGTTCAAAAGAGTTCATGACATCACACTTGTCATCATAGGGAAACAAGAGCTTGTCCCAAGAGCTCTCACTTTGTATTGTAAAAAGAAGAATATAGAGATGTAGCATGGCCGGATGATTAGATACTGAAGATATATGAGATGGACAGTGAATTATTAGCATGATAGGTAGATAGATCTGATTTATGGGCTTAGCTGGATGTGTGGTATACATGTGTCACTACCTGTTCCTGTGCATATATTCACAGCTTTAAAAGAAAGAATATCAAGAAGCAAACAAAAGAGAAAATGTGCATGTAAAAAGACAAAAGATAGCAGGGTCTGGGTGTTGGGACTGCCCTGCTGTCCTCCTGTAACCCCTCTGTTCTATGGTGGAAGACTAGGGGTCAATACATCTGCTAGGACATCTGGACATTGACCTATAGTCCTCTGTGGGGGTTAATATCTCCCCAGGCTGAGCAGATAACTGGCAATTAAATACAGGGCAGAGGTTTAGGAGGAAGAGCTGATTAGTGACTGCACCTATGCCCTTACTAACAGAGGTAGCCACCCAGAAACATCTTCTTCATCTGCCTTATTAGCAATACAGTCTTCCTGCACTGCTTTATCAGGAATGCCACCATCATACATTGTCTTAAAAAAAGTTGCATTCCTATGCTTTACCTGATGCAAATGCATCGTCATACTTGTCCTCCTGCTCTGGTTCATCAAGAATGCTATCATCATACATTGCCTTATCAAAAATAACATCTTCATGCCTTACCCCATTCGGAATGCAACTTCCTGCTCTGCCCTGTTAATGCAATGTTGTTGCTCCTCTGTGTCAGGAATGTCAGTTCTGGTATATTAGGATTCCTAGCTCCTTGATTTTCCTCATCAGGGATATATACCATCAATGCTTTGCCATATTTGGCATAAGATGTGCTTTACTTTATCAGAAATGCAATCTCCATGCTCTGCATTATCAGTTATCATTTTACTGCTTTGGGTAATTCATACATGGGTGAGATTCTGCTAGATCTGTCTTCATTGTGGTTTTCCATGACAATGTTTAATTTAAGGCCCCTTTCACACTTGCGTTTTTCACGCGCGTTTTCTGCGCGTGCTTTTGACGCGCAGAACTTGCATTGCACTCTCACCCATAGTAATCAATGGGTCTTTTCAGACTTGTATTTTTATTCACGCACGCACACACGCACGTTTTTTTTTAACGCGCATTTAAATCTCGACATGCTCTACTTTTGCAAGTCACGCGCGTGAAAAACGCACCATACAAGTCTATGGAGATGCATCAAAAACGCTCTCTGAGACACTTGTAAGTGCAATGCGTTTTTCACGCATCATTTGCCATAGAAAAGATAGAGCTCAGTCCTGAGTCCATTGAAATGAAAAACGCATTGAAATTACATTGAAATTGCATTGAAAACGCGCGTGAAAAACTGAGACACTGAACAAATTCTGACTGAAAACTGATTGCACTCTGATGCAAAATGTGCGTTTTTCACTGACCAAACCCTGATCGCACCCTGATCAGACTCTGACGTGATCTGCAACACAAGTGTGGAAGGGGCCTAAAGAGTATATATAATAAACCAACTTTACAAAATTGTAAAAGAACTATTCAACTGTGCAACATAGAAAATATAAAACAACCCAAAACATAAGAATGACAACTGTTTTATTATTAGCTAGAATGCTTTTATTTATAAGCAGTGTATAATTGTGTGTGCCATTGGGTAAGAAACATTACAGCCCATATTGACCTGTAGGAAAATGAAGTTTAGCTTATGAAATTGTTGTAGCTTATGAAAACAGGTTTTTTTTAGAAAATTAAATATGCAGAAGGACTTTAACCACTTATTCAGAAAAATAAAGTATGGTAATATCTTTTTAAAAAATTTTATATATATAATATATATATATATATATATATATATATATATATATATATATATATATATATATATATATATATATATATATATTAGTGTTAAATACTTTCTCACCTCTACAATTATAATCAAATATACCAATTATATAGGTCAAACTGATCCCTAGTGGCAATATACTTTTAAAACGTCTATAAAGACACACTGCTGCCTTGTTGGAAGTGAAGGAGTTGAATTTGCAATATTTTGCTAGAAGTCTAGAAATCTATTCTTAAAAATCCCATTGACATCAATATAAATGTTATAATCTTCTATGTTCTGTTTAGGCAGGTATCCATTATGCGTGTGTTTTTTGAACAAAAAAATTACAATGGCTGCAGTACTTTTTCTCCGTTTGATAAGACGCATGGATGACGGATACTTGCCACATAACTATAACTGACTATGACTGATTATATAAAATTTACATTGATGTCAATGAGATTTTTAACTGATATGTTAAACCTCCATTCTTTACCTTTTTTATCAGAGGTAAGGCATGGAGGTTTGAACGGCAGCATGAACTTAGTCTAACACTCCAAAGATATCTGCTGAATAACAATATGCCCCACAGTGTTCCTGATGAAAGGTCTCTTAGCATTTTTATATATGCTGACATCTAGTGGCCAAGCTATCTACAATGCAAATCATAGATTACATCAGAGAATTAAGAGACTTCGAGGACTTTGCAGGGGTGGGGATTAAGGGGTGGGATTAAGATTTTGATTGCTAAATGCATCTTTCAACCATATACTCTGCCTTTTAATTGTCAGCCTCTGCAATGGTATATTTCTGTAAATTACCTTTGGCTTGCATGTGTCAGTTTCTTTCTCAAACTTTTGCCCCTTTTCTGTCCTAACTGATTTAATGTTCAACTATGGCCTTCAATGATTTTGTTTTTCTCTGTTTAGAACTCAATCCACATGTGTTAACCCCTTCAGGACTCAGCCTATTTTGGCCTCTAGGACGCGTCCCATTTTTCAAATCTGCCCTGTGTCACTATAAGTGTCTGCTTTATGTTGCCATCATTTTTTTAAGATTCCACATATTTTACTAGAATGTTATGAGGCTTAGAATTTGGGGGCCATTTTTCACAGTTTTCACAAAATCACCAAAACCTACTAAGGACACCCGACTTACAGACAACCCATAGTTACAGACAGACCCCTCTGATTGCAATAATCAGCTGTAAGGTGTCTGCAATGAAGCTTTATTGATAATCCTTGGTCCCATTACAGCAAAAAATGTTTCAACTCCAATTGTCACTGGGCCAAAATTGTTTTTGTCTGGATCTACAATTATAAAATATACAGTTTCGACTTACAAATTCAACTTAAGAACAAACCTCTGGACCCTATCTTGTACTTAACCCGGGGACTGTCTGTATTTATAAAGACTGTGAGAGGCCTAAATAATAGCAAGACTAGTAAAATACCCCATTATGGAAGCTATACACCGTAACATATGAAAAAGCATTTTTAAGAAATTTGTTAACCTTTGTAGGTGTAGATGTTTTATAGGGGTTAAAACAATGTAGGTACGGTCTACAAATTGTAATATTTTTGGACAATACATTCATTTTGTGTACCAAATTAAACATTCGCAATGGATTAAATGAAAAAAGGCTCCACAAAGTCTGATACCCAATTTCTCCTGAGTACCCTGATATCTCATATGTGGTGGTAACCTGCAGTATGGGCGCACAGCCGGGCATAGGATGGAAGGAGTGCCCTTCTGAGCAGCTCTGTATTGTCACGTTGTACAGGCTATCTATTTTGGACCAATACAGGTTTATTTTTTTGCCACATGAGATGCACTTTTCTGGTACATAATTTTGGGGCATCTATAGCTAATTGGTGAGATTTTATTAACTCTTTGTTGCTGGAGGAAATGAAAATCATAAATTTTTGGGATAATTATTTTTGTCTGTTTTGCTTGGCTGTTCACCATACCATATAAATAGTATATTATTTTTATGCTATGGATTACGAAAATATCTCGTTTATATAGATTTTTCCCAATTTTACAAAAAAAAAAGTAATTTGGAGAAAATGTTGTTAATTTTAGCATAACCGTCTTTTTAAATGCATAACTTTTTTATTTTTTGGCTGACAAATCTGGTTTGGGGCTTATTTTTTGTGAGTAGAGTTGTTCTTTTTAGTGGTCTTATATTGGAGGGGGCTTATATATAGGGGGCTGTGCATTAACCTGATGCTTGCCAACCTCATTCGGCCAATGCGCTCCGGCATCATCTTCTCTTGGGATGTTAGTGTCCTGGCAACCATTCATATAATCCGACCCTGCCTACCATTCATCTATTCCACCAATAATAACCAGTTCGTTGACCACTTTGCCTCTTGGGTCCCTCACTTTCTATCCTGTGACATTCACAGCAGGGGGAAGGGGGTGGGAAATATGGGGGAAAGGAAAAGGGATAGAAGGATAAAGGTGTGAGTGTAATTTTAAAATTTCACTTTTATTAATTATTTAAAATACTTGAGTACAGAATCTATTAAATAAAGGATGGCAGGATCGGGCCATCTCCACTCGGGAGAGGGATTTTCTCGCGGTCAGGCACCCGAAAGTAGCAACATTTTATATGTTGCCTAAGGTCCATAAGGACCTTAAACTTCCACCGGGCAGGCCCATTGTGTCCGGTATCGGGTGTCTGACCGAGAGATTAAGTCGCTGGCTAGACAATGAATTAAGACATTACGTTTTAGATCTGTTCTCATATACAAGAGATACCATGCAGATTTTGAAAGACTTGGAAGGCACCTCTGTGGAACAGGATGAAATCCTCGTCACAGTAGACGTTGAAAGCCTCTACACGAGCATTGGTCATCAAGTGGGCTGCGAGGCTGTCAATTACTTCCTAAAAAGGTACAATGACATAAGCTTAATGCGACAGAAATTCATTCTGGAAGCATTGCTCTTTGTACTTCGCCATAACTATTTTGTCTTTGATGCCCGCTTCTTCCTCCAGACCCAAGGAACGGCGATGGGTGCAGCTTGTGCACCCACGTTCGCCAATCTGTTCCTTGGGTGGTGGGAGGAAGAGCGGGTATTCTGTGACACCTTGGAGGAATCCACACATCATATTGTACTCTGGAAAAGATACATAGATGATGTGGTGTTCATCTGGAAGGGATCAGAGGAGACCATGAGGGAATTTATATCACATCTTAACGAAAATGAGTGTAATATTAGACTCACCCTCATGCATAGCAAAACTTCCATTCCCTTTCTGGATATCAATATTGAGGTGGATCAGGATGGCTCAATTCAAACACGAATGTATAGGAAAGAGACGGCTACTAACAGCCTGTTACATGCAGGGAGTGCGCATTTACCCCGGACTATCAAAGGTATCCCTAAAGGAGAATTCCTAAGACTGAGAAGGAATTGTTCTACTCTGGAAAGATTTAAAGAAGGGGCAATAGCCCTGAAAGAATGTCTACGTCAGAGATCCTACTCGGGTCGGTCTATAAAGAAAGCATACAATGCTGCACTCCACACTGATAGATCCTCATTGCTACAAGTAAAACCTAAGACTGTAGATTCACAGATCAGATTTATTACCACCCTACACGACAAATGGAATGAAATGAGCCAGATTTTTAATCGCCATTGGGGAATACTTACCTTGGATCCCGATCTAGCCAAAGTGGTAGGTGAGAGGGTTTCATGTGGGTACCGAAAGGGTTCTTCTATAGGCAATATGCTGGTACAGAGCCACTTTTGTAAAACCAAGAAGGCAACACACCATAAATATGCAGGATTTTATCCATGTGGACTATGTATGGCATGCCAAATCCTGGTACGAACAACAGGATTTGAGGATAAGGATGGGCATAATTATAACATAAAGGAACACATTACCTGCTCCTCACTTGGAGTAATTTATGCCCTCCAATGCCCATGTAAGTTGATATATGTGGGGAAAACCATCCGAGAGATGAGAACAAGGATTAGAGAGCACATATACTCCATAAAAAACTATGACAAAATGCAGAAGGAAGCCGAGAGACAGAAAAAAATCTTTCAACCCACACCCATTGCGGAACATTTTCGAAAATTTCATAATTGTAACCATAAAGGTCTTAAAGGGTGGGCAATCACCCAAGTCACACTAGGAATCAGAGGTGGGGATTTGGACACTCTGCTCCTGCAAAAGGAGAGCTATTGGATTTACAGGATGGGTAGTCTCAAACCCAGGGGTTTGAATGACAATTTTGGATTTGGATGTTTCCTGTAAACCTTATGATATCAAGCATTCCTACCAATTAGTCCCCTTATGGACATCTACAATTCATAAATGAGGAATAAATAACTACTGCTTCTGTCCCACCTTGAATCAACCCTATTAAACCAGCATCATCTTTTTCCTGATTCCAAGACTACACAACTTGATAGTAAGAGAGATGCTGTTACATCTTATTGAGGCATTTCTCTTACATTAACCAAGCACTCATTTCACACTACCAACATTCCATTGCATTTATTGTAAAAACATATATCTTCAACATGAAAAAGCATATTATTAAAAAACATAGGTATATCTACCTGACTTTGGTGTCATGTGTTTTCACTGGCCTCTTTGTTCTCCCTATTTCAGAATATAATGTCTCTTTCTATGAATCATGATTCCAACATAGAAGACTAATTGCATTGTTTTAAATACAATACCTGTATATGACATTATTAGGGACTAAGACAATAACACACTCTCTTCATTATACTCCCAAACACATAAAAAGTATCTATTGTTTGGGATTGGTTTACTCAGCCGTCAATCAATAACGGCTCAATAAAAAGCGCCCAGAACCGGGCGTCTTTGCCCTTAGAAGAAGCCGGGGAGACCCGGCGAAACACGTGTCGGGACGCTATTAATTTATCCATGATCACAGTTTAGGGACAGATTCTATTAGGGACAGCAGCAAATCAAAAGTAGTAGAAATTAGCCACCAGTGTACCAAATAGTTGCTAGCCTCAACGGCGTGAGCGCACGCCAGCTGAGACGACTGGTCTGCGCTGCAGCAGTGAAGGAGACGTGGCACATATACAACATAGCCGCGATCCTATTACTATCTACTGCTGGCGCGACACAGTACCGCTAGTCAGGGAGCGACACATTCTTATATCATCACAATCGCTCTTCTGAAAACCATAACAGATGTTATCATCGCAGCACATTAGGCTGCGAGTTAACACTGGAGCTGTTTAATTCTAACTCCTGTCCCTATTCCCTGATCCCTACACAAGGGACAAGTGGGATAAAGATTAAACTCGGGAGGGTATAATAAATTATAAGGGCACCCATACCCGTTTTCAATACCCGGGGTGTACACATATCACCCTTGTGACTTGGATATAAATAAGGCAGTTTATAATACTGTTACACTAGAAGTTATCAGACCAGCATGAGTATGTACTCAAGTATTTTAAATAATTAATAAAAGTGAAATTTTAAAATTACACTCACACCTTTATCCTTCTATCCCTTTTCCTTTCCCCCATATTTCCCACCCCCTTCCCCCTGCTGTGGTTATCAAATTTATAGGTGGTGCACACCGTGAGTGTCCACAAATTGGAACACTATTAATAGTATCAATCCTGTGACATTCCAACCATTATCATGAGAGACTTTAACACTCCCATTTCCCCTCCTGCCTCTCAGCACTAACTACTACTCTAGGTCTTTCACAACTCTCAGATTCCCCCACTCATAATGAGGGAAACATCCTAGACCTGGTCTTCTCGATACTTTCTTCAATATATAATTTTACCATTTGTTCCTTTCCACTTTCAGATCATAACCTTTTTTTTACCTTCAATAATCCTTTACCTTCTCAGAATCTTTCCACCCATCATTCATACCGGAATCCATGTGCCATTAATACTCACCAAAACCTTGCAGACTTCACAGTCCCCCATCTCCTCTTTCACCTGTCCAAACCTGGCTACTAACCGTTATAATCATACTGTCAGAAGCGCCCTAGATGAGATTGTAAAACTCACTATCCGAAATTTTCAACACAGGCGCAGGCAACCTTGGCACACTGAACAAAACTTGTTTCCTGCGGCAGTGCTCCAGGATTGCCAAATGTCTGCGGAGAAAATCTCCAGACTTTCTATACTTTAAATTTATGCTAAAAACTTATAACTCTGCCCTTCACCTTCCTAAACAGGTCTATATTACTAATCTAATATCCTCTCTCTCTAACAACCCCAAAAGGCTCTTTCATACTCTTCACTCCTTACTAACACCAAAGGTGCAGCCACCTGTCACAGACCTTGGGGCTACCTGCTTTAAAGATAAAATTGATTGCATTCCCCATAAAAAATAATTCCTCAATACACTCACCCCACTAATCGCCTTCCCTGCGGTACCTTATTCTGTTCGCTCTTTTTCTTTGAGCAAGTCACTAGGCTCCTTTCCTCTGCTCAACCCACTACATGTATCAATGACCCCATCCCCTCACACCTCGTACAGTCTCTCTCCCCAGCAGTAACTAAAATCTTTAACCTGTCTCTTCTGGTGTTCAAGCATGTGGTTGTTACCCCAATACTATAGAAACCTTCCTTGAACTCATCCAGTGCTGCTAACTACAGACCAGTTTCTAATCTCACTTTCATCTCCAAACTCCTGGAACGCCTGGTCTTTTCTCGACTAACCCGCTATGTCTCAGCTAACTCCCTCTTTGACCCCCTACTATCTGTTTTTTATACTATGCACTGCACTGAAACTGCTCTTACTAAATCTCCAATGATCTCCTCACTGCTAAATCCAAAGGGCACTATTCTCTCCTCATTCTTCTGGATCTCTCGGCAGTGTTTGATACTATGAACAATCAGCTCCTCCTCAGGATGTTTTGCTCCACTGGCCTGAAGGACACTGTACATCGGACAAACCATCAGCAGATTTGATTTGCAGTATCATCTCTATGCTAATGATACCCAGTTGTTTACCTGTGGACATAACATCACCCCGACTTACCTCAGAACACTAGTGAATGTCTCTCTACTGTCTCTTACATCACATCCTCTCTGATCTTCAAACAATCTATATAAGACTGAACTTCTTATCTTTCCACCTGTCACAATCTCTGGGAAAAGTCCCTTGGGAATATAGTCTTGTGGACTACCTGGAACACCGCTGGAGATAAAGATGCCAGCCACAACCCCGGAGCAAAGTCTAAGTGGACTCCTGGTCTCCGCCAGTGCCTGCTGCAAAGCGGGATGGTTTTGCTGCAGTGGGGAGCCACCAGGTCGCTCCACGGGTGCGACTAGGCCCGCGGTGGCAGCCAGGACAGGGCTGGCAGGACCCCGGGAAGGCAGGACCTCGGATGGACGGCTGGCAGGACCTCGGAAGACCACTAGGATACCGGACCGCCACAGGGTTACAGGACCGCCACAGGATTACGGGACCGCCACAGGAGTACGGGACCGCCACTGGAGTATGGGAACAACACAGGAACACGGGAACGCCACAGGAACACGGGAACACCACAGGAACATGGGAACACAGAGGCATCTGTAAATGCTCAGGAAGGCTTTCTCTTCAGCAGAATGACCTGAAGATCCGTCAGGGGATGCTGGGAGTAGCCAGGCTATATAGCAGAGCTGGGGTGCCAGCACCCTAGAGAGAGGGGTCGCGCGCGGTCTAGTCCGTGAGCAGGAGCGGGACCAAAGCCGGGGACTGGAGCCATCAGGAGCCAGGACAGGTAAGTACAGACTAGGGGAGCAGGGCATCACAGCAGAGCACAGGTGCACCCGCGATCCGCAACATGGATCGCGGGGACACCCGTGACAGGACTGGACCGGGGGCTGTGCAGCACACCGGGACACGGGTGCCCCCCGCGATCCGAGACATCTACTAATTGACCTAACCCTGACATCTGCATCTCGGTCTGTGGGATCCCTATAGCGCCGAAGAAGCAGTCCCGCTGTCTTGGGGTTGTGCTGGACTCGGACTTCTCCTTTGCCCGTATATTCAGTCTCTTGCTTGGTCTTGCCACATACATCTCAGAAACATTGCCAGAATCTTGCCAGACCGCAGGAGCCGCCTCTGGATCGTGGAGAGGTGTACAACATTCGGCTGGCGCTGTGAATAAGCCCCTTTGGAGCCGCATCCCAGAGAGCCGGCAGCTATTGCGCAATATATGTGCTGCTGCCGGCTATTCTTAGAAGTTCCCAATGTCAGGTGCGTGGAGGGTGGTGGGGTGGTTTGTCGTACGCCCCCTCATGAATCCGGCCGACTGCTGCTCACAAGATACGAGGATCCGGCCTCTTATTTGGTAAGAGGTCGGTTCGTTTTAAACAAACTTAGCAACATAAATTTTTTAATAAATAGCATAAATAGAAAGCTTCTGGGGAGAGGATTATGGGGGCATATTTGGTGGGGGTCTTTTTGGGGGGTGACAGGTCCTCTTTAAGGCAGAAGAGAAGACCTGCAGGGGGCGTTAGAAAGATAATGACAGAGGCTTTTTTTTTTCACAGACTCAAGTATAAGCCGGGTTAGAGTTTTTCAGCACACTTTTTCTGCTGCAAAATTTGGCTTATACTCAAGTATATACGGTATGTAAAAATAAATATTTAGAAATAAACATTAATCTACAACAAGTCAGTATAATATCCCCCTTACACTATGAAAAGCATTGCCGTAGTCCCCCAATTTACAGGTTATATATCAAAACAACGGACACACAATAGTGAATTTATTAATAATGGTCATTTTGATTTAATTTGTATATTTACTTTTTGCAACTTTAACCTCAAATAAAACTAAAAATGAAAAAAAAAAATCCTTTAACATTTGTAAAACTAGCCCTATGTGTCACAAAAAAAAGACCATAAAAATGTTATCACACAAAAATAAAGTTATGGCTAGGGATAAGTGGATCTGAACTGCAATATTCGGTTCTGTGAGAAACATTGCAAGTTTGGGTCCGCAAAGTTTGGGTTCATCCCCACCGGCTTTGTAGGGGCATTAAAGGATTAACACCTTTGTTCTTAACCTGCACTGATATTAACGGTTGGTGTGGGTTTTTCTGGTACGCTCTTGCAACATCCCCCACCAGGGCCTAGCCTTTTCTTGGTGGCCTGGAGGCAACTGCAGCCTAGATTACAGGAGTGGCTGGCTATTGCGACCTTGGACATGCTGATGTCACGGCACTTGGTATTGGGACCGGAGGGATGACCTACAGCGTGGCACGTCTCGAATAGGTGGTGTGTGCAAGAAATATGGAGGGAGAGGCTGATGCAATGGTTTCTCCCTGGGGCAACCCCTGAGGTGTCTGTAGGATGAATCCATGGGTGATGGATGGGGAAGCCCGTGGTGGTAAGCAGCCTGGATCCAGGGTTGTGTAAATCAACAGGCAACAGCCAAACGATTAACAGCAGGTTTCAGCAGCAAAAGTGGCAAGCAGGAAGAGTCATGGAGAGCTGGTCCACAGGAGGGTTACACGCAGCCCCGTAGCAGATTCAGGCTGGGCTAGTACAGATGGAGCTTTGCCTGGGTGATGTATCTTGGCTTTGGGCTAAATTCTCCTGACTTGCCCTGAGAGCTAGGCGATGGCCTGAGGCACCTGTGGTTCCTGGTTGATAGGGATTTTTATGCAGGGCCCCATCAGCCCTCTTGACTTTTGTAAGGTGAGTCCTAATTAACCCTTTCATAAACTTTAACACAAAACTAAGACACGTCAATCTCTAAGTGTATGTAAAGATCTTCTCCTGTTTAATGCAAAATGCATAATATCACAGACAGAAGAGTAGGCGTGAATAGTATACTGTAAAGTTATTGGTCATCAGCACATTCTGGGGAAAAAAAATAACTAATTGTGCTCAGTTCTCAGAGATCTTGTACACAGATATTGTTTATACTAAGAAGAGAAGATAAGTGGACTCCAGAATTATAATATAATCAAGGACAGACTGGCTTCTCATTTAATGTCAAAGGGTATTAGCTGACAGGCGAGCAAACAGGTTACATAAAATGAAGTTTGAATCATGACATTAACTTGACAATGGTCAGGGAACATGGCCGCTGTATCTAAGATGGCGGATAGTAGTCAAGATGGCGTCCGAAACCAGTGCGACCTCCTTAACACTGGTAGTGGACACTTGCTATTGCAGATAGACCATGACTTAAAACTCTATGCTCTGACTAAAGACCCACACTTAAGACCTCAGATATTGAGGTCTAACTCTCTGCTCTCACAGACAGACCCGTGATCCCGCCCAGCAGGGGTTTTTATACTCCTCCAATCAGCTTCCAGCTTGCTTTACAAGAACATCATTGACAGTAACATCTCAGTGTTATCTCTTGCTTTACCAGGCAGTGGCTACAGCTGCAATTACTGCATTCTCCAGTACTTAAAGACCTCCTAGAGAGGGGATCAGCTCCTGACATGGAGAGGGCGGTATTCGCAACTACCAACTAGCCTATGCGTTGGCAGGGGTGTTGCACTCTTATCAAGGATCAGCCAAACCTGAGCCCATCTGGTCCCACTCATCCTTAGTTATGGCTCTTAAAGAGAACCCGTCATGCAAAATAACCCCCTAATCTAAATATATTTTCATAAATTGCCATTAGAAAGCATTGCCTCTATCCCTTCATTGTCCCTCTACATGCCTGTAAACCTAAGCAATGAGGTCCTAAAGCTGTATGCAAATGACCTGTGAAATGTCCAATGAAGCATTAGCATATTCAAGCTGTCCACTCTATTCATGAGTGGGCGGTACAGCCACACCCCCAGTGCTTGACTGACAGCCTGTATAATGATGTGAGGCTGTATAATCGTGTGAGGCTGTTACATGTGCTTCCTCGTGGTGGCCACGCCCCCTGCAGCCTGTGTGTGTGTATGTGAAAGATACAACAGCTCCAGGATGCAGCCATGTTATAGCAGAACATGTCAGCTACTTGTGTAGCTGATGTCTGTGTCTCTGTGTATTAGGAGGATGCAGCATGTCAGCAGATGGAGCACACACACTAGCAATGCTTTACTATACATCACACACAGACATGAGCAGGGGGAGGAGAGGGGATGGGGGAACAGGGGTGACATCGCTGCCTCTGACCATGTGACCAGCCTCATTTACATAATAAAGAATAGATGATTTTGCAATGATAAATGTATGAAATAACTAGATAAAAGATGGGATGGGATCCTTGTGAGCTGCTCCAACAGGTAGAGGTGACAGAAATAATGACACTGACCTGATGACAGGTGTCCTTTAAACCATTATGCCCGCAAATGTGCTTAAAATGATTGTCATTAAAGGGGTTAAATCCATGGACTACATTAACACAGGGATAGCAATATTTCACAGTGAGCACCAGCACTGGCAGCTTATTTAGAGTGTATAATAGCAATTTCAAATGGTAGATTGTAGACTATTTATAGACTATGAGAGCAGATGTTTCCGATTTAGGGGTTAATAATCATGACAATGACATGCGAGTAGCGGCCAGTGTTTTCATGTAAAGTTATTTTTGCTGGACAGAGTAATGACGAGCAGGGCATATGTCTGCCAGCGGTTACTATAGCGACGCTGCGATTACCTTGTTAGGGAGGTGTGGTATGACCAAAGACTGACACTTCACATCTAATTTTAGAAATAGTTTGCAACTGATGTTTTTTAGCCAAAAAAAAAAAAATTCCATCAAAGCAGAACTGATTGAGAATCTTTATCAGTATTTTCTGTCTCCCTGACGCTGGATCACACATTCCCATGCGGTAAGCTTAGATACACCTGGTCATGTCAGTAACCTGAGACTATATTACAAATGACAGACGTACAACAGGCCATTCATCCATGGTTGGCTTATCTACACCAGAGTATTAGACTTAGATATGACAATACACTCCAGAGACAATGTTAGATATAAAAGGCTTAGCTAGACCAGTTCTCTGAAACGATACTGAATCAAAATAAGCTTTTCTGTGAGGCAATATCAGCAAAGATGTTAATGCTTGTGTTAACAAAACGCATGTGTTAGCACATTATTAACCCATGTGTTAACATCGCATTTACAATGCGTTTTGTAAATACAAATCTTAACAGTAATATAATTAGGCAAATCACCTCTCCTCAGCTGTTGTAATGCGTTTAAAAACGTTCACACCTTGAATGGAAACGTTGCTGCTATGGAATAAATCCACTTCTAGCTGGACTCTTGGAGAGCTGTTATTATATATTTTTTATTCTTAGATTTGAATAAGAAATGCAATGGAAAAACGCAACCTGAACGCCACGTGTGTCACTGGCTTTAGTAGTGAACAGTAAGGGTGATGGCGTTTTGAATCCGTTTTTGGTCCGTTATTAAGCACTCCATTAAAAACACATCCGTTTATAAAAACGCATCCGTTTTTGACAGGTTTTACCAATTATCTTAATAAAAAATGGATGCGTTTTCAAAAAACTATGCATTTTTAAAAACCGGATGCGGTTTTTAATGGTCTGCTTAAAAACGGGTTCAAAACGTCATGTGTGGCATCTTCCCTTAGAGACTGGAGAAAAATACAGCTGCAAGTCTGTTACTCCATTTATATCACGACAATCAAAGGTGACGTCACTATAACTAAAATTAACGGATTAAAGGAAAACAATAAAACATCCAAGGTCCAGTAAACAAAAAAATCAGACAGTTTTTCAATGATCCTGGTAGTAGAGATCAGGTGAGGTACTGCTGCGTTGTCCAGTGTCCCACCTGGGTAAAAAAACAGGACGTAAGACCGCGCTTCTCAGATTTATCAAGGCTTTATTTTGTACACAGACAAAACAATAGTTAAACAATGAAGGTATATACTGTATGTACTATGTATCTGCTATATGTTATATGTATCTACTGTATGTACTATGTATCTGCTATATGTTATATGTATCTACTGTATGTACTATGTATCTGCTATATGTACTATGTATCTAATATATGTACTATGTATCTAATATATGTTATATGTATCTACTATATGTACTATGTATCTGCTATATATTATATGTATCTACTGTATGTACTATGTATCTGCTATATATTATATGTATCTACTGTATGTACTATGTATCTGCTATATGTACTATGTATCTGCTATATGTTATATGTATCTACTGTATGTACTATGTATCTGCTATATGTACTATGTATCTACTATATGTACTATGTATCTAATATATGTTATATGTATCTACTATATGTACTATGTATCTGCTATATATTATATGTATCTACTGTATGTACTATGTATCTGCTATATGTACTATGTATCTGCTGTATGTACTATGTATCTGCTATATGTTATATGTATCTACTGTATGTACTATGTATCTGCTATATGTACTATGTATCTACTGTATGTACTATGTATCTGCTATATGTACTATGTATCTAATATATGTACTATGTATCTAATATATGTACTATGTATCTGCTATATGTACTATGTATCCGCTGTATGTACTATGTATCTGCTGTATGTACTATGTATCTGCTATATGTGCTATGTATCTGCTATATGTTATATGTATCTACTGTATGTACTATGTATCTGCTATATGTACTATGTATCTGCTATATGTACTATGTATCTAATATATGTACTATGTATCTAATATATGTTATATGTATCTACTATATGTACTATGTATCTGCTATATATTATATGTATCTACTGTATGTACTATGTATCTACTATATGTACTATGTATCTACTATATGTAAGCTGCTGTACCCAGTTGCATTTTAAAACTCAATTAAATCAGAAAGAGGAAGGACTTATCGAAATCATATATGCACCTCCAAACGCAATTCAAACGCCACATGTGAACGCGGCTCTTCAGCTGCACCACAGGCTTGGATACTCCTATTACATGACGTGTGCTTAGAAACTCCTGGATATTCATGTGAGAGTTAGGTACGCGCAGTCTGGCACTAATTCGCTCCAGTGCTAAAACTACAAGTCTCAGCACACACATAGCTGCAGTCAGTGAAGCGGGCGGCACTAGGACCGGCGGCACTCCTGTGTGTGTGCGCGCGCCACTGCCGTGACGTCATCATCCGTGCGCCCGGCTCGCTGCTTTAGATGAGTGGTAGAAAGGAGGGGGTTGTGTTCCGGGTGTAGGGGCTGTCGCGCCGTGGGGGATACAGGTACGTGTGATGGGGCATTACTGTCACGGTACAGTTTATTACACATCTTACGGCCAGAGCCTGGTATCCAGGGATTCTGTATTTCATCTGATAGAGATCAGAATAGCATCTACTTTCCCCTGTGTGCACCTGACCTGGAGCTGCCTCCTATATCCCCCTCTTTTTATATGCGTTATTGTAATGACATGTAGGATCTATGATTGCGCTGATCTTCCACAACAACAGAGTCAGGCAGTCATGAATGTTCTCAGTCACTGACAGCAAGCAGTGGTGGGGAGGGGATTTTGCCCTTATTCTGAAGTGTTCTGCTCTCTTTACAGATGGAACCATGACTACAATCACTCGGCAGGATCTGAACTTTGGGCAGGGTAGGTACAGTATTTGTAATGCAGTGATACCTCCTGATAGGCTTGTAGTACTCAGTGGTGATGCTCAAATGATACAAGTCAAACTTTATTCTCTCATCCGGTAGTAAGTAATCCCAGTTCCCACCTGCACAAGAGCTTTCAGTTATTTTTTTTTAGGAGATCATCTCGGGGAAAATAAAAAATGAAGCTCTTCCCCCTGGACTTCAATATGCAGGTTACCTTGCGTTACACATGCATTATTAATAGCTGGTGAAAAGACAACAGCTGCTGCACTATTTTCATGTTACTGATCAAAGGGGGAACAGAACCTGCAGATGTGAACTTAGTCCAACATGTTTTAAACTAGACAGTAGCCCTTAAAGGGAACCTGTCACCACACTAACCTCCCTAAGCTCAGAAGCAGTATCTTCTTCTGCAGTATGTATGTTCCCGGTAGGTCTTTTTGGCTTATTTCTAGGTTACAACATCAATGTAAAATCATCTTTTATTCTGTTGTAGGAAGCAGTCGGGTAACCTGCCTCCTGCAGTCAGTTTGCTCTGCCCACTCCATGCATCTGGTGTGCCAGCCCTGCCTCCTAGATGTAACACAATTAGGAGGCAAGGCTGAGTTGCCAGACGTATGGAATGGACAGAGCAAACTGACTGAGACATGGTTACCTGTCTGCAAAAGAATAACAGATAATTTTCCATTCACGCTGCAACCTACAAATATGATGGCAATTAATGTTCCTCACATAAGTATACTACTATTCAGAACTCTGGAAAAGCTGGGTGAAGTGTGAAAAAGGTAAATGGCACTTGTGTTTGTTGATTTGCTGATAACCATTGACATGTTCTTTCTTTCTCTTCAGTGGTGGCAGACATACTGTGCGAGTTTCTGGAAGTGGCTGTCCACCTAATCCTTTATGTCAGAGAAGTTTATCCTATCGGTATCTTCCAGAAGAGGAAGAAGTACAATGTTCCTGTGCAGGTAGCCACTACATAAGTATTCTGCAGTGTACAGACTTGTTGTCACCTTGACCTCACAACCCCTCCCCTGTTCTCCAGCATCACATAGATTGTGCATTTAATTAAATTGATTTCCAATGAGTCATTTGCATCTTGAGCCCTGGGGCCACAGGAAAATTGCAATTCTTGCTTTACTGAGATGCAGCTTAATCTGGGTTTAAGTCATCTTGACAGAGTGATCTGCCATAAGGATGGAGAACTGTACCTTATAAATCTTACAAGACATCCTTCCTGGTAAATAAGTGAATCTGTTTCTAATCCAAGGGCAGGAAGTAACAAGGAGACACTCGACTTGAAAACACAGTGACTTCTTTTTCTGTGTACATACTGCCAGAAACCATAGTCGGTCGCTGTGTGAATGTTAGAAGCAGGACAGTGGGCAGAAAATTTCTGTATAAGTGAGGAAGGGAAGGAGGACCCACAGGCCTTCTGTATAAGTGAGGAAGGGAAGAAGGACCCACAGGCTTTCTGTATAAGTGAGCAGGGGATGCAGGACCCACAGGATTGTGTATAATGAGCAGGGGATGCAGGACCCACAGGATTGTGTATAATGAGCAGGGGATGCAGGACCCACAGGGTTGTGTATAATGAGCAGGGGATGCAGGACCCACAGGGTTGTGTATAATGAGCAGGGGATGCAGGACCCACAGGGTTGTGTATAATGAGCAGGGGATGCAGGACCCACAGGGTTGTGTATAATGAGCAGGGGATGCAGGACCCACAGGGTTTTGTATAATGAGCAGGGGATGCAGGACCCACAGGGTTGTGTATAATGAGCAGGGGATGCAGGACCCACAGGGTTGTGTATAATGAGCAGGGGATGCAGGACCCACAGGGTTGTGTATAATGAGCAGGGGATGCAGGACCCACAGGGTTGTGTATAATGAGCAGGGGATGCAGGACCCACAGGGTTGTGTATAATGAGCAGGGGATGCAGGACCCACAGGGTTGTGTATAATGAGCAGGGGATGCAGGACCCACAGGGTTGTGTATAATGAGCAGGGGATGCAGGACCCACAGGGTTGTGTATAATGAGCAGGGGATGCAGGACCCACAGGGTTGTGTATAATGAGCAGGGGATGCAGGACCCACAGGGTTGTGTATAATGAGCAGGGGATGCAGGACCCACAGGGTTGTGTATAATGAGCAGGGGATGCAGGACCCACAGGGTTGTGTATAATGAGCAGGGGATGCAGGACCCACAGGGTTGTGTATAATGAGCAGGGGATGCAGGACCCACAGGGTTGTGTATAATGAGCGTGAAGGGTTTGCAGGACCTAAAGGCTTTGTGTATAAGTGGCCAGAGGATGCAGTTTCCTGCTTGCAGGCTAGGGGTATATGCACATGTTTTTTTCCATGCAGATTTTGATGTGTTTTCATTGTCAAACAAATCTGCACATAAAGGGTAAGAAGGCTTTAACACTTCAGTTATGAAAATTGTGCTACATAAAACTGTGTGCATGTACCAAAATGTAGACCTTTGTTTGGTTACACTTTGAGAATATAAAGTAAAATTTGTTATCCAAATCTATTCTTTTAATGAGAAGATTTTCTTTTCTGTAGATGTCCTGTCACCCTGAGCTAAACCGTTACATCCAGGACACCCTGCACTGTGTGAAGCCGCTCATAGAGAAGGTGAGCTAGCCCTTGTGTTGTTAGGGCGAACGCTGCCCTGTAGATGGAGTTCACCTTCTTTTGGTCTATGGGGCTCATTTACTAAGGGCTTTGTGATGTACTTTTGTCGGACTTTGCACGTTCTTGTAGGCTAAAATGGCTTGCACAGATATTTAAGAAGTGTCTGCGCCACTATTGTGTCGCAACCGACCCTTTTGTGGCTCAGCTGCGCTAGCCTCCACTAGACATGAATTAGGACCGTGCGCCATATTTAACATGCCGTGGTATGTTAAAGATGCACCCCAAAAAAGTTGGTGAACTCTTTCGGGGCAATGCGGGAAGCAACAGATTCATGATTTCTGGCGCACGTTTTTAATGAACCGGTCGCACCCAGCATTATACATGGGCAGAGCACTTTTAGTGAAGTTTCTGGCTTTCTAAGTAAATGTGCCCCTATGTTTTTTATTTTTGCAGAACGATGTGGAAAAGGTGGTAGTTGTGATCCTGGACAAAGAGCACCACCCGGTGGAGAGATTCGTTTTTGAAATTGCACAACCACCTCTGCTGTCTATAAGGTAAGAGAACTCCGAATCGCGTAACCGCTGAGAGTTTGCCTAGTGGCTGCAAATCATCCTCTTCATGCTTGTTTACTCTATTGACTAATATTTCATAATATTAAAGAAAATTGACTAAATATCAATTTACTAGCCTTATATCATTGACACAAGCCAAAAAGTCATACTACCCTTGATTAACTTATAGGGGTTTCTGCAAAAGCAGAAGGGGCAGTATTTAGGGGGGAAATAGAGGAAGATTCTATACTTGCCTCTTTGGAGGTCGTTCATTGCTCATGTGGTGACAGTCTCTTTATTAATTATTCTGACCCTAATGGGCCTTCAGCAGTCACATTTTAAGGCCATGGACATCACATGCACTATGAACATCATGTTAAACGCCTTTAAGGTTATTTGCTAGCTCTGCTGGCACCTATGTAAGATTCATCTCGTCCTTAGTAAATCTTTTATCTTTTCAGCTCTGACTCCCTGCTCTCTCATGTGGAACAGTTACTCCGGGCATTCATTCTGAAAATCAGTGTTTGCGATGCTGTCCTGGACAACAACCCTCCAGGTATTAACATCCACTAGGTGATAGGAGTGTCCCTGAGGCCTCATTCAGCTTTCTAATGGTTAACTTTAGCTGTACAGTACTACACCACCAGTCAATTATGGCGTTATCCTTAATAGTCACAACTATGGGATGTAATATAATATTCCATACATAGTGGCAAGGAAGTTGTAAATATGATGGAAAAGCAGTAAGTGCTTTGATATATGTAATGTACTTCTAAAATGGCATTCATGTTTATCCAATTGGGTTTGGATAACTGGCACTTCTAGTTTTGCATAGTCATTGTGTCTCCTTTATTTTCAGGGTGCACCTTTACTTTACTTGTTCACACAAGAGAAGCAGCTACAAGAAACATGGAGAAGATTCAGGTTATAAAGGTAACACCGCAATGAAGGCTGCCCTTGGCTCAGCCATTCGGGATTATTCTAGTTCCTTGTGTAAAGTGTTTTACAATGATCCACTGGTGGCTATAAAATAGTCACTGGCAATATATAGTACAGTAACATCCATAGAGAGTAGCTGCACATGTTCCATATTACCAGCGGAATTGCTGTGTGTAATACAGTAGCATTGTAGTGCATGGGTTTTGTGATCTGCAGCAAGTAAGTGACATGTCCCCTATTTCTGTAGATTGTGATAAAGAAATTAACCTTTGCAAGCCCAAGATTGAGCTCCATCCTTGGGCCAAATCACCATTAAAGGGAACCTGCCATCAGAGGGCAATTTTTCACTGGTAACCGGTGTCAATAGACACTAAAGTACATGGTAATAATTTTTTATAAAAAAACAACAAAAAAAACCTCTACTTGTTTATAGAAATATGTGATTATAAACTTTACCTGGCTACCTGCCAGAATCTACAGTCAGGGAGGAGGGAGGGGAGGTGTATTTCACATTGTAACGTGCGTCAGTTTGTTTGCATAATTAGTCTGCTTGTTGCTCTGCTCATCGATGTTTACCCCCTCCCGCAACCTACCTCTTTTTTTCCTTTACCCCTCATGACATCAGCTCTCACTCAACTCTCGTTGCTTGCTTGGTGAGCCTTGTTCCTCTGGCGTGTTCACTGCGCCTGCGTTGCTTCCGTACATATCGTTGTTAGGCAGTAAGGATGAATAGGTATACTAGGTATGCTACTCGCCATGGAGTTTGCTTACCTCTGGCGCCTCACTAGTGACAATGCTCAGGGAAGCGACACATGCGTATTGAGCAGCAAGGTGCAAGAAGCCATTGGCTACTCACTATGGAAGCTCAATGGTTGCGCAGTACCATTGTGGGAGGGGTTTCGGGTGAATATTGATGCGTGGAGCGACGAGCAGAATAATTATGCAAATGAGGCATTGCACGTCACAATTTGAAATGTAATCCCCTTGCCCCCCCCCTGGCACTTGTCTGCAGATGCTGAGCCAGGTAACGTTTACAATTGCATATTTCTCTAAACAAGTAACACAGAGTTTTTATACAAACTTGATTGTTATCTACTCTATTCTAGAAACATTGCCCCTCTGGTGACAGGCACGTGGGCACCCTTTTATATTGGTACCATCTTGTGGACATTGTGATAAGGCTCACACAGCAGGAAAGTCCGTGCCTTAGTATAAAATAAAAATTGCTCAAAATAAGATTGAGGTTATGAATGTTATGTACAACATCTTGCTCACGTTGTTCTGCCTGTTTAGGACTTCCCCTGGATTCTCGCTGATGAACAGGATGTACATATGCAGGAGCCACGTCTTATACCTCTGAAGACTATGACCTCAGATATATTAAAGGTCAGTAGCACAATGCAACTTATCATCTTCATACTTTGGTATGTGTCAACAAATTATATTGCAAGGTTAATTGGCTTCCATGAAACTAAGTGTAAGGGAAGGGGAGATACCTGTGTGGCTAATGACCATGTTATTTAAAAGGCTTTTAAAGGGGATGTCCAGTAACAGAACAAAGTAAAGGCTGTATGGGATTCCTGGTGTATTTGGCTCCTGATACCGCAGGTAGCACTGGCAGAGGCCACTGCGCCGTGTGTGTGTGTGTGTGTGTGTGTGTGTGTGTGTGTGTGTGTGTGTGTGTGTGTGTGTGTGTGTGTGTGTGTGTGTGTGTGTGTGTGTGTGTGTGTGTGTGTGTGTGTGTGTGTGTGTGTGTGTTATATACACACCTACTGTATGTTACTGGAAGGTCTTTCTCAGTCTCCAGGAATAAGGTTGTACCTTTCATTCTCAATAACCATGAATTTCTATGCTTTATAGATGCAGCTTTATGTAGAAGAGAGGGCACGCAAGAGCACCTGACATCCAAGAACAGACAAGAACTATGATTTCTGCATCCTATATTCATGACTGCCACTTAACTCGAGCTCCGCCCACCTCGTAGTCACTATTATCATGCTGCCTACCTGTAAATGGAACTTAAATGAATATTCAAGCTTTATAATCGCCACTTATGTAATAACCACATTGTGTAGGGCACTTTATAAGTTTTCCAGACAAATCTCTCCGATTTCCTGCTTGTTTTGAGAAAATATTGTTTTCAGGTGCTCAGCTATACCTCCTTATGCACCAGTTTTCTTCTTTCTCTTCCTTTCTGTATGGTGTCAAATTAAATAAATGATATATTATTATAGTAAGGATGCTATGTGTGTGGAAAGCAGAGCTGAGAAAATGGTCCTGACCCTGGGGCACCAAGAGCTGCATAAATATAAAAACAGAATTTTCTCTAAAATTACAAATCGCTAGGAATCTGTCAAATGATGTCTGGAATGCTTACAAAGTGCTTATACATTGCTGGTTTTATGTGAAAGGTGATTTAGGAGCTGGAAATCTTTCAAGTTATGTTCTTTTTTTACATTGTGGCATTGTGTCACCTTTCTTATCACTATTTATTGTACATATTTTACCTGTTGTTTATGTGTTGTAATAATCTTTTTACAAATATGATAAATAAGAAAAAAATACTGGATATCAAAACTGTCATAAACGCACAGGCTGCAGGGGACACCAGAAAGCACACAGAGGAGCCAGCACCAGGAGTGTCACATCATTATACAGGCTGTCAGTCATGTGTAAGGGAGTATCTCATACACACTCAGGCTGCAGGGGCTGTCAGCACCAGGAAGCACATAGAGGTGAAACACTGGGGGAGGGGCTGTGCATCACACTTCTGAATAAGCTGGACAGCTGAATATGATGATTCATTGAACCAACCTCAGGTCATTTGCATACAGCTTTAGTACCTGATTGTTTAAGTTTACAGGCATGTAGATGGACCTGAGTGAGGTTGCCCCACCAACGTGGTTCAAACTTGGTGTCAAAGTTTGTTCTTTTTTTTTTTTTTTGCAGCAGCAGAAATATTTATTAACATCTACACGGCACGGCTACTCCACGCCCCAGTAGGCTCTTTGATCCTCCTACCCAGACATATTCAGTGCGCAGCTACAAGGAGCTGTGTTTACCCGTCCGTGAAGCCGGAGTTCTGCGCATGCAAGGCAGCTGCAGCTTTGGAGCCGAGATCGCGCAGCCGCTGGCATGTGTTTTACACATACGCAGACTCCGGCTTTGTGGACGATTGCGGGCAGCTCCTTGTAGCTGCGCGCTGAAGATGTCTGGGTAGGAGGATCAAAGAGGCTACAGAGGCGTGGAGTAGCTGCGCCGTGTAGCCTCTTTAAATAATTTGCATTTTCATATATCATTGTATATAAGGCTGGAAAAAGACCCAAGTCCATCAAGTCCAACCTTTAAGAATTAAATAAATGTTTTATCCCCATAACCCGTGATATTTTTTCTCTCCAGAAAGGCATCCAGGCCTCTCTTGAACATGTACATAGAGTCCGCCATAACAACCTCCTGCGGCAGAGAGTTCCACAGTCTCACTGCTCTTACAGTAAAGAACCTTTGTCTATGGTGATGGTAAAATCGCCTCTCCTCTAGGTGTAGAGGATGCCCCCTTGTCCCGGTCACAGGCCTAGGTATAAAAAGATCTTTGGAGAGATCCTTGTACTGTCCGTTCAGGTATTTGTACATTGTAATGAGGTCTCCCCTCAGTCGTCTTTTTTCAAAACTGAATAATCCCAAATTTTGTAATCTGTCAGTGTATTCTAATCCCTCCATTCCCCTAATAATCCTGGTTGCTCTCCTCTGCACCCGTTGCAGCTCTACTATATCCTTTTTATACACTGGTGCCCAAAACTGTACACAATATTCCATGTGTGGTCTGACCAGGGATTTGTATAAGGGCAAAACTATGTCTTTATCATGAGAATCTATTCCTCTCTTGATACATCCCATAATTTTATTTGCTTTAGCAGCAGCCGCCTGGCTCTGGTCACTAAAATTAAGTTTACCATCCACCAATACCCCCAAGTCCTTTTCAGCTCCAGTTTTACCAAGTAATTGACCGTTTAGAACATAATTATACTTTTTGTTTCCCTGGCCCAAGTGCATAACTTTACATTTGTCTACATTAAACCTCATCAACCATTTCTCTGCCCACTCCTCAAGCTTCCACAAATCCCTCTAAAATGCTGAACTATCGACCTCAGTATTTATTACTTTACACAGCTTAGTATCATCTGCAAATATTGAAACTTGACTGTGTAAACCCACTACAAGGTCGTTAATAAAAATATTAAAAAGAAGTGGCCCCAATACTGACCCCTGTGGCACTCCACTGGTAACGTCAACCCAATCTGAGAATGTGCCATTAATGACAACACTCTGTTTTCTATCAGTAAGCCAATTACTTACCCAAATACACAGATTTTCCCTTAGTCCCAGCAGTCTCATTTTATATACCAACCTTTTATGTGGCACGGTGTCAAATGCCTTTGAAAAGTCCAGAGCGTCCCCCAGATCCAGTCTTGAACTTACCTCCTCGTAGAAACCAATCAGATTAGTCTGACAGGACCGATCTCTCATAAACCCATGCTGACGCTGGGTTATAAGGTTATGCACAGTGAGATACTCCAGGATAGCATCTCTAACAAACCCCTAAAATATTTTCCCCACCACAGAAGTTAGACTTACAGGTCTGTAGTTTCCAGGATCACTTTTTGCTCCTTTTTTTGTATATTGGTACCACATTTGTTATGCGCCATTCCTGTGGAACATAACCAGTCCTCAGTGAATCTTCAAGTATTAAAAATAACGGTCTGTCTATCACCGTACATAATTCATGCAGAACCCAGGGGTGTATGCCATCTGGGCCCAGTGATTTATCTATCTTAGTGGTTGCGAGGCGGCGCCGTACCTCTTCCTGGGTTAAACTGTTGACATTCCAAAAAGAATTTACATTATTCCTCATTGTGTCTTCCACCAGGGGATTTTTTTTTTTTAAAGACAGTTGAGAAGGCGACATTCAGTAGATTGGCCCTTTCCTCATCTCCTTCCACCATGACCCCCATGTTATTTCTAAGGGGACCATACTCTCTGTTTTTAGTTTCTTATCATTTATATACTTGAAAAATGTTACCCTGATTAACCCCTTAAGGACGCAGGGTTTTTTCCATCATTTCTCGCTCGCCACCTTCAAAAATCCATAACTTTTTAATTTTTACGTGTACAGGCCTGTGTGAGGGCTTATTTTGTGTGTAACAAATTTTACTTTCCTGTAATGTTATTTATTTTAACATGCCGTGTATTGCGAAGCTGAAAAAAAATTCTAAATGTGGAAAAATTGAAAAAAAACTGCACGTGCGTCACGTTCTTGTGGGCTCAGTTTTTACGACTTTGACTATGCGCTCCAAATAACACCTCAGTTTTATTCTTTGGTTCGGTGCGATCGCGGGGATACCAAATTTATATAGATTTTGTGTTTTAATATATTTTCAAAAATTAAACGAATGTGTACAAAAAAGAAAAAAAAAATTTACCATCTTCTGAAGCTAATAACTTTTTCATACTTTAGCGCATGGAGCTGTGTGAGGTGTCATTTTTTTGCGAAATGAGCCGACGTTTGCATTGCTACCATTTTGAGGTCTGTGCGACATTTTGATAATTTTTTATTCCATTTTTTATGTGATGTAAAAAGGTGGAAAAGTTGCATTTCAGACATTTGGGCGCCATTTCCCGTTTCGGAGGTCACCGCCGGCCGTAAACTGTTTTTATATTTTGATAGATCGGGCATTTTGGGATGCGCCGATACCTAATGTGTCAGTGATTTTTACTGTTTATTATGTTTTATATCAGTTCTAGCGAAAGGGGGGTGATTTTAGCGCCGGGGGCGCGGCGATCGGAATAAAGATGGCGGCGCCCACTCGCCGCCGTCTTTTAAATGCCGCCGGAAATGCTGCAAGCACCGACCGCGGTTATTAGCGGTGGGGGTTTGCTGCAATATGCAACAACCCCCACCTCTGTATGAAGAGGACTCAGCTCGTGAGCCCTCTTCATACATTCCCTGTACCTCTGCGCCGTAGAGCTACGGCGCAGAGCGTTAAGGGGTTAAAGATTAGCCCTAAAAGTAAAAAAGGGTATCCTTTCATACGTTAGATGCACCTACCACCGGATCTACCTTAATAGGTAGATCTGTAGTGGTAGGTTTCCTTTAATAACAGTGAATGTGTTATTTTGTTATTTTTTGTTTATTTTTAAGAAACGTGTCTTTGTGGGAATAACCCTTTAACCGATCTGGATGTTCCTCCCTACATACTTACAACTTGAAAATCAATGCATGAATACATCGTGCCTGGTCCTCCCGTGTCACGACTGAGTCATGTGACCCTCTACTGTGACACATGTAAAGGGTGGGGGGTGGATCCACTCACCTGCGCATGTGCTATGTCAACTAGGAAATTCTGTTTCCAACTCCTCCTACAGATACTTTTTGTTTGATTAATTTATTTACATATAAATGAAGCTTTGTACATAATCATTTAGACAGGACCCCTGAGAAAGCCAGACAGGCTAGCAAAATGTGTGGGGTAGGGAAGCTATTTGGGTTACCTCTTGGGGGGCGTGAGGACAGTATCTGGATACATTTTTCAGCATTTGGTAATAATTGTTGGTAATTTGTTATATTTGGTTACATTCTGACACTCTTACAGCATATAAGTCCCCCAGGGACATTACAATTGGGGTTTCATAAGGCTAGAGGTTTACATACATTATTAACCATTGCCTGGTGCTAGACTTATTTTAATTATGCTTTTAAATGTTTGTCTTATTGTCATGTCTATGTTTTGGCTTTAATAAAGATTTGGATATTTGGTGTGCATTATGTGCTTTTGTGGTTCCCCCTTTTTTCCATAGTTTTTCACATAAGCAATGTACATACATCTTATTCTTAGCTTTATAAGTCATGTAACACTGTATAGTCAATACTGAAATAATCATGATAACAACATTTTTTGAATGAAGCTTACTCACATAACCTTAAGGGGCATTCCCAAGGCCGTGTGCTCTCCCGGACCAGATCACAGGGACGGGAGAAGGAGGGGTGAGCGCTCACCCATATCTCACTTTATCTGGTAAAGTATAGTCAATATCAAAAGACACAAATTGGTATTATATTCACAAACAATTATGAATATTAAGTAGATTTTATTAGTTATACAAAAAGATAATAATAACACCAAGTTTACATAGCATGGTAGTTGTACAATGGGAACACATGATTAAAAACAGTGCATAGCCACATATTAAACAAGCAAAGTGCCATAGAAAATAGAGAAAATCTGTATGGAATTTAAAGGAAACCTACCACTTAGAATGGCAGGGGTAAGCTGTAAGTACCGAGCACCAGCTCAGGGTGAGCTGGTGCCGGTACTTACTTTCGTTAGTGTTATAAACCGCGACCGTGCGCGCGCCTACATAGGAAATAGCGGAGATGTTGCACGCGCACGGTCGAAGCCTCTTCTGCTCTAGAGTTTAAAAAGTGTTAAAACCGCGATACCGCGGTTTATAACACTAACGAAGGTAAGTACGGCACCAGCTCAACCTGAGCTGGTGCTCGGTACTTACAGCTTACCCCTGCCATTCTAAATGGTAGGTTTCCTTTAAGACCTAGTAACTAAAGACAGAAGACAGCTATATATAAGCCTTGGCTTTTAACATGGACGGCTCAAAAAGTACTAGAAAGTCATTACCATACCAGGATACAGGGTGTGCACTGTGTAGCCCCCACACGTGTCTCGCCCACTGGCTTTCTCAAGGGGAGTGTCAGATACAGGTGAGTCATGGGTTATATATCGCTATAAGCCAATAGGAAGCTAGGGAGCAATTAGAATGAAAGTGCCCTGCAGAGATGACGACACATAGGGGGAAGTAAAGGTAAAATAGCTGGCAGCCGATTGGACCCCAGCTGTATCCATCAGGCGCACTAGCGTCTAAAGAGTGCGCGCATGCGCCCGGCGGCAGATGAAAACTGCCTGGTAATCGCGGGAGCTCAAAGTAGAGCTTCACCGCGCGTGCGCGGATCGGAGCCGGAGAAAACACGGCGCATGCGCACTACTGCCCAGGAGGAGTCGCGGCTAACGCGTGAGTTCTGTCGCGATGCCGAGAGTGAGGGGCAAGTGCGCCTGTGTCAATAGATAGCGTAACTGGGGAAAACTGATTATATATAGATTGCAGTGCTGAGTCCAAGTACAAATGAGCCTATATCTAAAATGATCATATAGAATGTCCCTCATAACATGTAAAAGTGATTGGTCCCAATGACTATATACGAGTTATGTAAAAAATTAGTGTACAAAATATATACAATTTAGTAAAAAACTTGTTGGTGTACAATATAATAAGATACAATCATAAAACGTGTATAATAACATCCTAAATTACTAATTATCTCTAGACTCATATTAGAGGAGTAAAAAATGCAAAAGAGCCACTGAAAAGTGGCGCAAATAATACAAAATATGACAATACACAAAGGTGAGCTACAAATGTGAATAGTGCCACGCGTGGCAAGTCTTATACTTTGCAGGGAGGCAGCCCGACACAGTCACGTTTTGGTGATGCACCGCTCACTGCACTATGACCTGGAGCCAAAGAAATCCATACCTCCCAACCATCCCAGATTTGGCGGACAGTCAAGGTTTTTGAGCTCAGTCCCGCTGGGGGGCTGGGGGACAGGAGAAGGCTGGAGGACAGGAGGAGGATAGAGGACAGGGGGCTAGAGGGTAGGAGTATATAATACCAAAAAAGATATATAGGGCAAAAAAATTTACTCAATTACATATTACTCATGATCACTAAGTAGTGGAAAATATTAGATAAACTTTATTATTCAATATGGCCATCCAAAAACAATAAAAGCATAAATTAAAATTCACAGAGACAAGAGTGTGGCAATGGTCAATAGTATCTAGACACATCACAAGCATTATCCAATGCACATCGATCAAAAAAGATAACAGTATATTCAATTTTGGCTATAATCCAGTATATTACCCACCCGGGTGTTGCATAATACCAAAAATTGTCAGCCACTAGGTTAATGACCACCGCCACAGCACCCCGACGCACGTTTCGCCGTCGCTTCCTCCAGGGGTGTGCTGTGGTGTGGCAGTTGCCCGGACTATGTACCAAATTTTGTGGGTCAGATGGTATATTAGGACCAATAAGATTGTGAATTACCTGATAGCCAGGTGAACGGCAAGTGTACATCGGCACATCGCCGCGGTCAGCACGCTCCCAGACAGGGGGCGGGACCGGGTTCCAGAAGACGCATGGCGCGCACATCGTGCGCGTCATCGTGAGCCGGAAGTCCGGAGTCACCACCAAGTCTGGCGCACGCGCCGGGGCGATGCGCGCCACTTCGCCATTTTGAGTATGGGCAGAAGTGTGGGCTAATCCATTTATGGATGTAAGTCAGGGATTATACCTGAACTTGAACACTTATTGCAGTGGGCAGAACCAAGACTTGACTGGTTCATAGTGAATAGCACCGCATCCTAAATGAGGGGTACAAAAGGTTAGGTTACACACCGTAATACATTAGGAATATAAGAAGCATGTGAGGGTAGGAGTAGGCGGGGGGACAAGAGGAGGTTGGAGGATAGGTGTAGGCTGGGGGACAAGTGAAGGCTGGGGGACAGGAGGAGGATGCTGGAGGACAGAGGGAGGCTGGGGGACAGGAGGACAAGAGAAGGAGACTAGGCAGGGGATCAGGAGGCCACAGGAGGAGGGTGGAGGACAGGAGGCTACAGGATGAGGAGGCTGGAGGATAGGTGGCCACAGGAGGAGGTTAGAGGACAGGAGGCTACAGGATGAGGAGGCTGGAGGATAGGAGGCCACAGGAGGAGGCTGGAGAACATGAGGCTACAGGATGAGGAGACTGGAGGACAGGAGTTGTCTCAAAGACAGGGGGCCACATGAGGAGGCTGGAGGACAGGAGACCACATAATGAGGCTGGAGGACAGGGGGCTACAGGAAGAGGCTGGAGGAGAGGGGGCTACAGGAGGAGGCTGTAGAACAGGAGGCCACAAAAGGAGGATAGAGGACAGGAGGCAACAAAAGGCGGATGGATGCCATGAGGACACAGTGTGAGGAGGCTAGAGAACAGGGACCACACAGGGTAGGAGTACAGAGGAGGGGTTTATATGTTTAATATGTTGCAGAGGAATTAGGGGAATTTTCTGAATGTTGAATAGGTAACTTTATAGTAGTTTAATAGTTTAGTAGTGCCATAACCAGAGGCAGACTGATCCATGAAGCATCTTTGGCTCCTCAGGACACCAAAGCATAACAATGAGCAATAGAATGTATCAATTCAAAACGTGGAAGTGATGTAGATTGTGAAATGGAGTCACAAAATGCTATAAAGAATGTCAAAGTGAGAGGGCATCAACCAGGCTTAGGGATAAGATTTTGAGGTGCTGTAAAATACTACCCTCGGTACCACAGGGTATATACCGGTAGGGGAATAAATAACTGTAAACAGAATTTCACCACCCACTCCCCTTTTTTTATTCTGCTTAGACTTCATGCTATCTGACAATGACACAATAACATTAGGGAGAATGACAAAATGTCAGTGTGAGAAGTGTAAACTGCTAAGATTTTATCACTTTCATAAGGGAGATGGGTGGTACCAACCACTTGCAACCTGAATCTTCATTAAAAAGTATTTTGCAGAGAATGAGACTAAAATTCCTCCCATACCCCTGACTAATCTCTGCTGTATCTCCTTTTTCAGACAGTTACTCCCCTCATAATGAAAGCCCCTCCTCATCGCTCGCAGGACTGGCTTGTGCAGGAAGTTCGGTATTTACCTCAAGATCTGAGAAGTTAGGAGAATGACTGTGTGAACATGGGGCCACGCCACAGCAAGATCCATAGGTGAGCACCGCATTGTGTCATGTATATAGCTGAATAGTGAGTGACATCATAGAGCAGCTGCCACAAACAGAGGCTGATAGAGAGGAAGAGTAAAGATCAACCAGGATCTAATACAGAATAGTGGATTGAATAAAAGGAAAACAAACAGAACATAATGGACCTACTATCATACAAAACCGCATAGCCACCTCCTATATCAGCATTGCCAACTATATCAGAAATGTAAAAGCGATGTTCTCTGCATTATGGGAGGCAAGTAATATCGGGTTTACAAGTGGGTGGAATCCAAGGAATTTACAAGAACCTCTACAGTGAACTGAACCATTGAAAGTAATAAAAGGCACAGATACAAAACTAAAACAGTGTTCTAACACAAAAGTGTGAAGCTGCTTTGTAATTGTGGGTCCTTTTACACAGAAAGATCTCTGCCTTAACAGGATGTATATCCCCTGCCCTTGTAACTTTCATTTTCACATGTCAAATCCATCCTTGTCAGCAACACATCACATTGTACATACATAAATAGCAGTTAGTCAAATATAGGACCTCCATATGACTAGGTGACTACTTCTCAGCATTGTTAGAGCTGACATATACAGTCATATGAAAAAGTTTGGCCACCCCTATTAATCTTAATCATTTTTAGTTATCAAAATTTAAGATTTCAGTTTGATATATCTAATAACTTATGGACACAGTAATATTTCAGGATTGAAATTAGGTTTATTGTACTAACAGAAAATGGGCAATATGCAAAATTTGACAGGTGCAAAAGTATGGGCACCTCAACAAAAAAGTGACATAATTATTTAGTAGATCCTCCTTTTGCCTCTAGTCGCTTCCTGTAGATTTTAATGAGTTCCTGGATCCTGGATGAAGGTATTTTTGACCATTCCTCTTTACAAAACAATTCTAGTTCAGTTAAGTTTCGACGAGCATGGACAGCCCGCTTCAAATCTAAGGATAAGTTTACACCTCGGCTGATTCCATTATGCCCTTCCATAATTTATAGTGGAAGAAATTGTGAAGCAGTCCACTTAATTTTTTCCACTATAAATAACGGAAGCATTGGAGAAGCTTCTCTTGGGGACAGAAGATTAATGGAAGATCTTCTGTGAACCTTCCGTATTTTGTTTCCGTTCTAGAGACTCCCAACACAGATGTGAAATGGGCCCAATTCTGATGCCTCCTGCTAGTCTTAATAGTTGATTTATCTAACACTGTCAATGTGTAAAACTGCCTTCCTGTCTATGTACCTAACCCTGTGAATGTAATAGCATATGCTAAGCTTCTTAACTAAGCCTATTGTATCTGTTATGTGATATTGCTAAGCTGTTGTATCTGAGCCTATAACATGTAATGCTGTTTGCTGACCGCAAGTCCATGATGTGTTTTCCTCTTTTGGATCTAAGCTCTACTATGTTTGTGTCTTGTACAGCATGTCAGACTCTAATCTCCCGGAGGAGGTGCTGCTGCAGATCTTGTCCTCGGTGCCAGCTACAGACCTGATCCAGCATTGCTCACTGGTCTGCTCCCTGTGGAGAGACGTTATCAACTCTCCAACACTTTGGAAATTGAAATGTCACAAAATGGGCTACATCTCCAAAGAGTGCATGAGAACCCCCAAAGACTGGAAGCAGTTTTACTATTTGTCAAGCAAGAAGAAAAATTTATTAATGAATCCCTGTGCAATGGGTGAGAAAAGCAGAATATGGGCCAAAAAAGCTGCACCCCACGGTTTTTGGGCCCCACTCTAAAACTGAGGATCTACAATATTATGCTTTCCTCCCACAAACTTGCATTGTGATATGGAGTGGGTATGGAAAGTATACTGTTTTATTCTAAGCAGCTAATTAGTAAACTCAAAAAAAGTTTTTTTAATGTATACTCTGCTTCTCATCTTGACATAAAAAACAGAAATGTAGATATTTTTTGCTAATTTATTAAACAAGAAAGACTGAAATATCACATGGTCATAAGTATTCAGAACCTTTGCTGTGACACTTATATTTAACTCACATCCTGTCCATTTCCTTCTCTTCCTCCTTGAGATGGTTCTACTCTTGCAATGGAGTCCAGATGTGTATAATTAAACTGATTGGACTTTATAAGGAAAGGCCTGTCACACCTGTCTATATATGACCTCACAGCGCATGTCAGAACATATAAAAATCATGAGGTCTAAGGAACTGCCCAAGGAGTTCAGAGACAGAATTGTTGCAAGGCACAGATCTGGCCAAGGTTACAAAAGAATTTCTGCAGCATTAAAGGTTCCTAAGAGCACAAGGCCCTCCACAATCCTTAAATCAAAGAAGTTTGGGATAGCCACAACTCATCTGCGACCTGGCTGTCTAGCCAAACAATTGTGGGAGAAAAGCGTTGGTGAGAGAGGTAAAGAAGATCAATATGGCTGAGCCCCAGAGATACCGACAGAAGCCTCTCCCAAGTGTAAGACATACGAAAGCTTGTATGTAGTTGTGTGGAGAAAACCAGGCACTGCTCACCACTTGCCAAATACAATCCCATCAGTGAAACATGGTGGTGATTGCATCATGCTATGGGGATATTTTTACAGGACGACTGGTTGCAATTGAAAAAAATATGAATGGGACCAAGTATAGAGATATCCTGGATGAAAACCTCTTCCAGAGTGCTCTAGACCCCAGACTGGGCTGAAGGTTCACCATTTCATAAAGACAATGACACTGAGCACACAGCTAAAATAAAGCAGTGGCTTCAGAACAACTCTGTGACCATTCCTGACTGACCCAGCCAGAGCCCTGACCTAAACCCAATTGAGCATCTCTGGAGAGACTTAAAAATGGCTTCCACTAACGTTCACCATCCAACCAGAGACATCTGGAGAGGATCTGCAAGGAAGAATGGCAGAGGATCCTCATATCCAGGTGTTAAGAACCTTGCATCATTCCCAAGAAGACTCTTGGCTCAAAAGTTGCCTCTCCACAATACTGAGCAAAGGGCCTGAATACTTATGACCATGTGATATTTCAGTTTTTCTTGAGCAAAATTATTTACATTTCTGTTTTTTATGTCAAGATGGGGGCAGAGTGTACATTAATGACCAAAAAAGAGAACTATTTTGATTTTACCAATTGGCTGCAATGAAACGGAGTGAAACATTTAAAGGGGTCTGAACACTTTCCGTATCCACTGTAGTGTATTGTACAAGACTGTTGATCACTGATCACTGTGTTATATTGTACTATCTACAGTATGTTATGTGTCCACTAGGTAGGAATGTTGTTCTAGAATGTCAGCCTACACATACTCTCTGTTAGGTCTCATGCACATAATCGTGTGCAGAGTCTTTGAGCTATTCGCCCAGACTGTGACTAGCTTACTGCCACATAGCCTACTATGCGGCACCTTGCCTCATCTTTCAATTGTCATGGGTTGGGTGAGCAGCATCTGGCCCATTGTCTGCAACTCTCATGCGCATGCGGTGGTTTGTATGAGGCTTAATGAAGGGGCACTTCTTAGTGCCCTGTACTGACTTACTTCAAGGAGCATTGTGCTGCAATGTCTGTGGTTCATTTAACTGTGCATTTAGCTAGCACATCATTTTTGTAAAATTTGTTGCAGGACTCCAAACTTCACTGGTTTAAAAAGTTGTTCATGGTTGACAATGACTCAGATGAGTCGAAACGTTGCTTGGTGAATAAAGAAGCATGTAGGTAGTGTCTCTTGGACCCATAGCAATGCACCTGTTACATGCAGCTGTTCCTCTTTTCTAAGATACTTAGTATAGAAAGGCAAAGCCTAGCCTGGATTTCTGGATTTGGCACTGTAATAATATATATATAAGTGTGTATACTTTTTAAAGTTTACATTAGAAGGTTTTATACTCAGCTCACCCAACCGCCTAAAAGTACATGTTTAACTATGGCTGGTTGCTCCACTCCCCCTTGTTTGTTCAATAATTAGACAGCCATACAGATGTTTTTAAGCAGTTGGACAAATAACAATATAGCAAGTATGTATAGTGTCATAGAAATTGAGCACCTTCTTCTTAAGCTCCTGGAGGACCTGTCTGTCTAGTTACAAGAAACCTTTCCACTGGTCTGGGAAAGTTATGGGGATCTACTTTCAATAACAGACCCATTAATGAAGACTTTGCCTAATCTTCCTCTGTGTTCTCTACAGGGTGTGTGTAATATAGTGACGCCACTTTTCTGCATTTAACTCCTTTCATGACTTGTAAAATTACTTACTCTCATTATACAGAAAAAATTGACAAAATACTCTATGATATACCGTGGGAGTTATGTCTGTCCGCAGCACAGTGTTGTCAGATACCTAAAATAAATCAGCAGAATTATAACTGAAACCAGCGTCGTATGTAAATAGAGAAGAGTTAAATAATTTGGGGTACAATTCTCATCCAATATTACATATTTTGGACACATTATACTTTTTCTTAATTTATGTGTCTCTTTTTCAGATGGTTTTAAATTCTGGAACATTGACGAAAATGGAGGTGATAAATGGGCAATAGAAGAGTCACCAGGAAACCATGGGCAGGAATTCCCAGATAAGGATGTTACCAAATATTTTGTTACTTCTTATGGGTATGACCTCAACTCAAATAGTGTTCAAGTGCTAATAGTAGACTTTGTAACATACCTCAATAACTCCTTCATTCCAACATGAGGTATATATTTATGTCAGGGTGTATGATAAGGGCTCAGCTCTCTCCATACAGGGCAGGTACATGCTGTATCACACAGCATAGGAGCAGTATACAGTATTCACAATTATACTGTATGAACAATTAATACATCTTCACATAACCTATGGAAGTGGTGTTGAACCTATAGTATGGGTGCTAGAATTCACCAGACAGGACTTTCAGAGCTGTTTTAAAGTGACACATCCTTGGCTGCTTGGGACTGCAGGAAAAGTGAGGCAGGGCTAGGATATCTTTCGAGGTCCTCCTGCTGGCCACACAATTCTTCCTGAACTGAGGGACCGTGGAGAGAAGCTTTCGGAATCAGGGGTAGTGGACCCACTGTACCACCACGAGCCATGATGTAAGCTGACACCTTGGAGTGGAGTCTAAGTGGCACCCAGTTTTCCCCAGAGCCCACCGCAAACCGTGTTGCACTTGCTGCCACTGGATACCACCAGGTCCCTCCACAGGCGCGAATTCGCTCGCGGTGGTGGCCAAGGCGAAGTACAGAATCGTAGGGCTGAGACGAAGTCGGCGACAGGCTGGAGGTCAAGAGTGGTGGCACGGGATCAAAGTCAGGAACAAGGCAGAAAGTCACAAAAGGGAATCACTATAACACAAGGATAAACAAGCAGGAAGCTTTCTCTCAGGCTCGAGAATCGAAGAGCCGGCAGGGGACACAGGAAGGGGCTGTCAATTTATCAGGGCAGGCGATCATCGGCAAGCTGGCCCTTTAAAATTTACAGAGCCAGCGCACGCGCACCCTAGGAGGCTGCTACACGTGTGCCGGAGCGCAGGGACCACCGCTGGAACAAGGGAAGGTGAAATATGCTGCAGCCGGGCACCAGGGGCGCAGGAAAGTCTGTAACCCAGGACATGGGTCGCATGAGCACCCGTGAATGAAGCTACAATGATAGTTAAAATTTTTCCTTCAGCTTTCAATTGTGTTTGTGTCCTCAATTACTGTGTGATAAATAAGTGAGTTTTGGTTGTAATTTGGGCACTGGGTCTCTAAAAGGTTTGCCATCACTGCCCTAATGTAATTTTAAATAAATAAAATCAATAAATAAACATGTTAGGTTTCCCACATCTAAAAATGGCTTATCTATCAAAATGTAAAAAGTATTATCTAATAAGGTAAATGCTCACCCGGCCCTAGTAATTTTATGTCACACAGGTGCACAGCTCGTTATATATCACACATCCACTGGAAAATTTGTATTGAATAACAGCAAGCAGAGATCTAGAAAACCTTAAAGGGGTTTCATAAATATACTCATAAATATAGAATAACAAAATAATACATTCTCTAATTGACTGTTATCAACAAAAATACAGCATTTCACAGATATAAGTCCAACCTGCCTCTATCAGTCCTGGTGTACACAATTTCAGTTGCCCCTAGACACGACCCTGTAACTTCTGACTTAGGGTCAGGGCCGGCATCTTGGATTTCTGTGTGACAGCCGTGCTGTGGAGTTTATATCTCTCTATGCTCCCTGCACGCTATCCCGCCCCCAACAGACCAGCACGTAGCTCACAGACACTCATTGATTCACTACCTGCCAACAAACACATGAGCAAAGAGAAGATGCAAACTACAAACTACAAGCAGATAAGTTATTTGGGGGAAGGGGAGGCATGCACATATCTGTGAAAAGGTCTGTCAGCCTCTGTGTAACAGGCATTTCATGCACCTCATCATCTCTCATTTGTCTCATCTCTCTTTCCATGTGTCAGTGTGCTAGTACAATGTCAGAAGCCAGATGAAAGTGTATTTATACCTGTATCCTGATAATCTAACCACATTGTCAGCTACTAGATGGATCATAATGGGGCAGATTTATCAAGTTGTCTGAAAGTCAGAATATTTCTAGTTGCCAATGGCAACCAATCACAGCTCCCTTTTATAATATATTCATGAGCTCTGGTAAAATGAAAGCTGAGCTGTGATTGGTTGCCATGGGCAACTAGAAATATTCTGACTTTCAGACAGCTTGATAAATCTGCCCCAATGTGTCTGCTTAGAGAGGCTCCACTCACACCCTGGGATTTTGCAGTGAGCAGCCCAGGGAGTGATAGGAGCTAAAACAACAATAAAACTGAGTAACATTGTATAGTAGGGGTTAAAATTATCTTTACTGTGTAAACCTCACTAAGGGATTGAGATTTGAGAATTTTCTTTAAACCCCTTTAACCCCTTAACGCTCTGCGCCGTAGCTCTACGGCGCAGAGGTATAAGGGATGTATGAAGAGGGCTCACGGGCTGAGTCCTCTTCATACAGAGGTGGGGGTTTTTGCATTTTGCACAAAACCCCCACCGCTAATAACCGCGGTCGGTGCTAGCACCGATCGCGGCTATTAACCCCCTAAACGCCGCCGGCAAAGTCGGGCGCCGCCATCTTTTTTTTGATCGCCACGCCCCCGAACGTCATCGGGGGGCGGCGATCGGTTGCCATGGTAGCCTCGTGTCTTCTCTTGACCCGAGGCTATCTGGCAGCTGCATATTCGTTACAATGAGCCAGTGGCTCATTGTAATGAATGTGCTGCAAAAATGCCATATATTGCAATACAGAAGTATTGCAGTATATGGTAGCAGCGATCTGACCATCTAGGGTTAATGTACCCTAGATGGTCTAAAAGATAGTGAAAAAAAAAAGAAAAAAAAAAGTTTAAAAAATAAAAAAAATTAATAAAATATTAAAAGTTCAAATCACCCCCCTTTCCCTAGAACGGATATAAAACATAACAAACAGTAAAAATCACAGACATATTAGGTATCGCCGCGTCCCAAAATGCCCGATCTATCAAAATATAAAAACGGTTACGGCCGGCGGTGACCTCCGAGGCGGGAAATGGCGCCCAAATGTCCGAAATGCGACTTTTACACCTTTTTACATAACATAAAAAATGAAATAAAAAATGATCAAAATGTCGCACAGACCTCAAAATGGTAGCAATGAAAACGTCGCCTCATTTCGCAAAAAATGACACCTCACACATCTCCATGCGCCAAAGTATGAAAAAGTTATTAGCGTCAGAAGATGGCAAAAATTTTTTTTTCTTTTTTGTACACATTCGTTTAATTTTTGAAAATGTATTAAAACACAATAAAACCTGTATAAATTTGGTATCACCGCGATCGCACCGAACCAAAGAATAAAGTAGGCATGTTATTTGGAGCGAAGAGTGAAATTCGTAAAAACTGAGCCCACAAGAACGTGACGCACGTGCGGTTTTTTTTCAATTTTTCCACATTTGGAATTTTTTTTCAGCTTCGCAGTACACGGCATGTTAAAATAAATAACAGTACGGGAAAGTAAAATTTGTTACGCACAAAATAAGCCCTCACACAGGTCTGTACACGGAAAAATGAAAAAGTTATGGATTTTTGAAGTTGGAGAGCGAGAAATGAGGCGAAAAACCCTCCGTCCTTAAGGGGTTAAGGATTTAATACAGAAAGTGTATTGGAGAATTGTATAACTTTTCATTATACAAACAAGGCTACAGGGCTACATGTGTCATGGTGTGGAGATGCCCATTGTGTGCTTGGTAGTAACAGGTAGTAACAACAAGACTGTTGTTTTCTTCCAGACTCTGCATGAAATCTCAGCTGATCAACCTTAAGAAAATTGGATATAGGGAAACACTTATGGACCTTGTACAGCCAGATATAGTGATCAGAGACTGGTAAGCAGGAATCCTCGTACATATACAGAATGGAGTTATCTTCTGTTATTGAGCCTTCCCTTCTGTACAGGTTTTCAGCTAGAAGGGATTGTGGCTGTCATTATCAAATACACATTCAGCTGCTTTCAGAAAAGAAGAAACCTATAAAGTCGTTTAACCCAGAACCAGTGAGCATTGAGCAGTGGAGTGATGCCCAGTGGCACAAGGTACGATAATTATACACCCCTATAATTGTGCTCTTCTGCTATATGGCATGAATAATCCTGGGCAATTGACTAATTGTGTTTGCAATGTTAAAGGGGTTTTCCAGAGGCTGAAAAACATGACTTTATTCCAGAAACCATGCCACACCTGCTCATGGTTTGTGCTGGTATTACTGCTCAGCTCTATAGTAATAAATGGAGCTTAGTAGCAATACCCATGGCCAGGTGTGGAACTGTTTTTGGAAGAAAGCAGCCATGTTTTTCCATCTTCAGACTACCCCTTTAAGCATGACTCTGCTGTTGAGAGGTCAAGAGAGTCTGTAAAAAAAAATTGGTAGACTGGGAACATAGCATTACACGATTCTTTTAATGCTAGAAGTTTATCATATTGGAAGTATCAAAAGGCTGGAGATCCTTCATGAATGAATAGAATATTGCATGTATTCAATATGAATGATATAACAACTCTCTTGCTTTCGGTTTTCAGATGGAACACACATTTAGTAACTATGGACGTGGAGTGAGGTATATTTATTTCCAGCATGGTGGACAAGATAGCCAGTATTGGGCCGGATGGTACGGGGTCCGACTGACTAACTCCAGTGTCACCATTGAGCCGGAAGATCTCACTATTTGATGGTTTATCATTAAGAAAAATATAATGGAAGAGAAACATCTATGTGCTTTGTGTTATGCTCCGATTGTTGTGCAGATGCATGTGCCTTAGAGAATTCATTTTGCTTCTTGTGTTTACTATGGCACAAATATCAAGTACTACTGTATAGCCTGTCCTAGTAATAAGTCTCTGCCACTAGCTTTACCCTACTAAACTAGCTGCATCCTCAGGTAGGTTCTAAAATTCCCTCCATGTTAAATTTCACCTGTTTACCTGTAGAATCACCTCCAAATCAATATGCATAGAAGCTGAAGAGTGACTTGTAGCCTGCGATGAGTCATTTTAGAGGCTGGCAAATGAGCATCACTTCGGACACCCTTATCTTGGTCTTTTCCCACCAGCCTCGAAAAGTGCCTCACCTCAGGTAAAAAGTGACTATTCTCAACCAATTTGCACATGATGATTAATTATTAGGTAAATGGACAACTTTTAATACAGAAGGCTAGAAAACATATCCTACCTGAGTGTGCTGGTAGTGTTGTAAAACCTGTTGACAGGGTCTTGTTCTAGATGATCGCACCCTTCTATATTTTAATATAGATATCCAAATAATCTTTGGGCCATGAGTGTAAATATATTTTGATATATAAAGTACAGTGTTTGCCCTGCTGGTATGAGGGGGTCAGGAATAAATATACAAGTGGAAAAATTCTATAGTGTTTTGGCTTTTTTATATTTTTTTCACTGCACTCAACATTTTCCTCAACAATATAATGCATAATGAAACTCCATAAAGTCCCTTTTTTACTGTCCTGGGTAACTGCATAGATTGTTCACTGGGTAAAGATAGGGGTTTGTTAACCTCTCTATATAGGAACTAATTCACTGTGGGGGTCACGAGAGTATATCTGGTAATAAAACATAACCTTTATTGAGTATAAAGATAAAATGATACACAATCCTAAACTATATAAGTGTTAAAAAAGGGGGAGCTGCGATCGTAACAACAAACTGATGAGAGTCGAGAACTGCTAGGATCTAACAGATATTGCTGGGAGGCTTTTACAGCAATACAATGAGACAGAGACCCTGGCCTTTTCTAGTGCTGGTGCCTAGATCAAGCACACAACCCACTAGGCTATAATGATACAGTCTCTGTCTAAGCTAGCACTCCTCTAGATTTTATTGCGATCCGACGCGTTTCCTGATAACATTCATCAGGGATCTGATAGTGGATAAAGTGATCAACATATTCATCCACATATTGTAGATGTAATTATGTAGTAGACCACATGGTAGGTCTGACACATATAGATAGCGTGTCCCCGCTATGATATCAACGGCAATCGCCCGCGGGGAACGCCGGATATTTAATGCTTTAACCCCTACCTCCTTTGTGACATCACAGACTGGTCTCTAACCAATGCGGGGGCACCCAGGGGAACGGGCCTCCCCGCATTAGTACGCCCCCTTGTTGTCATTTGACGTCGCGGCCAATGGAGAGACCGGGATAAAATAATTTTATCCATGTCTTTGTTGATGGGTGAACGCAATACTTACCGGCCGGGTACACTTAAAGACGAGTGTATTTTTAATTCCCTCCTGTCATCTTGCACCCCTCCCCTTCTGCCCGGATTATCTAGGCAGGATTGGTCTCTCATCTGTGTGTTTATTTTTCCTGCTCCCGAGCAGCCAATGGGAGTGTCTGTCGCGCGGTCGGGGCGGTCCCTTCGACCTCCACTCTGACGTGCGACCACATGACCGGACTTGGCCCCGCCTCCGATCACCTGATCGGAGGCGTGTTTCTGGCTCCCGGTCTCTCCATTGGCCGCGACGTCAAATGACAACAAGGGGGCGTACTAATGCGGGGAGGCCCGTTCCCCTGGGTGCCCCCGCATTGGTTAGAGACCAGTCTGTGATGTCACAAAGGAGGTAGGGGTTAAAGCATTAAATATCCGGCGTTCCCCGCGGGCGATTGCCGTTGATATCATAGCGGGGACACGCTATCTATATGTGTCAGACCTACCATGTGGTCTACTACATAATTACATCTACAATATGTGGATGAATATGTTGATCACTTTATCCACTATCAGATCCCTGATGAATGTTATCAGGAAACGCGTCGGATCGCAATAAAATCTAGAGGAGTGCTAGCTTAGACAGAGACTGTATCATTATAGCCTAGTGGGTTGTGTGCTTGATCTAGGCACCAGCACTAGAAAAGGCCAGGGTCTCTGTCTCATTGTATTGCTGTAAAAGCCTCCCAGCAATATCTGTTAGATCCTAGCAGTTCTCGACTCTCATCAGTTTGTTGTTAGGATCGCAGCTCCCCCTTTTTTAACACTTATATAGTTTAGGATTGTGTATCATTTTATCTTTATACTCAATAAAGGTTATGTTTTATTACCAGATATACTCTCGTGACCCCCACAGTGAATTAACTGCATAGATTGCCATCCCTAAAAAAAATGGCCCTATGCTAGATGGAACATGATTTAAATTTCTTCAATGACTGGTGCAAAGTGACTTGATTGTTATATGTAATCAAACTTTAATCCAACAGTCCAAAAATAAAAAAATCTGTACGCTTAAATAATGAAGAAAGGATGGTGGAGCAGCACCGTGTGAAGGCAGTAGGGTGCAGGTCTTCGCCAGGGGTCCGACAAACTCCACCAATAGTAGCAGAAATCGATGAATGAAGCAGCACTCCAAAAGGAGAAAGTGAAAAATTTTCACTGCAAGGCTATATTCACACTGCCGTTGCCCGCCCGTACCGTACCGTAGCGGGCAACGGCAGTGTACGGGGAGAGGAGGAGGAGGTGAGCGCAGCTCACCCCCGCCCCTCTCCATAGCAACCTATGGCGCACGGCGCCGTATTACGGGAAAAGATAGGACAGGTCCTATCTTTTTCCCGGGTACGGAACGGTACGGTGCCGCACGTGTGCTGCACCGTACCGCTCCCGTAGGGTGCCGAGCGCCAAAAGAAGTATGGGGGACGTATATCGGCCGTATATACGTCGGCCGTATATACGTCCCCCATACGTTAGTGTGAATGTAGCCTAAGCTTGAATAGGTTATGGCATTGTTCTTATTAATATAATTTAAAATCATGAATTAGTTACCTACCGGTAATTCCATTTCCATTAGTCCACCATGACGGCCCACCTGGAGGATGCCCCTTAACCTCTGCAGGGACAGGAAGAAGAGAGGTTAAAAGTTCCCTCCCCGCATCCTCCCGCCAGTGATTTCAAAATAACCACACTTTGAGGAGGATACAACGGTTTTATTAGTATGTTATAGTCACATACAAAGTTTCATCCATAAACCTAGACAGCAAACTTTACTTTAGGGTGGGAATATATAGGCCGTCATGGTGGACTAATGGAAATGGAATTACCAGTAGGTAACTAATTCATGATTTCCACTTCGTCCCCCATGACGGCCCACCTGGAGATTTACAAAATGAGTAAGGAATTTAGGGAGGGATAACTGCTTGCAGAACCTTGCGTCCGAAAGCTAAATCCTTTGAGGATGGTAAGTCCAGTCTGTAGTGCTTCGAGAATGTAGAAGGGGTGGACCACGTTGCAGCCTTACAGATCTGCTCCAACGAGGCTCCTCTTCTCTCTGCCCAGGATGTCGACATGGCCCTTGTTGAATGCGCTCGAATTCCTGCAGGGATCGGTGTCTTCTGGATCTCGTAACATAGGGATATCACTGTTTTCAGCCATCTTGCAATGGTTGCCTTTGAAGCCTTCCTCCACTTGTTTTTCCCCTGAAATTGGATAAAGAGGTTATGATCCACACGCCAAGGTTCCGTTATTTTTATGTACCTGATAACAGAACGTCTTACGTCCAAAGAATTCCATTCTTGTTCTTTCTTGGAGGACGGATTTTCACAAAAGGAGGGGAGTATAATCTCCTGGTTCCTGTGAAAGTTAGAATTTACTTTTGGAATTTACTTTTGGAAGTTAGGGTCTAACATTATAATAATTCTATCTTCCAGAATTCTCATATAAAGTTCTCTGATTGAAATTGCCTGTATTTCACCTAGCCTTCTGGCCGAGGTGATAGCAATCAGGAATACAGTTTTTAAGGTTAAGTTTTTAACATCAGAAGAATCAATTGGTTCAAACGGTCCTTTTGATAAAGCATTCAAAACTAAGGACAGATCCCAGGAAGAAGTTTTGTTAATAACCTGAGGTCTTAACCTAGAGGATGCTGTGATAAACCTTTTAACCCACCTGTGTTCAATGAGCGGCTGGTCAAAAAAGGCGCTAAGAGCCGAAACCTGGACCTTCAAGGTACTAGTGGATAGTCCCAATTCTAGACCTTTCTGGAGGAAATCAAGGACCTGTAAAAAATTAGGGTTAGATTGGATAGGTGGGTTGTCTTTGCAAAAAGAAGAAAACTTCTTCCAGATCTTGTGGTAAATAGCAAATGTAACAGGTTTCCTACTTGCCTTAAGAGTCTTGATAACTTTACTGGAAAGTCCTTGAGACCTTAGGTAGCTGGATTCAGGATCCAGGCTGCAAGCTGTAACCTTCCCGGGTTCGGATGATGTATCGGACCTTGTGATAACAGGTCCCTTGACAGCGGAAGAATTATTGGATCCTGCTGCGACATCCTTTTTAATAGCGGGTACCAGCTTTTCTTTGCCCAGTTCGGGCAGATAAATATAGTTCTCGTTTTCTCCTGACTTATCTTTGCAAGAACTCTGGCGATCAGGGGAATAGGGGGGAAGGCATAGGCTAGGGGAGCGTTCCAGGGATGAAAGAACGCATCCAGATTTTTCTTGTTCTCCCCTTTTTCTAGTGAAAAGTAGTGATGGCACTTGGTGTTCCTTCTCGTAGCGAATAGGTCTATCTGAGGATTTCCCCAGCGGGATACCAGGTTGTGGAAAACTTCTTTTTTCAGGCACCACTCGTTTGGGAGAATTTGCTCCCTGCTGAGAAAATCGGCTTTTATATTCTCTGCCCCTTTTAGGTGAGTGGCTGATATCGACAGGACGTGATCCTCTGCCCACGAAAATATTTGCTGAGTAAGAGTGCTCAGAAGCGGGGATCTGGTTCCCCCTTGTCTTTTTATATAAGATACAGTTGTCATATTGTCTGATAAGACCAGAAGATGATGGTGGATATACAAAAATGTGGCAAGAACTGCCATCAAGTCCATATGAAATGGGACCCACACCATGAATACTAAATTATTTGCACAAAAACAGAGTGGTGTGTAACAAATGTCCACATATAAGCTAAAATATAGCTCAAAAATATACAAATTTTATTAAACAAAACACCATAAAAACACTTAAAAAAGGGCATGTACACATAACATGCTACATCAGGGTTTGGTTATGATAAAACCAAAAATGTACCCCTCCACAATATCCCCACAACAATAAAGTTGCAACAGCAAAGAAGTGCTCATGGATCATGTATAAGCAGCAGTGCTATTGAAATAGATACATGCAGGTAATACATAGAGGCTGAAATGAGCCCGATATCCAAAGAGTCATAATAGCACTGGTATGTGCTTCTATTACCTAATTGCTGGCCTGCAACGGGGGGTAGAGTGGGCTAGAGCCCCACGCGTATCGCCACGTCCGTGGCTTCCTCAGGGGTAATGAGGTGTTGCTAGTGTGAAGGTATATATGCAAAAGTCGTTCAGCTGATCAGCCTATGGCAGTGTTTGATTAGTATGTACCTGTAATCACCGTTGCCGCTGCCGCGAACCTCCCACGTCGTCCGTGCGATCCCGCGCATGCGCAGCCACCCCCGCACCTCCACCTCCATTGCGGGGGAACTGCGCACGCGCGGGCCACACAGATCTCGCGAGAGTTATGCCGCGATCGCGGCTCAGCGAGTAGGTCCAGTATCGATGCTCAGATTAACATGTAAAGGGAAGAAAGCTTTGGCATGAAAAGTGGCAAGTGCATTATCCGGACCTAGGGTTTGTCCTGAGTAAGATGGAATATTAAGTAAAACAGCTGGGTTTGCAAGGAGACCTTATATGTGACATATCAATACGCATATAGACATATAAAAAAGGATAAAAACATATATATATATATATATATACATATATCTCTACTGGTATAAAGTACACATATAATTGTGAACAAATCATTAAATCTAAATTTAAATTTTTTGGACAAATAAGAAAAAGACAATAATTAATAGCAGTGATATGCATAAAGTGACTTGTGCTGGCATTGGTCTAAAGTGCTAGGTGATTGCTTGATTTCTTCAAATTAATATGATGACTGTGGCTTTTCTTGGTGCATTTCATGTTTGAATCTGTGCTAATGTGCTTGGAGTTCCAATGGAGATATTGCAGTGCCTGAAAAAATGTATCAAAGGAACAGTCCCAATCCCACGGACTCAACAACTAGTGATTTTTTATCCACGGACACGAGCGACCAAGATACCGGTCAAGAACAAATCAACACAAGAAAACGGGGTCTCAAACCCGGAGAACATTCACCAATCAACCGCAAATACAAAAGGAGTTACAAACGCCATCACTGACCCAGACAACAGAAGAACCCAATGAGCACATCCACCAGTTACAGGTGATTAATCTCTCCGATTATACATTGTCAGAAACAGAGAAGTCAGTTCTACAAAGGGGTCTAACTTTTTCACCAACTAATAGACTTGACAAATTTGAACTGATAAAAGATCTGTATTTATTCTGTAGAAAGTTAACCTTTAAAATATTCTTTCATCAGCCCTCAGCCATCGACACATTCCCTGAAAATGACCGCAGAGTTCTCAGAGATCTGCTAGAATTATTACAGGAAAATGAGGAAGACACGGGTAAGACGGCTAAATTCCCTATTCTGGCACCTTCCCAATTTACCCCCTCTTTTAGCTTATGTCCTGCTATTAACATCTTTTTTCACAGTACATACAGTGACATCCTGGCATTACCAATTGACAAATGTCGACACAACAATTTAAACAAACAGGAACATCAAGCTATACTTTCATTACAGAACAATCAGTCCTTCTTGATCAAAGAAGCAGACAAAGGAGGTAATATTGTCATTTGGCCTACAGCAATGTACCTGGATGAGGCAAAAAGACAACTTGATAACCAACGTTTTTATTCTGTCTTACCTGCAGATCCAACTGACGTCTTTAAGAGGAAATTGGACCGACTAATCGATCAAGCATTGATGCATAATATCATTACCAAGCATGAAGCAAGATATTTATCGGTCGATCACCCTGTAGTACCAACGTTTTACCTCGTCCCAAAGGTACACAAGTCCCTTGCCACACCACCTGGGAGACCTATAGTGGCAGGGATAGGTAGCATCAGTGAAAAGGCATGCACTTATCTAGATTATTTTTTACAGCCCCTGGTTTTGAAACTGGACTCCTACCTACGCGACTCGATGCATCTCATCGAACATCTGGATACTGTACGGATACCACCAGGTACACTAATAGTCACGATGGATGTGGAGTCCCTCTACACCAACATTGCGCATGATGTTGGTGTGGGGGCGATCACATATTTTCTTGATAAACAAACTGATTCGGACAGGGGTCATGATTCCTTCCTACTTGAATTATTGGACTTTGTGCTAAAGCATAATTACTTTACTTTTGATCGGGCATACTATCGGCAGGTTTCGGGAACGGCGATGGGTGCGCGCTGTGCTCCTTCCTATGCCAACCTATTTTTAGGTTGGTGGGAGGAGACCAGGGTGCGCCCATCGCACTCCTTCCAGACCCAAGTATTACATTGGTATCGCTTCATAGACGATATTGTCTTGCTTTGGCAAGGGACGCATCAGGAATGTCTTGACTTTGTAACAGAACTGAACACTAACCCATACAACATCTATCTGGTCCCGCAGATTTCTGAAACTACGGTTGACTTTCTGGATCTCAAATTGTCAATACGAAATTCCTGTATCGATACGACGCTATACAGAAAAAAGACGGCCACCAATAACCTACTGCATTACACAAGCTTTCACCCTAGACACCAAAAAGATGGTATTCCAACGGGTCAATACTTAAGGCTACGTAGAAATTGCAGCAACGAGGAGGAATTCAAACGTAATGCCCTAGAACTCACAGCTAGACTGAAAGCATACATGAGGGCGAAAAACTCGAAGAGAGAAGACATCCTGAAACCAAAAATTAAGACCTCAGAAAACAAGGTCAGATTTGTGACAACCTATAACAATCAGTGGCGAGACGTTTATCAGGTATTAGGAAAAAATTGGAATATCCTCCTGAGCGAATCCAGATTGGAAACCTATATTGATACTCAACCAATGATCACATCCAGAAGGGCACGAAACCTCAAAGATATCTTGGTAAAAAGCCACTTCAAACGTCCCACTGCTTCAACAGGAGGGACCAGAATAAGAGGGACATACGCCTGCGGAAATTGTAACATCTGTCAATACATGGCCTCAACAGATTATCTCCAGGATCCTTTTGATGGTAAGAAATATCCACTTAGACATTATATCAACTGTCGCACAAAGGATGTGGTCTATGCCATTATTTGTTCCTGTCCCAAAATATACATAGGACAGACCTCACAGGAACTTCGAAAGAGGATACAAAAGCATCTATCCACGATCTCCATGGCAAAACGGGATTTCAACAGAGACAGAAGTCTTACCTCAGTGGCTTCGCACTTCCACTGTCATCATGGAGGTAAGTGCAGAGGAATCAAGGTAGTGGGTTTGGAAAAAATTTTTACCAACATAAGAGGGGGGGACAAAACCCCATTATTACTACAAAAAGAAACCAAATGGATTTTCCAAACACAATCTATGGCACCTAGAGGTCTCAATGAAGAATTTCTTTTCACTGGGTTTTATAAAAAATAAAAAAATTATTTAGAGCTACTTCGGGACATGTGACATACATCTGTGTATATTGGCACTTTATTAATACACTAGTGTGTCAACATGAATACTTACAATTTGGGCATAATAGCACATACTCTCACATAAATAAAGATTCACAAGCACTTTAACTCATGGAAATTAATCACTTTTGGATTGGATTTGTTTTTTAATCACATTTTTCTCTTTTCCCTTTTTTCCTTTTTTTTCCTTTTTTTTCCTTTTTTTTTTTTTTCCTTTGATACATTTTTTCAGGCACTGCAATATCTCCATTGGAACTCCAAGCACATTAGCACAGATTCAAACATGAAATGCACCAAGAAAAGCCACAGTCATCATATTAATTTGAAGAAATCAAGCAATCACCTAGCACTTTAGACCAATGCCAGCACAAGTCACTTTATGCATATCACTGCTGTTAATTATTGTCTTTTTCTTATTTGTTCAAAAAAATTTAAATTTAGATTTAATGATTTGTTCACAATTATATGTGTACTTTATACCAGTAGATATATATATATATATATATATATATATATGTTTTTATCCTTTTTTATATGTCTATATGCGTATTGATATGTCACATATAAGGTCTCCTTGCAAACCCAGCTGTTTTACTTAATATTCCATCTTACTCAGGACAAACCCTAGGTCCGGATAATGCACTTGCCACTTTTCATGCCAAAGCTTTCTTCCCTTTACATGTTAATCTGAGCATCGATACTGGACCTACTCGCTGAGCCGCGATCGCGGCATAACTCTCGCGAGATCTGTGTGGCCCGCGCGTGCGCAGTTCCCCCGCAATGGAGGTGGAGGTGCGGGGGTGGCTGCGCATGCGCGGGATCGCACGGACGACGTGGGAGGTTCGCGGCAGCGGCAACGGTGATTACAGGTACATACTAATCAAACACTGCCATAGGCTGATCAGCTGAACGACTTTTGCATATATACCTTCACACTAGCAACACCTCATTACCCCTGAGGAAGCCACGGACGTGGCGATACGCGTGGGGCTCTAGCCCACTCTACCCCCCGTTGCAGGCCAGCAATTAGGTAATAGAAGCACATACCAGTGCTATTATGACTCTTTGGATATCGGGCTCATTTCAGCCTCTATGTATTACCTGCATGTATCTATTTCAATAGCACTGCTGCTTATACATGATCCATGAGCACTTCTTTGCTGTTGCAACTTTATTGTTGTGGGGATATTGTGGAGGGGTACATTTTTGGTTTTATCATAACCAAACCCTGATGTAGCATGTTATGTGTACATGCCCTTTTTTAAGTGTTTTTATGGTGTTTTGTTTAATAAAATTTGTATATTTTTGAGCTATATTTTGGCTTATATGTGGACATTTGTTACACACCACTCTGTTTTTGTGCAAATACAGAAGATGATGGTGGGCTAAGAGGGATACATTTGAGCTGAGGGCCTCCCATACTGCACGCAGTTCCCGATAATTGGAAGACTTCCTGGCCACTTCGTTTGTCCAGGTACCCTGGGAGAAATGATGAGGCATTACTGCGCCCCATCCCTTCTGACTTGCGTCTGTTTGAATAGACACGTATGGGTTGTTTGTCCAGAATATCCCTCTTTTCATGTTTTTCTCTTCCAGCCACCATAGAAGATCTTCTTTCACCATAGAAGGAATCAGGACCTTTTTGTCTAGATCTTTCTGTCTTTTGTTCCAAGACTTCAGTATCCACCTCTGAAGGATCCGGGTGTGTGCCTGACTCCAGGCCACTGAGGAGATACATGCCGTCAATGATCCCAGGACCTTCATGGCTTCTCGGATTGAGATTGTAGACCTTCTCCTGAACCTCTTTATTTGTTCCCCGATGTGAACTGCCTTTTCCTGTGGAAGGAATGACATTTGGTAACTCGAGTTCAGATTTACACCCAGAAACTTTCTTATTGTGGCTGGCAAGAGTTCCGATTTTTGATAATTTATTATCCAACCCAAATTCTCTAAGGTTTCTATCGTGCAATTTCTTGAGGAAATTAAATCCTCTAGGTCTTTGCCAATGATGAGCAAATCGTCCAAGTAGGGAACGATAAGTACATCTCGTTGCCGGAGAAAGGCCACCACCTCTACCATCACCTTGGTGAAGGTTCTTGGGGCTGAGGATATGCCGAAGGGGAGTGCACAAAACTGGAAGTGAAGTGTAGAACCCCCTGGAGATAGGACCGCAAACCTTAAGAATTTTTGTGAAAGTGGGTGGATAGGCACATGATAATATGCATCTTTTAGATCTATTGTGCACATTAACGCATCTTTGTGAATGAGGTGTGTGGCAGATCTTACCGACTCCATTCAGAATTTCCTGTAGATGATGAAGTTGTTGAGGCGCTTCAGGTTCACGATCAATCTGTTTGCCCCGTTTGGTTTCTTCACCAAGAAAAGAGAAGAATAAAATCCAGATTGTTCCTGCTCTTTTGGAACAGGAGTCACTACCCCTGCTGATAATAAAGACAACAGTTCTTGCCAGATTAAACCGTGGGATGTAACGGACATAGAGGAAGATGGTAATATAAATCGCGTAGGAGGAAGACTGGTAAACTCTATTTTGTATCCATTGAGTAGTATATCCAGCACCCAGGGATTTGAAGTAACTTTTATCCACTTCTCTTTGAATTTTTGCAATCTTCCTCCTACCCTGGCGTCATTGTTTCCTATTTCTATTCGAATCCCCGGGAGTGGAGAAGAGAAACCCCCTTCCTTTACCTCCTTTGGGGTAGCTCCAGCGCCCCCTCTTTCCTTTGTCTCTGTCTTTCTGGTTCTTGAAGTCCCGAAAGGGCAGCTTCTTCTGCGCTGGCTTTTCCGGAAACCCTTTCTTTTTGTCTGAAGCTCTTTCAAGAATTGTATCCAGCTCCGGACCAAACACAAATTCTCCAGAGAATGGTAGGCTGCACAATTTCGCCTTAGATCGCATGTCCCCACTCCACTGTTTTAACCACAGGGCTCTTCTGGTTGAATTTGTAAGAGCTCCTTCTTTAGAAGAAAACCGAATCCCTTCTGCCGCAGAATCTGCTAGGAAGGCTGTTGCGGACTTTAGTAACGGTAAATTTTCCAGAATGGTTGCTCTTGGTGTTCCTTCCTTAATATGAGATTCTAGCTCATTGAGCCAGTAGAGCAGGTTCCTTGCTACGGATGTAGCTGCCAGGTTTGATTTTAGGTTCAACATCGAGGTCTCCCAAGCTTTTCTTAATAGGGAATCCGATTTTTGATCCATAGGATCTTTTAGCTGTGCTGAATCCTCGAATGGGAGGTCCGTCTTTTTCACAATCTTCGTGACTTGAACATCTACCTTGGGACAAGAATCCCATAGTTTTGATTCCTCCGGTTCAAATGCTAGCCGTTTCCTGAAGTTTTTGGACAAGACAATCCTTTTCTCCGGTTCACGCCATTCCTCAGATACAAGTTCCTTTAGGGTATCATTTAGGGGAAATACCCTCTGGCGTTTTGTTTTTAGGCTACCGAATAATTCCTCTTCCTTAGATCTGGGAGGAGGAACATCTTCTATCTCTAGAGTCTGCCTAATGGCCTTCAGGAGATTGTCCAACTCCTCTATCTGGAACAGGTGTCTTGAATCCACAGTTCTAGCTGACTCCTGAGAGTCTGTCGGATCATCACCTTCAAACATAGAACACGACGGCACCTCAGAATCTTCCCCTTCCTCAGATAGCGATGAGTCGGGTTCAATTCTCGCTTTTTTACATGGGGGAGGTCTGGATGTAGCCGCAGCTACTGAAGACATCACTTTTTCTTCAATAAACCCCTTAAGTTCATCCAGGAAAGAAGTTTTTTCTTCTCTCATAAAGTTATCTATACAGTTTTTGCATATTGGCTTCTTGTAAGATTCAGGCATAGGACGAAAACACATATTGCATTTTTTTACTCTGCTTTTCTCCGATTTTTCGGGTTTTTCAGGCCTACTAGCCTTATCCCCTTTATCCTCCTTGCCCTTTCCCCTAGACCCCTGGTCTTTTTCCTAAAAGGCAATAGGAGGATAATAAGTGACCCGATATCTTTTTACATAACGTAAAACCATTCCTGCACAATTTACCCCACTTACTGAGACTGGAGGATGCAGGAAAGTCAGGTCTGCTTCATCAGCCATAACGAGACTACCAAAAGCGCAGGAGACACGAGAACCAGCAGTAATCCACAGAGATCTTAGACCTAAGATCAACGTGACTAGCCCGCTTTAAATACCTTAATGGGGAGCCCATCCCCCATTGAAGAGGCTACCGCTGGTCTTCCCGGCTCCCAGAGATGCTTTGCGCCTTTATGGCGCCACTTCCGGTCACGGCCGGAAGTCGTCATTCGACCTCGAGGACGCCGGGATGTGTAGTTTTTCTTCGGCCGCCGCACGTACAACCCCCAGATCGCGGTGCGGCGGCCCTGACACGGACCAGATGCAGCCAGCAAGGAAGGCCGTAGCCGACCGAGGACCCCAGTCCGCCCGGATTTAGCCGAGGACGGCATACCGGTAAGCTTCGTCCCCCCCCCCCCCCCCCTGGAGGAGAGAGGGCACCTCTCTTAACCTGACCTCAACAGGGACAGGAAGAACACTGGCGGGAGGATGCGGGGAGGGAACTTTTAACCTCTCTTCTTCCTGTCCCTGCAGAGGTCAAGGGGCATCCTCCAGGTGGGCCGTCATGGGGGACGAAGTGGAAATAAAAAGTTACAAAATACACAAGCACAATGCCAACATTCCATTCTAATTGTGTCCTGACCAGAGGATTTATGTTAGGCTACGAGTTAGAGCCCACAGCCCTTAAAGGTGTTGTCCACTTTCAGAAAATAATTGATACTGTTTGCATGAAAAGAAATGCAATTTTCCAATTTACATTCTGTATCAAATCGTCAAGGTTCTCTACATCTCTACTTGCTGTCAGGTGCACAGCTCATGACCATTGAGTGGGGTTTATCCACAGGTAGTAAACAATAAAGCTTCCTATTAACAGCAGAGATCTAGAAAACCACTAGGAATTGATACATAAAGTATATTGGAAAATTGTCTAACTTTATTACAGTGCTGATATCATAATAGATCTGACTAAAGGCCCTTCATTCTTGTAGTTGGTGCTCCCACATCATGGGTTCTTGAGCCATTGGGAAGTCATTTAACAACCGATTTACAAACATCTCATAGTGCATCTTTAATAAATCAGTGGAAACAAATGGCTGTAGTTATGAGTCCTTACTGGGGCGACATTTGGGCCGGGACTGGCAAATATAATCACTAGCGGTTTTGTCTGGTAGGAGATATCCTCATGGAGTAGTTAGACTTGACATGCACTGGGTAGGGGGGGCAAAAAGGAGTGAACCTATAACAGCGAAGTGATTGGTGTAGGTACCAGTAATATGAGATGCAGGGGGTTATTATCTTTTAAACCCGATGCATTTGGTTCTGTGATCCGAGATCGAACACGATCCTGGTTGTGCACAGAGACCTATCAGTTCGCTGCACGTATAGGTACACTCGTGCTCAGTAGCGTCCAAAAGGATGCCCCCTATTGGACCTATCAGTGCATGTCGCTACCTAGCTCAAGGTTAGTTGTAGCGCAAAATGAGGAGAAAATAGCTAGCCAGCCCAGCCACACTGCGCTAAACCAGAAGTATACTACAGCTAGTAAGTCGTATCAGCATAATCTAGGAAGTACTGCAGGTTAAAAATCGCTACAGATTAGCCCCCCGACATGTTTCGCCAGGGACCTGGCTTTATCAGGGGTCGGGCTATTAGCCTTTAATAATTCAGACACAGGCAATACATTTTATAGAACAGGTAGTCTATGGGGGAAATTTAGGGCACATGATGCGTCAGTCCTATTGTTCCCCCCGCCAGTACATGATGCACTGCATATACTAAAAGGCTCTGGCCAGGCGTAGAATTCAGCAATAACCCACAACAGATTCTATAGTAAATTTGGGGGGCTTGTATGCCAGAAAACTGGTGTACCAGTCATGATAAATCATGGTGTGCTTGTGTACAAGTGATGGAAAATGCCCCCCATGTTTTATTGAAGTTTGGTTCTTATCTCTGCCTCTCTTTCAAGCCTGGAACAAAGCCTCTCCAAGACTGGTATAGATGATAACAAATTTCCAAGAATAAAACCAATTGCATCTGTGCCTTTAAGATATTATTTAATATTATTTGGGGGTGGCATCTGTGATATAATTAGATGTATAAAATAATTAATTCGGGAAACTATATAATCAGTTCAGGTGGGTACTGTATTATACAATAAATGGAGGTGCTTTATTATTATTCAGGTGGACTATATATAGGATGATGAATTGATGATGTATGAGTATCAATTTAGAACTGTATGATAATTAATTTAGGGACATATAGTATATATATTACACTATATAAAGGTATATGTTTTATATGTTGGGGTTAGTGTGGTCAGTTGTTTTGTGAGGTATATATATTAGTTAGTATCAAGGTGACACTATACCATAAGTGACTTGTATATTTTTAGGTGCACAGTGTGAAAATGTACTTGTTGAGCTGAAAACATTTAGGTGGCAAATTCTACAGGCATAAATCATGGTTGGGAGAAGTGATGAATTCCTGTTCATAATAAAGGACAGATCTGTAAGTTGTTAGATGCAACTTTTGCCTGTGTCTAATGAGGACTACAGGCGGTCCCCTTCTTAAGAACACTCGACTTACACACGACCCCTAGTTACAAACGGACCTCTGGATATTGGTAATTTATTGTACTTTAGTCCTAGGCTACAATAAACAGCTGTAACAGTTATCATAGGTGTCTGTAATGAAGCTTTAGTGTTAATATTGATTCTTATGAAAACCCAACATTTTTAAAATTCAATTGTCGCAGAGACCAAAAAAGTTCTGGCTCGGATTACAATGATAAAATATACAGTTCCGACTTACATACAAATTCAACTTAAGAACAAACCTACAGACCCTATCTTGTATGTAACCCAGGGACTGCCTGTATAGTCATTGCTCAACCTAGTGTCTGAGACAGCTCTCAGGATGTGTTGTGTCATTTACAGAGTGTAAACGAGCCAAGTCTGTCTTCTAACTGTTGGACGTAAACTCTATGTGAGAGTGTTACCAATTGTTAGTAATATTGTCAGCATTTTTCTAATATGGTGTGTGTGCTTTATAAAGTTTGCCTGGTAATTTCAGTTGTCACTGAAGTCACAATTTTTATAAAGCCCTGGGCCAATGGTAGCTTTAATCCGCCACTGATGTCACTATTATACTAAAATGCATCCACGCCTTGAGAACCATTTTCACTGTGTTCCAATTTTTGATTGATGTGTTGTAATCAGTTTATGGACCATGGCTTTCCCTTTAAAAATAGAAAAAAAATGGAAAATCAGCTTACCATAGGAAAATATAACACAGTGGAGACTCCTCAAGGATGGGTGCTAGAACAAGACAAAATTGCTGGTCCGGAACCAAGACAATCCAGGTACCTGCCCTCTAGTATATGTTTTTTGTTTTTTTTATGTCTGTTGTAATCACAATGTTTTTAATGCCTACCATTAAGATGTAGAAGTTTTACTGTTTTTATCTACATTTTTTTCCACCTGGAGTGTGGGATTCGGTGCACTTCCATCCTGGCATCTGATACTAGGAAATAAAATGCCCCATAGAAAATAGACAGGAAAATCTTACCAGAAAAGTTGAACTGTATCTGGTGTTAGTTAGACTTGCGTTATAGGCAATCCCTGGGCTATGTACAAGATAAGTTTGTTTTTTCTTAAGTTGAATTGTGTATATGTCCGAACTGGTATAATTTTGATTAAGCGCTACTTCAGACTACGGGTATATTCACACAAATGTGTGCTGCTCAACCCTCCCCTCTCCATAGCGCCGTTATTTCGCCATGCTTACTGTGACCAGACGCCATAGACATCAATGGGGACTGATATGCGGCCATATATCAGTCCCCATTACGTTTGTGTGAATGAGCCCTAAGTATTGTTTTTTTGCCTGTTACAAAAGGATATTCATGATTTTGGGCTGTAAGTGCAACAAGGAAAAACAATAAAGCTTCATTGAAGACACCCCTCTGCCCACTGTGACCTCTGGCGAAGTCTCTGAATGCTTTACTATAGCCCAAGGCTGCAATGATCATCTCTAAGGTGTCTGTAATGAAGCTTTATTGATAATCCTTTGTCCCATTACAACAAAAAAAATTTAAACTCCGATTGTCACTGGGGAAAATTTTTTTTTGTCTAGAACTACAATTATAAAATATACAGTTCCGACTTGCATACAAATTCAAATTAAGAACAAACCTATGGAACCTATCCTGTATGAGGCTTGTAGTAGGGTGTTCACACTTTATACAGTTTCATTTTATTATTTTTATTTCCCTTTTAAATTTTTTAAAATTGTTTTTCAATGGAATTGTATAGATTATGGGTCACACCTAGTGTGGAAATAAATCTGAAAAAAATACTTCTTGGTTTGCTTTTGTTACAGAATAAAAACTTTCCACTATACCACTTAACTTAATTTGTACAAGAATTTTGGTGAAATTTTTACAAACATTATCTTATCTTGTGCCACTCACCCCCCACACTTTTGCCACACTGTCAGCCTAGGCAAAAAAGGTAATGACTTTCAGGATAAGGCCATTGGCACTATGCTTAGTCTGTAAAAAATGGACTGTGTGCTAGCCGGATTTTGCAGTGAACTATGACACACAGAGTCTCTGCTTCCCAGTGGAACAGCAGCATCTTACTGTAATAATGATTATGATTCATAGCGAAAAATAAATCACTCATACAGCTACAATCACTAAAAATGTAAAAAAAAACAAATATGGCTTTTAAAAGGTGAGGGTGAAAAAAAAATAGAAAAAGTGCTTGGACATCTTGGCCCAAACAGGCTGGTGTTTAATATGGAGTTAAATAACTGACAGAGCAAAATATTCATTGAGGATCTTTTATTTTAGGGGTTAGTGCTCCCCAAATTATTCAAGAAAATCATCAATAAAAGCACATGTTGTGTGTATAAATATATATGTAATACATTGTAAGTCAAAATAAATTGCTCAAGTTTCTTAAAATTATGTCACTAATATAACTAACATATTTGGTGTCTCTGTAACCATGACAACCTTCAATAGAACCATAACAATATATTATATTTGGATATTTTCATAGCTGTACTGAAAGGCACAGGAAATGTTAATTTTATATAATGTAGTAATAGAGCAGCATTTATTATGTGCTAATATCAGCCACACAAATAAATGACAAAGAGGCTACCACAAAGTATTGATTATGAGATGAGGGCCTTTCTGGACCTAACTGCACCAAAAAGGAAAGGGTTACTGCCCCTTTATAAATATAATCTGTGCTAAGAAATATCTGTACTGAGGTCCCCCGGATCAATCATCACACTGCTGCTTGTCACCCTTATACCATACCAGCCAGCCCAATACTGGGTGTCTTTTCCACCATGTTCAAAATATATATAGCGAACCCCAGGACCATAATTTCTGAATGTGTATTCAATCTGTAAGGAAGAACAAAAGAAAAAAGAATTTAATGCTTAACTTTCACCACATCTAACACGTTCCATTAATTCCAAAACCCCTTCACATCCATCCCGATATTACAAGCCCTCAAACCAATCCCTACAATCACTTTCTTAGCCATATAAAATGTTATACCCATCGTTATATGGCGATGCAAAAACAAGCAAATTTCTCACAAAATGAGTTCTATGTTCTGCAAAACAAGTTAACCATAAAAAAGATATATAAATGGGGTATAACACATTATTGTTATGGTACGGGGAACGTCCGGTAAAAAGACTGCAAAAAACAATAAACAAGAATTAATTATTTTTGTAACCACCACCAAAGAGTTAATAAAATATGATTATTAACTATTAAACCCCAATAAATGAGGTACCTGAAAAGTGGATCTCATCCACAAATAAAATAATCCCCCATATGTCCAAATTACAAATAAACATTTTGTAGCCTGTAAAATGTGACAATACAAATCTGCTCTGGGTGGCGCTCCTTCACTTCTATGCCGGCCGTGTGCCCATACAGAAGTCACCACCATGCATGGGGCATCCTCATAATTGGATGAAATTGGGTAACAAACTTTGTGGAGTTTTTCATCATTTAATTATCATTTTGTGATGGTGTCATTTTTGGCCAAAATTAATATATTGTCTAAAAAAATTACAGCTGTAAATTACACTTTCATTTTGTTTTGACCCCTGTGAAACATCCAAAAGGCTTCATTCACACGGCTGTTGGGGGGGACCGTACGGAGGGGTACGGTGTCGCACTACACCTGGTGAAAAGATAGGGCATGTCCTATCTTTCCCTGGAATACAGCGCCATGCGGCATATTTCTCTATGGAGAGGGGCGGGGTGAGCAGCCGTGCGCCAACGTCATGTGAATTTAGCCTTAAAGTTGATTTTTCACCCACTGAGGGTTGTAGTTTATTAAGTGGTATAATTAACAGAGTTTTGCTGCTATATAGTCTCCTCTCAAAGTTATTTAAAACTGAGCAGGTGCCTCTAAATAAGGGTTTTGGCAATTTTTATAAAAATGAGAAAAATTGCACCCACAATTCTGAACCTCCTAACAACCTAGAAAAGAGAGAGGATGCATAAGAAGCCACGCTGATATAAAACAGACATTTGGGAGATGTTAAAGTTATTTGGGTGCTATGACTATCTGCCTGAAAAGCAGAACATTTTGGACTTTGAAAATAAATAATTTTTTGCCAAATTTCCATTTTTTTCCAAATTTCCAAAGACAAAGAATATCATCAAAATGTTTCTATTACTTTGAAGTAAAATGTGTAACAAGAAAACAAATCTCAAAATCCCCTGAATATGTTAAAGCATTACAAAGGTATAACCCTCCTATAATGACACAGGGCAAATTAAAAAAATCAGGCCTGGTCCTAAAGCGCTAAAATGGCTTAGACCTGAAGGGGTTAAGCACTGCTTAATTGCCATATTTTGATATGTGCTCCCTGAAGTCTCATAAATACCTGGGACCACTCTGCATTGCTCCACTGCTCTATATAAACGGGCTCCGGATGAAACTCGGCCATCACAGTGTGGTCTTGTGACAGCAGTTGTACAATAATCCGGTACTCGCACCCACAGTCGTGTCTCGCTGCATACCTAGGGTGACAGGGCAAGAATGATACAATCTATTCAGTGGCTTATGATCATATCATATGATTATATCCAGCCAACTTAGTTTAGCTGTGCTGTGATACATTACCAATATCATATAGCTGCACAACACTAGTCATATCTGTGGTCTTCTTCATTAAAAACCTCCATAGTGTCTACCAGTGTCCTTACAGCCGTATAGGATAAGATAATGTGTTAAAACCATCCCTAGCAGATCTGCCCTTCAGGAGCCTAGGAAAGCTGGTAACTACACTAGTTACAATGCATTATCGTTCTGAGAGAATGAATTGTTGACATATATACAGTATATATGCTCTGGCTTATTTTTAATGGATTATCTGTAGTTTTTATCGGTAACAATTTTGGGTTCATGTTATTGTACTTTAAAACGTTGCTGTTTGAACGCAACTTCTAAACAGTTAACCACCAGCTCCCTGCTCCTCACCTATGCTTATCGCTAGCATAGTACTAGCAGCAGGCCTGTAATCAGGAAGGAGAAGAATTAAAGGGATATTCTCGTCTGGGCATTCACATCCAGATTAATTAATCTGCCATATATAAACATTTATTCAATTAGATGTTATTAAAAAAAATTTTCCTGTGTGAAGATAATTTCCCATAAATGTAGTCATATGGTCCCTTAGAAACAAGACTGTGTCCCTAAATACGACCACCTCTGCTGGAGGGATTTCACATATAAACAAAAATTTTTTGTATATGAAATGTCCGGGAGCTATTGCGTGTTCCGCAGCCGTCCTGTAGTAATGATTGCTGAAGCCAGGTGGTCAGGCAGTACTGAATAGCACATGTCTGGCCACTGCTCCTGGAGTGTGACGTGGTCGTAACCGAGGAAGCTATCTTGTTTCTAAGGGACAACATAGCTACATTAATGAGAAACTATCTTCACACAGGAATATTTTTTTTAATAACATCCAATTGAAGAAATGTTTATATATGGCAGATTAATGAAACTGAATGTGAATGCCCAGATGAGAATACCCCTTTAAGACACGATCATAAGGATGTTAAAAATTTAGTGCAGTGGCAGCAAGCTGTTAAAAGATATTCAAGTTATTTTACTATTTTATATTTACCCTAAATGTAGGCCACGAACATCGCGCAATATGCTGTGGCTTGCACATTACCACTATAACACATCTCTAGTATTTAAAAAAAAAAAAGTAAAAATATGGTATATCATATTAATAATTATACAACTGACAACTGCCTGTTAGGTGCCACAGTCAGCACATTTTGGATTGACAATCAGCACCATCGTTCCTGTGACATCATCGGAAGGCCCCAATTGGTTGCCATGACAGCAGGAAGCCTGTAAGAGGATTCTCTACCCGTCATGCCGCATTCTCTATTACAGCCTCCCGGAAGAGGACTATATTCACAAGTTACTGCAGTGCAGTTGTGTTGCAGTGTTTTGTATGAGTGATCAGCATTCTAGCGTTCAGGTACCTTAGGGGGTATAAAATAATACTTAAGGAATCGCATCCTACAAACAATGACACCTTACACTGCTCCGTACACTTAAGTATGACAAAATTACAGCTGTCAGAATTTTTTTTAATGCAAGGTATTTGAATTCTAATAAAGGTATTATTAAGACATAACTAAACTTTTAAAATTTGGTATGTTCAAAATTTACCTGACCCAAAGAATAAAAGGGATGCGTCATCTGGACCTCACATTGAAATCCGTAAAAACAAAGCCCATCAAAATATGGCTCAACTGTATTTTTTGCCCATTCCATTCCATTTGGAATTTTTTTTCCTGGGGGTCATGGGGGAACAATAGAATCCAATATGGTGTATGTTGCCATTAAAGGGTCTGATACAGGGTTATTTCATGAAAATTACAAGAATTTGCTATACAGACATGTCAGGAGATGTGATCGATCTGCTCTAACATCACACTAGCCATTGTATGGACACTTGAGTGAAAAATGACCATGAAATAGATTCAAAAACTTCTTCACTTTACTTCATAATTTTCATTTACAATTTCATCACTCATAGAAGCATAAAATCGTTCTCATCGCAATTAATACGACAATGCGATGAGAACGATTTTATGCTTCTATGAATGATGAAATTGTAAATGAAAACTATGACATAAAGTGAAGAAGTTTTTGAATCTATTTCATGGTCATTTTTTGGACACTATTTACTTATGTGTTACTTGTGAGGAAATTGGAGATTTTCCTGTCCTAGACCGCTTTGCTTTTCTATATTGCCTCCACGTATTATCATTTATCGCTGAATTGTATGGACACTTGCCAGTCCTTGATGACTATATCAGGTTGAACTTTATCCATGAACTCAGGAGAGTATCCTTCCTTCTTCAAGTCGATTGTTTGGGATTTTAAACACATTCTGGTAGAAGAAGAATAGAGAAAATTAATTTCTAAGAAGCCTGGGTGATGTCAAAGAAAAACAGCTACATATCTGCATTTGGTGGTTGTTAGCACATCCCAATATAGGCAAACAAGGAATTAAGTCGCCAATTTGTGTTTTGACTTAAAAGTAGTTTTTTCCAATATTTTTTTTTTTTATAATTGTTAATTTTTTTAAAAATATTTTTCTTCCATAATTATGTAACACTAGTAACAGCATTTAGCATAATACGTTACAATACTTGTCTCATGGTCATGGGCCGCAATAATCTGGAGTGAGTCATTGTGGTCTGTGGAGAGTTTTTCGGACATGCTCTACTGATAAATCTGATGGAGGTTGCGTAGCGGGCACTTCTACGCCATTTCCTGGCACAAGTTATGGGTGTTTCACAGGCGTGGGGAAGAAACACCTTATGCCAGCCCATTGCGCCACTAGCTGCACCACCTCCACGCCCACTTGTTGTAGGTAGGGGGGAAAATGGATGATATTTCCAGGAACTGGGCCTATTTCAGAGGTAGTATTCTAGCGCACAAGCCGGATAAAACCCAACCCCCCAATATTTTCAATTTCGCATGTTCCTTCAATGCTGGGGCAAGAGTATATTCAGTCCAAATAATTTATAGGGTATGGATTCAAGGGCACAACGAAAAGTTGATCAAACTATTGATGAACTACTGAAGCCACTACGACACTACACAATGCCCCCATCATTGCCCTATCTCAAAGAAGAGAGCACTAGCTACCTCGTGGCACTGCTGAATGTCAAAGAGTGGATATGTACTGTATATATTCATGGAATATCTCACCTCCTGTGGCAACTTGGGAATTATATTTAGAGAATGGCAAATATATATGTAATCTCCTGGTGAAATGGCCCTTTACCTGAGAGGTCAAGACTGTGACCAGTAGCAATTCTACCGTATAAACGTACCCAAAAGAAGTGACAAAATACTTCTTCACTTTTTCATCTGAGAAAGGCCGGCCGTGTTCTCCAGGTAGGGTTTCTACCTTCCAATGGTGTCCTCCATTTTCTTTTTTATGCCAGAACTTAAATTTTTCTGCAAGCAAATATAACACAGAGATGAAACTGCAGACGTTGGTAGGGTCAGGGTTACAGAGGGCAATTTTGCCACAATAGTAAAATTATTTTAATCATCAGAATTACATTGCAGCCTTTCCTATTTCAGCTTTTGGGAAAAGATCCCTGCTTGTCAGGGCAATAGTTATAGTACATGTCCTTCATGGTATCCCATCAGTCCAAGAAGATGGTTGCAATAATAATGTAAACATTTTAAGCCACATACAAACCACTGCCTGACAATAGATGGTGGATTGTGGTTTCTGTTTGTGCTGCTTTTGGTTTTACATTTACTGTGTGTATGCAACCTGTGAAAATAAAGGGACTTTAAATAATAGATAATCACTCACAATCCAATTCTCCATTATTAAGTTCTAGAAACATTCTGTACATAGTTATGTATGCTTCTAAAAATTTAGATTAAAAAAGCCACTAAAAACATTACAGTCGCTACCATCACAGAATGTTTGTACATTTTTGAATAGCAAATATGACTATTCACACAGGGCAGATGACACCCTTACATTATGAGCAGGAAGCTACTGAGCTGATCACAGTGGGCTGATAGGTGTCTCTCTCACTAAATACCTATTAACAGGTAAATTCATATTTTTCAGATACATATTGGAACCGCTGTTCTGCCATCAAGCAGGGATTCCTTTCATCTTTTCCATCCACTGTGCTCAGTCCTTGGATTTCGATTAGGACACATTTTGGTTTTCATGGACCGAACACGTTAATTTGGAGACCCCGGACCATAATAAATTCAGACAAAATAAATTACCTTAATCCATTTAACACTGGAAAGTTGTATGAAGACTAGTACTGGGCTAGGTAGGGCTCTAGCCCCTGCACAAGTGGTACATAGCATAGTACACTCACTATACTCAAGTAAAGCTCAGTTCACACCTGCATTCCACAGGTTCCTTTCCCCATTCTATTATGAGATAACAGAAAAAATAGCACAGCAGCGGTATTTCCCCTTCCCCCCACTATTATGACAACATTGTAATGGAAAACAAGAAGGAATGGAAGGTGAGTAAAGTTAGTTTTATTTACACTCCCCCAACACAGGTGTGAATTTAGCATTCACCTAACCCTTGGACTTTGTATATAAGATGGCGGCAGATGGCTGGTTTAAGCAGCAGCATTTTATGTATAAAATTATTTTATTTAATTCCCTTATAAAGAATGGCTGAACCATTATACAAGCTCTTTTACCTCTGGTGTCACCCCCTCATCGACTTGCGAGCAGGACCCTAATTTCTATTGTTCCATATGACTGTTATTACTCTGTAATGTCTTATTATATTTGTATATGCCCCCTATGATTTGTAAAGCACTACGGAATATATAAATAAAGATTATTATTATTAAATAAATAGAAATGTGACCTGCAGCATTTGGGTTCTTGAGTAAATTTCTCTTCTTTAAATGTAGATAATAGAACATCCTCCAGTCCGGGGGGCTCCGCTTGCAGCGCACTGATACAAATCTGTCCCGATGACATTTTGTCTTCCACAAAGCGGGGGAGTCAATAGTATCTCTCCATAGTGTACAAACCAGTCGACAGCGGTGGATCAGATCACAAGCAGGAACGGCACACAAGATTTCCAGCAGGACTCCTTCTGGAATGTTGTTCATGCTGCCCATATGATACCTGGACAACTGCAATGTACGTACAAATATGAGGATTATTACACCTTATATATCTTCTAGGCTCCTGAAATGGTAAATGTGCTGAGTTATGCAGTGGCACGGGTGATATTTCCCAGACCAACCACAGTGCAGAGGATGAGACTCCATGCATCATAGTCCCATTTTCAGCACAAAACTTCCAATTGGTGTCAGTGCTGTTTCATGCTTTCACATGACGCTATCATCACTGCACTGGGATGTATCGGTGAAATCCAGCGGACTGTCCTATTTTTACTAACAATTGTTGTGTTCTACAAGCCTATATACTTCTCCATAGATGGCAATAGGCGCTGTGTGCGGTACGGTATCGTATTGTGGCCGCAAAAAAGATAGAGTCTGCTATATCTTTGGCCTTAGTAACGGCCATGCAGCATTATTTGTTAAGGAGTGGGGAGACCAAGCAGCGCTCACCCTTCTCCTATCCTGCGTGCCGACGTGTTCGCACACGTTAGGCTATGTTTGTGTGAATGTAGCCTAAGTCTGCATTTAAACTGAAGTATACTCACCTGGACCAGCATATGGTGGCGCACTGGAAAGGAGGAAAGATGACCATTGCTCATCCTTCCCCCTTCCATAGGAAATAGTGCCGCATGGCCGTTCTTACGGCCAAAGATAGAGTATGCTCTATTTTTTTTTTTGCAGGCACAGCACGGAACGGTGAGCACACATTGGGGGTCATTTACTAAGGGCCCGATTCGCGTTTTCCTGACGTGTTACCTGAATATTTCCAATTTGCGCCGATTTCCGCTGAATTGCCCCGGGATTTTGGCGCACGCGATCGTATTGTTGCGCATCGGCGCTGGCATGCACCCGACGGAAATCGGAAGGCGTGGCCAAACAAAAACCCGACGGATTCGGAAAACCCGCCGCATTTAAAAAAAAAAAAGTGTCGCGAGACTCATGCTTACCTTCATTAGGAATAGGCCGGTGAACTTTAGTGCATTTCGGCGAGCCTCGGGGAACTTCAGCGCAGCAGCGCCACCTGGTGGAACTACCTTACTGAATCCCGGCCGGACCCGAATCCTCCGCAGAGAACACGCCACTGGACCGGGTAAGTATATCTGCCCCATTGTGTGGGGATGTCTATGGGGATGTTTATCTGTTCTAAGTCCCTCTGGCGGTCGTGTGAATGTGGCCTAAGAGCTATAGTGTAGCTATAACATAAATCCTTTTCTCCTTCACTAACATTCTTACCGCTATCTGTTTCTGGGAAAGATGGGTGACAATATATATCAACATCACGAGTTGGACACAAAAAGACACAAAAACAGGTTGTGATTGCAACCAGTTTTTCCAGACCCCATTGTATGACTTATGCAATATATAACTGCACAAATGAGCACCTTTGTCATTGAGGAAACCTGCAAAGAGGCTTTAAAATGTAGTCCTGAAAGAGTTAATGAATAAATTGAACTCCGATAACCCTAATAACCATTCTATGGCTTACCTCTCAGCACAAGACAGCTCTGCCTCTCACTGCTTCCTGTATTCACATGACATCACCAGCATCATGTGGTCCCTTAAAGGGAAAGTCACACATGCAAAGCAGATACAGTGTAAGCAGTGTTCTTTCTTCTGTTCTATGTAAATTGTAGTAAGATGTATAACGCAGTGGCGATCCAAATACAAAGTGACGTTTCTTTTTCAATAAATTTTAGTTAAGTTTCAACATATTCATTGTGAACTGACTTTTTAAATCTCAGACACTTTACATACATAGAATTACTTTTTTTCTATACCTCTCCAATTGGAGGCCATGGTGACAGAGAATAAGTATTGTCACTGGGACCAGATGAGGCCACTGATAACTACCAACGCTCAGTCCCAGGGGTTGTTAAAAGTTGATCACTAGGGGTTTGATAGATCCACAAAAAAAATGATACATTCATAAATACAAATATTTAACAGTCTTTTTAAAATACTTTACTTTTTAATTTATATATAAATTATAATCTAAACAAAAATGAACAAAGAATAGAAATAATGGAATTCTATAACAAACATTTGCATTGTCTTGTTTTAAAATACTTTCTTTATTGTGCTGCCATCTAGTGGCTTCACTGCCACATTGTCAACAAAAATGAAATCTGAAGAATTTTGCCCAATAATTAATATACTGTAGACATCTCCCAAAATTTAAAGAAAGGAAAAAATGACAGAAATTGCATCTGGAAATGCACCTTGCTGGAAATGTATTTTTGGTAATTATAATGTTCAACGCTTTACATGTTCTTGAGTTGCATACGTAAACAAAATAAAATATTTTGGGGTAAAAATTAAAAATTTGGGTAAAAAAACTATAGGAATGAGAGTTCTGCACACAAAAGCTTTCCTATTGTGTTAATCTAATTTTAAAATCCATTTAAATAATAAATGAATCTATTTAATTAATAATCCGCTTCAAATACTTTAATGCGAGTAAAAGGTGTTGTGTGATGACCCTATCTCCCAACAGTCCCAGATCTTTGGGCAATCCCCCATAACAACATCCTACTTTTCCCAGGTGACATGTAACAATTCAACTTTTGTGTCCTAAGAACAGATATAGAGCTAATACAGTGACATAGTACAGCAGAACCATCAGTTTCTTTTTAGCCCTGCCATTGCTGAGGGGGTTGGTGCCATGATAACACAAACCCCATGATAATCCACGGTAAAACACACACAAAAATAATAATTACTGACAACTTAATCTGAAAAAATAAACACTGTGGTATTTTATTCAGGGTTAAATAAAAAGCACTCAATGACCAAAAATTCCTACTAGATTAATAGAAATAAAATAACATGCCTCATTATTTCAAAAACAACAACATTACAACATGACAACTCAGAGCGACAAAAGCTGACCAGAGTCAGAGAAGAGACCCCGCCCCCAGGAAAAAACACAGGTCTTTTCAATCATATTCTGCAAACCAGAAGTTATTACCGTTAGAAGATGGCAAAATCTAAAAAAAAATTTTCAGGAGGTTTTTAAGTTTTGTAAATGAAAACATTTAAAACCTATACAAATTTGGTATCCATGTGATCGTACAGATCCAAAGAATAAAGTAGGCAGCAATGCATACCTTCTGAGTTAACCCCTTCACGCTCTGTGACGGATATATCCGCCACGGAGCTATGAAGGGTGTATGAAGAGGGCTCACGGGCTGAACCCTCTTCATACAGAGATGGGCTTTGCTGCATATTGCAGCAAAGACCCATCGCTATAATCCTTGGTCAGTGCTTGCAGACCGCGGGTGTTAACCAGTTGTTTACCGCCGGCAAAGTTGCCGGCAGCACTTAAAATGTGGCGCCGCCATCTTACCCTCGATCGTCGCTCCCCCGAACGTCATCGGGGGCGGCGATCGGTTGCCATGGTAGCCTCGGGTCTTCGTTTGACCCGAGACTGAATGGCTTCTGCCTATCCATTACAATGAACCAGTGGCTCATTGTAACGTATACTGTGCAAATACGCCATATACTGCAATACAGTTGTACTGCAGTATATGGTAGTATTGATCGGACCATCTAGGGTTAATGTACCCTAGATGGTCTAAGAAATAGTGAAAAAAAAAAAGTTAAAAAATGTAAAAAATTAATAAAATATTAAAAGTTCAAATCACCCCCCTTTCCCTAGAACTGATATAAAATATAATATATAGTAAAAATCACAGACACATTAGGTATTGCAGCGTCCCAAAATGCTCGATCTATCAAAATATAAAAATGGTTACGGTCGGCGGTGACCTCCGGAACGGCAAATGGCGCCCAAATGTCAGAAACGCGACTTTTACACCTTTTTACATCACAGAAAAAAATGATCAAAATGTCGCACAGTCCTCAAAATGGTAGCAATGAAAACATCGACTCATTTTGCAAAAAATGACACCTCTCCAGCTCCATACCCCAAAGTATGAAAAAGTTATTAGCGTCAGAAAATGGCAAAAAAATTTTTTCTTTTTTGTACACATTCGTTTCATTTTTGAAAATGTATTAAAACGCAATAAAAACCTGTATAAATTTGGTATCACCGCGATCGTACCAAACCAAAGAATAAAGTTGACGTGTTATTTGGAGCGAAGAGTGAAAGTCGTAAAAACTGAGCCCACAAGTAAGTGACGCACATGCGTTTATTTTCAATTTTTCCACATTTGGAATTTTTTTCCGACTTCCCACTACATGGCAGGGAAAAATAAATAACATCAAGGGAAAGTAAAATTTGTTACGCACAAAATAAGCCCTCACGAAGCTCTGTACACGGAAAAATATATAAGTTATGGATTTTTGAAGATGGAGAGCGACAAATGAGCGTAAATACCCTGCGTCCTTAGGGACTTAAAGGTAATACCTAAAAAATCCAAAGCGTGACAAAGCCAAACAGCCTTTTCTTCAGCTAGAGGTAAACCAAATTCAAAGTTTTGAGAAACTATATCTCACATATCTCATATATTTTAGATACAACTTTATTCTTATTTTCTGAATTTCACCAGTGCGTGTCTAAGTAAAATTTAATCCGATGTGATTTACTTTTAACTGCATGTGCTAATTGACAATAACATATTCAATCCCCTTCTTTTAACCCATAACTTGTTTGTATTGAAAAAAAAAAACATTTGGTCATCCACCAGTATTTGAGAGACATATCTAATTCCTAACCCCCGCCGAAAACCTATATCAGGAATTTTCATCATATCAGCCAGGTTTAAATTGAACCACAAAGGAGTTTCCTGTGGATATCCTTGTAACTGTAATATTTTCATAAAACCCTTCCAAACCTTTTCCAACGTCTTGAACGACTCATTTTAAGGGAGATTTCCAATAGTTCAAGAATTGTCTCCATTTTCCCTCCTGATAACTGGATCTATTTTATGAAAAAGACAATTGTCTCTCCATTTCACCAATAGTCCTATCTGTGCATCCCTGGAAAACGGTAATCCCAGTCCCCCTTCTCTAATAGATCTATAAAGAAATACCATCTTCATTCTCGCTCTTTTCCGTCACCAAATCATCTTAGTAAACAGTGATTCTATCAATCTGAAGAAGGAAACATCGATCCAAATAGTTGCTGCAGACAAAACATACAAAATTTGGGGAAGGAGAACCATCTTGATAAGCCATATCTTATCTGTAAAGTAGATCATTGCAACTTTGTATTCTACTCTTCAGATTTTTAATTAAATGGTCTCAGTTTAAATCTAAGTTTAGTTGATTTTAATAGAAACCTCGATACCTAAATATCGAAAGTTACCTTCACACGATAGACCCCCTTTCTTTAACCCCTTATTGACTGCCCTATTGGGATTCTACAGCGGTCATTAAGGGTACTTCTTCTGACTGTTGCCTTTCTACGGCAGCGCGTCAGAAGAAGATTTCTGGACATTGGGTTAGGTTGGTGCAAGTGTCAGGCTGTGATATCTGACACCCAGGATCGGAAAAACTCAGATCCCAGGTGTTTAACCCCTTACACACCACAGTCAAGAATGACCACGGCGTGTAAGTGTCCCCACTGTGGATCGGACCCCCCCCCCTGTGTGCTTACTGGGGGATCCGATCCCTCCTGCTGCAGCCCCGGGTTCCGACGAATGACCCGAGGCTGCCGGCTTCTGGCAGGCACCCGGCTGTATGTAACATGCGCATGCTCAGTTACTTACATTAGGTATTGCAGTGTAAAGGCTAATCCGATCGCTTGTTCAAGCCAAAAGGTGGAAAATGTAGAAAAGTAAAAAAAAAAGATTAAGTCATTTTATAATTATAATTAAATAAATAATTGAAATAAAAGTCCCATAATCACCCGAGTTACACATAAAATGCAAATAAAGTATATAAAACATGAAAACACAAAAAAAAGTACATATTTGGTATCACTGCATCTGTATTAATCCGTACAATAAATCTAAATCAATATTGAATCCGCTCGGTGAACGACATAAAAAAAAACACAAAAAATATTGTAATATACAATTTTTCCTCAAACACCATCACAAAAAATGTTCTACAAAGTGATCAAAAAAAGTTACATTCCCTAATATGATACGACTGAAAAGAACAACTCTTTTCGCAAAAAATAAGCCCTCAACCAGATCTGACAACAGAAAAATACAGAAGTTATAGCCCTGAAAAGTTGTCAATAGTAGAAACAATGAGATTTTCTCCAATATTGGTTTTGCTCATTAAAATTGAGCAAAGATAAGAAAAACTATATAAATGAGGTATCACCATAATCGGAGTGAACCAGAGAATAAAGATAAAATATTATTTTTATGTTACGGTGAATGGGGGGGGGGGATGCAAAAAATCCCAAATAAAAATTGATGATTTTGTTTGTGTCCCCCTTGAAATAGTTAATAAAATTTCACGAATAAGCTTAAGACCCCCCAAAAATAATTATCTATACATTGTAGCTCATCCCGCAAATAATAAGCCTCATATGTTCGCATTACCAAAAAATTTTAATTTATAGCTTGTACATTGTGACAAAACCAAATCTGCTCTGAACGGCGCTGCTTTCATTCTATGTCTGGCCATGCGCCCGTACAGCAGTTTACCACCACATATGGGGTATCAGTACACTTGGGAGAAATTGGGCATCAAAAGTTGCAGAGCGTTTCATCATTTAATTTATTCTGAAAATGTCAGTTTTGGCCTAAATGAATTTATTTTCCCCAAAAATTCATAAGTTTCTAAATCGCAGGTCCATATTGTTTTAACCCATGTGAAACACTTAAAGGGTTAACAGCCCTAATAGAAGTTGTTTTACATACGTTGAGGGGTGTAGTTTCTATAGTGAGGTAATTTATGGGGTTTTACTATTATTTAGGCCTTTCGAAGTCAGTTGGAAGCTGAGTTGTCCCTCAAAATGTGAGTTTTGGGGATTTTCATGAAAATGAGAAAAATCGCACCTAAAGTTCTGCACCTCATAACATCCTAGAAAAATGAGAGGATGCACAAAATATTGGGGCAGATTTATCAAGCAGTCTGAAAGTCAGAATATTTCCAATTGCCCATGGCAACCAATCACAGCTCCCCTTTAAAATATTCATGAGCACTGGTGAAATGAAAGCTGAGCTGTGATTGGTTGCCATGGGCAACTGGAAATATTCTGACTTTCAGACTGCTTGATAAATCTGCCCCATTATCTCAACATAAAGCAGACATTCCATAAATTTTAAATATCAAGCTTTTTGGGTAGTTTTACTTCCTGTCTGGAAAGCAGAACATTTCAAACTTGGAAAATGAAGAATTTTTAACAACTTTTGCCAATTTTTCACTTTTTTTCAGACCGAAACGCAAAACTTATCACTTTCATTTTACAACTAACATGAAATACAATGTGTCACGAGAAAACAGTCTCAAAATCACCTGGATAGTGTTCCGACGTTATAACCAATTATTGTGACAAAGGGCAGATTTGAAAAATCGAGTCTGATCATTAAGCTGAAAACTAGTGATAAGGGGTTATAATTAGAGATGAGCGAACACTAAAATGCTCGGGTACTCGTTATTCGAGACGAACTTTTCCCGATGCTCGAGTGCTCGTCTCGAATAACGAACCCCATTGAAGTCAATGGGAGACTCGAGCATTTTTCAAGGGGACCAAGGCTCTGCACAGGGAAGCTTGGCCAAACACCTGGGAACCTCAGAAAAGGATGGAAACACCACGGAAATGGACAGGAAACAGCAGGGGCAGCATGCATGGATGCCTCTGAGGCTGCTTAAACGCACCATTATGCCAAAATTATGGGCAACAGCATGGCCATGACAGAGTGACAGAATGAAGCTAGATAGCATCTAAAACATGCAATAATTGACCCTGACACTATAGGGGACGGCATGCAGAGGCAGCGGCAGCAGGCTAGAGAGTGTCATGGCGACATACCCTAAATGGACTCAGGCTTCAAACCAATGGGTGGCAGAGAGGAACCAAAGGAGGTGAGCAAGAAGTGCTCAAATAATATCGGTACATGATAAAAGTTTGCCAGTATATTTTGTGGATTACACAGCAGGGTGGCGACAAAGTTAACATGGAAGCCATGAAAACAACCCAAAATTCTGCCTGACACAGCTCGTTTGATAAGGGGACCATGTATGGAGGCAGTGAACTAGTAGTAGATTAAAGGTGCTGCAGTTAAAACTATGTTAGTTGGATCTTGGCATGGAGCTGGCGCTCCGCTGCCAGGCGAGCTTTCGCCAATCCAAGCCCCTGTCTCTAGGCTACTCCCCAAACAGCACTTCTAAGAACCTTTTGTATAAGATCAAGTGTAGTAGCGTTCTTATAAGTTTAGGATATGCCGGGTGAGGGGAATGTAAACAGATGCGCAAGAAGCGCATGATGCGCATGGAGCTGGCGCTCCGCTGCCAGGCGAGCTTTCGCAAATCCAAGCCCCTGTCTCTAGGCTACTCCCCAAACAGCACTTTTGTATAAGATCAAGTGTAGTAGCGTTCTTATAAGTTTAGGATATGGCGGGTGAGGGGAATGTAAACAGATGCGCAAGAAGCGCTGAAATAATATCCCTAAATGGTAAAAGTTTGCAAGTATATTTTGTGGATTACACAGCAGGGTGGCGACAAAGTTAACAACTTTGATGTGGAATCCATGAAAACAACCCAAATTTCTGCCTGACACACCTCGTTTGATAAAGGGACGATGTATGGAGGCAGCTATATGGACGACTTTTGGAGGTAGGAATGGAGACAACGTGTGGAGGCTGCTATGGAGACAATTTAATTTGGATAGTGCCTGTATGTGGCAGTCCCAAACATTTTTCAAACCAGAGGAGCAGGTAGGTGGCCCTCCAGTAAAATGGGATAGATTGAGTGCCTGTATGTGGCAGTCCCAAAAATTGTTCAAACCAGAGGAGCAGGTAGGTGGCCCTCCAGTAAAATGGAATAGATTGAGTGCCTGTATGTGGCAGTCCCAAAAATTGTTCAAACCAGAGGAGCAGGTAGGTGGCCCTGCAGTAAAATGGAATAGATTGAGTGCCTGTATGTGGCAGTCCCAAAAATGTTTCAAACCAGAGGAGCAGGTAGGTGGCCCTCCAGTAAAATGGGATAGATTGAGTGCCTGTATGTGGCAGTCCCAAAAATGTTTCAAACCAGAGGAGCAGGTAGGTGGCCCTCCAGTAAAATGGGATAGATTGAGTGCCTGTATGTGGCAGTCCCAAAAATGTTTCAAACCAGAGGAGCAGGTAGGTGGCCCTCCAGTAAAATGGAATAGATTGAGTGCCTGTATGTGGCAGTCCCAAAAATTGTTCAAACCAGAGGAGCAGGTAGGTGGCCCTCCAGTAAAATGGGATAGATTGAGTGCCTGTATGTGGCAGTCCCAAAAATGTTTCAAACCAGAGGAGCAGGTAGGTGGCCCTCCAGTAAAATGGAATAGATTGAGTGCCTGTATGTGGCAGTCCCAAAAATTGTTCAAACCAGAGGAGCAGGTAGGTGGCCCTCCAGTAAAATGGAATAGATTGAGTGCCTGTATGTGGCAGTCCCAAAAATTGTTCAAACCAGAGGACCGGGTAGGTGGCCCTCCAGAAAAATGGAATAGATTGAGTGCCTGTATGTGGCACTCACAAAAATTGTTTCAAACAGAGGACCGGGTAGGTGGCCCTCCAGAAAAATTAAATGCATGAAGTATAGCAAGAGCCAGTGGGCCCTGTCAAAAAATAGCCATTTTCCTCTGCTTTACTGTACAAAGAGGAGGAGAAGGAGGAAAATGAGGAGGAGGAGGAGGAGTGGATCAATTATTCAGGTTGAGCTTCCTTCACCTGGTGGAGATTGGAAATTCTGAGAAATCCAGCCTTTATTCATTTTAATAAGCGTCAGCCTGTCAGCGCTGTCAGTCGACAGGCGTGTACGCTTATCGGTGATGATGCCACCAGCTGCACTGAAAACCCGCTCGGACAAGACGCTAGCGGCAGGGCAGGCAAGAACCTCCAAGGCGTACAGCGCCAGTTCGTGCCACATGTCCAGCTTTGAAACCCAGTAGTTGTAGGGAGCTGTGTGATCATTTAGGACGATGGTATGGTCAGCTACGTACTCCCTCACCATCTTTCTGTAAAGATCAGCCCTACTCTGCCGAGACTGGGGACAGGTGACAGTGTCTTGCTGGGGTGACATAAAGCTGGCAAAAGCCTTGTAAAGCGTACCCTTGCCAGTGCTGGACAAGCTGCCTGCTCGCCTACTCTCCCTCGCTACTTGTCCCGCAGAACTACGCACTCTGCCGCTAGCGCTGTCAGAAGGGAAATACTGTTTCAGCTTGTGCACCAGGGCCTGCTGGTATTCATGCATTCTCACACTCCTTTCCTCTGCAGGGATGAGAGTGGCAAGATTTTGCTTGTACCGTGGGTCCAGGAGAGTGAACACCCAGTAATCGGTGCTGGAATAAATTCTTTGAACGCGAGGGTCACGGGATAGGCAGCCTAGCATGAAATCTGCCATATGCGCCAGAGTACCAACGCGTAAGAATTCACTCCCCTCACTGGCCTGACTGTCCATTTCCTCCTCCTCCAACTCCTCCAACTCCTCTTCTTCTGCCCATACACGCTGAACAGTGAAGGACTCAACAATGGTCCCCTCTTGTGTCTCGCCAACATTCTCCTCCTCTTCCTCCTCATCCTCCTCCACCTCCACCTCCTCCGATATGCGCTGAGAAACAGACCTCAGGGTGCTTTGGCTATCAACAAGGGAATATTCTTCCCCCGTCTCTTGTGACGAGCGCAAAGCTTCCGACTTCATGCTGACCAGAGAGTTTTTCAACAGGCCAAGCAGCGGGATGGTGAGGCTGATGATGGCGGCATCGCCACTGACCATCTGTGTTGACTCCTCAAAGTTACTCAGCACCTGACAGATATCAGACATCCACGTCCACTCCTCATTGTAGACTTGAGGAAGCTGACTGACCTGACTACCAGTTCTGGTGGAAGTTGACATCTGGCAGTCTACAATCGCTCGGCGCTGCTGGTAAACTCTGGATAACATGGTCAGTGTTGAATTCCACCTCGTGGGCACGTCGCACAACAGTCGGTGAGCGGGCAGTTGGAGGCGGCGCTGCGCTGCCCTGAGAGTGGCAGCATCTGGGCTGGACTTCCTGAAATGCGCACAGATGCGGCGCACCTTCGTGAGCAAATCAGACAGATTGGGGTATGTCTTGAGGAAACGCTGCACTATCAGATTTAACACATGGGCCAGGCATGGCACATGTGTCAGTCTGCCGAGTTGCAGAGCCGCCACCAGGTTACGGCCGTTGTCACACACAACCATTCCCGGCTTGAGGTTCAGCGGTGCCAGCCACAGATCAGTCTGCGCCGTGATGCCCTGTAATAGCTCTTGGGCGGTGTGCCTTTTGTCGCCTAGGCTCAGCAGTTTGAGCACCGCCTGCTGTCGCTTAGCGACGGCACTGCTGCTGTGCCTAGAGCTACCGACTGATGGCGCCGTGCCCACGGATGGTAGTTCGGAGGAGGAGGTGGAGGAGGGGTGGGAGGAGGAGGAGGCATAGTAGGCCTGAAACACCTGGACCGAGGTAGGCCCCGCAATCCTCGGCGTCGGCAGTATATGAGCAGCCCCAGGGTCAGTCTCGGTTCCAGCCTCCACCAAGTTAACCCAATGTGCCGTCAGCGATATATAGTGGCCCTGCCCGGCAGCACTCGTCCACGTGTCCGTGGTCAGGTGGACCTTGTCAGAAACGGCGTTGGTCAGGGCACGGATGATGTTGTCTGACACGTGCTGGTGCAGGGCTGGGACGGCACATCGGGAAAAGTAGTGGCGGCTGGGGACCGAATACCGAGGGGCGGCCGCCGCCATGAGGTTGCGAAAGGCCTCGGTCTCTACTAGCCTATAGGGCAGCATCTCCAGGCTAAGCAATCTGGAGATGTGCACATTAAGGGCTTGGGCGTGCGGGTGGGTTGCACTATATTTGCGTTTCCGCTCCAGCGTCTGGGGTATGGAGAGCTGAACGCTGGTGGATGCTGTGGAGGATCGTGGAGGCGACGATGGGGTTTTTGGGCCAGGGTCCTGGGCAGGGGGCTGACTAGCAGCTGACACAGGGGAAGGAGCAGTGGTGTGCACGGCCGGAGGTGAACGGGCTTGTTGCCACTGAGTGGGGTGCTTAGCATTCATATGCCTGCGCATACTGGTGGTAGTTAAGCTAGTAGTGGTGGAACCCCTGCTGAGCCTGGTTTGGCAAATGTTGCACACCACAGTCCGTCGGTCATCCGGTGTTTCCTTAAAGAACCTCCACACTTCTGAAGATCTAGCCCTCGCCGCAAGAGCCCTCACCACGGGAGCTTCACTAGTTGACAGTGGCGCTGATGCACCAGCTCTGGCCCTGCCTCTCCGTCTGGCCCCACCACTGCCTCTTCCAACCTGTTCAGGTCGAGGACTCTCCTCCGTCTCAGAAGCACTGTGTTCACCCGGCCTCTCAACCCAGCTTGGGTCTGTCACCTCATCATCCTCCGATCCCTCAGTCTGCTCCCCCCTCGGACTTCCTGCCCTGACAACAACTTCCCCACTGTCTGACAACCGTGTCTCCTCATCGTCGGACACCTCTTTACACACTTCCACTACGTCAAGAAGGTCATCATCACCCACAGACTGTGACTGGTGGAAAACCTGGGCATCGGAAAATTGCTCAGCAGCAACCGGACAAGTGGTTTGTGACTGTGGGAAGGGTCCAGAAAACAGTTCCTCAGAGTATGCCGGTTCAAATGGCAAATTTTCCTGGGAGGGGGCAGACTGGGGGGGAGGAGGCTGAGGTGCAGGAGCTGGAGGAGTGGGGATTTCGGTGACATGGGTGGACTGCGTGGAAGACTGACTGGTGGTGGACAAATTGCTCGAAGCATTGTCAGCAATCCACGACATCACCTGTTCGCACTGTTCTGGCCTCAACAGTGCTCTACCACGAGTCCCAGTAACTTCAGACATGAACCTAGGGAGTGTAGCTCTGCGGCGTTCCCCTGCTCCCTCATCAGCAGGTGGTGTCTCACCCCGCCCAGGACCACGGCCTCTGACCCCTGCAGTAGTTGGACGCCCACGTCCCCGCCCTCGTCCTCTACCCCTAGCCCTGGGGTTAAACATTTTTAAAATGAGAGTTATAACTTTTTTTTTTTTTTTACTTTTTTTTTTTTTTTTGTGTGTTTTTTTGTGTTTTTTGTTTTTTTTTTGTGTTTTTTGTTTTTTTTTGAGTTTTTAGAACCAAACAATCCTATCCTATTGCTATGGCTATTTTCTAGCCAAGTATCAAAGGAAGCACACTACTATGCCAGATGAGATGACACTGAGTTATTGCCTAATAGAAATCCAACCCCTACTGAATTTTGCCACTTCAGCCTTTGCTATGGATATGTGCGCCACTAAGCGCAGAACACAGCGGTCGCAAGTCTCACTACAAATTGCTCAGAATTGGCAAGTACATGCACTGCAGAAACTACAGCCACCAGCAGATCAACCAGAAATCAAATATATAGAACGCTACTGTAGGCTTCAAGAAGCTATTTGTATTCTCCTATGGCTATTTTCTAGCCAAGTATCAAAGGAAGCACACTACTATGCCAGATGAGATGACACTGAGTTATTGCCTAATAGAAATCCAACCCCTACTGAATTTTCCCACTTCAGCCTTTGCTATGGATATGTGCGCCACTAAGCGCAGAACACAGCGGTCGCAAGTCTCACTACAAATTGCTCAGAATTGGCAAGTACATGCACTGCAGAAACTACAGCCACCAGCAGATCAACCAGAAATCAAATATATAGAACGCTACTGTAGGCTTCAAGAAGCTATTTGTATTCTCCTATGGCTATTTTCTAGCCAAGTATCAAAGGAAGCACACTACTATGCCAGATGAGATGACACTGAGTTATTGCCTAATAGAAATCCAACCCCTACTGAATTTTGCCACTTCAGCCTTTGCTATGGATATGTGCGCCACTAAGCGCAGAACACAGCGGTCGCAAGTCTCACTACAAATTGCTCAGAATTGGCAAGTACATGCACTGCAGAAACTACAGCCACCAGCAGATCAACCAGAAATCAAATATATAGAACGCTACTGTAGGCTTCAAGAAGCTATTTGTATTCTCCTATGGCTATTTTCTAGCCAAGTATCAAAGGAAGCACACTACTATGCCAGATGAGATGACACTGAGTTATTGCCTAATAGAAATCCAACCCCTACTGAATTTTGCCACTTCAGCCTTTGCTATGGATATGTGCGCCACTAAGCGCAGAACACAGCGGTCGCAAGTCTCACTACAAATTGCTCAGAATTGGCAAGTACATGCACTGCAGAAACTACAGCCACCAGCAGATCAACCAGAAATCAAATATATAGAACGCTACTGTAGGCTTCAAGAAGCTATTTGTATTCTCCTATGGCTATTTTCTAGCCAAGTATCAAAGGAAGCACACTACTATGCCAGATGAGATGACACTGAGTTATTGCCTAATAGAAATCCAACCCCTACTGAATTTTGCCACTTCAGCCTTTGCTATGGATATGTGCGCCACTAAGCGCAGAACACAGCGGTCGCAAGTCTCACTACAAATTGCTCAGAATTGGCAAGTACATGCACTGCAGAAACTACAGCCACCAGCAGATCAACCAGAAATCAAATATATAGAACGCTACTGTAGGCTTCAAGAAGCTATTTGTATTCTCCTATGGCTATTTTCTAGCCAAGTATCAAAGGAAGCACACTACTATGCCAGATGAGATGACACTGAGTTATTGCCTAATAGAAATCCAACCCCTACTGAATTTTGCCACTTCAGCCTTTGCTATGGATATGTGCGCCACTAAGCGCAGAACACAGCGGTCGCAAGTCTCACTACAAATTGCTCAGAATTGGCAAGTACATGCACTGCAGAAACTACAGCCACCAGCAGATCAACCAGAAATCAAATATATAGAACGCTACTGTAGGCTTCAAGAAGCTATTTGTATTCTCCTATGGCTATTTTCTAGCCAAGTATCAAAGGAAGCACACTACTATGCCAGATGAGATGACACTGAGTTATTGCCTAATAGAAATCCAACCCCTACTGAATTTTCCCACTTCAGCCTTTGCTATGGATATGTGCGCCACTAAGCGCAGAACACAGCGGTCGCAAGTCTCACTACAAATTGCTCAGAATTGGCAAGTACATGCACTGCAGAAACTACAGCCACCAGCAGATCAACCAGAAATCAAATATATAGAACGCTACTGTAGGCTTCAAGAAGCTATTTGTATTCTCCTATGGCTATTTTCTAGCCAAGTATCAAAGGAAGCACACTACTATGCCAGATGAGATGACACTGAGTTATTGCCTAATAGAAATCCAACCCCTACTGAATTTTCCCACTTCAGCCTTTGCTATGGATATGTGCGCCACTAAGCGCAGAACACAGCGGTCGCAAGTCTCACTACAAATTGCTCAGAATTGGCAAGTACATGCACTGCAGAAACTACAGCCACCAGCAGATCAACCAGAAATCAAATATATAGAACGCTACTGTAGGCTTCAAGAAGCTATTTGTATTCTCCTATGGCTATTTTCTAGCCAAGTATCAAAGGAAGCACACTACTATGCCAGATGAGATGACACTGAGTTATTGCCTAATAGAAATCCAACCCCTACTGAATTTTCCCACTTCGGTCTTTGCTATGGATATGTGTGCCACTAAGAGCTAAACACAACGGTAGCAAGTCCCCCTGCTAATTCCTCACAAAATGGTAAAAGATGCAAATTAAAATAAAAAAAGTAGAACGTTATTGTAGCCCTAAGAAGGGCTGTTGGGTTCTTTGAGAATCACTCCTGCCTAACAGTAAGCTAATAGAACACCCTAACGCTTTCCCTGACCAGCAGCAGCTCTCTCCCTAGCGGCATCCAGAGACAGAATGATCCGAGCAGCGCGGCCAGCGGCTAGTCTATCCCAGGGTCACCTGATCTGGCCAGCCAACCACTGCTATCGACGTGTAAGGGTACCACGTCATGCTGGGTGGAGTGCAGAGTCTCCTGGCTTGTGATTGGCTCTGTTTCTGGCCGCCAAAAAGCAAAACGGCGGGAGCTGCCATTTTCTCGAGCGGGCAAAGTATTCGTCCGAGCAACGAGCAGTTTCGAGTACCCTAATGCTCGACCGAGCATCAAGCTCGGACGAGCATGTTCGCTCATCTCTAGTTATAATCCATTTTCTAACTTCATTATACAAAGGCATTATATTGAATTTACCCCAATTTACCTTAAGGCATGACATGTCACCAAACTCTTGTATATCAGATATTTTACACATCAATGGATCTTTATAAGATGAGGATTAGGGAGAACTCAAATTGTTGAAAGTGTCACTCAGTAGAAGCAGATTTTCCATCCAGCTTGGTCTGGGCATCTCGATTCTCTGAACTGACTTATCGTTATTTTTTTTTTCTTCTTGCCAGCATACCAGTGGGTTGGGGGGAGGGGGGTATATACCAATTTGCCAAATTGGTATAGTGGACAATGATAATTTGTATTATAGATGATAGGTAAATAAATAGAGGTACATTCTACTGTATGTTGTATTATATTGGTATGGTAGATCATCATCAGATAATACTTTTCGTGTACTTTTTCTGTAGAAAGTTTTGTACCTGTATTATAAATCACAAATAAAAGTCTTATTTTTAAAAAAGAAAGAAAAAAAAAAGAAAAAATGAGCTAACACAATTCTGAAAAGACCTAGGAGGGGAACGCTTTTTATCCTCCTCCCTATCATTCTTTTGATCCTGCTTATACATTGGTTCCCTTTCAGGCGACAATAGTGACATCAAATCTACAAAACTCTAATTTCCAAATACACTCTATAATTGAAGGTTGCAAATGAAAACCTAAAGGCGAGATTTTGCACGGAATAGTTTCCCTTAACCCCATAGCACAATAAGACGTACCCTTACGTTTTGTTGTGCATGGGGGAGTATGAAGAGGGCTCAGGGATTAACCAAGATATGATCCTGCATCAGTGTAGCTACAGTATTCTCAAGGTATGTTTGCTTCATAATGCATCAAATCAAATGGTAGGTTTCCTTTAAATACTGACCCCTGAACATACATCCTGACCACTATTCATATCTCCTTGGCACTGCACATACATCCTGACCCATGCGCACACCTCCTCACTCCTGACATACTTCCTGACCCCTGCTCTCGCCTTCTGACACTTGTAAATACCTCCTGTTCATACATCCTGACCTCTTCTCACACTCCCTGACCTCTGCACATAAATCCAGACCCCTGTTTACACCTCCTGAGCCCTGGACGTACACCCTCAACTCTGTTTATACCTCCTGAGCCCTGCACATACATACTGATCCATGCTCCCACTACCTGACCACTGCACGTACATCCTGACCCCTGCTCATACATCCTGAGCACTACACATATATGCTGACCTCTACACATAAATCCCGACCCATGCTCTCTCCTCCAGACTTCTGCGCAGGGCCGGATCAAAAGGGGGAACCCAAGGCCCCCACCACTTGGCCCTTGTAGGGGCCCCCACCAAATTGTGGGCAATTTGGGCGGTCGCATGATCGCCCACAGTATATTTGGGTCCAGCTTCCTGTGCCATACACAAAACACCTGCCTGAATACAGTCTATGGCAGAGCGAGGGAACAATAAGTTCCTTTCTCTGCCATAGACGATCAGAGCTTCAGCAAGATAGCGGCGCCATGGCGCTGGCGTCAAAGCATGTGACGTCACAGCGCTGCTACGTCACGCCGCCTACAGCAGGGCACTTCAATCTTGTTGAACCTCCGATATCCACCCACGGGAAGATGACACCGCGAGGGAACATGAGGATCTTGCGCATCGGGGGAACGCTGGATGGTGAGTACAATTTTATTATTTTACTTAGGACTATATATAGTTATTATGGGGGGCTGTATATAATTATAATAGGAGTCTCTATATAGTTAGTTATTATAGGGGGTCTGTATATAGTAATTATAGGGGGGTATATAGCTATTATAGGAGGTGTATATAGTTATTATAGGGGGTGTATATAGTTATTATAGGGCATTGTATATATAGTTATTTTAGGGCGGGCTGTATATAATAATTATAGGGAGGCTGCATCTTGTTATTATAGGGGAACTGTTTATAGTGATTATAGGGGAACTGTATATAGTGATTATAGGGGGACTGTAAATAGTGATTATAAGGGGACTGTATATAGTTAGTGGGTTCTGTATATAGTTATTATAGGGGGACTGTATATAGTTATTATAAGGAGGCTGTATATATAGTTATTATAGGGGGCTGTATATAGTTATTATAGGGGGACTGTATATAGCTGTTATAGGGGGCTGTATATAGTTTTTGCTGGGGGGATGTACATAGTGCTTGCTGAGGGCTGTATATAGTTATTACTGGGGGGCTGTATATAGTGATTGCTGGGGGAGCTGTATACAGTGCTTGCTTGGGAACGTGTATATAGTGATTACTGGGGGGCTGTATATAGTGATTACTGGGGGGCTGTATATAGTGATTACTGGGAGCTGTATAAAGTGATTGCTGGGGTCTGTATACAGTGATTGCTGGGGCAGCTGTATACAGTGATTACTGGGGAGCTGTAAATAGTTGTTGCTGGGGGAGCTGTATACAGTGATTTCTGGGAGCTATATATAGTGGTTGCTGGGGGAGCTGCATATAGTGATTACTGGGAGCTGTATATAATGATTGCTGGGGTCTGTATACAGTGATTGCTGGGGCATCTGTATATAGTGATTGCTGGGGAGCTGTAAATAGTTATTGCTGGGGGAGCTGTAAATAGTGGTTGCTGGGGAAGCTGTATACAGTGATTTCTGGGAGCTATATATAGTGGTTGCTGGAGGACTGTATACAGTGATTGCTGGGGAGCTGTATACAGTGATTGCTGGAGGAGCTGTGTATAGTGATTGCTGGGGGACAGTATACAGTGATTGCTAGGGAGCTGTATATAGTGATTGCTGGGGGAGCTTTCTATGGTTATTGCTGGAGGAGCTGTATATAGTGATTGCTGGGGGAGCTGTATACAGTGATTGCTGGGGGTTGTATATGGTGATTGCTGGGGGATAGTATACAGTGATTGCTAGGGAGCTGTATACAGTGATTGCTGGGGAAGCTGTATATAGTGATTGCTGGGGAGCTGTATAAAGTGATTGCTGCTGGAGCTGTATACAGTGATTACTGGGGGAGTTGTATACAGTGATTACTGGGGGAGCTGTATATAGTGATTGCTGGGGGCTGTATACAGTGATTACTGGGGGAGCTGTGTACAGTGATTGCTGGGGAGCTGTATATAGTGATTGCTGGGAGCTGTATATAGTGATTGCTGTGGGAGCTGTCTATGGTTATTACTGGGGGACTGTATACAGTGATTGCTGGGCGCTGTGTATAGTGATTGATGGGGGCTGTATATAGTGATTACTGGGGTAGCTGTGTATAGTGATTACTGGGGGAGCTGTATATAGTGATTGCTGGGGGAGCTGTATATAATGATTGCTGGGAGAGCTGTATACAGTGATTACTGGGAGCTGTATATAGTTATTGCGGGGGAGCTGTATATAGTGATTACTGGGAGCTGTATATAGTGATTGCTGGCGGAGCTTCACAGAGTGATTGCTGGGGGAGCTTTACAGAGTGATTGCTGAGAACTGTATATAGTGTTTACTGGTGGACTGTATATACTGATTACTGGGGAGCTGTATACAGTGATTACTGGGGGGCTATATATAGTGATTTCTGGGGAGCTGTATATAGTGATTACTGGTGGGCTGTATATAGTGATTACTGGGGAGCTATATACAGTAATTACTGGTGGCTGTATACAGTGATTGCTGTAGAGCTGTATACAGTGATTACTGGGAGCTGTATATAGTGACTGCTGGGGGAGCTGTAGAAAAGTCATTGCTGGGAGCTGCATATAGTTGTTTACCGGGGGCTGTATATAATGATCACTGGGGAGCTGTATATAGTGATTACTGGAAGCTGTATATAGTGATTGCTGTGGTGCTGTATACAGTGATTACTGGGGGCTGTATACAGTGATTGCTGGAGAGCTGTATACAGTCATTGCTGGGGGGCTGTATATAGTGGTTGCTGGGGGAGCTGTATATGGTGATTGCTGGGAAGCTGTATATAGAGATTGCTGGGGGGCTGTATATAGTGAGTACTGGGCGCTGTATATAGTGATTACTGGGGAGGCTGTATATAGTTATTTCTGGGTAGCAGTATATAGCGATTGCTGTTCCCTGTCTGGACTACATTCAATGGGCCCCCACCAGATTTTGTGCCCAGTGTCCCCCACCAACCTTAATCTTGCCCTGCCACTGCTCACACCTACTGATCCCTGGACACACATCCTGACACCAACAGGCCCCTGCTCACACTTCCTTACTGCACATTATTCCCGTACACACCTACTGACACCACCTGACTTTTGTCTGGTTTCACCTGGCCAGGTCTCACACATCCGCAGGCTCTCTCCTATTCCCTTCTTAGCTCAGCCCATTACTTCAGTTTCGAACATCTGCTTCCTTGGTCCTCCAGGGTTGTAATTCCCACTTGTCAGCTGTTCCCACGCTCACTAAGACTCCAATGTGGGGGCAGAGTCTTCTGAACTCTCTTCTCTCTCCTCACCACCAGCCACAGTAGCTACAGGCATCATGGTACTGTACCTGCAGGTTTGACAGTGCAATCTGCCAGTGTGGAGAGCTCACAGCCCCATAGTGGAGCTTGTATTGGAGTGTGTGTAATGTGCTGCAGAGGGGCACATTTACTTACCCGGACCCTGCGCGATCCCCGATCCGGACTGTCTGATGAATTACCTTCTTCTTCCCGATGTATGTAAGTGCATGGCTTGCAACACAATTTTTAAGTTGAATCCCATGGTTTGTCCGAATCCGTCGGATCGTCCACTGACCCACCCCCATTTGTGTAGCAAGAAAGCCGGCGTGATTGCCCCAAAATGCGCAAAAACCCCTTTTAAATCCCTGTCGCAGTGGCGCCAAATGGAAATCGTTAATATGTCCAACGAAACTGCGTTCCATTATATATATAAATGAGCCCCAGAGATTTGATATCAGTGAATCCTGACCACATACATTCGTGGCACAGGGCACAAGATCCCTGGATCTTTTGACCTAGTGACACCTCTGGCCGTCAGTGTTTATACTGTGGGTGCATTGGCAGTAGTAGTATTCACACTGGACTGGTATCAGCCTTATCAACTAATTATAATAATATCATCTTACTTTGCAGGGAGTCAACAGTAGAAGACCGGACGTATGTTATCTACAGCCAGGAAGAAATAATAAACTAAGAGGAATTTGTGTGGGATGTTATGTATAAAGCTATGTAAAGTGGAATTTGTGTGGGACGAGCTGATGTTTTTGGATATAATTTTTTTGAACTGTATGACCTTTTGTCTGTTTAATAAAAAACAATTTGGTTGGTAAAGGAGTGGCAATTTGTGTGTTGGAACTTTATTTTCTCCTTTCCAATTTTTACCTCTTGGCTTTCATAGCAACCGATCTTCATCCTGGTCCCCTTGGCCATAGTGCAGTGATGGCAAACCTTTTAGAGACTGAGTGCCGAAACTACAACATAAAGCCACATAATTTTCACAAAGTTCCAAATGCCAATTTACAGTAACTAAAGTAACTCTCAGGTTTTTAAACGTATTGGCGTCCTGAGGAGAAATTCGGATTATTATTATAGTTTCCCTCTAAGGTCTCCTTAACAGGATGAATCACAGGTCCGAAGAAGGGTCTACTATCATAATCCAGCTCTGTCCACACCTCCTTGCTCCTCCTGCACTTTAAGTCACTTTTAAATAACCAACATGAGGAGAGAAAAAGAACTGGACCGCACATCCACACATGATACAATGATCTACTGCCGCTAGGCTACATTATATAACGAACTCAAGGTTCTTAGTTACATTTTGATCAAATTGTGTAAGCCCACCAACCACTTCAAGGTGACCTCTTTTTGGTGGGTCCCTACACTATTGTGTGCGGCATCACATGGCGTCCACCACTGCCGCAGCACACCGGCAGGGAACAAGACCTGGTTGCCCCCCAGCACCCATACTGGCAGGCATAGCCCCCATGGCTCCAGGCCCGGGTCCCCACCAGCACCGCGCCACAGAAGTGGCGGACACCATGCAATACCGCACCATGTGAACAGAAAAAAGGCTCACCATGGGTGAACAGGTGTTGAATACTCACTGTTCCATGTAGTCTCAGGCGCTAGCTGAGAAGAAGTAGGCGGCCCCCTATATGCAGTCTCCTGCTAATTTAAAAACACCTGGGTCGAATGGGGTGTAATGCTGGTACCAGGCAAAAAACAAAATAAATTAAGGGATAGAATATACTAAACCAACATGAGGAGAGAAAAAGAACTGGACCGCACATCCACACATCATACAATGATCTACTGCCGCTAGGCTACATTATATATATGAACTCAAGGTTCTTAGTTACATTTTGATCTAATTGTATAAGCCCACCAACCACTTCAAGGTGACCTCTTTTTGGTGGGTCCCTACGCTATTGTGTGCGGCATCACATGGCGTCCACCATGGGGGCTATGCCTGCCAGTATGGGTGCTGGAGGGCAACCAGGTCTTGGTCCCTGCCGGGGCTGTGCTGCGGCGGTGGTGGACGCCATCTGATGCCCCACACAATAGCGTAGGGACCCACCAAAAAGAGGTCACCTTGAAGTGGTTGGTGGGCTTATACAATTTGATCAAAATGTAACTAAGAACCTCGAGTTCGTTATATAATGTAGCCTAGCAGCAGTAGATCATTGTGTGATGTGTGGATGTGCGGCCCAGTCCTTTTTCTCTCCTCATGTCACTTTTAAATAACGCTAAACGTGGGCTGCCTGTGACTGCAGGAGGAGGTCTTGAGTCCTGAATGGTGAACTTTGTGCTGGGTGATGGCCTGGGTGCCCACACAGAGGGCTCCGAGTGCCACCTCTGGCACCCGTGCCATAGGTTCGCCATCACTGCCATAGTGTCATCTTTGGTGGTGGTAATGGGGGAAGCTTATGTATGATCTGTTGCTATGAAAGCTGGGAGCCTTCTGAGCATCAAAGCTACTTAACCCCTAATCACCAGCGCTTGTTTAATGACCAGACAAAATTTCTAGAATCTGACATGTGTCACGATAATTGGTTAAAATGTCGGAACGCTTTAACATATCCAGGTGATTTTGAGATTGTTTTCCCGTGACACATTGGGGGGGGGGGGGGGATTCAAAAATGTGTCTCAGGTTCCGCCAATTTCTAGCTGGTAAACACTTGTCTTTCCCTGTGCCAAATTTATCACTGTGATAATGAATTCTGGTGCAGTATATGACTGTTGGTTCCTACTTTAGACCTACTTTTAGTCGGTCTAAACTGTGCATCAGAATTTTGGGCGCACAGACTATTTGCTGCATGCCACGCCCCTTTCACACAAGGCCACGCCCCTTTATCAGGAAAAGTGCCAAAAGAAGGTCTAAAAGCCTTGATAACTGTGGTGCAAGGCATTTTAGACAGTGGGACTTATTTACTAAGGGTCAAGGATCACACTTTCATCGGACTGTTCATGGTTTTTCGGGATTTGCGCATCTTGGGGCCTGGAGGCAGCCGGGGCCCTGGCTACCGAAGTGGCTGGCGGTTGCGGCCTAGGCACGCTAGTGTTACGGTGCTTGGTATGATATCCACGATCTTAGTGAATCGCGGCAGAGTGCATGATTGTCGGACAATGCACTTTGGATGAACTCCAGCGGCCGGGAAAGTAAATGTTCCCCAGTGTATTTGGTGCAAAACCACCAGAATTGTGGAGCAAGTGCGTTTATAATTTCCTCCTATTTTACTTCATGTTAGTTGTAAAATTGAAGTGAATGAATGAAAGCAGCGGCAATCACAGCAGATTTGTATTGTATTGTAAAGGCTATAAAATGTCAACTTTTTTGGTAATGCGAATATATGATGGCTTATCATTTGCGAGGTGAGATACAATGTATAAATAATTCATTTTGGGGGTCTATAGCTTATTCATGAGAATTTATTAACTATTTCAAGGCGGAGACAAACAAAATTATCAATTTTTATTTTGGATTTTTGGTACTTTTTTTCCCTGCTTGCAATAACGTAAAAATAATATTTTATCTTTATTCTCTGGTTCACTTCGATTATGCTGATACCTCATTTATATAGTTTTTCTTATCTTTGCTCAATTTTAGTGAGCAAAACCAATATCAGAGAAAATCAAATTTTTCAACAATTATTCAGGGGCCATAACTGTTTTTCTGTTGTCAGATCTGGTGAGGGCTTATTTTTTTGCAAAAAGAATTGTTCTTTTCAGTCGTATCGTATTAGCGCACGTAACTTTTTTAAATCACTTTTTCGAACATTATTTGTGCGGGTATTTGATGAAAAATTGTATAGTATGGGAAGGTTTTCGTGGTTTTTTTTTTAACATTGTTCACCAAGCGGGTTCAATATTGATTTAGATTTATTTGATTATTAGATTTATTGTACAGATTAATACGGACAAGGTGATACCATGTACTTTTTTGTGTTTTTGTTTTATATACTTTATTTGAATTTTATATGTAATAGGGGTGATTAGGGGACTTTTAATTATTTATTTAATTATTATTAAAAAATGATTTTTTCTTTTTGTTTTACGTTTTTACATTTTTCTAGACTTGGGCTTGAACAAGTGTTCATCCGATTGCTTGTTCAAGCCCTTACACTGCAATACACTTGCATTGCAGTTTACACTTTAACTGAGCATGCTAAGGTAGTTACAGCCGAGTCCTGCCCCGTGGAACCTGGGGTGAAGAGGAGCCGACAGCCTAGGGGCACACGCTGGAACTAGAGGGATCGGATCCCCCAGTGAGCTCACCGGGGGTTCCGATATACAGGGAAGGGGGGGGGGGGGCACTTACACTTACAGTTTTTCCATTCTGGGTGTTAGTGCTGGGTCTGGGCTGTGATGACATAGCCTAGCCCCGATACCAGCAGAACCCGATGCCCAGCAATCTTCTTCTGACACGTTGATGTAGAAAGGCGGTGCATCAGAAGAAGCACCCTTAATGACCGCCATAAAAACCAAATACGGCAGTCATTAAGGGGTAAAGTGTTGTGGTCACATGCAACCACTGCACTTAAAAGTTTAACACCCATAATCCATCCTGAGTGTTAACAGCAAACATCCGACTAGTATGGATAAAGCTTAGCATTTAATTGTCACACGACTGACGAGTGATCGGCAACAGAATTTACACAAGACTGGACTGACTGGCACCAGTATTTATAGTAGCTTGTGGACTGACTGACTGGCAGCAACATTTACAGTAGAATATGGATGGGCTGGAGGCAATATAGACACTTGGGGAGGGGAGGGGGTATTTAATCTGGCTTTTTGGCATAAAAAAGTGGCAAAAAATCACAAGGGACATTTCCTGCCACCCAGAAATAGTGGCTTAAACATAGAACCACTGCTGGTGCAACAAAGTGCAAAGCCAGATTTATGATTTGCGATTTTTTTAAAATAATTCCAAAAAGTCACAAGGGCACTGCGCTTATTTCACTCTATTTGCGATTATTTTGTGATAATTTTTTTAAAAAACCCAAAGAGTTTTTTTAAACGGCCAACACCATTTTAATAAATTTAAAAAGCAGCGAAGCTCCAAAGTCAGACATAGAACTATCGCAAAGAGCTTGTATTAAGCTAAACCTCTCCCTTGGTCTCTGGATTCATTATGGGTAATATCTACACTTGACTATGGACTCCCCAGGAGCAGTATGGACACAAGACTGTGGACTGACTGCCGTCAGTGTTTATACTGTGGGTGCATTGGCAGTAGCAGTATTTGCACCAGACTGGTATCAGCCTTAAAAAGAACCTTACTTTGCAGAGAGTCAACTGCTCTCTGCATTCATCCAGAATTCCTGCAGAAAATAGTAAACTGAGTAGAATTTGTGTGGGTTGTAATGTACAAAGCTATGTAAGGTGGAATTTGTGTGGGGCGAGCTGATGTTCCCATTGATATCAATTTTTGAACTTTATGACCTTTTGACTGTTTATTAAAAAAAATTGGGTGGTAAAAAAGTGGCAATTTGGACGTTTGGGCTTTATTTTCTCTTTTACAGGCTTTGGCTTTTGGCTTTAATAGCAATTGTTCTTTGTCCTGCTTCCCTTGGCCATAGCGTCATCTTTGGTGGTGGTTGTGGTGGAGGCTTATGGATGATCTGATGCTATGAAAGCTGGGAGCCATTTGAGCATCAAAGCTACTTCAGTGTTGTGGCCAGCTGCAGCCACTGCACTTTAAGCGAACCTACCACCACATATCTACCTAAAAAGGTAGAAAGGGTGATAGGTGCACCTATAGGTTGTGGAGATAGCCCTTTTAAGAGCTAATCATCACGTCCCTGCAATCTTTAGCAAACTTTTATTCAGTTGATATGTAAATTTCCGTACGCAGCTACTGGGGCGTGGAGTAGCTGGAGCTGAGGCCACACGTCACGGCTACTCCACGGCCCGGTAGCCTTTTTGTTCCGCCTACCAAAATCTTCGTGCCCTCGTCCGATTATCCTGCCATCTGCGCATGCGCAGTGGCTCCGGGTTTGGATCAATGACTGCGCAGCCGCGGGCCCGCTGTTCTGCGCATGCGCAGATGGAAGAATCATAGGACGAGGGCACACAGCCCTTAAAAGGGCTATCCTCACGTCCTATAGGTCCACCTACTACCCTATCTACCTTTATTGGTATATATTCAAGAAAGCGGGCAGCACTCCAGGTTGTGATAAAAATTAGTGTAGATTCTTTATTCCATAATCAACAACAAAACAGCGACATTTCGGCTCCAAGGAGCCTTTTTCAAGCCGTCTATACAGTGTAAATGGCAGTTTTATATACCTATCCCCGTGGTCACATGACCCAGTAATTCACGCCCACCATATTACCATATTTGTGATACAAAACTCTGATATACATAAAATTCGTTAATGTACAATGACAATGTGCATACAATAAAATGTATAAATACATACAACGTTAAGGAGGTCAATATTTAATAAAAAGCCTCTAACAGTGTTCTCACCTGGGTGTCAAACACTGACCTCGCATGTGAGGGTAAAGTGTTATTGTGCTTCTGTGCAAAAGACTTAGACACTGTGCATGTTCTCCAGGTGTCTCTCCGTGATGGCTGTGTCCTCTGATTTCCACAAACTTGATCACGGAGCAAGAGATCTTTCGGCATTAGAGGCTCTAGCCGTAAATAGCAGTATTTACACAAGACTATGGACTGACTGGCAGCAGTATTTACACAAGACTATGGACTGACTGGCAGCAGTATTTACACAAGACTATGGACTGACTGGCAGCAGTATTTACACAAGACTGTGGACTGACAGGCAGCAGTATTTACACAAGAAAATGAAAAGTACACAAGGTAAAATGAAAGCTGGGCTGTGATTGGTTGTCATGGGCAACTAGAAAATATTCTGACTTTCAGACAGCTTGATAACTCTGCCACATAGGGTACATTTACCGCTGGAGTTCACTGAAAGTCACAAAGATCCTGCGCCTGATATCCTGCATGTGTCACTTCCCGCTCAGGTCCGACAGAGTTCACCATCTTTTTAGTGGTGCATGTTATGGCTTGGGCTTGCGACACAATTTGAAAGGTAATTCCCACGCTCAGTCCATATCAGTTAAACAGTCGATGACCACCCCCCTAAATTGTGTCGCATGGAAGCCAGCGCAACTGCGCCACAAAAGGATTGTGTACGCCAAAATCCCAAAATCCCATCCGGAATATCTCCTCCCTAAATACAGATGTGTCTAGAAATAAACGCTGTCTGGCATGTAACAACAAGTGTTTTCTTAAAATTACCAAACACAAGCATCTAGGTCTATACACATCTGTGTATAGGGAGGAGTTTTTCAGGATGCACTTGATGGGGCACATTTACTTACCCGGTCCATTCGCGTTCCAGCGGCGGCTTCTCTGACGAGCGTTTGGGTCTTCCGGCGATTCATGAAGGTCCTGCGCCCGATGTCCACCAGGTTCAGTCACTACCTAAAATCCACAAGAGGGTTTTCCCTGGGGTGAGAGACTGGAGGAATGGATCGACCATTATCTGCAGCCATTGACCAGTCACTCCTACTTTTTTACAGGATACAAAGCATTTGCTGCAAGTCCTGCAAGTCTTTGAGTGGTGCAACGAGTTCAAGTGGGCGACGTGGGACGTAATTTGTGCTGTACTCATCTATTCCACATCATTAAGGGTTGCATTACTTGCACATACATTTGGAGAAGTATAGCATGTACGGGAAAGAACTGAGGGAATTTATTTTAATTTATAGTTCTAACTTACCGTATATACTCTAGTGTAAGCCAACCCGAGTATAAGCCGAGACCCCTAATTTTACCACCAAAAACTGTGAAAACCTATTGACTTGAGTATAAGCTGAGGGTGGGAAATGCATTGGTCACAGACCCCCCAGTATATAGCCAGTAAGCCCCCAGTAGTATATAGCCAGCCCCCTATAGTATACAGCCATCCCAGCCTGCCCCCAGTAGTATACAGCCAGCCGAGCCTGCCCCCAGTAGTATACTGCCAGCCCAGCACTAAAAAAAATATAAAATATACTCACCCTCCGGCGGCCCTGATGCGCAGCGTGTCTCCCCTTCTGTCTTCCGCGCCTGTCTTCTTTCTTCTGTAACAGGTGGCACGGAGCTGACGTCATACTATGCGCTGGCCTTGATGATGCGCTAAATTGTTGACTGAGGTGCAATCGTTCTAGCTGCGATACTCTTCCCTGTTAGGCCAGTTTTGTGCAGTGCCTTTAGAGTTTAGCAGTTTCTTTAGAGATAACCATGGTTAACAGAAGAGAAACAATGATGCCAAGCACCAGCCTCCTTTTAAAGTGTCCAGTGGCGTGATTCTTACTTAATTATGACAGATTGATCTCCAGCCCTGTCCTCATCAACACCCACACCTGTGTTACTGGAGCAATCACTGAAACGATGTTAGCTGCTCCTTTTAAGGCAGGCCTGCAATGAAGTTTGGGGAAAAAAGTTCATTTTCTATGCAAATATTGGGGCAGATTTACTTACCCGGTCCATTCGCGATCCAGCGGCGCGTTCTCTGCGCTGGATTCGGGTCCGGCCGGGATTCATCAAGGCAGTTCCTCCGATGTCCACCAGGTGTCGCTGCTGCGCTGAAGTTCCATGAAATGCACTGAAGTTCACGATCCTAGCCTGGATGAAGGTGAGTGCAAGCTCCGCGACACAATTTCCTTTTTTAAATGCGGCGGTTTTTCCGAATCCATCGGGTTTTCGTTCAGCCACGCCCCCCCGATTTCCGTCGCGTGCATGCCGGTGTCGATGCGCCACAATACGATCGCGTGCGCCAAAATCCCGGGGCAATTCAGGTACAATCGGCGCAAATCGGAAATATTCGGGTAACACGTCGGGAAAAAGCGAATCGGGCCCTTAGTAAATGACCCCCATTGACTTTGCAATTAATTGTTGTTAAGCTGATCACTCTTTATATCATTCTGGATTATATGCAAATTGCCATTATAAAACCTGATGCAGTAGACTTTGTAATAATTAAAATTTGTATCATTCTCAAAACTTTTGGTCATGACTGTAGTTAGGAAATATTTTCTTATTCTATTGCAAGATCCGTTACTAACAACATTAGCTCCAACTATAGTCAGCAGTTTATCCCCCAGTCTATTTAACAGCCAAGATCACAATCGAATTAAGGGAAAATAAACTTGGTTAGATTTTCCAGGTATGCAAGAGTGTGGACATAAACAATGCAAGGCTTGCTCTTTTATTAAAACGGGTAATACAGTCACTTCATGTGCTAACAAAAATGTTTTTCCAGTATCCACATATATTAACTGCAATATTTGCAATTGTGTTTATGTCTTTGAATGCGTACAGTGTAAAAAACTGTATGTTGGTCACACAACCTGTCCTTTGAAGGTCCGTATTAGAAGGCATCTGTCAGACATTGACAACGAAACGGTTAATGTCTCCGCAGCCATCATCGTCATCGAAAGAAACCAACAGGCTTCCAATGGATGGCTATAGAAAAAGTGTCCCTTCCCATACGGGGTGGGAACATTAAGAGGAAACTCTTTAACTGTGAATACTATTGGATATTTATGTTGGGAAGTCGTGTACCATTGGGATAAAATAGACGAACCGATATGATCCTCACGTACGGAGTCTGTAATAGATGATGAGAGCATTCTTTGGGTTAACAAAAGAAAATGTACGCTACATTAACTGTGTGGAATAGGTCCCTTTTACGTTTCTTTTAACCCCTTAAGGACACAGCCATTTTGTAGCTTAGGGCTCAGCCTGATTTTTTGGATTCTGACCTGCGTCGCTTTATATGGTTATAACTAGAGATGAGCGAGCACTAAAATGCTCGGGTGCTCGTTATTCGAGACAAACTTTTCCTGATGCTCGAGTGCTCGTCTCGAATAACGAGCCCCATTGAAGTCAATGGGAGACTCGAGCATTTTTCAAAGGGACCATGGTTCGGGAATAAAATGTGTTAATTAATTGAAAAAGAATGTCTTCTGATAAGTTAGCAGATGTATGCAAACATCTGCAATCTATTCTTCACTGTTCCGCGCGTATATTATCTCCCGACAAGTTAGCAGATGTGAAGAACAGTGAAGAATAGAATAAAAACAGTGAACACAAGATCATTTAAGTGAAAAACACAGTGAAGAATAGATTGCAGATGTTCAGCACATCTGCTTACTTGTCGGGAGATACGCTGTCCCGGGATCCGCTGCTCTTCTTCCACTGAAGTCTCCCCGATGTCTCCGTGCCGCTGCCCGATGTCTCCGTGCCCCTATGTCACCGTGCCCCGATGTCACCGTGCCCCGATGTCACCGTGCCCGATGTCTCCGTGCCCCTATGTCTCCGTGCCCCTATGTCTCCGTGCCCCGATGTCTCCGTGCCCCGATGTCTCCGTGCCCCTATGTCTCCGTGCCCCTATGTCTCCGTGCCCCGATGTCTCCGTGCCCCTATGTCTCCGTGCCCCTATGTCTCCGTGCCCCGATGTCTCCGTGCCCCGATGTCTCCGTGCCCCGATGTCTCCGTGCCCCGATGTCTCCGTGCCCCCATGTCTCCGTGCCCCCATGTCTCCGTGCCCCGATGTCTCCGTGCCCCGATGTCTCCGTGCCGCTGCCTGATGTCTCCGTGCCGCTGCCCGATGTCACCGTGCCCCAATGTCTCCGTGCCCCGATGTCTCCGTGCCCCGATGTCTCCGTGCCCCGATGTCTCCGTGCCCCTATGTCTCCGTGCCCCTATGTCTCCGTGCCCCTATGTCTCCGTGCCCCGATGTCTCCGTGCCCCGATGTCTCCGTGCCCCGATGTCTCCGTGCCCCTATATCTCCGTGCCCCTATGTCTCCGTGCCCCTATGTCTCCGTGCCCCTATGTCTCCGTGCCGCTCCGTGTCGCTGCCCGATGTCTCCGTGCCACTGCCCGATGTCTCTGTGCTGCTCCCCGGTGTCTCTGTGCTGCTCCCTGGTGTCTCTGTCCTGCTCACCGTGTTCTTCAATGTGTTCTTCACACATATATATTGTTCTTCACATGCTATTTTGTTCGCACCGTTCCGCGCGTATCTTCCGACAAGTAAGCAGATGTGCCGAACATCTGTAATCTATTCTTCACTGTGTTCTTTACTGTGTTTTTCACTTAAATGATCCTGTGTTCACTGTGTTCACTGTTTTTATTCTATTCTTCATTGTTCTTCACTGTGTTTCTTTAATTAAATGCTCGATCTCGAGCAGGGGAAATACTCGTCCGAGCAACGAGCCGTTTCGAGTACCTTAATACTCGAACGAGCATCAAGCTCGGACGAGTATACTCGCTCATCTCTAGTTATAACTTTTGAACACTGTTACTTATCAAAGCGATTTGGAGCACATTTTTTGCCATCAAAGTCACATTTTAAGTATTTTTTATAAAATGTTTCAGTTTGAATCTAAATTTTATGAAGCGCCTATGTCTATAAACTCTTTAATGCAATATTGAAAATGGGGCAAGTGTCTGATTTCAGAAAATATGTGGTTTGTTGGGTTTACTTTAATTCTTTTTTCTGTAATTTTGATTTTATTTTTAAATGTTAAAATGGTAAAAATTGCTCTGGTCAATAACACGACAAAATGTCCAGAAATGCCGGGCAGTGAAAGGGCTGAATTCCCAGGTGAAGATGCTTATCGTCTATCTATCTAGTTATCCAACTCCTATAATCAGACCATTTATATATCGCTTCTTCTCTATCTATTTATTAATCAATCTGCTATTTCTCTTCTACTGTATTTATCTCTCATATCCATCTACTGTATATATAATCTTCTTTATAGTTCTGCATCTAGAAATCTACACTCACCGGCCACTTTATTAGGTACACCATGCTAGTAACGGGTTGGACCCCCTTTTGCCTTCAGAACTGCCTCAATTCTTCTTGGCATAGATTCAACAAGGTGCTGGAAGCATTCCTCAGAGAGTTTGGTCCATATTGACATGATGGCATCACACAGTTGCCGCAGATTTGTCGGCTGCACATCCATGATGCGAATCTCCCGTTCCACCACATCCCAAAGATCGACGTACTGTGCGTTCAGAGATGCTCTTCTGCCTACCTTGGTTGTAACGGGTGGCGATTTGAGTCACTGTTGCCTTTCTATCAGCTCGAACCAGTCTGCACATTCTCCTCTGACCTCTGGCATCAACAAGGCATTTCCGCCCACAGAACTGCCGCTCACTGGATGTTTTTTCTTTTTTGGACCATTCTCTGTAAACCCTAGAGATGGTTGTGCGTGAAAATCCCAGTAGATCAGCAGTTTCTGAAATACTCAGACCAGCCCTTCTGGCACCAACAACCATGTCACGTTCAAAGGCACTCAAATCACCTTTCTTCCTCATACTGATGCTCGGTTTGAACTGCAGGAGATTGTCTTGACCATGTCTACATGCCTAAATGCACTGAGTTGCTGCTATGTGATTGGCTGATTAGAAATTAAGTGTTAACGAGCAGTTGGACAGGTATACCTAATAAAGTGGCCGGTGAGTGTATCTTCTATCATAATAATTATAATTAATAATTCTTTATTTATATAGTGCACACAGATTACGCAGCTCTGCACAGAGCTTGCCAAATCAATCCGTGCCCCCAATGGGCTCACAATCTATTTAACCTACCAGTAATTTTTTGGAGTGTGGGAGGAAACCGAAGGACCCGGAGGAAACCCACGCAAACACAGAGAGAACATACAAACTCTTTGCAGATGTTGACCAGTGCTGTAAGGCTGTAGTGCTAACCATTGAGTCACCGTGCTGCCTATCATCTCCCTATCATCTATCTCCTATAAAATTCTCCAATATTACAGTTTGTTTTACCATACTAAAGGGAGCCTCTTACTGACTGTGACTGGTCATAAAATAGTTTTATTTTGGGGCCCCACTTTTAGTTTTGCCCAGGACCCCACTTTGTCTAGAACCGGCCCTGCTTCTGACTGCCCCACACCCTTCTTTAAGGGATTGCGCACCTGGTACATTGTTAGACCCATTAGGCTGGTGCCACACGCACCGCTTTGTCTGCGTTTGAAAACACAAACGCAGACAAAGCTGCACCCACTGGGGCGGGCCGCGGTGTTTTGCGTTAATTTAATACAAAACACCGGCGGCTCATTCTCGATCGCAGGCTAAACGCTGATGCGATCGGGCCGCGGGCCGCCCCGGGGGGTGCGGCTTTCTCTGCGTTTGCGTTTTCAAACGCAGACAAAGTGGTACGTGTGGCACCAGCCTTAGAATCTAGAAGCTTTGGACTGGAGCAGTGATCACATTTATCTCCACTCCAGCAATTAGAGTCCTGTACCAGGTCTCCCAAGAGACCAACACATGGAAAACAGCTTCCAGTGTGACCCAATTCACATTGTGGTCACTGTAATACACATAAACCTTCCTTTTCTCTCCAATTCAATAGTGACTTTGATCACAACCGTAGGTGGGATCACTTGACTACAACCCCCAGGGTCAAGTTTTCCACATTTTAAATGGATATCTTTCTTTTGTAACATGCTCACCCCCTTGTAATAAGGTTTCCTGTGTGGGATGTCATCCATGTATAATGTTACCTGGATAAAGCAATTCTCAGGCTCCACATCTTGCACACAAACAGGTATTTTATGGGTAAACAGTTTTGAGAATCAGGCTCACCACACTTCAAGCTTCCAAAAGCAACTTTGGACATATCGACTTGCAATATGACCTGTGTAGTTGGTGCCACATTAAAACGCACAGGATACATGCACACACTCCATATGTTCCTCATGTATCTTATATCCATGGCCTGAGGACAATACAATCAACCCAACATCTTCTGAAGTATTTGTTTCAAACTGCATGCTAGTGTTCTGATGATTACTCACACTCAACAGCCAGTGTCCATGAGCGACATACATGCATCACCACTATCCATACCTCCCAACATTTGTGAAAGGAAAAGAGGGACAAAAAGGCGATCCCCCTAAGCCACACCCCCAATCACTCCCTGGCCACGCCCCAAATTTTAGCCATATTATAATAATAAAAATGATCTCAATAAAAAAAAATATATATTATCCTCATTGGGATTAGAACCCAGAACCTGCAGTGTCCATGTATAATAATGTCACAGTGCCCCAACCAACTGAGCTATAACCTCTGTGATTATCTAGGTGTAGAATTTTGGTAACTAAGAACTATGACTACTGTTACACTGTGACACAGATTTAATGCCTTGGTGTATAGAGAGGGATCTTCTCAGAGATTATTGTAATTATTGAGACTATTATTATTATTATGGGGATGATTATTATTATTTTTACCATTATTAATAATCATCTCCATAATAATAAAAATAATAAAATTTATAATAATAATAATAATAATATTAGTCTCAATAATTACAATAATAATCTCTGTGCAGAGATAATATAATATCAGTGCAGTAAGTCTATGTCACAGTGTAAATGGCAGATAACACTTCTTAGTTACCAGAAATCCTCAGCTCTGTATCACTGGGCTTATAGCTCAGTTAGTTAAGCTCCTGTCTGCAGTGCAGAGGGTCCCAGGTTCGAATCTCAGCCTGGCCAAAACTTTATATAAAGAGCTTGTGTCTGGGGAAGCCCTGGAGACCATATATGGACAGATCTGATCTGAAGCTGATGACCTTGTCCCTGCTCACTCCGCTAAGCTGACACTTCTCTGAAAAGGATTCCCTGCCTGATGTCTGCTCTGGGGAACCCTAGGAGATGCAGTGACCATATATGGACAGATGCTGATCTGAAGCTGATGATGTGGTCCCTGCTCTCCGCTAAGCCCGACACTTCTCTGAAAAGGATTCCCTCCCGATGTCTGTAGAAGCTATTCTGTACTATCAGTTCTGGCTTTCAAAGTATTTACTATGGGGACACAGCAGGACCTGGGGGGAAAATCTGTGACAATCTGACAACTGCCCGTGACGCGGGGCAGAGGTAAGAGAAACGGGAAAGTCCCGTCAAAATCGGGACGGTTGGGAGCTATGCCACTATCCTCTGTACTGTAATGCTTACGATTCTCTGCATTTATAGACATCTGAAAATCAAGAGAAGTCATTGTAGTAGACACCAGATTCACAGGAATGTGACCACTTACATTCAGTTCACATCCCTCCACATTGGAAACCAAAGAATCTGCCTCTGTTATATCACCTGAATGTTCCATCAGGTCAGCAAAGAATACTTTCCCATTACAATTCTCAGGCACACTCAGTTTGTGTATCTCACTCAAGGTAGAGGACCTTTCTACAAAGCTGTCAGGACCCTTATCCTGCTCTGCAGCATAATTCACAGAACCAGGGCTGAAATCCAAATCCATGGCTCCCTTCATCCCTTTGACATGATCAAGCGCTACAATCACTTTCTCTTTCATTATAACAGCCTGCAGGGGGCACAATTTCTAGGGGTGAGATCTTGTCCTCAATATTTTTATTTTTATCACAATCACGCCTGTCTGTGCCGTACTCCATAACATCAGTAACAATGGTGACTTCTAGGGAAGTTTCCTCATATATATCTGGTTCAGTACTGGGGGTTTCAGCACTGACAGGTGCCATATCCACCACAACAGCCCTTTGGTTGGTCCATAAGTATGTGCAACATCCCCCACCAGAGCCTAGCCTTTTCTTGGGGCCTCGAGGCAGCCAGGGCCCAGAATACCGAAGTGGCTGGCGGTTGCGGCCTAGGCACGCTAGTGTCACGGTGCTTGGTATGGGGACCGGAGGGCTGTCCCACAGCCTGGCAGTCTCCAGCGGGTGGTGTGTCCAAGAAATTAGATGAGTGAGGGGCTGTGGTACTGGTTCTCCCTGGGGCAACCCTTGGAGTCTGTAGTATGTGTCCCTGGATGGTGGTTGAGGGAGCCCTTGATGGTGATACTGCCGTAGCAGGGACCAGACGGAGGCAATGTTGTGCGTAAAAGTAACTTACAGTTCTTTATTCAAACCAACAGCAGCAACAGCCCAAACGATTCTGTACAAGTGCAGGTTACTGGAGTGATCTTGGAGTTGGGTCAGCAGCCTGGATGCAGGTGCAGGCTGGGATGTAGCGAGCTGTGTCTAGTGCTGGAAGCTGCAGCTTTATCCTGGGTGTTTCTGTGTGGGCTCACGAGGTGTGTGCGGCACACGCTGTCTCTGTCACTCAGTATGCAGTTGATATATAGAGGCCTAGGAGCTCATCATGTGGTGAGAAGAGATCTGTCTTCTCTGAAGTTTCTGGAACTCTCTCCTCTTCTCACTGTACTAACTCCTCCCCTGACTAAGGGTTTAGTTAATCCCTGGTCAGGTGATCTCCTTCTCCAATCACACTCCAGTTACAATGGTGGAACATCATTGGATGATAAAAATTAAACATTCTTAACCCTTGCCTATCCAGGCAGTATCTACTGCTGCACAATAACCTCTGAATGCACTAAATGGTAAAAGGGGCTTATTCGCAACTACTCCTCTGCCATGCACATTGGCAGGGGTGTTGCATTTGTACCTCTGGCTTTCCCAAGCCACTGTAACATTATTTTTCACACTGTTTACACTCCACCCAGCTCCCTTAACCCCTTCACCCTCCATCACGGGTATATCCGCTACGGAGCTGTGAAGGGTGTATGAAGAGGGCTCAGGGGCTGAGCATTCTTTACAATAAGCCAGTGCCTCATTGTAATGAATCATGTGCAAAAATGCCATATACTGCAATACAGTAGTATTGCAGTATATGGTAGGAACGATCGGACCATCTAGGGCAGTGGTGGCGAACCTATGGCAATGGTGCCAGAGGTGGCACTCAGAGCCCTTTCTGTGGGCACTCAGGCCATCACCAGAAAAGACTCCAGGTATCTTCCTACAGTCCCAGACAGCCCATGACTTGCTGTGCACAGAGCTATTTTAAAGGGACAGCGCTACCTGGGACTACTGGAGGAGTGGGAAGGTGTGGACAGATCTGTGGACTGCTCCGGCCCTGACAATTCTTCCTGTTTATGAGACACTGGAGGAAGCTACAATGATCATGCAAATTTCTTCTATTTTCTGCTTTATTGGTGTTCTCAGGGTGCTGGTATCAATGAAAGCTGTGACAGAGAAGGGAGTATAAATCACAAATTAAATTTCTGTGCTGGCACTTTGCGATAAATGAGTGGGTCTTGCTTGTAGTTTGGGCACTCGGCCTCTAAAAGGTTCGCCATCACTGATCTAGGGTTAAAGTGCCCTAGATGGTTTAAGAAATAATGAAAAAAAAAAAGTTTAAAAAATGGAAACAAAATTAATAAAATATTAAAAGTTGAAATCACCCCCCTTTGCCTAGAACTGATATAAAACATAATAAAAAGTAAAAATCACAGACACATCTCAAAATGCCTGATCTATCAAAATATAAAAATGGTTACAGCCGGCGGTAACCTCTGGCAAATGGCGCCCAAATATCCGAAATGCGACTTTTACACCTTTTTTCACGACATAAAAAATATAATTAAAAAATTATCAAAATGTTGCACAGTCCTCAAAATGGTAGCACTGAAAAAGGTGGCTCATTTCGCAAACAATGACACCGCACACAGCTCCGTACACCAAAGTATGAAAAAGTTATTAGCGTCAGAAGACGGCAAAAAATGAGTTTGCTTTTTTGTACACATTTGTTTACTTTTTGAAAATGTATTAAACTGCAATAAAACCTGTATAAATGGTATCACCGCAATCGCACCAAACCAAAGAATAAAGTAGAGGTGTTATTTGGAGCACAGAGTGAAAGTCATAAAAAGTGGGCCCACAAGAACGTGACACACACTTTTTAAAAAAAATTTTCCACACTTTTAATTTTTTTCCGGCTTCCCACTACATGGCAGGGAATAACAATCACAGGAAAGTAAAATTTGTTACGCACAAAATAAGCCCTCACACAGCTCTGTACACTGAAAAATGAAAAAGGTATGGATTTTTGAAGATGGAGAGCGAGAAATTAGCGAAAATACACAGCGTCCTTAAGGGGTTAAAGCCCCAAACAGTCTTACCAGGAACTCCCGGATATTTCACTTTGCAAGGGGTTTGGGTTGTATGTAGCAACTCCTCTGTTGTAGTAAATTGCTCCCATATGTCCAGGCGTTTTTGAGGTTGGTTGCTTGTAGCAACAGTATTACTCCTTCTATATAGCACCTCCAACAAAACACTTGGCCTCTTAGCAACAGGACATCCTTTCATGCAGTAATCCACCTGTAGACATCCCAAATGTGGTTCCTGTTGGTTGCCCATAGCAACAGTACTCTTACTCTTTGCATCTGGACCTTTAGACATCACAGCCATTTTTATCACTGCCGGTGCGGAACGCTGGATAACTGGGTAGCTTTGCAAACCAGTATGGGACCCCTCAGTAGTCGTCAGTTGCGGTGCTGCCATAATGCTACTAAACTTTTCCATCATCAGCTGGAACATGGCTCGAGACTCTTCCTCCTGTTGCTGGAGCATGGCTTGCTGCTGACGGGACCTCTCCTCCTGTTGCTGGAGCATGGCTTGCTGCTGACGGGACCTCTCTTCCTGTTGCTGGAGCATGGCTTGCTGCTGACGGGACCTCTCCTCCTGTTGCTGGAGCATGGCTTGCTGCTGACGGGACCTCTCCTCCTGTTGCTGGAGCATGGCTTGCTGCTGACGGGACCTCTCCTCCTGTTGCTGGAGCATGGCTTGCTGCTGACGGGACCTCTCCTCCTGTTGCTGGAGCATGGCTTGCTGCTGACGGGACCTTTCTTCCTGTTGCTGGAGCATGGCTTGCTGCAGCTGTCGATTAGCTTGGGACTCTTCCTGCTGCTGACAGGACCACTCCTCCTGTTGCTGGAGCATGGCTTGCTGCTGGCGGGACCTCTCCTCCTGCTGCTGGAGCATGGCTTGCTGCAGCTGTCGATTAGCTTGGGACTCTTCCTGCTGCTGGCGGTACCTCTCCTCCTGTTGCTGGAGCATGGCCTGCTGTAGCTGCCGATTAGCTCTGGACTCCTCTTGTAGGTATTTTATTAAGTCCTCCATCTTGGCTTTATCCTGCAATTTGCCTGTTGCTTTCACCCAGGATATAAGCTTCTGGCCCTTTAAATTTCCACAATGTTAAAGTTCATCTGCAGCTTTTCTCATTCCTTTGCCGCTAGCGACCTGCTCATTGCATCCTCCACCAATTGTAGGGGTTCAGATCAAACGTGGGGGGTCGGCAATGACAAAGCTCTCCTGGACAGCAGGATTCAAGTTGAAAACTGTACATTTATTCCAGAAAAACAGCAGTATCAAACAAAATCCTTGCCTGTCCGGCTCTAACTATACACTAGGTGGCCCTCACTGTCTACTGGAGGGCTTCTCCCTGCCAGCATGAAAAATACTTTCAGCAACCCTGTGTCACTCATGTGCGGCTCTCACACAGTCCAGCTTCTGTGTCTCCAGGTAGAGAGCCACTTCTGACTGCTCCACACCCTTCTTTAAGGGATTGCACACCTGGTACATTGTTAGACCCATTAGAAACTGGAAGCTTTGGTCTGGAGCAGTGATCACACTTCTGTCTCTACTCCAGCAATTAGGGTCCTGTACCAGATATTCCAAGAGACCAACACATGGAAAACAGCTTCCAGTGTGATCCAATTCACATTGTGGTCGCTGTAATACATATAAACCTTCATTTTCTCTCCAATTCAGTGACTTTGTCACAGTGTATATGCTATATGTATATGCAGTGTGTGTATATATTGTTTTTATACCACATGTATGTGTATACACGGTGGGCGTATACTGTATGTAAACATATATGATGCATATATACTATATGTATGCATATATACAGTATGTATGCAAATTTGATGCATATATACATACTGTATGTTTGAATATACTGTATAAGTTTGTATATACTGTATGTATTCATGTATAAATGTGTAGATAAGTACATAAATATGTGCATATGAGTGTATATATGTGTGTATGTGTGTACAAGTATATAAAAGTGAGTGCAGAATGTTATCAAGTCCAACCTTTAAGAATTAAATAAATGTTTTATCCCCATAACCCGTGATATTTTTTCTCTCCAGAAAGTCATCCAGGCCTCTCTTGGACATCTACATAGAGTTTGCCATGTTGTGTTAGGTGTATGTATTTAAGTGTATAAATCTGTGTGTGTATATATATTAGTGTGTACAACTATGTATAAATATTTTTTAAGGGGAAGGGGGGCCCCAATGCAGAAATCTTCCTCTCCTAGTTACACCCCTGATGTAAGTATGCTATCCTTTGGAGCTTTCAAACAATCAATATGAGTGACCCCGTTGTCTCAGAAATCAAAGGTGCCAGCCGTTCACCCACCTCAATATTAACTGATAGCACATCTGCAAATATATCAGGTCCCCAGCTTACAGATCTCTCAGGCCTCTGCCATATAGCTTCAGGAGAACCCAACTGTAGGGGGGGGGGGACGATGCAGGGGTGGTTGTGGAGGTGCCGGCATCATCTTGGAATTCCAGTCCACGAGAAGCTTTAGCACTCCGGGTATATTGAGGTGGTGGAGGGCATATTGAGGTGGTGACAAAATGAGCCGGGTGATGTCTGGGGGACCAGCAGGATCGCTGGTTCTGGAGCTAGTGCTCAGGCCGGATTGGTGCATAATAAACGGCAGAAGCAGTCTCTATGTGTGACCTACTGCATTCTCAGCCAGGCCAAACTCCAGGGAATATTCCTCTTGATGATTCTGCTCTCTAATGAGATCAGACTCTCTAGGGATGGTTTGTAAAGAGTTAACTCTTTATACACTTTATTAGGTTCCTTATCTGATCTACTAGTGGCTTATGGGACCGAAAGCTGATTTATCAAAACTGCTACAGAAGTAACGCAGAGGAAAAAGCAATTGAAAAAAGATATATATATATATATACATAGGGAACCTTTCAGCAGAAATTGACCTAACAATCCAATACCAGTATTTTGGTAGACCCCTGTAGGCCCACTGTGACCTCTGGTGAAGCTCTCTGGATGCTTTACTATAGTCCCAGAAAATGATCAGCTGTAAAGTGTCTGTAATGAAGTTTTATTGATAATCCTTGGTCCCGTTAGAGCAAAAAACTCCAAATGTCAGTAGGGCAGAAAAAGAAATTGTCTAGAACATCAATTATAAGATATACAGTTTCAACTTACATACAAATTCAACTTAAGAACAAACCTCCGGACCCTATCTTGTACGTAACCTGGGGACTGCCTGTATTATCTCTGAAGTGAGATGTAAATTGGTTGTATAAAGTAATGTAGGCTGAGCGTTTACCACTGATGTCAGACCCTCCCAGCCTCAGAATGCCCCCTATGATGTAATTGAGATCATGCACCAGACTTCAGGAAAACCCGTTAGGGCATCAAATACAAAGGGGTTGCTAAAAGAGAGCTTGACTTCCGTACATGACTTTATACAACCAATTAACATCTCACTTCAGTTGATTTTTCTGGATTATGCCACCAAGAAGGGCCATGAAAAAAACATAAACTGGATGGAGTTTAGCTGCTTGACAATATACTGGTAGTGGTTTATTTGATCAATTTCTGTTGACAGATTCCCTTTATATAAAGCTAACCCTTACTTTTGTTCTCCATATTGCTCTCCATATTGGCCTCTTATAAGCTATCTATCCATCACATCAAGACAGCTTTCACTTCTCTCTTTGGCTGGAATGCAGTTAGGAATGGCGCTCTAGTGTATCTATATTTTTTCTTATCCTATATGCACAAAATAACAATGAATTCAGTAGCTGCACTAGATTCCTGGAGGGAATGCTTACATGTTATGGTAAAAAACATGCATGGTCGTTGGAGCCCCAGGCTGGTGAGTGGGCCTATCTTTTATCATCTCATTAATGTGATAGATCAATCAGGAGCCCACATGCACCCCGGACCTCGCCCACGCAGATGCCTTCTCTGCAGCATGGTGCAGAGACAGGATTGGACGCTTGGTCTGTGTCACGTTACCGGATCATTGGCAGAAGAGTATAAATTATGAGTTTTCAAGACGGCACAAGAAGCACCTCCTTACACCCTTCATCTCCATCCTTCTACAGTGACCAGCTGCTGAGGGACCTGAGTGAGTAGAGCTTGCAGCTTAGATGGAATTGCAGATAGGATTGAGTATTAGATAACTCTATGTACAGATGTAGCAGAGCTGAGTTTCACATTTCATGTTTTCTTTGAGCTTAACTTGCTTAGCTTTTTGCAAAGATTAATTTGTCCTCATGGCTACTTTTCTAGGTACCAGTTTGATATCCGTTATATCTTATGTGTTCACTGTAGGTTTACACCCAGATGGTTGCTTGCTTTGACACTTTAAAGGGAACCTGTCATCAGAAATTGACTTAATTAACCATTACCAGTATGTTGTGAAGCAGATTAAGGGATGATGTTTCTTTCATGGCTCATTGTGGTGGCATCATTCAGAAAATCAACTTTAAAGTGAGTTGTAAATTGGATGTATAAAGTCAGAGGCGGAGAGCTCAGCATTGAAGTCAAGCTCTTCTCACCTCTTCTCTTCTTAGATCTGGTAAGTGATGTGTCTGGATGTAGCACAATCAATTACAGTGAAAAGGGCATTCTGAAGTGAGGAAAGCTTGACTTCAGTGTTTAAACTCTCCACCTCCTTTATACAACCAAATTGGATCTCACTTCAAAGTTCATTTTCTGGACGATGCCAACGCACTGAGCCATGAAATAGACATGATCTAGAAGGTGCTCAGTTGCTTAATGACGTACTGGTAGTAGTTTAGTAGGTCAATTTCTCCTGACAGGTTCCCTGCATACTTTCAGTGATTATTTCTTTAGATTTTAACTGCGGTAATATGTTGTCAGACTCAGTTTTGTGAAGATGGCACAGGAGCACCAGTGAGTAGAGATTACCGGTTGGATAACATTGCAAATGGTATTGAGCAAAATTAAGTTTGCAATTTCATATTATTGAAAATATTGAAAATAATTATTGCAGAAAATGTACCTGCAATCATATTTAGGGTGCGTTAAATTTTCAGATGTGGTGTTCCATGTCCAAATCAGAAATCAAGTGAAAAAAAGAAAGGAGGAATAGTGCCTCTCAGTGGCATGTGCTATAAGCTCTCACACAGCTCTGAACAAAGCAAATTTAAAACGTTTTGAAGGGGGGAGAGAAAAATGAATGTAAAAAAGCTGCATCCTTAAAGGAAACCTACCACCACGGATCTACCTATTAAGGTAGATCCGGCGGCAGGTTCTTCTCATATATAGTAGTAAAGCCCTTTTTAGGGCTAATTCTTTTGTGGTCCAGAACTTTTATGAATTTTATTTCCCCCAATATGCAAGTTTCCTAAAGAGGGTAGAGTGCAGGCAGCCGGCTACGCAGCCTCGGCTCTGAAGTCAGAGCTACTGAACATGTTCAGAACCCTGCTCCGCAGACAAGTGCACGCAGCTCCTCGTAGTTGCGCCCTGAAGATGTCTGGGTAGGCGGAATGCAAGAGGCTACTGGGACGTGGAGTAGCCGCGCCATGTAGCCTCAGCTCCGACTACGCCATGCCCAGTATCCTCTTAGGAAATTTGCATATTCGGGGAATTAAGCAGTCCCAGCCTGCTCTGGAGGAAGGGTCTGGTGCCAGCATCAACCCCAGCCTGCTTTAGGTGTGAAGTCTTGGACCGCCACCAGGCCCAGCCTGCTCTGGGGAGTCTGAGGCAGATGTCAGCCCCAGCCTCGTCTTATTACTATAATGGTCTCAATTGGCTACTTAAGCACAGAAAACAGGGGCTGTAACAATTTTCTTGTATAAATAGACATTTACACTATACATGACTAGTAGTTATATATTTGTATTACTGAAAATTTTATACTACTCCTCGGCTAAAAATACTCCTTAAAAATGGTGAGAGGAGTACTATTACCCTTCTGAAAAAATGTGAGCGCGACCTCTGGCCTCCCCAATGAGAGTGATGTCAGGCACATGATGTATAGATGAGCAAGCAAAGCTGTCAATGGCCGACAGAAAGTATTTGATAATGTTGTTACATTGGATTAGTGGGATTTATGGCAACTTATCAGTTTGCTGCATATAACCCCTTTAAGGACTTAAATTATTTTTTTTTTCCCTTTCATACTATACTATTTTGACAGGTTGTTGCCGAACGCAGTATCAAAGAGCAGCTTCAAATGGCGAGAAATCTGATCAAAAATCCCTGTGGTGAAGGTAATTACATATAAAGCCATATAACATTGAATGAATGTTTAATTATATACCCACAGGCATGTAATTTTTTCTTAAAGGGTACCTATTACCAAGGACCTTATTTTCACTAAAGGTTGCAGAAGCCCATCACACTTTCATTGCAAATATGCCTTCTGCTTTCTCTAAGCATTTGCATTAAAATATAATTGTGTGTTATAATTTACCTTACACCCTGACAGAATCCTCTGTGTAGTCCTGGGGTTGGGCTTTGGTCTGGATGCATTTCAAAAAAACAACATGTGACTTGTCTGTGCTGCAGACTGCTCAGCTTTTGGCCCCACCTTTGTGCTCCTGTACAGCTCCTCTCTTCCTCACTCATGTCAGCTCACCAGGCTGTGAGTTCTATGAAGGAGCAGGAGGGAGGAGCTGTACAAGAGCACAAATGCAGGAGCCAAGAGTTGAGGAGTCTGCAAATCTAGATTGTTTGGAATGATATTTGGTGAACAAAATGCTGCATGTCACCCAATTCATCTACAGTATAGAATAAGATAAGATATACAGGCAGTTACATACACGATAGGTTCTGTAGGTGTGGTCTTAAGTTGAATTTGTATGTAAGTCGGGACTTTATTCTTTATAAAATTGTATCCCCAGCCAAATTTTTTTTGGTCTCTGTGACAATTGGATTTTAAAATGTTGGATTGTCATCAGATCCAGGAATAACATTAAAGCTTAATATCAGACACCTTTAATAACTGTTACAGCTGTTTATTGTAGCCTAGGGCTAAAGTACAGTAAAGTACCCACATCCAGAGGTCCTTTTGTAACTAGAGGTCGTCTGCAAGTCGGGTGTTCTTAAGTAGGGGACCGCCTGTATAACAAGGTTTATTCTTGTGTATTTTGTATATTTTCTGGTATAGAGGACCTAAGACGTTGGGTACAAGTTCAGAATGGAGGAAATGGGTGGAAAGTAGAAGAGCTCCCAGGAGACTGTGGAGCGGCGTTTCCACGTGATGAGATCTCCAAGTACTTTGCTTCATCCTTTCTGTAAGTATCTGACATAGAACTAGAATAGATTACAATTATGATTTTTACTGTAGATTTCTGTTCAATATTGTAGGTTATCACAGCCACTTCTAATATTGGGCTAAAGTCTCACAAAATATAAGCCCATAGTATTAGGTATAGTCCACAATTAGGTATTAGGCATGGTCCACATTAGTCCACATTAACCACAAAGTCAGCCTAAAAATAGATTGGGTTGGAGAACAGTGTTGGGCAATGAACAGGGGATGGAGAACAGTGTTCACATAAAACTCACATATATGATCTTCTCTTCTCAGGTTGTGCAGTAAAAGCCAATTGATTGATCTTCTTAGGGAAGGATATACTGAGGAACAATTAGATGCCCAACCCAACATTGTGGTCAGCGACTGGTAAGATGATGTGTGTCTTGTAGTGCTGAGTAACAATCTGTATGATGCCTATTATAGATCCCTGTTGGATCCGTACACAAAATTTACCATTAAGAATTTGGAAAACCTGGATGCCATTTGGGATGTAATATTGGTCATATATTGCAGAAATTCTGATTACAGGTACGCAGCAAGAACTGATGCCGGATGTTCATATGAGCTGAAGGTGCAGCTGTTGTCTGACAACCATGCAGTCATCCGTGAATACAACAGTGGCAACATCTGTATTCCTGAAAAAACAAATGGGTCATGGAAGCAGGTAATCATAGTGTGGACCATACAGAAGCAGGATGAGGGGAAGATCTACCAAATTAATATTTTTCCTCTCTCACAAAATCAATGCACAGTACACTGACTTAAAGGAAATCTACCACTTACAACAGCTCAATATAAACCTTTGACACTCACATTTAGCTAAGGGAACCCTGATGCAGGCACTTCTCTTTTTTTGTTCATAAAACCTTATAATATTTCATGCAAATTGGCATTAGGCGCGCTCCGCTCCTCTGCTAATAATTTTTTCACTCTGTGCCATAAATACACCATAGCAAAGGCTTTAGAGACCAATAAATTGACAGTAGGTGGTCCACAATCAGTCAACATGTAGTAGCACATAAGCCCAGCCTCATTAAGGGGGTAGCCCACTTTTCAATAAATGTTTTCCTTTAAACATGTCTATGTATAACCAAACATGTTCCCATAAAAATATGGATGACGGGATGTCAAAAACACATAAATTATAAAATGTAAATCTTTATTAATTATAAATTATAAAATTATATTAAAATTACAAATAACATAACATAGGTGATGGTACACAGAGATGGAGTTATCACCTTTTGGTACAAATGAGCTCAAAGAGTAATTTCATTATAATGCTGCCTGTACAGGTACATAATAACAGGATAGCATACATATAGTGTGGGTGATCAATGGCTAATATATAAACTGCTGTTATCACATAATGGGGGTCATTTACTAAGGGCAGAAACACTTTTTTTCGTCGGGTTTTACAGAATTTTTCCAATTTGCGCCAAATTGCCCTGGGTTTTTGGCACACACGATCGGATTTTGGCGCATCGGCCCCGGCATACACACAACGGAAATGGTGGGGGCATGGCCATCGGAAAACCCGACAGATTCGGAAAAAGTGCGATATTAAAAAAAAAAATGTGTCGCTTGACACGCGCTTACCTGCACCCAGCAATGGATGGTGAACTCCACTAAACTACGACGGACTTCAGCGCAGCAGCGTCACCTGGTGGACGTCAACCAGGCACCTTTTCGTTTTTGCGTCTTCTTTTTTCACTCCCCATCTTCAAAAATCCATAACTTTATTATTTTTCCATGTAAAATATCTGTGAGGGGGCTTGTTTTCTGAATAACAAATTGCACTAAATAGTGACGGTATTTAATATTCCATGCCATGTACTAGGAAGTGGGAAAAAAATTTGCAGCGAAATTGGTGAAGAGATGCATTTGTGCCATTTTCTTAAGGGATTTTATGGCTTTTACAGATTTACAGATTTTACAGGACTAACGGAGTCTTCATAATTTAGGGTGGTTTTATTGAATAATTGACTTTTGATTTTTCTGCAGATGACTTATACCTTCTCACAATATGGACGTGGAGTGCGTTTTATCAGGTTTACACATAGCGGTAAAGACTCGGTCGGTTGGAAAGGCTGGTATGGAGTTCGGGTGACCAACAGCAGCGTATCAATTAAAGTCTAAACATTGAAGATGCATAAAAAAATCTTATGCTTGTTCCACTCAAATGTTTCTTTGTATAACATTGGACCAATAAATGGCTACAAAATTCAGGCTGATGCTGTTATACATGTATCTATGGATATTGCAGGTCTGATTGGTCCTTCTGGTGTGTTGGTGAAAGCACCAATGGGCCTGACACCTTTTATTTTTTTATTTTTTTTATTTTTTCCCTTGAAATATAAATACAATACATAAGGTAGAATACATCACTCACATATAACATGCCATATCTTCCCTTCTTCCAATCTATAAATTACAACTATCATAAAAAATTATAAGACGATATACCATATCTTCTAAACATTATTATTACCTTGTCAGATAAAATTCTGCAATATGTTGCCTAATAGCCAAATTACATAATTAATGCATTACATTAATACATACATTTTCAAGTAATTTAATTATACTCTTCCTCTTTTTCCCTAATTCCATGTATTTCAATCTCCCATCCCATCCCCTGATACCCTCCCTATCCTATTTCTCCCCAACCCAAAGAAAAGAAAAAAAAGGTCTCTCTCCACCATTCCCCACACCCTAGAAGCCACCCTCCCGTGCTCCCAACATGATAACCTCATCCCTACAAAACTTAGTATTAATCCAGGGTTGCCAATCTATTCTTATTTTTTCTATGCCTAGTTCCCCTGCCATTGTTTTTGCGAAACCATCTGCTAATATAATGTTATTAACAGCTCTCTGCCACATTCCAATTGTCGGGGTATCTTTGGCCATCCATTTTCTAAACAGACAGAATCTTGCTGCAAATAGCAATCTTGCAGATTCCCTCATCTAGTATACCCAGCACAAAAGTATGTAATGTATCCTGGATATCAACATTAAAGGTCCTAACTATCTCTGCCAATACTTCCCTCCAGAATCTCCTGATCCTGGGGCAAAACCACAACATATGTATATCATCTGCCTTCTCAAGGACACAGCTATAAATCATTGATCCAAATCTTGATAAGGATTTTGGTGTGTAATACATGCGGTTCAGAATAAATAATTGGGCTAAATAGTGAGCAGGCATTGTGAAGACCTTTTTCACATCCAAGAGCACTTTTTTCCAAATTACTTCGTCATACAAGCTTACCTCTCCAGTCCACTTATTTATTATTCTCTTCAAGTTATTACCATGATCTTTCACAGGCCAAAATTTTACTAACTTATTACTTTTGAATTTGGTGCCCAACAGTCCCCGCAAAGAATCAAGAGGTGGATGTAATTCCTCCAGAATTGACACCGGCTTATCCATGGCCCTCCACCAATGTTTAATCTGCAAATATGTATAACACCCAGAGGAGTGTATCCTGTATTTGCCTGTAATTGCTAAAAGGATTTAATGGCCTCATTGTCAAAGAATTGCTTACGGTAATATATTTTACATTACATTCCAACCAGGGTCTGGCATTTGTATCTGGAATGTTCCACTTCCTATTGCCCCAGATAGGGGTTATAGTTATGGTCCCTGTACTATTTGATTGAGTCTTTAACTCCTTCCAGATTTCTATCATAAGATGTAACGTGGGCATATAAGTATCTTTTTTAGATGTTCTCCAGATTTCTGTCTCACGAGTTTCTAAGACATTACACCCATAATACTTAGGTTGAGGGCTGCAGTCAATCGCAAGAGGTGTCCTATCCCAGACTGATTTTACTTTGCCTGAGATATGACAAAGTACATTCTCAGATCTTGTATTCCAAACCCATTCTTCTCATAAGACTGCTGCAAAACCTCCAAATTGAGCCGGGGCTGTTTACCCTGCCAGACTAAATCAGCCAGCAAGCTTTCAAGAATTTAAAATATCTTATAGGGAATCATAATAGGGGAAGCCGCAAGAGCATATAACTTCTTTGGAAGTATTAGCATCTTGATTACTGCAACTCTACTCATAATATTTAATTACAGTTTTTTCCAAATTTGTACTCTCTTTCTCATATCCGCTATAATTGGTAAGATATTTTTCCCAACAAAATCCGAAATATTATCTGAAATATTAAAGCCTAAATATTAACGGCAATTCCTTTAGTTACAGTGATGAGTTCTTGGGGGGGGGGGGCAGACGCATTTATTTCATCTAAAGGCAACCATGCCGACTTATGCCAATTTATACATAGGCTAGAGAGATTCCCAAATTTCCTGAACACCTGGAACACTCTAGACATTGACCCATATTAGCCTAGGTATAATAAGACATCATCGGCATACAATGATATTTTTTCGTGAGAGCCCTCCTGTATAAGTCCCACTATATCCCGATCCTGTCTTATCCATGGCAATAACAAAGAGAAGTGATGATAGTGACGGGACCCTCTACTCAGTTTAAAGGATCTTGAGACAGACCCGTTAATCAGAACTGTAGCCGACGGGTTGGAGTACAGTAGTTTTAGCCAGGAGATGAATCTCTGCCCAAATCCCATCCTATCCAAAGTGTGCCATAGAAAGTTCCACTTCAGAGTATCAAAGGCCCTTGAGGCATCCAGAAAAAGCAGGGATCGCTGACCAGGATTGGATGCCATAATCTGCATATTCAGGAAGAGTCTACGGAGATTATCCAGTGTTGATCCGCCTGGCATAAAGCCATTTTGATCTGATGCACTACCTCTGAGCTACGCGGAGCTGCGCGCCGAAGATGGGTGAGTAGGAGGGGTAAAGTGGCTACCGGGGCGTGGAGTAGCCGCCTCGTGTAACCTCAGATGCGGCTACTCCACGCCCCAGTAGCCGCATAAGTAAATTTGAATATAGGGATAATAAAAGTTATCAAAAAAGTGTGGGGACGTGAGGATTAGCCCTTAAAAGGGCTATCCTCACGTCCCATTGATCCACCCAATCTACCTTTATAGGTAGATTTGTGGTGGTAGGTGCCCTTTAAGGTCAACTTCCAGAAGATTATAGGGTTTTCTATGGTGGAACAAAAGGTGTAGAATAGAGATGAGCGAACACACTCGTCCGAGCTTGATGCTCGTTCGAGCATTAGCGTACTCGAAACTGCTCGTTGCTCGGACAAGTATTTCGCCAGCTCGAGAAAATGGCATCTCCCGCCGTTTTGCTTTTTGGCGGGAGCCAAATCACAAGCCTCTGCACTCCACCCAGCATGACGTGGTACCCTTACACGTCGATAGCAGTGGTTGGCTGGCCTGATCAGGTGACCCTGGAATAGACTAGCCCCTGCCCGTGCTGCTCGGATCATTCTTTTTTTTTTTTGTTTTTTTGGTTTTAAAAGGTTTTTATTAAGCAAAACATCATTACAAGCATGTTCAACAATAGGAGGTAGGGAACACGCAGGAACCCTCTCCTTTCTTCGAGCGGATGTTGTACATTAACATCATATATTAGGTGAACATTTTCTCAAAGATAGCATAGTTGGTATATATTATCAGATGTTTCTGACTTGTAAGACGGTATTCTTTTAAACATTATTTCATAACAGTAAACAGTAAACAACTTAGCACTGGCATGAACAACATTTCTGTATTCTCTTATTTCTCTCTATCTGGGTGGGTTTCTCTTATGGTTTGTGGTGCTTTGTGGCTTCTATATCGTGTTCATGTGAGGGATTGTTGTTTGTGTTTCCATCTAACCGTTGCCAAGGTCGCTTTATTGAACTTAAATGTTAGCTTGAGCCTTGTCCCTAAATTTTGACCAAGGTTCCCATATCTTGGAGAATTTGTTGTGGGTTCTGTGTTCCCAGTGTGCTAGCTCTTCAAGTCTGTAGAGACAATCTACTCTAGTCAGCCATTCGTTTGTTCTAGGTGGGTCAGCTTGAAGCCATTTGGGTGGTATGGTCAGTTTGGCGGCTTGAACTAGTAGGGTTACTAGGTGATTTTTTTGTGGTTGCCATGTTGCGTTTGGTAGCCACAGCAGTACTGTTTCAGGGGTTAGTAAAATCTTGGAGTTAGTAATTTTATTAATGGTTGCCTCCACCTCATTCCAGTACTGTTTCAGTGAAGGGCATGTCCAGTAAATATGTGCTAATGTGACCTTAGGGGATTTACATCTCCAGCATGTGTCAATGTTCGTTAGCCCTTTTTCTTTTAGTGCGGCTGGGGTGTTATACCATCTGGTCATAATCTTAAAAGAGTTTTCTTGTATTTTCACACATCTGGAAAAGCCATGTGAGTTGTTATGTATCCGTCTAACTTGTTTGTCTGATATTGTCATCCCTAAATCCTTCCCCCATTGGCCTATATAAGAGGGTTTGATTTCTTTCTCTTTTGATACTAATGTGTTGTATAGGGTCGATATCATTTTAGTTTGTTTACATGACTGTAGTAGCCAGTTCTCCAACCAGGTAGGGTCTTTTATCAGTGTATGTCTTATGTGTAGTTCTTTTTTAGTAAGGTCAATTTCAGCCTTGTGTAAAAAGTTTTGAGGAATTTCAGTTTTTTTATTTGTTTTTAGTAGATCTTCTACTTTGGATTTGAAGAAGGTGCATAGTGGGGTCTTTGCGAATTGATCCCATATTTTAAGAGTAGGTCTGGCTGTGGGTTTTAGTAGGTATGGTAGCAAGTTACTTGGTAGAAGTGAGGGTGCGTTATGTAGTCCTGCCATTTGTTCACACACCCATTTGATTACTTTAATGGTTCCTTTGGTTAGAAGGTTAGTACATTGGGTTGTGGTTTTGATATTCCATAATTGTGCCAGGGTTTCATTGCTGAGAGATGCTATCTCAATTTCTGTACCCAGTGTGGAGTATACCGGGTTAAAGAGCTGAATCCATCTCTTTAGCTGGATTGCTCTGTAGTAGGATATAGGGTCTGGTAACCCAAAGCCTCCAAAACTCCTCTTCATAATTAGCCTGTTATATTTTATCCCTGACCTCTTTTTTCTCCATAGGAAACTTATAAAGAGTGATTATTCTTTATTCTAAAGGTTTTTGACAAAGTTAAGTCGAATTCTGGCACTTGGATTACTATATAGGGACATTATTGCTGTTATGAATTTATGTGGAAAACCAAATTTGTCGAGGGTTTGTGTCATATAGCTCCAACTAACCCTATCAAATGCCTTCTCGGCGTCGGTACTAAGGAGGACTAGAGGGGTTTTTGTATCTAAGGCATAGTGTATGGCGTTTATAACCCTGATTGAATTGTGGTTTCCCTCTCTACCCGGCACAAATCCTGTCTGTTCTTTGTGTATTAGATCTGGGAGCAATTTACTCCTCCTAGTTGCTATAATTTTTGCCCAAATTTTTAGGTCCACATTGAGTAGAGATATGGGCCTATAACTTCCGCATGACTCAGGGTTTTTGCCTGGTTTAGGAATTACAGTTATTATAGCTTCCAGTGTTTGCTGGGGTAACATCTGTCCATCCAGTAGGGAATTACACCATTGTGTGATTTGTGGCACTAGTACTTCTTTCATTTTTTTATAATAGCCTATAGGGAATCCATCTGGCCCTGGACTTTTTCCTTGTGGCATGGAGGCTATGATGTCGCTTACTTCTTTTTGTGTAATTGGTGTGGTTAAGGAGTTGCACTGGTCTGAAGTCAGAGAGGGTAGTTTTAGAGAGTTTAAGAAGTTGTGTTCTTTGTTGGTTTGGTCTGGTGTGTATATTGTATTGTGATTGGGTATATTATATAGCTCCTGATAGAATTTTCTCATCTCTTCGGCAATTCCTTTAGTGTCTGTTTCTCTACTCCCTTCTTTAGTGGTAATAGCTTGTATGTAGTTCTTTTCTTTCTCTTTGTGTAATAGCTGCGTCATTAGTTTGTTAGCCTTATCTCCATGAGCGTAATATTTGAATTTGGCCCTTTGGTAGTTTTTTGCCGCCTTAATATTTAAGAGATCTACCACTTTTTTTCTCAGAAGTTTTAAATCCTCCTCTTCCTTATTTGTACCTGTTTGTTTAGTTTTCACTTCTCTCCTAGCTATGTTTCCTAGTAGTTCATTTAGCTCTATTATTCTTTTCTTTTTAACCCATGCCCCTAGTGCCATTAGTTCTCCTCTTATGTATACTTTGTGCGCCTCCCATGCGTAAGGTAATGGAAGTTCTGCTAGTCCAGGGTCTTTAAAATAGTTTCTAAGCTTTTCCTTTATGTCTAGGATGTTTGCCTCTGAGTCTAAGAGTGTTTCATTTAATTTCCACACATTAGTTCTTTCCGGGAGGTTTTGGAAGCATAGTGTTGATGTTATTGGAGAGTGGTCTGAAATTGAAATTTGTCCTATTGATGAGCTTCTCAACATGTTGGCTATTGAGCTATCTATTAATATATAATCTAGCTTTTGGTAGGACTTATGCATAGATGAGTAATACGAATAGTCCTTTTGGGATGCATTGCATGTGCGCCATGTGTCTATTAGATTTAGTTGTGTTAATGATTTATTGTGAGCGTTTAGGGCTTTTTTCGAGTGAGTGGACTTCCCTGTGGAAGAGTCTAACAATGGGTTAAGGGCTATGTCAAAATCGCCTCCTACAATCCTTAGGCCATCGGCCAATGTGTTTGTTTTTATCAGGGTGTCTTTTAGCCAGGGTATCTGCCCTGTGTTAGGAGACTATAGTGCTACTATAGATACTGCTACATTCCCTATTTTCCCATTTACTTGTAAGAATCTGCCTTCTGGGTCACTCCAGGTCAATGTGTGTGTGAAAGGGACCCTTTTGGCTATTAATATGCTTACTCCTCTAGATTCTTTTTTATAGGTACTGTGGTAAGTATGTGAGAATTGTTAAGTGGGGAATCTAGGTATTTTGTCCTGTTTCATATGTGTTTCCTGTAACATGCAGATGTCTGCATTTTCTCTTTTGAGCATTGTAAATATTTGAGACCTCTTTTGAGGCGTGTTCATCCCTCTTACATTAAAGGTGGTGATTCGTATATCAGCCATTCATAACTATTTTAGTATCTGTGCAAGATTCCCCTGCTTATAAGTTATGTCGCTTGAACTAGCCAGTGCATAAAATTTTAAAGAACTAAACATTTGTGCTACAGAGACAGCCTGTAGCTGCATATTTACATGTGGTACAATACCAAGAGAGGCTATAGCCTCAGTTTCCCTGTAGGGAGCCCAGGATACAACCTTCATAAAACTTGAACTTTCCACGAAGGTGGGAGCCCTGGGGGGGGGGGGGGGCTTTTAGACATGGTGGTAATCGCCTGATTGGGATTTACAACTCTTCAACTCAGTCAATATGTAGAGTGCTAGTTTGGAGGCCCTTTTCCCTGGCCAATCTGGGCAAACCAAATGTGTCCCTTTACCTAAAAAGTCCAGAAGGTAGCAACTAATAAAGGTTACCATTCAGACTCTTTTGTCCTCTGGTAGTCTTCTTCCTGACCTCTTATAGGTGACTTCTATATGTGTGCGTGGTCAGTTAGTCATTGCTCACCTTCTTCTTCATTTTTGGAGACTTTATTTTCCCTGCTGGTGTCCACTTCTCCGCTTGAGGCAGCGGCGGTAGCTCTGTGTGCTGCTCCGTGACAGGTAGCCAGGATTGGATAGTCATCGGTTCCGTTTCTAGGATGTCCCAGGCTTTGCTTAGGTCTTCAGGGGTTTTAATGATGCAACCTCTACCTGCGGACTGAAAGAATAGGCCGAAGGGGAACAGCCACTTAAACAGTATTTTTTTGTTTCTCAGGAGGCCTGTGAGAGGTTTAAGCAGTCTACGCTTGTAGAGAGTGGAGGGAGCTAAGTCCTGAAATATAAGTATCTGCTGTTCCTCGAATGTAATATCTTTTTTCTCTCTAGCTGCTCTTAATATATCTGCGGTGTCTCTGTAGCTCAGTAATCAACATATGACGTCTCTCGGTGGGTCTGCACCTTTAGGTGGTGGGCGCAGGGAGCGATGTATGCGCTCAATTACTATGGCGTTAGCTCTGTCTGCATCAAGCAGATTTTCAAAGAGTGCCTTCGCTGTGTCAGGCAGACGGTCATACGGGATGGATTCAAGTAGGCCTCTCAGCCTAATATTTTTCCGCCTGCTGCGGTTTTCCTGGTCCTCTATGAGGAGTAAGGCTGTGTTGAGCGCTTCTGATTGTTGCTTAAAGTTGCTAGCAAGCGCTGCACTGTGGTCAATTATAGCTAATTGCGTATCTTCCAGCGCTTCTACTCTTTGGCCTATTGCTCGTACCTCTTTGTGGATTGCTCCCAGCTCCTCCATCACCGGTGAGAGTGCTTGAGCCAGCAGCTTTTTCAGCATGGATCCAGACAGCGGGGTTGTTTCTGATGTTGGCATCTCCTCTGTGTCGCTCTCTGCCTCTGATATTTCTTGTTCTTCACTTGCTTTTAGTATGGCGGCCATTTTGCGTAACTTCGCGGGCGGCGTGGCCAGCTTTTTTCGGAGAAATTTCTCCATATCACCTTGGCCTTTCCTCCCTCTAGGTGTTTCCGGGCGTTCCTTTCTTTTAGTATTTTGCCCATTTTGGGGTGAATCGGGGTCGCTATATAGATGGCTTCAGAATTGTAATGCGGGAGCCCACAGCTACACGTCCGCCATACAGCTCAGTCAGGCTCCGCCCCCCCCTGCTCGGATCATTCTATGTCTGGATGCCGTTAGGGAGAGAGCTGCTGCTGGTCAGGGAAAGCGTTACGGTGTTCTATTAGCTTACTGTTAGGCAGGAGTGAGTCTACAAGAACCCAACAGCCCTTGTTAGGGCTAGAATAGCGTTATTTTATTTTATTTTTTTTGTTTGCTTGTGGCTGGGCTTGCTGGCACTAGTAGTGCAGCTAATACCATATTGTGAGGAATTTGCAGGGAGACTTGCGACCGTTTTTTTTTTTACGTTTTTTTTTTTTTTATAACTCAACGTCATCTGGCATTGCAGTGTGCTTTCAGTGTAGGCTAGAAACTAGCCATAGCAATAGGATAGCATCGTTTTGTTTAAAAAAAAAAACACACAAAAAACAAAACAAAAAAAATGTACAGTTTAAAATTTAATTTTGAAAATGTTTAATCTGAGGGCTAGGGGTAGAGGATGAGGGCGTGGACGTGGGCGTCCCACTACTGCAGGGGTCAGAGGCCGTGGTCCTGGGTGGGGTGAGACACCACCTGCTGATGAGGGAGCAGGGGAACGCCGCAGAGCTACACTCCCTAGGTTCATGTCTCAAGTTACTGGGACTCGTGGTAGAGCACTGTTGAGGCCAGAACAGTCCGAACAGGTGATGTCGTGGAATGCGGACAATGCTTCTAGCCATTTGTCCACCAGTCAGTCTTCCACGCAGTCCACCCATGTCACCGAAATCGGCACTCCTCCAGCTACTCCACCTCAGCCTCCTTCCCCCTAGTCTGCCCCCTCCCAGGAAAATTTGGCATTTGAACCGGCATACTCTGAGGAACTGTTTTCTGGACCCCTTCCACAAAACCACTTGTCCGGTTGCTGCTGAGCTCTTTTCCGATGCCCATGTTTTCCACCGGTCGCAGTCTGTGGGTGATGATGACATTGTTGACGTAGTGGAAGAAGTGTGTAAAGAGGTGTCGGACGATGAGGAGACACGTTTGTCAGACAGTGGTGAAGTTGTTGTCAGGGCAGGAAGTCCGAGGGGGAAGCAGACTGAGGGATCAGAGGATGATGAGGTGACGGATCCAAGCTAGATTGATAGGCCGGGTGAACACAGTGCTTCTGAGATGAAAGCGAGTCCTATACCAGAACAGGTTGGAAGAGGCAGTGGTGGGGCCAGACGGAGAGGCAGGGCCAGAGCTGGTGCATCAGCGCCAAATGTTTCACGTAGTGAAGCTCCCGTGGCGAGGGCTAGATTTTCAGAAGTCTGGAGGTTCTTTAAAGAAACACCGGATGACCGACGGACTGTGGTGTGCAACCTGTGCCAAACCAGGATCAGCAGGGGTTCCACCACTACTAGCTTAACTACCACCAGTATGTGCAGGCATATGAATGCCGTCCCAGCCCTGCACCAGCACGTGTCAGACAACATCCTCCATGCCCTGACCAATGCTGTTTCTGACAAGGTTCACCTGACCATAGACACGTGGACAAGTGCTGCCGGGCAGAGCCAATATGTATCGCTGATGGCACATTGGGTTAACTTGGTGGAGGCTGGGACCGAGTCTGACCCTGGGGCTGCTCATATACTGCCGACGCCGAGGATTGCGGGGCCAACCTCGGTCCAGGTCTCTCAGGCCTACTATGCCTCCTCCTCCTCCCACCCCTCCTCCACCTCCTCCTTCAAATTACCATCCCTGGGCATGGCGCCATCAGTCGGTAGCTCTAGGCACAGCAGCAGTGCCGTCACTAAGCGACAGCAGGCATTGCTCAAACTGCTGAGCCTAGGCGATAAAAGGCACAGCGCCCAAGAGCTATTACAGGGCATCACGGCGCAGACTGATCTGTGGCTGGCACCGCTGAACCTGAAGCCAGGCATGGTTGTGTGTGACAACGGCCGTAACCTGGTGGCGGCTCTGCAACTCGGCAGACTGACACATGTGCCATGCCTGGACCATGTGTTAAATCTCATAGTTCAGCTTTTCCTCAAGACATACCCCAATCTGTCTGATTTGCTCACGAAGGTGCGCTGCATCTGTGCGCATTTCAGGAAGTCCAGCACAGATGCTGCCACTCTCAGGGCAGCGCAGCGCCGCCTCCAACTGCCCGCTCACCGACTGTTGTGCGACGTGCCCACGAGGTGGAATTCAACATTAACCATGTTATCCAGAGTTTACCAGCAGCACAGTGCGATTGTAGACTGCCAGATGTCAACTTTCACCAGAACTGGTAGTCAGGTCAGTCAGCTTCCTCAAGTCTACAATGAGAAGTGGACGTGGATGTCTGATATCTGTCAGGTTCTGAGTAACTTTGAGGAGTGAACACAGATGGTCAGTGGCGATGCCGCCATCATCAGCCTCAACATCCCGCTGCTTGGCCTGTTGAAAAACTCTCTGGTCAGCATGAAGTCGGAAGCTTTGCTTTTTTTTGTCACCCCAGCAAGACACTGTCACCTGTCCCCAGTCTCGGCAGAGTAGGGCTGATCTTTACAGAAAGATGGTGAGGGAGTACGTAGCTGACCATACCATCGTCCTAAATGATCACACAGCTCCCTACTACTACTGGGTTTCAAAGCTGGACATGTGGCACGAACTGGCGCTGTACGCCTTGGAGGTTCTTGCTTGCTGGTAGCATCATCACTGATAAGCGTACACGCCTGTCGACTGACAGCGCTGACAGGCTGACGCTTATCAAGATGAAGCCTGGAATTCTCAGGATTTCCATTCTCCACCAGGTGAAGGAAGCTCAACCTGAATAATTTATAAACTCATCCTCCTCATTTTCCTCCTTCTCCTCCTCTTTGTACACTAAAGCAGAGGAAACTGGCTATTTTTTGACAGGGCCAACTGGCTATAGTACTCTATGCATTTAATTTTTCTGGAGGGCCACCTACCCGGTCCTATGTTTTAAACAATTTTTGGGAGTGCCACATACAGGCACTCAATCTATTTAATTTTTCTGGAGGACCACCTACCTGCTCCTCTGATTTGAAAACTTTTTTGGACTGCCACATACAGGCACTATCCAAATTAAATTGTCTCCATAGCAGCCTCCACACGCTGTCTCCATTGCTACCTCCACACGTCATCTCCATAGCTGCCTCCAAAAGTCGTCCATATAGCTGCCTCCATACATCGTCCCCTTATCAAACGAGCTGTGTCAGGCAGAATTTTGGGTTGTTTTCATGGCTTCCACATCAAACTTGTTAACTTGGTCGCCACCCTGCTGTGTTATCCACAAAATATACTGGCAAACTTTTATGATTTACCGATATTATTTCAGCACTTCTTGCGCATCTGTTTACATTCCCCTCACCCGCCATAACCCAAACTTATAAGAACACTACTACACATGATCTTATACAAAAGGTTCTTAGAGGTGCTGTTTGGGGAGGAGCCGAGAGACAGGGGCTTGGACAGGCGAAAGCTCGCCTGGCAGCGGACCGCCAGCTCCATCTTAAGATCCAACTAACATAGTTTGAACTGCAGCACCTTTAATCTACTACTACTACCTTACTGCCTCCATACATCGTCCCTTTATCAAACGAGCTGTGTCAGGCAGAATTTTTGGGTGTTTCACCAGACAGATAATGGAACTCGGCCCATGTGTCGCCGCCATGCTGGAGACCTGAAGTTGCAATCATAGCAGCGCAATATGGATGCCCCATACTGTCGCTCTTAATCATGGAACCATTTCCGAAAAACAATTAAAAATAGAACCACTAAGCTATTCCATTATTCCTAGGTGAAATATTCAAAAGACCCCGCCTGCTTTGAAAATTATAATTTTTTCAAAGTAAACGCTTCTGGCCCCCAGGCTCATTTTGGGTGGGGAGGAGCCGAGAGACAGAGGCTTGGACAGGCGAATGCTCGCCTGGCAGCGGACCGCCAGCTCCATCCCAAGATTAGGCAGCCTCAGAGGCATCCATGCATGCTGCCCCTGCTGTTTTCGGTCCATTTCGCCTCCACGATCCTCCACAGCGTCCCCCAATGTCTCCATGTGCAACTTTCAACTGTCTATACCCCAGACGCTGAAGCATGAGAGGATATGCAGCACATCATCCCCTTATCAAACGAGCTGTGTCAGTCAGAATTTTCAGGTGTTTCACCAGATACATAATGGAACTCGGACCATCGTCGCCGCCATGCTGGAGACCTGAAGTTTCAATCATAGAAGCAATATGGATGCCCCAGTAGTCACTCTTAATCATGGAAGTCGTCTCCATGGCTGTCTGCACATGTCATTCCCTTATCAAACGATCTGTGTCAGGCGCATTTTTCGGGTGTTTCACCAGAAACGTTATGGAACTTGGTCACTATGTCGCCACCATGCTGTGTTATCGACAAAATATACCGTCAACCTTTTGTTCACAGAGGAAATCATTTCAGCGCTTCTTGCTCACCTCCTTTGGTTCCTCTCTGCCACCCATTGGTTTGAAGCCTGAGTCCATTTAGGGTATGTCGCCATGCCACTCTCTAGCCTGCCGCTGCTGCCGCTGCCTCTGCATGCCGTCCCCTATAGTGTCAGGGTCAATTATTGGATGTTTTAGATGCTATCTAGCCTCATTCTGTCCCTCTGTCATGCTGTTGCCCATAATTTTGGCATAATGGTGCGTTTAAGCAGCCTCAGAGGCATTCATGCATGCTGCCCCTGCTGTTTCCTGTCCATTTCCGTGGTGTTTCCATCATTTTCTGAGGTTTCCAGGTGTTTGGCCAAGCTTCCCTGTGCAGAGCCTTGGTCCCCTTGAAAAATGCTCGAGTCTCCCATTGACTTCAATGGGGCTCGTTATTCAGGAAAAGTTCATCTCGAATAACGAGCACCCGAGCATTTTAGTGCTCGCTCATCTCTAGTGTAGAACTGTGTGATAACCTCCGGAGAGAAGGGTGGGGGCAAATAAATATTTGCTATCGCCCACCTTTTCCCCTCGATCATCCCTGAAAGAAATATAAATCTACCTTGACCTTATCTTCTATGAAGCAACAATTACGATGGATGAGGATACATAACCCCCCGGAGAAGGAGGATCTAAATGAAAGAAAAACCTTCCCTATCCAAGGTTTTTTCACCACATCACTTTTTTTCCCTCAGTAGATGGGTTTCCTGGAGGGCAATCAGATCAGGTTGATGTCTATTTATCAGGTCAAATACAGCTACTCTCTTTGCCGGGGAGCCCAAACATTCCAGGATAATACCTTCATATACCAAAACTCCTTGTACTCTTAATTCCCACTAATATTACTCTAGACAGGCCACCTGTGCAAAATGAGGCATATCGCAATACCACAGGGCCAACACCAAGCGAGAGACTGCACCAGTGGGAGAGAAAGACAAAAAAAAAAAGACAACCTAAAAAAAAGCCACCCAACCCATCCTCCATGCGGTAGGTCCCTTGGCCCTAAGGGCATACCCGCTGAGTCTCAGTCCCAACCTTTAAACTAAGCATCCCCCACCCCACCAAAACCCTGCCTTTACGATACCCAAATAAATTCCCTAACGTTTAGTACTTAATGTACAGAACAATTCAACCATTCCAATGCTTCGTTAGGATCATCAAAGATGATCCTTTCCTTCCATATCAAACACAGCCGTGCCGGGAATAACATAGATTACTGAATTTCCTTCTGTCGGAGTCTATTCTTAACTTCAAAAAAACTATTCTTTTTCTTTTGGGTGTAAATTGCATAATCTGGAAAAATCCTGATTAAATGGCCTTCGAATTCAACTTTATCAATTTGTCTCATCTTCCTTAAAATCAAGTCCCTATCCTCAGATCGGAGGTTTACTAGGGACTCTATGAGCTCTCTGTACAAATGTAGGGAAGGATGCAAAACCTTCTCCAAGAGTCCCATTAAGCCAGTCCTGCATAAATTTAATTGGATCATCCCCCCTGCCCCTTCAGGAAACCCCAAACATCTTAAGTTAGACCTGCGTGATCTATTCTCTACGTCAACATTCTTCTTCCTCTGCGCCTCAAACCCTGATTTAACCATTTTTATCTCAGCCTTCAATTTATTAAATCCATCTTCCAACTCCAAAGTTCTTGTCTCAACCATATCAAGCCGTTCCCCATGCTTCTGAACATTAGATCTCAATAAAACCATCTCCTCTTTAAATTGGCCAACCTCCGTGGTCAAGGCTATTATACAGGGCCGGATTATGGTTGGTGGGGGCCCCGGGGCACAAAATATGCTGGGGGCCCCCATTGAATGTAGCCCAGACAAGGAACAGAAATCGCTATACACAGGCCCCCAGCAATAGTTATATGTGGTTCCCCAGCAATCACTATATACAGCTTCCCCCAGCAATAACTATATACAGCTCCCCCCAGCAATCACTATATACAGCTCCCCCCAGCAATCACTATATACAGCTCCCCCCAGCAATCACTATATACAGCTCCCCCCAGCAATCACTATATACAGCTCACCCAGCAATCACTATATACAGCTCCCCCCAGCAATCACTATATACAGCTCCCCAGCAATCACTATGTACAGCTCCCCCAGAAACCACTATATGCAGCTACCCCAGCAACCACTATATACAGCTACCCCAGCAACCACTATATACAGTTTCCAGTAACTACTGTATACAGCCCCCCAGCAATCACTATATACAGCCCCCAGTAATTACTATATGCACCCCCAGTATTAACTACATACAGCCCCCCTATAACAACTATATACAGACCCCTATAATAACTAACTATATACAGTACCCTATTAGAACTACATACCACTCATAATAACTATATGCACCCACAATAATAACTATATACAGTTCCACTATTATAACTATATACACAACACCATCTATAATAACTAACTACATACCACCCAAAATAACTATATGCACCCCAAATAATAACTATATACAGTTCCACTAGTATAACTATATACACAACACCTTCTATAATAACTAACTATATACCCCCATAATAACTATATGCACCCCACAATAATAACTATATACAGTTCCCCTATTAGAACTATAAACACCCCATAATAACTATATGCACCCCTTATATTAACTATATACAATTCCCCTATTATAACTATATACACAACACCCCCTATAATAACTAACTATATACCCCCCATAATAACTATATGCACCCCCTATATTAACTAACTATATACACCCCTACAATAACTATATAACCCCCCATAAAAACTATATACAGTCCCCCTATATTAAACTATCTACAGTTTCCCTATTCTAACTATATATACAAGACCTATAATAAATAACTATACCCCCCCCCCCCCCAATACTAACTATGTGCAGTTCAAGGTAAAATAACCTAATTATACTTCACCTACCTACGTTCCCCCGATGCGTGCCGTCCTCGTCTTCTTTCGTCGCGGTTATCCGCGGAGGTGTCGCCATCTTAGTTTGATCGTCAAATGGCAAAGCAGGGAACTTATTGTTCCCTGGCTCTGCCATAGGCTTAAGTCGGGGCACCCCATTTCCTGGCCCCGTGTGCGCGGACTCAATTACACAGTGGGCGAATTGGGCGGTCATGCGATCGCTCGAATCGCCCACATTTGGTGGGGGCCCCTTTAAGAGCAGAAGTGGTGGGGGCGCTGGGGCTCGCGCCCCGCGCACCCCCCTATATTCCGGCCTTTTATAGCTCCATTACACTGCATGATGGCCTCAAAAATCTCAGTCAAGGTCGGGACGGCTCCTCCTCCAATCAGTAATTCCTGACAGAGCGGCAGAAGCAGTCTTTATGTGTGACCTACTGCATGCTCAACCAGGCCAAACCCCCGGGAACATTCCTCTTGATGATTCTGCTCTCTAATGAGATCAGACTCTCTAGGGATGGTTTGTAAAGAGTTAACTCTTTATACACTTTATCAGGTTCCTTATCTGATCTACTAGTGGCTTATGCCAATTAAAGCTGATTTAAAACTGATACAGAAGTAAAAAACGCAGAGGAAAAAGCAATTGAAAAAAAAAATATATATATATAGCTATGCTTTAAAGGGAACCTTTCAGCAGAAATTGACCTAACAAACCACTACCAGAATTTTGTCAGAAGCTTAAAACCTTTCATATTGGGGCTTATTTACTAAGGGTCTGCAGACCGCACTATTGTCGGAATATGCGCCGATTTCCGATGTGCGCCGCATTTAGAAGGGCGATCCGACAGATTCGGACAACACGCGGGATTTAACATCTCAAATTGTGTCGACATGCACTCACATACACCGGGAAGAAGAAGGTGACCTCAGCAGGGAAGCGACACATGCAGGATCTCGGGTGCACAATCTTGGTGAATCGCGCTGGACTTCATCCTCGTCGGACAATCCGGATCGGGGATCGCGTCAGGACCGGGTAAGTAAATGTGCCCCATTATGTATTTTTCATGTGCCAGTGTGGTGGTGTTTTTTAGTATACAGGTGGTACCCTACTTAAGGACAACCGACTTACAGACCACCCCTAGTTACAGACGGACCCCTCTGCCCACTATGACCTTTGGTGAAGCTCTCTGGATGCTTTACTATAGTCCCAGATTGCAATAATCAGCTGTAAGGTGTCTGTAAAGAAGCTTTATTGATAATCCTTGGTCCCATTACAGCAAAAAATTTTGAAACTCCAATTATCACAGGAAAAAAAAAATTGTCTAGAACATCAATTATAAAATATACAGTTTCGACTTACATACAAATTCAACTTAAGAACAAACCTCCGGACCCTATCTTGTACGTAACCTGGGGACTGCCTGTATTATCTCTGAAGTGAGATGTAAATGGTTGTATAAAGTAATGTAGGCTGAGCGTTTACCACTGATGTCAGACCCTCCCAGCCTCAGAATGCCCCCTATGATGTAATTGAGATCATGCACCAGACTTCAGGAAAACCCGTTAGAGCATCAAATACAAAGGGGTTGCTAAAAGAGAGCTTGACTTCCGTACATGACTTTATACAACCAATTAACATCTCACTTCAGAGTTGATTTACTGGATTATGCCACCAAGAAGGGCCTTGAAAAAAACATGATCTGGATGGAGTTTAGCTGCTTGACAATATACTGGTAGTGGTTTATTTGATCAATTTCTGTTGACAGATTCCCTTTATATAAAGCTAACCCTTACTTTTGTTCTCCATATTGCTCTCCATATTGGCCTCTTATAAGCTACCTATCCATCACATCAAGACAGCTTTCACTTCTCTCTTTGGCTGGAATGCAGTTAGGAATGGCGCTCTAGTGTATCTATATTTTTTCTTATCCTATATGCACAAAATAACAATGAATTCAGTAGCTGCACTAGATCCCTGGAGGGAATGCTTACATGTTATGGTAAAAAACATGCATGGTCGTTGGAGCCCCAGGCTGGTGAGTGTCTTTTATCATCTCATTAATGTGATAGATCAATCAGGAGCCCACATGCACCCCGGACCTCGCCCACGCAGATGCCTTCTCTGCAGCATGGTGCAGAGACAGGATTGGACGCTTGGTCTGTGTCACGTTACCGGATCATTGGCAGAAGAGTATAAATTATGAGTTTTCAAGACGGCACAAGAAGCACCTCCTTACACCCTTCATCTCCATCCTTCTACAGTGACCAGCTGCTGAGGGACCTGAGTGAGTAGAGCTTGCAGCTTAGATGGAATTGCAGATAGGATTGAGTATTAGATAACTCTATGTACAGATGTAGCAGAGCTGAGTTTCACATTTCATGTTTTCTTTGAGCTTAACTTGCTTAGCTTTTTGCAAAGATTAATTTGTCCTCATGGCTACTTTTCTAGGTACCAGTTTGATATCCGTTATATCTTATGTGTTCACTGTAGGTTTACACCCAGATGGTTGCTTGCTTTGACACTTTAAAGGGAACCTGTCATCAGAAATTGACTTAATTAACCATTACCAGTATGTTGTGAAGCAGATTAAGGGATGATGTTTCTTTCATGGCTCATTGTGGTGGCATCATTCAGGAAATCAACTTTAAAGTGAGTTGTAAATTGGATGTATAAAGTCAGAGGCGGAGAGCTCAGCATTGAAGTCAAGCTCTTCTCACCTCAGAATAAAAGAGATCTGGTAAGTGACGTGTCTGGATGCAGCACCATAAATTACAGTGAAAAGGACATTCTGAAGTGAGGAAAGCTTGACTTCAGTGTTTAAACTCTCCACTGCTCAGTTGCTTAATGACGTACTGGTAGTAGTTTAGTAGGTCAATTTCTCCTGACAGGTTCCCTGCATACTTTCAGTGATTATTTCTTTAGATTTTAACTGCGGTAATATGCTGTCAGACTCAGTTTTGTGAAGATGGCACAGGAGCACCAGTGAGTAGAGATTACCAGTTGGATAACATTGCAAATTAAGTTTGCAATTTCATATTATTGAAAATATTGAAAATAATTATTGCAGAAAATCTACCTGCAATCATATTTAGGGTGCGTTAAATTTTCAGATGTGGTGTTCCATGTCCAAATCAGAAATCAAGTGAAAAAAAGAAAGGAGGAATAGTGCCTCTCAGTGGTATGTGCTATAAGCTCTCACACAGCTCTGAACAAAGCAAATTTAAAACGTTTTGAAGGGGGGAGAGAAAAATGAATGTAAAAAAGCTGCATCCTTAAAGGAAACCTACCACCACGGATCTACCTATTAAGGTAGATCCGGCGGCAGGTTCTTCTAATATATAGTAGTAAAGCCCTTTTTAGGGCTAATTCTTTTGTGGTCCAGAACTTTTATGAATTTTATTTCCCCCAATATGCAAGTTTCCTAAAGAGGGTAGAGTGCAGGCAGCCGGCTACGCAGCCTCGGCTCTGAAGTCAGAGCTACTGAACATGCGCAGAACCCTGCTCCGCAGACAAGTGCACGCAGCTCCTAGTAGTTGCGCCCTGAAGATGTCTGGGTAGGCGGAATGCAAAAGGCTACTGGGACGTGGAGTAGCCGCGCCATGTAGCCTCAGCTCTGACTACGCCACGCCCAGTAGCCTCTTAGGAAATTTGCATATTCGGGGAATTAAGCAGTCCCAGCCTGCTCTGGAGGAAGGGTCTGGTGCCAGCATCAACCCCAGCCTGCTTTAGGTGTGAAGTCTTGGACCGCCACCAGGCCCAGCCCGCTCTGGGGAGTCTGAGGCAGATGTCAGCCCCAGCCTCGTCTTATTACTATAATGGTCTCAATTGGCTACTTAAGCACAGAAAACAGGGGCTGTAACAATTTTCTTGTATAAATAGACATTTACACTATACATGACTAGTAGTTATATATTTGTATTACTGAAAATTTTATACTACTCCTCGGCTAAAAATACTCCTTAAAAATGGTGAGAGGAGTACTATTACCCTTCTGAAAAAATGTGAGCGCGACCTCTGGCCTCCCCAATGAGAGTGATGTCAGGCACATGATGTATAGATGAGCAAGCAAAGCTGTTAATGGCCGACAGAAAGTATTTGATAATGTTGTTACATTGGATTAGTGGGATTTATGGCAACTTATCAGTTTGCTGCATATAACCCCTTTAAGGACTTAAATTATTTTTTTTTTCCCTTTCATACTATACTATTTTGACAGGTTGTTGCCGAACGCAGTATCAAAGAGCAGCTTCAAATGGCGAGAAATCTGATAAAAAATCCCTGTGGTGAAGGTAATTACATATAAAGCCATATAACATTGAATGAATGTTTAATTATATACCCACAGGCATGTAATTTTTTCTTAAAGGGTACCTATTACCAAGGACCTTATTTTCACTAAAGGTTGCAGAAGCCCATCACACTTTCATTGCAAATATGCCTTCTGCTTTCTCTAAGCATTTGCATTAAAATATAATTGTGTGTTATAATTTACCTTACACCCTGACAGAATCCTCTGTGTAGTCCTGGGGTTGGGCTTTGGTCTGGATGCATTTCAAAAAAACAACATGTGACTTGTCTGTGCTGCAGACTGCTCAGCTTTTGGCCCCACCTTTGTGCTCCTGTACAGATCCTCTCTTCCTCACTCATGTCAGCTCACCAGGCTGTGAGTTCTATGAAGGAGCAGGAGGGAGGAGCTGTACAAGAGCACAAATGCAGGAGCCAAGAGTTGAGGAGTCTGCAAATCTAGATTGTTTGGAATGATATTCGGTGAACAAAATGCTGCATGTCACCCAATTCATCTACAGTATAGAATAAGATAAGATATACAGGCAGTTACATACACGATAGGTTCTGTAGGTGTGGTCTTAAGTTTAATTTGTATGTAAGTCGGGACTTTATTCTTTATAAAATTGTATCCCCAGCCAAATTTTTTTTGGTCTCTGTGACAATTGGATTTTAAAATGTTGGATTGTCATCAGATCCAGGAATAACATTAAAGCTTAATATCAGACACCTTTAATAACTGTTACAGCTGTTTATTGTAGCCTAGGGCTAAAGTACAGTAAAGTACCCACATCCAGAGGTCCTTTTGTAACTAGAGGTTGTCTGCAAGTCGGGTGTTCTTAAGTAGGGGACCGCCTGTATAACAAGGTTTATTCTTGTGTATTTTGTATATTTTCTGGTATAGAGGACCTAAGACGTTGGGTACAAGTTCAGAATGGAGGAAATGGGTGGAAAGTAGAAGAGCTCCCAGGAGACTGTGGAGCGGCGTTTCCACGCGATGAGATCTCCAAGTACTTTGCTTCATCCTTTCTGTAAGTATCTGACATAGAACTAGAATAGATTACAATTATGATTTTTACTGTAGATTTCTGTTCAATATTGTAGGTTATCACAGCCACTTCTAATATTGGGCTAAAGCAGGGGTCTCAAACTCGCGGCCCGCGGGCCAACTGCGGCCTGCGGGACAATATTTTGCGGCCCCCACCTGGTCCCGCTGCATGGAGAGGGCTCACGGGCTGAGCCCTCTCCATAGCCGGTAAGTCTTTTCTGCATATTGCAGCAAAGGCTTACCGGTAACACCCGCGATCGGTGCTAGCACCGATCGCGGGTGCTTTCACAGCGATGGCTGCCGACAAAGCTGCCGGCAGCCTCAAAAAGATAGCGGCGCATGGGCGCCGCCATCTTACCTGGGATCACCGCTCCCCGTGACGTCATCGGGGGGCGGAGATCCGTCTCCATGGTAGCCTCAGGTCTTCCGAAGACCCGAGGCTATTTCTTTTTAACCCCTTCATTACAATGTGCTGATAGCACATTGTAATGAATGAGGAGGAAAATCTCCATATACTGCCATACTGTAGTATGGCAGTATATGATAGGATCGATCAGACAACCTAGGGTTAAAGTACCCTAGGGAGTCTGAAAAATAGTATAAATAAAAATAAAAAAAAGTTTAAAAAAAAATAATAATAATAAAAAAACCTAAAATTTCAAATCACCCCCCTTTCCCTAGAACTGACATAAATATAAATAAACAGTAAAAATCATAAACATATCAGGTATCGACGCGTCCGAAAATGCCCGATCTATCAAAATATGATGACAGTTTTTCAGTGCGTTTAACCCCGTTACGGAAAATAGCGCCCAAATTCGAAAATGGCACTTTTTTGCCATTTTGAAAAATATAAAAAAATCTATAAAAAGTGATCAAAAGGTTGTACAGTCCTAAAAATGATATCATTGAACATATTATCAAATTTCGCAAAAAATGACAGCACCCACAGCTCCGTACACCAAAGTATGAAAAAGTTATTAGCGCCAGAATTTGGCAAAATAAAAAAAAATATTTTTGTACAGTAGGTTTTAATTTTTGTAAATGTATGAAAACATTATAAAACCTATACAAATTTGGTATCCCCTTAATCGTACCGACCCAAAAAATAAAGTAGACATGTCATTTGGGGCGCTCAGTGAAAGACGTAATATCCAAGCCCACAAGAAAATGGCAAATGCATTTTCATTGCATTTGGAATTTTTTTCCCGCTTCCGAGTACATGGCATGGAATATTTAATACCATCACTATGAAGTGCAATTTGTTACGCAGAAAACAATCCATCACACAGCTCTTTACGTGTAAAAATAAAAAAGTTATAGTTTTTTGAAGGTGGGGAGTGAAAAATGGACATGAAAAAACAGGAAAGGGCCCGTAACCGGTTAATCCCCTTCCCTCCGGTACTTGAAGAAGATGAAGTCGCCGCTCTGAACGCACTTGGTGCAGGTCAGAGCGGCGACTTCATCTTCTTCGATGGGAGGGACACGGGGAGGCAAGTACCGGGTGGGGGGGGGGGGGGGGAATGGAGTGTCCCTGACTGGGCTCAGTGCGGTAGGAGCTTGGGACCCCTCGGTGCACAGGACACGTTCATAGAGAAAACACGTCTCCCAGCTTGGGGCTTTCCTTGCACTGGGAGACGCCGTGACATTTGAATCTGAATAATGATATTTTTTAAGCGCATTTTGTGTGGAAAACTTGATGCGGCCCAGCCTTACCCAGAATCTACCTCCAACGGCCCCCAGGTAAATTGAGTTTGAGACCCCTGGGCTAAAGTCTCACAAAATATAAGCCCATAGTATTAGGTATAGTCCACAATTAGGTATTAGGCATGGTCCACATTAGTCCACATTAACCACAAAGTCAGCCTAAAAATAGATTGGGTTGGAGAACAGTGTTGGGCAATGAACAGGGGATGGAGAACAGTGTTCACATAAAACTCACATATATGATCTTCTCTTCTCAGGTTGTGCAGTAAAAGCCAATTGATTGATCTTCTTAGGGAAGGATATACTGAGGAACAATTAGATGCCCAACCCAACATTGTGGTCAGCGACTGGTAAGATGATGTGTGTCTTGTAGTGCTGAGTAACAATCTGTATGATGCCTATTATAGATCCCTGTTGGATCCGTACACAAAATTTACCATTAAGAATTTGGAAAACCTGGATGCCATTTGGGATGTAATATTGGTCATATATTGCAGAAATTCTGATTACAGGTACGCAGCAAGAACTGATGCCGGATGTTCATATGAGCTGAAGGTGCAGCTGTTGTCTGACAACCATGCAGTCATCCGTGAATACAACAGTGGCAACATCTGTATTCCTGAAAAAACAAATGGGTCATGGAAGCAGGTAATCATAGTGTGGACCATACAGAAGCAGGATGAGGGGAAGATCTACCAAATTAATATTTTTCCTCTCTCACAAAATCAATGCACAGTACACTGACTTAAAGGAAATCTACCACTTACAACAGCTCAATATAAACCTTTGACACTCACATTTAGCTAAGGGAACCCTGATGCAGGCACTTCTCTTTTTTTGTTCATAAAACCTTATAATATTTCATGCAAATTGGCATTAGGCGCGCTCCGCTCCTCTGCTAATAATTTTTTCACTCTGTGCCATAAATACACCATAGCAAAGGCTTTAGAGACCAATAAATTGACAGTAGGTGGTCCACAATCAGTCAACATGTAGTAGCACATAAGCCCAGCCTCATTAAGGGGGTAGCCCACTTTTCAATAAATGTTTTCCTTTAAACATGTCTATGTATAACCAAACATGTTCCCATAAAAATATGGATGACGGGATGTCAAAAACACATAAATTATAAAATGTAAATCTTTATTAATTATAAATTATAAAATTATATTAAAATTACAAATAACATAACATAGGTGATGGTACACAGAGATGGAGTTATCACCTTTTGGTACAAATGAGCTCAAAGAGTAATTTCATTATAATGCTGCCTGTACAGGTACATAATAACAGGATAGCATACATATAGTGTGGGTGATCAATGGCTAATATATAAACTGCTGTTATCACATAATGGGGGTCATTTACTAAGGGCAGAAACACTTTTTTTCGTCGGGTTTTACAGAATTTTTCCAATTTGCGCCAAATTGCCCTGGGTTTTTGGCACACACGATCGGATTGTGGAGCATCGGCCCCGGCATACACACAACGGAAATGGTGGGGGCATGGCCATCGGAAAACCCGACAGATTCGGAAAAAGTGCGAAATTTAAAAAAAAAATGTGTCGCTTGACACGCGCTTACCTGCACCCAGCAATGGATGGTGAACTCCACTAAACTACGACGGACTTCAGCGCAGCAGCGTCACCTGGTGGACGTCAACCAGGCACCTTTTCATTTTTGCGTCTTCTTTTTTCACTCCCCATCTTCAAAAATCCATAACTTTATTATTTTTCCATGTAAAATATCTGTGAGGGGGCTTGTTTTCTGAATAACAAATTGCACTAAATAGTGACGGTATTTAATATTCCATGCCATGTACTAGGAAGTGGGAAAAAAATTTGCAGCGAAATTGGTGAAGAGATGCATTTGTGCCATTTTCTTAAGGGATTTTATGGCTTTTACAGATTTACAGATTTTACAGGACTAACGGAGTCTTCATAATTTAGGGTGGTTTTATTGAATAATTGACTTTTGATTTTTCTGCAGATGACTTATACCTTCTCACAATATGGACGTGGAGTGCGTTTTATCAGGTTTACACATAGCGGTAAAGACTCGGTCGGTTGGAAAGGCTGGTATGGAGTTCGGGTGACCAACAGCAGCGTATCAATTAAAGTCTAAACATTGAAGATGCATAAAAAAATCTTATGCTTGTTCCACTCAAATGTTTCTTTGTATAACATTGGACCAATAAATGGCTACAAAATTCAGGCTGATGCTGTTATACATGTATCTATGGATATTGCAGGTCTGATTGGCCCTTCTGGTGTGTTGGTGAAAGCACCAATGGGCCTGACACCTTTTATTTTTTTATTTTTTTTATTTTTTCCCTTGAAATATAAATACAATACATAAGGTAGAATACATCACTCACATATAACATGCCATATCTTCCCTTCTTCCAATCTATAAATTACAACTATCATAAAAAATTATAAGACGATATACCATATCTTCTAAACATTATTATTACCTTGTCAGATAAAATTCTGCAATATGTTGCCTAATAGCCAAATTACATAATTAATGCATTACATTAATACATACATTTTCAAGTAATTTAATTATACTCTTCCTCTTTTTCCCTAATTCCATGTATTTCAATCTCCCATCCCATCCCCTGATACCCTCCCTATCCTATTTCTCCCCAACCCAAAGAAAAGAAAAAAAAGGTCTCTCTCCACCATTCCCCACACCCTAGAAGCCACCCTCCCGTGCTCCCAACATGATAACCTCATCCCTACAAAACTTAGTATTAATCCAGGGTTGCCAATCTATTCTTATTTTTTCTATGCCTAGTTCCCCTGCCATTGTTTTTGCGAAACCATCTGCTAATATAATGTTATTAACAGCTCTCTGCCACATTCCAATTGTCGGGGTATCTTTGGCCATCCATTTTCTAAACAGACAGAATCTTGCTGCAAAAAGCAATCTTGCAGATTCCCTCATCTAGTAAACCAGGGTCTGGCATTTGTATCTGGAATGTTCCACTTCCTATTGCCCCAGATAGGGGTTATAGTTATGGTACCTGTACTATTTGATTGAGTCTTTAACTCCTTCCAGATTTCTATCATAAGATGTAACGTGGGCATATAAGTATCTTTTTTAGATGTTCTCCAGATTTCTGTCTCACGAGTTTCTAAGACATTACACCCATAATACTTAGGTTGAGGGCTGCAGTCAATCGCAAGAGGTGTCCTATCCCAGACTGATTTTACTTTGCCTGAGATATGACAAAGTACATTCTCAGATCTTGTATTCCAAACCCCCTCTTCTCATAAGACTGCTGCAAAACCTCCAAATTGAGCCGGGGCTGTTTACCCTGCCAGACTAAATCAGCCAGCAAGCTTTCAAGAATTTTAAATATCTTATAGGGAATCATAATAGGGGAAGCCGCAAGAGCATATAACTTCTTGGGAAGTATTAGCATCTTGATTACTGCAACGCTACTTATAATATTTAATTACAGTTTTTTCCAAATTTGTACTCTCTTTCTCATATCCGCTATAATTGGTAAGATATTTTTCCCAACAAAATCCGAAATATTATCTGAAATATTAAAGCCTAAATATTAACGGCAATTCCTTTAGTTACAGTGATGAGTTCTTGGGGGGGGGGGGGGGGCAGAAGCATTTATTTCATCTAAGGGCAACCATGCCGACTTATGCCAATTTATACATAGGCTAGAGAGATTCCCAAATTTCCTGAACACCTGGAACACTCTAGACATTGACCCATATTCGCCTAGGTATAATAAGCCCTCCTGTATAAGTCCCACTATATCCCGATCCTGTCTTATCCTACACGCCATGGCAATAACAAAGAGAAGTGATGATAGTGACGGGACCCTCTTCTCAGTTTAAAGGATCTTGAGACAGACCCGTTAATCAGAACTGTAGCCGACGGGTTGGAGTACAGTAGTTTTAGCCAGGAGATGAATCTCTGCCCAAATCCCATCCTATCCAAAGTGTGCCATAGAAAGTTCCACTTCAGAGTATCAAAGGCCCTTGAGGCATCCAGAAAAAGCAGGGATCGCTGACCAGGATTGGATGCCATAATCTGCATATTCAGGAAGAGTCTACGGAGATTATCCAGTGTTGATCCGCCTGGCATAAAGCCATTTTGATCTGATGCACTACCTCTCTTATCACTTTCTTTAATCTTTTTGCCAACACCTTGGCGAGAAGTTTATTATCAACATTAATAAGTGAAATGGGACGATAAGCATCCACCTTTTGAGTATCTTTGTCTGGCTTGGGTATTAAGACAATTAATGCCTCCCTCATTGAGGAGGGCAAAAGCCCTCTAGCATCTGAAAAATTCCAGACCTCAAGCAAGTGTCCTATTATCTCTTCCTTATATATATCATAAAATTCAAAAGGGATGCCATCCAAACCCGGGGTGCTACCCCCAGCCGCCCGGGCCAACGCCTGCCGAACCTCCTCCACCCCAATGTCCTGCATTTTTTCCTACCTCAGAGATTTTTGGAATAAAACTTTCTTCCAGAAATTCCACTATCTCCTCCTGAGAGAGAAATTGCGGGAGAAATAAAGATCCTCATAATATCTGGTAAAAATTTCCAAAATCTCCTCAGGTGTATCCTCCTCCCAATGTTTCAATACAGTAAATATGTGCTTTCTCTAACTAAATTGGCCAGCATCTTCCCAGAGGCATTTGCCTGTAGACATCTTTTCCTAGCTTGGGCAGAGATTTTCCTATCTGCCTGATTTTTTATCAAATCAGTATAGCAAAGACGGGTTTACTACCAGATCTGTCTATTAGTTTCTGTAGGTTGTCTAAGAAATTCCTCTTCCTAGTTTCCAATTCCTGCAAACCCCTATTCATCTGTTTCTAATACCAACACACTTTTGCTTTATATTCCCCCTTTATGAAGGCCTTTGCCGTGTCCCAGGCTTTCCCGCGGAGTCCTTATTCCTTAAAAAGAAAATTTCTAAATTATTAATAAACCTATCACCTAGGACCCCTAACCACGTGGTTGAAATCCTTATCCCATTTGACGTGTTATGTGCTCCCACCTTCAGGGAGATTATCAACAGTGCATGGTCCGATACTCCCATTAATCCAAATGTGATCTTTTTAACTAAGTTTAAGACCTTACCATTGGTTAAGGCTATGTATAAACGTGAAAACACCTGATGTGACGCGGAATAACAAGAGTATTTCCTTTTTTTCGGGTTGAAAATTCCCCAAATGTCATACCAGTTAAAATCATTAATATATTTTAGAAGTGAAGAATTTTTATGTGAAGAAACCCTCCCTTGTTTTATTTGTTGAGTGTCAACGTGATGGTTCATGACCGTATTAAGGTCAACTTCCAGAAGAATATAGGGTTTTCTATGGTGGAACAAAAGGTGTAGAATAGAGATGAGCGAACACACTCGTCCGAGCTTGATGCTCGTTCGAGCATTAGCGTACTCGAAACTGCTCGTTGCTCAGACAAGTATTTCGCCAGCTCGAGAAAATGGCATCTCCCGCCGTTTTGCTTTTTGGCGGGAGCCAAATCACAAGCCTCTGCACTCCACCCAGCATGACGTGGTACCCTTACACGTCGATAGCAGTGGTTGGCTGGCCTGATCAGGTGACCCTGGAATAGACTAGCCCCTGCCCGTGCTGCTCGGATCATTCTTTTTTTTTTTTTTTTGGTTTTAAAAGGTTTTTATTAAGCAAAACGTCATTACAAGCATGTTCAACAATAGGAGGTAGGGAACACGCAGGAACCCTCTCCTTTCTTTGAGCGGATGTTGTACATTAACATCATATATTAGGTGAACATTTTCTCAAAGATAGCATAGTTGGTATATATTATCAGATGTTTCTGACTTGTAAGACGGTATTCTTTTAAACATTATTTCATAACAGTAAACAGTAAACAACTTAGCACTGGCATGAACAACATTTCTGTATTCTCTTATTTCTCTCTATCTGGGTGGGTTTCTCTTATGGTTTGTGGTGCTTTGTGGCTTCTATATCGTGTTCATGTGAGGGATTGTTGTTTGTGTTTCCATCTAATCATTGCCAAGGTCGCTTTATTGAACTTAAATGTTAGCTTGAGCCTTGTCCCTAAATTTTGACCATATCTTGGAGAATTTGTTGTGGGTTCTGTGTTCCCAGTGTGCTAGCTCTTCAAGTCTGTAGAGACAATCTACTCTAGTCAGCCATTCGTTTGTTCTAGGTGGGTCAGCTTGAAACCATTTGGGTGGTATGGTCAGTTTGGCGGCTTGAACTAGTAGGGTTACTAGGTGATTTTTTTGTGGTTGCCATGTTGCGTTTGGTAGCCACAGCAGTACTGTTTCAGGGGTTAGTAAAATCTTGGAGTTAGTAATTTTATTAATGGTTGCCTCCACCTCATTCCAGTACTGTTTCAGTGAAGGGCATGTCCAGTAAATATGTGCTAATGTGACCTTAGGGGATTTACATCTCCAGCATGTGTCAATGTTCGTTAGCCCTTTTTCTTTTAGTGCGGCTGGGGTGTTATACCATCTGGTCATAATCTTAAAAGAGTTTTCTTGTATTTTCACACATCTGGAAAAGCCATGTGAGTTGTTATGTATCTGTCTAACTTGTTTGTCTGATATTGTCATCCCTAAATCCTTCCCCCATTAGTCTATATAAGAGGGTTTGATTTCTTTCCCTTTTGATACTAATGTGTTGTATAGGGTCGATATCATTTTAGTTTGTTTACATGACTGTAGTAGCCAGTTCTCCAACCAGGTAGGGTCTTTTATCAGTGTATGTCTTCTGTGTAGTTCTTTTTTAGTAAGGTCAATTTCAGCCTTGTGTAAAAAGTTTTGAGGAATTTCAGTTTTTTTATTTGTTTTTAGTAGATCTTCTACTTTGGATTTGAAGAAGGTGCATAGTGGGGTCTTTGCGAATTGATCCCATATTTTAAGAGTAGGTCTGACTGTGGGTTTTAGTAGGTATGGTAGCAAGTTACTTGGTAGAAGTGAGGGTGCGTTATGTAGTCCTGCCATTTGTTCACACACCCATTTGATTACTTTAATGGTTCCTTTGGTTAGAAGGTTAGTACATTGGGTTGTGGTTTTGATATTCCATAATTGTGCCATGGTTTCATTGCTGAGAGATGCTATCTCAATTTCTGTACCCAGTGTGGAGTATACCGGGTTAAAGAGCTGAATCCATCTCTTTCGCTGGATTGCTCTGTAGTAGGATATAGGGTCTGGTAACCCAAAGCCTCCAAAACTCCTCTTCATAATTAGCCTGTTATATTTTATCCTTGACCTCTTTTTTCTCCATAGGAAACTTATAAAGAGTGATTATTCTTTATTCTAAAGGTTTTTGACAAAGTTTCATTAAGTCGAATTCTGGCACTTGGATTACTATATAGGGACATTATTGCTGTTATGAATTTATGTGGAAAACCAAATTTGTCGAGGGTTTGTGTCATATAGCTCCAACTAACCCTATCAAATGCCTTCTCGGCGTCGGTACTAAGGAGGACTAGAGGGGTTTTTGTATCTAAGGCATAGTGTATGGCGTTTATAACCCTGATTGAATTGTGGTTTCCCTCTCTACCCGGCACAAATCCTGTCTGTTCTTTGTGTATTAGATCTGGGAGCAATTTACTCATCCTAGTTGCTATAATTTTTGCCCAAATTTTTAGGTCCACATTGAGTAGAGATATGGGCCTATAACTTCCGCATGACTCAGGGTTTTTGCCTGGTTTAGGTATTACAGTTATTATAGCTTCCAGTGTTTGCTGGGGTAACATCTGTCCATCCAGTAGGGAATTACACCATTGTGTGATTTGTGGCACTAGTACTTCTTTCATTTTTTTATAATAGCCTATAGGGAATCCATCTGGCCCTGGACTTTTTCCTTGTGGCATGGAGGCTATGATGTCGCTTACTTCTTTTTGTGTAATTGGTGTGGTTAAGGAGTTGAACTGGTCTGAAGTCAGAGAGGGTAGTTTTAGAGAGTTTAAGAAGTTGTGTTCTTTGTTGGTTTGGTCTGGTGTGTATATTGTATTGTGATTGGGTATATTATATAGCTCCTGATAGAATTTTCTCATCTCTTCGGCAATTCCTTTAGTGTCTGTTTCTCTACTCCCTTCTTTAGTGGTAATAGCTTGTATGTAGTTCTTTTCTTTCTCTTTGTGTAATAGCTGCGTCATTAGTTTGTTAGCCTTATCTCCATGAGCGTAATATTTGAATTTGGCCCTCTGGTAGTTTTTTGCCGCCTTAATATTTAAGAGATCTACCACTTTTTTTCTCAGAAGTTTTAAATCCTCCTCTTCCTTATTTGTACCTGTTTGTTTAGTTTTCACTTCTCTCCTAGCTATGTTTCCTAGTAGTTCATTTAGCTCTATTATTCTTTTCTTTTTAACCCATGCCCCTAGTGCCATTAGTTCTCCTCTTATGTATACTTTGTGCGCCTCCCATGCGTAAGGTAATGGAAGTTCTGCTAGTCCAGGGTCTTTAAAATAGTTTCTAAGCTTTTCCTTTATGTCTAGGATGTTTGCCTCTGAGTCTAAGAGTGTTTCATTTAATTTCCACACATTAGTTCTTTCCGGGAGGTTTTGGAAGCATAGTGTTGATGTTATTGGAGAGTGGTCTGAAATTGAAATTTGTCCTATTGATGAGCTTCTCAACATGTTGGCTATTGAGCTATCTATTAATATATAATCTAGCCTTTGGTAGGACTTATGCATAGATGAGTAATACGAATAGTCCTTTTGGGATGCATTGCATGTGCGCCATGTGTCTATTAGATTTAGTTGTGTTAATGATTTATTGAGAGCGTTTAGGGCTTTTTTCGAGTGAGTGGACTTCCCTGTGGAAGAGTCTAACAATGGGTTAAGGGCTATGTTAAAATCGCCTCCTACAATCCTTAGGCCATCGGCCAATGTGTTTGTTTTTATCAGGGTGTCTTTTAGCCAGGGTATCTGCCCTGTGTTAGGAGACTATAGTGCTACTATAGATACTGCTACATTCCCTATTTTCCCATTTACTTGTAAGAATCTGCCTTCTGGGTCACTCCAGGTCAATGTGTGTGTGAAAGGGACCCTTTTGGCTATTAATATGCTTACTCCTCTAGATTCTTTTTTATAGGTACTGTGGTAAGTATGTGAGAATTGTTAAGTGGGGAATCTAGGTATTTTGTCCTGTTTCATATGTGTTTCCTGTAACATGCAGATGTCTGCATTTTCTCTTTTGAGCATTGTAAATATTTGAGACCTCTTTTGAGGCGTGTTCATCCCTCTTACATTAAAGGTGGTGATTCGTATATCAGCCATTCATAACTATTTTAGTATCTGTGCAAGATTCCCCTGCTTATAAGGTATGTCGTTAGAACTAGCCAGTGCGTAACATTTTAAAGAACCAAACATTTGTGCTACAGAGACAGCCTGTAGCTGCATATTTACATGTGGTACAATACCAAGAGAGGCTATAGCCTCAGTTTCCCTGTAGGGAGCCCAGGATACCACCTTCATAAAACTTGAACTTTCCACGAAGGTGGGAGCCCTGGGGGGGGTTTAGACATGGTGGTAATCGCCTGATTGGGATTTACAACTCTTCAACTCAGTCAATATGTAGAGTGCTAGTTTGGAGGCCCTTTTCCCTGGCCAATCTGGGCAAACCAAATGTGTCCCTTTACCTAAAAAGTCCAGAAGGTAGCAACTAATAAAGGTTACCATTCAGACTCTTTTGTCCTCTGGTGGTCTTCTTCCTGACCTCTTATAGGTGACTTCTATATGTGTGCGTGGTCAGTTAGTCATTGCTCACCTTCTTCTTCATTTTTGGAGACTTTATTTTCCCTGCTGGTGTCCACTTCCCCGCTTGAGGCAGCGGCGGTAGCTCTGTGTGCTGCTCCGTGACAGGTAGCCAGGATTGGATAGTCATCGGTTCCGTTTCTAGGATGTCCCAGGCTTTGCTTAGGTCTTCAGGGGTTTTAATGATGCACCTTCTACCTGCGGACTGAAAGGATAGGCCGAAGGGGAACAGCCACTTTAACAGTATTTTTTTGTTTCTCAGGAGGTCTGTGAGAGGTTTAAGCAGTCTACGCTTTGTGAGACACTGAAGGGGTTAACTGTGGATGGGCGGTATGTTTCCCCTAGGTTTTGCTATTATGCAAGGCCTGAGTGCTGAGGTTGGGTGTCCAGCACCTTGGACACAGGTGGTGGGAACAGCCCCAATCAGCCTTTTTTAAAACCGCTCAGCAGAGCTTAGAGTGTTGTCTCTCTCTGGAAGGAGGCTGGAGAGCACACAGCCTTGACCTCTGTGCCTGGAGCAGCCAAGTGATTTTTGTTAGTGGTGAGTCAGAGAACCATTGTTTAGTTAGCACCCTGACAGGTAGGATATTATTTTGTTTTTGATGCCTGAATGTGGAGGCTGTTTTATTTTGTACCTGCTGAAATAAACACAGGCGAGACCTGTTTTGGACTGTACTTTGGTGTCACTGTCGTGAACTGCATCCCAGCACCCCGCTACCACGGTCTCTACTGGGCCAAATCCCCACACATGGTGCTTCAGATTGCGGGCAGTTCAAAAGACACACACCTGAAAGGCTTGCTACATCCTGCAACAGTGCATGGCCTGGGTGAAAGCAGCAGGCAAATTGCAGGATAAAGCCAAGATGGAGGACTTTATTAAATACCTGCAAGAAGAGTCCCAGGCTAATCGGCAGCAGCAGCAAGCCATGCTCCAGCAGCAGCAGGAAGAGTCCCAGGCTAATCGACAGCTGCAGCAAGCCATGCTCCAGCAGCAGGAGGAGAGGTCCCGCCAGCAGCAGGAAGAGTCCCAGGCTAATCGACAGCTGCAGCAAGCCATGTTCCAGCAGCAGGAGGAGAGGTCCCGCCAGCAGCAGAAGGAGAGGTCCCGTCAGCAGCAAGCCATGTTCCAGCAGCAGGAGGAGAGGTCCCGCCAGCAGCAAGCCATGTTCCAGCAGCAGGAGGAGAGGTCCCGAGCCATGTTCCAGCTGATGATGGAAAAGTTTTCTGGCATTATGGCAGCACCGCAAGCAACAACTACTGAGGGGTCCCATACTGGTTTGCAAGGGTACCTGGTTGTCCAGCATTCCGCACGGGATGCAGTGCAGAAGGCTTTACAAAAGATGACGGCGACCGACGACGTGGAGGCTTATCTCACTGTGTTCGAGCGAGTAGCTGAGCGAGAGGAGTTACCAACTAAGCAGTGGGCAGATGTCCTGGCGCCGTTCCTGACAGGCGAATCGCAGAAGGCCTACTTTGACCTGAGTGAAACAGAGGCCCGTGAGTACCCCCAGCTAAAGGCGGAGATTCTGGCTCGTCTTGGGGTCACCATACAAGTTCGTTCCAGCCGGGTACACCAGTGGGCATACTCTGAAAAACTACCCCCGTGCTCCCAAATGCATGACCTGATCCATCTTGTCCGGAAGTGGCTACAACCCGAGGACTGCACCCCAGCACAGATGGTCGAGAGAGTGGTTCTTGACAAGTTCACCCGTTCTCTGCCCTCTCGGCTCCAGCGATGGGTTGGACAGGCCGGTCCCACAAATGCTGAGGAACTCGTGTCCCTAGTAGAGAGATATCAGGCTACTGAGGATCTTCGACTTATCTCTCCCACACGAAGCAGTGCCAGTGACAAGGCCATTAAACCATCTGGTAAGACTGCTACTGCAGAAAAAGGGAAACAGGTCAGGTTGGGAGGGGGTCCACTGGGGGGCTTTGATACACGGAAACCCAGTGAGGCTCGTGACAGAGGTCATAGCCGTATCCAGTGCTGGCGATGCCATGAAATGGGCCATATTGCTGCCAACTGTCCACTGTCAGTGGAGCCAATGGACTGCAACCAGACCCGGCGAGTGTCACTGTTTGCCCGGTCGGTTCTGGCGGCCGAGTCAGTCACGGATGCAGAACCCCAAGTGTGCATGGTCACAATCGGTGGTCACACAGTGGAAGCCTTGCTAGACTCAGGGAGTCTGGTCACCCTGGTGCGGGGAACTTTGGTTGATCCTGGACTGTACAGTGGGCGGAGAGTGGGAGTGTTGTGTATACATGGGGACACTCGCGAATATCCCACTGCTGTCATCAACCTACGTACCCCTTGTGGTACTATTGCACATGAAGTGGGGGTGGTGCGGACCCTGTTTCATGAGGCTATTATCGGCAGAGACTTACCGGTGTTTTGGGACCTCTGGAGACAAAGACCCACCTCAGGTGCTGTTGCAGATAATGGACATCACGTGTGTCCGGCCTTGGCCCCTGAACCCTTTGAGGCCGATGTACCCACACCAGCAGTAGGGGTGACCCCATGTGATGAATTCTCTCCCCTAGAGGTCCTAGCTGGTGAGGTCGAGGGCCACGAGGAGGTGGCCGACATGCCGGACCTTGAGATTTCCCGTGAAAATTTTGGGGCTGCACAGCTACAGGACCCTACCTTGTTTAAAGCACGGGAGAATGTTAAGGTTATAAATGGGGTACTCCAAATACCAGGGGCTGACAAAATATACCCCCGAATGGTGATTGTTGGGGAACTGTTGTACAGGGTCGACCAGATACGGGGTGAGGAGGTTGAGCAACTTGTAGTACCCCAATCTCACAGTAGGCTGGTGCTAGAGTTAGCACACAAACATGTGCTGGGAGGGCACTTAGGTGCTGAGAAGACCCGAGAGAGGATCCTGCAGAGATTTTTCTGGCCCGGGGTGTGGGAGGAGGTAAACCAGTATTGTAGCTCCTGCCCTGAGTGTCAACTTTCTGCCCCGGTGTCCCACTTCAGGAGTCCTTTGGTCCCGCTACCAATCATAGAGGTCCCATTTGAACGGATTGCAATGGATCTGGTTGGCCCCATAGTCAAATCCACAAGGGGGCACCAGTGCATTCTGGTTATCCTGGACTACGCTACGCGGTATCCCGAGGCAATTCCATTAAGGAACACCTCCTCCAAAAATATTGCTAGGGAGCTGTTCCAGGTATTCTCACGCACAGGCCTCCCCAAGGAAATCTTGACTGACCAGGGTACCCCATTCATGTCTAGGGTAATGAAGGAGATGTGTAAGTTACTGCAGGTTAAACAGCTCCGCACCTCTGTGTATCATCCTCAGACAGATGGCCTGGTCGAGAGGTTTAACAAGACCTTGAAGGGGATGCTAAAGAGGGTGGTCAGCAAAGATGGGAAGGACTGGGATTGTTTGTTGCCCTATTTGATGTTTGCCATACGTGAAGTTCCCCAGTCCTCCACGGGTTTCTCACCCTTTGAGCTGTTATATGGCCGTTCCCCACGTGGGCTTTTGGATGTAGCCAAGGAGACCTGGGAACAGGAGAGGACCCCCCACCGTAGTGTGATTGAACACGTCTCCCTTATGCAGGACCGCATAGCGGCGGTAATGCCCCTTGTAAAGGAGCACATGACAAGGGCACAAGAGGCCCAGTCTAGGGTCTACAATAGGTCAGCCAGACTCAGGACCTTTAACCCAGGCGACAGAGTGCTAGTTCTGGTGCCCACCGTTGAGAGCAAGTTCTTGGCAAAATGGCAAGGACCATATGAGGTCATGGAGAAAGTGGGGGAGGTAACCTACAAGGTATCTCAGCCGGGGAGGAGGAAACCCGAACAGATATACCACGTGAACCTCCTAAAGCCATGGAGGGAAAGAGAGTCCCTGATAGCCGTGGGGGTAGAAAAAGCGTCTGTCCACAAGAAGGTGACACCGGAGGTAGGTGTACCCGATGCCAAGGTGCCTGAAGTACGGATCTCGGAGTCCCTCTCCAGGGCCCAGATTCAGGAAGCGAAGGAGTTTGTGCTCCGAAACGTGGATGTGTTCTCTAAGTTACCGGGACGTACTTCAGTCATCAAGCATGACATCATAACCGAACCCCACATCCGGGTACACCAAAAACCCTACCGGGTCCCTGAAGCGCGCCGGCTAGCCATATCCGAAGAAGTCAGGCAGATGTTAGACCTGGGGGTTATCGAGGAGTCTAAAAGTGACTGGTCGAGTCCTATTGTGTTGATTCCCAAACCTGATGGTTCCCTACGGTTCTGCAATGACTTTAGGAAGTTGAACGAGGTGTCCAAATTTGATTCTTATCCCATGCCCAGGGTGGACGAGTTGATAGAACGACTTGGACAGGCTAGGTTCTTCTCCACCCTTGAACTGACGAAAGGGTATTGGCAGGTACCCCTTACTGACAGGGCCAAAGAGAAGACCGCTTTTGTTACTCCTGATGGGCTATTTCAGTACGTGGTACTTCCCTTTGGGCTACATGGGGCTCCCGCCACGTTCCAGAGGTTAATGGATCTCGTGCTAAAACCTCACCGGAGATATGCCTCTGCCTACCTGGATGACATCATAGTTTATAGTAACGATTGGGAGAGTCATCTGGCCAAGGTACAAGCAGTGGTAGAATCCCTGAGGGCAGCAGGGTTGACAGCGAACCCCCAAAAATGTGCACTGGGTCTGGAAGAGGCCCGTTACCTGGGGTACCGTATTGGGCGAGGTGTCATCAAACCCCAAGTAAATAAAGTGGAGGCGATCCAGCAGTGGCCACGACCTATGAGCAAGAAGCAAGTAAGGGCTTTCCTAGGCATAGTGGGATATTATCGCCGATTTATCCCCGATTTTGCTACCATAGCGGCACCCCTGACTGACCTGACCAAGGGTAGCAGGGCGGTGATGGTAAAGTGGAGTGAAGAGGCTGAGGGGGCGTTTCAGCGACGGTTTTGTGCGAGGGACCGGTACTGATCACCCCTAACTTCACCAAGACCTTTATTGTGCAGACTGACGCTTCTGACGTGGGCTTAGGGGCTGTCCTGTCCCAAGTAGTGGAGGGTGAGGAACATCCCGTGACATTCCTGAGCCGCAAGCTCACACCTCCTGAAAAGAACTATAGCATAGTTGAGAGGGAGTGCTTGGCGATAAAATGGGCTCTGGAATCCCTGAGATACTACCTGATAGGGCGACAGTTTACACTGGTGACCGATCACTCTCCCCTCACCTGGATGAGTCAGGCCAAAGAGAGGAATGCCAGGGTCACAAGGTGGTTCCTGATGTTGCAGAATTTCAAATTCACGGTAGAACATCGAGCAGGAAAGCTGCATGGGAATGCCGATGCCCTGTCTCGTACCCACTGTCTGATGGCCAAAAGTGTTCGCCACCCACAGGGTCAAACAGAGGGGGAGGGTATGTGAGACACTGAAGGGGTTAACTGTGGATGGGCGGTATGTTTCCCCTAGGTTTTGCTATTATGCAAGGCCTGAGTGCTGAGGTTGGGTGTCCAGCACCTTGGACACAGGTGGTGGGAACAGCCCCAATCAGCCTTTTTTAAAACCGCTCAGCAGAGCTGAGAGTGTTGTCTCTCTCTGGAAGGAGGCTGGAGAGCACACAGCCTTGACCTCTGTGCCTGGAGCAGCCAAGTGATTTTTGTTAGTGGTGAGTCAGCGAACCATTGTTTAGTTAGCACCCTGACGGGTAGGATATTATTTTGTTTTTGATGCCTGAATGTGAAGGCTGTTTTATTTTGTACCTGCTGAAATAAACACAGGCGAGACCTGTTTTGGACTGTACTTTGGTGTCACTGTCGTGAACTGCATCCCAGCACCCCGCTACCACGGTCTCTACTGAGCCAAATCCCCACAGCTTGTAGAGAGTGGAGGGAGCTAAGTCCTGAAATATGAAATATCTGCTGTTCCTCGAATGTAATATCTTTTTTCTCTCTAGCTGCTCTTAATATATCTGCGGTGTCTCTGCAGCTCAGTAATCAACATATGACGTCTCTCGGTGGGTCTGCACCTTTAGGTGGTGGGCGCAGGGAGCGATGTATGCGCTCAATTACTATGGCGTTAGCTCTGTCTGCATCAAGCAGGTTTTCAAAGAGTGCCTTCGCTGTGTCAGGCAGACGGTCATACGGGATGGATTCAGGTAGGCCTCTCAGCCTAATATTTTTCCACCTGCTGCGGTTTTCCTGGCCCTCTATGAGGAGTAAGGCTGTGTTGAGCGCTTCTGATTGTTGCTTAAAGTTGCTAGCAAGCGCTGCACTGTGGTCAATTATAGCTAATTGCGTATTTTCCAGCGCTTCTACTCTTTGGCCTATTGCTCGTACCTCTTTGTGGATTGCTCCCAGCTCCTCCATCACCGGTGAGAGTGCTTGAGCCAGCAGCTTTTTCAGCATGGATCCAGACAGCGGGGTTGTTTCTGATGTTGGCATCTCCTCTGTGTCGCTCTCTGCCTCTGATATTTCTTGTTCTTCACTTGCTTTTAGTGCGGCGGCCATTTTGCGTAACTTCAAGGGCGGCGTGGCCAGCTTTTTTCGGACAAATTTCTCCATATCACCTTGGCCTTTCCTCCCTCTAGGTGTTTCCGGGCGTTCCTGCGTCCTTTCTTTTAGTATTTTGCCCATTTTGGGGTGAATCGGGGTCGCTATATAGATGGCTTCAGAATTGTAATGCGGGAGCCCACAGCTACACGTCCGCCATACAGCTCAGTCAGGCTCCGCCCCCCCCTGCTCGGATCATTCTATGTCTGGATGCCGTTAGGGAGAGAGCTGCTGCTGGTCAGGGAAAGCGTTACGGTGTTCTATTAGCTTACTGTTAGGCAGGAGTGAGTCTACAAGAACCCAAAAGCCCTTGTTAGGGCTAGAATAGCGTTATTTTATTTTATTTTTTTTGTTTGCTTGAGGCTGGGCTTGCTGGCACTAGTAGTGCAGCTAATACCATATTGTGAGGAATCTGCTGATTTTTTTTTTTTTTTTTACGTTTATTTTTTTTTTATAACTCAACGTCATCTGGCATTGCAGTGTGCTTTCAGTGTAGGCTAGAAACTAGCCATAGCAATAGGATAGCATCGTTTTGTTTAAAAAAAAAAACACAAAAAACAAAACAAAAAAAATGTACAGTTTAAAATTTAATTTTGAAAATGTTTAATCGAAGGGCTAGGGGTAGAGGATGAGGGCGTGGACGTGGGCGTCCAACTACTGCAGGGGTCAGAGGCCGTGGTCCTGGGTGGGGTGAGACACCACCTGCTGATGAGGGAGCAGGGGAACGCCGCAGAGCTACACTCCTTAGGTTCATGTCTCAAGTTACTGGGACTCGTGGTAGAGCACTGTTGAGGCCAGAACAGTCCAAACAGGTGATGTCGTGGAATGCGGACAATGCTTCTAGCCATTTGTCCACCAGTCAGTCTTCCACGCAGTCCACCCATGTCACCGAAATCGGCACTCCTCCAGCTCCTCCACCTCAGCCTCCTTCCCCCTAGTCTGGCCCCTCCCAGGAAAATTTGGCATTTGAACCGGCATACTCTGAGGAACTGTTTTCTGGACCCCTTCCACAAAACCACTTGTCCGGTTGCTGCTGAGCTCTTTTCCGATGCCCATGTTTTCCACCGGTCGCAGTCTGTGGGTGATGATGACATTGTTGACGTAGTGGAAGAAGTGTGTAAAGAGGTGTCGGACGATGAGGAGACACGTTTGTCAGACAGTGGTGAAGTTGTTGTCAGGGCAGGAAGTCCGAGGGGGAAGCAGACTGAGGGATCGGAGGATGATGAGGTGACAGATCCAAGCTGGGTTGATAGGCCGGGTGAACACAGTGCTTCTGAGACGAAAGTGAGTCCTATACCAGAACAGGTTGGAAGAGGCAGTGGTGGGGCCAGACGGAAAGGCAGGGCCAGAGCTGGTGCATCAGCGCCAAATGTTTCACGTAGTGAAGCTCCCGTGGCGAGGGCTAGATTTTCAGAAGTCTGGAGGTTCTTTAAAGAAACACCGGATGACCGACGGACTGTGGTGTGCAACCTGTGCCAAACCAGGATCAGCAGGGGTTCCACCACTACTAGCTTAACTACCACCAGTATGCGCAGGCATATGAATGCCGTCCCAGCCCTGCACCAGCACGTGTCAGACAACATCATCCATGCCCTGACCAATGCTGTTTCTGACAAGGTTCACCTGACCATAGACACGTGGACAAGTGCTGCCGGGCAGAGCCAATATGTATCGCTGACGGCACATTGGGTTAACTTGGTAGAGGCTGGGACCGAGTCTGACCCTGGGGCTGCTCATATACTGCCGAGGATTGCGGGGCCAACCTCGGTCCAGGTCTCTCAGGCCTACTATGCCTCCTCCTCCTCCCACCCCTCCTCCACCTCCTCCTTCGAATTACCATCCGTGGGCATGGCGCCATCAGTCGTTAGCTCTAGGCACAGCAGCAGTGCCGTCACTAAGCGACAGCAGGCATTGCTCAAACTGCTGAGCCTAGGCGATAAAAGGCACACCGCCCAAGAGCTATTACAGGGCATCACGGCGCAAACTGATCTGTGGCTGGCACCGCTGAACCTGAAGCCAGGCATGGTTGTGTGTGACAACGGCCGTAACCTGGTGGCGGCTCTGCAACTCGGCAGACTGACACATGTGCCATGCCTGGACCATGTGTTAAATCTCATAGTTCAGCGTTTCCTCAAGACATACCCCAATCTGTCTGATTTGCTCACGAAGGTGCGCCGCATCTGTGCGCATTTCAGGAAGTCCAGCACAGATGCTGCCACTCTCAGGGCAGCGCAGCGCCGCCTCCAACTGCCCGCTCACCGACTGTTGTGCGACGTGCCCACGAGGTGGAATTCAACCATGTTATCCAGAGTTTACCAGCAGCACAGAGCGATTGTAGACTGCCAGATGTCAACTTTCACCAGAACTGGTAGTCAGGTCAGTCAGCTTCCTCAAGTCTACAATGAGGAGTGGACGTGGATGTCTAATATCTGTCAGGTGCTGAGTAACTTCGAGGAGTGAACACAGATGGTCAGTGGCGATGCCGCCATCATCAGCCTCAACATCCCGCTGCTTGGCCTGTAGAAAAACTCTCTGGTCAGCATGAAGTTGGAAGCTTTGCTTTTTTTTGTCACCCCAGCAAGACACTGTCACCTGTCCCCAGTCTCGGCAGAGTAGGGCTGATCTTTACAGAAAGATGGTGAGGGAGTACGTAGCTGACCATACCATCGTCCTAAATGATCACACAGCTCCCTACAACTACTAGGTTTCAAAGCTGGACATGTGGCACGAACTGGCGCTGTACGCCTTGGAGGTTCTTGCTTGCCCTGCCGCTAGCGTGTTGTCCGAGCGGGTTTTCAGTGCAGCTGGTGGCATCATCACTGATAAGCGTACACGCCTGTCGACTGACAGGCTGACGCTTATCAAGATGAATAAAGCCTGGAATTCTCAGGATTTCCATTCTCCACCAGGTGAAGGAAGCTCAACCTGAATAATTTATAAACTCATCCTCCTCATTTTCCTCCTTCTCCTCCTCTTTGTACACTAAAGCAGAGGAAACTGGCTATTTTTTGACAGGGCCAACTGGCTATAGTACTCTATGCATTTAAATTTTCTGGAGGGCCACCTACCCGGTCCTATGTTTTAAACAATTTTTGGGAGTGCCACATACAGGCACTCAATCTATTTAATTTTTCTGGAGGACCACCTACCTGCTCCTCTGGTTTGAAAACTTTTTTGGACTGCCACATACAGGCACTATCCAAATTAAATTGTCTCCATTGCTACCTCCACACGTCATCTCCATAGCTGCCTCCAAAAGTCGTCCATATAGCTGCCTCCATACATCGTCCCCTTATCAAACGAGCTGTGTCAGGTAGAATTTTGGGTTGTTTTCATGGCTTCCACATCAAACTTGTTAACTTGGTCGCCACCCTGCTGTGTTATCCACAAAATATACTGGCAAACTTTTATGATTTACCGATATTATTTCAGCACTTCTTGCGCATCTGTTTACATTCCCCTCACCCGCCATAACCCAAACTTATAAGAAAACTACTACACATGATCTTATACAAAAGGTTTCTTAGAGGTGCTGTTTGGGAGGAGCCGAGAGACAGGGGCTTGGACAGGCGAAAGGTCGCCTGGCAGCGGACCGCCAGCTCCATCCCAAGATCCAATTAACATAGTTTGAACTGCAGCACCTTTAATCTACTGTCCCTTTATCAAACGAGCTGTGTCAGGCAGAATTTTTGGGTGTTTCACCAGATACATAATGGAACTCGGCCCATGTGTCGCCGCCATGCTGGAGACCTGAAGTTGCAATCATAGCAGCGCAATATAGATGCCCCATACTGTCGCTCTTAATCATGGAACCATTTCCGAAAAACAATTAAAAATAGACCCACTAAGCTATTCCATTATTCCTAGGTGAAATATTCAAAAGACCCCGCCTGCTTTGAAAATTATAATTTTTTCAAAGTAAACGCTTCTGGCCCCCAGGCTCATTTTGGGTGGGGAGGAGCCGAGAGACAGAGGCTTGGACAGGCGAATGCTCGCCTGGCAGCGGACCGCCAGCTCCATCCCAAGATTAGGCAGCCTCAGAGGCATCCATGCATGCTGCCCCTGCTGTTTTCGGTCCATTTCGCCTCCACGATCCTCCACAGCGTCCCCCAATGTCTCCATGTGCAACTTTCAACTGTCTATACCCCAGACACTGAAGCATGAGAGGATATGCAGCACATCATCCCCTTATCAAACGAGCTGTGTCAGTCAGAATTTTCAGGTGTTTCACCAGATACATAATGGAACTCGGACCATCGTCGCCGCCATGCTGGAGACCTGAAGTTTCAATCATAGAAGCAATATGGATGCCCCAGTAGTCACTCTTAATCATGGAAGTCGTCTCCATGGCTGCCTGCACATGTCATTCCCTTATCAAACGATCTGTGTCAGGCGCATTTTTCGGGTGTTTCACCAGAAACGTTATGGAACTTGGTCACTATGTCGCCACCATGCTGTGTTATCGACAAAATATACCGTCAACCTTTTGTTCACAGAGGAAATCATTTCAGCGCTTCTTGCTCACCTCCTTTGGTTCCTCTCTGCCACCCATTGGTTTGAAGCCTGAGTCCATTTAGGGTATGTCGCCATGCCACTCTCTAGCCTGCCGCTGCCTCTGCATGCCTTCCCCTATAGTGTCAGGGTCAATTATTGGATGTTTTAGATGCTATCTAGCCTCATTCTGTCACTCTGTCATGCTGTTGCCCATAATTTTGGCATAATGGTGCGTTTAAGCAGCCTCAGAGGCATTCATGCATGCTGCCCCTGCTGTTTCCTGTCCATTTCCGTGGTGTTTCTATCATTTTCTGAGGTTTCCAGGTGTTTGGCCAAGCTTCCCTGTGCAGAGCCTTGGTCTCCTTGAAAAATGCTCGAGTCTCCCATTGACTTCAATGGGGCTCGTTATTCAGGAAAAGTTCATCTGGAATAACGAGCACCCGAGCATTTTAGTGCTCGCTCATCTCTAGTGTAGAACTGTGTGATAACCTCCGGAGAGAAGGGTGGGGGCAAATAAATATTTGCTATCGCCCACCTTTTCCCCTCGATCATCCCTGAAAGAAATATAAATCTACCTTCGGAGTCTACTTTGACCTTATCTTCTATGAAGCAACAATTACGATGGATGAGGATAGATACCCCCCGGAGAAGGAGGATCTAAATGAAAGAAAAACCTTCCCTATCCAAGGTTTTTTCACCACATCACTTTTTTTCCCTCAGTAGATGGGTTTCCTGGAGGGCAATCAAGTCAGGTTGATGTCTATTTATCAGGTCAAATACAGCTACTCTCTTTGCCGGGGAGCCCAAACATTCCAGGATAATACCTTCATATACCAAAACTCCTTGTACTCTTAATTCCCACTAATATTACTCTAGACAGGCCACCTGTGCAAAATGAGGCATATCGCAATACCACGGAGGCCAACACCAAGAGAGAGACTGCACCAGTGGGAGAGAAAGACAAAAAAAAAAAGACAACCTAAAAAAAAAGCCACCCAACCCATCCTCCATGCGGTAGGTCCCTTGGCCCTAAGGGCATACCCGCTGAGTCTCAGTCCCAACCTTTAAACTAAGCATCCCCCACCCCACCAAAACCATGCCTTTACGATACCCAAATAAATTCCCTAACGTTTAGTACTTAATGTACAGAACTATTCAACCATTCCAATGCTTCGTTAGGATCATCAAAGATGATCCTTTCCTTCCATATCAAACACAGCCGTGCCGGGAATAACATAGATTACTGAATTTCCTTCTGTCGGAGTCTATTCTTAACTTCAAAAAAACTATTCCTTTTCTTTTGGGTGTAAATTGCATAATCTGGAAAATTCCTGATTAAATGGCCTTCGAATTCAACTTTACCAATTTGTCTCATCTTCCTTAAAATCAAGTCCCTATCCTCAGATCGGAGGTTTACTAGGGACTCTATGAGCTCTCTCTACAAATGTAGGGAAGGATGCAAAACCTTCTCCAAGAGTCCCATTAAGCCAGTCAGTCCTGCATAAATTTAATTGGATCATCCCCCCTGCCCCTTCAGGAAACCCCAAACATCTTAAGTTAGACCTGGTTGATCTATTCTCTACGTCAACAATCTTCTTCCTCTGCACCTCAAACCCTGATTTAACCATTTTTATCTCAGCCTTCAATTTATTAAATCCATCTTCCAACTCCAAAGTTCTTGTCTCTACCATATCAAGCCGTTCCCCATTCTTCTGAACATTAGATCTCAATAAAACCATCTCCTCTTTAAATTGGCCAACCTCCGTGGTCAGGGCTTTTATACAGAGCCGGATTATGGTTGGTGGGGCCCCCGGGGCACAAAATCTGCTAGGGGCCCCCATTGAATGTAGCCCAGACAAGGAACAGAAATCGCTATACACAGGCCCCCAGCAATAGCTATATGCGGTTCCCCAGCAATCACTATATACAGCTCCCCCCAGCAATAACTATATACAGCTCCCCCCAGCAATCACTATATACAGCTCCCCCCAGCAATCACTATATGCAGCTCCCATAGCAATCACTATATACAGCTCCCCCCAGCAATCACTATATACAGCTCCCTCCAGCAATCACTATATACAGTTCCCCCAGCAATCACTATATACATCTCACCCAGCAATCACTTTATACAGCTCTCCCCCAGCAATCACTATATACAGCTCCCCCAGCAATCACTATATGCAGCTACCCCAGCAACCACTAAATGCAGCTACCCCAGCAACCAAATATACAGCTCCCCCAGCAACCACTTTATACAACTCCCCCAGAAATCACTATATACTGCTCCCGCAGCAACCACTATATACAGCTCCCCCAGCAATCACTATATACAGCTCCCCCCAGCAATCACTATATACAGCTCCCCCCAGCAATCACTATATACAGCTCCCATAGCAATCACTATATACAGCTCCCCCCAGCAATCACTATATACAGCTCCCTCCAGCAATCACTATATACAGTACCCCCAGCAATCACTATATACATCTCACCCAGCAATCACTATATACAGCTCTCCCCCAGCAATCACTATATACAGCTCCCCAGCAATCACTATATACAGCTACCCCAGCAACCACTAAATGCAGCTACCCCAGCAACCAAATATACAGCTCCCCCAGCAACCACTTTATACAACTCCCCCAGAAATCACTATATACTGCTCCCGCAGCAACCACTATATACAGCTCCCCCAGCAATCACTGTATACAGCTCCCCCAGTAATCACTATATACAGCTCCCCAAGCAATCACTATATACAGCTCCCCCAGTAATCACTGAGTACAGCTCCAGCAGCAATCACTATATACAGCTCCCCCAGCAACCACTATGTACAGCTCCCTCAGCAACTACTATATGCAGCTCCCCCAGCAATCACTATATACAGCTCCCCCAGCAATCACTATATACAGCTCCCAGCAATCACTATATACAGCTCCCCCAGTAATCACTGTATACAGCTCCAGCAGCAATCATTATATACAGCTCCCCCAGCAACCAGTATATACAGCTCCCCCAGCAACTACTATATACAGCTCCCCAGCAATCACTATATACAGCTTCCCAGCAATCACTATATACAGATCCTCCAGCAATCACTATATACAGCTCCCCCAGCAATCACTATATACAGCTCCCCCAGCAATAACTATATACAGCTCCCACCAGCAATCACTATATACAACTCCCTCCAGCAATAACTATATACAGCTCCCCAGCAATCACTATATACAGCTCCCCCAGCAACCACTAAATGCAGCTACCCAAGCAACCAAATATACAGCTCCCCCAGCAACCACTATATACAGCTCCCCCAGAAATCACTATATACTGCTCCCGCAGCAACCACTATATACAGCTCCCCAAGCAATCACTGTATACAGCTAACCCGGCAATCACTATATACAGCTACCCCCAGCAATCACTGTATACAGCTCCCCCAGCAATCACTATATACAGCTCCCCCAGCAACCACTATATACAGCTCCCCCAGCAACCACTATATACAACTCCCCCAGCAATCACTATATACAGCTCCACTAACAACCACTATATACAGCTCCCCCAGCAATCACTATATACAGCTCCCCCAGCAACCACTATATACAGCTCCCCCAGCAACCACTATATACAACTCCCCCAGCAATCACTATATACTGCTTCCCCAACAACCACTATATGCAGCTCCCCCAGCAATCACTGTATGCAGCTCCCCCAGTAATCACTATATACAGCCCCCAGTAATTACTATATGCACCCCCAGTATTAACTACATACAGCCCCCTATAACAACTATATACAGACCCCTATAATAACTAACTATATACAGTCCCCTATTAGAACTATATACCACCCATAATAACTATATGCACCCCCAATAACTATATACAGTTCTACTAGTACAACTCTATACACAACACCTTCTATAATAACTAACTATATACCCCCATAATAACTATATGCACCCCACAATAATAACTATATACAGTTCCCCTATATTAAACTATCTACAGTTCCCCTATTATAACTATATACACAACACCTATAATAACTAACTATACCTCCCCCCCCCCCAATAATAATAACTATGTGCAGTTCAAGGTAAAACAACAAAATTATACTTCACCTACCTACGTTCCCCCGATGCCCTGCTGGTGGTGCCGGCGCAGTGTGTGACGTCACACAATGCACCAACGCCGTGACGTCCCACCAGCGGGGCGTCGCCATCTTAGTTTGATTGTCAAATGGCAGAGCAGGGAACCTATTGTTCCCTGGCTCTGTCACAGGCTTAATTCAGGGCGCCCCATTTCCCAGCCCCGTCTGCGCGGACTCAATTACACAGTGGGTGAATTGGGTGGTCATGCGATCACTCGAATTGCCCACATTTGGTGGGGGCCCCTTTAAGAGCAGAAATGGTGGGGCGTGCACCCCCCTATATTCCGGACTTGCTTTTATAGCTCCATTACACTGCATGATGGCCTCAAAAATCTCAGTCAAGGTCGGGACGGCTCCTCCTCCAATCAGTAATTCCTGGCAGAATGGCAGTAGCAGTCTCTGTGTGACCTACTGCATGCTCAGCCAGGCCAAACCCCCGGGAACATTCCTCTAGATGATTCTGCTCTCTAATGAGATCAGACTCTCTAGGGATGGTTTGTAAAGAGTTAACTCTTTATACACTTAATCAGGTTCCTTATCTGATCTACTAGTGGCTTATGCCAATTAAAGCTGATTTATCAAAACTGCTACAGAAGTAAAAAAACACAGAGGAAAAAGCAATTGAAAAAAAAAATATATATATATATAGCTATGCTTTAAAGGGAACCTTTCAGCAGAAATTGACCTAACAATCCACTACCAGAATTCTGTCAGAAGCTAAAACCTTTCATATTGGGGCTTATTTACTAATGGCCTGCAGACCGCACTATCGTCCGAATATGCGCCGATTTCCGATGTGCGCTGCATTTAGAAGGGCAATCGGACAGCTTCGGACAACACGCAGGATTTAACATCTCAAATTGTGTCTCAAGACGTGCACTCACATACACCGGGAAGAAGAAGGTGAACTCCGTGCACAATCTTGGTGAATCGCGCCGGACTTCAGTCCAGATCGGGGATTGCGACAGGACCAGTTAAGTAAATGTGCCCCATTATGTTTTTTTCATGGGCCAGTGTGGTGGTGTTTTTTAGTATACAGGTGGTCCCCTACTTAAGGACACCCGACTTACAGACCCCTAGTTACAGACGGATCCCTCTGCCCACTATGACCTTTGGTGAAGCTCTCTGGATGCTTTACTATAGTCCCAGACTACAATGATCAGCTGTAAGGTGTCTTTAATGAAGCTTTATTGATAATCCTTGGTACCGTTACAGCAAAAAATTTTGAAAATCCAATTGTCACAAGAAAAAAAAAATTGTCTAGAACATCAATTATAAAATATACAGTTTCGACTTACATACAAATTCAACTTAAGAACAAACCTCCGGACCCTATCTTGTACGTAACTTGGGTACTGCCGGTATTTTCTCTGAAGTGAGATGTAAATTGGTTGTATAAAGTAATGTAGGCTGAGTGTTTACCACTCATGTCAGACCCTCCCAGCCTCAGAATGCCCCCTATGATGTAATTGCTATTATGCACCAGACTTCAGGAAAACCCGTTAGGGTGTCAAATACAAAGGGGTTGCTAAAAGAGAGCTTGACATTCGTACATGACTTTATACAACCAATTAACATCTCACATCAGAGTTGATTTTTCTGGATTATGCCACCAAGAAGGGCCATGAAAAAACATGATCTGGATGGAGTTTAGCTGCTTGACAATATACTGGTAGTGGTTTATTTGATCAATTTCTGTTGACAGATTCCCTTTATATAAAGCTAACCCTTACTTTTGTTCTCCATATTGCTCTCCATATTGGCCTCTTATAAGCTACCTATCCATCACATCAAGACAGCTTTCACTTCTCTCTTTGGCTGGAATGCAGTTAGGAATGGCGCTCTAGTGTATCTATATTTTTTCTTATCCTATATGCACAAAATAACAATGAATTCAGTAGCTGCACTAGATCCCTGGAGGGAATGCTTACATGTTATGGTAAAAAACATGCATGGTCGTTGGAGCCCCAGGCTGGTGAGTGGGCCTATCTTTTATCATCTCATTAATGTGATAGATCAATCAGGAGCCCACATGCACCCCGGACCTCGCCCACGCAGATGCCTTCTCTGCAGCATGGTGCAGAGACAGGATTGGACGCTTGGTCTGTGTCACGTTACCGGATCATTGGCAGAAGAGTATAAATTATGAGTTTTCAAGACGGCACAAGAAGCACCTCCTTACACCCTTCATCTCCATCCTTCTACAGTGACCAGCTGCTGAGGGACCTGAGTGAGTAGAGCTTGCAGCTTAGATGGAATAACAGATAGGATTGAGTATTAGATAACTCTTTGTACAGATGTAGCAGGGCTGAGTTTCACATTTCATGTTTTCTTTTAGCTTAACTTGCTTAGCTTTTGTGCAAAGAATAACTTGTCTTCATGACTACTTTTCTAGGTACCAGTTTGATATCCGTTATATCTTATGTGTTCACTGTAGGTTTACACCCAGATTTTACTCAGTAGATGGTTGCTTGCTTTCAGACTTTAAAGGGAACCTGTCATCAGAAATTGACTTATTTAACAATTACCAGTATGTTGTGAAGCAGATTAAGGGATGATGTTCCTTTCATGGCTCATTGTGGTGGCATCATTCAGAAAATCAACTTTAAAGTGAGTTGTAAATTGGATGTATAAAGTCAGAGGCGGAGAGCTCAGCATTGAAGTCAAGCACTTCTCACCTCTTCTCTTCTTAGATCTGGTAAGTGGTGTTTGTGGATGTAGCAAAATAGACATGATCTAGAAGGTGCTCAGTTGCTTACTGACATACTGGTAGTAGTTTAGTAGGTCATTTTCTCCTGACAGGTTCCCTTTAGGGGTTGCTGCATACCTTCAGGGATTATTTCTTTAGATTTTAACTGCGGTAATATGTTGTCAGACTCAGTTTTGTGAAGATGGCTCAGGAGCACCAGTGAGTAGAGATTACCGGTTGGATAACATTGCAAATGGTATTGAGCAAATATTGAAAATAATTATTGCAGAAAGTCTACCTGCAATCATATTTAGGGTGCGATAAGTATTCAGATGTGGTTTTCCATGTCCAAATCAGAAATCAAGTGAAAAAAAGAAAGGAGGAGTAGTGCCTCTCAGTGGCATGTGCTATAAGCTCTCACACAGCTCTGAACAAAGCAAATTTTAAACGTTTTGAAGGGGGGAAAGAAAAATGAATGTAAAAAAGCTGCATCCTTAAAGGAAACCTACCACCACGGATCTACCTATTAAGGCAGATCTGGTGGCAGGTTCCTCTAATGTAGAGTAGTAAAGCCCTTTTTAGGGCTAATTCATTTGGGGCCCAGAACTTTTATAAATTTTAATGTAGCCTCAGCTCCGGCTACTCCACAGCCTAGTAGCCTCTTTAGGAAATTTGCATATTGGGGAATTAAAATTCATAAAACTTCTGGGCCACAAAAGAATTAGCCCTAAAAAGGGCTATACAACTATCCATTAATAGGTAGATCCGTGGTGGTAGGTTTCCTTAAAGGGTATCAAGGGTTGGCATACATGGATTTTGTACAATTACTCAGTCCAGTTTAGTGGAAAAGTACTACCTGGCCAGGGGGAGTATAGAAGACCTAGGTGGTGTCCAGTACCCTAGATCACCACATGTATTAAGCATCAATTATTGTTTTAAAATACCCCAAAATGCCTTGTGTATGTCAAGTATGTATGTCTTTTGCTGATTTGTTAGAGGTTTAGTAAGAAAATTGAGGCATAGGTTTTTTTGCTGACATACTCAATTTTCTTTAGATGTGTTAGGTTGAATAGTCAAGCAGAGATGTTTTTAGTAATTAGACACACTACTATTCAAGCATGGAATCTCTGGTATTTGTAGTTCCACACATCACTGCTATTGTGTTAATTTCCAAGCACACTTAATGCACTCCCGTAAAAAAAAGTCTAATTAAAAAACCAAAAAAGATTTAAAAAAGTGAAAATTTAAAAATTAAAGTGTTACACCCCCAAAAAAGAAATGAAAGCATTCTTCGGGGGGAGGGGGGGGGGGTCCAGTGTCAACCCCAGCCTGCTCTGGAGGAAGGGTCTGGTGCCAGCATCAACCCCAGCCTCCTTTAGGTGTGAAGTCTTGGACCGTCACCAGGCCCAGCCTGCTCTGGGGAGTCTGAGGCAGATGTCAGCCCCAGCCTCGTCTTATTACTATAATGGTCTCAATTGGCTACTTAAGCACAGAAAACAGGGGCTGTAACAATTTTCTTGTATAAATAGACATTTACACTATACATGACTAGTAGTTATATATTTGTATTACTGAAAATTTTATACTACTCCTCGGCTAAAATTACTCCTTAAAAATGGTGAGAGGAGTACTATTACCCTTCTGAAAAAATGTGAGCGCGACCTCTGGCCTCCCCAATGAGAGTGATGTCAGACACATGATGTATAGGTGAGCAAGCAAAGCTATTGATGGCCGACAAAAAGTATTTGATAATGTTGTTATTTTGGATTAGTGGGATTTATGGCAACTTATCAGTTTGCTGCATATAACCCCTTTAGGGACTTAAATTATTATTTTTTTCCCTTTCATACTATACTATTTTGACAGGTTGTTGTCGGACGCAGTATCAAAAAACAGCTTCAAATGGCGAGAAATCTGATCAAAAATCCCTGTGGTGAAGGTAATTACATATAATGCCGTATAATATTGAATGGATGGTAAATTATATACCCACAGGCATGTAATTTTTTCTTAAAGGGAACCTATTACCATGGACCTTATTTTCACTAAAGGTTGCAGAAGCCCATCACACTTTCATTGCAAATATGCCTTCTGCTTTCTCTGAGCATTTTCATTACAATATACACTCACCGGCCACTTTATTAGGTACACCATGCTAGTAATGGGTTGGACCCCCTTTTGCCTTCAGAACTGCCTCAATTCTTCGTGGCATAGATTCAACAAGGTGCTGGAAGCATTCCTCAGAGATTTTGGTCCATATTGACATGATGGCATCACACAGTTGCCGCAGATTTGTCGGCTGCACATCCATGATGCAAATCTCCCGTTCCACCACTTCCCAAAGATGCTCTATTGCAGTGGTGGCGAACCTATGGCACTGGTGCCAGAGATGGCACTCAGAGACCTCTCTGTGGGCACGCGGGCTGTCTCAGAGTTTGCCAGACATGGCACCTTCCTTCTCTGTCTCTTGCAGTCCAAGTAGTGCCCTGCTGTTTTAAAGTGACCCATCCTGTGCTGCTTGGTCCTGTCCGAAGAGTGAGAAGATGTAGACAGGGTCGGATTGGAGCTCAAAGATTCTGGAAGCAATAAGTTTGTTACTGCCTAAATTGCTGTGTTGGCACTTTGGGAAAAGCTGGTGTGTTTTGGGTCTCATTTTGGGCACTCGATCTCTAAAAGGTTCGCCATCACTGCTCTATTGGATTGAGATCTGGTGACTGTGGAGGCCATTTGAGTACAGTGAACTCATTGTCATGTTCACGAAACCAGTCTGAGATGATTCCAGCTTTATGACATGGCGCATTATCCTGCTGAAAGTAGCCATCAGATGTTGGGTACATTGTGGTCATAAAGGGATGAACATGGTCAGCAACAATACTCAGGTAGGCTGTGGTGTTGCAACGATGCTAAATTGGTACCAAGGGGCCCAAAGAGTGCCAAGAAAATATTCCCCACACCATGACACCACCACCACCAGCCTGAACCGTTGATACAAGGCAGGATGGATCCATGCTTTCATGTTGTTGATGCCAAATTCTGACCCTACCATCCAAATGTCACAGCAGAAATCGAGACTCATCAGACCAGGCAACGTTTTTCCAATCTTCTACTGTCCAATTTCGATGAGCTTGTGCAAATTGTAGCCTCATTTTCCTGTTCTTAGCTGAAAGGAGTGGCACCCGGTGTGGTCTTCTGCTGCTGTAGCCCATCTGCCTCAAAGTTCGAAGTACTGTGCGTTCAGAGATGCTCTTCTGCCTACCTTGGTTGTAACGGGTGGCGATTGGAGTCACTGTTGCCTTTCTATCAGCTCGAACCAGTCTGCCCATTCTCCTCTGACCTCTGGCATCAACAAGGCATTTCCGCCCACAGAACTGCCGCTCACTGGATGTTTTTTCTTTTTCGGACCATTTTCTGTAAACCCTAGAGATGGTTGTGCGTGAAAATCCCAGTAGATCAGCAGTTTCTGAAATACTCAGACCAGCCCTTCTGGCACCAACAACCATCCCACATTCAAAGGCACTCAAATCACCTTTCTTCCCCATACTGATGCTCGATTTGAACTGCAGGAGATTGTCTTGACCATGTCTACATGCCTAAATGCCGCCATGTGATTGGCTGATTAGAAATTAAGTGTTAACGAGCAGTTGGACAGGTGTACCTAATAAAGTGGCCGGTGAGTGTAATTGTATGTTAGAATTTACCTTACACCCTGACAGCATCCTCTGTGTAGTCCTGGGGTTGGGCTTTGGTCTGGATGCATTAAAAAAAAACAACCCATGACTTGTCTGTGCTGCAGACTGCTCAGCTTTTGGCCCCACCTTTGTGCTCCTGTACAGCTCCTCCCTTCCCCACCTCCCTTTAGCTCACCAGGCTGTGAACTCTATGAAGGAGCCGGAGGGAGTAGCAGTACAGGAGCACAAAGGCAGGGGCCAAGAGCTGAGGAGTCTGCAGGACAGACAGGTCACATGTTGTTTTTAGAAATACATTCAAACCAAAGCCCAACCCCTGTGACTACACAGATGATTCTGTAAGGAAACCAGGTAAGTTAAAACATACAATTACTGTATATTGTAATGCAAATGCTTAGAGAAATCAGAAATGCAGAAAAGGCTAGGCTCCGGTGGGGGATGTTGCAGATGCCTTTTGTAGATCCCTGTTGGATCCATACACAAAATTTAACATTACGAATTTGGAAAACCTGGATGCCATTTGGGATGTAATATTGGTCATATATTGCAGAAATTCTGGTTGCAGGTACGCAGCAAGAACTGATGCCGGATGTTCATATGAGCTGAAGGTGCAGCTGTTGTCTGACAACCAGAATGTCATCTTGGAAAACAGCCGTGGCAAGATCTGTATTCCTGAAAAAACAAATGGGTCATGGAATCAAGTAATTATAGTGTGGACCATACAGAAGCTGAATGAGGAGAAGATCTACTATTTAACTTATGAAAAATTAATATTTTTCCTCTCTCACAAACAATATCAATGCACAGTACACTGACTTAAAGGAAATCTACCACTTTCAACATCTCAATATAAACCTTTGACACTCACATTTAGCTGAGGGAACCCTGATGCAGGCACTTCTCTTTTTTTGTTCATAAAACCTTATAATATTTCATGCAAGTTGGCATTAGGCGCTCTCCACTCCTCTGCTAATCATTTATTCACTCTGTGCCATGTTTGGTAATACATTGAATCTGATGTCTATAACATGTTAGTGTCGTACATTGGGGCACATTTACTTACCCATCCCGTCACAATCTCTGAGGTGCATTGTCTGACGAGGATTCGGAGCTGCCGCGATTCACTAGGATCATGCGTCCAATTTCCTGCATGTGTTGCTTTCCCGCTGAGGTCCGCCGGAGTTCACCTTCTTCTTCCTGGTGCATGTAAGTGCATGGCTTGTGACACAATTTTGAATGTTAAATCCCGTGCTCAGTCCAAATCAGTCAGGTTGTCCAACGGCCACACCCCCAATTTGTGTTGCACGAAAGTCGGTGCAATTGCACCAAAATCCAATCGTGTGCACCAAAAACTCCAGTTAAATGTGGCGCCAAACGGAAAAAGTTGGGAAACCCGACAAAAATGCGGTCCGTGGACCCTTAGTATATGTGCCCCATTGCTTCACAATTTTTACAATACATGACTATGCATGTATATGTGTCTTTGCATTCTTTGAAGGCTTGAGTCTTTCCCTGATATAACCATGCTGTCCTTCATATATACACAGCTTCCCCTCTCTTACTGCTCTAGACGATTCTCATGGTATCTCACACTGTATTTTTCTTCTCACAGTCTGTCTTCACTGACAGAGCCGGGAAGGGGCAGGTAGGAGGATGAGTCATAATCTCCTGCTGCAGCTCCTCCTTTTCAGCAGAGCTCAGACATGTAAACAAAGAATCACAGACAGTTTATACACAGTATAATAGTAAATAGAAGGAATGCAGAATCACTTGATGAACATACAGGGATTATCCACCAGGCAGTAAATGCACATGGGCAACTTGCATACAAGAGTGACTGACCCTTTATTATTTAAAACAACAGCACAATCCTGCAACTTCCTCTTCTCCCAGGTTTCCAGTGGAGTGGAAACAATGATGTCTCAGAATCGTTTTAAGGAAATTTTGTTTTCCTTTAGAGAGGAAGCTCCCCCCCCCCCCCTCTCCATGACCAGCTACCCACCATACTGGACTTTACTCTGTGGTGTCCGGTATAGTCACACAATGTACAATTTTTGGCCTAGAAATTTTGTAGGCCCTAGATTGAAGAGGGAGCAAATGCGAGAGGTCTTCTTGAGGTGGAGGTGGCAAGATGTAGCCACAATGACATCATGCCGATGTCAGTCCATCTCGGCGGTCCTCTTCCCAATAGTTGTCCGGCTCTGGCGCATGCGGGCCGACTTGGCAGGAGTGTACGGGTCCGGTGGATATAGTGCGCAGGTCTTGACACTTAGTTCGTGCCACCGAAAGTTCTTGTGCGCATGTCTTGGCACTTAGTTTGTGACGTTTAAGGTTTCTGTGCACATGTCCATTATCATTGTGAAAGGGCTTCACGATCGATCTCTAGACATTAGTGTTTCTGACTTCGGTGATGCCCCGCACTAAAGGACGTTGGTATATATACCAAGAAAAATCAATCCATTTCTTGGATCTCACCTTCTCTATAAATGCGGAAATCCAGGAAAAATCAATCCATTTTTGGATCTCACCATCTCTATAAATGCGGAAATCCAGGAAAATTCAATCCATTTCTTGGATCTCACCATCTCTATAAATGCGGAAATGCAGGAAAAATCAATCCATTTCTTGGATCTCACCATCTCTATAAATGCGGAAATCCAGGAAAATTGCAAAATTACATTGCAACATTTGATGCATATGCCGATCAGATCTCTAGAATTATTAAGAAATAATGGCCTATCCTGCTGGCAGATAGTGACCTGAAAGACAAGCTCACTACATACCCAGTTATAACCTATCATAGGGGTAAAAACCTTAGGGACTACCTGGTGAGGAGCCACTTCACCAGAGAACCCGCAAAGAAGACTTGGCTACACTCCACCCAAACAGGGTCATACCCGTGTGGGAACTGTACCTTCTGTAAATTTATGCCCCCAACCAGAAACTTCACTAACCCCAGAGATGGAGAAGAATTCACCATCAGACAATATATAAATTGCAAGAGTGAGGGGGTTGTGTATGCAGCGCAGTGCACGTGCCCCCTACTCTATGTTGGAAAAATTATCCAAGAATTGCGCAGATGCATATCGGGACATCTGAGCTAGATCATCACCAATAAAGACACCCCAATATCTAAACATATCAGAACAGTACATAGGGGAGACATCAACTGTCTGAAATTCTGGGGAATTGAGAAGTTAAAACTGGGTCCCAGAAAGGGTAACCTTGACAGATTACTGTTACAAACGGAGGCACGGCGGATCCATAGATTAAAATGTAGAAGTCCGCAAGGCCTAAATGAAGGCTTCATTTTTGTAGCCTTTCTATGAACTTCCATCAATAGATAAACTCTGGCCGATTCTTTCAAACCAGACACATAAGTACAATAGATCGACTGTAAATAGTGTAAATAGGACAGAGCAGCCCTATGGTCCATATTGTTAATATCTATAAATTAATATCTAGTAAGCAGCTCCAAAACTAAACCTACCTAGATAGTCAATGTAAAGATTGACACTAACCAAATAGATCAAGAAGACTATTCCACCTATTGAAAACGCTATAAGAGTGTATGTAAAGACAAAAAACGCTATAAGAGTGTATGTAAAGACAAAAAACGCTATAAGAGTGTATGTAAAGACAAAAAAGACAAAAATACTAAAAACTTAATAACTTCATTATGAATTTATTACATTTAATGGAGTAAATAACTACAAAAATCATTCTAATGCTGACACAATATCAGATAATGGGGTTAGAATGAGTAGATAACAATGTAATTGATCGATCCCCACTAGTTTCCCCCTGACAATGCCGTTAATCAGAAACACTACACTAACATCTAGTAAAGAATCCCTAGAATGAGAACGTAGTCAACTATATACCAACGTCCTTTAGTGCGGGGCATCACCGAAGTCAACACTAATTCCATTGACATGCGCAGCTCCATCTACAGGCAAAAACACTAAAGTCTAGAGATCGATCGTGAAGACCTTTCACAATGATAATGGACATGCACCCAGAAACCTTAGACGGCACTAACTAAGTGCCAAGACATGTGCACAAGAACTTTAGGTGGCACGAACTAAGTGTCAAGACCTGTGCACTATGGGGCGTGGCCTGACTGTGCTCTGAGACGGACGCATCTGAGTGAGCTCCGTCTCTAGACTTGCTAGCAACCTCTCCCAGCGACTAAAAAAGCATATAATCCCGGAATACCACCTACCGGAGCACCCCATAACATGATGACCAGGGGTAAGAGAGCAAAAAATGGTCCTAAACGGCTCACAGACTTTTTCGCGGCCCGTCCGCAGGGCCCGAACACGCCACAAAATGGCGGCCCGCCGCCAACTAACGGAGCTTCTCCTGGCTCACACGGCTCCTCTCCGGGAACCCCCTCGTCCAGGGCAGGTTCAGAAGAAACAGCGGAGATACCCGGTAAAAGCCCGGAGACCGTTATACTCCCTCCAAGAGGACACGCTGAATCTCCTGAGAAGAGGGATGAAAGAGCTAAGATGGCGGCCGTCAGATCTAGAGAGCCCTATACGCCAGGTCAAAGCCCAGACAAACAGAGGCAGAGACTGTCTAATGTACCGGAAAGTGTGATGTCCACAGAGAGGGAAACCTATATTGATTCAGAGAACCGGCTAGAAGATCTTCCATCATCAGATCAACCTGCCTCTGAATCCTTTATAAAAGGTATGATTCTGGCACTCAAAGGGTCCATACAGAAGGACTTAACCCAGCTCTCCTCAGCCATACACACCTCCATGGATGATCTAGGGGGCAGAGTTGACCACTTAGAGAATAAGATGTCAGAATTGACTAGTTCTCACAACGAGCTAATTGATGCGCATTATGGTCTGGAGGAAACGGTGGAATCGATGAAACTTAAGTTAGCCGATATGGAGGACAGGGGACGGAGAAATAATATTAAATTTCGCGGGATCCCTGAATCAGTCTCCCCCTCCGAGTTAAGAGAGTATCTAACCCAATTAATATCCTCCACTCTACCAGAGGCTCCGATTCCAGAATGCTTAATTGACAGAGCTCATAGGCTTCCTAAGCCCAAGAATATTCCTGAGAACCTTCCAAGAGATGTGATTGCAAGGTTACATTTTTATCACGTGAAAGAAGCTTTGATGCTCGCTTCCAGAAATCATCCATCGCTTCCAAAGCCATTCTCAGAAATAAAGCTTTTCGCAGATTTGTCTCAGGCGACCCTGCAAGCGAGGAAGAGTTTCGGATCGATAACAGCAGCTTTACGCAACCAAAAAATCCCTTATAAATGGGGGTTCCCATTGAAATTATTGGTCCGTAATGATGGGAAGACTCATGTTCTCTTATGCCCAGAAGATGGACGGTCTTTACTGGAAAAATGGGGCATCGAAGAGATGGAGCCAACAAGAATAAAGCAGGCTCTACAGCAGAAAAAGGTCCAAAAGGACTGGGATACGGTATGAGAGCATCCATAGGAAGAAAAATTTGGAGATTTCTTCTCTTTGTTTTAGTAAGCTGATCGGTTGCAAGTCGAAAAGCTGCAGGTGGACTGTTTTCCCCCATGTACCACCAGGTTTTGTATTTTCCTGTAGTTCTGATTTTGATAAATGCATTGTGTATTAATAACTCACTAGCATCTTCCAGGCAATGGCAGCAGGATCAATGTGTCCCCTCCATTGCCATCATGTTAGTTTGTTTAATAGTTTATATTGTTTTGAATTTTATGGGCCATAGTGATGTATTTACCAGAGATGAGCGGGCTAATCTTTGTAAGCTCCAAGGGCTACTAATAGCAATTTATAAATATTCAAATGTCTCTTAAAATTTTTTCATTAAACGTAAAGGGGCTCAATTCTCCGTTTAAAAGATCCTCAGTTTGGAGAGAGGCGAATAAGGTAAAGGCGGATATCATCTGCCTGCAAGAGACGCACTTTGCTAAAAACAAGTGTCCGAATTTCTTTAATATTAAATACCCGACATGTTATCAAGCTAATGCAGATACAAAAGTAGCGGGGGTCCTTATTGCAATAAGGGATAATGTTAACATATGTGTACAAGAGGTGTTAGAGGATGACGGGGGAAGGTTCCTTGCTCTGGTTTGTTCCATCAATTCAGTGATTTTTACTTTGGTAAACATTTACTGTCCGAACTCAGCACAAAAGAGGTTTCTAAATAAATTGATGAAAAAGATCCGATGCATTCAGAAAGGCAACTTGATATTATGCGGCGATTTCAATCTGGTACCAGATCCCAGAGTTGACTCGTCTAACCAGAGCAGGGTTTCTCCCCCATCTTTGGGTCCTTGGCTTATAAATGAGGGTTTGTTTGACTGTTTTAGGTGTTGTAACACAAATTCCAGAGAGTTTTCCTACTTTTCTAACAGACATAAAACATTCACAAGGATCGATCTTTTTCTGACTGATAGGGACACTCTCCCATGGATAGACTCTTCTGATATAGGGGTGGCTACTTGGTCAGACCATGCACCCATCTTCCTAGAAATCAATCTCTCCCCCAAGCTTCTCCCCAATAGGAGGTGGAGAAATTCCACTTATGTATACTATCTTCCCTCGCTGAAGGAGAGAATAGAAAGAGCTTTGTTGGAATTCTTCAAAATAAATAATTCAGAGGGAATAACCCCAGAAAAATTATGGGTTGCCCACAAAATAGGAATTAGAGGTACATTAATGCAAATAAGTGCTCAGATGAATAAGGCTAAAGATAGAAAATTTGATGAAAGCATTAAAAAAATTCAATCCCTGGAAAAAGAACTCCAGGAGGGTTTTGACGCAAACAAATATACTGAGCTAGGTACAGCTAGACAAAACTTAAGAGAGGCCCTTATGAGTAGCTACAATAAACAGTTGACTAATAATAAAGCATCATACTATTCATCTTTAAATAAGCCTAGTAGACTGATGGCCAGAAGAGTCAAACCTAGGAAAGTGAAAACTTCTATTCCCTTCCTATATAGGTCCAAAAATCCTCCCATAAAGGAAAATCATCCTCAAGAAATAGCTAATTTGTTTAAAGCATTTTATGAAAAACTATACAACCTTGAAGCCAATGAGGATACGCATATACCGAATCAAAAAGAAATAGATGAGTTTTTGTTGAAAGCCAGGCTCCCATCAATATCTGAATCCCAATTGGAAGATTTAAACTCCCCCATCACCATGTCGGAACTGACCGATACAATAAAAGCAGCTAAAAAAGACAAGGCCCCAGGGGCGGATGGGTTTGGTAATGAATATTATCAAACCTTCTACCAAATTTTGGGTCCCTATTTGCTGGAAGTCTTCAACAGAGCAATGACAAGGGGAACATTGCCTACTGAAATGTTAGAAGCGACTATTGTCACCCTCCCTAAACCGGGAAAGGAGCCTTCTTCTCCTCCAAATTTTAGACCCATCTCCCTGCTAAATTGCGACACCAAATTATTTGCAAAAATTTTAGCCAATAGAATACTTAAGATCCTCCCTAGTATAATCCACAATGATCAGGCAGGGTTTACCAAGGGTCGCCAGACCTCCGATGGTACGAGGAGGATAATAGATGTAGTATCCGTGATGGAGTCCTCTCGAGTGCCTTCTCTGCTCCTCACCCTGGATGCGGAGAGGGCATTCGATAGGGTCCATTGGGGGTTTGCCTTCTCTACCTTGAGCAAATTTGGATTTGATGGTAATATCCTGAGAGCAATCCAAGCTTTATATTCATCACCGACAGCACGGATACTAGCAAATGGGTACCTGTCTCAGTCGCTGAAAATAACTAACGGCACTCGACAGGGGTGCCCATTGTCCCCCTTAATTTTTGTTATGCTGATGGAACCGATGGCATCCTTAATAAGGGAAAGAAAATCAATTAAAGGGATTAATACTCAAAACTGTCAACATAAAATTGGCCTCTTTGCTGACGATGTGGTACTTATGCTATCAGACCCTTTGAGTTCACTAAAAGAGGTTATGCAGATTTTGGAGGACTTTGGAAAGGTCTCTTTCTATAAAGTTAACGCAGACAAATCCTCTATATTGGGCATCAACATTTCCAAACCTCTTCGTAACCAATTGCTGGAGAAATTTCCGTTCAAGTGGGTTGAGGATGAAATCACTTACTTAGGGGTTAAAATTTGCTCCCCCATCACTAACTTAGCAAAGAAAAATTTTCTCCCCCTACTTAACGAGGTACAAAAAGAAGTTGATGCATTAAGCATCGTTGAACCTTCGTGGCTAGGAAGAATAATCCTGTACAAAATGATGGTCCTACCAAAGATCTTGTATTTTCTGAGGGCTTTGGTTATACCCATCCCTAAACCTTTACTACAAAAATTTCAAAAGCAGATGCTGAGATTCATCTGGAAGGGCCAGAAACCTAGAGTTGCCCAAAATGTTCTGTATTCCCCTAGGTTGCAGGGAGGTATGGGGGTTCCAAACTTATGGTTATACCATAGAACTATAGTGTCTCAACAACTAAAGGCATGGGGAGGAGTTTATCCCCACTCTAGTTGGCCAGATTTAGAAGAATATCTAGCTGGAAATCATCCTTTGAAAAATATTCTTATGGTACATACTATAAGGAAAGACATTCCCCTTCCCCTAAATAATGCACCTACAATAAGAGCATCAGTAGAAGCATGGAAATCACTTCTTTCTCTTCATTCTATCTCCCGTACAACTAAAATCATTAAGATCCCATTAGAAGTTGTAAATATAATTAATCCTAGCCTAAAAGTTAAGCACTGGGTTCTTAAAGGCATTCATACATTCAGCGACCTTTACGTAGATGAGTCTCCTTCCACGTTTTATGCCTTAAAAGAAAAATTCCAGCTTTCAGAAGCAGATTTCCTTCTCTACGCCCAAATTAGAGCTTTACTAATAAAATCTCCAGGCCAAAGTTTGTCTCTCCCCGAGCCTTTGTCAAGTTTATTGGAAGGGAAATCTAATAAATTATGGAAATCCTCCAAACTGATTTACGAAGCATTACGAAAAAACGAATCCGTAAACTCGAACTCCCATCTTTCAAAATGGCAAAGGGCTCTGAAAAGAGATATAGCTTATAAAGAATGGAGCGCAGCATTTTATTGGGCATCTAAGGCGTCACACTCAGCAAATATGATGGAGGTACATCAGAAAATCCTGACTTGGTGGTATTTTACACCAGCAAAACTAGCAAAAATCTATCCAGGTTCTTCTGGCAAGTGCTGGAGAGGCTGTACGATGGAAGGGTCGTTAACGCACATATTTTGGGAATGCCCGAAACTTTCTACTTATTGGAGTGGGGTATTTGATCTGTGCTCAAAAGTATCTCCAACTAGTGTAAAAATGGACCAAGGACTAGCATTGGTAGGAGTGGGAGTTACAAATATTCCTTTAAAAAGTAGGAGACTAATTGGTCATATTTTAATGGCAGCCAAACTGTTAATAGCTAGAAAGTGGAAGTGCCAGGCCCCTCCAATGTTGCATGAGCTACAAGATCTATTAGCAAATAGAGAGATGAAAACAGAAATTGTACAGGGATATCTATATATTAAATTATAGAGACTGTACATATGTTGCACCAGTGGTTGGGTGCCCCATATATTGAGGAAATCTACAATAGCCTATAGTCCCCCTCCACCGAAAAGAGGGGAAGAAAAATATGAGGCAACAGAAGTTTCTACCATTAAAAAGACAAATTTTTTTATTGAATCTATAATAAAATCTTATAACAAGAGTTCGACATTGTATGAAAAGGTTTACAGGATTTTAAAGTGACAATGCAACAGAAAAGAGGCAGTCATACCCGGACACAGCACATAACCGATGTTTAGACCAAATTAATTAGGCTGATGTATACCAAAGAATTTTTATGAAGTAAGAGGATGAACAGATACATATGCATAGGTAATGGCATATGTGGCTCAAACAGTGGAGCAAAGTAGTCAGGCCTTACCGTTTAAGTAGAAGGTTGTGCAAGAGTGTCCGGGGATGACTGCTGCCCCGACGCGCGTTTCGGCTCTTACTGAGCCTTCGTCTGGGAGTGGGAGTTACAAATATTCCTTTAAAAAGTAGGAGACTAATTGGTCATATTTTAATGGCAGCCAAACTGTTAATAGCTAGAAAGTGGAAGTGCCAGGCCCCTCCAATGTTGCATGAGCTACAAGATCTATTAGCAGAACACTGTACTTATGAAAAGATAATTGCGTATAAAAATGGGGTTTATCAGAAATTTCGGGATATGTGGGCCCCTTGGATTAAGCTACACCCAACACTAGCCCCTGAGACCCGTGGATTAACAATATAAAAATTTGATCCTGCTCATCCTAATTTAAAATCTTACTCTCTTTTCACTAACCTGTATGGTTAAGGTAATAAGTTAATTACTATGTGCCCAAAATGTTTGTTTGTTTTAGTTTATCTTAAGTTGTGAATGTTGCCAAATGGATATAAGTAATGATGGCTAATTATATAAGATCCGTAAAAGTTTGAACTGTACCATGTATAATGAATATTAGAGGTACCCCCTCTACATTTGCATATAGTTACCCAGCTGGCCTAACTGACACTTACCTAGCATATACTCTTATAAAGCAAGGCTACAATCCTAGCATTTGTCTTATGCATGATATTTAATATTGGCTACCATCACTTGTTTATGATTGTATTGTTGAAAATACCAATAAAAATTTATTTAATAAAAAAAAGACCTGTGCACTATATCCACCGGACCCGTACACTCCTGCCAAGTCGCCCCGCATGCGCCAGAGCCGGACAACTATTGGGAAGAGGACCCGCCGAGATAGACTAACATCGGCATGATGTCATTGTGGTAAGTGACTACAATTTGCCCAAGAATCGATAATTTAACACCTTGCCGACCGAGGACGAACTATATCGTCCTCGTGCGGCAAAGGTTGTATGGAGAGAGCTCACGAGCTGAGCTCTCTCCATACACACCGGGTAATTGCTGTATAAAACAGCCAACACCCGCTTGTCACTGCCGTGGTCGGAGCTGGCACCGATCGTGGCAGTTAACCTTTTTTAAGTGCCGCTGTAGAATCCGACCGCGGCACCTAACTTACAGTTAGATGCGCGCCGCCTTCTTGGATGGACGCCTTCTGGAACGTCCTTGGAGTGCGGCGATCGGTTGCTATGGCAGCCTAGAGTCTCATTGAGACTCGTAGGCTTGCCTGTGCAATGATTTATAATAGCCAGCAGAGGGCAGGCTATTAAAAATCACTGTAAAATAGCTATATACTGCAATACAGTAGAATTGCAGTATATAGTATTAGCAATCGGATCCTGCAGGGTTTAATTACCCTGGAGGATCTAAAATAATGGTAAAATTTAAAAAAAAAAAATGTAAATAAAATATGAAAAAATAGTAAAAAAAGTAAAAGTTTAAATCACCCCCCTTTCCCTAGAACTGATATAAATATAAATAAACAGTAAAAATCATAAACACTTTAGGTATCATCGCATCCCAAAATGTCCGATCTATCAAAATATATTAGTGAATTTTCCCGGCGTTTAACCCCGTAATGGAAATTGGCGCCCAAAGTCGAAAATGCCACTTTTTTGCCATTTTGAAAAATATTAAAAATTCTATAAAAAGTGATCAAAAGCCCATACAGTTCTCAAAATGATAGCATTAAAAACGTCATCAAAAGTTGCAAAAAATTACACCACCTATAGCTCTGTGCTCTGAAGTATGAAAAAGTTATTAGCGCCGAACAATGGCAAAATGAAGAATTTTTTTTTTTGTACAAAAAGGTTTTAATTTTTTTTTAATGTATGAAAACATTATAAAACCTATACAAATTTGGTATCCTCGTGATCGCAGGATCAAAGAATAAAGTAGACATGTGATTTGGGGCGCTCAGTGAAAGCTTTAAAATCCAAGCCCACAAGAAAACGGCGCAAATGCACTTTTTCATCTTTTTCACTGCATTCTGAAATTTTTTACCGCTTCCCAGTACACGGCATGGAATGATAAATACCATCACTGTGAAGTGCAATTTGTTATGTCGAAAACAAGCCCAAACATAGCTCTTTACATGGAAAAATAAAACAATGATACAGACTTTTGAAGGTGGGGAGGGAAAAATGAAAATGCAAAAACAAAAAAGAGCCACATCCTTAAGGCGTTAATCAACGGACCTATTAGGGTACCACAGATGGAGGAAACTGCCACACAAAGCACGCCGCCATTACCTATAGCCCATTACTAATGTATAGTAATTTACAAAAAAGGTCTAAAAGACCTCACTGAAACCCATTGGTCAAAATTGTGCTAAAACATTACTTTTATTAATTATATTTAAGAACCTTCCTATCATATAACATGTGGGAGGAAGTCTTTCAACACACAATTAAAAATTATGTAGTCAGTTCTGGGGTTGCTTTTATTAGACGTTGAATGCCCTAGACCAGTGATGGCGAACCTTTTATCGGCCAAGTGCCAAACTGCAACCCAAAAACCCCCTTATTTATTGTGAGGTGCCAACCAAAAATTAAAGCAGTAACTTATTTCTCCCTGTCCTTCAACAACTTTCAATCGTATTTGCCTCCTGAGGACAGCAACACAGTAGAAAGATGGAAAAGTTTCATCATTGTAACTTCTTTCCAGTTTCCCTCTGTACTAAGAGAATTGTGGGGCCAGCAGGAGGTCCTCCAAAGATAATTCGGCCCTGTCTATTCATTCTCCCTCTTCCTACAGTCCCAAGTAGCGAAATAAGTATAAAAATATGACGGAAAGCAGCATCTTTTAAGTTGCTTGGAACTGCAGGAAGATTCTTTGAGTTCTATCTGGTGTGCTGGGGCAATGGCCCATGTGCCCACAGAAAGGGCTCTGAGTGCCGCCTCTGGCACCCGTGCCATAGGTTCGCCACGACTGCCCTAGACAGTAATTTCATCCGTGTATTAATAAGTTCTGTAAGTGTGTGGCATATTCAATGTTAACTATGTCTGTTTACTACCAGTAGATGTCACTGTTGTTCAGATATATTTAAAACATTGGGGCTCACTTACTAAGAGTCCGCGGACCGCACTTTTGTCGGATATTCCGCTGCATTTAGCAGGGGATTGGGCCACACGCGATCGTATTTCAAATCAGGGGGCGGGCTGTCGGGCGTTCTGACGGATTCGGACTAAGCATGGGATTTAACTTTACAATTGTGCACTCACATGCACCAGGAAGAAGATGGGGAACTCCAGCGGCCATGCGTGGGGGAAGCGTCACATGCAGGAAATTGGGCACACAATCTACGTGAATTGTGGCACAATGCATGATCGTCGGATATTCCGGATCGGGGATCGCGACACAGACTGGTAAGTAAATGTGCCCCATTGTTGCAACATTGTATAACTAGATCGTGATTCTAGTGTCAATAGCCTTGTTTTTTTCTGTGCTATTGTGTACTGCAAGGTCAGCAGTTAATTTTCACTGCCGAATTGGCACTGTATTTCTTTTTGTTTTCCCTAAAGTGTCAATGTAAGTACTCATCCTACACACATTTTCATTGGCTGTGCTGCCTAATTACATCCAATTGGAGCCTTATCCTCTTAGATTATTATACACTAGCTCGTATTTTCCTTTCACGCACACACTGTCTATTTTCCCCCTAACTGTGATTACTAGCTAAAATAGAAAAATCACACTACTGCCCCCCCAACATGTTTTGCCACTGCTGTGGCGTCCTCAGGGGTGTCGGGGCTAGAGTGTGTAGTAATGTAATGTATAGAAAAGCATTGCTAGCATCGGTGCTTTATCTGCTGACATGCTCTCCCTCCTAATACACATGTGAGAGACACAGACATCAGCTACACATGTACCTGACATGTTCTGCTATAACATGGCTGCCTGAAGCAGTTGGATCTCTCCTATACACACTGCAGGGGGAGTAGCCATGGAGGAGCCTTACACCATTATACCTCACCCCATTATACAGGCTGTCAGTCATGTGTATAGGAGTATCTCATGCACACGCAGGCTGCAAGGGGCATCAGAACCAGGAAGCATATAGAGGAGCCAGCACCAGGAGTGTCACATCATTATACAGGCTGTCAGTCATGTGTATAGGAGTATCTCATACACACACAGGCTGCAGGGGCTGCCAGCACCAGGAAGCACATAGAGGTGCTAGCACCAGAAGGGTCACATCATTATAAAGGCTGTCAGTCATGTGTATAGGAGCATCTTATACACACACAGGCTGAAGGTGGCCCAACACCAGAAAGCACATAGAGGAGCCAGCAGAGGCGTAACTAGGAGAGCTTGGGCCCCATAGCGGATTTCTGCATGGGGCCCCCCTTCACATTCAAAAATATATACATATTTGTACAGACATGATTATTAAATCATATGCATTTATGCATTCATATATACACACATTTATATATTATACATACACTGGGGCACATTTACTAAGAACAGTGCAGTGTGTACTATGTGCAGTTACCTGTTTAGGGTGTGTCAGATTCAGGATTTCTGGCGCATGTTCCTCATGAATCTGGCGCCCACTGCACTGCCCTGAAGAAATTTGTGTCGCATGAAGACTAGTGCACCGCGCCACAAAAAGGGTCGTATGCAGATCAAATGTGGTGCAGACACTTCTAAAATACCTGTGCAAATAGTTTCCACTAGAAAGAATGTGCAAACTCCGAGAAAAGTGGCGCAAGGACCTTAGTAAATGTGCCCCAGTGTGTGTATAATATATGAATGTGTGTATATATGAATGCGTGATTTTATAATGTATGTATATGTTTTTGAAGGGGAAGGGGGCATGCAGAAATCCACATAAATACAGTATATACAGCATATATACACACATACACATGCGTACCGGCATATATATACACACATACACATGCGTACCGGCATATATACCCACATACACATGCGTACCGGCATATATACCCACATACACATACATACAGGCTTATATACCCACATACATGCAGGCGTATACACCCACATACATACAGGCATATATACCCACATACACATACATGCAGGCATATTATCCACATACATACAGGCATATATACCTACATACACATACATACAGGCATATATACCCACATACACATACATACAGGCATATATACCCACATGCACATACATACAGGCATATATACCCACATACACATACATACAGGCATATATACCCACATACACATACATACAGGCATATATACACACATACACATACATACAGGCATATATACCCACATACACATACATACAGGCATATATACACATATATATACATATAGATCGCACAAACACAAAATAGATAGATATAGATATACAAAAGGTTACTTGTTGTTTTGATTGGCCGGGCCGGGGATAGACGGGTGGCTTGGATGGGCGGGAGTTTGGGGATCCGTAGTGACCGGCAACTGTGTTGGGGTAGGGAGGATTCCGGGTAGTTCTTTCATCAGGCTGATGAGAGGGCAGGCCGCGGGCGGATGGAATTGCTGAACAGCGCTGGCTGCAGCGTCGGCCGCGAGGGAGGGCAGGATTCTGTTCCTCGTGGCGGGAGAAGTTTGTGGGCGGGCGGGAGAGTGGATGGCGGTCCGTACAGGTGGGTGGACATGATCAGCACAGCAGGCGAGGCCCAAATACAATGTGGGTACCGGGGCGCCTGTTACTGCTGTGCTGTACTGCTCTTCACGGAGAGAGGGCCCGGGATGGACGGCGGAGAATTTAACAGTGAGTGCCGTGAGATGCCCGAGCCCCGTAGCAACCGCTATGGCTGCTACGGCTGCTGTTACACCACTGGGAGCCAGCACTAGGAGTATCATGGAGGCTGTCATTATACAGGCTGTCAGTCATGTGTATAGGAATATCTCATACACACACAGGCTGCAGGGGCTGCCAGCACCAAGAAGCACATACAGTAGAGGAGCCAGCACCAGGAGGGTCACATCATTATACAGGCTGTCAGTCATGTGTATAGGAGTATCTCATACACACACAGGCTGAAGGGGGCCCAACACCAGGAAGCACATAGAGGAGCCAGCACCAGGAGTATCACATCATTATATAGGCTGTCAGTCATGTATATGGGAGTATCTCATACACACACAGCCTGCAGGGGCTGCCACGCAAGGAAGCACATAGAGGAGCCAGCACCAGGAGTGTCACATCATTATACAGGTTGTCAGTCATGTGTATAGTAGTATCTCATAAACACATAGGCTGCAGGGGCTGCCAGCACCAGGAAGCACATAGAGGAGCCAGCACCAGGAGTGTCACATCATTATACAGGCTGTCAGTCTGTATTTAATTAACGTTTAATCGCACTACCAATCTTTTTGGAGCATCCAGGCACTTTAAATAGCATCATTCAGGGGATTTAAGGACTATGAGAGTCATACTCATTGAAAAAGTGTCAAAACCCAAAAGAGGAGGAGATTGGTCCCAGAAGATCCACTCTAGAGAAGCATTCTGGATATTAACTCAAGAAACCAGAAATCCTAGCGATATGAACTATTGCAACAATCTCATGTACATTTATTGACTACTCTATCCTTGTTTTAGTACATTATTGTTGAATACCTTCTCTCTCATTGTTAACCTCCGGGGACGTTTGTCCATTGTCTTTTTTTCTATGACTAAGAATCTATGTTAAGATTCAAAATGTGTCAGATGTTTCTACCTCTCTTTGCCATGGCTTGGTGATGTTTTTAATGCTTCGGAAATAAATTGTGTTTTTACATTTTTGGAAACCTACAGTGCTGGACAACCTTCATTTTTTTCTCTTGCACATTATTATACAGGCTATCAGGCATGTGTATAGGACTGTCTCATATACACACATGCTGCAGGGGCTGCCACCACCAAGAAGCACGTAGAGAAGCCAGCACCAGGAGGGTCACATCATTATACAGGCTGTCAGTCATGTATATAGGAGTATCTCATACACACACATGCTGCAGGGGGAGTAGCCACCCCCACCAAAAAGCACATAGAGGAGCCATTATACCATTATGCGTCATACCGTAATACAGGCTGTCAGTCGAGCACTGGGTGGTGTGGCTGTGCCTCCCAATCATGAATAAGCTGGGCAGTTGAATACGATAATGATTCAATGGACATCTCTCAGGTCATTTGCATACAGCTTTCGTACCCAATTGCCTACGTTTACACGCATGTAGAGAGACAATGAAGGGATAGTGGCGATGCTTTATAATGGCAGTTTATGAAAATATATTTTGTTTTGGGGGTTAATTTGCCTGACAGGCAAAGGTGACCAAAAGTCTTTCTGTTGGGTGTAAAAAGGTCACAGCCAGAGGCACTGCTAGGGTCATAAAAGCTTCGGACCCCAAATTACATGTTTCAAATTCTCTGTAGTGTGCACGCTTTTACAGAATACCCCCCCCCCCCCCACATGCTTTACCTGGAAAGATAACAATTCTTATCATATGCATTGAACCGTTGCAGTCCTGGCGCCGGCTTGAAGAAAGAAGAGGCACTGACCACGGAACTGCCACAGACCCGCCGTGCACATGGGGCTGGCAGGCTGGCTGGCTGGCTACTACGGGGGGCTGGCAGGCAGGATGGCTGACTACTACAGGGGGCTGACAGCCAGGATAGCTGGCTACTACAGCGGGCTGGTAGGCAGCATGGCTGGCTACTACAAGGGGCTGGCAGGCAGGATGGTTGGCTACTACAGGTGGCTGACAGGCAAGCTGGCTGGCTACTACAGGGGGCTGGCAGGCAGGATGGCTAGCTACTACAGGGGGTTGGCAGGCAGGCTGACTGTCTACTACAGGGGGCAGGCAGGCTGGTTCTACAGGGGCTGGCAGGTATCTAGTTAATACAGGGGGCTGACAGGCTATCTGGTTACTACAGGGGGCTGACAGGCTATCTAGCTACTACAGGGGGCTGGCAAGCTATATGGCTACTACAGGGGGCTGGCTATATACTACAGAGGGCTGGCTCGCTATATACTAAAGGGGGCTGGCTGGCTGGCTATATACTGGAGCTGTGACCAATGCATTTCTCACCCTCGGCTTATATTTGAGTCAATAGGTTTTTCCAGTTTTTTGTGTTAAAATTAGGGGACTCGGCTTATACTCGGTCGGCTTATACTTGAGTATATACGGTAGATTACAAACATTGGTATGGTAAGACAATCTGTAATATTGGACTGTAGGATAATTTTATAGGAGATTGATGATAGAAGACAAATCTGAAATACAATATAGATTCATACATATATGATAGACAAATTGTAGGAGATAGATAACTAGACAGATTTATGATATATGACAGATACATGATAGATATATAGACAGGAGATTCAACCATTCACCCAGGGATTCAACCATTAATATGGGTATTATGGGTATCAAAATAGCAATACATCCTCTGCCCACAAAAATCTACATGAAGGGGGCCCCTTTAGCACAAGGGGCCCTGGGCAAATGCCCAGTCATTGTGGCCCAAACACTATTCTCTACTGTTTATGATATATGCACAGGATATGTTATTGACCTCTTCAAGACCACCTATCGTCAATATAGGTTGGGTGGTTGTGAAGAGCAGTATGGAGAGTGATCGCAGGCAAAGCCCTCTCCATCCATGGTGGGTGTCAGCTGACATCTACTAGTAACTTCTGTGATCACTGGAGTTAACCTTTTAGGTGCTACAGTTGAACTTGACGGCAGCACCTAGTAGGTATGCCGAAGGGTTCTGCCATCTCTAAGTGGCGGTCGGCTCCCTCCATGGCGTCATCAGAGGGCGCCGACCAGTGCAGTGGGAGCTGGGAACCTATTTAAGGCAGACTGTAATATAGAAGACAGACTGTAACATATAAGTAGTATATCTACAATATACTGTAATACAGTTGTATTGCAGTATATTATATAAGAGATCAGGCTCCCCAGGGTTTCAGTACCCTAGGGGTGCTAAAATATTACTAGGTGGCTGTTGCGAATAGCACCCTCTCCTTGTCAGGATCTATCTGGTGAGCTAGTGCAACTCATTCAGAAGCTACTGCTGGGTAAACTTAGTAATTGCAGATTGAAGCCACTGCCTCATAAGGCAGATTTAAGCATGTGAAATGTTGTTATCCAGTGATATTCCTTGTACTATTGTAAAGCAAGCTGGAAGCTGGTTGATGGGTGCTGTCACCTGACCAGGGGAGTATAAAAACCCCTGGTGGTAGGAAGCACATGGAAAGAGTGCAGCATATGTCATTGCTGCAAGGTCTTGGATTCTATGCAGCAGGATGAGAATCAAGGTCCAGTGTGCAGCTCCTGCAGAGCTGTTATCCGGAAACACTACCAGGAAGCAGAAATGTCAAGGCAGGCTGCGTGACACTCAGGGCAAGTCAGAGAGGACTAAGTCCCAGAACAGAGGTCCACCATCCGAACTTTGCTCCATCTTTACCAGCCCAGTCCGAAGCTACCACAAGGCTGCCAGCAACTCTTCCTGCGGACCATCTATCTCCTACCAGCTTTCCAGTCTGCTGAATACTGCTGCTAATGATTGGTCGTTGCCTGACGTTTGAAGTTGATTTACACACCATGCCTTAGTGTAATCCCTGGATCAGGCTGCTTTACCATCACGGACTCCCCAGCCTCCATCACCCAGGGACTCCTAAAGACACCTCAGTGGTTGCCCCAGGGAGAAACCTATTACATCAGCCTCTTCCTCCATATTTGTTGCACACACCATCCGCTGGAGACCTGCCAGGCTGTAAGCATCATGCCCAATGCCGCATAAGCCTGCCACTCAGGTAGTCTGGGCCCCGGGGGGGGGGGGGGGGGTTGCTGCATTACTACGAAAATAAAAATTCAAAATCACACCCTTTCCCTAGAACAAATCTAAAAATAAATTAACAAGTAAAATCGTAAAAATGTTAGGCAGCGCTGACTCCCAAAATGTGTGATCTATATTAAAACATTTATTCCAGGCGATGAACCCTGTAATGGAAAATAGCATGGAATATGCAGCAGATTAGCTTTGTGAAGAAAGTTCTGGCTGTGCTCATAAGGAATTCAATTCCCCCGATCGAAGTGCAGCATAGATGGGTTTTTTATTTGGATACAGGCATCATGTTTTGGTCCAGAAACTGGACCTTCATCAAGCATTACACATAAAAGCAGTGACAAGGATATCACACTGGTCTTGAATGCCATCTTACATACTGTCAGACATTTTAAAGACTCAGCATTCATTTCACATAACTTTCACTAAAGTTTGGGTGGGGTTTGTTCCTCAGCACACAAAGACTTAGTGCTCGCTAGCACCACCTAGAGCAGTGATGGCAAACCTTTTAGAGACCAAGTGCCCAAACTACAACAAAGACCCGCTTATTTACCGCAAAGTGCCAACACAGAAATGTAATTTGTGATTTATACTCCCTTCTCTGTCACAGTTTTCATTGATACCAGCACCTGAGGACACCAATAAGCAGAAAATAGTCCCAGGTAGAGCTGTCACTTTAAAATACCTCTGTGTACAGCAAGTCCTGGGCTGTCTGGGACTGCAGGAAGATACCTGGAGTCCTCTCTGGTGAAGGCCTGAGTGCCCACAGAAAGGGCTCCGAGTGCCACCTCTGGCACCAGTGCCATAGGTTAGCCATCACTGACCTAGAGGAAGGTTTCCAGATGAACATCTGGACATTTAGTTTATGTGAAGACAGCCAATGGTTCTACATTCCTTTGTGTGCTTACATCCAATAGTGTTGCATTTCCAGGGTCAAACCACCCAATAGTATTGCCCGCTTGTGTACTTGCACGCCCCTTGGAGAGTGTGTTATGACTTTCCAGATAAGAGTTTCAGCGCTAAAGAGATTAAACCAGTCTTGAGCTAATCTTCATAAAGGACAGTGTGTCTTTCCTGGTTTACTCCATTCCAAGCTGGAATAAAGACTCTATAATTTGAAAGTCACCTTTACAATGTTAGGTGTTTGAGCCCCAGATAAAAATCTATAAGAGCAACAAGAATCCAATATCCCAACATGTAGCTGGTGCTGGGACTTCTGAGCCTTGGTCAGTGTAGCAATGAGAAAACAAGAGTATTATCCAGCTTCCATGCATGAAAAATCCAACGTAATTATATAAAAAACATAATTTATTTTAACATCTTAAAAACATGGTGGCACCACACGGTGTTTCTGACACGTTTCAAGCTATCCTACCTCTTAGTCATTGTAAAAGCAAATAAAAACAAATAAACATAAACTGGATGGAGTTTAGCTGCTTGACAATATACTGGTAGCGGTTTATTTGATCATTTTTTTGTGACGGATTCCCTATAAGGCCCACTTATAAAAAAGTGCTTTGTTTTTCACGCACTTACGCAGGTTTTTTTTTAACGCACTTTCAAATCTCAGCATGCTCTACTTTTGCAAGTCACACATGTGAAAAACACACAATACAATTCTATGGAGATGCATCAAAAACAAGGAGGTGCAATGCATTTTTCACTGATCAATTACCATAGAAAAGATAAACCACAGTCTTATAAGAAGATAAAGACAAAAAACAACAACAGAGGGTGGTAATAACGTAAGTAAAAGAGTGAATAGTACATAACAGTCCCCAATGGGGTGCTCACCATCAGCCACCTTGGATATTATGCGTTAGACCCTGCTCCGGGGTAATTTGAAGAGTCCAGATGTGGTCACGGTCTGCTGCTCCACTAGCCAAAAACGAGACTCACTGGCTCCATAAGGGGGAAAAACCAGCACTAGAAAGCATATAGGGGTAGGTAGGCTAGACAAAAACGGGCCCTGACCACCACTGCAGGAGTATCTACGGCAGTATATACTGACTCAACTCCAGTGTGATAAATTTAAATTAACATTTATTAGTACAGACTCAAAATTGAGAAAGCTAGATAAAATTAGGTAAAATAAAATAATACGTGTATTAGTAAATAAATTCTTCTAACGTGTTTCGGGTCCAACGACCCGTTTTACTTCTCGTTTCTAGACAACATATATTTGCAATGTAAAGGCACTGCAATGGGCAGTAAATTTGCCCCCAGTTTTGTCAATTTATTTGTGGGCCATTTTGAGGATAACATCATCTACCAGCATCCATTGTTTAATAATTGTGTCATCTATAAAAGATTCATTGATGATGTTTTCATAATCTGGAAGGGGGATCCTGAAAGTGCCAGAAAATGTATTAACGATATCAATGATAATGTATGGGGCCTAAAATTCACTGACAACATTGTATACAATAACGCTGAGTTCTTGAGTTTCTCATACAAAACTGTAACGCTGGATAAAGACGAAACTGTACGCTGGATAAAGACTTTGTCGACCAGAGCACTATCCTCAGACAAAGATTCAGATCTAAAGGTTACCCACAATCCCTGGTCTCTGCAGTCTGTCAGAGAGCAGGAACCTCTAGCCAACAAGACTGTCTGCTACCAAGAATCAAACCGGTACAAACAACTGACTATCCACTCAATTTCATAACTACTTTTTCCAATGAAGGCAACAAAATAAAAAAGATACTACAAAAACATTGGAGTATCCTGAGACATGACCCTTACCTAGAAGATTCTATTCCTCAAAATCCAATAATCACTTATAGAAGGTCGAGGTCTTTGAAAAACATCCTAGCCCCAAGTCGCCTGAAAAAAGGAAAAACCAGCCCCACACTATCTCTTTTTCCCAAAAACTCTAGGGAGCTACAGGTGCAGTCACTCCAGATGCAAGTGTTGTGAGAGCATACATCATAGAAGGACTACTTTTACCTCTGAAAATATCAAAGTGAATTATCCTATTAAAGAATTTCTCAACTGTGGCTCCATCTATGTAATATCCTTGCTGGAATGTACATGTAAGCTGCAGTATATTGGGAGAACCATAATGCCACTAAGGGAGAGGTTCAACAAACATAGGAACAACATTGATCATGGCTTTTTACTCCACAGTGTCTCCAGACATGTAGCTATGTTTCATGATAAAAATTATAGGGATTTTAAAGTAACCCCAATTGAACATGTTAAATCCAGCGTACCACATAGGTTCAAGATAAATTGCAAACTCTAACCCCGGCTGGTCTTAATGAGAGTCTGGAGAATATTTACATTAGCTGCTGTTAATATGTATATATTCTTTCCATCTGCAAAATAAGTTTTTTCTGTCCACCACCCTCATTAATGTATACCTATATGTGTACAGATGTGTGTATATATGTATATATATTTTTTATATAACCTTTACATGTGCCCATGACTCTTTGATGTGACCATTTCATTAATGATTTTTTATGAGTATCTATAGGCCTCTCAACTAGCATATGTGATTTTAATATTCATTTGTATATAATTATATTACTATACACTTTATTTATTTATATAATTCTCTAAACATCTTTTATATATGACCATTGACCATATTAATTGTTTATGTATATACAGTATATGTTTATATATTTATATATGTTTATATATTTATATTTGTATGATTTTATATTGATGTGTATTTATGTATTTATATATTATCCTCTTAGTCCATCTTACTGCCATGCGCCTAGTCCTTATTATATACCTAGAGTGAATACCCCCCAAATACATCTTCTCGAGCACTAGATGAAATGGCTATCGATCCTGTTCCTTAGATGCGCATGCGCACTTCTACTCACCCTGTTCTGAGCCAGCACAGGCGCACTCAGCATAGCTGTGTCTGTCAGGTCCTTGTACCTAACAGCGTATGCGCATTCAACCTGTCCGCATGCGCGCCATCCACCAGCATCCTGTATGATGCACAGCGTGCATGCTGGTTCCTATCACCCGGCGCTCTGAGGTCAGGCACACCACACGTATCATGCCGATACAGCACTGAACTCTAATCACCCAGCTGCGCTGCGCCTCATTTATCAAGCGCCCTTAAGATTACTTCCAACACCACGACTTTGCCTGCATTATATTCACATCCTATAAGTAAGTGATCCACACAATCAATTGTCTGTTCTGTTTATATGCATATATTGATATTTTTATTACACTGTGACATCCCTTTGACCTGCAGTCTTTATGTTTACATATGCTAATTACAAGTGACCTCACATATGACTGGTTCAGACTGATGATGTCATTGATGATCCAGCTGATTATGACATGTGTCTTCCTGCATAAATGTCAGCCGACCTTTCATTTCTTTATTTCCTGTCTTTGAGAAAGGGTCGTTGGACCCGAAACGCGTTAGAAGGATTTATTTACTAATACCAGTTTTATCTTATTTTACCTCATTTTATCTAGCTTTCTCAATTTTGAGTCTGTACTAATAAATGTTAATTTAAATTTATCACACTGGAGTTGAGTCAGTATATACTGCCGTAGATACTCCTGCAGTGATGGTCAGCACCCGTTTTTGTCTAGCCTACCTACCCCTATAAACCACAGTCTTGAGTCCTTTTCATGTGCATTACCTGCGCATGAAAAACGCATTGAAAATACCAAAAAAAACATGCGTGCAAAACAGAGACACTGAACAAAATCTGTTTGAAAACTGATTGAACTCTGATGAAGAATGTCAGTTTTTCACTGACCAAACCCTGATCGCTCTCTGATCAGACTCTGACGTGATCTGCAACGCAAGTGTGGAAGGGGCCTTACTTTTGTTTTTCTCTTTCTGTTCACCTGTAAAGCTATGGATAAGTTGTATTTGCCTTCTTTCTGCTTTCCATATTGACCTCCTCTATAAGCTACCTATCCACAGCGTCGGACTGGGCCGGCGGGGGCCGGGGTATCCCCCGGTGGGCCCCGGTCCCAGACACCGACACCCGAGTCCAGCGACACATGTTTGCACCGGAGGCCCCTGCCACTAATATCCAGATGCGACCGCTACTCGAGGCCGCTAAGATGTTGCGCCGGCGGCAACTGCTGACAGCCGGCCCCAGACATGTCATCTGCATCTTTAAGATGGAGATGACATGTCTGGTCTGGAACTATCATTGCAGTAAGACTCGCGGTACTAGTACCGCGAGTCTTACAGTCTCCAAGAACCCGGATGTGCGGCGTGTAAGGAAGTGATTACGCAGTGCGCAACCTGTCATCATCCTCGCTCTTCAGTCCGGACCTGAAGAGCTGAAGATAGGTGATTGTGACTGTGATTAGGTAAAAAAAAATTTCTTTTCCCCCATCCTTCAGCGCAAAGAATGGGGGACCCCCGGGGGACAATGTTTATAAAAGAACAGAGGGCAAAGGGGACTCCCAGGGGGAGGGGATTTAGAATTTATAAAAATAAATTAATGGACGGCAATGGTGGCCCTAGGAGGGGCAGCACTGCAGTATATATTAAAAGAATTGAGGGCAAAGGGGGCCTTGGGGGGGAGGCATTATTTATGAAAATAATGGAGAGAAAAGAGTAGTATATACACCCCCTTGAAATGGAAGGGGCATTATATATAAACAAGAGTAACCCCACCCCTCCCCCAATAGTATACAGCCAGCCTGCCCTCTGTAGTATACAGTCAGCCCCATGTACTATATAGCCAGCTCAGCCTGCTCCCATGTAGTAAACCGCCAGCCTTCTCCCATGTAGTATACAACCAGCCCCATGTAGTATACAACCAGCCCAGCCTGCCCCCTGTAGTATACAGCCAGCTTGCCCCCTGTAGTATACAGCCAGCCCAGCCTGCCCCATGTAGTATACAGCCAGCATGCCCCCTGTAGTATATAGCCAGCCCAGCCTGCTCCATGTAGTATACAGCCAGCCTGCTCCCAAGTAGTATACAGCCAGCCCCATTTAGTATACCACCAGCCCAGCCTGCCCCCTGTAGTATACAGCCAGCTTGCCCCCTGTAGTATACAGCCAGCCCAGCCTGCCCCCTGTAGTTTACAGCCTGCCCCATGTAGTATATAGCCAGCCCAGCCTGCCCCCATGTAGTATACAGCCAGCCACATGTTGTATATAGCCAGCCCAGCCTGCCCCCATGTAGTATACAACCAGCCTGCTCCCATGTGGTATACAGCCTGCCCCTTTAGTATACAGCCAGCTTGCCCCAGTAGTATACAGCCAACTTGCCTCCTGTAGTATATAGCCTGCCTCACGTAGTATATAGCCAGCCCAGACTGCCCCCATGTAGTTTACAGTCAGCCTGCCCCCATGTAGTATACAGCCAGTCTGCCCCCATGTAGTATACAGCAAGCCTGCCCCCATGTAGTATACAGCCAGCCTGCTCCCATGTAATATACAGCCTGCCCCCAGTAGTATACAGCCAGCTTTTCCCCTGTAGTATACAGCCTGCCCCATGTAGTATACAGCCTGCCCCATGTAGTATATAGCCAGCCCAGCCTGCCCCCATGTATTTATTGTCATCAGTTTTATTGAAAGGTTGGTGCAGTGTGAACACTTACATCCCTAACCACAGCCCAGCCAGCAGCAGAAAGTTCTGGAAACCAGGGGTAACTCTTATACTATCCCTAACCACAGTCCAGCCACCAGCAGAAAGCCTGGGACACCAGGGGTAACTCTTATACTATCCCTAACCACAGTCCAGCCACCAGCAGAAAGCCTGGGACACCAGGGGTAACTCTTATACTATCCCTAACATTAATGCCCTGAGATAACGTCACCACTGCAGCCCCTGTACACAAACTAAGAGCCGAGCCAAGAGGGAGAGAGAGAGGGAATAGCTTATCCTTTGCTTCACTGCCCCAGCTAGTGCTTAGAAATTCACTTATCCCAGAATATTTCTATGTAGTAGTAGGTGGCCCCCAAAATCAATTTCACTGGTGGGCCCCTGGTACCCCAGTCCGACCCTGCCTATTCACCATATCAAGACAACTTTCACTTTCCTCTTTAGCTGGAATGCAGGCAGGAATTAAGCACTAGTGCAGTGGTGGCGAACCTATGGCACGCGTGCCAGAGAGGGCATGCACAGCCCTCTCTGTGGGCACGCGTACCATCTTCCTGTTCCATTTCCCTGTTAATCACTGCAGCTCAGGCAATGTAGGAAAATCTGCCGCTTGCCGAGAGCTCCAGCAATCTCTCTCACTGTAGGCTGCATCTGACCTGCTCTGTGCTCACAAGTGCTGCCTTAGACACAGAGCAAGTCAGTGCCCGCCCCTCAACTCCCTCCCCCTCCTCCCCTGCAACCGGGAACTCCGTGAGAATGAGGGCAGAACATCCGGAGCTTACACAACGCCCGGTGAGTACATGGAAGCAGCAGCTGTTCTGTGTGCGTTACACAGGCAGCAGGCAGCTTTGGGACACTAAACAACTACAGGTCCTTATTGTTTAGTGTCCCAAACTGCCCTGTATGACAGCTTCCCATGGTCACAAATCTACTGCCCCTGGCTGGATCCCTTGTTGCTGTGCCATGCTGCCAGTGATGCCAGGGTGCACTACACTGCCCTCACTGACAGCATGGCACAGGTGCCCAGAGCTCCGGACCAAGGGAGGTAGATATATATGGCCACAAAAACATGTAACATATGTGGTGATTTGATTGAAAATTCGCCTGCCTGGTTCCCTGTAACTTTGCTATGCAGTGCTCCCACCCTCCACCCCACAACACACACTTTGCCCTACAAACCCCCCTCCGAATTGAATTCAACAATCCTTCATATTGCCCCTGATATTTGGTCACTGTATGGGGGTAGTGCTCTTCACTGGATGGGGGTAGTGCTCCTCACTGGATGGGGGTAGTGCTCCTCACTGGATGGGGGTAGTGCTCCTCACTGGATGGGGGTAGTGTTCCTCAGTGGATGGGGGTAGTGTTCCTCCCTGGATGGGGGTAGTGCTCCTCACTGGATGGGGGTAGTGCTCCTCACTGGATGGGGGTAGTGCTCCTCACTGGATGGGGGTAGTGCTCCTCACTGGATGGGGGTAGTGCTCCTCACTGGATGGGGTAGTGCACCTCATTGGATGGGGGTAGTGCTCCTCACTGGATGGGGGTAGTGCTCCTCACTGGATGGGGGTAGTGTCCCTCACTGGATAGGGGTAGTGTTCCTCACTGGATGGGGGTAGTGCTCCTCACTGGATGGGGGTAGTGTCCCTCACTGGATGGGGGTAGTGTCCCTCACTGTATTTGCTCCTGCTTAGTGTTATTATTGGTGATATTGGTCTATTTATTATCAGTATGGTGGTATTTATCATGTTGTACTGGTAATGGTGATGATACTACTTTATTATATGTCCCTTACAGAGGGGGATTGTCGGTAATTTTAGGCTAAATAGCCGGGTTGGCACTCTGCAATGATAGCGTAGACTCTGGTTTGCAGTTTGGGCACTTGGTCTCTAAAAGGTTCGCCATCACTGCTCTAGTGTATATATAATTTTTGTTATTCTATAATTAACAATGAATACAGTAGCTGCACTAGATACCTGGAGGGGATGCTTACATGTTATGGTTAAAAGACAGGATTTTCCTGTTTGGGGAGTCACATTCCACGTATAGTCACTGGATCCCCGGGACTGGAAAGTGAGCCTATTTTTTGTAATCTCATCTATGTAATAACTAAATGAGGACCCTGGATGCAGCCCTGGGCCTCGCCCATGCAGATGCCTTCTCTGCAGCATTATGCAGGGATAAGATTGGATACTTGCTGTGTCACGTTAGGGCAGGGGTCGGGAACCTATGGCTCGCGAGCCAGATATGGCTCTTTTGATGGCCGCATCTGGCTCGCAGCCAGGGTTCCTATCCAGGGGCATTACTACAGCCGTGGCATCTGCTGCGCTGCCTGTCAAGACCAGGGGCACTTACCTGGCTCCTGTTGTGCCCCTGGCTGTAGTAATGCCCCTGGATGTATTCAGCAGAGCAGCGCAGGGTCCGCGGGGTTAATTCTGGGGCGGCACCTACGTCTCCTTCCTGCAGCAGTCTCCTCCATGTGTGAGAGAGTGAGGGGAGGAGACTGTCTGCCTGCAGCCAATCCCAGCGCTGGATGTAGCAGCGCGGGAGATTCAGACAGAGGAGAGAACTGCATATACTCGGGAGACATGCAGCACCTGAGGAGAAGGAGTCAGCAGCCGGGATCAGCCACAGATAAGTGCTCCCTCCCCCCAGTGTCTCCTCACACTCTGCCTTAACCCCTTAGTGTCCTGTGTGTGAAGCTCCTAAGTGTCCCTTACAGACCCCTCTGCATCATCCCCTCATATCTTCCCCCACCACTGCATTTCTACATTAATGTGAGGTTCTGCAGCAGCTGAGATACAAAATAGCTAGGACCTAAGACAAAATTGTGGTGCACGTCAGTAATAAATGTGGCGCATGGTCCGGCTTAGCAGTAACAGCAGTCTAGCAGTCTTGTGGGACACAGAGCAGCCGCCACATAAAACTGGCGTTAACACTTTAACAAATGTGTATTGGGATGTTCTGCGGGGGGTGGCGTGTGTATTATAATGTTCTGCGGGGGGTGGCGTGTGTATTATAATGTTCTGCGGGGGGTGGCGTGTGTATAATAATGTTCTGCGGCGGGTGGCGTGTATAATAATGTTCTGCGGCGGGTGGCGTGTGTATAATAATGTACTGCGGGGGTGGCGTGTGTATAATAATGTTCTGCGGGAGGTGGTGTGTGTATAATAATGTTCTGCGGGGGGTGGCGTGTGTATAATAATGTTCTGCGGGAGGTGGTGTGTGTATAATAATGTTCTGCGGGGGGTGGCGTGTGTATAATAATGTTCTGCGGGAGGTGGTGTGTGTATAATAATGTTCTGCGGGGGGTGGCGTGTGTATAATAATGTTCTGCGGTGGGTGGCGTGTGTATAATAATGTTCTGCGGGGGGTGTATAATAATGTTCTGCGGGGGGTGTATAATAATGTTCTGCAGCGGGTGTATAATAATGTTCTGCGGCGGGTGTATAATAATGTTCTGCGGCGGGTGGCGTGTGTATAATAATGTTCTGCGGGGGGTGGCGTGTGTATAATAATGTTCTGCGGGGGGTGGCGTGTGTATAATAATGTTCTGCGGCGGGTGGCGTGTGTATTATAATGTTCTGCGGGGGGTGTATAATAATGTTCTGCGGCGGGTGTATAATAATGTTCTGCGGCGGGTGTATAATAATGTTCTGCGGGGGGTGGCGTGTGTATAATAATGTTCTGCGGGGGGTGGCGTGTGTATTATAACGTTCTGCGGGGGGTGGCGTGTGTATTGGGATGTTCTGCGGGGGGGTGGCGTGTGTATAATAATGTTCTGCGGCGGGTGGCGTGTGTATAATAATGTTCTGCGGGGGGTGGCGTGTGTATAATAATGTTCTGCGGGGGTGGCGTGTGTATTATAATGTTCTGCGGGGGGTGGCGTGTGTATAATAATGTTCTGCGGGGGTGGCGTGTGTATTATAATGTTCTGCGGGGGGTGGCGTGTGTATAATAATGTTCTGCGGGGGGTGGCGTGTGTATAATAATGTTCTGCGGGGGGTGGCGTGTGTATAATAATGTTCTGCGGGGGGTGGCGTGTGTATAATAATGTTCTGCGGGGGGTGGCGTGTGTATAATAATGTTCTGCGGGGGGTGGCGTGTGTATAATAATGTTCTGCGGGGGGTGGCGTGTGTATTATAATGTTCTGCGGCGGGTGGCGGGTGTATAATAATGTTCTGCGGCGGGTGGCGTGATCCCCGACAAAAATGCGGCCGCGAGACCCTCAGTAAATAAGCCCCATTGTACGGCTCTCGCAGAATTATATTTTAAAATATGTGGCGCTTATGGCTCTCTCAGCCAAAAAGGTTCCTGACCCCTGCGTTAGGGGATCATTGCCAGAAGAGTATAAAGTATCAGTTTCCGTGAAGACAGCACAGGGAGCGCCTCCTTACACCCTTCATCTCCATCCTTCTACAGCAGGGGTCAGGAACCTTTTTGGCTGAGAGAGCCATAAGCGCCACATATTTTAAAATATAATTCTGCGAGAGCCGTACAATGGGGCTTATTTACTGAGGGTCTCGCGGCCGCATTTTTGTCGGGGATCACGCCACCCGCCGCAGAACATTATTATACACCCGCCACCCGCCGCAGAACATTATAATACACACGCCACCCCCCGCAGAACATTATTATACACACGCCACCCCCCGCAGAACATTATTATACACACGCCACCCCCCGCAGAACATTATTATACACACGCCACCCCCCGCAGAACATTATTATACACACGCCACCCCCCGCAGAACATTATTATACACACGCCACCCCCCGCAGAACATTATAATACACACGCCACCCCCGCAGAACATTATTATACACACGCCACCCCCCGCAGAACATTATAATACACACGCCACCCCCGCAGAACATTATTATACACACGCCACCCCCCGCAGAACATTATTATACACACGCCACCCGCCGCAGAACATTATTATACACACGCCACCCCCCCGCAGAACATCCCAATACACACGCCACCCCCCGCAGAACGTTATAATACACACGCCACCCCCCGCAGAACATTATTATACACACGCCACCCCCCGCAGAACATTATTATACACCCGCCGCAGAACATTATTATACACCCGCCGCAGAACATTATTATACACCCGCCGCAGAACATTATTATACACCCCCCGCAGAACATTATAATACACACGCCACCCGCCGCAGAACATTATTATACACACGCCACCCCCCGCAGAACATTATTATACACACGCCACCCCCCGCAGAACATTATTATACACACGCCACCCGCCGCAGAACATTATTATACACCCGCCGCAGAACATTATTATACACCCGCTGCAGAACATTATTATACACCCCCCGCAGAACATTATTATACACCCCCCGCAGAACATTATTATACACACGCCACCCACCGCAGAACATTATTATACACACGCCACCCCCCGCAGAACATTATTATACACACACCACCTCCCGCAGAACATTATTATACACACGCCACCCCCCGCAGAACATTATTATACACACACCACCTCCCGCAGAACATTATTATACACACGCCACCCCCCGCAGAACATTATTATACACACACCACCTCCCGCAGAACATTATTATACACACGCCACCCCCGCAGTACATTATTATACACACGCCACCCGCCGCAGAACATTATTATACACGCCACCCGCCGCAGAACATTATTATACACACGCCACCCCCCGCAGAACATTATAATACACACGCCACCCCCCGCAGAACATTATAATACACACGCCACCCCCCGCAGAACATCCCAATACACATTTGTTAAAGTGTTTACGCCAGTTTTATGTGGCGGCTGCTCTGTGTCCCACAAGACTGCTAGACTGCTGTTACTGCTAAGCCGGACCATGCGCCACATTTATTACTGACGTGCACCACAATTTTGTCTTAGGTCCTAGCTATTTTGTATCTCAGCTGCTGCAGAACCTCACATTAATGTAGAAATGCAGTGGTGGGGGAAGATATGAGGGGATGATGCAGAGGGGTCTGTAAGGGACACTTAGGAGCTTCACACACAGGACACTAAGGGGTTAAGGCAGAGTGTGAGGAGACACTGGGGGGAGGGAGCACTTATCTGTGGCTGATCCCGGCTGCTGACTCCTTCTCCTCAGGTGCTGCATGTCTCCCGAGTATATGCAGTTCTCTCCTCTGTCTGAATCTCCCGCGCTGCTACATCCAGCTCCGGGATTGGCTGCAGGCAGACAGTCTCCTCCCCTCACTCTCTCACACATGGAGGAGACTGCTGCAGGAAGGAGACGTAGGTGCCGCCCCAGAATTAACCCCGCGGACCCTGCGCTGCTCTGCTGAATACATCCAGGGGCATTACTACAGCCAGGGGCACAACAGGAGCCAGGTAAGTGCCCCTGGTCTTGACAGGCAGCGCAGCAGATGCCACGGCTGTAGTAATGCCCCTGGATAGGAACCCTGGCTGCGAGCCAGATGCGGCCATCAAAAGAGCCATATCTGGCTCGCGAGCCATAGGTTCCCGACCCCTGTTCTACAGTGACCAGCTGCTGAGGGACCTGAGTGAGTAGAGCTTGCAGCTTAGATGGAATAACAGATAGGATTGAGTATTAGATAACTCTATGTACAGATGTAGCAGAGCTGAGTTTGACATTTCTTATTTCATTTGAGCATAACTAATGCAGTCTACCTGAGGTCATATGTAAAGGTACAGACTATATAATGCCAGATATAATATTTTGTCAGTTTCTTTACAGAGACTAATTTGTCTTCATGACTACTTTCCTATTTTGCAGTTTGTCATCCGTTATGTCTTATTTGTTCACTATAGGTTTACACCTAGATTTTACTAGTAGATGGTTGCCTGTTCTGACAAGTTAAGGGATTGCTGCCATACCTTCAGGGATAATTTCTATCCCGGAAATATGCTGCCAGACTCTAGAAGAATACAAAGTGTCAGTTTTGTGAGGACGGCCAGGGAGCACCTGTGAGTAGAGCTTACCGGTTAGAGAATTGAGTTTGTAATTTCATATTTCCTATGAAAATAACTAATGCAGAAAGTCTACCTGCAGTCATATTTAGGATGTGTTCAGTTTTTCAGATGTGGTTTTCCATGACCAAAACCGGAAATCAAGTGAAAAAAGAGAGGAGTAGCACCTCTTAGTGTTATCTGCTCATCTATTATGACCCACCAACTGCATTGGGAAAACTGAAGGTGTGAATGCACCCTCAGAAGTACAGATTTTTAAACCTCATATAATATTTTGCCACTTTTCATGTCTATGGTGGAGCACCTAAGTTACATCCACAATCTTGTAATTTGTGTAGATGTGCTCTGCAAATCAACCAGATTTCAAAGGATAGAAATTTAGGATAAACGGTAAGAAAAAATATTTCCGGCACTTCCCAACACTATGGGGGTCATTTACTAAGGGCCCGATTCGCGTTTTCCCGACGTGTTACCCGAATATTTCCGATTTGCGACAATTTTCCCTGAATTGCCCCTGGATTTTGGCGCACGCGATCGGTTTGTGGCGCATCGGCGCTGGCATGCACGCGACGGAAATCGGGGGGCATGGGCGAACGGTAACCCGACGGATTCGGAAAAACCGCCGCATTTAAAAAAAAAAAATTTGTTGCACGGGCCATACTCACATGCACCACGATGAAGACGATGAACTCCGGGGCACCTCGGCAGACTTTGGCGCAGCAGCGACAGCTGGTGGACATCGGGCACAGAACCTTCATGAATCGCCGGAAGACCCAAACGCTCGTCAGAGAAGCTGCCGCTGGAACGCGGATGGACCGGGTAAGTAAATGTGCCCCAATGTATCAAATTATATTGTATTTATTTAAACACATGATAATATATAGCATCATTAAAAAATTGCATTTTAAAAAAGTTAACACATATGTTATACAATATATATATTCCAATGTGTGCAATATTAACCTCTTCACACTCCATGATGTACATGTATGTCATGGAGCGCTAAAAAACTATGAAGAGTGAGCCCTCTTAAAAGAGACAAAGGGCCAGATTTAGTGAAGCTCCAGTGCCAGTTTTCTGTTGGACTTTGGACAATCTTTTCAGAGCAAACGGCTTGCACAGGTATTTAAGAAGTGCCCGAGACACATTTGTGTCGCAGCTGCACTATACTGCACGAAATAGGTGTTCTTGTGCTCAGTCTGACCATGCGGCAAATTTATCATGCATGACCAATGGTGCTTCTGTCGGAGCAGTGCAGTGGGTGCAAAATTTATTAAGAAATCCTGAATCTCGCGCACCCTGCACACTACACAGGCAAACTGCCCATACTGTTGTTTGCACTGTTTTTAGTAAATCTGGGTGATAGGGTTTGCAGCAAGTTGCAGCAAACAACCACACCGATCAGGGTTGTTAACCCATTGATTGCTGCCGGCAAAGCCACCTGTGGCATTTAAAAGACAGTGGCGTGTAGGTGCCTCCATCTGTGTTTTGATGTCATTATGTCATCGGTGAGAAGCATTCTGTAGCCATGACATACTTGGATCATCCAAAGTACAGAGGCTGTCTTGTTTTAACACATCTTTTACAATGTGGGATTTGTAAATCCCCAGTATATGTTTGTCAGTATATGGTAGGATCAATCAGACAACCTAGGGTTAAAGTACCATAGGGTGTCTGAAAAATAGTAAAAAAAAAGTCCCAAAAAGCTATTATAAAAATGAACAAGTTAAATCATAAACTTGTTCGTTATCGCTGCGTCCCAAAATGTCTGGTCTATTAACCCCTTAGGCCACCATCTTGTCATAGTGAGCTTCTATCCCCAACACTATGTGAATGTTTAACCCTTTAGGTTTTGCGGTCAAACTTGAGCACAGCACCTAAAGGGGTTACCCACCTCTCTGTAGCTGTCAGATGATCACTTGTTCAAGTCCCAGAGGGGGAGAAAAAAAAGTGGAAAAAAAGTTTAAAAAAGTTAAATAAACATGTGTTACGGTAATACAAAATAAAAGTCCCCTAAATGCCCCAAACAGCGTAAAACTCCCAAACACAATAAAACGTCACAAACAGCACATATAGGGTATTGCCACGTCCGTAACAACCTGTGCATTAAAATTAAATCATTACTGAACCTGTATGGTGAATTCTTAAAAAAAAAAAATATGATTTTTGATCAAAGAGCAAAATAAAAGCGAATAAAGATTAAACAACGGGGTATTGCCAGCCCCAAATATAGTGTTACTGCACTCCTTAAGGTGTCTCGTTTTTTAAAATGGGACCACTATTTGTAGGTTTTTACTGCCCTAAAAATTTAGGGGCCAAATCAAGGTTTTTTTTGGAAAAAGATTTTCCCTTGCACGAGCAAATGTATATACTCTCTATCAGTGGCGTAACTACCGCCATAGCAGCCGTAGCGGTTGCTACGGGGCCCGTGAGGTTAAGGGCCCCTACCTCTGTGTCCACTCTTAAACCCGCCCCTCCGTGAGCTGCCCGCCCCCTGCACAGGAGAATGCTCGCGCCCCCCCGGCACAGGTGAACGCCCGCCCATCCCCCTGCATGCTGGCACCCGCCGGACTAAGCAAACTCCCCGCCCTGGCGGGCGAACAAGCACCCGCCTAGACAACACTCCGCGCTGCCGAACAAGCAGCTGCCCGACTCCCCCAATACTCCGCGGCTCCCCCCCCACCCTTTGCGTCGAACAAGCAAAGGCCCCCCGGGCGACAGAACAGGCACCCGCCAGACTCCCCCAGAGTGTGTGCCCCCCCCCCCCCCCAAACAAGCACCCATCCGATCACCCACCTAGCCGCCAGAACACCCACCTGCAGCTACGGCCGGGTGGTTACCCATATAGCCCCAAAACATCCGAAAAGGTAAGTATATACATGTATTTATCTGTGTATATATTGTGTATTATTGTATATATGAGTATACTGTGTATTTATGTATAAATGTATTTATCTGTGTATATATTGTGTATTATTGTATGTATGCATCTACTGTGTATATATGTATATCTGTGTATATATATGTATATCTGTGTATATATATGTACATACTGTGTATATGTGTATATACTGTGTATATGTGTATACATGTATATACTGTGTATATATTGTGTATTGTATATATGTATAGCTGTGTATATATGTGTATATTTTGTGTATTATTGTATATATGCATATACTGTGTATATGTGTATATATGTATATACTGTGTATATGTGTATATATGTATATATGTATATACTGTGTATAAGTATATACTGTATATATGTGTATTTATGTATATACTGTGTATAATCACAAAAATAGGCAGCACTCCAAGACGTCCAGCATTAGGTGAAAAAAATGTGCTTCTTTATTCCATGTTTAAAAAGTACAACAAAGTATGGCGACGTTTCGGCTCGCTAGGAGCCTTTTTCAAACATGGAATAAAGAAGAACATTTTTTTTACCTAATGCTGGACTTCTTCGAGTGCTGTTTGTATACGTGATTATATAGTGTGTGTGCTGTTTGTATTTTCCTTGAGTATATACTGTGTATATATGTATATATGCATCTACTGTATTTCTACACGCACATATTTATATAAGCATATATATGTGCACATTTAAATATATGCACATACATGATGTATGTGTGTTTTTGCATATGCTGTTTATATGGTATGTATATGCTCTGTATATATGTATATACTGAATGTGTGTGTGTATATGCTGTATATAATGAATGTGTGTGTATATGCTGTATATACTGAATGTGTGTGTATTTCCCATATGTGTGTATATGCTGTATATACTGAATGTGTGTGTGTATTTCCCATATGTGTGTATATGCTGTATATACTGAATGTGTGTGTATTTCCCATATGTGTGTATATGCTGTATATACTGAATGTGTGTGTGTATTTCCCTTATGTGTGTGTATATGCTGTATATACTGAATGTGTGTGTGTATATGCTGTATATACTGAATGTGTGTGTGTATTTCCCTTATGTGTGTGTATATGCTGTATATACTGAATGTGTGTGTGTATTTCCCATATGTGTGTATATGCTGTATATACTAAATGTGTGTGTGTATATGCTGTATATACTGAATGTGTGTGTGTATTTCCCTTATGTGTGTGTATATGCTGTATATACTGAATGTGTGTGTGTATTTCCCTTATATGTGTGTATATGCTGTATATACTGAATGTGTGTGTGTGTGTATATGCTGTATATACTGAATGTGTGTGTGTATTTCCCATATGTGTGTATATGCTGTATATACTGAATGTGTGTATTTGCTGTATATGTGTATATTCTGTATGTATATGCAGCATGTGGGTACATGGCGTTTTTATACTGCATGTATGTGTATATATGGTCAGTGTATACTGTATGTGTGTTTAATATATATTTATATAGTATATAATGTGTATGCAGTATGTGTGATGTTTATATACAGTATGTGTGTATATACTTTATGAGTTTGTATATACAGTGTAACAGAGTGCATAAATGTGTGTGTATAAGTGTATACTTGTGTGTATATAGGTGCGAGTATATTAGTGTAGAAATTTATGTGTGTGTATATAAGTAAATAAATGTATGTATATATGAGTGTATAAATTTGTTTAATTGTATAAACATGTCTGTATAGGGGTCCATTCACAATAACGTGTGAGGGATGTATATCTGGCTGCAAATTTGCTGCCGGATTTACTTCCCTCATAGGCGTCTATAGCGCCTGGGCTCAGTAAGTTGAGCACAACGAGCACTCACTGTTTCGAACCGCGGCCGCAAAACAGAGAGAGCGTATCTATGGCCGTAAGAACGGCCATGTGGCTCTATTCTCTATGGAGAGGGGAGGGGTGAGCCGCTATCACCTCTCCTCCTCTCCAGCGCGCCAGACAGGTGCCTGCCACGCTATAGCCACGCACACGTTTATGGGAATGCAGCCTAAATATGTATATATTTGGGGGGGGGGCATGTAGGGGTGTGAAAACGGAGGTAGAAGGGCAGTCATTTAAAAATTGCACACAGAGGAGCGGTTTACCAAGGGTGGGGGGGGGGGGGGGCTGGTGAATGGTTGAACTACTTCTCTTCAGCCACTCCTAGGGGGCAAATTGACTAGTCATAGAGCACATGGTATTGTAATGTAATATACACCTGTATGTACTCGAGTATAAGCCGACCCTAGTATAAGCCGAGGTACCTAGTTTTACATCCAAAAATTGGGAAAACCTAATGACTCGAGTATAAGTCGAGGGTGGGAAATGCATTGTTCACAGCTTCCCAGTTTATAGCCTGCCAGCCCCCTGTAGTATATGTTGCCTGCCTGCTAGCCCCCTGTAGTATATGTTGCCTGCCTGCTAGCCCCCGGTAGAGTGGTAGAGTGATACTGTGGGGGCGCTTTCACACGATGCTTTGCATCACATTTTTTATGCGTTTTTGAATCATTGATCACATGCTAAGGTTACATTGGGGCTCATTTACTAAGGGTCTGAATCGCGCACTTTCCTTGGGTTTCCCGGCGATTTCTGATTTGCACCGAATTACCCGGGGATTTTTTTGCACACAACCGGATTTTGGCGCATCGGCGCCGGCTTTCACGTGACAGAAACGCCCTGAGGCAAGATGGAAGCTAATTGGAGAGTGCTACCACCGGACCAAGGGAATGTATAAACCCCTGGCGGGTGCGAGCACACGGTCTTAGAATCCAGTCAGTAGATAGAGAAGCAGGTCCAGTGTGCAGCTCCTTCCGAGCTGCCATCCAGACTCACTACCAGGAAGAAGAGGTACCCCCGGCCGCTGCTTGATGCCTTAGGGCAAGTAAGGAGACTTAAAGGGAACCTGTCACCAGGAGACACATTTTTAGCACTCCCCCAGTCCCCACAGAGCATAGTACATACACTGCCAAAGTGTTTTTGTATTAAAAATAGGTTTTACAGAAAAAAAGATATGTTATATTGTACCTTTCATTAGCATCTGCTGTGTGACTAGGCAGTTGCCTTTTGGGAGGGTCTGGAAAGGAGCAGTTCCCCCCCAACCTTGGGGAACATGTGACCTTTTCAAATATATGAAAACACTCATCACTGGGCTTAGCGACGCCCCCTGCTCCTCTACAGCCAATCCCGAGTGAGGGGAGTTATTCATATATTTGAAAAGGTCACATGTTTCCCAAGGGTGGGGGGAACTGCTCCTTTCCAGTCCCTTCCAATTGGCAACTGCCTAGTCACACAGCAGATGCTAATGAAAGATACAATATAACATCTTTTTTTCTGTAAAACCTATTTTTTATACAAAAACACTTTGGCAATGTATGTACTATGCTCTGTGGGGACGGGGGGAGTGCTAAAAATGGGTCTCCTGGTGACAGGTTCCCTTTAAGCCCCAGAACTGAGGTCTCCATCCTGACTCAGCTCCATCCCTACCAGCCCAGCCTGAACGTACTATCATGCTGAGAGTAATCTTCCTGTGGACCAGCTATCCCCTACCAGATCACCAGCTTGCTGAATCTACTGCTACCGTTTGGCAGTTGCCTGCTGACCAAACTTGAATAAAGAACTGTAAGTTGATTTGCACAAAGTTGCCTCTGTCTAATACCTGGATCCTGGCTGCCTACCACCATGGGCTTCCCCATCCATCACCCAGGGATTCATCCTAAAGACACCTCAGGGTTTGCCTGAGGGAGAAACCATTGCATCAGCCTCTCCCTCCATATTTCTTGCACACACCACCTGCTGGAGACCTGCCAGGCTGTAGGTCAATCCTCCGGTCCCCATACCAAGCACTGTGACCACAGCATGGCCAAGGCCACACTAGCCAGCCACTCCGGTATTCTGGGCCCCGGCTGCCTCTAGGCCCCAAGAAAAGGCCAGGCCCGGTGGGGGGTGTTGCATATGTCTATATATATTATGTGTTTATAATGTACTATACAGAATGTTTATATACTATGGGGGATATTTATCACTGCCTCTACGCCAGTTTTCTGAAGTCAGATTACTTGTGATAGAGTTTCCTAATTAGGCTGCTCATTCCATCTAGGAGACGGGTGGACTATTTTTCACAAGTTTTCTGGCATCTTTAAAGGGACCCTGTAAGCAGAAATATACCAAATAAACCACTAGCAATATGTTGCCAAGCAGCTGAACACCTTCCAGTATGGTGGCATCATCGAGATAATTAACTTTAGATTAAGATGTAAATTGGTTGTATAATGTCAAGGAGGTAGATATTTTAACACCAAAGTCAAGCCACACCAGGCCACGAAAGAAACATAAACTAGAAGGTTATTCAATAGAAATGTCAGACCGAGCTTAAACTCTTCCACAATCCTTCACCTTTGTCAAGGATCTGTCTGTGAGCCAGGGCTTTATTTCCAGACCAGCTGCATGCTCTGCCTTAAAGGGGTATTCCAGGAATCAGCATAATTCATACACAAGTGGGAACTCAAAATATAAGCTAATGTGTAATTAGTTGTTATTTAAAAAATTGCTCCTCTTAGCAGAAAATGCTGGTGACATAGACTGTAATGAAGAATTAAAATGCAACCGGCCCTTTAATCAGTCCGTTAATTTCCTCCGCGCGGTCCGTCGCAGAAAAGAAGATGGCCGCTGGTCACATGTCCACATCACATGTCCTGTACCTGCCTGGGCAGGGTCATGTGATCAACACTACGTTTGGCTGTAGTGGGTTGGTTGCAGTGCATCCAGTATGGCCAGTGTTGTGGTGATGGCAGTTGCACATCATTACTATGGTAACAGAGCAAGAAAACCTGTTACATCATCACTGGGAGCAGAGCATAAGAGGGAGGAGGAGTTACTGAGAACTAAAGGATCATGGAACTTGTAGTTTCCAGTGGCGGCCATCTTAGTGATAACTCCACCTACTTTAGAGAGGCCATAAATGTTGTAAATCATAAAATCATATTATTTTAGCTCCGTTTTGTGACTAATGACATTGAGTATTGTTGTATTCATTTATTTATATCATCATGGGTTTTTGTGTCAGACGTTCATATTCCCGGAATACCCCTTTAATTTATTTAAAAAACTAGAAGGCATTACACTGTTTGACAACATACTGGTAGTGGTTTTTCAGGCCAATTGCTGATGACTGATTCCCTTTAAATAATGAAATATTAACTTTGTAAAACAGATGGAGGTGCACAGGCTGACTGCGCCGGAGCTCCTCTCATCTTCTCAGGCTTTTCATTTATGCACGACCCCGCTGCAAGCCTCCTTCTGCTCCTGGCCGGTGAATTAGGATCCGGCCGGTCACGCCAGAGCCGAGGCGTGGAGAGAGGCGGGGCATGTGCTCTCTCCTTGTTCCCTGGCCGGCAGCAGGAGGAGGCTTGCAGTGGAGGCGTGCATAAATGAAAAGTAGGGGAAGCCTAGAGTTGCTCGGATGTCTTTAGCCAGAGTGCCTCTGGTTGTTCTACAAAGTTAATATTTCATTATTAAAGATGCCAGAAATAAATGTGGGCCAATGTGTTTGAGTTTGTAGTGTCTTTGTGCTATTTTTTGCCATCTGTGTAATTTTTTAAAGGGTATGACATAAAAAACTTCTCTAACAGACCTTCAAAAACACAGATAAAAAAATATTTGCTAAATATCAAAATAAAATGCATGTGTAACGATGCCATGCCAAAAAAATGTGTGTATGTGTAGAAGCCCCTCATATAAGGAACTTTTGTCATCTCACAGCATGTCTGATTACTGCAGCTTTTGGCACAATTTTCCTGTGAGGTGGAGGGGAGTGGGCATGGGTTGGAGCTCAAACTTTCTGCAATTAAATGCTGCAGCAAAATTTTTTGTTTATTTTTTTCTGCACAAATTCTCTATAATCTATGGAAAAATGCCCGTCACAATCCTCATCCTGGCCTGCTCCGCTCCCCAAGCACATTACACTGCATCCCCTACCCACTTGATGCGAGGGTGAGGGAGAAAAAGTAAGTTATTCTTGGTTTGTATGCCAGAAAACTGGTGTACAAGCTATGAAAAATATCACTCCCCCCCCAATGAAAGTGATGACAGGCACATGATGTATTGGTTAGCAAGCAAGTGCTGCTGATGGCTGACAGGAAGGATTTGATAATGTTGTTATATTGGATTTGAGGGATTTATGGGTAATTTATGGATTATCATTTTGTGGAAAAAAAAACCTTTAAGGTGTTTAATTATTATAACTATTTCATTTATTCAATTTTGACAGATTTCTACTGGACGCAGTATCAAATAGTAGCATCAAATGGCGAGAAATCTGATCAAAAATCCCTGTGGTGAAGGTAAATACAAAAAAAGCCATAAAATATTGGAGGAATATATCAGACATGACATTTTGTCTAATCTGGCTATAGTGGCAGTTCATGTTCTATCAATCAAGTAGTACCTCTCCTCTATACAGTATTTTTTGGACTATAAGGTGCACCGGATTATAAGGCGCACCATCAATAAATGCCTGCTAAAACGTCTAGGTTCATATACAGGCGCACCGGATTATAAGGTACACCTGATTGTAAGGATCAATGACCAGCAGGTGGCAGACCCGTGCAGTGTTCAAGGCAGCTGTTGTCTGGAAGTACAGTTCATACAAGGCACACTGGACTATAAGACGCACCTTCGATTTCTGAGAAAATCAAAGGATTTTTTGTGCGCCTTATAGTCTAAAAAATACGGTACTTGAAAAACCTGAATGTGTAGACACTGTGGATGTCCATAGAATTTTTTATTTTTTTTTCTGGTTTGCTGAAGCAGTATGAAGTTAATATAGTTATAGTGGCTAGTATTCGGTAATGTTTAACATTGCCTATCTTTGGAGTCAACCCAAGGTTTTTGCATCGGAAACACTGGAGCAAACCTGATGCAAAAATTGACCTTGTAAATGTAAGCAGGGAGAGCCCTTGTGTGGATCTTGACAATGAAATCTGATTTGAGTGAGACCCAGTTATACTGAGATAAGATAGAGGTTTGGGCCAGTGGGGAGAAAAATTATCTTCACAAGGACAAGGGTAACGTGAGATGACTGATGAGAGAAAACTGTCTATTTGGACCTCAATAACAGTCAGCTCCAGGTAACCCCAATTGTAGGACATGTGCCGAGGGCTGAAGACTCCGACCATGCTAGTCATTTCAGGAGTAGTCCAGGATGGTGGCTGAAAAGACTATTAAGGACCTGGAAGTAGGTAAGATACTGGAGGGAGAAACTATCATCCATTTAACAGATTCGTTGAAGTTGAACACAGCTCATCATGCAGCTATGTCATGTTGGTAGACTGCAAATCTAGATTGTTTGCAATGATATTGGGTGACGAAATGCTGCATGTCACCCAATTAATCTACAGTATAGAAAATAACATTGGGGATGCTCATGAATCTCATCAATGAGCTTCTGTTTTGATGCTTCTATGAAGGGGGGAGATGATAACAGTGAAGTAAGTGGAAAAAAAGGCTCTTTGCTCAAGGTTTATTTTCGTATATTTTGGATATTTTCTGGTATAGAGGAACTGGAACATTGGGAAGAAGTTGAGAATGGAGGAGATGGGTGGAAAGTAGAAGAGCTGCCAGGAGACTGTGGAGTGGCATTTCCAAGTGATGGGATCTCCAAGTACTTTGCTTCATCCTTTGAGTAAGTATCTGACATAGAACCAGAACAGATAGCAATTATGATTACAGTATAACTGTAGATTTATGTTCGATAATGTAGGTTATCACAGCCACTTCTAAAATTGGGTTAAAGTCTCACAAAATATAAGCCATTAGTATTGGGAATAGTAATGAACTGAAAAGTACATTAACCACAAAGTCAGTCTAAAAATAGACTGGGATGGAGAACAGTGTTAGGTGGTGCATAGGGGATGGAGAACAGTGTTAGGTGGTGCATAGGGGATGGAGAACAGTGTTAGGTGGTGCATAGGGGATGGAGAACAGTGTTAGGTGGTGCATAGGGGATGGAGAACAGTGTTAGGTGGTGCATAGGGGATGGAGAACAGTGTTAGGTGGTGCATAGGGGATGGAGAACAGTGTTAGGTGGTGCATATGGGATGGAGAACAGTGTTCACATGAAACTCACATATATGATCTTCTCTTCTCAGGTTGTGCAGTAAAACCCAAGAGATTGATCTCCTTAAGGAAGGATATACTGAGGAAGTTTTAGATGCCCAACCCAACATTGTGGTCAGCGACTGGTAAGATGATGTGTGTCCTGAAAAGCTGAGTAACAGATCCCAGTTGGATCTATAAACAGAATTTACCAGAATTTGGAAAACCTGGATGCCATTTGGGATGCAATATGGATCACATATTAGACTAATTCTGGTTGCAGGTACGCAGCAAGAACTGATGCTGGATGTTTATATGAGCTGAAAGTGAAGCTGTTGTCTGACAGCCGTGATGTCATCAGTGAATACAACAGTGAGAATATCACGATTCCTGAGAAAACAGATGGTTCATGGAACCAGGTAATCCTAGTGTGACCATACAGAATCAGCATGAGGGGGAGACCTTCTATTTAATATATATAAAATGAATCTTTCTCTCACAAATCTCTCACAAACAACCAAAACAATCAATTCACTGTACTAAACAGTACAAGAAACAAGGTGTGTAGTTTATATCATAAAATGGCCTGAAAAGGGACATATCCTTTCCTGGTCCATGGCAATTCTGTTCTGTGCTGCAAGAACTCTTTTGTTGCTGCAGGCTCAGTTACTGGGAAAAGCGTGCTTATACATACCCAGCAGTAAATACCACTATTGCCTTCTCTTTCGGAGACCTGACATTCAGCTACCTTGGGAAGCTTCTAAAGTCTGTGTTATGCATACACAATGGTATAGGCTTTAGGTACCCAGACCAACCACCATAAATCAATAGTGGGTGGTACAAAATCCGTTAACATCTAGTAGAGCCTTTCCCTGTTCTCACCATGCTGCCCGCTGCATATATACACAGCTTTCTCTCTCTCACTGCTCTAGGCCGTTCTCATTGCCTCTCCCACTGTTTATTGCTTCTCACAGTGGGTCTTAACTGACAGAGAACAGAAGAGGGGATGATGAGGTAGCAGGATGAGTCATAATCTCCTCATAATTAGAAGGCTAATTATATTCAGTAGAGCTCAGACATGTGAACAAAGAATCACAGAGAGTCTGCACACAGTACAGAAGTAAGTATCAGGAATGCTAAATCACTTGATGAACATACAGTGATTATCCAAGGTAGTAAAGGCATATAGGCAGCTTACATATAAAAGTGACTGACCCTTTAATATTTGAAACAACAGCGCAATCCTACAAATTCCTCTTCTACCTGTCTTCCAGTGGAGTCCACAGGCGGAACAATGATGTCTCAAAATCATTTTTATGAATTTTTTTTTTTGTAGAGTGGGGGGCAACCCCCTGGACCAGCCTTTCACTATACTGGACTGGTGGTCGGTATATTCGCACCCCACAATGTACAGTTTCTGGCATGGAAATTTTGTAGGCTCTGGGTTGAGGAGGGAGCTTCTTGAGGGATCTTCTTGAGGTGGAGGTAGCAGGATGTAGTAAGGGCTGATTTAGCATTTGGGGGTTTAAAAGGATACGGCAGAGTAAAAAATGATTCCAAGGAAGCAGACTTTTGGGATTAGGGTGAGACATTCATTGTGAATCCGGTACAATATCTCTAGGTCATTCTTAATTTAGTGTAAATATATCAAGGCCTTCAAAATTTTAACAGGTTCTCTACTGGGCGCGAGAAGTCCCTCCAGTCGCACGGCACAAGAAAAACTTTGCCTATTCTATTTAACTATTCCAATATTTAAAATGCACTTTGTATTCATATACTATTTAAATCAACCTTTTTGTGTCTCATTTGTTATGAAACCCTCTACCATTAAATACAACAATGTTGTGTTAACTGCATAGTTCAGGTACAAAACATACAATAACAGAGCCATGTTAAATACACCACCAGAGCCAAGATCAGATCATATCATAAATAGACTCATAACCAAGTTCTATACATATATAACACCAGAAGGAAGCCCAGTACTTAAAAATTCAGCACACAACCAAGTTTGTACATATTTACAGCACCAGAATCATGTTCAGTACATAGAAACAGGATCAGAACTGAGATTAGAAGAAAAGGATCAGGGGTAGTGGACCCACTGTACCACCTCGACGGGTGACGTAAGCTGACACCTGGGAGCGGAGTCCAAGTTTACCTTACCATGATTAAGACTATGTTTAGTCGAAACGCATCGGTGTCAGGGATGTATTCCTTGTGCACTATGGACTTTTTATGACTTCAATAAAGAAGATTTGCTGAGATCCGATTGAGTGCTGGAGTACAACTTTTTCACCACAGCCCGCCGCTAAGTGGGTTGTGCTTGCTGTGGCAAGATACCATCAGGTAGCTCCACAGGCGTAGACAAACAGGAGGTCAAGACAGGAGGCACGGGATTGGAGTTATGAACACAGCAGAAGGTCAGGGCTGATAGCAGAGGACCGTAGTCAGGAACGGAATCAGAGTCACAACAGGAAATCACACTATCGTACTAGGAACGGGAGACAAGCTTTCTCTAAGGCAAAAAGCACGAAGATCCAGCAGAGGTCACAGGAAGAGGCCGGCTTTTTAACAGGTCAGCGGCTGGCCAGGGCCAATTAGCAGCTCACTGGTCCTTTAAATTTTACAGAGATGATGCATGCATGCTCTAGGAGGCGGTGGATGCTGCTGGAGCGCATAGAGGTTGCAGCTGGCACTGAGGGGCACACAGGTGCGCCTGTGACCCAAGACAAAATGCAGCACCAGAACCGAGATCAGTAAATAAATATAGCACCTGAACAAAGTTCAGTAAATAAATGCAGCACCAGAACAGAGCTAAGTAATTAAAAACACTAGCAGAACCCAGATAAGTGCATAAAAATAGAACCCAGATCAGAGTATAAAATATTGAATCTTGAGAGCAGAATTGTGAGCTCATGTATGATGCCAGCACTTACTGTAAATTAGATGGCATCTGATAAGAGAAGGCTCATCCATTCTCTTGTTCTACCTGTCTGTCATTTCAGCTTTTTCCAGCCACAACTTCTCTCTGCAGATTTTTTTTAACTCAAAAATTTCTCCCTTCCTCATCATCTCCTCCTTCTTCTTATCCTAAACTTAACACTGTTCTGTTGTTCCCCTATAGATCATTATTATGTCCCCACAGCAGCCAATATAGTAAGATACCGTTCATATTCCCAAATGGTAATGGTGACCCCCCAACTAGAAGCCAATGGTCACATTGCCCCATAGAGCAGCCAATACTCACAGGCATCCACAGTAGAGAGTAGTCACAACAGTAGCTGCCGGCATGCATTAGTCAAAGTGCCAGTCCCTTGTAGCCACAATAATGCCACCAGTAGCCATGATAAAGTGACAGTAGTCACAGTACCTGCCCCCAGTAGTTATAAGACACAGCAATTTCCCCAGCAGTCACAGGGATGTCCCTAGTAGCCAGCAGTCACAGGGATGCCACCAATAGCCACCATTGACAGGGATTGCACCAGTAAACTCACAGTCAGAGGGATGCCTCCTGTAGCCAGTAATCACAAAGATACCGTCAGTAACCACAGGGATGCCCCCAGTAGCCATAGGGATGCCATCAGTTGCCAGTAGTTGTAATGATGTCCCCAGTAGCCAAACTTTTAAAGATTTTTTTTTTCAAAAAACATACTTACCTTTGTTCTTCTTCTTGCACATTGATCTCTGAGCTTTAGTACAATGTCGGTCCGAGTGATACAAGGAGAGCAATGGAGCACGGGAGCTTAAAGCTCCTGTGCTCTGCTGCAGTAACCAAGGAGGGCCAGAGTGGCGACCTGCTTCATGGTTTTAACATGTTGTCATTTGTAACAATCTGTTTCGCCCAAGCAAAGGCAAACTGGTCGGATCCGACCCCTGAATATATCCAACTTCTTGGAGGAGATATATTAGACCATATATACACTCACCGGCCACTTTATTAGGTACACCTGTCCAACTGCTCGTTAACACTTAATTTCTAATCAGCCAATCACATGGCGGCAACTCAGTGCATTTAGGCATGTAGACATGGTCAAGACAATCTCCTGCAGTTCAAACCGAGCATCAGTATGGGGAAGAAAGGTGATTTGAGGCCTTTGAATGTGGCATGGTTGTTGGTGCCAGAAGGGCTGCTCTGAGTATTTCAGAAACTGCTGATCTACTGGGATTTTCACGCACAACCATCTCTAGGGTTTACAGAGAATGGTCCGAAAAAGAAAAAACATCCAGTGAGCGGCAGTTCTGTGGGCGGAAATGCCTTGTTGATGCCAGAGGTCAGAGGAGAATGGGCAGACTGGTTCGAGCTGATAGAAAGGCAACAGTGACTCAAATCGCCACCCGTTACAACCGAGGTAGGCAGAAGAGCATCTCTGAATGCACAGTATGTCGAACTTTGAGGCAGATGGGCTACAGCAGCAGAAGACCACACCGGGTGCCACTCCTTTCAGCTAAGAACAGGAAATTGAGGCTACAATTTGCACAAGCTCAGCGAAATTGGACAGTAGAAGATTGGAAAAACGTTGCCTGGTCTGATGAGTCTCGATTTCTGCTGCGACATTCGGATGGTAGGGTCAGAATTTGGCGTCAACAACATGAAAGCATGGATCCATCCTGCCTTGTATCAACGGTTCAGGCTGGTGGTGGTGGTGTCATGGAGTGGGGAATATTTTCTTGGCACTCTTTGGGCCCCTTGGTACCAACTGAGCATTGTTGCAACGCCACAGCCTACCTGAGTATTGTTGCTGACCATGTCCATCCCTTTATGACCACAATGTACCCTGTAACATCTGATGGCTACTTTCAGCAGGATAATGTGCCATGTCATAAAGCTGGAATCATCTCAGACTGGTTTCTTGAACATGACAATGAGGTCACTGGACTCAAATGGCCTCCACAGTCACCAGATCTCAATCCAATAGAGCATCTTTGGGATGTGGTGGAACGGGATATTCGCATCATGGATGTGCAGCCGACAAATCTGCGGCAACTGTGTGATGCCATCATGTCAATATGGACCAAAATCTCTGAGGAGCTTTCAGCACCTTGTTGAATCTATGTCACAAAGAATTGAGGCAGTTCTGAAGGCAAAAGGGGGTCCAACATGTTACAAGCATGGTGTACCTAATAAAGTGGCCGGTGAGTGTATATATTAGTGTTATTTTACCCACCTTTCCTTGTTATATAATTGTTCTTTCTAGCTGCATCACCTCTTTATGATCTAAAATATCCGTAGTACAGCAGTAATTATTGGACAGTGATTGGAAAGTGCCTGTGAGGTGTTCTGTTGACTGTTGATTTTTCTGCAGCTCAGTCATACCTTCTCCGAATATGGACCTGGAGTGCGTTTTATCCAGTTTACACATGGCGGTCAAGACTCGGTCTACTGGAAAGGCTGGTATGGAGTTCGGGTGACCAACAGCAGCGTAACAATTGAAGCCTAGAAATTGAAGATGCATACAAAATATTATGCTTGTGTCACTCGAATGTTTCTTTGTATAACATTGGACCAATAAATGGCTACAAAATTCAGGCTGCTACTGTTATACGTGTATTTATGGATATAATCTCAAGGGGTATCATAAGGGCCATTGAAAATAACACCATGAAAGGCGAATCTCGCAACTGGCAACTTTGCTTCCTTCCAAACTGAACTGCTTATACAGCTCCCCCCCCCCCCCCCCAGTGTGGGATTGCTCCTCTCTCTTATGGCACTCGCACTTAATAATGCCGCCTCATTGTGCCACCCACCCAATAAATTTGACATAAATGTGCTACAATGCCACCCACACTTAATCCTTGTGGACCCCACTAATTCCCACTGTGACTCCTAACACTAAAGAATGCCCCCTAGAAGACCCGACAATTTATGCCCCATAATTGTGGCCCCCTTCCCCAATTGGTTTCTCTTTCCTAATAATTCCCCTTGCGGGTAGAGGAGGAGGAGGTGAGCACTGCTCACCCCCCCCCCCATAGGGATACATGCCGCACGGCGCCGTATGCCATGAAAAGATAGGACACCGTACCGCTCCCGTAAGGCGCCGTGCGCCCATTGCCATGTGTGGGGGACATATATCGGCCGTATATACGTAAGCCGTATATACGCCCCCCCCCCATGCCGCAGTGTGAATGTAGCCTTAGCTATGAAACACCAAAAGTATATAATATATCACTTATGCATGTCAGAGAGTAACATGGATAAATGGAAGTGAAAGGTTTCCTGCCAATGTGGAAAGGATCTATTATTATCATAGACTATTGATCTCCTGCTATATTATCACATGCTAACTATCCGAGCTAAGTTCACTGTGTGTTTGGATATCTATGTCTTTATCTTCTCCTAATCTGTTTTTATTTTCCAAATAACAGCGCTACTGTCTGCTGTGTAGCATCCTTCATTCCACCTGTAGCCTGTGAGAGAAAAATGAGGGCGTACAGTTAGTGGAGACACTACTGGTAGAGTTGCCATCTGACATTGGGAGCTTAGTGGCAGCATGAGGAGGAGGACATCGGCAACACAGCAGAAGCACTAGCACCAAATCAGGAGGGAGCCTTAGGATGGCCACAATGTGGAACGTTAATGAGGATGGGTCCTTTGCCTTTCAATTTCTGGGTGGGAAAACTGAGCACATGGCCAGAGCATGTTCTATATGCATTGCAGGTGCCGTTCCTGCCCTGTGACAAGTGTACTGTCAAAGAGTGTCTTTACTACTGCCGGGATGTCATCACCAACAAGAGAAGGCGCCTATCGACAGCCAACATGGACATCCTCAGTTTTATTAAGATCAATCAGGCATGGATCCAATGGAACTTGCCAGGACCTGAGTGAGTGATTGAGTGCAATTAAATCAAATACCACAGAATCTGGATTTTAACCACATTAAGATGAAGGGTTTTACATCTATGAGAATAACAGGGGGTGAACACCCAGAGTGCTTCTAACCACAGTGCGAGGATGGTTTGTAGTTTTCCCATTGCTTTTTCACCGCAGAGAGAATAACTGTCTGAGCACCAAGAGTCGAAGACATTAACTAAATTTTATTATTTTTTAAATGAATTTGTTTTTAATTATTTCTTTCTTTATTTTTTTATGTTATGTTATTATTTTAAGTACTTTCCTTTGCTCATTTTTGTCAGGGCAACAAAGCTGTTTCTACACCCATTTTGCAGCACTCTATCCCTTCTCTACACTAGTTTTATAGCTTTGCCCAATGATAACCCAGGCCGGAAATGTGATCCATCTGTAGCCGGAAAAAGTCCATCAAGTTCAACCTTTAAGAATTAAATCAACGTTTTTTCCCCATAACCCGTGATATTTTATCTCTCCAGAAAGGCATCCAGGCCTCTCTTGAACATGTACATAGAGTCCACCATAACAACCTCCTGCGGCAGAGAGTTCCATAGTCTCACTGCTCTTACAGTAAAGAACCTTTGTCTATGTTGATGGTAGAATCGCCTCTCCTCTAGGCGTAGAGGATGCCCCCTTGTCCTGGTCACAGGCCTAGGTATAAAAAGATGTTTGGAGAGATCCTTGTACTTCCCATTCAGGTATTTGTACATTGTTATAAGGTCCCCCCTTAGTCTTCTTTTTTCTAAACTGGATAATCCCAAATTTTGTAATCTGTCATTGTATTCTAGTCCCTGCATTCCCCTAATAATCTTTATTGCTCTCCTCTGCACCCATTCCAGTGCTACTATGTCCTTTTTATACACTGGTGCCCAAAACTGTACACAATATTCCATGTGTGGTCTGACCAGTGATTTGTATGATGGCAAAACTATGTCTTTATCATGAGAATCTATTCCTCTCCTAATACATCCCATAATTTTATTTGCTTTAGCAGCAGCCATCTGGCTCTGGTCACTAAAGTGAAGATTACCATCCACCAATACCTCCTTTGCAGCTCCAGTTTTACCAAGTAATTGACTGTTTAGAACATAATTATCCTTTTTGTTTCCATGGCCCAAGTGCATAACATTATATTAAACATACATTAAACTTCACCGACCATTTCTCTGCCCACTCCTCAAGCTTCGACAAATCCCTCTGTAATGCTAAACTATCGACCTCAGTATTAATTACTTTACACAGCTTAGTATCATCTGCAAATATTGAAACTTGACTTTGTAAACCCACTACAAGGTCATTAATAATAATATTAAAAAGAAGTGGCCCCAATACTGACCCCTGTGGCACTCCACTGGTAATGTCAACCCAATCTGAGAATGTGTGTAACAGGTGTCCATCGCGGCGCTGCCCCGTTCCCTGGCCCGCACTCACCTGCTCCCGTCCTGACTAGGCCACGCATGCGTCCCCACTCCCTAGGGCGTGTGCGTTCCGACACTCGAAGATTTAAAGGCTCAGCGCACCGCTGATTGGCGTTGGCACTTCCTGTTCCCTGCGATTGTACCTGTCCCGTTCCGGCTTCATTCCCTGCTGACCCCGGACCGGTGCACTGACCTTGCATCTCTGCTGCCTGTCCTGACTACTTGCCTGTGCCTGACTCCTAGACTGCCCGCTGAATCTGTACCTCGATCTTGGCTGTCACCACGGGCTAGTCGCACCTGTTGAATGCCCTGGTGGCACCATGCCGCAGCAAGACCATCTGCTTTGCGGCGGGATCTGGTGAAAACCGGGGGGCCACTTAGATTCTGGTCCCAGGTGGTCCAGGGGTTTCACTGACCCCAAGCCTTGACAGTAAGATCCGGCCATGGACCCCACCAATGTGCCGCTTCCAATTCTCGCTGATCTTACCAGCATTGTCACCCAGCAGATTGCTTCACAAGGAGAGCTGCTTGGCCAAGTCACCACCATGCTGCAACAGCTGCTTGCTACTCAGCGCCTGCGTTAGGCTCCAGCGACTACTACTGCGACAGCTCCTGAGACTTCTTCTGCTACCCTGGCTTGTCTACCAGCAGCTGAACCACGGCTTAGAGTCTCGATGCCTGACAAGTAAGAAGGGGATCCCGAGCTGTGTAGGGGCTTTATTACACAATGCTCACTGCACATAGAACTGATGCCTTCCTAGTTTGTCACCAAACACTCCAAGGTGGCATTCATTGTCAATCTCCTCTCTGGCCTGGGCCACCCCTCTATGGGTCAGAGGCGATCCAGTCATGGCCACCCATACTGCATTCCTGGTGTAATTCTGGTCCATGTTTGAGGAACCCGCACGAGCCTCCTCAGCTGAAACAGCACTGCTGAATCTATGCCAGGGGGACTTGTCCGTAGACGAGTATGCTGTCCAGTTCCATACCCTGGCTTCCGAGCTCTCATGGAATGATGTGGCCCTGTCAGCAACATTTATAAAAGGACTGTCCTCTCAAGTCAAAGATGCATTGGCTGTCTGTGACCTGTCGGCTACTCTGAGCGGTCTCATCACCCTGGCCTCTCGGATTGACATACGAGTCATGCAGCGTGCTAAAGAGTTGCGTCATGAGCGACCTCAAGCCCGGCTTTAACGTCTACCTCACTTGGCTCCTGTTTTCCAAAGGCCGCTCCAGCCTATGGCCACACTGTTTGCAGAGGAGCCTATGCAGGCGGACCAAGCCCGCCTCTCCAGCCTGCAACGTTCCAAACGTTGTAAGGAGAATATTTTCTTGTATTGTGCCAGTCCTAAGCACTTCATTGGGGCCTGTCCTGTCCGTCCCCAACGTCCGGGAAATGACAGCACCTAGGGCTCCTGGGAGAAGCGTCCCTAGGTGTGAATACAGCTTCTCCACACCTGACAGTTCCTGTGCTCCTCAGTGCACCCTTGTGCAAGTCTCAGCCTACCTGGACTCTGGTTCCATGGGGAACTTTGTGGATGCCACCCTGATCTCCCGGCATCACATACCGGTGGTTCCTCTCAAGCAACTTCTTGTCATTTCCTTGGTCAGCAGTCAGCTTCTCTCCGATTCGGTCTGGTACCGCACTGAACCTGTCTGTCTTCAAGTAGGAGTTCTTCACAAGGAAAAACTGATTTTCTACGTGTTGCCACGCTCCACTTCATCCCTCCTCTTAGGTCTTCAGTGGCTTCAACTCCATGCTCCGGTCCTCAACTGGAGGACTGGGGAGATCCTGCGTTGGGGTCCAGAATGTCAGTCCACAGTCCTGTCTTGACTCCCAAGTCCCTGGAGGGGCTACAAATGTGTTACCAGGACTATGATGATGTTTTTTCTAAAAAACAACCAGAGACTTTGCCTTCACATCACCCTACGATTGCCCAGTGGATCTTCTTTTCACTTGGTGTGCACTTCCCATTTTTATTTTTACAAAAAATTAATAAGTTTTTCTGCACTTATGCCGCACATTTGCACTTTAGTTTCCCGTTATATGGGAATATGAGTCTTCCTTTGGGAAATATATGAGAGATTGCATATATTTTGCAATTGTTACAATTTTTATGTCTGCATGTTATAAATTCTTTTTCCTGGACACTATTCTTCACCTTTTATCACATGTGCATTTTGTATCGTGTAATAGATGGGGCATGGTTATTCTTTTTCCCTATACACGATACCTTTAACATTAGCAACAATTTTATTGTCACTAATATGCTGTTTTGCATAAGTTGTATTCACAATGTGGCTATAATACACTTTATTAGGAATTTATTGTATCAATATGATGTGATGATGTACACAGGAATTGTAATATGAGTTGAATGGGGATTGGTCTACACCAAAATGGCCACTAACCTGTACACATTATGTATCTTCAAGAAAATGGCCGCTATGAGTTAAGTGGGGATTGGTCCACACCAAAATGTAAGAGCTCGTTTAATGGTCCAGCCATTCTTTATAAGGTAACAGAATAAAAATATTTAATAAATAAACATGCTGCAGCCAAGGTCTTTTATAAAAAGTTCAAGGTCAATGGGACTAAAGAAAAGCCTGGAGCTTGGTATCTATCTTGGGTTTGCCGAATAACAGATGGGAGGAGGACACAGGATGGATTAGTAAAGAGAGAGTTGAAATTTCATTCAGTTAGCGAGTGTGATAGACTTGCCTAAAGAGATGGGTTTTAAGAGCACGTATGAAACTTTGGAGCTTGGGTAGTCCGGGGAAGGGCATTTCAAAGATCTGGTGCAGCTTGGGAAAAGTCCTGCAGACATGATTGAATGGTTCGAATTAAAGAGAGATTAATTTAAGATCACTGGCTGATGAAAGAGCACGAGTTGGGTAATAGACTAAGATGAGAGAGGACAGGTATGGAGGTGCAGTAACATGCAGAGCTTTGTGGATGAGGGTGATTTTTTTAAACTGTATTCTGAAGGTGATGGGACAAACTAATGGCATCCGTGTAGAATTTGGTTCAAAAGACAAGCGTGGCTGCCAAATTTATAATAGATTGGAGAGTAGAGTTTAGTGAGTGGAAGACCCATTAGTAGGGAGTTACAGTAGTCTAGGTGAGAGTGAATCACATCAACAATTAGCATTTTAGAAGTTTTAATTGTAAGAGTCTAGCACAACCCAAAGTCAGCATGCCTCAGTTGGGTCGGTTAGGAGATGGTGGAAAGACAAGAAATTTCGATCCTAGAAATAATAAGTTTGTAGAAGAGGCGGGGTGTCACCGAGTCGTTCCACGGGTGCGACTAGGCCCGTGGTGGCAGCCAAGGTAGTATGGCAGGAAATGCAGAAGACAAGCCTAGGATGACAGCAGGAGAACAGGAAGGAACACTGAAACTCACGGCTGGACACAGATGCTGGCACACGGTAGAGGAATGCAGGGACGGATGGCACACAGAACAGGAACGCAGGAACAGGATAACGGGAACACAGCAGACACGGGAACACAGGAACAGGAATCACAGGAATACTGGAGACACAGGAAGGCTTTCACTTAGCAGGAATGATGCTGGAGATCTGGCAAGGCAAACAGGATCCCCCAGTTTCAAAAGTACAGCCCTCAATATACTAAAAACTGCTTTTAGGGATTTTTTTTTAACCCTATGAGCGCTTCATAATTAAAACAAAATTGAGGGGAAATTTAGAATGATCTAATTGTGTCAGTAATACATTCATTTAGCCCTGAAATTTACACAAAAGACTAAAGGAAAAGACACATTTATGTAATTTCTCCCCAGTACGGAGACACGCCACATGTGGACTTTACTTGAAGTTACTTGTTGCATAGCGAGTTAAGGAAGGGAAGAATGGGCATGCAGCTTACAGTTTTGTCCTATAGAATGTAGCGGGTTTTAGTTTCCTCATTGGTGTCCTTTAGTAGGCTATACATTTTTTGTTTTTCCAATAGTGGGGCCAGGTGAGAGCAATTTTGTTGGCGTGATTGAAAAATTTACTTTTTTAGGGGGTAGAAAAGCATCAATTCTGTAATCGATTTTTGACTTTTTATTGGTGTTCACTAGAGATGAGCGAGCACTAAAATGCTCGGGTACTCGTTATTCGAGACGAACTTTTCCCGATGCTCGAGTGCTCGTCTCGAATAACGAGCCCCATTGAAGTCAATGGGAGACTCAAGCATTTTTCAAGGGGACCAAGGATCTGCACAGGGAAGCTTGGCCAAGCACCTGGGAACCTCAGAAAAGGATGGAAACACCACGGAAATGGACAGGAAACAGCAGGGGCAGCATGCATGGATGCCTCTGAGACTGCTTAATCGCACCATTATGCCAAAACTATGGGCAAAAGCATGGCAATGACAGAGTGACCGAATGAGGCTAGATAGCATCTAAAACATCCAATAATTGACCCTGACACTATAGGGGACTATGCAGAGGCAGCGGCAGCAGCGGCAGGCTAGAGAGTGTCTTGGCAACATACCCCAAATGGACTCAGGCTTAAAACCAATGGGTGGCAGAGAGGAACCAAAGGAGGTGAGCAAGAAGCGCTCAAATAATATCGGTAAATGATAAAAGTTTGCCAGTATATTTTGTGGATTACACAGCAGGGTGGCGACAAAGTTAACAAGTTTGATGAGGAAGCCATGAAAACAACCCAAAATTCTGCCTGACACAGCTCGTTTGATAAGGGGACCATGTATGGAGGCAGTGAACTAGTAGTAGATTAAAGGTGCTGCAGTTAAAACTATGTTAGTTGGATCTTGGAATGGAGCTGGCGCTCCGCTGCCAGGCGAGCTTTCGCCAATCCAAGCCCCTGTCTCTAGGCTACTCCCCAAACAGCACTTCTAAGAACCTTTTGTATAAGATCAAGTGTAGTAGCGTTCTTATAAGTTTGGGTTCTGGCGGGTGAGGGGAATGTAAACAGATGCGCAAGAAGCGCTGAAATAATATTGGTAAATGATAAAAGTTTGCCAGTATATTTTGTGGATTACACAGCAGGGTGGCGACAAAGTTAACATGGAAGCCATGAAAACAATCCAAAATTCTGCCTGACACAGCTCGTTTGATAAGGGGACCATGTATGGAGGCAGCTATATGGACTACTTTTGGAGGCAGCTATGGCGATGACGTGTGGAGGTAGCAATGGAGACAACGTGTGAAGGCAGCTAAAAAGACGACGTGTGGAGGCTGCTATGGAGACAATTTAATTTGGATAGTGCCTGTATGTGGCAGTCCAAAAAAGTTTTCAAACCAGAGGAGCAGGTAGCTGGTCCTCCAGAAAAATTACATAGATTGAGTGCCTGTATGTGGCAGTCCAAAAAAGTTTTCAAACCAGAGGAGCAGGTAGCTGGTCCTCCAGAAAAATTACATAGATTGAGTGCTTGTATGTGGCAGTCCAAAAAAGTTTTCAAACCAGAGGAGCAGGTAGCTGGTCCTCCAAAAAGATTAAATAAATTGAGTGCCTGTATGTGGCAGTCCAAAAAGGTTTTCAAAGCAGAGGAGCAGGTAGCTGGTCCTCCAAAAAGATTAAATAAATTGAGTGCCTGTATGTGGCAGTCCAAAAAAGTTTTCAAACCAGAGGAGCAGGTAGCTGGTCCTCCAGAAAAATTACATAGATTGAGTGCCTGTATGTGGCACTCCCAAAAATTGTTTAAAACAGAGGACAGGGTAGTTGGCCCTCCAGAAAAATTAAATACATAGAGTACGATAGCCAGAGCCAGTTGGCCCTGGCAAAAAAATAGCCAGTTTCCTCTGCTTTAGTGTACAAAGAGGAGGAGAAGGAGGACAATGAGGAGGAGGAGTGCATACATTATTCAGGTTCAGCTTCTTTCACCTGGTGGAGAATGGAAATGCGGAGAAATCCAGGCTTTATTCATCTTGATAAGCGTCAGCCTGTCAGCGCTGTCAGTCGACAGGCGTGTACGCTTATCGGTGATGATGCCATCAGCTGCACTGAAAACCCGCTCGGACAACACGCTAGCGGCAGGGCAGGCAAGAACCTCCAAGGCGTACAGCGCCAGTTCGTGCCACATGTCCAGCTTTGAAACCCAGTAGTTGTAGGGAGCTGTGTGATCATTTAGGACGATGGTATGGTCAGCTACGTACTCCCTCACCATCTTTCTGTAAAGATCAGCCCTACTCTGCCGAGACTGGGGACAGGTGACAGTGTCTTGCTGGGGTGACATAAAACTGGCAAAGGCCTTGTAAAGCGTACCCCTGCCAGTGCTGGACAAGCTGCCTGGTCGCCTACTCTCCCTCGCTACTTGTCCCGCAGAAGTACGCCCTCTGCCGCTAGCGCTGTCAGAAGGGAAATACTGTTTCAGCTTGTGCACCAGGGCCTGCTGGTATTCATGCATTCTCACACTCCTTTCCTTTCCAGGGATGAGAGTGTAAAGATTTTGCTTGTACCGTGGGTCCAGGAGAGTGAATACCCAGTAATCGGTGCTGGAATAAATTCTTTGAACGCGAGGGTCACGGGATAGGCAGCTTAGCATGAAATCTGCCATATGCGCCAGAGTCCCAACGCGCAAGAATTCACTCCCCTCACTGGCCTGACTGTCCATTTCCTCCTCCTCCAACTCCTCTTCTTCTGCCCATACACGCTGAACAGAGAAGGACTGAACAATGGTCCTCTCTTGTGTCTCGCCAACATTCTCCTCCTCTTCCTCCTCATCCTCCTCCACCTCCACCTCCACCTCCTCCGAGAAACAGACCTAAGGGTGCTTTGGCTATCAACAAGGGAATCTTCTTCCCCCGTCTCTTGTGACGAGCGCAAAGCTTCCGACTTCATGCTGACCAGAGAGTTTTTCAACAGGCCAAGCAGCGGGATGGTGAGGCTGATGATGGCGGCATCACCACTGACCATCTGTGTTGACTCCTCAAAGTTACTCAGCACCTGACAGATATCAGACATCCACGTCCACTCCTCATTGTAGACTTGAGGAAGCTGACTGACCTGACTACCAGTTCTGGTGGAAGTTGACATCTGGCAGTCTACAATCGCTCTGCGCTGCTGGTAAACTCTGGATAACATGGTTAGTGTTGAATTCCACCTCGTGGGCACGTCGCACAATAGTCGGTGAGCGGGCAGTTGGAGGCGGCGCTGCGCTGCCCTGAGAGTGGCAGCATCTGTGCTGGACTTCCTGAAATGCGCACAGATGCGGCGCACCTTCGTGAGCAAATCAGACAGATTGGGGTATGTCTTGAGGAAACGCTGAACTATCAGATTTAACACATGGGCCAGGCATGGCACGTGTCAGTCTGCCGAGTTGCAGAGCTGCCACCAGGTTACGGCCGTTGTCACACACAACCATGCCTGGCTTCAGGTTCAGCGGTGCCAGCCACAGATCAGTCTGCGCCGTGATGCCCTGTAATAACTCTTGGGCGGTGTGCCTTTTATCGCCTAGGCTCAGCAGTTTGAGCACCGCCTGCTGTCGCTTAGCGATGGCACTGCTGCTGTGCCTAGAGCTACCGACTGATGGCGCCATGCCCACGGATGGTAATTCAGAGGAGGAGGTGGAGGAGGGGTGGGAGGAGGAGGAGGCATAGTAGGCCTTTGAGACCTGGACCGAGGTAGGCCCCGCAATCCTCGGCGTCGGCAGTATATGACCAGCCCCAGGGTCAGACTCGGTCCCAGCCTCCACCAAGTTAACCCAATGTGCCGTCAGCGATATATAGTGGCCCTGCCCGGCAGCACTCGTCCACGTGTCCGTGGTCAGGTGGACCTTGTCAGAAACGGCGTTGGTCAGGGCACGGAGGATGTTCTCTGACACGTGCTTGTGCAGGGCTGGGACGGCACATCGGGAAAAGTAGTGGCGGCTGGGGACCGAATACCGAGGGGCGGCCGCCACCATGAGGTTTCGAAAGGCCTCGGTCTCTACCAGCCTATAGGGCAGCATCTCCAGGCTAAGCAACTTGGAGATGTGGACGTTGAGGGCTTGGGCGTGTGGGTGGGTTGCGCTATACCTCCTTTTGCGCTCCAGCACCTGGGGTATGGAGAGCTGAACGCTAGTGGATGCTGTGGAGGATCGTGGCGGCGAACATGGGGTTTTCGCACGGGAGGTGTTTGGGCCGGGGTCCTGGGCAGGGGGCTGACTAGCAGATGACACAGGGGAAGGAGCAGTGGTGTGCCCGGCCGGGGACACATTTGGCAACATTTGGCGCTGATGCGCCACTGCCTCTTCCAACCTGTTCTGCTATAGGACTCGCCTCCGTCTCAGAAGCACTGTGTTCACCCGGCCTATCAACCCAGCTTGGGTCTGTCACCTCATCATCCTCCGATCCCTCAGTCTGCTCCCCCCTCGGACTTCCTGCCCTGACAACAACTTCACCACTGTCTGACAACCGTGTCTCCTCATCGTCCGACACCTCTTTACACACTTCTTCCACTACGTGAATAATGTCATCATCACCCACAGACTGCGACTGGTGGAAAACCTGGGCATCGGAAAATAGCTCAGCAGCAGCAGGACAAGTGGTTTGTGACTGTGGGAAGGGTCCAGAAAACAGTTCCTCAGAGTATGCCGGTTCAAATGCCAAATTTTGGTGGGAGGGGGCAGACTGGGGGGAAGATGGCTGAGGTGGAGGAGCTGGAGGAGTGCCGATTTCGGTGACATGGGTGGACTGCGTGGAAGACTGACTGGTGGACAAATGGCTAGAAGCATTGTCCGCAATCCATGACATCACCTCTTTGCACTGTTCTGGCCTCAACAGTGCTCTACCACGAGTCCCAGTAACTTGAGACATGATGAACCTAGGGAGTGTACCTCTGCGGCGTTCCCCTGCTCCCCCATCAGCAGGTGGTGTCTCACCCCGCCCAGGACCACGGCCTCTGACCCCTGCAGTAGTTGGACGCCCACGTCCACGCCCTTGTCCTCTACCCCTAGCCCTCGGGTTAAACATTTTCCAAATTAAAGTGTAAACCTGAAAAAAAAAAAAATTTAGTGTTTGTTTTTTTTAGTTTTTAATTTTTTTTAACAAAACGATGCTATCCTATTGCTATGGCTAGTTTCTAACCTACACTGACAGCACACAACTGGATTTTGTGCTTTGCAAGATGAGTTTGAGCTATAAAATGAAATACAGCTAAAAAAAAAAAAAATCAGCAGACTCTGCCTAATTCTACTCAAACCCCTAATAAATTGTCCCACTTCGGTGTTTGAGGTGGATATGCGTGTCACTAAGAGCTAAACACAATGGTCGCAGGTCTCCCAGCAAATTCCTCACAGTATGGTACTAGCTGCACTACTAGTGCCAGCAAGCCCAGCCACAAGCAAACCAAAAAAAGGAAAATATAACGCTATTGTAGGCCTAAGTAAGCCGTTGGGGTTCTCCTATGGCTATTTTGTAGCCTACAATGAAAGCACACTGCTTTGCAAGATGAGTTTGAGCTATAAAATGAAATAAAGGTAAAAAAAAAAAAAAAATCAGCAGACTCTGCCTAATTCTACTCAAACCCCTAATAAATTGTCCCACTTCGGTGTTTGAGGTGGATATGCGTGTCACTAAGAGCTAAACACAACGGTCGCAGGTCTCCCAGCAAATTCCTCACAGTATGGTACTAGCTGCACTACTAATGCCAGCAAGCCCAGCCACAAGCAAACCAAAAAAAGGGAAATATAACACTATTGTAGGCCTAAGTAAGCCGTTGGGGTTCTCCTATGGCTATTTTGTAGCCTACAATGAAAGCACACTGCTTTGCAAGATGAGTTTGAGCTATAAAATGAAATACAGCTAAAAAAAAAAAAAATCAGCAGACTCTGCCTAATTCTACTCAAACCCCTAATAAATTGTCCCACTTCGGTGTTTGAGGTGGATATGCGTGTCACTAAGAGCTAAACACAATGGTCGCAGGTCTCCCAGCAAATTCCTCACAGTATGGTACTAGCTGCACTACTAGTGCCAGCAAGCCCAGCCACAAGCAAACCAAAAAAAGGAAAATATAACGCTATTGTAGGCCTAAGTAAGCCGTTGGGGTTCTCCTATGGCTATTTTGTAGCCTACAATGAAAGCACACTGCTTTGCAAGATGAGTTTGAGCTATAAAATGAAATAAAGGTAAAAAAAAAAAAAAAAAATCAGCAGACTCTGCCTAATTCTACTCAAACCCCTAATAAATTGTCCCACTTCGGTGTTTGAGGTGGATATGCGTGTCACTAAGAGCTAAACACAACGGTCGCAGGTCTCCCAGCAAATTCCTCACAGTATGGTACTAGCTGCACTACTAATGCCAGCAAGCCCAGCCACAAGCAAACCAAAAAAAGGGAAATATAACGCTATTGTAGGCCTAAGTAAGCCGTTGGGGTTCTCCTATGGCTATTTTGTAGCCTACAATGAAAGCACACTGCTTTGCAAGATGAGTTTGAGCTATAAAATGAAATACAGCTAAAAAAAAAAAAAATCAGCAGACTCTGCCTAATTCTACTCAAACCCCTAATAAATTGTCCCACTTCGGTGTTTGAGGTGGATATGCGTGTCACTAAGAGCTAAACACAATGGTCGCAGGTCTCCCAGCAAATTCCTCACAGTATGGTACTAGCTGCACTACTAGTGCCAGAAAGCCCAGCCACAAGCAAACCAAAAAAAGGAAAATATAACGCTATTGTAGGCCTAAGTAAGCCGTTGGGGTTCTCCTATGGCTATTTTGTAGCCTACAATGAGAGCACACTGCTTTGCAAGATGAGTTTGAGCTATAAAATGAAATACAGGTAAAAAAAAAAAAATCAGCAGACTCTGCCTAATTCTACTCAAACCCCTAATAAATTGTCCCACTTTGGTGTTTGAGGTGGATATGTGTGTCACTAAGAGCTAAACACAACGGTAGCAAGTCCCCCTGCAAATTCCTCACAGTATGGTACTAGCTGCACTACTAGTGCCAGCAAGCCCAGCCACAAGCAAATAAAAAAAAAAATGTATAACGTTATTGTAGCCCTAAGAAGGGCTGTTGGGTTCTTGTAGAATCACTCCTGCCTAACAGTAAGCTAATAGAACAGCCTAACGCTTTCCCTGACCAGCAGCAGCTCTCTCCCTAGCGGCATCCAGACACAGAATGATCCGAGCAGCGCAGGCAGGTGCTAGTCTATTCCAGGGTCACCTGATCTGGCCAGCCAACCACTGCTATCGACGTGTAAGGGTACCACGTCATGCTGGGTGGAGTGCAGAGTCTCTTGGCTTGTGATTGGCTCTATTTCTGGCCGCCAAAAAGCAAAACGGCGGGAGATGCCATTTTCTCGAGCGGGCAAAGTATTCGTCCGAGCAACGAGCAGTTTCGAGTACGCTAATGCTCGAACGAGCATCAAGCTCGGACGAGTATGTTCGCTCATCTCTAGTGTTCACCATATAGCCAAGTAAACATTGTATGCTTTAACCTATTCCTCAGTATGATTATGGGGATACCATACTACGTTTTACTAAATTTGCACAGGATCTTACATGCACTGCCTGTGGACAGCTCTGGGATCCTTATCGGACCTCAGGTGTGCCATTGCAACCTATTGTGCTCCCCAAAGATGGTGCGGGGTGAAAAACCCCCAGAAGACAATTTTAAAGGGGTATTCCCATGAAGTCAAGTTTCTTAAATGTACTCATTTAAGAAACATTTCACAGATATAAGTCCAATCTGTATCAGTCCTGGTGTACACACAACCCTGTAACTTCTGACTTAGGGTCGTGGATGTTATCTTGGATTTCTGTGTGACAGCAGTGGAGCTGAGATTTCTGTATTTCTCTCTTTGAACCTTAGCTCCAACCCCCTGAAGTCCAGGGTGGAGCTCACAGACACTCCCTCACTTCCTGCCAGCAAACAACACATCGTGAAAAGGGAGAAGTTGCAAGCTACAGGCAGATAAGTTATCCAGAAAAGGGACAGGAGGCAAGCACAGGAGATCTCATAGTGTGAGAACAGATATATAGCAGAGCTGACAGTGTGTAATAGGCATCTCATCATATCATCTCTAATCTGTCTCATCTCTATTTTTATATTTCAGATGCTAGTACACTGTTCAGAAGGTAAATGAAAGTGTACTGTACATACTTGTGTATAAGCCAAGTTTTTCAGAACAAAAAAATGCGCTGAAAAACCTCACCTCGGCTTATACAATAGTCAATAAAAAATTAACTTACATACTCACCTTCCAGTGCCCCTGATGCTCGGCAAAGCTCCCCAATGCTCTGTGCGGCTCCCCGCAGCCCCTCTTCTTTCTTCTCTGTGCTGTAACAGGCAGCAGAGACACGCCCATGTGCTCTGCTGAGCTTCGCGCACACTATGACGCAGCGGTGTCACAGCTGATTATGTCATAGTGTGCACCAGCAGAAAGAAGAGGAGCCGCAGGGACAGGAGCATCATGGAGCTGCACCGAGCATTGGAGATAACCGGAAGGTGAGTTTGTCTGTTTATTTTTTTTTATGTGCTGATCAAACTGGGGGTGGGCTGGCTACTAAATGGGACAGGCTGGCTACTTAAGGAGCTGACTGGCTGTATGCGACAGGTGGCTGGCTGGCTGTATGCTACAGGTGGCTGGCTGTATACTAAAGGGCGCTGGAAATATACTACTGGGGGGTTGGCTGGATATATACTATTGGGGGCTTGCTGGCTATATACTGAGAGGCTGTGACTACTACATTTCCCACCCTCGGCTTATACTTGAGTCAATAGGTTTTCCCAGTTTTTGGTGGTAAAATAAGGGGCCTCAGCTTATACTCGGGTCGGCTTATACTTGAGTATATATGGTGTACAAACCTTATACGCTAATAATCTAACCACACTGACAGCACATAGAAGTAGATGTAAAATGAAGTGTCTGTTTAGAGAGTCCCCGCCCACACCCTGGAATTTTGCACTGACCAGCCTAGGGAGTGATAGAATTTAATACAGCAATAAAACTGAGTAAAATTGTGAAGTAAAGGGTTAAAAATAGTGCGTAAACATTACTAAAGGATTGAGATTGGAGAATTTTCTTTCGTGGGAAAACCTCTTTAACCCCTTAGCGCTCTGCGACGTAGCTGTACTGCGCTGATTCCCGCGAATAGCGCTCAGCACAGTACAGCTACTCCGCAGAGACAATGCCGGTTCAGCGCTGCATAACAGCCGAACCGGCATCGTTAGCCGCGGGATTTCAACGGTAATCTACCGCTGACATCCCCGGCTAACACCCCCGGTCGGAGTGGGCTCCGATCGCGGGCATTTAACCCGTTAAATGCAGCGGTCAACGCGACCGCGGCATTTAACATGCCTTCCGGGGGTCCTTACCCCACGATCGGCCCCCCGCGTTAGGCTGGCACTGCTAATACCCTGCAATACATCAGTATTGCAGAGTATTATCATGAACAAGCAATCAGATGATTGCTTGTTCATATCCCATGGTGGATCAAGTAAAAAATGTAAAAAAAAATGTTTTTCAATAAAAAATAACTTTATAAATCACAAAAAATGCCCATAAGCCCCAAAACATATAAAAAGACATATAACGCTCAAAAAAGTCTAAATCATAACACAAACCCCACATATATAGTATCACCGCGTCCGTAACAATCCATAGAATAAAACTAAATAACTATTGAACCCATATGATGAAGGCCGTAAAAAAAACTTTAAAAACCCGCCAAAAATTATGATTTTTACCTATTATTTCCCACTAAAAATGCAATAAAAAGTGATCAACAAAACATATGTACTCCAGAATGATACTGTTGCAAAGAACAACATGTCCCACAAAAAACAAGCCATCAACCAGCTCTTTAGCCAAAAACGTAGCACTGTTATGCCACTTGGAAGACGGCGATGCAAAAATGATAGATTTTTCCCCACATTAGGGTTTTATTTGGCAAATTTAGTAAAACATAAGAAAAAATATTCATGTCTGGTATCCCCGTAATCGTATCACCCCATAGAATAAAGATAACAGGATTATTAGGATATACGGTGAACACGAAAAAACAAAAAGTAGAAAATCCAGTACAGAATTGATGCTTTTCTACTCATGACCTCAAAAAAAGGTCCTAAATTTTCAACAATAGGTGATACCAACCCCAAAATGGTAACACTGGAAAAAGCATCTCATCCCGCAAAAAAAAGAAATGCCGTCACATGGCCCAAATAACGGAAAAGCGAAAATTTTATAGCCTTCAAAAGGGGGCAACGAGAAAACTAAAATCCTGGCAGCTGCAGGGTGCTCCTTCCCTTCTGCGCCTTGCTGTGCCCCCATAACACAAGTAATGTCCACATGTGGGGGGTCGCTGCACTCAGGAGAAATTGTAGAACAAATTTTATGGTGGGTTTTCTCTTTTTATCTTTTGGAAATGTGTAAATTTTAGGGCTAAATGAACGTATAACCGACAAAATTTGACCATTCTAAATTTCACCGCCATTTTGATCTCAAGGGGTTAACAATCTTTGTAAATGCTGTTTCTGATAGTTTGTGGGGTGCAGATTTGTGGGTTTAAATTAAATGGGTTGGTTATATAGGAAGTTTTTGATGCTAAATATGTAAAATTTAATTTCAAACAGTATTTATCCCCCAAAATAGTCAATTCTGAAAATACGGAAAATCGCTATTCGATTTGTAGGCCGCGTGACGTCAAAATAAATTATCCAAACATTTCAAAAATGATGAAAATGTAAAGTAGACAAATGGGAAATGTTATTCGGCAAGTTATTTAGGTAGTAAATCTATCTGCCTGAAAATGCGGTGATTTTGAATTTCGAAAATGGCAAATTTTTCTAAAAATTCATAATTTTTTTCTTTTTTTTGTAAATAAACGCAAAACTTATCAGCCAAAATTTACCACTAAAATGAAGTACAACATGTGGAGAAAAAACAATCTCAGAATCGCTTTGATAAGTAAAAGTGTTCAAAAGTTATAACCATATAAAGAGACGCAAGTCAGAATCGAAAAAATGGGACTGAGCCTTAAGCTGTAAAATGGCTGCGTCCTTAAGGGGTCAATCAATTAACGACCAGGCCCTGTTTTGTTTTTTAATTTTTCACTACTCAACTTCAAAACTCCACAACTTTTTTCATTTTTCCATTTACAGAGCTGTGTGATGGCTTTTTTTCTGTTAACCAATTGCACTTCATAGTGACAGTATTTGATATCCCATACCAGTGATGGAGAACCTTTTAGGGACCGAGTGCCCAAACTACAACAAAGACCCACTTATTTGTTGCAAAGTGCCAACACAAAAATGTAATAATTGATTCATACTCCCTTCTCTGTCACAGCTTTCATTGATAACGGCACCCTGAGAACACCAATAAAGCAGAAAATAGAAGAGATTTGGATGATCAATGTAGCTTCCCTCCAGGGTCCCATAAACAGGAAGAATTGTCAGGCCCGGAGAAGGAGCTACAATGATAATCCAGATCTGTCCACACCTTCCCGCTACTCCAGTAGTCCCAGGTAGAGCTGTCACTTTAAAATGGCTCTGTGCACAGCAAGTCCTGGGTTGTCTGGGACTGCAAGAAGATACATGGAGTCATCTCTGGTGATGGCCTGAGTGCCCACAGAAAGGGCTCTGAGTGCCGCCTCTGGCACCAGTGCCATAGGTTAGCCACCACTGTCCCATACCATGTACTGGGAAGCAAAAAAAAGTGCATTTGCACCATTTTCTTGTGGGCTTGGATATTACAGCTTTCACTGTTCACCCCAAATGACATGTCTACTTTATTCTTTGGGTTGGTACGATCACAAGAATACAAAAGTTATGTAGGTTTTATAATGTTTTCATACATTTACAAAAATTAAAACCTCCTGTACAAAAAAATTCTTTATTTTGCCATTTTCTGGCGCTAACAACTTTTTCATGCTTCAGTGTACGCAGCTGTGGGTAGTATAATTTGTTATGACTTTTGATTACTTTTTAAATGCTACCATTTTGAAGACTGTCTGATCTTTTGATCACTTTTTATAAATTTTTTTATATTTAGCAGAAATGGCAAAAGAGTTTAAGACTTTGGGCATTTTTTTCCGAGGTTAAACGACTGGGAATAACCATTACTATATTTTGAAAGATCAGACATTTTAGGAAATGGGTGTGATTTAAATTTTTATGTTTTTTTTTTTTATCAAGTTTTTTTTACTGTTTTTAGACCCTCCTAGGGTACTTTAACCCTAGGTTGTCACATTGATTGATCCTACCACTTACCCCCGTACTATAGTATGGTAGTATATGGGGATTTTACACATCATCTATTACAATTTGCAAATCGCACATTGTAATACATGAGTTACATTGAGACAGCCTTGGGTCTTGGTATGATCTGAGGATATAATAGCAACAGATCACCGCTCACCAATGATGTCACGGGGAGCGACGATCTAAGCCACCATGACTGCGCTCATGTACCGCCGCATTTTTAATTCCGCCAGCAAATTGATCGATGGGTTAACACCCATGATCGGTTCTAGCCCCATTCCCGGGTGTTTCTGGTGGGTGTTTGCTGCAATATGCAGCAAACAGTCCATGCTATGGAGAGGGCTCAGACCTTGAGTCCTCTAGAAACACCAGAAGCAGGGCCGATTCTAGTGTATTTGCTGCCTGAGGCGAAAATTAAAATGTGCCCCCCCATCACCAGACCTCCCCTGCTTCCAGGATATGTTCGGACCACTGAAACCTTGGTCGGGCGAGGTGTTTGACGCTGTATGCTTTTATTGAAACGTGCGATTTTAAAGTATATTTTTTAAGGATATACAATAAAAATTCTTCCTTTACCCTGGAAGTCTGCAGTATTTCTCCATACATTTCCAGACATAGGGCCTGCAGTATACCATGGGCACGGAGGTGATACGAGGACTGCAATAAGATCCAGTGGAAGGAAACAGAAAGAGAAGCAGCAAACCAGGGATATCTTCCATTTTTAACCTGTGGACAGGTGGTGAGACCACTCATTGTGACTAAATAATTGCTTTTAAGGAGTTGAGCACTGACATTGACTGACTGTGTGTTTTTGGTGGTATTGTGGGAGATTGCCGAGTCAGTAGCTCCTCTGATCTTATTTTCCGTCTTCCGAAAGTCAAAACTCTGTACAATATGACTGAGCTAATACCCTATTATACATCAATATTGCAGGGTATTATCATGAAAAAGCAATCAGATGACCACCATGTCATCTGACCATGTACCATGGTGGAACAAGTAGAAAAGTAAAAATAAAAAATAAAAGAATTCCTTAATAAAAATAATTGAATACCGTAAATTACTTAAAATGCCCATAAGTCCCATTAACATTTAAAGAGACATATAATGTGAAAAAAGTCAAAATCATAACACAATCCCCACATATATATCATCACTGCGACCCATAGAATTAAAAAAAAATTATTATTGAGTCAGCGCGATGAACACTGTAAAATAAAATGGTTAAAAAACAAACACAATTTTTTTTTAAATGGAAAGTGATCAAAAAACATATCTACTGCAGAATGATACTGGTGCAAAGTACAACATGTCCCCCCAAAAAACAAGCCATCAACTAGCTTTATTGCCAAAAAAAGGAAAAATGTTATGCCACTTGGAAGACGGCAATACAAAAATAATAGATTTTCCCAAAATTAGGTTTTATTTAGCAAATTTAGTAAAACATAAGAAAAAAATATCTAAGTATGGTATCACCGTAATCGTATTGACCAATAGAATAAAGATTACATTTTTATTAGGCTATGCGGGGAACAAAAAAAAGGAAGAAATCCATTACAGAATTGATGCTTTTCTACTCCTTCGTTCACAAAAATGTAATACGTTTTCAACAATGGGGAACCCAATGGTATCACTGGAAAATGCATCTCAACTTTCAAAAAAAAATGCCATCACTATAGGGTAAAAGTGGCAGCTGCCATTTTGCAACTAGCTGAGCGCCCATACAACAAATAACGTCCACACATGTGGTGTCTCTGTAATCAGAGAAATTGCATAACAAATTTTAAGATGGTTTTACTCTTTTCATATTTTGGAAATGTGTACATTTTTGGGATAAATGAATGTATTACTATGCAGCGCTCAAAGGGTTAAAAAATCTTCCTAAAAGCAGTTTCTAGTAGTTTGAGGGGTGTACTTTTAAAAATGGGATGGTTTATAGGGGGATTCTGATAATTTGTATTTCAATTTAGTATGTATATTCAATTTAGAAATTTTGTGAAAAAAATTAAAATCTCTACCATAATATACAAATAAAAGGGCTTTTAAAAAATGATGAAGGTATGTTTGGATATGGGAAATGTTATTAAGTAAGTCATTTCGGTGGTAAAACTATCAGTCTCCAAAGCAGATAATTTAAAAGACCAAAGGGGTGTAGCACAGCCCAAATGTGTGCGAGCCAAATGCACAATAGTCAACTTCAACAAAACCACAAGAAAAAGAGTGCATTCAAAATGGCTCAAGGGGTATTGCAAAAACATCAAATTTTATTGGTACAAAAACAAATAATCCACGACATGCTAAAAACATTTAAAATACAAAAATGTACATACCAAAACAATGTCCAGTGACCTGGTGTCGGTACACCGTGACTGCCTGCTGTCAATCACTCAATAGTGATATTGTACCTCCCCAAAGAACAACCCTCAGCCTGTTCATTGCACGCAAGATGTATATAAAGTGCTAAAAGTGCCAAGTACAAAACATGAAAAAAATATATATATATATATACTGGTGGCGATACAGAGGTAAGCGCGACAATGATCAAGGGGAAGAAGAGGTTCAGAGGATGAGAAGTTACCACATGAAGGTCTGCATGTTGTAAAGGGAGGTGAGAAGAGACAGAGGCACTGGGCTCCCTACGCGTTTCGTCGCCACAAAGGGCAACTTCCTCAGGGGTGTAGAGCCCTAAACAAACGTGTCTCACCTTTTATGCAGTCAAGATATGAGTAGTCAACCCCATGGCGTCTTGTCCGATCAACGGCGCATGACCGGAAGTGAATCGGCGTAAACCGGAAGTGACTAAGGTAACAGGCGCATGCGCATCCCCGGCCGGGGTATAGATGTTTTAGATGTTGCCAAGGCAACCGACGCTTGTTTCAAAGTATCAGAGTGACAAACCAGGTTGAGAACGATAGTCTATGGTATTGCACCACATGCATCATTGTGCAAAAAGAAGGGATATAAAACGAAAACAACCATTGTTGCCACAAGGAATATAGGACGATACACCATATGCGGCGCTGTACATAGGGTATAAAATGACAAGGCGCAAAGGATATAAGTAAGATGACAAATATACCGGACTGCTAAAAAGGAAGGATTTTCTATGACACTTCTGGTACTGAATAGTAACTAGTCTTTTTATCGCGATTATTGTCTGACACAAAGCACATGTCATAAAAGTTAGAGAATTGCGAGTGCATAATACAACAAAGACAGTGCGTAATTGATACAAAGTATAATTAATTGTAATGTAATTCGTAGATAACAAAGTCTATGGTCGCAAGACTGGGAGTAACGATCTAGCTAATACTGTTAGTAAAAGAGTCTAATATATCAGCTTTAGCATTAACACAGGCTGAGAGGTTGAGCGGAAATGTTAACACATTTAAATGAAATCATAAAGAAAGCAGAACATTGCCTAGGTACTCTAACATAAGTAGACATTAGGAGTGAGAATTCAAGAAACAGTTTTTTGGACCAAATGCAGGATCGTATTGATCAACAGACATTATAATTTAGATGTTGTGTTTACCAAAGAGTCCGTAAATGCGGAAAATTCATATATGTATTATCATCAACCATAGGGAGCTTGAGGCCAGTTCTTGTTATAGAAGGACTTTGTTTGTATCAAAAGTAACTTAAAGATCTTGTTTCCAGATGTGATAGCCAAATCTTTTTCTCTCCTTCGATGTCAAAGCTCCAAGATGAAAAGAGACAGTGTCTGGGTCCCAATGGAAGATATATAGATTTCTACGTGGTAAGTATCCAGCCATAAGAAAAAAAATAAATTTAGTTAATATCTATTATGAAAAAACCCACAAAGTGACATGTCCATCTGGGGATGGCGGGTGAGTGGGTGATGACTAAGGGTGGAGTGAGAGGTGAGGTATGCTAGTGAGTGGATAGAAGTGTAATGTGTAAAGGTATTGGTTTTTGTACCAATAAAATTTGATGTTTTTGCAATACCCCTTGAGCCATTTTGAATGCACTCTTTTTCTTGTGGTTTTGTCAAAGCAGATAATTTCAAATGATGAAAATGAAGAATTTCTCAAAAAAACTGGTAATTTTTTAAAATAAATATCAAATATCAACCAAAAGCACCAAAGACCAAGAGAACAGTGTATAATGCAAGCTGAGGACACTAAAGCAGCTTGGGAATGCTACAGAGCAGTTCATCCAAGGTGCAACATAGCTGGCATATGTAACCTTTATGTGGCCCATGGTTCCCAACATGAACTCAGCGACATGAACTCAGACTGACTTCTCACTAAACTCTTCAAACTTCCTCTTTCTTTTTAATTTTCTCTTCCTTTTTTTAAATTATTTTTGTCTGGGCCATTTCCTCATTTCTTTCAGGAGTTTATCCTCTCCTGGCTGACCCATTATACTAAATATGTGACATAATTTTGGACATGCTGGTTGTATCTTAGAACATAACATTATTTAGGGACAAAAGTGGTTATTTATCCTATGTCAGTGAAAATTTGTTGGCTGCAGCAAGTGTGCCACCACAGTGACAGGACGCCCCATGCCAGACCAATCCCATTCATACCTCATCACACCCCCGGGCGTGGAGGTAGCTGAAAGGGAAAAATAATCGGAAGTGCTAGTGATACGGTAACATTTGCAATTATTTCAGGGCTTCTAGACCCTGATGAATAAACCCCAAACTGTCTTATTTATTATGTAAGTGATTCTCAGGAACAAGTTAAGAGCAACAACTTTCTCAAACAACCTGATGCATATTTCAGTGTAAATGTGTGGTTGGACTATTTTCTCCCACTAGAAAGCCTCACCTATAAGGCATAGGTAGTTGATTCACATGGAGCTGTGGTAACCACAATCGTGTGCACGAGCCCAGTAAAATAAGTGGGACTGTGTGCTAGCTCTTAGATATCACATGGAAGAAATAGATGTCTGTTTGCAGTGGGATCGAATTGACTGAAACACTTCATAGAATTGTGGACCTAATTTTCAGTTGCTGGTCCTGTTTATCATGTGGCCATAACATGTCATTTACAGAGGCGAAATATTACAGCACCCTCTTTTATTAAGCTGTTAAATTCCATACAGTGCTCCAAGTATAGTTTTAAATATAATCAGCCCTAACTCACCGTCTCATAGGGGCTCTGACGTTATGTAATTTGGTCATATTGTTCTGTCTTCATATACGTCATAGCGGTGTATACACTGACATACAGCATAAACCTTCCTGTCTTCCAATAAGCCAGACTGTTGTGGTTATGTAGTCAAACTTTATTGCTCCAACAGGTTGACAAATGAACAGTGAGGATTTTGATATTCAGATGTCTGTTTAATGGTAAAACTGAAAGATCTATAATCCTGCAAGAACAGTAGGAATACATTTACATGTATATAACATAATGTATGCTAGCCAGTCTACTTATAAAACATTACAGTTCATTAACAGTAACTGAGTTCATAGACTATAACATTATTTTACACCTCTTACCAGCTATGCTGTTCACAAGGAATGAAAAAGAGAAAATATATGGCGGGTAGAATGACTAAGATGGAGAGTGTCTGATGGTTGAGTCTAAATCCTAGTGGTCTAAAGGACCTGGTCCTTCTGCCCACTTGGATTTAGCCTGCTCTATATAGAAAATGCTAAATCCTAATGGGCTAAAGGACCTGGTCCCTCTATCCACTAGGATTTAGCTGCTCTATATAGAAGAGGCTAGATCCTAATGGGCTAAAGGACCTGGTCCCTCTATCCACTAGGATTTAGCTGTTTCAACATAGAAAAACTAATTTCCAGTTGGCTAAAGGACTTTTATTGTTCAATTGAATATAAAAACTATTTAAAAGGTTTTTTTTTATTTCCCTTGCAGTATTATTATTAGTTATTATTATTATTAGTCCTCCAACACAAATTCCAATCTGAAAATTATTGGAAATGTATTAAGACTGGCGCATTGTGTTATATAACTGGCATCTGAGTCTGTTGGTTGTGTGCAATTAAAAATATTGCGCAAAGTCACGCACTTCTGTTTCACAATTTCCGTTTTTTGGGGTTTTTTTAAAATTATTGTTAATAATAAATTAATAATAAATAAAAAATTTTGTAGATTCCTTTGGCAGATCTGTTTTTTTGTTAGTGTCAGCCATCCGTTTTATTCCTACTATCTGCTTAAATAAATGAAGGTATAATGGAAAGTAAAAAAACGGATACTATTGCAAGTCCAGGGCAATCAACAGATTTTTAATTCATCCAGAAACTGCAAAACGGAAGCCAAAATGCACATGGAACATGGCCCTTAGATAAATGACCCCCATTTTGCGCAAGTCTTAATAACCTCCGGACTTGACGCTCCGTATTTGCTAAGATGTTCTAACCGCTTAGCCGGAATTGTCACCTACACCATGTCCCACTTGGCGTAGATTTCAGCAATAACCCGCGCTAGTATTTTGATACAGGCTATAGTACATTTGGCGTACTGGCCTTACTTGTGCCCCATCACATTGCCGGATTTAAAACTGACAAAAAGTCACAATACCCTAGCAGTGCTTCAGAAATGCGACTTATTCATGTCTTGTATACAGAAAACTGTTAGAGGAGAAAAGGACCAGGTCCCTCTGCCCACTAGGATTTAGCTTGCTTTATATGAGTAGGCTAAATCCTAGTTGGCTAAAGGACCTAGTGCAGTGTCAGGTTAGAAGTGTAAGAACAGGTCCTTCTGCCCACTAGGATTTACCCTGTTTTATATGTACAATCTAAATCCTAGTTGGCTAAAGGACCTAGTGCAGTGTCAGGTTAGAAGTGTAAGAACAGGTCCTTCTGCCCACTATGATTTACCCTGTTTTGTATGTGCAATCTATATCCTAGTTGGCTAAAGGACCTAGTGCAGTGTCAGGTTAGAAGTGTAAGAACAGGTCCTTCTGCCCACTAGGATTTACCCTGTTTTATATGTACAATCTAAATCCTAGTTGGCTAAAGGACCTAGTGCAGTGTCAGGTTAGAAGTATAAGAACAGGTCCTTCTGCCCACTAGGATTTAGCTTGCTTTATATGAGTAGGCTAAATCCTAGTTGGCTAAAGGACCTAGTGCAGTGTCAGGTTAGAAGTGTAAGAACAGGTCCTTCTGCCCACTAGGATTTACCCTGTTTTATATGTACAATCTAAATCCTAGTTGGCTAAAGGACCTAGTGCAGTGTCAGGTTAGAAGTGTAAGAACAGGTCCTTCTGCCCACTATGATTTACCCTGTTTTGTATGTGCAATCTATATCCTAGTTGGCTAAAGGACCTAGTGCAGTGTCAGGTTAGAAGTGTAAGAACAGGTCCTTCTGCCCACTAGGATTTACCCTGTTTTATATGTACAATCTAAATCCTAGTTGGCTAAAGGACCTAGTGCAGTGTCAGGTTAGAAGTATAAGAACAGGTCCTTCTGCCCACTAGGATTTAGCTTGCTTTATATGAGTAGGCTAAATCCTAGTTGGCTAAAGGACCTAGTGCAGTGTCAGGTTAGAAGTATAAGAAAAGGTCCTTCTGCCCACTAGGATTTACCCTGTTTTATATGTGCAATCTATATCCTAGTTGGCTAAAGGACCTAGTGCAGTGTCAGGTTAGAAGTATAAGAAAAGGTCCTTCTGCCCACTAGGATTTACCCCGTTTTATACGTGCAATCTAAATCCTAGTTGGCTAAAGGACCTAGTGCAGTGTCAGGTTAGAAGTATAAGAACAGGTCCTTCTGCCCACTAGGATTTAGCTTGCTTTATATGAGTAGGCTAAATCCTAGTTGGCTAAAGGACCTAGTGCAGTGTCAGGTTAGAAGTATAAGAAAAGGTCCTTCTGCCCACTAGGATTTACCCTGTTTTATATGTGCAATCTATATCCTAGTTGGCTAAAGGACCTAGTGCAGTGTCAGGTTAGAAGTATAAGAAAAGGTCCTTCTGCCCACTAGGATTTACCCCGTTTTATACGTGCAATCTAAATCCTAGTTGGCTAAAGGACCTAGTGCAGTGTCAGGTTAGAAGTATAAGAACAGGTCCTTCTGCCCACTAGGATTTAGCTTGCTTTATATGAGTAGGCTAAATCCTAGTTGTCTAAAGGACCTAATGCAGTGTCAGGTTAGAAGTGTAAGAACAGGTCCCCCTGCCCACTAGGATTTAGCCTGTTTTATACGTGCAATATAAATCCTAGTTGGTTAAAGGACCTAGTGCAGTGTCAGGTTATAAGTGTGAGAACAGGTCCCTCTGCCCACTAGGATTCAGCTGACTTTATATAAGCAGGCTAAACCATACTTGGCTGAAAGGCCAGGTCCCTCTGCCCACTAGAGCTGTGAATGACATGGATAAAAGGATCAGGTCCTTCTGCCCACTAGAGCTGTGAATGACATGGATAAAAGGATCCAGGTCCTTCTGCCCACTAGGATTTAGCTTACTTTAAATGAGCAGGGTAAATCATAGTTGGCTAAAGGACCGGGTCTTTCTACCCACTAGGAAAAACAGGTATATGGGGATTCACTTGGCTGGTTTTTAGCACTCCAATAGATGTGAATGGTGACCCCTCCTCCCTCCATTGAAAACAGCGGCTCACGGCCGCACACACGCCGAAAGATAGAGCATGCTCTATCTTTTTGCGGTGTGTGGCCCGGATCGGTGCCACCCATGTCACCGTATCCCCGCCGTGCCGATATTGCCGTCTATGGGGGACGTATATGCGGCCGCATGTACGTCCCTGCGGATGGCCATGTGAATAACCCCTCAATAATATTAGTGCCTCTTGTGAAGTATTTTGCCCTCCCCACATAGTGTCAGTGCTCCCTCTCAAAAACATGTATTTAAGTGCATTTTCCGAGAGTTTAGGCCATGCTAAATTTAGGCCACTCTGTTTATTAGCCAGTAGTTTAGTGGCTACAGATGGCAACTGCTCCTTCATTGATAGTCACCAGCAGTTGGTGGAGAATCCAGAATAAAGCAACACAGTTCTAAACCAGCAGGAATAGCAGAGCAGGCAAGATAGCTGTATATGCTGTATGTATAGGATGTTGTCACTGGAAGCAACAATCTGATCCGAGATGGCAGCACAGCTAGGATTTAACAGGTTAACACCCGGGATCAGTGCAAGCAATATGCAGCAAACACCCACCCAGTACAGGGAGGGCTCAGCCCGTCAGCCACATGCCGACATAATAGCACAACGGTTTGCAGCAAAGGGTTGAAAAATTTCTAAGCATGGCACATTCTGGGAGGCGTAAGACTGCAGGAGGAATTCTGGAGTCACTCAGTATCTCTCTGGAGAACTCTGCGCTGGAGGAGGTCACCAATGAGATGACACGTCATCAGTATTTACATGGTGAAGAGTTCGATGACCCAGCGTTGCAAACATCAGCAGATCTCTCCTGGCACCTGACGCCGCATTTACATGTAGCGTTTGTTTAGCGTTTTTAAAAACACAATGAAAGGACTGTGAGAACGGGGCCGATCCCAGACCCGTGTACACTGGAACAAGCTCCTTGCATTGTGTTGTAAACCGCTGGAAGCCACGGGATCCACCAGATCACTTTGAGAAACTAAACAACTCATGTACAAAAAAAAAAAAAACACCATGACAATTTTTTTTGTAGAGATATTTATTATCATTTCACATATACAGCCTAGAAAAACATCAGGTGCCAAAAAAGCTCATAAAACACAAAGTAAAATATTTTAATTTTTATATTTTCTTACCAACATAGCAACAGTGTATAATACTGTATATACTTAAGTATAAGCCAAGGCACTGGCTATATACTGGACTGGGGGGGGTGGATAACCACTGGCTATATACTGGACTGGGGGGGGGGGGCACTGACTATATACTGGACTGGGGGAGGGGGGCCACTGACTATATACTGGACTGGGGGGGGAGCCACTGGCTATACACTGGACTGGGGGGGCACTGCCTATACACTGGACTGGGGGGGGGGGGAGCCACTGGCTATATACTGGACTGGGGGGGGGAGCCACTGGCTATATACTGGACTGGGGGGGGGAGCCACTGGCTATATACTGGACTGGGGGGGGGCACTGGCTATATACTGGACTGGGGGGGGTGGATAACCACTGGCTATATACTGGACTGGGGGGGGGGGGGGCACTGACTATATACTGGACTGGGGGAGGGGGGCCACTGACTATATACTGGACTGGGGGGGGGGGAGCCACTGGCTATACACTGGACTGGGGGGGGGCACTGGCTATACACTGGACTGGGGGGGGAGCCACTGGCTATATACTGGACTGGGGGGGGGAGCCACTGGCTATATACTGGACTGGGGGGGGGGGGCACTGGCTATATACTGGACTGGGGGGGGGGGCAGGCAATGACTATATACTGGACATGGGCTGACTGACTATATACTGGGGAAAAGGGCTGTTGGCTTTACACTAGGGCGCAGCTGGCTATATACTGGGGGGGGGGGGCAGAGGGCTGGCAAGCTATATAGTGGTGTGCAGGGGGCTGAATAGCTATATACCGGCTTGTGGCTGTGACCAGTGCATTTCCCACCATTGGCTTTTACTCCAGTCAATAGGTTTTCCTAGTTTTTGTGTTAAAATTAGGGGCTTATACTCGAGTACATACGGTACATATTTTTTAAAATTTAGATAGTATTCTTAAAGGCTACATAAATGAGTTTTTCTGGGATCAGCAATTTCAGGTGCACAGGATCCTCTGCCGTCTAGTCACACGCGGCCCCTCCAGTGACACTCAGAGGTCAGCAGAGACCAGAACCTCCATGCTGGAGCGGAGATGAGGACTGAGGTATTAGTGCTTTTATTTTCATACCATCAGAGGCGACTAACAAAAAAAGAAAAAAACTCCCCCCTCTTACCACCACAAGTGTAATGATCTGAGGGTGACGCACTGGGGTGGGTGCAGGCTGGGGTCAACAGGGCTCCTACCCTGGTAATGCTGCTGCTTTATTAAAGGAAACCTACCAGTTAGAATGGTCGGTGTAAGCTGTAAGTACCGAGCACCAGCTCAGGGTGAGCTCAGGGTGAGCTGGTGCCGGTGCTTAGTTTCGTTAGTGTTATAAACTGCGGTATCGCGGTTTTAGCACTTTTTAAACTCTAGAGCAGAACAGGCTTCGGAGCTGCTTGCGACCGCGCGCGCAACGTCTCAGTCATTTCCTATGTAGGCGCGCGCACGATTGTGCACACGCAGCGCCGAAGCCTATTCTGGTCTAGAGTTTAAAAAGTGTTAAAACCGCGGTTTATAACACTAATGAAAGTAAGTACCGGCACCAGCTCACCCTGAGCTGGTGCTCGCACCCCCACATCCCCCCCATGTCCCACACAGCCCGCACCCCCACATCCCCCCCATGTCCCACACAGCCTGCACCCCCCCATCCCTCCATGTCACACAGCCTGCACCCCCACATCCCCCCATGTCACACAGCCTGCACCCCCACATCCCTCCATGTCAACAGCCCGCACCCCCACATCCCCCCATGTCACACAGCCCGCACCCCACATCCCCCCATGTCACACAGCCCGCACCCCCACATCCCCCATGTCACACAGCCCGCACCCCCACATCCCCCCCCCCATGTCCCACAGCCTGCACCCCCACATCCCCCCCCATGTCCCACAGCCTGCACCCCACATCCCCCCCCATGTCCCACACAGCCTGCACCCCCACATCCCCCCCCCATGTCCCACACAGCCCGCACCCCCACATCCCCCCATGTCACACAGCCCGCACCCCCACATCCCCCCCATGTCACACAGCCCGCACCCCCACATCCCCCCCATGTCACACAGCCCGCACCCCCACATCCCCCCATGTCACACAGCCCGCACCCCCACATCCCCCCCATGTCACACAGCCCGCACCCCCACATCCCCCCATGTCACACAGCCCGCACCCCCACATCCCCCCATGTCACACAGCCCGCACCCCCACACCCCCCCCCATGTCCCACACAGCCCGCACCCCCACATCCCCCCATGTCACACAGCCTGCACCCCCACATCCCCCCCATGTCCCACACAGCCCGCACCCCCACATCCTTCCATGTCACACAGCCTGCACCCCCACATCCCCCCCCATGTCACACACAGCCCGCACCCCCACATCCCCCCCATGTCCACACAGCCCCGCACCCCCACATCCCCCCCATGTCACACAGCCTGCACCCCCACATCCCCCCCCATGTCCAACACAGCCCGCACCCCCCCCCATATCACACACAGCCCGCACCCCCCACATCCCCCCCATGTCACACAGCCCGCACCCCCACATCCCCCCCATGTCACACAGCCTGCACCCCCACATCCCCCCCCATGTCCCACACAGCCCGCACCCCCCACATCCTTCCATGTCACACAGCCTGCACCCCCACATCCCCCCATGTCACACAGCCTGCACCCCCACATCCCTCCATGTCACACAGCCCGCACCCCCACATCCCCCCCATGTCACACAGCCTGCACCCCCACATCCCCCCCATGTCCCACACAGCCCGCACCCCCACATCCTTCCATGTCACACAGCCTGCACCCCCACATCCCCCCCATGTCACACAGCCTGCACCCCCACATCCCCCCCCCATGTCCCACACAGCCCGCACCCCACTTCCCCCCCATGTCACACAGCCTGCACCCCCACATCCCCCCCCCCATGTCCCACACAGCCCGCACCCCCACATCCTTCCATGTCACACAGCCTGCACCCCCACATCCCCCCCATGTCACACACAGCCCGCACCCCCACATCCCCCCCATGTCACACACAGCCCGCACCCCACATCCCCCCCATGTCACACACAGCCCGCACCCCCACATCCCCCCCCATGTCACACACAGCCCGCACCCCCACATCCCCCCCATGTCACACACAGCCCGCACCCCCACATCCCCCCCATGTCACACACAGCCCGCACCCCCACATCCCCCCCATGTCACACACAGCCCGCACCCCCACATCCCCCCCATGTCACACACAGCCCGCACCCCCACATCCCCCCCATGTCACACAGCCCGCACCCCCACATCCCCCCCATGTCACACACAGCCCGCACCCCCACATCCCCCCCATGTCACACACAGCCCGCACCCCCACATCCCCCCCCCATGTCACACACAGCCCGCACCCCCACATCCCTCCATGTCACACACAGCCCGCACCCCCACATCCCCCCCCATGTCACACACAGCCCGCACCCCCACATCCCTCCATGTCACACACAGCCCGCACCCCCACATCCCCCCATGTCACACAGCCCGCACCCCCACATCCCCCCATGTCACACAGCCCGCACCCCCACATCCTTCCATGTCACACACAGCCCGCACCCCCACATCCCCCCATGTCACACAGCCTGCACCCCCACATCCCTCCATGTCACACACAGCCCGCACCCCCACATCCCTCCATGTCACACACAGCCCGCACCCCCACATCCCCCCCCCATGTCACACACAGCCCGCACCCCCACATCCTTCCATGTCACACACAGCCCGCACCCCCACATCCCCCCATGTCACACAGCCCGCACCCCCACATCCCCCCATGTCACACAGCCCGCACCCCCACATCCCCCCATGTCACACAGCCCGCACCCCCACATCCCCCCATGTCACACACAGCCCGCACCCCCACATCCTTCCATGTCACACACAGCCCGCACCCCCACATCCCCCCATGTCACACAGCCCGCACCCCCACATCCCCCCATGTCACACAGCCCGCACCCCCACATCCCCCCATGTCACACAGCCCGCACCCCCACATCCCCCCATGTCACACAGCCCGCACCCCCACATCCTTCCATGTCACACACAGCCCGCACCCCCACATCCCCCCATGTCACACAGCCTGCACCCCCACATCCCCCCATGTCACACACAGCCCGCACCCCCACATCCCCCCCCATGTCACACACAGCCCACACCCCCACATCCCCCCATGTCACACAGCCCGCACCCCCACATCCCCTCCCCATGTCACACACAGCCCGCACCCCCACATCCCCCCATGTCACACAGCTGCCTCTTCCTTCCCTTTCCCCCTCAACAGCACATGGCTGCTGCCGCCTCTCCTCGGATCTCCAGGCTTCCTGTGTAACCTCTAGAGTTGCTCCTCCCACACAAGAGCCCGGTCACATGGTCATGACGTCATCATAGGTCCTTTAGACCACTAGGAAATAGCATCTACCAGTGTCTGATCTCCCCAAAGTACAGTCTCAATATGGTGGAAGCTCCCACAATGCATTTCTCCTACTACCAATAAGATTGCATTAAGTCATAGGTCACATGACAATGACATAAGCATAGACAATTACATGGTTTACAACTAATAACAATAACAGCTGACAGCCACTAGGTGGCGTACTAACCAAAAATTAAACATTATAATGATCATAATGTGTACAACAATGCTTTCCACCTTATGCCCTCATTGAAGGGCAGAACACATATAGCTATGTATAAGTCTGGTTTAGGAGCACTGGGGCTATTCTTACATACTTGAGATCTGGGTGCAATTAACGTCTGGTGTATGTTTGTTGGTGGGGTGTGATTAAGAGTGGGGGAATGCCACACCAGCAAGTATAGCTGTAACAGGAGTGAGAAGTATGGGATAATTATGTAATGGCATTTTTTTCCAGTCCATCTGTGCAATTTAAGTTGTCAAACATATGCTCAGATTCCAGATAGAAAAAAAGGATTTTTTTGACAGTAGCAGTGTGCATCCTAACAAAATCTTTTTACATTACTTCAGTTGTAAAACCTCTTGCACTTATTGAAGAGAGGTTGAATCTCTGCAATATCCCAGATATATGCAGGTTAATGTATAACCATGGGTGAGATTCAACAGGATCCCTACTTTATGTCAGTGCTAGAACAAGCCGTCTATACAGCATCAAATTGAAACTGAATACATAAGTACAGCACCAACACCAAACTTTGTATATAAAAACCATAATCAGCACCCTAATCAGAACCAAGCTCAGTGCCAAAAATATAGAAATAGGAGCACACAAAGAAGATTTTCCATTCTAGCATAATATTAAAAAGACATTAATCCATCTTCAAGCATAAGGTCCTTACTCACTAGCTTTTACTAACTCTCTTTATCATGGGTAAGAGTGTTATGCTTAAAATGCGTTGAAAATGTTGCTGCCTTAAAAACTTGTATTGTATGCAGATGGAAAAATTTTAATACGTAATGTATAGATTTGATGAATTCAGGTCATTTTAACATCATGCTGGAGTGGAAGATCATCATCCTTTGCTATATAAATCGCCCACAGTTTGGATGTTTTCAAATCTTTGCATCTTAACACAAGTTTTGACACAACTGGTAAACAAAGAAGTAAGAACGAGAACAAGGTCAGTTTGAATAACATTGGTGATTTTATCATTGTGCGTCCTGTCTCTTTAGAGAATGTGCTGAATTTAGAAAATTCCTTCCAAAAGAAATGGACACAATATAACCTAACCACAATATCAGGAACATGTGCTTACTAATTATACAGAACATTACATCCAATGGCCTAACACAAAGTGACCACATAGTGGCCTGTTTTAGGTACTTTATGGTGATTACAGTGTATGATTTCATATTGAAATTAAAGTAAATCTACCATTCTCTGGTGGTAGATTAACTGTTAAGTAGATAGATGGTACGCACCTCTTGATGTGAAATGTGCAACAGGCTAGGAATACCCCATAGACTTAGTAGACAATAAAGGCTGTTCACAGCGTGATATCAAATGCAGTAATGTAGATTAACTGTTAACAGTGCTGGGTAGATTCCATAAGAATTATTATAATAAGTTGAGTATTGGGAGCTTCGCTCCTTTACTTGTCAAACATACTTTATATTTATGTAAATGAATATAAAGTTCTCTGGGTTTAAGAGAGTTCTTGCTGGTTGGAAGATGATCAAATATTTTTTCATGCAATAAAATGCAAATAAAGTATTTTAAATTGATACATTGTTATTATTTGAATATTTAATTGCTGTCTCTCATAATTAAGGGTATCTACAATAAAAATGACAGAACTCCATTCTTTGTGGATGGAAAACTTGCAAAATCAGCTTGGGATCAAATACTTATTTTCTCCACTGTACATATTTTTTTTCATTTAGCTCATCTGTACTTTTGCGGTACTCTGGTATTGAGAGTTTAAGGTTCATTAATTAGTATTAAAAAAACATTCATTTTATGTAAAACACATACATACCATAGTTGATCTTATGAATGACGTGTAATCACAAAATGTAATCTCTGGTGTTTAACAATAAATAAAAACAAAGTATAAAGTAAATTGTACATCAGATAAAAACAGAAACCAAACAACCTAAAGTGAGTAGCACATATGATAATAATACAGCAATGTATATTCCCCACAATATTCATTGTGTTTTCCTGGGGATAGAGAACAACAATTAAAAGATGGAGAGAACAATTTTAAGACCAAATACATGCTGCAACCAGGGACAGCATTAGGCGGCTGCAAACTGGGCATTTGCCCAAGGCCTCCTGTCCTAAAGGTGCCCCCTGCATGTTGAGAGTATACAATATAAATACATATAAGCAGTATACATACACTCACCGGCCACTTTATTAGGTACACCATGCTAGTAACGGGTTGGACCCCCGTTTGCCTTCAGAACTGCCTCAATTCTTCGTGGCATAGATTCAACAAGGTGCTGGAAGCATTCTTCAGAGATTTTGGTTCATATTGACATGATGGAATCACACAGTTGCCGCAGATTTGTCGGCTGCACATCCATGATGCGAATCTCCTGTTCCACCACATCCCAAAGATGCTCTATTGGATTGAGATCTGGTGACTGTGGAGGCCATTTGAGTACAGTGAACTCATTGTCATGTTCACGAAACCAGTCTGAGATGATTCCAGCTTTATGACATGGTGCATTATCCTACTGAAAGTAGCCATCAGATGTTGGGCACATTGTGGTCATAAAGGGATGGACATGGTCAGCAACAATACTCAGGTAGGCTGTGGCGTTGCAACGATGCTCAATTGGTACCAAGTTGCCCAAAGAGTGCTAAGAAAATATTCCCCACACCATGACACCACCACCACCAGCCTGAACCATTGATACAAGGCAGAATGAATCCATGCTTTCATGTTGTTGACGCCAAATTCTGACCCTACCATCCGAATGTCGCAGCAGAAATCGAGACTCATCAGACCAGGCAACGTTTTTCCAATCTTCTACTGTCCAATTTCGATGAGCTTGTGCAAATTGTAGCCTCAGTTTCCTGTTCTTAGCTGAAAGGAGTGGTACCCGGTGTGGTCTTCTGCTGCTGTAGCCCATCTGCCTCAATGTTCGACGTACTGTGCATTCAGAGATGTTCTTCTGCCTACCTTGGTTGTAACGGGTGGCAATTTGAGTCACTGTTGTCTTTCTATCAGCTTAAACCAGTCTGCCCATTCTCCTCTGACCTCTGGCATCAACAAGGCATTTCCGCCCACAGAACTGCCGCTCACTGGATGTTTTTTCTTTTTCGGACCATTCTCTGTAAACCCTAGAAATGGTTGTGCGTGAAAATCCCAGTAGATCAGCAGTTTCTGAAATACTCAGACCATCCCTTCTGGCACCAACAACCATGCCACATTCAAAGGCACTCAAATCACCTTTCTTCCCCATACTGATGCTCGATTTGAACTGCAGGAGATTGTCTTGACCATGTCTACATGCCTAATATGCACTGAATTGCCACCATGTGATTGGCTGATTAGAAATTAAGTGTTAACGAGCAGTTGGACAGGTGTACCTAATAAAGTGGCCGGTGAGTGTATATATACTTTTTACCTATCTATCTATCTAAAACAAGGAGATCCAAGGCAGCACAACCTCCAAAGCTTGATGCAATATCTGAAGACCCATGGTAAGGACTCAATATTATATCAGGAAAGGCAGCAGCACTCCAAATTAGTGTTGCAAAGCAAGGTGATCTTTATTCCATGAACGCGACGTTCCGTTGGGTGTCCACCTTTTTCAAGCATACAACATAGTGACCAGCATTTGCATATATAAGGACCAACCCACATTTTGATTGGTCGATTACAAAGCGGAGGAATAAATATAAGCATGTGACATAATATACAGAGATATCAAGTTATACATTCATAGTCATAGTATAAATACAAAAGTGTAAGTAAAAAATACAAAGTGCATTGTGCATAAAAAGCTGATTGATGTTGCCTCTTGGTAAAGGACTGCCCCATCGTCTCGTAGTTCCATTCAAGAAACATATGTAAATTAGAAACCGCTCCATAATGACATACTACCAGCTGGCTTGCTCCCGGGACCAGAGTGTGTAACATTTATTGTTTGTATGGAGACACCGGAAATACAGAGTGTATATCACCATATCTGCCGAGTGCCATTATGGTGAGATACACTCCGCCTTTCCGGTGTCTCTGTACAAACAATATTACACACTCCGATGTAACAGTTACAACAAAGAGCAAATATGAGCAAGCTCCCTCTTCCTAATAAGCAGACCTGGCAAAAAAAAAAAGATATTTAAATTGTGACACTGGGAATTGTCTTAGTTTGCACAGAAAGTGCCTTGCTCTAAATTATTAACACAATCCACAATCATCCAAACCCCAGATTTCTCTTAGCACATACAAAATCTGGCTGTTTAAACTCAACTTATTTCCACAAACCACTTAGAACCACAAGCAATAATGAGTAAGCTTCTGTACCACAGATACTGTGCCTGTCCTCACATTCCTTCACCCTTACCCCCCCCCCCCCATAGAGCTGAATTGACAAAAAAAAAAAGTTATTTTTAATGTATGTTCATATATGCATCATGTAGATAAAGGGGATTGCCACTTTTAGGTAAATTTAACAGCGTAAGTGGGTGACACCATATTAGATTTTTCACCAGTAGCTACATCAGCCTCATGGTTGCCATAAAATGGCCAAATGTCATTACATTACCGTATAAAGTACTTACATGTATACAGTATAAACATTACAATCAGCCATTTGAGGCAACCACAAAGGCATATGCCCCCACACCAACAGCCTATAGCCAGAGTCTCCTCACACTAACACCCAATAGTCAGATCACCCCATACTAGCAGCCAATAGGCAGTGTGCCCACAGTAATAGTGTTCCTTAGATATGCTCACTTTTTGTATAAATACTGTAATAATTTTCCTCAATGTGCCAACACATAATAATATTGTTCACTTGTGTTCCCCCTTATAGTAATAATGCTTCTCATGTACCCTCTTATAGTAATAATGCTGTCTTATTAGTAACAATGACCCCATACAGAAATAATGGTCTCCTTTGTGCCCTATATAGAAATAATGCCCCATGCCCCACATATAACATAAATTGTCACTCATTTCTGTCCTATATAAATAAAGTGTCCCATAAATATAATTAGAGATTTTCTTTGTGTCTCATAAAACATTCTGAGCCCCCCCTTATGTTCATACGTAAATAATATCACTCCCCTGGGAGTCCCATATAAAATAATACAATAGCAGGGCAGTAGCAGTCAGCTTTTCACCTTGACAACACCCAGGCAGCACTACATTGTGGTGTCATTTTGCTGTGTGATGCCCTGTGTGCTTCATTTCCACAGGTTGTTAACAAGCTTTATTCATCCTGTAAGTGAGTAAGTGTTTGGGGGGAGAGAGAAAACTTTGGCTACACTTTACCACTCTATATAACTGTGTATAAGTGGTGGAGATGAGCCTACAAATTAGTGTTGTGCAGTAGGTGTTGGTAGCTGCAGCACCCCTTCCCCTCTAAGCCTAGTCACAGTCGTGCTGTTCCACCTAATGGCACTTAAGAGTAACAAAACAAGAGGAAAAATAGAGTCATCTTCCTTAGTCTTTCTTTGCAAAAAAAAAAACAAAAAAAAACACATGTCCTCCTGGTCCATGGACAATTAGGATTGGCTTCCAAGTAGAAATTTGTTCTTCAGCATTTAAGAATAACATTTTACAAAATTATCAGAGACACATAGTTAAAAGTGAATAGTTGAAAGTTAATATCAAGATAGTTCATCTGTATCACATATGTAGCATGGCATGACTGAGAGTGCTGAATGCCCCCTCCCCTATTTAGAGTTTATCTGAGGAGTATTTCCAAATCTAAATTCTCTTCTGGCATGAGCACTAGTTAATGCTGATAATTTTTTGTATTTTTACAGATTTTTGAAACTGTGAAGCAACTGATATTGCTCAACAAGATACTGAATTCACCTGCTTCATAAGAAGTGAGTGGTTATGCGTCATCAGAAAAATAACTTTTGCAGAAGAACACGTCCAACACGTTTAAAAAAAAACAGTTACTTCCTGATGAAAGACTTGTTTGCTGGTGGGATCTGAACACTGGAATTTGTATCAAAGCTGGCACACTAAATACACCAACCTTCAAGGTATGGGATAGGGCAGGGGTCAGGAACCTTTTTGGCTGAGAGAGCCATGAATGCCACATATTTTAAAATGTTATTCTGTAAGAGCCGTACAATATGCATATGCCTCCCAGCAGATTGGTAGCCCCAGCACAGACTCCCAGTAGATAGGTAGCCCCAGCACATGCCTCCCAGTAGATAGGTAGCCCCAGCACATGCCTCCCAGTAGATAGGTATCCCCAGCAAAGCTTCCCAGTAGATAGGTAGCCACAGCACATGCCCCCCAGTAGATAGGTAGCCACAGTACATGCTTCTCAGAAGATTGGTAGTCACAGCAAATAAATGAATATTCACCTACCTACGCTCCCTGCGGCCAGCTCCTCATCGCTCCCACGCTCTTCTCTTTGACCAATACTTAGACGATGGTGCTTGGGTCGTACAAAGGACATAGGCAGCAGTAACATCGCTGCCTGTGTACAGTGATCAGTCTAAGAGACACACAGCAGCCATCACTATTTATTAAAGATCTGTCTGAGAGCCAGATGTGTCTCTGTCTGGCTATCAGACAGATCTTTAATAAATAGTGATGGCTGCTGTACACAGGCAGCCATAGGTTCCCTACCGCTGGGATAGGGTGTTAAAGTCTGTCCGTAACAATTAACTTTATAGGAAACTTGCAATAACTGTGCATAAACATTCAAAATATTGTCATGTAGAACAGTGAAAGCTGGAAAAAGTGGGTCCACAAGAAATTGGTGCATATGAATTTTCCTTACAATTTCATTGTAAGTATTGTCAATTTCATTTGGAATTTATTTTCCAGCTTTCCATATAACAACATGGAATTCAAATTTCCATCACTAGGAAATACCTCATACAGCTCTATAAACAGAAAAATAAAAAAAAAGTTTTAAAAGACAAGGAGTAAAAGAATCTTTAAAAGAGCAAAATAATGTTTAAAGACAGGGAGTGAAATATGGAAATGCAAAAATCAAAAATGACGTGGTTAAAGTATAAATAGATTGGTATGTACATGAATAAACTCAGCCATATGAATTATGTATTTAACTTTAACCTATATAAATATTTGCAAAGAAAAGAAATTATCTTTATATCACACTGAAAACCGCTACTATATTATTCTAAATTCTAGCTACTTAAGATGGAGTGGTTCAAACTGAGTTGAGTGTGGGAATGAACACAGGTTTTGAGGGTATCACTTCCCTTGTAGATCAGAGGATCGCTTGTTCAAGCCAATCTCTGGGGAAAAAAAAGTTTTAACCCCTTCACGCTCTGCGACTGATGTATCTGCCACAGAGCTGTGAAGGGTGTATGAAGATGGCACATAAATGTTTTTAAAAATGATATTAATGAAATATCGCCATAATCATACTGATCCATACAATAAAGATAACATTAGTTTTATGTACATTGAACAGTCTCAAAAAATGTGTCACAGTCTATGGGGAATAGTCCCTTAGGACTAAGTGAGTGGACTCCCTGGACCACCGCGGGAGATAACAACCTTAGCCGCACCCGGGAGCGGAGTCTAAGTGAACTCCTGGTCTTCGCCAGAGCCCGCCGCAAAGCGGGATGGTCTTGCTGCGGCGGGAGTCACCAGGTCGCTCCACGGGTGCGACTAGGCCCACGGTGGCAGCCAAGGTAGGGACACGGGGACCATGGGAAGGCAGGCAGGACCACGGGAAGGCAGGCAGGACCACGGGAAGGCAGGCAGGCAGGACCACGGGAAGGCAGGCAGGCAGGACCACGGGAAGGCAGGCAGGCAGGACCACGGGAAGGCAGGCAGGCAGGACCACGGGAAGGCAGGCAGGCAGGACCACGGGAAGGCAGGCAGGCAGGACCACGGGAAGGCAAACACGGAACAAGGAAACACAGGAAACCAGGAATACAGGAATCGCAGAATACACAGAGGTGTCTGGAAACGCTCGGGAACACGGGAACTCAGAGGCGTCTGGAAACGCTCAAGAAGGCTTTCTCCTCAGTAGAATGAGCTGCAGATCCGGCAGGGGATGCTGGGAGTCGCCAGGCTATATAGCCGAGCCTGGAATGCCAGAGCCAATAAGGAGGACGCTGGCCCTTTAAGGCTGGAAGAAATCCGCGCGCGCTCCCTCTAGTGGCAGGAGCACGCGACTGCATGGAAGCAGCATGCGGCCTACACGCTGGGAGCAAGAGTGCAGGCCGGAGCCTGGAGAGGTAAGTGAGAGCTGGGGGAGCGGGGACCGCGGCAGCAGGCACGGGTACACCCTCAATCCGTACCGAGGATCGCGGGTGTAACCGTGACAAAATGCTTAAGATCTAAAACAAAAATTGATTGTTTTCTTTTCCTACATGTGTTGTTAATAAAATCTCATCAATAAGCTAAAGATGCCCTAAATTAAATTAATTTTAAAGTACTTCTCATCTCACCAAATTAAGGTATCATATGTCTAAAGTGCCAAAAAATAAAGATTATATAGCTTTTAAAAATCTTTGTAAAGTGAGACTAAAGACCTATTTTAATTATAACACAAATTGGGCTACCTGCACACGACGTGTGGACCTCTGTTTACATCCCCTGTGTCATACGTGGGTGAGCTCCGCTCACACGCCGATGATCATTGAAAAAAAAAACAAGCAGGAATAGGACCTGCTCTATCTTTTGCCTCTCCCCTAAGAAAGCAGCGAATTTGTCTTCTTCTCTACTCCTGTTTACAAAGACGATACGAGTTGGCTTTAAAGCCAAGTATCTGAGTATTCTGCCCCTGTGCTGTGTTCCCTACTAGCACATCATAGTGGCAGTGGAACTAGCACATCATAGTGGCAGTGGAACAAGGCCACAGGACGGATGGGGCCCGCAGGCCTTATGTTTGACACTAGTGCACAAACACACCATGCATCTATGGTTTCCAGATGGAAAAAAAAGCCCTTTCAGTTGTCCCATAAACAAAGTATTGCTGTTATGACCCACAGTAATAGTATCCCATAGATATGCTCACTTTTTGTATAAATACTGTAATAATATTCCTCAATGTGCCAACATGATGCTTCTCATGTACCCTCTTATAGTAATAATGCTGTCTAATTAGTAACAATGACCCCATACAGAAATAATGGTCTCCTTTGTGCCCTATATAGAAATAATGCCCCATGCACCACATATAACATAAATTGCCACTCATTTCTGCCCTATTTAAATAAAGTGTCCAATAAATATAATTAGAGATATTCTTTGTGCCTCATAAAACATTTTGAGCCCTTATGTATATACATAAATAATATCACTCCCCTTTGAAGCCCATATAAAATAATACAATAGCAGGGCCGTAGCAGGCAACAGCCAGGCGTGCTGCCTGGCTGTTGCCTGCTACGGCCCTGCTATTGTATTATTGTATTACATTGTGGGGTCATTTTGTTGTGTGATGACCTGTGTGCTTCATTTACACAGGTTGTTAACAAGCCCCCTCCCCTATTTACAGCTTATCTGAGGAGTATTTCCAAACATAAGTATCTTCTGGCATTAGCACTAGTTCAAGCTGATAATTTTTAGTATTTTTACAGATTTTTGAAACTTGTAAAGTGAAGCAACTGATATTGCTCAACAAGATAATACATTCACCTGGTAGAGATATGTTTGAGAAGTGAGTGGTTAAGCTTCATCAGAAAAATAACTTTTGCAGAAGAACACGTCCAACACGTCTAAAGAACAGTTACTTCCTGATGAAAAACTTGTTTGCTGGTTGAGTAGGATGGTTTTCAATGTTGTCACATCAATGAGAAAAGAGATCTAAACACTGGAATTTGTATCAAAGCAGGCACACTAAATACACCAACCTTCAAGGTATGGGATAAGGTGTTACAGTCCGTCTGTAACAATTAACTTTATAGGATAGTTGGAATAACTGTGCATAAACATTCAAAATATTGTCATGTAGAATAGTGAAAGCTGTAAAAAGTGTGTCCACAAGAAATTGGTGCAATTGCATTTTCCTTACAATTTCATTGTATTTGGAATTTTTTTTCCAGCTTTCCAGATAACATCATGGAATTCAAAGTTCCATCACTAGGAAGTACCTCATACAGCTCTATAAACAGAAAAATAAAAAAGTTTTCAAAGACAAGGAGTTAAAGAATTTTTAAAAGAATGTTTAAAGACAGGGAGTGAAATAGGGAAACGCAAACAACTAAAATTATGTGGTTAAAGTATAAATAGATTGGTATGTACATGCATAAACTCATCCATATGAATTAAATATTTAACTATTATTCTAAATGCCGGCTACAGAATATGGAGTGGTTCAAACTGAGTTGAGTGTGGGAATAAACACAGATTTTGAGGGTATCACCTTCCTTGTACATCAGAGGATCGCTTGTTCAAGCCAATCTGTAGGGAAAAAAAAGTTTTAACCCCTCCACGCTCTACGACTCATGTATCTGCCGCAGAGCTGTGAAGGGTGTATGAAGAGGGCACATAAATGTTTAAAAAAAATGATATAAATGAAATATCGCCATAATCATACTGATCCATACAATAAAGATAAAATTAGTTTTAAGTTTCTCAACTGCTGCTAGTTTCACCGATCGCAGGTGTTAACCTCATCTGCTGCCAGCAAAGACACTGGCGGCACTAAAAACATGGCGGCGCTTGGGCGCCCCCATCTTTATTGAGATTGACGGTCCCTGAAACGTCATCAGGATGTGGCGATCGGTTGCCGTGACATCCTCGGGTCTTTGTCGGACACGAGGCTGCATGGTTTCTGAAGATTTGTTACAATGAGCCTGTGGCTCATTGTAATGAATCCTTTTCAAAAATAACATCTACTGCAATACGGTAGTACTGCAGTATATGGTAGACACGATCAGACCATCTACAGTTAAAGTAGTGAAAAAAATGTTTAAATAATATTTAAAAAATGTAAAAAAATAAATAAATTATTAAAAAATTCATATCACACCCCCTTTCCCTAGAACTGATATAAAATGTAATAAATAGAGATGAGCGAGCACTAAAATGCTCGAGTGCTCGTTACTCTGGTCAAACTTTTCACAATGCTCGAGTGCTCGTATCTAATAACGAACCCCATTGGAGTCAATAGGAGACTCGAGCATTTTTCACTGAAAGAACACATTGAAAGAACACTAAAGAAGAACACATTGCAGATGTTTGCAGATGTTTTCACTTAAAGAACACATTGAAAGAACACAGTGAAGAACACATTGCAGATGTTCTGTACATCTGCTAACTTATCCGAAGACACGCGTGCCGAACGGTGTTCTTCAGTGTTCAAAATGGTAGCAATGAAAACATCAGCTCATTTCACAAAAAATGACACCACCCAAAGCTCTGTACACCAAAGTATGAAAAAATTATTAGCATCAGAAGATGGAAAATAATTTTTATTACACATTAGTTTCATTTTTGAAAATGTATTAAAACGCAATAAAATCTGTATAAATTTGTTATTATCGTATCATCGAACCAAAGAATAAAGCATATGTGCTATTTGGAGCGCACAGTGAAAGTCGTAAAAACTGAGCCCACAAGAATGTGACGCACATGCTGGTTTTTAAAATTTTTTTTCCACATTTGGAATTTTTTTTCCTGCTTCCGAGCACATGGCATGGAATAATAAATAACATCATGGAAAAAGTAAAATTTCTTATGCACAAAATAAGCCCTCACACAGCTCTGTACACAGAAAAATAAAAAAGTTATGGATTTTTGAAGGAGGAGAGCGGGAAATGAGTGAAAAACCCTGCTTCCTTAAGGGGTTAAAACAATAAATAAAACATTTCCTAATAAAAATAATTGAATAATCAAAGGTAAAGTCCCCAAAACACCATCATAACACATATACAACTAATAAAGAACAAAACCATGAATCGCACAAAAAACACCCATATTTAATATTGCCACTTCCATATCAATTTGTACAATAATTCTGAAACATTCTTGGACCAGCTTGGTGAACATTAAAAAAAAAACTTGCAAAAAATTGAACTTTTTCATCAAATCCCTTCACATAAATGTTTTTTAAAAATTATATAAATGAAATATAAATATATTATATAAATTATCATACTGATCCATACAATAAAGACAACATTAGTTGGGGACCGTAGTGATAATGGGAGACTTTAACTTTCCAAATATAAATTGGGGTCAGGTCTCGTCTTCATCTACGAAGGGGAAACATTTTATGAACATTCTTCAGGATAATTTTATGGTGCAGCTGGTAGAAGATCCCACAAGAGGTGACGCATTGTTGGACCTTGTGATTTCTAACAATGAGGAGATTGTCCAAAATGTCAGTGTCAGGGAACCCCTTGGGAACAGCGATCATAATATAATTATTTTCCTCTTAAACTTTAAAAAGCAGAAACAGGTGGGAAAATCGAAAACTTTGAATTTTAAGAGGGCTAATTTCCAAAAATTCAGGGCTGCAATACAGGATATAGACTGGGATCAGATACTGTCACATGGTGATACTAATGTTAAATGGGAGAAATTCAAATCTATCCTGGGTTTTTATACTTCTAAATTTATTCCAATAGGTAACAAGTATAGACGGGCTAGATCACATCCCGCGTGGCTTACAGCTACAGTTAAAAGGGCAATTAATGAGAAAAAGAGGGCATTTAAAAAATATAAATCTGATGGGTCATCAGAGGCTTTCAATACTTACAAAAAACTTACCAAAATCTGTAAAAAAGAAATCAAATCAGCCAAAATACAAAATGAAAGACAGGTGGCTAAAGATAGCAAAACAAATCCCAAGAAATTTTTTAAGTATATCAATGCAAAAAAAAATGGGTCAGAACAGGTTGGACCCCTTTATTCTGAAAATGGGGCATCGGTGACTGGAGACCAAGAGAAGGCGGAGTTACTTAATAGGTTTTTTAGCTCCGTTTATACAATAGAAGAGAGAACTTCTGACTTGGGTGGTGCCAGTGCGGGTCATGCACCCTGTAATATACTAGACTGGCTAAATGTAGACATTATCCAATCTAAGCTCAATAAAATCAATGTGTACAAAGCTCCTGGACCAGATGGGTTACACCCCAGAGTTCTTAAAGAACTCAGTTCTGTTATTGCTGTACCACTGTCTAAAATCTTCAGGGATTCCGTAATGTCTGGTGTGGTGCCAAGTGACTGGCGCAAGGCAAATGTGGTGCCAATATATAAAAAGGGCTCTAGAACTTCGCCAGGCAATTACAGACCTGTAAGCTTAACTTCCATTGTGGGGAAAGTATTGGAAGGGTTAGTAAAAGACTACATACTGGAGTATGTGACATCAAATAGAATAATAAGTGACCGCCAGCATGGGTTTACTAAGAATAGAAGTTGTCAAACTAACCTTATCTGCTTCTATGAAGAGGTGAGCAGATGCCTGGATGGAGGAGCAGCTGTGGATATTGTGTTCTTGGACTTTGCAAAGGCATTTGACACTGTTCCTCATAGACGCCTGATGGGTAAAATTAGGGCTATTGGTTTGGCAGAAATCATTTGCAATTGGATTGAAAACTGGCTGAAGGATCGTATCCAGAGAGTTGTGGTCAATGATTCCTACTCGGAATGGTCACCAGTTATGAGTGGTGTACCTCAGGGTTCTGTGCTTGGCCCACTACTATTTAATATATTTATTAATGATATAGAGGTAGGAATTAATAGCACTGTGTCTATTTTTGCAGATGACACCAAACTGTGTAGTGTAATACAGTCTATGGAGGATGTTCATAGGCTGCAGGGTGACTTGGACAAACTGAATGTTTGGTCATCCACTTGGCAAATGAGGTTTAATGTGGATAAATGTAAGGTTATGCACCTGGGGGCCAATAATCCAAAGGCAAAATATGTCCTTGGGGGAGTAAATCTGGGAGAGTCCCTTGTTGAGAAGGACCTGGGGGTACTAGTAGATCATAAATTGAATAACAGCATGCAATGTCAATCAGCTGCCTCTAAAGCTAGTAGGATCTTGTCGTGTATCAAAAGTGGTATGGACTCTCGTGATAGGGATGTAATATTACCCCTGTACAAGGCACTGGTTCGGCCTCACCTGGAATATGCTGTCCAGTTCTGGGCACCGGTCCATAAAAAGGATGCCCTGGAGCTGGAGAGGGTTCAACGTAGAGCCACAAAAATGATAAGGGGTATGGAGGGTCTTAGTTATGAGGAAAGATTAAAACAACTAGATTTATTTAGTCTGGAAAAGAGACGACTACGAGGGGACATGATTAATTTATTTAAATATATGAATGGTCCATACAAAAAATATGGTGGTAAGTTGTTTCAGATTAGATCACATCAAAAGACGAGGGGGCACTGTCTCCGTCTGGAGAAAACAAGGTTTAATCACCGGAGGCGACAGGGCTTTTTTACTATGAGAACTGTCACTCTGTGGAATAGCCTGCCTCAGGCGCTGGTCACAGCAGGGACAGCAGAGAGCTTTAAGAAGGGTCTAGATGCCTTTTTACACATAAATAACATTGATGGTTATGTTATATAGAATTGTTTCCCCTAAATCCCTTCCTCATCCAATCCCTTCCCTCCCTTGGTTGAACTTGATGGACAAGTGTCTTTTTTCAACCGTATAAACTATGAAACTATGAAACTATGAAACTATGTATGTACCAGTGTTGAGTTGATTCCAGATTTGGGGGTCCAGGGAGATCTTTTTGTTGGGTTGCTGTTGAATTGTCCTGTCTCAAAATCTGTGCTGTTAGGAGAGTCTCGGTCATGGAAATTTTCTCTGAGGCTGGATTCACACGACTGGTGCCTGCCGTACCGTAGCACGGCGGGCTCACGGCAGCGCGCGGGGAAAGGAGGAGGGGGAGAGCGCTGCTCACCCCCGCCCCTCTCCATAGGGATACATGGTGCACGGCGCCGTATGCCCTGAAAAAATCGGACATGTCCTATTTTTTCATGGGGTACCACTCCCGTAGGGCGCCGCGCGCCCATTGCCATCTATGGGGGACGTATATATCGGCCGTATATACGTCCCCCTTGCTGTTGTGTGAATGCAGCCTGTGTCTTATTTTTTTGAAGAATTCCTCAATGTCATTCCATGGGGTTGTTGCATGCAGTGTGAGGTAATGAACAATATTCAGCAGCACCAGCTGAGGTAATCCTTAGTACTGTATACAAAATAATATAACTTTATTTTAGTTTTATTTTCCAGCAATGTTACAGTATGAGGGTTAGCAGCAGTTAATTACAATTTTTAATATTACTACTTTTCTCTTCATAAACCAATTTTTTAATTAACTCTTTCCAGAGTTAATAAGAGAAATAAAACTGTTATTTTGACCTTGTTTTCTTTGCTATAAGTAATAATGACTTGCCAAATAACAAAAAATGAATGCAAGTGCTTTTATTTCATGAACAAATGCTTTTTACATTGAGCCTTTACTATACTTTTTTTTTCATAACAACAAGGAGAAGATCAATACATTGTGGTGACATTTTGGTCTTTATGACCTGTGTGTGTCAGGATGGGAGGATGGTAGTTGTGGGGCTCATAGGAAAGGTATTTTAGAATAAGGCCTCAAAGGATGGCTTTATATAAAATATCTCATACCAATGAAAGTAAAATATACATTTGAATCCCCAGAGGGATAAGTGTACCGTGTGGGGACCACTAGGGGCTACAATGCACATGATACAACGTGGGCCATGGTAGACATAATATTGGTGCTATATAGGATTTATTATAAAGAATGCAAGAGTAATTTTTTGCTTCTCACATAGTGCTCTCCATGGTAGGATGATGAGCATGGCGTGTACATGACATATACCTTTCTTCTCCGCTCTGAAAATAAATAGAGATGCAGGTAGACCTTCAGATATTTAATAACTACCTGAGTTAAGACAACTCCTTTAATCATTTGCTCCTGCCACATTAATCACAACAAAGTTTGTAACATATTTATTGGTAACTGTGTTCTGTTTCTCCTCTAAGTCAATCAGTGAGTGTTTTCTTCATTTGTTCCCAGGATCAGAAAGTACTTTAGAAGTTGTGGCCATGGGGATCATGGCATCAAAGCAGCTGTAACGGGGGTTCCCCTTTTCATACATTGCCAATTCCAGGTGACTTAAGGGTGCTCATACCATAACATGACAGTTTGTTGGGCCTCATAAAGTGTGCTACTAGATGTATGCAGAAAAAATAAAAATTACATTGACTAATTCCAAAGTTTTTGAAAATAAAATAAAAAATGCATTTTGTACATTTGTGATCATAATGACGTCATTGTTAGACAGGGCCAACTGGACATCATTTTCTATTTTGTTAGGTGGTTGGCATATTGGTATCTATCTGTCTATGTCAGGTATAGCCTTGTACTACATATTTATGTCACCACATACTTTTGTAGGTTGTTGTTGTCAGTGCAGTAAAGTTCATGATTTGAAATTTTTGTAAATGGAACGTGTCACCAATTTACATTTTTTCTTAATCAAACCAGATAAAGCAACATATCACTTATGATGATCTGTTTTTATTTCCTGCTTGTGGATTATTTTAGATTTTTTTCAATTATTATGGTGTTTTGCTGTCTTGTCTGAGCCCTAGTAAGGCCCATTTACATATTCCAGTTGGCCTTAGTTTTCAACCTGGATTCAGCACAACTGATTAAAAATTATGAAAAGATGATGAGGTGACTACTGCAAAGAAAAAACACCTTCAAGAATTAGTATAGTATGGAGCATAGAGGGATGAGTCAAAATTACACAATAAAGTACTTTTTATTCAAAATGGAACATTTTTTATAATCATCATATATTCCTAAATAAGCCTTGTAGCCTTGAAAACTTTCTGGTGACATTAAACAAAATGTGTCAGAAAACATGACTTGCAAAAAATTTTTTATCTGACTTTTTTGATCTGACAAGTGGGCGTGTGGGAAGTTGCGTGGTTTAACATTTAGAGGACATGGGTCATTACAATAATGTTATTGGCTGCTTCCTTTTTCACAAGAAGAGATTGCTGCAATATGGTACAGTATAAAAGTAGACCAGCCAGAGCAGAACAGTCAAGGAGCAGTTTCCAAAGGCAGTCATCTGGATTCTTATATTCCATCCATCTTCTTAGGTGAGTTAGTAGCGCAAACAGTATTTAGAGTAAACAGATGGGATTGTAAATGACTTTGCTTGTTCAATCCGTATTTGAACCAATATAAAATATTTGTTTTTATAATCATGCCATAGTAAATTCACTGATGCAACCACTTTTTGTTTTGTTTTTGCTTTTTCCATTTCTTCATCCTCTGTTGCTTAAGCCATGTTTTATTTTAGTGTTCAGTTGAACTTTTGGTTACATAATTTCATGCACCTTATAATTTATTAACAACCAGTGTGCAGGCACCTGGCAGATTCAGTGTTTTTTTTTCATGCGTGCTAACTGCTATCTTTTCTCTATGCCCAACTTCTCTCTCCTATCTACCTGTTATTTGTTAACTTAAATATCAAGATGGAGAATTTTCTTCATGATTATGGAGGATGCCATCTTGTCTACAAGCTCTAGTTACAACATTTGATGATGAAAGTTGAGAGTCCTCAGTTGATGATACCTTTTATTAGCTTACTAAAAAGGATGATACAAATTGCAAGCTTTCAAGACTACACGCAGTCCCATGGTTATGGTTGGTTCTGTAGGTTTGTTCTTAAGTTGAATTTGTATGTATGTAAAATTTGTATATTTTAAAATAGTAATGTTTTGGTCTCTGTAACAATTAGATTTTAAAAATGTTGGATTGTCATAAGAACCAGGATTAACAATAAATCTTATCTGCTGACACCTTTAATAACTGTTACAGCTGATTATTGTAGCCTAGGACTAAAGAACAGTAAATTATGAGGGCCTTTTGTAACTAGGGGCCGTCTTCCTTTCTAGTGTCTACTTCCTTTTTTGTCTTAGTCTTATTTGTCTTAGCTGAAAGGTTTGTCCCTTTGTTAAAATTTGTACAACTTTTGTTTCTAAATAGAGCATTTTAGATTCAAAATGTTTATTTTTGTACTGTTTTTTTACATTGCTGTCTAAAATGAACTTTTTACATATTTTTTTAACCTGAAATTGTTTCAAGGTGGTGAAGTTAGACCGGTCAGTGCTGTCTAGCATTTGCAACTTAAAAAGTCCCAGTTGGCGAATACATCTAGCTTCAGTCTAAACAGCTGGATTTGTTAGATAATTACAACAAATCCATTGAAAAATAGTGCACCACGGGTTGTCTTGAAGAGTGCACAAAAAAGTCTTTGCACAAAATTTTGCTTTTTTTTGTTCTAACATTTAGAAGAAAGGTAGTGATACATCTTCCTCTGTGTGTCTAGTTTATGGTGTGCCAGGCTTCCTTGTAGTCTATGCTATAAATATGTAACAAAAATATATTTGAAGTGCAAGTTAACCATTTCTTTCTATTTAAATAGAGTCTCAGCAGACACTACATTTAAGAAGCTAAAATGCTAAAAAATCTCATCAGAAACCCATGTGGAGAAGGTAAGCTATACAAGAACCCCCTACTACTATGTTTACTTAAATGTAGTTTTTATTTCAATCTTGGCCTGGGTTAAATGTTCTATTTCCATTCTACTAGTTACTCTTTACTGGTTCATTGTTTGTAATGTTCTCCTGCAGATGAGATGATCAGGCACAAACATGTATTAAAAATACCTCCCAATATAGATACTTTATTAATCCCTAAGAAACTAATATCACCACAACATATACACAGTATTTACAATAAAAGCTACAGACAACAAATATAAACATAAATAAACTTACAGATATACAGTTTCAGGATTTATTTTTGTTTTGATTTTAGTCATTTTAAATTTTGAAATCTGGTATTTTATTCTGCACCTTGAGGTAGATTAAGTATAAGTACTTTTAATTTAGCCTTTGCTTTGGGGTAGATGGAAGCAACATCTCCCTATGTCAAGGAGTGGATTAAATGTGTGAGCTATACATACAACCAGCAAGGCAAATAAATGGTCCAATGACAAAATAATAAAAATTTTAATTTAGATTTCTATGAGCAAAACTGTAACAATGCAGCTTCACGACAAGAATCTGACTTTCAACTATTTAGCATTTGCTTAGTTATGCAAACTTACCGTATGCACAGTATATTATTGCCAAAATGATTGCCAAAATGATTGTCTATAAAATGATGGTAGTCTCATGTTCAAAGCAGTAGAGGATGATGAGATATAGAGCCTGAAAATCAAAAGTTCAAAGCATTGTAACCCCTTTGTCAGTATGTACATGAGCTTATACCATAGTTTCTCCAAACATGCACTTGCTATGAAATGGAAGAAGAAGATCCATGGAGCTACTTGTGGGGTCATTGCAGCATAAAATTTCTTTTACTGTTCTCGATGTGACACAGAAGTACAAAAAAACCCATATTGCTAGATACAAGAGTGCTTAGAAAGGTGACTAACAAATCCATATTCAGCTTCTAGGCCCACTTTTTTGGGGTAAGCTGTGCTCTACATGCTTTGATGCTATGTATTTTATATTGCGTATTCTCTGGTATAGAGGGGCTGGATCATTGGCAAGCTGTTCAGAATGGAGGAGACGGATGGAAAGTGGAGAATGATGTCGGAATCCCAGAGTATCCATATCACATGAAGTATTTTGCTGCCTCTTTTCAGTAAGTTTCTGACATAAATATAGAAGACATCACTATTATTGTTAAGATTGAAGACTATATGAGATCAGTGACACTTCTGTTGTTGGCATAGAGTCTCATGCACGACAAAGTTTGCACACATATATTACTATGGGTATTGTGGAACTGTAATCACATTGTAAATCAGTCATGGCATGAAAGAAAGGGAAATCAATGTGTACAGATAATTCATAAACATGATCTTCATTTACAGGCAATGCAGTAAAACCCAAGTGATTGATCTCCTTAAGCATGGATATAGCAATGAATTTCTGGATTCCCAACCCAACATTATGATCAGCGACTGGTAAGATTATTGGTTTCTGTGGAAGCTGTGTGGCCGTCACTATGGTAGTCACATCATTTTAACTCTTTTAGCCAGTTGTTACCCACAGAATGTTATCTCTCCAGCTTATTGTGTTGGAAAACTGGATGCCAGACTGGCTGTCACATATCATTGAACTTTTGGTTGCAGGTATGCTACACGCAATGACTCTGGAAGTTCATATGAACTACAGGTGCAGCTGTTATCTGAGAGCCATAGTGTCATCAGTGAATTCAGCATCAAGCACACGGCTATCCCAGAGAGCGATTTTAGCTTTAACCAGGTAAGACCAGTTCTGATTATACATATAGTCTTACCATGCAAATAGGTTAATACCTGGTATCTAACTTAATATAAAATTCTGTCAAGAGGGGCTTACTCCTGACAACTGAAAAAGGCGTAAAGAGGACCATGGGTGTATTAATTTCTAAACCTGGATATTACAGAAAATGGAAAATGAATATATACTAATGTATATTGGCAACAACCCATGGTGCCCCAGACTCTATTCCATAATGACACATTTTCCAAATACTTGGAATTAAATATTTAATATATTTAATATATAGTAAATCTCAATAGTAATCGGAACATAGAGTAATCACCAAAAGTCTAACTTGTGTGCAGGACACTGCACATTAAAAAAGATATGAAGTTATAAATATGCAAATGAAGAAAAAAATATATAAATAAAAATCATCCTTATACAGCCAGTCCTTTGCAATTCATATCCCAGAGGAGATAGCAGGTCCCCAGGAGATGTTAGATTTCATGAAAGGCACAGATAAAATTCCTGTAAGGTGAAAAGTGGAATTCACTGGAAGTCCTTTCCCCTCCAGTTTCCATGCTTTTCCACCCCTAGGCCAGTTGACTCTAGAGAAAAACTTGTTTCATTGTAATATTATTTCTATAAAACAAGCTCATTAATTAAGAGCGAGCTGGTCTATTTTTTCTCTAATGTAGGACTGGCTTGCTGATACTAAGTGTGTATTTTATGGAAATGGAGGCTGGCAAAAACATAAGTTAGTCCCCATTACACTGCATTTTCTGGTCTCTGCCCGACCACTGACTTTAGACATCAGCAGGTACGCAATTTTCTTTTGCTCCTGCGGTAGTCACAGGAGCAGGACCGGCCATCCGAGACACCTGGAGACCCTAGGCAGAAGGGAGATGCAGCATCGGGCTAATGCAGAGAGGAGCAGGGCTGAGAATAGACTCAATGGTCATGTGACCACTGTGTCTAAAGGGATTAATCAAAGTTGCTGGGTCTTTTCAGATTCAGTATGGCTCTGATCAACATCATCAGTCATAGGGGGCGTTTCCCCCTGTAACTGGGGCTCTTGTAGATGTAAAAAATCATATAATAATGTAAAATAAAAAAAAATTGCAAATGACCCCAGGGGTCTTTTATGACCTCATGAAGGACATATAAAGTAAAAACAAAGAAACACAAAAATATTAGTAACAATTCTTAAAAATAAATTCATTACATTTTAAATATACTTAATACTTTACATTTTAAATATACTTAATACCTCTGCTACACTACAAAAAAACATTGCCATAGTCGCCCTGTTTGACGAAGACTATACATATTCTATGTCAATCAAAATAAAATAAGGAATTCATTAATAATGTTCATTTTGAGTTAATTTGAAAATAAAAATATATATACTATAAATTACAAAAATGCCTTTTTACAAAAAAAAAGGTCCACATAAAACTCAAAATGAAAAACGTTTTTAAACTTTTATTACATTTTAACTAGCCCTATGTGTCCCTAAAAGAACGCTGCAAAAGATTTTGGGTAGCACCAAAAAAAAGAAGTTATGGCCCTGTATGAAAATGTATTAAAAATGCCTGTTCATTAAAGCCTTTTCAGGCTAAAAGGGGCTGCAAGCAATCTCAGCAGTCAATCGAGCTTTTTTTACTAAGGGTCCCACGGAATGCACTTTTGTCGGACTTAGAAATTTTCTGGTTTGGCACAGATGTGAAAGGTATTTAGAAGGGGATTTTGTCGCACGCGATCGGATTTTGGCGCAATCGTGATGGCTTTCATGTGACAGAAATCAGGGGGGCGGGCCATTGGACAATCCAACTGATTCGGACTGAGCGCAGGATTTAATATTCAAAATGTGTCGCAACCAATGCACTTGAATGTACCCTTTGCCATTAACTTCTAAGCGAACCCCTTCTTTACTTGACCAGCATTGTCGTGATTTACTTGTACTGCTCCCCATACATGCTTACATGACCTTCACATATGACCTGTATGGCAACAACATAATTAATGAGTAATTTCCAGCTTTTGTTTTTATAACACAATATTTCTAGAACTGGAGCCTACAGAACTTTGAGTTAAGCAGTCACTCCCAGCTTTTTTTGTTCCTCCTTTGGAAGTTGAAATAGATAGACGAGAGTCCTCATCTAAATTCTGCAGTCTCTTTACACTCCAAATCCTTGAATGTCCCTGTAAGGTAACTGATAAACTAGCTGGCACTAGTGGCTAACTACTGAACATATGTATGTTCCCTAACTTACACCAGCTCTGCACACTTACCACCACTCTATGGCTGCTTTGTTGTCTTTTTTATATGGATAGATTTTGTTATGATTAACTGACTTCTTTCCTGCAGGTCAGCCATACTTTCATAAAATACGGTCCTGGAGTGCGCTTCATAAAGTTCACAAATGGCGGAAAAAGCTTAAAGAACTGGAAGGGCTGGTATGGAGTTCGTGTGACCGGCAGCAGCGTCACCATCAACTAAAGATAAATGGAAATCTCATGCCTGGGCCACATGACCAGATCTTTCTTGTCTCTCTGTGAACTAATAAAGTGATTTAACTGAACTGTGGTGATGCTGTTGATGTTACGTGATATTACCATGGCAGAACACAATGCATTAATCTTTGGCAAAGAGCCGAGGTACTTCAACGACCGTTAAGAATATTTATCCATATTACCTCTTTTTATTAAGACTTCTGCTGCGCTAGTAAAGAGTATATGACATATGGGATGTTCTAGGAAAAACTTTCTACTTTTCTGTAGTAAAATGGCCTATAGCATGGTGAGAATTAGGACTAAATGGTTAAGTGGCAGGACCCTCCAGTGACAGAGGGCAAACTTAAAAGTGAAAACGTAAAATTTGCCCATCCCATAAAGTTCACAGTGCTGTCAATAATTCACTCAATACCATCTGTGCTATCAAACTATAAGGGGGAATATTTTGAGAGTACATGAAAAAATACACATTCAGAAAAACTATACATTGCCTTCATTTATCAGCGGAGTGCGCTGGATTATTGAAGACCGTCCATTCAATAATCTGGTGCACCCTTGGGCATAAACTGAGTGCACCAGTTTTCTTCTGGTACAGAGTACAAACAGTAATAAGGAACAATAAGAGTGATGGCCCTGCTCGCAAGAGTTTACAGTCTATGAGGAATATCTTAGTAAGCTTGTCAATGACCAAGGAAACAACTGGGATCAGTTCATCCCTAGGGTTCTGTTGCACATCTGTGCATTCCTCAGCCAAGTGCACTTCATTTTTAGTAATTATTTGTTTTAACACCCAAGCTTCCTATGGACCTAAATCCGTCAGGAAATGACATTGTGGTCCCCATACCCATTTCAGATCATGCCAACCCTTATGTACTAAAGACACTCACTATTCATCTATTCTTAATAAGCTCCACTCAACCGTCAATACCAACATCCACTTTGCCCAGGAACACCAGAAGTTTATTTCTGATCACCAACTCAACAGTAACAAAAGAAAAAAACACTGATGCTTACCACTGTTTATATCAAGAATCAGCACCATATTCTTTACATGGGTTCATAGATGGAACCAAGTTGGACTCTACTGTGGAATCTCTGACCAAGGGATGAGTAAAACTTAAAGCAACCAAGATTATTAGGGGAATGCAGGGACTAGAATACAATGACAGATTACAAAATTTGGGATTATTCAGTTTAGAAAAAAGATGACTGAGGGGAGACCTCATTACAATGTACAAATACCTGAACAGGCAGTACAAGGATCTTGCCAAAGATCTTTTTATATCTAAGCCTGTGACCAGGACAAGGGACATCCTCTACGCCTACAGGAGAGGCGATTCTACCATCAACATAGACAAAGGCTCTTTACTGTAAGAGCAGTGAGACTATGGAACTCTCTTCTGCAGGAGGTTGTTATGGCCTGGACGACTTTCTAGGTCAGTGGTGGCGAACCCATGGCACAGGTGCCAGAGGCAGCACTCGGAGCCCTCTCTGTGGGCACCCAGGCCATCACCAGAGATGACTCCAGGTATCTTCCTGCAGTCCCAGACAGCCAAAGACTTGCTGTGCACAGAGCTATTTTAAAGTGACAGCTCTACCTGGGATTACTGGAGGAGTGGGAATGTGTGGACAGATCTGGATTTATCATTGTAGCTCTGGCTCCTGCCCTGACAATTCTTCCTGTTTAGGGTATACTGGAAGGAAGCTACAATGATCATCCAAATTTCTCGTATTTTCTGCTTTATTGGTGTCCTCAGGGTGATGGTAGGAATGAAAGCTGTGATGCATAAATCACTAATTAAATTTCTGTGTTGGCACTTTGTGATAAATAAGTGGATCTTGGTTGTAGTTTGGGCACTCGGTCTCTAAAAGATTCGCCATCACTGTTCTAGGTTATGGGGGTAAAACATTTATTTAATTCTTAAAGGTTGGACTTGATGGACTTTTTCCGGCCTTACATACTATGATACTATGAATATGTGGACATCTTTGGAATGTATCATGATGTAGTATGGGCAACTGATGCAGAGATCATGGCCACCCAATACACGGAATGCCTTTTGGGGAATTTGTTTACTCCAATAGTTGTACCTTGCACAGAGCAAGTAGTGATTTATTGTTAGCGAGAAAACATCCAATAAGATCTGCACCCTACTGTGTCCCTCCATGTCTCTGTCTAGGCCAGAATAAATACCTCCAGGAAATATTGTTATCACTTATTACTGGTTTTCTCATCTCAGGGTAAGAACATTCCGTTTTTTTTTGCTTGACTATCTCTGCTGGTCCTACAATTTCTATGGCAGCAAAATCATTCATCTTGTTGCCCCTTAGTTATAGCTGTCCTGACTATTTGCTATGATACATAATTGGTTATGCACATTGATCAATATCTTTGTGACTTAAAGCTTTATACTCTCCTGGTTAAGAGCTATTTGATTACTTGTTGTTATGGTTAGACACCTTCAAGTGTCAATGTTGTCTATGGTAATACACCATTGGGTGTGAAACAATATTAAAACTGCAATTTGAGAGTGTATTTTCTGCTTAAAAACTTTTAGGAAGTATTTAATTAAAAGTTATATTTTATTCTTTTTCACCTTGCTTAGCTCAATTCTGTGATTTTTTTGGTGACTGATACAGCCCCTGTATACATTGGCTATTGTTGAGGGCCCCTTGATCTGATTTTCTCATCTCATGCACACAATAGTTTTGGGTGGAAGTAAACTGGCCACACAAACAGCTCACGGCCACCGTTTACTAGCATTATGTATGCCCACTGTGTGTTTATGGTCAGACAGTAGGTGTTCTCCTTAAGGAGACATTGCCAATTAAGGCCACCCTAAAGGTTTGTGGAGACTTAAAGCCATAGATGCTCCACTATGGAATTCTGGGAAGAATGCAAATACGTTTTCCAAGGTGTTAAATGGAAAACAATACCTCCTTTTGCTACCTTGAAAGGCAGAAGACAAGAAGACAAGAAGTCTAAAAACATGATGTGGGATTAGCCAAACCAGTATATCTATTCCATAAGGAACAGACTTCCAACTGTAGACAGCACTGTTTCGACCTGGTTGGGTCTCCTCAGTACAGCGTGGGGAACTGATTTGGCTATGTGAGAGGCTATTGACTAGGGTCAGACAGTAGGTGTTCTCCTTAAGGAGACATTGCCAATTTAGGCCACCTTAAAGGCATCTGGAGACTTAAAGCCATAAATGTTCCACTGTGTGGTTAGAACACCTTTAAAGGGGTTATTTGAGTTTAGGCATAATTGGACTATTGGGGTGGACTATTTAAAAATAATAAATGTGTACTCACCACTGTCCATCTGATGTGTGCGCCGGTTCGATTACAAGGGCGCATGGGGAGCTTACAATGCTGAGAGATAGGGATGGCCACATCGCCCGCCCAAAGCTCCCTGTGCGTGGCTTCTGTGCCTCTGTAAACAAACAGGGGCATGGATCAGATGGACCGCGGCGAGGACATCGGCAGCGCCAGGGGAGGTAAGTACATGTTTATTATTTTTAAATAGCCCGCACCAGCCCGGCCCTAATTTATTAGTTGACTCGGATAACCCCTTTAATTATGATGGATGGAGGGGTGAAGAACGCTCCTCCCTTTCTTTTACTTTAATCAAAAATTTTTATTGTGGTTTTTTAACACTTTTTCTTGCACACACAAGTACATGAGTAGCAAAACAGCAACAAACAATATACACAGAACAATACAAAGATACCCAGATCACTGCCCCCCTTCCCACAGCAGAAAGATAGGAGTCCAATTTTTGTCCTTCTACAAAGACCAGTCAATAAATCTATAAGGATTGTACCTAGAATGCAAGGGACATACAATACATTCTCAGCATAATCACCTTGATAGCCGCCCAGAAATCAATATGGAATTGCAGCGTGCCTGTCGTTAGCATCATTATTTGTTAATAAGGACATCCTTTTAAATCCACCAAGGATCTACTCAGGAGATTCTGCTGTATCCTGCCACCTCCACCACAGCTTTTCAAAATTTTTTTGAGATTTCCGTTGCAAGTATACCCCTTACTGTAATCTAATAATATAATTGACTTTGTTAATGAACTTCTGCACAGTTGGTGCCAAAATCCACCGGGGTGCGATAGACTTGCGAGCCAAATATAGTATAATATAATATAGTATAATATATATAACTTTTGCACACATAACAAAGTAACCCCCTCTATGGCATCTGTTTTCAACCAACCAGACCCAGAGTCCTATTCTGCAGAGTAAAGAAGACATCTTTTCTACCCTGTATAGAAAGTCTATTTGGGACAACAGCTGGGCTTCTGATGGCGATGGTATCCCTTTCAGGACAGCTGGGCATCCGAAATTTCTCCTAGGCCCGCCTCCCATTTTTCCTTTAAAGAAAGGGAGTATGCTTTCACATATTCCCAGAAATAATCCCTCTAACCAGGCCTTGAGGACTGAATAGTTCCATCTATAATTGACGGTTTTTATGTGTAAGAGCCGATGGCTGGGCCCACAGGTTCATCAGGTACACGATAAACAACACTTTGAATTCTCAGGATAATGTTTACTCATTAACAAAAGGTAGTGAGACCTGAGGGAAAATGCAATTCTGTATAACAGCGCACTGCTGGCCTTGTAGGAGTCCAAAATGTCCCAGTTTTACCTACAATAAGACTTTACAAGAACAATATTTACATTTACATACATTAACACAAGTACTGTACTTATGGTAGTTGGTTACTCTGCTGCCACCCACTGACCAAAGTTTGTTACCACAGATGTATTGCCATACAACCTTTCATATGTATGCCGTAATTGAAGAAATTTATCTTTGACCAGACTGGCTTCATTTTAGTAAATAAAAACAAAGTTGGGCATCTCACATCTCTAGTCATCCCTGTTCTGCCTATTTCAACTGCTGCAATCAGAGGTATCATACTAGTTATTGAAGACACCAATCTCCCATCAGGCCCAGCATTATCCAAAATCTGCGCCCGCTCAACTGTTGTGCCTGGGCCACCAGAAAGTAAATCCACAGATTGGAGCCAATCCACTGCTATCTTTGACCCTCTGTAAAGTCTCAATTTTAATTCTAGGATGCTTGTTTTTTCCACAACAGCTCTCGGAACATACTCTGTATAATATAAAATACCCTGAATGGTATCTGTGATGATATTACACCAACTGTACTTTTTTTTTCTTTATTTTGTCCTGTTAATTTTATTACTGACTGAAGGAGGAAATGTTAAATACTGTTACAACTGGCCAGGAAATTATGTGGAGCCTGACACCCGAGGAGGTTCCTTCATGACCACAGAGCAAGTGTAAGTATTCGCACCTCTGCTGGCTCCTCTCTGGGGAAGGAGAGATCAAAGAGATAGTAGACTGTGTGTTATTTTCCCTTCCAAAATTAGAATGAAGACAAAGGAATATCATAGCTGGCGCATAATTTATAATTATAGGTCCCCAGTTATAGGGGAGAGTCGTAGGTTCTAGATACCCTCATGGCCCGAGTATCAGAAGCCTAGCTGCAGGGGAACCCAGCCAATTGCAGAACACCCCTAATGTTAGGACTGGACACACCAAGTTTGGTATGGGGTGAAATGTAGCAATGTACCCTAGTGATTGGAAGCAATGGCACGTTAGTGCCATCTTCCAATCAAAAGTTATGGGGTTCTAATAAAAACTCCCCTTCACAGTGACATCACAGCCAGGGGTGGCGTCAAAAACCCACTGGGTTTAAAATAGTGAAACGGCCACACAGCCTGGTTTAGTTCTGAGGAATGTATTCACTAGAAGACTGGCCCGAAGTTATGCTTTGTCCTCCAGCCAAGTGCCACTTGCTATATGATAGTAAGGGTATTTTGTTTCTTTTCTCCCATTACTGTTTGTATGTATTGTATGTTTATTGTTTTTAACTTCTTTTTCTTAAGTTTATGTTTTGAGTGTACTGTATTTTTTATGTATGTCAAAATGTTGACTGTAATAAGCCTCTGTTTGTAGCCTTAAAGGGCACCTACCACCACGAATCTACCTATAAAGGTAGATCGGGTGGTAGGTGGATGTATGGGACGTGAGGATAGCCCTTTTTAGAGCTAATCCTCACGTCCCCGCTAGCGTAGCATAAACTTTATTGCCCTAATATGTTAATTTAATTAAGCGACTACCGCGGCGTGGAGTAGCCGGACACGAGGCTACACGGCGCGGCTACTCCACGCCCCAGTAGCTGCTTTCCCCCGCCTACCCTGTGATCTTCGGCGCGCAGCTCCTGGCAGCTGCGCGCCCTCGTCCGAGAAGCCGGAGTTCTTCGCATGCGCAGTAACTCCGGCCTCGTTCCCGAGATCGCGCATCTTGACCGGAGTTACTGCGCATGCGCAGAACTCTGGCTTCTCGGACGAGGGCGCGCAGCTGGCAGGAGCTGTGCGCCGAAGATCACAGGGTAGGTGGGGGAAAGCAGCTACTGGGGTGTGGAGTAGCCGCGCCGTGTAGCCTCGTGTCCGGCTACTCCACGCCCCGGTAGCCGCTTAATTAAATTAACATATTAGGGCAATAAAGTTTATGCTACGCTAGCGGGGACGTGAGGATTAGCTCTAAAAAGGGCTATCCTCACGTCCCATACATCCACCTACCACCCGATCTACCTTTATAGGTAGATTCGTGGTGGTAGGTTCCCTTTAAAGAATCTGAGTTCCCAAAGGGAATACATTACCAGGTCATCTAACATAGTATATGTAGTAATTGTAGTGATTGCATGTTCTGCGTGAATCATCAGTGTGAGTGTCTGTTTGCTTTCCACCAGTGCATCCTCCAATTCCTCTATAGTGGCCTACCCCTCAAATTGATTGCTAACCTTTGGCGTGAGCCTCGGTAAAGAGATACTGGAAACATATTCTCTTAACGCTTCTCTCTGGAAGACCAACTGGTAGAGCCCTTTATAATACGTGTAGAATCAATCAATATGGTAAGAACAGAACCATCTGTATCTGCTAGAGGGGGACCCTGCTAGAAAGAAATTATTGTTGCAAAGAGGTGATCTGCACTCTCTCCCTCCATCAATTTTTTGTTTAGAGAAACATAGATTATTTTCTGCTGACAGATGGACATGGCCTTATAAGGATCGTCTGGTTCATCTATCCACCTCTTTTCATTACCATCAGAGGGATTGCTTATGTAGGAGGATTCTGCAATAAATGGCGTCTACAATAAGAATTTAGTTAATGCAGAGCTGGACTCTTTCTGCGCACAGATTTTAAAATAGTAATGATTGCATAGTGTCCCCTTCAGACACTCCCACACAGCACCCTGTGAGCCTGTATGCGTAATGAAAGGGTGTCCATTGACAAAGTAGACTATGTTGTGGCTCCCTTCCCCCAAGCCATATGCATAGTTTAATGAACTGCGTGGAGGATATTCCATCGCTACTAGGAAATTCATTTAGGACAGGGACCTATATCAACTAGAATAACTGGAGTACTGTTTAGTTCAAGGGTTTGAAGATCCTCCAAATATCCAGTCCACACTCCTGTAACAACCTAGCAACCAACCTAACCATAGAGGGGCCATTTGCAGGTATCAAGCCCATATAATATTTGTCCAAATAGGGGTTCAACTAATTATTAACGTTCCCCACCATTAGCTCTGGGAGATCAGTAGACCCAGCCACAAAAGACAACACCTTTTTAATAATAGCATTGGAGAATGGAGGCAGGATATGTACTGATTTTAGTAAAAGCAGCGTTTCATATATGTCACATTTGAGGCATACAAACCAGCTTTCAGGATTGGTCTAATTTTCTATATAGGTGAATGGGATAGACCAGTAAATTAATACACTGACCCCCCGAGAGTGAGTAGAGTATGTGGAATGGAACTCATGGGACATCCATGCTCTGTTAAAGACAGATACGCTGTCCTTCACCAAATGGGTCTCAGCCAATTACAATATTGCAGGTTGATATTGTTGCAACGTAGAAAGCATCTCCCACAGGGCTGGATTAAAGGGGGGAGCACGGGGCGCACGCTTTTGACGTAGGCCTGAGCGCCTCCGGCTCATTAGCATTTTTTATAAAGTGGATTTTTTTTACTAAGACCTTCTGAAACATACGAAAAGCGGTGCCCAGTATCCCCTAAGGCAGTGATGGAGAACCGTTTTAAGCCTGAGTGCCCAAACTACAACCAAAATCCACATATTTGTGCCAACATGGCATTTTAGGCAGTAACTTATTGTTATCTTTTCATCCACATCTTTCAATCATATAGACCCCCTGAGGTCACCAATACAGTAGAAAGAAGGCGGAAAAAATTCAGACTCTCGTTGTAGCTTCTCTCCAGGGTCTCTCTGTAGAGGAAGAACGGTTGGTCAAGCAAGACGACCTCCAAAGATAATGCAGTTCCGTCCACACTTTCTCACATTTCCCGCAGTTCCAAACAGCCAATTAAGTGTTGTTTTAAAATAGCACTAAGAGCAGCATCTCTTAAGTTGCCTTGGAGTGCAGGAAGATTTGGTGGAATTGGTCCTTCCTGGGGTGATGGTCTGGGTGCCCACAGAAATGGCTCCGAGTGCCACCTCTGGCACCCATGCCATAGGTTCGCCACCACTGCCCTAAGGTAATGAGCATGACATGGGGACAGTCTACCACCAGTAAATTTACTTGAGCGCTACATGAACACAATATTAGCCTGTACATCACCCCCAGTTCTCCAACAGAGCGGCAGTACCCACATTGCTGCCCAATTAAGCAGTGGAAACACTGAATTGCTGAGTGGTTCTCACAACAGATATAGCACAAGAAATTTAATGGAGGGGGCAAAGTGACCCTTCTTATAGGACAAGCATGCCCACGTGGGCTTACGGGTTTCCCAGGAAAGGTGCGCTCCAATATCGGTCGCCTTGGCAGCCCACACTAGTCTAGATACACTAGGCTCTTTTTCTGGGATATGCTGACACTGAGAAGCCCTGCAACCAATTCCCAAAGGTCTTGGCTACCTTAGGTTTCTGCTCAGCTCCTTTCTCAAAAGACTTCTCATTGTCAATAGTCACATGATCCGAGAAACAAAAGGGGCGGGACTAGCACTCCTAAAATGTATATGGTCAGGGTCAAAATCATACACAAACAAACCAATAATATATTCAAAAGAAGAAAGAAGTATGCTGTAAGACCCAAATTCAAAATATAAACAAATTTATTTGTACCGTGGTACACCGCAACACAAAAACACATATAAAAACAATTAAAAAGTGTGAAAAACACACAAACACAATGCAGCAGGAAGACCTAGCATATGGTGATGCTGGTCCTCCTGACAGCCACCAGCTCCCCCTACTCTTAGGAACCTCTCCTAACTACTTGTATATCATAACAGTATAGACTGAAAAAATGATGGCAATACATAAAACCAAGATAGCAAAACCCAAACAAACAAATGTATGAAGGTATGGAGTACTCAATTGATAATAGAGCCAAATCGCTATTATGAAAGTAAATGATATGAAAAGTGCTCATAGGTCAATGAGGGTATCTACCTGTCATGTAAAGGATCCAAACCAAGGAGAGGTAAGGGGAAGCTGGGGCACAAAGCCCCACGCGTATCGCCAACCAACTGGCTTCCTCAGGTCAGTCACATGATCCACACGGACAAGAGACGTAACATTGACAAACTCATGTTTTATGATCCTTTCCTTTATCTCCGCGGACAGGTGAGTACCCAAGTAAACATCCCCTTCATTCATTGACTTAGTACTATCACAGAGATATTGCATTTATACAGTTTTGTTACGTCTTACCAACTACAACATTCATATTTTTATAGGTGGGAAAATGTATAGCTTTATTGGGACACAGGGATACTTGTCATATGCATAAAGTTATTTTTATATGCGTTTTAGGGAAAAATGGGTAAATTTAATTTATTTTACCTTGAGTAGTCAATTCTTAGTTACTTAAACTATGAAAATAAAGAGTTGCCTCTCTCTGCCGTAAGCTCCGTGCACCGCTAGAGAGCGCAGGAAACATGGTGACATCACATCTCCTGCTTCCAGCAGCTCAGTACAGTGGCCAGACGCGGGAGACATAGTTTCATAGTTTCATAGTTTATACGGTTGAAAAAAGACACTTGTCCATCAAGTTCAACCAAGGAAGGGAAGGGATTGGATGAGGAAGGGATTTAGGGGAAACAATTCTATATAACATAACCATCAATGTTATTTAGGTGTAAAAAGGCATCTAGACCCTTCTTAAAGCTCTCTGCTGTCCCTGCTGTGACCAGCGCCTGAGGCAGGCTATTCCACAGAGTGACAGTTCTCATAGTAAAAAAGCCCTGTCGCCTCCGGTGATTAAACCTTGTTTTCTCCAGACGGAGACAGTGCCCCCTCGTCTTTTGATTTGATCTAATCTGAAACAACTTACCACCATATTTTTTGTATGGACCATTCATATATTTAAATAAATTAATCATGTCCCCTCGTAGTCGTCTCTTTTCCAGACTAAATAAATCTAGTTGTTTTAATCTTTCCTCATAACTAAGACCCTCCATACCCCTTATCATTTTTGTGGCTCTACGTTGAACCCTCTCCAGCTCCAGGGCATCCTTTTTATGGACCGGTGCCCAGAACTGGAAAGCATATTCCAGGTGAGGCCGAACCAGTGCCTTGTACAGGGGTAATATTACATCCCTATCACGAGAGTCCATACCACTTTTGATACACGACAAGATCCTACTAGCTCTAGAGGCAGCTGATTGACATTGCATGCTGTTATTCAATTTATGATCTACTAGTACCCCCAGGTCCTTCTCAACAAGGGACTCTCCCAGGTTTACTCCCCCAAGGACATATTTTGCCTTTGGATTATTGGCCCCCAGGTGCATAACCTTACATTTATCCACATTAAACCTCATTTGCCAAGTGGATGACCAAACATTCAGTTTGTCCAAGTCACCCTGCAGCCTATGAACATCCTCCATAGACTGTATTACACTACACAGTTTGGTGTCATCTGCAAAAATAGACACAGTGCTATCAATTCCTACCTCTATATCATTAATAAATATATTAAATAGTAGTGGGCCAAGCACAGAACCCTGAGGTACACCACTCATAACTGGTGACCATTCCGAGTAGGAATCATTGACCACAACTCTCTGGATACGATCCTTCAGCCAGTTTTCAATCCAATTGCAAATGATTTCTGCCAAACCAATAGCCCTAATTTTACCCATCAGGCGTCTATGAGGAACAGTGTCAAATGCCTTTGCAAAGTCCAAGAACACGATATCCACAGCTGCTCCTCCATCCAGGCATCTGCTCACCTCTTCATAGAAGCAGATAAGGTTAGTTTGACAACTTCTATTCTTAGTAAACCCATGTTGGCTATCACTTATTATTCTATTTGATGTCACATACTCCAGTATGTAGTATTTTACTAACCCTTCCAATACTTTCCCCACAATGGAAGTTAAGCTATTATGTCAATGCACTTCCTCATTTAATGAAGAGAGGTATATGTGTTTTTTTTCTTTTCACAATTACACAATGGGGCACATTTACTTAGAAACTGCACTAAGAGTGCATAGTCCATCTATAATGCTGCGTGCGCCCGATATCATTGAATCTGTCGCTTCCCCGCCATGGCCCTACAGAGTTCACTATCTTTTTAGTGGTGCATCTTTAACATAGGGTGTGCAACAGAATTTGCAAGTTAAATACGGCGCTCGGTCCAAATCAGTCGGACCGACTGACGACACGCCCCCGAATTTGTGTCACATCGAGGCTAGTGCAGCTGTGCCAAAAAATGGTCCCTTGTGACACAATCCCAGCGTAAACACTTCTAAAATACCTATGCAAGCCATTTTAGCCTAGAAGAACATGCACAGTCCAACAAATGTGCGGTGCAAAGCCCTTAGTAAATGTGCCCCCATGAGTAAGAGGGCATTACTGGCATGGGGCATTAATAGCATTGGAGCATTTCTGGCCTTAGGGCACAATTAATGATTAATAATTAGTGTTGGTTATTACAGGTGTGAAGCATTAATAGGTGGGTGTCACAGTGAGGGGGGATTAGTGAAGGTCATATTGAAAGGATATTCAAAGAAAATTTGCATGTATAGTATTTATCTCAGGCCTAATTGAGGGGCTATAATTAGATGGTTGGCACATTGAGGGGCCAGAGGTAATAGGTAGCAATCTCTCTTGTGCTTTCTGTATCTGTATATGATCAGTACTTTTGCTATCAGCACAGGCACATGTACATTGGGGCCCATGCCTGAATCTTTTATGACCCTAACAATGCACCTAGTGTCAATAGATAAGGCATCATCATACTTTATGTCACATGATATCAATGAAAATGCAACTCATCTCCCAAAAAACTAATCACCAAACAACTTGATATACAGCAAAAAAAAAAAAGTGATGGCTTTAGAAGATGGCAAGTTTTCCATCTGATGGTGCATTCACACAATGCTTTGGTAATACTCATTCCAATCCAATTGCGTTTAGACTGTGTAAACATCATGTTTACACTACTTTAGCATCGCAGTTACGTTAATATTGCAAATTACCTTGGGACGCTCCTCCAACCATTCGTAGCAGAGTTGTTATGACAGAGGGGGCATACAGACAGTAATGACTGTGCAGCAGCGCTATCTGCCGGAAGTCAGCAGAGACGACACCAGAAAGTCCCTGCTTTGGGTCATGGGAACTAGTAGCTCCAAGTAAGGTTTAACAGGGTAAGTATGATATGGGTTACCCCAATAGTTAGCATGTTAAACTTTCCTAAAGGTGACTAACACCTTTATTAACTCCTTAAGGACACAGCCATTTTGTAGCTTAAGGCTCAGCCCCATTTTTTGGATTCTGACCTACGTCGCTTTATATGATTATAACTTTTGAACACTTTACTTATCGAAGTGATTCTGAGATAGTTTTTTTCCCCACATGTTGTACTTCATTTTAGTGGTAAATGTCGGCTGATAAGTTTTGCGTGTATTTACAAAAAAAATGCTGACCGCGGCATTTAACGGGTTAAGCACCCGTGATCGGAGCTCACTTTGATCGCGGGTGTTACACTGGGGTGCCGGCTATATGTTACAGCCGGCACCCCGTGTTTCCCAATGCCGGTTGGGCTCAGATTTTGAGCTGAACTGGCATCAGCTCATCGTCCGATATATCAGACACTGAGCGTTAACAGGTTAAACATGTACAGCACCAGAGCCAAGCTCAGTACATAAATAAAATACTAGAACCAAACTCAGTACATAAATGCAGAATTGAGAAGAAAACTGCATCTGAAAAACTGAAGGTTTGAACGCACCATGAGACATCTGATTAGTTTAGTTAATGATAAACCAGATTGCCCAATCTGATTTTAGAGGATGTTTATCCTAGGATAGAAATGTTTAAACCTCAATTTGTCCTTTCACAGGAAAATAAACTAGTGGGTGTGTATTTGATTACTATGGGTCAAATTTTTTCGCCTCCGCAGCTAAGAAGGGAAATTTCACAGTATTTATTTTATTATGCAATAGTTTCTCAGGAATGATTATCTGAGACAGTAAAAAACGTATTATAGGTGTACACAAACAACAGAGCATACTATATTGCATGACCAGAATTCTATAACTTCTTAGTCTTTCATCCTTATTTCAGATTCATGTGAATTTCTTAATCCACACATAGGATTCCTTGGTATATTTACAGACCAATCCGACCAAAAGGGAGCATACAATGATAGATCTGTGTGATGCTCACACAGTTTGGATGTAACATTCCCTTTGTGCATATTTTGGTGAATATACACATGTGGGGTCTGTATGATCTCCTCACATGTTACTGTTTTAGGAAAGTATATTTTCTTTATATAAGTATCTGGATTTGTACATATTTTAGTGGAAATTTTGAATGTTATTTGCCAAATGCATCACATGGTTGTCTGCTTTCAAAATTCTATAGGTTTTATGGCGCCTTCACTTTTTATTCTCTTTTATTACTATATTTTGCAGGTTGTGACTGCAATAAAATTTCTAGCTGAAAAGCAGATATCTAGTTATCACAGTTTTATTGATATTATGTGGATTTATTTATGTGAACAGATCAATATGGGACATTCGTGATCTCTACACATGTCCATCTATTACATTTAGGAGATGTGAAGGTAAATATTTTCTGTTTGGAGCACATTGTTTGCCATCAAAGTTAAAATTTTAAGTATTTTTTATAAAATGTTTCAGTTTGAATCAAAATTGCATCAAGGAGCCTATGTCTATAAACTCTTTTGAAAATGGGGCAAGTGTCAGCTTTCAGAAAATACAGGCGGTCCCCTACTTAAGAACACTCGACTTACATACAGCCCCTAGTTACAAACGGACCACTGAATATTGGTAATTTACTGTACTTTAGCCTTAGACTACAATAATCCGCTATAACAGTTATCACAGGCGTCTGTAATGAAGCTTTATTGTTAATCCTGGTTCTTATGACAACCCAAAATTTTTTAAATCCAATTGTCACAGAGACAAAAACATTTTGGCTGGAGTTACGATTCTAAAATATACAGTTCCGACATACATACAAATTCAATTTAAGAACAAACCTACAGACCCTATCTTGTATGTAACCGGGGGACTGCCTGTATGTGGTTTGCTGCGGTTTACTTTAATTCTTTTTGTGACCGTGGCGTGCAAGGGTCCCGTGCGCCAAATCAGACCCCCCTGGTTACCCCACTACGAGGGAGAATTTCACACTCTCTGAATTCAGAGCCAAGTTGGTAGCTAATTTCGCCCTGTATCCACTCACAGAGGAACAAAAAGTGGGCATTTTAAAAGGGCAATTAAAGGGACCCGCTCTTCGAGAAGTCAAGTCATGGTCCCGAGAACAGCGCCAGAATGGTCCAAATTCTCAATAGGCTGTGCAACACCTTTGACAAATGTACTGCCTCAGAGTTGAAGCAGAAGTTCTTCGGGGAAAGACAGAAGCCTCAAGAGTCCCTCAGAGACTTTGCCCTCTCCCTACAGGAGACATGGAAGGCCATAACTCGCCTTGATCCCAAAGAGGCTAAACTCTGACCAAACACTAAGGGAACAATTCATTAATGGACTTGTTGATAGAAATCAAAGATGTCAACAAAAGATAATCTCTTCTCAACATGCCCAGACCTCCTTCCTTGAGTTCAAGGAAATTGCCATTGACATATTAGGGGACCGACTGCCCACTGGACCGTAGAGAGATCCTGAATCCGTGGAAATGGAGGATACTGCTCTAGCTTGTCATTCAACGCAGCCGACATCACTGCCTCCCACGTCTGCGGAAGTCACTGTCCTAGCAGAACAAGTCACTAACCTGGCGGACACCATGAGTAAAATACTCGACCGATTGTCCCAGTTGGAAGTAACCGTCTCCTCAACACAGAGAAAACCACCAGGGGACTCTGCACGGTCACTCCTCGTGACTCCCTAGTCAAACCGCGCCCAAGGGAGGCAAAGTCTTTAAACACAGGGAGTCAGAAGGAACCCGCCAGCGGTGCAGCTACTGCCGTAAATACAGGCATGAAGAGAATGGATGTCGTCGGTTAAATGACAAACCCTTGGAGCTATGGGACGACCTCCAAGGGAAGAACCTTGAAGTCTCCGAGATGCCAACTGGATGCCCAGGTTCGTTGGGACTCGCCCCATGGTTCATGTGACCATCAACGGAGTAACCCTACCGGCCTTAATCGATACCGGCTCCCTTCGAGAGATGCCGAAGAGGAGCATCCTTAACACAGCCTCCCAAGGCTTACTTGAACATCATTGCTACCAATGGGAAAACCGTACCCATCCGCGGCTACTGGGAACCCACACTAACCATTGGAGGCACCGAGTTAACCAGACAGGGTGTAGTGGTGACACAAGTGCCTGAAGACGGTAACTTCTCCCTGGTACTGGGTACCAACATCCTCCGCAACTGCTACCCTGAAGTGCTGAAGGCTCTCCACAACTTTCTACCAACAGTACCCAGCGGTTCTCGGAAGGCAATTCAGGAGACTATGCAGGTCCTAGCAGCACAACAGAAGTTTGCTGGCCCTAATGGAGAAATTTGCATTAAAGATCCACAACCTGTCCGCCTTCAACCTGGGACTGAGACGTTAGTATGGTGCAGAGCCTGCATAAGTGTTCAAGGTCAAGACTACCAGGCTATGGTAGAAACTCTACCAGCTGACGAAGACCTGCCCATTCAAGCCGCCAGGAGCCTAGTCACTGTATCCAGAGGACAAGTACCCATTAGACTACTAAATGTGGGAGACTCCCCAGTGGATCTGAGAAGATACCAAGCCATAGCCACTCTCTTCAGCGTCTACCCTGAAAACTTAGTGGAAACCTCTCTGTCTGCTTCCCAACAGCTGAGGGTGAGCCTGCTGAGCAATCCTTGTGGCTTGAGCTTACTGTTGGAGACAACGATATTACTCCTGCAGACTAAGTACAAGGTGTTTTGGATGTCGTCATGAAGCACCACCAGGCCTTCAGCAAACACCCACTGGATTTGAGCAGACTACCTTGATCCAACATACCATTCCTACTGGCTCTCATCCTCCTATCAAATACAGATACCGGCCGATACCTCCAGCCTGCTACCAAGAGTGCAAGAAATGAAGACAGCCAAAGTTATCCGGGAGAGTCAAAGCCCATGGGCTGCCCCGTTGGTCTTTGTGAAAAAGAAGGATGGAACCCTTCGATTCTGTGTTGACTATAGAAAGATCAACAATATCACCCACAAGGATGCCTATCCGCTGCCTCGAATCGAGGAATCCCTCGCAGCCCTAGGGTCAGCTGCTTACTTCTTGACCTTGGATCTGACCAGTGGCTACTGGCAAGTGGCCATGGCTCCTGGAGATAGGGAGAAGACAGCTTTCACCACCCCAATGGGCCTGTTCGAGTTCAATAACATGCCTTTCAGCCTGTGCAATGCCCCAGACACGATTCAGCAGTTAATGGAGAGATGTTTGGGTCATTGGAACTTTGAGACTGTCCTCCTGTACTTGGATGACATCATTATCTACTCTAAGACCTACGAAGAGCATCTTCAACATCTGGCTGAAGTCTTCAAAATCCTGACCCAGCATGCGTTGAAGGTAAAGCCGTCCAAGTGCCACATATTGCAGCCTACCGTAAAGTACCTAGGACATGTGGTGAGTGCTGTTGGAATCGAGCAAGACCCAGATAAAATTGCAGCTGTCCATAACTGGCCTACCCCGTCTACTATCCGGGACATCAAGAGCTTCTTGGGATTTGCCAGCTTTTACAGGCCTTTTATCCCAAAGTTTTCCAAGTTAGCAGCCGCACTACAAGAACTCTTAAGGGGACTGCCAAAAGAGGGCCAATGATCCCGAGAAGCCATTGAATGGACAGCAGAACGAGAGCTTTCCAGATGCTGAAGCAAAGACTAACTGAGCCACCGGTGTTAGGATACCCAGATTACAATCTGCCTTTCATACTCTACAACGATGCCAGCAAGCAGGGATTAGGAGCTGTACTATCCCAGCTTCAGAATGGAACAAAAAGGGTCATAGCCTACGCCAGCCATTCCCTTCGAGAACTGGAACAGAATGACCAGAATTACAGCTCATTCAAGTTGGAGTTCCTGGCGTTAGTTTGGGCTGTGACTGAAAAGTTAAAAGATTACATAGCTGTTTCCTTCTTCACTGTCTTCACAGACAACAACCCCTTGGCGCATCTGAACACTGCCAGGCTTGGAGCCCTGGAGCAGCGATGGGCTTCCAGGTTGGCGAAATTCAACTTCACTATCAAGTACTGAGCTGGCAAGACCAACGACAATGCTGTTGCTCTGTTCCGACTCGCTGACCAGTGGGAGGGACCCTCCGCAGACGCTCCTTACTCCTTACCCTCAGAAGTAGTACCAGCTACTCCACCAGAAGAGTCTGTGCCACTGGCAGAAAAAGACCTCTGGATGAGTCTGCAGGCTGATAGCCGCGCCATAGGAGAGACTCTCATCAACATGCTGAAAACCCAGAGGTGTCTGGCGGATGCCAGAGAAATTGTGGATCTTCGGGTGGAAGAAGCCCAAGACAAACAAAGAGAGACTTTGACCACAATGCCTGTGCTGAGCCCCTTGCCTCGGAGAACGAGTGTGGCTGAAAAGTAACCATCCCACCAGTAAGCTAGATGGGCGATGGGAGTATGAGCCATACCTAGTTAGAGACAGTTAGAGATGAGCGAGCACTAAAATGCTCGGGTACTCGTTATTCGAGACGAACTTTTCCCGATGCTCGAGTGCTCGTCTCGAATAACGAGCCCCATTGTAGTCAATGGGAGACTCAAGCATTTTTCAAGGGGACCAAGGCTCTGCACAGGGAAGCTTGGCCAAACACCTGGGAACCTCAGAAAAGGATGGAATCACCACGGAAATGGACAGGAAACAGCAGGGGCAGCATGCATGGATGCCTCTGAGGCTGCTTAATCGCACCATTATGCCAAAATTATGAGCAACAGCATGGCCATGACAGAGTGACCGAATGAGGCTAGATAGCATCTAAAACATCCAATAATTGACCCTGACACTATAGGGGACGGCATGCAGAGGCAGCGGCAGCTGTGGCAGGCTAGAGAGTCTCATGGCGACATACCCTAAATGGACTCAGGTTTCACCAAAGGAGGTGAAATGATTTCCTATGTGAACAAAAGGTTGACGGTATATTTAGTCGATAACACAGCATGGTAGCGACATAGTGACCAAGTTCCATAACGTATCTGGTGAAACACCCGAAAAATGAGCCTGACACAGCTCTTTTGATAAGGGGACGACATGTGGAGGCAGCCATGGAGACGACTTCCATGATTAAGAGCGACAGTATGGGGCATTCATATTGCGCTGCTATGATTGCAACTTCAGGTCTCCAGCATGGCGGCGACAGATGGGCCGAGTTCCACTATGTATCTGGTGAAACACCTGAAAATTCTGCCTGACACAGCTCGTTTGATAAGGGGATGATGTGCTGCATATCCTCTCGTGCTCCAGCGTCTGGGGTATAGAGAGTTGAAATGAGACATTGGTGGACGCTGTGGAGGATCGTGGAGGCAAAATGGACAGGAAACAGCAGGGGCAGCATGCATGGATGCCTCTGAGGCTGCCTAATCTTGAGATGGAGCTGGCGGTCCACTGCCAGGCGAGCTTTCGCCTGTCCAAGCCCCTGTCTCTCGGCTCCTCCCCACCCAAAATGGGCCTGGGGGCCAGAAGCGTTTACTTTGAAAAAATTATAATTTTCAAATCAGGCCGGGTCGTTTGAATATTTCACCTAGGAATAATGGAATAGCATAGTGGTTCTATTTTTAATTGTTTTTACGGAAATGGTTCCATGATTAAGAGCGACAGTATGGGGCATCCATATTGCGCTGCTATGATTGCAACTTCAGGTCTCCGGCATGGCGGCGACAGATGGGCCGAGTTCCACTATGTATCTGGTGAATCACCTGAAAATTCTGCCTGACACAGCTCGTTTGATAAGGGGACGATGTATGGAGGCAGTGAACTAGTAGTAGATTAAAAGTGCTGCAGTTAAAACTATGTTAGTTGGATCTTGAGATGGAGCTGGCGCTCCGCTGCCAGGCGAGCTTTCACCAATCCAAGCCCCTGTCTCTAGGCTACTCCCCAAACAGCACTTCTAAGAACCTTTTGTATAAGATCAAGTATAGTAGCGTTCTTATAAGTTTAGGATATGGCGGGTAAGGGGAATGTAAACAGATGCGCAAGAAGCGCTGAAATAATATTGGCAAATGATAAAAGTTTGCCAGTATATTTTGTGGATTACACAGCAGGGTGGCGACAAAGTTAACAAGTTTGATGTGGAAGCCATGAAAACAACCCAAAATTCTGCCCGACACAGCTCGTTTGATAAGGGGACAATGTATGGAGGCAGTGAACTAGTAGTAGATTAAAGGTGCTGCAGTTAAAACTAAGTTAGTTGGATCTTGAGATGGAGCTGGCGCTCCGCTGCCAGGCGAGCTTTCGCCAATCCAAGCCCCTGTCTCTAGGCTACTCCCCAAACAGCACTTCTAAGAACATTTTGTATAAGATTAAGTGTAGTAGCGTTCTTAAAAGTTTGGGATATGGCGGGTGAGGGGAATGTAAACAGATGCACAAGAAGCGCTGAAATAATATTGGTAAATGATAAAAGTTTGCCAGTATATTTTGTGGATTACACAGCAGGGTGGCGACAAAGTTAACAAGTTTGATGTGGAAGCCATGAAAACAACCCAAAATTCTGCCCGACACAGCTCGTTTGATAAGGGGATGATGTATGGAGGCAGTGAACTAGTAGTAGATTAAAGGTGCTGCAGTTAAAACTATGTTAGTTGGATCTTGAGATGGAGCTGGCGCTCCGCTGCCAGGCGAGCTTTCACCAATCCAAGCCCCTGTCTCTAGGCTACTCCCCAAACAGCACTTCTAAGAACCTTTTGTATAAGATCAAGTGTAGTAGCGTTCTTATAAGTTTGGGATATGGCGGGTGAGGGGAATGTAAACAGATGCGCAAGAAGCGCTGAAATAATATTGGTAAATGATAAAAGTTTGCCAGTATATTTTGTGGATTACACAGCAGGGTGGCGACAAAGTTAACAAGTTTGATGTGGAAGCCATGAAAACAACCCAAAATTCTGCCTGACACAGTTCGTTTGATAAGGAGACAATGTATGGAGACAGCTATATAGACGACTTTTGGAGGCAGCTATGGCGATGACGTGTGGAGGTAGCAATGGAGACAACGTGTGGAGCCAGCTAAAAAGACGACATGTGGAGGCTGCTATGGAGACAATTTAATTTGGATAGTGCCTGTATGTGGCAGTCCAAAAAAGTTTTCAAACCAGAGGAGCAGGTAGGTGGTCCTCCAGAAAAATTAAATAAATTGAGTGCCTGTATGTGGCAGTCCAAAAAAGTTTTCAAACCAGAGGAGCAGGTAGGTGGTCGTCCAGAAAAATTAAATATATTGAGTGCCTGTATGTGGCACTCCCAAAAATTGCATAAAACAGAGGACCGGGTAGGTGGCCCTCCAGAAAAATAAAATACATAGAGTACTATAGCTAGAGCCAGTTGGCCCTGGCAAAAAATAGCCAGTTTCCTATGCTTTAGTGTACAAAGAGGAGGAGAAGGAGGACAATGAGGAGGAGGAGTGCATACATTATTCAGGTTGAGCTTCTTTCACCTGGTGTAGAATGAAAATCCAGAGAAATCCAGGCTTTATTCATCTTGATAAGCGTCAGCCTGTCAGCGCTGTCAGTCGACAGGCGTGTACGCTTATCGGTGATGATGCCACCAGCTGCACTGAAAACCCGCTCGGACAACAGGCTAGCGGCAGGGCAGGCAAGAACCTCCAAGGCGTACAGCGCCAGTTCGTGCCACATGTCCAGCTTTGAGACCAAGTAGTTGTAGGGAGCTGTGTGATCATTTAGGACGATGGTATGGTCAGCTACGTACTCCCTCACCATCTTTCTGTAAAGATCAGCCCTACTCTGCCGAGACTGGGGACAGGTGACAGTGTCTTGCTGGGGTGACATAAAACTGGCAAAGGCCTTGTAAAGCGTACCCCTGCCAGTGCTGGAAAAGCTGCCTGCTCGCCTACTCTCCCTCGCTACTTGTCCCGCAGAAGTACGCCCTCTGCCGCTAGCGCTGTCAGAAGGGAAATACTGTTTAAGCTTGTGCACCAGGGCCTGCTGGTATTCATGCATTCTCACACTCCTTTCCTCTCCAGGGATGAGAGTGGAAAGATTTTGCTTGTACCGTGGGTCCAGGAGAGTGAATACCCAGTAATCGGTGCTGGAATAAATTCTTTGAACGCGAGGGTCACGGGACCCTAGCATGAAATCTGCCATATGTGCCAGAGTCCCAACGCGCAAGAATTCACTCCCTCACTGGCCTGACTGCCCATATCCTCCTCCTCCAACTCCTCCAACTCCTCTTCTTCTGCCCATACACGCTGAACAGTGAAGGACTGACCAATGGTCCCCTCTTCTGTCTCGCCAACATTCTCCTCCTCTTCTTCCTCATCCTCCTCCACCTCCTCCGATATGCGCTGAGAAACAGACCTAAGGGTGCTTTGGCTATCAACAAGGGAATCTTCTTCCCCCGTCTCTTGTGATGTGGCAGCATCTGTGCTGGACTTCCTGAAATGCGCACAGATGCGGCGCACCTTCGTGAGCAAATCGGACAGATTGGGGTATGTCTTGAGGAAACGCTGAACTATGAGATTTAACACATGGGCCGGCATGGCACATGTGTCAGTCTGCCGAGTTGCAGAGCCGCCACCAGGTTACGGCCGTTGTCACACACAACCATGCCTGGCTTCAGGTTCAGCGGTGCCAGCCACAGATCAGTCTGCGCCGTGATGCCCTGTAATAGCTCTTGGGCGGTGCGCCTTTTATCGCCTAGGCTCAGCAGTTTGAGCACCGCCTGCTGTCGCTTAGCGATGGCACTGCTGCTGTGCCTAGAGCTACCGACTGATGGCGCCATGCCCACGGATGGTAATTCGGAGGAGGAGGAGGTGGAGGAGGGGTGAGAGGAGGAGGAGGCATAGTAGGCCTTTGAGACCTGGACCGAGGTAGGCCCCGCAATCCTCGGCGTCGGCAGTATATGAGCAGCCCCAGGGTCAGACTCGGTCCCAGCCTCCACCAAGTTAACCCAATGTGCCGTCAGCGATATATAGTGGCCCTGCCCGGCAGCACTCGTCCACGTGTCCGTGGTCAGGTGGACCTTGTCAGAAACGGCGTTGGTCAGGGCACGGATGATGTTCTCTGACACGTGCTTGTGCAGGGCTGGGACGGCACATCGGGAAAAGTAGTGGCGGCTGGGGACCGAATACCGAGGGGCGGCCGCCGCCATGAGGTTTCGAAAGGCCTCGGTCTCTACCAGCCTATAGGGCAGCATCTCCAGGCTAAGCAACTTGGAGATGTGGACGTTGAGGGCTTGGGCATGTGGGTGGGTTGCGCTATACTTCCTTTTGCACTCCAGCGTCTGGGGTATGGAGAGCTGAACGCTGGTGGATGCTGTGGAGGATCGTGGAGGCGAAGATGGGGTTATCGCACGGGAGGTGTTTGGGCCGTGGTCCTGGGCAGGGGGCTGACTAGCAGATGACACAGGGGAAGGAGCAGTGGTGTGCCCGGCCGGAGGTGAATGGGCTTGGTGCCATTGAGTGGGGTGTTTAGCATTCATATGCCTGCACATACTGGTGGTAGTTAAGCTAGTTGTGGTGGAACCCCTGCTGATCCTGGTTTGGCAAAGGTTGCACACCACAGTCCGTCGGTCATCCGGTGTTTCTTTAAAGAACCTCCAGACTTCTGAAAATCTAGCCCTCGCCACGGGAGCTTGACTACGGGCAACATTTGGCGCTGATGCACCAGCTCTGGCCCTGCCTCTCCATCTGGCCCCACCACTGCCTCTTCCAACCTGTTCTGCTATAGGACTCGCCTCCGTCTCAGAAGCACTGTGTTCACCCGGCCTATCAACCCAGCTTGGGTCTGTCACCTCATCATCCTCCGATCCCTCAGTCTGCTCCCCCCTTGGACTTCCTGCCCTGACAACAACTTCACCACTGTCTGACAACCGTGTCTCCTCATCGTCCGACACCTCTTTACACACTTCTTCCACCACGTCAATAATGTCATCATCACCCACAGACTGCGACTGGTGGAAAGCCTGGGCAACGGAAAATTGCTCAACAGCAACCGGACAAGTGGTTTGTGACTGTGGGAAGGGTCCAGAAAACAGTTCCTCAGAGTATGCCGGTTCAAATGCCACATTTTGCTGGGAGGGGGCAGACTGGAGGGAAGGAGGCTGAGGTGGAGGAGCTGGAGGAGTGCTGATTTCGGTGACATGGGTGGACTGCGTGGAAGACTGACTGGTGGACAAATGGCTAGAAGCATTGTCCGCAATCCACGACATCACCTCTTCGCACTGTTCTGGCCTCAACAGTGCTATACCACGAGTCCCAGTAACTTGAGACATGATGAACCTAGGGAGTGTAGCTCTGCGGCGTTCCCCTGCTCCCTCATCAGCAGGTGGTGTCTCACCCCGCCCAGGACCACGGCCTCTGACCCCTGCAGTAGTTGGACGCCCACGTCCACGCCTAGCCCTACCCCTAGCCCTCGGGTTAAACATTTTCCAAATTAAAGTGTAAACGTTAAATTTTTTTTTTTTGTGTTTATTTTTTTTTTTTTTAACAAAATGATGCTATCCTATTGCTATGGCTAGTTTCTAACCTACACTGACAGCACACAACTGGATTTTGTGCTGTGCCTGATGACTTTGAGCTATAAAATGAAATAAAGGTAAAAAAAAAATAAATCAGCAGACTCTGCCTAATTCTAATCAAACCCCTAATAAAAATAAATTGTCCCACTTCGGTGTTTGAGGTGGATATGCGTGTCACTGAGAGCTAAACACAACGGTCGCAGGTCTCCCAGCAAATTCCTCACAATATGGTACTAGCTGCACTACTAATGCCAGCAAGCCCAGCCACAAGCAAACAAAAAAAAGGAAAATATAACGCTATTGTAGGCCTAAGTAAGCCATTGGGGTTCTCCTATGGCTATTTTGTAGCCTACACTGAAAGCACACTGCTTTACAAGATGAGTTTGAGCTATAAAATGAAATAAAGGTGAAAAAATAAATAAATCAGCAGACTCTGCCTAATTCTAATCAAACCCCTAATAAATTGTCCCACTTCGGTGTTTGAGGTGGATATGCGTGTCACTAAGAGCTAAACACAACGGTCGCAGGTCTCCCAGCAAATTCCTCACAATATGGTACTAGCTGCACTACTAATGCCAGCAAGCCCAGCCACAAGCAAACAAAAAAAAGGAAAATATAACGCTATTGTAGGCCTAAGTAAGCCATTGGGGTTCTCCTATGGCTATTTTGTAGCCTACAATCAAAGCACACTGCTTTGCAAGATGAGTTTGAGCTATAAAATGAAATAAAGGTAAAAAAAAAATAAATCAGCAGACTCTGCCTAATTCTAATCAAACCCCTAATAAATTGTCCCACTTCGGTGTTTGAGGTGGATATGCGTGTCACTAAAAGCTAAACACAACGGTCGCAGGTCTCCCAGAAAATTCCTCACAATATGGTACTAGCTGCACTACTAATGCCAGCTAGCCCAGCCACAAGCAAACCAAAAAAAGGAAAATATAACGCTATTGTAGGCCTAAGTAAGCCGTTGGGGTTCTCCTATGGCTATTTTGTAGCCTACACTGAAAGCACACTGCTTTGCAAGATGAGTTTGAGCTATAAAATGAATTAAAGGTAAAAAAATAAATAAATCAGCAGACTCTGCCTAATTCTAATCAAACCCCTAATAAATTGTCCCACTTTGGTGTTTGAGGTGGATATGTGTGTCACTAAGAGCTAAACACAACGGTAGCAAGTCCCCCTGCAAATTCCTCACAATATGGTACTAGCTGCACTACTAGTGCCAGCAAGCCCAGCCAGAAGCAAATAAAAAAAATGTATAACTTTATTGTAGCCCTAAGAAGGACTGCTGGGTTCTTGTAGAATCACTCCTGCCTAACACTATTCTAATAGAACACCCTAACGCTTTCCCTGACCAGCAGCAGCTCTCTCCCTAGCGGCATCCAGACACAGAATGATCCGAGCAGCATGGGCAGGGGCTAGTCTATTCCAGGGCCACCTGATCTGGCCAGCCAACCACTGCTATCGATGTGTAAGGGTACCACGTCATGCTGGGTGGAGTGCAGAGTCTCCTGGCTTGTGATTGGCTCTGTTTCTGGCCGCCAAAAAGCAAAACGGCGGGAGATGCCATTTTCTCGAGCGGGCGAAGTATTCGTCCGAGCAACGAGCAGTTTCGAGTACGCTCATCTCTAGAGACAGTCTCTCCCCTGAAGTCTACGAGATTTCAAGAGGAGACCGTCCATCCCTTCGGGTACACAAAAAACGGCTGAAGAGATGTCTATGATCCTTCACCCCTGTGTCGAGTCCTATGACCCCAACTTCCAGTTCAAGAGCCCCATTGTGTTCATCTACCCCCAGTTTCCTCGAACTTGTGACTGTGCCTCAACTTTGTGTGATTGTCTCTACTTTAGCGAGAGTTATTCCATAGAGGTCTTCATCCACACCGCAGTCTCCAATGCTGCTGCCTGTGGAGGATGATCTTCCAGAACCTGTTGCCCCTGTTATCTCTGAGGAGCCTGCGATCCCTACTCCAGTGCCTGATTCCAGAGACGAAGACGAAGAGATGGTAATTTTCTCTCAACAGGGACTCAGGAGATCTCAGCGAGAGACAAAGGGGAAACCCCCTGTGTATCTGCAGGAGTATCAGCTCTCCCAACACAAAAATCGGAAGCAGAAGGCCGTCTGCTTTGCCGATCCTGAGGTACTCTCTCCTACTGACTGCAATTCAGATACTGAGTAACCCCTGATGGGCTGTAGCCCTTACCAGGTACTGTGTATTTATTGTAAATAATGCTTTATATTTCTTCTGCTACTCCCAGTTGGGCTGAGCGCCCATATACCTCTTAGAGCCAGAGACTTTCCTGGGACTCTTTCCCCTATCTATTTATCTCAGTCAAGAAACTCTCCTTGAACTGCTCACTATTATTATGTGCTACATTAGCATCCACCTCTGCTGAAGCAGAGATAACTACCAAAGGATTCTGTCCCATCCAGAGGAGACCCATCGTTTACTGCACTTTTCCCCACATCAAGGGCTGTGCCCAGAAGATGGACTTTTCTTCAAAAGCCTTCTGAGAGACTGTTAGCCATCCTCTACAAGGAAAAGTTGCCAGTGGCTTTTGTGTTGCACTGAATGCTCTTTATTTACAGGAATGAGACATTCTGTTTGCATTTATGCCTTTTCTCCTTTTTCTCCGGACATTGTGGCACTTTGCCATTGCTACCCTGAGTAGCCATTCCCATGTAACGTTTGTAACGTTTAAACACTTACCCATTGAGCTGCTAAAGCCAATGTGTGTTATATAATGTTTGCACAACTGTCATTTATTGTCAATAAGTTTGCACTTAACATTTTCATAGGCTTTGCAGGTGATAGTATGACTGTGTTGGACCATCTTTTATATGTAAACCCTGACCGCTGGCTTACGCTGTATTTTTGTACTTAGTCCAACAACAACCCAGGTGCCTGTCTCCAGGACCATGGGCAGTTTGTCCCCTACACTGCACATAGCCAGCACTTCCTCGAAAGTGCAACCTATTCCATATTCACTCCTACCGGCTGTTATACACTTGGACCCCCGGAGGCCATCTGCTGCTGGACAGCGTTGGTTCTCTTTTTTTTATCTGGTCCAATAGTCGAGCCGTGGGCGGCTCTTTCAATTGCCCTGAGAGTATGCAACGTCCCTGCCAATGCGCATGGCAGAGGAATTGCGAATAAGCCCTTTTCCTTTGCAATACATATAGAGGTAATTGAGCAGTGGTAGATTTTGCCTGGATAGGCAAGGGTTAAAGCATGTTAATGTCATCATCCAATGATGTTCCACCTTTTGTAACTGGAGTGTGATTGGAGGAGGAGACCACCTGACTACAAAGTAACTAAACCCTTAGGGGAGGAGTTAGCTCTCTTCAAGCCGAGCTCTCAACAGAGGAGGAGCTCTGAGCACAAGCTCTGCTCACAGGCCTGCTAGGCCTCAGCTCATCAACTTCACACAGAGTGATGCTGAACATACTCAGGATTAAAAGCTGCAGCTTCCAGGATTGGACATAGCTACATCCCAGCCTGCCCCTGCATCCAGGGTGGTGAGACAACTCCTGAGGTTCCTCTCCAAAATCACTCCATTACTGCATTTGTACAGAATCGTTTGGCGTGCTGTTACCGTTGGTTGAATAAGGACTTTAAGTTACTTTTATGCACAACATTGCCTACGTCTGGTCCACGGATCATGGATTCCAGGACCACGGATGGCAGGCAGGACCACAGATGGCAGGCAGGACCTCGGATGGCAGGCAGGACCTCGGATGGCAGGCAGGACCTGGGATGGCTGGCAGGACCTCGGATGGTTGGCAGGACATCGGATGCCTGGCAGGACCTCGGATGCCTGGCAGGACCTCGGATGGCTGACAGGATAACCGGATCGCCACAGCATACCAGGACTGCCACAGGATGCCAGGACTGCAACACCACATAACACAGGAACACGACGGAACACCACGGAACATGGGAACACCACGGAACACGGAGACATCTTCAGAAGATGTATTCTTCCAGAGAGGGTAGGCGTCAGGTTTTCCCACCTTGCCAATTCTGCCTTTATCTTTTGAAAAATGGGGTGGAAGGTAATTCAGAGTGTATAGTGTGTCTTGTTTCTTACCTATGTCTATTCCTATGTACTTTATGCTGAAATTGCACAGATGGATACCGGTTGCTTTTATTCCTGCCTGTTCTGAATATAGTAATGGGTGTAAGGGCAGTAGCTCACACTTTGATTTAACTTGAAGCCTGATAGTTCCCCAAACTGCTACATCTGTTTCAATATATACAGGAATGCTAGTAAGTATCAGACGCAAATAACAGAATATCAACTGCAAATAACCCTGTGGGGACTCTGTTGTTGCCCGCTTCTATGCCCTTGTTGATTGCTGGCAGAGACAAGGCCTGCCCCACAATCTCTATAGCCAAGTTAAATAATAGAGATAAGGGATAGCCTTGGTGTGTGCCCCTATGAAGAGGGAGGAGGGTTAATAGGTAGCCTGGCGTGTATATTGCTGCTTTGGGGCTGGAGTATAAGACTGAAAGGAAAGTTCTGAAACTGCCACAGATGCAAAATGTATCTAGTACTTGGTCCAGCCATCGCCAGTGGACATTATGAAATGCCTTTTAGGCATCCAGTGATAACAAGGCTCTGTTCTCCGCTGTCAATGGCTGGAGCTGGGCGGCATCTAAGACAGCCAGCACACATCTTATGTTGGCTACGTCCTTTAATGAAGCCTACAGGTGGTTTTCCAATCAGGTCCAGCATAATTAGTTAAAGGCGGTTTGCCATTATCTTTGCTACTAGTTTCAGATCCTGATTGATCAGAGATATTGGGCGATACAAAGAGGACAATAACGTTTTGCATCCCTGTTTGGGTAGCACTTTAATGTAAGGCATATTTGCTGCTCCTGGCAGGGGCTCCCCCTGAAGGAGCTTGTTGAAATAATGTGCCTGCGGTCCCCCAATCTGGTCTTTGATGCATTTATAAAATTCTGCCGGAAAGCCATCTGGGCCCGGCATTTTGCCAAATCCTAGATTTTTTATCGACTCTGAGACCTTCTCCACCGCAATTTCTGCGTTGAGCCCCGTCATTTTCCTCCTCTGTTACCTTAGGCAATATCAGTTTAGACAAGTAACTGCCCCTTTGTCGTCATAGGGTGCATCATCAGCATAAAGAGTAGAGTAGTATCTTTGAAATACATCTAAAATTTTTCTAGTGTCTTGCTTTATCTCCCATGTCTCATCTTTGATTCTAATAAGGTGTGATTTCGGCCTTTGTCCCTTCGCCAGATTAGCTACCCGATTTATTGCCGAAACGAAGTAATGTATTTCGGCCTCAAAATGGGTACGACGGTTTGATTCCTTTCTCTGCAACTGCATTTCGTATTGCAGTCTCGCCTGTTTCCAGCTATCTAGGTTTTGTGTGCTAGGTGCAACAGAGTAGGTATTGTATGAGCTTCTAAGTATAGCACCACTAGCATCCATTGACTCCATGGCTTTTCGTTTTAGACTGGCGACATGGTGCTGTATATGACTTCTTGTCACAGTCTATGGGAATAGTCCCTTAGGTCTAAAGTCTTGTGGACTCCCTGGACCACCGCGGGAGATAATGATGCTAGCCGAAACCTGGGAGCGGAGTCTAAGTGGACTCCTGGTCTTCGCCAGAGCCTGCCGCAAAGCGGGATGGACTTACTGCGGCGGGGAGCCACCAGGTCGCTCCACGGGTGCGACTAGGCCTCGGTGGCAGCCAAGGTAGGGAAACGGGGCAGACAGGACCTCGGGAAGGCAGGACCTCGGGAAGGCATGACCTCGGGAAGGCAGGACCTCGGGATGGCAGGACCTCGGGATGGCAGAACCTCGGAAGAACGGCTGGCAGGACCTCGGAAGGACGGCTGGCAGGACCTCGGAAGACCACTAGGATACCGGAACGCCACAGGATTACAGGACCGTCTCAGGATTGCAGGACCGCCACAGGATTGCAGGACCACCACAGGATTGCAGGACCACCACAGGATTACAAGACCGCCACAGGATTGCAGAACCAATAAGGAGGACGCTGGCCCTTTAAGGCTGGGAGAAGTCCGCACGCGCCCCCCCCCCCATCCTAGTGGTGGGAGCGCGCGACTGCAGGGAAGAAGCATGCGGCCTACACGCTGGGAGCCAGGGTACAGGCCGGAAACAGGAGAGGTAAGTGCGGGCAGGGGGAGGGGGGGCCGCGGCACCAGGCACAGGTGAACCCGCAATCCGTACCAAGGATCGCGGGTGTAACCATGACACTTCTAATCTCTATTTTAGCTATTTTCCAATATGTAGCTGGATCACTTTGTCGAATTGTGTTATCAAACTCATACTATGTCCACCATCCTCTGAGTAGTTATATAAAGGCGTCATCCTTTGGTAAATATGAAGGGAATCTCTAGATACTTGTTTATAAGTATTAGTCAAAGCTACAGATATTGGTGTATGGTCAGATATTGCCAACTGTCCTATTTCAGAGGATGAGACTCGATGCAACAACATTTGGGATCCAAAAATGTAGTCTTGACCAGGACCAGTGGACCTCAGAACAGAAGTGTTTTCCCTGTCGTCTGGGTGATAGTATCGCCAAGTATCGGTGATTGTATGATCAGCTGCCATAAATCAGTGACTGTTGATACAGGGGAAGAAGTGTGGTGTGATCTGTCTTCTTGCTCACACATAGTTTAATTAAAGTCCCCTGCTATTATCACCTGTGACTTATGCTCACCATTGAAGCAGAATAGAATTCCTCTGATCTGTATTTATAGCATAAATATTATAGATTCTAAGATCGCCAGTTGGTGTATCAAGCATTGTGTGATGGCAACAGCGATCCTCTGAAAAACTATAAGATCGTAGCAGAGTGATAGCAGAGTGCTTATTGACTAATAGGAGTACCTCCCCCAGTATTTTTTCATCAGTATTGTTGCTGCAAGGAGAAAATGGGACTCTTGTAAAAGAGCTACATCTGTTTTAATTTGTTTAAATGTCGTAGGACCATAGAGAGTTTCTGGGGTGGTTAAGGACCTTCAACGTTCCATGATATTAAGTTTGTGAATTTTTCCTAATGTCGGGTCTATGTGGCGATCTATGATCCTGTCAATCCAGTGTCTAGTATTCAAATCTGGGCTAAGGATAAAGGGAAGGGTCAAGCAGTAGCTCAACAATGCTTTTAACAACGATATACAGTACAATCAAATATACAACACTTGCCAATAGCATTCCCCATTGAGGACGCAAATGAAAAATAACTTTTCAAGAACTGCCTAACTCCTGATACATGAGAAGATCAGCATACCCATTTTGTAGCTTTCTCTCTTCCATTACACGGCGGCAATCAAGATCAATGTTCCAGTAACAGTGTTGTCTGGCGGGTGATGGCTGGTTCTGTATCCGGCTCTGACATTGTTAGTCCTTCTGCATTGCTGTGGGTGCTCGTTGTGGTCTTAGACAACATGGGTAATCTAATCCCAATACAAGAACACATCACTTGTGCATTGAAAGGAATTCTATATACTACCCATGAACACATTGAAATAACACTATTCTTCACTTTCCAGATGTTCGCGCGTGTCTCCCGCTAAATCAGGAGATGTTCGGAACATCTGGAATGTGAAGAATAGTGTTCTTTCAATGTGTTCTGCACTTAAATGGTCCTGTATTCACTGTTTTTAATGTTTTAATTCTATTCATTACATTGCAGGTGTGCGCTCGTGTCTCCCGATAGGTTCGGAGATACGCGCGCACAGCTGCAAAGTGAAGATAAGGCTATACCATAAATCAACAACTGCACAGTAGCGATATGTGTTGTGTGTGTACCGCTCCCTAAACCTCGGGATCGAGACTACACTTAACACCACATTTGGCGTATACAGGGTGGACAAGGTGGTGCCCTATGTAAACACCGGTTGTAACAAATAGCATCACTGCAAGCTCTACAGCCTGGACAAATATGTCCTTATAAAGAATGGGCAAATAAATTAAAGTGACATGCAACATTGTTTCACTCTAAGTCAATTACAAAATAAAGCGCTAACTGTACAGCTACAGACACAGACTGATTAATAGAAAATGTCAGAGACGCAAAGCTTTATTTAATACAACACAAGACGTGAAACTATAGACAACATAGTTACATTTTACTGCCACTTTCCCCTCTCTTTCTCCCTTCCCTTACATTTAAAATCTATCTAATTATGGTAGTGTACACCTGGCAGGAGAAAAATATAGATAATATAAAAAAACAACTAAAATATACATTCTTCTGATCCAATTGTTCTTCTGCTCGTTGTGGTTGTAGTCTCTGTTCCTGACTGGTTCCCTGGCTTGTGCTTGGTGTTGCTGGTGGTCTCTGTGGCGAGACCCTCCGTCCCGATCTTCTGTTCCACTCCTGAAGACCTTCCATTGTGAATTCCGCCAGTACTGGATCCATGAAGGTTTGATTTTGTCCATCTGGGTGTGTGACTTTGAGTATTGCAGGATACAGCAGTTAGAACTTCCACTTGTACTTGTATAGCTCCGAACATAATGGGCTAAAAGCTCTTTGTTGTCTTGTCATCTTGAGAATATTGCTGCCAATTGGTGTGCCGGTATCGACTCAGGCAGCCCGACCACACTGAGATTATTACACCTCGACCAATTCTCCAGGACTACTCCAGGACTACTCCAGGACTCTACTTTTTCCGCTAGGCATTAGTTAGATATAATATAAAGAGATGTATGGCTTGCTCAAGATGGTATATGGCTGCCTTTAGTGGCGATATCTGGTAGGGGATTGTCTGAAGTGCGGACTAGCACTGGCTAACAGGGCTCTCCCCCTTCCCTTGCTGTGGTGCTTCTGCCGTTGTCTCCCTTTTTCCCTGCTCACTCACTTGAACTAGGAAGTCTTTCACTGATGCTGCTGGGTATTGCTATGTGGCACACTTCCCTGTGTCCTCCACTCCCCCTCTCCACGTAGGACTTGTATCTGTCTCTTTAATGGCACACAGTCCAACAAGGCAGCAGATAACAGGCTGAAAATGTTTCTCGCAATGGTCCTAAATTAGAGGTCAAAGTATTTTCTCCTTTTACTGAAAACTTGACCGTATTTAATTAAAATGTAGAAACTATGGGGGTCATTTACTAAGGGCCCAATTCGCCTTTTCCCGACGTGTTACCCGAATATTTCCGATTTGCGCCGATTGTACCTGAATTGCCCCGGGATTTTGGCGCACGCGATCGGATTGTGGCGCATCGGCGCCGGCATGCGCTCGACGGAAATCGGGGGGCGTGGCCGAACGAAAACCTGACGTATTCGGAAAAACCGCCGCATTTAAGAACGGAAAATGTGTTGCTCGGGACTCGCTTACCTTCACTTGGTCCGGCTCGTTGAACTCGAGTGCATTCAGATGCTTTTCAGCGCAGCAGCGCCACCTGGTGGACGGCAGAGGAACTACCTTATTAAATCCCTGCCGGACCCGAATCCACCGCAGAGAACGCGCCGCTGGATCGCGAATGGACCGGGTAAGTAAATCTGCCCCTATGAGTCAATTGGTAGTTGACTTATTGGAAATGTCAATGTGTTTCTGTTATTATGCAAGAGATTCTCAGGAACAGTTATCAGTAAAACATATCATAGATACACACACATACAATACAGTAATCTATGGACTGAATGATTAACATTTCTTACTTAAAGGTGTGGTTGGATTATTTTCTTTCACTAGAAATCTTCATCTATAAGATGGAGTCTTTGGGGAATATTTATCAAACGCCGGGGCTCGTGCTAGCCCCGCCGGTGCTTTTTCGCAGCACGATACATCAAGAGGCTGAAGTGGGGTACTGCGCAGCGTTTATTTCTATACCAGGCAAATAAATGCAGCCGGCAACTTATCACATGTGAAAAGTCTGCAACAGTAATGCCTGCACCTACCCACTCCCAGCTAGCCGTACCCTCCATACGGCCACCCCCCTACCCCTTCACTCCACAGTAACGTGAAGGTAGCGGAGATGGCTAAATAATTGCAAGTGCTAACAATAAGCTAGCATTTTGGATTATTTCAGGGCTTCTACTCCACTGACGTGACGCAGAGGTCCATAAAAATATGCCCCTTTGGGCTTGTCTTGCTGGCATTATCCAAGTGATTACCTGGTATATAGCTTTACTTCATTACAGGAGATTCCCTTGCTTCTGCTTTTCAGGATGCTTTCACACATTGCAGTTAAAAGTGCATTGCAATTAGTTTTTGGGTGGTTTTAAGTGCAGTTTTGTTAATTTAACAGGTGAAAGACATGAACTGAATGGGTGAGGAGGCAAGCGAAAAATAACTTTTCAAGAACTTCCTAACTCGTGATACGTGAGGAGATCAGCATACCCATCTTTGTAGCTTTCTCTCTTCCATTACACAGCGGCAAGCGGGATCAATGTTCCAGTAACAGTGTTTTCCGGTGGATGATGGCTGGTTCTGTATCCGGCTCTGACATTGTTAGCCGTTCTGCATTGGGTGCTCGTTGTGGTTGTGATCTAGGCTCCTGACTGGTTCCCTGGCTTGCGCATGGGGATGCTGGTGGTCTCTGAGGCGAGACCCTCTGTTCCGATCCTCTGTTCCATTCCTGAAGACCTTCCATTTTGAATTTCGCCAGTACTGGATCCATGAAGGTTTGATTTTGTCCATCTAGGTGTGTGACTTTGAACCTTGCAGGATATAGCAGTTGCTAGTGGAACTTCCACTTGCGCTTGTACAGCTCCGAACATAATGGGCTAAAAGCTCTTTGTTGTCTTGTCATCTCTGCTGAATAATCAGAAAAGAGAAGAACACTGAAGCTGTCTATCTTCAGACCACCCCGTCTCCTTCTTTTTGCCCATAATATTGCCTCCTTTTCTGAGTAATCCAGATATTTTGCAATGGATTGTCGTGGTGGTTCCTCTCTGCCCTGAGAGCTGGCAGAGGGGGAGCGGGGAGGCCGCGGCAGCCTAATTCTGTGTGCTCTTTTAACTTTGAAAGGGCCAGGTAAACCCAGTAGATTCAGCAGTGTGTCAGAGAATATTGTTGCCAATTGGTGCGCCGGTATCCACTCAAGCAGCCCGACCACACGGAGATTGTTACGCCTCGACCAATTCTCCAGGACATCTATTTTTCCGCTAGGTGTTCGTTATTTATTATATAAAGAGATGTATGGCTTGCTCAAGGTGATATATGGCTGCCTCTATTGGCGATATCTGGTAAGGGATTATCTGAAGTGCAGACTGGCACTGGCTAACAGGGCTCTCTCCCTTCCCTTGCTGTGGTGCTTCTGCCATTGTCTCCCTTTTTCCCTGCTCAGTCACTTGGACTAGGAAGTCTTTCACTGATGCTGCTGGGTATTGCTGCAAATGTCTGCGTTGAGCAGTTATGGTCTGTTGTGTGGTGCACTTCCCTGTGTCCTCCACTCCCCCTCTCCACGTAGGACTCGCATCTGCCTGCCGTCAGTCGTCCCGTTCCCCTGCCGTTACCAAAACCTCCACGACCTCCGCCTCATAATGTTTAGCTTCCCGGCTCTGGCTTTTCTATGCGCCGTGCGCATTTGTTTTGGCGGCAGGTTGCGGAGCTTTGGAAGTCAAAATCTGTCTCTTTAATGGCACACAGTCCAACAAGGCAGCAGATAACAGGCTGAAAATGTTTCTCTCAATGTCCCTAAATTAGAGACCAAAAGATTTTCTCCTTTTACTGAAAACTTAACCTTATTTAATTAAAATGCAGAAACTATGAGTCAATTGGTAGTTGACTCATTGGAAATGTCAATGTGTTTCTGTTATTATGCAAGAGATTCTAAGGAACGGTTATCAGTAAAACATATTATAGATAACCACACATACAATACAGTAATCTATGGACTGAATGATTAACATTTCTTACTTAAAGGTGTGGTTGGATTATTTTCTTTCACTAGAAATCTTCATCTATAAGATGGAGTCTTTGGGGAATATTTATCAAACTGCGGTGCTCGTGCTAGCCCCGCTGGTGCTTTTTTTCAGCGTGATACATCAAGAGGCTGAAGTGGGGTGCTGCGCAGCGTTTATTTCTATACCAGGCAAATAAATGCAGCCAGCAACTTATCACATGTGAAAAGTCTGCAACAGTAATGCCTGCACTGGCCCACTCCTGGCTAGCCGTACCCTCCATATGGCCACCCCCCTACCCCTTTACGCCCCACTGGCGTGAAGGTGGCGGAGGTGGCTAAATAACCGCAAGTGCTTACAATGAGCTAGCATTTTGGATTATTTCAGGGCTTCTACTCCACTGAAGTGACACAGAGGCCCTGAAAAATATGCCCCTTTGGGCTTGTCTCGCTGGCATTATCCAAGTGATTACCTGGTATATAGCTTTACTTCATTACAGGAGATTCAGCCTTGATCACATGCTGAGGTTACATTGGGTTTCCACTGCATCTGCTAAAACGCAATGTAACCTCAGCATTAAAAATGTATCAAAAAATGTGGTGCATCGCATCGTGCGAATGCGTCCCTTAGAGTTACAACTGCATTGCGATCAGATTTTAGGTGGTTTTAGGTGCGTTTTGTTAACAGGTGAAAGATATTTGTAGAACAGGTTCCTCTTCAAAATCAAATTCACCCATTCGGCTCAGATCTTTCACTTGTCAAATTAACAAAACTGCACATGAAACCTGTTTTAACTGCAATGTGTGACTGCACCCTGAGTATTTCTGATATTGATGACAGCTAACCCATGTGCAACATAGAATGCCACCTAATACAGATAATGGGGCAGATTTACTTACCCGACGAGGATTCAGGTCTGCCACGATTCACTAAGGTTGTGGGTCCAACTTCCTGCAGGTGTCAATTCTGCGGTGGGATCTGCTGGAGTTGTATGGTGCATTTTTTCACGCACGTGACTTGCAAAAGTAGAGCATGCTTAGATTTAAACAAGTGTTAAAAAACGCAATGTAAGTTCTGTGCGGCAAAAGCATGCGCAGAACACAAGCATGAAAAATGCACGTGTAGAAGGGGCCTAAAATAGCTTGCACAGGTATTAAAGAAGTGTCTGCGTCGCTATTGTGCCTTTTGTGGCGCAACTGCACTAGCCTTCATGCGACACAAATTAGGGAGCGTGCCATAGTGAGGTCTGACTGATTAGGGTGGAGTGCTGTATTTACCATGCAAATTGTGTTGCACGCCCTATTTTAAAGGTGCAACACAAAAAAGCTGGTGAACTCTTTCGGGCCAGTGTAGGGAAATGACGGATTCATGATTTCTGGCGCACGTTCTTAATGAATCGGTCGCACCCAGCATTATACACGGGCAGAGCACTTTTAGTGAAGTTTCTGACTTTCTAAGTAAATGTGCCCCAATGGCTAGAGCAATTAAGTGTTGTTACATTTCTTAACAGATTATTGTCTGGTACTCCTATTGTTCTTTAGTATTGTTCACTGTTCACTACCCCCAGTTTGTTGTTTACACCTCTGGCTGGGCCATGAGTATTTCCATCCCCTAGACCGATCAATTGCCTCAGGGTCACAGGAATGGTGACATTCAGCACTGATATCAATGTTCTGTGGTCATGTTGCCAAAAGTAATCCTTTTTCAGCTACAAATGTAAACAAGACAACGGAAGCGCAGTCTGTGTACTTTGACTAATGTGATTTCTTTGGAAAAAAGCAAAAATTTCAAAAGAATTACAACAGGTACTAAAGTAATATATAGTGAACTTCTACCTTTAACTGCTTGTGGAAAACAGTAATAGTATTTACCATATACTGTAAAGACCATGTGCACAAACTATAGCCAAAAACTTGCTGATTTATCACAAAGTTCCGAAACAGCAATTTAATCAGAAACGTATGGCCGCCTGCTCTGCCGCAGCTTTCAATCATATAGGAATCATATTATCATCAGGAATCACATTATCATTATAACTTACTTTAAGGGCCCCCTTGTCCAGAAAGAATCAAGGGGACAGGAGATCCAATGATAATCCAGCCCTTCCACACCTTGCTCCTCCTCCAGTCCCAGGAAGCCCAAGAACTTTTGCTTTGAAATTGGGGCGAATGCAGCCCATCCTTGGCTACCTGCAGGAGGATACATCATTCAGCTTGAGTCACTCAACCTTTTTGGCAAACTCTGTGTTGGCACCCATGCTATAGATTTTCCACCACAGCCCTAAGTATTAAACTCCCTTGTGGGGCCCAAAAAAGTATTAAAGAAGGATCAATTTAAACCACCTGTTTTCCTAGAATGCATCTTTAAATAAATAAAATCCTAAATATGCAAGGTAATAAACTGCCAAGTCTATAAAAATCTAAAAATAATCTCATACAGGGACGGATTCTCCCCTGCCTTCTATAAGGCATTCAGGGAAACACTGTCCCCATTTATGACACACATGTTCAACGCCATATCCCAACATTTGGCCTTTCACCCCCAATCCTTGGAGGCTAACATTAGTGTACTGTTGAAGCAGGACAAGGACCCCTTAGCACCGGCGAGCTACAGACCGATATCACTATTGAATGTAGACCTGAAGTTATACTCTAAGGTCCTGGCAGATCGCCTGGCCCCTCTCCTCCCAAAAATAGTCAACTCGGACCAGGTAGGCTTTGTGAGGGGTAGAGAGGCTAGGGATAACTTGATTAAGACGTTTACTCTCATGCAACAGGCTCAGAAGAGGTCTGTCCCCTCTTGCCTTTTATCGATTGATGCAGAAAAGGCCTTTGATAGGGTAAACTGGAGGTTTATGTTGTCCGCCCTTACACACCTGGGGCTGGGCCCGAAGTTTTTGGGGAGGGTTATGGCCTTATACAACCAGCCCACTGCTAGGGTCAGGGCTAATGGGTTTTTCTCTAAACCAATCCCCATTAGGAATGGAATGCGCCAAGGATGCCCCCTCTCACCCCTTTTATACGTGATAGCGATGGAACATCTGGCTACGGCCATCAGAAATAACCCGAACATACATGGCATACAAGTGGGTCAGCGTCAATACAAAATGGCGCTCTTTGCTGATGATCTCTTGCTCTATGTTTCTCAACCCAGGATTACACTCCCCTCCTTATTGAAGGAACTCGAGAGATATGGCCAATTGAGCAATTTCAAGATTAACTACTCTAAGTCAGAGATGCTCAACATATCTCTACCTCATACTGAAGCACAGTCCGTCAGGGACCACTACACTTTTTGCTGGCGGACGCAGTCCATTAAATATCTGGGGATTCAGGTACCAGTAGACCTCTCCAAGCTATACACATACAACTACCTACCATTGTTGGAGCGTACATTAAAAGACTTGGAAGGATACAATAGGAAACAGTTATCCTGGTTTGGGCAAATCAACGTCATAAAAATGGACATCCTACCCCACTTTCTCTATATTTTCCAGGGAATCCCAATTATGCCCCCCTCCTCATTCTTCCAATCAATCCGGTCGGCGCTCCTCCGATTCATATGGGACTCAACCCGCCAGCGGATCGGATGGCGGTTCCTGATTAGACCAAAATCAGCTGGGGGGGGGGGGTGCCAGACTCCAAGCTCTATCACCGGGCTGCCGTTCTAGTTCGTCTACTGGATTGGCACTACCACCTGTCCACTAAACAATGGGTCCGATTGGAACAGTATAGCTCCCCGATCCCCATCAAGGTGATACCGTGGGTACCTCCCCAACGTGTAGATATAGAGCCCCAGAAACTGTTCTTGGCATCAACACTGAAACTCTGGAGGGCCCTCACCCAGAACAAAATTCTGTCTCAACCATTAAGTCCACTCACGCCTCTATTCCGTAATCCCGACTTCCCACCGGCATTCTCCAGGACAGTGTTTCTAGGTCGGTATAGTCACGAAGACCTTCAACTGCATGACATTCTGGGAGAGGCCCCGATTCCATCACACCAAGAATAAGTGGGACTGGCAACCTCTGCTAACTTATCGTGGTTAGAGTTGACTCAACTGGAGTCATTCCTGAAGCGTCCGGGACCAGGGGTGTCTTTCAACAAACAACTTACCCCATTTGAATCCCTATTCAGGTTAGAAATTCCTCCGGAGCACTGCATCTCTCAAATATATCACCTCCTCCTGAAGGAATCGAACACCACTCCCTTGCCATATGTGGTGGGCTGGGAGAGGGACCTTAACATCCCACTGTCTGCAGAAGACTGGGATAAGGCATTTCTGTTTCCTCACAAGCTCTCGGTAGCCAGCTCATGTCAGGAACAAAACTTCAAAATCCTCACTAGATGGTATAGGGTCCCGACCCTCTTACAATCCATTTATCCTGCACTCCAGGACACATGCTGGAGATGTGGTAGAGACAAGGGCACTATGTTACACATCTGGTGGGCATGCAACGAAATTTCGCATTTCTGGAACCAGGTGTTTGATATCACGTCTGAATTCACAGGGCAGTCAGCCCCCAAAACACCCGAGATAGCTCTACTATCAATACTACCCGGGTCTATTGGAAGTCAAAAACGGAATCTCCTGAGATTTTCACTTATTGCTGCAAGGTCGGTAATACCCAGGAAATGGCGAACCAATACACCTCCCACAATCTCCGAATGGGCACAGGAAATGAAACATATTAGAGATGAGCGAGCACTAAAATGCTCGGGTACTCGTTATTCGAGACGAACTTTTCCCGATGCTCGAGTGCTCGTTTCGAGTAACGAGCCCCATTGAAGTCAATGGGAGACTCGAGCATTTTTCAAGGGGACCAAGGCTCTGCACAGGGAAGCTTGGCCAAACACCTGGGAACCTCAGAAAAGGATGGAAACACCACGGAAATGGACAGGAAACAGCAGGGGCAGCATGCATGGATGCCTCTGAGGCTGCTTAATCGCACCATTATGCCAAAATTATGGGCAACAGCATGGCCATGACAGAGTGACAGAATGAAGCTAGATAGCATCTAAAACATCCAATAATTGACCCTGACACTATAGGGGACGGCATGCAGAGGCAGCGGCAGCAGCGGAAGGCTAGAGAGTGGCATGGCGACATACCCTAAATGGACTCAGGCTTCAAACCAATGGGTAGCAGAGAGGAACCAAAGAAGGTGAGCAAGAAGCGCTCAAATAATATTGGTACATGATAAAAGTTTGCCAGTATATTTTGTGGATTACACAGCAGGGTGGCGACAAAGTTAACATGGAAGCCATGAAAACAATCCAAAATTCTGCCTGACACAGCTCGTTTGATAAGGGGACGATGTATGGAGGCAGTGAACTAGTAGTAGATTAAAGGTACTGCAGTTAAAACTATGTTAGTTGGTTCTTGGCATGGAGCTGGCGCCAATCCAAGCCCCTGTCTCTAGGCTACTCCCCAAACAGCACTTCTAAGAACCTTTCGGATAAGATCAAGTGTAGTAGCGTTCTTATAAGTTTGGGATATGGCGGGTGAGGGGAATGTAAACATCTGCGCAAGAAGCGCTGAAATAATATCCGTAAATGAAAAAAGTTTTCCAGTATATTTTGTGGCTTACACAGCAGGGTGGCGACAAAGTTAACAAGTTTGATGTGGAATGCCCTGCAATAGCTCTTGGGCGGTGTGCCTTTTATCACCTAGGCTCAGCAGTTTGAGCACCGCCTGCTGTCGCTTAGCAACGGCACTGCTGCTGTGCCTAGAGCTACCGACTGATGGCGCCATGCCCACGGATGGTAATTCGGAGGAGGAGGAGGTGGAGGAGGGGTGGGAGGATTTGGAGGTATTGTAGGCCTTTGAGACCTGGACCGAGGTAGGCCCCGCAATCCTCTGCGTCAGCAGTATATGACCAGCCCCAGGGTCAGACTCGGTCCCAGCCTGCACCAAGTTAAGTGTAGTAGCGTTCTTATAAGTTTGGAATATGGCGGGTGAGGGGAATGTAAACAGATGCGCAAGAAGCGCATGATGCGCATGGAGCTGGCGCTCCGCTGCTAGGCGAGCTTTCGCCAATCCAAGCCCCTGTCTCTAGGCTACTCCCCAAACAGCACTTCTAAGAACCTTTTGTATAAGATCAAGTGTAGTAGCGTTCTTATAAGTTTAGGATATGGCGGGTGAGGGGAATGTAAACAGATGCGCAAGAAGCGCATGATGCGCATGGAGCTGGCGCTCCGCTGCTAGGCGAGCTTTCGCCAATCCAAGCCCCTGTCTCTAGGCTACTCCCCAAACAGCACTTCTAAGAACCTTTTGTATAAGATCAAGTGTAGTAGCGTTCTTATAAGTTTAGGATATGGCGGGTGAGGGGAATGTAAACAGATGCGCAAGAAGCGCTGAAATAATATCCGTAAATGGTAAAAGTTTGCCAGTGTATTTTGTGGATAACACAGCAGGGTGGCGACAAAGTTAACAACTTTGATGTGGAATCCATGAAAACAACCCAAATTTCGGCCTGACAAACCTTGTTTGATAAAGGGACGATGTATGAGGCAGCTATATGGACGACTTTTGGAGGTAGCAATGGAGACAACGTGTGGAGGCTGCTATGGAGACAATTCAATTTGGATAGTGCCTGTATGTGGCAGTCCAAAAAATTTTTCAAACCAGAGGAGCAGGTAGGTGGCCCTCCAGAAAAATGGAATAGATGGAGTGCCTGTATGTGGCAGTCCAAAAAATTTTTCAAACCAGAGGAGCAGGTAGGTGGCCCTCCAGAAAAATGGAATAGATTGAGTGCCTGTATGTGGCAGTCCAAAAAAGGTTTCAAACCAGAGGAGCAGGTAGGTGGCCCTCCAGAAAAATGGAATAGATTGAGTGCCTGTATGTGGCAGTCCAAAAAAGTTTTTAAACCAGAGGAGCAGGTAGGTGGCCCTCCAGAAAAATGGAATAGATTGAGTGCCTGTATGTGGCAGTCCAAAAAAGTTTTTAAACCAGAGGAGCAGGTAGGTGGCCCTCCAGAAAAATGGAATAGATTGAGTGCCTGTATGTGGCAGTCCCAAAAAATTGTTTAAAACAGAGGACCGGAAAGGTGGCCCTCCAGAAAAATTGAATAGATTGAGTGCCTGTATGTGGCACTCCCAAAAATTGTTTAAAACAGAGGACCGTGTCGGTGGCCCTCCAGAAAAATTAAATGCATAAAGTACTATACCTAGAGCCAGTGGGCCCTGTCAAAAAACAGCCAGTTTCCTCTGCTTTACTGTAGAAAGAGGAGGAGAAGGAGGAAAATGAGGAGGAGGAGGAGTGGATAAATTATTCAGGTTGAGCTTCCTTCACCTGCTGGAGATTTGAAATTAGGAGAAATCCATGCTTTATTCATCTTGATAAGCGTCAGCCTGTCAGCGCTGTCAGTCGACAGGCGTGTACGCTTATCGGTGATGATGCCACCAGCTGCACTGAAAACCCGCTCTGACAAGACGCTAGCGGCAGGGCAGGCAAGAACCTCCAAGGCGTAGAGCGCCAGTTCGTGCCACATGTCCAGCTTTGAAACCCAGTAGTTGTAGGGAGCTGTGTGATCATTTAGGACGATGGTATGGTCAGCTACGTACTCCCTCACCATCTTTCTGTAAAGATCAGCCCTACTCTGCCGAGACTGGGGACAGGTGACAGTGTCTTGCTGGGGTGACATAAAGCTGGCAAAAGCCTTGTAAAGCGTACCCTTGCCAGTGCTGGACAAGCTGCCTGCTCGCCTACTCTCCCTCGCTACTTGTCCCGCAGAACTACGCACTCTGCCGCTAGCGCTGTCAGAAGGGAAATACTGTTTCAGCTTGTGCACCAGGGCCTGCTGGTATTCATGCATTCTCACACTCCTTTCCTCTCCAGGGATGAGAGTGGAAAGATTTTGCTTGTACCGTGGGTCCAGGAGAGTGAACACCCAGTAATCGGTGCTGGAATAAATTCTTTGAACGCGAGGGTCACGGGATAGGCAGCCTAGCATGAAATCTGCCATATGCGCCAGAGTACCAACGCGTAAGAATTCACTCCCCTCACTGGCCTGACTGTCCATTTCCTCCTCCTCCAACTCCTCCAACTCCTCTTCTTCTGCCCATACACGCTCAACAGTGTAGGACTCAACAATGGTCCCCTCTTGTGTCTCGCCAACATTCTCCTCCTCTTCCTCCTCATCCTCCTCCACCTCCTCCGATATGCGCTGAGAAACAGACCTAAGGGTGCTTTGGCTATCAACAAGGGAATCTTCTTCCCCTGTCTCTTGTGAGGAGCGCAAAGCTTCCGACTTCATGCTGACCAGAGAGTTTTTGAACAGGCCAAGCAGCGGGATGGTGAGGCTGATGATGGCGGCATCGCCACTGACCATCTGTGTTGACTCCTCAAAGTTACTCAGCACCTGACAGATATCAGACATCCACGTCCACTCCTCATTGTAGACTTGAGGAAGCTGACTGACCTGACTACCAGTTCTGGTGGAAGTTGACATCTGGCAGTCTACAATCGCTCGGCGCTGCTGGTAAACTCTGGATAACATGGTCAGTGTTGAATTCCACCTCGTGGGCACGTCGCACAACAGTCGGTGAGCGGGCAGTTGGAGGCGGCGCTGCGCTGCCCTGAGAGTGGCAGCATCTGTGCTGGACTTCCTGAAATGCGCACAGATGCGGCGCACCTTCGTGAGCAAATCAGACAGATTGGGGTATGTCTTGAGGAAACGCTGAACTATCAGATTTAACACATGGGCCAGGCATGGCACATGTGTCAGTCTGCCGAGTTGCAGAGCCGCCACCAGGTTACGGCCGTTGTCACACACAACCATGCCTGGCTTCAGGTTCAGCGGTGCCAGCCACAGATCAGTCTGCGCCGTGATGCCCTGTAATAGTTCTTGGGCGGTGTGCCTTTTATCGCCTAGGCTCAGCAGTTTGAGCACCGCTGCTGCTGTGCCTAGAGCTACCGACTGATGGCGCCATGCCCACGGATGGTCGTTCGGAGGAGGAGGTGGAGGAGGGGTGGGAGGAGGAGGAGGCATAGTAGGCCTCAAACACCTGGACCGAGGTAGGCCCCGCAATCCTCGGCGTCGGCAGTATATGACCAGCCGCAGGATGACCAGCCTCCACCAAGTTAACCCAATGTGCCGTCAGAGATATATAGTGGCCCTGCCCGGCAGCACTCGTCCACGTGTCCGTGGTCAGGTGGACCTTGTCAGAAACGGCGTTGGTCAGGGCACGGATTATGTTGTCTGACACGTGCTGGTGCAGGGCTGGGACGGCACATCGGGAAAAGTAGTGGCGGCTGGGGACCGAATACCGAGGGGCGGCCGCCGCCATGAGGCTGCGAAAGGCCTCGGTCTCTACTAGCCTATAGGGCAGCATCTCCAGGCTTAGCAATCTGGAAATGTGCACATTAAGGGCTTGGGCGTGCGGGTGGGTTGCACTATATTTGCGTTTCCGCTCCAGCGTCTGGGGTATGGAGAGCTGAACGCTGGTGGATGCTGTGGAGGATCGTGGAGGTGACGATGGGGTTTTTGTGGCAGGGTCCTGGGCAGGGGGCTGACTATCAGCTGACACAGGGGAAGGAGCAGTGGTGTGCACGGCCGGAGGTGAACGCGCTTGTTGCCACTGAGTGGGGTGTTTAGCATTCATATGCCTGCGCATACTGGTGGTAGTTAAGCTAGTAGTGGTGGAACCCCTGCTGATCCTGGTTTGGCAAATGTGGCACACCACAGTCCGTCGGTCATCCGGTGTTTCCTTAAAGAACCTCCAGACTTCTGAAAATCTAGCCCTCGCCGCAGGAGCCCTCGCCACGGGAGCTTCACCAGTTGACACATTTGGCGCTGATGCACCAGCTCTGGCCCTGCCTCTCCGTCTGGCCCCACCACTGCCTCTTCCAACCTGTTCTGGTCGAGGACTCTCCTCCGTCTCAGAAGCACTGTGTTCACCCGGCCTCTCAACCCAGCTTGGGTCTGTCACCTCATCATCCTCCGATCCCTCAGTCTGCTCCCCCCTCGGACTTCCTGCCCTGACAACAACTTCCCCACTGTCTGACAACCGTGTCTCCTCATCGTCGGACACCTCTTTACACACTTCTTCCACTACGTCAACAAGGTCATCATCACCCACAGACTGCGACTGGTGGAAAACCTGGGCATCAGAAAATTGCTCATCAGCAACCGGACAAGTGGTTTGTGACTGTGGGAAGGGTCCAGAAAACAGTTCCTCAGAGTATGCCGGTTCAAATGGCAAATTTTGCTGGGAGGGGGCAGACTGGGGGGGAGGAGGCTGAGGTGCAGGAGCTGGAGGAGTGCCGATTTCGGTGACATGGGTGGACTGCGTGGAAGACTGACTGGTGGACAAATTGCTCGAAGCATTGTCGGCAATCCACGACATCACCTGTTCGCACTGTTCTGGCCTCAACAGTGCTCTACCACGAGTCCCAGTAACTTCAGACATGAACCTAGGGAGTGTAGCTCTGCGGCGTTCCCCTGCTCCCTCATAAGCAGGTGGTGTCTCACCCCGCCCAGGACCACGGCCTCTGACCCCTGCAGTAGTTGGACGCCCACGTCCCCGCCCTCGTCCTCTACCCCTAGCCCTCGGGTTAAACATTTTGAAAATGAGAGTTATAACTTGTATTTTTTTTTAACTTTTTTTTTTTTGTGTTTTTTAGTTTTTAAAACCAAACGATGCTATCCTATTGCTATGGCTATTTTCTAGCCAAGTATTACAGCACACTACTATGCCAGATGAGATGACGCTGAGTTATGAAAAAAATAAACGTAAAATAAAAAAGGAAATGGCAGACTGTGCCTAGTTGAAATACAACCCCGGGCCCTAATAAATTTTCCCACTTCGGTCTTTGCGATGGATATGTGCGTCACTAAAACACAGTGGTCGCAAGTCTGACTCCAAATTGCTCCCAATTTGATAGTAGATGCACTGCAGCAAGTACAGCCACCAGCAGATCAACCAGAAATCAAATATATATAACGCTACTGTAGGCGTAATTAAGACGTTTGTATTCTCCTATGGCTATTTTCTAGCCAAGTATTACAGCACACTACTATGCCAGATGAGATGACGCTGAGTTATGAAAAAAATAAACGTAAAATAAAAAAGGAAATGGCAGACTGTGCCTAGTTGAAATACAACCCCGGGCCCTAATAAATTTTCCCACTTCGGTCTTTGCGATGGATATGTGCGTCACTAAAACACAGTGGTCGCAAGTCTGACTCCAAATTGCTCCCAATTTGATAGTAGATGCACTGCAGCAAGTACAGCCACCAGCAGATCAACCAGAAATCAAATATATATAACGCTACTGTAGGCGTAATTAAGACGTTTGTATTCTCCTATGGCTATTTTCTAGCCAAGTATTACAGCACACTACTATGCCAGATGAGATGACGCTGAGTTATGAAAAAAATAAACGTAAAATAAAAAAGGAAATGGCAGACTGTGCCTAGTTGAAATACAACCCCGGGCCCTAATAAATTTTCCCACTTCGGTCTTTGCGATGGATATGTGCGTCACTAAAACACAGTGGTCGCAAGTCTGACTCCAAATTGCTCCCAATTTGATAGTAGATGCACTGCAGCAAGTACAGCCACCAGCAGATCAACCAGAAATCAAATATATATAACGCTACTGTAGGCGTAATTAAGACGTTTGTATTCTCCTATGGCTATTTTCTAGCCAAGTATTACAGCACACTACTATGCCAGATGAGATGACGCTGAGTTATGAAAAAAATAAACGTAAAATAAAAAAGGAAATGGCAGACTGTGCCTAGTTGAAATACAACCCCCGGGCCCTAATAAATTTTCCCACTTCGGTCTTTGCGATGGATATGTGCGTCACTAAAACACAGTGGTCGCAAGTCTGACTCCAAATTGCTCCCAATTTGATAGTAGATGCACTGCAGCAAGTACAGCCACCAGCAGATCAACCAGAAATCAAATATATATAACGCTACTGTAGGCGTAATTAAGACGTTTGTATTCTCCTATGGCTATTTTCTAGCCAAGTATTACAGCACACTACTATGCCAGATGAGATGACGCTGAGTTATGAAAAAAATAAACGTAAAATAAAAAGAAACTGGCAGACTGTGCCTAATTGAAATACAACCCCGGGCCCTAATAAATTTTCCCACTTCGGTCTTTGCGATGGATATGTGCGTCACTAAAACACAGTGGTCGCAAGTCTGACTCCAAATTGCTCCCAATTTGATAGTAGATGCACTGCAGCAAGTACAGCCACCAGCAGATCAACCAGAAATCAAATATATATAACGCTACTGTAGGCGTAATTAAGACGTTTGTATTCTCCTATGGCTATTTTCTAGCCAAGTATAACAGCACACTACTATGCCAGATGAGATGACGCTGAGTTATGAAAAAAATAAACGTAAAATAAAAAAGGAAATGGCAGACTGTGCCTAGTTGAAATACAACCCCGGGCCCTAATAAATTTTCCCACTTCGGTCTTTGCGATGGATATGTGCGTCACTAAAACACAGTGGTCGCAAGTCTGACTCCAAATTGCTCCCAATTTGATAGTAGATGCACTGCAGCAAGTACAGCCACCAGCAGATCAACCAGAAATCAAATATATATAACGCTACTGCAGGCGTAATTAAGACGTTTGTATTCTCCTATGGCTATTTTCTAGCCAAGTATTACAGCACACTACTATGCCAGATGAGATGACGCTGAGTTATGAAAAAAATAAACGTAAAATAAAAAGAAACTGGCAGACTGTGCCTAATTCTACTCAAACCCCTAATAAATTTTCCCACTTTGGTGTTTGAGGTGGATATGTGTGTCACTAAGAGCTAAACACAACGGTAGCAAGTCCCCCTGCTAATTCCTCACAATATGGTACTAGCTGCAAATAAAAAAAAAAAAAAATTATAACGTTATTGTAGCCCTAAGAAGGGCTGTTGGGTTCTTTAAGAATCACTCCTGCCTAACAGTAAGCTAATAGAACACCCTAACACTTTCCCTGAGCAGCAGCAGCTCTCTCCCTAGCGGCATCCAGACAGAGAATGATCCGAGCAGCGCGGGCAGCGGCTAGTCTATCCCAGGGTCACCTGATCTGGCCAGCCAACCACTGCTATCTACGTGTAAGGGTACCACGTCATGCTGGGTGGAGTGCAGAGTCTCCTGGCTTGTGATTGGCTCTGTTTCTGGCCGCCAAAAAGCAAAACGGCGGGAGCTGCCATTTTCTCGAGCGGGCGAAATACTCGTCCGAGCAACGAGCAGTTACGAGTACGCTAATGCTCGATCGAGCATCAAGCTCGGACGAGTATGTTCGCTCATCTCTAATACATATACATTGCATGGAGGAATCCATTGCAGACACATCGGGCATGGGAGAGAAATTCTTAAAGCTATGGCAACCTTGGATTGCATTCAGAGAAACCCAAAGATTCAAAGACATCCTAAGCCCAAAACCCAAAACAGACAAGCCTGTAAACCCAACGCTGTGGGGCAGATTTATCAATCAGTCTGAAAGTCAGAATATTTCCAGTTGCCCATGGCAACCAATCACAGCTCAGCTTTCATTTTACCAGTGCTCATGAATATTTTAAAGGGGAGCTGTGATTGGTTGCCATGGGCAACTAGAAATATTCTGACTTTCAGACTGCTTGATAAATCTGCCCCTGTGTGTCCCTATATTTTACCAGACTACACACTACTCCACCGAGAACCTTATCCACCTTCTTGGACCCCACACCCCTCTGTCTTTGTCCCATCCTTTGTTAATGGAATGAATGTATTTGTTTGTCTGTTACCATATACACCTGCCCAGAGGCCACATCAGAGCTACAATCAAATACACAAGGCTAGCAATAGGAATTACTCCAAGTAGAATAATCGGGTCAGACGGTACTCTCTTGAAAAAGCCCCCGCATGGTTGTTACCAATTTTAGTACATACGGGAGGTGGCAAGGATTCACCCATGAAAAATATATCACAGATCCATACAGAGATCCCGAGATGGATAAATCCTCATAAGCATCGTGTATGCAATAATCTTCATTAGAAGGATAGATTTATTGGATCTATAAGAAACATGTACCTCCTGACTAACAGGTGACAGAAAAGGCCGGGCAACCGCCGATTTTTTTTTTTCTCTCTTTTGATGTATACCTGCATTTCTTATATAATGTGTTATACATGTATTACTGAAAGTTTGTCTTGTTATCCTTGTTTGAAAATTAATAAACTGATTTAAATATAAAAATAATCTCATACATATCTTTATTGATGTCAATTAAATTTTCCTGTCCATTGCAAAAAAGTTTTGAGGTAGTACGAGCTCTGTGGGTCAAAAAATATTTTTCTCCCACTTGACATATAAAGTCATTCACATCAGGGTTGTGTAGTCGGTAAGGTAAACCTAAGACTCCCCCATAGATGGGGCATGTTTAAGTGTTACATTTACAGTAATAAGGCTTTGTCACCATTATGATACATGAACCAATTTATTTAGGTAGAACATAAAAAATATTATATTATTATAATAATATTATATTAATATTATTAATATTCGAATCTTGGAATTATAACTTTAGTACATTTTAATTATGTAAATTACTGCTGTTTAGTGTGTCTATGAATTTGTTTTTAGAAACAGTGTTGCGATTTGCGGGCTTCCAGATAAATGTGGGCAAGAGCGAGGTGCTAGACCTCCTTAACAGACAGGACGTCCTGTAAGGGAGCTGCCCCGATATGCCCTTCAAAGTGGTCACCACCTCTCTTACGTATATAGGAGTTTGCATAGGCCGTACACCCGACACCATTTACACATTGAATTACCCACCCCTTATAAACAAGATGCTAGAAGAGCTATCTCGCTGGCACCAGCTTCCCCTCACAATGATGGGAAGGTGCCACTTAATAAAAATGATCTCATTCCCCAAACTGCTATATCCCTTACAGACAATACCAGTACTCCTAAAACACAAAGACATGGAGAGTATGATAAAAGCTTTCCAGCACTTCATATGGCATGGCCAGAGATCACGAGTGGCAGCAAAAAAGCTGATGCTATATAAGGAGGAGGGAGGTGTGAATCTGCCCAATATAAGAGGGTACAATTTAGCTTGCCTACTGCGACTTGTCATAGACTGGCTCCATAACAAAGCTAGCTACTCTAACACTGAAATAGAAAAAGAATTAGCGGCGCCGCATGACTTACTTTCCCTTATGCACACTAGTTATTCCAAATGGCCCAATAGCGAAACAATCCATCCTCTTCCGGGACACACTGGTAACATGGAAGGAAGTGAAAAAAGTTGCACAACCTCCCTTTTCTGATATCAAAACACATGCCTTTATGGTCTCACAGGGACGTTAAACCAGGCACTGAAAGTAGACTGTTCCGCTCGTGGAAGGAAAATGGGATTAGGACAATACGAGACCTGTTACATGAAACAGACCCACGCTGGCTCACGGAACAAGAGCTCCAAAATAAACACTTATTGATGGGATGTGTGACCTTCACTTACCACCAGATCCACAATTTTATAAAGTCAAGGGTGGTGGACATCGGAAAGGAAGCCCTAGAAACCTCTTTTACTTCCATGTTAGGCACAGAGCAGAGTGCCCGGAACATATCAACATTATACAGGGACCTAAAACAACAAATGTTAAAAACCACTGTGACACAGATAGGGAAAGGCTGGGTTCATAGATTTGACGACCAGGAGGTGGCAGAAAAACTACTGAGAGGGTGGAAACATATTAGGAAAAATGTGTAGTCTGTGAACAATGGAAGGAAACGTATTTCAGAATACTACATCACACGTATTACGGTTTTGACCTGCCAAAAACACCCACAAGACCAGACAGAATTACGGAATGTCCCAAATGCTCAACTCCCAGCACCGACCTGTGGCATGGCATATGGGAATGCGAACACACGCAGTCATTCTGGAAAATGGTAAGGGATCACATAACAACACACTGGTCTGTCACCTTGCCGTTGACCCTCTAATATTGATATTTCATGATGAGGAAAACAAGGAAATCCAGGGAGACATGAGAGCGGACATACATGCCTTTCTTTTGGTGACCAAACGTAGTATAATGAGACACTGGATACATATCTCAACACCTACCATGAAAGAAATAACTACACAAATGAGATATTTAATTAGACAAGACAGACTAGAGAGTTTAGGACTAGAGATGAGCGAACACTAAAATGCTCGGGTACTCGTTATTCGAGACAAACTTTTCCCGATGCTCGAGTGCTCGTCTCGAATAACGAACCCCATTGAAGTCAATGGGAGACTCGAGCATTTTTCAAGGGGACCAAGGCTCTGCACAGGGAAGCTTGGCCAAACACCTGGGAACCTCAGAAAAGGATGGAAACACCACGGAAATGGACAGGAAACAGCAGGGGCAGCATGCATGGATGCCTCTGAGGCTGCTTAAACGCACCATTATGCCAAAATTATGGGCAACAGCATGGCCATGACAGAGTGACAGAATGAAGCTAGATAGTATCTAAAACATGCAATAATTGACCCTGACACTATAGGGGACGGCATGCAGAGGCAGCGGCAGCAGGCTAGAGAGTGTCATGGCGACATACCCTAAATGGACTCAGGCTTCAAACCAATGGGTGGCAGAGAGGAACCAAAGGAGGTGAGCAAGAAGTGCTCAAATAATATCGGTACATGATAAAAGTTTGCCAGTATATTTTGTGGATTACACAGCAGGGTGGCGACAAAGTTAACATGGAAGCCATGAAAACAACCCAAAATTCTGCCTGACACAGCTCGTTTGATAAGGGGACCATGTATGGAGGCAGTGAACTAGTAGTAGATTAAAGGTGCTGCAGTTAAAACTATGTTAGTTGGATCTTGGCATGGAGCTGGCGCTCCGCTGCCAGACGAGCTTTCGCCAATCCAAGCCCCTGTCTCTAGGCTACTCCCCAAACAGCACTTTTGTATAAGATCAAGTGTAGTAGCGTTCTTATAAGTTTAGGATATGCCGGGTGAGGGGAATGTAAACAGATGCGCAAGAAGCGCATGATGCGCATGGAGCTGGCGCTCCGCTGCCAGGCGAGCTTTCGCAAATCCAAGCCCCTGTCTCTAGGCTACTCCCCAAACAGCACTTTTGTATAAGATCAAGTGTAGTAGCGTTCTTATAAGTTTAGGATATGGCGGGTGAGGGGAATGTAAACAGATGCGCAAGAAGCGCTGAAATAATATCCCTAAATGGTAAAAGTTTGCAAGTATATTTTGTGGATTACACAGCAGGGTGGCGACAAAGTTAACAACTTTGATGTGGAATGCCCTGTAATAGCTCTTGGGCGGTGTGCCTTTTATCGCCTAGGCTCAGCAGTTTCAGCACCGCCTGCTGTCGCTTAGCGACGGCACTGCTGCTGTGCCTAGAGCTACCGACTGATGGCGCCATGCCCACGGATGGTAATTCGGAGGAGGAGGAGGTGGAGGAGGGGTGGGAGGAGGTATAGTAGGCCTTTGAGACCTGGACCGAGGTAGGCCCCGCAATTCTCTGCGTCGGCAGTATATGACCAGCCCCAGGGTCAGACTCGGTCCCAGCCTGCACCAAGTTAAGTGTAGTAGCGTTCTTATAAGTTTGGGATATGGCGGGTTAGGGGAATGTAAACAGATGCGCAAGAAGCGCATGATGCGCATGGAGCTGGCGTTCCGCTGCCAGGCGAGCTTTCGCCAATCCAAGCCCCTGTCTCTAGGCTACTCCCCAAACAGCACTTCTAAGAACCTTTTGTATAAGATCAAGTGTAGTAGCGTTCTTATAAGTTTAGGATATGCCGGGTGAGGGGAATGTAAACAGATGCGCAAGAAGCGCTGAAATAATATCCCTAAATGGTAAAAGTTTGCCAGTATATTTTGTGGATAACACAGCAGGGTGGCGACAAAGTTAACAACTTTGATGTGGAATCCATGAAAACAACCCAAATTTCTGCCTGACACACCTCGTTTGATAAAGGGACGATGTATGGAGGCAGCTATATGGACGACTTTTGGAGGTAGCAATGGAGACAACGTGTGGAGGCTGCTATGGAGACAATTTAATTTGGATAGTGCCTGTATGTGGCAGTCCCAAACATTTTTCAAACCAGAGGAGCAGGTAGGTGGCCCTCCAGTAAAATGGAATAGATTGAGTGCCTGTATGTGGCAGTCCCAAAAATTCTTCAAACCAGAGGAGCAGGTAGGTGGCCCTCCAGTAAAATGGAATAGATTGAGTGCCTGTATGTGGCAGTCCCAAAAATTGTTCAAACCAGAGGAGCAGGTAGGTGGCCCTCCAGTAAAATGGAATAGATTGAGTGCCTGTATGTGGCAGTCCCAAAAATTCTTCAAACCAGAGGAGCAGGTAGGTGGCCCTCCAGTAAAATGGAATAGATTGAGTGCCTGTATGTGGCAGTCCCAAAAATTCTTCAAACCAGAGGAGCAGGTAGGTGGCCCTCCAGTAAAATGGAATAGATTGAGTGCCTGTATGTGGCAGTCCCAAAAATTGTTCAAACCAGAGGAGCAGGTAGGTGGCCCTCCAGTAAAATGGAATAGATTGAGTGCCTGTATGTGGCAGTCCCAAAAATTCTTCAAACCAGAGGAGCAGGTAGGTGGCCCTCCAGTAAAATGGAATAGATTGAGTGCCTGTATGTGGCAGTCCCAAAAATTCTTCAAACCAGAGGAGCAGGTAGGTGGCCCTCCAGTAAAATGGAATAGATTGAGTGCCTGTATGTGGCAGTCCCAAAAATTGTTCAAACCAGAGGACCGGGTAGGTGGCCCTCCAGAAAAATGGAATAGATTGAGTGCCTGTATGTGGCACTCACAAAAATTGTTTCAAACAGAGGACCGGGTAGGTGGCCCTCCAGAAAAATTAAATGCATGAAGTATAGCAAGAGCCAGTGGGCCCTGTCAAAAAATAGCCATTTTCCTCTGCTTTACTGTACAAAGAGGAGGAGAAGGAGGAAAATGAGGAGGAGGAGGAGGAGTGGATCAATTATTCAGGTTGAGCTTCCTTCACCTGGTGGAGATTGGAAATTCTGAGAAATCCAGCCTTTATTCATTTTAATAAGCGTCAGCCTGTCAGCGCTGTCAGTCGACAGGCGTGTACGCTTATCGGTGATGATGCCACCAGCTGCACTGAAAACCCGCTCGGACAAGACGCTAGCGGCAGGGCAGGCAAGAACCTCCAAGGCGTACAGCGCCAGTTCGTGCCACATGTCCAGCTTTGAAACCTAGTAGTTGTAGGGAGCTGTGTGATCATTTAGGACGATGGTATGGTCAGCTACGTACTCCCTCACCATCTTTCTGTAAAGATCAGCCCTACTCTGCCGAGACTGGGGACAGGTGACAGTGTCTTGCTGGGGTGACATAAAGCTGGCAAAAGCCTTGTAAAGCGTACCCTTGCCAGTGCTGGACAAGCTGCCTGCTCGCCTACTCTCCCTCGCTACTTGTCCCGCAGAACTACGCACTCTGCCGCTAGCGCTGTCAGAAGGGAAATACTGTTTCAGCTTGTGCACCAGGGCCTGCTGGTATTCATGCATTCTCACACTCCTTTCCTCTGCAGGGATGAGAGTGGCAAGATTTTGCTTGTACCGTGGGTCCAGGAGAGTGAACACCCAGTAATCGGTGCTGGAATAAATTCTTTGAACGCGAGGGTCACGGGATAGGCAGCCTAGCATGAAATCTGCCATATGCGCCAGAGTACCAACGCGTAAGAATTCACTCCCCTCACTGGCCTGACTGTCCATTTCCTCCTCCTCCAACTCCTCCAACTCCTCTTCTTCTGCCCATACACGCTGAACAGTGAAGGACTCAACAATGGTCCCCTCTTGTGTCTCGCCAACATTCTCCTCCTCTTCCTCCTCATCCTCCTCCACCTCCACCTCCTCCGATATGCGCTGAGAAACAGACCTCAGGGTGCTTTGGCTATCAACAAGGGAATCTTCTTCCCCCGTCTCTTGTGACGAGCGCAAAGCTTCCGACTTCATGCTGACCAGAGAGTTTTTCAACAGGCCAAGCAGCGGGATGGTGAGGCTGATGATGGCGGCATCGCCACTGACCATCTGTGTTGACTCCTCAAAGTTACTCAGCACCTGACAGATATCAGACATCCACGTCCACTCCTCATTGTAGACTTGAGGAAGCTGACTGACCTGACTACCAGTTCTGGTGGAAGTTGACATCTGGCAGTCTACAATCGCTCTGCGCTGCTGGTAAACTCTGGATAACATGGTCAGTGTTGAATTCCACCTCGTGGGCACGTCGCACAACAGTCGGTGAGCGGGCAGTTGGAGGCGGCGCTGCGCTGCCCTGAGAGTGGCAGCATCTGGGCTGGACTTCCTGAAATGCGCACAGATGCGGCGCACCTTCGTGAGCAAATCAGACAGATTGGGGTATGTCTTGAGGAAACGCTGCACTATCAGATTTAACACATGGGCCAGGCATGGCACATGTGTCAGTCTGCCGAGTTGCAGAGCCGCCACCAGGTTACGGCCGTTGTCACACACAACCATTCCCGGCTTGAGGTTCAGCGGTGCCAGCCACAGATCAGTCTGCGCCGTGATGCCCTGTAATAGCTCTTGGGCGGTGTGCCTTTTGTCGCCTAGGCTCAGCAGTTTGAGCACCGCCTGCTGTCGCTTAGCGACGGCACTGCTGCTGTGCCTAGAGCTACCGACTGATGGCGCCGTGCCCACGGATGGTAGTTCGGAGGAGGAGGTGGAGGAGGGGTGGGAGGAGGAGGAGGCATAGTAGGCCTGAAACACCTGGACCGAGGTAGGCCCCGCAATCCTCGGCGTCGGCAGTATATGAGCAGCCCCAGGGTCAGTCTCGGTCCCAGCCTCCACCAAGTTAACCCAATGTGCCGTCAGCGATATATAGTGGCCCTGCCCGGCAGCACTCGTCCACGTGTCCGTGGTCAGGTGGACCTTGTCAGAAACGGTGTTGGTCAGGGCACGGATGATGTTGTCTGACACGTGCTGGTGCAGGGCTGGGACGGCACATCGGGAAAAGTAGTGGCGGCTGGGGACCGAATACCGAGGGGCGGCCGCCGCCATGAGGTTGCGAAAGGCCTAGGTCTCTACTAGCCTATAGGGCAGCATCTCCAGGCTAAGCAATCTGGAGATGTGCACATTAAGGGCTTGGGCGTGCGGGTGGGTTGCACTATATTTGCGTTTCCGCTCCAGCGTCTGGGGTATGGAGAGCTGAACGCTGGTGGATGCTGTGGAGGATCGTGGAGGCGACGATGGGGTTTTTGGGCCAGGGTCCTGGGCAGGGGGCTGACTAGCAGCTGACACAGGGGAAGGAGCAGTGGTGTGCACGGCCGGAGGTGAACGGGCTTGTTGCCACTGAGTGGGGTGCTTAGCATTCATATGCCTGCGCATACTGGTGGTAGTTAAGCTAGTAGTGGTGGAACCCCTGCTGAGCCTGGTTTGGCAAATGTTGCACACCACAGTCCGTCGGTCATCCGGTGTTTCCTTAAAGAACCTCCACACTTCTGAAGATCTAGCCCTCGCCGCAAGAGCCCTCACCACGGGAGCTTCACTAGTTGACAGTGGCGCTGATGCACCAGCTCTGGCCCTGCCTCTCCGTCTGGCCCCACCACTGCCTCTTCCAACCTGTTCAGGTCGAGGACTCTCCTCCGTCTCAGAAGCACTGTGTTCACCCGGCCTCTCAACCCAGCTTGGGTCTGTCACCTCATCATCCTCCGATCCCTCAGTCTGCTCCCCCCTCGGACTTCCTGCCCTGACAACAACTTCCCCACTGTCTGACAACCGTGTCTCCTCATCGTCGGACACCTCTTTACACACTTCCACTACGTCAAGAAGGTCATCATCACCCACAGACTGTGACTGGTGGAAAACCTGGGCATCGGAAAATTGCTCAGCAGCAACCGGACAAGTGGTTTGTGACTGTGGGAAGGGTCCAGAAAACAGTTCCTCAGAGTATGCCGGTTCAAATGGCAAATTTTCCTGGGAGGGGGCAGACTGGGGGGGAGGAGGCTGAGGTGCAGGAGCTGGAGGAGTGGGGATTTCGGTGACATGGGTGGACTGCGTGGAAGACTGACTGGTGGTGGACAAATTGCTCGAAGCATTGTCAGCAATCCACGACATCACCTGTTCGCACTGTTCTGGCCTCAACAGTGCTCTACCACGAGTCCCAGTAACTTCAGACATGAACCTAGGGAGTGTAGCTCTGCGGCGTTCCCCTGCTCCCTCATCAGCAGGTGGTGTCTCACCCCGCCCAGGACCACGGCCTCTGACCCCTGCAGTAGTTGGACGCCCACGTCCCCGCCCTCGTCCTCTACCCCTAGCCCTGGGGTTAAACATTTTTAAAATGAGAGTTATAACTTTTTTTTTTTTTTTACTTTTTTTTGTTTTTTTTTGTGTTTTTTTGTGTTTTTTGTTTTTTTTTGTGTTTTTTGTTTTTTTTTGAGTTTTTAGAACCAAACAATCCTATCCTATTGCTATGGCTATTTTCTAGCCAAGTATCAAAGGAAGCACACTACTATGCCAGATGAGATGACACTGAGTTAGTGCCTAATAGAAATCCAACCCCTACTGAATTTTCCCACTTCAGCCTTTGCTATGGATATGTGCGCCACTAAGCGCAGAACACAGCGGTCGCAAGTCTCACTACAAATTGCTCAGAATTGGCAAGTACATGCACTGCAGAAACTACAGCCACCAGCAGATCAACCAGAAATCAAATATATAGAACGCTACTGTAGGCTTCAAGAAGCTATTTGTATTCTCCTATGGCTATTTTCTAGCCAAGTATCAAAGGAAGCACACTACTATGCCAGATGAGATGACACTGAGTTAGTGCCTAATAGAAATCCAACCCCTACTGAATTTTCCCACTTCAGCCTTTGCTATGGATATGTGCGCCACTAAGCGCAGAACACAGCGGTCGCAAGTCTCACTACAAATTGCTCAGAATTGGCAAGTACATGCACTGCAGAAACTAAAGCCACCAGCAGATCAACCAGAAATCAAATATATAGAACGCTACTGTAGGCTTCAAGAAGCTGTTTGTATTCTCCTATGGCTATTTTCTAGCCAAGTATCAAAGGAAGCACACTACTATGCCAGATGAGATGACACTGAGTTAGTGCCTAATAGAAATCCAACCCCTACTGAATTTTCCCACTTCAGCCTTTGCTATGGATATGTGCGCCACTAAGCGCAGAACACAGCGGTCGCAAGTCTCACTACAAATTGCTCAGAATTGGCAAGTACATGCACTGCAGAAACTACAGCCACCAGCAGATCAACCAGAAATCAAATATATAGAACGCTACTGTAGGCTTCAAGAAGCTATTTGTATTCTCCTATGGCTATTTTCTAGCCAAGTATCAAAGGAAGCACACTACTATGCCAGATGAGATGACACTGAGTTAGTGCCTAATAGAAATCCAACCCCTACTGAATTTTCCCACTTCAGGCTTTGCTATGGATATGTGCGCCACTAAGCGCAGAACACAGCGGTCGCAAGTCTCACTACAAATTGCTCAGAATTGACAAGTACATGCACTGCAGAAACTAAAGCCACCAGCAGATCAACCAGAAATCAAATATATAGAACGCTACTGTAGGCTTCAAGAAGCTGTTTGTATTCTCCTATGGCTATTTTCTAGCCAAGTATCAAAGGAAGCACACTACTATGCCAGATGAGATGACACTGAGTTAGTGCCTAATAGAAATCCAACCCCTACTGAATTTTCCCACTTCAGCCTTTGCTATGGATATGTGCGCCACTAAGCGCAGAACACAGCGGTCGCAAGTCTCACTACAAATTGCTCAGAATTGGCAAGTACATGCACTGCAGAAACTAAAGCCACCAGCAGATCAACCAGAAATCAAATATATAGAACGCTACTGTAGGCTTCAAGAAGCTGTTTGTATTCTCCTATGGCTATTTTCTAGCCAAGTATCAAAGGAAGCACACTACTATGCCAGATGAGATGACACTGAGTTATTGCCTAATAGAAATCCAACCCCTACTGAATTTTGCCACTTCAGCCTTTGCTATGGATATGTGCGCCACTAAGCGCAGAACACAGCGGTCGCAAGTCTCACTACAAATTGCTCAGAATTGGCAAGTACATGCACTGCAGAAACTAAAGCCACCAGCAGATCAACCAGAAATCAAATATATAGAACGCTACTGTAGGCTTCAAGAAGCTGTTTGTATTCTCCTATGGCTATTTTCTAGCCAAGTATCAAAGGAAGCACACTACTATGCCAGATGAGATGACACTGAGTTAGTGCCTAATAGAAATCCAACCCCTACTGAATTTTCCCACTTCAGCCTTTGCTATGGATATGTGCGCCACTAAGCGCAGAACACAGCGGTCGCAAGTCTCACTACAAATTGCTCAGAATTGGCAAGTACATGCACTGCAGAAACTAAAGCCACCAGCAGATCAACCAGAAATCAAATATATAGAACGCTACTGTAGGCTTCAAGAAGCTGTTTGTATTCTCCTATGGCTATTTTCTAGCCAAGTATCAAAGGAAGCACACTACTATGCCAGATGAGATGACACTGAGTTATTGCCTAATAGAAATCCAACCCCTACTGAATTTTCCCACTTCGGTCTTTGCTATGGATATGTGTGCCACTAAGAGCTAAACACAACGGTAGCAAGTCCCCCTGCTAATTCCTCACAAAATGGTAAAAGATGCAAATTAAAATAAAAAAAGTAGAACGTTATTGTAGCCCTAAGAAGGGCTGTTGGGTTCTTTGAGAATCACTCCTGCCTAACAGTAAGCTAATAGAACACCCTAACGCTTTCCCTGACCAGCAGCAGCTCTCTCCCTAGCGGCATCCAGAGACAGAATGATCCGAGCAGCGCGGCCAGCGGCTAGTCTATCCCAGGGTCACCTGATCTGGCCAGCCAACCACTGCTATCGACGTGTAAGGGTAACACGTCATGCTGGGTGGAGTGCAGAGTCTCCTGGCTTGTGATTGGCTCTGTTTCTGGCCGCCAAAAAGCAAAACGGCGGGAGCTGCCATTTTCTCGAGCGGGCGAAGTATTCGTCCGAGTAACGAGCAGTTTCGAGTACCCTAATGCTCGACCGAGCATCAAGCTCGGACGAGCATGTTCGCTCATCTCTATTTAGGACACAAAGAAAAACAAATAAAAGGCTTTTTCAGAAAATGGAGGAAGTTTATTATATCACATATGTCTAGAACAGAAATTGTGGAGCTGGTGACCCCCTTCTGCTACACGCAGTGGTACAATCGGGAAGAACTGAAAGGGACAATGGGGAACTTAAAATTACACACCAACTACTCGCCCCTAGCACCGGGATAGAACCCTTCCCAAACCCTGCTCACTGCAATGTACGATAAGCACGTTGGAAATAATGAAGTATGCTACCATACAACGAAACTCAAACTGCTTGTACAATGTACTTTCAATGTTATATAAACAAAAAATGTTTTCTTTTCTTCGGAAATGCAATATGTCAGAACAATGAGCATGTTTGTAAACCATACACAATGTCTTATTGTCCTGTATGTTTAATACTGTCTCCTTTTTTTTGGAAAATTAAATAAAATTTTGTTTCAGAAACAGTATTGCCTCCACCAGACTCTCCCTTATAGATGACCTAAAGTCTGACCTAATTATTTTAAGACTAAAGAGTAGCCTCTCTGCACATACTTGGGTTGGTGGCAATGCAGTAACCACACAGGCAACATATCCCGTGTTCTTGCCTCAAGAACAGTCAGTTTTGATGAATAGTTGAACTTCTATATCAGGCTATTCTCTGGGTGCTCACGAAGTGTTTCACATCACAATGCTGCACAGTCCAGCATTGCTAGATAACATAACTGCTTAGCTTTTATACCTATTGGACTTTTTCATGTGTGTTTCAATATTTATGTATTTCGTAGCTCCCAACATTTCTGGAATCTTTATTGATGTCAATTAAATTTTCCTGTCCATTGCAAAAAAGTCTTGAGGTAGTACGAGCTCTGTGGGTCAAAAAATATTTTTCTCCCACTTGACATATAAAGTCATTCACATCAGGGTTGTGTAGTCGGTAAGGTAAACCTAAGACTCCCCCATAGATGGGGCATGTTTAAGTGTTACATTTACAGTAATAAGGCTTTGTCACCATTATGATACATGAACCAATTTATTTAGGTAGAACATAAAAAATATTATATTATTATAATAATAATATTATACGAATATTATTAATATTTCAATCTTGGAACTATAACTTTAGTACATTTTAATTATGCAAATTACTGCTGTTTAGTGTGTCTATGAATTTGTTCTTAGAAACAGTATTGCCATTTGCGGGCTTCCAGATAAATGTGGGCAAGAGCGGGGTGCTAGACCTCCTTAACAGACAGGATGTACTGTAAGGGTGTTGCCCCGATATGCCCTTCAAAGTGGTGACCACCTCTCTTACAAATCTAAGAGTTTGCATAGGCCGTACACCCGACACCATTTACACATTGAATTACCCACCCCTTATAAACAAGATGCTAGAGGAGCTATCTCACTGGCACCAGCTTCCCCTCACAATGATGGGAAGGTGCCACTAAATAAAAATGATCTCATTCCCCAAACTGCTATATCCCTTACAGACAATACCAGTACTCCTAAAACACAAAGACGTGGAGAGCCTGATGAAAGCTTTCCAGCACTTCATATGGCGTGGCCAGAGATCACGAATTGCAGCAAAAAAGCTGATGCTATATAAGGAGGAGGGAGGTGTGAATGTGCCCAATATTAATGGGTACAATTTAGCTTGCCTACTGCGACATGTCATAAACTGGCTCCATAACAAAGCTAGCTACTCTAACACTGAAATAGAAAAAGAATTAGCGGCGCCGCATGACTTACTTTCCCTTATGCACACTAGTTATTCAAAATGGCCGCCAATAGCGAAACAATCCATCCTCCTCCAGGACACACTGTTAACATGGAAGGAAGTTAGAAAGTTGCACGAGCTCCCTTTTCTGCTATCAAAACACATACCTTTATGGTCTCATAGGGACTTTAAACCAGGCACCGAAAGTAGACTGTTCAGCTCGTGGAAGGAAAATGGGATTAGGACAATATGAGACCTGTTACACAAAACAGACCCACGCTGGCTCACGGAACAAGAGCTCCAAAAAAATACTCATTGACGGGATGTGTGACCTTCACTTACCACCAGATCCACAATTTTATATAGTCAAGGGTGGTGGACATCAGAAAGGAAGCCCTAGAAACCTCCTTTACTTCCATGTTAGGCACAGAGCAGAGTGCCCGGACCATATGAACATTATATAGGGACCTAAAACAACAAATGTTAGAAACCACTGTGACACAGGTAGGGAAAGGCTGGTTTTGTAGATTTGACGATCAGGAGGTTGCAGAAAAACTACTAAGAGGGTGGAAACATATTAGGAAAAATGTGTAGTCTGTGAGCAATGGAGGGAAACGTATTTCAGAATACTACATCACGCGTATTAAAGTTTTGACCTGCTAAAAACACCCACAAGACCAGACAGAATTACGGAATGTCCCAAATGCTCAACTCCCAGCACCGACCTGTGGCATGGCATATGGGAATGCGAACACACGTACCCTGCTCACTGCAATGTACGATAAGCACGTTGGAAATCATGAATTATGCTACCACACAACGAAACTCAAACTGCTTGCACAATGTACTTTCAATGTTATGTAAACATAAAATGTTTTCTTTTCTCCGGAAATGCAATATGTCAGAACAATGAGCATGTTTGTAAACCATACACAATGTCTTATTGTCCTGTATGTTTAATACTGTCTCCTTTTTGTTGGAAAATTAAATAAAATTTTGTTACAGAAACAGTATTGCCTCCACCAGACTCTCCCTTATAGATGACCTGAAGTCTGACCTAATTATTTTAAGACTAAAGAGTAGCCTCTTTACACATACTTGGGTTGGTGGCAATGCAGTAACCACATGGGCAACATATCCCGTGTTCTTGCCTCAAGAACAGTCAATTTTGATGAATAGTTGAACTTCTATATCAGGCTTTTCTCTGGGAAGAGCTCACAAAGTGTTTCACATCACAATGCTGCACAGTCCAGCATTGCTAGATAACATCACTGCTTAGCTTTTATACCTATTGGACTTTTTCGTGTTTCAATATTTATGTATTTCGTACCTTCCAACATTTCTGGAAGGGAAAGAGGGACAAAATGGTGGCACGCGTAGCGGGCAGCGACGATTTGCCTTTAGCCACACCCCAATCATGCCCTGGCCATGCCCCAAATTTTTACCATAATATCTTAATAATAATCATTGTCTCAATAATAATATTAAATAAATTTATACCAGGGGTGGGATTTGAACCCAGAACCTGCACAGACCATGTGCCAGTGGTTCGTTAGTTAATGGTTATCAGTTAGTAGATTTTTTGTAACTAAGAGCTGTTAACTGTTACTGTCACACTGTGACACAGACTTAATGCACTGGTATATAGATACAGGGATCTTCTCAGAGATTATTATTGTAATTATTGAGACCATTATTATAGCAGCTGCTACCGCCCCTTGGGGAAAGAGGGACTCGATGTCGGACACACAGCACCTTGACACTGGAGCAGGACCTGGTGTTCTACTGTGCTGAGGAAGATGCTGCCGGTAAGTTCCAATAAATATCTCCCCTCTATTTTGGCGGAGATAGAGGGGTGGTTAATGTGTCCAGCAGGTAGCTAAGAAGGAAGAGACGGAGACAACTACACAGGGGAGAGGGACAAGAGAAACACTGCCCCACATTTATGAAAAACAGAGCAAACTACGCCTCTTTTCCACCATTTTGCAACATGTTATAAAAAGTGAGCAAAAATACAGACCACAAAATGGTGGCAAAGAAAACATCAGCTCATTCCGCAAAAAATGACACCTCACACAGCTCCGTACACTGAAGTATGACATGAGCCCTCTCCATGCACTTACACCTGACTTGCTCCGTAATATTACGGAGCGTATTGGGAAGAGATTAAAACAGTAGTTGCAAAAAGTCACAAACAGTTCCACGCTCTTTTCTACGCCTGGTCAGGGGAAGCCGTAGATTTGCGCCAAAATTGAAAAAGGCTGCTTGATTAGAATTTCTAGCTGCTCTCAATGTCAGTTTAGCTGCCTCCTCACACACAAGCAGTGCTAGGCATGTCTTCTAGTATACTGACAACATTGACATTTTATTTTCTTAAAACATTTTTTTTACTATTGCTTTCTTTTTATTTATGTTATGTTATAATTTCAAGTACTTTCCCAAGCCCACTTTTGGCAGGAAAACTGCCCTGTTGTTAGCACCATTTTTCAGCCCTCTAGCCCTTATTACCCCTTTTTTACAGCCATATTTGGGTGTTAAAATTTAGGTCTCCATTTATTTCAGTGGAGTTCTTGTTCGGGTTCAAGTTTGTCTCAAAGTCCAGGTCCCAAACCAAATTTTTCCGCAATATTCGGATAAATTTGTCAAACCTGAATTTTCCCCATAATGAGTCCCACTGAAACTATTAGTAACAGAAGGGAAAAAACTGAATTCTAGCCCTTAGACTTTCACTCTTGCAATGCAGTTCATGTCAGAGTGCAGTGTGCGATAAACAGATGCTTTTCACTGCATTTTTGGTCAGTTTAGCGATTTTGGGGGTCATTTATTAAGGGCCCGATTCGCGTTTTCCCGACGTGTTACCCGAATATTTCCGTTTTGCGCCGCTTGTACTTAAATTGCCCCGGGATTTTGGCGCACGCGATCGGATTGTGGCGCATCGGCGCTGGCATGCGCGCGACGGAAATCGGGGGGCGTGGCCGAACGAAAACCCGACGTATTCGGAAAAACCGCCGCATTTAAAAACCGAAAATGTGTCGCATAAGGACCGCTTACCTTCACCTGGTCCAGCTCGGTGCATTCCGGCGCGATGAGTTTACTTTCAGCGCAGCAGCGCCACCTGGTGGACGGCGGAAGAACTACCTTATTAAATCCCGGCCGGACCCGAATCCAGAGCGGAGAAGCCGCCGCTGGAACGCGAATGGACCGGGTAAGTAAATTTGCCCCTTTGTGTTCTTCACACACTTTTTTTGTGTTTCTATGCATTTTCACTCCTATTGCTTTCTTTTTCTTTTTTGTGCAACTTTTTGTTAGATTTTTCACAGTTTGAGACTTTTAGGTGCAGACTGAAGCAGCGTACCAAAGTTAGCTCTCTGTAAGATTTAATGCAGTGTGCTGGATTTATCTTTGCACTCCAGATGTTTGTTCAACTTGTGAGACTTTTGGGCTCTGAAATTGTTCTATTCTTGCACTTAATAAGTCCAAAAACAGAGCATGCTAGACCCAGACTTACTTTTGGGAGCTACTATTTGGGCGCACACCACAAAAAGTTGCATAAGTGAGACTAAACAGGCAACTCATCACAAAGGAAAAAAACTTAAGATAAATTGCAATGATCAAGTAGGACAACTTTAGGAAACTTGAAAAGGTGGCAGCCGAAAAACTACGAAACATGTGCCCCATGTGCCCCATCATGTACAATGTAAGTATCGCCAATATCTTACTCTGCGTAAAAATTGGAGTAAGTGTATTTGACAGGGGGTGATGTGCCAAAAAATCTGGACACCGGGTCGGTTGAAGGTTCCAAACACAGGAGTTTATTTTCTCACATAAGAGAGACAAGCAAGCAATACAGTATAATGGTTGCCTGCCCGCAATGTAGCAATACTCGTTATCTACCCAGACAGGCCGCTCCCTGTGATGTCAATGGGGAGTTACAACCCATATCAATGACATTATATACAACTCTATCGCAGTATATGGCAGGAACAATGAGAACCCCCAAATTAACAAACCCTAGGGAGTCTGCACATTTTTAAAAGTTGAAAAGAATAAAAACTACATTTAAAACCCCTTAAAGGAAACCTACCACTTAGTATGGCAGGGGTAAGCTGTAAGTACCGAGCACCAGCTCAGGGTGAGCTGGTGCCGGTACTTACTTTCGCTAGTGTTAAAACCGCGGTATCGCGGTTTTAACACTTTTTAAACTTTAGGGCAGAAGACACTTCGGCGCTGCGTGCGCACGATCGTGCGCGCGCCTCCATAGGAAATAGCGGAGATGTTGCGCGCGCACGGTCGCGCGCAGCGCCGAAGCCCCTTCTGCCCTAAAGTTTAAAAAGTGTTAAAACCGCGATACCGCGGTTTTAACACTAACGAAAGTAAGTACCGGCACCAGCTCACCCTGAGCTGGTGCTCGGTACTTACAGCTTACCCCTGCCATACTAAGTGGTAGGTTTCCTTTAAAGTTAAAATTATCCATCCCCCTTTCCCTAGAACTGATTTAAAAATATAAAATAAAAAATCATAATAACATGTTAGGTATTGCCGCGTTTCAGAAGTTGTGATCTGTCAATAAAAGTGTTTATTCCTGGAAGTTGTAATGGAAAATATGTTTTTCAATAAATAAACAATATAAATAAAAAGTAATCAAAAGGACGTATAGTCTGAATTTTTTTTTTAAATGAAAACATCATGTCCTGCAAAAAATTGCACTTTACCCAGCTTCAGAAAATGGTGAAACTAAGAAATTTTCTTTGGTACAAAAGGTTTGAATTTTTTTTATCATCTATTAAAACCTTATAAAAGCTTTATAAAACTGGTTTTCATGATTGTACCAACCCAGAGAATAAAAGGGAGGTGCCATTTAGAGTGCACAGTGAAAAGTAATAAAAAAACGTATAAACAAAAAACTTGCACAAACACTATTTTTTTTGTCAATTTGTCCACATTTGGAAGTTTTTCCTGCTTCCCAGTACACGGCATGGAATATTAAATACTGCCACTAGGAAGCACTTATGCAGAAAAAGAACCCTCATACAACTCCATAGATGGAAAAATATGAAAAGTTATGGATTTTTAAATGAAATGAGCAAAAAATGGAAATGCAAAACTAAAACAAGACATCAGTCGGAAGGTTTTTGTAATGAAAATGTGTTAGAAATCTGGGGAAAAGAAAAGTAGCAAACATGCCTTGCACAAATGAATTTTTTTCTGTAAAGGAGGTGTGGGGAAGGACATGCCCTCCTATGAAAATGTAATTGGCTGCTTGCTTTGTCACATTAAGGGATTGCTGCAGTATAAAAGTAGCCAGCCCATTGAAAGTCAAGAAGAAATTCCAAAGGTGGTCATCTTGATCCTTCTATACCGTTCAGCTTCTTATCTGAGTGAGTAGAACAAACAGTTTTGATGGGATTTACAATGTCATTTCTTGGTTAATCATTCTGTGACAGATTAAGGCATTTTGTGCATAGCTGAGTTAATTAATTGATTCTACAACTACAGTTACTCTGTTCTTTAAGACATGTTTGTATAGAGGCTTGTTTTTTGTGAGACAACTTATATATTTAGTTCAGGTTACCATCTAAAATACCATATAATTTATTTAAAAGCTGTGTGCTGGTACTTGGCAGATTTATAAAAACAGTTTAATATCTCACAACATATTTATTATTTATTAAGTGACTGCACCTTGTTATTATAATGATCAATAGACATAAGCCCCACTTAAGGGGACCCTGCCAACAGATTTTTAACATTACACTACTAGTGCCCTCATGTAAGGTATGAAATTCCCCATCTAGAATAACGGGACAAAATCATGTCCTTTGCCCTACTGCTAATCCTATACCTCCCAACTTTTGGTGCGAGTGAAAGAGGGACAAAAAGTCCCTCCCCCTTTTAAATAAACAATGCCCTCTGACCCACCCACAAGCATAATAATAATCTTTATTTATATAGTGTCATTAAATTCTGCACAATACAAACAGTCAAACGGAACAATAGGAGTGAGGGGCCTGCTCAGCATAGTGTAATATCGACCTGTCCTCTATCCTCCCTCATATTGTGGCCTCCTGTCCTAAAGCCTCCTCTACCTGTGACCACCTGTCTTCCAGCCTCCTCCTTTTCTCCAGCCTTCTCCTGTAGCATCCTGTCCTTAGGCCTTTTCCTGTAGCCTCCTGTCCTTTAGCTTCCTCCTGTAATCTCCCTTTTCTCCAGCCTCCTCTTGTAGCCTCTTTTCCTCCAGCATCCTCCTGTAGTCTCCTTTTCCTCAAGCCTCCTCCTGTAGCTTCATACCCTCCAGCCTCCTCAAATTGTGGCCCCCTGTCCTCCAGACTCCTCCGGTCCTTCACCATCTTTTACCTGTGGCCTCCTGTCTTCTAGCCTCCTTCTGTGGCCTCCTGTCCTCCAGCCTCCTCCTGTAGCCTCCTGTCCTCTAGCCTCCGCCTGTCCTCCAGCCTCCTCCTGTGGCCACCTATCCTCCTCCTGTCCTCCTCATATTGTGTCCTCCTGTCCTCTATCCTTCCTCTTATTGTGGCATCCTGTCCTCCAGCCACTTCCTGCCCTCCATTCTTCTCATACTGTGGCTCTCTGTCATCCAGACTCCTCATATTGTGGCATTCTGTCCTCCAGCCTCCTCATATTTTGGCTACCTGTCCTCTACCTTTGGCTTCCTGTCTTCTAGCCTCCTTCTGTTGCCTCCTGTCCCTCAGCCTCCTCCTTTGGCCTCGTGTCTTCAAGCCACCTCTTATTGTGGCCCTTTTGTCCTCCAGCCTCCTCTTGTGGACCCCTATCCTCAAACCTCCTCATATTGTGTCCTCCTGTCCTCTATCCTTCCTCTTATTGTGGCATCCTGTCCTCCAGCCACTTCCTGCCCTCCAGTCTTCTCATATTGTGGCTCTCTGTCATCCAGCCTTCTCATATTGTGGCCTTCTGTCCTCCAGCCTCCTCATATTTTGGCTTCCTGTCCTCCAGCCTCTTCTACCTTTGGCTTCCTGTCTTCTAGCCTCCTTCTGTTTCCTCCTGTCCCTCAGCCTCCTCCTTTGGCCTCCTGTCCTCCACCCACCTCTTATTGTGGCCCTTTTGTCCTCCAGCCTCCTCCTGTGGACTCCTATCCTCAAGCCTCCTCATATTGTGGCCTCCTGTCCTCTATCCTTCCTCTTATTGTGGCATCCTGTCCTCCACCCACTTCCTGAAGCTTCCTGCCCTCCAGTTCCCTCATATTATGGCCCCTGTCCTCCAGACTCCTCATATTGTGGCCTCCTGTCCTCCATCCTCCTCATAGTGTGGCTTCCTGTCCTCCAGCCTCCTCTACCTGTGGCTTTCCTGTCCTCCAGCCTCCTCCCATGGCCCCTTTACCTCCAGCCTCCGCGTATTGTGGCCTTACTGTCCTTCATCCTTCTTCTTATTGTGGCCTTCTGTTCTCCAGCCTCCTCCTGTCTTCCCTCATATTATGGCCTTTTGTCCTCCAGCCTCCTTCTGTGACCCCCTGTCCTCCAGCCTCCTCTTATTGTCCATTGTTCATCCTCTCATGACTCCTTCAGCAATTACACCGTTATCTTCTACTGTAATGCCATGCGTCTTGTGTGAAATACTAGAGACTTCTTTTTTTATAGGCTATAGAAATATTACAAAAATAGCTATTCATCTGTAGGTTAATCATTCTCTTTCTATTTAAATACAGTCTCAGCAGACACTGCATTTAAGAAACGAAAATGCTAAAAAATCTTATCAGAAACCCATGTGGAGAAGGTAAATTATTCAAGAACCCCCTACTTCTATATCTTAGTACATGTAATTTTTGTTTCATTCCTTCCCGGGGAAATAAGTTCTATTTCTTTACTACTGGTTAATCTTTATTGGTTCATTATTTGTAATGTTCTCCTGCCAATGGGACATTCAGGCACTGACATATATTAAAAAGATACTACAATAAATAGATGGGAAAAAAACTTTATTACTGCACTTACAACATAACTTATAGACTAAGAATATATACATTCGTATATATACAGGCGGCTCCATACTTAAGAACACTCGACTTAAAGACATCCCCTAGTTAAAGACGGACCTCTCTACCCACTGTGCTCTCTGGATGCTTTACTATAGTCCCAGACTGCAATGATCAGCTGTAAAATGTCTGTAAGGAAGTTTTATTGATAATCCTTGGTTCCATTACAGCAAAAAAATTTGAAACTCCTATTGTCACTGGGGCAAAAAAAAATTTGTCTGGAGTTACAATTATAAAATACACAGTTTTGACTTACATACAAATTCAACTTAAGAACAAACCTATGGAACTTATCTTGTACGTACACCAGGGACTGCCTGTATATATGATAAAGATAAAAATGGCAGTACTTCAAGATTCCATCCAAAATTGTGTACTTTTATTCAAGTGACCACTGCCTAGCTACTAGCAGAATAAACATTCACAATTTCGGGTGGAATCTTGGAGTACTGCCATTGTTATGTTATTCAATGGATGGACTAAGTCTGGGTCTGTGCTGCTTTCTTTTTTATATGTATTTTAAAGAAAACTTAGAGACTCATACAGTTTCAGTATTTTTGTTCTGATTTGAGTAATTTTTGTATTTTGAAAATTGGAATTCTATTCTGCAGTTCAAGATACATTAAGTATAAGTAATTTTAATTATGCCTTTGGTTTTGGACAGTTGGAATCAATCTCTCCCTATGTCAAGGATTGGATTAAATGTATGTGCTATACATACAACCAGCTTGGCAAACAGTAACTAGGCTGTTTCATGGCAATAATCTGCATAACTAAGCATATGCTAAATAGTTGCAAATCAAACTTATGTACAGTACATTGGAGCCAGGTTGGTGAGATATGGAGCCTAAAATTTAAAGGTTCAAAGCATTGTTACCCTTTTGTTTGTCAGTATATATATATATATATATATATATATATATATATATATATATTAGCGGTCCCCTACTTAAGGACACCCGACTTACGGACAACCCATAGTTACAGACAGACCCCTCTGACCTCTGAAGCTCTCTGGATGCTTTACTATAGTCCCAGATTACAATAATCAGCTGTAAGGTGTCTGTAATGAAACTTTATTGATAATCCTTGGTCTCATTACAGCAAAAAATGTTTTAACTCCAATTGTCACTGGGCCAAAAATTTTTTTGTCTGGATCTACAATTATTAAATATACAGTTTCGACTTACATACAAATTCAACTTAAGAACAAACCTCCGGACCCTATCTTGTACGTAACCCGAGGACTGCGTGTATATATATACACATGAGGATACTTGTGGGGTCATTGAAGCATAAAAGGGCTTTTACTGTCCTTGTTGTGACCTTGAAAAACCATATTGCTAGATACAAGAGTGCTTAGTAAGGTGACTAACAAATCCATATTCAGTTTCTAGGCCCACTTATTTGGGGTGAAGCTGTGCTCTACATGCTTTGATGCTATGTATTTTATATTGCGTATTCTCTGGTATAGAGGGGCTGGAACATTGGCAAGATATTCATAATGGAGGAGACGGATGGAAAGTGGAGAATGATGTTGGAATCCCGAAGTATCCATATCACATGAAGTATTTTGCTGCCTCTTTTCAGTAAGTGTTTGACATAAATATAGAAGACATCACTATTATTGTAAAGACTGAAGACTATGGGCTATATCTGTTAAACTAGCTGGGGCAGTTTTCTGTCTAAATTTGCACTAGAAAGAACGTATTTGGAGCGTGCAAATGTATTTAAGAAGTGTCTGTGCTAGTTTTGTGTTGTGGCTGCACTGTGTCCAACAAAAAAGAAAAAATGTGCGCCTAGAGGGTGATCCAGATAGTTAAAGACCATGCGCCAGTATTCATCTGGTGTATCCTGCACAATCATGAAGCAAACTGCCTTTGATAAATCTGGCCCTATACTGTATGTGATTACTGTCACTGATGTTATTGGCATAGAGTCTCATGCAAAGCAAGTGTACATATATATTACAATACTACAGGGGTATTGTTGACTGTGAACTGTGAATCGGTTATGTCATTATAGGTCATAAAGATGCCCAGATCTTGACCATGGATCCATACACTAACATATTGGGAAATCAATGTGTACAAATATTTCACATACATTATCTTCCGTTTCAGGCAATGCTGTAAAACCCAAGTGATTGATCTCCTTATGCAAGGATATAGCGAGGAAGAGCTGGACACTCAACCCAACATTATGATCAGTGACTGGTAAGATTATTTGTTTCTGGGGAAGCTGTGTGGCAGTGATTATGGTAGTCACATCATTTTAACTCTTATAGACATTTGTCCCCCATTTGTCGCACTATACAAGTGCTTTGTTTTGTTTTCAAAGGGACAGTTTTAAAAGGACAGCCCCCTATTGTTTCTTGGAGTTAGAGTCACTTAAAGAATGTTATCTTATCAGCCGACTGTGGTGAAAAGCTGGGTGCCTTATGGAATTTAATGGCTGTCACATATCATTGAACTTTTGGTTGCAGGTATGCTACACGGAATGACTCTGGAAGTTCATATGAACTGCAGGTGCAGCTGTTGTCCGATTGCCATAATCTCATCAGTGAATTCAACATCACTTACATGGCTATCCCAGAGAGCGATTTTAGCTTTAACCAGGTAAGACCAGTTCTGACTATAGATATAGTCGTACCATCCACATAAGTTAGTACCTTAATATATAATTCTACCAAAAGGGGCTCAATGCTCATTGCAACTGAAAAAGGGGTAAAAAGAGGACTATGGGTGTATTCTGATATTGGTTATTACAGGGGCAAAAAAATTGAAATTGACAGTATACTAATGTATACTGGCACCAACCCATGGTGCCCAAGACTATCAGCATTTTACAGATGCAATCCCCCAATTAATGTATCGCCCTGCAGACCCACATTAATGAAATTCTCTGCAGCCCCATTATAGAAATTCCCCAAAATAAACTTACATACTCACTTTGCAGCACTCCCCGATGCTTCCCGCGGATCCTCTTCCCTCATAGCAGAGCGCCCATGCGCTCTGCCCTGCAACTCACACTATGATGTGGTAATATCGACACTGATGGGGCCATAGTGTGCACCGCTGGGCAGATCCCATACACGTGTCTCTGCCCTCTCTGCTATGAGGGAAGAAAAGAAGGAAGAGGAGCCGCAGAGTAAGTAAGTTTACTTATTTTATACACTAGTGTATAAGCCGAGGTGGAGTTTTTCAGCAAATTTTTTGCTATTCAGTTTAGAAAAATAAACAGCTGAGCTGAGAGAAGACCTCATTACAATGTACAAATACCTGAACGGACAGTCCAAGGATCTCTCCAAAGATCTTTTTATACCTAGGCCTGTGACCAGGACAAGGGGGCATCCTCTACGCCTACAGGAGAGGCGATTTTACCATTAACATAGACAAAGGTTCTTTACTGTACGAGCAGTGAGACTATGGAACTCTCTGCCGCAGGAGGTTGTTATGGTGGACTCTATGTACATGTTCAAGAGACGCCTGGATGCCTTTCTGGAGAGAAAAAATATCACAGGTTATGGGGATAAAACATTTGTTTATATAAGTCAGTAAAAAGACACAGGTCCATCGAGTTCAACCTTTAACCCCTTAACGCTCTGCACCGTAGCTCTACAGGGAATGTATGAAGAAGGCTCACGGGCTGAGTCCTCTTCATACAAGGGTGGGGGTTGTTGCATATTTCAGCAAACCCCACCGCTAATGACCGCGGTCGGTGCTTGCACCAATCGCGGCTATTAACCCTTTCATTGCCGCCGGCAAAAAATGGAATAAAAAATGATCAAAATGTCGCACAGACCTTAAAATGGTAGCGATGAAAACGTCGCTATCACAATGAACCAAAGAATAAAGCTGAGGTGTTATTTTGAGTCCACATCAAAGTCGTAAAAACGGAGCCCACAAGAACGTGACACACGTGCGTTTTTAAAAAAATTTTTCCACATTTTTCTTCAGCTTCGCAGTACACAGCATCTTAAAATAAATAACATTACGGGAAAGTAAAATTTGTTAAGCACAAAATAAGCCCTCACACAGGTCTGTACACGTAAAAATGAAAAAGTTATGGATTTTTGAAGGTGGAGAGCGAGGAATGAGCGAAAAAACCCTGCGTCCTTAAGGGGTTAAGAATTATACTATAAAAAAAAATGAAAATGGCTGTTCCTTTACTTATAGCAGATCTGCACATTTACGACCATTTTGGGGCTGCTTTGTTGTCATTGATATATGGATAGATTTTCTTATCATTAATTTACTTACTTTCCTGCAGGTCAGCCATACTTTCATAAAATATGGTCCTGGAGTGCGCTTCATAAAGTTCACACATAGTGGAAAAAGCTTAAAGAACTGGAAGGGCTGGTATGGAGTTCGTGTGACCGGCAGCAGCGTCACCATCAACTAGAGATAATGGAAATCTTATTCCTGGGTCACATGACCAGATCTTTCTTGTCTCTCTGTGGACTAATAAAGTGATTAAACTGATATGGTGATGCTGTTGATGTTACGTGATATTACCATGGCAGATTACAATACATTAATCTAAGGCAAAGAGCCGGGGTACTTCAAGGACAATAGCACCATATAAACACAGTAAAGTTCTAGCTTATCTGCTGCTGACAACATTTATGCTCCATTTATCTGTTTACCACCAAAAGCTGGATTTCTTTTTAAGACTTCTGCTGCCCTAGTGAACAGTAGATGGCATGTGGGATGTTCTAGTACAAACTGTCATTCAAAGGGATTTTCTGTAGTAAAATGCCCTTTAGCATTTTATGGCCATATTGTGGACTAAATGGTTAAATGGCAGGACCATCCAGTGACAGGGGGTAAACTTAAAATTAAAAAAATTAATAATATGTGCCCATCCCATAAAGTTCAGAATGCTGTCAATCGTTCACACAATACCATCTGTTCTATCAAACTATAAGGGGAAATATTGTGTACCTGTATATAGTGTTCCTGTAAAGATACACATTCAGCAGAATTATACACTGTGTGCAATGTTGCCTAGCCAGCGCCCTGTTTGTGCTTGATAGTTACACAAAACGGCCCAAATGTAGGTAATATAGGTAAGGTAATAATGAATTTATTTACACACTGGGGCACATGTACATACCTGTCCGGAGGAGTTCACCCAAAGTGCATTGTCCGACGATCATGCACTCCGTGCGCCCGATATCCTGCATGTGTCGCTTCCCCGCTCAGGTCCACTGGAGTTCACCTTCTTCTTCCTGGTACATGTATGTGCTTGATCTTGCGACACAATTTGAAAGTTAAATCCCGCGCTCATTCCGAAGCAGTTGGACCGTCTGACGGCCTGCCCCCACGATGTCTGTGGCATGGAAGCCAGCGCAGCTGCGCCAAAATCTGATCGCGTGCAACACAATCCTCTGTTAAATACCTGTCACAGTGGTGCAATCCTCGAAATGGTTGCAAAGTCTGACGAAAGTGCGGCCGCAGACCCTTAGTGAATAAGCCCCACTTTCTGTAAGACATAAAAAACCTTTTATGCCAACACTATCAAAAACTAAAAATGTATTTCTATTATCCACTATTAAAAAGAAATACAAAAGGCTGAAGTGGCTGGCCACGCCCACAAATCCCCATATCTCACTGTAATATATCGCTTAGATATGGTAATAGGTGAGCGTGACCGGCCACATCAGCCGGCTGAAAGCTGTTCTCTGTGCAGCTTCCGTGCCTCATGTAAAACAAACAAGGGCACCAACCGGAGAGACGTCGGTGCAGGTAGTAAGTAAATGTTTATTTTTTCAAGCAGCCTTATCCCAGTTACACACACAGTGCTGTCCCAGCACAGGGGATTTATACACACACAGTTGCAACATCCCTGCCAATGCGCATGGCAGAGGAGTAGTTGCGAATAAGCCCCTTGTACCATTTAGCATATATAGGGGTAATTGTGTAGCGGTAGATACTGCCTGGATAGGCAAGGGTTAATATTATTTACTGTTATCATCCAATGATGTTCCACTATTGTAACTGTGATTGGAGAACTGTGAGTGTGATTGGAGAAGGAGATCACCTGACCAGGGATTAACTAAACCCTTAGTCAGGGGAGGAGTTAGCTCTCTTGAAACTCAGCTCTGCTAGAGAGCAGAGCTCTTCAGACCCAGCTCTTCTAGTGAGCAGACTTGCTTTGCTTTATATAGTTATACATTTTGAATATGTTTACGTATCAAAGAGATTTTAAGATTGTTTTTTCATAACATGTTGTACTTCATTTTAGTGTTAAACTTTGTCTGATAAGTTTTGCGTTTATTTAAAAAAAATTAAAAACGCAATTTTTTAAAAAAATGTGCCATTTTCAAAATTCAAAATTATCTTGTTTTCAGGCATGTCCCGGGTGGTCCCGCGACCCATATAGTAAGCGCTGCTTACCCCTCCCCGCTCCCGAGTCCCGGCCTCGCTCCGTGTGCGCGCGACCCCATGTCTTAGGGAGCCATTTCCCATGAGGCTATTTATATCTGCCTCTCCCATTTCACCCTGCTGGATCTTTGGAAAACACATTAACTTTTTTTGGTCGTGAATGAGTAGAAAAGCATTGATTATGAAATGAAATTGATGTTTGACTTAATTTTTTGGTGTTCACCACTCGTGCCCACCGCTGCATATTCTCAGCGGGATACATCAAGAAGCTTCTGCCCCTTGATGTGTCAGGGCACGCTGCCACGCAGCGTTTATTATAAGCCAGGCAAGGGCAGCGAGTGCACTGGCGCAGGAACAGTAACGGCCCGGATGAAGGTGGCGGATTGGGGCAAATAATCGCAAGTGCTAGCAATAAGCTAGCATTTGCGATTATTTCAGGCGGGGCACAGAGGTCCTGATAAATATGCCCCCTTATTTTTATTCTGTGTGTCAATACGATACTAAAATAAATATTCTTTCTTTCTTTTTAGAAAATTTCTCAAAATGAAACCTAATATTGGCAAAAATCTATAGTTTTTGTATCAAAGTGGCACAACCTTTTTAATTTTTTGTCTACAGAACTAATTGATGGCTTGCATTTTGTGGGACATTTAGTACTTTGCACCAGTATCATTCTGGAGTAGATTTTTTTTTTTTGATCCCTTTTTATAGCATTTTTTGTGGGGTGAAATAGCTAAAAATCATAATTTTTGGCAAGTTTTTAACAGTGTTTTTCATCGTGCGGGTTCAATAATTAATTATTGTTGTATGATCCAAGTTTTCAGCACAAAAATGTGCCGGGAAACCCTAACCCAGCTTATACTCGAGTCTATGAAAAAAACCCATCTTTACTCATCTTTCAGGCACCCCCTGCAGGTCCTCTTATGTCTTCAGCCCCGGCTATGTCTTTGGCTCCCCGTCTGGTCCCGCCACACACCACCAGCCGCTTGTCGACATCATAGTGTTTGCGCCGCCATCTGCGATTTGCACATTGTATTGAATGATAAGGAAAACCCCCATATACCGTCATACTGTAGTATGGCAGTATATGGTAAAATCAATCAGACAACCTAGAGTTAAAGTACCCTAGGGAGTCTGAAAAATAGTAAAAATGTTTTTTTAAAAAACCTATAAATTCAAAGCACCCCCCTTTCCCCTAGAATTGATATAAATATAATTAAACTGTACAAATCATAAACATGTTAGGTATCACCGTTTCCTAAAATGTAAAATCTATCAAACTATAATAACAATTATTCATGGCGTTTAACCCCATAACGGAAAATAGCGCTCAAAGTAAAAAATGTCACTTTTTCGCCATTTTATGCCAAAAAATTTAATATAAAGTGATCAAAAATCCATACAGTCCTCAAAATGGTAGCATTGAAAATGTCTCATCTTGCAAAAAATGACACTGCACAATATAGACTGAAGTATGAAAAAGTTATTAGCGCCAGAAGCTGATAAACTGACGAATTTTTTATGTGTACAGTAGGTTTTAATTTTTGTAAATATCTGAAAAAAATCATAAAACCTATATAAATTCGTTATCCCCAAGAATGAAGTAGACTTGTAATTTGGAAAGCACAGTGAAAGCTGTAAAATCCAAGCTCAAAAGAAAATGGCACCATGTTACATGGACTCCTATATAGTCATCGGGAAATGAGTAGTAATTAGATATAGCCCACCGACAATGATGTGAAAGGGTCCCTGCACATGATTGTATACAGCCTGTGGATATGGACCCATATGTCCCATATGACCCAAATATTTGCAATGGGGCCCTCTATTCCTAGTTACACAACTGGTTACTGTGAAAATTTTTCAGCTTGCTGCCCAATTTTTCCCTGATTGACCGTGGTCACACAACGCATACTTTTACATTAAAGGGTTTTTCCCACAATCAAAGTTAGGCCCTTTCCACGGAAGAGGAGCTGACTTGCTGATTGGTGAGGGTCTCAGTGATGATCACGAAAACAAGGGGTCCGGAGGGGTCCCAGTTACTGCAGTTGGACCTCACGTTGCCCCCGGAGAGTAATGGAGCAGATGGCCACACATGACTGCTCTGCTTCATACAGCTCAATGACACTGACAGAAATTGCTGAGTGCCGAGCTCACCGATCTCAGTCGCTGCAGCTTCTTCCAGTGGCCGATGATGGGATTGATGCAGCCATTGCTCCAGCTATCACATACTACTAAGTGATAGGGCTGCTCATGCTGATGCTAGGGGAATGCAGGTGTATATTGTACCCTCCATTCACAGTTCTTCCTGATATAAAAGGTATCATTAAAAGGTATAACAATCACAATCTCAAGAAGGTGACTGTTCTATGGACGTGTGCCAAGGACCTCCACCGCTGCATAGGAAGGTCTCCACTCGATCTGCAGCAGCCGGGCACCTGAGACTGAAACAGGGCCTAATACAGCAGAATAGATCAGGTGTTTATAGTTATTTCAATAATTATCAGTAAGCACAATAATTATCTATGCTATGTTTTGGAGGAAAGATAATTATTGCTTCCAGTAGGTGGCAGCATTGCGCTGTGAGGCTACCACTTGCTAGGAGTACAAAAGGCCCAGGAAATGGAGGAGCTGGACAGGGAGAGGAGCAGCAGAATTGCTTAATGTTCTGGAAAATACAGAAGGCCTGCTCGATTTACAAGGTCGGTTCTAGACAAAGGGGGGCCCTCTCAAAACTAAAAGTGGGGCCCCAAAATAAAACTATTTTGTGACCTCTCAAAGTCAGTAAGAGGCTTCCTTAAGTATGGTAAAACAATCTGTAATATGAGAGAAATTTTTAGGAGATATATAGGTGATAGGGAGATTGATGGGCAGCACGGTGGCTCAGTGGTTAGCACTACAGCCTTGCAGCGCTGGTCAACATCTGCAAATAGTTTTCTATGTTCTCTTGGTTTTTGTGTGGGTTTCCTCCGGGTTCTCCAGTTTCCTCCCACACTCCAGAACATACAGGTAGGTTGATAAGATTGTGAGCCCCATTGGGGACAGGGACTGATCTGGCAAGCACAGTGCAGCGCTGCGTAATCTGTGAGCACTATATAAATAAAGGAATTATTAATTATGATTATTATGATATCAGATAAATATGAAAGATGATAGAGATTTCTAGATGCAGAACTAGTAGATTATATGTATAGTAGATGGATATGAGAGATAAATACAGTAGAAGAGAAAGAGAAGATTGATTCATAAATAGATAGAGAAAAAGTGAGATATATAAATGGTCAGATTATAGGAGATAGATAACTAGACAGATACGATAGGAAAATACAAGCAGCACACAAGACGTCTTGAACAGGTAGGTGCAGGCAACACAGGACTGGGCCTTAAGTCCTCCAAATAGAAATATGAAGAAAACGTGCAGCACTCCGTTTGTGGTAAAAAAATATAAAGTGGTCATTTTATTCCATCACATATAACAATAGCGACGTTTCGGCTCAAGAGAGCCTTTTTCAAGCCATTTACACAGTGTCATCAGCGGAAATTTATACAAACATACAAGGTCATCTGCGGAAATTTATACAAACATACAAGGTCTAGACAGATATATATATAGACAGGAGATAGATGATAAGCATCTTCACCTGGGAATTCAACCAAGGGGTGTTAACCCATTCACTGGCATTCTATATACTGTATTTTATCGCTTTATTGGCCAGAGCAATTTTTAGAATTTTGACGTTTACAAGTAAAATTGAAATGACAGCAAAAAGGTCACTTGCCCCTTTTTCAAAATTGCATTAAAGAGTTTATAGACATAGGCGCCTTCATGCAATTTTGTTTCAAACTGAAACATTTTATAAAAATTACTTAAAATTTTACTTTGATGGCAAAAAATGTGCTCCAAACAGAAAATAATTACGTTCACCTCTCCTAAATGTAATAGATGGACATGTGTAGAGTTCACAAATGCCTCATATTGATATGTTCACATGAATAAATCATCATAATATCACTAAAACTGAAATAACTAAATATCTGCTTTTAGAAATTTTAAGACAGCCACAACCTGCAAAATATATCAATAAAACAGATTAAAAAGTAAAGGCACCCGTAAAAAAAAACCTATACATTTTTGAAAGCCGACAACCACGCTATGCATTTGGCAATTAACATTTGACCACCCTCATGTAACTTTGTGTCAAACACAAATTATTAAATAAAAAGTGTATTGAAAATGCCTTGCTAATGTAGGTTTTTAAATAATCACATAGAAGTGGAGTTACGCAAAAATAGGGATTTAAAAATAATAACACAAAGTGAGAGATTTATACATACCACGATACACAACATCAATAATTTACACTCACTAAAATGCTAAAACAAAAACTGTGACATATTTGGTTGCTATCCACAAATGTGTTTAAAAATATATAACGCACAAAATAAAAAACTCCTATTCTATCAAAACTAAAATTTTCCAGAAATCACCATGTAAACAAGAATAACTTTTAAATTCATACACACTACCACCTTCATGCAGCAAACGGCAATAAAATGCAAAAATTGCATGAAAATTAAAAATTTCCTCTAAAATATGTTCAAATCCAGAATACTTATATAAGGAAAACATACTTTCCTAAAAGAGAAAGATGTGAGGAGATCATGAATACCCCACGTATTTTCATCAAAATATGCAGCAAAGGAACGTTAAATCTACAGGGGACACCAAACTATTTTTGCAGAAAATTGCACTGAGCTTCACACAGATCTATCATTGTAAGCGCCGTTACACAGTGGTAACCCAAATAAATAACTATATATCCATAAACCAAGCTAATGAGATAATAAAAGTCACGTTAAGATGTGCGCCATTATATTAGCCACACAATAACAGAACCCTCCACGCTTCATAAGCATTTGAGTGAGAACATCATAATATAGGTGTAAATAATGGAGGATGGTGGGAAATAAAAACTTTATTCTATGTGTGTGTTTTTGGTATTACATATAACTTTATGGACATATTCTGGGTCACAGTGTTAATATGTAGTCACATTAGGTGAAGAGAATTGAATGTTCATCGTATCACAAAATAAAAGGCAATCAGAGAGGAGGTGTATTCTTAGATAGTTCTGGATAGGAGAGGGTTAAAAACATGAATATTACTTCATATTATTCCTTATCAAAATGTAGTAACATATAAAGTCAATGGGGCCTATTGCCCTTAGGGTCGTGGATCGCACTTTCGTCAGAATGTTCATGGTTTTCAGGATTAGCGCGGCTGTGACAGGTATTTAACTGGGGTTCGCTTTGCATGCGATCGGATTGTGGCAGGGCTGCGCTGGCTTTCATGCAACAGAAAACGGGAGTGGGGGGGGGGCATCGGACGATCTGACTGATTCGGACTGAGCACGGAATTTAAGATTCAAATTGTGTCACAAGACAATGCACTTACATGCACCAGGAAGAAGGTGAACTCCGGCGGACCTGAGCGGGGAAGCGACACATGCAGGATATCAAGAATGCACTTTGGGTGAACTCCTCGGACAGGTGAGTAAATGTGCCCCAATATTTCTATTAACTGTGAGGTGCAGCAGCTCCTGTGTGCAGCAAATTCTCCCTGTAGCTGCCGGCTAAGAATCTGGATTGGGGAGGTACAATTCAGTGGGTTGTGTCTCTGGCTCTGTAACACATAGAACCTCACTACTTTTTGCCTATGAAGGAAAAGAGTCTCATGTTTTATATTAATCTAAATTTGTATTTCTAAGTGTCAGGAAAACAGAGATATTAACTGTTTAAATGCCATAAGGAGTGATTTTTATATATAAAAATCGCACCTGAAAGTCTCACTTTAAACCTGAATATCTCTGCATCCATGGCACTTAGAAACACAATTCTAGATTCATTTGAAAGAAGAGATTCTCTCAGGCCTGGGCAAACTTTGCCTACCTATAGTGCTGGCCCTGACTGCTTGCATTATGGAAAACCTCTGATATATGCTAGTGTCAATATAGTCTCCAACACACCAATCTACTTTAACTGTAGGAATCACACTAAACTTCAAAGTGTTTGGGTAACAGTTATGCATTTTTCTATACTGGATAGACAAGATTTTTTCAAACTCCTACTCATGCGATTGAGTTTTTCTTGGTCTTTCTAAAGTTGTGGTCTTTCATGCGTGGGAAAAATCTTCTTAATGATAACCACATTTATTTTTGTTTCTATTCATCCTGCACCTTTTGATTGTAAGGAATATTTTATTCCCCATGTTTTGGGCTCCATTTTAGTCTGAATTACATATACAATTTGCAAGAAGATGCAGCAGTGTGTTTCACACTAACTTAAATCGAACTTGTGACCAGGAAAGTAATTTTTAGCTGGTTACAGGCTTCAATAGCCTATGCTACACTGATTGTAAAAATGTCTTTGTTGGCTTTATGAATTCAGTATTATATACAACTTTATTTCATATTGTAGGAATTTTTTTTCCCCCACCATTAGCCATGAAATTTTCATTCATATTGAATCAACGTTTTCCAGAAGTTTGGATCATCTGAATAACTTTGATCATCTTCAACCTAAATGCTTGTATCACATGCAGAAAGCAGCATCAAGAAATGAAAACAAGGACTCATTCAAGTCATCTTGGAATTGAAGTGTGCCTTTGCAAAGATATTCTTTTATGCTCAAAAATAGGTCCAGAAATAATAGAAGCAATAAAGAATTGCCATATTGGAGTGGGTATATAGGCAAACAAACAATAGAACCAATGATTAACCACTAACTGGGAACTCTGCCATGGAGCAAGCTAGGCATACCCTTATAATAAGCGAACCGTAAAGCATGCAGTGTTTGCTCAACCAGCCTGGATAATGCATGGAAGATAATAAATATTGCAACAATAATATCAACATTGAGTACATAAGTTTTTTTTTTTTTAGTGCTTGGCAGGCTGTATACTACACGGGGCAGGCTGGGCTGGCTGTATATTAGTGGGGGCAGGCTGTATACTACATGGGGCAGGCTGGGCTGGCTGTATGCTAGTGGGGGCAGGCTGTATACTACATGGGGCAGGCTGGGCTGGCTGTATGCTAGTGGGGGCTGGCTGTATACTACTGGGGACAGGCTGGGCTGGCTATATACTACAGGGGGCATTCTGGGCTGGCTGTATACTTAAGGGGGCAGGCTGGGCTGGCTGTATACTACAGGGGCAGGCTGGGCTGGCTGTATACAACTGGGGGCAGGCTGGGCTGGCTGTATACTACTGGGGGCAGGCTGGGCTGGCTGTATACTACTGGGGGCAGGCTGGGCTGGCTGTATACTATAGGGGGCAGGCTGGGCTGGCTGTACACTACTGGGAGCAGACTGGCTATATAGTACTGGGGACTTGCTGGCAATATACTGGATGGGTCTGTGATCAATGCATTTCCCACCCTCGGCTTATACTCAAGTCAATAGATTTTCGGTGGTAAAATTAGGGGTCTCGGCTTATGCTCGGGTTGGCTTATACTCGAGTATATACGGTAATTAATAGAATTTCTAAATTTAAAAGCAGAATTCCTAATGATAGCATGATAAAGCTGGCAAAATTCCACCAGCTAACTAGCAGGTTTAATGGAGCTAACATTTAGTAATAACACATACAGCGGGCTATTACATATGTATCTAAATTTATTGTTGAAATACACTACATGGCTTCATGAAACATATACCACTGTAGTTATAAATTTAAGATATGTTTCCACATTTAATTTATCTTGAAATTTATGTAAGAGGACCCGTTCATGATAACCACCCCAAACACTCTATTTGCCTTTTGTATTCTTTCTGTTCCTGATTGTATCATTTCCTCATTTCTTCAGGAGTATACTGTATGCTGTACTGGCTGAACCATAGACTTTGGCATCTTACAATACTTCATTCTGGCACAATTTTTGAAGTGCTGATTGTATCTTAGAACTTAAAAGGATTTATAGCCCTAAACTAGAGACCAAAGATATTTTTGCCTGTGGAAATGTCTGTACCCTGACTTTGTTCTTTCACTGAAAAATTTGCCTTGTGGAGGCGCATTTAATCAACATGTAGAAACTGGGTCAAATGGTAATTTGGCTCAGCAGCAAAGAAGGGAAATGTCAATGTGTTTCTGTTATTATGCAAGAGATTCTCAGGAAAAGTTATCAGTAAAACATATATAATATTACACACACATACAATAGAGTAATCTATGGACTGAATGATTCACATTTCTCACTTTAAGGTGTGGTTGGATTATTTTCTTTCACTAGAAATCTATATCTATGAGATGGAGGCTTTGGGCTTGTCTTGCTGGCATTATCCAAGTGATTACCTGGAATATAGCTTTACTTCATTACAGGAGAATCCCTTGCTTCTGCTTCTCAGAGTATTTCTGATATCGATGACAGTTGACCCATGTGTGACATGAATGCCAGACAATATAAAGTGAGGATAGAAAAGGAAAAACAGGAACTAACATTTTGGTTAATACCTAAAGGAATGTCAACACCAGAAAACAACTGATTCCACTCCATAGGTACCAAAATAGGCATTTATTAATAAACGTATAAAACCAAAAAATTGCTATTCAAATGAATTCAAAGCACACGCATAGGTATCCAGTAAATAGTATAGGATGGTAACTCTGCATCAGTCCAAATAAATAGAACACATCATTCATTGCCCCATGTATATATATATATATATACAGGCGGTCCCCTACTTAAGGACACCCGACTTACAGACAACCCATAGTTACAGATGGACCCCTCTGCCCACTGTGACCTCTGGTGAAGCTCTCTGGATGCTTTACTATAGTCCCAGACTGCAATGATCAGCTGCTTTATTGATAATTCTTGGTCCAATTACACCAAAAATTTTGAAACTCCAATTGTCACTGGGGCAAAAGAAAAAAAATTGTCTAGAACTTCCATTATAAACTATACAGTTTCGGCTTACATACAAATTCAACTTAAGAACAAACCTCCAGACCCTATCTTGTATGTAACCCGGGGACTGCCTGTATATATATATATATATATATATATATATATATATATATATATAGGGACAATGAAAGATGTCACACACGAATCACCAACGTCAAGAAAAGGGGGGAATAATGAAATTATTATATGAAATACACGGCACACTTACATATAAGAGGTATGGGGCCTGTAATGATGTACAGCATGGACGCCGCATAGGAGGCTGCCACAAGCGCCACAGGACACACTGGCACGAAAGTCTGTGCAATAGGAAACGCAACGGCCAAAAGTTAGGAGTTGCGTGTCTAATGCTATATAGTTATTAAGGGCTGGAATATCCAACACATAAAAAGCAAATTGACATCATAGCTAGAGATGAGCGAGCATTAAAATGCTCGGGTACTCGTTACTCGAGCCGAACATTTCCTGATGCTCGAGTGCTCGTTTCGAGTAACGAGCCCCATTGAAATTTTAGTAAAATTAAAAACTGAACGAGCACTGTTCAGTGCAGATGTTTTCACTAAAAGAACAGAGTGAAAGAACGCCGTGCAGAACAGATTGCAGATGTTCGCGAACATCTGCGATCTGTTCCGGAGACACGCGTGCAGAACGATGTTCTCTGCAATAGTATTTGAAGAACAATATGTGTGAAGAACAACTTGCAGATGTTTGGAAACATCTGCAAGTTGTTCTACACACATATTGTTCTTCAAATACTATTGCGGAGAACACCGTTCTGCAAGCGTGTCGCCGGGACATCTGCGATCTGCTCCGGAGACACGGTGTTCTCCGCAATAGTATTCGAAGAACAATATGTGTAGAGAACAACTTGCAGATGTTGTCAAACATCTGCAAGTTGTTCTTTACACATATTGTTCTTCAAATACTATTGCACCGTGCAAGCGTGTCTCCGGAACATCTGCGATCTGCTCCGGAGACACGCGTGCAGAACGGTGTTCTCCGCAATAGTATTTGAAGAACAATATGTGTGAAGAACAACTTGCAGATGTTTGACAACATCTGCAAGTTGTTCTCTACACATATTGTTCTTCGAATACTATTGCGGAGAACACCGTTCTGCACGCGTGTCTCCGGAGCAGATCGCAGATGTTCGCGAACATCTGCAATCTATTCTGCACAGTGTTCTTTCACTGTGTTCTTCAATTAAATGATTAAATTAAATGTTTTAATTGTATTTTTTTTACTGTTCTTTACTTTTTTTTTTTAAATTAAATGCTCGTTATCGAGCAGGGCAAATACTCGTCCGAGCAACGAGCCGGTCCGAGTATGCTAATACTCGACCGAGTATTAAGCTCGGACGAGTATACTCGCTCATCACTAATCATAGCCAAGTTGAGATTCATTGTATTGTTTAAATTATATGAATGAGGATATGAGTGAATTTAGAAAATTTATTATAAATGTAGAGATGAATTTGGAACTTAAATTAAGTAAAGCCTAATAAATGATGAATTGCATAAAAAACTGAATATTAATTGAATATTAAATTATTAAAATCTATATATAGAGATACCGTATATACTCGAGTAAGCCGACCCGAGTATAAGCCGAGACCCCTAATTTTACCACCAAAAACTGGGAAAACCTATTGACTTGAGTATAAGCCGAGGGTGGGAAATGCATTGGTCACAGCCAAATACATAGGCAGCCAGCCCCCTATAATATACAGCTTGCCCCCAGTAGTATACAGCCACCCCAGCCTGCCCCCAGTATTATACAGCCACCTCAGCCTGCCCCCCAGTAGTATACGGCAACCCAGCCTGCCCCCAGTAGTATACAGCCACCTCAGCCTGCCCCCCAGTAGTATACAGCCACCTCAGCCTGCCCCCAGTAGTATACAGCCACCCCAGCCTGCCCCCAGTAGTATACAGCCACCCCAGCCTGCCCCCCAGTAGTATACAGCATGCCCCCAGTAGTATAAAGCCACCCCAGCCTGCCCCCCAGTAGTATACAGCACTGCCCCCAGTAGTATACAGCACTGCCCCCAGTAGTATACAGCACTGCCCCCAGTAGTATACAGCACTGCCCCTAGTAGTATACAGCCTGCCCCCAGTAGTATACAGTCAGCCCAGAATTAAAAAAAATAAAACTTATTTACTCACCCTCCGGTGGCCCCGATGCGCAGCGCTGCTCCCCCGATGTCATTGCGGCTCCTCTTCTGGCTTCCCGGCTCCTCTTCTTGCTTCCGCGCCGTCTTCTGTCTTCTTTAACATCGCGTTGGGCGCTGCAACTGTTCTCTCCCGTGCGGCGCCTAGTATGACGCGCCGCTGCTGACGTCATACTAGGCGCCGCACGGGAGAAGAACAATGGCGGCGCCCAACGCGATGTTAAAGAAGACAGAAGACGACGCAGAAGCAAGAAGAGGAGCCGGAAAGCCAGAAGAGGAGCCAACATCGGGGGAGCCGCGATGACATCGGGGCAGCAGTGCTGCGCATCGGGGCCACCGGAGGGTGAGTAAATAAGGGTTTTTTTGGCCATTTTTAATGCAGTATTGACTCGTGTATAAGCCGAGGGGAAGTTTTTCAGCACATTTTTTGTGCTGAAAAACTCGGCTTATACACGAGTATATACGGTAAAAATAAATAATGTCCTAAACTCATTATGATTTTCACAGAAAATCAAGATAAATAATATAAAATGAATTGATATGAAATAAATGGATACATATAATTATGAAGCAATAATATTAACATTGCAATTTCATATATATGCGTTTATATATAGATGAACACAATTATAATTATTCTAGCACAGGACTTATAGAAATAGAAGTTAAAATCAAATGCATGTGCACATGAAAAAAGAAAAAAATAGGGCACGCCTGTTGATGAGTTTCAAATAGAGATGAGCGAACATGCTCGTCCGAGCTTGATGCTCGGTCGAGCATTAGGGTACTCGAAACTGCTCGTTGCTCGGACGAATACTTCGCCCGCTCGAGAAAATGGCAGCTCCCGCCGTTTTGCTTTTTGGCGGCCAGAAACAGAGCCAATCACAAGCCAGGAGACTCTGCACTCCACCCAGCATGACGTGGTACCCTTACACGTCGATAGCAGTGGTTGGCTGGCCAGATCAGGTGACCCTGGGATAGACTAGCCGCTGCCCGCGCTGCTCGGATCATTCTGTGTCTGGATGCCGCTAGGGAGAGAGCTGCTGCTGGTCAGGGAAAGCGTTAGGGTGTTCTATTAGCTTACTGTTAGGCAGGAGTGATTCTCAAAGAACCCAACAGCCCTTCTTAGGGCTACAATAACGTTCTACTTTTTTTATTTTAATTTGCATCTAGTACCATTTTGTGAGGAATTAGCAGGGGGACTTGCTACCGTTGTGTTTAGCTCTTAGTGGCACACATATCCATAGCAAAGACCGAAGTGGGAAAATTTAGTAGGGGTTGGATTTCAATTAGGCACTAACTCAGTGTCATCTCATCTGGCATAGTAGTGTGCTTTGATACTTGGCTAGAAAATAGCCATAGGAGAATACAAAGAGCTTACTTACGCCTACAGTAGCGTTCTATATATTTGATTTCTGGTTGATCTGCTGGTGGCTGTACTTTCTGCAGTGCATGTACTAGCCAATTCTGAGCAATTTGTAGTGAGACTTGCGACCGCTGTGTTCTGCGCTTAGTGACGCACATATCCATAGCAAAGACCGAAGTGGGAAAATTTAGTAGGGGTTGGATTTCAATTAGGCACTAACTCAGTGTCATCTCATCTGGCATAGTAGTGTGCTTTGATACTTGGCTAGAAAATAGCCATAGCAATAGGATAGCATTGTTTGGTTTTAAAAACTCAAAAAAAAAACAAAAAACACAAAAAAAAACAAAAAACACAAAAAAAAACAAAAAAAAGTTAAAAAAAAAATAAAGTTATAACTCTCATTTTAAAAATGTTTAACCCGAGGGCTAGGGGTAGAGGACGAGGGCGGGGACGTGGGCGTCCAACTACTGCAGGGGTCAGAGGCCGTGGTCCTGGGCGGGGTGAGACACCACCTGCTGATGAGGGAGCAGGGGAACGCCGCAGAGCTACACTCCCTAGGTTCATGTCTGAAGTTACTGGGACTCGTGGTAGAGCACTGTTGAGGCCAGAACAGTGCGAACAGGTGATGTCGTGGATTGCTGACAATGCTTCGAGCAATTTGTCCACCACCAGTCAGTCTTCCACGCAGTCCACCCATGTCACCGAAATCGCCACTCCTCCAGCTCCTGCACCTCAGCCTCCTCCCCCCCAGTCTGCCCCCTCCCAGGAAAATTTGGCATTTGAACCGGCATACTCTGAGGAACTGTTTTCTGGACCCTTCCCACAGTCACAAACCACTTGTCCGGTTGCTGCTGAGCAATTTTCCGATGCCCAGGTTTTCCACCAGTCACAGTCTGTGGGTGATGATGACCTTCTTGACGTAGTGGAAGTGTGTAAAGAGGTGTCCGACGATGAGGAGACACGGTTGTCAGACAGTGGGGAAGTTGTTGTCAGGGCAGGAAGTCCGAGGGGGGAGCAGACTGAGGGATCGGAGGATGATGAGGTGACAGACCCAAGCTGGGTTGAGAGGCCGGGTGAACACAGTGCTTCTGAGACGGAGGAGAGTCCTCGACCAGAACAGGTTGGAAGAGGCAGTGGTGGGGCCAGACGGAGAGGCAGGGCCAGAGCTGGTGCATCAGCGCCAAATGTGTCAACTAGTGAAGCTCCCGTGGCGAGGGCTCTTGCGGCGAGGGCTAGATCTTCAGAAGTCTGGAGGTTCTTTAAGGAAACACCGGATGACCGACGGACTGTGGTGTGCAACATTTGCCAAACCAGGCTCAGCAGGGGTTCCACCACTACTAGCTTAACTACCACCAGTATGCGCAGGCATATGAATGCTAAACACCCCACTCAGTGGCAACAAGCCCGTTCACCTCCGGCCGTGCACACCACTGCTCCTTCCCCTGTGTCAGCTGCTAGTCAGCCCCCTGCCCAGGACCCTGCCACAAAAACCCCATCGTCGCCTCCACGATCCTCCACAGCATCCACCAGCGTTCAGCTCTCCATACCCCAGACGCTGGAGCGGAAACGCAAATATAGTGCAACCCACCCGCACGCCCAAGCCCTTAATGTGCACATCTCCAGATTGCTTAGCCTGGAGATGCTGCCCTATAGGCTAGTAGAGACCGAGGCCTTTCGCAACCTCATGGCGGCGGCCGCCCCTCGGTATTCGGTCCCCAGCCGCCACTACTTTTCCCGATGTGCCGTCCCAGCCCTGCACCAGCACGTGTCAGACAACATCATCCGTGCCCTGACCAACGCCGTTTCTGGCAAGGTCCACCTGACCACGGACACGTGGACGAGTGCTGCCGGGCAGGGCCACTATATATCGCTGACGGCACATTGGGTTAACTTGGTGGAGGCTGGGACCGAGTCTGACCCTGGGGCTGCTCATATACTGCCGACGCCGAGGATTGCGGGGCCTACCTCGGTCCAGGTGTTTCAGGCCTACTATGCCTCCTCCTCCTCCCACCCCTCCTCCACCTCCTCCTCCGAACTACCATCCGTGGGCACGGCGCCATCAGTCGGTAGCTCTAGGCACAGCAGCAGTGCCGTCGCTAAGCGACAGCAGGCGGTGCTCAAACTGCTGAGCCTAGGCGACAAAAGGCACACCGCCCAAGAGCTATTACAGGGCATCACGGCGCAGACTGATCTGTGGCTGGCACCGCTGAACCTCAAGCCGGGAATGGTTGTGTGTGACAACGGCCGTAACCTGGTGGCGACTCTGCAACTCGGCAGACTGACACATGTGCCATGCCTGGCCCATGTGTTAAATCTGATAGTTCAGCGTTTCCTCAAGACATACCCCAATCTGTCTGATTTGCTCACGAAGGTGCGCCGCATCTGTGCGCATTTCAGGAAGTCCAGCCCAGATGCTGCCACTCTCAGGGCAGCGCAGCGCCGCCTCCAACTGCCCGCTCACCGACTGTTGTGCGACGTGCCCACGAAGTGGAATTCAACACTGACCATGTTATCCAGAGTTTACCAGCAGCGCAGAGCGATTGTAGACTGCCAGATGTCAACTTCCACCAGAACTGGTAGTCAGGTCAGTCAGCTTCCTCAAGTCTACAATGAGGAGTGGACGTGGATGTCTGATATCTGTCAGGTGCTGAGTAACTTTGAGGAGTCAACACAGATGGTCAGTGGCGATGCCGCCATCATCAGCCTCACCATCCCGCTGCTTGGCCTGTTGAAAAACTCTCTGGTCAGCATGAAGTCGGAAGCTTTGCGCTCGTCACAAGAGACAGGGGAAGAATATTCCCTTGTTGATAGCCAAAGCACCCTCAGGTCTGTTTCTCAGCGCATATCGGAGGAGGTGGAGGTGGAGGAGGATGAGGAGGAAGAGGAGGAGAATGTTGGCGAGACACAAGAGGGGACCATTGTTGAGTCCTTTACTGTTCAGCGTGTATGGGCAGAAGAAGAGGAGTTGGAGGAGTTGGAGGAGGAGGAAATGGACAGTCAGGCCAGTGAGGGGAGTGAATTCTTACGCGTTGGTACTCTGGCGCATATGGCAGATTTCATGCTAGGCTGTCTATCCCGTGACCCTCGCGTTCAAAGAATTTATTCCAGCACCGATTACTGGGTGTTCACTCTCCTGGACCCACGGTACAAGCAAAATCTTTCCACTCTCATCCCTGCAGAGGAAAGGAGTGTGAGAATGCATGAATACCAGCAGGCCCTGGTGCACAAGCTGAAACAGTATTTCCCTTCTGACAGCGCTAGCGGCAGAGTGCGTAGTTCTGCGGGACAAGTAGCGAGGGAGAGTAGGCGAGCAGGCAGCTTGTCCAGCACTGGCAAGGGTACGCTTTACAAGGCTTTTGCCAGCTTTATGTCACCCCAGCAAGACACTGTCACCTGTCCCCAGTCTCGGCAGAGTAGGGCTGATCTTTACAGAAAGATGGTGAGGGAGTACGTAGCTGACCATACCATCGTCCTAAATGATCACACAGCTCCCTACAACTACTGGGTTTCAAAGCTGGACATGTGGCACGAACTGGCGCTGTACGCCTTGGAGGTTCTTGCCTGCCCTGCCGCTAGCGTCTTGTCCGAGCGGGTTTTCAGTGCAGCTGGTGGCATCATCACCGATAAGCGTACACGCCTGTCGACTGACAGCGCTGACAGGCTGACGCTTATTAAAATGAATAAAGGCTGGATTTCTCAGAATTTCCAATCTCCACCAGGTGAAGGAAGCTCAACCTGAATAATTGATCCACTCCTCCTCCTCCTCATTTTCCTCCTTCTCCTCCTCTTTGTACAGTAAAGCAGAGGAAAATGGCTATTTTTTGACAGGGCCCACTGGCTCTTGCTATAGTACTTCATGCATTTAATTTTTCTGGAGGGCCACCTACCCGGTCCTCTGTTTGAAACAATTTTTGTGAGTGCCACATACAGGCACTCAATCTATTCCATTTTACTGCAGGGCCACCTACCTGCTCCTCTGGTTTGAAACATTTTTGGGACTGCCACATACAGGCACTCAATCTATTCCATTTTACTGGAGGGCCACCTACCTGCTCCTCTGGTTTGAAAAATTTTTGGGACTGCCACATACAGGCACTCAATCTATTCCATTTTACTGCAGGGCCACCTACCTGCTCCTCTGGTTTGAAACATTTTTGGGACTGCCACATACAGGCACTCAATCTATTCCATTTTACTGGAGGGCCACCTACCTGCTCCTCTGGTTTGAAAAATTTTTGGGACTGCCACATACAGGCACTCAATCTATTCCATTTTACTGCAGGGCCACCTACCTGCTCCTCTGGTTTGAAACATTTTTGGGACTGCCACATACAGGCACTCAATCTATTCCATTTTACTGGAGGGCCACCTACCTGCTCCTCTGGTTTGAAAAATTTTTGGGACTGCCACATACAGGCACTCAATCTATTCCATTTTACTGCAGGGCCACCTACCTGCTCCTCTGGTTTGAAACATTTTTGGGACTGCCACATACAGGCACTCAATCTATTCCATTTTACTGGAGGGCCACCTACCTGCTCCTCTGGTTTGAAAATTTTTTGGGACTGCCACATACAGGCACTCAATCTATTCCATTTTACTGCAGGGCCACCTACCTGCTCCTCTGGTTTGAAACATTTTTGGGACTGCCACATACAGGCACTCAATCTATTCCATTTTACTGGAGGGCCACCTACCTGCTCCTCTGGTTTGAAAAATTTTTGGGACTGCCACATACAGGCACTCAATCTATTCCATTTTACTGGAGGGCCACCTACCTGCTCCTCTGGTTTGAAACATTTTTGGGACTGCCACATACAGGCACTCAATCTATTCCATTTTACTGGAGGGCCACCTACCTGCTCCTCTGGTTTGAAAAATTTTTGGGACTGCCACATACAGACACTCAATCTATTCCATTTTACTGCAGGGCCACCTACCTGCTCCTCTGGTTTGAAACATTTTTGGGACTGCCACATACAGGCACTCAATCTATTCCATTTTACTGGAGGGCCACCTACCTGCTCCTCTGGTTTGAAAAATTTTTGGGACTGCCACATACAGGCACTCAATCTATTCCATTTTACTGGAGGGCCACCTACCTGCTCCTCTGGTTTGAAAAATGTTTGGGACTGCCACATACAGGCACTATCCAAATTAAATTGTCTCCATAGCAGCCTCCACACGTTGTCTCCATTGCTACCTCCAAAAGTCGTCCATATAGCTGCCTCCATACATCGTCCCTTTATCAAACGAGGTGTGTCAGGCAGAAATTTGGGTTGTTTTCATGGATTCCACATCCATGTCGCCACCCAGCTGTGTTATCCACAAAATATACTGGCAAACTTTTATCATTTACCAATATTATTTCAGCGCTTCTTGCGCTTCTGTTTACATTCCCCTCACCCGCCATATCCTAAACTTATAAGAACGCTACTACACTTGATCTTATACAAAAGGTTCTTAGAAGTGCTGTTTGGGGAGTAGCCTAGAGACAGGGGCTTGGATTGGCGAAAGCTCGCCTGGCAGCGGAGCGCCAGCTCCATGCGCATCATGCGCTTCTTGCGCATCTGTTTACATTCCCCTCACCCGCCATATCCCAAACTTATAAGAACGCTACTACACTTAACTTGGTGCAGGCTGGGACCGAGTCTGACCCTGGGGCTGGTCATATACTGCCGACGCAGAGAATTGCGGGGCCTACCTCGGTCCAGGTCTCAAAGGCCTACTATACCTCCTCCCACCCCTCCTCCACCTCCTCCTCCTCCGAATTACCATCCGTGGGCATGGCGCCATCAGTCGGTAGCTCTAGGCACAGCAGCAGTGCCGTCGCTAAGCGACAGCAGGCGGTGCTGAAACTGCTGAGCCTAGGCGATAAAAGGCACACCGCCCAAGAGCTATTACAGGGCATTCCACATCAAAGTTGTTAACTTTGTCGCCACCCTGCTGTGTAATCCACAAAATATACTTGCAAACTTTTACCATTTAGGGATATTATTTCAGCGCTTCTTGCGCATCTGTTTACATTCCCCTCACCCGCCATATCCTAAACTTATAAGAACGCTACTACACTTGATCTTATACAAAAGGTTCTTAGAAGTGCTGTTTGGGGAGTAGCCTAGAGACAGGGGCTTGGATTGGCGAAAGCTCGCCTGGCTGCAGAGCGCCAGCTCCATCCCAAGATCCAACTAACATAGTTGCAGCACCTTTAATCTACTACTAGTTCACTGCCTCCATAATAATAATAATAATAATCTTTATTTATATAGCGTCATCATATTCTGTAGCGCTTTACAAATCATAGGAAACAAATACAAATGTAATGTAACAGAGCACAACATTTGTATGGAACAACAGGAGTGAGGTCCCTGCTCGCCAGAGCTTACGGTTTATGAAGATGATGGGGTAACACGAGGTAAAAGAATATTTAATGGTCAAGCCATTCTTCTTATGGAATAGAAAAAAATATAATAAATGGAATTGCTGTCGCTTGAACCACTCAGCCGTCATCTTATATACCAGGTCCAGGGTGAATGGGACTGCAGAGAAGTCTGGTGCCTGTTGGTTGCTGGATAACAGATGGGAGGACGACACAGGACGGGTTAGTAGAAGAGTTAAAACTTCATGCAGTTAATGAGTGTTATAGGCTTGCCTAAAGAAATGGGTTTTAAGAGCACGTTTGAAACTTTGGAGGTTAGGTATTAGTCTGATAGTCCGGGGCAGAGCATTCCATAGAATTGGTGCAGCTCTAGAGAAGTCTTGGAGAAGCGAGTGGGAGGTCCGCACTAGGGTAGAGGTTAATCTAAGATCACTGGCGGATCTAAGAGCACGGGTTGGGCGATAGACTGAGATAAGAGAGGAGAGGTAGGGGGGTGCAGCATTATACAGAGCTTTATGGATGAGGGTTATTATTATTTTAAACTGTATTCGAAAGGAGACTGGCAGCCAGTGCAGCGACTGGCATGAACTGTAAGCATACATGGTCCCCTTATCAAACGAGCTGTGTCAGGCAGAATTTTGGGTTGTTTTCATGGCTTCCATGTTAACTTTGTCGCCACCCTGCTGTGTAATCCACAAAATATACTGGCAAACTTTTATCATGTACCGATATTATTTGAGCGCTTCTTGCTCACCTCCTTTGGTTCCTCTCTGACACCCATTGGTTTGAAGCCTGAGTCCAATTAGGGTATGTCGCCATGCCACTCTCTAGCCTGCTGCCGCTGCCTCTGCATGCCGTCCCCTATAGTGTCAGGGTCAATTATTGGATGTTTTAGATGCTATCTAGCTTCATTCTGTCACTCTGTCATGGCCATGCTGTTGCCCATAATTTTGGCATAATGGTGCGATTAGGCAGCCTCAGAGGCATCCATGCATGCTGCCCCTGCTGTTTCCTGTCCATTTCCGTGGTGTTTCCATCCTTTTCTGAGGTTCCCAGGTGTTTGGCCAAGCTTCCCTGTGCAGAGCCTTGGTCCCCTTGAAAAATGCTCGAGTCTCCCATTGACTTCAATGGGGTTCGTTATTCGAGACGAGCACTCGAGCATCGGGAAAAGTTCGTCTCGAATAACGAGTACCCGAGCATTTTAGTGTTCGCTCATCTCTAGTTTCAAACTTTTGATTTAATTTAAATAATTATGATTAAGAACTAAAAGTTTGAGAGGCATCACCAGACGAGCATGTGTAGAGCCCTAGTGGTATAAAACAGAGGAAAACCCGAAAAGTGACCCTAATTGTTGAATGTACACCCCTTGGAGAATTTAGCAAGGTGTAATATATGATGTAGTATAATACACATGGTGAAATGAGCATTTTGACATAAAGGCGGTTTCCAAATATAATGTACCATGGATGCCCACTATGGAAATTGAACATGAGCAGCGGCACCCCTCTGGACCGCAAGGCAAAATTGGTGGCTGTCAGGAACCACTGTGTCTACAGACATGGTGATCGGTATTACTGATGTCATAAGTAAAATTGCTGCTATTGTTGGTCTGCATTGATCAGCCGATAGCAGCGATCATGAACTGGGAGGGATGGGGGGGACAAAACTCTTCTGGTCCACAGGACAGGATGGATGGCCGTCAGAAACAGCCGCCATCTTGCCCCAATCACTGTGTCTGTACCATGTTGGCAAGTCACTTTTATATTTATTAATTTTTTTGGCAATTTGGACAAATGAGGGCTTGTATTTTGCAAGGTTAGATGCACTGTAAAAAAGAAGCTTCATTTTAGTGGGTCTTTAGCTTATTGATGGGATTTAATTAACTCTTTATGTGTGGAGGAAAATAAAATCATCAATTCTTGTTTCAGATTTTTAGCATAAAAATAATATATTATCTTTATTCTCTGGATCACTACGATTACCGTGATATCTCATTAGTTTTATTTATATTTGTCCAATTTTATTGAAAAAAAACTAGATTAGAAAAAATTGCATTTGTTTTAGTATCACCAATTTACAGCAGCATTACTTTTGTATTTTTTGGTTTACTGAGCTGGTTGTAGGCCTATTTTTTGCATGACAAGTTGTTCTTTTTAGTGGTACCATTTTGGTGCTTGTAGCTTTTTTGCTTGTCACCTTTTTTGTAAAGCAATTTGATACCAATTATGATTACAATTTATTGTACAGATTGTTACATATTCGGCGATACTAAATAAGTGGCTTTTTTTGTGATTTAGTGTTTTTTTGTACTTTATTACTTATGTATAGGGAATTGTGTTGTTTGGGGGACTTTCAGATTCTTTCATTATTTAATTTTATTTAAAAAATAACTTTAGCTGGGATACAGGGACCCGGCTCCTGGATATCATCTTCTAGTGCTTATCACTTTTTATACTTTAGTGAATGGAGCTCTTGCAACTTTTGATGCCATTTTCAATGCTACCATTTTTAGGACTGCATCATAGTATCATAGTATATAAGGTCGGAAATGGATGCAAGTCCATCAAGTCCACCTTTGAGAAATAAACAAATGTTTTTTCCGCATAACCTGTGATATTTTTTCTCTCCAGAAAGGCATCCAGGTCTCTCTTGAACATGTACATAGAGTCCGCCATAAAAACCTCCTGCGGCAGAGAGTTCCATAGTCTCACTGCTCGTACAGTAAAGAACCTTTGTCTATGTTGATGGTAAAATCGCCTCTCCTCTAGGCGTAGAGGATGCCCCCTTGTCCTTGTCACAGGCCTAGGTATAAAAAGATCTTTGGAGAGATCCTTGTACTGCCCGTTCAGGTATTTGTACATTGTAATGAGTTCTCCCCTCAGTCGTCTTTTTTCTAAACTGAATAATCCCAAATTATGCAATCTGTCATTGTAGTCTAGTCCCCCCATTCCACTTATAATCTTGGTTGCTCTCCTCTGTACCGTTCCAGTTTTGCTATGTCCTTTTTATATAAACTATGTCCTTATCATGAGAATCTATTCTAGAGATGAGCGAGCACTAAAATGCTCGGGTACTCGTTATTCGAGACGAACTTTTCCCGATGCTCGAGTGCTCGTCTCGAATAACGAGCCCCATTGAAGTCAATGGGAGACTCGAGCATTTTTCAAGGGGACCAAGGCTCTGCACAGGGAAGCTTGGCCAAACACCTGGGAACCTCAGAAAAGGATGGAAACACCACGGAAATGGACAGGAAACAGCAGGGGCAGCATGCATGGATGCCTCTGAGGCTGCTTAATCGTACCATTATGCCAAAACTATGGGCAACAGCATGGCCATGACAGAGTGACAGAATGAAGCTAGATAGCATCTAAAACATCCAATAATTGACCCTGACACTATAGGGGACGGCATGCAGAGGCAGCGGCAGCAGCGGCAGGCTAGAGAGTGGCATGGCGACATACCCTAAATGGACTCAGGCTTCAAACCAATGGGTGGCAGAGAGGAACCAAAGGAGGTGAGCAAGAAGCGCTCAAATAATATCGGTACATGATAAAAGTTTGCCAGTATATTTTGTGGATTACACAGCAGGGTGGCGACAAAGTTAACATGAAAGCCATGAAAACAACCCAAAATTCTGCCTGACACAGCTCGTTTGATAAGGGGACCATGTATGGAGGCAGTGAACTAGTAGTAGATTAAAGGTGCTGCAGTTAAAACTATGTTAGTTGGATCTTGGCATGGAGCTGGCGCTCCGCTGCCAGGCGAGCTTTCGCCAATCCAAGCCCGTGTCTCTAGGCTACTCCCCAAACAGCACTTCTAAGAACCTTTTGTATAAGATCAAGTGTAGTAGCGTTCTTATAAGTTTAGGATATGGCGGGTGAGGGGAATGTAAACAGAAGCGCAAGAAGCGCTGAAATAATATTGGTAAATGATAAAAGTTTGCCAGTATATTTTGTGGATAACACAGCTGGGTGGCGACATGGATGTGGAATCCATGAAAACAACCCAAATTTCTGCCTGACACACCTCGTTTGATAAAGGGACGATGTATGGAGGCAGCTATATGGACGACTTTTGGAGGTAGCAATGGAGACAACGTGTGGAGGCTGCTATGGAGACAATTTAATTTGGATAGTGCCTGTATGTGGCAGTCCAAAAAAGTTTTCAAACCAGAGGAGCAGGTAGGTGGCCCTCCAGAAAAATGAAATAGATTGAGTGCCTGTATGTGGCAGTCCAAAAAAGTTTTCAAACCAGAGGAGCAGGTAGGTGGCCCTCCAGAAAAATGGAATAGATTGAGTGCCTGTATGTGGCAGTCCAAAAAAGTTTTCAAACCAGAGGAGCAGGTAGGTGGCCCTCCAGAAAAATGAAATAGATTGAGTGCCTGTATGTGGCAGTCCAAAAGAGTTTTCAAACCAGAGGAGCAGGTAGGTGGCCCTCCAGAAAAATGGAATAGATTGAGTGCCTGTATGTGGCAGTCCAAAAAAGTTTTCAAACCAGAGGAGCAGGTAGGTGGCCCTCCAGAAAAATGAAATAGATTGAGTGCCTGTATGTGGCAGTCCAAAAAAGTTTTCAAACCAGAGGAGCAGGTAGGTGGCCCTCCAGAAAAATGGAATAGATTGAGTGCCTGTATGTGGCAGTCCAAAAAAGTTTTCAAACCAGAGGAGCAGGTAGGTGGCCCTCCAGAAAAATGGAATAGATTGAGTGCCTGTATGTGGCAGTCCAAAAAACTTTTCAAACCAGAGGAGCAGGTAGGTGGCCCTCCAGAAAAATGGAATAGATTGAGTGGCTGTATGTGGCAGTCCAAAAAAGTTTTCAAACCAGAGGAGCAGGTAGGTGGCCCTCCAGAAAAATGGAATAGATTGAGTGCCTGTATGTGGCAGTCCAAAAAAGTTTTCAAACCAGAGGAGCAGGTAGGTGGCCCTCCAGAAAAATGAAATAGATTGAGTGCCTGTATGTGGCAGTCCAAAAAAGTTTTCAAACCAGAGGAGCAGGTGGGTGGCCCTCCAGAAAAATTGAATAGATTGAGTGCCTGTATGTGGCACTCCCAAAAATTGTTTAAAACAGAGGACCGGGTCGGTGGCCCTCCAGAAAAATTAAATGCATAAAGTACTATAGCTAGAGCCAGTGGGCCCTGTCAAAAAATAGCCAGTTTCCTCTGCTTTACTGTACAAAGAGGAGGAGAAGGAGGAAAATGAGGAGGAGGAGGAGTGGATAAATTATTCAGGTTGAGCTTCCTTCACCTGGTGGAGATTGGAAATTCTGAGAAATCCAGCCTTTATTCATTTTAATAAGCGTCAGCCTGTCAGCGCTGTCAGTCGACAGGCGTGTACGCTTATCGGTGATGATGCCACCAGCTGCACTGAAAACCCGCTCGGACAAGACGCTAGCGGCAGGGCAGGCAAGAACCTCCAAGGCGTACAGCGCCAGTTCGTGCCACATGTCCAGCTTTGAAACCCAGTAGTTGTAGGGAGCTGTGTGATCATTTAGGACGATGGTATGGTCAGCTACGTACTCCCTCACCATCTTTCTGTAAAGATCAGCCCTACTCTGCCGAGACTGGGGACAGGTGACAGTGTCTTGCTGGGGTGACATAAAGCTGGCAAAAGCCTTGTAAAGCGTACCCTTGCCAGTGCTGGACAAGCTGCCTGCTCGCCTACTCTCCCTCGCTACTTGTCCTGCAGAACTACGCACTCTGCCGCTAGCGCTGTCAGAAGGGAAATACTGTTTCAGCTTGTGCACCAGGGCCTGCTGGTATTCATGCATTCTCACACTCCTTTCCTCTCCAGGGATGAGAGTGGAAAGATTTTGCTTGTACCGTGGGTCCAGGAGAGTGAACACCCAGTAATCGGTGCTGGAATTAATTCTTTGAACGCGAGGGTCACGGGATAGGCAACCTAGCATGAAATCTGCCATATGCGCCAGAGTACCAACGCGTAAGAATTCACTCCCCTCACTGGCCTGACCGTCCATTTCCTCCTCCTCCAACTCCTCCAACTCCTCTTCTTCTGCCCATACACGCTGAACAGTGAAGGACTCAACAATGGTCCCCTCTTGTGTCTCGCCAACATTCTCCTCCTCTTCCTCCTCATCCTCCTCCACCTCCACCTCCTCCGATATGCGCTGAGAAACAGACCTAAGGGTGCTTTGGCTATCAACAAGGGAATCTTCTTCCCCCGTCTCTTGTGACGAGCGCAAAGCTTACGACTTCATGCTGATCAGAGAGTTTTTCAACAGGCCAAGCAGCGGGATGGTGAGGCTGATGATGGCGGCATCGCCACTGACCATCTGTGTTGACTCCTCAAAGTTACTCAGCACCTGACAGATATCAGACATCCACGTCCACTCCTCATTGTAGACTTGAGGAAGCTGACTGACCTGACTACCAGTTCTGGTGTAAGTTGACATCTGGCAGTCTACAATCGCTCGGCGCTGCTGGTAAACTCTGGATAACATGGTCAGTGTTGAATTCCACTTCGTGGGCACGTCGCACAACAGTCGGTGAGCGAGCAGTTGGAGGCGGCGCTGCGCTGCCCTGAGAGTGGCAGCATCTGTGCTGGACTTCCTGAAATGCGCACAGATGCGGCGCACCTTCGTGAGCAAATCAGACAGATTGGGGTATGTCTTGAGGAAACGCTGAACTATCAGATTTAACACATGGGCCAGGCATGGCACATGTGTCAGTCTGCCGAGTTGCAGAGCCGCCACCAGGTTACGGCCGTTGTCACACACAACCATGCCTGGCTTCAGGTTCAACGGTGCCAGCCACAGATCAGTCTGCGCTGTGATGCCCTGTAATAGTTCTTGGGCGGTGTGCCTTTTATCGCCTAGGCTCAACAGTTGGAGCACCGCCTGCTGTCGCTTAGCGACGGCACTGCTGCTGTGCCTAGAGCTACCGACTGATGGCGCCATGCCCACGGATGGTAGTTCGGAGGAGGAGGTGGAGGAGGGGTGGGAGGAGGAGGAGGCATAGTAGGCCTGAAACACCTGGACCGAGGTAGGCCCCGCAATCCTCGGCGTCGGCAGTATATGACCAGCCACAGGGTCAGACTCGGTCCCAGCCTCCACCAAGTTAACCCAATGTGCCGTCAGCGATATATAGTGGCCCTGCCCGGCAGCACTCGTCCACGTGTCCGTGGTCAGGTGGACCTTGTCAGAAACGGCGTTGGTCAGGGCACGGATGATGTTGTCTGACACGTGCTGGTGCAGGGCTGGGACGGCACATCGGGAAAAGTAGTGGCGGCTGGGGACCGAATACCGAGGGGCGGCCGCCGCCATGAGGTTGCGAAAGGCCTCGGTCTCTACTAGCCTATAGGGCAGCATCTCCAGGCTAAGCAATCTGGAGATGTGGACATTAATGGCTTGGGCGTGCGGGTGGGTTGCACTATATTTGCGTTTCCGCTCCAGCGTCTGGGGTATGGAGAGCTGAACGCTGGTGGATGCTGTGGAGGATCGTGGAGGCGACGATGGGGTTTTTGTGGCAGGGTCCTGGGCAGGGGGCTGACTATCAGCTGACACAGGGGAAGGAGCAGTGGTGTGCACGGCCGGAGGTGAACGGGCTTGTTGCCACTGAGTGGGGTGTTTAGCATTCATATGCCTGCGCATACTGGTGGTAGTTAAGCTATTAGTGGTGGAACCCCTGCTGATCCTGGTTTGGCAAATGTTGCACGCCATAGTCCGTCGGTCATCCGGTGTTTCCTTAAAGAACCTCCAGACTTCTGAAAATCTAGCCCTCGCCGCAGGAGCCCTCGCCACGGGAGCTTCACTAGTTGACACATTTGGCGCTGATGCACCAGCTCTGGCCCTGCCTCTCCGTCTGGCCCCGCCACTGCCTCTTCCAACCTGTTCTGGTCGAGGACTCTCCTCCGTCTCAGAAGCACTGTGTTCACCCGGCCTATCAACCCAGCTTGGGTCTGTCACCTCATCATCCTCCGATCCCTCAGTCTGCTCCCCCCTCGGACTTCCTGCCCTGACAACAACTTCCCCACTGTCTGACAACCGTGTCTCCTCATCGTCGGACACCTCTTTACACACTTCTTCCACTACGTCAAGAAGGTCATCATCACCCACAGACTGCGACTGGTGGAAAACCTGGGCATCGGAAAATTGCTCAGCAGCAACTGGACAAGTGGTTTGTGACTGTGGGAAGGGTCCAGAAAACAGTTCCTCAGAGTATGCCGGTTCAAATGCCAAATTTTCCTGGGAGGGGGCAGACTGGGGGGGAGGAGGCTGAGGTGCAGGAGCTGGAGGAGTGCCGATTTCGGTGACATGGGTGGACTGCGTGGAAGACTGACTGGTGGACAAATTGCTCGAAGCATTGTCGGCAATCCACGACATCACCTGTTCGCACTGTTCTGGCCTCAACAGTGCTCTACCACGAGTCCCAGTAACTTCAGACATGAACCTAGGGAGTGTAGCTCTGCGGTGTTCCCCTGCTCCCTCATAAGCAGGTGGTGTCTCACCCCGCCCAGGACCGCCGCATTTAAAAACCGAAAATGTGTCGCTTGGGGCACATTTACTTACCCGGCCCATTCGCGATCCAGCGGCGCGTTCTCTGCACAGGATTCGGGTCCGGCTGGGATTTAAGATGGTAGTTCCTCCGCCGTCCACCAGGTGGCGCTGCAGCGCTGAAAATAATCTTAACGCCCCGGAATGCACCATCCCATAGAAGGTGAAGGTGAGCGCTCCTCAAGCGACACATTTTCGGTTTTTAAATGCGGCGGTTTTTCCGAATACGTCGGGTTTTCGTTCGACCACGCCCCCCCGATTTCTGTCGCGCGCATGCCGGCCCCGATGCGCCACAATCCGATCGCGTGCGCCAAAAACCCGGGGCAATTCATGTACAAGCGGCGCAAATCGGAAATATTCGGGTAACACGTCGGGAAAACGCGAATCGGGCCCTTAGTAAATGACCCCCATTCAGTCCATCCTAATGACAGCCTCCAGTTTGTGTTTTTTTCTCTCAGTCCATCTCACTGACAGACACAGGGAGAGGGTAGGGAGGGGCAGCAGGATGAGTCCTAATCTCCTGCTACAGGTCCCTCCTATTTATCAGATCTCAGACATGTAAACAAAAATCCTACAGAGTGCAAAGAGAGTCTGCAGAAAGAAAAAAAGAAAGGATCAGGGATGATGAATCAATTGGTGAATATTCAGGGAATACTAAGCAAGTTAACCCCTTAAGGACACAGCATTTTTTTGCTAATTTTTTCACTTTTGAATTTTTTTGTGTACAGAGCTATGCAATGGCTTATTTTCTGCATAACAAATTTTACTTCTCTGAGACATATAATATTCCATGTCATGTACTGGGAAGCTGGAAAAAAATTCCAAATATGGTGAAATTGGTGAAAAAATGCATTTGCGTCACGTTCTTGTGGGCTCAGCTTTTAAGACATTCACTGTTCTCTCCAAATGATAGATTTACATTATTCTTTGGTTCGGTACAATCATGGTAATAGCAAATTTATATAGGTTTTATTGTGTTTTAATACATTTTCACAAATTAAAACAATGGTCAGATTTATGAAGCTGTCTGAAAGTCAGAATATTTCTTGTTGCCCAAGACAACCAATCACAGCTCAGCTTTCATTTTACCAGTGCTCATAAATATTTTAAAGGGGAGCTGTGATTGGTTGCCATGGGCAACTAGAAATATTCTGACTTTCAGACAGCTTCATAAATCTGACCCAATGTGTATGAAAAAAATAATTAGTTTTGCCATCTTCTGACCCTAATAACTTTTTCATACTTCGATGTATGGAGCTGTGTGAGGTGTCAGGAGACTAGCTGGCATTTTCATTGCTACAATTTTGAGAACTATGCAACCTTTTGATCACTTTTTATAAAAAATTTTTATGGTATGTAAAATGGTGTAAAAGTTGTGTTTCGGACATTTGGCCGCTAATTTACGTTATTTGGATCATCACTGGCAATAACTGTTTTATATTTTGATATATTGGACATTTTGGGATGCAGCAATACCCAACATGTTTGTAAATTGTACTGTTTATTTAGAATTATATCAGTTCTAGTGAAAGGAAGGTGATTAGAATTTTTTTTAAAATTGTATATTTTTTTAGACCGCATGGGACCGCAGCCCCTGCGGTGCCTTCTTTTAAATGTGACTGGCATCTTTGTCGGCAGCAATCAAGGATTTAACACCCGTGATTGCTGCTAGCACCTACCGCAGGTGCTAGTGATGGGCATTTGCTGTAATATGCAGCAAACCTCATGTCTGTTTTAAGAGGGCTCAGCCCGTGAGCCCTCTTCATACACCCTTTATAGCTCGCTGACGGATATATCCTTAAGAGAGAGTGAAGGGGATAAAGCACACGGACAATTTATGTAAAAGCACAGCTAACTGCTTTGAGTAATTCCCTACAGCCAGGTTAGCAGGAGCAGCATCAGTGAGGAGGCAGGGTAGTTTCACAGTATGCTGCAGCTCCCAGCCTCCATGACTGGAATCCCATGAATTGAGGCATTGGTGGAACATGGACAAAGATATCTAAAAGGTACTTTGTGTTGTTTGTGGGAGGGTGAGGTGGTGAAAGGTTTTCTTTAAATAAGATGTTTTTAAAAAATTGCACCTAAAATGCCCGCAACGTAGATGCGGAAGTGTATACATAGACATATGCTGGTAGACAAAATAATCCCTCTTGCTTCCATTTACTAAGCATACATTGGGGGACATGTATCTTTATTTCTGCTAGTCAAACTGTCTCACTTTTGCGACTTTTCTTGATTTTGCGACTTTTCCCTGCGACTTTTGCTGTAGTTTTTCAAGTATGCCTTGGTCTGCTCCTGTGCAGTGTGCCTTATGTATCTTTATTTTCCAGATGTCCCTTGCAACTTTTCACTTATGTATCACTTTTTTTTTTGCTTATTTTTTTTAGGCGCAAATCTGCATCTGGTCCAGGTTAGGTGTAATGGAAGGATTTTTTAACATGTAAATTGGAATTATTTCCCATGCTTCAAAAAAACTATGATACATGTCCCCCATTGTATCCTGTGGGAAACACAGAATTGAAGATGAAGATGAATCATGCTATGTCTTTTCATTCTGCTCCCTCCTGTGGAACAATGTTTATGCTCAGTGGAGGCATTTAGAGGTAATGGGAGATGGATGCATTCCACCCCTAGCCTCTGTAGAGTGCTCAAAGAAGTCCCCAGTGATGTCACTGTCCATTTAGGAACAATGATATCCCTGGAGGAAACAACCTTAACATCTGATGTTTGCTCACCCTGCTTTGTGCATAGAGAATGAAATTTCTTGGCCCTACATTGTAAGGGTACTACAGGAATCCCCCCAACATGTCCTTACAGTAGAGAAAAAAATATTTCCCCATGGCCGGAGCTCCCAATATTATTCTTCTCCCTCGTTATTCTGTCTTTAACCACCAGACAGTGAACGGCACCAATCCGTAGTTCCTCCTGCTGAAAGTATGCCACCATTCAGACTACCACCATTGCACTTTCTTTATCCTCCTTTAATTCTTTTGTACAGAACTTTAACTGGAAGAAATATGCAGGCAGATGGTGTTGTACGTTCCAACAAAGTTAAAATTTATTCAAGTACATCATACTCACAAAAGTCAGTTAAAAATGTGCATATCACAATTCAAATAGTGGGACTCTAGCTTTCTTGTCCTTTGGATTTCTCCGAGACTGTGTGGACTGGTCTTGTGCCGTGATTTGCTTCTCAGGGGGCAAGTTGTACCCTGTTTTTATGTCCTTACAGTGTATAGCACCTAGCTTTAGCGTTAGCCATTAAAAACAACCAAAACTAACCCTCTTGCCATAACCCCACAACCTACCACTTACAGGAGTGCTGGAAAGAGTCTGGTATAATTCAATACCGGACGATATTACTTGGCTGAAGGCTGGTATTATTGGATTGGAAAAAACGAAAGTCTATGGGCTTTCTCATTCCACGTATGCCAGGCGTCTGCTTTTTTGTATGTCTCATATTTAGTGTATCACTTATAGAAAAAGGATAAAAACTAGAGATGAGCGAACATACTTGTCTGAGCTTGATGCTCGTTCGAGCATTAGCGTACTCGAAACTGCTCGTTGCTCGGACGAATACTTCGCCCGCTCGAGAAAATGCCATCTCCCGCCGTTGTGATTTTTGGTGGCCAGAAACAGAGCCAATCACAAGCCAGGAGACTCTGCATTCCACCCAGCATGACGTGGTACCCTTACACGTCGATAGCAGTGGTTGGCAGGCCTGATCAGGTGACCCTGGAATAGACTAGCCCCTGCCCGCGCTGCTCGGATTATTCTCTGTCTGGATGCCGCTAGGGAGAGAGCTGCTGCTGGTCAGGGAAAGCGTTAGGGTGTTCTATTAGCTTACTGTTAGGCAGGAGTGATTCTCCAAGAACCCAACAGCCCTTCTTAGGCTACAATAACGTTTTATTTTACTTTTTTTTGGTTTGCCTGTGGCTGGGCTTGCTGCCATTAGTAGTGCAGCTAGTACCATATTGTGAGTAATTTGCAGGGAGACTTGCTACCGTTGTGTTTAGCTCTTAGTGACACACATATCCACCTCAAACACCGAAGTGGGACAATTTATTAGGGGTTTGATTTGAATTAGGCAGAGTCTGCTGATTTATTTTTTTTTACGTTTATTTCTTTTTATAACTCAAAGTAATCTGGCAAAGCAGTGTGCTTTCAGTGTAGGCTAGAAAATAGCCATAGGAGAACCCCAACGGCTTATTTAGGCCTACAATAGCGTTATATTTTCCTTTTTTTTGGTTTGCTTGTGGCTGGGCTTGCTGCCATTAGTAGTGCAGCTAGTACCATATTGTGAGTAATTTGCAGGGAGACTTTCGACCGTTGTGTTTAGCTCTTAGTGACACACATATCCACCTCAAACACCGAAGTGGGACAATTTATTAGGGGTTTGATTTGAATTAGGCAGAGTCTGCTGATTTATTTTTTTTTTACGTTTATTTCTTTTTATAACTCAAAGTCATCAGGCACAGCACAAAATCCAGTTGTGTGCTGTCAGTGTAGGTTAGAAACTAGCCATAGCAATAGGATAGCATCTTTTTGATTAAAAAAAAATAATAATTTTTAAAGTTTACACTTTAATTTGGAAAATGGTTAACCCGAGGGCTAGGGGTAGAGGACGAGGGCGTGGACGTAGGAGTCCAACTACTGCAGGGGTCAGAGGCCGTGGTCCTGGGCGGGGTGAGACACCAACTGCTGATGAGGGAGCAGGGGAACGCCGCAGAGCTACACTCCCTAGGTTCATCATGTCTCAAGTTACTGGGACTCGTGGTAGAGCACTGTTGAGGCCAGAACAGTGCGAAGAGGTGATGTCGTGGATTGCGGACAATGCTTCTAGCCATTTGTCCACCAGTCAGTCTTCCACGCAGTCCACCCATGTCACCGAAATCAGCACTCCTCCAGCTCCTCCACCTCAGCCTCCTTCCCCCCAGTCTGCCCCCTCCCAGAAAAATTTGGCATTTGAACCGGCATACTCTGAGGAACTGTTTTCTGGACCCTTCCCACAGTCACAAACCACTTGTCCGGTTGCTGCTGAGCTATTTTCCGATGCCCAGGTTTTCCACCGGTCGCAGTCTGTGGGTGATGATGACATTATTGACATAGTGGAAGAAGTGTGTAAAGAGGTGTCGGACGATGAGGAGACACGGTTGTCAGACAGTGGTGAAGTTGTTGTCAGGGCAGGAAGTCTGAGGGGGGAACAGACTGAGGGATCGGAGGATGATGAGGTGACAGACCCAAGCTGGGTTGATAGGCCGGGTGAACACAGTGCTTCTGAGACGGAGGCGAGTCCTATAGCAGAACAGGTTGGAAGAGGCAGTGGTGGGGCCAGACGGAGAGCTGGTGCATCAGCGCCAAATGTTTCCCGTAGTCAAGCTCCCGTGGCGAGGGCTAGATTTTCAGAAGTCTGGAGGTTCTTTAAAGAAACACCGGATGACCGACGGACTGTGGTGTGCAACTTGTGCCAAACCAGGATCAGCAGGGGTTCCACCACTACCAGCTTAACTACCACCAGTATGCGCAAGCATATGAATGCTAAACACCCCACTCAATGGCACCAAGCCCATTCACCTCCGGCCGGGCACACCACTGCTCCTTCCCCTGTGTCATCTGCTAGTCAGCCCCCTGCCCAGGACCCCGTCCCAAACACCTCCCGTGCGAAAACCCCATCTTCGCCTCCACGATCCTCCACAGCATCCACCAGCGTTCAGCTCTCCATACCCCAGATGCTGGAGCGCAAAAGGAAGTATAGTGCAACCCACCCACACGCCCAAGCCCTTAACGTCCACATCTCCAAACTGCTTAGCCTGGAGATGCTGCCCTATAGGCTTTTAGAGACCGAGGCCTTTCGAAACCTCATGGCGGCGGCCGCCCCTTGTTATTCGGTCCCCAGCCGCCACTACTTTTCCCGATGTGCCGTCCCAGCCCTGCACAAGCACGTGTCAGAGAACATCATCCGTGCCCTGACCAACGCCGTTTCTGACAAGGTCCACCTGACCACGGACACGTGGACGAGTGCTGCCGGGCAGGGCCACTATATGTCGCTGACGGCACATTGGGTTAACTTGGTGGAGGCTGGGACCGAGTCTGACCCTTGGGCTGGTCATATACTGCCGACGCCGAGGATTGCGGGGCCTACCTCGGTCCAGGTCTCAAAGGCCTACTATGCCTCCTCCTCCTCTCACCCCTCCTCCACCTCCTCCTCTGAATTACCATCCGTGGGCATGGCGCCATCAGTCGGTAGCTCTAGGCACAGCAGCAGTGCCATCGCTAAGCGACAGCAGGCGGTGCTCAAACTGCTGAGCCTAGGCGAAAAAAGGCACACCACCCAAGAGCTATTACAGGGCATCACGGCGCAGACTGATCTGTGGCTGGCACCGCTGAACCTGAAGCCAGGCATGGTTGTGTGTGACAATGGCCGTAACCTGGTGGCGGCTCTGCAACTTATAGTTCAGTGTTTCCTCAAGACATACCCCAATCTGTCTGATTTGCTCACGAAGGTGTGCCCCATCTGTGCGCATTTCAGGAAGTCCAGCACAGATGCTGCCACTCTCAGGGCAGCGCAGCGCCGCCTCCAACTGCCCGCTCACCGACTGTTGTGCAACGTGCCCACGAGGTGGAATTCAACATTAACCATGTTATCCAGAGTTTACCAGCAGCGCAGAGCGATTGTAGACTGCCAGATGTCAACTTCCACCAGAACTGGTAGTCAGGTCAGTCAGCTTCCTCAAGTCTACAATGAGGAGTGGACGTGGATGTCTGATATCTGTCAGGTGCTGAGTAACTTTGAGGAGTCAACTCAGATGGTCGGTGGCGATGCCGCCATCATCAGCCTCACCATCCCGCTGCTTGGCCTGTTGAAAAACTCTCCGGTCAGCATGAAGTCAGAAGCTTTGCGCTCGTCACAAGAGACGGGGGAAGAAGATTCCCTTGTTGATAGCCAAAGCACCCTTAGGTCTGTTTCTCAGCGCATATTGGAGGAGTTGGAGGAGGATGAGGAGGAAGAGGAGGAGAATGTTGGCGAGACAGAAGAGGGGACCATTGTTCAGTCCTTCACTGTTCAGGGTGTATGGGCAGAAGAAGAAGAGTTGGAGGAGTTGGAGGAGGAGGAAATGGACAGTCAGGCCAATGAGGGGAGTGAATTCTTGCGCGTTGGGACTCTGGCGCATATGGCAGATTTCATGCTAGGCTGCCTATCCCGTGACCCTCGCGTTCAAAGAATTTATTCCAGCACCGATTACTGGGTATTCACTCTCCTGGACCCGCGGTACAAGCAAAATCTTTCCACTCTCATCCCTGGAGAGGAAAGGAGTGTGAGAATGCATGAATACCAGCAGGCCCTGGTGCACAAGCTGAAACAGTATTTCCCTTCTGACAGCGCTAGCGGCAGAGGGTGTACCTCTGCGGGACAAGTAGAGAGGGAGAGTAGGCGAGCAGGAAGCTTGTCCAGCACTGGCAGGGGTACGCTTTACAAGGCCTTTGCCAGTTTTATGTCACCCCAGCAAGACACTGTCACCTGTCCCCAGTCTTGGCAGAGTAGGGCTGATCTTTACAGAAAGATGGTGAGGGAGTACGTAGCTGACCATACCATCGTCCTAAATGATCACACAGCTCCCTACAACTACTGGGTTTCAAAGCTGGACATGTGGCACGAACTGGCGCTCTACGCCTTGGAGGTTCTTGCCTACCCTGCCACTAGCGTGTTGTCCGAGTGGGTTTTCAGTGCAGCTGGTGGCATCATCACCGATAAGCGTACACGCCTGTCGACTGACAGCGCTGACAGGCTGACGCTTATCAAAATGAATAAAGCCTGAATTTCTCCAGATTTTCATTCTCCACCAGGTGAAAGAAGCTCAACCTGAATAATGTATGCACTCCTCCTCCTCATTGTCCTCCTTCTCCTCCTCTTTGTACACTAAAGCAGAGGAAACTGGCTATTTTTTGCCAGGGCCAACTGGCTCTAGCTACCTACCCGGTCCTCTGTTTTAAACAATTTTTGGGAGTGCCACATACAGGCACTCAATCTATTTAATTTTTCTGGAGGACCACCTACCTGCTCCTCTGGTTTGAAAACTTTTTTGGACTGCCACATACAGACACTATCCAAATTAAATTGTCTCTATAGCAGCCTCCACACGTCGTCTTTTTAGCTGCCTCCACACGTTGTCTCCATTGCTACCTCCACACGTCATCGCCATAGCTGCCTCCAAAAGTCGTCCATATAGCTGCCTCCATACATGGTCCCCTTATCAAACGAGCTGTGTCAGGCAGAATTTTGGGTTGTTTTCATGGCTTCCACAGCAAACTTGTTAACTTGGTCGCCACCCTGCTGTGTAAACCACAAAATATACTGGCAAACTTTTATCATTTACCGATATTATTTCAGCGCTTCTTGCGCATCTGTTTACATTCCCCTCACCCGCCATAACCCAAACTTATAAGAACACTACTACACTTGATCTTATACAAAAGGTTCTTAGAAGTGCTGTTTGGGGAGTAGCCAAGAGACAGGGGCTTGGATAGGCGAAAGCTCGCCTGGCAGTGGAGCGCCAGCTCCATCCCAAGATCCAACTAACATAGTTTTAACTGCAGCACTTTTAATCTACTACTAGTTCACTGCCTCCATACATCGTCCCCTTGTCAAACGAGCTGTGTCAGGCAGAATTTTCAGGTGTTTCACCAGATACATAGTGTAACTCGGCCCATCTGTCGCCGCCATGCTGGAGACCTGAAGTTGCAATCATAGCAGCGCAATATGGATGCCCCATACTGTCGCTCTTAATCATGGAACCATTTCTGAAAAAACAATTAAAAATAGAACCACTATGCTATTCCATTATTCCTAGGTGAAATATTCAAACGACCCGGCCTGCTTTGAAAATTATAAATCTTTCAAAGTAAACGCTTCTGGCCCCCAGGCCCATTTTGGGTGGGGAGGAGCCGAGAGACAGGGGCTTGGACAGGCGAATGCTCGCCTGGCGGTGGACCGCCAGCTCCATCCCAAGATTAGGCAGCCTCAGAGGCATCCATGCATGCTGCCCCTGCTGTTTCCTGTCCATTTTGCCTCCACGATCCTCCACAGCGTCCACCAATGTCTCCATGCGCAACTTTCAACTCTCCATACCCCAGACACTGGAGCACAAGAGGATATGCAGCACATCATCCCCTTATCAAACGAGCTGTGTCAGGCAGATTTTTCAGGTGTTTCACCAGATACATAGTGGAACTCGGCCCATCTGTCGCTGCCATGCTGGAGATCTGAAGTTGCAATCATAGCAGCGCAATATGAATGCCCCATACTGTCGCTCTTAATCATGGAAGTCGTCTCCATGGCTGCCTCCACATGTCATCCCCTTATCAAAAATCATTTCAGCGCTTCTTCCTCACCTCCTTTGGTACCTCTCTTCCACCCATTGGTTTGAAGCCTGAGTCCATTTAGGGTATGTCGCCATGACACTCTCTAGCCTGCCGCCGCTGCCTCTGCATGCTGTCCCCTATAGTGTCAGGGTCAATTATTGCATGTTTTAGATGCTATCTAGCCTCATTCAGTCACTCTGTCATGGCCATGCTGTTGCCCATAATTTTGGCATAATGGTACGATTAAGCAGCCTCAGAGGCATCCATGCATGCTGCCCCTGCTGTTTCCTGTCCATTTCCGTGGTGTTTCCATCCTTTTCTGAGGTTCCCAGGTGTTTGGCTAAGCTTCCCTGTGCAGAGCCTTGGTCCCCTTGAAAAATGCTCGAGTCTCCCATTGACTTCAATGGGGCTCGTTATTCGAGACGAGCACTCGAGCATCAGGAAAAGTTCGTCTCGAATAACGAGTACCCGAGCATTTTAGTGCTCACTCATCTCTAATAAAAACCCTTTTTATTGATTTTAAAGATTCTTCCAGTTTCTAAGGCCGATTACTTTATTACAGAGCTGTACAAGTGCTTTTTGTGTTGGATAACATGTAGTTTTTATTGTTGACAATTTGGCACATAAATGACTATGTGATTTCCTTTTATAAAGCTTTTTGCATGGGATGAACAAAACACACAATTCTGGCATTTTTTTAACTGTGCAATGTGGGCTGCGCTTCTCACTTGGTGCTTTCCGTGGGAGAATGGTGAAGATGGCATATGCATGACATATAACTTCCTTCTCTTCTTTGCACTGATCTAAAGAAACAATAATTTGTTCCAACCACAGTGATCACAACAAATTTTGTGACATAAGTTTTATTGGTAGCTCTTTGTTCTCTAAGTCTATCATTCCCTATCCTCTCTACCAGAGCTCCCAGGAACAGACAGTAAATGCTGAGCGTGTAAGCCCTTGGATGCTGTGGCCAAAATCGATCATAGAAAATCATCTTAGCAGATTAGAATTATTTAAAATTAAAATAAAAAATGCTATTTTTTTGTGTCGATAATAAGGGACAATACAGCATAGCGTGCAGGGTGCATGTGAAATCAGTTTCTCTGTTCATTTGGGGTACAATGGACTTCCAATTTTGTGATCCATGGGGGCTCATCACTGGAAACCCAAGTGTTCAGCAAGTTATCTTAATGGGTACTTTTTATGCTGCTAGATGGTGGCCTGGCACCACATACTCACTTTGGTAGGTTGTTTTTGGCAGTACAGTAAAGTGCTACCAATTTTTACTTTTCTTATTCATCCAGATAATAAACCATATCATTCCAACTCATTTAGTTTAGTTTATTTAACTCCTTGTTAAAAGAGTACATATGGAGACCTGAGTGAAGTTGCCCCCCCTCCTTGTTCAAATCAAACAAAATTGGTGTCAAACGTTTGTGCTACATTTGTGCTTGTTTGTGAAACAGAAATTTTTGTTTGTGCCTGTATCGTTTTAAGATATTAATGAAAGTTTCCAGAGATCAAACAAAACTGGTGCCGAACAATTCTGCTACGATTGTGCTGCTCAAATTTTTGTTTGTGCTGCTTTTGTTTTGAATATATGAACCACAAATTAGAGGTTACAAGTTCAGCCCCCCCATATTAACAGAATCAAACAAAACTGGTGTCAAATGTTAGTGCTATGTTTGTGCAGCAAAAATTTTCGTTTGTGCGCTATCATTTTTAAGGTATGTTCAGGTGTTTCTATAGGTTAAGGTGTTTAGGATGAACTTGTAAAAAACATACATTTTTTACACAGAAAACAAGCCCTCATAAAGCTCCGTACATGAAAAAATAAAAAAGTTATGGATTTTCAAAGCAGTTATGCTCAAATGAGCACAGAATTGAAGCGCAAAGCCAAAAAGGGCATTGTTGGGAAGGGGTAAATAATCAAAATACCTAGTATTCTGTGGCAAAAAAGTGGCAAACATGCCTAACAAGAATATATTTTTAAAACAGTTTTTTTCATCTGGCAAAGGGGTGTAGGGAAGGACATGCCTTGCTATGAAAATATCATTGGCTACTTGCTTTGTTACATTTATTATTGCTGCAATAATGTAAAATATAAAAGTAGCCAGCCCTGTGAAAGAAAGTCAAGGAGAAATTCCAAAGGTGGTCATCTTGATCCTTCTATACCGTTCAGCTTCTTATCTGAGTGAGTAGAGCAAACAGTTTGGATGGGATTTTCATTGGCATTTCTTGATTAATCAGTCTGTGACAGATTAACACTTTTGTTGCATAGCTCAGTTAATTAATTGATTCTACAACCGGTGTTTTAATTCTAGTCCATATTACCATCCTGTGTTCCTTAAGCCAAGTTTTATTTTAGCATTTATTTAAATGGGCTTGTTTTTTTGTGGGACATCAGAAATATTTAATTTGGTATACCATTTAAAGTACCATATCTATGTGTAGGTACTTGGCAGAATCATAAAAACTGTTTAACATACCATAATATATTTAGATTTATTATTTATAAATTATTTTTATTTATAATAGACCTAATCCCCAATTTAAAGGATCCTGCCACCTGATTTAAAACATTAAACTACTAGTGCCCTCATGTAGTGTATGAAATGTCCCATCTAGAATTCCTTCCACTCTTTTGGTATCATATTCAAGATAAGAATCTAATCTTTCTTCTGAAGCAAAAAAATAATGTGAGTTGTAGATAAAGATCCAGTTCTCACCTATTTTTGCTTTTATCTCCGATTTCAGAAGTTTATATTTAATGTGACACTTGTTAGAGTAGTTTAACTTGCTTGGATAACTAATTTAGTTATCTGCTTCTTCACTTATGTTATCATGAACTTTGTACACACTAAGAATCTGGAATACAGAAATATAATTTGTTTATGCACAATGGTTGCACAATAGTTGGCCTCTGACTTGGATGTTGGACGGATGCGGAGGACCACAAGGATATGTAGGGGTATAATCAGTTTTTGATAAACAATGTTGTGAAATCTGTATAAATGTTAAATGGGAAACACATGTCTATGTTTTATTCTTTTTCCCATTTATTTTATATCTCATTAATCATGCTGTCATAAGTTACTTACGTAAATGATATAAACACTCCTATTTTGAAAAGGTATAAAATAAACTGCGTGGGGATAATTTTTCAGATCTCCGTGATACAGATATATCTTGTCTGTGTCTATGTTATTTCGGCCACTTTATTATTTTAATTAATTACTCTCTGCCTGATTGATATTGAACTCTTTATTACTTCAACACACTAAATTCACGGTTCCCACTCCAACTTTTAAAAGTGACTCATCTCAGGCAACTTATGACTCTTGTGAAAGCAAATTATTAATTGTGAATACAATATTGCCAATTATATCACATTCAACAGTTGTCCAGTGACCTTCAGATGTAAGTAGACATACACTCACCGGCCACTTTATTAGGTACACCTGTCCAACTGCTCGTTAACACTTAATTTCTAATCAGCCAATCACATGGTGGCAACTCAGTGCATTTAGGCATGTAGACATGGTCAAGAGAATCTCCTGAAGTTCAAACCGAGCATCAGTATGGGGAAGAAAGGTGATTTGAGTGCTTTTGAATGTGGCATGGTTGTTGGTGCCAGAAGGGCTGGTCTGAGTATTTCAGAAACTGCTGATCTACTGGGATTTTCACGCACAACCATCTCTAGGGTTTACAGAGAATGGTCTGAAAAAGAAAAAACATCCAGTGAGCGGCAGTTCTGTGGGCGGAAATGCCTTGTTGATGCCAGAGGTCAGAGGAGAATGGGCAGACTGGTTCGAGCTGATAGAAAGGCAACAGTGACTCAAATTGCCACCCGTTACAACCAAGGTGGGCAGAAGAGCATCTCTGAACGCACAGTACATCGAACTTTGAGGCAGATGGGCTACAGCAGCAGAAGACCACACCGGGTGCCACTCCTTTCAGCTAAGAACAGGAAACTGAGGCTACAATTTGCACAAGCTCATCGAAATTGGACAGTGGAAGATTGGAAAATTGTTGCCTGGTCTGATGAGTCTCGATTTCTGCTGCGACATTTGGATGGTAGGGTCAGAATTTGGCGTCAACAACATGAAAGCATGGATCCATCCTGCCTTGTATCAACAGTTCAGGCTGGTGGTGGTGGTGTCATGGTGTGGGGAATATTTTCTTGGCACTCTTTGGGCCCCTTGGTACTAATTGAGCATCGTTGCAACGCCACAGCCTACCTGAGTATTGTTGCTGACCATGTCCATCCCTTTATGACCACAATGTACCCAATATCTGATGGCTACTTTCAGCAGGATAATGCGCCATGTCATAAAGCTGGAATCATCTCAGACTGGTTTCTTGAACATGACAATGAGTTCACTGTACTCAAATGGCCTCCACAGTCACCAGATCTCAATCCAATAGAGCATCTTTGGGATGTGGTGGAACAGGAGATTCGCATCATGGGTGTGCAGCCGACAAATCTGCGGCAACTGTGTGATGCCATCATGTCAATATGGACCAAAATCTCTGAGGAATGCTTCCAGCACCTTGTTGAATCTATGCCATGAAGAATTGAGGCAGTTCTGAAGGCAAAAGGGGGTCCAACCCGTTACTAGCATGGTGTACCTAATAAAGTGGCTGGTGAGTGTATGTGGTCACTGTGAGATGCACCCACTGACTTGGACACTCGTACCTTGCCCTTAACACATTTTGGTAGACAAATAAGGGAATGTGTGTGTGAAAGACTATAATTAGCCTGTAAGGGTAAGAAACCAGGAGATGGTTTAAAGCGATTGAGGAACAGCAACAGAGAAAGAAAAAGCAACCAATGAATATGGGCATGGTAGTAAGGGACCAGGATGAGGGTCAATTACAGAGAAGGAGTATACAATGGAATAAGTATCAGTATAGATGAGAAATTTGTTTTAACTGTGGGAAGAAAGGACATTTTAAAGTGAATTCTCCTGAACCTCCACTACCCTATTCCTGGAGATTTAATGGGCAGGGGGTGGAAAATACCACTTCCCTGCAATAGGAAATAGGCAGCCCCTTATATCCCTTTATCCCTATAGCCGACCTGCAGGTTCCCAATGAGACAGGTCCATCTGCCATAATTGATGTTACCATGTCCTGGGGGAGGCACATAAACTGTTTAGAGGATACTGGGGCAAGCCCTTGCATATTATCATTAAGGATAGTTCCACCTGAATTCATGACTTCTACTAAGATGCTTAGAACAGGTCTTTCAGGCACTTTGATAACATTGGAGTAGACTAAACCAATCATAGTGACACTGCATGACACACAGCAGTTGGTGACACAATTTTTGGTCTCAGACACCTGTCTTGTCAACTTACTAGGAGCAGATGTCCTCTCAGTCATACAGGCAGTCATTCAGTATGGCTCAGATTGACGGATTACAGTCAGCAGCCCACTTAGTGATGATATAATATATAAAATAATATATCATTTTGATATGTATCAAAAGTAGTATGGACTCGAGGGATAGGGATGTAATATTACCACTGTACAAGGCATTGGTTCAGCCTCACCTGGAGTATTCTGTCCAGTTCTGAGCAGCGGTTCATAGAAAGGATGCCCTGGAGCTGGAGAGGGTTCAACGTAGAGCCACAAAAAGGGGTATGGAGAGTCTCAGTTATGAGGAAATATTAAAACAACTAGATTTATTTAGTCTGGAAAAGAGACGACTTTGAGGGGAAATGATTAATTTATATAAATATATGAATGGTCCATACAAAAAATATGGTGGTAAATAGAGATGAGCAAGCACTAAAATGCTCGAGTGCTCGTTACTCGGGTCAAACTTTTCCCGATGCTCGAGTGCTCGTATCGAATAACGAACCCCATTGAAGTCAATGGGAAACTTGAGCATTTTTCACTGAAAGAACAGATTGAAAGAACACTAAAGAAGAACACATTGCAAATGTTTGCAGATGTTTTCACTGAAAGAACACATTGAAAGAACACAGTGCAGAACACATTGCAGATGTTTCTGTACATCTGCTAACTTATCCGAAAGACACGAGTGCCGAACGGTGTTCTTCACAATAGTATGTGAAGAACAATATGTGTGAAGAACACTTTGCAGATGTTTCCATACATCTGCAATGTGTTGTTCACACATATTGTTCTTCACATACTATTGTGAAGAACACCGTTCGGCAATCGTGTCTTCAGATAAGTTAGCAGATGTACGGAAGATCTGCAATGTGTTCTTCACTTAAATGATCCTGTGTTCACTGTGTTTACTGTTTTCATTGTATAATCACTGTTCTGCACTGTGTTTCGTTAAGTAAAATGCTCGATCTCGAGCCGGCGAGATACTTGTCCGAGCAACGAGCCGTTTCGAGTACGCTAATACTCGAACGAGCTTCTAGCTCGGACAAGTATACTCGCTCATCTCTAGTGGTAAGTTGTTTCAGATTAAATCAATTTTAAAAGATGAGGGGGCACTGTCTCCATCTAGAGAAAACAAGGTTTAAAGGAAACCTACCATGTGAAATAGTAGGTGTAAGCTGCAATTACTGAGCATCAGCTCAGGGTGAGCTGGTGCCAGAGCTTATTTTTGTTATTGTCATAAACTGCTGTATTGCAGTTTAAACACTTTTTAATGTTTATATGTGAAGCAGCTTCAGCGCACCAAGCGCATGATCATGCAAGCGCCTACATAGGTAGTGCCGGAGAGCCGGTGACATCACGCACGCACGGTCGCTCGCTTGGTGCGCCAAAGCTTCTGCACATATAAACATTCAAAAGTGTTTAAACCGCAATTCAGCGGTTTGTGACAATAACGAAAATAAGCTCCGGGACCAGCTCATCCTAAGCTGGTGCTCAGTATTTGCAGCTTACACCTACTATTTCACGTGGTAGGTTTCCTTTAATCACCAGAGGCGACAGGGCTTTTTTACTATCAGAACTATCAATCTGTGGAATAGCCTGCCTCAGGCGCTGGTCACAGCAGGGACAGCAGAGAGCTTCAAGAAGGGTCTAGATGCCTTTTTACACCTAAATAACATTGATGGTTATGTTATATAGAATTGTTTCACCTAAATCCCTTCCTCATCCAATCCCTTCCCTGCCTTGGTTGAACTTGATGGACATGTGTCTTTTTCCAACCGCATAAACTATGATACTATGATGATATTCTAAATTCAATGTGTGCAGTTCTTTATGATGGTTTGCACCATATTGGGAAACTGTGGATAGTGAATTATTGACTGCAGTGCCTTTATCCTTCTGGGCAGTTGACAAGACAGATTTCGGCAGAATGTAAGTAACTCCTGTTAGGGTAAAAGTGCTGCCTGGGAGTGCTAAGCCAAAGTTGTAACAATACCCACTCAGTTTGCCTCAAATGCAAAGTTTAGATATCCAGGTTCAGCAGGATTTGAAGGCAGGGGTCTTGCGTCTTGTGTTTCCCCATATAACATACCTCTGTTCCCAGTGAAGAAAAAGATGGTCAAAGGTCAACTTGTAACATAGTATGGTTCATGACCTTAGGGCCAAAAATGAAATAACAGAAGCCGACACTCCAGTTGTCTCAAATCCTCATACTTCATAGTCTGGTTTACTGTGATTGATTTACCTAGTGCTTTATTCTCAGTACCACTAGTTGAGGATAGTCAGCTGTTTTTTCATACTTAATTATGTGCAACTTTGTTGGACATGTCTTCCACAAGGAGGGGAGAATTCCCCGAATTAGTATAATCAGGCTTTGCATCAAGTCCTCCAAGGATGGGCTCCTAAACATGACACCACTGTCCTGCTTCAGTGTGTTGTTGATTTACTACTTTGCTGTGAAACAGTTGATGTGTGCAGGAGAGTTTCCATCTCCCTTATGTGCAATTTAGCCCAAAATGGTTGCAAAACTTCAAAGGACAAGCTTCAGTTACATTCAAGTAAAGTTGTATTTCTCGGTCATTGTATCACCCAGGCTTGTGAAACAACTGAGAACCTTCCTGGGTCTTGTGGGGTACTCTAGAGATTGGATCCCTTCTGCATCCACATTGAAGCAGCCTCTATATGATGCTCTTAGTCGCCAGCCTTTTATCCTTACCCCTGAGGATGAGGATTCCATAACACAAGTTAAGGAAGCTATTGTGTCAGCACCAGCTTTAGGCCTGCCAAATTATAAGAAACCATTTTTCTTATTTTGTCATGAGTCCACTGGGCAAGCTCAGGGTGTACTTACCCAGTTTCATGGTGGAAAACATCGACCAGTGGCATACTACTCTGGGAGGCTTGATACTGTCATTAGAGAGACCCCTTCATGTATCAGGATTCCAGATACCACCATGATGGGGTCTACAAGATCAGATATACAATTACCACCCTGACAGAGGTGTTAAAGAAAGAACCACTTCTGCCCTCTATGTCAGTGCAAGAGGTGAAGCTGAAGGCACTCACTGAGGCATGTAAGCTGGTAAAAGGTACATTTAACATTTACACAGATCCACGATATGCCTTTGGTATTGCACATGATTATGGCCCTATGTGGAAGAGCAGAGACTTTGTTGGGTCCACAGGGAAACCTATTAAGAATTGCGAAAGTGTGAAAGAACTGTTTGAGGCTCTGTTACTTCCTTCGATAGGTATTATCAAGGTACAGGCACTCACTAGAGAAAACACTCCTGAGGCTAAGGGAAATAGAATGGCTGACGAGGCAGCTAAGGCTGCAGCCCTGCTCCCTCTCCCACAAAAAGAGGTCCTTAACATAATTGTTGAAGATAAGGGCTCTGTAGACTGGAAAAGTTGCAGAAACAGGCCCCGCTATCTGAAAAGAAACAGTAGTAAGCCTTAGGAGCAGCTCCAGAGGATGGAATTTGGCAATCAAAAAGAAAGTGGGGTCTGCCTAGAACCTAGTTTCCTATGATGGCTCAGTTGGTACATGGAGGGACACATGTGTCCAGGGAGGGAATGTGTTAGACAGTGGCAAAATGGTGGGTGGCCCCAGGATTCATCAATACTGCTGTTAGATTTGTGCAAGGCTGTATGATATGTGCCTGCCATAATCCTGGCAAAACTGTGCGAGTTGCAAGAAGGCATATGGTTAGAGCAGCTTATCCATTTTAGTGACTGCAAATTGATTACATTCAACTGCCAAAGGTAGGAATGTATGAGTTTGGTCGGTGCAGATTTCTTTTCAGGATGGCCAGAGGCTTGGCTAGTTGCCAGAACAAATAAAGAAAATCCTCTCAGAAGTTGTCTGCAGATACGGTGTGCCAGAAACTATTGAGAGTGATAACGGTACCCACTTTACAGGAGAGGTGCTACAAGAGGTTCTAAAAGCCCTGGGGATAGATCAGGCTTTCCACACTCTCTACAAGCCAAAGAGTAGTGGGAAGGTGGAAAGACTCAATGGGACCATCAAGTTAAAAATTCAAAGAGCAATGAGAGAAACTGGGAAATCATGGGTAGATTGTCTTTCTTTGGCCTTATAGTCTGTCCGAACAACTCCTCGTGAAAAGGAGGGATTAAGTCCCTATAAGAATAATATTACAAGCATAACCATACACGTGCAGGTTAACCATTTTCTTTCCATTTAAATAGAGTCTCAACAGACACTGCATTTAAGAAACGAAAATGCTGAAAATGTCATCAGAAACCCATCTGGAGAAAGTAAATTATACAAGAACCTCCTAGTACTTTGTTTAAGCAAATATAGTTTCTGTTTCAATGGTCTGTGTTATAAAGTTCTATTGGTTCTATCTATTTATTAGTCTGGTGTTTGTATTAGGTTTTTCTGGTGCAACTAAGGTTACGAGGCACAAAAATAAATATATGCATTCTAGGAGATATACACTCACCGGCCACTTTATTAGGTACACCTGTCCAACTGCTCGTTAACACTTAATTTCTAATCAGCCAATCACATGGCGGCAACTCAGTGCATTTAGGCATGTAGACATGGTCAAGACAATCTCCTGCAGTTCAAACCGAGCATCAGTATGGGGAAGAAAGGTGATTTGAGTGCCTTTGAACGTGGCATGGTTGTTGGTGTCAGAAGGGCTGGTCTGAGTATTTCAGAAACTGCTGATCTACTGGGATTTTCACGCACAACCATCTCTAGGGTTTACAGAGAATGGTCCGAAAAAGAAAAAACATCCAGTGAGCGGTAGTTCTGTGGGCGGAAATGCCTTGTTGATGCCAGAGGTCAGAGGAGAATGGGCAGACTGGTTCGAGCTGATAGAAAGGCAACAGTGATTCAAATTGCCACCCGTTACAACCAAGGTAGGCAGAAGAGCATCTCTGAAGCACAGTACGTGGAACTTTGAGGCAGATGGGCTACAGCAGCAGAAGACCACACCGGGTGCCACTCCTTTCAGCTAAGAACAGGAAACTGAGGCTACAATTTGCACAAGCTCATCGAAATTGGACAGTAGAAGATTGTAAAAACGTTGCCTGGTCTGATGAGTCTCGATTTCTGCTGCGACATTCGGATTGTAGGGTCAGAATTTGGCGTCAACAACATGAAAGCATGGATCCATTCTGCCTTGTATCAACGGTTCAGGCTGGTGGTGGTGGTGTCATAGTGTGGGGAATATTTTCTTGGCACTCTTTGGGCCCCTTGGTACCAATTGAGCATCGTTGCAACGCCACAGCCTACCTGAGTATTGTTGCTGACCATGTCCATCCCTTTATGACCACAATGTACCCAACATCTGATGGCTACTTTCAGCAGGATAATGCGCCATGTCATAAAGCTGGAATCATCTCAGACTGGTTTCTTGAACATGACAATGAGTTCACTGTACTCAAATGGACTCCACAGTCATCAGATCTCAATCCAATAGAGCATCTTTGGGATGTGGTGGAACGGGAGATTCGCATCATGGATATGCAGCCGACAAATCTGCGGCAACTGTGTGATGCCATCATGTCAATATGGACCAAAATCTCTGAGGAATGCTTCCAGCACCTTGTTGAATCTATGCCACAAAGAATTGAGGCAGTTCTGAAGGCAAAAGGGGGTCCAACCCGTTACTAGCATGGTGTACCTAATAAAGTGGCCGGTGAGTGTACATCTAATATATAAAGCTCAGTGTAAGTGTGTATGTATGTATGCATGTAGGTATGTCAACTAAAGGAATCTGCATTGTCGCTTTTATGAGCACCACATTTTTCACATTCGCTCTCTTCGACTCAGGGAACATCATAGACTTGATTTTGAGATAAAATTTTCACCATGCGCTTTCCAAAATCCACCTATTAACCACAATATACAGGAGCCATTGTCTGCTGCTGCTGTGGCAGTAGGAAGCTAAGCCGTGATTGGTTGCTGCTCTGCCACAGGTCATAAATATGAGCTCTGAGCTGATTGGTTACTATAGGCCAGTGATGGGCAACCTTTTGAGCTTGGTGTGTCAAAATTCACCAAAAAACCAAGCATAACTCGGGTGCTGACTCACCTTTAGAAAAAAACCTAATTTTGTAATAACATGTCCAGCAGCGGCCTCCCCCTATTAATAACATGTCCAGCAGCGGCCTCCCCTTATTAATAACATGTCCAGCAGCGGCCTCCCCTTATTAATAACATGTCCAGCAGCGGCCTTCCTTTCCTAATAAAATGCCCCAGCGGCCTCCCTTTGCTATTAAAATGCCCCTAGCGGCTTTCCTTCCCTAATAAAATGCCCCAGCAGTTTCCCTTTGCTACTAAAATACCCCTAGCCGCCTCCCTTTACTACTAAAATACCCCTAGCCGCCTCCCTTTACTACTAAAATACCCCTAGCCGTCTCCCTCTACTACTAAAATACCCCTAGCCGCCTCCCTTTAAATATAATATAATAATAAACTTATATACTTACCCAGTGATGTCTTCTTCCCTGTAGCTTTACTACAGGTCTGACGATAATGGCGGCTCGGCTCCTCCAGGTTGCACCGCGCGCCTCGGGTCACGTGACTGACGCGACCTGACGTCAGGTCGCCTCAGTCACGTGACGAGCAGCACGCATTGCAGCCTGGAGGAGCCGGAGGAGTTGCAGATGGTGGGCGGACCAACGCGGCGCCGGACAGGTAAGCAGGGGGCAGAAACACAGGGGCAGAACATTACACAGGGAGGGGGGCAGACTGCGCGCGCTGGGCGGCCGCGTGTCACCAAAAATGGCTAGGCAATGAGTATAAGACAGCTTATGTGTGAGGTAAGTTGGATAGAGAGACAGAGTTAGGGGGAAATTTACCAGAAATGTCTGAGTTAAAATTGTTCCAGTTGCCCATGGAAACCAATCAGAGATCAGCTGTAATTTTATAAACAGCTGTGGGGAAATGAAACTTGAGCTTTGATTGGTTGCCATGGGTAATTAGAGCAGTTCTGTCCGCTCTCAGACACTTCTGATAAATCTCCCCACAAACAAAGTGACAGTCGGAGACAGTCACTGAAAGAAACTGCCAGAGACAGACAATCAGTCACTGAAAGAGACTGCCAGAGACAGACAGACAGTCACTGAAAGAGACTGCCAGAGACAGACAGTCATTGAAAGAGACTGCCAGAGACAGACAGTCACTGAAAGAGACTGCCAGAGACGGTCAAAAAAGCTTGTAAAAAAGGGACAGTCACTGAGAGTCAGAGACAGCCTGAGACAGCCTATAGATACAAATAAAATATTTTTGTTAACCAATTCTATCTTGTTATAGCTAAGAGCAATTATTTAATATCCCGGGCAACGCTGGGAGCTACAGCTAGCACAGCCACCAAAATGAAGAACAACATGTGAGGAAAAAAACAATCTCAGAATCGCTTTGATAAGTAACAGTGTTCAAAAAACAAATAAAGCGACGCAAGTCAGAATCCAAAAAATGGGGCTGAGCCTTAACCCCTTAAGGATGCTGCCAGTTTATAGTTTAACGGCATACAGTATTTATAAGGCACACACATACAGAATATACAGGGGCATCTTTACTAAGGGTCCGTCTGATGCATTTCCGTCGGGTTTCCTGAATTTTTTCCAATTTGCCTTGAATTGCACAGAAGTTTTTGGCACACCTGATCAGATTGTGGCTCATCGGCGCCGGCTTTCGTGCGACACAAATCGGGGGCATTGCTTTCAGACAACCCGACTGATTTGGACAAACCGCGGAATTTAACTTTCAAAATGATGTCGTAAGATCAGCACTCATATGCATCGGGAAGAAGGTGAACTCCGGTGGACCTCAGCAGGGAAGCGACACATGCAGGAAATTGGACGCAGGATCTTAGTGAATCGGAGCATCTCCGAATGCTCGTCGGACATTCCGGATCAGCATCGTCAACGGGACGGGTAAGTAAATGTGCCCCATTTTATCACAGCACAGACCACAACACAATATGCAATAAATTAAGATTCACACAGAAGTATAATCCTCAACTATGGTCTGGAAATGCTACCCTGGCACACTGCTTGGTCAATGAACCTAACTAAACATGCAAGTTGGGGATAGCCTGATCATCTCTTACTGGATCCTTGCAGTAAAGACATAGATTCGTGCTTGGTCAGGGCAGCATTGTTGTTGGTGCTCTTTAGACAAGTAGAAAGGGGAGGGCTCCCACCATAGAGCTTCTCCTCTTTGTCTAACTGTTTTCCTGTTATTGCACAATCCAGCAGGCTGCTGAGGACCAGTCTGTAGCAGTCCAGTGTCGTCAATGTGATCTTGTGGACCATAAGTGTGGACTCTCCTGGCATACCAGATTGCATCCTTAAAGCAAATGATAAGAAGCCAGGCATCCTGGATATCCTTAATGGCATGAGTGCCCTGAATCAGTCCATAAAGTACCACATGGTAAGTCATGGAGCTCCTGGGCACAGAGTCCTGGAATTGGTGTTCCAGGACATCCAGCAGGCTCTGAGCAATACTGGAACTCCCAAAAAAGGTGCAGAGGGGTCTTCTCCTTCCTGGGGCAGTAGGGAGTGTTGCTCAGTCTTTAGGCATACATGAAGGACCATCCAGGATATGTCCTTGTGCCTGTTGAGCAGTCTGCCCCAAGACACATTGGCCCAAACAGTCCTGGCTGTGTCCTGGGTTACTCCGGGAACAGATTACAACAAATCTTTGGCTCGGATGAGCTTGTGTACGGTCTTTGGCTTCCACAGATCAGGTTTGAGTCCCAGCTGTAAGGGAAGGAGCTGTCCCACTTGTCCCAGTCGAGGCCCCTCCAAAGGGGCAGGAATTAAAAGCGAGACATAGATTTTCCGCAGATCTTGCAGAGTTTCTCGGGTCCTGAGCACACAGTCGCAAACAAAATGGAAAACAGTCCTGGAAACGGGGGATGGGGGTGGTCACCCCTGTGCCGCCTACTGGAGTAAGAGCAGCACCTCGTTATGCAAGAAGAGAGTTTTTCCCTCCAGGGAGATCTGTCTGAGGCTCCACAGGGTGACTCTGCTGTTGACTTTGGACAAGCGTTCTTGCCAGGTCTTTAGGGCTGCGTCTACCTTCCCGAACCAAACCCCCAGTACCATCATTGAATGGTGTAGGGGAAGGGGGCGGAAGAAGCAAGCTGCCAGTCTCCGAAAAGCATGGCCTCCGACTTCTTGCAGTTGTGCCTCTGGAGCCTGTCAGAACTCCTTGCAGGTCTGGACGAGCACCCTCGCCAAACTCCGATTGGTGCAGAAGACGGTCACGTTGTCCATTTACAGAGAGTAGTTGACTTTGTTGTGTTGCGGGCCCACTGTAGTGATCCCTCTGATCTCTTTGTTTTGCGGGATAGACTCCGTGAACAGCTCTATAACGCAAACAAAAAGAACAGGTGAGAGAGGACAGCCTTGCCTGACCCACGTGAGCACCGTGAAGGGGTCAGTCTTTCGGAATTCACCAACAACGAGCTGTAGATATCAAGGTACATTAGGTCGACAAAGCAGCAGAACATGTTACCCAGACCGAACCTGCGCAGTACCTGGCCCGTGAAGCGGTGTGAGACATGGTCTTAGGCCTTCTCCTGGTGAAGGCTGACTAGGGCCACTCAGACGCGGCAGCTTCTGACATACTGCAGGGTGTTCCACACCAGAGCCAGATTGTCCGTGATTCTGCAGCCTGGGACGTCACTGGACTGGTCCGGGTGGTCGATCTTACCACTGACTCCCTTCAGCCTGTTGGCCACCACCTTGAACAGGACCGTGTTTTTTGGTCATAATTCCACACCTGGAAGTCTGGGGCTCCTTCACCAGGGCGAGGCTTTGCCAGTAACTGAGGGAGAGATACTCTGTTCCAACACATCTGAAGATATGGGAGTGGAGCTTTGTCCCAATGCCGCCAGGGTGTTCATCTTCCCAGGCTGAACATATCGCCTTCCACCGGTCATAATTCCACACCAGGAAGGCTGGGGCTCCTTCACCAGGGCGAAGGCTTTGCCAGGACTAGGATCTTGTAGTCCACGTTGAGCAGAGAGACAGGACAACAGTCCTTCATGTTGCACCTCTCTTCCTTCCGCTTCTACAGAACCATGATCAGTCCTTGCCTTAGTGACAGCGGCATCTTGCGCTCCACCACAATCTCCTCATAGATCTCCAGCAAGCGGCAGCAGCATCAGCAACAGGAGGCCACAGGTGGCAGCAACATGGTGGCAGCAACATGGAAAGCCACAGAGTGGTCCAACTACAGAGTGTGGAGGTGGCGGCAGCATCAGCAGCAGCAACAGGAGGCCACAAAGTGGAGGTGGCGGAAGCAGCAGGAGCCCAAAGGTGTCAGCAACATGGTGGAAGCAACAGAGAAAGCCACAGGGTTGCTCAATTATATAGTGTGGAGGTGGCATCAGCAGCAGAAGAAGCCCACAAAACCCACAGCAAAGGAGGCTACATTGTGGCACAACGATGAAGTTTGAAATGAATTTGAATTCGAAGTATTCAATGTAAATTTTAATTTGTAGATTGGAGATGCCACATCCATTATACATTACAGTTTTCCTAAAAAATCAGGTCTTTGAAAAAAAGAACTCCAAAGGTGGCACCAGCAGCAGCAGGATGAGGTCAGAGGTGAGGAGGTGGTGGCAACATGGTAGGCCACATAGTGGCACAATAATATAGTGTGGAGGCGGCATTAGTTGCAGCAGGAGCCCGCAGGGTGGCACAATGATAGATCCTGGAGGTGGCGACAGCAGGAGACCATATAGCCAACAACAGAGCAGGCCACATTGTGGCACAATGATGAAGTTTAACCCCTTCCCGACATTTGACGTAATAGTACTGCATGGCGGGAGGTGCGTTCCCGCAAAATGCAGTATTATTACGTCAAGCTTCTGGCACCGGCTCCTGAACGGAGCCGGCGCCAGAAGCTGCGGGTGTCGGCTATATATTATAGCCGACACCTGCCTCTAACACCCGCGATCGGAGATTTCTCCGATCGCGGGTGTTAACCCCTAACACGCCGCGGTCGCACTGACCGCGGCGTGTCAGAGGCATTTAAATCTAATAGAAGTTGAATCGGACCCCCCCGCGGCGCTTACCGGGGGGGTCCGCTGCTCCGATCGCAGCCCCGGGACTGCCGGTGCCCGGGGCTGCGAGATCTTCCTCCGGAAGCCGGGTCCCTGCCTCCTGGCAGGACCCGGCTGTAAGACACTGGGCATGCGCAGCATGCTCAGTGTCTTACATTACACAGTGCAATACATCTGTATTGCACTGTGTAACCTGTAAAAAAGCTTGAACAAGTGATCAGAAGATCACTTGTTCAAGCTTAGATGTCATTACCTGTAAAAAAAGTAAAAATAAATAAATAAACGTTTTTTACAATAAAAATAAATAATAAAAGAAAGTGAAAGTCCCCCCAAACACCACATTTCCCTTTACGCAAGTAATAAAGTATAAAAAACACTAAATCACGAAAAACCCCACTTATTTGGTATCGCTGCGTCCGTAACAATCTGTACAATAAATCCTAATCATAATTGGACCCGCTCGGTGAACGTGGTAAAAAAAAAAAACCAAAAACTTGCCAAAAATTTTAACTTTTTATCAAATTGCTTTACAAAAAATGTTCTAAAAAGTGATCCGAAAAAGTTACAAGCACCAAAATGATACCAATAAAAAGAGCAACTTGTCACGCAAAAAATAAGCTTACAACCAGCTCCGTCAACTAAAAAATACTATAATTATGCCGCTATAAAAATGGCAATACTAAAACAAATGCAATTTTTTCTATTCTAGTTTTCCTTCAATAAAATTGGACAAATAAAAATAAAACTATATAAATGAGGTATCACCGTAATCGTAGTGATCCGTAGAATAAAGATAATATATTATTGTTATGCTACAGTGAACACCCCCCCAAAAAATGCTAAAAATCCAAAACAAGAATTGATGATTTTATTTTCCTCCACACGTAAAAAGTTAATAAAATTGCTTCAATAAGCTAAAAACCCACTAAAATTAAGTTTTTTTACAGTGCATCTCGTCTCGCAAAAAATAAGCCCTTATTTGTCTAAATTGCTTAAAAAATAAATAAAGATTGTATAGCCTATTCCCAACGAGCGTTGTTATAGAACGGTGCGGCGGGTAGTGACTTTCCAACACCGGTCAGGGTAAGACGGCGGCTGTTCACTGATCGGGGTAAGACAGCGGCTGTTCCTTACAGCCATCCATCCTGCCCCATGGACCAGAAGGGTTACGTCCCCCCCACACACCCCCAGTTTATTATCGCTGCTATTGGCTCATCAATTCAGACAAGCCAATAGCAGCGAATTTACTTATGACGTCTGTAATACCGGTCACCATGTCTGTAGACACGGTGATCGGGGCAGGATGGCGGCTGTTCCTGACAGCCACCAATTTTGCCTTGCGGTCCAGAGGGGTTTTGTTGCCCCCCTCTGTCCATGTTTGTCGCTATTGGCTGGTCGATTTGGTCCAGCCAAAAGCAGCAATATTCGTCACAATGGGCATCGCTAGGGTGAATAAGAGCAACACTTGGCTATAATTTCCCTACTAAAACGAAGATATGGTACAAAAGCGCTGGCCGTGCACAATGTACAGATTATGCTGTACAACTCTTACGTGCTGTTCCAATGTGCACGTCCTGCCGTATCATTTCTCCGTTTTCAAGAGGAAGATATTAGGAAACTAATATTGGGACAAGAAGGACGCGGCCCCAGTATCTCTGGTTTAGATGTTCCTGTGTTTTGCTAGGACAGCATTTTCCCGGTGAATTCTGCTGCTTCTAATGGTAGGACTCAATAAAGAGTCTGTTCCAAAAGAGGAGTTAGGATGGACACTACATACTACTAAGAGACCTGCGACACCTCCAGAGTGACAAAAGTTTAGTTGGTCCCTTGGTATATTCTACCTCCTTATACGCAACACATTCACAATTCACGCCCAAGCTGTTGTGAATTAATTTCGGTAAAATGAATAATTGTAACAACTGTTAGGTCCCTTTGCTCCCTATACCCCTCCATTATTTCATAAGGGGCGCCACATAACGGGCACTGAACTTTCCAGAAATAATTGCAATTTCCATCTTGGACTCCATTGCACATCGTATTTGGAAACCACCTATATGTTCAAAATGCTCATTTCACCATGTGTATTACACTACACCACATATTACACCTTGCTAAATTCCCCAAGGGGTGTACATTCAACAATTAGGGTCACTTTTCGGGTTTTCCTCTGTTTTGGTACCACTACGGCTCTCCAAATGTATCCTGACACATGTGAAGGATTTCTTGCAAATTTGGCCTCTAAAAGACAAACATCCCTCTTTTACTCTACTGTGCGCCCATAAAGCATTTTATATGCACATGTGGGGTACTTCTACACTCGGGAGAAATAGTTTTACACCTTTTTTGGGGTTATTTAATATATTATCCCTTGTGGCTTACAAAAATCAGCGGTAAAGTGACATTTATAGGAAAATTTTCACTTTTTTAATGTTTAGGGCCTAATTGGATCATTCACCTGTAGGGGCAAATACATATATTACACATTGCAAAATTCTCTAAGGGGTGTGCGTTCAAAAATTAGGGACACTTTTTGGATTCTTCTCTGTTTTATACCACTAGGGTTCACCAAATGCATGTCAAACATTTCTGTCAAATTTGGCTTCTAAAAGGCAAACATTCCCCTTTCCTTTTACTGTGCGCCCATACAACATTTTATATACACGTGTGGGGTACTTCTACACTTGAGAGAAATAGGTTTACACATTTTGGGGGGTTATTACATTTTTTTATCCCTTGTGGCTATATAAAATTACGAGTAAAATGACCTTTATAAGAAAATTTTCACCTTTTTCCTATTTAAGTCCTAATTAAATCAAACACCTTTACGGACAAATACACATATTACACCTTGCTAAATTCTCTAAGGGGTGTGCTTTCCAAAATGGTGATACTTGTTGGGGTTCCGCTCTGTTTTGGTACCACTACGGCTCTCTAAATGCATCCTGACACATGTAAAGGATGTCTGTCAAATTTGGCTTCTAAAAGGCCAACGCCCCTCTTTCCCTTCTGAGCTTCACTGCGTACCCATACAACATTTTATTTGCATGTGTGGGGCAATTTTATACTTGGGAGAAATGCTAGTACACATTTTTTGGGGTTGTTTCATCTTTAATGCCTTATGGGATACAAAAATTAGCCATAAAAGTGACTTTTTTGGGAAAATGTTCACCTTTTTCCTTTTAGGGACCTAATTGAAGCAAACACCTGTAGGGGAAAATACACGTATTACACCTTGCTGAATTCTCCAAAGGGTGCTCTTTCCAAAATGGTGACACTTGTTGGGGTTCCCCTCTGTTTTGGTACCACTAGGGCTCTCCAAATGCATCCTGACACATGTAAAGGATGATTGTCAAATCTGGCTTCTAAAAGGCCAAAGCCCCTCATTCCCTTCTGAGCCCTACTGTGTACCCATACAACACTTTATATGCAAAAGTGGTGCAGTTCTGTGCTTAGGAGAAATAGTTTTACACATTTATGGGGTTGTTTCATCTTTTATCCCTTGTGTCTTACAAAAATTTGGGGTAAAAGTGACTTTTTTGAGAAAATTTTCACCTTTTTTCCCTTTTGGGGCCTAATTGAATCAAACACCTGTTGGGGAAAATACACAAATTACACGTTGCTAAACTCTCCAAGGGGTGTACTTTCCAAAATGGTGTCTCATGTTGGGGCTTTCCTCTGTTTTGGTACCATTATGGCTTTCCAAATGCATCCTGACACATGAAAACTTTTTCAGCCATATTTGCCCTGCAAAAACGAAACAACGCTCTTTCCATTCCAAGTGCCCCCCTGTGCCCGTACAGCAGGGTACAGTGACAAAATGGGTAATGGGATGCTCAGGAGGAATTGCCCTAAACATTGTAAAATGCATTTTCCTTTTTAACCCATTGTGAAGGTGCAAATTTTTGTGTTCAATGAATTTATAGTAAGATAAAATTACATTTCTCTAATTTCACTTTCATTTATCTTTCACCCTCATGAAACACTAATAGGGTTAACAAAATTCCCAAAGGTTGTTTTGAATATTTTGAGGGGTGTAGTTTCTAAAATGGTGTCATTTGTGGGGGTTTTCTGTCATGTAGGCCTTATAAAATCACTTCTAACTAAATTGACCCTCCAAAAGTAGGTTTTGATGATTTTCGTGAAAATCTGAAAAATTGCACCTAAAGTTATAAACCTCCTAACATCCTAAATAAAGGAAAATATGTTTGAAAAATGATGCCAAGTTAAAGCAGACATATGGAAAATGATAGTTATCAAGTTATTTTAGTGATATGACCAACTTTACAAAAAGTAGAAAATTTTGAATTTGGAAAACATTGTTTTTTTCAAAATTTTTGCCAAATTTCCATTTATTTCATAAATAAATACTAAATATATTGATTAAATTTCTCAACCAGCATGAAGTACAATGTGTCACGAAAAAACAATCTCAAAATCAACTGGATATGTTAAAGCGTTCCAAAGTTATAACCACTTAAATAGGCACATGTCAGATTTTAAAAAATGGGCCGTGTCAGGAAGGTGAAAAGTGGCTTCAGCGTTAAGGGGTTAAAATTAATAAGAAGTTAAAATTTTCCATTTTAATTTGTAGATTAGAGACGCCACGTCCATAATACATTACAGTTTTCCTGAAAATATCATGTCTTTGACAAAACAGGAGCCTGCAGAGTGGCAACATGATATAGTGTGGAGGTGGCGGACAATTCAAGTCCCTGGTAAAGATGGTAGGAGGCAGATGGTGCAACTGGCAATAGATGTGTCGCATCAGGCGGGTGGCAGCATCAGAATAGTGGTTGAGGCAGGTAGTTAGAACCCCGACTCATTTCTCAACGTTTGGAGGAGGCGTCATGGCTGATCTAATCTGATGCATTAGGCATTGGTGAGTTGAAATCCTGGCCGATCCAAGCCTGATTCATCTTGACAAAGGTCAGTCTCCCCACATTACAGGTGGACAAGCGGGTTCTCCTTGGGGTAATGATGGCCCCCGCCGCACTGAACACCCACTTTGATGCCACGCTACTGGCCAGACAGGACAGCTTCTATACTGCAAACTCTGCAAGTTGCAGCCACGCATCAAGTTTGGATGCCCAGTAGTCCATGGGATCCTCTGCCTGAGGTGGTGAAGTGCTGTCCAAGCAGGCCTCCACCTGCTGGTGCAGGATCTGCTCCATGTCCTGCTGCTGGTGGTGGCGGCTACCCTCCTCACTAGGCGTGTGAAGGAAGTTGCTCAATAAGGAATCCAGACTTAAGCTGCTGCTGATGGAGCGGCTACCCCCTCAGCTCCCCACAGCAGCCGGGGCAGTAGTACGCGAGCGATGACTGCCAGGAATCCCCCTGTCAGACCTATACAGACAGAGGATGGACAATGTCGCACATAGGCAGCGGCCAACTATGTGCACAGTATTTCTCTATAGTATGCCAGTTGTTTCTCCCTCTCAGCAGCTGGAAAAAAGTCACCCATTTTTGACCGGTAGCGAGGGTCCACGAGGGTGGAGAGCCAAAAGTCATCCCTATGGCGGATGTTGACTATTCGGCTGTCACTAGTTAGGCAAAGCAGCATGCTGTGGGCCATCTGTGCAAGTAACTCTGAGGGACTTCTGGCCTCCATCTCCACAGTATACTGCCACGGTGCTTCTGGGTCATCTGCCTCGTCTTCTACCTCCTCCGGATGCTCCTGCTCCTCCTCTCTTTCACTTCCACTCACCTGAGTGGAAAATCCACTGATTTCACCAGACTCTGCTTGTGCTCCAATGTCCTCCTCCTCATGAGATGTAGTCTCCACTTCTCCTCCACTATATTTTGTCAGTAACTTTACAGTTATGATTTACAGGGGTTTACCCACGAAGCAAAGTTAGGCCCTATCCACAGATAGGGCCTAATTTGCTGATCAGTGAGGGTCTCAGTGCTGAGAAGCCCGCAGATAGTGAGAACGAGGGGTCCGACCAACCCCTCACCACTCCTCCAGGTATGACCGCTCAGCACCATTAATCTCTATGGAGCTTATGGAGATCGCCGATCGCAGGCTCCCAGTGTTCATGGCAACAAATCATCCATAAGCTTCCCCCACAATCATCACCAAAGATGACACTATGGCCATGGAGGGCAGGACAAAGATCGGTTGCTATGAAAGCTAAGAACTAAAACCTGTAAAGGAGAAAATAAAGCTCAAATTGACACATCTTTACCGTCTACATTTTTTAAATACAGTCAAGAGGTCACGCAGTTCAAAAAATGATATCAATGGGAACATCAGTTCTTCCCACACAAATTCCACTTTTCATAGCTTCGTACATTACGACCCACACAAATTCTACTTAATTTATTATTTCCTGCAGGCATTCTGGGTGAAGATGGCATACTTTATAATCTGCAATACTCAAAAAATTTACGTTAAAATCTACAAATGGCTGAAAGTGTAAACTGGTGCAAAGTATAGCTGAAATATATGCCAGCCAGTGGCTGGCACAAATATCAATTCTGGTCCACAGAACTCATTCCCAATACTGTATTTTGCCCACATAAGGCTGGTTTCACATGTTGCTATTCTGTTGCGGTCACATAATCAAAGAGTTTTTTTTACCTTCCTTTTTTTGATGTGATGATATAATGGCGCCAGCCCCCTCAACAATGGCAGGGCTTAATGGTATCAATGGAAACTGATGGTTCTGTTGTGCTCCGCTACTGTATTCAGCTCTATTTCTGTTCTCAGGACACAGATAGAATGGAAGTTGAATTAGGACATACCGACAGGGAAAAGGAAACGGCAGGTTTAATTGGCGATCGGCGCCTGCAAGCTCAGAACACATAACAAAAATCTACTGTGTCAGCACCAGCCCAACACCAGGAGGGGAGATGACAGACTAAGGGGCACTAAAGAAGAACCCCCTCCAAAGGGGGTGTCCAGCCTCTCATTCTCCAGTGAGCGCACCTTCACCAGGTCACCCAGAATGTTCCCAACCACCACATCCACAAGGAGGATTTTACACTGCGTTGATACTAAGCACCGTGCAGTCCATGTGTGGTACCTAACCACTAGACTAACTAGAAATTGCTTGCAATGGTCCTGGCCACCCAGGTACAGGAGAGACCGGCCAACCGGGGTCAACTGATGGAAGCACCCACCCGGTTGTGCACCTCTGTGTTAAACGGGCACTGAAGCAGGAAGCAGGATCCTTCTGTTACTATATTATTCCCTCCTATCCTCCTGCTATATGATGCCCTCTTTGTATTGCCCAATGCCCCCCCCTGCTGTATGATGCCCCCTTTATATTCCCCCATTCCCTCATGATGTATGATGGCCCCTTCATATTGCCCCATGCCCTCCTGATGTATTATGCCTCCTTTATATTCCCCCATGCCCTCCTGATGTATTATGCCTCCTTTATATTCTCACATGGCCTCCTGATGTATCATGCCCCCTTTTATATTCCTGCATGCCTTCTGATGTATCATGTCCCCCTTTATATTCCCATATGGCCTCCTGATGTGTTATGCCCCCTTTATATTCCCACAATCCCTCCTCCTGATGTATGATTTCCCCATAACAGTGGGGACTGCCTTCTTTGGACCACATAAAATAAAAAGTACTCACCTCAGGCTCTGTGTTCCTCCTGGCTTCTCTCTTCTGTGCACAGAGTAATGCGCCCAGTACTGAAAGTGTAATGACATCATTACGCTGTCAGCGCTGGCACGCTTACTTTCTGTCCCGTTCGCTACACATCAGTGTGACAGAGCAGGAGGTGTCTGTATGTATCACTTCCTGCTCTGTCCCGGCTTTCAGCAGCATTGGAGCACAACTCCGATACAGCTCAAAGCTTTACTAGGGAATTGGACAACGGCATGAGACTGCAGTCGCGGGTGGCGGTCCCCACTCCCCACATTTTAGTTAGTACGCCGCCACAGAATATGTATGGCAGAGGGGCCCAGGCCGGGCGCATCCCTACCAACGGGCCTGCCGTGGTCGCAGAGGGATCGTTACCCCTGCCCCGACCCGAGCCCATCCCTACCAACAGATGGAAACTTATTGATCAAAAATGGATTTAAAAAATGGACACAGAGGGAAAGTTCTTTTAAGAGGGATTCTCATCCCTATAGTTTCAACAGGTGACTTTTTATTATTCCAAAATACTTGATTTAGTTTTTTGGGTATGCACCCCAAGAACATGTAAAGTTTTGAACATTATAACAACCAAAGCTACATTTGCAGCAGTGCACCCTTTCGGCGACTTTAGCCAGTGGAGCAGGCACCAGGGGGTGGATTACAGCCAAAGTGCTGGCTCTCACCCCGTACCTGAAGCATTGGATCACAAGAGCTCTCAGTTCCTGTGCTCTTTTGCTCTCTATCACACAGAATTTCAGGCAGCGGTCTTTGCGAATGTGCCTATGGTGCAGGCAACGTGTGATGACACATCCGCCTGTGCCGGCATTGGATACATCGCCTGCATTGGATCTATGAAGAAGTATTAAAGTTTAGGAACGTAATTCAAGCACAGTGGGAAGGAGTGTTTCCCGATCAAATATGCACAATGCAGAATACGCAGTGTATGATCACGAGCCGAAGTTTGGAGAAACTCCTCCCCACTGTGCTGGAATTTTGCCCCTTAAGGTAATTAAAATGCATTGTGTTAACGCAGCCTGAAGCAGTTTTGGAATCTAATGATAGCTGTGGATCATTGGAGAGACTTCTCATAGGTCCAGAGCTGTTCTCTTCTAGTATTGTGCTGGTGGTGTAAGCACTGAGAATGCCTAGGGCAGCAACAACACTAAATATGGTCCATGGACCAGAAGTAAAGAGTTGTCTCAGGAACTTAGAAAAACAAGCATGTTAAAGGTAGAGGTTTCAAGACCATCTCCAAGCTGCTTGATGTTCCTGTGACTACAGTTGCACATATTATTTAAAAAATGTTAGCTCTATGGGACTGAAGTCAACCTCCCTGGAGGTGGCCACAGGAGGAAATTGATGACAAATCAAAGAGACAAATAATACGAATGGTAAAAAAAAACTTTATAAGAGATTAAAGGTGATCTTCAAGTTCAAGGAACATCAGTGTCAGATTGCATCATCTATCATTGTTTGAGCCAAAGTGGACTTAATGGAAGACCAAGGAGGAGACCATTGCTGAAAACAAATCATAAAAAACTAAACTGTACTTTGCTAAACTACAAGTTGACAAGCCACAGAGCTTCTGGGAGAATGTATTCTGGATAGATGAGACTAAAATCAAACTTTTTGGCAAGGCAAATCAACTCTATGTTCACGGATGGAAAAATGAAGCATATCTCGAAAACAACACTCTACTGTGACACATGGATGAGGATCTGTTATGCTCTAGGGCTGCTTCGCTGCATCTGGGACTGGGTGCCTTGAATTTGTGCAGGGTACAATAAAATCTCAAGACTATTGAGGGATTCTAGAGATCAATGTGCTGCCCAGTGTCATAAGCTTGGTCTCAGTCACAGGTCATGGGTCTTGCAACAGCATAATGAACCAAAACACACAGCTATGAACACCCAAGAATGGCTAAGAGCAAAACATTGGACTATTTGGACCTAAATCCTGTTAAACATCTTTAGGAAGATGGAAAGAGCTGAAACATGCCTTCTGGAAAAGGTATCCTTCAAACCCCAGACAACTGGAGCAGTTTGCTCATGAGAAGTGGCCAAAATCCCTGATGAGAGGTGCAGAAGTCTCAATGACAGTTACAGAAATTGTTTGATTGCAGTGATTAAAAGGTTGTGCAACAAAATATTGGGGCACAATTACTTACCCGTCCGAAGGAGTTCACAGAAAGTGCATTGTCCGACGATAATGTACTGTGCTGTGATATCCTGTATGTGTCGCTTCCCCGATCAGGTCCGAAGGAGTTCACCTTCTTCTTCCTGGTGCATGTAAGTGCTTGGTCTTGTGACACAATTTGAAAGTTAAATCCCGTGCTCAGTCAGAATCAGTCGGATCGTCCGACGGCCTGCCCTCGATTTCTGTTGCATGAAAGCCAGCGCAGCTGTGCCAAAATCCAGTCGCTTGCAACACAATCCCCCAAAAATGTCGGAAAGTCCGCCAAAAGTGAGTCCCCTTAGTAAATAAGCCCAATTGAGTTAAGGGTTCCATAATTTCTGCCCAAGATTGCTTGCTCATTAATGTATACTTTGCACTAAATCTTAATGTGTAATGTGAAATATCACATGGTCAGAAGTATTTAGACCCTTTGCTGTGAGATTTAACTCATATGATGTCCGTTTCCTTCTGATCCTCCTTGAGATGGTTCTACTCCTTCATTGGAGTCCAGCACACACCTGTCTATATAAGATCACACAGCTCACAGTGCATGTCAGAGCTCATAAGAATCATGCGGTCTAAGTAACTGCCCATAGAGCTCAGAGACAGATTTATTGCAAAACACAGATATGGCCAAGGTTAAAGAAGAATTTCTACCACACTCAAAGTTCCTTAGAGCACAGCGGCCTCCATAATTCTTAAATGGAAGAAGTTTGGGATGATCACAACTCTTGCTCAACTTGGCCGTCCAGCCAATCTAAGCAATCGTGGGAGAAGAATCTTGGTGAGAGAGGTAAATAAGAAACCCAAGATTACTCGGCTGAGCTCCAGAGATGCAGTAGGGAGATGGGAAAAAGTTCCACAAATTCACTGCAGCCCTCCACCAGTCAAGGCTTTATGGCAGAGTGTGCTGACAGAGGCCTTTCCTCAGTGCAAAATATATGAAAGTCTGCATACTGTGTGCAAAAAAAAAACACATGAAGGACTCCCAGATGGTGAGAAATAAGATTCTCAAACTTTCTGCATCATTCCCAAGAAGACTCATGGCTGTAGAAGCTCAAAAGGTGCTTCTACTCAATGCTGAATGCAAGGAGTCTGAATACTTATAAACATGTGATATTTTAGTTTTTCTTGTATAATAAATGAGCAAAAATATCTACATTTCTCTTTTTTTCTTTCAAGATAGGGTGCAGTGTGCACATTAATGAGGAAAAAAAAATTTTTTGACCTTATAAATTGGCTGCAATGAAACAAAGAGTGGTTCCATACTACATATGAATTTCCAGTTGTCACAGATCAGATGGTACGGTATAACCATATGAATTGTGCCACTGTAATGACATCTATACACATTCTTCCTGCAGGGGTTATATGCAATTAGGATGTACACTCACCGGCCACTTTATTAGGTACACCATGCTAGTAACGTGTTGGACCCCCTTTTGCCTTTAGAACTGCCTCAATTCTTTGTGGCATAGATTCAACAAGGTGCTGGAAGCATTCCTCAGAGATATTGGTCCATATTGACATGATGGCATCACACAGTTGCCGCAGATTTGTCGGCTGCACATCCATGATGCGAATCTCCCATTCCACCACATCCCAAAGATGCTCTATTGGATTGAGATCTGGTGACTGTGGAGGCCATTTGAGTACAGTGAACTCATTGTCATGTTCAAGAAACCAGTCTGAGATGATTCCAGCTTTATGACATGGCGCATTATCCTGCTGAAAGTAGCCATCAGATGTTGGGTACATTGTAGTCATAAAGGGATGGACATGGTCAGCAACAATACTCAGGTAGGCTGTGGCGTTGCAACGATGCGCAATTGGTACCAAGGGGCCCAAAGAGTGCCAAGAAAATATTCCCCACACCATGACACCACCACCACCAGCCTGAACCGTTGATACAAGGCAGGATGGATCCATGCTTTCATGTTGTTGACGCCAAATTCTGACCCTACCATCCGAATGTTGCAGCAGAAATCGAGACTCATCAGACCAGGCAACGTTTTTCCAATCTTCTACTGTCCAATTTCGATGAGCTTGTGCAAATTGTAGCCTCAGTTTCCTGTTCTTAGCTGAAAGGAGTGGCACCCGGTGTGGTCTTCTGCTGCTGTAGCCCATCTGCCTCAAAGTTCCACGTACTGTGCGTTCAGAGATGCTCTTCTGCCTACCTTGGTTGTAACGGGTGGCGATTTGAGTCACTGTTGCCTTTCTATCAGCTCGAACCAGTCTGCCCATTCTCCTCTGACCTCTGGCATCAACAAGGCATTTCCACCCACAGAACTGCCGCTCACTGGATGTTTTTTCTTTTTCAGACCATTCTCTGTGAACCCTAGAGATGGTTGTGCGTGAAAATCCCAGTAGATCAGCAGTTTCTGAAATACTCAGACCAGCCCTTCTGGCACCAACAACCATGCCACGTTCAAAGGCACTCAAATCACCTTTCTTCCCCATACTGATGCTTGGTTTGAACTGCAGGAGATTGTCTTGACCATGTCTACATGCCTTAATGCACTGAGTTGCCGCCATGTGATTGGCCGATTAGAAATTAAGTGTTAACGAGCAGTTGGACAGGTGTACCTAATAGAGTGGCCGGTGAGTGTATATAGCCGTCATGAAGCGGTTAATATTGCATCTGCATAAACTATCTACACTAAAGAGACTGGCGATTATTTATCATAAGGCAGGCTCCTTGTAATAGTAAATTGTAAATTTATTAAAAAGGTGTTGGCCCTTTAACCTCTTCCCGCACCTTGATGTAACTCTATGGGGCAGATTAACTTACCAGGTCCATTCGAGATCCAGCGGCGGGTTCTCCGACCATGATTCGCGTCTTCTGGCGATTCACTAAGGTAGTGTGCCCGATGTCCACTAGGTGTCACTGCTGCGTCGTCAGAGTTAATTAGAGTTTACCGTCCGTTGCTGGGTGCAGGTAAGCACGTGTCAAGCGACACTTTTTTTTTTTAATTCCACGTTTTTTCCGAATCCAACGGGTTTTCCGACGGCCACGCCCCCGATTTCCGTCGCGTGCATGCCGCCGCCTATGCGCCGCAATCCGGGGCAATTCGGCACAAATCGAGAAACCCGACGAAAAAAAGCGATTCGGGCCCTTAGTAAATGACCCCCTATGTCTTAGGAGTTCTTGCACCTTGAAAGTAGAGTTACGTCATGGTGAATGCCCGAGCTCAGAAGCTGAGCCTTTTTGATCACTGCGGGATCCCGGCAGTAAAAGCCAGGATTGCAGCTATCGCGATTCCGCCTGTTCAACCTCATAGATGCCGCGGTCATAGGGCATGACCGCGACAATTGGTACCCTCCGTGCCAATCGTTGCCATGATAGCCATGAGGTCCGATGAAGGACCCCAGTGCTGCCTTCAATAGAAGCCTTCTAGATTGTATATTCTGCACAATCTAACAGTGCTAATGTCAGCCTAAGCAGAATGCATAGGATGACTATGTTATATGCTGCAATACACCCTGGGACAAAATAAAACAGAAAATAAAATGCAATCAAAAAAATTATTAAAAAAAGAATAAAAGTCCCCTGAAGTCCCATCCCATAAAATAATCGAATACAATGTAAAAAAGTGAAAATCTTCAAAAAACACAACACAACATATTGGGGCACATTTACTTTCCCGGTCCCTGCGCAATCCCCGATCCGGACTGTCCGACGAGGATGAACTCTGCCGCGATTCATTAAGATTGTGCGCCCGATATCCTGCATGTGCTGCTTCCTGATCAGGTCTGACGGAGTTCACCTTCTTCTTCCCGGTGCATGTAAGTGCATGGCTTGCGACACAATTTTTAAGTGAAATCCCGCGGTTTGTCTGTGTGTATGAAAAAAAATGCAAGTCTGAAAAAGCCCATTGATTACAATGGGTCAGAGTGCAATGCAAGTTCTATGCATCAAAAGCACGTGCAGAACACGCACGTGAAAAACGCAAGTGTAGAAGGGGCCTAAGGGTTTTGACGATTTTCATAAAAATGAGTAAAATTGCGCTCAAAAATTCTGAACCTCCTAACAACCTGGAAAAGAGATAGGATGCAGATATAAAGCAGACATTTGAGAAATGTTAGTTATAAAGTTACTCGGGCGCTATGACTATCTGCCTGAAAAGCAGAAAATGTAGAACTTTGAAAATAAATAATTTAAGTTTTTTTCATAACAAAATATATCAGCAATTTTTTTAATTAATTTGGAGTACAATGTGTGACAAGAAAACAAAAAATCTCAAAATCTCCTGGATATGTTAAAGCGTTACAAACGTATAACCTCCTATATTGACACAGGGCAAATTTTAAAAATCAGGCCTGGTCCTAAAGCACTAAAATGGCCTAAATGGGTTAATACATCTTTTATGAATGTTTTTTAAAATAATCGCAAAAATAGTGCACATACACCAGGAGGGGGCTGGAATGTCCATGCCATTATATTTTGTTTACCGTATTTAAAAAAATTTCAAGTCTAAAAATCTGGATTTACACAGTGGTTTTATGTTTAAGCCACTGGAGGATATCTATCATAAGCTGGTGCTCGTGCATATTCACAGCGGGATACATCAAGAGTTTTCACATGTGTTCTGTGTTCTGTGGTGGTGCCAAGTCTTGTACACCCACTTACCTCATATTAATGACCAATCCCACAGAAACTTCACTCCAAGCATATTTTAAGGTTTTGTAGCAACATGTTAGATATGTGTATTATTTTTTTTTTTTATTTATTTGGGACTTCATGGGTCAGATAACACTATATAACTCTCCATTTGCTTATCTTTAATATGACACCAAAAAGCATGTTTCCAGGTGCTAAAGAATTGAAGATAAGGTGTCCATCTGCAGCCTCTAAAGCTGACTCATCTTAAGCCAATATACTTCACCATTTCACTTGTGTGTTCTTAATGTATTATCCCCTTCCAGACGTGTGACGTAATAGTATGGCACATGTCGACTGCGGCTGAGTGGAGAGAGCTATATGTATGGTATATATAGCTATGGCTATACATGGTAGGATCAATCAGATAACCTAGGGTTAAAGTTCCCCAGGGGATCTGAAACATAGTAAAAATAAAAATTAAAAAAAGTTAAAAAAAAAAAAGTTAAAAAAAAAAAAATATATATATATATATATATATATATATATATATAAATCCTTATCACACACCCTCTCGCTGTAATTAATATAAATGTAAATAAACAGTAAAAATCATTAAAACATTAGGTATCGCTGCGTCCCAAAATGTCAGATCTATTAAAATATAACAATTTTTTTTTCATGGTGTTTAACCCCGTAATGGAAAATAGCACCCGAAGTCGAAAATGGCACTATTTTCGATTTTAAAAAATATAAAAAAATTAAATAAAAAGTGATCAAAAGGCTGTACAGTCCTAAAATATTGAAAACGTCATCAAAAGTCGCAAAAAATGACACCCTCCGTATACCAAAGTATGAAAAAGTTATTAACGCCAGAAGATGGCAAAATAAAAAAAATAAATTTTTGTAGATGTATGAAACCTATACAACCTATACAAATTTGTTATCCCCATGATAGAAAAGAATAAAGTAGACATGTCATTTGGGGGCGCTCAGTGAAAGCCATAAAATCCAAGCCCACAAGAAAACAGGGGAAATGCCTTTTTTCACCAATTTTACTGCATTTGGACTTTCTTTCCCGCTTTCGGTACATGGCATGGAATATTAAGTACCGTTACTATGAAGTGCAATTTCATCACACAGCTCTTTACATGGAAAAATAAAAAAGTTATAGATGTTTGAAGGTGTGGAGTAAAAAATGGAAACACACAAGTGAAAAAGGTCTCAATTCTCAATAAATCAACCTTCTCCATCTTTCCAAATAAAAATTACACTGTCGATATATCTGTTTCATAGGAGCAGATTTGAAAAGGATAGTGGAATTTTCCTACAAAGACTTGCCTAGTTGGCTGCGAATCTAGTCCCCATGACATTCTCTCTCCTTAATCTAAGGTTATTTTTTTTCAGGGGGGCTACTATCCCTTTTGTCTTATTTAAAATATGCTACTTGTCACTTGCACTTGCTTGATTTGTTTATGGGGTTACTATTACCTATTACTATTATTTTGTTTACACCATTACAACACTGATCCCAAGTTTAATCCATAAATAATATCTTGCATTTACCTAGTTTATTTTTGGTATCACTAGTCACTATGCCATTTATTCTTTTTCAATATGCTTCTGGGTCTGTGTCTAATCTATACTTAATATCTCATACTTGCCTGGTTTGTTTTGGGGTCACCATCCCTTTTATTTCATATAAAATATGATACTGGGCCTTTATTTAATCTATTCATAATTTTGGACTCACCTAGTGTGTTTCAGGGGTCACCATCTACCATCCCCCTTATTTCATTTAAAATACGCCAGTGCCTAATACAAACTTAATATCCTGCAGGTGCCTAGTTATTTTCAGTCTTAGTGTACTACTGAGGAACTGTAACTATTGGCTACTGGGTGCTCTGTGACTGTTGGCTACTGGTAGCTCCATGAATACTGGATATGTGGGGAATCCTGACTTTTTTCTCCTCGGCACTCAGGCACTAATGTCTACTGGGGCACTTTCACTATTCGCTACTAGGGGTTCTGCTAATATTGTATACTGGAAGCACTATGACTGTTTCACTACCAGAAATTACTAGCTCTGCATGTTGCAATAACAAACAGTTATATAAATGCACATACATTCTCCTAGTGCTTTCAAATAGCATAATTCATAACAAAGTAATTTGGTTAAAATGTAATTTTGAGAAAAATATGCAAATTAGTCATTTGAGAAATTAACTCATCTCCAATAATGGCCAATATCTTTGCAGCATGCTCATCAATTAATGGTAAAATAAATCATCCAGATAATATGTTGAAGATATCTTAGCAGGTGATCTCTCAAGTAAAAAAAAAATATTCCTTGGCAAACAGTTCAGAACTCAAAGAAGTACAAACAGAAAACTGTCAATTGAAAAGTGCACTAGTTGGAATGTAATGAGAGATGATATTGTACGTACATTACAAGTTTTACAGGAGCAACTAGAAGTGGCAAAACAGGTCAAGTCAAGTGACCATGCTACTAGTAGATAAAAGTTGAGAGTCCTCAGTTGTTGATATCTTTTATTGGCTTATATTGTATAACTTGGCTCATCATCATGCCTGATCAAAAGACCTAAGTAGGCTTGAAAACTTGCAATTGTCATCATCCTTTTTAATTACAAAGGACAACTTTTATCTATTTAACCACAAATGTGCAAAGAATCTTTTAGCCATGCTATCGGTATAAAGTAAAAATGAGGGCTCTGCCGAACCCTTTTCTGTCTGTGTAGTGAGACAGCAGAGTTGAAATCAAATTCCAATAGGTAAGCATTTGCCCTGGAGCCAGGAAATGCTAATGATTCTGAGTGGCAATAGCCATGATGGAGATAACAGGTCTAAACCAGAGATGAACAAGTAACAAAGTCACTTCTATATAAACCATCAAAACCAAGTTTTTTTTTAGCATTTTGCACAATCATTTTCCACAGTCATATCTTTTTTAATTATCCATTTACAAAGCTATCTAAGGGCTTTTATCTGTGTGACAAATTGTTCTTTCTAGTGGCACCATTTATTATTCTGTACCATATTCTGGAAAACTGAAAAAAACTTAAAACGATACCAAAAACCACGATTGTGCCATTTCCTGATGGGCTTTGTTTTCAAGGCTTTCAACGTGCGGACCAAATTACATATTCCCTTTATTCTTTGGGTTATTGCGATTGCAAAAATGCCAAATTTATATCATTTGGTTATGTCTTAAGACCTTTAAAAAAAAATTCAAAAACCTTGAAATAAAAAAAAAAATGCTTTGCATCGCCATATTCTGACACCCGTAACTTTTTCAGAATTTGGTGTATGGAGCTGGGTATGGAGATATTAAACACCCCTAAATGATGTATCTGAAAAGTGGATCTCACGTCGCAAAAAATAAGCTCCCATATGTCCGCATTACAAAAAAAAAAACATTTCACAACCTGTGAAATTTGTTAAGAAAAATTTGTGGAGCTTATCATTATTTAATCCTTTCTGAATGTTTCAGTTTTGGCCAAAATGAATGTATTGTCTAAAGATTTGACCGTTTGTAAATTTGTAAATTCCACCTCTGTTTTATTTTAACCCCTGTGAAACACCTAAAGGGTTAAACTTCTTAAAGTTGTTTTTTCATAACTTAAGGGGTGTAGATTCTATAAATGGATAATTTACTGGCCTCTCAAAGTCCCTATAAATGTAGGTTTTTACAATTTTTATAAAATTTTGAAAAATTGCGCCCAATATTCTAAGCCTCCTAACAAGCCACATTAATGAGATGATGTGTAAAAAGCGATGCAAATATAAAGTGGACATTTGGGAAATGTTAGTTATGAAGTTGTTTGGGTGGTATCGCTATCTGCCTGAAAAGCAGAAGATTTAGAACTTTAAATATGGAGAATTTTTTTAAACTTTTGCCAAATTTCCATTTAAACACAAAATATATCAATCACATTTTTAAACTAATTTGAAGTACAATGTGTGATGAGAAAACAACCTCAAAACCCCCTGGATATGTTAAAGGGTTTCAAAGTTATAACCACTTATGGTGATACAGGGCAGATATAAAAAAAAGCTGGCCTCAAATGGCTTAGTCCTGAAGGGCATTAAATTCCTCAAACAAACCTAATCAGACACCTGATAACATGTTGTTAATGCTGAAAAAGTTTCTGCCTGGAAGCTGTGTTCCCAGACAGACTCCTGACTGACAACACGGCCAACCAAGCACCAGCTCCTGCCAGCTGTGACTTGTAAAATTGAGACTAATAAAAGAGAAATAAATTACTAAACAGAAACAATAAACAATGCTAAGATGATATGGAGGTAGGACATCTCATACAGGATGCGGGTAGAGAGGAAGTGGATGGGGACAAGCACAGCCATATATCGTAATGGAGCAAGGAGCAGCACTGTGTGGTAAGCAAAAGTGCAGTGGACTACCTAAGTGCAACACACCTCTCCAATTAAGTGCCTACTTGTACTGTATCTATAATAACTATACTCCCCACCAAGGGCCCCCCAATCTTTAAACAACCACCCTAAACAGTCAGGGATACCCCACAGAAACTAATGATGGGTCAGTAATTTTTCTGCCTCAAATGTTGATATTATACTTCAAGGATTTGATCTGGATACTCCAAATCTTCAAATAATTTTTTTTTTTTTCAAAATCCTCTCTGTGATCTCTGAACACAGCATACTCTTTGGTCTATGGGGGGCACGTGTTAATACCACATGTGAAGCCTCACTGTTGGGATTGTATTTGGCAGGTTAGGAGCAGTGTTTGGAATTACCTGTCTGAATTGTGATTCTGTGGACCCTCTGGACCACTGTGGGAGATGGTACTAGCCGATACCTGGGACCGGAGTCTAAGTGGCACCTGGTCTTCACCAGAGCCCGCCGCAAAGCGGGATGGTCTTGCTGATGGTCTTGCACACAGATCAGGAACACACCAACGGACTGGCACATGGATCAGAGACACAGGAACGGACTGGCACATGGATCAGGAACACAGGAACGGACTGGCACACAGGACAGCAGGATACACAGGAACGCAGGATAAACAGGGGAGCTTTCTCTTCAGGGGATGGCTTGAATCTCCGGCATGGGTTACAGGAAGGGGCAGGAATTTATGTCAGGCCAGCAGCAATTATTGGCACGCTGGCCCTTTAAAAATTTGCGAGCTGGCGCGCCCGTGCCCTAGGATGCAGGGACGCCTGCGCCGAACCACGGGAGCAGCAGAGACTGCCTTTGGAGCCAGGAGAGGTGAGTTCCACTGGACACCGGGTGCACATGGAGGAACACGGGTGCTCCCACGATCAGAAACAGGTATCACAGGAGCACCCATGACATTGACGCTTGGAATTAACACCAAAAAGTTGAATCTTCCCCTCATCAGACCAGAGAATCTTATTTATCATAGTCTGGGAGTCCTTCATGTGTTCTTTTGCAAACTGTATGCTGCTTTCATATGTCTTGCACTAAAAAGAGGCTTCTCTCGGCACACTCTGCCATAAAGCCACGACTAGTAGAGGGCTGCAGTGATAGTTTACTTTGTGGAACTTTCTCTGATCTCCCTACTGCATCTCTGGAGCTCAATCACAGTGATCTTAGGGTTCTTCTTTACTTCTCTCACCAAGGCTCTTCTCCAAGAGAATGCTTAATTTGGCTGGACGACCTGGTCATGATAACGTTGTGATCATCCCAAACTTCTTCCATTTAAGGAATATGGAGGCCACTGTGCTCTTAGAAACCTTGAGTGCTACAAAAATTATTTAGCAATCTTGACCAGATCTGTGCCTTCCCACAATTTTCTTTGAGCATTTCCTTAGACCTCATGATTCTTGTGTGCTCTGACATGCACTGTGAGCTGTGTGGTCTTCTTAACAGAAGTGTGCCTTTCCTATTCAGGTCCAAACAGTTTGATTAACACAGCTAGACTCCAGTGAAGAGCAAAACCATCTCAAGGAGGATCAGAAGGAAATGGACAGCATGTGGGTTAAATATGAGTGTCACCACAAAGGGTCTGAATACTTCTGACCATGTGATATTTTTTTTGTTTAATAAATTTGCAAAAATATTTACAATTCAGTTTTTCCTACCAAGATGGGGTGCAAAGTGGAATGTGCAAATAAATCCTAATACTTCCTGTACCCACTGTATGGTATGTCCTTCTTCATGACATAGAGGGAAAAAGAAAAGGGTACTTGTAAAAGTAAAGCTTTGCACAAGATTTTCCATCCATCAACTATACATTTTAGGTTAGCATATGAAATAAATTTAACATAATGAGGAAAATACTTAGTAAATACCAACAGAATATGGGGTCCTATAGAACTGGTAAATGGTATGGAATCGTTTTATACACAATGGGGGGGGGGCATTTATCATGCTTAGTACTCTAGGTTTTTGATGTACAAGGAATAAAAGGGGCACAGACAGGAACTAAATTTTTTTTTATTCCTCTCACCACCTCCATGCCACTTTTTTGATACAATGGGGCACATTTACTTACCCGGTCCAGTCGCGATCCAGCGGTGCGTTCTCAGATGAGGATTCGGGTCTGCCGGGATTCACTAAGGTCCATGCGCCAGATATCCACCAGGTGTCGCTGTTGCGCCAAGGTCTTTCGGAGTTCACCTTCTTCTCCCCGATGCATGTAAGCGCTGATCTTGTGACACAAATTCTTTTTTAAATTCCGCTTTTCTTCCGAATCCGTTGGATTGTCCGATGGCCACGTCCCTCGATTTCTGTCACGTGAAAGCCGGCGCCGATGCGCCAAAATCAGATTGCGGGCGCCAAAATCCTGGGGCAATTCAGGGCAAATCGGAAATCGTCGGGAAACCCGATGAAAGTGCGCGATTCGGGCCCTTAATAAATGAGCCCCAATATTCTATGCCGTTATACAGTGGGAGAAATAAGCATTTGATCCCAGGCCGATTTTGCAAGTTTCCCACCTACAAAGAATGGAGAAGTCTGTAATTTTTATTGTAGGTGCATTTCAACTGAAACATTATATTTTGGAGATGCTTTTCTGCAAAGGGGACAGGATAACTGTATTGATGGGAGGATGGGAGGGCCGTGTATCGCAAGTTTTTGGACAAAAACCTCCTTCTTTCAGTAAGAACATTGAAGATGGGTTGTGGTTGGATCTTCCAGTATGACAATGACCCTAAACACACAGCCAGGGCAAGCTGCAGCTCCATATGAAGCAGTTGAAGGTTTTCAAGTGGTCTGGCCAGTCTCAAGACCTGAACCCAATCAGAAATATTTGGAGGTAGCTAAAACACAATGTTGCCCAAGCAACAGCCTTGAAACCTGAAAGATCTGGAGAAGATCTGTATGAAGGACTGGGCCAAAATCCCTGCTGCAGTTTGTGTAATCTTGGTCAAGACATACAGGAAACGTCTGACCTCTGTAATTTTTTTATGCCCCAAATATAACAATCTGTTTTTTTATAGGATCAAACCTTTATAATGCAAATAAAAGTCAATGAATTATTAAAAAATCATACAATGTGATGTTCTGCATTCATTTTTTTTTAGATTTTTTATACATTGGGGCCAGATTTATCAAGCTGTCTTAAAGTCAGAATATTCTTAGTTCCCCATGGCAACCAATTACAGCTCAGCTTTCATTTTACCAGTGCTCCTGAATAATTTAAAAGGGAGCTGTGATTAGTTGCCATGGGCAAATAAGAATATTATGACATTTAGACAGCTTGATAAATCTGCCCCATTGTGTGGCATGGCTTTGCACTCGCAGTAGTTTTATTTTTATACCTAATTAATAATTACCGTATATACTCGAGTATAAGCCGACCCGAGTATAAGCCGAGGCCCCTAATTTTACCCAAAAAAATGGGAAAATCGATTGACTCGAGTATAAGCCGGGGGTGGGAAATGCATTGGTCACAGCCTCCCCAGTGTATTTAGCCCGATACGCCCTGCCCCAGTGTATATAACCCCCCCCCCCGTTGTGCAGCACAACAATACCATTGTAGCGGATGGATCGCACAGAAGATCTACGGGGGCTGCCGGAAAGGCGAGTTTTGATTTATTTTTTTGACTCGAGTATAAGCCGAGTTTGGGGTTTTCAGCACATTTTTTGTGCTGAAAAACTAGGCTTATACTCGAGTATATAAGGTAATAAAGATTTTTCTTATAATATATTAGAAAAATGATTTTCCCACCACCAGGAGCAAATTATTTACAATTCAGTTACAAAACAAGTATCTGCATAGGTAAACTACATTATAACCAAGATGATTGTCTATGAAATTAAAGGAGAGTCATGTTCAAAGCTGCAGTAAATGGTGAGATATGGAGCCTGAAAGTCATTAGTTCTAAACACTGCTACTCTTTTGTTCCTAAGTGTACCTGAAACAAATAATAAGCATCATAAAGTAAGATTGTAAATGTTAATTGAAGAGATTATAATCAGTTATTAAAGTAAAGTATGGCAATTTCTTGAATTTTCCATAGCCACAATCGGTTGATATAAATAAAATTTTATAACAAGGTGAATCTTATCAAGGGTCACTTTTCCAGCAAATCTGGTGGGAAACAAAAGTTGCATGTTTACCACCATTCTAACATTTTTGTGACATTCCTGTGTTCACCCTGGAGGCATGAGACTCAGGAGATACTAGTGGAAACAGAAGTCACATAACAAAGAACCTGACTGTATGGTTATGTATCAGTATGTATTTAGCTGTATACATTCAAGGTGACATGAGATTATGAGTAGATTTATTAGTTTATATATGGATATTGGTTTATTCTATCTGTAAAGGAATTTACTTGTACTAGAACCACAATGTTCATGTCTATGGTTATGTTGGGGTATTTCATGTATGGTACTGGAGGAAGTTGAGATGTCAAGCAATGAATACACAGGAAGCTGATCATTATCATCCAGAAAATCAGATTCTAAGTATACAACGCCAACATACAATGCCTGGGGGAAAAACCATAAAATGTAAAATATAGGATGTCAAAAGCAACTTTCCTTATTTGGTTATATAGACACATTCCATCGGAAAGTACACCATTGGTGTGACCAATCAGGACAGGCCATATTATAGTCTATGGCTAAAACATGTATAAAAGAGGGTCCAGAGCAAAGGAAGGCATCAAGAGCAAGGGCACAATCATCAGAGCAGTGTACAGGTAAGACTTCTGGATGGTAGATGCAGTCTTACCATTAAATCTATAACAGTTTTCATGTGTATATTTAACTTTTTATGTATATTTATTTTCTTTAGTCTTCTTAATGTTGGGATCTATGTCATTTGTATTGATTTAATGCATGCCAGATTAAAGACCTTATAAGGAGGCAAATAGTTATTTATAGTGTAATATAAGACCTTGGATAAGGGGGTTAATAAAAATGTTTATTCAAGCTCATAAATGCGGTTTTAAACCCTTAATATCCAAATATAGTTGTAGCTATCCATGTGTTTTAACATATCAATATATAAAACCGGGTAACATCTGCCTTACCATTTTTTACCAAAAGTTTGGGGGACAATTGGCCTATAAGAGAAAGAAAGAGATGTTACTAAAACAATTCAGTGCAGGATATTTATTTTTTTTGTTTTTTCTCTCTTTTTCCAATCCTCACTGGGATCTACACTAATACAATAAGTTTATTGTCACTTTATAATGTGAAAACCCAATTCTTTCAGAAACACTACATCCATAAATAACGAAAAATGCTGAAAAATCTCATCAAAAACCCATCTGGAGAAGGTAAATATTAAAAACAAAAACAATATTTTTCATCTAGCACCCACTACCCCTTTGTACAAGCTGAAATGTGAGAAGTTGTTTGTCGGGTCCTGTCATTTTGAAGTTGATAAAGAGGGTGAAAGATCATCTTCAATTATCATAAATAGGTTGTTAAACTACATCCAAATTGAGACTTTATTGAGATTTTAGTCAATTCTTTGTTTTTTTATAAATTTGTATTTACTCATGTTAAATATCTGAGTAACTGGCATACAGAATTCCAAGACTATTGCAGATTCTAACTCGGAATTAGTTTTTTCAGCTATCATCATCATGTATGTTTGGATAAACTAAATACATATGTACATTAATATGCATAAAAGGGTTAAAATCTAAATAGTCGCTATATATTTGAGCTGTCATGGAGACTAAAAAAGACCCTCAGATCCATAGAGGTGTATAGTGGAGTCCATCTTACTATACAGCCACCTGCCCACAGCTATTAGTGAAGTGCCCAGCAAGCTGCACCAGATATCTCAGCTTCTAAGAGCCCCAATTTTGGGTTAAGCTTTGCTCTACATGCTTCAATGCTATGTATCTTATATTGTGTATTATCTGCTATAGAGGGGCTGAATAATTGGCAAGATGTTGTGAATGGAGGAGACGGATGGGTAGTAAAGAGTGATTTCGAACATCCAAAGTATCCATATCCCATGAAGTTTTTTATTGCATCTTTTCAGTAAGTGTCTGACTGATATTATTAATACTGGTTAAAAAAATTAACTCTCACCTAACCTAATAACAACAGACATGACATGTAAAATCGTAATGGTGTCCAGGTTTTGGAGCCTTACATGATCTTTGTATTTTAGGCAATGCAGTAAAACCCAAGTGATTGATCTCCTCAAGGCAGGATATACCAAGGAAGTGCTGGATGCCCAACCCAATATTGCGGTCAGCGACTGGTAAGAGAATTTGTTTCTAGGATAGCTGGGTGGTATATGGCCACCATTGGCAACTATTTAAGTACAGCTCCTATAGGTGCAGCTCTGCTGAGCTCATATCTGGGGATCTATTATTGCATTTTATATTTTGTCAAATTGGGGACAGTTGGTTGTCTTTTGAGCTGTAATGAAGGCCACATATTGAGAAACTTTTGGTTGCAGGTATGCTACACGGGCTGATTGTGAAAGTTCATATGAGCTGCAGGTACAGCTGTTATCTGAAACCCGTGAGGTCATCGGTGAATTCAGCATCAAGTACAAGATTCTCTCTAAGGACGGTGCTAACTGGAACCAGGTAAGATCAGCTCTAATCAAACAAAGCAGCAGGAGAGGCTGATATGTGAGGGGGAATTTATTAAGACCTCATGCACACAAACGTATTTTGTTTGAAGAACTAGCACACATTCCTATATATTTCTAGAGGCTAATACTGTACACATGGATGTGGTTCCCATGGCCCCATGAGAGTACTGTCTGAGGCTGTGTTCACACAATGGTTTCACATTGTCTTTATATTACGTTCCTATTGTGTTAACATCCCGTTAACGTAAACCCAATATTACCTCAATGTTAAAACACATGCTGATTCCACTGAGGTTCCAAACAGTGTTGTTTGCCAGTCAATGTCTCTACATGCATAACTCTCAAAATGCCTGTGAACAAAACGGGAAATCTGCACCATTAAAGGCTGAAATAGATGTTACTTTCTGGCCAAGATATAGTAAGAGTGTGTCCAGATGTTTAGGACTTTTTCTTGTAGTTTGTGAAGCCAAAAGCAGAAGCGAATCATAAAGGGTGCGAACAAATAATTTTGGTGCTACTCCTCCCCCTTGGTTTATGCATCTAAAACTGCATCTGGAAACCTGAACATGCCCCTCACTCCGCCCCCTTGTATTCCCATATAGTATTAACCCACCTCTCACTACAATCCTATTATATCTCACCCCTCTTGGCCATCTAAATGCATTATTCCACCACATATAAAATAGCACCTGCTGTGAACCACTTGCATATAATGCCCTCCTTCCTGTCACACCTGCACATAAAATGGCCCTATTATAATATCCAACTATATTTAGTCCCCCCACTAATTCCCCCTTTTCTTTAGACCCCTCTCTTTTCTGTTAGCCCTTTACATACAATGGCCCATTTTATTTGTTCCTTCTCCCCCAAGCCTCATCTCCTCCTCAAATTGTGGCCACACCAAGCTCTTTGTGGCCTCTTCATATTGTGCCTCTCCCAGCTACCCACATTACTTCCCTCTCAAATTTTGTAGCCCCAGATCTTTCTCATATTGTCATCACATTGAGCTCCCCCAGCATCCTCACATATTGCAACCTCCTTGCATTGTACCCCCACCCCACCCCTGGTCTACCATATATTGAGTGCCCCTCGCCGCCCCACCATAATGTACCCCTTCACTTCCTACTCTTCTTGTTGTCATATTACCTAAAATACTTTCTAACTTCTAAATCCTAAACATGCTAGGTATTCCCATGTCCCAAAATGCCTGATCTTTAAAAACATGTGGTAAATGCCGAAATGGAAAGATATGTCTAAATGTCCACTGTTTTGCCACGCATATATATTTGGCTAAAATTCCTAAAGTGGTATCAATTAAAATGTTACCTCATGTTTCAAAAAATGTAACTGTATACAGCTTTATAGACAAAGTATATGTAGACATAATAAACCTCTACACATTTGGCATCTCTGTGACCCAAAGAATAAAAGGGATGTGTCATTTGGACCACACAGTAAAAGAAGTAAAAACAAATGCATGAGAAAATTTCATTTTTACAGCAATTAAACTGAATTTCTGTACAGCTTCCGGATACATTGGAAGGGATAATTAGAAACAAAATAACAAACCATAATACGTTGCTGTAAAATGAAAGAAATTATGGCATTTTGAAAGTATATAGAAAATAAAATGGGAAAAATGAAAAAGGATTGGGTCATTTTAGGATTATATTAGCTGGTAAACGTAAACCTGTCAGGTGTTTTTTTCTCACTCTAAATTGGCCCCGGCCCTTTGTTAAGCTCTACAGTCAATCTACCATGCAGATGGCTGTTCCTTCAATTTCACCGGTTTTATTTACTTTGTAATGCTCTTAGCACAACTTTAGGGTTGCTTTGTTGTCCCCGATACTTGGATCCTTAACTTTCTTATTATCCTGCAGGTCAGCCATACTTTCAAAAAATATGGTCCCGGAGTGCGCTTCGTAAAGTTCACACATGGTGGAAAAGACTCACGGAACTGGAAGGGCTCTTATGGTATCCAAGTGAGCAACAGCAGTGTGATCATCAACTAAAGATAAATGGAAATGTTGTATCTGTGTTGCATGACTGGATTCTTATCAGTCTTATGTAATAAAGCAAATATGTTTTAGTATGAAATATATATTGTAATGTTATTTGTACTAGTGATTTGTATTAGATATAGAGACATGTAGGCACCAGTGCAGCTGTCACCACTTATTGTAAGTCGTATACAGCTAGCCGAAATACACATTTGCAATGCAGCTGTAATGGGCTCCTGCAACCTGTTTTTAGTGAAAATAAGGTCCCAACTCCTTGGTGACAGGTTCCCTTTAAGGAAAATTACAATAAATGTTTAAAGGAAACCTACTGCAACATCCTTCACTGGGACCTAGCCTTTTCTTTGGGCCTGGAGGCAGCCGGGGGCCCAGAATACCGGAGTGGTTGGGGCCTAGGGCACGCTGGTGTCATGGTGCTTGGTATGGGGACCGGAGGGCTGTCCTACAGCCTGGCAGGTCTCCAGCAGGTGGTGTTTGCAAGAAAGATGGAGGGAGAGGCTGATGTACTGGATCTCCCTGGGACAACCCCTTCTTGTGTCTGTAGTAAGAGTCCCGGGGTAATGGATGGGGAGCCCTTAATTTTACAGCCATATCCAGGGAACAGACGGAGGCAATGTTGTGCAAAATAATTCATGGTTATTTATTAGAACAACTGCAGGCAAAGGGCCAAATGTTCTTGTTACAGATGCCGGATTGTTGGAGATTCTGGATTACTGGAGTGGTCATGGAGAGTGATCCTCAGGAATAGATTCAACAGCCTGGTAGTAGGTGCAGGCTGGGATGTAGCTTTGTCCAGATATGGAAGCTGCAGCTTTGTCCTGGGTGTTCTGTGTGTAGCACTGAAGGTGTGCATCACACTATCTCTCTGGACACTGACAATCTGCAAGGTGTGCTCTCTAGGGAGAGCTGGTAATAAAGAGATGCCCCTATGTCAGGTGCTTGATTCCAAGAAATGACCTCTCTGGTAAGAGGTGGCTGGTAAGCACTTGCCCCTTCCTGTCCAGGGGTTTTGTCATTCCCTGGTCAGGTGGTGGCTCACTCTCCAATCACACTCCATTTCACATGAAGGAATACAATTGGATGATAACTTGAGCATAGTTCACCCTTGCCTGCCCAGGTAGTATCTACCGCTGTCAACCCCTTATGAACAGGTCTAGAACTTTCCTAGTGGGTTCACGACTCCCTCTGTCAGCTCCTAACCTGAAGAGGGCACTCACCTCTGACCATGTATTGGCAGGGGTGTTGCACTACCATCAAGGATCTACCAGGGTATGCAGCAAGGCGATTACCAGGTTGCACTTGTTGTGGAAGCTGAGGACATTCCAAATCTCCTCCCTAATATTAAAAATATTTTACAAAACAATGATAGGGAGCATATTGTTCTATGCAGTTGTCTGTTCGAAGGAGGCTTAAACAGAGAAAAGATGTAGAGAAAGAAATAGAGAATAGATGTGACTCAACAAGGTCATCCGGGGAGCCCCAAACACTATTGGGGAGTTACTGCGTCCAGTAGAGGAAAGCAGATGCCTTAGGAAATTTCACGCCATTGCGAAAAACGGCACCCACCTACGACACACTACTGCAGCAACGGAGGTCATTGCTACCGCCGGGTTTGTTGCTGTACCATGAGGTTCCACTTTCATCCCAAAGGCAATAGAACTATTTAACCATATGGTGGCTAAAGCAAAGTAATAAGTCACACCCTCATTCCCGCTCCCCCCAAACTCTCTTCCCACCCCTGAAAAATTAAGGTTGCAACTGCAATGTTATTTGTGTTGTTTATTATGTGAAATACTGTTCATGCCTTGCCTGGAGTAATGATACACAGAACAATTTCCCAGTGGTATTAATAAAGTTTTATTCTATTCTATTCTAGATTGAGTGACAGCTTCCCTTAATCTAGTATAGCCCAATGCTTTTTTTTGCTAAATGTAATGGCCCAGTACTTAATACATATTTTATTTGATGTATATGCTAATTTTATTAAGAGGCTACTAGGGTGTGGAGTAGCCACGCAGTGGAGCGGGAACTACGGCTACTCCATGCCCCAGAAGCCTCTTTGAATCCCTCCTACCCTCCTGTCTTCAGTACGCAGCTCGCACAAGTTCTGCTTATGAGCATTAGCTCTGGCTTTTTTAAAATATGGCGCTGTCAGGTGCACACTGAAGTAGCTCCTACTCCACTAGTCCACTAGTAGCTCCCTCTCCACTAGTCAGTTCGGCTGCCAGATTTACATTTACCTTAAAGGGGTTTGCCCATGAAAGAAAGTTCTCAAATTTGAATGCCCTAGTTTTAATGGTATTTTTGCTAATACAACTCCAGAGTGTGAGCTGTCTCTAAGCAGACAGTTCATGATTCCTCTGTGATACTGTGTGCTGCCAATGTAGTTAGATTATCAGGGTACAAAGTTAATCTACACTTTTTATTTAGCTTCTGAAAATTGTACTAGTATTTGACACATAGCTTGTAGAGTAATTCTCTGCACATGGCTGCTTGCTGGCAGGAAGTGTCTGAGTGCCTGTGTCTTAGCTGGTCTTGTAATGCAGGTGGGCGAGGCAAGAGGCAGGAAGCACTGCAGTGTGCAGACAAAAAGGCTATTCATAAGAAGAATCTGACTATAGTCAGAAGACTTAAGGCTGTATCCAGGGGCAACTAAAATTGTAAACACCAGCACCAGGGGTGCACCTAGCCTTTCTGCTGCCTGAGGCGAACTATAGAAAAACGCCCCCCCCCCCCCAAAAAAAAACTTGTAAAATATCAAGGAGTGTCAGGACCAGGCCCAATGTGAAAAATGTCAAAATAAAGCAATGCAAAATACATAACTATATAATACACACAGCGAGCTACTACAAAGAACAATAAACATAAAACAATCCGCCATATAATATAAAATCAATACAGCGTGCCGCCATATAATATAAAATCAATACAGCGTGCCGCCATATACCATATAATACATACAGCGTGCCGCCATATACCATATAATACATACAGCGTGCCGCCATATACCATATAATACATACAGCGTGCCGCCATATACCCTATAATACATACAGCGTGCCGCCATATACCATATAATACATACAGCGTGTCCCCATATACCATATAATACATACAGCGTGCCGCCATATAATATAAAATCAATACAGCGTGCCGCCATATACCATATCATACATACAGAATGTCGCCATATACCATATAATACATACAGCGTGCCACCATATACCATATAATACATACAGTGTGCCGCCATATACCATATAATACATACAGCGTGCCGCCATATAATATAAAATCAATACAGCGTGCCGCCATATACCATATCATACATACAGAATGTCCCCATATACCATATAATACATACAGCATGCCGCCATATACCATATAATACATACAGTGTGCCCCCATATACCATATAATACATACAGTGTGCCCCCATATACCATATAATACATACAGTGTGCCGCCATATACCATATAATACATACAGTGTGCCCCCATATACCATATAATACATACAATGTGCCCCCATATACCATATAATACATACAGCGTGCCCCCATATACCATATAATACATACAGCGTGCCGCCATATACCATATAATACATTCAGCGTGCCGCCATACACCATATAATACATACAGCGTGCCGCCATACACCATATAATACATACAGCGTGCCGCCATATACCACATAATACATACAGCGCGCCGCCATATACCATATAATACATACAGCGTGCCCCCATATACCATATAATACAAACAGCGTGCCGCCATATACCATATAATACATACAGCGTGCCCCCATATACCATATAATACATACAGTGTGCCGCCATATACCATATAATTCATACACTGTGCCACCATATACCATATAATACATACACTGTGCCACTATATACCATATAATACATACACTGTGCCGCCATATACCATATAATACATACACTGTGCCGCCATATACCATATAATGCATACAGGATGCTGCCATATAACATATAATACATACAGCGTGCCACCATATACCATATAATACATACATCGTGCCCCCATATACCATATAATACAAACAGCGTGCCGCCATATACCATATAATACATACAGCGTGCCCCCATATACCATATAATACATACAGCGTGCCGCCATATACCATATAATACAAACAGCGTGCCGCCATATACCGTATAATACATACAGTGTGCCGCCATACACCATATAATACATACAGTGTGCCGCCATATACCATATAATACATACACTGTGCCACCATATACTATATAATACATACAGCGTGCCACCATATACCATATAATACATACACTGTGCCACCATATACCATATAATACATACAGCGTGCCGCCATATACCATATAATACATACAGTGTGCCCCCATATACCATATAATACATACACTATGCCACCATATACCATATAATACATACACTGTGCCACCATATACCATATAATACATACACTGTGCCACCATATACCATATAATACATACACTGTGCCGCCATATACCATATAATACATACACTGTGCCACCATATACCATATAATACATACACTGTGCCGCCATATACCATATAATACATACACTGTGCCTCCATATACTATATAATACATACACTGTGCCACTATATACCATATAATACATACACTGTGCCGCCATATACCATATAATACATACACTGTGCCGCCATATACCATATAATACATACACTGTGCCACCATATACCATATAATACATACACTGTGCCGCCATATACCATATAATACATACACTGTGCCGCCATATACCATATAATACATACACTGTGCCGCCATATACCATATAATACATACACTGTGCCACCATATACCCTATAATACATACACTGTGCCACCATATACCATATAATACATACACTGTGCCGCCATATACCATATAATACATACACTGTGCCGCCATATACCATATAATGCATACACTGTGTCGTCATATACCATATAATACATACACTGTGCAGCCATATACCATATAATGCATACAGGGTGCTGCCATATAACATATAATACATACAGCGTGCCGCCATATACCATATAATACATACACTGTGCAGCCATATACCATATAATGCATACAGGGTGCTGCCATATAACATATAATACATACAGCGTGCCGCCATATACCATATAATACATACACTGTGCCGCCATATACCATATAATACATACAGCGTGCCGCCATATACCATATAATACATACAGCGTGCCGCCATATACCATATAATACATACAGCGTGCCACCATATACCATATAATACATACAGCGTGCCACCATATACCATATAATACATACAGCATGCCTCCATATAGTATATTTTAAATGGTGGCACGATAAATGTACACACATACATACAGATATATATGTATATATATATATATATATATATATACACACAGTATATACAGCAAATATACAGACATACATATATATATATATATATATATATATATATATATATATATATATATTTACATATATACATACACTTATACATACAAATACACACAGACAAATCTATACATACACACACATATACATACATAGAAGTTACCTTTACTCTTTTTTCTTCTTTTCTCTTTGGCCTTGTCCTCTGGTGGAAGGGGGGGGGGGGTTGCCGGGGATGTCGGAGCGGGGGGGGGGGGAGTTGCCGGGGATGTCGGAGCGGGGGGCGGGGGGGCGGTGGCAGTGACGGACCGAGGGGGGTTCCAAAACGGAGCGTGAAGGGGCGGGGACATTGGGCTGGGGCGGGGAGTGGTACTCGTGCCGGGCCGGTGGATGAGCTAGGCGGGCTGCGGGGGGTGGAAGTGTCAGCGGGCGCGCAAGGGGAAGTGTAGGGCGGTGCGCAGGGGGAAATATCTGTGGGCGCGCAGGTACAGGTGCCAGCCGCGCGCGTGTTGAATGGATGGGCGGGCTGTGGGGGGAAGTGACGGCCGCGCGCAGGTACATGTGCCGGCCGCGGGCGGGCGGGTGGATGTGATGGGCGGCGGGGGGTTCGGGGAGATGTACCGGCCGTAACACATTCCGGCGGGCGGGAGCCCGACGCCGCCCCCTAGTGTAGCAGGAAGCGCGCCGCCTGAGGCGAGAATCTCAACTCGCCTCATGGCAGGTGCGCCCCTGACCAGCACTGATAGAGACAGGTTGGAGTCATATTTGTGAAACGCTGAGTTTTTGTTAATAACAGTGAATTGGAGAATGTGTTATTTTGTTATCCTAAGTATATTTGAGAATATTGTCTTCGTGGGAATACCCCTTTAACAGGATAGGTTTTATACACAGATCAAATAAAAAAATACAGGCTTCATTGAACTTAAATAATTGGACAGAACATGTATGAGGTTATTGAGGCAGCTGTATAGTATCTGAAGCTCAAAATTATCCCTGCCTGTACTGACCTCAGGGAACATTTTCAGTTCACTTGTGAAATCTGCATACTATGGGAACAAAGGCTGCACATTACAGAGAGGTTGAAGGCTTTTATGCAGCATAAATTTGATGTATGACCTGTGTGAGATCATTACAAGGTTGATATTGGAGTTTATAATCGTATCTGGCAGGACTGACTTCCTGGCGTGTTCTCCAGATAACCGCACAGTCCAGTTATTCATGGTCAGGGCTCTGTACTATTTCCAAATGTGCTGTACATTTAACTTTAGTGTCTCTAATCTGATCAATTTCATTATTTTAGGGCATATTGCGAAAATCGCATCCCATCTAAAAGGACAGTAACCCTAGATATAACACGATTATACTGTGTGTTAGAATTCCTTCAAGCTGTAAAGGTTGAGAAATAGGGTAATTCCCTCCTTATAGCATCCATTTCCAGATGGGGTATTGATGAATTGGTAGGCACTAAGACATGCCTTAGTGAGGCAAGCATTAAGACGAGGTTTCTGCTGCAGCTACAAAGTTGCCTAATTTCCATTCTTGGAGCCAGACAAATATTTGTTCATAGCTCCCAAAGCTGCTCTCTTATGCTCTTCTCACAACCATCTCCAGGACTTCTGACATGCATCCACCATACTCTGGAACTCTCAAAATGTGTAAGACTGTCCCCAACCTTCCAAACCTTTAAACATAAACCTGAAAACCTACCTACAACACACAATAACTGCACTGCTCTGCTCCCTCACTTGTGTTTCCTTCTACCCTTTCATATACATTGTAAGCCCTCACCGGCAGGGTCCTCTTTCCACTTGTTCCGGATATACTGAGGCAAGGAGGCAAGGGACAGTTTGGTGGTCTCAGTTTAGGGCTCACTGTCTCATCTGTCTTCCTGTGTCCAGAGGATGATAGTGGAAACAAGAAGCGCTCATAGGGTAATATTGTAAGGTGGTGTATCTCTTGTATAGTTGAGTAGTTTGCTCACCTGGTCGGGTTGTGCTTAGTAGGGCACAACTCCAGTGATAGTGTGCGATATCAAGGTTGATGGCTGCCGGTGCTTCGATATGGTCTCCAATCACAGGGGACTAGGCTGTTTGGAGTCTAAGAGTCAGGTTGGGGAAGATCGAAGCGGATGGCGCGCAAAAAGACCGTGTGACACTCCGGACACACGCTTCATTAGCATCCGGAGACTGAAGTTTCTTTCACTTGAAAAAGGGGATCTTTTTTCCCCGAAACGCGTTGTGATGTTTTGTGACCCTTTTTATATCTTCTAATAAACCCTTATCGGAGAAATTCCACATTCGGTCTTTTTGCGCGCCATCCGCTTCAATCTTCCCCAACCTGATTCCTGTGTCCAGAGACCAACTGACTGGCTGGTTCTCTAGACTGAGCGGATGCCTATAAATTCAAGCTCAGCTCTGAGTTTTGTATGTCTTTTGCTATAGGTTTCTTACTGAAAAGACATATTGCTGATCTTGTGCTTCAGATGTAGGAGAGTCTATACAGATATACTAACTGCATATGCCTAGAAAAAAGGCCAGCCTGCTATCTTCTGCTGTTGGACTGTTCCATGAGAAACTCTCCTAATAGAGGAATGGTGAGCTTTTTGTGTACACCACTAACCGACCTCTTACTATCTACCATGGACCTGACACTTACATGAGGAGTGCCCCAAGGAGAACCTTATAGTCGCCCTGCTGTGAGTTACCTTGATAACTGCAGCAAAGCTTACATCTAGCCAAACACTCCATTCCGAGTCATCAGCCCCCCCTATGCATTGTTAGTACTGTTGTTGCACAGTAAACTTTGTCTCAGTGCCAATGTATGTAGCCAAGAACTAGCAATCATGTGATATCAAACAGCAAACACTGGGTCGAGACAAGCCTTTTAGGTGCCATAGAAAAAAAATGCATCAGGGGCAATTCCAGCCTTGTAGTTGCTTGATGAAAAAGAATTAGATGGTGGTTTGGCCGCCGAAAAAAATTTGGCCATGTGAGGAGTGTGTCCCAGCTCCACTATCTCTCCAACAGTGGCTTACCAGGCGATTATGGGAAAATGCCCAGCAAAGCATTCAGCTCACTCCTTGCCACCTTTGGGAGAAAACGGGGAATGAAAGAACCCGGAGCTAAGCAAATCAGGCACTATTTTCCCCTGAGCTCGCCCAGAGCGCTATAAGGCACCAAGATAGCGCCGCAGCACGGCTCCTAGCAGGGCACAACTCAAGGCAGAGAAGCCGAACATTCCATAAGCTGACTAATAGCCCAAGCTACTGACAAAACTATATCCGAGCACACGCTCCTATCTACGCTAGTGGCACTACATTCCTCTCTGCACAATCATTATCAAACCCATGCAGGCTTCTATTGCTGATTTGGGAGAAAGGGTGTCGCATACAGAGTAAAGGTTAGCTTCCTTCGCTGAATCTCACAACGAGCTAGTTGATGACCATAATACCTTAGAGAAATCAGTTTCAGTCATCCAAGCAAAGCTAGTTAATAATGACGATATGGACAGAGATAGACACAATAGAGGCATTTTGGAGATCATACCAGCTTTACCACTGAAGTCATATGTCCAGAAACTAACTAAATTGCTACTTCTAGATCTTGCTGATTACAAATTGAGCATTGATGGAGCCCACAGAGCAGGGGTGTAAATGGTAGAGCTTGGGACCCATAGCAGATTTCTGCATGGGGTCCCCTTTCCCCCATGAAAAAAAAATGTTGGTACAGGCATGTTTATTTTGGTACAGATACATTTATACAATCACACACATTTACACACTCATGTACACACATTTATATTATATACACACACATATACTCATATATACATTTATACACGCATACATACAGTATATACAAACTCATACAGAATATACACACATACAGTACTTAGACATCAAATTTGCACACCTACTGTATAGTGCATACACATTATATACGCATAGTGTATATATACATTATATACTAATACATATAGTATACACTGACCGTTTATACACATACATGCAGTATAAAACACAGCATATACACACATAGAGGATCATTATTCATATTCTGGTGCATGAGCACGCACCAGCCTATGACAGACCCGCCGCTGCTTCGGCTCAGCCAGATACATATAGAGGCGGGTTCAGGGCATGGCCTTGCATAGAAATAAACTTAGCTGGCAAATTTTCACATGTGAAAATTCACCGGCTGCAGGTATTGCGCAAGTGCAGCTGACGAGAAATGCCCCATGCTGGCCCACTCCTCGTTAGCTGTGCCCACTGGCGTGAAGATGGTGGATTGGGGAAAATAATCACAAGTGCTAGCTATAAGCTAGCCTTTGCAGTTATTTTAGGGCTTTTACGCAGGGCTCATACGCCGCCAATACTGCTTATACATACCGCATAAATAGACATACATATAGGGGGAGGAGAGGGCAGGACAGCGGGAAGAAGGACGTGCCGGCCAGCAGGAGGGAAGACGTGCTGGCCACAGGGAGGGAGGATGAAGAGGACAGGAGGGAAAAGTTTGGGGCAGATGTGAGGTCAGGTGGGAAACTGCGTGGCCGTCACAGGTGGGCAGCTCTGCCTTCAGCACAGCAGATGGGCCCCGTTACTGCTGGACTGTTAGCAGGAAGAGAAGGGCCCGGGAGAACGGCAATAATTAAAATTGTATATGCCACTGTCACAGAGTGCCCAAGCCAGACAATCTCAATGAACATCAGATTCCCGGGATGTTCTGGCCAGACTTACCTTTTAACATGTCAAAGAGCAGCTTCTCTCTCAATCAAGATAGCTCCAGACCCTCCCTGCTCCTTATGAATCCATCAAATTGACTTATCTGCAGCTACCCCATGCAAGAAAGAATTTTTGCTTCTATAAAATCTCTTCTCAGAGAAATGAAATTGCCTACAGACGGAGGTTCCCCACCAGAATCCTGGTCAAGTGGCAAAATAATATCAAAACCATCGAAAGCGTTGAGGAGGGCTTTGAAATACTGGACTACTTTGGAGTCATAAATGACATAAATTACATCTGTATGCAGTTTTAAGCGCCTTGATCCAGTTTCAAGGTCCACTAATTCAACAGTCAACATTCTATCATAGACCCCCAAAGTCGCTACATAATTTTAGTTTACACAATCAATAATTTACAGTATACTATTGTCAATTTATATGCTCCTAATCCCAAGCAAGGAGTTATCTGAGTTTAAGAAATAACTCGCTGGGGTGAGGCGGGCTATTTAAAAATAATTAAAAAATGTGTACTTACCTCCTCCGGCATTGTTGATCTCCCATGCTGCATTCCGTCTGATCTGTGCCCTGGTTTGTTTACAGGGGAGCACAAGGAGCTTGCAGCCGGCCGAAAGCGCCCATCCGACAACATCTCCCAGCGCCCTACAATGCTGAGAGATAGGGACGGATAGGTGCGGCCGGCCGCCTCACCAGCCAGAAGCTCCCTGTGTGCGGACCACTTTGAGGGACATCAGCAGCGTCGCAGGAGGGAAGTTCCCCCTTTTTTTTGTAAATAGCCCGTTCCAGCCCGGCCGTAAGCCATTTCTTAAACTCGGATAACCCCTTTAAAAAGCTTTTGAAAAAGTTGATAGGGCTCAAACAAGGTTTCTTGATCATGTGTTGGAACTTTAACTCGATTAATCACCCTCTGTTAGATACTACCTCTACCTCTTCTCCTAGGTCTTTCACATTAAATTGTCTGCTGTTGGAAAATGATCTACATGACATCTGATGTATCCAGCAGACGATGAAAAGAGATTTTACATGCCCCTCTCTCAGACATAAGACATACTCCTAATAAGATTTCATCTTCGTTGGTAGGCGAATGATCAGGGGGTTAGCGATTGCAGGCATTGAGGGTCGCACCCTCTGTGACTGCAACTGGGCCCACTAGTGGAGAAGGCCCATGGCTCCTCCATGTGCTGCACCTACACAAGAATCCTGTCTGATACATGCACCTTACTGCTGAACAGGAAGCTTTTTCCTCTGCACAAGATAAAGGCCCCACCCTCAAGCCCTGGGTCAACTCTGAAGTCGATTGGTAAGGGCCTGGTAGGTCCATGCTGTTCCTGGAAGCAATGGAGACCTAAAGGAAGAAGGGTTCCTGTAATGTGACACCAGCCAGGCAGCTGTCAGGACAAAGAAGCACTGCAGGAAATCCAGCATCCAGGACCTGTAAGCAGTAGATCCAAACTACTGTCATCTGTAGAGGTGAGTAACTGTAGTTGTGTGTGAGTGTGTGTGTCTGAGTATGTGTAATGTATCTGTAGTACAGCATATGTGATTTGTGAAAATGTGCAATATGTGTATGTATAGTGTATAAGTTTAGTAATGTATGCTGTATATGCAACACCCTCGCCGATGCAAGGCAGAGAGGTTGTTGCGAATACGTCCCACCATGTAGCTTGCAGCCTGTGAAGGGTCTGATCAGCCCCACAGCATGTCACTACATAACAACTACATAACACAAATGAGCACTGCAGTGGTAGAGCCTGCCTGGTAAGGCAGGAGTTAATTGTTTTCTGTGATGTAATTCCAGCAACCAATCACATGTGTTATACTGTATGTCTGTGAGCTGAGATGTAATTGGAGGAGTAGCTACCACCTGACCAGTGGGAGTAACAAAACCCCTGGTCAGGAAACTTCTAGAGTTCAGAGGAAGAAGTCAGTCAGACCCAGGAGTCTGAACAGATCAGATTAGAGACTCTGAAGAGTCAGTGCAGCCAGCACACCAGACCAAAGCAGGTGATCCCAGCTCCCTGCCTGAGTGGAGAGAGTTAGTCAGTGAGAGGAAAGGGGTATCATCCTACCTTCAAGGGTGATATCTGCAGCAACCCAGGACAAGCTGAAGCATCCTACTAGGACACAGCTATCTTCCAGCCTGCCCTTGCATCCAGGATGATGATCTCCATCATGTGGCTCCCTCCAACTGCATCTCAGCAATCTACCATTCTGTTAAGGCACGTTGCTACTGTTCCTGTCGGTTCCAATAAAGAACTGTAAGTTATTTCTGTTCAACGTCTGTCTCCGTCTGGTCCCTGCTATTACGGCTGTCACCATCACGGGCACACTATCCAATACACTGGGACTGACACCAAAGGGTTGCCCCAGGGAGAACCGCTATAGCAGCCTCTCCCTCATCATTTCTTGCCAATACCACCCTGCTGGAGACCTGCCAGGCTGTAGGACAGCCCTCTGGTTCCCCATACCAAGCACCGTGACAATAGCGTGCCTAGGCCGCAACTGCCAGCCACTCAGGTGCTGCGGGCCCTGGCTGACTCCAGGCCCCAAGAAAAGGCTAGGCCCCGGTGGGGGATGTTGCATATACATATGTAGATGTAAATCATTTTTGTGCAATGGATGTATCTACTGCATGTGTGAGTGATTATATGTAGTAGATGTGTGTATTTGTAATTCTACAAGCATACGGTATGTGGGTCTAGATGTAGCATGTATGTGTATTTGAGTATGTGTTATATGTGTGTATACTGGATACATTGACTCCTTTTTTGTTTATGTGTTTTGATTTTTTTCACCCCCCACCTTCAAAAATCTATAACTTTTTTATTTTTTGATGTAAAAAACTGTGTGAGGGTTTGTTGTGTGAGCGTACTGCTCATTTTAAGGACTTTCACTTTGACATGTCTAATTCATTCTTTCACTCTGTACGATTACAAATTCATATAGTTTTTCTTGTGTTTTTGTACATTTAAAAAAGTTAAAGCCTTTTGTACTAAATAAAAAATTCTTCATTTGACCATCTTCTGACGATAATAACTTTTTCATACTTCCGTTTATGTTGTTTTGTGAGGTTTCATCTTTTGCGTAAGGAATTGCTGGGACCTTTTGATCACTTTTTCTTAAACTTTTTCTATGTTGGAAAATGCTGAAAACATGGTGTTTTGTACATTTAGGCAATATTTTCCGTTATGTGGTTCAACACCGGGAATAACCGTTACTATATATTTTAAAAGATTGTGACTTTTGGGAAGTTGCAATACCTAAAATGATTTTATTTGTTTATTTTTATAATAGTTCTCTGAAAAGTGGGTGATTTTAAATTTTATATTTATTTTATTTTAAAAAAAATTTTCACTATTTTTTGGAACCCCCTAGGGTACTTTGATCCTACCATATACTGTCATACTACAGAATGGCAACATATGGAGAAATTACTGCAGATTTGTAAAATTGTGCCACTGACACACTGTTACAAATCTGCAGCAATGACAGGTCCTTGCTGTCATGGCAACTGAATATCACTCCCCATTGACCGCACAGGGAGGGACAAACAAAGGCAATATGGCAGTGCCCATGCATCGCTAGTTTATGACTGCCACAGTCAGTGCTAGCACCAATCGCAGGGTGTTACTGGTGAGTGTTTGCTGAATATGCAGCAAACACATGGCCTTTATGGAGAGGATCTAGCCTGTGAGCCCTCTCCATATTCCAGTAACAGATGTGTAATGTGCTAGTATGTGCGATCCCCCTAAGCCACACCCCCAATCACTCCCTGGCCACGCCCCAAATTTTAGCCATATTATAATAATAAAAATCATCTCAATTAAAAAATAAAAAAAAATTTCCTCATTGGGATTTGAACCTAGAACCTGCAGTATCCATGAACAATAATAACACAGCGCCCCAACCCACTGAGCTATTAGCTCTGTGACTATCAAGGATTAGAATTTTGGTAACTAACTTCCGGGCTGAGTCCTCTTCATACAAGGGTGGGGGTTGTTGCATATTGCAGCAAACCCCCACCGCTAATAACCGCGGTCGTTGCTTGCACCGATCGCGGCTATTAACCGGTCCGTTGCCGCCGCCATCTTTATTCTGATCGCCGCGCCCCCGGGGGGCGGCGATCGGTTGCCATGGTAGCCTTGGGTCTTCGTTTGACCCGAAGCTATCTGACTTCTGCAGATTCGTTACAATGAGCCAGTGGCTCATTGTAATGAATGAGCTGCAAAAATGCCATATATTGCAATACAGAAGTATTGCAGTATATAATAGGAACGATCTGACCATCTAGGGTTAATGTACCCTAGATGGTCTAAAAAAATAGTGAAAAAAAAAAGAAAAAAAAGTTTAAAAAAGAAAAAAAATTAATAAAATATTAAAAATTCAAATCACCCCCCTTTCGCTAGAACTGATATAAAACATAATAAACAGTAAAAATCACAGACATATTAGGTATCAAAATATAAAAACGGTTAAGGCCGGCGGTGACCTCCGAGGCGGGAAATGGCGCCCAAATGTCCGAAATTCGACTTTTACACCTTTTTACATCACATAAAAAATGGAATAAAAAATGATCAATATGTCGCACAGACCTCAAAATGGTAGCAATGAACACGTCTCCTCATTTCGCCAAAAATGACACCTCCCCCAGCACCGTGCGCTATAGTATGAAAAAGTTATTAGCGTCAGAAGATGGCAATTTTTTTTTTCTTTTTTGTACACATTTGTTAAATTTTTTTAAATGTATTAAAACACAATAAAACCTATATAAATTTGGTATCACCGCGATCGCACCGAACCAAAGAATAAAGCTGAGGTGTTATTTTGAGTGCACAGTCAAATTCGTAAAAACTGAGCCCACAAGAACGTGCACGTGCGGTTTTTTTTAAAATTTTTCTACATTTGGAATTTTTTTTCAGCTTCGCAGTACACGGCATGTTAAAATAAATAATATTACGGGAAAGTAAAATTTGTTACGCACAAAATAAGCCCTCACACAGCTCTGTACACGTAAAAATGAAAAAGTTATGGATTTTTGAAGGTGGAGAGCGAGAAATGAGAGAAAAAACCCTGCGTCCATAAGGGGTTAATGCCTTGGTATATAGAGAGGGATCTTCTCAGAGATTATTGTAATTATTGCGACTATTATTATTATTATGGAGATTATTATTATTATTGAGATGATTATTATTATTTTTTCTATTATTAATAATTGTCTCAATAATAAAAATAATAAAATTTATAATAATAATAATAGTCTCAATAATTACAATAATAACCTCTGAGAAGATCCCTCTCTATATATCAGGGCATTAGTCTGTGTCACAGTGTGACATTAGCAGATAACATGTCTTAGTTACCAAAAATCCTTAAATCTTCAACACTGGGCTTATAGCTCAGTCAGTTAAGCTCCTGTCTATGGTGCACAAGATCCCAGGTTTGAATCTCAGCCTGGGCAAAACTTTATTTAATTTAATTATATAAAGAGCTTGTGCCTGGGGAAGCCCTGGAGACCATATATGGAGAGATACTGATCTGACCTGATGACGTGGTCCCTGCTCTCTCAGCTAAGCCGACACTTCTCTGAAAAGGATTCCCTGCCCGATGTCTGCTCTGGGGAACCCTAGGAGATGCAGTGACCATATATGGACAGATGCTGATCTGAAGCTGATGACGTGGTCCCTGCTCTCTGGCTGAGCCGACACTTCTCTGAAAAGGATTCCCTGCCCGATGTCTGCTCTGGGGAACCCTAGGAGATGCAGTGACCATATATGGACAGATGCTGATCTGAAGCTGATGACGTGGTCTCTGCTCTCTCCGCTAAGCCCGACACTTCTCTGAAAAGGATTCCCTCCCGATGTCTGTAGAAGCCATTCTGTACTGTGAGTTCAGGCTTTCAAAGTATTTACTATGGGGACACAGCGGCGGGACACAGCGGGACCTGGGGGGAGAATCCGTGACAATCTCATAGCTGCCCGTGACGCGGGGCAGAGGTACGAAAAACGGGAAAGTACCGTCAAAATCGGGACGGTTGGGAGCTATGATTATTGGACAGTAGAAATGGCAGTCACATTTAGGGTGGAGGGAAGGAATTAGAAATTTTGCCCCAGGGTCCAGTGAACTATGGTTATGTAACAGCAAATTATAGATTACTTTGAAGGGCAAATATGTTATCTATCTCCATCCACTTTGCTCGCATAGAGCTTGCTTTCTGGGAATTTCTCCAGTTTAACGATAATGGAGAAGTCTATATGTTCTCTATGTGGATAATGATGTAAGGCTTTACTCAAGGGAAGTTTATTAAACAAGGTAGCACTCTTAAGATCTAAGGGACAAGGACATTAACTAAATTCAACACTTAAGATAAGAGAGATAAGAAAGTACTTTATTGATCCCCTAAGGAGAAATTATTTTGTACATAGTTTCCTGGCAATTGATACAAAATTTTAATGTTACAGTTACATAAAACACTACAAGAGGCGCATCTTTCTGACGTGTAGCTCGTTCCTTGGATACTATTTCTTAGTTGCTTACAAACATCATTATATTGTTGCACAGTTACAGGATAAATAAGATACAGCACAATACAGTTGAACTCATTACATTACAAAGAAAGATTACGTACAAAATACAATACAGTGACAATAACATTATGCTACATGCAAAGGGGTTACTACATTAGGGGTACGGTTTTGGGGTGAAACAGTCATATAATGTACTAATCGAATGTGGGTGCTTATCCAGATTAGGGTTCCCACCCCAGATATGTCAAATCTAAATAAATCCAAGCACTCTTTGGGTGTAATGCCAGAAAAGTGAAATTTATTTATATACAGTGTATATAAATAAATTTCACTTTTCTGGCATTACACCCAAAGAGTGCTTGGATTTACTTAGATTAGTCATATAATGTAGTTAGCTTTTTGCAAAATGGACACTGCCCATAGCTCTGCTTCCACCAGGTACCGGCGCTTAAGCTGTCTGGTGCTAGCTGAAGCCTTGGTGCAGTATTTATCCTGACTAGCAGTAAGTTACTGAATGTGATCACTTACATTTCAGGTGCCCAATGACGCTGTAACTGGTGCTCTTGGCTGCCAGAATCTAGTTTCGGCATTCTGTTGCACTTAGCCCTGCGCCATGGAGCCCTGCTGCCAATAATTTGCTTGCTACTGATGAGGGGGATGCCACAGGGAAGGTGGGGGTCGGCAGAGAGGTTGCAGGTTATAGTTATATGTATATTTCCTGCAAATAGTATGGGCATAGGTGCTGCAAGGGCCAGGTGGGCCTGAGCTGATAGGATGGTGGTGGACCAGGTGTAGTCTAGGCCTTGGGAGTACTCTCCTTGTGTCTCCAAGTGGCCGATGGGGTCGATGTACTTCTGCATCTGGTGTCCAGATGCTGCTGGTGTGCTTAGGTGCATGATGGCCGGCACCACCGTGAAGAGGGCCCTGTGCTTCTCCTCTGTTTGCTGCTGGGCCCGTGCTGCGGCCTGTGGCAGTGTGCACCTTTGGATTCCAGGTGCCAGGGCAGTAAGATTTGATCGGCGCATCTCTCCCCAATGTTGTTGTGATCCAGACACCATCAGATGACAGTCGCTGGGTACTTTATGGGCCGTGAGTAGAGGAGGCAACTGCAGGGGCTGGGGGTTGGCGGCCACGGCATCGGGCAATGGGGTGCAGGTCGTGGTGCCAAGCACCATTGCGGGCCTCATGTTGGCCAGCGGTGCAGGCCTCAGGTCGGGCAGGGGTGTGGGCCTCTTGGTGCCAATCAGCAGTGTGGGCCTGGGGTCAGGCGGCGGTGTGGGCCTCGGGTCAGGCGGTGGTGGGGTTCTCATGTCGGGCCTGGGATTGGGCAGCAGTGCGGGCCTCGGGTCGGGCATTGGTGCGGCCTTTGGTCAGGAGTTGGTGCCGGTTCGGGCGGCTCTGCGGGCCTCGGATCAGGAGGGGGTTGCAGGCCTGGAGCCTGCAGGTTTTGGTGGCGAGGCACTTCAGGCCTGACAGTGGTGCAGGCCGGCTCCAGTGGAGGTTCCATATCTATTGAACCACTTGCAGAAGCAATTAGGTCTCATTCAGGCATCTCTGGGATAATGGTCGGAGGTTAAAATTGCTCTTTTTGCGGACAATACTATTCTGAACAATTCATCTTTACTGTAGTATGACGGTATATGGTAGGATCAATCGAACAACCTGGGGCTAAAGTGCCCTAGGGGGTCTAAAAGTAGTCAAAAAAATTAAACGGAAAACATTATAAAACCTATATAAATTTGGTATCCCCGTGAATAAAGTAGGCATGTCATTTGGGGCACATAGTGAAAGAAATTTCACTGCATTTGGAATTTTTTTCCAGCTTCCCTGCACAAGGCATGGAATATTAAATACTGTCCCTATGAAGTGCAATTTGTTATTCAGAAAACAAGCCCTTGCACAGCTCTTTACATGGAAAAATAAAAAAGTTATAGATTTTTGAAGATGGGGAGTGAAAAATAAAAATGCTAAAACAAAAAAAGGCTTGCTTGTTAAGGGATTTTTTGAAAAAATTTGATTCGACCCTAATCAAATCATGACGAATCAAGTTAAAAAAACACATGCTTAATTATGCATAGGGAGCGGGGTTTTGTCTTCAAACAATGCTGTGTTTTAGTATGACACTCACATGACAGCCGCCGCTCTTAGAATTGCTTCACTCTTCAATTCAATGGGTACTTATAGAGGCCAACTGCACCAAATAATCGAAGCGGGAACACAGCCTGACAAGGTAATGTCTGTGCCAGCTCGAAAGGACTGAGCTGAGGGCCAAGATCCCACTATAACATCAAAGAGTGCACTCTTTTTACGCTGACATCAGATGATTCCATAGATTACAACAGAACCTGTTCTGTTAAAGGCAGATACATGTAGAAACCCTCCAAAAGAGTGCACAGAGTGTCGACTGTAATTTTGCTGATCATTTTGCCTTTCATTTCATCTGTCAGTGTCCGCTTTCAATCGGTTAATAACCCATCATCAGTACTACTAAAGCCAAAAACAAATAGGAGTGGATCCAAAACAGAGATGACCAGTAAATGGGATATTTGCATGTCCTCTGTGTTCTGTATCCACTCCTGCTTTTGGCAATCAATCCTGAAGCTTTTAATTCCTTCTGACAGATGAAGGAAAAAACCAAACATTGTGGCAATGTCATAGAGCGGTGGATGGTGAAATAACAGGGTGTTCCAGGGAGACAGCGGTCAGTAGGCAGCAGCATTAGTAGGCTGCAGAGTGGCACAATGACAAATTATGGAGGTGGCGGAAACATGGTAGGCCACAGAGAGGCACAATGACAGAGCGTGGAGGTGGCAGTGGCAGCAGCAGCAGGAGCCCACAGAGTGGCACAATGACAGTTTGGAGGTGGCGGTAACTTGTTAGGCCCCAGAGTGGCACAATGAAAGAATGTGGAGGTGACAGCAGGAGGAGGTCAGAAAGTGGCAGAATGACAGTGTGGAGGTGGCGGCAGCATGGTAGGTCACAGTGTGGAACAATGACAGAGTGTGGAGGTGGCGGAGGCAGCAGCAGCAGGAGACTACAGAGTGACACAATGGCAGTGTGGAGGTGGCGGCAACATGGTAGGCCACAGAGTGGCAGAATGACAGAGTGTGGAAGTAGCAGCAGCAGGAGGTCAGAAAGTGGCAAAAGGACAGAGTGGTGATGGCTGCAACATGGTAGGCCACAGAGTGGCACATTAAGATAGTGTGGAGGTGGCAGCAACCTGGAAGGCCACAGAGTGGCACAATGTGGAGGTGGCAGCAGCAGCATGAGGTCAGAGAGTGGCACGTTGACAAATTCTGGAGCTGGCAGCAAGAGGGGAGGCCATGTTGTGGCACAGTGACAAAATTTGAAATTAATTCGAAGTTAAAATTTTCAATTTGAATTTGAAGATTAGAGACGCCACATGCATCATACATTACAGTTTTCCTGAAAATATCATGTCTTTGCCAAAAAAGAACTGCAAAGGTGGCACCAGCAGCAGCAGCATGAGGTCAGAGGTGTGGAGGTGGTGGCAACATGGTAGGCCACAGAGTGGCACAATGATATAGTGTGGAGGTGGTGTCTGCAGCAGTGGGAGCCCACAGAGTGGCACAGTGACAAAGTGTGGAGGTGGCAGAGTGTATAGGTGGCGGACAATTCCAGCCCCTGGTAAAGACGGTAGGAGGCAGATGGAGCAACTGGCAGCAGATGTGTTGCATCAGGCGGGTGGCAGCATCAGAATCGTGGCTGAGGCAGGTAGTAAGAATCCAGACTCATTTCTCAATGTTTGGGGGAGGCGTCATGGCTGATCTAATCTGATGCATAAGGCATTGGTGAGTTGAAATCCGGGCTGATCCAAGCCTGATTCATATTGACAAAGGTTAGTCTCTCCCCATTACTGGTGGACAAGCGGGTTCTCCTTGGGGTAACGATGGCCATCGCCACACTGAACACCCGCTCTGATGCCACATTACTGGCCGGGCAGGACAGCTTTTCTACTGCAAACTCCGCAAGTTGCGGCCACGCATCAAGTTTGGCTGCCCAGTAGTTAGTCCAGGGGATCTTCTACCTAGGGTTATCCAAGTAGGTGACCACCTACTGGTGCAGGGTCTGCTCTATGTCCTGCTGCTGCTGGTGGCGGCTATCCTCCTTACTAGGTCGGTGAAGGAAGTTGCTCATTAAGGAATACAGACTTAAGCTGCTGCTAATGGAGCTGCTACTGCTCCTGCCCCCCCCCCATCTCCCCACAGCAGCCGTGGCAGTAACATGTGAGCGATCACTGCCAGGAATCCCTCGGTCAGACCTGACAGAGGATGGACAATGGCGCACATAAGCAGCGACCAACTGTCTTTTCACAATTTATCTATAGTACGCCAGTTGTTCCTCCCTCTCGGCAGCTGGAAAAAAGTCACCAATTTTTGACCAGTAGCGAGGGTCCGAGAGGGTGGAGAGCCAAAACTCATCCCTATGCTGGATGTTGACCATCTGAACACGTGCCTCTGAGGGACTCCAGGCCTCCATCTCTGTATTCTGCCATGGTGCTGCTGCAACTCATCTGAATCATCTTCTACCTCCTCCGGATGCTCCTGCTCCTCCTCTCTTGTCACCTCAGTGGAAAAACTACTGATTTCACCAGAATCTGCTTGTGCTCCAATGTCCTCCTCCTTCTCCAGTTCAGCCCCCACCAGACTCATGTGACCATGAGATGTAGTCTCCACTTCTCCCTGACCAGACAAATATGCAGTGGAATGACGTTATTCATCTCGCAGTCCTGGCGACTGACAAATAACATGGCCTCTTCAAAGGGCCTGAGCAATCGGCAGGTGTCACGCATGAGCAGCCAGTGGCTGACATCAAATTTACACAGGGGAGTACTCCGGTCCGCTTGTATCATCAGAAAATCATTAATGGCTTTTCTCTTTTCATACAGGCGGTCTAACATATGGAGGCTGTAATTACAATGGGTGGAAACATAGCATATCAGACTATGTTGAGGGAGGCCGTTCTGCTGCTGCAATTCGAGGAGAGGGTGCTAGGCTTTGTAAGAATGGCTGAAGTGCATGCACAGCTTCCTGGCTATTTTTAGAATGTCTTGCAGATGGGTGAAGACATGAGGAACCTGTGGACAGCCAATTTTAACATGTGCGCCATGCAGGGCACATGGGCGATCCCTCTTCGGTGCAGTTCCTCCCATTGTCTGTCACCATGGTTCCGATTTTCAGTCATCGCGAAGAAAGCCACAGATTGATTTCTTGTTGCATGATGCGGATCAGTTCTTCCCCTGTGTGATTTTGTTCACCCATGCAAACCAGGTCTAGAACTGCGTGACACCGCTGTGCCCTGCATATGTTGTATGATGGAGCAGCACGTAGACTGAGGTGGTGGTGTAGAAGGAGGAGGTGGACACTGGTGCAGGAGCAGCAGTTTGACAATGTGGAGGAGAAAGCGGCGTCTCCTGTTCAAGTTGTTGGTGTAGCTGGGCGGGAAGCATATTCTCCCAGTGGGCCGTAAAGGACATGTACTGGCCCTGACCGTAGTTACAGCTCCACACGTCCGCGCTGCCGTGCACCTTGGAAGAAACTGATTAGCTCAAGAACCTTCTATTCTACATATTTGTGAAGGGCTGGCACTGCCTTTTTGGAAAAAAAAATTGGATGCAGAGTCCACGACTTGGAAAGGGAGGCACCGAAGTACCAACAACTTGGACAAGAGCACGGTCAGCTTCTGAACATTAAGATGGACACATACAGTTGTCTCTTTGTAATCAGCGCTTTCAACGACTGCTGCAGCCATGCATAGTGATGAGCAGGAGCACCTGGACCAGGATATGATGTCAAAGACAAACCGCTCCCTTCGGCAGAGGTACTGGAGCCTTGACTGGCTGAAATGGCATATGTGCCACTAGGTTCTGCTCCTCCACATCTGTTCCCCCTTTCTCCCAGGCCATTGTCTGGTGACGCTGCATGTGCGGACCCAGGGCTGTGGTGCCAACATTAGCTCCCTGGCCACGCTTCACTTTATGCCCACAGATTCTACATATACACAAGCTCAGCTCCTCTGGTGTCTTAACAAAAAACTGCCACACCACTGAGGTGGTGATTTTACTGCCAATACTCTGCACTGAGTGACTACTAACACTGCTGCCTCGATGACCCCCTGTACCACTGCTTACTTGGACCTCCAGTTTGTACAGTAGCGACTTGCTGTCTGACGAGCAAGCTGACACTCTCTTCGCCCGACGATGATGAATCCCTTGCTACACCCATCTCCCAAATGCGATCGGTGGGGAAAGGATCTCGATAGTTGTCACTGTGGCAGAAATCTACGGTACTAATTCATTCCTCTTTCCCCAATGTCTCTCACCAGCTCACCAGGAAGGTGTAGTTAAGACCCAAATGAGATGGTATTCTATCCCTTCCCGTCTTCATAAAATCTTATCTCCTACCCCTCCAGGATGTTGGAGATTATGTGGAAAAAGAGGAATGCTTATCCATACATTGTGGTCCTGTCTTAAAATTCAACCTCTTTGGAGAAAAGCCTTGACAATTATTTCTAATCTAGAGATTACAGATGATTTAGACTCGTCAGATAATGCCTTACTTCTGAACTGAATGAGCACCTTCTACCTTTGTGACATCCACAGGAGTGCTCGTGCTAATTATTATGCTTTTTTTTAGCATCATACAGGTGTTTCAGGCCTAATCAAAATATGTCCTGGAGTCCAGTAAAGGCTGACCAGTAAGTGTATTTTGTTTAAAATGTGTTTACCCAAGTGGTAAATTTATTGAGTTCTACTCAATACCTATATACTTCAACACAGAACAAGCAATCACCACATATCCTATGCTATAGGACCTGCTGATGTAATCCATTCAGAAACTTAGATTCTCTAAGGCTACAAGCAAAGACTTATTAAGGTTAAACTTTAATATACGTGGGGTACAATACACTCAAAAATATAAACTTGGATAAAAAAGATTATAGCATAGGATATGTAGTGTAATTTTGTGGGTAGTGGCCGTGTGTTGTCTGGGTGCTGAGAGCTCTTGGAAATAGATTTAGTGTAATGACGTCATCTTGCGTAAGTGGACATGGCTTTAAGCTGTATATTGTAGGAATCTCTAATGTAAGTGTACCCCGTGATTGAACTCTAGTGTGGCGGTTCATCACACTCACCTAACTACGCTCCTATAGTGCAATGTTATGGCTGCTCTCAGTGACCTGATACTGGACATTTCTTCAACGACTGATTATGTCTAGTCTTGACTTTGAGCTCCGGCTTCCTTTAACCTTAGCATTGCGTTGCATTTAAGAAAACTCGGGTCTTGAAGATATGAATAGCGCTAAACTGAATTGGACTCAGCATGTCCTATATATTCCCTTATATACTCCTGGTCTTTTGTACCTAATATAATAAACTAAAATAGTCCATAAGACAACATGAGCCTTTTGCCTCAGGACATTCTGTTGAATACAACAGTGAAGGAGGGAGTTGTCATTCCTCACTACCACAATTACTGCCATCTACAGCTAGAGCAGACAAGAAGAGGAACCACTGCTCCAAGCTGCAGTAGGCACATGCCTGAGAAGTGGTCTTCTCCACTTATCATGGAAATGAGAGATACATAAAAAGCAGTTCAATTTTTTTTGTAAAGCATTATTATATCTTTCATTTTACTCTGTTTAAGGGCATTACCAAAGAGACCTATGGTGTGAGAGGGCACTAATAGAGCATATGACGATAGGAGGCACAAAGTCAGCATTTGTTGTTGGAGGGAACATATTATAGTAAGAAGGAACACTAAGCGGGGCATATCATGATGTGGGGGTATTATTCTGCGTTGGGCATTATAGTAAAAGAAAATCATGATAAGGGGTGTTAGGGGCACAAAAGAAGGAGCATCTTACAATCAAAACTTATGGGGTTTTAATTGAAAATATTCCACAGAGTACCTTTCTGGAGAGAGGGGGTAATGATACTTGCCTGTCATGTACACAGGAACGAATAGGGGTGAAGTTGTCCCTGGTATGTTTTACATATATGCATATGTAGGGTGCAATTGGGTGTATTTTAAATGTATGAGCAGCTTTACATATTCCCTGTGTTATATAATATGTGAATTGTTCTGTATAGGAGAAGTTTTGTGTTTTCTGACATTGATGTGGGGGACAGGGAAAGAGGCAAATCCTGGTTGTCAAAACTCAATAAAGATGAATAAGTGTATGAGTGTATTATTACCTGTTATTATCCCCAGGAGTTATAGGGAGATTTGTCAGCTCCTCCAGCCACATGGCGACAGGTGCGGGGAGTCTGTGAAGGAGTTAGGAGGGGTATTTTACAACCCTCATAAATTAGGTTGTCGGTTGCCCAGGCGCCGTGATGTAAATCTTGGCAGACGGGTGATTATTGTTGACTAGTATAAAATATTCTTATCTGTAGCAGGAAAGCAAATTCTTTTATTCTTACAGGGTAGCAGGTGGGAAACATCACCTTTGTGCCAATTTGGGGGTCGTTTAGGTAGTGTCCATAAAATTGAGATGACAAACATCCCCAATATGGGGTGAATAAAAGTGGGGAGCATAAAAATCCCCAATAAATATAAATCATTTGGTGCTTTAATGTCAGTTACAAATTAGCAATTTGTTACTGTCTGACTATAAGAAAGTTGGGTGACACTGCTGATTTGGCAACTATAAACCCATCATTGTGATCTAAGAGCCAAGTCTACTTATACAGGTGCAAACACAATTTTTAATACTTCTTTCCCAATAGACAGATGAAAGATTACCAAAGTATGAAGCTTCTATTTATATAGCACAGTCCATAACCCAATGAGGATACAAGTTCTGCAATTTTAAGACTTATGTGAATCATCATTAAAGAAACTAATTACACAGTTGTTGGCAGTGGCTTATTTGACATCTTTCTCTTCAGTTTGCATGTGACGAGACATATTGGGGAGAATTGGTGTTCTAAATGCCAGTTTTGTGTCTGACTTTGCACGTTCTTTTCAGTGCAAACTCTTTGCACATGTACTTAAGAAGTGTTTGTGCCACATTTGTGTCGCACTTGAACATTTGGTGTTGCGGCTGCACTATTCTTTATGCTATTCTGGTGCTCAGTTGGACTGTGCTCCACTTTTATCATGCAAGTCCAACAGAAATGTGTTGCACGCCCCATGTTAAAGGTGCCATCCAAAAAAATTGGTGTGCAGGGAGTGCCAGATTCATGAAAAATGATAATGAAACAAATAATGAATCTGGCGCCCCCTGGACACTACATTATGTGCAGCTTGCACTGTTTTTAGTAAACGTTGGCCGATGTGTTGTATAGTCTATGGGGCATAATTACTTAGTGCAGTCAGAAACTGCACTAAAAGTGCTCTTTCGGTGTATAATGATGGATGCAACTGATTCCCTAAGAAATGCGCCAGAAATCATGAATGTGTCGCTTCCCTGCACTGGCCTGACAGTTCACTATCTTTTTTGTGGTGCACCATTAACATACGGCGTGCAACACAATTTGCATGTTAAATACGGCACTCAGTCCGAATCAGTTGGACTGACAGCACGGCACCTAATTTGTTGCAAGGAGGCTAGCGCAGCTGCGCCACAAAAGGGTCACGTGCAACACAATAGCGGCACTGACACTTCTTAAATACCTGTGCAAGCCGTTTTAGCCACGATGAACGTGCACAGTCCGACAAAAGTGGGGTGCAAAGCCCCTATCTGTCTATCTCCACTTATTCGGAAACATGACCGAATTAAGATAAGCCACATTAAGACAACCACAACCAAGCATAGTACCTAGGAGGGCTACTCCCTCTCAAAGGGGTATTCTCATTTCAGCAAATTAATGTTATTGTTTGCAAGTATACATTTTCCAAAATAGAGCTGTGCCCTGGAAATAAGCAATGAAGCTTCCTATAGAGTGACAGCAAGCAGAGATCTAGAAAACTGTGTGGAATTGATACAGAAAATATATTTTCTTATCATTATACAAACAATAACATTTATTTGCTGAAATGGGAAACTCCTTTAAGCTAGATAAATACTCCGTAGTTCAATAATAAAGAAAATAATTAGAAAATCCTAGAGATGGTGGGTGTGTTTGTGTGAATCTCTCTTTTTCATACATATTCCACCTCCAAGCCAAGTCTTTGGGGGTCATTGGGTACGGGCTGGGGAGCCTGCACCAGCTTTCTGGGATAGGTTATATTGCAATTCTTTGCCTGACAGGACCTGGAATACAATTAATACAAAAAACACTTAGTATTTCTACCACAATTCTCGCCGGTGGGGGAATTATCATGGGACCTCTGGCGGTGCGCAGAGGTCCTGATAAATATCCCCCAGTAAGTGGAGATCTTGTAAACTCACAGGGGCAGATTTATCAAGCTGTCTTAAAAGTAAAAATGTTTTTAGTTGCCCATGGCAGCCAATTACTGCTCCCCTTTAAAATATTCATGAGCACTGGTAAAATGAATGCAGAGCTGTAATTGGTTGCCATGGGCAACAAAGGACATTCTTACTTTTAGCCAGCTCGATAAATCTGCCCTACAGTTCATTTATTAGGATATCCTTTCATGAAACAGCAGTACATAATTGCCAGGTTTGCAGAGGAGAACGCTGGGACTTCTGGTCCTTCCTCCGATGCTTCTGGTTGTGCTAGCAGCGTTCTCTGACCTCCTGCGCATCTCCGCACAGACTCCACCTCTCATCCGCTACCAGTGGTCTCTGGCGAGCGCCCCGGGCAGCGGCTGCTAATACCTTGCGCTGTTTAGGGGTTGTGCTCTGGACTGCTGGGAGTTGTGGTACCTCATGGTGCCTGCGATTGTGCTTGGTTATTTTGCACCATGAGGGGTTGATTCCCAGAAGTTGTCCAGCTCCTATCAGGTTTTGGAGGTGGGGTTCTTGCAGCTTCACTAGTCACCTGTGCCAGTGTTTGAAATCCCTTTCATTGCTTGCTCCTTGCTATTGGTTTGACTTGCTCTGTGTCCTGAATTGTTGTGATCTCGGCTAGTTCTTGACGTTGACCCCTTTGCTTACTGATTTTGCTCTTGATGTACCCCTACTCTTTTGTGTTTTATGTTTGTTAGTCTGTTCGTTGTTCACTTTCCGCACTTAACTAGTGTATTCCGAGTCTTCAAGTAGTCGCCCCACGGTTTAGCATGGGGGGGAGGGCTATAGGAAGGGACAGAGGTTGGGGCAAGCGCAGTGCGCACTATCCCCTGTCTTCTGTGTTAACCAACCCTAACACTAGTAACAAACTCCTTCCTCTATGGCTGTTAGTTGGCTGGTTTAGCTGGATAAAAGTCCTGTTGTACCTCAGTCTGGACTTAGCTGGCAGTAATCTTCAAGGAGCCGTATTGGTTTGTTGGATCAGCAGCATGACACCAATCAATAAGTATTCTATAGCACACATTCAAGACTAAGAGACACTAACACCTAAGATGTTGGAGCCAATAGTGGAAAATGACTGTAGCACATTATTTTGAATATTGTTCAAGTTCATCATGTTCACAGGGAGAAATCGATAATCAAAATAATTGACAAGGGCAAAGGCTGCAAATAATTTGAAGACATTTTGCATTCCTATCACAGAGATATTAAAAATGAAAGAGTGTTATATATTTGAAAAATATATGTGGGAGCAGGGACAGCTAACATGTAGATATATAGAAGAAAAGTGGGTGCATGGTATGATATGTGGAATCCCATCCTAAATAATTTGGTACAATATATTTTACTTAATTAGATGGATACATGGATTGACATCTGTGAAGAAAACATAGGAAGGCAGCATAAAATATTCCCTTTTCCCTTCTTTTTTTAGATTTTTTGTTTCGACTTCCACCTTTCTGTGCAAACCTAGGCGTATAGAACAACAATTGTACTACCTCTTTGTATGAAAATATAACTGTTGTAATACTCCCACAATGTATAAGAATGCAGCTGCTATAACACTGACCACTATATTTTTTGCCCCAGTGACAATTGTAGTTTCAACATTTTTTGCTGTAATGGGACCAAAGATGATCAATAAAGCTTCATTACAGACACCCTACAGCTGATCATTGCAGTCTGGGATTATAGTAAAGTATTCAGAGAGATTCACCAAATATCACAGGGGACAGAGGTGGCCATCTGTAACTAGGGGTCGTCTGTAAGTCGGGTGTCCTAATTATGAATTCTATAATACTGTGCCCTGATTTTTAAGATTATATTTTCTACAATGATGTCCACTATGTACAAGGTTATAACAACTATACTACTGTCTACCATGAAAAAGAATATAATTACTATAATACTGTCCACTATGTACAAGTATACAACTACTATAACACTGCCCATTATGTACATAACTATACTGTAAAATATGGAAAATGGCACACTTAGCAGATGGTCATAAAATATTCAGTCTAAATAGAACAGATCAAGACTGTGCTCAGTAAAAGGTCGCCACCATAGCCAAAAATTAAAAACTGTTATTAGTAGAGATATGTCTATAGTAATAAAATTGTGTTTAATATATAAAGAGTAGAGATGAGCGAGCACTAAAATGCTCGGGTACTCGTTATTCGAGACAAACTTTTCCCGATGCTCGAGTGCTCGTCTCGAATAACGAGCCCCATTGAAGTCAATGGGAGACTCAAGCATTTTTCAAGGGGACCAAGGCTCTGCACAGGGAAGCTTGGCCAAACACCTGGGAACCTCAGAAAAGGATGGAAACACCACGGAAATGGACAGGAAACAGCAGGGGCAGCATGCATGGATGCCTCTGAGGCTGCTTAATCGCACCATTATGCCAAAACTATGGGCAAAAGCATGGCCATGACAGAGTGACAGAATGAAGCTAGATAGCATGTAAAACATCCAATAATTGACCCTGACACTATAGAGGACGGCATGCAGAGGCAGCGGCAGCAGCGGCAGGCTAGAGAGTGGCATGGCGACATACTCTAAATGGACTCAGGCTTCAAACCAATGGGTGGCAGAGAGGAACCAAAGGAGGTGAGCAAGAACCGCTCAAATAATATCGGTACATGATAAAAGTTTGCCAGTATATTTTGTGGATTACACAGCAGGGTGGCGACAAAGTTAACATGGAAGCCATGAAAACAACCCAAAATTCTGCCTGACACAGCTCGTTTGATAAGGGGACCATGTATGGAGGCAGTGAACTAGTAGTAGATTAAAGGTGCTGCAGTTAAAACTATGTTAGTTGGATCTTGGCATGGAGCTGACGCTCCGCTGCCAGGCGAGCTTTCGCCAATCCAAGCCCCTGTCTCTAGGCTACTCCCCAAACAGCACTTCTAAGAACCTTTTGTATAAGATCAAGTGTAGTAGCGTTCTTATAAGTTTGGGATATGGCGGGTGAGGGGAATGTAAACAGATGCGCAAGAAGCGCATGATGCGCATGGAGCTGGCGCTCCGCTGCCAGGCGAGCTTTCGCCAATCCAAGCCCCTGTCTCTAGGCTACTCCCCAAACAGCACTTCTAAGAACCTTTTGTATAAGATCAAGTGTAGTAGCGTTCTTATAAGTTTAGGATATGGCGGGTGAGGGGAATGTAAACAGATGCGCAAGAAGCGCTGAAATAATATTGGTAAATGATAAAAGTTTGCCAGTATATTTTGTGGATAACACAGCAGGGTGGCGACAAAGTTAACAACTTTGATGTGGAACCCATGAAAACAACCCAAATTTCTGCCTGACACACCTCGTTTGATAAGGGGACGATGTATGGAGGCAGCTATATGGACGACTTTTGGAGGTAGCAATGGAGACAACGTGTGGAGGCTGCTATGGAGACAATTTAATTTGGATAGTGCCTGTATGTGGCAGTCCAAAAAAGTTTTCAAACCAGAGGAGCAGGTAGGTGGCCCTCCAGAAAAATGAAATAGATTGAGTGCCTGTATGTGGCAGTCCAAAAAAGTTTTCAAACCAGAGGAGCGGGTAGGTGGCCCTCCAGTAAAATGGAATAGATTGAGTGCCTGTATGTGGCAGTCCAAAAAACTTTTCAAACCAGAGGAGCAGGTAGGTGGCCCTCCAGTAAAATGGAATAGATTGAGTGCCTGTATGTGACAGTCCAAAAAAGTTTTCAAACCAGAGGAGCGGGTAGGTGGCCCTCCAGAAAAATTGAATAGATTGAGTGCCTGTATGTGACAGTCCAAAAAACTTTTCAAACCAGAGGAGCAGGTAGGTGGCCCTCCAGTAAAATGGAATAGATTGAGTGCCTGTATGTGGCAGTCCAAAAAAGTTTTCAAGCCAGAGGAGCAGGTAGGTGGCCCTCCAGTAAAATGAAATAGATTGAGTGCCTGTATGTGGCAGTCCAAAAAAGTTTTCAAACCAGAGGAGCGGGTAGGTGGCCCTCCAGAAAAATTTAATAGATTGAGTGCCTGTATGTGGCACTCCCAAAAATTGTTTAAAACAGAGGACCGGGTAGGTGGCCCTCCAGAAAAATTGAATAGATTGAGTGCCTGTATGTGGCACTCCCAAAAATTGTTTAAAACAGAGGACCGGGTAGGTGGCCCTCCAGAAAAATTAAATGCATAAAGTACTATAGCTAGAGCCAGTGGGCCCTGTCAAAAAATAGCCAGTTTCCTCTGCTTTACTGTACAAAGAGGAGGAGAAGGAGGAAAATGAGGAGGAGGAGGAGTGGATAAATTATTCAGGTTGAGCTTCCTTCACCTGGTGGAGATTGGAAATTATGAGAAATCCATGCTTTATTCATCTTAATAAGCGTCAGCCTGTCAGCGCTGTCAGTCGCCTGCCAGGCGCTGCTGGTAAACTCTCGATAACATGGTCAGTGTTGAATTCCACCTCGTGGGCACGTCGCACAACAGTCGGTGAGCGGGCAGTTGGAGGCGGCGCTGCGCTGCCCTGAGAGTGGCAGCATCTGTGCTGGACTTCCTGAAATGCGCACAGATGCGGCGCACCTTCGTGAGCAAATCAGACAGATTGGGGTATGTCTTGAGGAAACGCTGAACTATCAGATTTAACACATGGGCCAGGCATGGCACATGTGTCAGTCTGCCGAGTTGCAGAGCCGCCACCAGGTTACGGCCGTTGTCACACACAACCATGCCTGGCTTAAGGTTCAGCGGTGCCAGCCACAGATCAGTCTGCACCGTGATGCCCTGTAATAGCTCTTGGGCGGTGTGCCTTTTATCGCCTAGGCTCAGCAGTTTGAGCACCGCCTGCTGTCGCTTAGCGACGGCACTGCTGCTGTGCCTAGAGCTACCGACTGATGGCGCCATGCCCACGGATGGTAATTCGGAGGAGGTGGAGGAGGGGTGGGAGGAGGAGGAGGCATAGTAGGCCTGAAACACCTGGACCGAGGTAGGCCCCGCAATCCTCGGCGTCGGCAGTATATGACCAGCCGCAGGGTCAGACTCGGTCCCAGCCTCCACCAAGTTAACCCAATGTGCCGTCAGCGATATATAGTGGCCCTGCCCGGCAGCACTCGTCCACGTGTCCGTGGTCAGGTGGACCTTGTCAGAAACGGCGTTGGTCAGGGCACGGATGATGTTGTCTGACACGTGCTGGTGCAGGGCTGGGAAGGCACATCGGGAAAAGTAGTGGCGGCTGGGGACCGAATACCGAGGGGCGGCCGCCGCCATGAGGTTGCGAAAGGCCTCGGTCTCTACTAGCCTATAGGGCAGCATCTCCAGGCTAAGCAATCTGGAGATGTGGACATTAAGGGCTTGGGCGTGCGGGTGGGTTGCACTATATTTGCGTTTCCGCTCCAGCGTCTGGGGTATGGAGAGCTGAACGCTGGTGGATGCTGTGGAGGTTCGTGGAGGCGACGATGGGATTTTTGTGGCAGGGTCCTGGGCAGGGGGCTGACTATCAGCTGACACAGGGGAAGGAGCCGTGGTGTGCACGGCCGGAGGTGAATGGGCTTGTTGCCACTGAGTGGGGTGTTTAGCATTCATATGCCTGCGCATACTGGTGGTAGTTAAGCTAGTAGTGGTGGAACCCCTGCTGAGCCTGGTTTGGCAAATGTTGCACACCACAGTCCGTCGGTCATCCGGTGTTTCCTTAAAGAACCTCCAGACTTCTGAAAATCTAGCCCTCGCCGCAAGAGCCCTCGCCACGGGAGCTTCACTAGTTGACACATTTGGCGCTGATGCACCAGCTCTGGCCCTGCCTCTCCGTCTGGCCCCACCACTGCCTCTTCCAACCTGTTCTGGTCGAGGACTCTCCTCTGTCTCAGAAGCACTGTGTTCACCCGGCCTATCAACCCAGCTTGGGTCTGTCACCTCATCATCCTCCGATCCCTCAGTCTGCTCCCCCCTCGGACTTCCTGCCCTGACAACAACTTCCCCACTGTCTGACAACCGTGTCTCCTCATCGTCGGACACCTCTTTAGACACTTCTTCCACTACGTCAAGAAGGTCATCATCACCCACAGACTGCGACTGGTGGAAAACCTGGGCATCGGAAAATTGCTCAGCAGCAACCGGACAAGTGGTTTGTGAGTGTGGGAAGGGTCCAGAAAACAGTTCCTCAGAGTATGCCGGTTCAAATGGCAAATTTTCCTGGGAGGGGGCAGACTGGGGGGGAGGAGGCTGAGGTGCAGGAGCTGGAGGAGTGCCGATTTCGGTGACATGGGTGGACTGCGTGGAAGACTGACTGGTGGACAAATTGCTCGAAGCATTGTCGGCAATCCACGACATCACCTGTTCGCACTGTTCTGGCCTCAACAGTGCTCTACCACGAGTCCCAGTAACTTCAGACATGAACCTAGGGAGTGTAGCTCTGCGGCGTTCCCCTGCTCCCTCATAAGCAGGTGGTGTCTCACCCCGCCCAGGACCACAGCCTCTGACCCCTGCAGTAGTTGGACGCCCACGTCCCCGCCCTCGTCCTCTACCCCTAGCCCTCGGGTTAAACATTTTCAAAATGAGAGTTATAACTTTAATTTTTTTTTAACTTTTTTTTGTGTTTTTTTGTTTTTTTTTGTGTTTTTTAGTTTTTAAAACCAAACGATGCTATCATATTGCTATGGCTATTTTCTAGCCAAGTATGAAAGCACACTACTATGCAAGATGAGATGACGCTGAGTTATTAAAAAAATAAACGTAAAATAAAAAGTAAATGGCAGACTGTGCCTAATTGAAATCCAACCCCTAATAAATTTTCCCACTTCGGTCTTTGCAATGGATATGTGCGTCACTAAGCGCAAAACACAGCGGTCGCAAGTCTCACTACAAATTGCTCACAATTTGCTAGTAGATGCACTGCAGCAAGTACAGCCACCAGCAGATCAACCAGAAATCAAATATATATAACGCTACTGTAGGCGTAAGTAAGCCGTTTGGATTCTCCTATGGCTATTTTCTAGCCAAGTATGAAAGCACACTACTATGCCAGATGAGATGACGCTGAGTTATTAAACAAAATAAACGTAAAATAAAAAAGGAAATGGCAGACTGTGCCTAATTGAAATCCAACCCCTAATAAATTTTCCCACTTCGGTCTTTGCAATGGATATGTGCGTCACTAAGCGCAAAACACAGCGGTCGCAAGTCTCACTACAAATTGCTCACAATTTGCTAGTAGATGCACTGCAGCAAGTACAGCCACCAGCAGATCAACCAGAAATCAAATATATATAACGCTACTGTAGGCGTAAGTAAGCCGTTTGGATTCTCCTATGGCTATTTTCTAGCCAAGTATGAAAGCACACTACTATGCAAGATGAGATGACACTGAGTTATTAAAAAAATAAACGTAAAATAAAAAGTAAATGGCAGACTGTGCCTAATTGAAATCAAACCCCTAATAAATTTTCCCACTTTGGTGTTTGAGGTGGATATGTGTGTCACTAAGAGCTAAACACAACGGTAGCAAGTCCCCCTGCAAATTCCTCACAATATGGTACTAGCTGCAAATAAAAAAAAAAAAGTATAACGTTATTGTAGCCCTAAGAAGGGCTGTTGGGTTCTTGGAGAATCACTCCTGCCTAACAGTAAGCTAATAGAACACCCTAACGCTTTCCCTGACCAGCAGCAGCTCTCTCCCTAGCGGCATCCAGACACAGAATGATCCGAGCAGCGCGGGCAGCGGCTAGTCTATCCCAGGGTCACCTGATCTGGCCAGCCAACCACTGCTATCGACATGTAAGGGTACCACGTCATGCTGGGTGGAGTGCAGAGTCTCCTGGCTTGTGATTGGCTCTGTTTCTGGCCGCCAAAAAGCAAAACGGCGAGAGCTGCCATTTTCTCGAGCGGGCGAAGTATTCGTCCGAGCAACGAGCAGTTTCGAGTACCCTAATGCTCGACCGAGCATCAAGCTCGGACGAGCATGTTCGCTCATCTCTAATAAAGAGTATTTAGTACCTACAAAGAAACACAAATATAAAAAAAAAATAATAGAATAATATTAATGAAATTAAAAAAAATATATATAAATTATTAAAAATATTTATGCATATTATTCTATTATTTTTTATATTTGTGTTTCTTTGTAGGTACTAAATACTTATGTATTAAACACAATTTTATTACTATAGACATATCTCTACTTTTTTAATTTTTATATAACTACTATACTACCCACCATCTACAGCAATATAACTTCTATATGTCTGCGTCCTATTTACGGTATTACTTCTATAATATTGGCCACTTTCTACAAAAATGTAACTTCTTATAATACTACCCACCATATACAAGAATATCACTACTATAATACTACCCACCATCTTCAAGAATATAACTGCTATAATGCTACCCACCATCTTCAAGAATATAACTGCTATAATACTACCCACCATCTACAAGAATATAACTACTATAATACTGCCCCTATGTACAGGAATATAACTACTATAATACTGCCCCCTATGTACAGGAATATAACTACTATAATACTGCCCCCTATGTACAAGAATATAACTACTATAATACTGCCCCTATGTACAGGAATATAACTGCTATAATACTACCCACCATCTACAAGAATATAACTACTATAATACTTTCCCTATGTACAGGAATATAACTACTATAATACTGCCCCCTATGTACAGGAATATAACTACTATAATACTGCCCCCTATGTACAAGAATATAACTACTATAATACTGCCCCTATGTACAGGAATATAACTACTATAATACTTCCCCTATGTACAGGAATATAACTACTATAATACTACCCACCATCTACAAGAATATCACTACTATTATACTACCCACCATCTTCAAGAATATAACTACTATAATACTTTCCCTATGTACAGGAATATAACTGCTATAATACTACCCACCATCTACAAGAATATAACTACTATAATACTGCCTTATGTACAACAATATAACTACTTTAAAACTTTCTCTTTTCAGTATAAGAGATACCGTATTTTTCGGACTATAAGACGCACTGGACCATAAGACGCACATAGGTTTTAGAGGAGGAAAAATAAGAAAAAATGTTTTTTCCCCCAAATAGTATGCTAAAATTTTTAATAAAGTAACAGTAAAGTAACTGGGTGGTGCAGTGCAGCCATGTTCCTCTTTGGAGAGGGGCAGGGGCGAGCAGCGGTCACCCCCTCCTCCTCTCCCGGACACCGCCGTCTATCATTAGATAGAATTATGCTGGCATGTAGTCAGGGGGTCTCAAGAGTTACCAGGGCTGTATAGGTATGAGTATATGTGACAATGGTCACAAGAGCTTACAATCTATGAGGAGGAGGACACAGGGGATGACAGTCCTTGTACAATGGCCACAAGAGCTTACAATCTATGAGGAGGAGGGGACACCGGAGATGACAGTGCTTGTACAATGGTCACAAGAGCTTACACTCTATGAGGAGGAGGACACAGGAAGTGACAGTGCTTGTACAATGGTCCCCAGAGCTTACAATCTATGAGGAAGAGGATACAGGAGATGTGAGTGCTTGTATGATGACCACAAGAGCTTACAATCTATGAGTAGGATAAGGGGGCAGAGGAGGTGACAGTCCTTGTACAATGGCCACAAGAGCTTACAATCTATGAGGAGGGGGACACAGGAGTTGACAGTGCTTGTACAATGGCCACAAGAGCTTACAATCTATGAGGAGGGGGACACAGGAGATGACAGTGCTTGTACAATGGTCACAAGAGCTTACAATCTATGAGGAGGATGAGGGGACACAGGAGGTGACAGTCCTTGTACAATGGTCACAAGAGCTTACAATCTATGGGGAGGGGGACACAGGAGGTGACAATCCTTGTACAATGGCCATAAGAGCTTACAATCTATGGGGAGGAGGAGGACACAGGAGGTGACAGTCCTTGTATGATGGCCACAAGAGCTTACAATCTATGGGGAGGGGACACAGGAGGTGACAGTCCTTGTACAATGGTCACAAGAGCTTGGTCTGTGGGGTAAGGTACCTTCAAAAGACAGCAGCCTCTACATACCAGGCAACAAGGGGTTAAGACTGTGAGAGCAGAGACCGGGGGAAGGGAGCACTTATCACTTATCTGATCCTGTGCTCCGGAGAGAAGTTACAGGTCAGACACAGCACAGTACAGGCTCCTCTGCACACACTGCCGGCAGCCTTCACCTTCTTCTTCACTCTGAGCTACTTACAAGCCCAGCGGGGATTGGCCAGAGTCTGTGCCTTTCTCCTCCCCCTCTCTATCCACTGCTGCTGAGTTACAAAGCGCTGCGCTCTGCCAGCTTTAGCTGCCCTCCATTCCCTCCAGCAGTGGAGGGCTGAGAGGAGGAGAGGAGCGTAGCGGCACTCAGTACAGCCGCTGCGCTTCACTGTGAAGGGCTGCGCTTACTGCCAGCATCAGCTGGCAGAGCGCAGCTCCATCCCCTCCTGCAGGCTACATCCGGACTATAAGACGCACTACTGTTTTTTCCCCATTTTCTGGGGAAAAAAGTGCGTCTTATAGTCCAGAAAATACGGTAGTTGTGGTGTAGTGGACTTGTTTAGATGCTTAGGCACCAGCCAGACTTGCACATCAGCAAGTTGCAACCTTCATATTCAATATATGAATTATCAAGGGAAAATGTAGACGCAGCAGATGGCGCTCTTCTATCATGTTTCCTGGAGAGATAAACATTTTATAACTGTAAAAACCCCAAAATCCCTGTGATTATAGACGGATTTACCTGTTAAATATTATATGCCACCTGATACATACAAAAAGCTATCCCCAATCTGGACACTTTCTGTTATGAATATATGGAAATATTGAAACTAATTCAGACCAGTAAAAGACATGTAGCAAGGGGATAGTAACATATCTATAGAGATTTATATAATTTACAATATATCATAGCTTAGGAACTGTGAGGACTCACAATCTATATGGGAGGATATGGCACATACAGCCCTGTGTGAAACACAGTTCATTTATCCATAGGGGAATTACGGGTCTATTGCCTCTGTGTAATTCCTAATCTATTATCTGTTATGACTGTGGAAGTTACTCATTCGCTGAGCACGACAGCTATTAAACTAAATGGATGTCTATGTAATGTATAAACGTCAGCAGAAGGAGAACTTGCCTTTGTTGTATAGTCCTTTGCTTTGTATAATTGAGGACAATGCTGATTAGGTAAAATTTCAATGTTATTGAACCTATATTGCCCTTAGGGGATAAGCCTTTGAACAATTAGTTGATGGGATTAAATGTACTTAATCAGACATTTTATGTGCATTACTGACGCCATCCAGCAGGTGGTGATGCTTTCCAGTGTAAAGTTGTCTGAGCCGGATTAAGTGTAACATATTTTCTCTCTTCTTCATATCAATGAAATCACACATGTGCACTTTCCTTCCACTGCCTGCTCAGGAGTAATTACAGATCAGACCCTAGACTGTATATAAAACAACAGTATTATAATAATTCTTTGTATCAGTAGTAGATCACAATATGGCCAGCCCATGGCTTATAGCAGTGATGGCTAACCTATGGCACTGGTGCCAGAGGTGGCACTCGGAGCACTTTCTGTGGGCACTCAGGCCATCACCAGAGATGACTCCGTTATCTTCCTGCAGTCCCAGACAGCCCAGGACTTGCTGTGCACAGAGCTATTTTAAAGTGACAGCTCTACCTGGGACTATTTTCTGCTTTCTTGGTGTCCTCAGGTGCTGGTATCAATGAAAACTTTGACAGAGAAGGAAGTATAAATTACAAATTAAATTTCTGTGTTGGCACTTTGGGATAAATAAGTGGGTCTTGGTTGTAGTTTGGGCACTCGGTCTCTAAAAGGTTTGCCATCACTGGCTTATAGGGAGCCCATGCCACCCAAAGCACAAACTGAAATTTCATAATGTCTTTCCCTCCAACCCTGAAATCCTTATACATAGGTGCAAACTCTCAAGGTATATACATACATACAAGACCCGGCCAGGACACACTAAAAAGAATGAAGAAAAGAAATGAACATTAAAACTAATTAACACAGGTAAAAATAGAGGTGTAATGAGATTGCCATGCTTTCTAGATGGGAAATGAACAGTCATACATACACAGAGACAGTCAGTGAAAGACAAAGATAGTCAGAGACAGAAAGAGAGACAGTCGGAGACAGAGACACCTGGAGACAAACATGGACACTGAGAGACAAAAACAGTCAGAGACAGTCAGAGATAGTCAGAGGCAGCCAGAGACAGTGACGGTCAGAGACAATCAGAGACAGAGACAGTCAAAGACAGATAGACATAGACAGAGACACTCAGAGACACTCAGAGACAGACAGAGACTGTAAGTCTGAGACACAGAGATAGAGATACATATAAAATTTCTTTTGTTAACCCATTCTATTTCGTTATAGCTAAGAGCAGTTATTTACTATCTGGAACAATGCTGGGTCATACAATACGGCAATGTATCACCATCTCAATGAATGCATTATCAAGCACTTTCACATGTCTACAACAGGTTTATATAGACAGTGCTAATTACTGCACACATGTCATGACATCATTGTGGGTATGAAAAGGCTATAGCTATCCAAACAAACAAAATTAAAATATTCCAACTTCAATGGGACAAGTGGATACAAAGTCCATATTATCTAGAATGAGGTACAACAAGTAATTGTCTTTAGGCCTTGTTGATTGTTTACGTGTTTAGAAACTGTTAACTGTCTAATTAAGTTAAGGTTTAGGTTAACAACAATGTAACCCATAAGCCCCTTGGGTTAAAAGAAAACATGTGATTCCAGCTCTTGCAGTCTTACTGGCCCCCTTGCCCATGACCTGAAGGGGACTCCATTGGGACTGGAACAAATGAACAACATTAACTAGCAAGAAAACTGTGAACTGTAAACCCCGGCTGAATTCTGATCGCTGTTCATTTGTATATAACGAAATGTGGCCCACTGGGTCGTTTACCTTGTATGTTAATACCTTTGTTATGGTATGAATATTCAATAAAAATGCTTTAAAAAAATAAAATAAATAAAAAATAATAAACAGGAAAAAAAAACAATATTGAATAACAAAATTCTTGTTAAAGTCTACATGTAATACATCATAGCTCCCAACCTTCCGGAATTTGGTAGTACACTCGCGGTTTTTAATTACTGTTCCGCTGTCCCAGAAGTTTGGGAGATTTTCCTGAACCGCCCCACCTCCTCCTGGTCCGTATACTACAGCTGCAGAGCAGCCGAGACATTGGTTAAGGGTACATTCACACAGCGGTATGCTCGCCGTGCGGGCATACCGCCGTGTGCTGGAGAGGAGGAGGAGGTGACCCCTCCTCCCTCCATAGAGAATAGTGGCGCACGGCCGCACACATGCCAAAAGATAGAGCATGCTCTATCTTTTTGCGGTGTGCGGGCCGGATCGGTGCCACACATGTGTGGCACCGCATCTGCGCCGCCCCGCTATTGCCGTCTATGGGGACGTACATGCGGCCGCAAATTTGCGGCCGCATGTACGTCCCCGCAGACGGCCATGTGAATGTGCCCTAAGGGTGGTTGTTCCACCTGAAACACGTAGACTTTGTCAGGATGTTTATATTGAATATGCACAATTGGAAATAAAACAAGACACTTTTTTTTAATTATATGTTGGATCGTGGTCCGTTTCTTTTGTTGCACGCTTCATACCTCAAGCAGAGAGGAGATCCTTCCAACAATTAAAACTGTCATGTAGGTGAGCTGGTTCCCCTTTATACATTGGGACCAGAAGGAGGCGGGATCAGTTCCCTGCTATCTTCTCACAAGTCTCCTTCTCTTTAGCAGATGTGTGGAGGTAGCTCCTTGCTTGGGATGGCCCGACCCCCTCCTCTGCCTAATGGGATAGAGGACATGAGGCCACAATATAAGAGGGATGGATAAGCAGGCTAGAAGACCGTAGGCCACAATATGAGGGGGTGGAGGACAAAGGCCACAATATGAAGGGGGAGGATACAGAAAGCTAGGCAATATAAGTGTGTGGGACCACAGAAAGGAGTGATAAAATGAAGTGGGGTTTTATATGGTTCCGGAGGCAGGTTGGCCACAAGAAGGGGGCATTATATTATAAGGAGCCATTAAGGTTTATTTGATACTATGCTTGAGGATGGGGCAATAGGTGGGTTAGGGTGTGGTCTAGGGCACAAGTTTTTTTGCACCTTTTGTCCCTCTTTCTATCCGCCAAAAGTTAGGACACATGCAAATTGAACATACGTATACAATACATGCAATCTCTTTTGCGAACAGTCTTCCAATATATTCAGTGACTCAGTGACTTTTGTCTCGTTATATGTTAAATGAACTATATCATTGACTTTGCCCCTCGGTCTCCACATTCTAATGCCCAGTTAGTACATTCTCCTTTATGTTCCTATTCATAATAAACAAAGTGTGTAAAGTATGTTAAAAAAAAACGCCATTACCCAAAGGATGAGGCATTCCTTTTCTAATCGCTATGTGAAAGAATGCTGTGGCTTCCAGTAGCACATACACTTCCCGCATCACAGGTATTTCAGGTTTCCTTGCCTTATGTGGTCATGCAATATACTGTTTAGAGAAAACTGCTCCATCTTGGAAAAGGGCATAAGTCCTAAACTTCTATCAATTAAATACTAATATCCTAGAGGAAAACTTTATCACTAGAGGAAAACTTATTTTTTTGCAATAAAAAGTGGTGGTGTATGACACTTTTGGTAAAATAAAATATTATTTTTTTTAGTATAGAGTAGTATAATGTAATGTAGCGTGTAGCTTCTATTTACATTTCATTGTATCATTGGTAAGGTAAGGTCAGCCATATTAAAAGCTTGCACCAAGCATTTGTTTTCTGAATGTGCTGCTCCATTTTTCTTTTTCTTGTTTGGATATATTACACATATTTAGCTGTGTAGAGAAATCCCTGACTATCCTAGATGGGGAAAGAACAAGTTGTTAAATTATAGTTACATAAAGATATATAAAACATATTCATATTTGTGTGCAAAGCTCTTTGTATGTAATAATTGTTCATTCCACTATAATCTACATATACAAACTGTCCATTCCCCATCTAGGTTGCTCAGTGGATTCTATACCCAGCTGTATATGTGTTATATATTTGCATTTCACTATAATCTACCCATTTACCTGTTCATTGCCCAGGTAGGAAGCATGGGAAACTCGCTGGGGGTAATTTATCATTGGCTCCTTATGACAGTTATAAGTCTGTCTTTGGAGATCCCCTGCCATTACATGCATTAAAGTGGCTTTGACCATTGATAAATCTGATGGCAGTGTTCTTATGATCTGTGGGTTGTTTGTGACAGCCACATGAAAAGTCTCATAAAAGACATGAAAAGTTGCAGAACATAGACCAGGGTGGAGACTGACTTCAATATGCACCTATATAATGGAAAGTTGCAAATCATTAATTCAGTCCTATTGTAAAAACTAGCCTATGCAAATAATGAATTTGGTTTGAGTCTATATCAAAGTGACTTTGCACTGTCTTATGTTCATTAGGTGCAATGGAAATTCACTAAACAGAATTTGTACCACAACTAAGCCAAAACAATGACAATCATAGACAAAAAAAACCCACGAATACAACCCCCCCTCCCCAAGACCTCTCTTTTTCTCTCAGAAAGGACCTACCTTCTTTACCAGGAAGTTTGGTTCTAGCATCCTACTGTGAGTATGGAAAGTATTCAAACCCCTTAACATTTTTCACTTTTTGCTTTATTTCAGCCAATTGGTAAGATCAAAACAGTTTTTTTCCCTCATTAATGTAAACTCTGAATCCCATCTTGACATTAAACAAAAATGAAAAGAAGTAGATATTTTTGCTATTTTATTAAACAAGAAAAACTGAAATATCACATGGTCATAACTATTTAGACCCTTTGCTCAGTATTGAATAGAAGCAGCTTTTGAGCTAGTACAGCCAAAAGTCTTCAACAAATGATTCAACAAATTTTTCACACCTGGATTTGGGGATCTCCTGCGATTCCTCCTTACAGATTCTCTCCAGTTTCCCCAGGTTGGATGCTGAACGATGGTGGAGGACATTTTCAAGTCTCTCCAGTGGTGCTCAATTGGGTTTAGGTTAGGGCTAATTTAATTTTTTATGCGCAAAATTGTAGAATCCAACATTTTTTTGTGGCACAATTTTTGGAGCTTTTAAAAGCTTATCTAAAGACTTCTATTTCACTTTCATGAATGGGGAGACAGTTCGAAACCTTTTTGTTTATGCGCCAAATCATTAGTCCCTTGCGCCACGCAGTTACATCCCACTGAAAATTACAGCACACTTCCTGCACCATAATGCACCCAATTTGATAAATGTCTGCCCAGCACTCTGGGAAGAGGGTTTTCATCCAGGATATCTCTGTACTTGGCCGCATTCATCTTTTCTTCAATTGCCACCAGTCATCCTCTCCCTGTCCCCATAGCAATTCTGCCTCTGAGCTCCATGGGCAGTTCCTTAGACTAGATTCTCATGTGTTCTGACATGCACTGTGATCTGTGAGATCTTATATAGACAGGTGTGTGCCTTTCCTTATCAAGTCCATTAATTTAATTAAACACTCCAATGGACTCCAATTACAGAGTAGAACCATCTCAAGGAGGTGCAGACAGAAATTAAAAGCATGTGAGTTAAATATGAATGTCACAGCAAAGGGTCTGAATACTTATAACCATGCGATAGTTCAGTTCTTTTTTTGTTTAATAAATCATAAAAAATATCTACATCTGTTTTTTTTCATTTTAAGATGGGGTGCATCAATGAGCAAAAATGTACTTTTTTAGTCCTTCCAATTGGCTGCAATGAACCAAGGAGTTAAATATTTGAAGGGGTCTGAATACTTTCCGTATCCACTGTAGGTAAGCAGTAAATGTCAAAAGACAATTTCCATCTAGCGCAGGGCTGCCCCTGACTATTATTGTTACTATTAACCGCAGACTAGAATATTTAGGATGAACAGGTAGCAGAAAAACACTAATTACTGTGTTCCTATGTGTGATTCTTGCCCTTTAAAAGCACTCCATGAATCTCCCAGTACCAAGCACCTATTTGATGAAGCAATTCCTGGTTTCTTGTCGTCTGCAGCTGCTGTTTGTTCAACAGATATGAAAAAACTGCCAAGAATTTAATCAGCCATTTTACTTTGTAACTGGTAATTATAGGAACACGGGATGTGATGGGAGATAATGATTAATTAGACTTTCCTCACTGCCCATTGCTCTTCAGGCTGCCGCTCAGTGGTTCTTTGCATTTTATTCTGCACTTGTTTTCTGATGTGTTTTAATTAGCTTTTTAGAACAAGAAAAGAAAAATATCCTATAATACAGTGAGAAATGTGGGACCATTATAAGATACAAAGACCGTTCTGTTATGCTACATCCCCCAGTTACTTTTCGAGCTACTGTCAGAATTCATAGTATCATAGTATATAAGGCTGGAAAAAGATGCAAGTCCATCAAGTCCAACCTTTAAGAATTAAATAAATGTTTTATCCACATAACCCGTGATATTTTTTCTCTCCAGAAAGGCATCCAGGCCTCTCTTGAACATGTACATAGAGTCCGCCATAACAACCTCCTGCGGCAGAGAGTTCCATAGTCTCACTGCTCTTACAGTAAAGAACCTTTGTCTATGTTGATGGTAAAATCGCCTCTCCTGTAGGCGTAGAGGATGCCCCCTTGTCCTGGTCACAGACCCAGGTATAAAAAGATCTTTGGAGAGATCCTTGTACTGTCCGTTCAGGTATTTGTACATTGTAATGAGGTCTCCCCTCAGTCGTCTTTTTTCTAAACTGAATAATCCCAAATTTTGTAATCTGTCATTGTATTCTAATCCCCCCATTCCCCTAATAATCCTGGTTGCTCTCCTCTGCACCCGTCCAAGCTCTACTATATCCTTTTTATACACTGGTGCCCAAAACTGTACACAATATTCCATGTGTGGTCTGACCAGCGATTTGTATAAGGGCAAAACTATGTCTTTATCATGAGAATCTATTCCTCTCTTGATACATCCCATTATTTTATTTGCTTTGGCAGCAGCCGCCTGGCTCTGGTCACTAAAATTAAGTTTACCATCCACCAATACCCCCAAGTCCTTTTCAGCTCCAGTTTTACCAAGTAATTGACCATTTAGAACATAATTATACTTTTTGTTTCCATGGCCCAAGTGCATAACTTTACATATTTCTACATTAAATCTCATCAACCATTTCTCTGCCCACTCCTCAAGCTTCCACAAATCCCTCTGTAATGCTAAACTATCGACCTCAGTATTTATTACTTTACACAGCTTAGTATCATCTGCAAATATTGAAACTTGACTGTGTAAACCCACTACAAGGTCATTAATAAAAATATTAAAAAGAAGTGGCCCCAATACTGACCCCTGTGGCACTCCACTAGTAACCTCAACCCAATCTGAGAATGTGCCATTAATGGCAACCCCCTGTTTTCTATCACTAAGCCAATTTTTACACAAATACACAGATTTTCTCCTATTCCCAGCAGTCTCATTTTATATACCAACCTTTTATGTGGCACGGAGTCAAATGCCTTTGAAAAGTCCAGATATACAACATCCACAGAGTCCCCCAGATCCAGTCTTGAACTTACCTCCTCGTAGAAACCAATCAGATTAGTCTGACAGGAGCGATCTCTCATAAACCCATGCTGACGCTGGGTTATAAGGTTGTGCACAGTGAGGTACTCCAGGATAGCATCTCTAACAAACCCCTCAAATATTTTCCCCACCACAGCAGTTAGACTCACAGGTCTGTAGTTTCCAGGATCGCTATTTGATCCTTTTTTGTATATTGGTACCACATTTGCTATGCGCCAGTCCTGTGGAACATAACCAGTCCTCAGCGAATCTTCAAATATTAAAAATAACGGTCTGTCTATCATGGTACATAGTTCATGCAGAACCCGGGGGTGTATGCCATCTGGCCCCGGTGATTTATCTATCTTAGTGCTTGTGAGGCGGCGCCGTACCTCTTCCTGGGTTAAATTGTTGACATTCCAAAAAGAATTTACATTATTCCTCATTGTGTCTTCCACCAGGGGATTTTCCTGGGTAAAAACAGTTGAGAAGGCGACATTCAGTAGACTGGCCCTTTCCTCATCTCCTTCCACCATGACCCACATGTTATTTCTAAGGGGACCCACACTCTCTGTTTTTAGTTTCTTATCATTTATATACTTGAAAAATAATTTGGGAGTATTTTTGCTCTCTCTGGCAATTTTTCTCTCAGTCTCTATTTTTGCAGCCTTTATCTGCTTTTTACAGGATTTATTTTTCTCTCTATAATCCTGTAATGCCTCATCGCTACCTTCACGTTTTAGCACCTTAAACGCCTTATCTTTCTCGCTTATTGCTTTCCTTACAAGACTAGTTAGCCACATTGGCTGTTTCTTGTTCCTCTTATGTTTTTTCCCATAAGGTATGTGTTTCTCACAGGACTTTTTCAGAATATATGAGAAAAATTCCCATTTTTTGGGGGGGGCTTTTGTCTTTGAGAACATTATCCCAGTCTATGCCTTTAAGGTCTTCCCTTAGTTGCTGAAAATTAGCCCTCCTGAAGTTTAGAGTGTTGGTTGCCCCTTCACTAACGCTCTTAGTAAAGCGTAATACAAAATCAATGATATTATGATCACTATTCCCCAGGTTCCCCCCAACCTGTAGTTTTGATACCCTATCAGGTCTGTTGGTCAGGATAAGGTCCAGCAGTGCCCCCCCTCTTGTTGGCTCCAGGACTATTTGCGACAGGTAATTGTCTTTTGTTGTTGATAAGAACCTGCTACCTTTGAAGGACCTGCATGTTTCTACCCCCCAGTCAATATCTGGGTAATTGAAGTCCCCCATGATAAGTACTTCACCTTGCTTTGAAGCCGCATCCATTTCACTTATCAGCATTTCCTCTGTTGCCTCCATTATATTTGGAGCCTTATAACAAACCCCTAGTAATATTTTATTATTCTTTTTCCCTCCCCTTATCTCCACCCATAGGTACTCCACATTTGCATTTGCGTTACTGATGTCATCTCGCAAGACAGGCTTGAGGCAAGAATTCACAGATAAACAAACCCCTCCCCCTTTTTTATTTATACGATCCTTTCTAAAAAGACTATAACCATCTGTAGCAACAGCCCAGTCATAGTTACTGTCCAGCCATGTCTCGCTGATTCCCACTATATCATATTTCCGCTCCAACATCAAGAGTTCCAGTTCCTCCATTTTGTTTGTGAGGCTTCTGCCATATGTGTACATACACTTTATATGGTTTTCCCTGTCCGTATTCCTTTTGTTCTTATTCCACAATCTCATTCCAGCCCCCCTTCCTCCCCCATGGACTAGGACTCTTCCCACCTCTCTATCTACACTGTCTATTTGCCCTGCACAAGTGTAGTTGCCCTCCCCCCAGGTCTCTAGTTTAAACACTCCTCCAACCTTCTAGCCATTTTTTCCCCCAAAACAGCTGCACCCTCCCCATTGAGGTGCAGCCCATCCCTACTGTAGAGCCTGTAGCCGACAGAAAAGTCAGCCCAGTTCTCCATGAACCCAAAACCCTCCTTCTTACACCAACTTTTGAGCCACTTATTTACCTCCCTGATCTCCCACTGCCTTTCTGGTGTGGCACGTGGTACAGGCAGTATTTCGGAGAAAACTACCTTTGAGGTCCTTGCCCTGAGCTTATGGCCTAAATCCCTGAAATCATTTTTAAGGACTTTCCACCTACCTGGTACTTTGTCATTAGTGCCAATGTGAACCATGACCGCTGGTTCCTCACCAGCCCCTCCCAGTAATTTGTCAACCCGATCCGCAACATGCCGAACCCGAGCACCCGGCAAACAACACACTGTTCGGTATGCACGGTCTTTGTGACAGATGGCCCTGTCTGTTCCCCTAATAATCGAATCTCCCACTACCAGCACCTGTCTGACCTTGCCTGTGCTCCCATTACCCTTCTTACCGGAGCAGACAGTCCCCTGGTTGCTAGAGGCCACGTCTTGCTGCAGCATTGCTACCCCAGAGCTGATATCCCACTCATCCGTCAGCCTGGCAAACTTATTGGGGTGCACCAGATCAGGACTAGACTCCCTACAACTCTTCCCTCTACCCCGCCTTGTACATGTTACCCTACTAGCTGCCCGCTCACTCTGCACCGCCATACTTCCCTCCCCACACCCATTCTGCTAGATTCATTTTAACTCTCAGGAGCTTATCACAGTGCCTGCTGGTTCAGTGTCTACAGGGTTACTATCATGGTAGACGACACACCAGAAACCATACAGTAGCCTCACACCATCGGGACAGCTATATGGAGGTTGAGGTGGCAATAATCATTCTTTAGTCTCTGAGCAGGCCAAATGTCCTGCCACCTTAAAGAGCAGTAGTGTTATGTGTTTAATGTAGAAGAAATGCTGCTTTTTGTTTTGGACTAGGATGTCCACCAGTAAAATTGAGCCTGATTGAGTGATGAAGTCATTGAACAGCCAGAGTCATCCACCAGGAGCCAGATGAGCTTTAGGTTTTAAATTGTACAGCAAAAAGTCAAAGACTGAAGAAGTTATTGTGGAGATCTGTACCCAATGGAGGAGAATTGTCATCCCTGTGTAACCATCTATTTTATATGAAAATAAGCTTTTGCAGGATGAGACAAGAAAAACCATGCATCTTTTTCTACCATGTAAGGCAGCTTGATGTTAAGGGGGCTGCCTTAAAAGGTAGCAAAAGAAGTATGGTTTTCCTTGTCCCCTCCTGGATATCTTAATTGCATATTTCCCAGAAACCCCTAGTGGAGGATCAATGACTAAAAGTCTCTACAAACCTGCAAGGAGGCCTTAAATGGCAAAGGCTCCAAAAGGAGAACTAATACTGTTTGTATGACAACTGTCAGAGTCCATAGTTACATTTACAATGTATGAATATTGTCAGCATTTTGTGATTTGTGATTGTGTTTTGTAAGACTCTCTTGGCATGACATGCTGCTCAGCTAAACTCTTGTACCTGGGCCTTGTAAATATAATTAGATCCAAAAATATGTCTACAAATTCACTATATACAAATTCATTATAAAGTGTTAGCCATCACTGTCCACCATTGATATTTACTTTGTTACATTGATAATTTATTGTTGAATTATATTAAACTTTGCACCTGTGTTATGTATGGATTATTCTTAAATCTCATCTAGATTTTATCATTTCACACTTTCATACAGGTGTGGATAGAGAAATACATTGTAATCATGATAAATTAGACTTTAGTGTTAGAGATGAGCGAACATACTCGTCCGAGCTTGATGCTCGTTCGAGCATTAGCGTACTCGAAACTGCTCGTTGCTCGGACGAATACTTCGCCCCCTCGAGAAAATGGCAGCTCCCGCCGTTTTGCTTTTTGGCGGCCAGAAACAGAGCCAATCACAAGCCAGGAGACTCTGCACTCCACCCAGCATGACGTGGTACCCTTACACGTCGATAGCAGTGGTTGGCTGGCCAGATCAGGTGACCCTGGGATAGACTAGCCGCTGCCCGCGCTGCTCGAATCATTCTGTGTCTGGATGCCGCTAGGGAGAGAGCTGCTGCTGGTCAGGGAAAGCGTTAGGGTGTTCTATTAGCTTACTGTTAGGCAGGAGTGATTCCACAAGAACCCAACAGCCCTTCTACAATAACGTTATACTTTTTTTATTTTTTATTTGCAGCTAGTACCATATTGTGAGGAATTTGCAGGGGGACTTGCTACCGTTGTGTTTAGCTCTTAGTGACACACATATCCACCTCAAACACCAAAGTGGGAAAATTTATTAGGGGTTTGATTTCAATTAGGCACAGTCTGCCATTTACTTTTTATTTTACGTTTATTTTTTCATAACTCAGCGTCATCTCATCTGGCATAGCAGTGTGCTTTCATACTTGGCTAGAAAATAGCCATAGGAGAATCCAAACGGCTTACTTACGCCTACAATAGCGTTATATATATTTTATTTCTGGTTGATCTGCTGGTGGCTGTCCTTGCTGCAGTGCATCTACTAGCAAATTGTGAGGAATTTGTAGTGAGACTTGCGACCTTTGTGTTTATCGCTTAGTGACGCACATATCCATCGCAATGACCGAAGTGGGAAAATTTATTAGGGGTTGGATTTCAATTAGGCACAGTCTGCCAGTTTCTTTTTATTTTATGTTTATTTTTTCATAACTCAGCGTCATCTCATCAGTGTGCTTTCATACTTGGCTAGAAAATAGCCAAAGGAGAATCCAAACGGCTTACTTACGCCTACAATAGCGTTATATATATTTTATTTCTGGTTGATCTGCTGGTGGCTGTCCTTGCTGCAGTGCATCTACTAGCAAATTGTGAGGAATTTGTAGTGAGACTTGCGACCTTTGTGTAAAGCGCTTAGTGACGCACATATCCATCGCAAAGACCGAAGTGGGAAAATTTATTAGGGGTTGGATTTCAATTAGGCACAGTCTGCCAGTTTCTTTTTATTTTACGTTTATTTTTTCATAACTCAGCGTCATCTCATCAGTGTGCTTTCATACTTGGCTAGAAAATAGCCAAAGGAGAATCCAAACGGCTTACTTACGCCTACAATAGCGTTATATATATTTTATTTCTGGTTGATCTGCTGGTGGCTGTCCTTGCTGCAGTGCATCTACTAGCAAATTGTGAGGAATTTGTAGTGAGACTTGCGACCGCTGTGTTTAGCGCTTAGTGACACACATATCCATAGCAAAGACCGAAGTGGGAAAATTTATTAGAGGTTGGATTTCAATTAGGCACAGTCTGCCAGTTTCTTTTTATTTTACGTTTATTTTTTAATAACTCAGCGTCATCTCATCAGTGTGCTTTCATACTTGGCTAGAAAATAGCCAAAGGAGAATCCAAACGGCTTACTTACGCCTACAATAGCGTTATATATATTTTATTTCTGGTTGATCTGCTGGTGGCTGTCCTTGCTGCAGTGCATCTACTAGCAAATTGTGAGGAATTTGTAGTGAGACTTGCGACCGCTGTGTTTAGCGCTTAGTGACGCACATATCCATCGCAAAGACCGAAGTGGGAAAATTTATTAGGGGTTGGATTTCAATTAGGCACAGTCTGCCTTTTCCTTTTTATTTTACGTTTATTTTTTCATAACTCAGCGTCATCTCATCTGACATAGCAGTGTGCTTTCATATTTGGCTAGAAAATAGCCATAGCAATAGGATAGCATCGTTTGGTTTTAAAAACTAAAAAACACAAAAAAAAAAAAAAACACAAAAAAACACAAAAAAAAGTTAAAAAAAAATTAAAGTTATAACTTTCATTTTCAAAATGTTTAACCCGAGGGCTAGGGGTAGAGGACGAGGGCGGGGACGTGGGCGTCCAACTACTGCAGGGGTCAGAGGCCGTGGTCCTGGGCGGGGTGAGACACCACCTGCTGATGAGGGAGCAGGGGAACGCCGCAGAGCTACACTCCCTAGGTTCATGTCTGAAGTTACTGGGACTCGTGGTAGAGCACTGTTGAGGCCAGAACAGTGCGAACAGGTGATGTCGTGGATTGCCGACAATGCTTCGAGCAATTTGTCCACCAGTCAGTCTTCCACGCAGTCCACCCATGTCACCGAAATCGGCACTCCTCCAGCTCCTGCACCTCAGCCTCCTCCCCCCAGTCTGCCCCCTCCCATGAAAATTTGGCATTTGAACCGGCATACTCTGAGGAACTGTTTTCTGGACCCTTCCCACAGTCACAAACCACTTGTCCAGTTGCTGCTGAGCAATTTTCCGATGCCCAGGTTTTCCACCAGTCGCAGTCTGTGGGTGATGATGACCTTCTTGACGTAGTGGAAGAAGTGTGTAAAGAGGTGTCCGACGATGAGGAGACACGGTTGTCAGACAGTGGGGAAGTTGTTGTCAGGGCAGGAAGTCCGAGGGGGGAGCAGACTGAGGGATCGGAGGATGATGAGGTGACAGACCCAAGCTGGGTTGAGAGGCCGGGTGAACACAGTGCTTCTGAGACGGAGGAGAGTCTTCGACCAGAACAGGTTGGAAGAGGCAGTGGTGGGGCCAGACGGAGAGGCAGGGCCAGAGCAGGTGCATCAGTGCCAAATGTGTCGCGTAGTGAAGCTCCCGTGGCGAGGGCTCCCACAGCGAGGGCTAGATTTTCACTCTCCTGGACCCACGGTACAAGCAAAATCTTTCCACTCTCATCCCTGGAGAGGAAAGGAGTGTGAGAATGCATGAATACCAGCAGGCCCTGGTGCACAAGCTGAAACAGTATTTCCCTTCTGACAGCGCTAGCGGCAGAGTGCGTAGTTCTGCGGGACAAGTAGCGAGGGAGAGTAGGCGAGCAGGCAGCTTGTCCAGCACTGGCAAGGGTACGCTTTACAAGGCTTTTGCCAGCTTTATGTCACCCCAGCAAGACACTGTCACCTGTCCCCAGTCTCGGCAGAGTAGGGCTGATCTTTACAGAAAGATGGTGAGGGAGTACGTAGCTGACCATACCATCGTCCTAAATGATCACACAGCTCCCTACAACTACTGGGTTTCAAAGCTGGACATGTGGCACGAACTGGCGCTGTACGCCTTGGAGGTTCTTGCCTGCCCTGCCGCTAGCGTCTTGTCCGAGCGGGTTTTCAGTGCAGCTGGTGGCATCATCACCGATAAGCGTACACGCCTGTCGACTGACAGCGCTGACAGGCTGACGCTTATTAAGATGAATAAAGCCTGGATTTCTCATAATTTCCAATCTCCACCAGGTGAAGGAAGCTCAACCTGAATAATTTATTCCCTCCTCCTCATTTTCCTCCTTCTACTCCTCTTTGTACACTAAAGCAGAGGAAACTGGCTATTTTTTGACAGGGCCCACTGGCTCTAGCTATAGTACTTTATGCATTTAATTTTTCTGGAGGGCCACCTACCCGGTCCTCTGTTTTAAACAATTTTTGGGAGTGCCACATACAGGCACTCAATCTATTCAATTTTTCTGGAGGGCCACCTACCTGCTCCTCTGGTTTGAAAACTTTTTTGGACTGCCACATACAGGCACTCAATCTATTCCATTTTTCTGGAGGGCCACCTACCTGCTCCTCTGGTTTGAAAACTTTTTTGGACTGCCACATACAGGCACTCAATCTATTCCATTTTTCTGGAGGGCCACCTACCTGCTCCTCTGGTTTGAAAACTTTTTTGGACTGCCACATACAGGCACTCAATCTATTTCATTTTTCTGGAGGGCCACCTACCTGCTCCTCTGGTTTGAAAACTTTTTGGACTGCCACATACAGGCACTCAATCTATTCAATTTTTCTGGAGGGCCACCTACCTGCTCCTCTGGTTTGAAAACTTTTTTGGACTGCCACATACAGGCACTCAATCTATTCCATTTTTCTGGAGGGCCACCTACCTGCTCCTCTGGTTTGAAAACTTTTTTGGACTGCCACATACAGGCACTCAATCTATTCCATTTTTCTGGAGGGCCACCTACCTGCTCCTCTGGTTTGAAAACTTTTTTGGACTGCCACATACAGGCACTCAATCTATTTCATTTTTCTGGAGGGCCACCTACCTGCTCCTCTGGTTTGAAAACTTTTTGGACTGCCACATACAGGCACTCAATCTATTCAATTTTTCTGGAGGGCCACCTACCTGCTCCTCTGGTTTGAAAACTTTTTTGGACTGCCACATACAGGCACTCAATCTATTTCATTTTTCTGGAGGGCCACCTACCTGCTCCTCTGGTTTGAAAACTTTTTTGGACTGCCACATACAGGCACTCAATCTATTTCATTTTTCTGGAGGGCCACCTACCTGCTCCTCTGGTTTGAAAACTTTTTTGGACTGCCACATACAGGCACTCAATCTATTCCATTTTTCTGGAGGGCCACCTACCTGCTCGTCTGGTTTGAAAACTTTTTTGGACTGCCACATACAGGCACTCAATCTATTTCATTTTTCTGGAGGGCCACCTACCTGCTCCTCTGGTTTGAAAACTTTTTTGGACTGCCACATCCGGCACTATCCAAATTAAATTGTCTCCATAGCAGCCTCCACACGTTGTCTCCATTGCTACCTCCAAAAGTCGTCCATATAGCTGCCTCCATACATCGTCCCCTTATCAAACGAGGTGTGTCAGGCAGAAATTTGGGTTGTTTTCATGGATTCCACATCAAAGTTGTTAACTTTGTCGCCACCCTGCTGTGTTATCCACAAAATATACTGGCAAACTTTTACCATTTAGGGATATTATTTCAGCGCTTCTTGCGCATCTGTTTACATTCCCCTCACCCGCCATATTCCAAACTTATTAGAACGCTACTACACTTAACTTGGTGCAGGCTGGGACCGAGTCTGACCCTGGGGCTGGTCATATACTGTAGACGCAGAGGATTGCGGGGCCTACCTCGGTCCAGGTCTCAAAGGCCTACTGTACCTCCTCCTCCTCCCACCCCTCCTCCACCTCCTCCTCCTCCGAATTACCATCCATGGGCATGGCGCCATCAGTCGGTAGCTCTAGGCACAGCAGCAGTGCCGTCGCTAAGCGACAGCAGGCGGTGCTCAAACTGCTGAGCCTAGGCGATAAAAGGCACACCGCCCAAGAGCTATTACAGGGCATTCCACATCAAACTTGTTAACTTTGTCGCTACCCTGCTGTGTAATCCACAAAATATACTGGCAAACTTTTATCATTTACCGATATTATTTCAGCGCTTCTTGTGCATCTGTTTACATTCCCCTCACCCGCCATATCCCAAACTTATAAGAACGCTACTACACTTGATCTTATACAAAAGGTTCTTAGAAGTGCTGTTTGGGGAGTAGCCTAGAGACAGGGGCTTGGATTGGCGAAAGCTCGCCTGGCAGCGGAGCGCCAGCTCCATCCCAAGATCCAACTAACATAGTTTTAACTGCAGCACCTTTAATCTACTACTAGTTCACTGCCTCCATAATAATAATAATAATAATCTTTATTTATATAGCGCCATCATATTCCGTAGCGCTTTACAAATCATAGGAAACAAATACAAATGTAATGTAACAGAGCACAACATTTGTATGGAACAACAGGAGTGAGGTCCATGCTCGCCAGAGCTTACGGTTTATGAAGATGATGGGGTAACACGAGGTAAAAGAATATTTAATGGTCAAGCCATTCTTCTTAGGGAATAGAACAAAATATAATAAATGGAATTGCTGTCACTTGAACCACTCAGCCGTCATCTTATATACCAGGTCCAGGGTGAATGGGACTGCAGAGAAGTCTGGTGCCTGTTGGTTGCTGGATAACAGATGGGAGGACGACACAGGACGGGTTAGTAGAAGAGTTTAAACTTCATGCAGTTAATGAGTGTTATAGGCTTGCCTAAATACATGGGTTTTAAGAGCACGTTTGAAACTTTGGAGGTCAGGTATTAGTCTGATGGTCCGGGGCAGAGCATTCCATAGAATTGGTGCAGCTCTAGAGAAGTCTTGGAGACGCGAGTGGGAGGTCCGCACTAGGGTAGAGGTTAATCTAAGATCACTGGCGGATCTAAGAGCACGAGTTGGGCGATAGACTGAGATAAGAGAGGAGAGGTAGGGGGGTGCAGCATTATACAGAGCTTTATGGATGAGGGTTATTATTTTAAACTGTATTCGAAAGGAGACTGGCAGCCAGTGCAGCGACTGGCATGAACTGTAGGCATACATGGTCCCCTTATCAAACGAGCTGTGTCAGGCAGAATTTTGGGTTGTTTTCATGGCTTCCACAACAAACTTGTTAACTTTGTCGCCACCCTGCTGTGTAATCCACAAAATATACTGGCAAACCTTTATCATTTACCAATATTATTTCAGCGCTTCTTGCGCATCTGTTTACATTCCCCTCACCCGCCATATCCTAAACTTATAAGAACGCTACTACACTTGATCTTATACAAAAGGTTCTTAGAAGTGCTGTTTGGGGAGTAGCCTAGAGACAGGGGCTTGGATTGGCGAAAGCTCGCCTGGCAGCGGAGCGCCAGCTCCATGCCAAGATCCAACTAACATAGTTTTAACTGCAGCACCTTTAATCTACTACTAGTTCACTGCCTCCATACATGGTCCCCTTATCAAACGAGCTGTGTCAGGCAGAATTTTGGGTTGTTTTCATGGCTTCCATGTTAACTTTGTCGCCACCCTGCTGTGTAATCCACAAAATATACTGGCAAACTTTTATCATGTACCGATATTATATGAGCGCTTCTTGCTCACCTCCTTTGGTTCCTCTCTGCCACCCATTGGTTTGAAGCCTGAGTCCATTTAGGGTATGTCGCCATGCCACTCTCTAGCCTGCCGCTGCTGACGCTGCCTCTGCATGCCGTCCCCTATAGTGTCAGGGTCAATTATTGGATGTTTTAGATGCTATCTAGCTTCATTCTGTCACTCTTTTATGGCCATGCTGTTGCCCATAATTTTGGCATAATGGTGCGATTAAGCAGCCTCAGAGGCATCCATGCATGCTGCCCCTGCTGTTTCCTGTCCATTTCCGTGGTGTTTCCATCCTTTTCTGAGGTTCCCAGGTGTTTGGCCAAGCTTCCCTGTGCAGAGCCTTGGTCCCCTTGAAAAATGCTCGAGTCTCCCATTGACTTCAATGGGGCTCGTTATTCGAGACGAGCACTCGAGCATCGGGAAAAGTTCGTCTCGAATAACGAGTACCCGAGCATTTTAGTGCTCGCTCATCTCTATTTAGTGTGCATTGAGAAGTTACCACACTATCCACTCCTCCCTCTCTTCCCAGTACTCTTCAATCCTGTCAAAAGATGACACACACTCCCTCTATTTGGGAGTAGGGAAGGATTACTGCTATTTTCTGCTTTGGTTTTTATTAACATGCTACAGAGATACAACAGCAGAACCCGATTACCTGATTAACTACATAGATCCAATGATAGAACCAAGCTAACCACATTAGGTACATTGACAGAATGAAACTTACTATACAGTACCAGAACCAAACTTACTCAGACTTAAAAACCCAAAGCAACAATACAACCATCCTATATAATATTATATTTTAAAAATATCCAAAACTCAGGACCACAAAGAATCAGTATACAACCTACACCTTGAGACCTAACCTTTATATTATTGTTCAATGACTCCAAACAATTATGTACTCCAAAGTTCAAATGCCACCACTTTGCCCTTAAAGGGGCCCTCACAAAATGTGGGCGATTCGGGTGGCCGCATCGGGGAACAATGGACGGCGAGTTCAATTTTATTATTTTATCTACGACTGTATATAGTTATTAAAGGGGATTGTATATATTCATTGTGGGGGGTGTATATAGCAGTAATAGGAGTCTGCATATAGTTATAGGCTGTATATAGTTGTTATAAGAGGACTATATGTAGTCAGTTTTTATAGGGAGGCTGTATATTGTTATTACAGGGGGTGTATATAGTTATAGGGTGGCTGTATTTTGTTATTATAGAAGTGTATGTAGTTATCATAGGGAGGCTGTATATTGTTATTATAGGGGGTGTATATAGTTATTAAATGTGGACTGTATATAGTTATTACAGGGGGTGTATATAGGATAATAGGGGAACTGTATATAGTGATTATAGGGGGACTGTATATAGTGATTATAGGGGTACTGTAGTTATTATAGGGGGGCTGTATATAGTTATTATACAAGGACTGTATATAGTTATTACAGGGGGTGTATATAGTGATAATAGGGGAACTGTATGGAGTGATTATAGGGGGACTGTATAAAGTGATTATAGGGGGACTGTATATAGTGATTATAGGGGGCAGTATATAGTTATTATAGGGGGGCTGTATATAGTAATTATAGGGGGACTGTATATAGTTATTATAGGGGGCAGTATATAGTTATTACAGGGGGCAGTATATAGTTATTATAGGGAGAATGTATATAGTTATAGGGGCAGTATATAGTTATAGGGGGCTGCATATAGTTATATGGGAGATGTATATAGTTATAGGGGACTGTATATAGTTATAGGGGGGCTGTATATACTTATTATAGAGGGACTGTATATACTTATTACAGGGGGACTGTTTATACTTATTATAGGGAGGCAGTATATAGTAATAGGCAGCAGTATATAGTTATTATAGGGAGTCTGTATATAGTTATATAGTTATTATAGGGAGCTGTATATAGTTAATGCTGTGCAACCGTATATAGGTAATGTTGGGGGCTGCATATAGTTATTTCTGGGGAGCCATATATATTTATTACAGGAGCTGTATATAGTGACTGCTGTGGGAGCTGTATGTAGTGACTACTGTGGGAGCTGTATGTAGTGATTGCTGCGGGAGCTGTATACAGTGATTGCTGGGGGAGCTGTATACAGTGATTGCTGGGGGAGCTGTATATAGTGATTGCTGGGGGAGCTGTATACAGTGATTGCTGGAGGAGCTATATGTATTGATTGCTGGGGGTCTGTATACAGTGAATGCTGGGGGAGCTGCATATAGTGATGTCTGGGGCTGTATATAGTGAATACTGGGTGCTGTATATAGTGATTACTGGGAAGGTTGTATAAAGTTATTGTGGTATGTAGCGATTGCTGTTCACTTTATGGACTACATTCAATGTGGACCCCCACCATGTTTCGTGCCCAGGGGCCCCAGCAACCTTAATCCGACCCTGGCCTTCAATATTAACCATAGCAGCAATAGTTCATTAACACTTGGCTCTTTAAAAACAATACATAAAATTAAATGCAAATACCTTCAATATAGACTATCCCACCTTTATATGTAGTCCAATTAATTAATGAAGAATTTTCTGTCAAAGTCATATATACCAAGATTACGGAAGTGGTACTCTGAAAGGAAGTTGCATTGTGTATAGGGCTTATATAGTGATTATAAGGGGGACAGTATATAGTGAGTATAGGGGGACTGTATTTAGTTATTATAGGGGGCTGTATATAGTTATTATAGGGGGACTGTATATAGTTATTATAGGGGGCAGTATATAGTTATTATAGGGGGCTGTATATAGTTATAGGGGGACTGTATATAGTTATTATATAGAGGCTGTATATAGTTATTATTGGGGGACTGTAATTAGTAATTATAGGGGAACTGTATAAAGTAATTAAAGGGAGGCTGTATATAGTTATAGGGGCAGTATATACTTATAGGGGCTGTATATAGTTATAGGGGCTGTATATAGTTATAGGGGAGCTGTATATAATTATAGGAGGACTGTATATAGTTATAGGGGAACTGTATATAGTTGTTATAGGGGGACTGTAAATATTTATTACAGGGAGGCAGTATATAGTTATAGGGGCAGAATATAGTTATAGGGAGTCTGTATATAGTTATATAGTTATTATAGGGGGCTGTATATAGTTAATGCTGTGCAACTGTATATAGGTAATGTTGGGGGCTGCATATAGTTATTTCTGGGGAGCCATATATATTTATTACTGTGGGCTGTATACAGTGATAGCTGTGGGAGCTGTATACAGGGATTGCTGGGGGAGCTGTATACAATGATTGCTGGGGGAGCTGTATATAGTGATTGCTGGTGGAGCTGTATATAGTGATTGCTGGGGGAGCTGTACACAATGATTGCTGGGAGAGCTGTATGTAGTGATTGCTGGGGGAGCTTTATACAGTGATTGCTTCCAGTCTCTCCACAACTTCCCAATTACAAGGAGGCAGGGCAGTGATTTGAATAGATAGAATAAGCTGTCAGAATAATGGGACCTGGTTTGCTGCCAGCCTGAGATAGATAGTCTTTAATTAAGGTACAGTGCCCCACTGGCTGCTAATTTTAGGTGATATGGAGAGGACTTGTAACCTTTATCAGCTGGCATTGTTAGTGAGGGCAGTCAAAATCTGGTGACAGGTCCTCTTTAAGGGCACCAATGATCCTACACTTGAGGCTTAGCCTGTTCACCAGCATGTGGTTTTACATTATGTATAAGCTGTGACAGATAACAAAAATGCCACAATTTAAGCCATAAAGTTGACTCCCATTGTCAGGATCAGTGAATTCTCTGGACCACCGCGGGAGATGGAACTAGCCGACACCTGGGACCGGAATCCAAGTGGCACCTGGTTTTCACCAGAGCCCGTCACAAAGCGGGTTGGACTTGCTGTGGCAGGATACCACCAGGTCGTTCCCAGGCGCGACTAGCCCGCGGTGGCAGCCGAGGTTGAGGTACCTTAGCAGAAGACAGTCTCGTAGTCAGGTCCAGGCTCAGGGTCAGGGCAGGCGGCAGAGATGCGAGACCAAGTCCAAATCCAGGGTCAGCAATGGGAGGTCCAGGCAGGTGGGAACGGGAACAAAGGCACACGGAACACAGCAACACGGAGGAACTCGGGTAACACGGCTACACAGGACTCAGGAGCGGAGACACACAGGAAAACGTTGGAGCAGGCTCTTGTCCAAGATGTTATCCTCTGGCTCCCAAGATCTCTCTCGTCAGGACCAAATCCTTTCCAGTCTACCAGAAACAACCGCCTACCTCTCACTGACTTAGTATCCAGGATCTCTTTCACCTCGAAGACATCGGTGGAATTAGGTTGTGGTGCCGGAGGAGGAGTAATTTGTCGGTTGAAGCGGTTGAAGATGACTGGTTTAAGGAGAGAAACGTGGAAAGAGTTAGGAATGCGCATGCTGGGAGGCAGACGCAAGTGTAAGCCACCTGGTTGATGCGGCTGAGAATTTCAAATAGACCCTAGAACCGGGGTCCCAATTTATTGCTCGGGATCTTCAGATTGGTGACTAGTGGGACTCGAGATCAGCAGAATACAAAAGGATGTCATCCAGGTAAACCACAACACAACTGTACAATAAGTCCCGGAAAATATCATTCACAAATTCCTGGAAAACGGCTGGCGCATTACAAGGTCCAAAGGGCATAACTAGATATTCAAAATTCCCATCACGGGTGTTAAAGGCAGTCTTCCACTCGTCACCCTTCCTGATGCAAATGAGGTTGTAGGCCCCACGAAGATCTAATTTGGAAAAAATTCTTGCACCTCGCAGACGATCAAATAGCTCCGTGATAAGCGGCAGAGGATAGCGATTCTTAACGGTTACCTTGTTAAGACCACGATAGTCTATACAGGGGCAGAGAGAACCATCCTTCTTAGTGACAAAAAAGAAACCAGCGCCAGCTGGTGAGGAGGATTTGCGGATGAAACCTCTTTGCAGATTTTTCTTAACATATTCCGACATAGCAGCAGTCTCAGGAACCGAGAGCGGATACACCCGACCCCGTGGTGGAGAAGATCCAGGCAGCAGGTCAATGGGGCAATCGTAGGGACGATGTGGAGGAAAGGTCTCGACTTGTTTTTTAAAAAACAAAGTCCCGGTACGGAGCTGGAAGTCCCTCCAGAGGCTTGGGAGACAAGGTAGCAGTCCTGACAGGGAGCGGATGTGGAACCGTCATGCAGCGTGAGGAACAATCTCCCCAACGGAGAATCTCCCCAGAAGACCAGTCCAGAACAGGGGCATGATGCTGCAACCAGGGGAGACCCAGCAGGAGAGTGGAAGTGCACTGTGGCAGCACAAAAAAGGAGAGTCTCTCTTTACGTAATGCACCAACTTGAAGGAGCAGGGGTTCAGTGCAAAACCAGATGGACACGGAGATAATCTGGCCACTGACTGAGGCAATGGACAAGGGCTTCTCAAGACGAACCACCGGGCAGGGAGACCAGGGAAGCATCTACAAAGTTCGCTGTGGAGCCAGGAAAGCGTAAACCTGGACCGGAGTACCAGTGCCAATGCTGAGGAGCACGGGGAGAATCAGGCGTGGAGAAGCTTTATTCACACCTAAGGACGCGTCTCCTGAGAAGCCTAGCTGCTGGCGTTTCCCGGGCGTTGGGGGCGGACAGGACAAGTCCTGACAAAGTGCTGTGGGCTGGCACAATACATGCACAAGTTTCCTGACGTCGTCTGGAACGCTCTTGTAGAGTGAGCCGGGTTCGGTCAACCTGCATGGGTTCCTCAGCAGAAGATTCTGGCGGGGGCTGGAGCGGCCTTTGGAAGACTGGTGCCAGGCGAGGAAGGCGTCTAACACGGCCTTGGGGATACTCAGAGCGTAGTTCCTCAGCGCGCTCCTTAAACCGAGCGTCAATTCGAGTGGCCAAGGTGATGAGGCCACTCAGGGTAGATGGAAGGTCCCGAGCTGCCAGTGCGTCCTTGACCTGCGTAGAGAGCCCTTTCTTAAATGTAGTGATGAGGGCTGCATCGTTCCAAGCAAATTCGGAAGCCAGGGTGCGGAATTGAACTGCATACTCTCCCCCAGATGAGTTGCCCTGACGCAGGTTCAACAATGCAGACTCCGCAGAGGAGGCTCGCGCTGGTTCCTCGAAGACTGAACGGAACTCTGACAGAAACGCGGTGAGGCTAGACATAACCGGGTCATCTCTGTCCCAAAGTGGAGCAGCCCAGGCCAGGGCTTTCCCGGAAAGAAGACTGAGGACAAATGCCACCTTGGACCGCTCTGTGGCCCGCGCTGGCCCTTTAAATTTTCGGCAGGAGCCACGCGAGCGCCCTAGGAGGCGGGGACGCGTGCGCACAGCAGTCTGGGGAAGAGCAGGAGCCGGGAGAGGTGAGTGAGGAGACCGGGCTGCAGTGGGGGCACACGGAGGAGCACGGATGCACCCGCGATCCGAGACAGAGATCGCGGGAGCACCCGTGACACACATATTATTTCATTCATATGTTTATATTATTAATTATTTTGTATCTATATTTTTCTATTCATATATTTCTTTTTTAATTACTGTACATATTTCCTTTTAAATCAAAGCCACAAACATATTATTTAGAAATCTTAATAGCCAGAGAAAACCTTTACAATATTGAAAACCTCCGACTCAGGAGAGGAAAAAAACCCTTTGGAGGAAACCTCATGGGAAGAATGGTTGATGAATTAGCCATCCACTGGGCTTAGGATAGTGCCAACTTCACCTCATCATTCAGTGGTGAAATAAGAATCTTACAAGGTGCAAGATACACAATGTCAAAGTCCAACAATAACAGTTATAAATAAATTACAGTAATTCTCATAGCATTATACATGCAATTGTTAAATGACCAGTTGTAGACTAGTGATGCAAGAGGGCGGGTCGAAGGGTACTATTTCTTTCTGTTTTTCCGGTGAGAGAAAGAGCAAGACAAGACAGGAAGAGCCATCTACTACTGAACCGCTCCCTTCTTACAGTAGTAAACTACACACCACATACTCCATCTTACATCAATACTAGTGCATAGAAATCCAGGTGATATTGGTCCCCCCTCCCCCCTTTTATTATGGCCCCAGATGGTGTTGATATGGAACACCTACACAAAACACAACCCATCAAAATCTTGAAAAAACATCCATGAACACCAATGAGGTCTTGCAACCAGATTTTGTGGCCCCCTTTTATTAAATGTGCAAATCAACTTCTTTCTTATGGACTATACTAATCACTGATTCCAAAGAAAACCTGCTGACTTACATGATATGTGCCAAAGACGAAAATAACTATAAGGTGATAGAGACTTGTCCCAAGACTCTCTACATAGGTTTCTACTAATTTAGTCTTTTGCTGTAGGCAAATTTGGCTGATAAAACCACCTAAAACGGTGATAACTAATGAAACAATGGTCTGAGATCAAAACACTCCCTCGATAAATAGAGTCTTTACCCATAATCCACTGGAGTCATTGGCACAATTATGATACGCGGCAATAACCGCCGTGGGTGTGAAATGAGCGTCCGCTGAGACATTAAACTGTGAAATTCCAGTAAGCAATTCAACAAATGGTTCTAATAACAGGTAATATAAGCACTTAACAAGCAGTATTAAAACTAAATGAATATTAAATGAAGTGTTTTACTGTGCAGAGGCCCAGCGAGAGAAGACAATGCAGAAATATTATGTATCGGTAATTGTCTTTTATTTCAGACTGTATTATATTAACTATAAAAATTAAGACAGGTCTAATTTTTCTATATCAGGTAACACTGTAAAAAACTTGTGCTGTAATTGGTTGCTATAATGCAGTGCCCAAGTCCTGTATCGGAGCTATAAATGGGAAAAGTTGTGAGGTGTTATGTCTTAACAGACTATGGCCTAGATATATCAAAACTAGTGCAGTCTGTAGTATGTGTAGTTTGCCTGTGGAGTGTGCAGGGTGCGCGGTCTTTGGAAAGTTACACCATTTTTGGTGCACTTTGTTCATGCTGCAGAATTGTGGTGCATGTCAGTAATAAATGTGGCGCAAACTCTGACTAAGCACCAGGATTGAATCTGAAGCAGTTAATCACCCAGGTCCAGCACCTACTGTATATACCACAGGTTTGAGACAGTTCAGCACAGCAAAGTGCTTGGAGCAAATCCTGGAAGCTTGTCCACCGCTCCAATCCAGCATCAACCTCAATTCCGGTTCCCTATGCTATTCAGGCTGTCTACTGTCAGATGAGTGGCCTTTCTTTTTGGAGTAAAAATCAGTATTTTAAATATATTTACATTCACAAAATTGCTGCAAATGTTTACAATACTTTTGGTATGGTCATAGACTAAACAATTCATGGGCTTTCAGGAATTGCTGGTTTTATTACTTTGCTAGTATTTAAAAATGTAAAAGAATTATATTAATTTCATCAATTTAAGACACATTGATAAGTCCCACCAAGACCTAGGTTCTGCTATGATACATGGGCCAAAAGCTGTTGGGTGAGCAGTAGGTAACCAAGTCCACCTTTGCTAAGGCCTGGCAGGGGTGCAATAAGTACATGGGCATTACCTGATGGTACACAGTTACATGGTTATAACAATCCATCCTATGCTAAAAAAAAAATGCTAAAATGAGTTCTCTCTCTTTGCTGCCTGAGCCGAGTTATAGAATGATGCCACCCTACGCCCCATCCAGAAGTAATATATCAGGTTATTATTAGAGATGAGCGAACATGCTCGTCCGAGCTTGATGCTCGGTCGAGCATTAGCGTACTCGAAACTGCTCGTTGCTCGGACGAATACTTCGCCCGCTCGAGAAAATGGCAGCTCCCGCCGTTTTGCTTTTTGGCGGCCAGAAACAGAGCCAATCACAAGCCAGGAGACTCTGCACTCCACCCAGCATGACGTGGTACCCTTACACGTCGATAGCAGTGGTTGGCTGGCCAGATCAGGTGACCCTGGGATAGACTAGCCGCTGCCCGCGCTGCTCGGATCATTCTGTGTCTGGATGCCGCTAGGGAGAGAGCTGCTGCTGGTCAGGGAAAGCGTTAGGGTGTTCTATTAGCTTACTGTTAGGCAGGAGTGATTCTACAAGAACCCAACAGCCCTTCTTAGGGCTACAATAACGTTATACTTTTTTTTTTTATTTGCAGCTAGTACCATATTGTGAGGAATTTGCAGGGGGACTTGCTACCGTTGTGTTTAGCTCTTAGTGACACACATATCCACCTCAAACACCAAAGTGGGAAAATTTATTAGGGGTTTGATTTCAATTAGGCACAGTCTGCCATTTACTTTTTATTTTACGTTTATTTTGTTTAATAACTCAGCGTCATCTCATCTGGCATAGTAGTGTGCTTTCATACTTGGCTAGAAAATAGCCATAGGAGAATCCAAACGGCTTACTTACGCCTACAGTAGCGTTATATATATTTGATTTCTGGTTGATCTGCTGGTGGCTGTACTTGCTGCAGTGCATCTACTAGCAAATTGTGAGCAATTTGTAGTGAGACTTGCGACCGCTGTGTTTTGCGCTTAGTGACGCACATATCCATTGCAAAGACCGAAGTGGGAAAATTTATTAGGGGTTGGATTTCAATTAGGCACAGTCTGCCATTTCCTTTTTTATTTTACGTTTATTTTGTTTAATAACTCAGCGTCATCTCATCTGGCATAGCAGTGTGCTTTCATACTTGGCTAGAAAATAGCCATAGGAGAATCCAAACGGCTTACTTACGCCTACAGTAGCGTTATATATATTTGATTTCTGGTTGATCTGCTGGTGGCTGTACTTGCTGCAGTGCATCTACTAGCAAATTGTGAGCAATTTGTAGTGAGACTTGCGACCGCTGTGTTTTGCGCTTAGTGACGCACATATCCATTGCAAAGACCGAAGTGGGAAAATTTATTAGGGGTTGGATTTCAATTAGGCACAGTCTGCCATTTCCTTTTTTATTTTACGTTTATTTTGTTTAATAACTCAGCGTCATCTCATCTGGTATAGTAGTGTGCTTTCATACTTGGCTAGAAAATAGCCATAGGAGAATCCAAACGGCTTACTTACGCCTACAGTAGCGTTATATATATTTGATTTCTGGTTGATCTGCTGGTGGCTGTACTTGCTGCAGTGCATCTACTAGCAAATTGTGAGCAATTTGTAGTGAGACTTGCGACCGCTGTGTTTTGCGCTTAGTGACGCACATATCCATTGCAAAGACCGAAGTGGGAAAATTTATTAGGGGTTGGATTTCAATTAGGCACAGTCTGCCATTTCCTTTTTTATTTTACGTTTACTTTGTTTAATAACTCAGCGTCATCTCATCTGGCATAGTAGTGTGCTTTCATACTTGGCTAGAAAATAGCCATAGGAGAATCCAAACGGCTTACTTACGCCTACAGTAGTGTTATATATATTTGATTTCTGGTTGATCTGCTGGTGGCTGTACTTGCTGCAGTGCATCTACTAGCAAATTGTGAGCAATTTGTAGTGAGACTTTCGACCGCTGTGTTTTGCGCTTAGTGACGCACATATCCATTGCAAAGACCGAAGTGGGAAAATTTATTAGGGGTTGGATTTCAATTAGGCACAGTCTGCCATTTCCTTTTTTATTTTACGTTTATTTTGTTTAATAACTCAGCGTCATCTCATCTGGCATAGTAGTGTGCTTTCATACTTGGCTAGAAAATAGCCATAGGAGAATCCAAACGGCTTACTTACGCCTACAGTAGCGTTATATATATTTGATTTCTGGTTGATCTGCTGGTGGCTGTACTTGCTGCAGTGCATCTACTAGCAAATTGTGAGCAATTTGTAGTGAGACTTGCGACCGCTGTGTTTTGCGCTTAGTGACGCACATATCCATTGCAAAGACCGAAGTGGGAAAATTTATTAGGGGTTGGATTTCAATTAGGCACAGTCTGCCATTTCCTTTTTTATTTTACGTTTATTTTGTTTAATAACTCAGCGTCATCTCATCTGGCATAGTAGTGTGCTTTCATACTTGGCTAGAAAATAGCCATAGGAGAATCCAAACGGCTTACTTACGCCTACAGTAGCGTTATATATATTTGATTTCTGGTTGATCTGCTGGTGGCTGTACTTGCTGCAGTGCATCTACTAGCAAATTGTGAGCAATTTGTAGTGAGACTTGCGACCGCTGTGTTTTGCGCTTAGTGACGCACATATCCATTGCAAAGACCGAAGTGGGAAAATTTATTAGGGGTTGGATTTCAATTAGGCACAGTCTGCCATTTCCTTTTTTATTTTACGTTTATTTTGTTTAATAACTCAGCGTCATCTCATCTGGCATAGTAGTGTGCTTTCATACTTGGCTAGAAAATAGCCATAGGAGAATCCAAACGGCTTACTTACGCCTACAGTAGCGTTATATATATTTGATTTCTGGTTGATCTGCTGGTGGCTGTACTTGCTGCAGTGCATCTACTAGCAAATTGTGAGCAATTTGTAGTGAGACTTGCGACCACTGTGTTTTGCGCTTAGTGACGCACATATCCATCGCAAAGACCGAAGTGGGAAAATTTATTAGGGGTTGGATTTCAATTAGGCACAGTCTGCCATTTCCTTTTTTATTTTACGTTTATTTTTTTAATAACTCAGCGTCATCTCATCTGGCATAGTAGTGTGCTTTCATACTTGGCTAGAAAATAGCCATAGCAATAGGATAGCATCGTTTGGTTTTAAAAACTCAAAAACACAAAAAAAACACAAAAAACACAAAAAAAAGTAAAAAAAAAATTAAAGTTATAACTCTCATTTTAAAAATGTTTAACCCGAGGGCTAGGGGTAGAGGACGAGGGCGGGGATGTGGGCGTCCAACTACTGCAGGGGTCAGAGGCCGTGGTCCTGGCCGGGTGAGACACCACCTGCTTATGAGGGAGCAGGGGAACGCCGCAGAGCTACACTCCCTAGGTTCATGTCTGAAGTTACTGGGACTCGTGGTAGAGCACTGTTGAGGCCAGAACAGTGCGAACAGGTGATGTCGTGGATTGCCGACAATGCTTCGAGCAATTTGTCCACCAGTCAGTCTTCCAAGCAGTCCACCCATGTCACCGAAATCGCCACTCCTCCAGCTCCTCCACCTCAGCCTCCTCCCCCCCAGTCTGCCCCCTCCCAGGAAAATTTGGCATTCAAACCGGCATACTCTGAGGAACTGTTTTCTGGACCCTTCCCACACTCACAAACCACTTGTCCGGTTGCTGCTGAGCAATTTTCCGATGCCCAGGTTTTCCACCAGTCACAGTCTGTGGGTGATGATGACCTTCTTGACGTAGTGGAAGAAGTGTGTAAACAGGTGTCCGACGATGAGGAGACACGGTTGTCAGACAGTGGGGAAGTTGTTGTCAGGGCAGGAAGTCCGAGGGGGGAGCAGACTGAGGGATCGGAGGATGATGAGGTGACAGACCCAAGCTGGGTTGATAGACCGGGTGAACACAGTGCTTCTGAGACGGAGGAGAGTCCTCGACCAGAACAGGTTGGAAGAGGCAGTGGTGGGGCCAGACGGAGAGGCAGGGCCAGAGCTGGTGCATCAGCGCCAAATGTGTCAACTAGTGAAGCTCCCATGGCGAGGGCTCTTGCGGCGAGGGCTAGATTTTCAGAAGTCTGGAGGTTCTTTAAGGAAACACCGGATGACCAACGGACTGTGGTGTGCAACATTTGCCAAACCAGGATCAGCAGGGGTTCCACCACTACTAGCTTAACTACCACCAGTATGCGCAGGCATATGAATGCTAAACACCCCACTCAGTGGCAACAAGCCCGTTCACCTCCGAGCGTGCACACCACTGCTCCTTTCCCTGTGTCAGCTGATAGTCAGCCCCCTGCCCAGGACCCTGCCACAAAAACCCCATCGTCGCCTCCACGATCCTCCACAGCATCCACCAGCGTTCAGCTCTCCATACCCCAGACGCTGGAGCGGAAACGCAAATATAGTGCAACCCACCCGCACGCCCAAGCCCTTAATGTCCACATCTCCAGATTGCTTAGTCTGGAGATGCTGCCCTATAGGCTAGTAGAGACCGAGGCCTTTCGCAACCTCATGGCGGCGGCCGCCCCTCGGTATTCGGTCCCCAGCCGCCACTACTTTTCCCGATGTGCCGTCCCAGCCCTGCACCAGCACGTGTCAGACAACATCATCCGTGCCCTGACCAACGCCGTTTCTGACAAGGTCCACCTGACCACGGACACGTGGACGAGTGCTGCCGGGCAGGGCCACTATATATCGCTGACGGCACATTGGGTTAACTTGGTGGAGGCTGGGACCGAGTCTGACCCTGCGGCTGGTCATATACTGCCGACGCCGAGGATTGCGGGGCCTACCTCGGTCCAGGTCTCAAAGGCCTACTATACCTCCTCCCACCCCTCCTCCACCTCCTCCTCCTCCGAATTACCATCCGTGGGCATGGCGCCATCAGTCGGTAGCTCTAGGCACAGCAGCAGTGCCGTCGCTAAGCGACAGCAGGCGGTGCTCAAACTGCTGAGCCTAGGCGATAAAAGGCACACCGCCCAAGAGCTATTACAGGGCATCACGGCGCAGACTGATCTGTGGCTGGCAGCGCTGAACCTGAAGTCAGGCATGGTTGTGTGTGACAACGGCCGTAACCTGGTGGCGGCTCTGCAACTCGGCAGACTGACACATGTGCCATGCCTGGCCCATGTGTTAAATCTGATAGTTCAGCGTTTCCTCAAGACATACCCCAATCTGTCAGATTTGCTCACGAAGGTGCGCCGCATCTGTGCACATTTCAGGAAGTCCAGCACAGATGCTGCCACTCTCAGGGCAGCGCAGCGCCGCCTCCAACTGCCCGCTCACCGACTGTTGTGCGACGTGCCCACGAGGTGGAATTAAACATTAACCATGTTATCCAGAGTTTACCAGCAGCGCAGAGCGATTGTAGACTGCCAGATGTCAACTTCCACCAGAACTGGTAGTCAGGTCAGTCAGCTTCCTCAAGTCTACAATGAGGAGTGGACGTGGATGTCTGATATCTGTCAGGTGCTGAGTAACTTCGAGGAGTCAACACAGATGGTCAGTGGCGATGCCGCCATCATCAGCCTCACCATCCCGCTGCTTGGCCTGTTGAAAAACTCTCTGATCAGCATGAAGTCGGAAGCTTTGCGCTCGTCACAAGAGACGGGGGAAGAAGATTCCCTTGTTGATAGCCAAAGCACCCTTAGGTCTGTTTCTCAGCGCATATCGGAGGAGGTGGAGGTGGAGGAGGGTGAGGAGGAAGAGGAGGAGAATGTTGGCGAGACACAAGAGGGGACCATTGTTGAGTCCTTCACTGTTCAGCGTGTATGGGCAGAAGAAGAGGAGTTGGAGGAGTTGGAGGAGGAGGAAATGGACAGTCAGGCCAGTGAGGGGAGTGGCAGATTTCATGCTAGGCTGCCTATCCCGTGACCCTCGCGTTCAAAGAATTTATTCCAGCACCGAATACTGGGTGTTCACTCTCCTGGACCCACGGTACAAGCAAAATCTTTCCACTCTCATCCCTGGAGAGGAAAGGAGTGTGAGAATGCATGAATACCAGCAGGCCCTGGTGCACAAGCTGAAACAGTATTTCCCTTCTGACAGCGCTAGCGGCAGAGTGCGTAGTTCTGCGGGACAAGTAGCGAGGGAGAGTAGGCGAGCAGGCAGCTTGTCCAGCACTGGCAAGGGTACGCTTTACAAGGCTTTTGCCAGCTTTATGTCACCCCAGCAAGACACTGTCACCTGTCCCCAGTCTCGGCAGAGTAGGGCTGATCTTTACAGAAAGATGGTGAGGGAGTACGTAGCTGACCATACCATCGTCCTAAATGATCACACAGCTCCCTACAACTACTGGGTTTCAAAGCTGGACATGTGGCGCGAACTGGCGCTGTACGCCTTGGAGGTTCTTGCCTGCCCTGCCGCTAGCGTCTTGTCCGAGCGGGTTTTCAGTGCAGCTGGTGGCATCATCACCGATAAGCGTACACGCCTGTCGACTGACAGCGCTGACAGGCTGACGCTTATTAAGATGAATAAAGCCTGGATTTCTCATAATTTCCAATCTCCACCAGGTGAAGGAAGCTCAACCTGAATAATTTATCCACTCCTCCTCCTCCTCATTTTCCTCCTTCTCCTCCTCTTTGTACAGTAAAGCAGAGGAAACTGGCTATTTTTTGACAGGGCCCACTGGCTCTAGCTATAGTACTTTATGCATTTAATTTTTCTGGAGGGCCACCGACCCGGTCCTCTGTTTTAAACAATTTTTGGGAGTGCCACATACAGGCACTCAATCTATTCAATTTTTCTGGAGGGCCACCTACCTGCTCCTCTGGTTTGAAAACTTTTTTGGACTGCCACATACAGGCACTCAATCTATTTCATTTTTCTGGAGGGCCACCTACCTGCTCCTCTGGTTTGAAAACTTTTTTGGACTGCCACATACAGGCACTCAATCTATTCCATTTTCTCGAGGACCACCTACCTGCTCCTCTGGTTTGAAAAGTTTTTTGGACTGCCACATACAGGCACTCAATCTATTCAATTTTTCTGGAGGGCCACCTACCTGCTCCTCTGGTTTGAAAACTTTTTTGGACTGCCACATACAGGCACTCAATCTATTCCATTTTTCTGGAGGGCCACCTACCTGCTCCTCTGGTTTGAAAAGTTTTTTGGACTGCCACATACAGGCACTCAATCTATTCCATTTTCTCGAGGACCACCTACCTGCTCCTCTGGTTTGAAAAGTTTTTTGGACTGCCACATACAGGCACTCAATCTATTCCATTTTTCTGGAGGGCCACCTACCTGCTCCTCTGGTTTGAAAACTTTTTGGGACTGCCACATACAGGCACTCAATCTATTTCATTTTTCTGGAGGGCCACCTACCTGCTCCTCTGGTTTGAAAACTTTTTGGGACTGCCACATACAGGCACTATCCAAATTAAATTGTCTCCATAGCAGCCTCCACACGTTGTCTCCATTGCTACCTCCAAAAGTCGTCCATATAGCTGCCTCCATACATCGTCCCTTTATCAAATGAGGTGTGTCAGGCAGAAATTTGGGTTGTTTTCATGGATTCCACATCAAAGTTGTTAACTTTGTCGCCACCCAGCTGTGTTATCCACAAAAAATACTGGCAAACTTTTATCATTTACCAATATTATTTCAGCGCTTCTTGCGCATCTGTTTACATTCCCCTCACCCGCCATATCCCAAACTTATAAGAACGCTACTACACTTGATCTTATACAAAAGGTTCTTAGAAGTGCTGTTTGGGGAGTAGCCTAGAGACAGGGGCTTGGATTGGCGAAAGCTCGCCTGGCAGCGGAGCGCCAGCTCCATGCCAAGATCCAACTAACATAGTTTTAACTGCAGCACCTTTAATCTACTACTAGTTCACTGCCTCCATACATGGTCCCCTTATCAAACGAGCTGTGTCAGGCAGAATTTTGGGTTGTTTTCATGGCTTCCATGTTAACTTTGTCGCCACCCTGCTGTGTAATCCACAAAATATACTGGCAAACTTTTATCATGTACCGATATTATTTGAGCGCTTCTTGCTCACCTCCTTTGGTTCCTCTCTGCCACCCATTGGTTTGAAGCCTGAGTCCATTTAGGGTATGTCGCCATGCCACTCTCTAGCCTGCCGCTGCTGCCGCTGCCTCTGCATGCCGTCCCCTATAGTGTCAGGGTCAATTATTGGATGTTTTAGATGCTATCTAGCTTCATTCTGTCACTCTGTCATGGCCATGCTGTTGCCCATAGTTTTGGCATAATGGTGCGATTAAGCAGCCTCAGAGGCATCCATGCATGCTGCCCCTGCTGTTTCCTGTCCATTTCCGTGGTGTTTCCATCCTTTTCTGAGGTTCCCAGGTGTTTGGCCAAGCAGGAGACTGCATTTAGGGGCCGCCTACTTCCTCTCAGCCAGTGTCTGAGACCACATGGAACGGTGAGTAGTTAACACCTGTTCACACTTGGTGAGCCTTTTTTCCTGTTCGCATGGTGCGGTGTTGCATGGCGTCCGCCGCTTCTGTGGTGCGGTGCTGGTGGGGGCCTGGGCCCGGAGCCATGGGGGCTATGCCCGCCAGTATGGGTACTGGGGGGCTACCGGGTCTTGGTCCCTGCCGGCGCTGTGCTGCAGCGGGGGTGGACGCCATGTGATGCTGCACAAAATAGCGTAGGGACCCACCATAAAGAGGTCACCGTGAAGTGGTTGGTGGGCTTATACAATTTGATCAAAATGTAACTAAGAACCTCGAGTTCGTTATATAATGTAGCCTAGCGGCATTAGATCATTGTGTTATGTGTGGATGTGCGGTCCAGTTCTTTTTCTCTCCCCATGTTGGTTTAGTACAATCTATCCCTTCATTTATTTTGTTTTTCCTGGTACCAGCACTCCGCCCCATTCGACCCAGGTGTTTTTAAATTAGCAGGAGACTGCATTTAGGGGCCGCCTACTTCCTCTCAGCCAGTGTCTGAGACCACATGGAACGGTGAGTAGTTAACACCTGTTCACACTTGGTGAGCCTTTTTTCCTGTTCACATGGTGCGGTGTTGCATGGCGTCCGCCGCTTCTGTGGTGCGGTGCTGGTGGGGGCCTGGGCCCGGAGCCATGGGGGCTATGCCCGCCAGTATGGGTACTGGGGGGCAACCGGGTCTTGGTCCCTGCCGGCGCTGTGCTGCAGCGGGGGTGGACGCCATGTGATGCTGCACAAAATAGCGTAGGGACCCACCATAAAGAGGTCACCGTGAAGTGGTTGGTGGGCTTATACAATTTGATCAAAATGTAACTAAGAACCTCGAGTTCGTTATATAATGTAGCCTAGCGGCATTAGATCATTGTGTTATGTGTGGATGTGCGGTCCAGTTCTTTTTCTCTCCCCATGTTGGTTTAGTACAATCTATCCCTTCATTTATTTTGTTTTTCCTGGTACCAGCACTCCGCCCCATTCGACCCAGGTGTTTTTAAATTAGCAGGAGACTGCATTTAGGGGCCGCCTACTTCCTCTCAGCCAGTGTCTGAGACCACATGGAACGGTGAGTAGTTAACACCTGTTCACACTTGGTGAGCCTTTTTTCCTGTTCACATGGTGCGGTGTTGCATGGCGTCCGCCGCTTCTGTGGTGCGGTGCTGGTGGGGGCCTGGGCCCGGAGCCATGGGGGCTATGCCCGCCAGTATGGGTACTGGGGGGCAACCGGGTCTTGGTCCCTGCCGGCGCTGTGCTGCAGCGGGGGTGGACGCCATGTGATGCTGCACAAAATAGCGTAGGGACCCACCATAAAGAGGTCACCGTGAAGTGGTTGGTGGGCTTATACAATTTGATCAAAATGTAACTAAGAACCTCGAGTTCGTTATATAATGTAGCCTAGCGGCATTAGATCATTGTGTTATGTGTGGATGTGCGGTCCAGTTCTTTTTCTCTCCCCATGTTGGTGTAGTACAATCTATCCCTTCATTTATTTTGTTTTTCCTGGTACCAGCACTCCGCCCCATTCGACCCAGGTGTTTTTAAATTAGCAGGAGACTGCATTTAGGGGCCGCCTACTTCCTCTCAGCCAGTGTCTGAGACCACATGGAACGGTGAGTAGTTAACACCTGTTCACACTTGGTGAGCCTTTCTTCCTGTTCACATGGTGCGGTGTTGCATGGCGTCCGCCGCTTCTGTGGTGCGGTGCTGGTGGGGGCCTGGGCCCGGAGCCATGGGGGCTATGCCCGCCAGTATGGGTACTGGGGGGCAACCGGGTCTTGGTCCCTGCCGGCGCTGTGCTGCAGCGGGGGTGGACGCCATGTGATGCTGCACAAAATAGCGTAGGGACCCACCATAAAGAGGTCACCGTGAAGTGGTTGGTGGGCTTATACAATTTGATCAAAATGTAACTAAGAACCTCGAGTTCGTTATATAATGTAGCCTAGCGGCATTAGATCATTGTGTTATGTGTGGATGTGCGGTCCAGTTCTTTTTCTCTCCCCATGTTGGTTTGGCCAAGCTTCCCTGTGCAGAGCCTTGGTCCCCTTTAAAAATGCTCGAGTCTCCCATTGACTAAAATGCTCGGGTACTCGTTATTCGAGACGAGCACTCGAGCATCGGGAAAAGTTCGTCTCGAATAACGAGTACCCGAGCATTTTAGTGCTCGCTCATCTCTAGTTATTATTTTTTAGTAAATGGGTTCTCCATGCAGGGTCTCCCACCCACATTGGCATCAGGTCTCAGGAGACACAATTTTTAGGTGTTAGGTCATGCTTTATAGCCCCTGATACTGCCACCATCTTGCTGCAAGTGATACTGCCTGAGGCAAGAGGCTTAACTTGTCTCATTGATGGTGCACCCCTGTGGTAAAGCTGCAACATGGAACAGAGAATTGGGTTTGTAAGGGCCATTTTACAACAATAAACATTTTAATTATATCCTTACTTTTTTTTTAAACTTGCTTTTATTTATTTTTTCATAAACATACTGTGGGAGATTTGGCCCAGTAGAGACCGTGGTAGCGGGGTGCTGTGATGCAGTTCAAGACAGTGACATCAAGGTACAGTCCAAAACATGTCTCGCCTGCGTTTATTGCAGCAGCAAAATAAAACAGCCTTTACATTCACGCATTAAACAAACAAAATCCTACCCGTCAGGGTGCTAACTAAACAGAGTTTCTCTAACTCACCACTAGTACATAAAATAAGTCGCTGCTCCAGGCACAGAGGTCAGGGCTGTGTGCTCTCCAGCCTCCTTTCAGAGAGAACACACTTTTAGCTCTGCTCAGCGGCTTTATGTAGACTGATTAGGCTGCTCCCACCACCTGTGTCCAAGGTGCTGGACAACACAACCTCAGCACTTAGGCCTTGCATAGTATGAAAACCTAGGGGAAACATACCGCCCATCCACAGTTAACCCCTTCAGTGTCTCACATACCCTCCCCCTCTGTTTGACCCTGTGGGGGCGAACACTTTTGGCCATCAGACAGTGGGTACGAGACAGGGCATCGGCATTCCCATGCAGCTTTCCTGCTCGATGTTCTACCGTGAACTTGAAATTTTGTAACATTAGGAACCACCTTGTGACCCTGGCGTTCCTCTCTTTAGCCTGACTCATCCAGGTGAGGGGAGAGTGATCGGTTACTAGCGTAAACTGTCGCCCTATCAAGTAATACCTCAGGGACTCCAGAGCCCATTTGATCGCCAAGCACTCCCTCTCAACCATACTATAGTTCTTGTCAGGGGGTGTGAGCTTGCGGCTCAGGAATGTCACAGGATGTTCCTCACCCTCCACTACTTGGGACAGGACAGCCCCTAAACCCACGTCAGAAGCGTCAGTCTGCACAATAAAGGTCTTGGTGAAGTTAGGGGTGATCAGTCTTAAGTCGCTGAAACGCCCCCTCAGCCTCTTCACTCCACTTTACCATTACCGACCCGCTACCCTTGGTCAGGTCAGTCAGGGGTGCCGCTATTGTCGCAAAATCGGGAATAAATCGGCGATAATAGCCCACTATGCCTAGGAAAGCCCTCACTTGCTTCTTGCTCACAGGTCGTGGCCACTGCTGTATCGCCTCCACTTTATTTACTTGGGGTTTGATGACACCTCGCCCAATACGGTACCCCAGGTAACAGGCTTCTTCCAGACCAAGCGCACATTTTTGGGGGTTCGCTGTCAACCCTGCTGCCCTCAGGGAGTCTACCACTGCTTGTACCTTGGCTAGATGACTCTCCCAATCGTTACTATAGACTATGATGTCATCCAGGTAGGCCGAGGCATATCCCCGGTGAGGTTTTAGCACGAGATCCATTAACCTCTGGAATGTGGCGGGAGCCCCGTGTAGCCCAAAGGGGAGTACCACATACTGAAATAGCCCATCAGGAGTAACAAAAGCTGCCTTCTCTCTAGCCCGGTCAGTAAGGGGTACCTGCCAATACCCTTTCGTCAGGTCAAGGGTGGAGAAGAACCTAGCCTGTCCAAGTCCAACTCGTCAACTCTAGGCATAGGGTAAGAATCAAATTTGGATACCTCGTTCAACTTCCTAAAGTCATTTCAGAACCGTAGGGAACCATCAGGCTTGGGAATCAACACAATAGGACTCGGCCAGTCACTTTTAGACTCCTCGATAACCCCCAGGTCTAACATCTGCCTGACTTCTTCGGTTATGGCTTGCCGGCGTGCTTCAGGGACCCGGTAGGGTTTTTGGTGTACCCGGATGTGGGGTTCGGTTATGATGTCATGCTTGATGACTGAAGTACGAACAGGTAACTTAGAGAACACATCAACGTTTCGGAGCACAAACTCCTTCGCTTCCTGAATCTGGGCCCTGGAGAGGGACTCCGAGATCCGTACTTCAGGCACCTTGGCATCGGGTACACCTACCTCGGGTGTCACCTTCTTGGGGACAGACACTTTTCCTACTCCCACGGCTATCAGGGACTCTCTTTCCCTCCATGGCTTTAGGAGGTTCACGTGGTATATCTGTTCAGGTTTCCTCCTCCCCGGCTGATATACCTTGTAGTTAACCTCCCCTACTTTCTCCATGACCTCATATGGACCTTGCCATTTCGCCAAGAACTTACTCTATACGGTGGGCACAAGAACTAACACTCTGTCGCCTGGGTTAAAGGTCCTGAGTCTGGCTGATCTATTGTAGACCGTAGACTGGGCCTCTTGTGCCCTTGTCATGTGCTCCTTTACAAGGGGCATTACTGCCGCTATGCGGTCCTGCATAAGGGAGACGTGTTCAATCACACTACGGTGGGGGGTCCTTTCCTGTTCCCAGGTCTCTTTAGCTACGTCCAGGAGTCCACGCGGGGAACGGCCATATAATAGCTCAAAGGGTGAGAAACCTGTGGAAGACTGGGGTACCTCACGTATGGAAAACATCAGATAAGGCAACAAACAATCCCAGTCCTTCCCATCTTTGCTGACCACCCTCTTTAGCATCCCCTTCAAAGTCTTGTTAAACCTCTCGACCTGGCCATCTGTCTGGGGGTGATATACAGAGGTGCGGAGCTGTTTAACCTGCAGTAATTTACACATCTCCTTCATTACTCTAGACATGAATGGGGTACCCTGGTCAGTCAAGATTTCCTTTGGGAGGCCTGTGCGGGAGAATACCTGGAACAGCTCCCTAGCAATGTTCTTGGAGGAGGTGTTCCTTAATGGAGTCGCCTCTGGATACCGCGTAGCGTAGTCCAGGATAACCAGGATGTACTGGTGCCCCCTTGTGGATTTGACTATGGGGCAAACCCAATCCATTGCAATCCGTTCAAACGGCACCTCTATGATTGGTAATGGGACCAGAGGACTCCTGAAGTGGGACACCGGGGCAGTAAGTTGACACTCAGGGCAGGAGCTACAATACTGGTTTACCTCCTCCCACACCACGGGCCAGAAAAATCTCTGCAGGATCCTCTCTCGGGTCTTCTCAGCACCTAAGTGCCCTCCCAGCACATGTTTGTGTGCCAAATCTAGCACCAGCCTACGGTGAGATTGGGGTACTACAAGTTGCTCAACCACCTCACCCCGTATCTGTTCAACCCTGTACAACAGTTCCCCAACAATCACCATTCGGGGGTATATTTTGTCAGCCCCTGGTATTTGGAGTACCCCACTTATCACTTTAACATTCTCCCGTGCTTTAAATAAGGTAGGGTCCTGTAGCTGTGCAACCCCAAAATTTTCACGGGAAATCTCAAGGTCCGGCATGTCGGCCCCCTCCTCGTGATCCTCGACCTCACCAGCTAGGACCTCTAGGGGACAGAATTCATCACATGGGGTCACCCCTACTGCCGGTGTGGGTACATTGGCCTCGAAGGGTTCAGGGGCCAAGGCCGGGCATATCCGATGTCCATTATCTGTAATAGCACCTGAGGTGGGTCTTCGTCTCCAGAGGTCCCAAAACACCGGTAAGTCTCTGCCGATAATAGCCTCATGAAACAGGGACCCCACCACCCCCACTTCATGGGTGACAGTACCACAAGGTGTATGTAGGTTGATGACGGCAGTGGGATATTCGCGAGTGTCCCCATGTATACATAACACTCCTACTTTACGCCCACTGTACAGTCCAGAATCAACCAAAGTTCCCCGCACCAGGGTGACCAGACTCCCTGAGTCTAGCAAGGCTTCCACTGTGTGACCACCGATTGTGACCATGCACACTTGGGGTTCTGCATCCGTGACTGACTCGGCTGCCAGAACCGGCCGGGCAAACAGTGACATTCGCCGGGTCTGGTTGCAGTCCATTGGCTCCACTGACAGGGGACAGTTGGCAGCAATATGGCCCATTTCATGGCATTGCCAGCACTGGATACGGCTATGACCTCTGTCACGAGCCTCACTGGGTTTCTGTGTATCCAAGCCCCCCAGTGGACCCCCTCCCAACCTGACCTGTTTCCCTTTTTCTGCAGTAGCAGTCTTACCAGATGGTTTAATGGCCTTGTCACTGGCACTGCTTCGTGTGGGAGAGATAAGTAGAAGATCCTTCGTAGCCCGATATCTCTCTACTAGGGACACGAGTTCCTCAGCATTAGTGGGACCGGCCTGTCCAACCCATCGCTGGAGCCGAGAGGGCAGAGAACGGGTGAACTTGTCAAGAACCACTCTCTCGACCATCTGTGCTGGGGTGCAGTCCTCGGGTTGTAGCCACTTCCGGACAAGATGGATCAGGTCATGCATTTGGGAGCGCGGGGGTAGTTTTTCAGAGTATGCCCACTGGTGGACCCAGCTGGAACGAACTTGTATGGTGACCCCAAGACGAGCCAGAATCTCCACCTTTAGCAGGGGGTACTCACGGGCCTCTGTTTCACTCAGGTCGTGGTAGGCCTTCTGCGATTCGCCTGTCAGGAACGGCGCCAGGACATCTGCCCAATGCTCAGCTGGTAACTCCTCTCGCTCAGCTACTCGCTCGAACACAGTGAGATACACCTCCACGTTGTCGGTCGCCGCCATCTTTTGTAAAGCCTTCTGCACTGCAGCCCGTGCGGAATGCTGGACAACCGGGTACCCTTGCAAACCAGTATGGGACCCCTCAGTAGTCGTCGCTTGCGGTGCTGCCATAACGCCAGAAAACTTTTCCATCATCAGCTGGAACATGGCTCGGTACTCTTCCTGCTGTTGCTGGAGCATGGCTTGCTGCTGTCGGGACCTCTCCTCCTGCTGCTGGAGCATGGCTTGCTGCAGCTGTCGATTAGCCTGGGACTCTTCCTGCTGCTGCTGCCGATTAGCTCTGGCCTCCTCCTGCTGCTGCTGCCGATTAGCTCTGGCCTCCTCTTGCAGGTATTTAATAAAGTCCTCCATCTTGGCTTTATCCTGCAACTTGCCTGCTGCTTTCACCCAGGCCATGCAATGTTGCAGGATGTAGCAAGCCTTTCAGGTGTGTGTCTTTTGAACTGCCCGCAATCCGAAGCACCATATGTGGGAGATTTGGCCCAGTAGAGACCGTGGTAGCGGGGTGCTGTGATGCAGTTCAAGACAGTGACACCAAGGTACAGTCCAAAACAGGTCTCGCCTGCGTTTATTGCAGCAGCAAAATAAAACAGCCTTTACATTCAGGCATTAAACAAACAAAATCCTACCCGTCAGGGTGCTAACTAAACAGAGTTTCTCTAACTCACCACTAGTACATAAAATAAGTCGCTGCTCCAGGCACAGAGGTCAGGGCTGTGTGCTCTCCAGCCTCCTTTCAGAGAGAACACACTTTTAGCTCTGCTCAGCGGCTTTATGCAGACTGATTAGGCTGCTCCCACCACCTGTGTCCAAGGTGCTGGACAACACAACCTCAGCACTCAGGCCTTACATAGTATGAAAACCTAGGGGAAACATACCGCCCATCCACAGTTAACCCCTTCAGTGTCTCACAATACATATACCGTAATATTCCAACATAAAAATTAGTACATTGGGATTATTATATCCTTACTTTTAAGTATCAAATAGGCATAGAAAATACCACAAGGAAGAACCACCACTTGAAGAAAGTTTCACATGTCCTGTCAACTATTTGATTCCTGAAAGATTGTTTTCAGTTGGCTATGAATGGTTGTAAGTAATTTCCTGGGATTTTCTAGGAATGCTGTTTGATAACCTACCTAAGAGATCAATCGGGCTTATTTACTAAGGGTCTGGGATCGTACTTTCGTGAGACTTTGCATTGTTTTCTGGATTTGCATGGCTTTGGCAGGTATTTTACAGGTGTCTGCGTTGGGATTGTGTCACACGAGAATGGTTTTTAGCGCAGCTGTGATGGGTTCAATGTGACACAAATTGAAGGGGCCGCGCCGAGCATGGGATTTAACTTTATAATTGTGTCGCAAGACAATGCACTTACAAGCACCACAAAGAAGAAGGTAAACTCCATTGGACCTGAGCGGGGAAGCAACATGCAGGATATCGGGCACATGATCTTAGTGAATCGTGGAACAGTGCATTATCGTCGGACAATGCATTTTTGGTGAACTCTGCGGACCTGTTAAGTAAATGTGCTGCAATGTATGGTCACTTGAGGTTTGGGGATTGCTGAACTATGTGTAAAGTGAAGGTCCAGAAACAGAATAATGTAAGTGTGGCTAGTTGTAACTCCCCTGAGATAGGTGTAGGAATATTCTAATGTGTCTGAAAATAGATTAATAGATGGTAGCATCTTTATCCCCTAGATTCTGATTCCATCCCACAAGTTCAAACCTTTAATGTGCACAAAAGCAAAACCTTTAGCTCAACATAATAGTATCAAGGTCCCAGTGGGTAGTACTACCCCCCAAGCCCAGGGCCCAAAACCTTTTTCCCTTGCTTATACTCAAATATACTGAAGCAGCAGAAAGTTGCCTACCCATTGTTCTAGCCCTAAATAGAATATATTGCAGTATGTCTCTTCTTTTCTTCAATTCTGCAGTAGGTTCCTTCATCCTGTATCCTTTGTACAAAATCTCCTCTGCTCATTGTTCTCTGTATGATGCATTATCCGTCCCGGAGGTGATTTGTGCAAGATTAAATATTACATTTTGGGGTATAATGGAGACATTCATAAATTAGCCTCCAACTGACTTTTTAATAATTTGAGCCGCATTGAACCTCATGTTCAGGATGAAGTGTAACTTATAGCAGTAAATTAATGGCAGGGAGAAGTGCACAATTTTGTTCTCAGCCTTTTCAATTTATATTCAGGTGAACAGAGAAATGAGATTATAAGGCAATTTTTTAAGGCGCAGCACAATAATATGCATTATATCAGCAGCATTATAAATGCATGGGGAATTCACAAGGAGCGCTGGAGAGCGGGTGAATAGCGCAAAATTATTTCAAATATAAATATGTAATTTGCAAGGCGAATATCAATTATGGGAGTTGTTGCTGAATACATAGCCAGCTTCTTTCCTGTGCTTTGAATACAGAAGTAAAACTTGTGGTGACATCTCGGGTGGGGAAAGGGGTTTTAAAATTTCTAAAACATTTTTATACAAATGAGAAATAATCTGTTAGCCACTTGTAGTGACCACCCCATTTAATAGCTTACAGCAAAGGAGAGTTCTTATGATGATCCCTTAGCATTTTGGTGCTTTAACACTCCTGAATTGATTCTGCATAAGCTTTTAGCATTTTCTTTCATTGACAGTCCAATAGAACTAAAAGTGTGTGCTGTACAGTCCCAAGGACATCTGCTCCACTCAAGAAAATGGAAGTAACGCTGATGTAAGGGATGTTAACTTCATCCCAGTAACCCAATAACAACACTTCAGAATTTAACTGAAATGCCCTATATTTTGAGAGGCAACCACCAAGATTCCCTTTCCTCCGGTGGAGAAGATATGGCGTCTTCCCTTCATTACTGGGATGAGATAAACAGCAAGCATGTGTTCCCATGTTTTTCAAAGGGGCCATGGTTTCTACAGCCCTGTGTTTGAACTGCAAAACTCAGGAAAGATTCTATTCTGAGTTTCCGGCTTGGGAACTTACGGAATATGCTGATGAGGGATCATAGATTTATTGTTTGCCTGTGATATTCACATGTTCATGTGAGAAATTCTCCAAAGGGAAACAAAATGAGACCTTGTGAAAACAAAGACCTTGTGATCACAGAAAGAGACATAGGGGCTCATTCATTATTTGTGTCGCAAGGTCAGTTTTTTTGTACACTAATTGTGTGGTTTATTATCCTGCAATTTTAGATTGTGTTGCAAGGTTTTAATAATTTGGTGCATTTAAGAAGAACACATGCACGTCAGAAATGTGAAACTACATTTTATAAAGAGGTTTAGAAGTTGGTTGACTTGCCTTTTATTGTTATTATGTGCCACAAATTTCTGCAAAAACGTGTCAGGAATGAAGGACTAAGGCTTGTCATAGAAAAAGGTGTGCAGGTTACTGCAAAAGCAGTATAGATTGAGTCTTTTGTCACTCTGAGTTAGCTATCAGAGGAGAACTAGGTGGATCCATTTGGGCACTATAACAAAGTCTTGCTTAGTAAGACCTGATTTGTGGAGGTAACACAGTCCTGAGGAAGGGCGATTGAAGCCACCTACTATGTTATATAACCATATTTATTTTGTATTGTATCTTACCACTGGTGTCCTTTTGTATTATTGTACCTATAGGTAACTATTTAGGTCTGTGATTTTCTTTCAAAAAATAATTGCTCAAATGCCACCATATAATATAATGTCCATTATTCCTATGATAACATTATGCTGCCAAACTACAGAGAAGGAAATGTTGTCAAGGCGACACAGTCAGAATAGCTCTTCTATACAGTTTTTCACCTCTGAAGTAAGATTTTTTACATACAGAGAACTGCTAACATAAATCTTCAGTTTGTTTTCAACAAAGCAGGCAACTGTGCATTGTCTCTAAATCTCCTCATTTGCTTAGCTGTTTTATTATTTCTTAGAATATGAAATGTTTGAAGGTGACATTATTATCCGGAAAAACAAATGTTAACAAGTGTTAAGAGGCTGCCAAATGACTTTGAAGGTTTAAGTGGCCTTTAAGTAATTTTGAAACTCTGGTGTTAGTGACTTCAAATGCAGATTGTACCAGTCTGCGTGTAGGAGGTGTCTTTGTATTAACAAGCAATGCAATTTAGATCCAAGGAAGACATCCATGAGTGAAAAGTGTGGACTATAGATCACTTCCTCCCTTACTTAACCCCCACACTGTATAAATCCTTAGTTCCCCCATCAATCCTGCACATTGTGTGCCACTTGATATGGTTTCCCCCAGCTGCTCCCCTTCATACTGTGCCCCCACAGCAGCTCCCCTGTATACTTTTCCCCAGCTGCTGCGTTTACTGCTATGCCCGTAAGCAGTTTCCCATAACACTCTGCCCCCTACCCCAGCTGCTCCCCTTCATACTGTGCCCCCTCTCCAGCGGGACCTACTGATATTATGGCACCATATACAACTCATCATCATTTTGCCGTGCTCCAGCAGCTCCCCTTCATACTGTGCCCTCTATTCAAGCAGCTCCCGTTCATACTGTGTCCCTCCGCCAGCTGCTCCCCTTCATACTGTGCTGAGGTCCCTGCAATAACCTCTCATAATATGGCACCACAGCAACTTCCCCACACATTGTGGCCCCCCAGTGACTCCCCCTCATATTGTGGACCCCCAGCAGTTCCTCTTCATAATTTGCTTCCAAAGCTGCTCCCCTTCATATACCCCCCAACAGCAGCTCCCCTTCATAGTGTGCCCCATACTGTAGCTTCTCTTCATTCTTTGCCCTTCAACATAATGTGCCCCTTACAAATACGACATTGACATAGGGAAACAATAACTAACCCTAAAGTAACTATACATTGTATCCAAAAGGTCACACATAGAGATGAGCTGAACCAAACTTTAGGTTTGATGTCCTGGCTTACCTGGACATATTGCTTGATGGACTGAAGACAAGGCAATCAAGCAGCTTTGCTGCCCTAGAAGCTAGGCATTGCTTTAAATGGCCGATGTGTCCACCAGGTGTCCACCTGGTCAGTTACAGCCATGTCTAGTTGCTAGGGGTGTAAAGCTGCCTGATGGTCTGCTCTGCAGGCCATCAAGCAACATATGCGGGTTATGTGCAGCTGTCCAACACTTAACCAAAAAAGGAATTAGTCCTTACTGGTAATTTGGTTTCCATAAGTCCACCATGAAGCCCTCCTGGAGGTTGCTTCCCCTTCCTCTGTAGGGAAAGAAAATTGAGAGTATTTAAGGCCACTCCCCCAACCTCCCACCAGTGTTTACCAAATAACTACACCAGTTTAGGCTTCTAAATTAAGTATGTTAGAATCACACACCTTATTTACACAAGAAGGAAATATACACAAAAAGAGAGGGAAATATCAGGGCTTTCATGGTGGACTTATGAAAATGGATTACCGGTAACAACTAATTCGTTTTTTCCATTTCGTCCCCCATTATGGTTTCCTGGAGACATACCAAATTATCCCCAGTTAGGGAGGGACCACAGCTTGAAGTACTTCACGGCCAAAGGCCAGGTCTCTAGAAGCCGCTGCATTTAACTCCTTACTGACGCCCGCCGTAATAGTACGGCACGTGTCGGGTGCGGGTACATGGAGACTTACTGGTAAGACCCGCGATTGGTGCTAGCATGGGCGCCGCCATCTTGATGATGATTGTCACTCCCTGTGACGTCATCAGGGAGCGGCGGCGATCCATTGCCATGACAGCCTCAGTTCTTCCGAAGACCTTCATTGCTGTCTCGTTTTAACCCTTTCATTACAATGTGCGATTAGCACATTTTAATGAATGAGGTGGAAAATCCCCATATACTGCCATACTGTAGTATGGCAGTATATGTTAGGATCGATCAGACAACCTAGGGTTAAAGTACCACAGAGGGTCTGAAAAACTGTAAAAAAAAAAAAAAAAGTTAAATATATATATATATATATATATATATATATATATATATATATATATATATATATAATATATATATACATACATATATTTATATAAAAACATAAAAATTCAAATCACCCCCCTTTCCCTAGAAATTATATAAATATAAATGAATAGTAAAAATCATAAACAGATTGGGTATCGCTACATCCAAAAATGCCCGATATATCAAAATATAATAACGTTTTTCCACTGTATTTAACCCTGTAACAGAATATAGCATTCAAAGTAAAAAATAGCACTATTTTGCCATTTTTAAAAACAATAAAAAGTGATAAAAAAAGGTTATACTGTCCTAAAAACAACTCCGAACAACTCCATACACTAAAGTATGAAAAAGTTATTAGCGCCACAATATGTCAAAATCAAAAAAACATTTTTTGTACAGGAGGTTTTATTTTTTGAAAATGTATGAAAACATTATAAAACCTATATATAATTGGTATCCCCATGATTGTACAGACCCAAAAAAAAAGGAGACATGTCATTTGGGGAGCAGAGTGAAAGCCGTAAATTCCAAACCCACAAGAAAATTATGTAAATGCATTTTTTTTCACCATTTTCACCGCATTTGGAATTTTTTTCCTGCTTCCCAGTACGGCATAGAACAGCGATGGCGAACCTATGGCACGCGTGCCAGAGAGGGCACGCAGAGCCCTCACTGCTGGCACGCGCTCCATCCTCCTAACCACTGCCAGGTGCGGACAACCACTGTCCACACCTGGTTGTCATGGCTGCTAGCAGTATCGGAGCTGCGCTCCGATACTGCTAGCAGCCATGACAGAGCAGGGTGCTGACACTTCCTGCTCTGTCACTACGATCACAGCAGCGCACAGGACGGTAAGCGTCCCAGCGCTGGCAGCGAAATGATGTCATTACGCTGCCAGCGCTGGGCACCTTACTGTGTGTGCGCTGCAGTGATCAGCCGGAGGAACGAGGTGAGTTTTTTTTTTTTTTAACTCAGCGCTTCCACGGGGCATAGATCAGCAGGAGGCTGATTTCCTGCACGCTCCCGCCCCTCCCCTCCCCTAAGCAACCGGCCCGAAACTCACTGCGCCGCTACCACAAGCCCCCGCGCCCGAACCCCAGCCGCTATCGCACCCCTACCCCCCCCCCCCGCCCAAACTCCGCCCACTACTGCAATTTGCCTGCCCGAACTCCGGCCGCTCTCACTACCCCTCCCCCCCCAACTCCGGTCACTGCCCCGCATCACCCTCTCCCCTGGAACTCATGCCTCATAACCCCATTGCCACGAACTCCAGATGCTGCATTACCCCCCCCCCCAGCCCTAACTCTGGCCACCCACCCTCTGCCCATCTACCCTACTGACCCCCCCGGGAACAACAGACACCTGAACTTCTGCCCGCCAGCATGGCCGCCACCTTGGACAACCAAAGAGTAAGTAACATGTATTTCTATGTATGTATTTATGTACTGTATATGCATATTATATATTTATATGTGCATTTATATATATCTGTGTGAGGGCTTATTTTTTGCGTAACATATTTTACTTCTCATTTATTATTCCATGTCGTGTACTGGGAAGCTGTAGATTTTAATACTTTCGCTGTGCGCTCCAAATCATTTGTCTCCTTTATTCTTTGGTTCGGTAAACTCACAGTGATACCAGATTTGTAGGTTTTATTGTGTTTTAATGCTTTTTCTATAATTAAAACCGTGTACGAAAAAGAAAATGGTTTCGCCATCTTGTGACGCTGATAACTTTAGTGCACGGAGCTGGGGAGGTGTGATTTTTTTGCTTCATGAGCCGTTGTTTTCATTGCTACTATTTTGAGGACTGTGTGACCTTTTGATAACTTTTTATTACTCTTTTATGTGATGTAAAATGGTGTAAATGTGGCGTTTCAGTGTGTATAGGACTGCTGGAATCCGAGCTCAGGCAGTCCTGTGTAAATTGATTCTAAACTAAACCGTCAGTTTTCTGGTTAAATTGCCGTACTGGCACTTTGCGATAAGTAATTAGGTTTTGGGTTGCAGTTTGGGCACTCGGTCTCTAAAAGGTTCGCCATCACTGGCATAGAATATTCAATATCATCACTATGAACTGTAATTTGTTACGCAGAAAACAAGCAATCACAGAGCTCTTTTTACGTGTAAAAATAAAAAAATATATAGATTTTTGAAGGTGGGGAATGAAAAATGGAAATTAACCCGTCAACGCTCAGCGTCCGATATATCGGACGCTGAGCTCAATGACTTGGCGCTCAGCGTCCGATATATCGGACGCTGAGCCCATGCCGGTTCAGCTCAAGATCTGAGCCGAACCGGCATCGGGAAACACGGGGTGCCGGCTGTGACTGATAGCCGGCACCCCAGTGTAACACCCGCGATCGGAGTTGACTCCGATCGCGGGTGCTTAACCCGTTAAATGCCGCGGTCAGCGCCACCGCGGCATCTAACATGCCTCTGGGGGGTCTTTCCCCCACGATCGGCCCCCCCGAACCGTTTTCGGGGGGCGCCGATCGTTGCCATAGCAACTCTGGGGTCCGATCTGGACCCCAGAGTTACCTGCAAGAATTGCCGGTAAGATGGCGTCTGTGACGTCATCTTACTGGCACAGTGCCAGCCTATGCAAGTGTATAGGCTGACACTGATAATACTCTGCAATACATGAGTATTGCAGAATATTATCATGAACAAGCAATCAGATGATTTCTTGTTCATGTCCCATGGTATAAAAGTGAAAAAGTAAAAAAAAAAATGTTATTCAATAAAAAAATAAAGTAATAAATCACTAAAAATGCCCAAAACCCCCAAGACATATAACTAAAAAAAAAGTCTAAATCATAACACAAACCCCACATATATAGTATCACCGCGTCCGTAACAACCCGTAGAATAAAAGTAAATCATTTTTGAACCCCCACGATAAACGCCGTAAAAAAAAACTGCTATAAACCTTCCAAAAATTATGATTTTTAGCTATTCAATCCCACAAAAAATGCTATAAAATGCGATCAAAAAACCATGTGTACTCCGACATGATACTGGTGCAAAGCACAACATGTCCCGCAAAAAATAAGCCATCAACCAGCTCCGTAGCCAAAAAAGTAACAATGTTATGCCACTTGGAAGACAGCAATACACAAATGATAGATTTTTAGCCAAATTAGGGTTTTGTTTGACAAATTTAGTAAAACGTAAGAAAATATATTCAAGTCTGGTATCCCCGTAATCGTATCGACCCATAGAATGATGATAATATGATTATTAGGCTATACGGTGAACACCAAAAAAAAAAAGAGTAAAAAAACCAGTAGAGAATTGATGCTTTTCTACTCCTGCCCTCAAAAAAAGTTCCTAAATTTTCAACAATAGGTGATACCAACCCCAAAATGGTAACAATGGAAAAAGCATCTCATCGTGCAAAAAAAATGGCATCACATGGCCCCAATAGCGCAAAAGCGAAAATTTTATAGCCTTCAAAAGGGGCCAATGAGGAAACTAAAATCCTGGCAGCTGCAGGGCGCTCCTTCCCTTCTGCATCTCGCTGTGCGCCCATAAAACAAGTAACGGCCACATGTGGGGGGTCTTTGTACTCAGGAGAAATTGCAGAACAAATTGTATGGTGAGTTTTCTCTTTTTATATTTTGGAAATGTGTAAATTTTAGTGCTAAATGAACGTATAAGGGAACAATTTGACCATTCTAAATTTCACCTCCATATTGATTCAATTACTATGAAGATCTCAAGGGGTTAACAATCTTCGTAAAAGCAGTTTCTGATAGCTTGAGGGGTGCAGATTTGAAAATGGGTTGGTTATATAGGGGTTTTGATGCTAAATATGTAAAATTTCATTCAAAACTGTATTTATCCCCAAAATAGTCAATTCTGAAAATCCGGAAAAGCGATATTCTTTTTGTAAGCCGTGTGACATCAAAATAAATTATCCAGACATTTCAGAAATTATGAAAATGTAAAGTAGACAAATGGGAAATGTTATTCAGCAACTTATTTAGGTGGTAAATCTATCTGCCTGGAAACGCAATGATTTTGAATTTCGAAAATGGCAAATTTTTCAAAAAATGTATCATATTTTCTTTTTTTTTGTAAATAAACGCAAAACTTATCAGCCAAAATTTACCACTAAAATGAAGTACAACATGTGGGGAAAAAACAATCTCAGAATCGTTTTGATAAGTAACAGTGTTCAAAAGTTATAACCATATAAAGCGACGCAGGTCAGAATCCAAAAAATCGGGCTGAGCCTTAACCTGCAAAATGGCTGCGTCCTTAAGGGGTTAAAAAACAAAAAAGGGCCAGGTCATTAAGGGGTTATCTGTTATGGTTGACAAAGGTAGAACTTGAACTCCAAGTAGCTGCTTTGCAAATTTCCTCAACAGATGCTCCTCCTCTTTGTGCCCAGGATTTGTATACAGCGTGGGTAGATTGAGCCTTTATTGACAGAGGAAAAGAACACCTTTGAGATTATACCATTCTCTGATCGTATTTGTAATCCAGCGGCCAATTGTAGACTTGGATGCTTTTCTTCCTCTATTTTTCCCTGCAAATTGAATAAAAAGATTTAAATCTTTCCTCCAAGAACTTGAGACTTCTAAGAATTCCTGAACGCCTTACATCCAGGAGATGCCATTTTTCTTCCACAGAATTTTTTGGATGATGACAGAAGGTTGGGAGTATAATTTCTTGACTCATGTGGAAGTTAGAAACAACTTTAGGTAAAAAAAATTCTGTCAAGTTCACAAATTAATAAGGCTTGGAGTTCCTTTAATCTTCTAGCAGATATAATGGCTACTAGAAATGCTTTTTTAAACGTTAAGAAACATTGAGATTAAAGCATCTAAGACTAAAAGATAGGTCCCACTGAGGGGATGATTCTTTTATAGTGGGTCTTAAGCGGGTAGAGGACTGAAAGAATCTCTTTACTCACCTGTGTTCTGCCAGCCCTTTTTTTAACTCTTCCTGCAGGAAATCCTGCAGGAAATCAAGAATCTGGCAAATATTAGGAAAATCTTGGTTAGGGTGGTCTTTCGACCAGGAACATAATTTTTCCCATAACTAAGTAAATAGCATGGGTTACGGGTATATATGATATGATATAGTTTGAAGTTTACTTGATCTTGTTCCGCCCTGTATTTTTAAGTATGCAACCCTAGTTGTATTTTTGGAAAAGATCATTGTATGTTTGTCCCTAGATCCTTGGAGCAAGCTTCTAGAGTCTTCAGAACTGCTTTCAGTTTTCTTTTGTTCGAAGAGGCCTGAGACATTCTTTGGGACCAGTAAAAGAATGTATTTTCCTGAAAGAAGTGCCTCCCAACCCGAAGGCGCTGGCATCCATTTGAATTTGGACTACTGGCCAATTTACCCAATTTACTTCTTTCTTTAGGTGTTTGGGTTTCTTCGATCAATTCAGGGATTTTTTTCACCTTTGAAGGAATTTTCAGCTATGTGTTCAGATGATGATGATTACTGTCCCATTTTGAAAGGATCCAGGACTATAAAAGTCTTGTGTGGTTCTGTACCAAGCTACACTGTGAGGTCATTGTCCCCAGAAGACTCATTGATGTCCAAAATGAGATGGATTTCTTTTTCTGGAAGTCTCTGATTTTTGTAATCTGTTCGCTTTTGCCTGAGGAATATAAGAGATTTGAGTTAATGAATTTAAGGATGGCCATAAAATCTCTTTTATGTGGTTGGGGACAAGATCAGATTTTTCTAAATTTATGATCTATCACAGATCCTGAATAACTTCTATTGTTACTTTCTTTTATCTTTCTAAGTGGCTTACTGAGTCTCCATTCAATAGGAAATCATCTAGATATGGTACCACCAGACCTTCTTCGGTCCTTAAGTATTTGACCACCTCCGCCATGATCTTGGTAAATATTTGGGGAGCTGATGAAAGACCAAAGGGTAATGCTGTAAATTGAAAATGACACTCTTCCCCTGAAGGTGGGATAACAGCAGAAATTTGGGGGAATTTGTATAGGTTGGAAGATAATTATATGCATTCTTGAAATCCAGGGTACACAAGAAGGCATTGTGGGTTTTTAATGGGGTGGTTGATTTAATTGATTCCATCTTGAGTATGACATAAGTTACCCATTTGTTCAAGTACTGACCCACTTGTTTTTTTTTATTAGAAAAAGAGGGGGAAAATGACCCGTACCTCTCTCATCTGGTGGGACTGGACAGACTTTTTCTTGTTTGTTTGAAGAGCTGAAGAGAAAGGGCTTGTTCTTTCTGCCTCGGAAGCTGGAGCTGTTCCAGAATCCCTGTTACCAGGATTGTCTGCCTTTATTTTTTGGCTGATCTTTGTTCTAAAACCTCAAAAAAACTGTTTTTTTTTTGTTTTTTTGTCTTTAGATTCCTTTTATTGAAGATTTTATCCTTACATTTACACGTCATACATTATATCCTACACATGAAAAGTTTACATCAAATCACAGTTCCGTATCATGAGTAAAGTTTAAGAGTTATTCTATATAAATAGAGACATAAATATGTCTATTCCCTATTTAAGCCTGAGGCTGGAAGTTCCATGTGTCCCGTAGGCACATGGCGAGGAAGAAAGATAAAAAGAGGAAAACAAAAGGAAAAAAAAAGTTACACATGGAGCTCATACTTTACATATGTATATTATTATTTGATGCATGTTACCCATTTTTACCATTTGCCATCAAAATCAATTGTTTTCAGGTTTGCCTTCTCATTCTGGACTTTTTCATATTGATATACTTGCTTATAATGATTCATGATTAGTTTTAGATCTGGGCACTTTGGATCTTTCCATAAAAATGCTATAGCTTTTGTCACTACTGCTAACATTCTTGCTTTGGACCTTATGAATTCTGGCGGAATTACCTCCATGTTCAAATTCAAGAGGGCAAGTTCCGGATTTAGCTTTTTCTCAGTGCTCCAAATCTCTTTAATCCCATTCTGCACTTCATCCCACAAAACCTTAATTCTTCTACAGGTCCACCATATGAGTAATAGATCCGCTCCCTTCTCTTCACAACGCCAACATCTATCACTTTCTAGCTCAGAGAATTTTGCTAATCTCTATGGTGTTATATAACATCTCGCTTGTTGCTTACGAAGAGTCTCAATGTGGTTTGTACAGTAGTATATATTATATGCTCGAGACACAGCTAGTTGCCACAGCTAGTTGCCACCTATTTAATGAGGTCCTTCTCCCAGTTTATCATATAACCCATATTTTTTGGCACTATTTATAGACAATATAGATTCCTCCTCTACATGTGTCAGTCCCATATAAAAATGTATTAAACTGAAAACCGTCTAATGGAGCACTTGTCCTTTTTAATAATTTTTTTTAACTGATCCAGTGCTTAAGCCCTGCATATTGAAGAAACAATTTGCTAGACAGCGACTCATCCCTTTATAATGTAGACAAAGGGATCAGCACACCACCAACCATTAGATCCTCTAGTGTCCTGATCCCTAATTTATTCCATAAATCGAGATGAAGGATTAAACGGTTCTCCTTCAAAGATTTCAGTTTAATATCTCCATAATTAATGTGTATACGCAAATTCTCTTTGGGTTTTTATTCCAAATATGCAAAAGATCATTTGTTGTTCTTAAAAAAGGTTCCACCCTACATGATGAAGTATTTTAATTGTAAAGCCCCTTTTACCGTGATAGGACCAATTTTTGCATATTCTATTTTATTCCATGCATTATTACATTTGTTATCCCAAAAGCACTTAATTTGCTCAATAATAGCCGTCTTTTGATATAATGCCAGATCTGGGGCTCCCATCCCGCCTTTCTCTATTGCGGAATTCATTATTTTCCTATTTAAACTCGGCGCCTTATCTGCCCATATAAATTTAAAAAGCAGTTTTTGTATTTGACTCAAATAGTGCAGTGGTATGCAAATATAGAAAGTGCAGTATTAAATACATTTTTATTATGTTAGTTTAGCTAGTTTAGCAAATTTATCCAGTTCCCCTATTAATTTTAACTTAATTTTTTTCATATTTAGTTTAGTGTCCTAATCAATTGATTTATTGATTCAAATATCTAGATATTGTAATCCATTTGTGCGCCAAACAAATTTGAATGTAGTTTTTATAGCAAGGCTTTCAGTCTTGGAAGCCCAATTTATAAAGGGAGACCTCAGGATACTCCTCTATGACTATTTTCAATTTGGATAGAGATCTCATTGGTTCTTGGCAGGTAATGATCACATCATCGGCATATAATGCAATAGTATAAATACCTGACATAGTAATAATTCCCTTAAATTCCTCATCCCGTCTGATTGTTTGCGCCAATGTCTCAATGTATAAATTTAAGATGAGGGGAGACAAAGGACAACCCTGGCGGGTGCTATTTGTAAGGTAAAACTTGGTAGTGTGCAGCCCTGTATTGGTTACTGTCGCAGATGGCTTGCTATACAGCAACATTATTGCATCCAGGTAGCACCCACTGAATCCAAAGTTTTCTAGTGACACATAAAGGAACCCCCGGTGCACCCTTTCAAATTCTTTCTGGCATCTAATGATAGGACTGTACTGGGAGCCCCCGAAGCATCTGCTACCTGGACCAAATTGAGTAACCTTCTTGTTGCATCCCTTAACTATTTCCCTCTAATAAAACCTAGCTGATTGGGAGAGAGTAGTCTGTGTAATACGGCCGACATTCTCCTCGCCAGTATCAATGAGAAAATTTTCAGATCCGAATTTAAAAGTGAAATTGGCCTATAGTTAGATGGCATACACGGGTCTTTCCCACTTTTATGAATCATAATAAATTTAGCTTTCTGCATTTCTTCAGGGATGGGTTCTCCCCTAAGGAATTTATTAAATAGGACTGTTAAGTGAGGGATTAAGATCTTACTAAATAATAAATAATATGCGTTTATTATACCGTCTGGGCCGGGAAATTTGTTTTTTTTTCAATACTTTTATTGTTGGGATAGGATTTAAGATTATCCTCTTTTAGTGTGCGTTGGCTGCGTGTTTCAAATCAATAAGCATGTGTGCACATCGTAAGGAATAATTCAGACAACAGCTGATTTAAATCTCACTCATGCTATCATTGCCTGGGGCAAATCTGCACTGCGCAAGCTTTATTTGGATCCACAAATCTATATAGAAATTAGGGAGGAAGAAGGGGGCGGAGAATTCCCAGCTCAAGTAGTCTCTTGATTGGAGAACTTCCTTGACGTGAAGATAATGCATTTCTAAAATTCTTTAGCTTCAAAACTTTTCTTTCTCGCCGCCTTCTTGAGTTCATTGTTTCTATTACAGTACTTTTTAGGAAAATAAGAAAAGTAGAAATGACGGTATTTGATCTATCAGCTAGGTTATCCTGGAATTTCTCTCAGCTACTCTTAGTCTAGAAGGACCTACAGATCTGCCCATATGTGCTTCGTTCTCCTCTTCACCAGTTGGATGACAGCAGACCCCTTTTGGGTGCCTCCCTATTTAGTGGACTTTCACATATGGCAATCAAATCTCTACCTTTCCCTACTCCGGGGGGCTGTTTGATATGTTTCAGGGGTGGTTGATCTCAGAGGGATATCTACATTATGCAAATTTAGGTAACTTGAGTAAGGGGGTCTTTGGCTTGTCTAACTCCTGATTCCCATGATACTTGGTGGACTTCATGAGGGGGACAACATAACACGCAATAAATGACAAGAGTAAAATCACAATCCCCAATATCACCCCCACTTAAAGAAAACCCCTCCAATCCCCCAACCATAAAGTGAAGGATATAGCGTCCACTTCTGAGTTTCTCTTGAGTTCCCTGGACAGTCTTTCATTCTTTTCAAGTGCATGGGTAATTGATCCATAGGGCCGATGTCATCTGGGATATACATGCAACAAGCCACTCCCACCATCTCACAGACTCCTCCCTTCTCAGCAAGGATCATGTCCTATGCCATGCGGATCTGGAAAGCATCTCCGATATAATTCACAAATCTCTGTTGATTACAATGAAAACAGTTAACCCAATCAACATTTTGCTCATAGCTATCTGGGAAATAATGGACTCTAGTCCTGCCCATACATAATTGTGGGCCTTGTACTCATATGGGTCCCCCCTTGGTACTCCCACTGTATCTATATAAATGTTGTCATCTAGGTGCTTCTCTCTCAGACCTTCAGAATCCTTTGGGATTCTCTACCTTTTCTTTATGTGTCTGATCAACCTTATCCTTGAGGAGGAAGGAATGTACAAATGTTATCACAACGCACTCACCTTCCCAGCCTCTAGGCCTGACCTGACTCTCTTATCCCCACAAATCCAGTACAAATCAGACACTGCTAATACAGGGTTACCTGTGCTGTCAATGTTAAAGAAGGTCATTGCCTGCACCAACCGTAGGTGAAGTCTCCTACCCTGGGGGCATCCTGATCACCCCTATAGTTACAGTGATAGTCATGGTTGGGGTGTCCCTGAGCATACAGTCAGTCAGAAGAGACCAGCTAGCAAGAAGAATAAGTAAGTTTGCAATAGACAGTGTGGAAGCATGCTGGCTTCCCTCTAGCTTCACAGACGTGGCGCTGGTCAGCAGGACTTGGAAAGGAGCGTCGTAGCGGGGCTCCAGACTCTCTCTCTGGTGTGTCTCTTCACCACGTAATCTCCAGTCTTCAGGTAATGCATCCTGAGGTCTCTGTCTGGATCTGAAAAAGGAATCAGAAACCCTTTTGTGTACCTTTTCCAAGGCCTGGCTCAACTGTATTGCATGTTCCACTTGGTTTCCTGCAATAAGCTATAGGGTCTATAGAAATTAGAGGCCTAGTCTGGGTGTACAGCCAAAAAGTACTTTAAAAGGAGGACAATGCCATCTTTCTGTTGAGGGTGGTCCCAAATAAATAGAGGGCAGCAGGAAGGCACTCGCGCCATGGTTTCCCTGTTACTTGCATGGCCTCCAGGATCTCTAATTTAAGAGTGCCGTTTAGTCTCTCAATCCCACCACTAACTTGGGAAGGGTAAGGGGGGTGCAGGGCCTGTTCTACACCCAGGAGGGACAAGTCTGTATCTGTCCAGTGAAGTGGGTTCTGCGGTCGGACTCTATGGTCTCTGGAAGTCCAAACCTGCAGAAAAATCTCACTCACCAACTTCTTGGCTGCAGCTTTGGCAGTAGCTTTGGTCATGGGAAAAGCTTCTGGCCACCCTGGAAAGAGATCAATGCACACAAGCACATATTCCTACGTACCACTTTTTGGTAGCTGGATAAAATCCATCTGCAGTCTCTGGAAGGGATACAGCGGCTTGGGTGTCAGCTTCTGTGGGGTCTTTACCACCTTACCCGGGTTGTGGCGGGCACAGACTATACAGGCTTTCACTAGTCTAATGACAGGGGTAGTAATGTCCGGGGCAAACCACTGATGGTTTATGAGCATTAGCATGGCGACTTTGGATATGTATGTATGTCCGTGGGCTACTTGACTTACTGTCAGGGGCAGGACTCCTGGCAGGCACACCCTCTATCCATGTCCCATCGGCATCTGGGCTCCAGCTTTACTCCACACTCACTTCACTTCTGATTACCCTCGGGCCACTAGGGACTGGAACACCTGTGAATCAAACTTTTTAGCTCAAAACTCACCTCTGAGACATCAGGACAGTCTCTGGGTTCCATCTGTGCAGCTGCCCTTACCACCCTGTCAGCCGCATACTTGCCCTTGGCTTTTGGAGTTATCAAATTGTGTGTGCTTTTACTTTTACTATCCCCACCTCTTGTGGAAGTAAGAGAGCATCCATGAGCTCTATAATCAGCGTGCCATGCTTAAAGGGGGTCCCTGCAGAGGTGAGGAAATCTCTAGCCTTCCATATGGGTTCATAGTCGTGTTAAGACCTCAAAACTATACCTTGAGTATAGATGTTTGCCCTTTTACCTTCCACCAGCTGTAGCACTTCCCTGAGTACCATCATTCCACCTTTTGTGCTGACCTGTGTGGATGGAGTGGTTCTGCTTGTACTACCTCATGTGCGCCACTGACCACTGCATATCCAGCATAGAACTGTCTGTCTTCTCCTGCAGACCTGGAGCCATCCATGAGAAAAAAACTCAACATCTGGGTTAAACACCCAAACCAAACTCAATACATAGGTACATAGGTTAATAACCCCCCCCCCCCCCCCTCTGAATGCTTCAAGACTGGTGACAGAATGGCAGGATTCAGGGCTGTGCATCTTGTCAGTGTGATGGGGCATCAGGAGTGCACACTACAGTCTGAGCTGTCTGGCCTTTGCTCAGATGCTTGGGCTGTACTTGGGTCAGGACACTGTGAAAGTCATGTGGGTCTAGGATCAACTCACTGGCCTTGCTGAGCAGTTTGCTGGTTGCAGCTACTGACACATGAGGGGCTCCCCTCACGACTGAGTCTAACCGGGCTTAATAGTGGGCCACGGGGGAGGCCACCATGTTCCTGGACTAAGACACCTGTGGCGTGGCCTAGATACTCAGTGCAAAATAAAACAAAAGTTTTATTTAGTGGGATGTGCCTAGGGCCAGGGCAGACACGATTTGCCAGCTTAAGGCTACGGAATGCATCAATTGTCTCTTGACTAAGGGCAAATGGGGAAGAGGCAATTCAGTCATCAAGGGGCAACATCAGGTTGGAGGCAGCAGACCTTATCCCAGGCCTGCAGGAGCTGGCCGGTCCTAGAAACGTGGAAAGAGGCTTAGGGCCTCAGGGCAGCGGCATACTCTGCACTGCCAGTGTTCTTTCCTCTGTCAGGTGTCTGCCTGTGGCTGAGGAGCAATGGCCTAGGAAGACCACCTTCTCTTGGCAGTACTGGAGTTTCTGGAGACTTTGCAACCCTTCTGGAACAATAAATGCATTCTGACAATTCTGTAAAACGAAGGCACAGAAACAGTAGGTCATCCGCATACCTTAAAATGAGAACATCCAATAAGGGGATAGTCTGTCAATTTGCTCCCTGTAGTACTGGCTGGGTGAGTTTTATCCCCCTTGTGGAAATCTGCATCAGTTATAGTGGAATACTGAACTAGTAAGGGCAAATAGGTACTGGCAATCTTCATGTAGAGAAAAAGGGAGGGGGACAGAGAGAAACAGCGCTACCTAGTGCGAGATTATCCTTGGTTACTTCCGGGGTGCTCTTGAGTAAGAGGTGCTCTTGGGTGAGATTGGATACTCACCTTTGCTGGTTGTGCTAGAAACAGGCATAACGCTGGGTCAGGCATATGGTATACCAAAAGGAATAAAACATAGGCTTTAAAAAGTTCATATAAGTTAGAAAATGATACATTCGAGGAAAATACAATAAATAAACAGATACTCCTATGGCCTCCTCTGAGGTAATTGGTGATCACATTGGAAGTGGAGGAGACTGATAATACATGATAAAAATTTTTTTTAAATTATACATATACACTCCAGCACAACAAGCCTAGGTGAGTCTCTCCAGCCCTTTATACAGACATCCATCACAACCAGCTATATAGACTATTGACCCTAACCTAAACACGGCTCCGGGGCCCCATCCGATGCATACTCTTTGTCACAGGTCTTTTTATTTATTATTATGTTGTACTATTTAATATTCTAAGATTTTAAAGCACAGATATTGGTTTATTTATTTATTTATTTGCCAAATCAATAACAGTGCATAATATGTCACTCCTGGGGACTGCTGCCAGTTTGGGCTAGGGACCACGGCTTCAGTACACTCATTGACAGCTTGGAGGTCATGGACCATCCTACATGTATCCGGCTGTTCTTTCTGGGTCTTTTTCTTGACTGGGAATGGATTAAAATCATCATCGGGCTAGCAGGGGAGGAGTCAAACTTCAGTTCTACAATGAGAGGAGCTAACTCTGTCTGGGGGGGGGGGGGAATGTGCTTGCTGACGGCCTCGTTAGTTACCACCTCCCTTGTTAGAATGCGGCCACTCACTTTAGTCACTCTTAACTATCTATAATCTTCCTTCCAGACTCCAACGTCTCAACAAAATCCTACACTTATGTTGGTTTTTAGTCATAAAGGAATAAAAGTCAGTCATAGGCTCTGTAATACATTTGGGGTCTCGTTCTTGCTTAGTCTGTTCATGGGGTACACAGGAGGACATCACATCATACTGTATTCTTGTATCATAAGCAAGTTCCTTCAAGTCTTTTAGGCTGTCAGCTCTGTCACCCCCACTTTTTGTAAACACTTTACACTTGCAAAGTCATTGTCTGTTCTGTCCTAAGCACAACACAGATCGCTTCAAGGCCAGTTCTCACAGACACAGATTCCAAACCCAACTGCGCAGATTTCTGCCCCCCCCCCCCCTTTGCCTAGTTAACCCTTTAAACGCCAGAAAGCAGGTGCCAAATACATTGCAACACTCTTTCTAGTAATTTTTCTCTTATCGTCAGGATCAAATAAGTTTTAACTAGACCATACCCAAACAAACAATGTCCCACACTCCAAGATCTTTAGCAAAAGTCTGAAATTGGTGAAATATCACCTAAGACACTGTTTATTTCAGACATCTGCCAAGAATCACGAATCCTCAACCAGCCTTTACGGCTGCCAACAGAGTACAGTCATATGCAATTAACTTTCAGGGACTTGAAGGGAATATAACTGTCTTAAGATGGCCCCCACTGAAGGATGATAGGGCGTGTCATCTTCTCTAACCACCAGATACAGGGGTGGAGTCTGCATTCCAGACGCCATCTTTCCCTCCCGAGAAAATATAATAAAATCTCTTTTTCTAAAATTTTTTCCACATCAAAAAATTTGAAATGTCCCTTAGCACCTGTCTCTTTCTTCAATGGGCACTCTGATTCCTGATTCCTGTCACTCTGTCCTGGTCTGTCCATCAGAGGCTCTAACTGTCAGGTCTGTTTGCAAATCTGATCAAGTTTTCTCACTTGTAGAATCATCAGATCCCAAAACTTTCAAACCTTCACTATTACTTTTCTTTTCACCACAATGCTTTCAGCCCTTATGTCCATTATATCAACTTGCACTTTTCCAACAGTCCTACTTAACTCAACAACCTTCTGTCTACCTACATCTTTCCCTTCCCTGCACTGAACTATCGCTAGTGCGCCAGTGATTCCCTCTGGGAGGACGTCCTTTCTATTCTGAAATCATAGCATAATTTGTCTGAGACCCTTACCAGTGCAGATGTTCACCGGCTTAAGGGCGGACCTTAAAGCTCACCGATCACCAGTTAAAGAGACTTAGGTCACTGCTTGTCAGTTAGAGGTTTATCAGAAGGCCCCTGCTTAACGATCTCCCTTTTCTCCTAATTCCTGTCAAAATCCCCAAACACCCGTTCTTTACCCGTTCTCCTATTCTGGTGTGCAGGCATCCGTCCTATTCTCCTTATTATGGCGACCTTTGTCTGATGTGCAGACATCCATCCTTTTTTCTCCTAATTCTAATGGCCCCTATGTCTGATCTTCACTGTGGCTTCGCTATAATCCTCTCAGTATCCTGTATGAACTTTGAACGGCCTCCCCCTCCCTTTCTGTTCTGGCTGAGAACAGGGGGTATCACAACCCCTAGAGTCACAGGCAAGTCCCAGGTTAACATATGTTATCTGAAATTTACCGTGATAGTGGGCTGATCACTCCCGGTCGGGAAGCGGTGACCCCTGAGGCTGCAAACGGTGCTGGAACTAGGGGGCTTCCTGGTTCTGATCGCGAGTTCATCTCAGCAGTGCCTCCAATTGTTGGGGTAGGATTTAAGATTATCCTCTTTTAGGGCTGCGTGTTTCAAATCAACAAGCATGTGTGCACATTGTAAGGAATAATTCAGACAACAGCTGATTTAAATCTCACTCATGCTATTATTGCCTGGGGCAAATTTGCACTGCGCAAGCTTTATTTGGATCCACAAATCTATATAGAAATAAGGGAAGAAGCTGAAGGAGGTGGAGAATTCACAGCTCATGTATTCTCTAGATTGGAGAACTTCCTTGACGTCAGGATAATGCATTTCTGAAATTCTTTAGCTTCAAAACTTTTCTGTCTCGGCGCCATCTTGAGTTCATTGTTTCTATTACAATACTTTAGAAACATAAGAAAAGTAGAAATGACAGGATTTGATCTATCATGACCAAAAAACCAAAGCAATGCACAAAAAATAGGCCAACGGTTGCAAAGATCAGTACATGTAACAATCAAATCAAATTGTATTAATATTCATACATATAGAGACAAACACCAAGATGAACATACATCTAAAACCATTAAAAAAAATATTATACACAAATAAGTCAGTAGTGATGACCCTGGTATGGTCAATTAACTCCTCTAACCAGACACTAAATAATGTCCGTATGCCTACCTCAGTATGACAAATTGCCAAAAGGTACAGAATGAATAATCAAAAATCAAACGGACATTGTGTCCTTAAATAACAAGCCTATAGGGAAACTATCAAAAATAGAGACTGCTTGTGATCCACAGCCAACTATCTTGAACACTGCTCAAGTTGTAAACAGTAAATCATGTCACGTACAAGTGCTGCAGTTCCAGTGCAATCAATACTGGAAAGGGAGCAACAGTAGTTAAAAGGTAAACGTGTGCAAGGTACAAAAACCCTATAAGGCTGGCATATAGGTGGAGGTATGGTAAGGTAAGAGGTGAGCGGCTCCCCAGTCGTATCGTCGTCAAGGACGACTTCCTCAGGGGTAAGTAGCCAAACTAGTACAACACTCACCTTAAATATGCCCCCAACGGCATATCCCCCCACTCATGCTATCATTGCCTGGGGCAAATCTGCACTGCGCAAGCTTTATTTGAATCCACAAATCTATATAGAAATAACGGAAGAAGCAGAAGGGGGTGGAGAATTCCCAGCTCATGAAGTCTATTGAGTTCATTGTTTCTATTACAATACTTTTTAGGAAAATAAGAAAAGTAGAAATGACAGGATTTGATCTATCAGCTAGGATTACCTTAACATTATTACGTTGTCTACTTCCTCTATGCTAATAGATCTATTTACTTCTTGACTCATCTGTTTATCCAGTCTAGGTAACGCCGCTGCTGAAAGGAATTTCCTTATCTTTTCTCCAGGCGGTTCTTTGTATCCTACTGCTTCCCTCAAATTGTATAATAACGAATAGTAATTTCTAAAAACTTCTAATAACGCTTGAGGATCAAAAAGCAGGTCACCTCTTTCATTCAATATTTTCTCTATAGCATAAGCCAGATTGCGTTGGTTTACTATGTTACTGAGAAGTTGGTATATGTACGAGCCTTAGTTTGCTTAAGTTTTTTTGCATAATCATTTATTAATAATGTATTTATTTCATACCTTATGTCTTCTATTTTGTCTAATAGGACATTATCCAAATCTTTATTATGTTGATCTTCCAAACTTTTTAGCTGATGCAACAAAACTTGCAATCTGGTTTCGGTCTTCTTCTTTTCTTCACTTTGTACTTTACTTTGATGCACACACCACAATGTGCACACACCACAATGTGGCCTTATTCTCTAGATTGTTAGACACAAAAAACCTTCTAAATTGTCTGCAATCTCTGTCCAAACCGCGCCACTGCCAGCATGCAGCCGTCTCCCTGCGGCACTGGAATACAGTGGTCTGGTCGCCGGCCAGACATCAATATCTATCATTCCTCCTGCAGGACCCTCACCTCCCCCCCTCCTGCACTCTCTGACCTGATGAAGATACGAATACGGTGTTGAAACGCGTTGTCAAAAAATATAATATAATATAAAAAATATTAATACAATTATCATTAGCTTATTCTGAATGTAGCGCGTCAATCCATTCGACCCCGTACCCTTTTTTCCTTCCTTGCCTACATCCCATAACTTAATCTCTCCTGGATCGAAAAGTAAACAATTTCTGAAGTCTTTGGGAATATTTAGACGTCTCTCTGGATCATTCGTTCATTTCAGACTCTCAATAACTGGACAAAACTTTTTTTTGTCTCAGTTCCCCAAAGAGTTTGTACACCACAGATTTCTCTTCTACCTTATCTTCAATTTTCAGTGTATCTCTCAAAGCCTTTACTATCCAAATCCTCATTGAGAAATAAATATTTTGGATCGGACAATCGGAGGTTGTATAATCAGTTCCTGATTTTCTGTTTCTATATCATAAGAAAAGTATGGCTATTCATTATCAGGTTCTACATAACACTCAGACTAATTATGGGTCTCTTTAGGGGAGGTTCCTTAGAAGCTTTATGTTCTTCCCTCATTACCACTTTGTCTTTGTAGGAGAATTTCTATTCTTTATGGATCCTGTTTAGACATCCCTTACATAAGCTTTTCTTTAGGAAATATCCATTTTTACATTGCAAATCTGACAGCACTTGGAAGGAGCCTTCTTAGGCTTTATCCTTTTCCCTCTCCTTTGGGAGGTCTTTCTCTTTTTTGTCAAAAAGAAACAGAGGGAGTGCTAATCAAAGAGAGACCCCTTAAGACCCGATATTTATGGTGATTATACCATATAAGTTCATTTGAAGAGTTTACTTACAGATCCCAGGGTTAGGGATCGTGTTTCAGCCTCATTCGCCATGGTATCAGCAGAAGTCTGACTAGACTGCGGTGTTTATTATACTCACCTTCCGGCGTCTGAAGTCATCAGCTGCAGCCCGTCTCCCAGGCTGCCTTTCTTGCCGTCGAGGGCTCCGTGATGTCACTTCCGTAACCACTGGTAGTGGGGCATCGCGTGTGTACGCGGATGATGTGCCAACTGCTGTAAGCCCAACCAGGAGCCTTTGGTAGCCCCCACGCTTCAACAGGCACCCTGGACCTGGAGACCCCAAGTAGAGCCCTGGGGGAGCAAGCACCTTGGAAGGACCCACCTCCACCCCTCGGAGAAGAGATTTTACTCTCAGCCCTATCCCCTGTAGGGACAGGAAAAAACACTGGTGGGAGCTTTGGGGAATGGCCTTAAATACTCTAAATTTCAACAAAGGAAGGGAAAGCAACCTCCAGGGGGCCGTCATGGCGGAAAGTTGGGGTCCACTCCTCTCTAGTCACAATCCATCAAATAAAAAATCACAACAAAAATCACTACAGGTACAGATGTGCTAAGCTAGTGGTTTTTATTTGTGGACAATATGCAACATTTACGATGGTAATGATATGATGTGCAATATATTCCTTGTACAAGTGAACATAACAATAATAACAATAATTCTTTTATTTATATAGCACACACAGATTATACAGTGCTGCACAAAGCATGTCAAATTGGTCCCTGTCCCCAAAGGGGCTCACAATCTAAACAACCTAACAGTATGTTTTCGAGTGTGGGAGGAAACCGGAGTACCCGGAGGAAACCTACGCAAACACGTACATACTTGAAAAAGAGGAGAGTGCTTACATGACAATACTATTTATGGTTCAACAATAGTTTATTAGATGTTGCACTTAACAATACATTGTTGTAAAATTGCTATATTACATGGGCAAGGAGAAAATGTATAAATTGAGCGGCGCAATGGTACGTGCAACAGTCAATATAATTTCCAACTCAAATAACTATGGGAACATCAAAGAAAAATTGTAAGACCAAAATTGGTCAACAGTAACTAGAAAACTTAAAGGGGTTGTGTCACCATAGCAAATGGCTGTAATTGAGCCCAGTGCATTGTGACAAGTACTTTCACGATTTACACTTATTACAAAATCTGCAGCCTTACTGAGATAACTCCTTTTGTCCTGGTTGCTGGCGCCCTCTAGTGGTAGCTGTGTCCCGTCCTGAGCAACAGCTGATCTGGCCGAGTCTGCGCACAGGGAGTCAGCCAGCTGCTGCATATTCCTCCACAGCAGGGGTCTCAAACTCGCGGCCCGCGGGCCAACTGCGGCCCGCGGGACAACATTTTGCGGCCCCCACCTGGATGGAGAGGGCTCACGGGCTGAGCCCTCTCCATAGCCGGTAAGTCTTTGCTGCATATTGCAGCAAAGGCTTACTGGTAACACCCGCGATCGGTGCTAGCACCGATCGCGGGTGTTTTTACAGCGTGGGCTGCCGGCAAAGCTGCCGGCAGCCTCAAACAGATAGCGGCGCATGGGCGCCGCCATCTTACCTGGGATCGCCGCTCCCCGTGACGTCATCGGGGGGCGGCGATCCGTCTCCATGGTAGCCTCGGGTCTTCCCGAGGCTATTTCGTTTTAACCCCTTCATTACAATGTGCTGATAGCACATTGTAATGAATGAGGAGGAAAATCCCCTTATACTGCCATACTGTAGTATGGCAGTATATGGTAGGATCGATCAGACAACCTAGGGTTAAAGAACCCTAGGGAGTCTGAAAAATAGTATAAATAAAAATAAAAAAAAGTTTTTTAAAAAAAAATTAGAATAAAAAAAAATTACATTTCAAATCACCCCCCTTTCCCTAGAACTGACATAAATATAAATAAACAGTAAAAATCCTAAACACATTAGGTATCGACGCGTCCGAAAATGCCCGATCTATCAAAATATAATAAGGTTTTTTACAATGCGTTTTACCCCGTTACGGAAAATAGCGCCCAAAGTCGAAAATGGCACTTTTTTGCCATTTTGAAAAATATAAAAAAATCTATAAAAAGTGATCAAAAGGTCGTACAGTCCTAAAAATGATATCATTGAACATATTATCAAATTTCGCACTGAGCCCCTGACTGGGCTCAGTGCGGTAGGAGCTTGGGACCCCTCGGTGCACAGGACGCGTTCATAGAGAAAACACGTCTCCCAGCTCGGGGCTTTCCTTGCGCTGGGAGACGCCATGACATTTGAATCTGAATAATGATATTTTGTAAGCGCATTTTGTGTGGAAAACTTGATGCGGCCCAGCCTTACCCAGAATCTACCTCCAGCGGCCCCCAGGTAAATTGAGTTTGAGACCCCTGCTCCACAGGCTCACAGCTCCTCTCCACACTGAGAGATCAGCTGACACAGTCCAGCCAATAGGAGGTGAGAGAGGAGGAGGGGCAGAGAGCTTAGCTGTATAGTGATACGAGTGATGCCTGTGATCTCCACTGCTTATTTCAAGCCTCTGCTCCACCAGGGCTTCCTGCATCACATGCCAGGTAAATGCAGCCAGACCTGGGTATCTGCTACATAGAGGACAGAGCCCTTCTAACATGGATCATGGTAATGTAGCAGCCCCTTCCTCCCTCCACCATTAGTCAGGTCACACAGGAGGCTGCAGAGATAAGACAAGTAACAGGCTGAGCTCTGACCTCTCCTGATGCAGTCCTCCTCCTGTACTCTCCGCCATTCACTGTCCCTCCATGTTACACTGCTGTCCTGCAGTCCTCCTCCTGTACTCTCCACCATTCACTGTCCCTACATGTTACCCTGCTGTCCTGCAGTCCTCCCTCCTGTACTCTCCTCCATGCACTGTCCCTCCATGTTACACTGCTGTCCTGCAGTCCTCCTCCTGTACTCTCCTCCATGCACTGTCCCTCCATGTTACCCTGCTGTCCTGCAGTCCTCCTCCTGTAATCTCCTCCATGCACTGTCCCTCCATGTTACCCTGCTGTCCTGCAGTCCTCCTCCTGTAATCTCCTCCATGCACTGTCCCTCCATGCTACCCTGCTCTCCTGCAAAGGGGCCTGACTAGCAGGGAAGTAGGTCCTATCTAAGTCCTATTATCTATCATCTGTCATCTATTTACTATCTATCTTCTATCTATCCATCTCTTACCTATTTATATATCATCTATCTATCTATCTATCTATCTATCTATCTATCTATCTATCTGTCTCATATCTGTCTTTCTATCTATTTATCTATATCATATCTATCTATCACCTTTCCTATCTAGCTTCTATCTAGCAATCTTATCACAATAGATAGGGACACATTTATTACAGCTTGTGCGCCAAAAAGCAGGCATACAAGCTGTGATTTAATCACAATTCCTTACAAAATACACAAGAGAAGCAATTAACTGCCCCAAAGTAACATACGAAAATGCAAATGTTTATTAATAAAAATGATAAAAACCATGTTAATGCACCTCATTTCAGGGACAGAGAAGTACAAAACAGTTTCCCTGAAAACACCCCTTACTCCTGCCAAGTGTCAAATATAATCAAACATGATAATGGACCTTCAGAATAAATGGTATGAGAAATACATGAAATCAGAAAGATCTCTGACTCAATGGTACAATAAATTTATACAAGTAGAGCAAGGTTAGTGCAACCAAGTCGCTGGAGGTTAAGGCTCGCAACTTTTTTTTGAAATTTGACCAGTGTCTCTTCCTGTGGTAATAACTTTTGAACACTGTTACTTATCAAAGCGATTCTGAGATTGTTTTTTCCCCACATGTTGTACTTCATTTTAGTGGTAAATTTTGGCTGATAAGTTTTGCATTTATTTACAAAAAAAGGGAAAAAATGATGAATTTTTAGAAAAATTTGCCATTTTCGAAATTCTAAATCACCGCGTTTTCAGGCAGATAGATTTACCACCTAAATAACTTGCAGAATAACATTTCCCATTTGTCTACTTTACATTTTCATAATTTTTGAAATGTTTGGATAATTTATTTTGACGTCACGCGGCCTACAAATCGAATAGCGATTTTCCGTATTTTCGGAATTGACTATTTTGGGGATAAATACTGTTTGAAATCAAATTTTACATATTTAGCAACAAAACCCCCTATATAACCAACCCATTTTCAAATCTGCACCCCTCAAACTATCAGAAACAGCATTTACAAAGATTATTAACCCCTTGAGATCTTCATAGTAATTGAATCAAAATGGCGGTGAAATTTAGAAATTTCAAATTTATCAAATTTTGTCGGTTATACGTTCATTTAGCCCTAAAATTTACACATTTCCAAAAGAGAAAAAGAGAAAACTCACCATAAAATTTGTTCTACAATTTCTCCTGAGTGCAGCGACCCCCCACACGTGGCCGTTACTTGTGTTATGGGGGCACAGCGAGGCGCAGAAGGGAAGGAGCACCCTGCAGCTGCCAGGATTTTAGTTTTCTGGTTGCCCCCTTTTGAAGGCTATAAAATTTTCGCTTTTCCGTTATTTGGGCCATGTGACGGCATTTTTTTTGCGGGACGAGATGCTTTTTCCAGTGTTACCATTTTGGGGTTGGTATCACCTATTGTTGAAAATTTTGGAACTTTTTTTGAGGTCATGAGTAGAAAAGCATCAATTCTGTACTGGATTTTTTACTTTTTTTTTCCGTGTTCACCGTATATCCTAATAATCCTGTTATCTTTATTCTATGGGTCGATACGATTACGGGGATACCAGACATGAATATTTTTTCTTATGTTTTACTAAATTTGCCAAATAAAACCCTAATGTGGGGAAAAATCTATCATTTTTGCATCGCCGTCTTCCAAGTGGCATAACATTGTTACGTTTTTGGCTACAGAGCTGGTTGATGGCTTGTTTTTTGCGGGACATGTTGTTCTTTGCAACAATATCATTCTGGAGTACATATGTTTTGTTGATCACTTTTTATTGCATTTTTAGTGGGATATAATAGGTAAAAATCATAATTTTTGGCGGGTTTTTGACGTTTTTTTTTTACGGCGTTCATCATATGGGTTCAATAGTTATTTAGTTTTATTCTGTGGATTGTTACGGACGCGGTGATACTATATATGTGGGGTTTGTGTTATGATTTAGACTTTTTTGAGCGTTATATGTCTCTTTATATGTTTTGGGGCTTATGGGCATTTTTAGTGATTTATAAAGTAATTTTTTATTGAAAAACATTATTTTTTACATTTTTTTACATGATCCACCATGGGATATGAACAATCATCTAATTGCTTGTTCTTGATAATACTCTGCAATACTAATGTATTGCAGGGTATTATCAGTGCCAGCCTATGCAGATGCATAGGCTGACACTTTGCCTTTAAGATGACGTCACAGACGCCATCTTAAAGGTAAACCCTCCAGGCTTCTCTGGGGTCCCGATCGGACCCCAGAGGAGCCAAAACAGCGATCGGCCCCCCCGAAAACGGTGCGGGGGGGCCGATCGTGGGGGAAAGACCCCCAGAAGGCATGTTAAATGCCGCGGTCGCGTTGACCGCGGCATTAAACGGGTTAAACACCCACGATCGGAGCCCACTCCGACCGCGGGTGATAGCCGGGGATGTCAACGGTAGATTACCGTTGAAATCCCGCGGCTAACGATGCCGGTTCGGCTGCTATACAGCGCTGAACCGGCATCGTCTCTGCGCAGTAGCTGTACTGCGCTGAGCGCTATTCGCGGGACTCAGCGCAGTACAGCTACGGCGCAGAGCGCTAAGGGGTTAATTCCAGGTTACCATTACATATAGATTTTTGAAATATTTTAACTTCTTTGAGAGCTTTTTGGAGTAATTTGTTTTGCGGCATAACCCCTTTAAGCATGTCTAACAGACAGGCAGACCGACAGCCAGACAGACAGGGAGAACACTGGGAAGGGGGGGGGGGGGGGGTTACTACAAAAGAGGAGCTGCCAGCAGTCAATCAGGCTTTTGTAATATGAGGGCTCCTAAATTCAAGCCAAGGGTACCAAATTGCATGAAATGCCACGTATGTGCTATCATCACTAGCCCGTAACTTCTTCATGTGTCTAATCATATCAAGGGCCTCTATCCACTGAATTTTGTTGAGGGCCTCAGGAGATCACCAAAACCAGGGGTTAATTTGTCATAGCCATAATAAAGTGGCTTAATAGAATTATTTTACATTTTGAGATGGCGCCAGGGAACACTGACAAAAGCACCAGCGCCAGAAGTTGTTACAAAGATAAAATGTCCCTCCAGAGATCCTAGACCAGTTTATATTCCCACCATACGTTAAGCACGGATCCCCTAGCATCTCTTAGCAGGAAAGAGAGATGACAATACTATTTAGAGCAGAGGTGCACAACCCTTGTCATTGTCATACCGCTACTCTTCAGGGAGCCACACTATTAACTACTGCATAATACTGCATTTGTACAATAAGTAACATAGACCCCAAAGCAGACTTCAATACAGTGTGCAAACAAGACATAATAATGATGGAAATTGTCTGAAACCATGAAGCAGGTAATAATTGTGAATAACTAGCTGCACACGGGGGCACATTCTCAGGCAGCACACATAGATGTGTTAATGCTCCAAGGATACTATCAGAAGAGACAGGTTAGTATGCAGCAACTAATGCAAAACCATTGGACCTCCCATATAAAACTGAGAAGACCACATGATCCTTGTCTTCGAGTGTGCGGGAGGCGGCAGATTATTGAATACTGGTGCTTGGTTTTTGGTGCACCTTGCACTGTTTAGGAAGTGTGGACCATCTTTCTTTAGGTGCACCTTTAACATACAGCGTGCAACATAATTCTGTTGAGTCGTGGTAATAGATGTGTCGCAAACTTATATAGCGCCAAAGCAATCATGAGGTTCTCCACAAGAGAAAGTCAGGGTCACATGTTTTCCATTCTATTTAAGATGCCCCCCCTATGGGTATGAACAAGCTTTGGTTTATACACTCTCTAAATGTCCATCTCATATCAATGGTCAAGGCCACGATTTTTTTCAGTGTCTTATCAGGCCTCTTGACAATGATCTACACCTCATGGCTTATAAGAAGTCTGATGCTACTGACAGGAATCTTCCACACATTCCCACTGCATTTTGTACAGAATGTGAGTGTACAGAATTTTTTATTTAAAAACTTGCATCAAAATATTACAATGAATTCACAATAAAATAAAAAAAAAGAAAACCCCGGGAACTTCTTGGATTTTAATGCTTCTCTTCACCACATCCTCTGTTATGGGTTCAGCCATGGGTCTCACCACTATTCATTCTGGTGTACAGGTCGCCTGAACTGTAGTCTGAGGGCAGAAAATATAATTTACTCCACATTATTCTGGACTCCTGGCAGTACCCGTAATAAACTGCCTTATGTCACCTTTCATACACTCCCACCACTCTGCCGTTCTATCAAACTCACTGGTCTTCCAATCAATATAGGTGGTAAATGACTCCGTAAACGCCAGGACCTGGAAGAGCGAGCTGTTAGCGTTTCAGTAGCTCCTATCACAAACCACAGCAGTGTCCAGCTCCAGGGACACACTTACCATACAATGGTCAGAGAACTCTATGGGGTTGATATTATACCGGGAGGTTCTCATACCCCTCTTTGTGTATACTCTGTCTATGCAAGTGGCATTATGAATAGTTGTATGTTTACAGTGTTGACTATAAGGGACCACTAAATGGGCCTGCTGGACTATGTTATTAAGAAAGGTCTCGTCATATCTCAATGTCTTGTGACTACTGGAGCGATCTAGGTTACAGGAGACACTATTAAAGTCACCACACATCATAAACACTCTAGATCAGTGGTGGCGAACCTATGGCATGGGTGTGTACAGAATTTTTTATTTAAAAACTTGCATCAAAATATTACAATGAATTCACATTGCCATAGGTGGCGAACCTATGGCATGGGTGCCAGAGGTGGCACTCGGAGCCCATCCTCTTGGCACTCAGGCCCTAGCCCCAATTTCACCAAACAGGACCACATCCACCAAATCTTCCTACGGTCCCAAGCTGCTCTCAATGCTATTTTAAAGCAACACTTCACTGGCTGTTTGAAACTGCAGGAAAAGTGAGAAGGTGTTGACTGAACTGCATTGTCTTTGGAGGTCCTCCTGCTGCACCCACCGTTCTTCCTGGAGAGAAGCTACAATGATGGTCTGAATTTGCCCACCTTCTTTCAACTGTATTGGTGGCCTTAGGAGAGCCAATACAACTGAATGATGTTGAAGAACAGGAAGCAATAAGTTACTGCTTGAGATGCCATGTTGGCACTTCATGGTAAATAAGTGGATTTTGGTTGTAGCTTGGGCACTCGGTCTCTGAAAGGTTCACCATTACTGCTCTAGATGTAAAGCAATATGGCTTCATATTCTGAAACAACTTCCTTCTATCCTTCCTAGTTTGAGAAGCATATAGATTCACAACTGTAAAATTTACAGTGTACAAGGTAAAGTCCAGCATTAGGCAGTGGCCGGGGCAGATCTCCAGGACATGCTCCACATGAATGTCAATGTTAGTGAAGAGAACTCCCACACAATCATCATTTCTTTCTAGAGTAATGGACCAGAAGGATGGGCCATGTCTCTAGTCTCTCTTGGCTGCATACACCTGGGCATTACTCTTCAGGCAAGTCTCCTGTAAGAAGAAGATATCAGACCTCTCTTCAGCCAGACGCTGGTAGATGGCCTGCCGTTTTCTACAGGTCCTCACACTGTTAACATTAATAGATTTGATCCTTACCCGCATCACTCAGGTCACTTAGGTTTTTTCAGCCTTTTTTTCCCCCTCATCTGTGACCTTTAGTTTCCCATCTTTTGGTGGAAACTGGGGGATCAGGTTTATCTTCCTGAGGTTTCTAATCGGAGATATGCGGAGGAGTTTGCTCCCTCGCTGTGGTCTCCTCTATCAGCGCACTGTAATGCCCAGATGTTATGGTCAGCACTGGCGCCTCTACTGGTTTATCCAGTGTGGTGACTTTCCTTGAAGGATGGGCAATGGTATTCTTCCTCTTCACAGTCTAGAAGTCTTCCTCATCCATACTGGATCCTGCCCCAGGTTATTTCCCATTAATCTCTCCATGTGATTTCCCTATCCGGCACAACTTAGTACCGAATCCCAGGAAGACGCAGCATACCCCACCCACTCAACGAAGGGAAGACTGGATCAATGATATCTGCTTTAACGCACAAGACACAAGGGGGTAATTTACTAAGGAGACGAATCTCGTTTTTCAGTTGCGTTACCCGAATATTTCCGATTTGCGCCGATTTCCCTGAATTGCCACAGGATTTTAGCGCACGCGATCGGATTGTGGCGCATCGGCGCCGGCATGCACACAATGGAAATCGGCGGGGGTGGGGGGGGGAGGCCGTAAGACAACCCGTCGGATACGGAAAAAGCACCGTAAATTAAAAAAAAGGTGTTGCTTGACATGCGCTTACCTGCACCCACCAACGGATGATGAACTTCAGTGAACTCCGAAGGAATTCAGCGCAGCAGCGACACCTAGTGGACATCAGGCGCACTACCTTAGTGAATCGCCGGAAGACCCGAATCCTCCACAGAGAACGCGCCGCTGGATCGCGACAGGACCGAGAAAGTAAATGTGCCCAAAGGTGTCTCAAGGTGAGCAGATATCACAATCACGTTATAACCCTCCTAATTTTCATATTGCACTAGGGGCGCCGAGACAGAGCACAGGTTACAGACAACTTCTCCAATGCATTCCTCCTTTACATGTCCTAGTTGTCCACATAAGGAGCACTTCATACGGAACAGTTTATAGCGAGGGTTATGCCCCCATATATATGGCACAGACGCGGTAGCCAACGGTAGAAGCATATGCCCCTCTCTGAACCCAAATAGAAGGTATAAGGCAGATGTCTGGTCACACCATTGTGTCACAGCAGAGTGATCCTCACAGTGTATCCTCCATTCCAGAGATCCTCCTCATCATAGATCTTGACCGGGTTACTCCTCGTCATACTTCTACTCAGCCAGAGATCCAGATCCACCACCTCAGACTGAATAAGATGGCAGTTATGGCAGATTTCATTGTTTTTGGTGTTATTATAAACGCCCCAGAACAAACGCCCCAGATTGTAGGAACATTGATAAGGGCAAAGACCTCAAACCCTAGAAAGTCCTTCAATAGATCTATTCCAATGTAGAGTCTGGAAGGGATGTCCTGTTCTGGGCCTGTGTTTCTAATCCTCACAGCGTTCTTCCTCTGTGGCGGGGGGTTAGCCGGCCTGGTGACGTTGGAGCAGAGTCTCCTGTGCTGGGGCTGCTCAGCTTTTGGTTCAGTGCTGGGCCTCTCCTCAGATGATCGGCTGCAGATGCACCTGGTGCAGGCCCTGACCGCTGTGCAGCTCTCTTTACTCACTGAGCCTGTGTACAGCTGAGGGATCTGTACACTGTTTGCTTCTGACTACTGTGCAATCTCATACCTCCCACCTTTTGGGCGAGAGAAAGAGGGACAAAAAGCCCCTCCCCCTTTTTCTAAACCACACCCACGAGCATAGTACATAGTACAATGCCGCTAACCCCCCCCCCCCCCCCATGGACCCGTAAAATACCCCCTAATGCAACTCTGCAACATATAAAACCCATCTTTAATTTTATCCTCCCTTTACATTTGGTTTTGCACTTTTATTTATCTCCCCAAACTTACACATAATCCTATCTGTACTCCTACTCCTCCTCACATGGTGTGGTCCCAGTTCTCTATCCTCCTCATTCTGTGGTTTCCTGTCCTCCAGCCTCCTCCTGTAGTCTCCTGCCTCCTCCCGTAGTCTCGTGTCCTCCATCCTCCTCCTGTAGCTCGTGTCCTCCATCCTCCTCCTGTAGCTCATGTCCCCCAGCATCCTCCTATCCTCCAGCCCTCCTCCTCCTGTCCCCCTGCCTCATCCTATTGTCCCCCAGCATCCTCCTATCCTCTAGCCCATCCTGTCCTCTATCCTCCTGTCATTCAGCATCCTCCTCCTGTCCTCTATCCTCCTCCTGTTCTCCAGCCTCCCTGTCTTCTAGCCTCATGCTGTCCTCCAGCCTCCTACTATAGTCATTTACTCCTCCTTGCCCGCACCAATCTGGGGTGTTAGCTGCAATACGTACCCCTGCTGTATGGAGAAAGCTCTGTCTGTGACGCCTCTCCATACCCCCCCCCCCCCCTTGCCTCCTGCTGACATATTGTTAGTGGCAATGGGTTAATAGCTGATCTCCATAACAACCCCTTCAGGTTACACACACCTGCACATATAAATACACTCTAGTCACACATAGACACATGTACTCCATATTACACTCACATGTTACACTATGACATAAGTGGCAGTCACCTCTTCAGGTATTTATTAATGTCTCCTGTGGACCCCTCAGTCAGCAGAGGGCTAAATGTGGGGGAAGAGAGGACACAGCACAGAGCAGGAATGAGAGGAGTCAGAGCACACAGAGTACACAGCAGATTACTTCTTACTTGTGAGGCTGCTGTCCACCTGTCTCCCTGTGTCCTCTCTGTGACCCGACAACTGAATGGAGCTGCAGTGGAGACTCTCACACTCTGCCCCATAACAGCTCAACTCCTGCTGCCGTGACCCAGGAGATTGTGTCTCTCAGGCAGAGACTAACACTGGGGGCAGAGCCGGCACTGAGGAGGCAGGAGACTCGCTCTGCCAGGTATAATAAACACTACAACCTGCAGCTCCTGCCGCGTGTTCTCCGCTCTGCATTGTGTCGGGACCACAAGCCAGTTGGTCAGGGACAATGCAGGGCTTATCGGGACATTATCTTATCTATCCGGGGCAGCGGGGCAGGTATGAAAAAACGGGACTGTCACGTCAAAATCGGGACGGTTGGGAGCTATGCAATCTGCTCTCCACTCACTGAAGCTGAGAAGAGCTGAAGGTTTGGTACAGTGTTCTATGAAGATGGTTGCTGTGATAATGGCGTTTCAATCATAGCATTGAGCAGGGTCTCACTAGCAAAGTCTGTACAGGCGTAAATCTCAGAGTCACACATAGGAGAGCCATTCTCCTCAGCCACAGTGCACATAGAAATTGTGGAAGTAGTACACGTCACTTAATGTTGGTGGTATGGGTGCACAAGTAGGCTGCAACACCTCTCAATAAATCTTGAAAAAAACTTGGCACTCCTGTGATACTTGATTTGCATATTTTATTATAGTGAATCGGCAATCCAAAATTAATGCAACGTTTCGGTCTTATAACATCAGACCTTCTTCAGGCACGGATTGCTGGGCTTGCGGTCGTGTGAATACGGTTCTATGACCGTTGTGGCGCTTGGGGAGCTGTGGAGCGCGGGAGACCCCACTGTAGGTTGGCTGTGAGCCCAGCAATCCGTGCCTGAAGAAGGTCTGATGTTATAAGACCGAAACGTTGCATTAATTTTGGATTGCCGATTCACTATAATAAAATATGCAAATCAAGTATCACAGGAGTGCCAAGTTTTTTTCAAGATTTACAGTGCACATAGAGTCTGCTGAAGTTAACCCTAGATTGTTAGGATCACATGCAGTGTCCATCTTGAGTTACTTCTTCACACTATATGATACACGTACAGGGTTCCCTGCTCCAGAATGTTATACACAGTGTGATAATCAATGTCTTTTTCTCCAATAATGTCCTTCCTCTGTACAGTATGAGCTCTGGTCGCTCTCTGCTTCTCTATTCCTCAATTTTCTACTTTAGGTACAGGCTTTGCATATGTAGTTATCAACTTTTCTTTTTGGTCAGTCTTAATCTGCTTATTTGAATCTCCATCATAAATACATCTTTCTTGGAAACACTTGAGCTCAGTCCAAAAACTCCACTTGGCTCACCAGCCACCATTTCAGCTTTCTCAGCTGCTTCGTGACCTCCATGATGTAGGCCGTAGTCCAGGCTCTGGGCTTTCCCATGATCTTCAGCCCAGCTATCCTCTCCTCCTCCAGGGTCAGAGGCCATGCCTCCATCCTGCAGTGAGCTCACAAGCACACATCTATCCTCTCCTAACACACGTAAGAATACTGTTCCTATATACAAGAATATAACTACAGGTCTAGTTATGCCCTCCCCCAAGTCTACCCTGGCTGCTGACCCTGTAGAAGTCGGAGTGTCATGTGATGATTAAATAATTACAGGTCCTTTAGCTGGCTGCCTGTACAGCTTGTAGCAGGGTCCTGAAGCACAATAGGTGGTGCTTACTGATTGGTTGAAACTAGAATGGAGTTACCCGGATGAGGTCTTATTCTCAGTATTTTAGCTGGTTCAGCCCAGAAAAGGCTACAATGGAGTAACCAAAATGAGGTTTTACCCGGTGCCTCTGTTCTAGCCTGTTCACTACAGAAGCAACAAGAATGGAGTTAGCAGGATGAGGCCTCATTTTAGTAGTCTGTTTGTAACTATATAAAGGGCTAGAATGGGAGTAGGATACTTGTTTATGATGCAAATAATTAAACTAATGATTTTCTTAAGTTGTCAAAGTCTGAGAAATGTATAATGTATTTTTTTATATAATACAGTAATGGAGTGGGAACACCCTGGTGCAAGCAGAAATCTAGGCCAGTTTTTAATTATGTATTACTTAATGTTTGCTGCAAATTGTGCACTGACTGTGCACCCCTGATTTAGAGGTATCTATACTAGTGGTTTGTGCTTGCCTTCAATTGTCCTTATTCCAGGGGGGATGCTGATCTTTTCAAAGTAAAGAGTCAGGTCTTCCAAGTCCTTCCTTATTACTTTTAACCGGTTCGCGACCGCCCGCCGTGTATTCACGGCGGTGGTCGCGTTCCGATGCATGGAGAGGGCTCGCGGGCCGAGCCCTCTCCATAGCCGGTAAGTCTCTGCTGCATATTGCGGGTGTTTTCTTGCTGATCGCCGCCGGCAAAGCTCCCATATAGTGCAATATTGTAGTATGGCATTATATGGTAGGATCGTTCAGACAACCTAGGGTTAAAGTACCCTAGGGAGTCTGAAAAATAGTAAAAATAAAAATAAAAAAAAAGTAAAAAAAAAAATATAATTAAAAAACCTAAAAATTCAAATCACCCCCCTTTCCCTAGAACTGATATAAATATAAATAAACAGTAAAAATCATAAACACATTAGGTATCGCCGCGTCTGAAAATGCCTGATCTATCAAAATATAATAACGGTTTTTCACTGCGTTTAACCCCGTAACGGAAAATCGCGTCCAAAGTCAAAACTGGCACATTTTTGCCATTTAAAAAAAAAATAAAAAATTCTATAAAAAGTGATCAAAAGGTTGTACAGTCCTAAAAATAATATCATTGAAAACATCATCAAAAGTCGCAGAATATGACACCACCCTCAACTCCATACAACGAAGTATGGAAAAGTTATAAGCACAAGAAGACGGCAAAATAAAAAAAAATTTTTGTTCATGAGGTTTTAATTTTTGTAAATGTATGAAAACATTATAAAACCTATACAAATTTGGTATCCCTGTAATTGTACCGACCCAAAGAATAAATTAGATGCGTCATTTGTGGCGTGAAGTGAAAGCCGTAATATCCAAGCCCACAAGAATACGACACAAATGTGTTTTTTCACCATTTTCACTGCATTTGGAATTTTTTTTCCGCTTCCCAGTACATGGCATGAAAGATTCAATGCAATCACTATGAAGTGCAATTTGTTATGCAAAAAATGAGCCATCACACAGCTTTTTACGTGTAAAAATAAAAAAGTAATAGATTTTTGAAGGTGGGGAGTGAAAAATGGAAATGAAAAAAACGGAAATGGCCCGGTCCTTAACCGGTTAAGATGCTCACAGTCTCTTGACCTTGAATAATGGGGTTGTGAATGGAGACATAAATAAAGTCCCCTTATACATTCATCCCGTTCTGCTTCTGAATACCAGTCTGCTCCAAAACCTACCCCGCCGATCCTGACCAGTATGGCTACTGTGACTGAATGACTGCTCTTGGAGGGAAGCACTTGATCATGTACAACTGGATGCATTCACACAAACGTGTGATTTCTCCAGTCCCGTATTTCCCCGCCGTTTGAGGCCGTATATGTCACGGGTCGTGGGTACACCCGTGCCCCGTTCCCACTGCTAGGGGGGCGCGCTCACTTCCCTGAACTTAAAGGGCCAGCGTCATTCCCATTGGCACTGGTCACTTCCTGGTTTCCTATTTAACCCGGCAGCTCCCTTCATTCCCTGCCGGATCTTCAAATCTTCCCACTGAAGTAAAAGCCTCCGGTGTGTATCTCAAGGTCCCGTTCCTGTGTGTTTCCCAAGGTCCTGTTTCCTGTGTGTGTTTCCAGATGTTTCCGTGTTCCTGTGTGTTTCCAGTCGCCTCCGTGTCCCTGTGTGTTTCCAGACGCATCCCGTAGTTCGTGTCTGGTGGTCCGCATCCTGTGGTCCGTATCCTGTGGTCCTGTGGGCCTGTGAGCCCTCTCCATGCAGTGCGACACGATATCTGGACATACAGTATGATTACATTTATACAGATATTATGTAAACCTAACTCTCATCTACACCTAACAATCCAGAATCATAAAGTCTCAGATGTGTTTGTGAACTGCTTCTGACTCATGTTGGTTTTATGGCTTTCAAAGATAATTTTACAAAGATGGCAGTGTGGACAATTTTATTGTTACTAATTATCATTCCACATGAAGTGTCATCCTGACCAACATGTCCTATTTGTATGGCCATTTTCAGTACATGTTCCATGCCTTATTCAAAGGTTTTATTGGGTTTTTCATATAAACCACAAACAATAAGCCTATAGAAGGGGAGATTAGGTGGACTCTAAAAAGGGTGCATGTTATATGACGAAGAAGCCTGGCATGATTGGCAAGGTGTCCAAGTAGTTATATAGCAGGTCTTTTGCTCAGGGGAGAGGGCAGTTAGTTCCTCCATAAGTGCAACTATGAATTGTGACTGTTAGGTATGGCAGGAGGGATGCGTTAGGTGGAGGAATGATTATGAGTTCTGTTTTGCCCATGTTTTAGAAAGCAAAAAAAAAGGAAATGGCTGACGCTTTGGAATTATGGCTAGCAGAGAGATAATATGTTGGACAGAGATATAGATCTATGTGTCATCAGCATAGGAGTGTTATTGAAATCTATGAAATTTCTTGAGCCAGGCCAGGAGAGTAGGGGTCCTAGGAGAGAACCTTGTGGGATGCCAACAGAGAAGGGGTGAGGTGAAGAAGAGGTATGATATCAGTGGATAGTGAATGGTTAAAGAGGGCAGTTAGAGCTGGGATAAGCACAGCTGGTAAGGTTGGAGGTAAGATGCAATAGAAATGGTTCAAGCGCAACAAGTAGTGATAGTGTGAGATTGACAACAAGGAGGAAAAGTGACTGTCATCAGTAAGGGAAGAAAAGTGAGTTTAACAGGAGGGTCAATGGATATCCTCGATGGGTTGCAGGGATAGTAGGGCCTCAGCAGAGACGAGAGAGGTCGATGGCCATGCTGGAGGACAGATTAGGTAGTTCAGGTAGAAATAGTTAACCAGGGTTGAGAGATAGGGAATATATAAGATTAATGAAGTAATCCTGTTTAACAGACGTGAGATTAATAGTTAGTGCCTGTATGACAATAGTAGAGAAAGTGAGTAATTTGTGGTCACATGGGAGGAAAGTAGTGTTAGACATGTTTAATAGGAAACAGCTGTAGCTGTGGAGAACCATTGTGAGAAGCCAATAAAGGAAGTAACTGAGGAGTTAAGGCCCACACACCTTCAGAGCTCTGCCTCTCTCACCTGGACCTCTATCATTTAGGCTTCCTGTGCACCATATCCATTTGCTGGATCTGTGTCCATGCTCTTACTATTCTGTGTTATTCTGGTTATTTTGACATTAGCCACATCCTCAAATATTCTGTACTTTACTTGCAATCTAGTTGTGACTCGGATCATTGACCTCCCCTGTGTGTCATTTGTTTGGCTGCCAGTTATTGACCACTGTTTAGGGTGGATCAAATATGCAGGCAAGTTTATTCCACCAGGTTTATTGCAGGGCCAGCAAGCAAGAATAAAGTGGAGAATGAAATAAGGGAGTGCAGCAGGGGAGGCAGTGTCAGATGGAGTGAGGCAGGTTTCTGTTAGGGCCAGTAAAGACAGTTTTTGAGAAATAAAGAGGTCATAAATATCACAGAGTCTGTGTTCTCCTCTCAACTAAGTGGCTGCTCTCTAATTGATTTTTTTTTTAAAGTGGGACTAATGCTTAGATAACAAGTCCCTTTGTTTATGAGGAAGGTTCCATTTTTGGCTATGATGAAGGAATTTTTTTTAACTTAACGGACTCTAAGACAATTGTTATAAGAATGGGAGCAATGAATACCACATGAGATGAATATGGAATTTAATAGGATTAAGGATGTGATAGCGATCACGTCAGCAGAGAGCTATGACCGCCATCCAGACTGCAGGGAGCTCATGACAGATTAGGTGCAGCTGAGACAATTCATCTGGCTACATCATGTAAGCTGCTTATAGGATTCATTTACAGACAAGGGAATCAGAGCTTGTCCTATTGTAGCACCTACTACTGGTTTCAGCATGTACAATTCCTGGTATTTCAATGAGGATACTATATGTTACTGTTTTGTTCTACATAATGTACCTAGTAAATGCCAAATAATTTACTTTACAATATGTATTTTCTTCAGTCACATACAGTACAGCCTCCTCAATTTTTCAAATTTAGCCAATTCCTAAGAACATCCTATCCTATTCTCTCTCATTTTATTTTTTCAGTTTAACTTTTAGGTAGAACTAAGAAATTAAATATATTGAATACTACAGCTATCACTCAGGGGAGAAGGGAGGGCCTTTGGAGTAGTTTAGGGTGGAGCATTTCAGAGTGAAGGACCACAAGCTTTAGAGCTCTGGATTTCAATTATTATTTTCTTCACAGTATTGGTTCTACTATAAATACACCAAGATGTGTTAAATTGTTCTCCATGGCTCCTATAAGCAATGTCAGAAATTCTGCAATGGTCAAAGCTACCAACAGATTCCCAGTATATATAAGCGACCAATTTAGAAGTAACAAGTAACTCTAGCGAAAGTATATAACATATCCACAGGCGAAATAAATAATTAGATTCTCTATACCTTATTTTCATTGTGTCAATGTATTACAATTCTACACTCTAAGGGGAAGATATATCATACATACGGTGTGGAAGTGGCATATTTCCTGTTTCTATTACTAATTCTTGCACTGCAAGAAAACTGGCATAAAAGCAGTGATGAATCTCCCCCTAAGGCTACATTCACACTAACGTATAGGGGGCGTATATACGGCCGACGTATATACGGCCGATATACGTCCCCCATACACTTCTATGGGCGCACGGCACCCTACGGGAGCGGTACGGTGCAGCACACGTGCGGCACCGTACCGTTCCGTACCCGGGAAAAAGATAGGACCTGTCCTATCTTTTCCCGTAATACGGCGCCGTGCGCCATAGGTTGCTATGGGGAGGGGCGGGGGTGAGCTGCGCTCACCTCCTCCTCCTCTCCCCGTACACTGCCGTTGCCCGCTACGGTACGGGCGGGCAACGGCAGTGTGAATATAGCCTAAGAGTCTGTATATCATACAACTTCCTCAACCTCCAAACTGAGCACCTGTGAAATGTAGAATGACAGTGAGTATGAAGGCAGTTACTCTAAAATGTACAGAGCTGTAGTGTCTCTTAAAGGGGTTTTCCCATTTCAACAAATTAATGTTATTGTTTGTATTATAAAAAGTTATACAACTTTCCTATACTTTCTGTATCAATTCCTCACGGTTTTCCAGATCTCTGTTTGTTGTCCTGCTATAGGAAGCTATAGGAACTGCTGTAAATCTGATCATGGTCACACAGGTGCACAGATGGTTAGTATCAGAGAGTAATCAGAGCAGTGTGTTATAATGAGCCACGTACCTGTGTGACCATTGTCAGATTTCTGCCCACTCAAAGTAAGAGATCTAGAAAACCATGAGGAATTGATACAGAAGGTATATTGGAAAATTGTATAAATTTTTATAATTCATACAATACCATTAATTTGCTGAAATGGGAATACCCCTTTAACATTGCACTGTACAATAGTGTGGGAAATTCCACAATTGCAGGAGAAGACGCAAGTTCTGTTGTTTAGCTTACAGGCCACCTGTATGTCTTCCCGCTCTGTTGAGATTACGCTTAAATCTTTGGAAGCTTTTGAGAAAGTAGCTCTTTCCCATTTTTTTGTGTCATTGATGGCAAACATATTCATGAAAAGCAACCTCTGCTGCTACCCTTTATGTTAATTATAATTCATATTTTTCGGTAGTTTTTCTGGCTGATGCTGATTATAGTTTTGTTTTCATTGATGTTGGTGGTTATGATGGCACAGGTGATTCTCGTGTACTTACATCCTCCAAATTTGGGCAGTTATTTTACAAAATTATGTTTCCTTGCCCCACAACATCAACTAAGGCCTCATTCGTGTAGGGTCTTAGATGTTTGTAAAACTATCATTTATATGGGGAATAGTTGTAGTTGCAATACAGTAGAATGTGCTTTTAGGGTTTCAACAAGCCAATGGGGTGTTTTAACTTCTCCTCTTCAACTTATTGTTGAGAATGTTGATATTTTGTTTTCATCTATTTTTTTACAGATGCATGACTGTCCTCCATTTGCTCAAATGGTGTCCACATCAAGTTCAGTTCTCTTCACCAGGCACCCTAGAGAGGCTTTCACATCTTATTTAAAATTACAAAAAATCTTTTTCCTTGATTTTGTCCTTGATTTACATACTGTATGTCAGGTTTGCGGGATGTGGATCCGCTGGACCACTGCAGACGATGACTCAAGCCACTACCTGGGACCGGAGTCTAAGTGGTACTCGGTTTTCACCAGAGCCCGCCGCAAAGCGGGTTAGACAAGCTGCGGCGTGGTACCACCAGGTCGTTCCTCAGGCGTGACTTGTCTGCTGTGGCGGCCAAGGTTGAGGTACAGAAACAGCAGTCAAGCTGGAGGTCACAGTCCAGCCACAGGGTCAGGGCAGGCGGCAGAGATGCAACGTCAGAATCCAAACCGGGGTCAGCAACAGGAGGTCCAAGCAGAAGGGTACGGGAACACAGAACTCACGACAGCAATACAGAGGGACACTGGTACACAGGAACACGGAGGTGGTCAGGCAACACAGGAACACGGAGGGAGTCAGGCACGCAGGAGACACAGGAACGCAGGAGACACTGTAACGCAGGAGACACTGGAACGCAGGCAAATCGCAACAGAGCTTTCTCTAAGGCTGTGAGGCACAAAGATCCGGCAGGGTTAGTCAGGATAGGCAGATATAAATAGCCTGATGGGAAATGACCAGCGCCAATCAATGACGCACTGGCCCTTTAAATTTCCTAGAAGTGCTGCACGTGCGCCCTAAGGCGCGGGACCGCGTGCACACGGAGCGAGGCCGGGACTCGGGAGCGGGGAGAGGTGAGACGCGCTGGCGCGGCGCCTGCGGGGAGCGAGAGGCACGGGTGAGCCTGCGGCCCGCGATGTGGGTCGCGGGTCCACCCGTGACACTGTACCTTTCAAAAAATGACAAGTCTCTAAGATAATGGCATAAACCACACATTTGTATTAACTAAATAAAATACATACATGTAAATACATTTAAAATAAAACCTCAATACACACAGAATATTTGTGCTGTCAACAAGGCTTGAAAATAAGCACAAAAAAATTCCAAATGCTATGAAATTGCCAGACTGGGAGGAAGTAAACATTACCCATTTAACTCCACACTAAGGCACTTTAGTTAGGATACATAATTATACCCGTAACATTATCCCCATCAACCACTATTAATTAAACATAACTAATCAATGATGACATGGTCACAGCTATTTATTGCTGATAAACTCTATTATTAGTATTTTAATATTCTCAAAATTAACTGCCATCTCTGTTCGTTTCTTTGGAAACCATAGCTGCCTGAAGCGGTTTGCTCAGCCAGGCTTCCGAACGAACACTTCCACTTCCTGGCAAAATCCACATCAATTCTTTTTTCCGCCAGCTGTGATTTAAGATGATCACTGAAAAACTATTATTCCTTTAATATTCTCAAATTAACTGCAATCTCTAGTTGTCTCTTTGGAAACCACAGCTGCCCAAAGCGGTTTGTCCCACTGGACTCTCAAACCAGCACTTTGATTTCCGGTCAAAATCCACATCCATTCTCATTTCTGCCAGCTGTGACTTGAGATGATAACTGAAAAATCGAAAACATCAAAACACAAAAACAAGTAACAGTAGGGGGGAGCGAGGGACAGATTGAAGATGGTGCGGGCAGGAGGAAGTGCCAGCCCTATAAAGGATCAGCTATGGGAGGAGAAAGGGAACAAAAGCACTCCTGTGCAAAAGTGCAAAATGCCCCATGTAATAAATTGCAACACCAGCACAACCCCAGTCCGTGGGCACCCTCCTTATACAGTTGGGGGCACCCTTCAGCTTTTATTGTGCATTCTAAATGACATCTCTTCTTTATTCTTTGTGTTGATATGATCATGCGGATAGCACATTTTACAGGTTTTATTAGGTTTTAATAGATTTAAAATTTAAATCTTTTGTACAAAAAATCTTCATTTTGTTATGTCCTGACACTAATACGTTTTTTAATGGGGCTGTGTGAGGTGTTATTTTTTTAGCGGGATGTGATAACATTTTAATTCCTACCATTTTTTGGATTTTACAACATTTTGATCATTTTCTATGTAAATTTCCAAGAGTTCCAAATGGAAAAAAAGTGGTGATTTGAACATTTGGGTGATATTTGCCACTGGCACATTTTAACCGGTTAAGGACCGGCCCTTTCCTGTTTTTTCATTTCCATTTTTCACTCCCCACCTTCAAAAATCTATAACTTTTTTATTTTTACACGTAAAAAGCTATGTGATGGCTTGTTTTTTGCGTAACAAATTGTACTTCATAGTGATCACATTGAATATTCCATGCCATGTACTGGGAAGTGGGAAAAAAATTCCAAATGCAGTGAAAATGGTGAAAAAACGCATTTGTGTCGTATTCTTGTGGGCTTGGATATTACGGCTTTCACTTCACGCCACAAATGATGCATCTAATTTGTTCTTTGGGTCAGTATGATTACAGGGATACCAAATTTGTATAAGTTTTATAATGTTCTCATACATTTACAAAAATTAAAACCTCATGTTCAAAAATTGTTTTTTTATTTTGCCGTCTTCTTGTGCTTATAACTTTTTCATACTTCGTTGTATGCAGTTGAGGGTGATGTCATCTGTTGCGACTTTTGATGATGTTTTCAATGATATTATTTTTAGGACTGTACGACCTTTTGATCACTTTTAATAGAATTTTTAATTTTTTTTTAAATGGCAAAAAAGTGCCAGTTTTGACTTTGGACGCAATTTTCCGTTACAGTGTTAAACGCAGTGAAAAACCGTCATTATATTTTGATAGATCAGGCATTTTCGGATGCGGCGACACCTAATGTGTTTATGATTTTTACTGTTTATTTATATTTATATCAGTTCTAGGGAATTTTTGAATTTTTACTATTTTTCAGACTCCCTTGGGATCGATCCTACCATATACTGCCATACTACAGTATGGCAGTATATGGGGATTTTACTCCTCATACATTACAATGTGCTGATAACACATTGTAATGAATGGGTTAACCCGAAGTAGCTTGGGGTCTTCGTGAGACCCGAAGCTACCATGGCGACGGATCGCAGCTCCCCGATGACGTCACGGGGAGCGACGATCCTCGGAAAGATGGCGGCGCCCATGCGCCCAGCTTTGCCGGAGGCGATCAGCAAGAAAACACCCGCGATCAGGGCCGGCACCGATCGCGGGTGTTACCAGTAAGCCTTCGCTGCAATATGCAGCAGAGACTTACCGTCTATGGAGAGGGCGGGCGGTCGCGAACCGGTTAAGGAATCTGCAGAAATGTCAAGCCCTGGGTCTTTATGACCTTTTGATCACTTTCTATTTCAATTTTTATGGGTTTGATAGATTGGGACTTTTTGGGAATTACATATAATTATTTTTATACCAGTTCTTCAGAAAGAACTTTTAGGTTTTTGTATTTTGTATTTTTTTTTTGTTTTTCATTTATATTTTTGCAATTTTTTAATGTGAACTATGCACCCAAATGTAGATATTTTAACTAATTTATTTTAACAAGAAAAACTGAAATATCACTGGGTCATAAGTATCTAGACACCTTGATTTGGGGATTCTCTGCTATTCTTCCTTGCAGATCCTCTCGAGGGATACTCAATTTGATTTAGGTCAGGGCTCAACCCGCAATTTGGGTTGTGGGACCACCAATGACAGTGTCTCTGTGGACTGTAATCTGTTTTCCGATATTGTGACCTGTCTTCTGGTGACTTGTGTAACTTATTTTAATTAATTTATTATTTGTATATATATATTTGGAACAGATGCCGGCATTGAGGTTCTTAGTGTCCCAAACACATTTACATATTCTCGTTTTTTAAAAATATGCAAAGGGGACTGAATATTTTCCATATCCACTGTAAATGCCTCAATGCTTTTAGCTTACAAAACACTTACATAGAATGATTGTATTGCGTAGCTTGGCTATACATGCTGGCAGGTGCAATAATTTGGTAAATATTTGTGAATTGCCATCCAGACTGTTGACATTGCTTTCCTGACTCTCAGGAATTTCTGTTTGGAAGTGGAGGTTGAGAAAATTGTTTGTAATATATTTACCTTCTAAAAATCTACCTGTGCAAGTATTCACACATACTTTTTTTTCCCTTTAGATATTAAAACCCTCAACTGGAGAAAAACTATGAACTATTCATATCAGCCACTGCAAGCACCAAAAAATCTTCAGTGCATTCTTTGCTACTGTCTTCATTAGCAGCATTTTGGCTGCATTGAAAAGAAACATTTATCAACATTAATGTTTGATTGGCTCTTTGAAACATTGTCATTGATATTATAAACACTAATAAACATACAATAATAATTTTTCCTGGTAAAAACTATAATAATAAAGTTGAAATAAAAAAACTTACTGTCATACTATAACAAAAGCAAAACTAATTTGAAAAATACATTCCCAGGATTGGTTCCACAAAAAGTAGCTAATCAAAATGCTGATATTTGCATCTAATGGACGGTGAAGACCCCCTTTTTCTTTATGTCAGTATAATGGGTTATAAACTGCAAAGCTAAGAGAGTGCCTCGGACTACATAGTCTGTGCATAGTCACTAGCTATAACAATTGCATCTGAGTCTTAAAGACACAGATGAACTTCATATTTAAGATATTCCTGAACTTCAAGTTTCAGATAAGTACGACCTAAAGGACAAAGACCAATGGCATATGCCACCTGACCAGGCAATGTGAGGTGAGATGCTCACCTTTGCTATGGACAAATGCGGCCTGGAGAGAAGACAAAATAAAATCACCAACAAATTAAATCCAGGAAAATCCAGGAAGAGGAATAACAAATACATATGTTACAGAGGAAAATATGGCTATAAAAAATATGTATATATAGTTTCAGAGCTTCTTCACCTCCTCAGAACCAGCCACACTAAAGGGGATACGTGCCTCCTTCTGGTAGCTCAATTAACTGCAAATTCCTGCTACATATTAATATCACATCCCTAACTAGGAGCAGCTGCATCTAGTCAAAACCAGATCTGCAGTATATTTCAAAGCACAAGCAACACATGTGGCTCATCATTAATATTGTCCATGTGGCCTTGAAACGATAAAAATAACAATACTAATTATGTGACTAACCACAGAAAAGCAGCCGCACCAAAGGAATTTGCCAAGTGAAAGAAAAATGCTTTGACATGTTGAAGTAAAAGTACTTTGCGTAGTAATGCGGTTTTTAGCAAACTAGGTATTTGCCCAGGGACCCCTGTCCTAAAGGGGCTCCCTGCACAGAGCCCTAACTACAACCGTAGCAGGCTGTATACACTCACCGGCCACTTTATTAGGTACACCATGCTAGTAACGGGTTGGACCCCCTTTTGCCTTCAGAACTGCCTCAATTCTTCGTGGCATAGATTCAACAAGGTGCTGGAAGCATTCCTCAGAGATTTTGGTCCATATTGACATGATGGCATCACACAGTTGCCACAGATTTGTCGGCTGCACATCCATGATGCGAATCTCCCGTTCCACCACATCCCAAAGATGCTCTTTTGGATTGAGATCTGGTGACTGTGGAGGCCATTTGAGTACAGTGAACTCATTGTCATGTTCAAGAAACCAGTCTGAGATGATTCCAGCTTTATGACATGGCGCATTATCCTGCTGAAAGTAGCCATCAGCTGTTGGGTACATTGTAGTCATAAAGGGATGGACATGGTCAGCAACAATACTCAGGTAGGCTATGGCGTTGCAACGATGCTCAATTGGTACCAAGGGGCCCAAAGAGTGCCAAGAAAATATTCCCCACACCATGACACCACCACCACCAGCCTGAACTGTTGATACAAGGCAGGATGGATCCATGCTTTCATGTTGTTGACGCCAAATTCTGACCCTACCATCCGAATGTCGCAGCAGAAATCGAGACTCATCAGACCAGGCAACGTTTTTCCAATCTTCTACTGTCCAATTTTGATGAGCTTGTGCAAATTGTAGCCTCAGTTTCCTTTTCTTAGCTGAAAGGAGTGGCACCTGGTGTGGTCTTCTGCTGCTGTAGTCCATCTGCCTCAAAGTTCGACATACTGTGCATTCAGAGATGCTCTTCTGCCTAACTTGGGTGACGATTTGAGTTACTGTTGCCTTTCTATCAGCTCGAACCAGTCTGCCTATTCTCCTCTGACCTCTGGCATCAACAAGGCGTTTCCGCCCACAGAACTGCAGTGAAAATCCCAGTAGATCAGCAGTTTCTGAAATACTCAGACCAGCCCTTCTGGCACCAACAACCATGCCACGTTCAAAGGCACTCAAATCACCTTTCTTCCCCATACTGATGCTCGGTTTGAACTGTAGGAGATTGTCTTGACCATGTCTACATGCCTAAATGCACTGAGTTGCCTCCATGTGATTGGCTGATTAGAAATTAAGTGTTAACGAGCAGTTGGACAGGTGTACCTAACAAAGTGGCCGGTGAGTGTATATCGTCTGTTTACCTATCTATGTCCTATCTATTATCTATCCAGCTATTAATCAATCAATTAAGCTTCTATCTCTCTTTTGAGATATCTATCTCTCATATCTATCTACCATCTATATATAATTTGCTCTTTGGGTGTAGTGCTGCACTCTTAACTTTAACCCTCTTAAACTGTCCAGGACTGATCCAGAAGTCCCAATGTTAAAATATAAAGAGATAGAAATAAAAATATATAGATTTCTTATCTGACCGGAGCTCCAGATGTTCACAGAGTTTTTCACTCCAAACGTTTACAATAATTGTTCTCGTTTGTCCTCCGTTCTGCTCACAGCACAAATCCACAGATTCTCCAGATAAGAGTAGCCCACTGTTCAGACACACGTGGATGCAGTTTTCGTTCCTCCCATTGTTACCACCGTTCACCACAGCGGACCACTAGAAGAAACACGCACTCCAATCGTGTAGAATGTCTTCATAAAATGTTTTAATAAAATTAAATACTACTCACAAACGTTTAGTAAAAATGCGCATATCTATAGAAAGGACACCAGCCTCACACGACACGTCAGGCAAAATAACCCCCCTAATCTAAATATATTTTCATAAACTGCCAATAGAAAGCATTGTCTCTTTCCCTTCATTGTCTCACTACATGCCTGTAAACAATGGTACTAAAGCTGTATGCAAATGACCTGTGAAATGTCCAATGAGTCATTAGCATATTCAAGCTGTCCAGCTTATTCATGAGTGGGAGGTAAAGCCACACCCCCAGTGCTTGACTGACAGTCTGTATAATGATGTGAGGCTGTATAATGATGTGCTTCCTGGTGCTGCTGGCCACGCTCCCTGCAGCCTGTGTGTGTATAGGAGAGATACAACAGCTCCAGGCAGCCATGTTATAGCTGAACATGTCAGGTACTTGTGTAGCTGATGTCTGTGTCTCTGTGTATTAGGAGGATGCAGCATGTCAACAGATGCAGCACACACACCAGCAATGCTTTACTATACATTACACACAGACCTGAGCGGGGGGAGTTGAGGGGAGGGGTAATAGGGGTGACATCACTGCTTCTGACCATGTGACCAGCCTCATTTACATAATAATGAATATATTATTTTGCAATGATTAATGTATGAATTGACTAGATTAAGGCTGTGACGGATCCTTGTGAGCTGCTCCAACAGGTAGTAGTGACAGGACTAGTGACACAGACCTAATGACAGGTGTCCTTTAAGTAAATTATATTATAATACTGCATTTTATGTACAAGAATATAATACTATAATACTGCCCCCTATGTACAAGAATATAACTACTACAGCCAGCCAGTCCACCCCTTATAGAGCCAGCTCCCCCTATATATAGCTGGACAGCCCCCCTGTATATTGCCAGTCAGTCCCCCCTGTTTATAGACAGACAGCCCCCCCCCCTATATACAGCCAGCCAGCCCCTCCCCATTATGTAAACAGCCTGCCCCTCCCCAGTATGTAGCCAGCCGCTCCCCCCTGTATGCAGCCAGCCGCCCCCTATATACAGCCAGTCTGCCCACTGCCAGCTAAAAATAATAAACAATACCCTCACCTTTCCGTCACTCAGCCGCAGCTCCGCTATTCGATGCAGCCAGTCCGGCCGGACTGATAGCATCGAGTAGCAGAGCTGCGGGGGAGTGTCAGAAAGGTGAGTGCATGTTTTTTTTTATTTTTGCACTGGCCCCACAAGTCCCAGACCATTCAGCCCACCAGGATTTTCCCTAGTGGGTCCTTTGGTCAGTCCACCCCTGCACATTCCTTTACCATTACTACTATTTGTAAACTACAAAGTGTTACTATTGTGCAGGGCTAAAGAAGCCTCTTACTGACTGTGACTGTTCATAACATTTCTATGGGGCCCCACTTTTAGTTTTGCCAAAGGCCCTACTTTCCCTTTACTGGCACTGGCCGCATCATGACCGATTCTCAACACTTATGCCACATACAGTAAACCAACTGGATACAGGATGCAGATTCACAATGGAAACAAAACAATGAGGGATATTTATCAAAAGAGTCTGAAAGCAAAACTGTTCAGGGCAAACAATAAGAGCTCAGCTTTCATTTTATAAACTTCTGTTGTAACAGCTGCCACGAACAGCTAGGGCAGTTTTGTTCTTTGGCCTAGTATGTATATCAATACTAGATTTCTGTGTTAATTGTGCAAACTGCTGAACCTTATGAATCAAGAATTATAGTTGAAAATAGCTTAAGAAACCCCTTTATTATAACCCTTTTCAATAAGAGGCACAACCAATAGCGATGTTAAAGGAAATCTACCACAGGGAGGCAGTGCTTCCAAAGCAAGCACACATGCATGCTGGGGTGTGCCTCCTGAAACAGGATCTGTTCCTCTTTTTGCTTTTAATAGATTCGTTTTTAAGCATCTTTTAAAATTATTCTAAATATCATCAGGGGCTTCTAATTATTCCAGCCTCCATTCAGCTCTTTGGTTGGTGAGAGAGAAGGCAGTTACAAACCCAAATGGAGGTGTCAATAATTAGGAGATGACGGAGCCAGAAAGGACTTCTGTGACTGAGGCAGGAGCCCCTGAGGCTAATTTGAATCATGTATAAAAACAATTTTATCAAAAAGGAATCTATCTATTATTTCAGGAGGCACAGGCCAGCATCTTAGTGTATTTGATGTACAAGCACTCCATCCATGTGGTAGATGTTCTGCCCGTTATCTTGAGAAGATACCCCTAGGATCACCATCTCAAAAAAACATTACATGATTGTTAGAGATGGGCAAATCGATTCGAAGGAAGTGGAATTCGGTCTGAATTTCAGGGAAAATTTGATTCGTCACAAATCCGAAGTTTACGGTGATTAGTGGGAACAAAATTTTTATTTTTTTCTCCTTCACTACCAAAATAGGCGTGAGCACAACGTGTTACATGGGCAGAGAACTCTGGGAAGAAGAAAGGGACACCCTTGATCACATCTGCAGACATGTAAGCCAATTAGCGACCGGCAGGCTTATGTGAAGTCACACCGCCCTATAATCGCGGCAATCGCGGCATTTCACACTGCATGTGCTGTCTCCAGCATCTAGCTGTTTGTACTATACTGTGCTGTAGCGATCTCTGCTCCAATCCCAGGGTGTCCAATTTGGGGGATCTGTATACCTCAAGCAGCAGTTCTTTTTTGTTTCTGAAGTGAATAGGAAGAAATCTGTGTAAAATCCATGTAGTTTCTGTAGTGATTTCTGCTCCAATCCCAGGATGTCCATTTTTGGGGATCTGTATACCCCAATTGCAGGGTGTTTTTGTTGCTGAAATGAATAGAAAGAAATCTGTGTAAAATCCACATAATTTCCATAGTGATTTGTGCTCAAATCCCAAGATGTCCATTTTGGGGATCTGTATACCCCAAATTGCAGTTTTTTTTGTTTCTGAAGTGAATAGGAAGAAATCTGTGTAAAATCCACATAGTTTCTGTAGTGATTTCTGCTCAAATTCCAGGGTGTCCGTTTGGGGGATCTGTATACCCCAAATAACAGGGGGGGGGGGGGTTGTTGCTGAAGTGAATAGGAAGAAATCTGTGTAAAATCCACATAGTTTCCGTAGTGATTCCTGCTCAAATCCAAGGATTTCCATTTTGGGGGATCTGTATACCCCAAATTGCAGGTTTCTTTGTTGCTGAAGTGAATAGGAAGAAATCTGTAAAATCCACATAGTTTCCGTAGTGATTCCTGCTCAAATCCCATGATGTCCATTTCGGGGGATCTGTATACCCCAAATTGCAGGTTTCTTTGTTGCTGAAGTGAATAGGAAGAAATCTGTAAAATCCACATAGTTTCTGGAGTGATTCCTGCTCAAATCCCAGGATGTCCATTTTGGGGGATCTTTATACCCCAAATTGCAGGTTTCTTTGTTGCTGAAGTGAATAGGAAGAAATCTGTAAAATCCACATAGTTTCTGGAGTGATTTCTGCTCGAATCCCAGGGTGTCTGTTTTGGGGGATCTATATACCCCAAATAACAGGGTTTTTTTTTTGTTGCTGAAGTGAATAGGGAGAAATCTGTGTAAAATCCACATAGTTTCTGTAGTAATTTCTGCTACTATTCCAGGGTTTCAGTTCTTGTTGTTCTGTATACCCCAGATTTCAAGTTGTTTTTGGTAGATAAAGTAGATCCATGTCAAATGTACATAGTTGATTAACCAATATATAAGACAGAGAGGTGGCAGGTGGAGCAGGCTCAGGTCGCAATACAGTAACGGGATGTCGCGGTAAGGGCTGACAATCCCATCCAAGAGTCTAGGGGTTCGTCAGATACAACTCTTAGTTGGCATGGCCCTGGAGCAGGTCAGCGGTGCTGCTTGCAGTGAAAAGGTGGGGCCGACATCTGCTGCTTTGTGCAGTAGGCAGGAAGGTAGAGATGTGGAGATTGGCACGGGAGATTATGTTGCACTTGCATGTAGTCGGGCTGTGCATACTGAGACCGTTGAGGAGAATAGCAGTGACAGGGAAACACAAAACGACGATGATGCAGCCGATTCGTCAGAAAAGAGGGTGTCAGCTTGCGCGTCAGACAGCAAGGCACTGTGGCCATGGGTCAGAAGGGGGGCAGCAGTGCGAGGATGGGAGCCAAATGGCTGCGGGGTACAAACTCCACTTCGCAGGTCCAAGTAAGCAGTGGTACAGGGGCTCAGTGAGGCAGCAGCATTAATAGTCACTCAGTGCTGAGTGTTGGCAGTAAAGTGACCACTGTGTGTATATGTAGAATCTGCAGGCATAAAGTGAAGTGTGGCCAGGGAGCTAACAGCACCACGGCTCTGCGTCAACACATGCAGCATCACCATCCAATGAGCTGGGAGAAACTTTGAACAGATGTGGAGGTCCATCCTGCCGCAGCAGCAACAGCAGCAGCACCTAGTGGCACACATGCCATTTCAGCCAGTCAAGGCTCCACCACCTCTGGCGAAGGGAGCTGCTTGTCTTTGACATCATCTCCCGATCCAGATGCTCCTCGCTAGAGATGAGCGAGCACTAAAATGCTCGGGTGCTCGTTATTCGAGACGAACTTTTCCAGATGCTCGAGTGCTCGTCTCGAATAACGAGCCCCATTGAAGTCAATGGGAGACCCGAGCATTTTTTTAATAAAACTGAACAGTAAAAGAACAGTGCAAAAAAAAAATTCCAGATGTTTGCAGATGTTTTACTTGTAAGAACACATTGAAATAAGACTATTCTTCACTTTGCAGGTGTTCGCGCGTGTCTCCCGCTAAGTTAGGAGATGTGCACGAACATCTGGAATGTGAAGAATAGCGTTCTTTCAATGTGTTCTGCACTTAAATGGTCCTGTGTTCTCTGTGTTCACTGTTTTTAATGTTTTAATTCTATTCTTCACATTGCAGGTGTGCGCGCGTGTCTCGCGATAGGTTCGGAGATACGCGCGCACAGCTGCAAAGTGAAGAATAGAATTAAAACATTAAAAACAGTGAACACAGGACCATTTAAGTGCAGAACACATTGAAAGAACACTATTCTTCACATTCCAGATGTTCGTGCACATCTCCTAACTTAGCGGGAGACACGCGCGAACACCTGGAAAGTGAAGAATAGTGTTATTTCAATGTGTTCTTACAAGTAAAACATCTGCAAACATGTGTAATATTATTTTTTTACAATAAAAATACTTTTATTCAATTTATTTTATTAATTTAACGCTCGAACTCGAGCCGGCGAGATACTCGTCCGAGTAACGAGCCGGTCCGAGTATGCTAATACTCGACCGAGCAGTATACTCGGACGAGTATACTCGCTCATCTCTACTCCTCGCTACTCATGGCGCCAGCAGTCATTGAAAGAGGTGATTACAAAGAGACAACTGTATGCATCCAACCATCCTAAGGTGCAGAAGTTGACCGTGCTCCTGTCTAAGTTGTTGGACACCCTTCAGAGAACTAATTGCTTGTAGCGAACCGAGGTGGAGAGTACCAAGACGAAATTTCTATTCCAAAAAGGCAGTGCCAGCCCTTCACAAATATGTAGAACAGAAGATGGGCCAGTTCTTGAGCTTATCGGTTTCTTCCAAGGTGCACAGCAGCATGGACGTGTCGCGCTGTAACTACGGTCAGGGCCAGTACATGTCCTTTACGGCTCACAGGGTGAATGTGCTTCCTGTCCAGCCACGCCAACAACTTGAACAGGAAACACTGCTTTCTCCTTCATGTTGTCAAACTGCTGCTCCTGCGCCAGTATCCGCCTCCTCCTTCTCCACCACCAGCCTCCACAAGCGCTGCTCCATCATACCACATGTGCAGGGCACAGCGGTGTCACGCAGTTCTACACCTGGTTTGCCTGGGTGAACGAAGTCACACAGGGGAGGAACTACTAGGTGTCATGCAAGAAGAAATCAATGTGTGGCTTCCTCCGAGACAACTAAAAATCGGAACCATGGTGACAGCAATGGGATGAACATGGTGTCCGCGCTGCACCAAGGAGGGATGGTCCATGCACCCTGCATGGCACACATGTTACCCCCTGAGGACGCCATAAATATGGCGAAACATGCCAGGGGGGCTGTTTGAGCGTTCACAATTTTATCAGTGGTGACAAGGAGTAGGGCTAATCAGATTAGACATATGCCGTACTGCAGCGATATATAGGACTAGGAGATAAAATCAACTGGAGGGACTGTAGTTTCAGTGGAGCATTCAATGATAAGCGGTGAATGAGAGAGCTGCGTTGACAAATAGCAGCAACTGTGTGTGTGTGTTCGTTAGGAGAAATCTTAAAAGTGGAGCTCATTATTCTATAAGTGGGACACCTCGCTAGCCCATTTTGTTCACTATTTGGTATCAACCAAATATCTCTATTTAAACCACTACAGATTGACAGTACATGTCAGTCGATAACGATCTCCTTAAACAGATGCACCAGTGTGTGTATATAGTCTCCCTGACTGCTTTATGTTTTGCACATATAGCAAACCCTGCCATCAGTTTTCTCTTTTTTATTCTTTCTGCTCTCGGCACCTTGTCTCCCCTGAATTAGATCAGCAGTTCTTCTACTTCTACTGGACCTGTGGAATAAGTGTGTTAATCCTCCAGGTCCCTGGTGGGTAAAATCGCTGAGTTCGAAACTAAAACCTTTTTATTCGGAGAAATGGTTTGTAACAATTAGGGGTTTGGATAATTAATATAACAGATGTCTCCAAGAATATCAGAATAACAAGATTGTGCCTGCTGCAGACGTTGCCAAAATATCAGGGATTTGGCAGGCAGCAGTCTCCAGACACTCACTGGTTTATCTTACTACAAAGTCACCAATAGTTAAGATTATGTGCATGAGAGAAATAAAAGAAAGATCAATCTGACAATTACCAGTCCAATGATCAGATATAATCTTTTAAATTATATGGTGCCATGGTTACATTATAATTATGACATTCTTCTGCTGAATGTAGGGAGCAGTGTTATAGTACTAGTAGTAGGAGTAGTTATATTGTTGTACATAGAGGGCAGCATTAAAGTAGTGATATATTTATATATATATTTTATTAGTTATATTATATTTTAGTAGTTATATTCCCGACATCTCTGGTTTTAAATACAGTACAAAAACTAAAAACAAAACAAATGGAGGGGATTTCTCCTAAAAATATAGAATGGCAGAATGCCAAAATTTCTCAGCAATCTCCAGACACTCTTTTATTCTTGTCCTTGCAGAGCTGTAAGTGGTAGTAATATTTTTTGATGACATTTATGCAGAATTCTGGTGCATTTTTCTTTGTTTATTACCACTAGTAGCTTGTTTCACGATCTAGATTTGGTTTATATTTAGCTGTTGGACAGGCTGCCTCAAATTTCACTGTAGAACACTTTGATATTGAAAGGAGTTCATTAGCAACTCAATGGGCCACACGTATTTTAGTTTTTTTTAGCTGCCACATTTCAAGGTTCCTGAAGTTGGCCTACTTAATCATTGCAATGTATCTTAGGTTTTCCCCTTTGTGATACATGTGATGAGTTGCCTGTTTAGTCTCACTTTTTTTACTTTTTGTGGTGTGCGACTTTTTAGCCCCAATTAGTAGCTTCCAAAAGTAAGTCTAGCATGGATGTAGCATTCTCTGTTTTGGGACTTATTAGGGGCAAGAATGGGATAACTTCAGAGCCCTAAGTCGCACAAGTTGAGCAAACATCTTGGCTAGAAAGATAAATACGACACACTGCATTACATTAAAAATCTTGAACTGCGAAAAGTCGCAGAAAAAAAAAAAAGAAAGCAATAGGAGTTGTTAATTGTTAATAAAAAGAACAGGAATGACATATTAAAAAAGAAAAAGGTGTTAAAAAGTGGGATCAACCAAGACACCTCATCTAGTTTTAGATTATAGCAACCAGTTTAAAGAAATCAAAAGGCTAGTCCATACATACCTCCCACTTGTCACGGGTGCTCCCGCGATCCCTGTCTCGGGTCGCGGGCGCACCCGTGTCTCTCCGCGTGCCCTCGGAGCCCAGCGCTTCTTACTTCCCCTAGCCCCGGCGATGGCCTCCGTTGCTCCAGCGGCTTTGCCCCGCACGGCCCTGTCTCCTAGGGCGCACATGCCGCCTTGCTTAGATTTAAAGGCACTGGCCTGATATAAATTCCTGCCCCTTCCTGTGACCACTGCCGGATCTTCAAGCCTTCCCCTGAAGAGAAAGCTCCCCTATGTATCCTGCGTTCCTGTGTGCCAGTCCGTTCCAGTGTATCCTCATAGTACCATAAGGCCGGAAAAGATGCAAGTCCATCAAGTCCAACCTTTAAGAATTAAATAAATGTTTTATCCCCATAACCCGTGATTTTTTTTTCTCTCCAGAAAGGTATCCAGGCCTCTTTTGATCTGTATAAAAAGATCTTTGGCGAGATCCTTGTACTGTCTGTTCATGTTTTTGTACATTGTAATGAGGTCTCCCCTCAGTCGTCTTTTTTCTGAACTGAATAATCCCAAACTTTGTAATCTGTCATTGTATTCTAATTCCCCCATTCCCCTAATAATCCTGGTTGCTCTCCTCTGCATCTCTGTTCTAGCTCTACTATATCATTTTTATACACTGGTGCACAAAACTGTACACAATATTCCATGTGTGGTCTGACCATTGATTTATATAAGGGCAAAACTATGTCTTTATCATGAATCTATTCCTGTCTTGATACATCCCATAATTTTATTATAGCAGCAGCCACCTGGCTCTGGTCACTAAAATTAAGCCCTTAACGCCGAAGCCACTTTTCACCTTCCTGACACGGCCCATTTTTTCAAATCTGCCCTGTGTCACTATAAGTGGTTATAACTTTGGAACACTTTAACATATCCAAGTGATTTTAAAATTGTTTTCTCGTGTTCATGTTAGTTAATAAATTTTGGTCATAACACCAAAAAACATAATAACTAACATTCATCGAATGTCTACTTTATGCCTCCATGGTTTTTTATACATACTAAGATGTAAGATGTTAAGGGGCTTTGAACGTCAGGTGCAATTTTTCACATTTTCACCGCGTGTTAGGGGTCAACACCCTTGATCAGAGAAATCTCCGATCGCGGGTGTTAGAGGTGGGTATCGGCTATAATATATAGCTGACACCTGCACCCTCCCGCCATGCAGTAATAGTACGTCAAATGACGGGAAGGGGTTAAGATTACCATCCACCAATACCCCCAAGTCCTTTTCAGCATCAGTTTTACCAAGTAATTGACTGTTTAGAACATAATTATACGTTATGTTTCCATGGCCCAAGTACATAACTTTACATTTATCTACATAAAACCTCATCAACCATTTCTCTGCCCACTCCTCAAGCTTCCACAAAACCCTCTGTAATGCTAAACTATCGACCTCAGTATTTATTACTTTACACAACCTAGTATCATCTGCAAATATTAAAACTTGACTGTTTCAACCCAGTCCATTACTGTGAATCCTGCGTTCCTGTGTGCCAGTCTGTTCCTGTGTTCCTGATCCATGTGCCTGCTCCTGCGTTTCCTGACCTGAGTCCTAGTGTGCCTTCCTGTGCTGTACCCCGGGTACAGACTGTCTCCTGCATTACTACCTTGCCAGCTACCGCGGGCTAGTCGCACCTGTTTCATGACCTGGTGGTACCCTACTGCAGCAAGTCCATCTCGCTTTGCGGCGGGCTCTGCTGAAAACCGGGTGCCACTTAGACTCTGGTCCAAGGTGTCGGCTAGTACCATCTCCTGCAGTGGTCCAGTGGGTCCACAGACTCCAAGCCCTGACACCACTATTACTAGAGGATGAAAAATTGGGGGAAATCTTAAAGAATGGATGTTATATTGTATCAAGACGTTCCACTACTATCAGGAATAGAGTTTTTCCATGTCTTTTTGAGACTAAGAGACTCATAGGGGCTTTTATAATCGTGGAGGACACCAATGTAAGACATGTCATTATGTTAAGACAGCTAAAATCTATGAAAATACCACTGGCACATGTACATATTATACCAAGAGGTACATAAATTGCAATAAACAATGCAATAAATTGTACATAGGAAGGAAGTACAATCAGACTAATCAAAAAGCGTTTTTTTGGAACATTTAACTGATGTCAGTGTTCTAAAAAGAAGCCATACGGAATAGGGGACTAATAACAACAAAACACCCATCTCTAATGTAGCTCAACATTTTTATGAAAGCCATGAGGTGAAAACAGAGGATTTGGAAGTTGATGCAATAGAACAAATTCATATGAGTGTAAGAGGGGGAGATAAAGAAAAAATCCTTAGGGACAGAGAAGCATTCTGGATATGCCATTGAGGTACAAGATTCCCGTCAGAGTTAAATCATAGTAATGAAATTATGTTTCATTAAAAATTCATACAAGGTAGAATGGTATCCATAAGACATGAGCTCCTCTATCTATATTGGGCATTATTTAAACTGAAAGGGATTCAGGTATAAGAAATATTCTTGCCATTAATAAGTTAAAATGTCTACAAATATATGTGTGTATCTAGTATGAGGACAGAAGTCATGCACACTTTTTTAGCTTGTTAGAAACAAATCACATGTCGGGATAATTTTCCTCTTTCAGTATTCATTGGGGGTCATTTACTAAGGGCCCGATTCGCGTTTTCCCGAATATTTCCGATTTGTGCCGACTTTCCCTGTATTGCCCCGGATTTTTTGGCGCATGTGATTGGATTGTGGCGCATCGGCATGCACGCGATGGAAATCGGGGTGCGTGGCAGAACAAAAAAGTGTCGCTGGACTCGCGCTTACCTTCACCCACGATGGCTCGGTGAACTCCAGTGTGTTCCGATGCTCTTCAGTGCAGCAGCGACACCTAGTGGTTGTCGGAGGAACTGCCTTAGTGAATCCCGGCCGGAACCCGAATCCACCGCAGAGAACGCGCCGCTGGATCGCGAATGGACCGGGTAAGTAAATTTGGCCCACTACACTAAATTATGATTGTAGCATCTACTATGTTTACAAATTATGCGGTAACCGCATAAATTTAATATGAGGATCGAAAGTTAGATTAAAAAAAACATATATATTTTAAAAAATATATTGAAACACCCGGAAATAATAATAATTATTTTTATTAATATTAACAATATATTGAAACACCTGGTATATATGGTTGGTTCTTCATTGTTTTTACAGCAATATTATTATGTTTTTGTTTATTTTAAAATGTATGGTAAAAGCACAGGGATAAAGGAGGGCTGGTTGAGAGTAGCAGGCGTCACAGTTAGGGAGGTGCCCCATAGCTCATATAGAACGTGTTTTACTACTTGTTTAGTAACCACAATGAAGGACGCATTGCGCGTTTGAAACGCGTTGTTAATGTCTCTAAGCTGTTTTAGGTTAGATTTTATGATGGGACTACGGTCTACAATAAAAGCATGAAGCATTGTCTTTGAAATTATCGGGTAATTGTGTCCTTGCACTGGATCGATAAAAACTTTGTGTTTGAAGTTCATTTTCTCCAGTCCAGGAGGGATCTATAGCACGGACCAACTTGCTTGCTACAGACCGGTGAGCAGACTTTAAATATTGCTCAGTTGCGACTGTTCAGATGTGACATTAACCTGACTAAATACAATATCAGTTTTACATCCTCACATCCATACTAACATGCATTACAGTTAACGTGACCTATATATACAGATTAAACACACACTCATATTTATACACCTTTAGACTGTTTCACAGATAGACATATAACCCAATACAGCCTTATGACTACTAAAACACTACCTGCTAAGATGGATGCATCAAGTAGGCTGTTAAACAGATGCTATCACTCTCCCCTCTTCACAGAACAGTGGGGGATGGGGAGTACTGAGAATGATAAGAAGGCAGCTTTAGACAAGCAAAGGATGAGGAGACAGAGCAAACATAGAAGAAAATAGTCTTCTTCCTGTGCTTGAAACACAGGCATGTGTGGGAACATACGTGCTGAATGTAGACAGGAAAGAACAGAAATGTAGGAGCTGCTTCCTGTAATTACTGATTACAAAGACAGGAACAAGCACACTGCATAGCCCCGTCGCTTCAACCTTTGCTGACCCTGGAGTCCATAGCTTGAATAGACTTTGATACCATATGGTTTCATCCTGGCAACCAGAATGCAGGGATGAAAGTATTGGGCTTGAGACTGGTAGAAAGCAGGGTATTAGCAGACAAACAGCTGCAATAAGGTAATACATGTACCATATATACTCGAGTATAAGCCAAGTTTTTCAGCACAATTTTAGTGCTAAAAACCCCCCAATCAGCTTATACTCGAGTGTATAAAAAAACTCACCTCCGACGCTCATCCCCAGAATGCTCTTCTGCCCTGGCTGCATTTCATGGTTTCAGGCCTTGAGGGCAGAAGCACGTCTATGTGCTCTGCCGACAAGCACACACTGTGTCGTGATGTGACATTACCAGGCAGCAATACACCATGTCATAGTGCATGTATGCGGGCAGAGGGCATAGGCGTCCCTCTACCAATACTGCTGGGAAGCCGGAGCAGAGCGAAGAAGACAAGCCAGAGGACAAGAGGATGCCGGGGGTCAGCACTACGTTTATCATGAATATCATGGACACAAAGAGGGGCACTGTTGGACATATATTTTTTACTGTTTTGTTGTGATTACCCTTTAAGCAGTTTCCCGATGTCTTCTGTATGTTTAAAGAATTAAAAATGTTTCTTTTCTAAATCCCTTGGATTGGTCTATTTCCCATATCAGGTCAGATTCTGAATTCTTGTCTCATTCTTGCTTGCTGTTTGTTGCAGGAATCCAGGAGCAGAAACATTGCAATTACTTCCTGCGTGTAATGAATTTTTAATTCATCATTGTTTAAAATAACATAAAAAACTAAGCAGAACTGATGGCTCAATTAAACCTGCTGAGAGTGCGTCTTTAATTTCCAAATGCCATCTGTAATTTAAATGTCACAATCGGGGGATGGTTATTAAAGCTCGCTCAGATTACTGCGGCTCATTTCACTGTTTAAAAACAAGACGGGAAAAGCGGGCAAATGGCCCTTGTAACGCAGCGCGACCCGACAATTAATAATCTTAATATTTTTGTCTTCGAACTTTAGCCTTGACCGGCTAACAAGATGTAACCAGGATTAATGGTGAAGGGTCTGGAGCTGCATTTATCTGAGTGACATTTAAAAGATACATAGTAATGAGGGCATAACAGAAAATTTTCTGTATAGATTAGATCTCTAAAATACAACTCTTATTGTTTATCATAAGTAAAAATAGAGCATGCAGCAGTGAAAAACACTGAGAAAATTACAGCATTTACCTTACTTCTTCCATAAAAGTGCAGGTCCTCATTTGACATCACCTCTTCCTTAAATATGGTCTGCCCACTAAAACCAAAATATCCTCCCTCATTAGCATACACAAATTAAATGAGACCTATAAACAGAAATTGACACAATTAACCAATATTAGTGTGTGAAGAGCAGATAAACAACTTCCAGATCACGTTTCTTTCATGGCCCAGTGTGGTGGCATAATCCACAAATTCAACTTTGAAGTGAGATGCAAATTGATTGTATAAAGTCATGGGAGTGGTGAGTGTAGCACAGAACTCAAGATGTCCCTGTACTTGGAATTGTGCTCCGCTGAATGTACAGGTTTTTTTTATTGAAGAGCCAGGATATCATGGGGGGAATATAAAAAGATGAGGGACTTAGGGTAATATGTAGGGGGCAAAAGAGTGACATGGGAGTAAAGAGAACATTTGCAGGGCACAGAAATGGGAGTAGAAACAGAGATGGCAGTGTAGATAGAAATGGGGCATGAAAAGATAAATGGGGGGGGGCAACATTGCCGAGTGATACAAAAAAAAAACAATTTTCTCCAGCACTTCCATAGACAAAAAGGAAAAACTTTTATTGAATCATGTTAAAAATGTTGTGTACAATCACATGCAAAAGACAGACACATGCTCTAAAAAGTTTTTTAAAAAATGTTACTTGCAAAATAAGACCATTAAAAAGAACAATTCTTTAAAAGAACAATTCTTCTGGCAGAAAATAAGCCCTTAACCAGATTTGTCAGCCAAAAAATCAAAAAGTTATGCAAAACAAGTTTTTTTGGAAACTAAACACAAAAGATGTCATCCATATTTTTTACATTCTCAAAATCCCCTGGATATCTTATAGCGTTTCAAAGCTACAACCACTTATAGTGACACAGGGCAGATTTAAAACATGGGGCGCAGAGGCCAAAATAGCCAAAAGCTGCATGGAGCTATAGCTTTGTGACACTACAACAAAGAATGTTGTTTCTGGCTGGCTTTGTTGCCAAAAATTACTGGTGAGCACCCACATGATGGGGTGGTGGCTCACCAAATACCTGTGCAGATTGTGCAAGCGATTTTCAGAATGGACACAGGGTCACTTTCTGAAATACTGTCCTCAGTAACCCATGAATTACTACATGATTGCTCATCTTGCTCAGGTGTCCCTGATACAGCTGGGGGTGCCTTTAAAGGGACTAATAGCACTGTAACTGATATCTGTTCAATATCTGCTAAACAAGTCAAAGCAAAAAGCAGTAATTTCACCTTCATTGTAGCAGCCACTTGATGCTGATCTGCAATTCTATCTATGCCACTAGAGCCCTCACACATAGCTATAGAAGACAAAAATAGGATAAGGATGTCTATGCATCCTGTTATTGATGCATTGATCCTTTCCCTGTACTGGCTGTATCCCCAGCCGAGCCTTTCTGCAGCGATTCCATGAAGTGGAAACTGCAACAGATAACCACAATAGACCTCCTGAAAGCTTCTTTGTCACTCAGTAGACCAGACTTTGCTAGGCTTCATAATAGCAAAATAGCTCAGCTCACCCTGTTCTATTGATTATCAGGAAAGCCATATGTGCACATACAGTCATTGCCATAAGTTTTGAGAATGACACAAATATTATATTTTCAGATAAACTGTTGCCCTCTGTGTTTGTCTGATGTGTGTTTGTCAGATGTTTTTATCACATACAGAAATACAAGTGCAATCATATTATTAGTAACAAAAGCTTTTATTGACAGTTAGAATGAGTTAATGCAGCAAGTCAATATTTCTTCAGGACCTCTGCAATTCTCCCTGGCAGCTGTCAATCAACTTCTGGACCAAATCCTAACTGATAGCAGTCCATTCTTGCACAATCAATGCTTGCATTTTGTCACAATTTGTTGGTTTTTGTTTGTCCACACGTCTCTTGATGATTGACCACAAGTTCTCAATGGGATTAAGATCTGGGGAGTTTCCAGGCCATGGACCCAACATCTTTATGTTTTCTTCCGTGAGCCATTTAGTTACCACCTTTGCTTTATGTCAAGGTGCTCCATCATGCTGGAAAAGGCATTGTTGATCACCAAACTGCTCTTGGACGGTTGGGAGAAGTTGCTCTTGGAGGATATTCTGGTACCATTCTTTATTCATGGATGTGTTTTTAGGCAAGACTGTGAGAGAGCCGATTCACTTGGCTGAGAAGCAACCCCACACATGAATGGTTACAGGATGCTTTACAGCTGGCATGAGACAAGACTGGTGGTATCACTCACCTTTTCTTCTCTGAACAAGCTGTTTTCTAGATGTTCCAAACGTTACCCCAGTCCTCAGCAGTCCACTCCCTGTCCTTTTGTAGAATATCAGTCTGTCCCTGATGTTTTTTCTGGAGAGAAGTAGCTTCTTTGCTGCCCTCCTTGACACCAGGCCTTGATCCAAGAGTCTCCGCCTCACAGTGCGTGCAGATGCACTCACACCTGCCTGCTGCCATTCCTGAGCAAGCTCTGCACTGCTGGTAGCCAGATCCCAAAACTGAAACACTTTTAAGAGACGGTCCTGGTGCTTGCTGGTCCTTTTGGGGCGCCCTGGAGCCTTTTTGGCAACAATGAAACCTCTCTCCTTGAATTCCTTGAGGATGCGATAGATTGTTGACTGAGATGCAATCTTTCTAGCTGCGATACTCTTCCCTGTTAGGCCAGTTTTGTGCAGTGCAATAATGACTGCACGTGTTTCTTTAGAGATAACCATGGTTAACAGAAGAGAAACAATGATGCCAAGCACCAGCCTCCTTTTAAAAGTGTCCAGTGGTGTGATTCTTACTTAATCATGACAGATTGATCTCCAGCCCTGTCCTCATCAACACCCACACCTGTCTTACTGGAGCAATCACTGAAACAATGTTAGCTGCTCCTTTTAAGGCGCCTGCAATGAAGTTGAAATGTGTTTTGGGGGAAAAAGTTCATTTTCTAGGCAAATATAAACCTTGCAATAAATTGCTGTTAAGCTGATCACTCTTTATACCATTCTGGAGTATATGCAAATTTCCATTATAAAACCTGATGCAGTCGACTTTGAAAAAATTAACATTTGTATCATTCTCAAAACTTTTGGCCATGACTGTAGATCAGACTCGAAACTCCAAAGTACAAGCAGACACCCGCGATCCAAGCACAAACTCAGGTAAAGTCCAGATAGAGATAAATCCGTCTTTTTATGTGCTTTTTAAAAACAATACATCATTCCAACAGACTGATGGACGACCAGCGCACTTTGACTTAAAAAGTCTTAATCATTATTGTATATGAGGTTGGAAAAAATCAGGTCCATCAAGTCCAACCTATAATCCATGAAATTTTTGTTCTCAAGAAAGGCATCCAAGCCTCTATTGAACATGTACAAAGAATCTGCCATAACAACCTCCTGCAGCAGAGGGTTCCATAGTCTCACTGCTCTTACAGTATCCCCGTCCATGGCGATGGTAGAACCACCTTTCGTCTAGGAATAAAGTATGCCCCTTCTCCTGGTCACAGGCCTAGGTATAACTAGATCTTTGGAGAGATCCTTGTACTGCCAATTTAGGTATTTATTTTGAGGTTTCCCCTCACCCATCTTTTTTCTATACTGAATAAACCCAATTTCAGTAATCAATCATTGTATTCAAGTCCCCCATTCCCATAATAATTTTGGTTACACTCCTCTGCACCTGTTCCAGCTCTACAATGTCCTTTTTATACACTGGTGCCCCAAACTGTACACAATACTCCATGTGTGGCCTGACCAGTGATTTGTATAAAGGAAAAAATATGTCCTTATCATGAGAATCTATTCCTCTCCTGATACATCCCATAATTTTATCTGCTTTATTAGCAACCGCCTGGCTCTAAGTCACTGAAATTAAGTTTACTATCCACCAATAATCACAAGTCTTTTTCTACTGAAGTTTTACCAAGTAAGTGATTTTTTAGAACATAATTGTACTTTTTGTGTCCACCCCCAAGTGCATGCCTTAGATGTATCTACATAAAACTTCATTAGTCGTTTCTTTGCCCATTTCTCCAGCTTCCTCAAAGCCATCTGCAATGTATTAGCTTTGGTATTAATTAATTTACTGAGCTAAGTATCATCTGAGAATATTGAAACTCTACTGTGTAAACCGTCTATGAGGTCATTCATAAAAATATTGAAGAAAGGGGGGCCCATTATGCTCATTATGCCCGGCATATTCATGTCTCCTGTTTCGGCAACATGCCGTCCCTGTGTGGTTTACCCCAAACACATCTTATGTTATTCAGTTTCCTCTTGTCCCTACATCTCGGTCCCCCATATTTTCATCCTGCCCTAAAACTCTGTAACAGTATTTATAAGTACCAGTATCAGTATACAAATACAGGCAGTCCCCAGGTCACATAAAAGATAGGTTCCTTGGGTTTGTAGTTAAGATGAATTTTGTATGTAAATCGAAACTGTATTTTTTTTGCCCCAGTGACAATTGGATTTTCAACATTTTTTGCTGTAGTGGGACCAAGGATTATCAATAAAGCTTCATTACAGACACCTTACAGATGATCATTGCAGCCTGGGACTAAAGTGAAGCATTCAGAGACTTCACCAGTGGTCACAGTGAGCAAAGGGGTCCGTCTGTATCTAGGGGTCATCTGTAAGTCGGCTGTCCTTAAGTAGTCGACCGCCTGTAATGCTTCCTAGTATAACACACTGTAAAATTTCCGCTATACCAGGCCCTACACCTTAACCCCTTAAGGACGCAGGGTTTTTCGGCTCATTTCTCGCTCTCCAACTTCAAAAATCGAAGCTGAAAAAAAATTCCAAATGTGGAAAAATTTAAAAAAAACCGCATGTGCGTCACGTACTTGTGGGCTCAGTTTTTATGACTTTCACTCTTCGCTCCAAATAACACCTCAGCTTTATTCTTTGGTTTGGTGCGATCGCGGTGATACCAAATTTATATAGGTTTTATTGTGTTTTAATACATTTTCAAAAATTAAACGAATGTGTACAAAAAAGAAAAACATTTTTTTGCCATCTTCTGACGCTAATAACTTTTTCATACTTTGGTGCACGGAGCTGTGTGAGGGGTCATTTCTTTGCGAAATGAGGCGACGTTTTCATTGCTACCATTTTGAGGTCTGTGCAACATTTTGATCATTTTTTATTTCATTTTTTATGTTATGTAAAAAGGTGTAAAAGTCGCATTTAGGACATTTAGGCGCCATTTCCCGCCTCGGAGGTCACCGCCGCCCATAACCATTTTTATATTTTGATAGATCGGGCATTTTGGGACGCGGCAATACCTAATATGTTTGTGATTTTTACTGTTTATTATGTTTTATATCCATTCGAGGGAAAGGGGGGTGATTTGAATTTTTAATATTTTATTAATTTTTTTTATTTTTTTTAACTTTTTTTTTTCTTTTTTTTTTCACTATTTTTTAGACCATCTAGGGTACATTAACCCTAGATGGTCAGATCGCTCCTACCATATACTGCAATACAACTGTATTGCAATATATGGCATTTTTGCAGCACATTCATTACAATGAGCCACTGGCTCATTGTAACGAATCTGCAGAAGCCATGTAGCCTCGTGTCAAAAGAAGACCCGAGGCTACCATGGCAACCGATCGCCGCCCCCCGATGACGTTTGGGGGCGCGGCGATCGCATTAAAGATGGCGGCGCCCGCGCGGCCGCCGTTTTTTAAACGCCGACGGCGACTTTGCCGGCGGCAATCACATGGTTGATAGCCGCGATCGGTGCAAGCACCGACTGCTGTTATTAGCGGTGGGGGTTTTCTGCAAAATGCAAAAAACCCCACCTTTGTATGAAGAGGACTCAGCCCGTGAGCCCTCTTCATACACCCCATATACCTCTGCGCCGTAGAGCTACGGCGCAGAGCGTTAAGGGGTTAAAAAGCCCTCTTTACAATTCCTGAGCTGTATAATACCCCCTTCCCACAGTGTGGCCCCCACAATTTATAATGTGGGACATTGTGGCAGAATACTGTCCTGATTTTGGCTCCCAAACTTAGTAATGACTTAATAATGCCCGCTTATAAAGTAATGCCTCCAATCTACAGTAATGCTCCTGTATAAAGTAATGTCCCTTGTCTACAGTAATGCTTCCAGTCTACAGTAATACCCCCATATAAAGTAATGCCCCCAGTTTACAGTAATGCCCTCATATAAAGTAAAACCCCCAGTACACATAATTCCTAAATAAAAAATTCGATGGTCCAGCCAAATTCCGAATACTGTTGATCTTTATTTCATTAAAATCTTTAAATCCACAGTGTGCTTCCTGTGTTCAGTGGATTTACTTGCCCTGTTAAGTTTCTGTCCATGGCTGCATAAAAAAAAACATATTTACCTAGATGTGAGTCAGACTCATCTCTGGTGCTCTGGGTTCCTGCTTGGTGATACAATGTTGCGGCTGTAGTACACTCCAGCTTCATTGTGTATGTGCTGTACCCACAACTTATTTTTCCGGCTGGGGGGTCTTAGATTCTTTGGGTGATTTGGGACCTTAAACCAGCAGTCCGTAAGGACCAATGGCTTCTTTTTAAATGCGCTAAATTTATCATCCAGTATCAGCCAGTGTAGTGCAGTTTTATACTGTGTCCTTTACGCTGTACACATATTAGATGGGTTTATTACATCTGCTCTACTGTTAAAGACAATGGCCCTACAGTAGGTGCAATTTGCCTGTGAAATGTGAAGAAGGTGCCAGATTCATGAATTGTGGCATATGGTATATTGGTGCACCTTTAACCCCTTAACGACCTGGCCCTTTTTTTGTTTTTTCATTTCCATTTTCACTTCCCACCTTCAAAAATCTATAACTTTTTTATTTTTACAAGTAAAGAGCTCTGTGATGGCTTGTTTTCTGCGTAACAAATTGCAATTCATAGTGATGGTATTGAATAGTGTACTGGGAAGCGGGAAAAAAATTCCAAAATGCAGTGAAAATGGTGAAAAAACGCATTTGCGCCTTTTTCTTTAGGGCTTGGATTTTACGTATTTCACTATGTGCCCAAAATGAGATACCAAATTTGTATAGGTATGATAATGTTTTCATACATTTACAAAAATTAAAACCTCTACAAATTTTTTTTTTATTTTGTCAACTTCTGGTGCAAATAACTTTTTCATACTTCAGTGTACAGAGTTATTATATTTTGATAGATTGGACGCAGCGATACCTAATGTGTTAATGATTTTTACTGTTAATTTATATTTATATCAGTTCTAGGGAAAGGGGGTGTGATCTGAATTTTTAGGTTTTTTTATTATAATTTTTTTCACTTTATTTTTCATTTTTAATATTATTTTTACTATTGTTTTTTTTATTTTCACTATTGTTCAGACCCCCTAGGGTACTTTAACCCTTGGTTGTCTGATCGATCCTATCGTATATGGGATTTTCCACCTCATTCATTATAATGGGCAAATTGCCGTACTATTACGGTGCGCGTTGTTAAGGGGATATATACTTTAATAAATGTGGTCCAATATCTTATGTAATGGCAATGTTGGTTTAGCTTTCCCCACTGTGCACTATTCCTTCACTATTTGAATACAATTCTGGAATTGTGGACTGAAGATGCTGGATTTACATATGTATTAATGCAAATAATACACACCTTCAAATATATACGCGCTGGGAAAATTACAATCCAAAAATGGCTTCTATCAGTAGCATTTATCATAATGACTTGTCTTTAATACTGTATAATACGGTACAAGAAAATAACTGCTATAACACTGGCTCATAAGAATTTACTGGAAGCAACACGGCCTCTGACAATCATGGTTTCCTTTGTCATATATATATATATATATATATATATATATATATATATACATACATGAAAAGAAGCAATTTACTGCTCTATAATAATGTTTTGCTTCTCTTTTATCCATGTTGCAGCATTTTCTGGGTAGTTCGGAGAGGGTTTTAGTGGGCTCCGGCATTCTCCGCTTGTTTGATGTGAAGCTTGGGGACAATTGACTTTTTATGTTATTGAGGAAGGTGCAATCGTCTTAGTCTCTTTTATGCTCCAGTAAACCTCCCGCTTCTTCGTCTGTTCAGTGAAGTTGCAACATTCGGGAGGTTTGCAGCTTCATAGTTAATGTAATAATCTTTTTTTTTTTTTTTTTTTTTACTATCTTTATTTAGTTATATTTTCTTTCAGAACATCAGTCTGTTGATCCTCTGTAGAAGTTAACCTCTTCCTGGCAGTCCTTGTCAGATTGTAACATGTACGAGGAAGTCTATCACCACCACCTCTTCCCCAGTGTGTGGACCATTGGTACCCCCACACAGATACCTTCAGAATGAACCCTAACATACCTTCATAAAAAGATGGATGATCTCTTTAGAATAATTACTTATGAACTATAAAACAAAGACCCAGGGACGCAAACATAATATTTTACCTATTTTCCTTTAAGAAGATATGTTTGGGCGCAATAGCTGTGTGAGGGTGGCAATGAATTACAGGCAGTGAGGTGATAGTAAACATCCAAATCCTTAAGATTTTTAAGCCTATCTGCCTATTTCATTTGCTCATTAGATTTTATTGATGAAATGTGCTGTATGTGCAATGTGCACATGTTAGAGGGTTAACCATCAGAATTCTAATTCCAGTTGGTTGGAAAAGCATAACTATAAATAAGAAATATGGAGTAACCTAAGATTCTGACAATATACAGTTTGATAAAATTGAAGAATAAAAAATATAATGAGCTTGGGCTACTTGCCCAGGAGGACCTGGTCATTTTGTGGTTCATCCAATGTTCCTCAAAATGTATCACATATCCATATACTAAATATAAGGCAATATGTCAAGAAGGCTATAGCTCCTAGTTATCAGCTTGTCAAGCTGGAAGGTTGAATAAGCTGTTGTTCAATGGAATTGGAGTTCCAAGAGGTAATGAAAAACATAGGTAGTTTAGAATATTTTTGTTCCCATAAGTTATGGGAAGGAGTAGGTGCTCAAGCAATTTGCTAGTTTCACTGCACATGAAGGTGCCTATTGATTGACATTGTTGGCACTAGACTGAGACACAGTGATGTGACTAGTTCCAGACGACAACTCAGGGCACTGTAAGTCAACTTTTGGATCAATGACCTTCTGTCATGACTATGCTGTTCCTCTGAGTTTTTCTCAGCAGCAGGTACAGACATTTTAATAGACGTATTAAACACACTCTGAGCCAAGCTGACATTAGTGGCACAGGGTGACATATTGTGATGGCTTCAGAGAAAACTGCTGAATGAAAACTGCAATTGCTTTTTTTTTAAAAGATATCCAATTTTACCCATTGCCCATATAACTTTATCTAGTGGCTGCAGCCAGCGTAATGTGGCTCTCCGATGATGGAGTGGCAGGGTTGGGAGGCACACAGAACTCCCAGATGGTAAATAAGAAGGCATTTTCAGTTTTGACAACTTAAGATGTTTCTAGAGTGAGACATTATTTAAAAGTCTGAGGAGGACAAGTGTAGGGCAGAGGAAACAAACCCATAAAAAGTCATCCATAAAGATGTCAGTAAATAATATAATCTTAACATTTTCCAGATTTTATTTATATATTGGTCCCATAGTGACCAGGAATGGATAAGAAAATAAACAGGAACTAAGCTTAGGTCCATGACTGGAGGAGTGATGTCACCAAACCTAGAGATACAAGATGTACTACTATGCCACTTTAGGCATTGGGTCCACACATAAGCTTTGTAGTTTGCATGAGCTGAAGGCTGAGTAAATATGTTATTGGGTCATTTAAGCACTGTTCTTTTGACTAACCCAATAGGAATAGAACTTAAGAAAAAGTGTTTTTGTGATGCACACTATCCCCTATAGGAGCTGCCAAACAGTCACAGATGGATCCCACATCTAGCAATTAGTAAAAATAAAACAGTCTGACCGGAGCTCCTTGGGTGTCCTTTTATATATCCTTTGATAAATCGATGATTTCACTCCTTTCCCAACTATGTTCCAAATTCTTCAGTACACTTCCTCACAAACGGTATTTGGATGGGAATAGATCGCTATTCAGACAGTTTTAAGCTGCGTTTTCTTGCATCCTGTAGCCAAATAGTGTACAGCTACTATAGAAGAGATTAAGCAGCAGATAGGGTAGTATGTTCAAATATATGGAGTTTATTTTATTAAAACATACTCACAAAATAGAATAAAAACATGCGCATATAAAATCCACCATGTGGACGCCAGACTCGCTAGTTCGCCCGACCCAGGGTTTCGCTACCACGGCTTCTTCCGGGGCGTGGTAGCCCCGGAAGAAGCCGTGGTAGCGAAACCCTGGGTCGGGCGAACTAGCGAGTCTGGCGTCCACATGGTGGATTTTATATGCGCATGTTTTTATTCTATTTTGTGAGTATGTTTTAATAAAATAAACTCCATATATTTGAACATACTACCCTATCTGCTGCTTAATCTCTTCTATAGTAGCTGTACACTATTTGGCTACAGGATGCAAGAAAACGCAGCTTAAAACTGTCTGAATAGCGATCTATTCCCATCCAAATACCGTTTGTGAGGAAGTGTACTGAAGAATTTGGAACATAGTTGGGAAAGGAGTGAAATCATCGATTTATCAAAGGATATATAAAAGGACACCCAAGGAGCTCCGGTCAGACTGTTTTATTTTTAGGAATAGAACTTGTGGTAACACATAAAGCTGTGTTTGGATCTTCAGAAAGAATGGGGTCTAGCTAATATGGCAGTAATAATTTCTGCAGAGATCCACTCTAGTGGTACCAACGGTTGGGAGATATGGGTGTCATGGAGAGCAAATGGTTGGAAAACTAAACAACATCCTCCATAAGGAGAGGTATTTAGTTTTTGCCTTTTGCCCCTTTGTAGTCCACTGACCCACCTAACTTTTCTCTTACAGAAGTTCTGTAATTTGCATATTACCTTAAAGGGTTATTTCCACAATGACAAGATTCTTAAATATACTCAGGATAACAAAATAACACATTCACTAAATCCCTGTTATTAAAAAAAAAAAAAAAAACATTCCACAGATATAATTCCAACTTGCCACTATCTGTCGTGGTGGACTGTGGCCGGATTCTTCTCATGAATAGCTTCTTTTGTATGCACACTGCAGTGCTCTCTGCATCCAGCCTCTCCCCCTGCATTATAAGACGAGCATAGGCACTTCCTGCCAGCAAGCTACAGACAGATAAGTAGAGCTGACTGTGTATTTTATTGATTAGGTGAGGGAGCAGAGCTGCAAGTGTCATTGTGTTTTATCTCATGGATCTCATCTCTCTTTTTCTATGTGTCAGATACTAGTAGAGTGTTCAGAAGCTAAATAAAAGTGTAGATAAACCCTGTTCTATGACAATATACTGTAAGTATATTGTCAGCACACAGCATCTCATAACACAGAGGAATCATGAAGTGGCTGCTTAGAAAGTTCCCGCCCACACTGACACTGACCTGTCTAGTGAGTGATAGGACCAAAAACGGCAATAAAACTGACTAAAATTGCAATGTAAGGGGTAAAATAAAGATTCTGTAAACATCACTAGGTGGTTAAAATTTGAGAACTGTTTTTCAATCGAAAATCTCTTTAATTAAACTTCACTCAAATAATGACTTACTTTGCAATAAACTTTGTGAATATCAATAATTCAAGACCAGGCTAATGCTGTTATCATCCTCATCACTTCTAAATAATCAGTTTTTTTCTCTGAACTCTCTGCTGTATTCTCTCTTGCTTGCAAGATGTCCAGAAGCTCACTGTCGAATGTCAGAATACAAAAGATTCCATGAAGAGGGGAGAAGGGGAAACACTGAAGCTTTGTCATCACTAACCAGCTTAGGATAGACATTTACAGATGCAGACTGATGAGGGCAAAGCTGATAGAAAATGAATATTACATGGCATTAATTGCCCCGAAACTGAAAATTTTTTTCTCTTCATAAACATGCAACGGGCTAATGACTTCTGCAGTTTGTTGATAAGTGAATTCAGATCATTAACAATGATCACTGGGGGTTCAACTCTGGGCAACCCTGTCATTTTTACTGGTACTATATAGCTCCGCATATAGTGTCGTAGCCAGAAAAGGGATTTTACTGTAAGTTTAGTCCTAATAAACTTACAGGAGGGGGGGGGGGCATTAAGACTGGTGCATTTTGCTGGTCTCGTGTCGCACCATGCCCATTCACACCAAAAAGGTTGTGATTTTATAATTGCCCTGTATGCCAGATAAAGGCCCACAACTAAGTTTAAATTACCTTTAGGGTGCAGTCACACGTACCAGTGCCCGTGTATGGGGTAAAGCCTCAGCCTGATCGCTTATATGGAAAGGCAAACGATCGGTTACCAGAGCCCGGTGTCTTGCATTGTTTTAGTCTGAAGCCCACCCCCATATGCTAGAACTGTGTTTGTAAATGCAGCCCTACAGTACGTGTGACCCTCATCATCCTCTGTACAATGTGTAGAGCTGTACAACAGATTAATGTATTTGGCAGGGGTAGGAATCAGATCTCAGGTGATAATAGTATCATCAGTAAGCCATGCTGCTGTGTAAAAATTCTGACAGCTAAAAGCCAATGTGGCCACCATGACAGCCTCAGCATAGGTTTTTACTCAACATTCCTAAACTCTGGATTAGCAAATTCTACAAAGCAGCAACTCATTCTCCAACTCAGTTACTGTCAAGGGCTATATACACTCACCGGCCACTTTATTAGGTACACCTGTCCAACTGCTCGTTAACACTTAATTTCTAATCAGCCAATCACATGGCGGCAACTCAGTGCATTTAGGCATGTAGACATGGTCAAGACAATCTCCTGCAGTTCAAACCGAGCATCAGTATGGGGAAGAAAGATGATTTGAGTGCCTTTGAACGTGGCATGGTTGTTGGTGCCAGAAGGGCTGGTCTGAGTATTTCAGAAACTGCTGATCTACTGGGATTTTCACGCACAACCATCTCTAGGGTTTACAGAGAATGGTCCAAAAAAGAAAAAACATCCAGTGAGCAGCAGTTCTGTGGGCGGAAATTGTTGATGCCAGATGTCAGAGGAGAATGGGCAGACTGGTTCGAGCTGATAGAAAGGCAACAGTGACTCAAATCGCCACCCGTTACAACCAAGGTAGACAGAAGAGCATCTCTGAATGCACAGTACGTCGAACTTTGAGGCAGATGGGCTACAGCAGCAGAAGACCACACTGGGTGCCACTCCTTTCAGCTAAGAACAGGAAACTGAGGCTACAATTTGCACAAGCTCATCAAAATTGGACAGTAGAAGATTGGAAAAACGTTGCCTGGTCTGATGAGTCTCGATTTCTGCTGCGACATTCGGATGGTAGGGTCAGAATTTGGCGTCAACAACATGAAAGCATGGATCCATCCTGCCTTGTATCAACGGTTCAGGCTGGTGGTGGTGGTGTCATGGTGTGGGGAATATTTTCTTGGCACTCTTTTGGCCCCTTGGTACCAATTGAGCATCGTTGGAACGCCACAGCCTACCTGAGTATTGTTGCTGACCATGTCCATCCCTTTATGACCACAATTTACCCAACATCTGATGGCTACTTTCAGCAGGATAATGCGCCATGTCATAAAGCTGGAATCATCTCAGACTGGTTTCTTGAACATGACAATGAGTTCACTGTACTCAAATGGCCTCCACAGTCACCAGATCTCAATCCAATAGAGCATCTTTGGGATGTGGTGGAACGGGAGATTCGCATCATGGATGTGCAGCCGTCAAATCTGCGGCCACTGTGTAATGCCATCATGTCAATATGGACCAAAATCTCTGAGGAATGCTTCCAGCACCTTGTTGAATCTATGCCCCAAAGAATTGAGGCAGTTCTGAAGGCAAAAGGGGGTCCAACCCGTTACTAGCATGGTGTACCTAATAAAGTGGCCGGTGAGTGGTTGTCATGTACATATCATGACCAATGGTATCACGCCACTTTAGATAACCCCTTACCCTGGCGGAGCGCAAGGGCCTCAGCAGTGAATGCCAACATTTTTCTGATTGTAAACCCGCTATAAACCAAACGCTCTGTCCTTTTTTTTTTTTTAAGTGACAAGGGTGGCAAAAACCTATATTTTTGCAAAATGTGGTTTGTGCCTTTATCTAAACCAAAAAGGCATATGCCCCATCATCTAGTAAAAAGTGAGATGAATGTTTTTGATCACATGATTGGACCTGAAACTATATATGCAGAAGCAGTTGTGATTGGCTCAGTGCCTGCTCTACTGTTATAATATGGGTATTTAGTTTCAGCTGTACAGTCTTGGCTCTTCTATCATACAGATTCCCAGGTGACGTGAATAATTCCATTTTTATTAAATTACCGGTAAGTTTTGCAGTTATATATATTCTCCCCGGCACTTTATTGTTCCCTGTGGTACTTAAGAGTCTAATTAACTGAAAGGCTTTTTATTTGCCGCAATTCTCTAGTTATGAATAACGATGACGATCACAAATGAAAATTGCTTTTCTGCTTAAGTTCTTTAATTTCTTAAAATTGCAAAAAAGTTATGAGTACAGATATGGGAGAGCTTTGTCAGTTGACACAGCTATGCACATGGAGGCTTTATGGTTCTAGTACAGAGCTGTATAACCTCTGTGGGCTGCCATAAAGCTCTATTTAGCTTCATTTGTTCAACTAGAATGAATTTTCTGATATGGTTCTTTTAAGGCATAAGTTGCTTTGCCAAAGGGTTTTGGGGTCTGGGGGTAAAATACCCCTGAACACATGGTATTTATGTAACACTCCCTATAATAATTATATGACATGCTATTAGACTCCTGTAAGGCTAGAGAGAGCGGTTGTGGTGTATTTCCCTGCTGCTACCTTTCCAAATATCTCTACACTATTCCCTTTGTGACAAGAACAACTATTGTAAATTATATGATAGGTGCTGCAGTTTATAATGACTTTAAAACTGCACAGTTTGTCAGAATTTTCTGAAAATGTCATTGCTGGAAGGGAATATCCAGTCATTGTGCATATCTGACATTTATAATTCCCCAATGTGTTCATCCTCACTCGCTAAAGGATAAAAAGTACAGTAATTTTCCAATTTATATAATCTGTTTAATGTTAGCGAAATTTGAAAATTACATCTATTAATCTAATAGATGGGCTGGGAACCCTTAGATATCCAAGGAAAAGGGGAAGCACATCCAAATCCAAATATTGGAAGGCAAAGGGTGACCAGAAATTACTCCTTGCTTCACAATTTTTGGATTTGGATGTGCTGCCTCTTTTCCTTGGATATCTCTATCTATCTATCCAGAAGAAATATGGCCTGTTCCAGAATAAACTTCACCCCTTTGTTACCTTGCTGAAATTTGAGTGCTGCTTCATTTCTTCTGGATATCTACACAGGTCTTGTACCTGGACTTTGGAGCATTTTTGCAGCCCCCCCTCCCTAGGGATATATACACACTGTGCTGCAACAGACTTTTTCTTTTTTCTTATGTATCTATCTATCTTTCTATCAATGGAAAAGAGGCACCACTCCAAGGTTCCAGTAAAAATAAAAAAAAGTCCTCTTTTTTGTATATCCCAATACAGCAATGTTTGATTGATTGATTTTTTTCACCATTCACTGACCAGGCAGCTCCTCTTCTATCTTCATGTGTGGGCAGGTCCGCGACAGCTCCATGGGCAGCACCTCTCCTTTCACATGCATCGGCTACAGGTCCGTGACATCTCCGTGCACATGGTCCGGCTGGGGCACAACTGAGGAGCTGCCCGGGCCGTTGGAATGGTGAGTAGTCCGTTTATTTTTTTTATATACCCGAGTAGAATCCATGTGGGGAATTTTCAGCACAAAAATTGTGCTGAAAAACTTATACTCCAGTATATACAGTATATGACTTCTAAGGAAAGGGGGGTGATTAAAATTTTTTGGTTTTTTTATTTAAAATTTATTTACTATTTTTCAGACCCTTTAGGGTACTTTAAAGGGGTTGTCCAAGAGTTATGAAAATGAACTAAAGGTGGCCGGAGGGGGCTGCTTGAAAAAATAAAGAACTACTTACCTTCCGGTGCCCTCCGGTGTCCCGCGCTGGCTGCCGGAGCAGCGCTGGACTCCGCTTCCGGCCAGACCCAACAACCTTCCGGCCCGCATTCACAATGCTGTGAATAGGGACGGATAGGCGTGCCCGGCCACGGCCGGCCGGAAGCTGGGTCCAGCGCTGCTCCGGCGGCCATGTTTGTTTACATGGCGCCCGGACCGGAGCATCAGCAGGGCGGGGCACCCACAGGGCACCGGAATGTAAGTAGTTCTTTATTTTTTTAAGCAGCCCCCTCCGGCCACCTTTAGTTAATTTTCATTAACTCGGACAACACCTTTAACCCTAGGCTGTCTAATTGATCCTACCATTTACTACCATACTACAGTATGGCAGTATATTGGGATTTTCCTCCTCATTCATTACAATGTGCGAATGGCACATTGTAATGAATAGATTAAAACCAGACAGCCTCGGGTCTTTGAAGACCCAAAGCTGTCATCGAAACCAATCAGCGCCCTCGAAGACGTCACGGGTAGTGTTGATCTTTAACAAAAATGGCGGTGCCCTTGTGCTGCTATCTTTTTGAAGTCGCCAGCAGCTAAGCCGGCGGCAATGGTTGGTTTAACGACCGCGATTGGTGCTGGCAGCATTATGCAGCAAAGACTTACCGGCTTACTGGCCCGTGAGCCCTCTCCGTTCACCCACAACCAACGCGTAACGTACTACTATGTCATATGTCGGTAAGAAGTTACTCAGTTTTGCGGTGATTTTAGGTGCAGTTTCTTATTTTAACAGTTGAATGACATTAACTAAAAAGATGAATTACATTCAGTAAACAAGTCTCCCTTCAAAATCAAAGTCACATGTTCCGTTCATGTCTTTCACTTGTTAAATTAACAAAACTGCACCAAAAACCCCCTGAAACCTGATTGCAATGCAGTTTTAACTGCAATGGGTGAACACATCGGTGGCTTACTGCCAGCCTGGTCCAGGAAATACTTCACTCCTCAAACTTTGAGATCAAAACCCCTGTTGTTAAACCGCTTGCAACAAGTTAACCCTGGGACACGGGATTGTTCTGTGTGTGATGCACATGAAAACCTAACATGTGACCCTCTCATTTGCTACATTCTGCACATATGTGTAGAAAACAAGAATTCTGAAATCACTTTTGCACCAATGCTGTGTGATTGTTTCAATAGACCTGGTTTAGTATTCAAATATTGGAAAAGGATGCAAAGAGGTATCCAGATGCGCCTGGGCATCTCTTGTCATAACTTATTATATAGCTCCAATTTGTGTTAAGCCTTTTAATAGTCTCCAAAATTATAGGAGTTAGCAGAGATGACGAGAAAACAATGATGATTATATATTGTGCTGTAATAAAGCGCTGTTAACAGGAAATGGCGTTATATTGTTCCTCTGTCTTATGTATTTTAATGTTCAATCTGTTAGCTGTCAGTGTAGCAAATCACTCTTTATATGTTTAGTACGTTATGAATTCAGCAGACAGGATATTATACTGCTTTATACATTTATATGTGCATAATACATGTTATTCTCATGAATAATGTATACAACATGCGGTAGAATGCAACACTGGGAAAGTCAATCTATCTGCAGTTGTTGTTCTGCAATATTGCAGACAGTGTTAGGTAGCAGCCCTGGAGGTCTGTGTAACCATACTAATTGATTTATTTTTTCAGGATTGTAGCTGTACTTTTGCACTGTAATGGGGATCCTACTTAAGATGAGGTGCTCTGCAATGAGGTACCTACTTTTTGTTCTAAGTGACTTCTTGTATTCAACAAGAAGTCTGTTATCTTTTATTCAAAGGGAAAATCTGTTAGATTCATTTTAACCCTCATCCAACCACCCACAAAATTGAGATGTTAAAAAGTGCTGTTCTTCAGCTTAGCTCGCAGGACAAACTCTCTGGCTGTTAAAATCAGCCAGAGACCCTAGGGCAGTGGTGGCTAACCTATGGCACTGGTGCCAGAGGCGGCACTCAGAGCCCTTTGTGTGGGCACTCAGGCAATCACCAGAGATGACTCCATGTATATTCCTGCAGTCCCAGACAACCCAGGACTTGCTGTGCACAGAGCCATTTTAAAGTGACAACTCTACCTGGGACTACTGGAGTAGCGGGAAGGTGTGGACAGATCTGGATTATCATTGTAGCTCCTTCTCCGGGCCTGACAATTCTTAGTGTTTATGGGACCCTGGAGGGAAGCTACATTGATCATCCAAATTTCTTCTATTTTCTGCTTTATTGGTGTTCTCAGGGTGCCGGTATCAATGAAAGCTGTGACAGAGAAGGGAGTATGAATCAATTATTACATTTTTGTGTTGGCACTTTGCAACAAATAAGTGGGTCTTTGTTGTAGTTTGGGCACTCGGTCCCTAAAAGGTTCGCCATCACTGCCCTAGGGAGAAGGTAGAAGTAGTTTATTACTGCTTCTGCCTTCTCCCTTCTTCGCAACATGTAGGCGGCAGTGTCGTAGGCACATTAGATCCAGCAGTCACTTGATTGCAGTGTCTGAAAGGGTTAAACTGAGATGACGAACAGTACAGTCCTACCCACGTTTTACTTGTAACTGTAGCTCTTAAAAAAAAAAAAAAGTCTGTGAAAATTTGCCCCAGTGGTGTTTTACGACCTCACGGAGGACATATAAAGAAAAGGAAAAAAAATACAATATACATAAAATAAATATATAGAAATACTTATTCATATTTCCCCATAAAATAGTAAAAAAAAAATCATATAATATATAACATGTTTACCCAAGACTATTTATAATGGTCATTTTGAATTAATTTGAAAACATAAAAAATAATTATACAATCCAAAAAAGTTATAGTCCTCTGCAACCTCTGTAAATTCACCAAAGAATGCAATGATCCCCAGTCATAAACGCCTTTTCAGGCCTTATCATTAAGGCGTTTGTCACACTTGAGGAGGGAAAGTGCGTAGAAGTCTCTTGGAAGAGTCTGTGGACCCTCTAGAGTCTAGACCACCGCGAAAGATGGTATGAGGCCCGCGGTAGCAGCCAAGGTAGTACGGAAAGAAATGCAGGAAACAGTCCAAACCTGAGATAACAGCAGGAAACATGGAGGAATACTGGTAACACTGGCACACAGAGGAACACTGATGATGCTGGCATGGACTAGCAGGAGTACAGCTAGGAGCGTGGAGAGGTGAGTCCAGGCCAAGGAGCGGGACAGCTGCAGCGGGTAAATTCTCACTACTCAAACACTTTGAGAAAGCTCATATCTCTATAGACACACACTATACACATTGTAATATGGATATCTACAAAAAGGAGCATTACAGCCTGTTTATTTACTAACCAGAATTTATCAATAAAATATATTAAAAGATGTTCACCCCCCCCCCCCCATATGTTAAGGGAGTATGGAGAGGTCACAGTGAATAGCCATTGGTAACACCAACTATCAGTGCTGGCATTGATTGCAGATGGTAACACTTTATATGACGCTGGCAAGGGCTGCCATCTTGACAGAGTGGAGTCTTTATGAGACTCTAGGATCTGTCATTTGGTATGATTTGTAAAAATGTGCCGCAATGCTGCCAAAAATTTTAAAACTGTTACAAAAATCAAATAAATAAAAGTTCAATTCACCCCCTTTTTCCAGAACTGATATAATAAAAATGTTGTGTCCCGAATCGTTAGAATGAAAAAGTTATTGTCATCAGAACATGGATAAACAAAGACATTTTTTGTACCCACAGTATGAAGTACAATGTGCAACACAGAAAACAAACTCACATACAGCTTTGTACATGGAAAAATAAAAAAAAGTTATGGATTTTTGAAGGTGGGGACCAAAAATGGGGAACACAAAACAATTATGCTTTAAGTATTATAAAATAAAAAGTTTAACACTTTGTGCGAGGACAGATTTTCAGCCTTTGAGTATGAGCATGAATACTGCAGATTTAACCCCATAAAGGGGTTATCCCATGAACCGAAGTTAGGCACTATCCACAGGATAGTAATGAGACCCCCACAGATCATGAAAAGGAAAGGTACTCTTGTTCCTTTTGTTTTGTCATTTTTTATTATCTTTGTTATATTTACAAAATACTGATTTCAATATTCCGGGTCTCATTGATGAATTTCAGGAGTAAGATGATGCTTGTAAAATTGGAGCAACATCCTTTGCTTCTGGAGCTATGGCAGCTTTCCAGAATTCTAGGGAGAACCTGGAAGGAGAAAATTAAGTTTCATGTGAAAAAGTAAAATATAAAAAAAAACTGAAAAATTCTAGCTGGTTCCTGATGCTTGTGGAAAGGCTGTGTAATTACCGCTGGGGTACATTCAGCAACCATTCCGCTGTGTGTGGTTTCACACGCTGCAGTTAAAACAGCATTGAAAGTGCATGATAAAGAGCTGCATTCAGTTTTCATGTGAAATACACTTACTCAACAAGTGACACACTTACTATATTTCAGAGGTTTCACTTGCAAAAAAATTATAATCTGCACCAAAAGAGGCATCAATGTTGTTCTTACTCAGATAGATGCAGTTTTCAACTGCATTGTGCGAATTGTATCTTAGACTCTTTAAAAAAAATTATGGTTCTTGAAATTATCCCACTTAAAGGGGTTGGCCACTCTTTTAAGAAAATTGCCAATGTACTTTTCCTGCCTTAATAATAATCCCTGAATTCTCACCAATTCATTCATCATCCCTGATGCTTCCTTTATTGCTGTGTGCAGACTCTCTGTGCACTCTGCATAGACATGTAAACAAAGATCCTACATTGATAAATAAGAGGGACCTGCAGCAGGAGATCTGACTCATCCTGCTTATCCCCTGTGTGTGTCACTGAGACAGACTGAGAGGAAAAAAACAAACTGGAGGCTGCCATTAGGACAGACTGAAGGAGCGAGAAACAGGGAGTTGTGTAGAGATGCAAACTGCAGCATGGGGATAACCAGGGCCGGATTAAGGTTGGTGGGGGCCCCTGGGCGCAAAATCTGGTGGAGGCCCCCACTGAGTGCAGCGTGCATACACGTCCTCCTGCTCACTATCCACTGTCCCCCCAGTAACACAGCTACATACAGCCGCCTCGCTCCCAGTAACACAGCTACATACAGCCGCCTCGGCCCCAGTAACACAGCTACATACAGCCGCCTCGCCCCCAGTATCACCACTACATACAGCCGCCTCACCCCCAGTAACACAGCTACATACAGCCGCCTCACCCCCATGAACACCACTACATACAGCCACCTCGCTCCCAGTAACACAGCTACATACAGCCGCCTGGCCCCCAGTAACACAGCTACATACAGCCGCCTCGCCCCCAGTAACACAGCTACATACAGCCGCCTCACCCCCAGTAACACAGCCACGTACAGCCGCCTCGCTCCCAGTAACACAGCTACGTACAGCCGCCTCGCTCCCAGTAACACAGCTACGTACAGCCGCCTCGTCCCCAGTAACACATCTACATGCAGCCACCTCACCCCCAGTAACACAGCTACATACAGCCGCCTCACCCCCAGTAACACAGCTACATACAGCCACCTAACCCCCAGTAACACAGCTACATACAGCCGCCTCGCTCCCAGTAACACCACTACATACAGCCGCCTCACCCCCAGTAACACAGCTACATACAGCCGCCTCACCCCCAGTAACACAGCTACATACAGCCGCCTCGCTCCCAGTAACACAGCTACATACAGCTGCCTTGCCCCCAGTAACACAGTTACATACAGTTGCCTCATCCCCAGTAACACCACTACATACAGCCGTCTCATCCCCAGTAACACAGCTACATACAGCCGCCTCGCTCCCAGTAACACAGCTACATACAGCCGCCTCGCTCCCAGTAACACAGCTACATACAGCCGCCTCACCCCCAGTAACACAGCCACATACAGCCGCCTCACCCCCAGTAACACAGCTACGTACAGCCGCCTCGCTCCCAGTAACACAGCTACATACAGCCACCTCCCCCCCAGTAACACAGCTACATACAGCCGCCTCATCCCCAGTAACACCACTACATACAGCCGCAGTCACCCCCAGTAACACAGCTACATACAGCCGCCTCACTCCCAGTAACACAGCTACATACAGCCGCCTCGCTCCCAGTAACACAGCTACATACAGCCGCCTCACCCCCAGTAACACAGCTACATACAGCCGCCTCGCTCCCAGTAACACAGCTACATACAGCTGCCTCGCCCCCAGTAACACAGCTACATACAGTTGCCTCATCCCCAGTAACACCACTACATACAGCCGCCTCACCCCCAGTAACACAGCTACATACAGCCGCCTCGCTCCCAGTAACACAGCTACATACAGCCGCCTCGCTCCCAGTAACACAGCTACATACAGCCGCCTCACCCCCAGTAACACAGCCACATACAGCCGCCTCACCCCCAGTAACACAGCTACGTACAGCCGCCTCGCTCCCAGTAACACAGCTACATACAGCCACCTCCCCCCCAGTAACACAGCTACATACAGCCGCCTCATCCCCAGTAACACCACTACATACAGCCGCAGTCACCCCCAGTAACACAGCTACATACAGCCACCTCACTCCCAGTAACACAGTTACATACAGCCGCCTCGCTCCCAGTAACACAGCTACATACAGCCGCCTCACCCCCAGTAACACAGCTACATACAGCTGCCTCACCCCCAGTAACACAGCTACATACAGCCGCCTCACCCCCAGTAACACCGCTACATACAGCCGCCTCGCTCCCAGTAACACAGCTACGTACAGCCGCCTCGCTCCCAGTAACACAGCTATTTACAGCCGCCTCGTCCCCAGTAACACATCTACATGCAGCCACCTCACCCCCAGTAACACAGCTACATACAGCCCCTCACCCCCAGTAACACAGCCGCCTCATCCACAGTAACACCACTACATACAGCCGTCTCATCCCCAGTAACACAGCTACATACAGCCGCCTCACCCCCAGTAACACAGCTACATACAGCCGCCTCATCCCCAGTAACACAGCTACATACAGCCGTCTCATCCCCAGTAACACAGCTACATTCAGCCGCCTCATCCCCAGTAACACAGCTACATACAGCCGCCTCATCCCCAGTAACACAGCTACATACAGCCGTCTCATCCCCAGTAACACAGCTACATACAGCCGTATCATCCCCAGTAACACACCTACATACAGCCTCCTCATCCCCAGTAACACAGCTACATACAGCCGTCTCATCCCCAGTAACACAGCTACATACAGCCGTCTCATCCCCAGTAACACACCTACATACAGCCTCCTCATCCCCAGTAACACAGCTACATACAGCCGCCTCGCCCCCAGTAACACAGCTACATACAGCCGTCTCATCCCCAGTAACACAGCTACATACAGCCGTCTCATCTCCAGTAACACATCGTATCTACCTTCACCCCTACCAGATATGCAGTCCCATTTAACATACACCTCAGCCCGTACCAGACATGCAGCCCGCAGTTTATACAATTACACACATTTATACACTGATATATTCACACCTTTATATACACACATAAAGTTCTACACTCATATGCTTGCATATATATATATTGCAAGTATACACACACATTTATGTATCCATATACATTTATACACTAATACAGAGTATACACAAAGTCATAAAGTATATACACACATACAGTATATATACACATCACACATACGGCATACACATTATATATATATATATACACACACTTACAGTATACACTGACCATATATACATATACATGCAGTATAAAAACACCATATACACATATACATACATATACAAACAGCAAATACAGACACATTCAGTATATACAGCATTTTCACACACATATGGGAAATACACACACATTCAGTATACAGAACATATACATACATACCATATACACAGCATATAAACATACATCATATATACATATATATATGCATATATTTAAATGTGCACATATATATGCTTATACAAATATATGCGTGTATAAATACAGTATATTCATCTATACACGGTATTTACATATATACACAGATACACAGTATATACATATATACACTTTATATACACAGTATATACATATATACACTTTATATACACAGTATATACATATATACACTTTATATACACAGTATATACATATATACACTTTATATACACAGTATATACATATATACACTTTATATACACAGTATATACATATATACACTTTATATACACAGTATATGCATATATACACAGTATATGCATATATACACAGATACACAGTATATGCATATATACACAGATACACAGTATATGCATATATACACAGATACACAGTATATGCATATATACACAGATACACAGTATATACATATATATACACAGATACACAGTACATACATATATACACAGATACAAAGTATATACATATATACACAGATACACAGTATATACATATATACACAGATACACAGTATATACATATATACACAGATACACAGTATATACATATATACACAGATACACAGTATATACATATATACACAGATACACAGTATATACATATATACACTTTATATACACAGTATATACATATATACACTTTATATACACAGTATATACATATATACACTTTATATACACAGTATATACATATATACACTTTATATACACAGTATATACATATATACACTTTATATACACAGTATATACATATATACACTTTATATACACAGTATATACATATATACACTTTATATACACAGTATATACATATATACACAGTATATGCATATATACACAGATACACAGTATATGCATATATACACAGATACACAGTATATGCATATATACACAGATACACAGTATATACATATATACACAGATACACAGTACATACATATATACACAGATACACAGTATATACATATATACACAGATACACAGTATATACATATATACACAGATACACAGTATATACATATATACACAGATACACAGTATATACATATATACACAGATACACAGTATATACATATATACACAGATACACAGTATATACATATATACACAGATACACAGTATATACATATATACACAGATACACAGTATATACATATATACACAGATACACAGTATATACATATATACACAGATACACAGTATATACATATATACACAGATACACAGTATATACATATATACACAGATACACAGTATATACATATATACACAGATACACAGTATATACATATATACACAGATACACAGTATATACATATATACACAGATACACAGTATATACATATATACACAGATACACAGTATATACATATATACACAGATACACAGTATATACAAATATACACACAATATACATCATATATACACACAGATAAATAAATATGTAATGTATACTTACCCTTTTAGGGTGTTCGGCTGTCCCGTCAGGAGGGTGTTCGGGCGGGGGGAGCTGAGGACGGCTGGGGGGGGTGGGGTGTGGATGGAACGGAGGACGGCTTCTTGACCCGGCGGGGGGGGTTTCTTCTGGGCCCTGGACCGTTGGCAACCGGGGGGAATGCTCCGGCCGGGGGGGGGGGGGCTTGTTGGATACTGGAGGACTGCTGAATGTTGCGGGGGGGGGGGGGGGCGCGGTGAGCGGAGGACGGTTGAATGTTCCGGCGGCGGGCGGGGGGTGGGGGGGTGGGGAGCGGAGGACAGCTGAATGTTCCGGCGGCGGGGGGGGGGGGTGGTGGTGAGCGGAGCACGGCTGAATGTTCCAGCGGGGGTGGGGGGCAGCGGAGCATGGCTGAATGTTCCGGCGGGGGGGGGGGGGCGCGGTGAGCAGAGGACGGCGGAATGTTCCGGCGGGGGGGGGGGGTCGGGTTGCGGGGAGCGGAGGACGGCTGAATGTTCCGGCGGGGAGGAGTGGGAGATGCGGAGGATGACTTCCTGTTCGGGCAGGAGGGGGGGTGGCGGCGGGGGGATGCAGGGTAAGGCTGCGGGATGGGCGGCCAGGGGGGCGGACGGCTCGGCCATGCAGCTGAAGGGCGGGGAGGCGGTAACTTGTGCCGGGGGGCGGACAGGTGGGCGGGCAAGCCATGCAAGGGGATATCCGTGGAGGTGGTGACGTGTGCCGAGGGCGGACGACTAAGGGAGGCGGCGGCTGAGGAGTCAGGGACCGGGGGACGCGATCTGGTGGGGGCCCCCTGGGGGGGCAAGATGGTGGGGGCCCCGGGGCTCGAGCCCCGGGAGCCCCGCCTATAATCCGGCCCTGGGGATAACAGGGAAAGGCTAATGCCTCAGAGGAGGCAAAGACACAGGTACATATACATACAGAGACATGTCTAATGGAAGAGATTTATTGAAAAGTGGGCAACCCCTTTAAGGTGGGAAAGAACATATGCTACAATAATCCATTTATGTGTAAAATGCCTGGCCATGAAATGATCTTAAGCTACATGCAATGCAATGCTGTAGCAGCACTAAACCCAGAAGAGAACTAGAAAATAACATATTCAGAGTGGCTGGATTGTAGTGTGACCTAGCACCAAAGCTATGCCACAGGTGGTATGGTCCAGGAGAAAAGGCCTTGTCTACTCCTGTCAGAGCAAGCGACTGGATGCAAGAAGAGGAAGAGGCCGCAATGTGAATGTGGTGAAGGGATCCCACTGGGGCACTTGTTGTGTATGTGTAGTGATAGATCAACGGGTAGATGGTGAATGGGTGGCCCGTAGTTTTAGCAGTAGCAGCCAGGGATCACACATGGAGACGGGGATCTTGGACAAAAACTCACATTCTCTAAAGGAGGTGGCCCTTTTTAGTTTTTGCGTTTTCATTTTTCACTCCCCACCTTCAAAAATCTGTGTTTTGGCTTGTTTTCTGTGTAACAAACCACAATTCATAGAGACAGTATTTATTATTTCATGCCATGTACTGGGAAGCGGAAAAAAAAATCTGAATGCAGTGAAAATTATAAAAAAAAAAAATATTTGCACCACATTCTTGTGGGCTTGGATTTTACAGCTTTCACTGAGCGCCCAAAATGACATGTCTTCTTTATTCTTTGGGTCGGAAGATCAAGAAACCAAATTTCAACAACAACAAAAAAAATCTTCATTTCGCCATGTTATTGTTTTGGCACTAATAACTTTTTCATATTTCAGTTTACAGAGCTGTTGGTGGTGTCATTTTTTGTGACTTTTGATGACATTTTTAATGCTTTCATTTTGAGGACTGTACGGCCTTTTGATCACTTTATAGAATTTTTTATATTTTTCAAAATGGCAAAAAAGTGGCACTTTCGACTTTGGGCACTATTTTCCGTTACGGAGTTAAACGCCAGGAAAAATTGTTAATCTATTTTGATAGATCGGATATTTTGGGACGCAATGATACCAAACATGTTTATGATTCTTACTGTTTTGCTTTTATATGTGATCTAGGGAAAGGGGGTGTTTTAAACTTTTCACTTTTTTACAATTTTTTCATATATTTTTTTTTACCATTATTTCAGACCCTCCAGGGTAATTTAACCCTAGAGGGCCCTATTGCTAATACCATATACTGCAATACTACTATATTGCAGTATATAGCAATATTACAATGATTTCTCTTAGCCTGCCATCTGCTGGTTATTAGAGATCATTGCACATGGCAAGCCTACTAGTCTCAATGAGACTTTAGGATTACATGCCAACCGATCGCCACCCTCCGGTGACGTCAAAGGGGGCGGCGATCAGCCATCCAAACTGGCGGTGCCCATGTAAAGGTAAGTTAGGTAAGCTTGTAGAGTAAGTCTCTGCACACTGCTGCTTGCCTTCAGGAAGTGCCTGTGTCTGAGCTGGTCTCTTAATGCAGAAGGGGTAGGGTGAGGAGGCAAAGAGCACTGCTGTATGCAGACATGAGAAACTATTGATGAGAAGTATCTAACCATAGTCAGAAGATTTTACAGTCTTATCCAGGACTGATAGAGACGGATTGGAATTATATCTGTGAAATGCAGTATTTTTGTTAATAACAACGACTCTGAGATGTGTTATTTTGTAATCCTGAGTATATTTAAGAATCTAGTCTTTGTGGGAATAACCCTTCAAGCTGTTGGTAATAGGAGACTAATCGTAAACTTGCTGACTGTTTCCCATCAGAAAAAGAAAAATTGTGACTTCCACTTTAACAGAAGGTTCTAGTAATTCTTAGTATGGCCAGAAGGAGGAAGACTAAGCTCACATCTTGGCCAACGCATGTAGGGTATTTGTCCCTAGATGTAAGATTAACTAAAAATCTGTTCTGTCAGAAGTGATAATTTGGTAAGGAACAAAAGCAGTTAAAATGCCGTCCATGTCCTATTTACATCTTATAAATTCAGATAGCAGAATCAGGCAGGACTGATTGTCACCTTTATGCAATGTTTGTAGGGTCCATACACGGATATCTATTATGTGTGTGAAGATTAACATTCCCCTAAACCATAGCTTTACCTCAGCTGCACTGGCTGTAAATAGAAATTCTCCATTTCCAGGATGGACTGAAGTGTTTATCTACCTGAGTTGACGGCTAAATTGGTGCTGTTGTTATTACAACTCTTACACTAAACAATAGCATAATCATTTCTTCCAGTATATTGTGAGATGTGAGAAGAAAGTATGAATCTTGTATCTCTGTCATCGGATCACGCCATGGACATTTATAACATGGCATTGAATGCTGCGCCACGTAACAACCATCATCTTACTAGATACAGTATTACCTGTATGTGGCACTGTGCTTTGCTGTTACTCTACCTTTTTCCAGTGTATTGAGAAATGTGAGTAGAAAGTCTGTATCTTGTATCTGTGTCATCGGATCACGCCATGGACATTTATAACATGGCCTTGAATGCTGCGCCACATAACAACCATCATCTTACTGGATATAACCTCTATGTGACGCTGTGTTTTGCTGTTACTCTACCTTTTTCCAGTGTATTGAGAGATGTGAGAAGAAAGTCTGGATCTCATCTTTTATCTCTGTCATTGGATCATACCATAGACATTTATAATATGGCCTTGAATGCTGCGCCACATAACAACCATCATCTTACTGGATATAACCTCTATGTGACGCTGTGTTTTGCTGTTACTGTACCTTTTTCCATTATATTGAGGAATGTGAGAAGAAAGTCTGGGTTTCCTCCTTTATCCCTGTCATTGGATCAAGTCATGGACATTTATAACATGGCCTCTAATGCTGCACCACATAACAACCATCATCTTACTAGATATAACCTGTAGGTGACGCTGTGCTTTGCTGTTACTGTACCCTTTTCAAGTAAATTGAGAGATGTGAGAAGAAATTCTGGATCTCTTCTTGTAGCTCTGTCATCAGATCTAATTAGATATAACTTGCACGTGACACTGTGTTTTTTTATTACTCTACTATTACTCTGTTAGTTATTTAATCAGATTTCTAAACTCTAGTCACATTTGGAGCTATATTCAGAATCTCAGAATAAAGCTGATTTTTACTTATAAATTACACATTTGTTATACATGTATTGAAACTAGATGTTATCAATCTCAATTTCCATTTTTTTTAAAACATATGAACTATTATAAATATATAGAACGTTTGCCCCACTGTCTTGCCTGTTTTCTTACACCAGATGAAGCACTCATTGCTGAGATATGAAGCACTTTACAGTTTATCAGTTGAGATGAGCGAGCACTAAAATGCTCGGGTACTCGTTATTCGAGACAAACTTTTCCCGATGCTCGAGTGCTCGTCTCGAATAACGAACCCCATTGAAGTCAATGGGAGACTCGAGCATTTTTCAAGGGGACCAAGGCTCTACACAGGGAAGCTTGGCCAAACACCTGGGAACCTCAGAAAAGGATGGAAACACCACGGAAATGGACAGGAAACAGCAGGGGCAGCATGCATGGATGCCTCTGAGGCTGCATAATCGCACCATTATGCCAAAATTATGGGCAACAGCATGGCCATGACAGAGTGACAGAATGAAGCTAGATAGCATCTAAAACATGCAATAATTGACCCTGACACTATAGGGGACGGCATGCAGAGGCAGCGGCAGCAGGCTAGAGAGTGGCATGGCGACATACCCTAAATGGACTCAGGCTTCAAACCAATGGGTGGCAGAGAGGAACCAAAGGAGGTGAGCAAGAAGCGCTCAAATAATATCGGTACATGATAAAAGTTTGCCAGTATATTTTGTGGATTACACAGCAGGGTGGCGACAAAGTTAACATGGAAGCCATGAAAACAACCCAAAATTCTGCCTGACACAGCTCGTTTGATAAGGGGACCATGTATGGAGGCAGTGAACTAGTAGTAGATTAAAGGTGCTGCAGTTAAAACTATGTTAGTTGAATCTTGGCATGGAGCTGGCGCTCCGCTGCCAGGCGAGCTTTCGCCAATCCAAGCCCCTGTCTCTAGGCTACTCCCCAAACAGCACTTCTAAGAACCTTTTGTATAAGATCAAGTGTAGTAGCGTTCTTATAAGTTTAGGATATGCCGGGTGAGGGGAATGTAAACAGATGCGCAAGAAGCGCTGAAATAATATCGGTAAATGATAAAAGTTTGCAAGTATATTTTGTGGATTACACAGCAGGGTGGCGACAAAGTTAACAAGTTTGATGTGGAATGCCCTGTAATAGCTCTTGGGCGGTGTGCCTTTTATCGCCTAGGCTCAGCAGTTTGAGCACCGCCTGCTGTCGCTTAGCGACGGCACTGCTGCTGTGCCTAGAGCTACCGACTGATGGCGCCATGCCCACGGATGGTAATTCGGAGGAGGAGGAGGTAGAGGAGGGTTGGGAGGAGGTATAGTAGGCCTTTGAGACCTGGACCGAGGTAGGCCCCGCAATTCTCTGCGTCGGCAGTATATGACCAGCCCCAGGGTCAGACTCGGTCCCAGCCTGCACCAAGTTAAGTGTAGTAGCGTTCTTATAAGTTTGGGATATGGCGGGTGAGGGGAATGTAAACAGATGCGCAAGAAGCGGCTGATGCGCATGGAGCTGGCGCTCCGCTGCCAGGCGAGCTTTCGCCAATCCAAGCCCCTGTCTCTAGGCTACTCCCCAAACAGCACTTCTAAGAACCTTTTGTATAAGATCAAGTGTAGTAGCGTTCTTATAAGTTTAGGATATGGCGGGTGAGGGGAATGTAAACAGATGCGCAAGAAGCGCTGAAATAATATTGGTAAATGATAAAAGTTTGCCAGTATATTTTGTGGATAACACAGCAGGGTGGCGACAAAGTTAACAACTTTGATGTGGAATCCATGAAAACAACCCAAATTTCTGCCTGACACACCTCGTTTGATAAAGGGACGATGTATGGAGGCAGCTATATGGACGACTTTTGGAGGTAGCAATGGAGACAACGTGTGGAGGCTGCTATGGAGACAATTTAATTTGGATAGTGCCTGTATGTGGCAGTCCCAAAAATTTTTCAAACCAGAGGAGCAGGTAGGTGGCCCTCCAGTAAAATGGAATAGATTGAGTGCCTGTATGTGGCAGTCCAAAAAAATTTTCAAACCAGAGGAGCAGGTAGGTGGCTCTCCAGAAAAATTTAATAGATTGAGTGCCTGTATGTGGCACTCCCAAAAATTGTTTAAAACAGAGGACCGGGTAGGTGGCCCTCCAGAAAAATTGAATAGATTGAGTGCCTGTATGTGGCACTCCCAAAAATTGTTTAAAACAGAGGACCGGGTAGGTGGCCCTCCAGAAAAATTAAATGCATAAAGTACTATAGCTAGAGCCAGTGGGCCCTGTCAAAAAATAGCCAGTTTCCTCTGCTTTACTGTACAAAGAGGAGGAGGAGGAGGAAAATGAGGAGGAGGAGGAGTGGATCAATTATTCAGGTTGAGCTTCCTTCACCTGGTGGAGATTGGAAATTATGAGAAATCCAGGCTTTATTCATCTTAATAAGCGTCAGCCTGTCAGCGCTGTCAGTCGACAGGCGTGTACGCTTATCGGTGATGATGCCACCAGCTGCACTGAAAACCCGCTCGGACAAGACGCTAGCGGCAGGGCAGGCAAGAACCTCCAAGGCGTACAGCGCCAGTTCGTGCCACATGTCCAGCTTTGAAACCCAGTAGTTGTAGGGAGCTGTGTGATCATTTAGGACGATGGTATGGTCAGCTACGTACTCCCTCACCATCTTTCTGTAAAGATCAGCCCTACTCTGCTGAGACTGGGGACAGGTGACAGTGTCTTGCTGGGGTGACATAAAGCTGGCAAAAGCCTTGTAAAGCGTACCCTTGCCAGTGCTGGACAAGCTGCCTGCTCGCCTACTCTCCCTCGCTACTTGTCCCGCAGAACTACGCACTCTGCCGCTAGCGCTGTCAGAAGGGAAATACTGTTTCAGCTTGTGCACCAGGGCCTGCTGGTATTCATGCATTCTCACACTCCTTTCCTCTGCAGGGATGAGAGTGGAAAGATTTTGCTTGTACCGTGGGTCCAGGAGAGTGAACACCCAGTAATCGGTGCTGGAATAAATTCTTTGAACGCGAGGGTCACGGGATAGGCAGCCTAGCATGAAATCTGCCATATACGCCAGAGTACCAACGCGTAAGAATTCACTCCCCTCACTGGCCTGACTGTCCATTTCCTCCTCCTCCAACTCCTCCAACTCCTCTTCTTCTGCCCATACACGCTGAACAGTGAAGGACTCAACAATGGTCCCCTCTTGTGTCTCGCCAACATTCTCCTCCTCTTCCTCCTCATCCTCCTCCACCTCCACCTCCTCCGATATGCGCTGAGAAACAGACCTGAGGGTGCTTTGGCTATCAACAAGGGAATCTTCTTCCCCCGTCTCTTGTGACGAGCGCAAAGCTTCCGACTTCATGCTGATCAGAGAGTTTTTCAACAGGCCAAGCAGCGGGATGGTGAGGCTGATGATGGCGGCATCGCCACTGACCATCTGTGTTGACTCCTCAAAGTTACTCAGCACCTGACAGATATCAGACATCCACGTCCACTCCTCATTGTAGACTTGAGGAAGCTGACTGACCTGACTACCAGTTCTGGTGGAAGTTGACATCTGGCAGTCTACAATCGCTCGGCGCTGCTGGTAAACTCTGGATAACATGGTCAGTGTTGAATTCCACCTCGTGGGCACGTCGCACAACAGTCGGTGAGCGGGCAGTTGGAGGCGGCGCTGCGCTGCCCTGAGAGTGGCAGCATCTGTGCTGGACTTCCTGAAATGCGCACAGATGCGGCGCACCTTCGTGAGCAAATCTGACAGATTGGGGTATGTCTTGAGGAAACGCTGAACTATGCACATGTGTCAGTCTGCCGAGTTGCAGAGCTGCCACCAGGTTACGGCCGTTGTCACACACAACCATGCCTGGCTTCAGGTTCAGCGGTGCCAGCCACTGATCAGTCTGCGCCGTGATGCCCTGTAATAACTCTTGGGCGGTGTGCCTTTTATCACCTAGGCTCAGCAGTTTGAGCACCGCCTGCTGTCGCTTAGCGATGGCACTGCTGCTGTGCCTAGAGCTACCGACTGATGGCGCCGTGCCCACGGATGGTAGTTCGGAGGAGGAGGTGGAGGAGGGGTGGGAGGAGGAGGAGGCATAGTAGGCCTGAAACACCTGGACCGAGGTAGGCCCCGCAATCCTCGGCGTCGGCAGTATATGACCAGCCGCAGGGTCAGACTCGTTCCCAGCCTCCACCAAGTTAACCCAATGTGCCGTCAGCGATATATAGTGGCCCTGCCCGGCAGCACTCGTCCACGTGTCCGTGGTCAGGTGGACCTTGTCAGAAACGGCGTTGGTCAGGGCACGGATGATGTTGTCTGACACGTGCTGGTGCAGGGCTGGGACGGCACATCGGGAAAAGTAGTGGCGGCTGGGGACCGAATACCGAGGGGCGGCCGCCGCCATGAGGTTGCGAAAGGCCTCGGTCTCTACTAGCCTATAGGGCAGCATCTCCAGGCTAAGCAATCTGGAGATGTGCACATTAAGGGCTTGGGCGTGCGGGTGGGTTGCACTATATTTGCGTTTCCGCTCCAGCGTCTGGGGTATGGAGAGCTGAACGCTGGTGGATGCTGTGGAGGATCGTGGAGGCGACGATGGGGTTTTTGTGGCAGGGTCCTGGGCAGGGGGCTGACTATCAGCTGACACAGGGGAAGGAGCAGTGGTGTGCACGGCCGGAGGTGAACGGGCTTGTTGCCACTGAGTGGGGTGTTTAGCATTCATATGCCTGCGCATACTGGTGGTAGTTAAGCTAGTAGTGGTGGAACCCCTGCTGAGCCTGGTTTGGCAAATGTTGCACACCACAGTCCGTCGGTCATCCGGTGTTTCCTTAAAGAACCTCCAGACTTCTGAAGATCTAGCCCTCGCCGCAAGAGCCCTCGCCACGGGAGCTTCACTAGTTGACACATTTGGCGCTGATGCACCAGCTCTGGCCCTGCCTCTCCGTCTGGCCCCACCACTGCCTCTTCCAACCTGTTCTGGTCGAGGACTCTCCTCCGTCTCAGAAGCACTGTGTTCATCCGGCCTCTCAACCCAGCTTGGGTCTGTCACCTCATCATCCTCCGATCCCTCAGTCTGCTCCCCCCTCGGACTTCCTGCCCTGACAACAACTTCCCCACTGTCTGACAACCGTGTCTCCTCATCGTCGGACACCTCTTTACACACTTCCACTACGTCAAGAAGGTCATCATCACCCACAGACTGTGACTGGTGGAAAACCTGGGCATCGGAAAATTGCTCAGCAGCAACCGGACAAGTGGTTTGTGACTGTGGGAAGGGTCCAGAAAACAGTTCCTCAGAGTATGCCGGTTCAAATGCCAAATTTTCCTGGGAGGGGGCAGACTGGGGGGGAGGAGGCTGAGGTGCAGGAGCTGGAGGAGTGGCGATTTCGGTGACATGGGTGGACTGCGTGGAAGACTGACTGGTGGACAAATTGCTCGAAGCATTGTCAGCAATCCACGACATCACCTGTTCGCACTGTTCTGGCCTCAACAGTGCTCTACCACGAGTCCCAGTAACTTCAGACATGAACCTAGGGAGTGTAGCTCTGCGGCGTTCCCCTGCTCCCTCATAAGCAGGTGGTGTCTCACCCCGGCCAGGACCACGGCCTCTGACCCCTGCAGTAGTTGGACGCCCACGTCCCCGCCCTCGTCCTCTACCCCTAGCCCTCGGGTTAAACATTTTTAAAATGAGAGTTATAGCTTTAATTTTTTTTTAACTTTTTTTTGTGTTTTTGAGTTTTTAAAACCAAACGATGCTATCCTATTGCTATGTCTATTTTCTAGCCAAGTATGAAAGCACACTACTATGCCAGATGAGATGACACTGAGTTATTAAACAAAATAAACGTAAAATAAAAAAGGACAAATGGCAGACTGTGCCTAATTGAAATCCAACCCCTACTAAATTTTCCCACTTCGGTCTTTGCAATGGATATGTGCGTCACTAAGCGCAAAACACAGCGGTCGCAAGTCTCACTACAAATTGCTCACAATTGGCTAGTAGATGCACTGCAGCAAGTACAGCCACCAGCAGATCAACCAGAAATCAAATATATAACGCTACTGTAGGCGTAAGCCGTTTGGATTCTCCTATGGCTATTTTCTAGCCAAGTATGAAAGCACACTACTATGCCAGATGAGATGACGCTGAGTTATTAAACAAAATAAACGTAAAATAAAAAAGGACAAATGGCAGACTGTGCCTAATTGAAATCCAACCCCTACTAAATTTTCCCACTTCGGTCTTTGCAATGGATATGTGCGTCACTAAGCGCAAAACACAGCGGTCGCAAGTCTCACTACAAATTGCTCACAATTGGCTAGTAGATGCACTGCAGCAAGTACAGCCACCAGCAGATCAACCAGAAATCAAATATATAACGCTACTGTAGGCGTAAGCCGTTTGGATTCTCCTATGGCTATTTTCTAGCCAAGTATGAAAGCACACTACTATGCCAGATGAGATGACACTGAGTTATTAAACAAAATAAACGTAAAATAAAAAAGGAAAAATGGCAGACTGTGCCTAATTGAAATCCAACCCCTACTAAATTTTCCCACTTTGGTGTTTGAGGTGGATATGTGTGCCACTAAGAGCTAAACACAACGGTAGCAAGTCCCCCTGCTAATTCCTCACAAAATGGTACTAGATGCAAATAAAAAAAAAAAAAAGTAGAACGTTATTGTAGCCCTAAGAAGGGCTGTTGGGTTCTTGGAGAATCACTCCTGCCTAACAGTAAGCTAATAGAACACCCTAACGCTTTCCCTGACCAGCAGCAGCTCTCTCCCTAGCGGCATCCAGACACAGAATGATCCGAGCAGCGCGGGCAGCGGCTAGTCTATCCCAGGGTCACCTGATCTGGCCAGCCAACCACTGCTATCGACGTGTAAGGGTACCACGTCATGCTGGGTGGAGTGCAGAGTCTCCTGGCTTGTGATTGGCTCTGTTTCTGGCCGCCAAAAAGCAAAACGGCGGGAGCTGCCATTTTCTCGAGCGGGTGAAGTATTCGTCCGAGCAACGAGCAGTTTCGAGTACGCTAATGCTCGAACGAGCATCAAGCTCGGACGAGCATGTTCGCTCATCTCTATTTATCAGTCTTTTATCTTCAATAAACTGAATACCTGGAAGAACTTTGAGTGGACCTGCTCCATTATATAGTCATTTTTATGGGGGACTAGGGATTTACCGTAATTATCACGTATCCCTTTTGTCTGCCTACTTTGCTGTTATAGTGCTGATTCTCCTAACATTCTCCATCAAAAACTGTAATGCCTGCGATTGTGAATTATATGAATTGTGAAAATTATTGGCATTTAATGGCGCATGATTTCTAATCATGTGTAGTGAAAGGAGCCACCTAATAATAACTCCAGCAATTGATGTCCCCACCAGGCCCACCCCCAGAAATGAATGTGCCCCCTTCCCAGCAATTGATGTCCCTCACAGCCTCCCCCAGAAATTAATATTTCCATTAGCTCCCCAGCAATTGATCCCCCCCCCCCCCCCCCCGAGCATTAGATGTCGTCAATACATCCCTGCTCACGGCACTGTATTCAGCTGCTGGAAGCAGGAGATGTAATGACATCACAGTGTCTCCTGCTATCTGTAGTGAAGAATGGAGCTGATGGCTCCGTTCTCCATTACAGTACTCATTTCAATCTGCGTCATCTCCAGAGAGTGAGAGTGGGGAGAGCTGCCAGGCATAGGCACAGACCCCGGATCTTATAGCCTTGTGGAACCCCTACCAGGCCCACATCTATTATGTGTTGTGTTATATATTTAATTACTTTAAAGGAAATCTACCAACGACATCAAGCATGATAAACCAGGGACACTTACTCATAGTTCCAAGCACTGTTTATATTTGTTATCCATAGCCTTCTTCCTTTTAAAATCAACTTTTAAATGTATGCTTACAAGTAAGGGAGTAGAGGCTCTCCTTACAGAGACTTTGCCAATTATGGCCACCTTGCAGACATGTGGATACTGTGGGGAATTGCTCTGGTAGATGCTTTGTAGCAGTGTAGGAAGTAGGGACACACGCATAGTTAAAGTCCAAAAATCAAGTGTTTATTCACACTTCCTTGTCAAAATACAAATTCAGCCTTGGCTTAGGCACATAACAAAGTACAAAATAAACCCTGCCTGGCTGGGCACTGCCTAATACAATAATAGCCCCTAACTATACATGTACCAGGCTGCCTCGCACATGCTCTTGGCCAGCAGTAGTACAGGAGGCACTCGGTTACCTTTGCCGTGTGAACTCTTAGCCTTCAGCTCTCCAGGTAGGGCCTCTCCTACTGCTTCTGGCCTGCAGACTAAAACAGGCTCTAACAAGGCCTGGGAACCACAACTGTGGGCTATACAAAAGCCCAGGACCGAAGCCCGGGTGGAATAGGAGTCCCACTACCAGCCTACCCCTACTCCATAACAGACTATTCCTGCTTACTATATGTCTGCATTAACCCTTGGGTTACTGGAGACAAATCCAGGGCTTTTACCACCTGCACTTTATCTGCCTGTAAGACAGATAGCGGTTTTTCCACACAACACCTCTCACTTTCTCACAATACTTATAGCCATTGATGCTCAACTAGGGAATATGCAATACATAATGCCAGGATGGCATGAGGAAAACCACGGCTCTTTTGCTACCTTGTAAGGTAGACCCCTTAAAACCAAGCATGACTTACAAGAAACCTAATGGTATTATGTGGGATTATTGAGAAATCAGTATATCTATTCCAAAAGGAACACATTTCCAGCTGTATTCACTGCTGTTTCAATGTGGTTGGATCTCTTCAGTACAAGAAACAAAAGCCATGATAAATCACCCCATTGTATTTAAGATACTGGGGCAGATTTATCAAACTGTCTAAATGTCAGAATATTCTTAGTTGCCCATGGCAACCAATTACAGCTAAGCTTTTATTTTACCAGTGCTCATGAAAATTTTAAAGGGAAGCTGTGATTGGTTGCCATGGGCAACTAAGAATATTCTGACTTTTAGACAACTTGATAAATCTGCCCCACTGTATTTATGTTCAAATGTTCAATAGAGCTAGTAATATATAAAGTTTACATCACTCTTCAGATCAATACCTCTGCTACTATGTAATCAAGGTGCTGGGACCTGTAGTTCTACTCCATCTGTAGCTCTTTGTGCTGTATGTTTTTTCTCTTTTCACTAGATGATTTATAATGGGCTGTGAATCAGCTCAGGCCCAGACATAAAAAACTATATTTATAAATTCTGCTTCAGAGGTTTTATGAGTGAAACGTCCCTGTACATAACTCAGATCTTTATGGCGCAAGTGCTACGAGAAAAGGAGATGTAATTGGCAATTCCAGAGACTTTAGCTATCGGTGTGTAGAACAATCACTATGGAAAGGATCAAGGAGCATTCATCAGGAAGAAGTAAGAAGAAGTAGAAGCATTCCTGAGCAGTGTGAGAGGAGGCAGTAGTGTGACATTTACACCACACTTTACTTTCTCCCACATGTGACTGCTATTACGCTGGAAGGAAATGCTAATGTAGGAAGTTTAGAAGGTTATATGTATAATATGGCAGAAAAAAAGAGCAAGAAGAAAGAAGTTAGAACGGACCCCACTACTTGAGAGAGGCAAACTACATCTGGCTGCAACACAATAGAGACCAGGTACCGTGTGCGATGTTTAGCGCTGCATTGTGCACTAAATGTGTACTAAATTGGTTTCTGGAAAAATTGAAGTTCTAATTAAACATGAGTTAAACAGTAGAGATGAGCGAGCACTAAAATGCTTGGGTGCTCGTTATCCGAGATGAACTTTTCCCGATTCAAGGGGACCAAGGGTCTGCACAGGGAAACTTGGCCAAACACCTCAGAAAATGATGGAAACACCGAGTAAAGGGACAGGAAACAGCAGGGGCAGCATGCATGGATTATGGGCAACAGCATGGCGATGACAGAGTGACCGAATGAGGCTAGATAGCATCTAAAACATCCAATAATTGACCCTGACACTATAGGGAACGGCATGCAGAGGCAGCAGCAGCAGCGGCAGGCTAGAGAGTGTCATGGTGACATACCCCAAATGGACCCAGGCTTCAAATCAATTTAAAAAGTTCCTTTTGGCGAGGATAACGTGTAGCACTGTATGTTTCAGTATTTTGCCTGGTTAAGGCGGCAGAGAGGAATCAAAGGAGGTGAGCAAGAAGCACTGAAATGATTTCCGATGTGAATAAAAGGTTGACGGTATATTTAGTCGATAACACAGCATGGTGGCGACATAGTGACCAAGTTCCATAACGTATCTGGTGAAACACCCCAAAAATGAGCCTAACAAGGCCCGTTTGCTAAGGATACGACATGTGGAGGCAGCTATGGTGACGACGTCTGTAGGCTGCTATGGAGACAACGTGTGGAGACGGCGTGTGGAGGCAGCTGTAGAGAAGGCATTTGGAGGTTGCTATGGAGATGACGTGTGGAGGCAATGGGGGCGGTTATGGCACCCGAGGTGGACGTAAGGAAGTGAGAAAAGAGGAGTTAAAAGATAGATTTTAGAGGTAAAAGGTTATAGGTTGTGGGTTGAAGGTTGCTGCAGGTCTCCAGCATGGCAGCGACAGATGGGCTAAGTTCCATTATGTATCTGGTGAAACACCCGAAAATTCTGCCTGACACAGCTCGTTGCTAAGGGGACGATGTGCTGTATTTCCTCTTGCGCTCCAGCGTCTGGAGTATAGACAGTTGAATGCTGTGCATGGAGACATTGGTGGACGCTGTGGAGGATTGTGGAGGCGAAATGGACAGGAAACAGCAGGGGCAGCATGCATGGATGCCTCTGAGGCTGCCTAATCTTGGGATGGAGCTGGCAGTCCGCTGCCAGGCGAGCTTTCGCCTGTCCAAGCCCCTGCCTCTGGACTCCTCCCCACCCAAAATGGGGAACAAAAACAGATCTGCAAGAAGCACTGAAATAATATCGGTCAATGATAAAAGATTGGCGGTATATTTTGTGGATAACACAGCAGGGTGGCGACAAAGTTAACAAGTTTGATGTGGAAGCCATTAAAAAAAAACAAAATTCTGCCTGACACAGCTCGTTTGCTAAGGGGACGATGTATGGAGGCAGTAAGGTAGTAGTAGTGATCTGACCACAGGGGAGCTGCTTGTTCAAAGGTAGCTGCAACCTGACCCCTGAATTATCTGCATTTTTGTTCTGTACATTTTATTTTTGTGCAAATAAATGCAAGCCTTTTCTTTGGACCTGAAGCCTGAGTAAAGATGTATTTTTTTTTAACGGCCAGAAGACCCCACATCTCAACAGGCTCCTCCCCACCCAAAATGGGCCTGGGGGCCGGAAGCGTTTACTTTGAAAAAATTATAATTTTCAAAGCAGGCGGGGGCTACAAACAGCACTTCCAAGAACCTTTTGTATAAGATCAAGTGTATTACTGTTCTTATAAGTAATTGGCCTGGTTATGGTGGGGGAGGGGAATGAAAACAGATCAGCAAGAAGCGCTGAATTAATATCGGTCAATGATAAAAGATTGGCGGTATATTTTGTGGATAACACAGCAGGGTGGCAACAAAGTTAACAAGTTTGATGTGGAAGCTGTTAAAACAACCCAAAATTCTGCCTGACACAGCTCGTTTGCTAAGGGGACGATGTATGGAGGCAGTAAGGTAGTAGTAGATTAAAGGTGCTGCAGTTAAAACTATGTTAGTTGGATCTTGGGATGTAGCTCGCTGTCCGCTGCCAGGTGAGCTTTCTCCTGTCCAAGCCCTTGCCTCTGGGCTCCTCCCCACCCAAAATGGGCTGGGGGCCGGAAGCGTTTACTTTGAAAAAAATTATAATTTTCAAAGCAGGCGGGGGCCTGTGGTCAGGTGGACCTTGTCAGAAACGGCGTTGGTCAGGGCACGGATGATGTTGTTTGACACGTGCTGGTGCAGGGCTGGGACGGCACATCGGGAATAGTAGTGGCGGCTGGGGACCGAATACCGAGGGGCGGCCGCCGCCATGAGGTTGCGAAAGGCCTCGGTCTCTACCAGCCTATAGGGCAGCATCTCCAGGATGGGTAATTTGGAGATGTGGACGTTGAGGGCTTGGGCGTGTGGGTGGGTTGCACTGTATTTCCTACTGCGCTCCAGCGTCTGGGGTATAGACAGCTGAACGCTGCGCATGGAGACATTGGTGGATGCTGTGGAGGATTGTGGAGGCGAAGGTGTGGTTTTCGCATGGAAGGTGTTTGGGCCGGGGTCCTGGGCAGGGGGCTGACGAGCAGAGGCAGCAGATCACACAGGGGAAGGAGCAGTGGTGTGCCCGGCCGGAGGTGAACGGCCTTGGTTCCATTGAGTGGGGTGTTCAGCATTCATATGCCTGCGCATACTGGTGGTGGTTAAGCTGGTAGTGGTGGAACCCCTGCTGATCCTGGTGTGGCACAGTTTGCACACCACAGTCCGTCGGTCATCCGGTGTTTCTTTAAGGAACCTCCAGACTTCCGAAAATCTAGCCCTCGCCACGGGAGCTTCACTATGTGAAACATTTGGCGCTGATGCACCAGCTCTGGCCTTGCCTCTCCGTCTGGCCCCACCACTGCCTCTTCCAACCTGTTCTCGTCGAGGACTCGCCTCCGTCTCAGAAGCACTGTGTTCACCCGGCCTATCAACCCAGCTTGGGTCTGTCACCTCATCATCCTCCGATCCCTCAGTCTGCTCCCCCCTCGGACTTCCTGCCCTGACAACAACTTCACCACTGTCTGACAACCGTGTCTCCTCATCGTCCAACACCTTTTTACACACTTCTTCCACTACGTCAACAATGTCACCATCACCCACAGACTGCGATAGGTGGGAAACCTGGGCATCGGGAAAGATCTCCGCAGCAACCGGACAAGTGGTTTGTGACTGTGGGAAGGGTCCAGAAAACAGTTCCTCAGAGTATGCCGGTTCAAATGCCAAATTTTGCTGGGAGTGGGCAGACTGGGGGGAAGGAGGCTGAGGTGGAGGAGCTGGAGGAGTGCTGATTTCGGTGACATGGGTGGACTGCATGGAAGACTGACTGGTGGACAAATGGCTAGAAGCATTGTCCACAATCCACGACATCACCTGTTCGCACTGTTCTGGCCTCAACAGTGCTCTACCACGAGTCTCAGTAACTTGAGACATGAACCTAGGGAGTGTAGCTCTGCGGCGTTCCCCTGCTCCCTCATCAGCAGGTGGTGTCTCACCCCGCCCAGGACCGCAGCCTCTGACCCCTGCAGTAGTTGGACGCCCATGCCCTCAACCCCTACCCCTAGCCCTCGGGTTCAACATTTTCAAAATTAAAGTGTAAACTGTAAAATTTTTTTGTGTTTTTTTATTTTTGGTGTTTTTTTGTGGTGTTTTTTTGTGGTTTTAAATTTTTTTATTAATTTTTTTTTAACAAAACGATTAGAAGAAATCACACAGCAACCACAGAAGATGATGATGATTGCTATGGTTAGTTTCTAACCTACACTGACAGCACACAACAGGATTTTGTGCTGTGCCTGTGATGACTTACAGTTTTGAAAAAAAAAAAAAAAAAAAAAAAAAAAAAAAATCGGCAGACTGTGCCTAATTCAATCAAAGCCCTAATAAATTGTCCCACTTAGGTGTTTGAGATGGATATGTGTGTCACTAAGAGCTAAATAGAACATTCGCAAGTCTCCCTGCAAATTCGTCACAATATGGTACTAACTGCACTACTAGTGCCAGCAAGCCCAGCCACAAGCAAAGAAAAAAAAATATTCTAGCCCTAACAAGAGCTATTGGGTTCTTGTAGACTCACTCCTGCCTAACAGTAAGCTAATATAACACCCTAATGCTATCCCTGCAGCAGCAGCAGCTCTCTCCCTAACGGCATCCAGACAGAGAATGATGCGAGCAGCGCGGGCAGGGGCTAGTCTATTCCAGGGTCACCTGATCTGGCCAGCCAACCACTGCTATCGACGTGTAAGTGTACCACGTCATGCTGGGTGGAGTGCAGAGTCTCCTGGCTTGTGATTGGCTCTGTTTCTGGCCACCAAAAATCAAAACGGCAGGAGATGCCATTTTCTCGAGCTGGCGAAATATTCGTCCGAGCAACAAGCAGTTTCGAGTACGCTAATGCTCGAACGAGCATCAAGCTTGGATGAGTGTGTTCGCTCATCTCTATTAAAGAGTAACTAAAGCAAAAATACCCTCAAAATCAAGCATGATAAACCAGGGGCATTTACTTATAGACCCTGGCACTGATTAAAGGATAAAAAATATGCTAATGAGCCAGAAGGGCTCTTGGCGTGTTACCAGAACCCCATTTGTGCTGCAACTTCACATGCTGTTACACTGTGCAGGAGCATCACACTGTGTGAGATTACAGCAGGCCGAGTAAGGGGAAAGTACTGATGGAGAAGGAGGAGGGTGGAAGTGCTGCTGCACAAAGTAACAGCCTGTGAAGCCTGAGGGGTTCTGACGATGCCCCTAGGGCACTTCTATCTAATTATTTTAAAAGTTGATTTTAGAAGGAAGGAGGCCATGGATAACTGATATAAGATTATTCCCACAGTCACAGTGCCTGAATCTATTAGTAATTGTCCCTGATTTATCCATGCTTGATTTTCATGGTAAATTTCCTTTAACCCCATGCCACAAACCAACTTAATAGTATGAAGATGGCTCACAGGCTCTAAATGCACGGTGGGTGTTTCCTGTATATTGCATCAAACACCAAACGTTATCACCCTCGATCAGTGCTGGCTAAACTGCTGGAAGCATGTAACATTCTGGCAGTGATTGTCGCTCCTAATGACGTCAATTGGGAGCAATGATCTATCACCATGAAAGCCTTGGGTCTTTATAAAAATTTGTGATTCATGCAGATCAGTTACAATGTGCCACTGGCAATATGCTGCAAAATAATTTTAAAAAATAAAAAAATTTAAAAAATCTGTTCATCTGTTCTGTAAAAAATGTTCAAATCACCCCCCTTTCCCTAGAGCTGAGATAAAAATAAATTAACAGTAAAAATCATAAACATGTTAGGTATTGTTGCATCCCAAAAGCCCCGATCTATCAATATATAAAAATGATTATTCTTGTTGGTGAACCCCATAACAGAAAATAGAGCCTGAATTTTGAAAATGCCACTTGCTGAAAAACCTCACCTCGGCTTATATACGAGTAAAAAAAAATAAACTTATATACTCACTCTCCGGACGCTCAGCGCGGCTCCTCAATGTCGGCACGGCTCCTCTTCTGTCTTCCCCGCAGCTCCTCTTCTTTCTTGGGTCTTCTTTAATAGCCGGCAGAGACGCGGCCTATTACTCGAGTCAATAGGTTTTCCCAGTTTTTGGTGGTAAAATTAGGGGGCTCGGCTTATACTCGGGTCGGCTTATACTCAAGTATATACGATATGTTGGGGAAAAAAAGGATGATAAATAAGGGTAGATAAACTGACAGTAACTGATGGCATAGTGTCTGTTTCCTAAACTGAGACTGAGACTTCTGCGTGCCGAAGATGGTGAGTAGGAGGGGAAAAGAGGCTACCAGGGCGTGGAGTAGCCGCCTCGTGTAACCTCAGATGCGGCTACTCCACACCCCAGTAGCCGCATAAGTAAATTTGCATAAAAGTCTAATAAAAGTTAACAAAAAAGTGTGGGGACGTGAGGATTAGCCCTTAAAAGGGCTATCCTCACGTCCCATTGATCCACCTACCACCTGATCTACCTTTATAGGTAGATTTGTGGTGGTAGGTTCCCTTTAATGTTTCCTTATCTGTCAGTTAGTATCCGTTTTTTTTTAAGAATCCGTTTTTTTAATTACACTTTACTTTCACTTTCAATACGGAAATTACAACCGTAGTGTGAACTGAGACTTAGTTGTAAAGTTCAACAAGTGGTATTGATGTAAATATCATCACATCCCTCAAAGAATTACACATAACAAAGTTAAATATGCCAATGTATGAAAAAGCTGAATATATACAAAGGTTTTTTTAATTTTTTAACCTAATAAAACCTATGTATGTTTGGTTTGTCATACTTGCACTGACCCAAATAGTAAAGGGAAGGTCATTCGGAGCACACAGTGAAAGCCATAAAAACAGAGCCAACAAAAAAATGGAAAAACAATTTGTTACGCAGAAAAAAAAACACTAATAAAGCTCCTAACACATAAAAATGAAAAAGTTTTGGATTTTTAAAGAAGGGGAGCAAAAAATGGAAACACAAAAATGAATAAGCGCATCAGTTGAAAGGAGTTAAATCTGTAACTTTTTATTATACTTCATTAGGTAAAGAAGCCTGTCTGCTTCTCTCTCCTGCAGTAAGCAGTGTATCAGGTGGGGTATCAGATGAGGTCTGTCCAGGGGTGGACTGGCCATAAAACCCACCGGCTGAAATCCCTGTGGGCCGATTCACTTGGGGCCGGTCTGGGGCCGGTTGGGGACTGGTGGGGCCAGTGTAAAAATAAAAAACATGAAACTCCCCTTTCCGACGATTTCCCCGCTGCTCCGCCAGATGAACCAGTCCGGCCGCGGTGAAAGCTCCGGCCGGAGCTGTCACCGCGGCCGGACTGGATCATGTAGCGGAGCAGCGGGGAAAGCGCCGGAAAGGTGAGTTTCATATTTTTTTTTATTTGCATGTACTGGGGTGGGGAGGGGCTGTCTGGATACCGGGGGCTGCTGTATACCAGAGGGGGCTGCTGTATACAGGGGGGCTGCTGTATACTAGAGGGGGCTGCTGTATACTAGAGGGGGCTGCTGTATACTAGAGGGGGCTGCTATATACTAGAGTGGGCTGCTATATACTAGAGTGGGCTGCTATATACTAGAGTGGGCTGCTATATACAGGGGGGCTGATGTATACAGGGGGAATGCTGTATACAGGGGGAATGCTGTATACCAGAGGGGGCTGCTGTATACAGGGGAGCTGCTGTATACTAGAGGGGGCTGCTGTATACAGGGGGCTGCTGTATACAGGGGGAATGCTGTATACCAGAGGGGGCTGCTGTATACCAGAGGGGGCTGCTGTATACCAGAGGGGGCTGCTGTATACAGGGGGGCTGCTGTATACAGGGGTGGCTGTATACAGGGGTGACTGGCTGGCTGTGTAAAGGGAGGCTGGCTGGCTATATACTTGGGGTATGGGCTGGCAGGCTATATATTGGGGGGGTCTGGCAGGCTATATACTGGGGGGTCTGGCAGGCTATATACTGGGGGGCTGGCAGGCTATAAACTGGGGGGCTGGCTATAAACTGGGGGGTGCTGGCTGGCTATATACTGAGGAAGGCTGTTTGGCTGTACACTGGGGGGACTGACTGTCTGACTGTATACTCGGGGGACTGGCTGGCTATATACTGGGGGGGCTGGCAGGCTTTATACTGGGAGGGCTGGCTGGCTAGGGTTAGTATTATAGTAGTTATATTCTTGTACATAGGGGGCAGTACTATAGTAGTTATATTCTTGTACATAAGAGGCAGTATTATAGTAGTTATCTTCTTGTACATAAGGGGAAGTATTCTAGTAGTTATATTCTTGTATATAGGGGGCAGTATTATAGTAGTTATATTCTTGTACATAGGGGGCAGTACTATAGTAGTTATATTCCTCTACATAGGGGGCAGTATTATAGTAGTTGTATTCTCTTACATAGGGGGTAGTATTATAGTAGTTATATTCTTGTACATAGGGGCAGTATTATAGTAGTTATATTCTTGTACATAGGGGGCAGGATTATAGTAGTTATATTCTTGTACATAGGGGGCAATTTTTATTGTAAAAACCAACAAAATACAATTAAACAAAATCATAAATACATTCTTCTGTATACACAATTAGGAATCAAACAAATATAAACTCAAAGTAAATGTAACTTAGAGTTCATAGCTGCTGCTGCTGGAAAGGAAAAAGAAAAATGCAAAATCAATATATATATAAATTAAACACCAGATATATTCCCCCATAATTTTCTATTTCTCTGGTCTTTTCTGACTTCCAGTGATTTTATCCACCTCAGACAATATTTGGGATACCACAGCCGTGTAGTTATAGTCCTCACTATGCAGGGACACCCGGGTTCTGGCATGCCAGTGGTAATATTTGATTACAGTTATTATGAGATACATGGTTCCCGGATCTATAATACCATCTGGAGATGTGACGCCATAGATGATGTCCGGGTACTGGAGGAATTGCAGCCTCGGGATGTTGAGCAGGTCAGATACTTCTTTCCAGATTTTCCTCCTTCTCCAGCACTCTTCCCATGTAGTGACAACCAAGAGATATCAAACAACTTGGGGGGAAGTCGCTTCGCATTGAGGAACCTGAGACTCTTCTGTAAGGTGGTGGTCACACAGTCTCTGAGAGCAAGTGGGGAATGGTAGAAAGCCCGACTTATCCTAGTATAGATATCCCTCCTGGTGTTACTGACAATGTAGGACTTCTCCAGCTTCCACATCCTGACACACTTCAGACCATATACCAGATACTGGGGGAGGAAGCCAGGAGTCCATCGGCCCCTCTTGAGACTGCCGCCTCGCACCCAAGACTCTGCAAAAGGCAATATCCATTCCATGACACTACTTACCCACAGGAGACCATCATTTGAGTCCAGGCAACCAAAATTGACTTTCAGAAACATGGAGTAAAAGAAAACCCTTGGATTTAACATATCCAGTCCACCCTCTCTCCTCTGCAGGTAGGTGATCCCTCTTTTTACTGGGTTCAACCTGTTCCCCCATAAAAGCTGGAAGAACAGGCTAAAGAGCCTAGCGGAGAAAGATTCTGGCAAAGGAAATACGACAGAGACGTAGAGGAAAACAGGGACCAGGTAAGTCTTCATCAAAGCAAACCTTTCTCTATAGGTCAGCCTCCAGTTCTTCTATCGCTGAACCTTTGCATTTCCGGTTTCCATCTTCTCTTCCCAATTTAGTTTGGCATTATCTTCCCTCCCAAATTTCACCCCAAGGATTTTAATATGGGTGGAGGCCTTGGCGAATTGTGGCAGATCAAAGCCAGGAGCAGTATCCAATGTCCAGAATGCTTGACTCTGAGTAACTTCTGATGGCTGCAGATAACATCGCAACCTCACGAGGCTCAGATATCACCACAGTCACATCATCCGCGTAGGCGACTACCTTCAAAGGCAAGCAATGGGGGACTGGCACCCCCTGAAAATCACACCGCTGCAGTGATCGCAGAAACAAGTCTATGGCAAACACATACAGCAGCGGACTCAGGGGGTAGCCCTGTCGCACCCCCGCCTCTACTCCGAAAGTGTCCCCCTGCCAACCATTGATCAGAGGAAAGCTCTTCGCCTCTCTGTACAAAGTTCTCAGCCAATCAATAAATTGTCCTGGAATACCGTACTTTGATAAAGTGGCCCATAGATAATCGTGATCAACCCTGTCAAAGGCTTTAGCCTGGTCCAGACCTACAACATATCTCCCACACCTCAGGGCTTTACATCTCTCAAGCATCTCCCTTATCGAGATGACTGCTCCAGAGATGTTCCGCCCTTTTACTGTGCCATACTGAGAGCCTGCCAACAGTGCCGGGGACAAACAGACTAACCTAGAAAACAGAATTTTTGCCAGAATTTTCCAGTCGACATTCAAGAGGGCGATCGGCCTCCAGTTCTTGATGTCACTAGGCTCCTTACCTTTGGACAGCAGAATAAGGGAGGACACTCTCATGGATGGAGGCATCAGGTGATTTTCTAGACAATTGGTAAACACATCCACAAGGATTGGAGCCAAGAGGTCTCTGAACTTCTTATAGAATTCAGCTGTAATACCATCAGGACCTGTTGCCTTCTTCAGATTTAACTTATCAATGGCCTCTTTAACCTCCTCCTCTGTTATTCCTGCTGTCAAAGGAGAGAAATCCAAATCTTTAGTGTCAGGGCCTGGAGTTGCCTCCAAGAATTGAGCCATTTTGTCTTTGTCCAAAACCTTCTTCTGAAATAACTCAGCATAGTAGGATCTCACCACCCCCAGGATACCCTCCTGAGATTCTTGTAAAACTCCCTGGGAGTCAGTGAGACCTGTGATTGATTTCTTACCCACACGTTCCCGGCAACTCTCATATGGATCTGGCGTGACTAAGTTTCCATAGTCTCGCTCCACAACCAGGGACGTATAGCGGCTGTACTGATACTGCTTTATTTCAGATTTCAGTCGCTCTATCTTTTGTTTTTCATCCCCACCCGCCGAATAGAGTGACTCCAATTCTTTCCGCAGCTTGAGATACTGGCTATACTTACTCTTACCCTTCTTCACTGACAGTCTCTTTAAGAGGGACCGGATCTCCTCCTTGACATCCTCCAACCAGTCAGATATGTGGTTATAGAAATACACTCTTTCCAATTCCCTCTGTATAAGAGAGTGGACTTGCTCCTGGACAAAAACCTCATCTAATAGGGTAGAATTTAGTCTCCACAAGCCTCTTCCTATATCTGGCCGTTCTGTATTACCCAAGTAGAAGTAAAGGGCCAGGTGATCCGAGTATGGGACAGACTTCTCACTTCTATCCCCAATGACCTCCGTGGGACTCACCAGTGCCAAGTCTATTCTGCTATACCTCCCAGCACAGGAGCAAGTAAATTTGGGTTTTCTACCACCCTGCACAAAGACTGTGTTTTAATATCATTTAAGACCTTAGAGTCCCTGGCAAGAGGTCTACCAGTGGTTCTGTCACTCAATGTCCTAGTGGCGTTGAAATCACCCACCATGATGACTGGGAGAGATGTAAATAAATAGGGCTTCACCTCATTAAATAGATTGACTCTGTCAGTCACTGTCTGTGGACCATAGATATTGATAAGCCGGAGCCTTCTACCTCGGATAGTAACCTCCAACACCAAACATCTTCCCATCGACACCTCGGTTAGTCTGTGAATGTTGACATTGTGGGTATTAAACAGTATGGAGACCCCGGCACATGGCTCCACAGACAGTGACCAGATGGACGGCCCGGAGCGCCATTCTCTCTCTGCTTCTTTTAACAAACTAAGACTATTAAGATGAGTCTCCAGTAGGAAAAAGACATCGGCATCGAGATAATGTAGATGTTCATACACCACATGTCTTGTCCTTCTTGCCCTAATGCTGTTGACATTGCTAGATATTATTTTCAGATTAAAGTTCGCCATTAGAGCCATAACAAGAAGCAGAGAGAGTGTCCTCATCATCATAAATCTGGATCAGATCCCTCCTCTTCACCACCCGTCTCCATGTCTGATTCAGACTCTGGCCCCACCCTATGGGGTCTCCGTTTTGAGGGGGGGTCACCATCGGGATCCTCATCATACTCTGCCACCATCCTCTGCAGTTCCTTCTCTAGCTCCTCCTCTGCGTCTGACTCTGAGAGGACACTGAATCTATTCACTGTCATGGTCATGTCTGTTCCACTGTCCACTCTGATCTTAGATGACTTGTGAACTGTGGTCCACCCACCCTCCGGCTTACGGGTGGGCTTATCTTTTTTCCTCCTCTTATTAGCAGATGTTGTGGCTGGAGAGGGAATGAGCGCTGAGGGTGGACAACTTCCATATCTCCCTCTGTGGTTTGGGTCTGAGGCTGGTCTGGTGTTGGTATAGCATCACTTGATTCTAGGACCTGCTGAGGTTCTGTCGTAGCCTGATCTGACCCTAATAACAATGCCTCCTCCTCCCCCAGGTCATCTTCCCCTGCCAATAGGTCTTCATCAGGGAAGGTCTTACATATGTTGTGCCAGGCATTGGGACAATCCCTGTGGGCATGGCCGATCTCACCGCACAGGTTACATCGGATGTTCTGGCAGTCCGCACTCACGTGACCGATGTCTCCACACAGGCTGCACTTGACCACAGAGCAATTACTGGCGATGTGACCGACTCTACCACATTTGAAGCATCTACGGGGCATACTCCCTTCTCCCGGCCAATGAAGAAGGAGTTGGGCAGATGCTGGGTTATGTTGTTGTACTGTCTTAATTTCACCAGGACCTTCCACCCTCCTGTCCAGATCCCGTCCTCATCCCGGGTCTTAGTGAGCTCTGACATGAGGTCACAGTGCCTCTTGAGCCAGATGACAATATCCTGCTGGGGAACAGACTCATTCCAGAAGATGACTGTGACAGTGACTGTACCAAGTTTAGAGATGGGGATGAAGCTGAAATTATTCCACCCCTCTGCATCTCTAAACCTGGGGAAGATGGCCCAAAAGCGGTCCAGGTTGCACATCAGCTTAAAGCTCACATTATATCCCTGGCGATCGGGGAGGTTAATTACTACCAAAATGTCACTTGGCGAGAAACCCATCTGTTCACATAATAGCGATCTGACCACAAACCGCCTGTCAGGTAGGTCCTCCTTGGCCCCTCTGTGCCTAAATCTCACCACATTCCTCCTCTTAAATGCCTGTCCGGTGTAATGTGAGCCAGATGAAAAAGATGGTGCACCCCGGCTCCAGGCGTTGCCAGAAGAAGACTGGTGAGGGCCCGTACCCTGCTGTGTCTGGGGGCGTTGCGGGGGCTGCTTGGCTCCTGCACTCTGAGGGTCTGCTACCTCAGCAACTAGAGGGGGGAAGTCCTGAGCATCAGACTGTACTACCCCCTCCCCACCATCAGCCTCCATACACTGCTCTGCCTGCTCTATGGCAACATCCCACACAGACTGCGCTTCCCCTGTTGGAACATTATCACACACAATGGTATCAACATTGGTAACAGGAACAGACGCAGATAAATCAGCATTATCACCAACATTGGGGGCAGCAGTATCACAGACAATAGGGGGGCAGTATCACAGACAGTAGGGGCAAAGGCATTAGGCACTGATGTATGAGCACTGAAGTCCCATCAATGTCAGTACAATCAGTCCCAGCAGAGTCCTGATGATCCTGCTCAGATGCCACAGTGTTACCTTCAGGATCAGGTGCACAGTCCTGCTGCAGTGAGCCGTCATCTGGGACTTGTGGTGCTTTTCCTCCACCGCTTGCATCAGGCAGATATCCACATTGCACGCTGAATGCTGGGACATGTGGTGTTTGCTCTGCTCTGGTAACTTCAGAGGGACGGCTGTGATCCTTTTGCAGATTGCAGGCTGCTGGGACTTGTGGTGCCTCTGCTGTGGGTGGTTGCTGATTCATGGCTTTATCTTTCTTGTAGAGATCCCTTTGCTGATATGGGAAAGTCGCAGGCTGAAGTTTAGGTTTCCCCTGGGTCTGCTGGACACCACCAGCGCAGGTCTCAGTTGCAGGATTGGATGCTCCTCCATGATGTCTCTGGGCCTGGAAGCGCTCCTGGTTCCTGTAGGTCTCTGCCACGGGACCCATCTGCTCCAGGACAGCCTCAGTCTGGGCGACATTGTCAGCGAGCTGCTTGGCCAGGGTGGTCAGCTTTTTGTCTAACAGCTCATGTCTCTCCGGGTTTGCTGCTTTGAGCTTGTAGGCACAGTCAATGTTTTTTTGTAGCAGCAGTTTTTGTTCCTTCAGGTTTCCCAGTCTCTTTACCAGTGTTGGGATCTGATCAGCCAGGAGGAGTTCAGGTGCACGCTCATGCGCTGCACAGTGAGTTGCTGCAGGTGCACGCTCAGCCGATGTACATGGAGTTGCTGCAGGTTGCTTACAGGTGGTAGGTACTGGCACTCTGCTGGGTCCGGGCCTCTGCGCCACTGTTGGGTTCTGGCGCGCTGCGGCTCTTACTGCTGGGGGATGACACTGTCCAGTAGCAGCACTTGTGGCAGCCTGAGGCCTCCCTGCTAGTTTGGTCTCGGCCTTGCTGCCTCCACTCCCATACCTTGTGCGCTCAGAGCGGATCAGTACAGGCTGCTGCAGGTTCTCCAGCAAGGTCTGCTTCTCCAGAGATGTCCTCCTCTGCCTGGATGATGGAGGTGTACACGGCACAGGTGAGGCCGGGGCTGGAGGCTTCCTCTGCTCCTGCACAACCTGCTTGCTCCTCTGTCCTGGATGACCCAACATTGTGTTCCCACTCACTGGCTTCTGCTGCACATTCACACTGGTAGGTGACTTCACCAAACTGGAACTTACTGCTGCTGCTTCTTTCTTTACAACATCTTCATTCTTTACTCAGCTGCTTCTGGCAGAACTGGAGCCGCTGACATGACTTACTGCACCAGAGACTTTAGGATTTTCATCCATTGGTTTGGGTGTCTTGGAGTTATTTCCCAGATTAGGCCTTGGAGCCTGGGCCTTGCATGGGGAAGATCCCCACCCAGGGTGGCCCCGCCCTGGGCTAGCTCCAGACATGAGGAGACCTCAGGAGCTCACACTGCACACAACCTCTCAGCAAGGGGGCAGTATTATAGTAGCTATATTCTTGTACATAGGGGCAGTATTATAGTAGTTATATTCTTGTACATAGGGGGCAGTATTATAGTAGTTATATTCTTGTACATAGGGGGCAGTATTAAGTAGTTATATTCTTGTACATAGGGGGCAGTATTACAGTAGTTATATTCTTGTACATAGGGGGCAGTATTATAGTAGTTATATTCTTGTACATAGAGGGCAGTATTATAGTAGTTATATTCTTGTACATAAGGGGCAGTACTATAGTAGTTATATTCCTCTACATAGGGGGCAGTATTATAGTAGTTATATTCTCTTACATAGGGGGCAGTATTATAGTAGTTATATTCTTGTACATTGGGGCAGTATTATAGTAGTTATATTCTTGTACATAGGGGGCAGTATTATAGTAGTTATATTCTTGTACATAGGGGCAGTGTTATAGTAGTTATATTCTTGTACATAGGAGCAGTATTATAGTAGTTATATTCCTGTACATAGGGGGCAGTACTATAGTAGTTATATTCCTCTACATAGGGGGCAGTATTATAGTAGTTATACTCTTGTACATAGGGGACAGTATTATAGTAGTTATATTCTTGTACATAAAATGTAGTATTACAATATATTTTACTTAAGGGCAGTATTAGTTGTGTCATTCTCATATCCATATTTTGCTGAGGCATGCATTTGAGACATTTTGCTGAGATGTCTATGGAGCTGTGAAAAATACTGATGCCACAAAGGTGTCATCTGCACGTAGCCTGTATTTGCAAGGTGACACAATTATATGACCTTTCAAGGGGTAGGGACAAGCCGTGTGCCTCCCTGTGCCCCCTCATGTGTGCCGCAGCCTCACTTACCTCTCCGGTGCTTTCTCCTCCTAGGGCGCTAACGCTCCGGCTTCTCGTGATGTAAAGGGCCAGCACGACGCTAACTGGTTGTGGCTATTCCAGGTTTTTATAAATAGCCGGCCTCTTGCTGCAAGCCCTGCCAAATCTTTGTGCGTAGTGCCCTAGAGAAAGCTCGTCCCTGATGCTATACACTGATATTGTGAATTCACGTTGTGACCCGGTTCCGTTCCTGACTTGCCCTTTGCTCCTGACTCCAATCCTGTGCTGCCTGTCCTGATCCCCAGCCTGTCCCGACCACAATTCTCTCTCACGATTCTGTACTCTGTCTTGGCCGCCACCTTGAGCAAAGTCGCACCTCGGGAGCGACCTGGTGGTATCCCGCCACAACATGTCCAACCAGCTTTGCGGCTCTGGTGAAAACCGGTTGCCACTTAGACTCTGCTCCCAGCTGTCGCTTGCGGTGGTACAGTGGGTCCACTACCCCTGAATCCTGACACTCACCCAGGCCTGAACCACAGGCAAAACATACGGCCGAGTCGAGAAAGGAAGAGACGTAACGCTCCTCACTCTTTCCCCATAGGAATCTGAGTGGCTGCTTGGGCACAGTGCAGTGAGACACAATGATGGCCACAATCTAACTGCAAATTGTGCGGCCAGATCATGGCCACAATTAAGTTGACAGCCAAGGGGTGTTTATACATGCAGACATACTGTATGTAGTTCAGATGAAAGAACCATATAAAAACTCAATCCACCTATAATATGTACCTATATTAAGACAGATAGGGAAGCAGTTCCATTTTTGGGTCCCATCCACCAACAATACTTACTTTAATATTTTGTATAGCTATTTCTAAATGTTGCATATCTTTATTTCTTGCACTTCTTCATTCCATGATGTATAATTATAGATGAGTCATATCCTTGTCTCCGCTATAGTGACATGTACCTGCACATTGTTTCCGCAGCTACAATAGATTTCCAACAATCTTACTGGTGCCTGAAGAGAAATCGTAAATAAAAGTCAATGCTCTTTTTCCGAAATTTTCCCTGCTTGCCAATCCCACCCATGTTCTGCCAGCATACAGGCCGGCTGTGACCCTGAAAATGTTTTTATAAATCAAAGCAAATGGCAGCTTTTTAAGCAGCACTCAGGAGTTTTTATGATGACCTTGTTTTGGTGCCAAGGACGGTCGGCACAGCTGTGGCCGCTTCTTCTGGTGCTGCAGAAAAAGTTTCATGCATCTGCTGTCAGAGACGTCCCCTATAAAATATTGTGCAATGCATCGCCTTGGACGGAGAATGTGAGGTCGTAAACCTGGCGGCTTCATTAACTGGGAAACACATTTGGTGCCATACCGAGGAGATCCTACTGAGGGGCACAATAACATTGTATATGACTTTGATCTTCATGCGTGAGAGGGATGTGTAGTATTATGGGCCTCACTCCCAGCTATTTTGCTGATACGGGTGTGTTACTGGTGCCAAAGGGAAAGTATTATTCTATTATAGCATAGAAAATCTAATATCTCAGCTGCACTAAGGTTTTACTGCAGCTCACATTCATTGCTCATATATACTACATTATGTAGCAGAGCTGGAATCAATGTAAAGGGAAGTTTACTAGTTTGAAGTCAATAAATAAGAGGTAACCTACCTATAAAGGGAGCAAATGTGTACACATTGGGGCAGATTTACTTACCCGGTCTATTCGTGATCCAGCGGCGCGTTCTCTGCGGAGGATTCGGGTCCGGCCGGGATTCACTAAGGCAGTTCCTCCGACGTCCACCAGGTGTCGCTGCTGCGCTGAAGTTCATCGGAATGCCCTGAACTTCACCAAGCTGGGCTGGGTGCAGGTAAGCGCACTTTTTTTTTTAAATGCGGCGGTTTCTCCGAATCCGTCAGGTTTTCGTTCGGCCACGCCCCCGATTTCCGTCGCGTGTATGCCGGCGCCTATGCGCCACAATCCGATCGCGTGTGTGAAAAACCCGGGGCAATGCAGGGAAAATCGGCGCAAAACGGAAAAAAACGGGAAAATCACCGTAAAAACGCAATTCGGGCCCTTAGTAAATGACCCACATTATTTATATGCACTGACCTGTAAGTCAGCTGGACAATTTGGACTTGTATCACCTTTTTTGCTTATTTTTGCTACTTTTTAGGCGCACCTGATCCATGGATTCTGTTTTTACAAGTAAATTGGAATTATTTCACCTGCTTCAAATATTTACGGGCTGTGCACAAAGGGAAAGATAATACATGTCCTATCTTTTTCCCATGTACGGAGTGGTTTGGTACAGTATCGCTCTTATCGCGCATATCAGGGCAATCAGAAGAGAATAGTTAAGGCAACCACACCTTCTTATACCTATGCATGGTATGATCTAATGGCATTAAGTTCTTCACTTAGTAAAACAGAATTAGCCCCTTAACGCTCCGCGCTGTAGCTCTACGGCGCAGAGGCATAAGGGATGTATGAAGAGGGCTCACGGGCTGAGTCCTCTTCATACAAAGGTGGGGGTTTTTGCATTTTGCAGAAAACCCCCACCGCTAATAACCGCGGTCAGTGCTTGCACCAATCGCGGCTATTAACCCTGTCATTGCCGCCATCTTTTTTTCGATCGCCACGCCCCCGAACGTCATCGGGGGGCGGCGATCGGTTACCATGGTAGCCTCGGGTCTTCTCTTGACACGAGGCTACATGGTTTATGCAGGTTCGTTACAATGAGCCAGTGGCTCATTGTAATGTAAGACCTGCAAAAACGCCATATATTGCAATACTGTAGTATTGCAGTATATGGTAGGAGCGATCTGATCATCTAGGGTTATTGTACCCTAGATGGTCTAAAAAATAGTGAAAAAAAAAAGAAAAAAAAAAGTTTAAAAAATAAAAAAAATTAATAAAATATTAAAAGTTCAAATCACCCCCCTTTCCCTAGAACGGATATAAAACATAACAAACAGTAAAAATCACAGACATATTAGGTATCGCCGCGTCCCAAAATGCCCTATCTATCAAAATATAAAAACGGTTACGGCCGGCGGTGACCTCCGAGGCGGGAAATGGCGCCCAAATGTCCGAAATGCGACTTTTACACCTTTTTACATAACATAAAAAATGAAATAAAAAATGATCAAAATGTCGCACAGACCTCAAAATGGTAGCAATGAAAACGTCGCCTCATTTCGCAAAAAATGACCCCTCACACATTTCCGTGCGCCAAAGTATGAAAAAGTTATTAGCGTCAGAAGATGGCAAAAATTTTTTTTTCTTTTTTGTACACATTCGTTTAATTTTTGAAAATTTATTAAAACACAATAAAACCTATATAAATTTGGTATCACCGCGATCGCACCGAACCAAAGAATAAAGTAGGCGTGTTATTTGGAGCGAAGAGTGAAAGTCGTAAAAACTGAGCCCACAAGAACGTGACGCACGTGCGGTTTTTTTTCAATTTTTCCACATTTGGAATTTTTTTTCAGCTTCGCAGTACACAGCATGTTAAAATAAATAACATTACGGGAAAGTAAAATTTGTTACGCACAAAATAAGCCCTCACACAGGTCTGTACACGGAAAAATGAAAAAGTTATGGATTTTTGAAGTTGGAGAGCGAGAAATGAGCCGGAAAACCCTCCGTCCTTAAGGGGTTAAAACACAATAAAACCTGTATAAATTTGGTATCACTACGATCGCACCGAACCAAAGAATAAAGCTGAGGTGTTATTTTGAGTGCACAGTCAAAGTCGAAAAAACTGAGCCCACATGAACGTGACGCATGTGCGGTTTTTTTTTCAATTTTTCCACATTTGGAATTTTTTTTCAGCTTCGCAGTACACGGCATGTTAAAATAAATAACATTACGGGAAAGTAAAATTTATTACGCACAAAATAAACCCTCACACAGGTCTGTACACGTAAAAATGAAAAAGTTATGGATTTTTGAAGTTGGAGTGCGAGAAATGAGCGGAAAAACCCTGCGTCCTTAAGGGGTTAAGGAGCAATGAAGTGAATGCAATGTAACGCAATAGCGGCATGACAAGGGGTTAAATTGGAGCTATCTAAGGGGTTAGGTGAAGGTCAGAGATGGGAGGGGGAGATGTTTACAGTAAGTCTGGAGCAGTCACGTACAGGGGAGGGTTTGGGAATATTTGTAAATATACTGACACGAGGTAGTGTCAGTCTGTCACTGGAATCTGGGGAGAAAAGAACAATTTTTCTTACCTGCAGCTATGGCTTATGTTCAGAATATTATGGGGCGAGTTCAAGCAGTGATCCAGCAGCATGGGCCAGGGTGGATCGAGCAGCATCTGGCGGGGGTTACAGCAGTTCCGGCGGCGCCAGTGGCCGGTGAGGAGCCGCTACGGAGGAGCAAAACATCTCGCCCTCCCAACAGGCTGAGTCCGGAGGTATCTCCCCGTCCCCCGCGTCACCGTAGGAGCCCCAGCAGGGACCCTCCGTCCTCCTCCTCGAGACGGGCCTCCTGGGCTGGGGGGAGGACGCCGAGGAATCCAGCAGTACGGCAGGGGACGGGGACACAGGGGGCCCAGCCAATACCTTCCCCCGCCCCCCCGGCGGCATGATCGTGGCACCCAGGAGACGGCCGGCTTCCCTGCTGATGACCCGAGCAGCAGCCGTGCTCAGCACAGCGGATTGAGGTATGGTGGAGAAGAGGCTCCCGTGGTCCAGAGGAAGGGGAGAGCGATATCGCCCTCGGTACCAGCCGATGGGCAGGGCCGGCAGACAGGGAGCAGGAGTATCGGGAACCCCGCCGCGGGGTCACCGGAAGTGGGGCTCCGGCGGCCATCTTGGGAGAGGCAACAAGCGATGGAACTTCCGGTTTCGGGGGCGGGTACCGGAAGTCCCGCCCCTAGGTCCATCGATGATGACGCGGACGCCAAGTCCGACAGCGAAGCAGAGGAGGCCTGAGCTCCAGCTCCTGTACAACAACAGAGCAACAGCAGAAGGGGAGAGCGGCGATCAGAAGCGGATCGCTGGGGCGGCGACCGGCAACAGGAGGCGGGCCAGCTTCAGGCGGCCCTGTGCGCCGAGAACCAGGGGCAGGAATGGCCATGCCGATGCACGCTACGCCCGCAGCCGCAGGAGCGGCTGCGCGGTCAGGTGCGGTCACCACCGGTGCATCCACGGGATCTACCTCACAGGCATCTTATCTCTGATTTATATGAGGATGTAGTTACCTCATACATTGTACATATCACTGATATATATGAGGATGTAGTTACCTCATACATTGTACATATCACTGATATATATGAGGGTGTAGTTACCTCATACACTGTACATATCACTGATATATATGAGGGTGTAGTTACCTCATACACTGTACATATCACTGATATATATGAGGATGTAGTTACCTCATACATTGTACATATCACTGATATATATGAGGATGTAGTTACCTCATACATTGTACATATCACTGATATATATGAGGGTGTAGTTACCTCATACACTGTACATATCACTGGTATATATGAGGGTGTAGTTACCTCATGCACTGTACATATCACTGATATATATGAGGATGTAGTTACCTCATACACTGTACATATCACTGATATATATGAGGTGGTAGTGACCTCATACACTGTACATATCACTGATATATATGAGGATGTAGTTACCTCACACACTGTACATATCACTGATATATATGAGGAGGTAGTTACCTCATACACTGTACATATCACTGATATATATAAGGGTGTAGTTACCTCACACACTGTACATATCACTGATATATATGAGGATGTAGTTACCTCATACACTGTACATATCACTGATATATATGAGGATGCATTTACCTCATACACTGTACATATCACTGGTATATAGGAGGATGTAGTTACCTCACACGCTGTACATATCACTGATTTATATGAGGATGTAGTTACCTCATACACTGTACATATCACTAATATATATGAGGGTGTACTTACCTCACACACTTTACAGATCACTGATAGATATGAGGGTGTACTTACCTCATACACTGTACATATCACTGATATATATGAGGATGTAGTTACCTCATACACTGTACATATCACTGATATATATGAGGATATAGTTACCTCATACACTGTACATATCACTGATATATATGAGGATGTAGTTACCTCACACACTTTACATATCACTGATAGATATGAGGGTGTACTTACTTCTTCAGGAGTCCAGTCCTTTTGGATAGAGACTGAGGGCAGAGGTCCGCCATTACTCTGCTTGTCATGGGGAGGTTACATGTATTATACACTAGGGAGAGAGGAGCTGCCCAGAGAGAGCACATGTACAGGATCAAAGATGGAGGCTGCACTATTACTAGTTTCTTATAATCTCGGTTCTCTATAGTCTTGGTGGCTTACACCGTACTGCGAGTTACTGACCATGATAGGTGCGGGTCCCCCACATTCCTGGTCTATAGGGCCCAGCATTGACCTGTACAGAGTAATTGTAGTGGCTGGATATGAGAAGTTTAGCTATCTGAATAAAACCTCCATGTCACTGATATACAAACGGATTCTATAGTAGCCCATCCCAGGTCATTGCTTTATAACCACCACATGCTGCATTCAGATGCTTATGTGCCTGGTGCAGTGTACATGGCTTCCATCTCACTGCTTTATTGTAGTCATGGACCAGGCTGTACTTTATATATATATAGCTAGCCTTTGGTTGTGGCTTCTATATTATGGACTGTCCATGTAGACCTTATGTGCAATCATATATATATACTCTAGAATACATGAGTGGTACATGGTACAATACTGAGGGGGTTACATACCACCTCAGACTATAATGGTGAATTAGCATTGTAATGTTATATTACATTTATCCCCATGAAATGGCTGGAGAATTAGCCAGACACATGGTCAGTGTTACTGCTGCACCTAATTCTGTAAGATAAATGGATCCTATATATCCAGGTCCTTGGTACGTTTATATAATGTCTTATGGGTGGTTGATTTTAATGTCTCCAATGGTTGGTCTGGGGTCACATTTTCTTTCACCACTTAGCTATGAGGTTGGCGGCTGTGTGGAGCTGGGGATGTGGCTCTCGCACGCTGTGCGCGTAATTATGGTTTATGGGAGACAAGTTTTCCACACCTGGTTACACCACTAGCTTGGAGGTTGGCGGCTGGTGGATCACTAGAGTGTTGGATACACTTCTCTAAGGGGTGGTCCCTGAGAAGATGGTTCTGGTTAGGTTATCCACACCTAGTTACACCACTAGCTAAGAGGATAGCGGCTGGTGGATCACTAGAGTGTTGGTTTTGTAAGCAGTTCGTGCATTGTATATCACCACTTGCCAGGAGGTTGCGGCTTGTGGATATGGCAGGTGTGGTTTCTCTACACGCTGAGCGTGATTATTCAGTAAAGTTATATTTACGGATTGGTTTGGTATGGCCACATTCTGCTCTCGCCACTTGCCAGGAGGCTGCGGCTTGTGGATATGGAAGGTGTGGTTTCACTACACGCTGAGCGTGTTTTTTGAGCAAAGTTACATTTCTTTAGTATTATACCGGGTTAAGTTGGTTGTCGGCTCGGTCAGTGAGGAGTTTAAATAGAGCAAGAATTAAGGTTAACAAAACAATAGGCTGGTTTATAGCACGAAACGGGGGCATTTTGATAAGGCACCCGGAGTTGGAAGAAGGGCAAGGGGTGAGGATGGGGTACACCTGACAGATGTGGGCCTGGATGTATGGTTACTGGCTATACAGGAAGGAGCGGAGAAGGCGTTGAGGATGTGGCGGGACAGCCGTGTGTGAGGTCATCCCACACGGTGTCGTGGCGGATTTAGGAGGGGTTCTTGGGGGCAAAAAGGAGGTGTTGAGACGGGGGAGCTGGCAACACGGGGGGTGTCCAGTCCCCCGAATAGTTGTTTAACAGAGATATGGTGAATTCCTGGGAGCAAGGATCTCAGGAGGTGGGGAAGTCTCCATTTTGGGTCCCTGGTCAGGCGCATATACGGCTGGGGACAAGTGAGACTTCGTGACAACGGATTTGATGGCAATTTAGATGCCCCCCGGAACCCTTTTGCTAGCTGAGTTTAATGTAAATTGTAATGTTATGCAATGTTATTGATTAATGATGATGTTTTGTGATAATAAATGCGGCCTCTGTGGCCTTGACACCCAACAACTGTGTACGCCCATTAATGATTGAAGGGGGGTTTGGGGTTGGGTTTCCACAGCGGTAATTTTAAGTCCCAAAGTCAAGCCTCTCATTTACTCTAGCGAACACCAAATCAGGTTTATGCCACTGAGCTGCTATATGAATGCGAGCTGCTAACAAGATAGCAAGATAACAAGAGTGGACTACAACCGGACATGTCCACCAAATATAAAAGGTGGAATTCTCTTCTTCACAACCATGAAAACAGCACTACGAGAGCAAAGGGTAAAAAGTATGAACACGAATAGGTACCATATAAGCTCTGTGTAGAACTTTGAGAGTTGTCTCAGTAAGAGAAACTTGCCTGCTACCTCTACTTAAAAGATTACAACAAGCAAGCCATATATCAGTTGGCAAGGTTATCCGTAGCTCCTACTCCGATTTTAACATAAAAGGTAGTTTCACATGTGACTGAGGGTTACATATCAGAAAATAAAGTAAGGACAGAATAGCAGGTCTAGAGGTTGAGTACAGTGCTATAGATGCAACAGTGGTGTATGCCCCCCTGTACCTGTTGGGACAATATGCAGTAAAATTAAAAACACATGTGAAGTCCTGAACAGTTCAAAAGCTGGCGGTTGAAATTGGGTATGAAATCTAGTTATAGACATTAGCTTCTTCCCTATCAAGAAATCATGCACACATTTTAAAGGGAACCTGTCACCAGGGACCTCATTTTCACTAAACACAGGTTGTAAAAGCCCATGACACCTGTAGTGCAAAAGTGCCTCTCTGCCTTTTGTAAGCATTTGCATTACAATATAATTGTGTGTTATTACTTACTATTGAATCTTGAAAAAATCCTTGGGTAGTCACAAAGGCTGGGCTTTGGTTTGGATGCCTTTCAAAAAACCACATGTGACTTGTCTGAGCTGCAGGTTGCCTCCATCTTTGTGCTCCTGTACAGCTCGTCCCTCCCCCACTGATGTCAGGCTGACCAGGCTGTGACCTCTGAGAAGGAGCAGGAGGAGGAGCTCTACAGAAGCACAGAGGTGGGGGCTAAGATCTGAGGAATGAGTAACACAGACAAGGCACAAGTTGTTTTTTGAAATGCATCCAAACCAAAGTCCAGCCCCTGTGACTACCCCAGGATTTTGTCAGGATGCAAGGTAAGTTATAACTCACAATTATATTGTAATGCAAATGATTAAAAAAGGCAGAGAGGCAGATTTTCACTGCAGGTGTGATGGGCTTCTGCAACCTGTCTTTAGTGAAAATGAGGTCCTTGGTGACAGGTTCCCTTTAAGAGGCTAGGCACCAACAGCCCCCCTGCAGACTTGTCTCTATGCATAATACTCTTGGCCAACTCGCTCTCCAGAGAAACCTACAAACATCCCGCTGAAGGGCCAATAGGTCAGAGCAAGGTAATTGCAACCATATAGGTTATCTAAATTCTCAGGAATGTGAACACCTAGATATGGCAGAGATTTTGAAGTGTCTGAAAATGTCAAAATTCAAAGCTATAAGATTTTTAGTATGTTTTTGCATATTACAGTAATTTAGTTCAATTAAGACAAAGTCCAGAGGCAGTGGATAACACTTCCATAACCTGGAAAAGGCATATATAGAAGGTCTTTTCAATATCCATGGGAAATTTACCTTTGACCAATCCATAAAATGCAATTTTTTTACAGACATTATCAGGGGCCCGTCTCCCAGGGATAAATCCCATCTGATCCCTATCACTAATGTGGGCAGAAGGGTATTCAAACTGGATGCTAGTATGGATATTTTAAATTTTTTATCCAAATTAATGAAAGAAATAGGTAATTTGGCGATATATTTTGCAGGTTGCAGGGGTCCTTATTAGGTTTTGGGGATAAGTGTGATTGCCGACTATAAAAAGTCCAGTGGCATAGATTTCCCTTATAATAAGTTGTTGCTATAGGCAGTATTAGGGGCAGTCAGAAGGGGAGCAAACTTTTTATAATACGATTGGCCATCCGAAACAGGGGGGCAGAGGGCTTCCTAAGTTTCAACCTCTCAATTGCCCTCTCTACCTCTTCCTATGTGACTAACACATTAATCAACTCCCTATCCATCCCAGATATGGTAGGTAAAGGTATATCTTAAAGAAAAGATTCAGTGGAATCGGTAACAAATTGCATGTGCCCTGCACAGTCTAGAATAGAAGCTATGAGACACATGCATAGTTAATGGATTGAGAAAATAACAGACAGGATGAACCTTACTAGAGTGAATAAAATTAATTTGTATTTCTATTTGTAGTATGTGGCTTGTGTCCACCACAAAGCTTTCTACATATACTCCATGAGAACCACATCCAGCTGCAGTTTAGTTGTCCTGACCCCATTTGCCAAATACAGCATAGGATTATGCTGGTGGGCAAAAGTCAATTTAGTGAATTTGGATTCTAACATCTTCTCAGCTCACCCCCTTTTCTTAAGACCGACAGTAATAGAAATAAGTTCCCCTAACTGAAACCTTATGAGCTGTCCCTGTAAAGCCGGGATCTTATTGATTCCCCGCACTCTCTTGGAACTTACGCTGAATACAACCCAAGATTTGTCAGAGGACAGAAGGTATGGTCAATAGCGATTCTTTAGGGCACCACCTAGAGGGGGTGAACCTTTCCCATCAAAATCAAACTCAGCATCGACTATATCATGGTCTGAAAATGCACAGTAAACATGTCTAGCATAAAGTACACTAGGCATTGAATAGAACACTATTGTGTGCGGGTGTGTAGGAGTGGAGCCAAATTGGAACTATGAAGCTTACCATTAAGAACAAAATTGTAATCGCCACACCATATCAGACAATCATAAGACATATTGGCAAGTCTCACACACATTTGTTCAGAAAAGACAATAGGGTTGTCTGTTTGTGCGAAGGAGTACTATGCATTTGCACATACGTGCTGAGTGCAAACATGTTAATTTTGCTAAGTAGCAGTGTCAGTTTTCTGCATAAGTATACATCACAAAATTGCACATATGTTCTCACTGCAAGTGCAACATCCCCCATCGGGGCCTAGCCTTTTCTTAGGGCCTGGAGACAGCTGGGGCCCTGAATACCAGAGTGGCTGGCTAGTGCGGCCTTGGATATGCTGTGTTCACGGTTCTTGGTATGGGGAACAGAGGGCTGACCTACAGACTGGGAGATCTCCAGCAGGTGGTGTGTGCAAGAAATATGGAGGGAGAGGCTGAAGTACAGGTTCTTCCTGGGGCAACCCCTGAGTGTCTGTAACATAGGTCCCTGGTAGAGATGAGCGAGCACTAAAATGCTCGGGTGCTCGTTATTCGAGACGAACTTTTCCTGATGCTCGAGTGCTCGTCTCGAATAACGAGCCCCATTGAAGTCAATGGGAGACTCGAGCATTTTTCAAAGGGACCATGGTTCGGGAATAAAATGTGTTAATTAATTGAAAAAGAATGTCTTCTGATAAGTTAGCAGATGTATGCAAACATCTGCAATCTATTCTTCACTGTTCCGCGCGTATATTATCTCCCGACAAGTTAGCAGATGTGAAGAACAGTGAAGAATAGAATAAAAACAGTGAACACAAGATCATTTAAGTGAAAAACACAGTGAAGAATAGATTGCAGATGTTCAGCACATCTGCTTACTTGTCGGGAGATACGCTGTCCCGGGATCCGCTGCTCTTCTTCCACTGAAGTCTCCCCGATGTCTCCGTGCCGCTGCCCGATGTCTCCGTGCCCCTATGTCACCGTGCCCCGATGTCACCGTGCCCCGATGTCACCGTGCCCCGATGTCTCCGTGCCCCTATGTCTCCGTGCCCCGATGTCTCCGTGCCCCGATGTCTCCGTGCCCCTATGTCTCCGTGCCCCGATGTCTCCGTGCCCCGATGTCTCCGTGCCCCGATGTCTCCGTGCCCCGATGTCTCCGTGCCCCGATGTCTCCGTGCCGCTGCCTGATGTCTCCGTGCCGCTGCCCGATGTAACCGTGCCCCAATGTCTCCGTGCCACCATTGTCTCCGTGCCCCGATGTCTCCGTGCCCCTATGTCTCCGTGCCCCTATGTCTCCGTGCCCCGATGTCTCCGTGCCCCGATGTCTCCGTGCCCCGATGTCTCCGTGCCCCGATGTCTCCGTGCCCCTATATCTCCGTGCCCCTATGTCTCCGTGCCCCTATGTCTCCGTGCCGCTCCGTGTCGCTGCCCGATGTCTCCGTGCCACTGCCCGATGTCTCTGTGCTGCTCCCCGGTGTCTCTGTGCTGCTCCCTGGTGTCTCTGTCCTGCTCACCGTGTTCTTCAATGTGTTCTTCACACATATATATTGTTCTTCACATGCTATTTTGTTCGCACCGTTCCGCGCGTATCTTCCGACAAGTAAGCAGATGTGCCGAACATCTGTAATCTATTCTTCACTGTGTTCTTTACTGTGTTTTTCACTTAAATGATCCTGTGTTCACTGTGTTCACTGTTTTTATTCTATTCTTCATTGTTCTTCACTGTGTTTTTTTAATTAAATGCTCGATCTCGAGCAGGGGAAATACTCGTCCGAGCAACGAGCCGTTTCGAGTACCTTAATACTCGAACGAGCATCAAGCTCGGACGAGTATACTCGCTCATCTCTAGTCCCTGGGCAATGGATAGGGAACCTGTGGTGGTAGACAGCTGTATCCAGGGATCAGAGGGAAGCAACGTTTTGCAAATCAACTCACGGTTCTTTATTGAATAACAGGTAGGATCGGATTCGGGTACTGGAGTGGTCGTGGAGAGTGTTCTGCAAGACAAGGCACTTGCCTGATGGTATATGCAGGCTGGGATAACTGAGGTGGAGCTGTGTCCAAACTGTGGAAGCTTCAGCTCTGGATTAGAGTCTCCTGACTCAGTTCCTGGGATTGGTTTCTGTGACAGCACTAAAGGTGTGCTGAACACACCCCAGCACATTTAGTAACCCATCCGGCAGAGTTCACCGAAAGTGCATTGTCCGACGATCATGCACTGTTCCGCGATTCACTAAGATTGTGCACCCGATATCCTGCATGTGTCACTTCCCCGCTCGGGTCCGCCGGAGTTCCCCTTCTTCTTCCTGGTGTATGTAAGTGCATTGGATTGCGACACAATTTGAATGTAAAATCCCGCGCTCAGTCTGAATCAGTCGGATGGTCCAACGTCCTGCCCCCTATTTTGAGCCGCATGAAAGCCAGTTCAGCTGTGCAAAAATTTGATCGCGTGTGACACAATCCCTTGCTAAATAGCTGTCACAGAGGCGCAATCCCCAAAATTGTCGGAAAAATTGTGCACCTTCTTCTTCCCGGTGCATGTAAGTGCTGATCTTACGACACAAATGTTTTTCAATTCCGCAAATTTCTGTTGCGTGAAAGCCGGGTCCAATGCGCCCAAAGCTGATTGCATGCGCCCAAATCCCAGGGCAATGCGGCGCAAATGGTAAATTGTCGAGAAACCTGACGAAAGTGCACGATTCGGACCCTTAGTAAATGAGCCCCAATCTCTCAGTACTAGAAATTTACTGGAGGGTTCATGACTCCCTCTGACAGATCCTAACCTTGAGAGGGTGCAATTCGCAACTACCAGCCTGTCTAAGTTTTGGGAGGGATGTTGCACAAGCATGTTATTTATGCTCAGTAGCAGTAACATCACAAAACTTGCATATAGTGTTCACTGGAAGCGTGTTTACTTGTTAAGTAGCCGTCCCTGTACTTTGCATCAGAAACTTGTCAGTTTTCTGCATAAGTATCTGTGTCAAACTTGCTCATATGTGTTCACGTGTTTGTGTGGCTCGGTACTTACCTCTCCTGGCTCCGGCCTACACTCTGGCTTCCAGCATGTAGGCCACATGCTTCTTCCCTGCAGTCGCTTAAAGGGCCAGCATCCTCCTTATTGGCTCTGGCATTCCTGGCTCGGCTATATAGCCTGGCGACTCCCAGCATCCCCTGACGGATCTTCAGGTCATTCTGCTGGAGAGAAAGCCGTCCTGAGCGTTTCCAGACGCCTATGTGTTTTCGTGTTCCTATGGTGATTCCCGTGTTCCGTGTTGTTCCCCTGTTCCGTGTTGTTCCTGTGTTCTGTGGTGTTCCCGTGTTCCTGTGTCCTGTGGCAGTCCTGGTGTCCTGTGGTGGTCCTGCCTGCCATCCCGAGGTCCTGCCTGCGTACCTCCTCAGGGTCCGGTGGCCGGCTTCTCTCGCCTCCCCCGGCTCCAGCGGAGTCCTCCGCAGCTCCCGCAGCTCGGTGCGCGTCCCTGGCTCCTAGGGCGCGCGCGCCGGCTGGCTAAGATTTAAAGGGCCAGCGCGCCAATAATTGGCGCTGGTCTGATTTAAAATTCAGCCCCTTCCTATTGTTCTTGCCGGATCTTCAAACTTCCCTGAAGAGAAAGCTCCTGTGATTCCTGCGTTCCTGTGATTCCTGCGTGCCAGTCCGTTCCTGTGTTCCTGTGTGCCAGTCCGTTCCTGTGTTCCTGTGTGCCAGTCTGTTCCTGTGTTCCCGTGTGACAGTCCGTTCCTGTGGTCATGTGTTCCTGTGTCCAAGTCTGTTCCTGTGGTCCAGTGTTCCTGTGTGCCAGCCAGTCCCTGTGGTCCTGCATTCCTGTATGCCAGCTCCTGCAATTCCTGACGTGAGTCCTGTGTGCCTTCCTGTGCTATTCTCCTGCCGTCACTCCGGGTACAGACTGTCTCCTGTGTTACTACCTTGGCAGCCACCGCGGGCTAGTCGCACCTGTGGAATGACCTGGTGATTACCCGCCGCAGCAAGTCCATCCCGCTTGGTGAACACCGGGTACCACTTAGACTCCCTTCCCAGGTAGGCTAGTACCACCTCCCACGGTGGTCCAGAGGGCCCACGGACTCCCAGTCGTGACAAGGGCTAAGTAGCATTGTCAGTTTTTTGCAAAAGTGTACATCACAAACTTGGACATATGTTTTCTGCATCAATACTCACAACCCCACACATATGTGCACACTGCAAGCGTTTTTTTTTTTTTTTTTTGAACAGCAGTGTCAGTTTTCTACCTCTGTACTTATCAGAAAATTGCAAATTTGCTTCACTGCATATGTGATTTCCTAAATTGCTTTTACCGTGTTCACTCCAGGGGTTTTAAAATGAGGAAAGCTGAAATTAAGGGTGGTGCCAGGGCCGATTCTAGCCTTTTACTGAGGCGAAAATTCTAACGATCCCCCCCAACACATGTTTATTTCCACACTATAATAATTCTTTATTTATAAAGCGCACACAGATTACACAGTGCTGCACAAAGCATGTCAAGGTGGTCCCTGTCCCCATGTTGCTCACAATCTACACATCCTAACAATAAAGGTAGAAGGGGTGGTAGGTGGATGAATAGGACGTGAGGATAGCCCTTTTTGGGCTAATACTCACATCCCGGCTATCTTTTTGGAAAAGTTTATTGCAGGCATATGCAAATTTATTTATGCGGCTACTGGGGTGTGGAGTAGCCGGACATGAGGCTACTAGTCGCGGCTACTCCACGCCCCAGTAGCCACGTTACTCCGCCTACCATTTAATCTTCAGCGCGCAGCTCCTCGTAGCTGCATGCCCTCGTCCTAGTCCCCTGCGTTCTGCTATCCTCACGTCCCATTCATTCACCTAATTTTTAAAATTCTTTTGTAATTGTAGGATGGTACAAGGCTTTTATGTTTTCTACCTCTGTACTTATCAGAAAATTGCAAATTTGCTTCACTGCATATGTGATTTCCTAAATTGCTTTTACCGTGTTCACTCCAGGGGTTTTAAAATGAGGAAAGCTGAAATTAAGGGTGGTGCCAGGGCCGATTCTAGCCTTTTACTGAGGCGAAAATTCTAACGATCCCCCCCAACACATGTTTATTTCCACACTATAATAATTCTTTATTTATAAAGCGCACACAGATTACACAGTGCTGCACAAAGCATGTCAAGGTGGTCCCTGTCCCCATGTTGCTCACAATCTACACATCCTAACAATAAAGGTAGAAGGGGTGGTAGGTGGATGAATAGGACGTGAGGATAGCCCTTTTTGGGCTAATACTCACATCCCGGCTATCTTTTTGGAAAAGTTTATTGCAGGCATATGCAAATTTATTTATGCGGCTACTGGGGTGTGGAGTAGCCGGACATGAGGCTACTAGTCGCGGCTACTCCACGCCCCAGTAGCCACGTTACTCCGCCTACCATTTAATCTTCAGCGCGCAGCTCCTCGTAGCTGCATGCCCTCGTCCTAGTCCCCTGCGTTCTGCTATCCTCACGTCCCATTCATTCACCTAATTTTTAAAATTCTTTTGTAATTGTAGGATGGTACAAGGCTTTTATGTTTTCTACCTCTGTACTTATCAGAAAATTGCAAATTTGCTTCACTGCATATGTGATTTCCTAAATTGCTTTTACCGTGTTCACTCCAGGGGTTTTAAAATGAGGAAAGCTGAAATTAAGGGTGGTGCCAGGGCCGATTCTAGCCTTTTACTGAGGCGAAAATTCTAACGATCCCCCCCAACACATGTTTATTTCCACACTATAATAATTCTTTATTTATAAAGCGCACACAGATTACACAGTGCTGCACAAAGCATGTCAAGGTGGTCCCTGTCCCCATGTTGCTCACAATCTACACATCCTAACAATAAAGGTAGAAGGGGTGGTAGGTGGATGAATAGGACGTGAGGATAGCCCTTTTTGGGCTAATACTCACATCCCGGCTATCTTTTTGGAAAAGTTTATTGCAGGCATATGCAAATTTATTTATGCGGCTACTGGGGTGTGGAGTAGCCGGACATGAGGCTACTAGTCGCGGCTACTCCACGCCCCAGTAGCCACGTTACTCCGCCTACCATTTAATCTTCAGCGCGCAGCTCCTCGTAGCTGCATGCCCTCGTCCTAGTCCCCTGCGTTCTGCTATCCTCACGTCCCATTCATTCACCTAATTTTTAAAATTCTTTTGTAATTGTAGGATGGTACAAGGCTTTTATGTTTAGTAGCTATTTTCAAGAAAATTTCCAAATTCATTTTATTAAGGGCAATTTAATTTCTCTAGTGATTTCAATGAACCTAAAACGCTAAAAACACATAAATTACACCATTTAAGAAACTACACCCCTTAAATTATTCAAAATGTTTTTATGGAGCTGTATTAGGTTTTCTTCAAAGTTAAATCAAAATGTAGAGGAGAGTACAGATGGGGGAGGTATGCATCTAGGCAGTGAAGTGTTTAATTGTATGTGGTCTGCAAGGGATTTATGGTGTGGAGGGTCACTTTAGGCATCTGATCTCCTTTCTCTAGGAAGGAGAATGAGGCGATCAAATACTGATACTGGAAGTAAGAGGGGGAAACCCTACTATTTGCTGGGATTTGTCTGTCTGTACTAAATGATCAGTCACAGCAATCGCTTGAGAAGGAGGGGGGACTTCTATTCCTCCCCTGACATTTTGATCCGAGCCTTGGCTCTCAGAAACTACAGGATCTTTGATTCTGTTACCCTGCGTTTTGTAAGAGTGACAGACAGAAGTCATGACGTCCCACAACATCATGGTGTCTTTATGCACTGCTGCCCGTAATGTTGGGGAACGTCGTAGTGGCTTGAAGGGTTAATTGGCTGATAACTAAAAGCATCCTAACTAAATAGTATATGACCTGTGTAGGGGGGAGAAGAGAGCAGCCAGCAGGAACTTCTGCTGGGTGATAGATTAGGTCACGGGCTGTCTCCTAAAACATCCAGGCTGCCATTCTGCCACCTCTGGTATCTGCCGCCTAAAACAAGATTTTCATCCTGCCTCATGGCAGATGCGGCCCTAGGTGGTGCTGCTGCTGGTGGTGTTGGAGCTAGCGCTACAGGGAGCGGAAGTGGTTGCAGTGCTGCTTCCTCTGGTGATGATGAAGCTGGTGCTGCTGGTGGCAATGAAGATGGTGCTGCTTCTTGGAGAATATGTTCAGTCTCTGTCTCCTACAACTCTCCTGGGTGCAAGCAGACACCAGGTGTGCTGCTTGTACCTGTTAAACATCAATAGGCCATGGGAAGTTGAGGCATTGGTCAATAACATGGTATACAGTGCCTTAATATCTGGGGGATTATCTTCACCATGCTCAACCTTTGTTAAAAGTGCAGATCCACCCCCCACCCCCCCCCCCCCCACCTTCAAAACATAAAAACATAAACAGCTTTTTTCAGACAAAAGTTATGCTGTATGATGACTTTCCTTATTGGGTGTAACGGTCTCACAGACAACAGGAAGGTACTTGGGAGTACCCGGGAGGAAAGGAGGGAGGAGTACCCCGGAGGAGAGTCCGGAAGGAGAAGTCTGTGGACCAGTGCACCCTCTGGACCACCGCGGGAGATGGTATGAGAGTACTAGCCGCAACCCAGGACCGGAGCCAAAGTGGCACCCTGGTCACCCGCCGGGGGGACGGGTGTGCCCGCAATCCTTGTTGTGGTTAATCCGAGACATTGGGATTTAATGAACATTCACCTGTCAATGCCCCCAGGGCAGATTCCAGCGTTTTTGCGAGAATTGAAAATGCTGCCCCCTCCCACCGGCGCCCAATGGTGCTACCTAACACACTAGTTGTCAGTCATTAGACACAGACATTGGTGACCTCAGGTGATGATCTGCTCCATGAGGAAGAGGACTTTACCATTTCTCCCTGCCATGGTTTATCTCTGCTGAATTCACAGCTCCATGCAGCACAACTCCACACTGCACCCCGAAATACCACAGTCACTTACAGTATAAAGGATCATGTTCCTAATATATTATCCTTACATCACAACTGAACACACTATTCCTCACATAAAGCATCCTTTAGATTCCCCTGAATAATTTATATTATCTACATTTCCCACAATTTGTTATATATACCGCATCCGCTGAACTACAGTACACTGCTAATTTAGATACAGCTGATTTATATACAGTTTCCCTAATTTATTTAAAACAGTTCTCATATACATACTCCCAAATTAAATTATACTTAACTCCATATAAGGCCATCCAGTTTAATTAAAAACGATATATACAGATTCCGACATAGACAGTTTATAGAGCTACGCCAACCCCAGTACCACACAGCCCCACCAGTATAGAACACCTCCCCCAGCATTACAAATTTTAAACAGTATATAGAGCTACGCCAAACCTAGAACCACACAGCCCCCCCCCCCCCCCCCCCCTGGTACTCGCAGCCTGCAAACATACTACCCCCAGGTTCACATAGCCTGCCCCACCCCCCAAGTACACACCGCCTGACCACCAGTACTACTGTATATAGCCTGCTCCCCACTACCACTATATACATCCTGCCCCCCAGTACTACTGTATACAGCCTGCCACCCACTACTATTGTATACCATGGTTCAACAGAATTCTCTCAACAGGGAGTTTCCTCGACATTGTCCTGACCTACCACATCCCCAGACTCAAATCCCCTTCAGAACAAGGATAATGTGAGCCAGAAGATGTCCATGCAATGTGCAGAGTTCCTTCACTTACCCTTTTCTCTCCCATTCCTCAAAGAAAGGCTGAAACCATCCCCACAGATGAGCTATTTCTTTCCAGAGGTTTGCAAAATTAATCTTAAGAAAGACATTGACTAGAAATACCACAAGGTTGGCCATACACAACCTTCCTTGTCTCCTCATGTGGTAAGTAACCTCCCTCTGTTATGGTTCCCCCATAACAGTTTAAAGAACAGACTATAGAACTGAGTCATTAGAGGCTCCAGTAAGATGAACTCCCTACCCAGATATATCGGTAATGGGAGCAGGTAAGTCTTGATCAGGTTCACCCATTCCTGGAGGGTCAATGACCAATCCGTTCTCTGGTCTTCCTTCTGAGCAGCAATCTTAAGTTTGCTGTCCCAGTTTTGCATGAGGTAATCCCCTGGCCAAATTCAATGCTGAGAACTGTCTTGGTGCCCTGGAAGAGTGTCCAGAAGATTATAGCCTGGACCTTCCTTTCCCAGCCAGAGACTCTCACACTTATCCCAGTCGATCTTGAAACTAAAAGCCTCTTAGCAGTGGTGAACAACTGATATCACTCATATGGCATATGCTACCACCTTTAGAGCAGCCTCTGGAGCCAGATGGTCCATCCCGACTCCCACCAACAGACCATAATTAATCGGAATGGGTCAATCGCGAACACATATAATAGTGGGCTCAGTGGACAACCCTGGAAACTACTGAACCAACCTCAAAAGAGTGGTCAAACCAACAATTCACAAGTGGGAAACTCTCCGCTCTGCTTACAAAGCCTGCATACAAAGTCTACAGCCAATCAGCAAACCCAACCAGCAGGCCATATCTTAAAAGGACAGACCAGAGGTACTTGTGATGAACTCAATCATGGCAGCAAGTACCCCTTCCAATGACCCACCCAGCCCTGCCCCTCTGCCTCCAGGACACAAAGCACAGCACTAAATGCACTGCAGCCTGAAACAGAACAGTGCTGGGCCCCATGAAAGGAGTCGGGTGCAAACTGCAATAGCCAATTAACCATTACCCTTGGCAAAACCTTTCTGTCTGAGAAGCGATATTGGTCATCAGTTCTCAATATGAGATTGGTCCTTACCCTTTGACAGGATGATCAGGGCAGGCCTCCTCATTGACTTTTCCAGAGTACACAATGGAAGACACTCATTGAATACATCAGTCAAAATGGGAACCAAGTCTTCCTTAAAAGTCCTATAAAATTCAGATGTTAAAATAATGGCCTGATGTAATGATTTTAAATTTTTTACATTTTTGCTTCCCTTTGCAGAAAAATGTTGTTGACATCCACTGTAATGAAGAATTAATAAGTCGATAGGTTTTCTCCACACGGAACAAACACAGGACAGAAGATGGCTGCTGGTCACATGTCCTGCACCTGCCTGGGACGGTCATGTAATCACCACTATGTTTGGTTGTAGGCAGTTGGTTGCAGTGCGTACAGTATGGCCAGTGTTGTGGTAAGACATCATCTCAGTGAGGTGATGTGCAGTGATGGCAGTTACACACATCATTACTATGATAACAGAGCAGGATCGTCTGTTATATCATCACTATGAGCAGAGCATAAGAGGGAGGAGCTGTTATTAAGAACTAAAGGATCATGGGGCTTGTAGTTTCCAGTGGCAGCCATCTTGGTGATAATTTTGCCTACATAACAGAGGTCATAAATTTTGTGATTCTTAAAATCAAACAATTTAAGCTCCGTTTTGTGACTAATGACATAGAGTTTTGTTATATTTATTTCTATTATAGTACAGGCAGTCCCCGGGTTATGTACAAGGTAGCTTCTGTAGGTTTGTTCCTAAGTTTAATTTGTATGTAAGTCGGAACTGCATACTTTATAATTGTAACCCCAGCCAAATTTATTTTGGTCTCTGTCTCAATTGGATTTTAAAAATGTTGGATTGTGATAAGAATGTGATAGGAACGAGGATTAACAATAAAACTTCATTGCAGGCACCTAGGATAACTGTTATAGCTGTTTATTGTAGCCTAAGGCTAAAGTACAGTAAATTACCAGCGTAACTAGAGGTCGTCGGGTGTTCTTAAGTCGGGGACCTCCTACTTTTTTTGTCAGACATTTGTTTTTGTCAGACATTCATATTCCTGGAATACCCCTTTAAGCATACTTACAGCAATACATGAATAAGTGACAGGTAGGACTGACAGGACATTGTAATGTCAGAAGCAACAGCAATTTGGTACTTTTGACTCTTTTTTGACTCTTTGCATTTGCCCACCTTAAAGTCTACTCCAAAAAAACTTCTATGGCAGAAAGCCAAGGTGAGCCTAGAGTTTCTGATGTGCATTTGCATTCTTATAAGGGACAGCGCAATAAGCTGAGCAAAGCTAATTTAATCATGCATGTTTTTATAGTCAGTGCCATTTCATCTTCTATGAATTAAAGAGGGGAAAACTATATGGTAATATACATTATAATATATTGAGGGGTCACAGTTAGAGATGAGCGAGCACTAAAATGCTCGAGTGCTCGTTATTCGAGACGAACTTTTCCAGATGCTCGAGTGCTCGTCTCGAATAACGAGCCCCATTGAAGTCAATGGGAGACTCGAGCATTTTTCAAAGGGACCATGGTTCGGGAATAAAATGTGTTAATTAATTGAAAAAGAATGTCTTCTGATAAGTTAGCAGATGTATGCAAACATCTGCAATCTATTCTTCACTGTTCCGCGCGTATATTATCTCCCGACAAGTTAACAGATGTGAAGAACAGTGAGGAATAGAATAAAAACAGTGAACACAAGATCATTTAAGTGAAAAACATAGTGAAGAATAGATTACAGATGTTCTGCACATCTGCTTACTTGTCGGGAGATACGCTGTCCCGTGCCCCGCTGCTCTCCGTGCCCCGCTGCTCTCCGTGCCCCGCTGCTCTCCGTGCCCCGCTGCTCTCCGTGCCCATGTCTCCGTGCCCCATGTCTCCGTGCCCCATGTCTCCGTGCCCCGCTGCTCTCCGTGCCCCGCTGCTCTCCGTGCCCCGCTGCTCTCCGTGCCCCGCTGCTCTCCGTGCCCATGTCTCCGTGCCCCATGTCTCCGTGACCCGCTGCTCTCCGTGCCCATGTCTCCGTGCCCCATGTCTCCGTGCCCCGCTGCTCTCCGTGCCCCGCTGCTCTCCGTGCCCATGTCTCCGTGCCCCATGTCTCCGTGCCCCGCTGCTCTCCGTGCCCATGTCTCCGTGCCCCATGTCTCCGTGCCCCATGTCTCCGTGCCCCGCTGCTCTCCGTGCCCATGTCTCCGTGCCCCATGTCTCCGTGCCCCGCTGCTCTCCGTGCCCCGCTGTCTCCGTGCCCCATGTCTCCGTGCCCCGCTGCTCTCCGTGCCCATGTCTCCGTGCCCCATGTCTCCGTGCTGCCGCTGCCCCATGTCTCTGTGCTGCCGCTGCCCGATGTCTCCGTGCTGCTCCCCGGTGTCTCTGTGCTGCTCCCCGTTGTCTCTGTCCTGCTCACCGTGTTCTTCAATGTGTTCTTCACACATATATATTGTTCTTCACATACTATTTTGTTCGCACCGTTCCGCGCGTATCTTCCGACAAGTAAGCAGATGTGCCGAACATCTGTAATCTATTCTTCACTGTGTTCTTCACTGTGTTTTTCACTTAAATGATCCTGTGTTCACTGTGTTCACTGTTTTTATTCTATTCTTCATTGTTCTTCACTGTGTTTTTTTAATTAAATGCTCGATCTCGAGCAGGGGAAATACTCGTCCGAGCAACGAGCCGTCTCGAGTACCTTAATACTCGAACGAGCATCAAGCTCGGACGAGCATGTTCGCTCATCTCTAGTCACAGTGTATTATTTGTATATGCAGAGGTACATTGTGGTCATTTTTAAGAGCGCATAGCTGTTATCTAGGGGACATTTTACTGATTGTGATTAATTTTAGGGATGGATTGTGGAGAGGTTCTTCACAGGCCAAAGTCACCAGGATGGCAAAGTCTGCAGTCAGGAGAAGTTGCCATGTTGTTCTTTACCTGATGGAGCATGGTTGGCAACTATGAGGATTCTGTCAGGAAGAAGACTGGGATGGACAAGGTCAACAAAGACATAGATGTATGTGTGTCTCTGAAGGCAGCTCAGTTGTGCAGTACATTAAAAAAAATTATATTGTTTGTGTAATGAAAAGTTATATAATGTTACATTATACTTTCTGTTTTAATTCTTCATGGTGTTCTAGATCTCTGCTTGCTGTTATTCTATAGGAAGCTTCATTGTCTTCTTCCAGTGAATAGAAATCTATCTATGGTTATGTAATGGACAATCAAGTGCAAGAGCCATCATTATTACGAGATCTGTTATAGCACAGATCTAGAAAGCAGCGAGGAATTGAAAGTATTTTGGAAAACTTTTCCTTACACAAGCTGTAACAATTATTTGCTGAAAAAAGGTTAACCCTTTCAATGCTGAGATATATGGGTTTACAATTATATGTGCAGGATATTTTTTATGTGTGCTGTTTACTAATTGCTGGTAAATATATGTGGAATATATTTATGTGTTTGCTACATTCTTTCAGGGATTAATTTGTATTAGTGGTATATAAATTTCAGGTAAATATTTTTATGTGTAGTATTTTTGCTAGAGGTACATATTTTTTAATTAGCGGTATATTTACTGCTGGTAGGTTTAATTGTAGATGATACCATAGCAGTTGGCAGTGGGGGAAAGGATGCCCAATTTTGCTTGTCTGTTTAGGGCACCAAAATGCCTTCCCCAAACCCTGAGTTTTGAGTGAGTTTTTGTGGTTCCAGGCAGAATACCAGAACCTGGTGAAGAAGGAACCTCAGTGATAGAAAGAGTTATAGGATTTAATTTTGCTGTCTTGTTTATTTTAAGAACCTGCTTTATAAAACTGGGTGCGGTCAGTTGCACAAAAAGTTGTACAGTGAGGACTATGAATCTATAAAAGAAAAGCGGGCACATTTACTTACACGTCCTGTTGACGCCGCCGATCCGGAATGTCTGACGAGGATTCGGAGCTGTTGCAATTCACTAAGATCGTGCGTCCAATTTCCTGCATGTGTTGCTTTCCCGCTGAGGTTCGCCAGAATTCACTTTCTTCTTCCCGGTGCATGTGAGTGCTGATCTGCGACACATTTGATTTTTAAATTCTACAGTTTGTCCGAATCAGTCGGGTTGTCCGACGCCCGCGCCCACCGATTTGTGTCGCATGCAAGCAGATGCCGATGCGCCACAATCCGATCGCATGCGCCAAAAACCCGTGGCAATTCAACGCAAAACGGAAAAATTCTCGAAACCTGACGGAAATGCGTCCAATGGACGCATAAATGTGCCCCAATATGTTGAAACTTTGCATGCCAGATGAATAACCAAGGCGTGCCCCGGGGCCCCCACCATCTTGCCTCCACAGGGGGCCCCCACCAGCTGACAATGTCTGCCGACACAGACATTAAGAAATAGTTTGTTCGGGTCTCCGTTTGATTAGCATCGGCGCTGATGCTTCCTTTCAGAGCAGCTGTGAGCTGACTGTCACTCTTTGGAAGCGATGTGCTGCAGCGTTTCTGCAGCGCATCGCTCCCATTCAAGCAGTCAGCTTGCAATGTGTGATACAGCGGCAGTGACATGCCGCTGACCCGCACCTACGGCCACCCTCTGTATCCACCCACTGCGCCTGGGTTGTATGTCCCTTGCAGCTACACAGGTTACGCAATTGCCATCATTGCGCGACCTGTGTAGTGTGGATACGCGGGCCCGGACACACACAGATCCCGGGACCACATGGAGAGGAACAGTGCGGCAGCAGGCAGAGACGGAAGCAGCTTCCACAGCAGCAGGGACAGGGTAAAGTATTAAATAGCATAAAAAAAATATATAACTTTTTTATTTTTCCATGTACAGAGCTGTGTGACGGCTTGTTTTTTGTGTAATAAATTGCACTTCATAGTGATGGTATTGAATATTCCATGCCATGTACTGGGAAGCGGGAAAAAAATCCAAATGCAGTGAAATTGGTGAAAAAACACATTTGCGCCATTTTATACTTTGGTCTGTGATACTGTGGTCCTCAAATGACTCATTTCCCTTATTCTTTGGCTCAGTACGATCAAGGGGATACCAAATTTATATAGTTTATTGTGTTTTAATACATTTTTCTTAATTCTTTTTTATTGAGATTTTAATATTACATTTATATTTATAACAGTACATCATAGCAAATATAAGGTTCCATCAAAACGTGTTTCTATATCGTGACTCCATATAGGTACTATTTAACGTAATGCAGCTACTTTACAGACATAAATATGTCTATTCCCTATTAAGGCATGAGATTTTAATATCTCAGACACTTGAGAAACAGCAAAAGAGAAGAAGAGGAGACAGAGGGAGAGGAGAGAAAAGAAAAAGAAAAAAAAAAAAAAGATAATAGTAATAATAATAATAATTAAACAAGAATAAGAATAGAGAAACAATTATATAGTAGGCTTTGAACTTTTATAAAAATATATCATTATTCGATGCATATATTATCCATTTTTCCCATTTATTATCAAAGTTGGTTGTTATTAACCCCTTATCACCGACACTAGTTTTCAGCTCAATGACCAGACTCGATTTTTCAAATCTGACATGTCTCACGATAATTGGTTATAACTTCGGAACGCTTTAACATATCCTGGTGATTTTGAGAATGTTTTCTCGTGACACATTGTACTTCATGTTAGTTATAAAATTTAAGTGATAAGTTTTGCGTTTCGTTCTGAAAAAAAGTGAAAATTTGGCAAAAGTTTGTAAAAATTCTTCATTTTCCAAGTTTGAAATGTTCTGGTTTCCAGACAGGAAGTAAAACTACCCAAAAAGTTTGATAATTAACATTTACAGAATATCTGCTTTATGTTGGGATGATATTTTATGCTTCCGGTCATTTTTCTAGGATGTTATGAGGCGCAGAACTTTAGGTGCGATTTTTCTTATTTTCATGAAAATTGCCATAACTCACATTTTGAGGGACAACTCGGCTTCCAAGTGACTTTGAGAGGCCTAAATAATAGTAAAACCTCATAAATTACCCCACTATAGAAACTTCACCCCTCAACGTATGTAAAACAACTTCTATTAAGTCCATTAACCCTTTAAGTGTTTCACATGGGTTAAAAAATATGGACCTGCGATTTAGAAACTATGGAATTTTTTTGGAAATACATTCATTTAGGCCAAAACTGACATTTTCAGAATAAATTAAATGATGAAACGCACTGCAACGCTTGATGCCCAATTCCTCCCGAGTGTACTGATACCCCATATGTGGTGGTAAACTGCTGTACGGGCGCACGGCCGAGTATAGAATGAATGGAGGCGCCATTCACTGCAGATTTGTATTGTCACATTGTACGACCTATAAATTTTTATTTTTTTTGGTAATGCGATCATATGAGGGCTTATTTTTTATGGGATGAGATACAATGTATAAATAATTTATTTTGGGAGTCTAAAGCTTATTCACGAGATTTTATTAACTATTTCAAGGGGGACACAAACAAAATCATCAATTTTTATTTTGGATTGTGAGCATTTCCCCCCCCCCCCCCCCCGCTCACCGTAACGTAAAAATAATATTTTATCTTTATTCTCTGGTTCACTACGATTGCGGTGATACTTCATTTATATAGTTTTTCTTATTTTGCTCAATTTTCCTGAGCAAAACCAATATTGGAGAAAATCGCATTGTTTTTACTATTGACAACTTTTCAGGGCCATAACTTCTGTATTTTTCTGTTGTCAGATCTGGTTGAGGGCTTATTTTTTGCGAAAACAGTTGTTCTTTTCAGTCGTATCATATTAGGTACCGTAACTTTTTTTGATCACTTTTTAGAACATTTTTTGTGATGGTGTTTGATGAAAAATTGTATATTATGGGAAGTTTTTCGAGTTTTTTTTTTACGTAGTTCACCGAGCGGGTTCAATATTGATTTAGATATATTGTACAGATTAATACGGATGCGGTGATACCTCATTTATATAGTTTTTCTTATTTTGCTCAATTTTCCTGAGCAAAACCAATATTGGAGAAAATCGCATTGTTTTTACTATTGACAACTTTTCAGGGCCATAACTTCTGTATTTTTCTGTTGTCAGATCTGGTTGAGGGCTTATTTTTTGCGAAAACAGTTGTTCTTTTCAGTCGTATCATATTAGGTACCGTAACTTTTTTTGATCACTTTTTAGAACATTTTTTGTGATGGTGTTTGATGAAAAATTGTATATTATGGGAAGTTTTTCGAGTTTTTTTTTTACCTAGTTCACCGAGCGGGTTCAATATTGATTTAGATTTATTGTACAGATTAATACGGACGCGGTGATACCAAATATGTACGTGTTTTGTGTTTTATATACTTTATTTGCATTTTATGTGTTACTGGGGAGATTATGGGACTTTTATTTTATTTATTTATTTAATTATATTATAAAAAGATTTAATTTTTTTTTTTTAACTTTTTTACATTTTCTACTTCTTGGCTTGAATAAGCGATCATACGATCGCTTATTCAAGCCTTTACACTGCAATACACTTGTATTGCAGTGTATAGTGAAAGTAACTGAGCATGCCGCGCATGCTCAGTTACTTACAGCCAGGTCCTGCCAGGAAGGCAGGACCCGGTGAGAAGAGGAGCCGACAGCCCCGGGTCACTCGTCGGAACCCGGGGCAGCGGCAGGAGGGATCGGATCCCCCGGTAAGCACACCGGGGGGGTCCGATCCACGGGGGACACACTTGCACGCCGCGGTCATGCTTGACCGCGGCGCGCAAGGGGTTAAACACCCGGGATCGGAGTTTTTCCGATCCCGGGTGTTAGTGCCGGGTCTGGGCTGTGATATCACAGCCCGACACCGGCACGATAATAACCCGGTGTCCCGAAAACTTCTTCTGATGCGCCGCCGTAGAAAGGCGTCGCATCAGAAGAAGTACCCTTAATGACCGCCGTAAAAACCCGATAGGGCGGTCATTAAGGGGTTAAGATGGCTTTCTCGTTCAAAATTTTCTCATATTGATAGATTCGCCTAAGATTCCTCATAACTGACTTTAAATCTGGGCATTTTGGCTCTTTCCAATATAATGCTATGGCTTTTCTTGCTTCTGCTAGCATTCTAGCTACAGCCCATCTGCATTCTGGCGGGATTATCTCCATATTTAAATTCAGAAGAGCAAGTTCGGGACTTAGCTCAATTAGTGGGCACCAGATCTGCTTGATCATATTATGGACTTCCCCCAAAAAAGTTTTAATACTGCTGCAGTTCCACCAAATATGTAATAGGTTTGCTCGCTTCTCTTTACAGCGCCAACAGCTATCACTTTCTAATTCAGAAAATTTTGCTAGTCGCGATGGAGATACGTAGCATCTTGTCTGTAGCTTACGAAGCGTCTCAATGTGGTTTATGCAATAATATATTTTATATGGTCGTAAAACGGCTAGTTGCCACTGGCTAGGTGAGAATGAATTCCCCAAATCCTTCTCCCAATTTATCATATAGCCCAGTTTTTTTTGGCACTCAGTACTCTGCAGGTCTTTATAAACCACAGAGATTCCTCCCTTCAATGTATCCGTCCCATATTGGAATTTATTAAACTTGGAGCATTCCAATGGATTTTCCCTTATCCTCTTCAATAGATTGTTTTTAATAACCCAGCTCTTTAGACCTAAATATTGCATAAACAGTTTATTAAATAACAGCTCATCTTTGCATAATGTGGAGAGAGGGATCAACGCCCCATTGGCAATTAAATTCTCTAAAGTCCTGATGCCTAATTTTTCCCACAGATGTAAATGAAGGTTTAGACCTATTTCCATCAGAAATTCCAATTTGATATCTCCATAATTAATATTTATACGCAAATTCTCTTTATTTTTTTTATTCCAAGTATACAAGAGATCCTTTGTTGTTCGTAAGAAAGGTTCTAACCTAAATGAGGCCAAGTATTTTAATAAAATGGCCCCCTTTACTGTAATCGGGCCAATTTCTGCGTCTTCTATTTTGGTCCAAACGTTATTATATTTATTGTCCCAGAAACACTTAGTTTGCTCAATAATTGCCGCCTTATGATATAATACAATATCGGGGACTCCCAACCCACCTTTCTCTATTGATGTTATCATTGTTTTTCTATTTATCCGCGACGCCTTACCTGCGCATATAAATTTAAGAAACAATTTTTGTAGTTGTCTCCAATATTCCAGAGGAAACCTAACTGGTATACATCTCACCAGATATAGAAAGTGCGGTATAAGATACATTTTTACTAAATTAATTCTTGCGACCCACGAGAAGGGTAATCTAGCAAATTTATCCAGTTCCCCTGTTAACTTTATCATAAGTTTTTTCGAATTTAGTTTAATAATTTTTTCAATCGATTTATCGATTAAAACTCCTAAATACTCTATTCCCTTCGTAGGCCAAACAAATTTAAAGGGGTTGTGTCACCATAGCAAATGGCTGTAATTGAGCCCAGTGCATTGTGACAAGTACTTTCACCATTTACACTTATTACAAAATCTGCAGCCTTACTGAGATAACTCCTTTTGTCCTGGTTGCTGGCGCCCTCTAGTGGTAGCTGTGTCCCATCCTGAGCAACAGCTGATCTGGCCGAGTCTGCGCACAAGGAGTCAGCCAGCTGCTGCATATTCCTCCACAGGCTCACAGCTCCTCTCCACACTGAGAGATCAGCTGACACAGTCCAGCCAATAGGAGGTGAGAGAGGAGGAGGGGCAGAGAGCTTAGCTGTATAGTGATACGAGTGATGCCTGTGATCTCCACTGCTTATCTCAAGCCTCTGCTCCACCAGGGCTTCCTGCATCACATGCCAGGTAAATGCAGCCAGACCTGGGTGTCTGATACACAGAGGACAGAGCCCTTCTAATATGGATCATAGCAATGTAGCAGCCCTCTCCTCCCTCCATCATTAGTCAGGTCAGCACAGTACAGTAGGCTGCAGAGATACACAAGTAACAGGCTGAGCTCTGACCTCTCCTGATGCAGTCCTCCTCCTGTACTCTCCTCCATGCACTGTCCCTCCATGTTACACTGCTGTCCTGCAGTCCTCCCTCCTCCTGTACTCTCCTCCATGCACTGTCCCTCCATGTTACCCTGCTGTCCTGCAGTCCTCCCTCCTCCTGTACTCTCCTCCATGCACTGTCCCTCCATGTTACCCTGCTGTCCTGCAGTCCTCCTCCTGTACTCTCCTCCATGCACTGTCCCTCCATGTTACCCTGCTGTCCTGCAGTCCTCCTCCTGTACTCTCCTCCATGCACTGTCCCTCCATGCTACCCTGCTCTCCTGCAAAGGGGCCTGACTAGCAGGGAAGTAGGTCCTATCTAAGTCCTATTATCTATCATCTGTCATCTATTTACTATCTATCTTCTATCTATCCATCTCTTACCTATTTATATATCATCTATCTATCTATCTGTCTCATATCTGTCTTTCTATCTATTTATCTATATCATATCTATCTATCACCTTTCCTATCTAGCTTCTATCTAGCAATCTTATCACAATAGATAGGGACACATTTATTACAGCTTGTGCGCCAAAAAGCAGGCATACAAGCTGTGATTTAATCACAATTCCTTACAAAATACACAAGAGAAGCAATTAACTGCCCCAAAGTAACATACGAAAATGCAAATATTTATTAATAAAAATGATAAAAACCATGTTAATGCACCTCATTTCAGGGACAGAGAAGTACAAAACAGTTTCCCTGAAAACACCCCTTACTCCTGCCAAGTGTCAAATATAATCAAACATGATACTGGACCTTCAGAATAAATGGTATGAGAAATACATGAAATCAGAAAGATCTCTGACTCAATGGTACAATAAATTTATACAAGTAGAGCAAGGTTAGTGCAACCAAGTAGCTGGAGATCCCCAAAAGTGCATTGTCCGACTACAATACACATCTGCCACGATTCACAAAGGCGAGGCCAATGAGTTGTGGAATAACTGCCGCTGTCAGTGCTGTGCATGTGCCTGGCTAGGCCCCTCCCACATCTGCTTCTGTGTGGAGCAGAATAGAGGCTGAACAAGCATCATAATAACACATAGAAAGGTATCTTTAATTCCAGGTTACCATTACATATAGATTTTTGAAATATTTTAACTTCTTTGAGAGCTTTTTGGAGTAATTTGTTTTGCGGCATAACCCCTTTAACCCCTTCCCGACGCGCGCCGTACTAGTACGGCGCGCGCCGGGTCCCGGTGCATGGAGAGGGCTCGCGGGCCGAGCCCTCTCCATAGCCGGTAAGTCTTTGCTGCATATTGCAGCAAAGGCTTACCGGTAACACCCGCGATCGGTGCTAGCACCGATCGCGGGTGCTTTCACCGCGATCGCCTCCGGCAATGCTGCCGGAGGCTTCAAAAAGATGGCGCCGCATGGGCGGATCTCCGCTCCCCGATGACGTCATGGGGAGCGGTGATCCGTTGCCATGACAGCATCGGGCCTCACGAAGGCCCGAAGCTGTCTCGTTTTAACCTATTCATTACAATGTGCTATCAGCACATTGTAATGAATGAGGAGTAAAATCCCCATATACTGCCATATTGCAGTATGGCAGTATATGGTAGGATCGATCAGACAACCTAGGGTTAAAGTACCCTAGGGAGTCTGAAAAATAGTTAAAGTAAAAGTAAAAAAAAGTTAAAAAAAAAAAAATTATATTAAAAAAACCTAAAAATTCAAATCAATTCAATCCCTTTCCCTAGAACTGATATTAACAGTGGCGTAACTACCACGGTAGCAGGCGTAGCAGCCGCTACGGGGCCCGGCCTCTTAGAGGGCCCGGATCCGACCTGCCACACGATCTCTAGAATGGACGATGTGCCTGCACAGCACATGTTTGATGCTGCAGAACTTTATGCTCAGCTGCTGCTCCGTGTAGAAATGCCGGGAGGGGGAGGGGCAGAGGAGGGCAGCGGCAGGAGACACTTCAGGTAACATCCTGTCCTGTCACCCGGCTGCATTATCTATGTGGCCTGCAGACCCCCGGCCTGGGAGCAGGTCTCCTGGGGCCGGGGGTTGCTGAGCTGCGAGCAGGATCTAGTGACAACCACTACCTGCCTTATACTTCCTCCCCTCTGCCTGGACAATGTCTCCTGGGATGTAACCAGCTCCAGGGCCTGTGAGAGGATCACTGGACGCTGCTCCCAGGGAATACAAGTGTAAGTGTGCAGGGGATGTATATGTATATATGAGTGCATGATGTATATAAATCAGTGTATATAGCAGTGTATAATGTGTGTCTATGAGTGTGTAATGTATTTATAAGTATCTAATGTGTATGATTGTATAATGTGTATGTATAAAGTGTATGATGTGTGTTTAATGAGTGTATAATGTGTATATGAGTATATAATGTGTGTATAATGTGTATATATGAGTATATAATGTGTGTATAATGTATATATGTGTGTATAATGTATATATGTGTGTATAATGTATATATGAGTATATAATGTGTGTATAATGTATATATGAGTATATAATGTGTATATAGGAGTGTATAATGTATATATTGTGTATAATGTGTGTGTATCAGTGTAAAATGTATGTAATGAGTGTATAACGTATATTTGAGTATATCATCTGTATATATGAGTTTATTCATTGTGTGTATGATGTTTATATGAGTGTATAATGTGTATATAAGAGTGAAAAATCTATATATGAGTGTATAATGTGTATATAAGAGTGAATAATCTATATATGAGTGTACAGTATATTGTGTGTATAAGGTGTCTATGAGTATACATGTTTATATATGAGCCTATAATTGTATGTGTATATGATTTTATACATGTGTATATATTAGTGTATTTTGCACGTATAAATGTGTGTATACATATATATGTGAGTTTAAAAATGTATACAACTCATATTATAATGTATATTATTATACGCACATAATGTATATAACTGAGTGAATGTGTGTATATATGAGTATAAAATGTATTTGTATCAGTGCATAACTGTATGTGTATAAGGGTTATGCATATGTGTATATGTACATAAACATGTATATGAAAGTATCTGTATAAATATGCGTATAAATAAAAAAATATACTATACATAAATCCGACATGCTCTGCCAAAACCTTAAAATACATTTAAAGTCAAGTTAAATGGAGTTTTCCAGTCGCAGAATATTATCAGCCTCTGTGTAGTACAGGTTAGTAATGAGATGTGACCCTGCAGTTGCGGTTAAGCACCACTACACAATGGGCAGCGCTGTTTACTTCTGTCTCTGCCCTGTGTGCAGTAAAGCTGCTGGAAGCTGCTCTACTCTGATCAGCGCTGGTGCTAGGTGTCCATCTCTCATAATTAATCTATCCTACTGAAAGGCTGCAATATTTTGTGACTGTAAAACGTAACTTCAAATGTATTTTAAAAGGAACCTGTCAATAGGATTTCACATATCAGGTTAATGGCAGCTACTGGGGGTCCCATTATATACAACAAAAACATGTATTTGAATATATCTGCTTGTTTGAAAATGTATCTATCTCTATACAACTTCTGGAGTCAAGTGGGCGGGTGTTTCCTGGTGACTCCACGACTCCTGCTGCTTGAATGATTTGGGCCCCAAAAGCTGAATAGACATAAGTACCATTTCTAAATGACATTTCTCAAAAATAATCTTTAAAAAATACATACCGTATTTGTTTAGTGTATAACGGGACCTGCAGCAGCCATTAACCTGATAACTGAAACCCTGCTGATAGGTTCCCTTTAAGGTTATGATGCACCATATTACGTAAAGGTTTATATCTTGGGGGCCCCATTCTGAAGTCTGCTATGGGGCCCTGCCTTTCCTAGTTACGCCTCTGGATATTAATATTAATAAACAGTAAAAATCATAAACACATTAGGTATCACCGCGTCCGAAAATGTCCGATCTATCAAAATATTATAACGGTTTTTCACTGCGTTTAACCCCGTAACGGAAAATAGCGTCCAAAGTCAAAAATGACATTTTTTTGCCATTTTGGAAAATATAAAAAAATTAATAAAAAGTGATCAAAAGGTCGCACAGTCCTAACAATGATAGCAATGAAAACGCCATCAAAAGTCGCAAAAAATGACACCACCCACAGCTTCGTACACCAAAGTATGAAAAAGTTATTAGCGCCAGAAGATGGCAAAATCAAAAAAAATATTTTGTACAGGAGGTTTTAATTTTTTTAAATGTATGAAAACATTATAAAACCTGTACAAATGTGGTATCCCTGTGATCGTAGCAACCCAAAGAATAAAGTAGACATGTCATTTGGGACGCAGAGTGAAAGCTGTGAAATCCAAGCCCACAAGAAAACGTCGCAAATGTGTTTTTTCACCATTTTCACTGCATTTGGAATTTTTTTCCCGCTTCCCAGTACGCGCCATGGAATATTAAATACCGTCACTACGAAGTGCAATTTGTTACGCAGAAAATAAGCCATAACAGAGCTCTTTATGTGGAAAAATAAAAAAGTTATAGATTTTTGAAGGTGGGGTGTGAAAAATGGAAGTGAAAAAACTAAAAAAGGCCAAGTCGTGAAGGGGTTAAAGGTAGTTTTTATTGCAAGGCTTTCGATCTTGGAAGTATGAATCAAGATAATCTGAGACTTTTTTTCATTCAATTTATAAAGGGAGACCTCTGCATATTCATCTAGAACCTCCCTCAATCTAGACATAGATCTCATTGGATCTTGGCAGGTAATAATCACGTCGTCTGCATATAATCCAATAGTTTAGATACCTGATTTAGTAGTAATTCCCTTGATTTTGCTATCCAATCTGATAATTTGTGCAGGCGACTCAATATATAGATTGAAGATAAGAGGTGACAGGGGACACCCCTGTCAAGTACCGTTCGAAAGGTAAAACTTAGTAGAGTGAAACCCTGCATTTGTTACTGTTGCCGATGGCTTGCTGTATAACGACATTATTGCGTTCAGATAGCACTCACTAAATCCGAAGCTTTCCAATGATGCATAAAGGAACCCCCAGGTTCCGAGGCATCGGCTATCTGGACCAGATCAAGCAGTCTTCTTGTTGCGTCTCTTGTCTGCTTCCCTCTAATAAAACCAACCTGATCAGGTGACAATAATCTATATAATACAGCCGACATTCTCCTAGCTAATATAGATGAGAAGATTTTAAGGTCCGAGTTTAAAAGTGAGATTGGCCTATAATTTGATGGAATACAAGGATCTTTCCCACTTTTATGGATCATAATAATTTTAGCTTCCTGCATTTCTTCAGGGATAACCTCACCCTCAAGAAATTTATTAAAAAGGACAGTCAGATACGGAATTTGTGTCTCACTAAATAATATGTAATATTCATTAAAGGGGTATTCTCGTCTGGGCATTCACATTCAGTTTGATTAATCTGCCATATATATACATTTCTTCAATTAGATGTTATTAAAAAAAATCTTCCCGTGTGAAGATAATTTCCCATAAATGTAGTCATATGGTCCCTTAGAAACGAGATCAGCTTCCCCGGATACGGCCACCTCTGCTGGAGGTATAGCACAAATAAACAAAGGTTTTGTATATGAAATATCTGGGAATTACTACATGTCCCACAGCCATCCTGTGGTAATGAACGCTGAATCCAGGCGGTCAGGCAGGACTCAATAGCGCATGTCTGGCCACCGCTGCCAGAGTGTGACGTGGTCATAACCGAGGAAGCTATCTCGTTTCTAAGGGACAACATGACTACATTTATGGGAAATTATCTTCCCACAGAAACATTTTGTTTAATAACATCCAATTGAAGAAATGTTTATACATGGAAGATTAATGAAACTGAATGTGAATGCCCAGACGAGAATACCCCTTTAATTATCCCGTCTGGACCAGGGGCTTTTGATTTTTTCAACCTTTTTATTACATCTATTACTTCCTCCCTACTAATACTAATAGGTCTATTTAGCTCTTGATTTAGCTGGTTATCAAGTCTAGGTAGACATGCAGACAAGTGGAATTTTTTTATTTTTTCCTCCGGTGGATCCTTATACTCTACTGCTTCCTTCAAGTTGTATAATGATGAATAATAGTTTCTAAAGACCTCCAATATTGCCTGTGGATCAAACAGCAGTTCCCCTTTTTCATCCAATATTTTCTCTATAACATTGGCCACTTTCCGTTGGTTTATTGCATTACTGAGAAGCTTGGAAGCTTTGTTTCCCGTAGCATATGTGCGAGCCTTAGTCTGCTTAAGCTGATTTGCATAATCATTTATTAATATTGTTTTTATTTCATATCTTATATCTTCTATTTTGTCAAATATGACATTATCCACCTCTCTTTTGTGTTGATCTTCCAAGTCTCTCAGTTGATGCAGCAAAGCTTGCAGCCTAGTTTTAGACTTCTTCTTTTCTTTACTTTGTAGTAATACTATTTCCCATCGCATTGCCATCTTATGCGCGCACCACAATGTGGCTTTGTTTTCAAGATTATTAGTCACGAAGAAATCTTCTAGTTTGCCTTGAATCTCTGATTTGAATTTATAAAGGATCTCACTATGCATTCTCCAGTTAGAAAAGTTGTTATAGTGATCTAATATTTTTAATGACATTGTGATTGGTGCATGATCAGACCATGTGATTGACAATATTTCTATATCAACCACCTGTTCAACCAGCAGTGAGTCTACAACAAAATAATCAATTCTTGAATACGAACTGTGTGGTCTAGAAAAAAAGTTATACCCTTTTTCGGAACCATGCCTATATCTCCAGACGTCATGCAGATGGTATTCATACATAATTTTCCTCACTGATCTCCGTTCCCTTTTATTTTCCCCAGAAACATCTAATTCAGCATTCATAACCGCATTAAAATCCCCACCCATTATCATATTTGAACCCTTATATTTTTTAAGCTTTTCACATACCGATCTAATAAATTTACATTGACCTGAATTTGGGGCATAAATATTGACAAAGGTACATTCCCGTCCCTGCACCATACCATTCACAATTATGTATCTTCCTTCTGGATCTATCTCAGTATTGTTTATTACTATCCCAACTGTTGCATGCACTGCTATAAGAACTCCTGCCTTTTTAGTTGATGCAGTGGCATGAATTATAAAAGGAAATTTTGAATGGTTCATTCGCCAAGTATCCTTTGCCAACAGGTGAGTCTCCTGAAGAAACACTATCTGACTCTCTGATGCATTTATCTCTTGCATTTCTCTTCCAAAAGACCAATATGTTTTAATACATTTTAATACATTTTAAAAAATTAAAACCTTCTGCACAAAGAAAATTCTCTGTTTCCCTATATTCTAGTGCTAATAAATTTTTCATACTTGGTGTATGAAGATTTGTGAGATCGGATGAGCTGATGTTTTCTTTGTTACCATTTTGGGGACTGTATGACCTTCTGGTCACTGCAAAATGGCAAAAAAGGGGCTTTTTGAACAGTTGACGCCATTTTGTGTTACTGGGTTCAACGCCGAGAATAACCGTTATTATATTTAAATAGATCTGACATTTTGAGATTCGGGGATACCTAACATGTTTATGATTTTTTTTTTTACTATTTTTCATAACCCTGGATTGTCTGATTGATCCTACCATACACTGCAATACTACAGTATGGCAGTATATGTGGATATTACAAGGTGCCTCTGGCATGCTGTAACAGATCTTGGAAATATAACAGAATTTAATTCTGTATTCACAGTATATATCATTGTAGTTATTCTAATGTAGTGGGGAGCTGGATGTATTATAGTAAAATAAAGGGGGCAATGTAAATATCATTACTAATTTAGTACACACATCCTAGGGAACAGTGTGGTCAGTTGTGGTGTGAGGGGTATATATTACAATATTTTGGAGCACAGTGTTATTCAGGTGATACTATAGTGTAAGTGACTGTAGTGTCTTTAGGATCACAGAGGAGCTGCAAGGAGCCGACTACATCTGTGTGAATTCTTCATCGACAAGCGATGGCCTGGAGAATATTTTTGTACTTCTTGCAAATGCATACAATCGCAATCAGCTCCCAGTTTCTTGTATAGTCTAAATGCAAGACGCAGGGTGCTGATTGCCGATCACATGCGTTTACATACAAATGCAGAAGGGATCAACTGTGGGTAGGCCCACTGCATTTTGATTCCAGTACAAGTGTAAACATGTGACTGCACCCCTAGGCCACTTTTACACGAACGTTATGGGGATGTATATCTGGCCTTACAATTTGCGACCAAATATCTGTCCCCATAGATGCCTATGGCATCCAGCAATGGTATTTGGTCATTTACTAAGGGCCCGATTCGCGACGTGTTACCCAAATATTTCGGATTTGCGCCGATTTTCCCTGTATCGCCCGATTTTCCCTGTATCGCCCCGGGATTTTGGCGCACGCGATCGGATTGTGGCGCATCGGCGCTGGCATGCACGCGACGGGAATCGGGGGCGTGGCCGAACGAAAATCCGCTGCATTTTTAAAAAAAACAAATGTCGCGGAGCTTGCACTTACCTTCACTAGGAATAGGCCGGTGAACTTAAGTGCATTCCGGGGAACTTCAGTGCAGCAGCGCCACCTGGTGGACGTGAGAGGAACTGCCTTAATGAATCCCGGCCGGACCCGAATCCAGCGCAGAGAACGCGCCACTGGATCGTGAATGGACCAGGTAAGTAAATCTGCCCCAAAGTGTGTCCATGTACCATAATGTACATGGGAAAAAGAGCTTGCTCTATATTTTCCCGTAAGTATGGGGAGCAAACACATTCTAAGAAGCCTTAGAATGTAAGGCTGGATATAAATCCCCATAATGTTTGTGTAAAAGTGGCCTAGGGGTGCAGTCATATGTTTACATTTTGATTCCGTTTTGTACTGGAATTTTCGGATGCGTTTGTAGATGAATCCCAGAAACGCATATTGATGTCTAATAGATATTAAAATGATTGTCTAAGCCGGGGGGGGGGGGGCTCCACTAGATTTTGCGCCTAGGGGCCCCCACCAACCTTAATCCGGCCCTGTGAATAACAAAACACTTCTTTTATACCAACAACTGGAATCCTGCTGCCTTTCTCTTTTGGACTATTGCTGAGATCCGTGGAACCAGAATCAACAGGTTATGTGCACCCAATTTCAAGTTGCGTCAGAGCTACCATTGTGTACCTAAAACACAAAACGATTGAGGCAGCACATCTGTGTGAAAAAGGTGTTTATTCACCCAAGGTGCAGGTGTGACGTTTCAGCCCCTCAATGGAGCTATTTTCAAGCATAACAAAGTGGTTGAAAGGGGGTGTATATTGACCCAGAAAGTGACATCATTGGTTAATTAAATTGCTCACAGGTGTGAACTACACATTGTTGGATATTCCGGATTACTGGAGTGGTCATGGAGAGTGATCCTCAGGAGTAGTTCACCAGCCTGGTAGTAGATACAGGCTAGGATGTAGCTGTGTCCAATCATGGAAGCTGCATCTTGTGTCCTGGGTGTTGCTGAGTTCTGTGTACAGTACTAAAGGTGTGCTACACACTACCTTCTGGTCACTCTGTCTCTGATGACAGACCTGTGATCTCTGGGGAGAGCTGGTGGTAAAGAGCTAAGACAGACTCTCTACTCTGTAGAAGGGCCTCTGGCCTAAGAGACCTAGCCCCTCCCTGTAAAGGGGTTTTGTTAAACCCTGGTCAGGTGGTGGCTCACTCTCCAATCATACTCCAGTGTATATAAAGGAATACAATTGGTTGTGAATTTACATAACTTAAACCTTGCCTGGACAGGCAGTATCTACAGCTGCTGATGCCTAATAATGACTGCATGATCCCTAAGGTGAGTTGTGCAGGCTCACCTGCTGGGGAGCTACAGACAAAGGGCCTCATTCGCAAACACTCCTCTGCCCATGTGTTGGCAGGGGTATTACATGTATTTTAGGAAAATTAGGGAAATACATAACTTGAGCATGTATTAATAATACAAGCAATAAAAACAATATAGTGACATTAGACATAGCCTACAGGACAATATTAATATGACATCAAAGTCACATAGAAAATTAGTAGCCCCATCATTACAGACTACTGTGCGACTTGTAAGGAAATGGTGTTTTGGCAAGTATTGATTTGGCACCCTGGAAAATTGTCGTAACAACCATCGATTGAATGTAGAAACACTTTTCTGTGTACCTGCGGTGACTATCCAGTCACAATCATGTACTATTAAAATCAATATACTGTGCCTGGGGCACGTCGACATGGACTGAAAATATATGTTTTTTTTTTGTTTTTTTTATATAAGCAGCCCAGAATACAGTGCAAGCATCTATGAATAAAACACAGCATGTGGACTGGGCATAGAGGAGATTTTTGTCAACTACTTGTTATAACCATATTCTGTATTTTCAGCTAAGACCTTTGTATAACATCATATGTGCAATTCTTATACGGCACAGCTCATGAACCATCTACTCTATTGTCTTAATCTTTCTATGGAAGTGTGAGAGAAAACTTTATTACTATTTTTATATAGTTGCAATAGCTGAAAACTAACATTTTTGTATTTTACATTCATTTCTTTATTGCAGCAATTTGCCTGCTAATACTTTGCTTTCTGCCTGCTTCAGCCCCTCTCCCTTCAGCTCTACACTCTGGTTGTCATGCTGAAACCATAATGTGCAAGAGGAGATGCATGCTACAGTCTCCAATGTCAGCGGAGTGTGAAAGGAAGGGCCTATACAATATGCTCCCACCCATCTATGCTCAGCAAGTACATGAAGCAGCTCCATCAACAGGCAAGAACTGATTTCTGCTCTATCCTGTCTACAGTCTGCCCTCATGTTCCCACACACTGTCCACCTCCTTCCCCTGCAACTGCTACATTTAATAAGGCATCTAGTATCATCAATAAAACTCCTCTGCACAACATTCCTTTATCAACTTTACGGTTGACGTTTTGTATAGATGCTTAGCAGTGCATTTATAGCCCGGGTTGATATTGATATTATTATTGACAATTTTATTGGTGTTTTAAGGTTAAGTAAATAAGGTTTATGAGTTTTAAATGGTGACTGCCATGCTGGTAGATATTTTGGAATTACAGTGAACCATAGGATACACATCCTGTGAGTTGGTAAATTGATTAGTGCTTGTTTACATACTCTAGATAGGTGTAAATCAATAACCTAATATGCCAAATATGTTATGTTCTGCTTGTGAGGTTTTGGAGTGTCCAAAAGTGGGCATAAATTATTGAGGAGTGAAATAATGTACTAATAGAAAAAATGCAATTTTCACTTTGCAATATCTGCTGTGTAATACATTTGAGGTCAAAAAGCTTGTTATACCTCTTGAGAAAATCATTCAGGGGTATAGTTTCTAAAATTGGGTCATATGTTGGTGGCTAAGTTTCTTATAATGCACTGTAAATTGTCGAGAACATCGATGGTGGCCCATAGCGCCAGCGTTGCACGATTGACTACCTAGTCACCAAGCTACATTGTAGCGCAACATTCAGGTGCACTAGAGTGCCAGAGCCTGACTGCACACAGCACCTGATCCTGGATGCAGACCCAGAGACTCCAGCCAGTAGGAAACCTTTAGTACCCACATCCCAACGAATGTCTTCATCCTACATGGTGAGTAGCAGAGACACAATCCAGAAGAACGGGGAACATCTAAGCTGTGCTCACTGTTTGTACCACCAACAATTTCTTTAGCCCTGCCCCTGGTCATGTGGCTCACAAAACTCATACAGAAAAAAAGAAAGGGGGAGCTAAATCTCTCAGGCTTTATTCACACGTGCCGATTACATTGAGTTTTGAATCGCAATACAACAACTAAGGATAGAAGATTTGCCTACATAGCTGTTAACATTTGTGTTTACAAAACTCAATGCGATGTGTTGACAAATGTTAAAGTAATGTAAATGTTTATTTCCTTTTGTCTGCATATTTATCTTTCATGACAATGTGGCTAAAAAAATAGGGTCACTCTTTGGAGGTTTTCACTACCCCGGTGTCTCTGGTTTTCTGCAGATGTGACAGAGCTCCTTTAAACTATCACAGTAAAATATTTTCTGCGAAAAGCTGAGTTATGTTCTTTTGCTTTGTGCCCTACTGTTTGCCCATACTGATTCCTGACGACATATTAGGTATTTTCGCATTCAGGCAAGTGCAACATAGACCTGAAACTAGTCCAGCAAAATCTCCCCTCCAAAAGCTCAATGGCACTATTTCCTATGAAAATAAATCATCCCCCATTACAATTTATTAAAAAACAAGATCTTAAAAAGCTCAACATACTAATATAAGTAGTAATTTCAACAAATTCACCTCAAATTCCCACGTACAAATACCTTGGAGATTCTGGGCTTGTTGGCTGTGACATTTGAGTGTTTGTTATAAATATCCAATAATCCTAGAGAAAGAGAAAGATGACTGCTTTTCACAATTAAGCAGAAGGACACACAAAAACATAGCAAAAGGCCTGAATTTTTCCAGATATAGTTAAACGTATAGTTTTCACTATCTAGCCTTAGAAGAAGAATCTGTCACCCACTGACACCATATTCCTGAGTAGGGTAGTGGTAAGAAATCCTAAGGCCAATGGTAAGGAACTTCTGTAATATATGGTGGCTTCAGGCAGCGAGGTCTCAGCAAGCTTAACCCCTTAGCGCTCTGCGCCGTAGCTGTACTGCGCTGAGTCCCGCGAATAGCGCTCAGCGCAGTACAGCTACTGCGCAGAGACGATGCCGGTTCAGCGCTGTATAGCAGCCGAACCGGCATCGTTAGCCGCGGGATTTCAACGGTAATCTACCGTTGACATCCCCGGCTATCACCCGCGGTCGGAGTGGGCTCCGATCGCGGGTGTTTAACCCGTTAAATGCCGCGGTCAACGCGACCGCGGCATTTAACATGCCTTCTGGGGGTCTTTACCCCACGATCGGCCCCCCCGCACCGTTTTCGGGGGGGCTGATTGCTGTTTTGGCACCTCTGGGGTCCGATCGGGACCCCAGAGAAGCCTGGAGGGTTTACCCTTAAGATGGCGTCTGTGACGTCATCTTAAAGGCAAAGTGTCAGCCTATGCATCTGCATAGGCTGCCACTGATAATACCCTGCAATACATTAGTATTGCAGAGTATTATCAAGAACAAGCAATCAAATGATTGCTTGTTCATATCCCATGGTGGATCATGTAAAAAAAAGTAAAAAAAAATGTTTTTCAATAAAAAATTACTTTATAAATCACTAAAAATGCCCATAAGCCCCAAAACATATAAAGAGACATATAACGCTCAAAAAAGTCTAAATCATAACACAAACCCCACATATATAGTATCACCGCGTCCGTAACAATCCATAGAATAAAACTAAATAACTATTGAACCCATAAAAAAAAAACGTTAAAAACCCGCCAAAAATTATGATTTTTACCTATTATATCCCACTAAAAATGCAATAAAAAGTGATCAACAAAACATATGTACTCCAGAATGATATTGTTGCAAAGAACAACATGTCCCGCAAAAAACAAGCCATTGACCAGCTCTGTAGCCAAAAACGTAACAATGTTATGCCACTTGGAAGACAGCGATGCAAAAATGATAGATTTTTCCCCACATTAGGGTTTTATTTGGCAAATTTAGTAAAACATAAGAAAAAATATTCATGTCTGGTATCCCCGTAGTCGTATCGACCCATAGAATAAAGATAACAGGATTATTAGGATATACGGTGAACACGAAAAAAAAAAAAAAGTAAAAAATCCAGTACAGAATTGATGCTTTTCTACTCATGACCTCAAAAAAAGTTCGAAAATTTTCAACAATAGGTGATACCAACCCCAAAATGGCAACACTGGAAAAAGCATCTCGTCCCGCAAAAAAAATGCCGTCACATGGCCCAAATAACGGAAAAGCAAAAATTTTATAGCCTTCAAAAGGGGGCAACCAGAAAACTAAAATCCTGGCAGCTGCAGGGTGCTTCTTCCCTTCTGCGCCTTGCTGTGCCCCCATAACACAAGTAATGTCCACATGTGGGGGGTCGCTGCACTCAGGAGAAATTGTAGAACAAATTTTATGGTGAGTTTTCTCTTTTTATCTTTTGGAAATGTGTAAATTTTAGGGCTAAATGAACGTATAACCGACAAAATTTGACCATTCTAAATTTCACCGCCATTTTGATTCAATTACTATGAAGATCTCAAGGGGTTAACAATCTTTGTAAATGTTGTTTCTGATAGTTTGAGGGGTGCAGATTTGAAAATGGGTTGGTTATATAGGGGGTTTTGTTGCTAAATATGTAAAATTTGATTTCAAACAGTATTTATCCCCAAAATAGTCAATTCCGAAAATACGGAAAATCGCTATTCGATTTGTAGGCCGCGTGACGTCAAAATAAATTATCCAAACATTTCAAAAATTATGAAAATGTAAAGTAGACAAATGGGAAATGTTATTCTGCAAGTTATTTAGGTGGTAAATCTATCTGCCTGAAAACGCGGTGATTTTGAATTTCGAAAATGGCAAATTTTTCTAAAAATTCATCATTTTTTCCCTTTTTTTGTAAATAAACGCAAAACTTATCAGCCAAAATTTACCACTAAAATGAAGTACAACATGTGGGGAAAAAACAATCTCAGAATCGCTTTGATAAGTAACAGCGTTCAAAAGTTATTACCACAGGAAGAGACACTGGTCAAATTTCAAAAAAAAGTTGCGAGCCTTAACCTGCAAACAGGCTGCGTCCTTAAGGGGTTAAGAAGTCCAAAGTAAGCACCAAAGGCTGTGCACTGGAAAGGAGGAGGAGGTGACCCCTCCCCCTCCATAGAATAAAGCACTGCACAGCCGCAGACATGGTAGAAGATAGAGCATGCCCTATCTTTTCCCCTACAAGACTGTATTATGCAACTCCTCTTGCAAGGGTGAGGTCACATGTTGCATTTTATGCATACATCTATACATGTTAGGGGGATATATACAGGAGTGGACAAAATTCATGTGAGGGGGTTATATACTTGAGTGGACATAAGCCATGTGAGGGGTTATACACAGGAGTGGACACAAGCCATGTGAGGGGGTTATATACAGGAGAGGACACAAGGCATGTGAGGGGGTTATATAAGGAATGGACACAAGCTATGTAAGGGGTTTATATACAGGAGAGGATACAAGCCATGTGAGGGGCTATATACAGGAGAGGACACAAGCCGTGTGAGGGGGTTATATACAGGAATGGACACAAACCATGTGAGGGGGTTAAATACAGGAATGGACACAAGCCATGTGAGGGGGTTATATACAGGAGAGGATACAAGCCATGTGAGGGGTTATATACAGGAGAGGATACAAGCCATGTGAGAGGGTTATATACAGGAGAGGACACAAGGCATGTGAGAGGGTTATATACAGGAGAGGATACAAGCCATGTGAGGGGTTATATACAGGAGAGGATACAAGCCATGTGAGAGGTTACATACAGGAGAGGATACAAGCCATGTGAGGGGGTTATATACGGGAGAGGATACAAGCCATGTGAGAGGTTACATACAGGAGAGGACACAAGCCATGTGAAGGGTTATATACAGGAAAGGACACAAGCCATGTGAGGGGATTATATACAGAAGAGGACACAAGCCATGTGAGGGGTTATATAAAGGAGCGCATACAAGCCATGTGAGGGGGATATATACAGGAGAGGACACAAGCCATGTGAGGGGGTTATATACAGGAATGGACACAAGCCATGTGAGGGGGTTAAATACAGGAGAGGACACAAGGCATGTGAGGGGGTTATATAAGGAATGGACACAAGCTATGTAAGGGGTTTATATACAGGAGAGGATACAAGCCATGTGAGGGGCTATATACAGGAGAGGACACAAGCCGTGTCAGGGGTTTATATACAGGAGTAGACACCAGCCATGTGAGGGGGATATATACAGGAGAGGACACAAGCCATGTGAGGGGGTTATATACAGGAATGGACACAAGCCATGTGAGGGGTTAAATACAGGAATGGACACAAGCCATGTGAGGGGGTTATATACAGGAGAGGATACAAGCCATGCGAGGGGGTTATGTACAGGAGTGGACACCAGCCATGTGAGGGGGATATATACAGGAGAGGACACAAGCCAAGTGAGGGGGTTATATACAGGAGTGGACACAAGCCATGTGAGGGGGTTATATACAGGAGTGGACACAAGCCAAGTGAGGAGGTTATATACAGGAGAGGACACAAGCCATGGGAGAGGGTTATATACAGGAGCAGAAACAAGCCAAGTGAGGGGGTTATATACAGGAGTTGACACCAGCCATGTGAGGGGGTTATATGCAGGAGCAGAAACAAGCCATGCGAGAGGGGTTATATACAGGATAGGATGTAAGCCACGTGAGGGGTTACATACAGGAAAGGATACAAGCCATGTGAGGGGGTTATTTACAGGAGAGGACACAAGCCATGTGAGGGGTTATATGCAGGAGAGGATACAAGCCATGTGAGGAGGTTATATACAGGAGTGGACACAAGCCATGTGAGAGGGTTATATACACACCACGTGTGACCTCCCCCTTAGAAGTAACCAATAAATTTAAAAAACTTTAGAAATTAAAAAAAAACTGGCTAATGTGCAAAATTTTAAACATTTAAAGCATGTGAAATAATTCCAATTTACATGTTAAAATAGGATCCATGAAAAAAATCCTTCCTTTGCACTTGCCCTGGACCAGTTGGAGATTTGCACCTAAAAAGTAGCAAAAAAAAAAAGATAAATAAGTGAAAAGTTGCATGGAACATCTGGAAAAGAAAGAAACATAAGGGAAACTGCACAAGGTGCAGACCAAGGCGTTCTTGAAAAACGACAGCAAAAGTTGCAATGAAGAGTTGTAAAAACAACAAAACAGCAAAAATTTAGATCATTTAACTAGCAGAACTAAAGATACATGTCCTCCAGTGACTACACTGGTGGTGAAGGATATGGAGGGCAAGATAGATTCAATGAAGAGTCAGGACATCTGAGGACTAAAAGATACCAAAACTGGTCCGTCATTGGACTATTACCACTACCTCCCATGGACATGACCTGCTCTTATCACATACAGCCCTGTCCTTTCTAGCAGCACTACATGTGAATGGGTAGTTCAGGTCTCCTAGAATATTCTATGCTTCTGAGGAAGTAGTCAGTCTCAGGAATACATCTTCTGTAAAATGCTATTCTCTTTAATATGACACAGAAGTGGTGTATCTGGGGCCTGTGAACCACAATTCTTCCGGCCCAGTCATCTTAGCTGACAAGCTGAAGACCATTGGGATGATTCCCCTTAGCGGGACCTGGGAAAGGGTTCACTTCTTTTCGTTTCCCGCTGCCTGACTCCTTTAAGGATGCATATTTATCAGTGGAGCACAGATATTCTGTATTGGGGGCACTACAAGACTTCTTAATAAATCAGAACAATTTGTTTTACTGGATTTATTTACCCAATATATTTACTGAATAGGAGCTCACCTGCAGTTCCCTGGGCCAGCCACTATAGAGTGATTGGAGCAGTTCTATGTTGCCGTTCTGACTTCAAAGGCTGCAGGAACAATTTGATGAGAGATGGTCTTGCTTTCAAAGTGTCGTGGATCAGATATTGATGACCAATGCTATGATTAGGCCATTAATATCATAAATGTGGAAAACTCTTAGCATTGAATTCTGTCTTGTACAATTCTTTAGTAGAAATGGAATTCATTCCTGTTTGCACCGGATGGGTAGATGGGATCACTGAGGATCTGCCAGCTTTGTGCTGTACTCTATTTAATCATGTAAACTTAGAGATTAATTATGAGGTCATAGGTCATAAAGGAAACAAGGCCAGGCGATCTGCAGAGTTAATGAAGTATCTGTCACCACAGATCTCACTGCTGTGGCTCTAATGATTTCTCTTTGGCCTCAGCTTTCTGGACAATGGGTATCGACCGAATCAAGTTTTTTTTTTTTCATTGCGAGAGATGCAAGGAACAAGTAATTATGTTTTACCATGAAGGAGGATTTTATCTGAGTGACAATGAGACATATTTAACCCTTTCCCACAGCTGACAGTTTTCATCTCTGTGGTCACAACCCCATTGTTTATGTGTTAATACATACCATATATATACACTCAAGTATAAGCCGACCCAAATATAATCCAAGATACCTAATTTTACCCTCCAGAAACTGGGAAAACCTATCGACTTGAGTATAAGCCAAGGGTTAGAAAAGCCCAGTTTATAGCTAGCCATCCTGCCATGCCCCCGGTATATAGCCAGCCCATTTAACCCGCATATAGCCAGCCCCTGCTCCAGTATGTAGCCAGCCCATTCCTCAGTATATAGCCAGCTCCTGCCCTAGTGTATAGCCAGGTCCTGCCCCAGCATATAGCTAGCACATGCCCTAGTTTAAAGCCAGCCCATGCCCTAGTATACAGCCAGTCCATGCCCCAGTATATAGCCAGCCCATGCACCAAGTATATAGCCAGGTCCTGCCCCATTATATAGCCAGCCCATGCCCAAGTATATAGCCAGTCCATGCCCCACAGTATATAGCCAGCCAGTCCCATAGTATATAGCCAGCTCACCCATAATACATAGCCAGCCAGACCCATAATATATAGCTAGGTAGCTCCATAGTATATAACAATCCAGCCCCATAGTATATAGCCACCCCATAGTATCTAGCCAGCCCCATAGTATATAGTCAGTATTCTGCCACAGATATACGCTGAAGACCCTGATAGGTTGTTGAGTGCAGTTTCCATATAAACTGGATGGTAGATAGTATAACTCGCTGACATTCATTCCACAGTGTTGCAATTTGCATGAAGGGAGGATGCAATGGATGTGCTTTAGGTTCAGTTTAATGTCTTTACCTTAGAAATGACATGCCATGCTGTCAAAACACATTGCTACTGCACAGTGAACATGTCTGCTACAGTCACAAATGGAGGACAGCATGAAGAAGGAGGAAGTGATGTCACAGAAAGAGGAGGAGAATCTGGGTAACAGTGCATGATGGGATAGCTAGCTTAAAGATACAGCAAGCAAATGATCAAACAATAAAAATTTTGACCACTAGGTGGCAGCATGCATAACATGAGTATGAACATATCATTGCAGACTGAATGTACAATACAAGACCAATAACAACATGGGCAATATGACAGGCTGTCACAGCAGAGTCAGCCCGCCCATAGTATATAGCCAGCCAGATAGTATATAGCCAGCCAGCCCCATAGTTTATAGACAGTCCCATAGTATATAGCAGGTGAGCCCCGTAGTATTTAGCCAGCATGCCTCATAGTATATAATGAGCCAGCCTCAAAGTATATAGCCGGCCAGCCCCATTGTATATATCCAGCCAGCCCTATAGTATACAGCCATCCAGCTGCATAGTATATAGCCAGCCCCATAGTATATAGCCTGTCAGCCTCATAGTAAATAACCAGCCCCATAGTATATAGCCAACCCCATAGTATATAACCAGCCCGCCTCATGGTATATAGCCAGCCAGCCCCATAGTATATAGCCAGTCAGCCCCATAGTATATAGCCAGCCTGCCCATCCATTTAAATACAATCTCCTGTGGACTAGCATATGAATCATAAACATCATAGGCAATAAGACAGCAGGCTCAAGATTAATAGCCATCACTATTAGTAATATGTATTGTACTTGTCTGTATCAAAAACAACTTTTAAGCACTTTTCTTTTAAATAGTAGTACATTTTAGTACTTGAAATAAAATCGGCACTCTTTCTTTCTCCTCCTAGACAGCTGACATGTTGAAGCTGGACTTTTAGTAATTGTGGCATTAATGGTGGCTATTACTTAGCACTTATCTGCAGAATACATAATGAAAAGTATTTCACCGGCAGATAGATCCTTCTCCGGCAAGGCTGTAAATAATAATGCTGCTGGCCAATCTGGCCTTGGGTTACCTTGACATGTGGAAAAAGCTTTTTATATTTCTGTTCAGTGAATTGTGCCGTTTTTGTAGATGGTGCTGCATTCATGTTATATTAAGATGGCAGAAACTAGTGTATTGGTTGTCACAGTGGGCATATTCGCTCTCAATACAACACATGCCAAAGCCAATAGTTCTGCATAAAATAGAAGCTATAGATAAGTTTTTCACTTGGATTGAACATTATTATACAGGCACATCAGACATTCTGTGCTTAGAAAAATCATCACAGGTAATTTTCAGCAAATGTAGAGACAGTATACAGGGTTCTCCTGCTTGTAAGAGGGGTCCCTGCTTGACAAATGATATGGTCTCTCATTGAGAGCACCTCCATTGATCCACCTGTGTCCAAAGTGAACCTGTCAGATGTTTTTTCCACAGTAGCTTGCCCCAGCATGTTACTATGTTACTATGGGGTATTGTGACTATATTGGCTACTGTGGTGGCACTATATAAGCAACTGTGGGCCACTATGATTATGTTGGCTAAAATGGGAGCACTGTTACTATATCGACTACTGTAGGTCACTATTACTATATGCTACCGCGTAAATACCCATATTAAATTGAGGACCCTGTAAATAATACATGGGGGGGGGGTCTCAATTTATTATTGAGTGCAATTATTATAAATACATATATAGGGGAACAGTGTGGTCAGATGTGGCTTAAGGAATTAATATGATATATGCAAGTGGCTCAATGTGGTCAGTTGTTGTGTGAGTTGTATATACAGTACAGTATAAAGATGGTCACCTGTAAGATTCTGAATACTTTTTATACCTATGTCTGTTCTGGTCTGTAATCACTGAATAACCTCAAATTGGGAGTGACAATAATATGTCCTGCCTTCCATTGATATGAAATCTCTGCTGCAGACTATACAAACGTGCTGTGACATGAGTCTCAGTACTAGAATGCCTTTTTATTTCACAGTGCAGATCAGAAATAATGGGGGTCATTTACTAAGGGCCCGATTCGCGTTTTCCCGACGTGTTACCCGAATATTTCCGATTTGCGCCGATTTTCCCTGTATTGCCCCGGGATTTTGGCGCACGCGATCGGATTTTGGCGCATCGCCGCTGGCATGCATGCGACGGATTCGGAAAAACCGCCGCATTTAAAAAACAACTTAAAAAACAACTGGACAACTTAAAAAAAAATTCCAATCAGAGGTCACAGGTCATAGGCATTTTTATCCCTTGAAAAAAGCCTCATGCGTAAACATAAGCATGAGCCTTTTGCTCTGTGCTTGCCATGTGAAGCTGCTTGTGAATAAGCTGTGCGGGAAGAGCTGTGCTATCAGCAGGTGGCCAGAGTTGGGCTGCACTTCAGGAGATCAAATCCTGTGACACATAGATACAGTAAAAGGAAATGCTTCTGCTCAACAGAAATACATGGCAGTTTGTGCAAACTGAATGGAAAGCTTTATTGGAGAAATCTATCTTTAACCCCTTAAGGACGCAGCCATTTTACAGCTTAAGGCTCAGTCCCATTTTTTGGATTCTGACCTGCGTCTATTTATATGGTTATAACTTTTGAACACTTTTACTTATCAAAGCGATTCTGAGACTGTTTGTTCCCCACATGTTGTACTTCATTTTATTGGTAAATTTTGGCTGATAAGTTTTGCGTTTATTTACAAAAAAAGGAAAAAAATGTATGAATTTTTAGAAAAATGTGCCATTTTCGAAATTCAAAATCACCACGTTTTCAGGCAGATCGATTTACCACCTAAATAACTTGCCGAATAAAATTTCCCATTTGTCTACTTTACATTTTCATAATTTTTGAAATGTTTGGATAATTTATTTTGACGTCACGCGGCCTACAAATCGAATAGCGATTTTCCGTATTTTCAGAATTGACTATTTTGGGGAATAATACTGTTTGAAATTAAATTTTACATATTTAGCATCAAAAACCCCCTATACAACCAACCCATTTTCAAATCTGCACCCCACAAACTATCAGAAACAGCATTTACAAAGATTGTTAACCCCTTGAGATCTTCATAGTAATTGAATCAAAATGGCGGTGAAATTTAGAATGGTCAAATTTTGTCGGTTATACGATCATTTAGCCCTAAAATTTACACATTTACAAAAGATAAAAAGAGAAAACCCATCTTAAAATTTGTTCTACAATTTCTCCCGAGTGCAGTGACCCCCCACATGTGGACATTACTTGTGTTATGGGGGCACAGCGAGGCGCAGAAGGGAAGGAGGGCCCTGCAGCTGCCAGGATTTTAGTTTTTTCGTTGCCCCCTTTTGAAGGCTATAAAATTTTCGCTTTTCCGTTATTTGGGCCATGTGATGGCATTTTTTTTGCGCGATAAGATGCTTTTTCCAGTGTTACCATTTTGGGGTTGGTATCACCTATTGTTGAAAATGTAGGAACTTTTTTTGAGGTCATGAGTAGAAAAGCATCAATTCTGTACTGGATTTTTTACTTTTTTTTTTTCATGTTCACCGTATAGCCTAATAATCTTGTTATCTTTATTCTATGGGTCGATACGATTACGGGGATACCAGACATGAATATTTTTTCTTATGTTTTACTAAATTTTCCAAATAAAACCCTAATGTGGGGAAAAATCTATCATTTTTGCATCGCCGTCTTCCAAGTGGCATAACATTGTTTTTGGCTACAGAGCTGGTTGATGGCTTGTTTTTTTGCGGGACATGTTGTTCTTTGCAACAATATCATTCTGAAGTACATATGTTTTGTTGATCACTTTTTATTGCATTTTTAGTGGGATATAATATTTAACGGCGTTTTTTTACGGCGTTCATATGGGTTCAATAGTTATTTAGTTTTATTCTATGGATTGTTACGGATGCGGTGATACTATATATGTGGGGTTTGTGTTATGATTTAGACTTTTTTGAGCGTTATATGTCTCTTTATATGTTTTAGTGATTTTTATATGTTTTAGTGATTTATAAAGTTATTTTTTATTGAAAAACATTTTTTTTTACATTTTTTACTTGATCCACCATGGGATATGAACAGGCAATCATCTGATTGCTTGTTCATAAGAATACTCTGCAATACTGATGTATTGCAGGGTATTAGCAGTGCCAGCCTATGCAGATGCATTATCTGACACTTTGCCCTTAAGATGACGTCACAGACGCCATCTTAAAGGCACCGCCTTCAGGCTTCTCTGGGGTCCCGATCGGACCCCAGAGGTGCCAAAACAGCGATCATCCCCCCCGAAAACGGCACGGGGGGGATTTCGATCGTGGGGTAAAGACCCCCAGAAGGTATGTTAAATGCCGCGGTCGCGTTGACCGCGGCATTCAACGGGTTAAACGCCCGCCATCGGAGCCCACTCCGACCGCGGGTGTTAGCCGGGGATGTCAACGGTAGATTACCGTTGAAATCCCGCGGCTAACGATGCCAGTTCGGCTGCTATGCAGCGCTGAATCGGCATCGTCTCTGCGCAGTAGCTGTACTGCGCTGCGCGCTATTCGCGGGACTCAGCGCAGTACAGCTACAGCGCAGAGCGCTAAGGGGTTAAGTAGTTGTATAAAAGAAGACACAGAAAGGAAATATGTAATGAAACCTAAAAGTATTTGATGATACAAAAAAACAAAAACAAAACTCACTTCAGTCAGATTTTAGCTGCATTAGAACAGGGTTACAAGCACCAATGCAACTGCTATTTAACTCTAGATTCCCCTTGCTTAGGCAATGATAAAATGTTTGCTGACTCTACAATCACATTACTAAAAGCTGTGTACAGTGCTTTATTGATAATAATGTGAATGGCTCCCTGTAGGGACACTATTATCTTTTCAACCAGCATAAAATATATCAATTACACGCTAGTGAGTATCCTGCTTCAGAGAAAGCTGTTTCAATATCTTTGTTCACCAGTAAAATATTATGATAATAGTTTGAAAACAATGCCTTCTATCCGCTGAACAGCTCACATCTGTACTCTATAACAAAGAAAAGCACTGAATTGCAGAAGGTAGCAGAGTCAGTCTTCAAAATTAGTGATGTTCTCACTTCTGTACTGAACATTGAAAGTTAAGGTCCCCATAACCCGGACTACAGTTAGAAGTTTGGGTATGTTTGTGCTCATCCCCCTACGGGTAACACCTGTAAACAATCCTGGCATTAAGTGCGGGTGCCATTGTTTAAATATCACTGGCAAAACCGGAAAAGCATGCCCACCATCTTAAAGGTCCCTTTAAGTCTTGGGAAAAAAGCTTTGAAATTGTTTCTGCACCTCTTCTCTGCAGCCAGATGTTTGATCTCAACCAGTTGGGAGAAACTGGCCTCTCCATCCTATCTGGGCCTTTATTCTATGGTACAGGTTTGGACCCCTTCCGATGATTATTGGTTGTGTAGTTCTATCTTCTGCCAATACGCTATCTTCTGAATAATACCATCTGTAACCTTTGGTACTGGTTCTTACACCCTTCCCTTTGGAGTCTTTCCCTTGTCTCTTCTGTGGATTCTTTTTATTTAGATGTGTAGTTCTCGGTTAATTGTTTTGTAACATATTCTTATTTTCCTTTGAAACAACGCCCAGGAACCTTCATTGTGATGCATGGCTATTTGATGAGCTGTCCATGGTGCTGAACACCGAGCAGAAGGTCCTACATTATGAACCTGTATGAGAATCTCCCACGGGCTGCTTTGTGTATTGGTTGTTGACTTTGGGGCACATTTACTTACCCGGTCCCTCGGAGTTCCCGAAAGTGCATCCGTCCGGAATGCTTTCTGCGGCAATTCATTAAGATCATGCGCCCGATTTCTTGCATCAGTTGCTTCCCCGCTCAGGTCCACCGGAGTTCACCATCTTCCTCCCGGTGTAAGTAAGTGCTTGGCTTGCGACACAACTTTTGAAGTTGAATTCCGCGGTTTGTCCGAATCCGTAGCCCTATTGTGCTTTTAAGGGGCGGCATCAATGGAATGAGGCTAGCAGCATGGTCATTTTCACTGTTTTGAACATTAGAGAGAGTTTTTTTGATCTTCCAATAAGCCTCTATATAGACATCAGGATTAAGTGTGGGAATCATCTACATACTGTAGACAGCATGATCAAGTGCCCTGATCCTCTGTGTTATGGGATCTGATGTAGACCTGTTTCTTTCTCACAAAGACAGCACCACATGTTTTCTTGCTTTTTACACCGACAGAACCTCATGTTTCCTCCTTCTTATATAGCCAGCAACCCCACAATGGATAAAAACAGAGAAGTACCGCTGTGGGGTACAAATGGAGTCATGTGAGATGTATACAGTGTCAGCAACAGAAAGATACCCATTATACAATGGGCCACAAGAATACATTTTGGGGGCCACAAGAATGGTGAATTATGAAGTGGGCTCATAGAATGGAAGGTATTATACAATGGATGGGCTGCAATATACAGTGGGGAATACCATAGAGTGGGTGCACAATCCAGTGTTGGGGGCTTCAGAAAAGAGGGCACTATACAGCAAGGTAGGTAAATTACAGTGCATGCAGTGTGGATGCACTAAGGTAATCTTATATCATTAGGGACCAATAAAGGGGTATTCCCATAAAGGCAAGATTCTTAAACATACTCAAGATAACAAAGTAACAAATTCTCTAATTCACTATTATTGACAAAAAAACTGAATTTTACAGATATAATTCCAACCTGTCTCTATTAGTTCTGGTGTTTTAGACAATTTTGGTTGTTTTACAACCATATATCTTCTGACAGTGGTCAGATTCTTCTCAAAAAAGCTTCTCCTGTCTGCACATGGAAGGGCTCTGTGTCTCTTGCCCCTCCTCCTGAAATACAAGGACAGCTCAGACACAGGCACTTCCTGCTGACAAGCAGCGGTAGTGTGCAGTGACTTACTCTACAAGCTACAGACAGATAAGGTATTTATCTGGAAGGAAGGCAGTGCTAGCTTTGGGTGTGTTATAGGTGAATAAGCACCTGGAGTGTCATTTTGTTTTATCATCTCTCACCTCTAATCAGTCTCATCTCTCTTTTTATATGTGTCAGATACTAGTAGAATGTTCAGAAGCTAAATAAAAGTGTAGCTAAACCCTGAAACATGATAATCTAAGCACATTGTCAGCACACAGCATCTCATAGCATTAGAGGAATCACAAAGTTTCTGCTTAGAGAGTGATAGATGCTAAAACAGCAATAAAACTGAGTAAAATTGTAAAGTAATGGGTTAAAATGATCTTTATTGTGTAAACAGCACTAGGGGAATGAAATTTGAGAATTTTCATCGGAAAAATTTTCAGAGAGAAGGTTCAGAGAGAAGGCTTAACTTAAGGTAATTGTCACTTTAAACCTAACATTCTGTAGAACATGCTGTCTGCCAGTGCTTGAGAAGCGTTTCAATAATGTTATCTATAAGAGTTCCAGCTGGGAAACTTTAAATAACAGTAGTGAGAAGCAATCGCAACATATTGATTTTACCTTGTAGACGTGAGGTTAAACCAAATAGTTGTAGACTAAAACACAAAGTACAAGAAAATATGTGAAGTAAAAGCGGCTAAATGAAACTTGCGTAAGTTAAAAGTGTTGTTGTGTATTTCATTTAGCTGCAGTCACCGCTCCAGGGAATGCAGGCGGCTGGGGACTGCTTCATGTAGAGGAATTTTCAGTACTTAGGCATATCACTGCTCGGGGCTTTTTGTGTTCCCTATAGGATAGCCACAACTCCTAGAATGAAATGTACAGTACACAACAAGAACTGCATTCATTCTCCTAGTGGAGAATTTTGTACCGTATTTTAAGCAGATGTTGCTGAGTGTTTTTTTCGAGTGGGGAAACCAGGAGTGAATTAAGCAGTAAGGAAAAACATAATGATTTCTTTTATATTTCCTACTGCATTTCAATTCCATTACTTGCTTTGACAGTAAAACTGCAGCAAAACCTGCACTAAAATTGCAGAAAAATATCCATGTGTGTGTTCAGTCTTGTACAGGATTTACAATTTCACAACTTCATCTGCTTTGTTATCATGTAGTATATTCCTCCACAGTTACAAAAATCTATCTGTGTACAATATAGGTATAAGAATACTATGTCCTATGTACAGTGGCATAACTAGAAGAGCTTGGGCCCCATAGCGGATTTTAACATGGGGCCCCATACCGCTTAAAAAAATATAAACATATTTGTTCAGACACATTTATACAATCACACACATTCACATACTCATACTCATTCACACACACACACACACACATACATTTATTCACTCATATATACATACATTTGTATTATATAAACACACACACATAAAGTTGTACACTCACACTCACTTTTATATATTTGTACATACATACATGTATACACTTATACGCACACATTTCTGTACTTATATATACATATATACACTAATACATACCGTATATACAAACACATATAGAATATACACACATACTTCATAAACATACAGCGTATACACACATACTTCATATACATACTACATACAGCATATACACACATACTGCACATACATACAGCATATACACACACATACACCATATACATCCAGACAGCATTTAAATAAACACACAGACATGCATACACCATATGCATATATGTGTGTACTGTAGATATATATATATGCCCAGATACATAAAAATACATATAAATACTTGCGCTAACAGGCAGTTGTTCGGGTGGCAGTTTCATCCCGGCAGTAGTGTCATCCATAGGGTGTAGGGGCAGGGGGAGAGCGGAACAGGTTGAGGGAAAGGTGGCTGTCTGTGTCAGCGGGCAGGAGGGAGAGTTGGCAGCTGTGCCGCCGGGCTGTGTGGGAGGACGGCTGGCTGTGCCATTGAGCGGGAGTGTTGGCCGGCTGTGCAGGCAGGAGGGAGGGTTGTTTGATGGGCTCATGGTCAGGGCTGCGGGCAGTATGGGTGGGCTGGTCAGAGCCAGCCGAGGTAGGGAGGCCAGCTGTGTCAGTGGGCAGGAGGAAGAGCAGCCGGCTGTGCCGCCAGGCTGTGGGGGAGGATAGCCGGCTGTGCGAGCAGGAGGGAGGGCAGCTTGGCAGGCGGATGGTCTGGGCTGTAGATAGCATAGGCTGCAGATAGCATAGGCCGGCCCACAGATGGGATGGGCCAGCCGCAGATGGGCAGGGCAGGGGGCCACTGTTGGAGAAGGCAGGCCCCTGTGCCATGCGGCTACGGCTGTTGTTACGCCTCTGCCAACATCTGACCGTACCGGTGGACTGCGGGCCCTGGACCATCGCCGGGCCCGGTTGCGGTCGCACCTGCTGCAACCACAATCATTACGCCACTGCCTATGTACTGTACAAGAATAAGCCCACTATAATAATGTCTTCAGTCCCATTCAGCTACAACTATTGCCTAGCATGTGCTTGCAGTAACTGATTGTTGACTGTGTGAGGGGATCTATCGATAATACTGTGACCTCTACCTCTATACGTAACTTATATAACTTATATGTATTACTCTTGATACAATTTTATTCTTGATATTGCCATTTGAAAGAGCTATTCTTTGGGGATCTGTTTTGTTTGTGTTGTGTCATTTTGTGGTCTTATGTTAAATTCTGAGTTTATTATGCAATTTTGATAACTAATTGTACAGATATTTTTATACATTGATTGGTTGATCAAGTTGGATAGTTCAACCCCTTAATGACCAGGCACTTTTTTGTTTTTACATTCCCATTTTTCACTCCCCACCTTCAAAAATGTATGTCTAGGGGGAGATATATCAGTGTCTGAGAGCAAAACTGTTCTAGTTGTTCATGGAATCAGAGCTCATTCGTTTACTGACAGCAGTTTGAAAAATGAAAGCAGAACTGTTTGGTCGCCGTGAGCAGCTAGTTTTTGTCTCAGATGGCTCTGCTAAATCGCTTTCTAAGAGTCAATGTACAGTGCACCTACTATAATACTACCTCCAACATACTATAACTATAAATTGACTAGCTACAAAAAGATAATTGGGAACCACTATCCTATGACAACTCTCCAATGAGTGACAGTCCCTAAGCTAATTAGATACTACTACCCTTGGAGTAGTGGTAAATATGTTGGGGGATCATTCAAATAGCAGAGAATCCAGAGGCTTCAGATTGCACAGGAATAACTTCATATGGCAGTTGATTTCCATTTTCCGGCTTCAGAAATGTTGCTTCATTGATAAGATGTTATGTTAATGTGGTTGATTATGTTACTATCTTATCAGTGAAAAAACAATTCTAATTTAACGTGGCACCTGCTCTTAAAGGAAACCTGTCACAAGCAACCACCCCACTCCCAAACCACACACAGTACCTTTTAGATATCTTTAAGCATGTTTCACTGATGATCCATAGAATTGGAGCCACTATTCTTCTAAAAAGAAAGACCTTTATTGATGTCCTCTGTTACTAGAGATCCAGTCAACGAGGTGAGGGGAGCTCCAGCATTCAGACAACCTCCCTGTCCTCCTCACTGATGCTGACACTAATAACTCAGACCCCCTCTGAATGAGAGAGAGATGTGACTTGTTTAAGAAAATTTCTGATGGAGTGGTGAATGAGGAGGTTGGTTTCTCTACACACAGCCAGCATCTCTCTCAACCCCCTTTATCCTGAGGGAGTAGTTAATGATGTAGCAGAGTCGAGTCACACACATTTGTGGGAGAGACTGGAAGAATATTAAACAACTGTCTCTCTCAATCTTCACAACCCTCCCTCAGGAATTCTCTTCGGCCAGGCTAGCAGTGCCAGTGAGGAAGTGAGATTACTGCAGCTGAGGACATCAATAAGAGTCTTTTTAAGAAGAATGGTGGATCTAAAACCATGGATATAGGCATCAGGGAAACAAATCTAAAGACATATAAAAGGAATGGTGTGTGGTTTCTGTGTGTGTGTGGGGTGGGAAGGTTGCTGGATGCAGGTTCTCTTTAAGACAATACAGATTCTCTATCACCAAGAACCCCCTATTAGAAGGCAAGTAATTGTTCAATATCTGTAATAGGAAAAATAAATCTTAATGGACATTTGTGAACTCTAAACATGATGTGCCCTTCAAAAAGTGGAGTTTTATCACCCGGCACTAAATACAGTTCCTAAGTGATAGCAGAACAATACAAATGATCTGCAGCTACAACATGTCCCTGTCAGCTAAGAGAGCCAAGAGGGTGCGAGCAATGAAGCTGCTCACGTGGGACACAAAGCCACATCTTCAGCAGAACTAAGCGGGTCATACAAAGAAATAGGTAGGATGGACTTGTGTAGGAGCGATGAGTGTGAGAGCTTCCTGGAAGTATTTTATGAATTTTATACTGGCATTTAGTTACATTTATTTCACTACTATTTTATCAGATGAAACCCCCTCCCAATAACTTTTATTTAGTTAGCCACTCCTTGGTTTAATTATTTAACAAAAATTTCCACTTATAATCCATATGCCTTTCCTATATTTGTAACAACATTACAACACAGTCCTCTACCTTACCATTCCCTTGGAAACACAGGTTCTAAAATGACTGCCGACTCATATTCATGTTTTTTTTTAATACTTTATTTATTGAATTTTTTGCATATAAACATTAATAAAGCCATTGAAAAAGCAAGCAGAAATAAAGATATATACAAAAGTATTTTGAACATCATCTAAAATGGCCTATAATGCATAATTCTAGATTCCATTAGATATTATATGATAAATGTCACGGGTGCTCCCGCGATCCCTGTCTTGGATTGCGGGCGCATCCGTGCTCCCCCGCTGCAGCCCGGTCTCCTCACTGACCTCTCCCGGTTCCTGCTCTTCCCCGGACTGCCGTGCGCGCGCATCCCCGCCTCCTAGGGCGCGCGCGCGGCTCCTGACGAAAATTTAAAGGGCCAGCGCACCGCTAATTGGTGCACTGGCTGAACACCTCACCTTTAAGAATCCTGCCTCTTCCTGTGTCCCCTGCCGGATCTTTGTGCCTCATAGCCTTAGAGAAAGCTTCCAAGCGAGTATTCCTGTGTTCCTGCGTATTCCTGTATTCCTGCGTATTCCTGTATTCCGGCGTATTCCTGTATTCCTGCGTTCCTGTGTATTCCTGTGTGTTCACGCTCCTGAGTCCTGTGTTGCCTTGTTACCTGAGTTCCTCCGTGTTGCTGTGTTCCGTGTGCCTGTGTTCCTGTTCCCACCTGCCTGGACCTCCTGTTGCTGACCCCGGACTTGGACCTGACGTTGCATCTCTGCCGCCTGCCCTGACCCTGTGCCTGGACCTGTCTACGAGATTGTCATCCGCTAAGGTACCTCGACCTCGGCTGCCACCGTGGGCTAGTCACACCTGGGAACGACCTAGTGGTATCCTGCCGCAGCAAGTCCAACCCGCTTTGCGGCGGGCTCTGGTGAATACCAGGTGCCGCTAGGCTCCGATTCCGGGTGTTGGCTAGTTCCATCTCCCGCGGTGGTCCAGAGGATCCACTGATCCTAACAATAAAAGATAATTTACGACCATCATATGCACTCTTAATTGTTCCAACTGACTTTATCATACATATTGCTGCTTACTGCTAATATATTAACCAGTACCTAACCCCACCCAAAAAAAAACAAAAAAACCTCCCCCACCCAATCCCGGTAAGAGAAAAAAAAAAAAAAAAGAAAAAAAGGGTAAATTTTAATAATAAGAGGAACTTCGTATCTCATACTCATATCTCCTCATCGCCCTTACCCAACCATCTCTTTACCCAAACTTCTTCTTTCCTTACCTCGGCGTACTTAATCTTTTCAATTTTTTTTATTCTATTCATTCTATTATGCCAATCTCTGATCGCTAAAGGTCTAGTCGATTTCCATTCATAAATCAACATACATCTCGCTAACTGTAGAGCCATCACCAGCCATTGTGACTTATATTCATGTTAAAGAGACAGTGCCAGTTACGTTTTCTTTTTGGTGATATTTCCATTAATATCTCTTGTCCAGTTACGTGCAAATGTGAGGTAAGGCAGGGGCCCCATTCAGAAATTTGCTATAAGGCCCACCCTCTGCTTACGCCATGCACGCATCCACCACCACCTTTCCTTGCCTAGAGTTGTGGACCATTTCTCCTCTGTCTACACAACATGCTCCTCAGTAAGTCTAGCCTTTTCATTCTTTCTGCTAATTAAAGGTTTGGTCACTGCAGAGTGGGCTTTCAGTTAATTTGCTCTTAAACATTATTGGGGAGATTTAGCACTGCTTCTATGTCAGTTTTCTAGTGTAAAGGCAAACTATTGTGCAGTAGGCATGGAGGGGGCGTAGCCTGGCGTGCCGCCCCGTGACTGTGTTCTTTTGCAAAACCGATCTGTCATAGTTTTGCTCACCAGTCGCCCCACCCACCAGGTACTCTTGATGTATCCAGCACAAGGAGGGCGTGGCTTCTATCATACAGCGGCACCCTTATAAATCTCCTTGTGACACTGTATGACAAGACAGACTGTTACACTGTTGAGTACTGAAATGGTGAGAAATTCCAGCTGCAGTTTTTAAACAATTATACATGGAGATTCTCTGCATTATCCTGTCCTCTCTTGCATTTGTCTTTTGAGTGTGATCAGCCTTCCTGGGGGACTTGAATGAGTTTGTGATGTTGTAAATATGCAATATTCTAGAAAATCACATCCTTGGAGCAACCAACTACTACTGCTTTGGCTCATAGGTTCACACATTTGGCCTATATTTATATATATATATATTTCTTGTTATACGTGACATATAGTGTTGCTATGCTGCCATCTGCTGGTCAGGATGTAAATGCGCTCCCTCTGCTTGTGTTGTTAAAGTTTTTTCTAAGTGGCTATATTTTTGGAGCCCTGTTATCTGGTTATTTCTGGTGGCAGCCATTTTAGGTTATCTGTAACTGGGAACACTGCTATTGAAGCATCAATTTCTGACCAGCATCAACAGGTGTCAATAGCAGTTACTAGAGCATAAACAATTTCAGAGCTGACCACAATACTGTATCAGTGACTATAGCTGTATCTGAGGTAAATAAACCAAGTCTTGCTCCACATCACTGTGTTACTACATCTAATCTACTGAATCTTAGCTCTGGTCCTGTCTGCTCCATATTCTGGATACAAAGGTAGAAGAGTTTCCCAGTCACAAATCTAACATTCAGTAACACCTTCACTCGCGTCATGTTGTGACAGAACAAAGTTATGATGTCAGTCAAATAGGGATTGCCAGATAATTAAGAAAATTGCCAGGTGCAAGATTAACACCATTGACTTGCAGGTATTTTGATCAGTGTTTTTTATCATTTGTCTCATTTACATTTTTATTTACCTCTCATCCTGCCATACCTCCAGAAGGTTACATTGTTTGTTCTGATCTTGATTATGTACTTCCCAATTACTGATAGTGTGCTATATTGAGGTTGGCATTTAGACATTACATAGTGTCTGGATAGAGGGGATAGGTGGCTGACCCATACCTGGGTCGCCACCAATGAATTATTCTTGTATAATATATTTATTAGATGTTTGTCTGCTATTGTGTCTGTCCTTGTACATTAATAAAATGATATGATTGTTACATACATGTATTATTTTTTGTGATTGTTGGCCCAATTATTGAGCATTGCTTTGGTTTTGTGACTTACTCATGATAGGATGTATTCACATAGGACTACAAATTCGACATTGACATTTAGGAAATTCTGTGTTGTTCTCTAATTTTGATGTACAGTGTACTATATATATGTATATATACACTTTTTTAAATCCAAAAACACCATTATGTCTCTTTTCCCATTGCTGTAAGATTTGAATTTTCCACATTTTTCCATAGTAAATGTTGCTTCAGAAAGGTCAATGGAAAGGTCATAATGCGTTTGTGGTGAGCAGCATGGAACTGGCCTCTGAAAGTCTCATTTCTTGGCTCTGACAAGCCACTATTGATCACTAAATACAAAATGAATTAGCCTTTAGTACTTGTGTCAAGTAATCCCGGACAAAACACTTGACTGGCCCCATCATTATTTATTGCATCAAAATTTCTCTGCAAGCCCAAGGCTGCTGTCAAGATTTCCAATTAAACAGCATATACGTGGTGGCATGATGTCCACTTTCAGAATGTATGTTGAATGTGGGTTTAATATGAGGAATGTTCACCTTTCTCATGTCATTTGTAGGTCAAGCTTCAGCTGCTGGTTCATTTCACAATCTATATACTGTATACTTAGCAGTTTGAGCCTAATTTCCAGATGCAGGGCTCAAAATCATTGGTTAACCCCTTAAGGACGGAGGGTTTTTCGCCTCATTTCTCGCTCTCCAACTTAAAAAATTCATAACTTTTTCATTTTTCCGTGTACAGACCTGAGTGAGGGCTTATTTTGTGCGTAACAAATTTTACTTTCCCGTAATGTTATTTATTTTAACATGGCGTGTACTGCGAAACTGAAAAAAAATTCCAAATGTGGAAAAATTGAAAAAAAACGCACGTGCGTCACGTTCTTGTGGGCTCAGTTTTTACGACTTTCACTCTTCGCTCCAAATAAAATGCCTACTTTATTCTTTGGTTCGGTGCGATCGCGGTGATACCAAATTTATATAGATTTTATTGTGTTTTAATACATTTTCAAAAATTAAACGAATGTGTACAAAAAAGAAAACAAATTTTTTGCCATCTTCTGACGCTAATAACTTTTTTATACTTTGGCGCACGGAGATGTGTGAGGGGTCATTTTTTGCGAAATGAGGCGACGTTTTTATTGCTACCATTTTGAGGTCTGTGCGACATTTTGATCATTTTTTATTTCATTTTTTATGTTATGTAAAAAGGTGTAAAAGTCGCATTTCGGACATTTGGGCGCCATTTCCCACCTCGGAGGTCACTGCCGGCCGTAACCGTTTTTATATTTTGATAGATCGGGCATTTTGGGACGCGGCGATACCTAATATGTGTCACGGGTGGTCCCGCGACTCACCCGTGCTCCCCGGGGCTCGCAGGCGCAGCGCCGGCGCAGCTCACCTCTCCCCGGTCCTGTGTCTCCGTCTGGCTCCGTGCGCGCGCGTCCCCGTCTCCTAGGGCGCGCGCGCGGCACCTTCAGAAGATTTAAAGGGCCAGTGCACCGCTGATTGGTGCACTGGCTGAACACTTCACCTTTAAAAGGCAAGTACCTCCCTTACTACCTTGCCGGATCTTTGTGCCTTACAGCCTAAGAGAAAGCTCTGTTGCGAATTGCCTGCGTTCCTGTGTTCCCTGCATTCTAGTGTCTCCTGTGTCTCCTGCGTTCCTGAGTCCTTCCGTGTTCCAGTGTCTACCCGAATCCCTCCGTGCTGCTGTCCTGTGTACCAGTGTTCCTCCTTGCTGTTGTTCGTGTGCCGTATTCCCGTACCCTTCTGCTTGGACCTCCTGTTGCTGACCCCGGATTTGACCCTGACGTTGCACCTCTGCTGCCTGCCCTGACCTTGTGCCTGGACCCGACCTAGAGACTGTTTGCCGTTTCTGTACCTCGACCTTGGCCGCCACTGCAGACAAGTCACTCCTGTGGAACGACCTGGTGGTACCATGTCACAGCTTGTCTAACCCGCTTTGCGGCAGGCTCTGGTGAAAACCGGGTACCACTTAGACTCCGGTCCCAGGAAGTGGCTTGTGTCATCGTCTGCAGTGGTCCAGAGGATCCACTTTCCTCCAGCCTGACAGTCCAGCCTGACAGTAAGATCCGGCCATGGATCCTGCCGAGGTCCCGCCTCACAGCAAGCCTGATCTTGCCACAATTGTGATCCACCAATCCCGGCAGATTGCTGCACAGCGTGATCAACTGGAGCAAGTCACCGCCATGCTGCAACAACTGCTAGCTAACCAGCAACAGGATCCTGAGGCTGCTATTGCGACTCCTTCTGCTCCGACTGGTCTACCTGCTGTTGAACCCAGAATGCGGCTGTCCATGCCCACCAAGTATGATGGCGATTCCAAGATGTGCAGGAGCTTTATAACTCAGTGCTCTCTGCACATAGAATTTATGCCGAGCCAATTTATCACGGAACGTGCCAAGGTGGCATTTATAATCAGCCTTCTTTCTGGGAAAGCCCTGGCCTGGGCTACCCCCCTTTGGGACCGGAACGACCCAGTCACGACTTCCCTTGCGGCCTTTCTGTTTGAATTCCGGTCTGTATTCGAGGAACCGGCTCGGGCCTCCTCCGCTGAGTCTGCCTTGCTGAATTTACGTCAGGGGAATTCCTCCGTTGGAGAGTATGCCGTCCAGTTCCGCACCTTGGCGTCAGAACTCTCCTGGAACGACGCGGCTTTTTCGGCAGCTTTTAAGAAGGGTCTATCTTCGCAGGTTAAGGACGCACTGGCCGCTCGTGATCTGCCATCCTCTTTGAGTGACCTCATCTCTCTGGCCACTCGAATTGATGTGCGGTTCAGAGAACGTGCTGAAGAGTCACGTTTTGAGCAACTTCCACTCCGTCCACGACGCCTCCCTCGCCTAACTCCTTCCAAAGACCATTCCAGCCTCCAGTCGCACCACCTGCAGAGGAGTCTATGGAAGTGGACAGAGCCAAATTGACACCGCAGGAGCGTACCAGAAGACGTCAAGGAAACCTCTGCCTCTACTGCGCTAGTCCTGAGCATTTCCTTGGGTCTTGTCCTGTCCGACCCCAACGTCCGGGAAATGCCAGCACCTAGGGTTCTTGGGAGAAGCGTCCCTAGGTGTGAGCAGTGCTTCTCCACGCTTGTTGATTCCGGTGCTTCTCAGTGTTGGTGCCGGCAATCAGACCCAAGTTTCTGCCTTCCTGGACTCCGGCTCCGCGGGGAACTTCATGGATGCCGCACTGGTTTCCCGGTATCACTTTCCAGTGGTCCTACTTGACAAGCCACTGGTTATTTCCTCTGTTAGCGGACAAGTCCTCTCTGATCCGGTGCGATATCGCACTAAGCCTCTAACTATGCAAGTCGGTGCTCTACACAAGGGGAAGTTGTCCTTCCTGGTGCTACCTCGCTCTACTTCGTCTCTTCTGCTAGGCCTTCCATGGTTGCAGAGTCACGCACCAGTCCTTGATTGGAGGACGGGAGAAGTTCTTCGTTGGGGTTCGAATTGTCGGTCTCGTTGCTTAGAAGTCCCTCACCCTGTACCTGTCTTGCCAACTACCTTGGGCGACAAGCCTCTGAAAAACCTTCCAGCGTGCTACCGAGACTATGCCGACGTTTTTTCTGAGAAACAAGCGGAGGTCCTGCCTCCACACCGTTCCTATGACTGTCCCATCGACTTGCTATCGGGTACATCTCCTCCTCGAGGACGAGTATACCCGTTATCAGTGCCTGAGACCGAAGCCATGTCTGCCTATATAAAGGAGAATTTGGAGAAAGGATTCATCCGGAAGTCTTCTTACCCCGCTGGAGCTGGCTTCTTCTTTGTATCCAAGAAGGATGGTTCCCTCCGTCCGTGCATAGATTACCGTGGCCTCAATAAAGTCACGATAAAGAACCGCTATCCCTTGCCTCTCATCACCGAACTCTTTGACCGTCTACGGGGTGCCATGGTTTTCACCAAGCTGGATCTGCGTGGGGCATACAACCTCATTCGTATTCGGGAAGGCGACGAGTGGAAGACAGCTTTCAATACCCGTGACGGCCATTTTGAGTATTTGGTGATGCCCTTTGGACTTTGCAATGCTCCAGCGGTTTTTCAAGAATTTGTTAACGATATTTTCAGAGACTTGCTCTACTCTTGTGTCATAGTCTACTTGGACGACATTTTGGTGTTTTCCCCAGATCTACAGTCTCACCAGACCCACGTCCGACAGGTTCTTAGGCGCTTAAGGACCAACCGTTTATATGCCAAACTCGAGAAATGCCTATTTCACCAGAGTAGGCTTCCGTTTCTGGGGTACGTCATTTCTTATAAAGGACTTCAGATGGACCCTTCCAAGTTGGCAGCCGTACTTCAGTGGCCTCGTCCAGTCGGGTTACGTGCCATACAAAGATTTCTGGGCTTCGCCAATTATTATCGCCAATTTATTCCTCACTTCTCCTCCCTTGTGGCTCCCATCGTGGCATTGACTAAGAAGGATGCCAACCCGAGACTATGGCCTCCGGCTGCCGAAGAAGCCTTCACTGGGTTGAAGTCTGCCTTTGCTACTGCGCCAGTACTCACAAGGCCTGATACGGAGAGGTCTTTCCAATTAGAGGTTGACGCCTCATCCGTGGGTGCTGGGGCCGCCCTCACTCAGAAGGGGCCCAAGGGTCGTACCCTCACCTGCGTTTTTTTCTCTAAGACTTTCACACCTGCCGAAAGAAATTATTCCATTGGTGATCGGGAACTCTTAGCCATAAAGTTAGCTTTGGAGGAATGGCGCTATCTACTGGAGGGAGCTCGTCATCCGGTTCATATTCATACCGACCACAAGAACCTCCTGTATCTCCAGACCGCTCAGCGTCTTAATCCTCGACAGGCTCGTTGGTCTCTATTCTTCTCCCGATTTGATTATTTAATACATTTCCGCCCTGCAGAGAAGAACGTTAAGGCCGATGCCCTCTCTCGTGCTTCAGATGTGGTTGGAGAAGATTCCGTTCCTAGTCATATTGTTCCTCCGGAACGACTGGTTCAGGCTGCTCCAGTGGATCTCCGGCAGCTTCCACCAGGCAAGACGTATGTCCGACCTGCTCTTCGGAAGATAATTTTAACTTGGGGACATTGCTCTCGTGTGGCTGGGCACCCTGGGGTGCAGCGTTCTATAGCCCTCATTTCCCGCTACTATTGGTGGCCAGACCTGGCCAAGGATGTGCGGGATTTTGTGGGTTCCTGCATTTCCTGTGCTCGTAATAAGCCATCTCGCCTTAAACCTGCTGGTCTCCTGATGCCGTTGCCGATACCCAGCCACCCATGGACGCACATGGCCATGGACTTCATCACAGACCTTCCATTGTCCTCTGGGAATACTGTCATCTGGGTGGTAACTGACCGGTTCTCTAAAATGTCCCATTTTATTCCGTTGCCTGGACTGCCGTCTGCTCCACGTCTAGCCAACCTATTCTTCAGTCACATCTTTCGACTGCATGGATTTCCGTTGCACATTGTTTCGGATCCAGGGGTTCAGTTTGTCTCCCGCTTCTGGCGATCTCTATGTAGCCAATTACAGGTGAAACTGGACTTTTCCTCTGCATACCATCCACAGTCTAATGGACAAGTAGAGAGAGTCAACCAAACTCTGGGCTGTTATCTTCGCCATTTCGTCTCGGCCCGCCAGGACGACTGGTCCGCCTTGTTGCCATGGGCGGAGTTCTCATACAATTCCTTGAACTCTGAGACTTCTGGTTCTTCTCCCTTCTTCATCGTGTATGGACAGCATCCACGTCCTCCTCTTCCTCTACCTGTGCCCACTGATGTTCCTGCTGTTGATGTGTTGATACGAGATCTGAAGACCATCTGGGAGCAAACTCGCCTTTCTTTGCTGCAGGCCTCTGCTCGCACCAAACTCCAGGCCGACAAAAGACGCAGGCCTGCTCCAGTCTTCGCTCCTGGTGACAAGGTCTGGTTATCCGCTAGATACATCCGGTTGAAGATTCCTGGGTACAAACTTGGTCCACGATTCTTGGGTCCCTTCATGGTTCTTTCCCGCATAAATCCAGTCTCCTACAAACTGCGCCTTCCCTCCACCATGCGCATCCCGAACTCCTTCCATGTCTCCCTACTCAAGCCTGTCATCCTGAACCGTTTCTCCCGGCAAGTACCTACTCCTGCCCCGGTGGCTGACTCCTCGGACGTTTATGAGGTGAAGGAGATCCTCGACATGAAGATGGTGAGAGGGAGGCGGTTCTTCTTGGTTGACTGGAAGGGGTTCGGGCCAGAAGAGAGATCCTGGGAGCCTGAAGACAACATCCTGGACCATGACCTCCTACAGAGGTTTCTACAGCCCAAGAAGAGGGGGAGACCGAAGGGGGGGGGGTACTGTCACGGGTGGTCCCGCGACCCATATCGCGGGTCGCGGGCTCACCCGTGCTCCCCGGGGCTCGCAGGCGCAGCTCACCTCTCCCCGGTCCTGTGTCTCCGTCTGGCTCCGTGCGCGCGCGTCCCCGTCTCCTAGAGCGCGCGCGCGGCACCTTCAGAAGATTTAAAGGGCCAGCGCACCGCTGATTGGTGCACTGGCTGAACACTTCACCTTTAAAAGGCAAGTACCTCCCTTACTACCTTGCCGGATCTTTGTGCCTTACAGCCTAAGAGAAAGCTCTGTTGCGAATTGCCTGCGTTCCTGTGTTCCCTGCATTCTAGTGTCTCCTGTGTCTCCTGCGTTCCTGAGTCCTTCCGTGTTCCAGTGTCTACCCGAATCCCTCCGTGCTGCTGTCCTGTGTACCAGTGTTCCTCCGTGCTGTTGTTTGTGTGCCGTATTCCCGTACCCTTCTGCTTGGACCTCCTGTTGCTGACCCCGGATTTGACCCTGACGTTGCACCTCTGCTGCCTGCCCTGACCTTGTGCCTGGACCCGACCTAGAGACTGTTTGCCGTTTCTGTACCTCGACCTTGGCCGCCACTGCAGACAAGTCACTCCTGTGGAACGACCTGGTGGTACCACGCCGCAGCTTGTCTAACCCGCTTTGCGGCAGGCTCTGGTGAAAGCCGGGTACCACTTAGACTCCGGTCCCAGGAAGTGGCTTGTGTCATCGTCTGCAGTGGTCCAGAGGATCCACTTTCCTCCAGCCTGACAGTCCAGCCTGACAATATGTCTGTGATTTTTACTGTTTGTTATGTTTTATATCCGTTCTAGGGAAAGGGGGGTGATTTGAACTTTTAATATTTTATAAATTTTTTTTATTTTTTAAACTTTTTTTTTTTCACTATTTTTTAGACCATCTAGGGTACATTAACCCTAGATGGTCAGATCGCTCCTACCATATACTGCAATACTACAGTATTGCAATATATGGCATTTTTGCAGGTCATACATTACAATGAGCCACTGGCTCATTGTAACGAACCTGCATAAACCATGTAGCCTCGTGTCGAAAGAAGACCCAAGGCCACCATGGTAACCGATCGACGCCCCCGATGACGTTCGGGGGCGTGGCGATCGAAAAAAAGATGGCGGCGCCCGCGCGCCGTGTTTTAAACGCCGCCGGCGACTTTGCCGGCGGCGTTTAGAGGGTTAATAGCCGCGATCGGTGCAAGCACCGACCGCGGTTATTAGCGGTGGGGGTTTTGTGCAAAATGCAAAAACCCCCACCTCTGTATAAAGAGGACTCAGCCCGTGAGCCCTCTTCATACATCCCTTATACCTCTGCGCCGTAGAGCTATGGCGCAGAGCGTTAAGGGGTTAAAGAGTTAAAGAGACACTTTAAAAAAGAAATTTTTGAAGACATACTATATAATAGTTACTCAACTGCAATATTCTAGCAGTGAATAGTTTTATCGAAGTTTCAGTGGGACAACTATGGGAAGCCACTAAATTACCCCTCTAAAGTCACAGGACACAGCCAAAATTAGAATGTCCCTGTCGTCTACCAGGCAATCAGGAAAATCTTAATCCAGGGAAACCACCTATTTAAAGGGGTAGGCACAATAATAAAAATGAGTGTATTCACCCTGGCTTGGCTCCCAGTTCCTGCAGATTAGATTGGCATCAATGGACCCAGGACCCCCTGCAGCTAATCAGTAGTAAAAGTCATGTCACCAGGGTCCACCTAAGGCCCCATGCACACGAACATATGATGGAAGTATGTAGGGCCACAAGGAGCAATATGTCCTATTTTTCCTCGTATTGCAGGCTGTACGCCGTGGACCGCTACAGAAAGGGGTCACTCCTCCTCCTCTCCATCGCGGCTGACGTATGCCCACCCTGTCATAGCTGTGAGGGCACACGTCAGTGTGCATGGGGCCTAACAGTTGGCAGTAGCCTGAGAAGAATAAGCACAGTTTATTTATTTTCCATACATCTGCTCTGACCTCAAGGAAGAGTCAAGACAAGAATGAATAATACATTACATGAGACTTTGAATTAAATGTATTGGAAAAACAATGCAAACTGGCATTAAAAGAAACTTTGCACACATTCATGCTGAACTGCAGTACCGGACACAACCACTAACACGTGTAATGCTGAAGTGGGAAGAAAGCAGCCATGTATTCTTGAACCATACAACAATTTTATTTCTATCCATGTGTTTAAGTAAGTGTCGAACAAGAAATTAATATAACAATTCTAAACTCATCCTACCCCAATATATTCATCTGCAGCCTAAAACACATCATAAATAAATATCAGGATATAATCTAGAGAGCAGCAGGAGAGGGATGAAACGGTGAAATAAATTAATTGATTTACATAGAGAATTGAGATGCCATATATCACCCAGTGGAGAGTAACATTAATTACCACCACAATGATCAAGGCTTGGATGAGCGTTTAATACGTTAGATTAAAGAAGAAGGTCGAGGAAGTGACAGCAAATTACTATTAGCTCCAGATGAGCATAAACTTTGTATATTTGTCAGGATGCAAATGCAGCTGGTGATGATGACAAACGTCCACCCTCATAATCAACATGGTCCAAAGTTCTGAGATGATTAATTGCTTTTAGAAATGGTGGAGGGCATGGTTGTTCCTGCGGTCCTGGCCTCTCTGCTCTCCTTCTACGATGTCAGTATTGGTTGTATGTCTCTTGCTGCTGCGGAATGGTGTCTGAGGCTTGGTCGGACAATATGGGTCTTTTCCTCAATTGACGGTGCCAAAAAATGTATGTTCATAGGTGTCTAGATTTCAAGCTAAGGTGTATTTTCTGCTATAGTTTGATCAATGGTTCACTCACTCCCGACCTGACGTCTCATTCTAGTAATAACTTCCTGAACCATAACTTGTACTGCACACCACTTATAACTGGTGCCCATTCTGAGTAGGAATCATTGACCACAACTCTCTGGATACGATCCTTCCAGACAGTTTTCAATCCAATTGCAAATGATTCCTGCCAAACCAATAGACCTTATTTTACCCATCAGATGACTATGAGGGACAGTTTCAAAAAGTGACACAGTAGTTCCACAACCTGCTGCTCATTACACTTAATTGGGGAATCTATCTCACTGATGGCACCAGGTATACACTTTTCACTGAATTATTTTTTGTTTGGTATGACAAACTAAGGAATATTTTATTGAACAGGGTACTGTTTAATTTTCTGAATATTTAATGCTGCCACGTGAGATCACTGCAAAGGGGCCCACTGAGGCTCTGTCACCCAGAGGCCTACTGAAACCTGGAGCTGACCCTGGTGACAAGGATAGCATCTAGATGCTACTAACAGTGTCTAGTAAGCCAACATCATTTCTCCAAGAGCCTCAATTACCTGAAGTATCCTGCTGCTGTTGTCGGGGTGTGTATTGTTGGCTCAGATGAGAGCCAGTTAGTAGGTTATTAATAGGACTTAAAGGAAACCTGTCACCAGGAGACCCATTTTTAGCACTCCCCCAGTCCCCACAGAACATAGTACATACGCTGCCAAAGTGTTTTTGTATTAAAAATTGGTTTTACAGAAAAAAAGATATGTTATATTGTACCTTTCATTAGCATCTGCTGTGTGACTAGGCAGTTGCCAAATGGGAGGGTCTGGAAAGGAGCAGTCCCCCCCCCACCCTTGGGGAACAGCTACTCCATATGACCTTTTCAAATATATGAAAACACCCATCACTTGGCTTAGCGACGCCCCCTGCTCCTCTACAGCCAATCCCGAGTGTGGGGAGTTATTCATATATTTGAAAAGGTCACATGTTTCCCAAGGGTGGGGGGAACTGCTCCTTTCCAGCCCCTCCCATTGGGCAACTGCCTAGTCACACAGCAGATGCTAATGAAAGGTACAATATAACATATCTTTTTTTTCTGTAAAACCAATTTTTTATACAAAAACACTTTGGCAGTGTATGTACTATGCTCTGTGGGGACTGGGGGAGTGCTAAAAATGGGTCTCGTGGTGACAGGTTCCCTTTAAGCAGTTACAGGCAAGCATTTGGGAGCAATGTATGAGGGAGAGCTAAAAGCATTGGTTCAGGTTTTCCTGCTTGTTCTTATAGTCCGTGCTGAGAGAGTGTCCTCTTCAACAGATCCTAAGGCTGGGGACCAGAGGGACCACTTTTTTTGCACCTATACCTTTAAGACCTACTTAAGATGTTGCTGTTAGTGGCTTTTACAGTTATTACATGTCCAGGGAAATCTGTTTACAATAATATGGTAATATTTTACATTATTAAAAATAATGAACATGTGTCCTGTTCCATTCATGTTTATTTCAAGGCATACATCTACAGAAATATTAAATTGAATGGAAATACATGAATCTTTCTGAAAATAACATCTCAGTATCAGGAACAGCAGGGGGTTGGGGATTGTTGTAGGGGGGCACTGGAGGAGACATGCTGTGTGAGATTTAAGTTAGGAGGGTTTAGAAACATTTCTTGTTTCCAAGGCATTTGACAAGATGTCAAGTCATCAGATATCTCAGGACAGCTGATCAAAAAGTCTCCTGTTCCATAAAAACATGGATTTTTATTGTTCTATTGTTTCTTGAGAAGAATAACCGATCTCCTTAAAGGAGAATCTTACACAAATCCAAAAATAATACACTGTCAACTTGCAGTTACATTGATTGTATAGACAACACTGGGTCCAAGCATTCTTTGCATAGGCACTTGGTCAAGGTTGGATTAAAATTGTGTAGGCCCCTAGGCAAAATATTGGATGGCACCTCTGGGATTTAAATGCCAGATATAGCTTATAGGCCCATAAAAATAGCCGGTTTATGTACATTGTCACCCAGCAATAGCGACCACAGACCTAATATGCCCCATGCAGTGGCCTATATGTGGCTGCTAGACATTACCTCATAGTGCAAGGCATCAGGTACGAGGATGCCTTATTTTGCTTGCAAGGCAAGTCACAGAGCAGGCAGCAAAGGAACCTACCTGAGCCTTCTCTTAAATCTGATAATGATTAAGGCATGAGTAGAGGATCCCATGGCATACGTGCACCATGTGTCTACTTTTTAAATTAGCCCTAGAAATGATTTTTCAAAAATTGCAGCTGTTCCTGAAACAAAAGTTTCATGATCGTAATAAACACTACATGCCCACTGATGTATGCCCGCATGGCTACGGCTGTAAAATAGAAGCACCAGAAAACTGTAGGATTCACAAGCGGTGCCAAAATTTGCTGCCCAAAAATGGAACAAGTCAAGAGTGTCGGAAAACACCATCATTGTGGCGTAGACACTTCATAAATTAACACACAAGAGGCGCAGAAATGGAAAAACCACCCCCAGTTTTCTGCTTGGAAACCCACAACATGTATAAACTAAAAGCTGCTTTTGTTGTATAACTTGTTCTCTGCGGATTGCATTGCATGAACAATGCAACAGGTTCACTTTAATAAAAATTCAATATTTAATTCTCCTTTTCGGAATTGGTGAGTTGGTGCATTCTGCTGGAGCAATGCAGGGAGCCAGATCCATGTAGAACATGCGACACATTTCATGAATCTGTCTCACACTCCACAGGAAAACTGCATATAGTGCAGTTTGCACTATTTTTAATAAATCTAGGCCACTATGAGCTGTCTACTCCGCTCCTTCAGCTCTAAACCATGCTGCCTGCATACAAAACACTATGGGGCACCACAATTCATGTATATGGCGCCCTCTGCCCTATACACAGGCAAACTGCACAGAGGGGCACTGTATTTAGTAAATGTGCCCCTATGTATAAACTACTTAGCTATTCCTGTTCTATAACTTGCTCCCAGCAGGTTGCACTGCATGAACAATGTAACAGGTTCCATTTAATAAAAATGCAATATTTAGTTTTCCTTTTCAGAATTGGTGAGTCTTGGAGCTGAATATCCAATAAATGACTGAAGATTTAAAGGGGATTAAGGGCAGACATGGGCCCTTATTATCATGCGTGTCATGGTGGTATCGGGGCTCATTTCAGCTTGTCAAGGATCATAAAATAAATTGCAATAAAAAACCCAGCGATAGCAGAATAATGAGGAATTCATATTACATGTAGAATAAATAGGTAAATCTCCAGTGCGGCTGCAGAGTAAGTGGCATTTGGATGACATTTGGTGATTAAATTAAACAGTAATGAAGTTGTGAGTAATAGACGGCAGCGTCGCGCTTCCTGGGCAGCGTCTTGATCAGATCTCAAACTTGTCCAGAATTTGGGATTCATCTGAATGCCATTTCAAAAACAAATTCTTCTTATTGACACAGACACGTGTGATGGAAATGTGATATCCACTAAATAATAGAGACTTAGATTTTTTTTTTATAGTAGGAGATAAGATGTAATATTTTAAGAAACAAAAGTAAACCACGCTGGAAGAAGCTTGAGTAGAGTGAGGAGGTTTTGGTATACCGCAATGTATTCCTTTTATAAGACAATTTACTTTGTGGGATTCCTTTAAGCATCTAAAAACAATATAACAGAGAGTAGTATGAAATCCTGTGGATCAGAAATCCTTTGGAAGTGGTTCTGCACGTGTGATGCTACACATTTCACCTGCTTCGAGCGGAATAAATACAGTAAGGGAGAGAAGCTTTCTGCAATATACACATACACAATAAGGTGATTGAGGAACTAACCTACAGTGGGTAAGGAAAGTATTCAGACCCCTTTAAGTTTTTCACTCTGTTTTATTGCATCCAATTGGTAGGATGAAAAAAACTTCTTTTTTTGCTCATTATTGTATACTCTGCTCCTCATCCTAAAAGAAAAAAACAAATGTAGATATTTTTGCTAATGTATAAAGAAGAAAAACTGAAATATCACATAGTCATAAGTATTCAGACCCTTTCATTAGTATAGCGTAGAAGCACCTTTGGAGCTAGTATAGCCATGAGTCTTCTTGGGGATAATGCAACAAGTGTTTCACACCTGGATTTGGGGGTCCTCTGCTATTCTTCCTTGCAGATCCTCTCCAGTTCCCTCAGGTTGGATGGTGAATGTTGCCGGACAGCCATTTTCAAATCTCTCCAGAGATGCTCATTTGGGTTTAGATCAGAGCTCTGGTTGGACCAGTCAAGAATGGTCACAGAGTTGTTCTGAAGCCGCTGCTTTGTTATTTTAGCTGTGTGCTTAGGGTCAGGGCCAGATTATAGGATGGGCTCCCAGGCCCCCAACAATTTGCTCTTGAAGGGGTCTCCACCAAAGTTCCCTGCTCTGTCATAGACCATCAGAGCTCGACCAAGATGGTGACGCCTTTGCTGACACAGCAAAGCAAGAAGTAGAGGTCAGCGGACATCAGGGGAAGGTGAGTACAATTTTATTATTTTACCAAGGGCTGTATATGTTTATTATAAGGGGACTGTATATAGTTATTATAGGGGCTATATATAGTTATTATAGTGGATTGTATATAGTTAATATAGGGGGATATATATAATTAGTATTGGGAGGCTTTATATAGTTATTTTAGTTGACTAAATATAGTTATTATAGGGGGCTGCATAAATTTATTATAGGGGGCTGCATTTAGTTATTGCAGTGGGCTGTATATAGTTATAGGGACTATATATAGTTATTACAGCGGGTTTTATATAGTTATTATAGGGAGCTGTTTTATTTATAATAGGGAAACTGTATTTTATATACACAGTATATATATACACTCACCGGCCACTTTATTAGGTACACCTGTCCAACTGCTCGTTAACACTTAATTTCTAATCAGCCAATCACATGGCGGCAACTCAGTGCCTTTAGGCATGTAGACATGGTCAAGACAATCTCCTGCAGTTCAAACCGAGCATCAGTATGGGGAAGAAAGGTGATTTGAGTGCCTGTGAACGTGGCATGGTTGCAGGGGTGCACCTAGCCTTTCTGCTGCCTGAGGCGAGCTATAAAAAGATGCCCCCCCCCCCCCGACTCCATATATGTAATATATCATGGAGTGTCAGGACCAGACGCTATCATATTGGTTTAATGTGAAAATAAAGCAATGCAAAATACATAGAACATCCTACCGCGTATTACAGAATAAACACAGCGAGCTACTACAAAGCACAAAATACATACAACAATCCGCCATATAATATAAAATACAGCATACCGCCACATACCATATAATACATACAGCGTGCTGGGGAGGTGGGAATCGGTCCGGAGAGGGGGGGTGGTGAATCGGAGCCTGGGGGGAACCAGCGTGGACTTAGTGCTGGAGCAGGTACCTGTGCCGGCAGGTGGATGTGATGGGCGGGCCACAGGACGATGTGCGCGCGGGTGGACGTGTTGGGGGCGGGCCGCCGGGGTAGGTATCGGGATGCGGGGAGATGTGATGGGCGGGCCGCGGGGCGATGTGTTGGGGGAGGGCCGCGAAGGGGAAGTGCCGGCATGCGGCAAGATGTAATGGGCGGGCCGCAGGGGGAAGTGCTGGCATGCTGGTGGATCTGATGGGCGGGCCGCGGGGCGATGTGCGGGCAGGTGGATTTGATGGGCGGGGGAGTGTGCCGGCCAGCAGGCGGGTTGATGCGATGGGCAGATCCATGTGGCGGCCAGAGGACATGCCGGCAGACGGGAGCCCGACGCTGCCCCCTCATCTAGCAGGAGACGCGCCGTCTGAGGCGAGAATCTCAACTCGCCTAATGGCAGGTGCGCCCCTGCATGGTTGTTGGTGCCAGAACGGCTGGTCTGAGTATTTCAGAAACTGCTGATCTACTGGGATTTTCACGCACAAACATCTCTATGGTTTACAGAGAATGGTCTGAAAAAGAAAAAACATCCAGTGAGCGGCAGTTCTGTGGGTGGAAATATCTTGTTGATGCCAGAGGTCAGAGGAGAATGGGCGGACTGGTTCGAGCTGATAGAAAGGCAACAGTGACTCAAATCGCCACCCGTTACAACCAAGGTAGGCAGAAGAGCATCTCTGAATGCACAGTACGTCGAACTTTGAGGCAGATGGGCTACAGCAGCAGAAGACCACAACGGGTGCCACTCCTTTCAGCTAAGAACAGGAAACTGAGGCTACAATTTGCACAAGCTCATCGAAATTGGACAGTAGAAGATTGGAAAAACGTTGCCTGGTCTGATGAGTCTCGATTTCTGCTGCGACATTCGGATGGTAGGGTCAGAATTTGGCGTCAACAACATGAAAGCATGGATCCATCCTGCCTTGTATCAACGGTTCAGGCTGGTGGTGGTGGTGTCATGGTGTGGGGAATATTTTCTTGGCACTCTTTGGGCCCCTTGGTACCAATTGGGCATCGTTGCAACGCCACAGCCTACCTGAGTATTGTTGCTGACCATGTCCATCCCTTTATGACCACAATGTACCCAACATCTGATGGCTACTTTCAGCAGGATAATGCGCCATGTCATAAAGCTGGAATCATCTCAGACTGGTTTCTTGAACATGACAATGAGTTCACTGTACTCAAATGGTCTCCACAGTCACCAGATCTCAATCCAATAGAGCATCTTTGGGATGTGGTGGAACGGGAGATTCGCATCATGGATGTGCAGCCGACAAATCTGCGGCAACTGTGTGATGCCATCATGTCAATATGGACCAAAATCTCTGAGGAATGCTTCCAGCACCTTGTTGAATCTATGCCACGAAGAATTGAGGCAGTTCTGAAGGCAACTAGCATGGTGTACCTAATAAAGTGACCGGTGAGTGTATATATATATATATATATATATATAATTTTTTTTTAAATTGTTTATTATTATAGAGGGGATTACTATAATTATTATAGGGGGGTGTATATGGTTATTATAGGGAGGCTGTGCATAGTTATTATAGAGGGGCTTTATATAGTTATTATACTGGGGTTGATATAGTTATTATAGGGGGGCTGAATATAGTTATTATATGGGGGGTCGATAAAGTTATTATTAAGGGCTGGATATAGTTATTATAGGGAGCTGTATGTAGAAATTTATATACTTTTTATAGTTTTCCTTTTGAGGACACACAAAAACCAATGAAACGCGATGGTACATGAGCCATTTTTGTGGTCAATGGACTTGATGAGTACACACTGATGGCATTCAATCTCTGTGTAGCGCTGCGAAATCTGTGTGCGCTATATAAATAAAGGAATTGTTATTATATTTATTAATTACGTACTGATTCCTTGCATTATGAGCACTCCATCCAGTGACCCCAGAATCACAAGCGTCAGGAGTTACACCACTTGCAGATATAGTTTCCGTAAAGTTTATAGGGAGATTAGATTTTCTTAGTTTATTACATTAATCTCATTCATCCTCTCTGGGTCTCAGATGTGCACTCAGCGAATCTCCAGGACGATTATAACCTCGATAAACCCGATTATTTTTCTGACAGAAACATTTACAGCTGCAATAGTGGAAACATGATCAATTCTGCTCTCACTCGTGAATAGTCCCATGTCCAGACATAAAGCAATTACACAAAACTATCAATCACAGGCAGCAATATGCCGCTCCTATAGTGAGGCTAGATGGGAGGATTAAACTTTTATTAAGCCTTAGGGCTGTAAAACACTTTCCATGACCTAAAATACATGTAGTAATTGCATACTGGTAATACATAGTTGTTTCAAAGCTTGGTTTTGGCAAAATGGATAGAACATGAAAAAACCGTTTCAGCAAAAATAGTGCAAATTGAACTGGATGTGCACAAAGTTGCCTGGACGGACCTAGTGGAAATGTGGACAGTGGCATAACATTAAAGGTCCAGTGGAAAATTAGCAATCTGTTTTAACATTTTCTCACCTAGCACATGCCATTTGCAGAATTATAGGGTATAATGGAGCCAGGATATGTCAGGACCAGTGATAAGCGTAATTTTAAAAAAACCTGTTTGGATCCGAGTACCGAACACACACTCTTGGCATGATACTGCTGGTGTGCATGGCCACTGAGATTTAAATGCCTCTGGAATCTTTCTCAGAGTTAATGCAAGCAATTAGAGCCAGTATGGATCAAAGGCATTTTTAATGACACTTGGGGTCAGGTCTGGGAAACCTAAACCCGCAAAGTTTGGTATGAACTCAAACTTTGCAGTTTGGGTTCGCTCAACACTAGTACATCTAGTATGTAATATGTACAACTGAGAACAATTGGTTTATGACTGGGGATTACGGAGTCATATTGCATAAGGGGTTTGTTAAAGATTGTTTGAAGATTGGAAAGAGAACTATATTTTATTTAAAATCCATTAAAAAAAGGAACTGAGGGAAGGAAAATTTGAAACTGCTCCTTGATGCTCTTTGTGAAGATATATTCTTGGCAAATCCACATGGAGCAGGACAACTATTTTTATATGCTTCTAGAAGCCAATAAAGAGAGATGCACATGCAGCCATCTCTCTCACCACAAACACAAAGAGGGGAAAGTATTAATTTGTGACGCATGGTGTATTTTTTTGGAACCTGACTTTAGTGGTGTTTTTTAGTGTAATTTAATATAATCGTACATGGCCTTAATTTATTTTGGGTATTGCAGGCAGAAGCTGCACCCACATTCAAGAAGGGGTTTAAAATTCTTGCTTTTTGCAGGTCTAAATGTGTGCCAGAAATTGCACCACAAAAAGTCTAGCGAAAGGATTTATGAATGAAAAGTGTTTGGAAACAAATGCCATGCAGAAAAATACATTTGAGGGTCAGAAAACAGCTTTTTGTGGTGCCAACACTGGTGCATACTGTAAAACCAAGAGATCAGCACCGACTAAATACTGCCGCAAACAAATGAAAAAACCTGCAGAAAGAAAAAAACAAGTCTATATATATATATACATATATATATATATATATATATATATATATATATATATATATATCCCCAGTATCATGAAACAGTCCCTAGGAACATAACCCAAACTTCTAAATTCATGTGAATACCATTAAACATGACTTCAACCAAAATGCTGGCCCGAGACTCGGGAGCAGGGACAGGTGAGAGAAGCTGGCGCTGCGCCTGCGGGGAGCGAGGGGCACAGGTGAGCCCGCGACCCACAATTTGGGTCACGGGAACACCCGTGACACTATGCAGGGACATCTAAGACATACCCTCATATGAAAATGTGCCTGCCATACCGTACACATTGGCGCCTGGGAGAGGAGGAGGGGGTGAGCGCTGCTCACACCTGCCCCTCTCCATAGCGATGTATGGTGCACGGTGCCGTATTATGGAAAAAGATCCTATCTTTCTCCCAGATACAGAACAGTACGGTGCCGCACGTCTGCGGCACCATACCGCTCCCGTAGGGCACCATGCGCCCTTTACCGTCTATGGGGGACGTATATATGGCGTATATAGGTCGGCTGTATATATACGTCCCCCGTACAGCCGTGTGAATGTAGCCTTACTGTAAGCTTGTGTGGGTAATAGTTCACCTGATGATCTGCAGTAAAATAAAATGTTCAATGTACAGGGCTAATCTCTTGGACATCTCTTTGCCTCCAAGAGCTGTTTTCTCTCTCCCTCTCCATAGACTTTTATTGCCTGTAGCTTAACAGACTTTTGTGTACCGATTTGACCTGGGAAACATATAAATAATATATATAAATAATATTTCAATAAAATAGTTAACTTATTTAACCTGTATGGTTTTCTAAAACAAAAAAAAACAAAGATACTGGGAGTTTAGTAAACAGGCGGTCCCCCGACAATTTGGAAACTCCAAATGTCACTGGGGCCAAAAAAAAAATTTGTGTAGAACTACAGTAATGTAATATACAGTTTCGACTTGCATACAAATTCAACTTAAGAACAAACCTACGGACCCTATCTTGTACGTAACCCGGGGACTGCCTGTACTTTAAAATAAAACTGGTATCCTGTGGAGGTATAGATAGTGTGATAGATAACAGCCAGGTGGAGGGGTCAAGAAATACCTCTGACCAGGGCCAAATGTCTTTTTAGAAATGCCTTTTACTTCTCTTATAGATCTTATAGATCACTCTAAAAGAAAAGGTATTCACATTTCAGCAAATAAATGTTGTTGTATACTTCCTGTATCAATTCCTCAAGGTCTTCTAGAACTCTGCTTGCAGTTATTCCATAGATATCTTCTATGTTTACTTCAATAGGACAACAATCTATCCATGTGATGTGATGTCACACAGATGCAAGACTCATTTTATCACACAGCTTTAATTACTGTAACATCACATGACCATGCATATTTTTATCTACTGGAATTGAAGATACAAGCTTTTTAAAGAACAAGGAGGAATTGATACATAATTAGTACATTTTATTAGTAAATTGTATAAATTATTACTACACAAACAATAACATTTATTTGCTAAAACTGAACACCCTATGGATATGCGTAATCATGCCTTTTGCAAGCCAAGCCACAGCCACTACTTTGTGTTCTTTGTCTAAAGCTCTAACAAAGTGTAACTTAGATTGTTTCTTTAATAAGAGAGCTTCTAGTGGTGCTCATTTCTGAGCCCAGGTACCTGACTCCATGTGGCTTAACCTACATGTACCACTCAAGTGCCCGAGAGCTTAGTGCACCCTTGGCACATAGACTCTACCAGCTGCTGTAGTTTTAGAAGCAAACATGAAATTGAGGACAAAGTAATTAAAGAGTTTACTATGCAACATTTGTAGGATCATTATATGGATTGAGTTACCGCTGGTTGTTCCTTAATAGCAGCTTTAACAGGCATCACATTATATTCTTGTATTGGGACTTTTTAAAGCTTTTGCAGGAATGTGACTGCCTGGAGCTGCTGTGGAAATCCTCCGGCCAAGCTCCAAATCATTGTCATTTGTATGAAAAGTCACTCTGGGAATCCGAGATTAGAAAGTGGCATACTGTGATTATCATGAAGAGTAGCGCAAAACAGCAAAACGACTGGCAAAGAGGAAAGTTTCAGATAAATGATGAAATTAACATCTATGGTCTGGGCATTGGGCCCAGTGACTCTCACCTAGATGCTGATGGTGCAACAATAAAGCCCTATTATATGACCTCTGGGCAGTAAATCACAGCATGTCACATATTATATTATACAATTGAGAACTTACACCACCAATTATGGGTGCCCCGCTGTCACTTAGCTTTGCACTGATCCTGTATGGCAAGGAAATCTGCATTATCATCTACTTGCCCCATCTTTCATTTTGTCAGTGTTTGCTTAAATTTTTATATTCTGTTGATGAATCAGGCGACTCATGATGGACATAAATCCAAAATTACTGTAGAAGATAATGGTTGATTCCAACTTTTAGTACTGAAATATAGAAGTTCCAACTTTAAGTTGGTTTGGTTAGACTATGTGCTCACTGTCTACAATGGGAGATTTAGCTTGTTGGCAGTCTTGGAAAATTTTCAATAAGTACTTACTGGCTTCTACTAAACTGGTGAAAACTACTGTAAGTAGTGGTTACAGGGCTAGAGAGACCGTATAGAAAATGGATATGGGGTAGAGATGAGTGGACCCAATGTTTGGGGTAAACGCCAATAGAATAGGAATTTTAATTTTGCCTTGAAAGAAATGAACTGAGTTCGTTGACTTTATTTTCTGTCTTCTGAGACATTTTCCTCTTGATTTATTAAATCCATAGAGCAGCAAATAATTAATGAACATCTCTGGAAAATGTATTATTCAAAACCCCTCAAAGGAAATATTGTCTACATGAATAAATAGTGGTCAGCAGCGCAGTACTCTAAAATGAACTTTGGAAGTATGTGCACTTTTGTTCTGAAATACATGGTTTTTAGCTGCTTATATGTGTATCTAAAGAGCTGTGCGCTAATCTATGTTTTAAATTGCTTCTTTCTCTGACATCTGTGCTTGTGGTTCACCAGATTCAGAGCTCAGAGGATGTTCCATGTTGGTTGTTCTTCTTCTCCATTTTATCAACGCTCTCACCTGTTTTTTTGTACTTCTGCCTTTGTTCCCCTGACATACAGATGTCAACCCCAAGATGTCATGTAAACATAGAAGACACATGAGTATTTAAACTGTTACTAAGGAGGGACAATCTCCAAGCATGTTAAAAATGTTTAACGCGAGGTGCTCTACTGAGCGCCTCATGGGTCCGCCGATAAGTAATTTATGTATGCACCCCTTGGGCAATTGGCAAACGTACACTAAGCTAAGAAAGCTAGTGATGTCACCCAGCCTCCCTCTGCTATTCTCGCGCAAGTTATATGATGGTAAATGTCAAATAAGTTGTAAAGCTGCACTCCTGATACAGAAATATAAAATTGCTAAAATTTATTACACAATTGTTGAAGCTGTGCCATTACTCCAAAATAGGACCTGATTTACATCACATGTTATTGTGAGTTAAAACCAAGTTTTTAGACTACACACACAGTAAGTAAAATGGAAAGATTTGAAGCCGTTTTGTGCCACTGATTTTAGAAATTATGCAAAAAAAAGTCTTGAAACGTATGATGATAGAGCTATTAACCAAAGCAACTAACTAAAGTCAACAGATTGCCACCCAGGAACTAGAGGAGGGTGTGGAAAGTAAGAGATGTAATTAATTTCTTTTACTTTCTTTTTCCATGTATTATATATGTGGGACAGAATCATGAAACGTCAATTGTTCTTCATACTTAATAGTAAGAAGGTTAAAAGTAGTACAAAATGAGTGCAAAAAGAACATTGCTCCTTTGATTACTCTTCTTGTCAAATAGATCCACTTTTTGGGTTACTCTAGGAGGATGATATCTATCATGTCCTCTGCAATGAATTCTTCTTAAGCAAGATAAGGGCTACTACAGAATAAGGGGGATGTGCTGCAGCAGAATAACATAGGTATAACTTTCTAATAGTAGTAGATGCTAGTGTAGAGAATTGTGTAGGCACAATTCTCTACACAATCCAGACTGGATTTCTGGAAGGATCACCTCTTTGTCCTTTCCTTTTTATTGGTCAGTGCTGGGACTCTTGCTTTCAGTTGGGGTATTATTATACAAGGCTCTTCTTCTTCTACACTGAAGAGCATAAGTCTTGACTAGAGATGAGCGAACATACTCGTCCGAGCTTGATGCTCGTTCGAGCATTAGCGTACTCGAAACTGCTCGTTGCTCGGACGAATACTTTGCCCGCTCGAGAAAATGGCATCTCCCGCCGTTTTGCTTTTTGGCGGCCAGAAACAAAGCCAATCACAAGCCAAGAGACTCTGCACTCCACCCAGCATGACGTGGTACCCTTACACGTCGATAGCAGTGGTTGGCTGGCCAGATCAGGTGACCCTGGAATAGACTAGCCCCTGCCCGCGCTGCTCGGATCATTCTCTGTCTGGATGCCGCTAGGGAGAGAGCTGCTGCTGGTCAGGGAAAGCGTTAGGGTGTTCTATTAGAATAGTGTTAGGCAGGAGTGAGTCTACAAGAACCCAACAGCCCTTCTTAGGGTTACAATAACGTTATACTTTTTTTTTTTATTTGCTTGTGGCTGGGCTTGCTGGCACTAGTAGTGCAGCTAGTACCATATTGTGAGGAATTTGCAGGGGGACTTGCTACCGTTGTGTTTAGCTCTTGTGACACACATATCCACCTCAAACACCGAAGTGGGACAATTTATTAGGGGTTTGAGTAGAATTAGGCAGAGTCTGCTGATTTTTTTTTTTTTAGCTGTATTTCATTTTATAGCTCAAACTCATCTTGCAAAGCACAAAATCCAGTTGTGTGCTGTCAGTGTAGGTTAGAAACTAGCCATAGCAATAGGATAGCATCGTTTTGTTAAAAAAAATAAAAAACTAAGAAAAAATAAACACAAAATTTTTTTTTTTTCAAGTTTACACTTTAATTTGGAAAATGTTTAACCCGAGGGCTAGGGGTAGAGGACGAGGGCGTGGACGTGGGCGTCCAACTACTGCAGGGGTCAGAGGCCGTGGTCCTGGGCGGGTTGAGACACCACCTGCTGATGGGGGAGCAGGGGAACGCCGCAGAGGTACACTCCCTAGGTTCATCATGTCTCAAGTTACTGGGACTCGTGGTAGAGCACTGTTGAGGCCAGAACAGTGCGAAGAGGTGATGTCGTGGATTGCGGACAATGCTTCTAGCCATTTGTCCACCAGTCAGTCTTCCACGCAGTCCACCCATGTCACCGACATCGGCACTCCTCCAGCTCCTCCACCTCAGCCTCCTTCCCCCCAGTCTGCCCCTCCCACCAAAATTTGGCATTTGAACCGGCATACTCTGAGGAACTGTTTTCTGGACCCTTCCCACAGTCACAAACCACTTGTCCTGCTGCTGCTGAGCTATTTTCCGATGCCCAGGTTTTCCACCAGTCAGTCTGTGGGTGATGATGACATTATTCACGTAGTGGAAGAAGTGTGTAAAGAGGTGTCGGACGATGAGGAGACACGGTTGTCAGACAGTGGTGAAGTTGTTGTCAGAGCAGGAAGTCCGAGGGGGGAGCAGACTGAGGGATCGGAGGATGATGAGGTGACAGACCCAAGCTGGGTTGATAGGCCGGGTGAACACAGTGCTTCTGAGACGGAGGCGAGTCCTATAGCAGAACAGGTTGGAAGAGGCAGTGGTGGGGCCAGACGGAGAGGCAGGGCCAGAGCTGGTGCATCAGCGCCAAATGTTGCCCGTAGTCAAGCTCCCGTGGCGAGGGCTAGATTTTCAGAAGTCTGGAGGTTCTTTAAAGAAACACCGGATGACCGACGGACTGTGGTGTGCAACCTTTGCCAAACCAGGATCAGCAGGGGTTCCACCACTACTAGCTTAACTACCACCAGTATGCGCAGGCATCTGAATGCTAAACACCCCACTCAATGGCACCAAGCCCGTTCACCTCCGGCCGGGCACACCACTGCTCCTTCCCCTGTGTCATCTGCTAGTCAGCCCCCTGCCCAGGACCCCGGCCCAAACACCTCCCATGCGAAAACCCCATCTTCGCCTCCACGATCCTCCAAAGCATCCACCAGCGTTCAGCTCTCCATACCCCAGACGCTGGAGCGCAAAAGGAGGTATAGCGCAACCCACCCACACGCCCAAGCCCTCAACGTCCACATCTCCAAGTTGCTTAGCCTGGAGATGCTGCCCTATAGGCTGGTAGAGACCGAGGCCTTTCAAAACCTCATGGCGGCGGCCGCCCCTCAGTATTCGGTCCCCAGCCGCCACTACTTTTCCTGATGTGCCGTCCCAGCCCTGCACAAGCACGTGTCAGAGAACATCCTCCGTGCCCTGACCAGCGCCGTTTCTGACAAGGTCCACCTGACCACGGACACGTGGACGAGTGCTGCCGGGCAGGGCCACTATATATCGCTGACGGCACATTGGGTTAACTTGGTGGAGGCTGGGACCGAGTCTGACCCTGGGGCTGGTCATATACTACCAACGCCGAGGATTGCGGGGCCTACCTCGGTCCAGGTCTCAAAGGCCTACTATGCCTCCTCCTCCTCCCACCCCTCCTCCACCTCCTCCTCTGAATTACCATCCGTGGGCATGGCGCCATAAGTCAGTAGCTCTAGGCACAGCAGCAGTGCCATCGCTAAGCGACAGCAGGCGGTGCTCAAACTGCTGAGCCTAGGCGATAAAAGGCACACCGCCCAAGAGTTATTACAGGGCATCACGGCGCAGACTGATCTGTGGCTGGCACCGCTGAACCTGAAGCCAGGCATGGTTGTGTGTGACAACAGCCGTAACCTGGTGGCAGCTCTGCAACTCGGCAGACTGACACATGTGCCATGCCTGGCCCATGTGTTAAATCTCATAGTTCAGTGTCTCCTCAAGACATACCCCAATCTGTCTGATTTGCTCACGAAGGTGCGCCGCATCTGTGCGCATTTCAGGAAGTCCAGCACAGATGCTGCCACTCTCAGGGCAGCGCAGCGCCGCCTCCAACTGCCCGCTCACCGACTGTTGTGCGACGTGCCCACGAGGTGGAATTCAACACTAACCATGTTATCCAGAGTTTACCAGCAGCGCAGAGCGATTGTAGACTGCCAGATGTCAACTTCCACCAGAACTGGTAGTCAGGTCAGTCAGCTTCCTCAAGTCTACAATGAGGAGTGGACGTGGATGTCTGATATCTGTCAGGTGCTGAGTAACTTTGAGGAGTCAACACAGATGGTCAGTGGTGATGCCGCCATCATCAGCCTCACCATCCCGCTGCTTGGCCTGTTGAAAAACTCTCTGGTCAGCATGAAGTCGGAAGCTTTGCGCTCGTCACAAGAGACGGGGGAAGAAGATTCCCTTGTTCATAGCCAAAGCACCCTTAGGTCTGTTTCTCAGCGCATATCGGAGGAGGTGGAGGAGGATGAGGAGGATGAGGAGGAAGAGGAGGAGAATGTTGGCGAGACAGAAGAGGGGACCATTGTTCAGTCCTTCACTGTTCAGCGTGTATGGGCAGAAGAAGAGGAGTTGGAGGAGGAGGAAATGGACAGTCAGCACCGATTACTGGGTATTCACTCTCCTGGACCCACGGTACAAGCAAAATCTTTCCACTCTCATCCCTGGAGAGGAAAGGAGTGTGAGAATGCATGAATACCAGCAGGCCCTGGTGCACAAGCTGAAACAGTATTTCCCTTCTGACAGCGCTAGCGGCAGAGGGCGCACTGGCAGGGCTACGCTTTACAAGGCCTTTGCCAGTTTTATGTCAGCCCAGCAAGACACTGTCACCTGTCCCCAGTCTCGGCAGAGTAGGGCTGATCTTTACAGAAAGATGGTACGTAGCTGACCATACCATCGTCCTAAATGATCACACAGCTCCCTACAACTACTGGGTTTCAAAGCTGGACATGTGGCACGAACTGGCGCTGTACGCCTTGGAGGTTCTTGCCTGCCCTGCCGCTAGCGTGTTGTCCGAGCGGGTTTTCAGTGCAGCTGGTGGCATCATCACCGATAAGCGTACACGCCTGTCGACTGACAGCGCTGACAGGCTGACGCTTATCAAGATGAATAAAGCCTGGATTTCTCCGCATTTCCATTCTCCACCAGGTGAAAGAAGCTGAACCTGAATAATGTATGCACTCCTCCTCCTCATTGTCCTCCTTCTCCTCCTCTTTGTACACTAAAGCAGAGGAAACTGGCTATTTTTTTGCCAGGGCCAACTGGCTCTGGCTATAGTACTCTATGTATTTAATTTTTCTGGAGGGCCAAATACCCTGTCCTCTGTTTTAAACAATTTTTGGGAGTGCCACATACAGGCACTCAATCTATGTAATTTTTCTGGAGGACCAGCTACCTGCTCCTCTGCTTTGAAAACTTTTTTGGACTGCCACATACAGGCACTCAATCTATGTAATTTTTCTGGAGGACCAGATACCTGCTCCTCTGGTTTGAAAACTTTTTTGGACTGCCACATACAGGCACTATCCAAATTAAATTGTCTCCATTGCTACCTCCACACGTCATCGCCATAGCTGCCTCCAAAAGTAGTCCATATAGCTGCCTCCATACATGGTCCCCTTATCAAACGAGCTGTGTCAGGCAGAATTTTGGATTGTTTTCATGGCTTCCATGTTAACTTTGTTGCCACCCTGCTGTGTAATCCACAAAATATACTGGCAAACTTTTATCATTTACCAATATTATTTCAGCGCTTCTTGCGCATCTGTTTACATTCCCCTCACCCGCCAGAACCCAAACTTATAAGAACGCTACTACACTTGATCTTATACAAAAGGTTCTTAGAAGTGCTGTTTGGGGAGTAGCCTAGAGACAGGGGCTTGGATTGGCGAAAGCTCGCCTGGCAGCGGAGCGCCAGCTCCATCCCAAGATCCAACTAACATAGTTTTAACTGCAGCACCTTTAATCTACTACTAGTTCACTGCCTCCATACATGGTCCCCTTATCAAACGAGCTGTGTCAGGCAGAATTTTGGGTTGTTTTCATGGCTTCCTCATCAAACTTGTTAACTTTGTGGCCACCCTGCTGTGTAATCCACAAAATATACTGGCAAACTTTTATCATTTACCGATATTATTTGAGCGCTTCTTGCTCACCTCCTTTGGTTCCTCTCTGCCACCCATTGGTTTTAAGCCTGAGTCCATTTGAGGTATGTTGCCAAGACACTCTCTAGCCTGCCGCTGCTGCCGCTGCCTCTGCATAGTCCCCTATAGTGTCAGGGTCAATTATTGGATGTTTTAGATGCTATCTAGCCTCATTCGGTCACTCTGTCATTGCCATGCTGTTGCCCATACTTTTGGCATAATGGTGCGATTAAGCAGCCTCAGAGGCATCCATGCATGCTGCCCCTGCTGTTTCCTGTCCATTTCCGTGGTGTTTCCATCCTTTTCTGAGGTTCCCAGGTGCTTGGCCAAGCTTGGCCAGGCTAGATATGTCGCCATGCCACTATCAAGCCTGCTGCCGCTGCCTCTGCATGCCGTCCCCTATAGTGTCAGGGTCAATTATTGGATGTTTTAGATGCTATCTAGCTTCATTCTGTCACTCTGTCATGGCCATGCTGTTGCCCATAATTTTGGCATAATGGTGCGTTTAAGCAGCCTCAGAGGCATCCATGCATGCTGCCCCTGCTGTTTCCTGTCCATTTCCGTGGTGTTTCCATCCTTTTCTGAGGTTTCCAGGTGTTTGGCCAAGCTTCCCTGTGCAGAGCCTTGGTCCCCTTGAAAAATGCTCGAGTCTCCCATTGACTTAAATGGGGCTCGTTATTCGAGACGAGCACTCGAGCATCGGGAAAAGTTCGTCTCGAATAACGAGTACCCAAGCATTTTAGTGCTCGCTCATCTCTAGTCTTGACTTATAGATTTATAGATATATTCTGCTTGGCTGGTCTGTAGGTAGTGGCTGAACACATGCATATTCTGCAGAGGACACCTTACACTCCTTTATATAGTGAAGGTTTGCTCATGTAATCTATCACTCCTTGCAAACTTCCCAAGGTTAAGGTTTGTGACATCGGTTTTAACCTATCTGGACACACAGAGTCCTTCCATCTTTTTAATGCTGGATCTATAGGCTCCTTTACGACTGTGATAAAGCCTTTTATGAATTAGTCACACCATTTTGAGGTGCAGGATTGTTGCACTGCTTCAAGTGTTGGTTATACTATTTTATATAACTATAGGCAATCAAATGTTTACCCCTCGCTCAAAGATCTAGAATGTTCTAAAATATCTAAGCCTAACGTTTAGGATACAGTCTCATACAACTATAATTTACTGACACATCCAATCCCATTATAGAGGATTTAGTCTTACATATTCAGAAGGTCCTTTTGTGTCTAAGTTCATTATGGGTGATGCAATGTTGAAGAAATAGAAGATCCTAGAATGTTTAGGCCCACCAAGGATGAGCCAGTCTTGCAGAAATAGAGGGTCCTAGTGTGTCTAAGTTTATCGTGGGTGATAAAAACTATAGAGATGCACTCAAAACTACATTCTAAAGTATTCCATTTTTTATATACTTTATTTATAATCATTTAACAATTCATCCTACATAAGAAATATTACCATTGCTCTTATTATGCCAAGGAGTCTAGATTTTTATTGGCTGTAAATACGAACAACAAGAAAACCGAACAAATGCTGGTACTCAGTCCCTTGTTGTCTGGTATGTAACATTGTTATTAACTGTTATGGGGGCACTTTGCAGACTTTGTTATTAGACCCCTATGTCTGATTTGCATCTGGCATCTGGTCCAGTTGGCCACTTACAGCAAACTTTATCAGGGTGAGTATAAGACCCTAATAGGGTCACTCATATTGTACTTAACCTGTTAAAATTTGCTGTTTGCCACCAGGAGCCATCGGTCACATGATCCCAATGCTGAGGACTTCTTGTGACATCACATGTCCTGCTGGCTTCCACTGGACGGAGGGGGCCATGTGGTCATTGCTGTGTGCATACCCCCTCCACTGTAACCACTCCCATATTAGTGGTTGGAGGGACATGAGGATGTCATTGGCATGCCACATCAACCACCGATATGTGAGTGGTTATGATGGAGGGATCATGCAGACAGTAAACTCATGTTCTAGAATAATTTGGCTGGTTGGTGAAAAGGAAGAATTTGGAATGCCCCTTTAACTTGAGTGTAACAGCCCACAAAAAATCCCGCCTGTAATGTTAACATTGTGAAAGGAACTAAACTTTAAGATATGCCTTAAATCAATCGTTTCTCAGGTATGCATCATTTTAGATAAAATAACATACCGTATATTCCGGCGTATAAGACGACCTGGTGTATAAGACGACCCCCCTACTTTCCTGTTTAAAATATAGAGTTTAAGATATATTCGCCATATAAGACTACCCCTTTTCCAACGCATACAAAACACCGGTAAAAAATTTTAAAAAAAACTGATTTGAATTTAACATGGTCCTTTTTTAATGTAAATTCTTATGACATGCAGGTATATAGCAGGAAAACTGTCGCTTATAAACATAAGGCATACAACAACAACATTACCATTCCAGCACAGCCCCCAGTAGTATACAGCACAGCCCCCAGTAGTATACAGCACCGTCCCCAGTAGTATACAGCCCTGCCCCCAGTAGTATACAGCACAGCCCCCAGTAGTATACAGCACAGCCCCCAGTAGTATACAGCACAGCCCCCAGTAGTATACAGCACTGCCCCCAGTAGTATACAGCACAGCCCCCAGTAGTATACAGCACAGCCCCCAGTAGTATACAGCACTGCCCCCAGTAGTATACAGCACAGCCCCCAGTAGTATACAGCACTGCCCCCAGTAGTATACAGCACTGCCCCCAGTAGTATACAGCACAGCCCCCAGTAGTATACAGCACTGCCCCCAGTAGTATACAGCACAGCCCTCAGTAGTATACAGCACTGCCCCCAGTAGTATACAGCACAGCCCCCAGTAGTATACAGCACTGCCCCCAGTAGTATACAGCACTGCCCCCAGTAGTATACAGCACTGCCCCCAGTGGTATACAGCACTGCCCCCAGTAGTATACAGCACTGCCCCCAGTAGTATACAGCACAGCCCCCAGTAGTATACAGCCCAGCCCAGCATTTAAAAAAAAAAAAACTTATATACTCACCCTCCGGTGGCCCCGATGTGCTGCGCTGCTCCCCCGATGTCCGCGCGGCTCGTCTTCAGTGTTCCGCACCGTCTTCTGCCGGGCGCCGCCATTGATCTTCCCCGGCAGGTGCCCAGTATGACGCAGCAGAAGAAAGAAGACGGCGCGGAAGACTGAAGACGAGCTGCCGGCAGCCATCGCTGTGCAAATACCCGCTATCGGTGCTAGCACCGATCGCGGGTGTTACCGGTAAGCCTTTGCTGCAATATGCAGCAAAGACTTACCGGCTATGGAGAGGGCTCAGCCCGTGAGCCCTCTCCATGCACCGGGACCCGACCGCCGCCGTATAAGACGATTACCGGCGTATAAGACGACCCCAGAGAAGACAGAAGATTTTTCTGTCTTCAAAAGTCGTCTTATACGCCGGTATATTTATATTTATGCACTTAAGTTTTTTGGGGGCTTTAACTATTTCTGCTTATTTATCATTTTTCCTCTTTCAACACCTTTTTTACATAGGTGATGTCAATGTGCAACATAATAATAAGAAAATAGTAGCACCTGCTCCTATTGCACCAATACCCTCTGTTGTTTTAACTTGTCAGATGCTGGTAGCCTCCCTTTATAGACTTACTACATTTTTATGTACTGGCCATTTAAATTACAGTACACTTCAGTCTTTCATCTAAAAGTATAGCATACCTGCCTTACATATACAATGCTTTGTCTTGCTTAGCCAGCATATTTGCTCTCTTTGTTGACATTTTGGGAGCAAGGACATTAGAGGCGAGGGCAGAGAGAATGCTGGCAATTTGTGGATGGCAGTAACCTGCGCTTTAAACGTCTCACTGTTTATATTCCAGGCATTTTTCTCGCTTTCTCCCTGGAATTGTGTGAAAGTATGGCATGACAGCTTTCTGCAGTATTCTCTGTTTCCAAAGGACGTAGTTAATATTTTAGAGGCTATAAATCCTGTGAGAACACATGGATCACAACTATAATGGAGAAGACCAGATGTACCACATGCCCATTCTGCTGTAGGAACAGGGAGTCAGGACAATTTGTGTTATTTAAGACTTGTCATAATATTGTATGGGGGTTACATTGTTAAGTAATTAATATTTGGCTTGTCCATTTTTTTGTTTTTAAAGAGGATTCCGGCAGATTCTTAACTGAATTGGAAATTTGCATGAAACAGGGCATGGTTTACCATAAATCATATCCCTCCATTCTCCGATGCAGTGTTGTGGCCTCACTGAATCCAGAATCCTTTGCTCCATCATTCTAAAGATTTTCCAAAATACAGGACTGAAGAAATACAGGAAAAAATGTGCATAGATGTCAGCTACAGAAAACTGATACACTGAACACTGCATAATGCCTACTACAAGCCCTGATGAGAGGGACATGATGCATGGATTTTGAGAACAGCATAGATAATCTCTGTTATGATAATACTCACCCTTCTCCCCAAACTCTGCTCATGGCATAGGATAATTTGGCTGGGCATATGCCTTTAAAGAGTTTATCACAGTTATCTCCAGGGGAAGATTAAGAAGCTTGGAGCTCCTTGGGCAGCATTCACATACTGGGGCACATTTACTTACCCTTCCAAGTCGCGATCCCCAATCCGGACTCTCCGACAATGATGCACTGTGGTGCGGATCCACGTAGACCCGATATCCTGCATGTGTCGCTCCCCGCTCAGGTCCACCGGAGTTCAACTTCTTTTTCCCGGTGCATGTAAGTGCTTTGCTTGCGACTCAAATTTAAAGTTAAATCCTGCACTTAGTCCAGATCCGTCGGCCCGCCCCCCGTTTTTTGTCCTGTTAAAGCCGGCGCGATTGCTACACAATCCAAACGCGTGCGACACAAAAAGTCGGGAAACCCCATTATCCCCATTGTATTTGGAGAAAGTTTTGATATGGTCCCATATTTATTTACACTGAAACCTTTGCAATTTAGAGCATGGCCCAGATATATGAAAACTGGTGCAACCTGCCTCAGTGCAGTTTGCCTCACTAGTATGCACTTTGCGCCACATTATTTAATAGTGCCGCAGGCTATACTCCGTGCGACACAATTGTGTCGTATTCGAGACATAAATGTGTCTCAAACAAGGAGTAAGCACTACCCCACCCCTTTAGGTGCACAGTTTTCTAAAGTGTCAGACTGACAAAATGCAACCCCAACACAATAGTGGTGCAAACACATAATAAATACATGTGCAACCTCCAAAGACACTTGTTTTCAAGCAAAAACTGGCGCAGACACAATAATATATCTGGGCCAAAGTGTTCTGCACGTAAACAATGCAGACCTGTGGTGCTTGTTCTTAATCACAAGGATTTTAATGTAAAGAAAAATGTGTCCAGGGAGACATTAATCCTCATCTACTGGATCATAATCCACCAAAAATTCATCTGTGTGCATGTAGCATGGGTTTCCATAGAAGCACAAGGCCTGTCCCCGTATCCTAGCAGTATGTGTGACCGCATCTAGGGCAGAGCATCATAAATAATGCAAAGAATTCCTCCTTCCCCATAAAATAGAAGCCCCAAATGGTTATCATAATTATAATGTAGCAATGTTGCTCTGTGGGGAGAAGGGACTCCTTGTACTATATTTCACTATGATGCTTGCAGTCCTGTCCTTTGCACTGTGGTGGAAAGCTGTCTGTACATGCACATACATATATACTGAATATGTAGACACACACATATACACATCACTTTAAACACATGCATGTCTGCATGCACCCAACTACATGTACATGAGTAGAGTAGCAGAACTACGAACATTTAGGCCCATACAGTGATATATCTATAGGATGTATGAGGCAGAACTACGAACATTTTGGCCCATACAGTGATATATCTATAGGATGAATGAGGCAGAACTACAAACATTTAGGCCCATACAGTGATATATCTATAGGATGTATGAGGCAGAACTACATACATTTAGGCCCATACGGTGATATATTTATAGGCTGTTTGAGGCAGAACTACAAACATTTAGGCCCATACAGTGATATATCTACAAGGATGTATGAGGCAGAACTACAAACCTTTAGGCCCATACAGTGATATATCTATAGGATGTATGAGGCAGAACTACAAACATTTAGGCCCATACAGTGATATATCTATAGGATGTATGAGGCAGAACTACGAACCTTTAGTCCCATACAGTGATATATCTATAGGATGTAAGAAGCAGAACTACAAACATTTAGGCCCATACAGTGATATATCTATAGGATGTATGAGGCAGAACTACTAACATTTAGGCCCATACAGTGATGCATCTATAGGATGTAAGAAGCAAAACTATTAACATTTAGACCCATACAGTGATGTATCTATACATCCCGAATTTAAAACCATTTTTAATTATATAAATGAAGATTTCTGCCACTACTACCTCTTACAACCTATAGATACATCACTGTATGGGCCTGGATGTTGTTAGTTGTGGCTCAGATTTTAATAAGAGGGCCTCCATGTTTCTCTATTTCATAGTTATACTGCACTTTAAATTAACAAATTCCTAAGGAAGATAAGCGTCTCCCTCCACCTGCAGCTCACATACCACAGAGGAACCTGCTCACATTAATTCAGGCAGGCATTTTATGTTGAAAGAAATAGAACAATAAGAATAAAAACTTCACTGTGTCCGACGTGATTAGAAAACCCGTAATTACAGATATCGCTTAATTATTTATAGATTTTAATTGGACGGTGGTGCAGCACATTTCAGCAGACTAAATGGCAGATGAGAAGACATCCTTACCCCCACGCCGGCCTGATGATCACTGTAATATTTTTAATATGTACGAACAAGAAACCCATAATGAGGAACCTTTGACGCCATCTATTGTTTCTTCCCTCCTCTTATTTCTTCGCACTTTCATTTTAACATGCAATTAGCTCCAGGAGTTGGATTACAGGCTGCACAAGACGCTTACACAGGACACCCGTACAAATTTTGCTGGTCCTAATTAACAACATTTTTCTTTCTTTTAGACATGGGGTCAGTGAATAAGATAAAGAAAACAAACTTATGATGATTGAGATTGTGTCCAAAGTCGTATTTCCATATTTACAGGGGGAGTATACATCTAAATATATTCTGACTTGCAGAATCCAGTATATGAGTTCTGTCCCCAGATGATGGTGAGCAAAATAAAGGCGTCTGTATTTGGTGACACTTATTGTAAAGTTTCATCAATGTATTCATAGCCTTTTATGTCATGAATTTCCACATTCGAAAAAACACATTTCTGCACAGAAGTGGATAGTGTTATTGGGGTGTAAATACGGTGCAGCACACTTGCGGGAAAAACATGTCTTATCTTTTCACATATTACGGTGCCGTGCGGCCTGGCGGGCATACTTTTGTGTGAATGTAGCCGTATATAAAATTTTTAAATCTGCATAGTATAAGCTATTTGCACCTGTCACCATCTAAAATCGCTTTCCTGTTGACAGGTTCCCTTTAAGAGCTTTTTGTACTTTTGAATCATGTGCTTGCTTAATCTAGTATATGAGGTGTTAATATCTGCATTGACTTTGAATGAGACTTTTAGTGACAATTCAATAAAATAGTTGCAATTTTGTACCAAAATAGAAAGTATCAAATCATACATCTGGCACAAAGCAATAGACGAATACATAAAGGCAATTGGAAATTTGCCTCAGCATTTGTGAAAGTACCAAGAAAAAGTCTATGTCGACTGGTGCACAATTTTGCTGAAAAAGAAGGATTTGCCATAATACCACAAATAGAAAGGTTACATCATCCCCACTGTATCCATTTATATTCTCTAGCTTTATATGCAGTTACTATATCTACACTCACCGGCCACTTTATTAGGTACACCATGCTAGTAACGGGTTGGACCCCCTTTTGCCTTCAGAACTGCCTCAATTCTTCGTGGCATAGATTCAACAAGGTGCTGGAAGCATTCCTCAGAGATTTTGGTCCATATTGACATGATGGCATCACACAGTTGCCGCAGATTTGTCGGCTGCACATCCATGATGCGAATCTCCCAAAGATGCTCTATTGGATTGAGATCTGGTGACTGTGGAGGCCATTTGAATACAGTGAACTCATTGTCATGTTCAAGAAACCAGTCTGAGATGATTCCAGCTTTATGACATGGCGCATTATCCTGCTGAAAGTAGCCATCAGATGTTGGGTACATTGTGGACATAAAGGGATGGGCATGGTCAGCAACAATACTCAGGTAGGCTGTGGCGTTGCAACGATGCTCAATTGGTACCAATGGGCCCAAAGAGTGCCAAGAAAATATTCCCCACACCATGACACCACCACCACCAGCCTGAACCATTGATACAAGGCAGGATGGATCCATGCTTTCATGTTGTTGACGCCAAATTTTGACCTTACCATCCGAATGTCGCAGCAGAAATCAAGACTCAACGTTTTTCCGATCTTCTACTGTCCAATTTCGATGAGCTTGTGCAAATTGTAGCCTCAGTTTCCTGTTCTTAGCTGAAAGGAGTGGCACCCGTTGTGGTCTTCTGCTGCTGTAGCCCATCTGCCTCAAAGTTCGACCATTCTCTGTAAACCCTAGAGATGGTTGTGAATGAAAATCCCAGTAGATCAGCAGTTTCTGAAATACTCAGACCAGCCCTTCTGGCCCCAACAACCATGCCACGTTCAAAGGCACTCAAATCACCTTTCTTCCCAATACTGATGCTCGGTTTGAACTGCAGGAGATTGTCTTGACCATGTCTACATGCCTAAATGCACTCGTGTTAACGAGCAGTTGGACAGGTGTACCTAATAAAGTGGCCAGTGAGTGTATATACCCTAACTACACTATATATCTATACACTGTAGTGTATATACAGTTTATGGATATACGAGTAGAAAATACAGATGGATGTCGTAAGGATTCGGGATCAGTGGATCCTCTGGGCCACTGCAGGAGGTGGTATTAGGGACTCCTGGGACCCGAATGTAAGTGACACCTGGTCTTCACCAGAGCCCACTGCAAAGTGGGATAGTTTTGCTGCGACGGGGTACCACCATGTCGTTCCACAGGTGCAACTAGCCCGCGGTAGTAGCCGAGTTCGAGATACCTTAGCGGAAGACAGCTTCGTGGTCAGGTCAAGGCACATGGTCAGGGCAGCCGGCAGAGATGCAACGTCAAGTCCAATCCGGGGTCAGCAACAGGAGGTCCAGGCAGATGGGAATGGGAACACGGGATACAGGCACGCAGGAACACAGGAACTCACAGGAACACAGCAATACAGGTACACGGCAACACATGAACACAGGAATACGGCAACACAGGACTCAGGAGCAGGAACACACAGGAACTCGGGAACACACAGGAACCCAGGAATATCGCTGGAGAGCTTTCTCTAAGGCGTAGGCACAAAGATCCGGTGGGGAAGGAAGGGAGGCGTGATTAATAAAGGTGGAGGTGTTTAGCCAGCGCACAAATCAGCGGTGTGCTGGCCCTTTAAATCTCTTACAATCGGCGCACGCGCACCCTAGGTGGCGGGAACGCATGCGCAGAGCAGTACACTAGAGAGAAGGAGCCGGGAGAGGTAAGTCAAGAGGAGCGGCAGCAGCGGAGGCACACGGAGGGACACGGGACAGGGATTGCGGGAGCACCTGTGACACTGTGACAGATATAGTATATAAATTCTAGATGACTAGTAAAATAAAGGGTGGAACAGCACTGTGGTATAATGGATGATAAGTCCAGGTATGGGTGTAAGCCTCAGCAAACCTAACTCTAAGGTAAGCTTCTAAGTATTCCAGTAAAAATAGAAGGCGAGGCAGCACTCCAGTAGAGTAAACAGTGTTTTTTATTCACCCAGAGTGAAAGAAGCTACCTTCAAGCAATTCTAGACGAAGCATAAAGATTGTGTAAAGATACAGTATACATATATTGTAGGACAGTGGCTGGAAAGGTAATAGATGGCGTATATATTCCTTTCAGGTTACTTCCATACCTGTGGTAAAGGGTTAATGCACTGACCAGAGACTGCACAGCCCTAATTACCAAGTGCAGCTGGGAGAAGGGGTTTTATCCCAGTGCTGTATACTGGGCTGGGGCTCTGTGTGAGAGACATTGCTCTGGAAGGCTTGCCAGCCGTGTGTCACTAGCCGCTGTGAGCACGCTGCTTTGCTAGAGAGGGACCTGCTGATGTACAGGTAGTGCTCAGACGAGCCCGTTTTTGTTTCCCTGCTTTGTTTTATTTTACTTGCCTGTAAAGCTGCATTGTTTTGGCTGCCAATAAAAGCCGCAAGGAAACCGCATTTCTGCCGTCAAGCCTGTCTGTGTCTCTGGACTTTGTCACATTAAAACTGACCCTGCTACATCTTGGTGGAGGATGCGGGCAGTTTCTTAAAGAGACAGTACTCTTAAAGGGACGGTTGCAACAGACAAAGGCCTGACTAAACATGGAGGAGCTTATAAAGCAGCTGGTGCAGTCCAACATCAACCTCCAACAAGCAAACGCTCTACAGCGACAAGTGCATGAGGAAGCGGTAAAGATGCACCAGATATCGGTGAGAGAGCAACAGCAGCTGAACCAGTCCCTCCAGCAGCAGTTATAAGTCTTGGCTGAGAGACAATTGACAGCTCCAGCATTGCAGTCTATGCCACGCAATTTGGTGCAAAAGACTCTAAGAAAGATGACTCCGGAAGATGACATTGAGGCGTATCTGGGTACCTTTGAAAGGATTGCCGAGAGAGAGAGTCTACCCCAGGACCAGTGGACGGATGTGTTGGCCCCATTTTTGTCAGGAGAACCCCAAAAAGCCTACTTTGACCTGAAAGGGGAAATCCTGGCTAGGCTAGGGGTTACCTTGGCTGTCCGAGCCCAGCATGTCTACAACTGGGAATATGATCCTGACAAGCCTGTACGGTCTCAGATGTATGACCTCTAAAATCTCACCAACAAGTGGTTGCAGCCGAAAGCCCTCTCCACAGATCAGATTGTGGACCGTGTGGTCTCTGATCGTTTCATCCGCGCCCTACCAGCGCGGCCTTGGATATACGAATCCTAAAAGCATTGATGATTTGGTTTCTGCAGTTGAGAGGTTCACCGCTACAGAAGAGTACCTGCAGGATGTGCGTAACCCTGGGAACAAAAGAAAACCATCCAGTGGTAAGACTGTTCCTATTGTTAAAGGGATGAGACTGTCTGTTAAAGAGGGTGGTGTCCTCTCAGAGGGCCAAGCCAAAAGACTATCAAATCCCCAAAGGGACACGGTACCTGGTGCTCGGGCACAGATAGTTTGCTGGCGCTGCGGTGGTTTAGGACATGTTGCTGCAAGTTGTCCAGAACTAACTGAACCCATGGACTGTGATTTGGGCAGGCGCAGGTCTTATTTTGCAAGGCTCTCATATGCTGCCCAGAAAGATATTGTAAGTGAGCGGCAAGTGTGCCCAGTCAAGATTGGAGGGCGTCATGTGATGGCTGGACTCGGGAAGTATAGTGACTTTGTTGCATGCCAGCCTGGTCGACCCTGACCAAGTTCAGACCCGCTGGATGGGGGTGGTGTGTATACATGGTGATTCAAAAGACTATCCCACAGCCTTGGTGATACTGGAGACTCCATGTGGGTCAGTGAGGCATGAAGTGGGCGTGGTTAAAGACTTGATGCACCAAGTCATACTGGGGTGTGATTTTCCTCTGTTTTGGAACCTGTGGGAAAATAAGCAAGCTAAGGTGTAGGTCAAATCAAAATGTGAAAAATCTGTGTAAACTTTCAAACACGGTGACAGAAGCACCAAGGGAAATGGAGAATTTTCCTTTAGAGGTCCTCGCTGGGGACTCAGAGGAAACTTCGCCTGAGACTGAGTTCTCTGCCCTACAAATTGCAAAGGGAAACTTTGGTACAGAACAGTTGAGGGACCCCAACCTAGCTAATGCCTGGAAGAATGTAAAGGTGATCAATGGTGTTTCCCAAGAACCAGGTAGAGAGTTGGTGTATCCACATTTTATGGTAAATAATGATTTGCTGTATAGAGTGGAGCAACTTGTGGTACCACAGTCCCACATACGCTTGGTATTGGAGCTGGACCATTCACATGTACTGGGTGGGCACCTGGGGACAGAAAAGACCAGGGAACGTGTAGAGTGGAGGTTCTTTTGGCCCGGTATCTATAAGGCAATAGAGGACTTCTGCCAGTCTTGCCCAGAGTGTCAAATACACACCCCTAGACCACACTTCCGTAGTCCGCTGATCCCACTACCCATAATTGAAATACCCTTTGAGTGCATAACTATGGATTTGGTTGGGCCCCTTCGTAAGTCTGCCAGGGGGCACCAGCATATTTTGGTCGTACTTGACTATGCCACACGTTATCCCAAGGCCATCCCTCTCAGAAACACCTCTTCAAAAGCAATAACAAGGGAACTATTCCAAATGTTCACTCGAATGGGGATCCCTAAAGAGATACTAACTGACCAAGGGACACCGTTTATGTCAAAGGTCACCAAAGAGCTGTGTCATCTCCTAAACATTGCCCAATTACATACGTCTGTATATCACCCACAGACGGACGGTCTGGTTGAAAGGTTTAATAGAACCTTAAAGGGGATGCTCCGGAAGGTAATTGACAAAGATGGAAAAAACTTGGACCGCCTTTTGCCCTACTTGATGTTCTCTATAAGGGAGGTGCCACAGACATCCACAGGGTTTTCCCCATTTGAATTGTTATACGGTAGACACCCCAGGGGGCTATTGGATATAGCCAAGGATACCTGGGAACAGGAACGCACACCACACCGTAGCCTTATTGAACATGTGAGTGAAATGCAGGAAAGGATGGCCGCCATAATGCCCATTGTGAAAGAGCACATGTTGCAGGCTCAAGAAGCTCAAGCTAGGGTGTACAATAAGTCTGCAAAAGTCAGGGCCTTTCAACACGGTGACTGTGTGTTAGTGCTTGTGCCGACAGTTGAAAGCAAATTTTTGGCAAAGTGACAAGGCCCCTATGAGATTCGGGAAAAACTAAGTGAGGTAAACTATAGGGTGTATCAACCAGGGAAAAGAAAGCCACTCCAAATTTACCATGTGAACTTGCTTAAGCCTTGGAAAGACAGAGGTGCTGACTACTGGAAGGTGGCCTAGAGATTCACCTAGTCATGAACTACCAGCAGTCCACATATCAGAAGCCTTGTCTGCAGTACAGGTACAGGAGGTCAAGGAGTTCCTACAGAGAAATAGAGAGACTTTTTCTGACCTGCCAGGGCGGACCAATGTCATACAGCACGACATACTGACAGAGCCAGGCCAAAAGATACGGTTGAGACCTTATAGGGTACCAGAGGCTCAAAGACAGACTATTTCAGAGGAGGTGGGAAAAATGTTGTCTCTGGGGGTTATAGAGAAGTCTAACAGTGGTTGGTGAAGCCCCATAGTTCTGATTCCCAAACCTGATGGCAGTCTTAGGTTCTGCAATGACTTTAGAAAGTTAAATGAAGTTTCAAAATTTGACGCCTACCCTATGCCACGAGTAGACGAATTGATTGAAAGATTAGGCCCGGCAAGATACATTACTACTTTGGATCTGACCAAAGGCTATTGGCAAGTGCCCCGTACTGAAGCGGCGAAGGAGAAAACAGCATTTTCCACGCCTGATGGTCATTTCCAATATGTAGTTCTCCCGTTTGGCCTGCATGGTACACCGGCTACATTTCAAAGAAAAGGAAGCCAGATATTTGGGATATACCATTGGGCGAGGTGTCATTAAGCCCCAAATGGATAAGGTTGAGGCTATAAGAAATTGGCCTAAACCTGTTTCAAAAAAGCAGGTAAAGGCTTTTTTAGGAATAGCCGGGTATTATAGAAGGTTTGTGCCAAACTTTGCCACAATTGCAGCACCCCTCACAGACCTTACCAAAGGGTCAAAATCTGCTATGGTCAAGTGGGATGAGAAGGCAGACAAAGCGTTCCAACAGTTAAAGGAGATGTTGTGCAAAAGGCCAGTGTTGATAGCCCCAAATTTCAGAGAAGAATTTGTGGTCCAGGCAGATGCCTCTAATGTCGGCTTGGAAGCTGTCCTCTCACAGATAGTCGAGAAGAACATCCTGTTGTATATCTGAGTAGGAAATTGTCCTCTGCAGAAAAGAATTATGCCATCATTGAGAGGGAATGTCTTCCGCTTATGTGGGCCATTGAGTCCCTAAGATATTACCTACTAGGGAGACAGTTCAGGTTGGCTCAGAATAAAGGGAAAATGCCAGGGTAACTAGGTGGTTTTTAGCCTTGCAGGACTATAAGTTCTATGTGGAACACCGCCCAGGGTCTAAGCAAGGTAATGCTGATGCGTTGTCCCATGTCCACTCTCTAGGGGCACAAAGTGCTCCTCCCCACAGGTCTGAGCAGAGGGGGAGGCTATGTAGGACAGCGGCTGGAAAGGTAATAGATGGCTTATATATTCTTTTCAGGTTACTCCCATACCTGTGGTAAAGGGTTAATGCACTGACCAGAGACTGCACAGCCCTAATTACCAGGTGCAGCTGGGAGAAGGGGTTTTATCCCAGAGCTGTATACTGGGCTGGGGCTCTGTGTGAGAGACATTGCTCTGGAAGGCTTGCCAGCCGTGTGTCACTAGCCACTGTGAGTACGCTGCTTTGCTAGAGAGGGACCTGCTGATGTACAGGTAGTGCTCAGACAAGCCCATTTTTGTTTCCCCGCTTTGTTTTATTTTACTTGCCTGTAAAGCTGCATTGTTTTGGCTGCCAATAAAAGCCGCAAGGAAACCGTATTTCTGCCGTCAAGCCTGTCTGTGTCTCTGGACTTTGTCACATTAAACCTGACCCCGCTACAATATATAGCTTGATTATATCGATAATATAGCTAGAGTATGTAGATTGATACCATATTTACTGGCATCTAATGGATTATAATATGTTCATAATTCAAAATAAATTTTAATATATACATTTATAGAAAATTGTAATGTATATATAAAAATTTAAAGAACAATTGTAATGTGTATGTGTGTATATATAATATATATATAGTGCTCCCAAATGCCCTGTGAATTGTATACAGTGTCCATAAATAGAATATATAGACATACATTGTAAAAGAGTGGGCATTCAGACCCCTTTAAATTTAATTTTTCATTGCAGCTTATCTGTAAGATCAAAAAAGTTCCCTTTTCTTGCTCATTAATGTCCACTTTGCACCCCATCTTGAAAAATCCCAGAAATTGAGATATTTTTGCTAACTTGTTAAACTAAAATATGACATTGCCATAAGTTTTCAGACCCTTTGCTGTGACACTCATGTTTAACTCACATGCTATCCATCTCCGTCTGATCCTCCTTGAGATGGTTGTATTCCTTCCTTAGAGTCAATCTGTGTTCAATTAAACTGATTGGGATTGATTAGGAAAGGCACACACCTGTCTATATAAGACCTCATAGTTTACAATGCATGTCAGAGCACATGAGAATTATGAGGTCTAAGGAACTGCCCAAGGAGCTCAGAGACAGAATTGTGGCAAGGACCAGATCTGGCCAAGTTTACAGAATAATTTTTGCAACATTCAGGGTTCCTTAAAGCACAGTGGCCTCCTTAAATGGAGGAAGTTTGGGATAATCTTAACTCTTCTCTGTCCTGGCCATACAACCAAACTAAGCATTTGTGGGAAAAGAGCCTTGGTGAAAGAGGTAAAGAAAACCCCCAAGATGCAGTAGTGAGATGGGAGAAAGTTCCACAAAATCAACTTTCACTGAAGTCCTCCACCAGTTGGGGCTGTATGAGAGTGTGCTGAAGGAAGCTTGCTCAGTCTCTCCTCAGTTTGCAAATTTGCACATGAAGGACTTCCAGACTATGAGAAATAAGATTCTCTGGTCTTATGAGAGGAAGATTGAATATTTTGGTGTTAATTCTAAGTGGTATGTGTGCAGAAAACTAGGCACTGCTCATCACCTGCCAAATACAATCACAGCAGTGACACATAGTGGTGGCAGCATCATGCTATGGGTGGATTTTCAGCTCCAGGGACAGGACAAATGGTTGCAGTTGAAGGAAAGTTGAATGTGGCCAAGTACAGAGATATCCTGGATATCCTCTTCCAGAGTGCTCTGGACCTCAGACCAGACTGAATAAAATGACTTCAGAACATCTTCTGTGACCATTCCTGACCGGCCCAGCCAAAGTCCTGACCTAAACCCAATTGAGCATCTCTGGAGAGACTTGAAAATGGCTGTCAACCAACGTTCACCATCCAACCAGAGGGAACTGGAGAGGATATGCAAGGAAGAATGGCAGAAGATCCTCAAATCCAGGTGTGAAACACTTGTTGCATTATTCCCAAGAAGACTCATGGCTGTAGTTGCTCAGGTCCTTTTACTTAATACTGAGCAGAGGGGCTGAATACTTATGACCATGTGATATTTCAGGTTTTCTTGTTTAATAAATTAGCAAAAATGTCTACATCTCTGTTTTTTTCTGTCAAGATGGGTTGCAGAATTTATATTAATGAGCAAAAAAAGAAAATTTTTCATCTTACCAATTAGCTGCAAAGAAACAAAGAGTAAAGAATTTAAAGTGGTCTGAATACTTTCCATACGCACAGTATATATGCATCTAAATACAAACCTCCACTTGGGACCATCCAATTGTATTTCACTTAACCCCTAGACGCACCTAGAGGTTATAGTACATCCTGGTGAATGCTTCCTTTTGAAGTCAAAGTTCAGCCCCAAAATATAGAAGACCTCTGTGGGAGCCCTGATCAGCCACATCGCATGACCTCAGAAGTTTGTGTAAATGAGGCCTTAGACTGTAAGCTCCTGGGAGACTGGTATATTAGATTATGAGCTCCTCAAAGCAAGGTGTTTACTATGCAGCCAAAGCGGGGCATAAACTTTCCCCTATTCTGGGCCTGTTTCTATACATAGTTGTGTGCATCAGACCTTACATTGTAAGCTGCTAGGAAAAGGTGACTTTAATAATAATATAATAATAAACTTTATTTATATAGCGCCATCAAATTCCGTAGCACTTTACAAATCATAGGGGACATGTACAACTATATTCAGTTACAAAGAACAAAGTCATATGGAACAATAGGAGTGAGGGCCCTGCTCACCAGAGATTACAATCTATGAGGGCGAGGGGGTGACACAAGAGGTTGTATAATGGTCCAGCCATTCTTTTATAAGGGAACAGTATAAAATAATTTAATAAATAATTTAATAAATTAAGAATTTTGCTGCTTCAACCAGCCATCAGCCGCCATATTATTTACAGGGTCCTAGGTGAGAAGCCTGGAACTTGGTATATATCTGCTTTTTGACGAATAATAGACAGGAGATGGGACACAGGATGGATTAGTAAAGGGAGAGCTGACGTTTCATGCAGTTAGCGAGTGTGATAGGCTTGCCCAAAGAGATCTGTTTTAAGAGCACGTTTGAAGCTTTGGAGGGTGGGTATGGGTCTGAGAGTCTAGGGAAGGGCATTCCAGAGAATTGGAGCAACTCAGGAGAAGTCCTGGAGACGTGCACTTTATTGTAAAGCCTATAAATCAGAAGTACCAGAGTGATGTGGGATTTGGGAGCTGGAGCAGGGTAAGCTATGTTTTTTTCCCTGCCCTGTGAGAGTTTTCCATATTCCTGCCAAACCTGTTTAACCCCTTAAGGACACAGCCATTTTAAAGCTTAAGGCTCAACCCCATTATAACATTTGAACACAGTTACTTATCAAAGCGATTCTGAGAGAGTTTTTTTTCCCACATGTTGTACTTCATTTTAGTGCTAAATTTTGGCTGATAAGTCTTGTGTTTATTTGCAAAAAAAAAAAAAATGATTTTTTGAAAAATCATTGTGTTTTCAAGCAGATAGATTTACCACCTAAATAAGTTGCTGAATAATATTTCCCATCTGTCTACTTTACATTTTCATAATTTTTGAAATGTCTGGATAATTTATTTTGATGTCACGCGGCTTACAAATTGAATAGCGATTTTCCGTATTTTCAGAATTGACTATTTTGGGGATAATTCAGTTTTGAATGAAATTTTGCATATTTAACTTCAAAACCCCCGTATATAATCAACACATTTTCAAATCTGCACCCCTCAAGCTATCAGAAACAGCTTTTAGGAAGATTGTTAACCCCTTGAGATCTTCATAGTAATCAAATCAAAATGGAGGTAAAATCTAGAATGGTCAAATTCTGTTGGTTATAAGTTCAATTAGCCCTAAAATGTACACATTTCCAAAAGATAAAAAGAGAAAACTCATCTTACAATTTGTTCTGCAATTCCTCCCGAGTACAGAGACACATGTGGCTGTTACTTGCTTTATGGGCGCACTGCGAGGTGCAGAATAGAAGGAGCTCCCTGCAGCTGCCAGGATTTTAGTTTTCCCATTTGCCCCTTATGTAGGCTATAAAATTTTTGCTTTTTCGTTATTGGGGCCACATTTTTTGCGGGATGAGATGCTTTTTCCAGTGTTACCATTTTGGGGTTGATATCCCCTATTGTTGAAAATTTAGGAACTTTTTTGAGGGCAGGAGTAGAAAAGCATCAATTCTGTACTTTTTATTCTATGGTTCAATACGATTACGGGGATACCAGACTTATTTTTTCTTACGTTTTACTAAATTTGTCAAATAAAACCCTAATGTGGGAAAAATCTATTATTTTTTGGCTATGGAGCTGGTTGATGGCTTGTTTTTTGCAGGACATGTAGTACTTTGCAACAGCATCATTCTGGAGTACATATTTTTTTAGCACTTTTTATTTCCTTTTTTGTGGGATTGTATAGGTAAAAATCATAATTTTTGGCGGGTTTTTAACAGTTTTTTTAACGGTGGCCATGGTGTGGGTTCAATAATTATTTAATTTTATTCTACGGTTTATTACGGACGCGGTGATAATATATATATGTGGGGTTTGTGTTATGATTCAGACTTTTTTTTGGGTTATATGTCTATATGTTATGGGGCATTTAACGGGTTAAACACTCCAACCGTGGATGTTACACTGGGGTGTCGGCTATTAGTTACAGCCGCCACCCTGTGTATCACGATGCCGGTTCAGCACAGATCTTGATCTGAACTGGCATCAGCTCTGCGTCCCATATAAGTCACTGCTAAGTCACTGCACTCAGCGTCCGATAAAGGACATGTACCACCAGGATGAAGGATTGCACACATTCACATTCTGGTGTGTGCCCCTTCTTAAAGGATCTGTTCCTCTTTTAGCTTCTCACGCCCTGGTTTTTTTTTACAAAAAAAGGCTTTTAAAATTATACACAGGTTAAAGGAGCATGGAGCTATTCAGGCTCATTTGCATGATTTGTAAAGCCTTTTTTTCCCTTAAAAACAAGGACATAGGAAGCTGAACAAAGAGTGGATCCTGCCAGAGGGGGCACACACCAGTATACCAAGTGTGCTTGGTTTACAATCCTTCATCCTTGTAATAAATGTCCTTTAAGCTCTTAGTAGCAGTCAATCAATTGTATATTGGATTGTAAGCTTCTAGGTATTTACTTTGTATAAGCTCCTTGAGGTGATATACAATAAAATGATATTTACTATACTGTATATTACTGTATACTGTAAACAGGTATAAGTGGAACATTTTTTATTTATTAGACTGGAAACCCATGGAAACAGGCATATTTACTGCATATTCGGTCCTAGGAGATAATAGACAGTACATATTTGTTATATATTAAGCTTCATGTACATGAATTTGTTATATATTATATTCATGCCCACGGCTAGTGCATAAACCGCAACTTGGACAAGCTGACTGCCTGTGCCACAATTATGGGGCAAGTTTAATGTCCTGCAGGATGGGTCACCCTAAATTTTGCTCCGGTTAGTTTCCTAGTCGGCTGAAGAGGGTCTGGATGACTTTCCCATGTCACTTTTAAACATCCTTCACCTTTAAGGCTGGAGCTTCCTTCGTTTGACACCTATGCAATGGTGATCTTGCTTCCATCTACTGCCCAAAAGGTGTGTTAACATCTGCAGCATATCATGCCTGCCAATGAAGGGTTCAAATCTGCTACTTGTGTTATCTTGAAATATATGTTATCTTTCTTGCAGAATGCTAGGCAGTGAATGGTTTGAATAGCATTAGAGATGAGCGAGCACTAAAATGCTCGGGTACTCGTTATTCGAGACAAACTTTTCCCGATGCTCGAGTGCTCATCTCGAATAACGAGCCCCATTGAAGTCAATGGGAGACTCGAGCATTTTTCAAGGGGACCAAGGCTCTGCACAGGGAAGCTTGCCCAAACACCTGGAAACCTCAGAAAAGGATGGAAACACCACGGAAATGGACAGGAAACAGCAGGGGCAGCATGCATGGATGCCTCTGAGGCTGCTTAAACGCACCATTATGCCAAAATTATGGGCAACAGCATGGCCATGACAGAGTGACAGAATGAAGCTAGATAGCATCTAAAACATCCAATAATTGACCCTGACACTATAGGGGACGGCATGCAGAGGCAGCGGCAGGCTAGATAGTGGCATGGCGACATACCCTAAATGGACTCAGGCTTCAAACCAATGGGTGGCAGAGAGGAACCAAAGAAGGTGAGCAAGAAGCGCTGAAATGATTTCCTATGTGAACAAAAGGTTGATGGTATATTTAGTCGATAACACAGCATAGTGGCGACATAGTGACCAAGTTCCATAACGTATCTGGTGAAACACCCGAAAAATGAGCCTGACACAGCTCGTTTGATAAGGGGACGACATTTGGAGGCAGCCATGGAGAGGACTTCCATGATTAAGAGCGACAGTATGGGGCATCCATATTGCGCTTCTATGATTGCAACTGCAGGTCTCCAGCATGGCGGCGACAGACGCGCCGAGTTCCACTATGTATGTGGTGAAACACCTGAAAATTCTGCCTGACACAGCTCGTTTGATAAGGGGACCATGTATGGAGGCAGTGAACTAGTAGTAGATTAAAGGTGCTGCAGTTAAAACTATGTTAGTTGGATCTTGGGATGGAGCTGGCGCTCCGCTGCCAGGCGAGCTTTCGCCAATCCAAGCCCCTGTCTCTAGGCTACTCCCCAAACAGCACTTCTAAGAACCTTTTGTATAAGATCAAGTGTAGTAGCGTTCTTATAAGTTTGGGATATGGCGGGTGAGGGGAATGTAAACAGATGCGCAAGAAGCGCTGAAATAATATTGGTAAATGATAAAAGTTTGCCAGTATATTTTGTGGATTACACAGCAGAGTGGCGACAAAGCTAACAAGTTTGATGTGGAATGCCCTGTAATAGCTCTTGGGCGGTGTGCCTTTTATCGCCTAGGCTCAGCAGTTTGAGCACCGCCTGCTGTCGCTTAGCGACGGCACTGCTGCTGTGCCTAGAGCTACCGACTGATGGCGCCATGCCCACGGATGGTAATTCGGAGGAGGAGGGGGAGGAGGGGTGGGAGGAGGAGGAGGTATAGTAGGCCTTTGAGACCTGGACCGAGGTAGGCCCCGCAATCCTCGGCGTCGGCAGTATATGACCAGCCCCAGGGTCAGACTCGGTCCCAGCCTCCACCAAGTTAAGTGTAGTAGCGTTCTTATAAGTTTGGGATATGGCGGGTGAGGGGAATGTAAACAGATGCGCAAGAAGCGCTGAAATAATATCGGTAAATGGTAAAAGTTTTGCAGTATATTTTGTGGATTACACAGTAGTGTAATCAACAGATGCGCAAGAAGCGCTGAAATAATATCGGTTAATCATAAAAGTTTGCCAGTATATTTTGTGGATAACACAGCAGGGTGGCGACAAAGTTAACAACTTTGATGTGGAATCCATGAAAACAACCCAAATTTCTGCCTGACACACCTCGTTTGATAAGGGGACGATGTATGGAGGCAGCTCTATGGACGACTTTTGGAGGTAGCAATGGAGACAACGTGTGGAGGCTGCTATGGAGACAATTTAATTTGGATAGTGCCTGTATGTGGCAGTCCAAAAAAGTTTTCCAACCAGAGGAGCAGGTAGGTGGCCCTCCAGAAAAATGAAATAGATTGAGTGCCTGTATGTGGCAGTCCAAAAAAGTTTTCAAACCAGAGGAGCAGTTAGGTGGCCCTCCAGAAAAATTGAATAGATTGAGTCCCTGTATGTGGCAGTGCCAAAAATTGTTTAAAACAGAGGACCGGGTAGGTGGCCCTCCAGAAAAATTAAATGCATAGAGTACTATAGCTAGAGCCAGTGGGCCCTGTCAAAAAATAGCCAGTTTCCTCTGCTTTAGTGTACAAAGAGGAGAAGGAGGAAAATGAGGAGGAGGAGTGCATACATTATTCAGGTTGAGCTTCCTTCACCTGGTGGAGATTGGAAATTATGAGAAATCCAGGCTTTATACATCTTAATAAGCGTCATCCTGTCAGCGCTGTCAGTCGACAGGCGTGAACGCTTATCGGTGATGATGCCACCAGCTGCACTGAAAACCCGCTCGGACAACACGCTAGCGGCAGGACAGGCAAGAACCTCCAAGGCGTACAGCGCCAGTTCGTGCCACATGTCCAGCTTTGAAACCCAGTAGTTGTAGGGAGCTGTGTGATCATTTAGGACGATGGTATGGTCAGCTACGTACTCCCTCACCATCTTTCTGTAAAGATCAGCCCTACTCTGCCGAGACTGGGGACAGGTGACAGTGTCTTGCTGGGGTGACATAAAGCTGGCAAAAGCCTTGTAAAGCGTACCCTTGCCAGTGCTGGACAAGCTGCCTGCTTGCCTACTCTCCCTCGCTACTTGTCCCGCAGAACTACGCACTCTGCCGCTAGCGCTGTCAGAAGGGAAATACTGTTTCAGCTTGTGCACCAGGGCCTGCTGGTATTCATGCATTCTCACACTCCTTTCCTCTCCAGGGATGAGAGTGGAAAGATTTTGCTTGTACCGTGGGTCCAGGAGAGTGAATACCCAGTAATCGGTGCTGGAATAAATTCTTTGAACGCGAGGGTCACGGGATAGGCAGCCTAGCATGAAATCTGCCATATGCGCCATAGTACCAACGCGCAAGAATTCACTCCCCTCACTGGCCTGACTGTCCATTTCCTCCTCCTCCTCCAACTCCTCTTCTTCTGCCCATACACGCTGAACAGTGAAGGACTGAACAATGGTCCCCTCTTGTGTCTCGCCAACATTCTCCTCCTCTTCCTCCTCATCCTCCTCCACCTCCTCCGATATGCGCTGAGAAACAGACCTGAGGGTGCTTTGGCTATCAACAAGGGAATCTTCTTCCCCCGTCTCTTGTGACGAGCGCAAAGCTTCCGACTTCATGCTGATCAGAGAGTTTTTCAACAGGCCAAGCAGCGGGATGGTGAGGCTGATGATGGCGGCATCGCCACTGACCATCTGTGTTGACTCCTCGAAGTTACTCAGCACCTGACAGATATCAGACATCCACGTCCACTCCTCATTGTAGACTTGAGGAAGCTGACTGACCTGACTACCAGTTCTGGTGGAAGTTGACATCTGGCAGTCTACAATCGCTCTGCGCTGCTGGTAAACTCTGGATAACATGGTTAATGTTGAATTCCACCTCGTGGGCACGTCGCACAACAGTCGGTGAGCGGGCAGTTGGAGGCGGCGCTGCGCTGCCCTGAGAGTGGCAGCATCTGTGCTGGACTTCCTGAAATGCGCACAGATGCGGCGCACCTTCGTGAGCAAATCAGACAGATTGGGGTATGTCTTGAGGAAACGCTGAACTATGAGATTTAACACATGGGCCAGGCATGGCACATGTGTCAGTCTGCCGAGTTGCAGAGCCGCCACCAGGTTACGGCCGTTGTCACACACAACCATGCCTGGCTTCAGGTTCAGAGGTGCCAGCCACAGATCAGTCTGCGCCGTGATGCCCTGTAATAGTTCTTGGGCGGTGTGCCTTTTATCGCCTAGGCTCAGCAGTTTGAGCAGCGCCTGCTGTCGCTTAGCGACGGCACTGCTGCTGTGCCTAGAGCTAGCGACTGATGGCGCCATGCCCACGGATGGTAGTTCGGAGGAGGAGGTGGAGGAGGGGTGGGAGGAGGAGGAGGCATAGTAGGCCTGAAAGACCTGGACCGAGGTAGGCCCCGCAATCCTCGGCGTCAGCAGTATATGACCAGCCGCAGGGTCAGACTCGGTCCCAGCCTCCACCAAGTTAACCCAATGTGCCGTCAGCGATATATAGTGGCCCTGCCCGGCAGCACTCGTCCACGTGTCCGTGGTCAGGTGGACCTTGTCAGAAACGGCGTTGGTCAGGGCACGGATGATGTTGTCTGACACGTGCTGGTGCAGGGCTGGGACGGCACATCGGGAAAAGTAGTGGCGGCTGGGGACCGAATACCGAGGGGCGGCCGCCGCCATGAGGTTGCGAAAGGCGTCGGTCTCTACCAGCCTATAGGGCAGCATCTCCAGGCTAAGCAATCTGGAGATGTGGACATTAAGGGCTTGGGCGTGCGGGTGGGTTGCACTATATTTCCTTTTCCGCTCCAGCGTCTGGGGTATGGAGAGCTGAACGCTGGTGGATGCTGTGGAGGATCGTGGAGGTGACAATGGGGTTTTTGGGCCAGGGTCCTGGGCAGGGGGCTGACTATCAGCTGACACAGGGGAAGGAGCAGTGGTGGGCCCGGCCGGAGGTGAACGTGCTTGGTGCCACTGAGTGGGGTGTTTAGCATTCATATGCCTGCGCATACTGGTGGTAGTTAAGCTAGTAGTGGTGGAACCCCTGCTGATCCTGGTTTGGCAAAGGTTGCACAACACAGTCCCTCGGTCATCCGGTGTTTCCGTAAAGAACCTCCAGACTTCTGAAAATCTAGCCCTCGCCGCGGGAGCCCTCGCCACGGGAGCTTCACTACGTGACACATTTGGCGCTGATGCACCAGCTCTGGTCCCGCCTCTCTGTCTGGCCCCACCACTGCCTCTTCCAACCTGTTCTGGTCGAGGACTCTCCTCCGTCTCTGAAGCACTGTGTTCACCCGGCCTCTCAACCCAGCTTGGGTCTGTCACCTCATCATCCTCCGATCCCTCAGTCTGCTCCCCCCTCGGACTTCCTGCCCTGACAACAACTTCACCACTGTCTGACAACCGTGTCTCCTCATCGTCGGACACCTCTTTACACACTTCTTCCACTACGTCAAGAAGGTCATCATCACCCACAGACTGTGACTGGTGGAAAACCTGGGCATCGGAAAATTGCTCAGCAGCAACCGGACAAGTGGTTTGTGACTGTGGGAAGGGTCCAGAAAACAGTTCCTCAGAGTATGCCGGTTCAAATGCCAAATTTTCCTGGGAGGGGGCAGACAGGGGGGGAGGAGGCTGAGGTGCAGGAGCTGGAGGAGTGCCGATTTCGGTGACATGGGTGGACTGCGTGGAAGACTGACTGGTGGACAAATTGCTCGAAGCATTGTCGACAATCCACGACATCACCTGTTCGCACTGTTCTGGCCTCAACAGTGCTCTACCACGAGTCCCATTAACTTCAGATATGAACCTAGGGAGTGTAGCTCTGCGGCGTTCCCCTGCTCCCTCATCAGCAGGTGGTGTCTCACCCCGCCCAGGACCACGGCCTCTGACCCCTGCAGTAGTTGGACGCCCACGTCCCCGCCCTCGTCCTCTACCCCTAGCCCTCGGGTTAAACATTTTGAAAATGAAAGTTATAACTTTAATTTTTTTTTTACTTTTTTTTGTGTTTTTTTTTGTGTTTTTTTTTTTGTGCTTTTTAGTTTTTAAAACCAAACGATGCTATCCTATTGCTATGGCTATTTTCTAGCCAACTATGAAAGCACACTGCTATGCCAGATGAGATGACGCTGAGTTATGAAAAAATAAACGTAAAATAAAAAGTAAATGGCAGACTGTGCCTAATTGAAATCCAACCCCTAATAAATTGTCCCACTTCGGTCTTTGCGATGGATATGTGCGTCACTAAGCGCTAAACACAACAGTCGCAAGTCTCACTGCAAATTCCTCACAATATGGTAGTAGATGCACTACAGCAAGGCCAGCCACCAGCAGATCAACCAGAAATAAAATATATAACGCTATTGTAGGCCTAAGTAAGCCGTTTGGATTCTCCTATGGCTATTTTCTAGCCAACTATGAAAGCACACTGCTATGCCAGATGAGATGACGCTGAGTTATGAAAAAATAAACGTAAAATAAAAAGTAAATGGCAGACTGTGCCTAATTGAAATCCAACCCCTAATAAATTGTCCCACTTCGGTCTTTGCGATGTATATGTGCGTCACTAAGCGCTAAACACAACGGTCGCAAGTCTCACTGCAAATTCCTCACAATATGGTAGTAGATGCACTACAGCAAGGCCAGCCACCAGCAGATCAATCAGAAATAAAATATATAATGCTATTGTAGGCCTAAGTAAGCCGTTTGGATTCTCCTATGGCTATTTTCTAGCCAACTATGAAAGCACACTGCTATGCCAGATGAGATGACGCTGAGTTATGAAAAAATAAACGTAAAATAAAAAGTAAATGGCAGACTGTGCCTAATTGAAATCCAACCCCTAATAAATTGTCCCACTTCGGTCTTTGCGATGGATATGTGCGTCACTAAGCGCTAAACACAACGGTCGCAAGTCTCACTGCAAATTCCTCACTATATGGTAGTAGATGCACTACAGCAAGGCCAGCCACCAGCAGATCAACCAGAAATAAAATATATAACGCTATTGTAGGCCTAAGTAAGCCGTTTGGATTCTCCTATGGCTATTTTCTAGCCAACTATGAAAGCACACTGCTATGCCAGATGAGATGACGCTGAGTTATGAAAAAATAAACGTAAAATAAAAAGAAACTGGCAGACTGTGTCTAATTGAAATCAAACCCCTAATAAATTGTTCCACTTTGGTGTTTGAGGTGGATATGTGTGTCACTAAGAGCTAAACACAACGGTAGCAAGTCCCCCTGCAAATTCCTCACAATATGGTACTAGCTGCAAATAAAAAAAAAAAATGTATAACGTTATTGTAGCCCTAAGAAGGGCTGTTGGGTTCTTGTAGAATCACTCCTGCCTAACACTATTCTAATAGAACAGCCTAACGCTTTCCCTGACCAGCAGCAGCTCTCTCCCTAGCGGCATCCAGACACAGAATGATCCGAGCAGCGCAGGCAGGGGCTAGTCTATTCCAGGGTCACCTGATCTGGCCAGCCAACCACTGCTATCGACGTGTAAGGGTACCACGTCATGCTGGGTGGAGTGCAGAGACTCCTGGCTTGTGATTGGCTCTGTTTCTGGCCACCAAAAAGCAAAACGGCGGGAGATACCATTTTCTCGAGCGGGCGAAGTATTCGTCCGAGCAACGAGCAGTTTCGAGTAAGCTAATGCTCGAACGAGCATCAAGCTCGGACGAGTATGCTCGCTCATCTCTAAATAGCATGCTTTGGAATGAGCTCTGCAAGAATGTATGTAAGAATCTAATCTAAGGAGCTTATTCCAAGGTTTGGGGTCTTTTGGTTTTGTCTGTCTCATGAGATTTTAGTTTGCCAGTCAGTCAGTGTCTTCTGCTTTGCTGATTGTCGATGTCACTGCCAGCCTTCTGACCACTGGATAAATGCTGATATACTCTTAAATTCTTGCTTCACAACAGAATCATTGCCAATGCCAACCAAACCACTGCATTGTGTGCCGGAAGGAAGGAGCATTATTAGCCTATTACCTTCTGCTCTGTGTGCTCTGTCTCCCATTAAAGAGTCTGTGAGTAGAGATGAGCAGACCTGAAATTCATATTTGGTTTGGGGTTTGGTTGAATCCCAGACATATTGCCAAATTGCTCGCCGTGCAGCCAATCCAGTATTGGATTGACGCCTATAGCTACTACCCATCCCTCATGTCATCCCTGGCATGCCGCTAACACCAGAGCCTCCCCTTCATCATCTGCCCAGGGATCTGTTACCACACAGGGAGTGCCCCAGGGAGATCCCTTTTCTACATTGCAGCCTCCTCCTCTTCTTGCTTCTCTCTGCTGGCCCTGACAGTCATGGACGAGGCCGGTGCAGCAATACCCCACTGGGGCCTGTGAGGTCAGCTGGATTCCCAGGGAACAAAGTGGCTGGTTGTAGTCGTGGCCTAGCGCCATAATACGTCACGGTGACTTGGTCGACAGGAACAGGCCTTGTCCATGCATCAGGGCCAGCAGGGTGAAGCAAGAAAAGAGGGAAGCCATGGATCACACTTGACAATGGGAATCTTTGCTAAAAACTTAGTCTCTTTAATGGCAGATACTGTCAACATGGCAACAGATAACAAGCTGAAAAATTGTCCTTTCTGCAGGTACACAGAAGGCTGTGGATTGGTTGGTTGGTTGTGGAGAAAATTCCATTGTTGAGTAAGAATTCAGGAGTACCTCAGCCTTAATCCAGATATCAGAAGGCTGGAATCAGGAGTCAGGTTATCTCTGCTGAATTCATTGTGCAGAAATTTGGATGCATACTTCAAAAGACAACCTAGAAATCCAGACATATAGAGATGTTATAGAGCAGCGGTGGTGAACCTATGGCACGTGTGCCAGAGAGGGCACGCAGATCCCTTACTGCTGGCACGTGCCCCATCCTCCCAACCACTGCCAGGTGCTCTGCAGAACATGGCTGTGCTCCACAGCTACAAACTAACGTTTGTATATGCTTCACTCTCTTTCTCAATATGCAGCAGGACACATGCGAGGGAGTTTTCTGATGGCCACATCTCTGGTCAGAGAGGATTTTTTTCCACAATGGAGGTATAAATCTCTGGTGAGTTTCTTTGCCTTCTTCTGCATCTTTGGGTCCAATGGCTCTTATGCCGGGACAGTGGTCTCCATCAAATGTTATTGCGACCAATGTATTATTTTAATAATTTTATTACATTGATGCTTATTGCTCCAATAAACGATATAAAATGAATTATACTGTATAATTGTTTTTGTTTTGTTCTGTGTACATTGTGACAATGATGAGAAGCATTGCTGCTATCTCATGTTACAGGACAAAACTATACTTGGTATAAAATAAAGTGGCCCATTACACAACCACATTTCAGCAGCTGCTACAGGAGTGGAAACTATTAGAGATAATATAAAGAAACCAAATCACATAACCTGCACCCATTCATACTTTATAACATGGATCCCAATTTTTTTGGAGGCCAAAGAGGGACAAAATACTGCCCGAAGACTACCCTAAGCCCTGCCTTTGGTCATGAACTTATTCCACTCCTACACTGTATAATTCCTCCCTTAGTGCCCCCTATGGCCCTTCACATTGTGCCCCCCCCCCCCCACAGCTCTTTGTCACATTGTGGCCTACTCCTGATATCTGCAGCTTACCATCATTTAACACCCCTCCAGCAGCCTCCCCTCATATTTACTCCCAGCTCCCTCCCAGTAAAGGCCATTTACTTACCCCTTTCCATTGTCTGGCAGCAGCTCTCTTCTCTGCTATCTCTTCTTTCTCTTCTTTGTGTAGCACTGAAGCCAGCAGGCAGGATGACATCATATTGCTGTGCCTGTTGGCTCCCTGCACACAGTAGCAGCAAAAGCACAGTAATAGTGCAGAGAGATGATAGCTCTTCACTATACTCAACACATCCAATGCTGAAAACTAGGCATGTTCTGCTGGATCAAGGACAGTTGGGAGTTATGTCATAAGATGAACTCTGGGTAGATGCATTATGGGGTACAGTCCCTGGTAGGCGAAAAACATTGTTGACCCTCCATTCTACTCAACATACTACCTGAAATAAAGAATAAGACTAAAGAGCAACTGAGTAAACTAATCACATGAAGTCTCTTATTAAAATAAATGGCACAGAAGGCAAGGGGTGTGCCATAAACGTGAGAAAAATATCCCAGGGTCATTAAGGGTTGGATACAATTCAATCTTATATAAATCACTCCTGTTACATAGCGCCCTTTAGCTATCCCAAACATACAGTCCCACATAAACTACATCACTCTGGAAAATGTTTGTTCTGTCCAATATAAAATTATCACTCCCATCTCCATCCTAACAAATATATATATATATCTATCCTTGTATTTTACATGTAAGCAGGGACTGGAGGCACAGAACAATGTATTGTACCTCATTTCTCTTCCTTCAGCCCTCTACAGAAAAAGTACATGTAGATGTACACTCACCGGCCACTTTATTAGGTACACCTGTCCAACTGCTCGTTAACACTTAATTTCTAATCAGCCAATCACATGGCGGCAACTCAGTGCATTTAGGCATGTAGACACTTTTTCAAGACAATCTCCTGCAGTTCAAACCGAGCATCAGTATGGGGAAGAAGGTGATTTGAGTGCCTTTGAACGTGGCATGGTTGTTGGTGCCAGAAGGGCTGGTCTGAGTATTTCAGAAACTGCCGATCTACTAGTATTTTCACGCACAACCATCTCTAGGGTTTACAGAGAATGGTCCGAAAAAGAAAAAACATCCAGTGAGCGGCAGTTCTGTGGGCGGAAATGCCTTGTTGATGCCGAAGGTTAGAGGAGAATGGGCAGACTGGTTCGAGCTGATAGAAAGGCAACAGTGACTCAAATCGCCACCCGTTACAACCAAGGTAGGAAGAAGAGCATCTCTGAATGCACGGTACGTCGAACTTTGAGGCAGATGGGCTACAGCAGCAAAAGACCACACCGGGTGCCACTCCTTTCAGCTAAGAACAGGAAACTGAGGCTACAATTTGCACAAGCTCATCGAAATTGGACAGTAGAAGATTGGAAAAACGTTGCCTGGTCTGATGAGTCTTGATTTCTGCTGCGACATTCGGATGGTAGGGTCAGAATTTGGCATCAACAACATGAAAGCATGGATCCATCCTGCCTTGTATCAACGGTTCAGGCTGGTGGTGGTGGTGTCATGGTGTGGGGAATATATTCTTGGCACTCTTTGGGCCCCTTGGTACCAATTGAGCATCGTTGCAACGCCACAGCCTACCTGAGTATTGTTGCTGACCATGTCCATCCCTTTATGACCACAATGTACCCAACATCTGATGGCTACTTTCAGCAGGATAATGCGCCATGTCATAAAGCTGGAATCATCTCAGACTGGTTTCTTGAACATGACAATGAGTTCACTGTACTCAAATGGCCTCCACAGTCACCAGATCTCAATCCAATAGAGCATCTTCGGGATGTGGTGGAACGGGAGATTCGCATCATAGATGTGCAGCCGACAAATCTGCGGCAACTGTGTGATGCCATCATGTCAATATGGACTAAAATCTCTGAGGAATGCTTCCAGCACCTTGTTGAATCTATGCCACGTAGAATTGAGGCAGTTCTGAAGGCAAAAGGGGGTCCAACCCGTTACTAGCATGGTGTACCTAATAAAGTGGCCGGTGAGTGTATATGTATAGGGGGAAATATATCATATGCCGGCTTTAATGCACCAACATAAACACAATTTATAGCAGGTCGGAACATACCTCCTACAGCTCAGGACTGTAGGACACAGTCAAAATACGGGACATTAAATGGATCTGGGACAATTGGGAGGTATGCAAGTAATTGCATAGTACCAGTTAATTAAATATCCTATATAAATACCAATTATATTTATTCCCGGGATACCCTTTAAACTAGTCTGTAGTGGCTCATCTAAAACTAATATCTACCACTGTATAGTGATAATTTTGGATAATCACTTGTATATTGCAACCCTCCTTTCCCAATATTGCTGATCTCCTAACTATTTCCCTGAGGGACAGTAACATGAAGCAGGAATATGAATAATATTAATAATCTTTATTTATATAGCTCCATCATATTCTGCAGAGCTTTTAGGGGACATATACAAATAAAATATGACAGAATAGAGTCATATGGAACAATAGGAGTGAGGGCCCTGCTCGTAAGAGCTTACAGTCTATGAATTTAGCACATTTATCTTTAATTGGCATTCAGTAAACTTCTAGATGTAGTCTCTTAATCCAAAATATAATAGGATTTGCAGAATTTTTACCTAAACTTACCTACACTTTAGTTTATGGACTTCCTAAATCTTGTTTATGCTTCCAAGATAATTTTCCTGCATTTACCTAGGCTGTTCCATAATCTAGACAGTCCGGTTTTGTGGACTGATGTCAACTCTGATTTTCATAGTTTCATAGTTTATACGGTTGAAAAAAGACACTTGTCCATCAAGTTCAACCAAGGAAGGGTAGGGATTGGATGAGGAAGGGATTTAGGGGAAACAATCCTATATAGCATAACAATCAATGTTATTTAGGTGTAAAAAGGCATCTAGACCCTTCTTGAAGCTCTCCGCTGTCCCTGCTATGACCAGAGCCTGAGGCAGGCTATTCCACAGATTGACCGTTCTCATAGTAAAAAAGCGCTGTCGTCTCCGGTGATTAAACCTTGGTTTCTCCAAACGGAGACAGTGCCCCCTCGTCTTTTGATTTGATCTAATCTGAAACAACTTACCACCATATTTTTTGTATGGACCATTCATATATTTATATAAATTAATCATGTCCCCTCGTAGTCGTCTCTTTTCCAGACTAAATAAATCTAGTTGTTTTAATCTTTCCTCATAACTAAGACCCACCATACCCCTTATCAGTTTTGTGGCTCTACGTTGAACCCTCTCCAGCTCCATGGCATCCTTTTTATGGACCGGTGCCCAGAACTGGACAGCATATTCCAGGTGTGGCCGAACCAGTGCCTTGTATAGTGGTAATATTACATTTCTAAGTATTTTTAAGCCAAAGTAGATGCTTTCTATGAAACCCTCTCTGCTCCTACCTCTCCAATGTTTATGCCGTGTCCATAGCTGTACTGGTCCTGTGCCTGCACATAAGGACACGACCGCTATAAAAAGAATGAGGCAGCAAATTGGGTAATTATTATTTATTTAGCTGAGTGACTTGAGTGGAAAGCGTCTCACTGTATACATAATATTCTGCTTCATCTATAATTATTATTATCATAACAACATAGAACGTAGCAAAGCTGAAAAAAATGTAAGGCATGTGAACAATTCCTGAATTACAAACCTTTTTGCTAGTTTCCAGTGGCTTTCAAATTCTTACCGTTTTCAAGATTTCTTCATATTGCCAGTGAAGGAACATGTTCATCAGTTCATATGTAATTAGGAGATAGAAAGAGTGCACAATTTTTAAAAGATTTGCAAATACAGTCACTTCAAAAGCAGGATAGGATATCAAAGATAATTTGTTACTACTGCATATGCTGTAGTATGGTATGGTGTCCATTCCACCATAGATACGTAGATAAACTTTTATACAGGGTGTAAGTAAAAGGTCAGGCGGTGGAATATCTCACATTGATAAAATATTGATAAAATAAAAATGCATTTTTCTGAAATTTCTCCAGTGATATTTGGCCTCCTATCCCCACTCCCTGGGCACTATAAAAATATTAAATAGGAGCGCACATTTTTATTTCAGTTTCAGATTCCTTTTATGCCTTTAATAATTTGGTGACAGATAGTGCTGTAATCACCAAAAATTGTAATTTGTGCAAAAACATTGAAAAGTGGGATACAGGCAGTCCCCGGGTTACATACAAGATAGGGTCTGTAGGTTTGTTCTTAAGTTGAATTTGTATGTAAGTCGGAACTGTATATTTTATCATTGTAGTCCCAGCCAGCACTTTTTTGGTCTCTGTGACAATTGGATGTTAAAAATGTTTGGTTGTCATAAGAACCAGGATTAACACAAAAGCTTCATTACAGACACCTCTGATAACTGTTACAGCTGTTTGTTGTAGCCTAGGAATAAAGTACAATAAATTACCACTATCCAGTGGTCCGTTTGTAACTAGGGGTCGTATGTAAGTCGAGTGTTCTTAAGTAGGGGACCGACTGTATTTCAAAATTACACATGTAATCCAAAATCTGAAAATAGAAGTATGACATTTTTTTTCTTGTTGCTAAATTCAAGCACATAATGTAGAGCATTCAATATTTGAAAACTTTGTAGGCAACAAGAAAAATCCCCATTTTCAGAGGGGAGGAGACTTAAGTTTGTTAAGGAGATCGCACTGGTTTCGGACGCCATCTTGACTTAAGAAATCGCAGAATAAGGAACTGTCCGCCATCTTAGATACAGCGGACATTTTCGCTGACTGTCAGGCTTGCAGGTGTGGATCCTCTGGACCACTGCAGACGATGACACAAGCCACTACCTGGGACCGGAGTCTAAGTGGTACCCGGTTTTCACCAGAGCCCGCTTGGTGGGTTAGACAAGCTGCGGCGTGGTACCACCAGGTCGTTCCTCAGGCGTGACTTGTCTGCAGTGGCGGCCAAGGTCGTAGTACAGAGACGGCAGACAATCTCGTGGTCAAAGTCCAGGCAGAAGGTCAGGGCAGGCGGCAGAGATGCAACGTCAGAGTCCGGTCCGGGGTCAGCAACCGGAGGTCCAAGAAATGGGGTACGGGAACACAGCACACAGGACAGCAGCACGGAGGAACACGGGTACACAGGAACACGGAGGAGCTCAGGTAACACTGGAACATGGAGGGACTCAGGAACGCAGGAGACACAGGAATCACAGGCAAATCGCAGAATAGCTTTCTCTCAGGCTGTGAAGCACAAAGATCCAGCGAGAGTGTAAGGAAGGTGCAGGGTTCTTAAAGGGGAAGTGATCAGCCAGTGCACCAATTAGCGGTGCACTGGCCCTTTAAATTTTTTGAAGGTGCCGGGCGTCCGTCCCCCGCCTCCTAGCTCGGCAGCGATTCTGGAACGGGGAGCGGTGAGCCGAGCCACCACAGCGCCTGCGGGCCCCAGGGAGCACGGGTGACAAGCGATATGGGTCGCAGGACCACCCGTGACACTGACCACTGAAAAGTTAATCCCATGATTCAAACTTCATTTTATGTAACCTGTTTGCTCGCCTGCCAACTAATTCCCTTTGACATTTAATGAGAAGCCAGTCTGTCCTTCATGCTGCATTATATTTTGATTCTGGAGCTAGTTTATCTCTTTCTTCTCAGAGAAATTAGTATAAACATGTCTGTGAACAAGGTCTATTAGCCTTTTCTGAGAAATGTGCTGGTAAATTCATTAGGGCCAATAGCATTGCAGTATTCTATTCACGCCTCTTTGATGACTCTTCTGTCTGTGATATTATGCATTTGAGAGATTAAAACGAGGGAGAAGATCTTTACATACACTAAGAGACTGACGGTTTGTTCTCTCCTCCTGGTACCGGGAGCCATGAAATATTTAATTTGAAAGTCACCTGTACAACATGAAGTAAGTGTGGTTAAGCCCTAGATAAAAATCTCTAAGAAGTCGATGAAGCTCTTCGATGTGAGAGGCTGGAAACTCACATTAAACCATCCCCATAAGTGAACAGTAAAGTACGTGTACATCCATGTCTTTGTATCTGAAAGTAGTTTCTACATAACAAATTAGATTTACCTAATCTCACCCCTGGGGGGGGGGAATTGAAAATACAGAATCAACTTCAGTACAATTGGATAGATCTTTAAGAAATATTTTTCACATATATTTTAGTTTTTCAATCCAATCTGTATTTCTCAAGGTATAGAGCGTTTTAACATTTTTTTACCCATTATTATTTTTTTATTTTCGCCGATTATGGCACCATCTGTCTATGACTTGAATCATAGATTGATTAATTACATTTTCCCCTGGGGAATCCGAACCTGAAATAAAAAATGGGGATTCTCATTTAAGATTTTGATGTTGCCCCCTCCCCAACCATTGGGAGTGGGGATAGGTGGCTGAGTTTTCTGTCATTAGATAGATTTTTTGTAAAAATTTTACACATATTCTTTTTTTTTTTGATACGAAGGGTTTTTTTTGCAAAACTTTCCACCATCCCAACCTTTTTGTAGAACCAGTGGGGGACATTTACTATGGTGTTTCCGCCAGTTTTGTGGCGCTTTCACCGCATCTTCTGCTCTCCTACCTATTTATTAGCTTTCGGGGACAGAAAAAATGACTTTTTCCATCTGCTCCGACTCTTCTCCGAAAAGGGGCGTGGCTTTGGCGGAGTGGAAACTCAGACACAATTAATATGTGTCGCAGCCCTTTTTGGGCGCTGTAAACTGGCGGAAAGTAGACCAAAAGAAAACTGGTCTAGCAGGGACTGTTGGACACATTTCTGGTGCTTGGGACAGATTTTGGTCCCTGGGACAGAAAATGGTCTCGGCGCCAGAAATGTCTCTGCACAGCTCCACAATATTAAATGTGTGTCTTCTTTCCGAGAGCAGGTTGGTAACAAAGCCAATGCAGACACCAACACTTTAAGTAAATGTCCCCCAGTATGTCTTTAAAGGACATCTACCATATAGATTTAGTGATGATAGACTGCCCTAATTTACTTACTTGTTTAGGTTCCTAGGAGTTGGCAACATTATTCTTTTGTCCGGGAATGTATGTATTCTTCTAAAAAAACTTTGAAAATATATGCAAATGAGCCAGATGCACACTAGCATACGTCACCGAAGGGCCTCTTGGCTCCACTGTTTGATAATGTATTTACGACGCCACTCTTTTAATATAATCCTAGTCCCACCTCTGATCCGCAGTCATCCGGTGGATGTTTGCAAGTCTACTAAATGAGCGATCAGACTTTCTTTGCGCAGTCGGTTGGATACTAGACCTCCTCCGATTAAGCTGCTCCTGGGTTTCCTGGCTCAGTTGCAGTGGTATCCACCGAGCTCCGCAAGTAAAGTATGATTGCACTTGTGCAAAACTTTTCTACAGAGGATGACGTCAGGATAGTATTAAGAGAGTGGGGGGTGCATAGATTATCAGACAGTGGAGCCAAGAGGCACTCCAGTGAAGTAGGCTGGAGCGTCTTTGGCTCATTTGCATGTTTTTATAAAGTCTTTTTTTTAGAAAAATATGTAAGTTCCAGGACAAAAGAAAAACTGTGCCAACTCCTAGGAAAAGCTAGTAAGTCAGTGCAGTCTACCATCAGTAAATTGCAGAATTTTCAAAGCAGCTCTGGAAATAGTTCTTCATTCATTTATTCAATGGACGTTTAACTCTTAACAGCACGTTTCCTAAAATGCAGTTTCTATTAAGGCAGCGTATCTGCATCATGCTGCAAAAATTCTTTGGCAATAAACTAATCTCTAATGAACCTTATATGCTAAATTCAAGGTGTCCTAGGAAGATGCACCAGCGAAGCATCAAAGTAAATTAGCATTTCTGATTGCTTAAGTGTTCAAGTCGCTTAAACTCATGTATTTGCTTGTAGAACAGTCAACCTTTTTTTCCTTTTGACTTTCCAGGGGTTATTCAGTGAATTTTAAAGGGGTTTTCCCATGAAAGAAAATTTTCAAATTGCAATCCCATGGTGAAGTTAACACAATAAAAAAATAATTTTATTCCTTTACTTTACAATTTTAGTTTTATAGCTGTTTTAGCTCCTATCACTCAGTGATAGTCAGTGTAAAATTTCAGGGTGTGGGTGGTGCATCTCTAAGCAGACACTCCATGATTCCTCTAGTTCTGTGAGCTTATAATGTGGTTAGATTATCAGGGTACATTTTTATATACAATTTCATTTACCTTCTGAACATTTTACTAGTGTCTGGCATATAGAAAAAGAGATGAGCCAGATCAGAGGTGAGATGACGAGATCCTTGAGATGTATATTACATGCTCAGCTCTGCTGCATCTTTGTTCTCCACACACAATTTTAGATCTGATGTGCCTGTATCCCCCTCCCCAGGGAAATTGCTTACCTGCCTGTAGCTTGTAGTTCTCAAGACGCTGCTGCCAGCAGGAAGTCTGTGAGTGTGAATTAATAATTGCTCCATCCTGGACTGCAAGGGACATGGCTAGAGTACAGGCCTCAGACAAGATGGCTGCCAACCCTAAAGTTGAAGTTACAGGGTCGTGTCTAGGGGCAACTGAAATTGTGTACACCAGGACTGATAGAGACAGGTTGGACTTATGTCTGTGAAATGCTGTATTTTTTGTTAATAACATTGCATTAGAGAATGTGTTATTTTGTTATTAAGTACATTTAAGAAACTTGTCTTTGTGGTAATACCCCTTTAGGTCCTTATCCATCCAGAGGTCTCAGAAATCGATAGATCCACAATGGGTTAAGGGAGGTTCAGAAGCCAGAAGATTGGTTGTAATTTACTGGAAAATGTGAGTTAATGATTTTTGTCCATATTTATCCCATACATATAATACATTTAATACAATAATATGGGGCTCAGTTTTCTTGTTTTTCATGATACAGATACCCAGATCTTTTGACTCCCTTTACAGAGCCATAGGGAATAAGATTCTTCCTCAGGGAAGCTTTTAACGTTATTCACGGTGTGCAAGAAGGTTTCAGGAAACCGAGAAAAGTAGCTGGCACGGCGCTGATTAAGGGAGAGGGTCGTCAAGTCGATTTTAATTTTTATTATTCCAAACTAGTAACGCGTTTCGGGCTAAAACGCCCTTCTTCAAGTACAATTGGAACAATCTGAATAACATAAAAAAAAATTCATATATATATATATATATATTTCAAAAGATTACTGATATCTGTGGTGACCAAATGATAAAATGTGTCGATGAAACCCCCTTTATGATAAGTAGGGTAGAAAGTTGAACGAGGTTTTAGATCAGTGTGGATAAAAGCCAATCCAGGTGATATAGGGATGGATTCAACTTGTGGAGAGTTTGTGCTTTCTTTTGTTTTCAAAATGTTAAAATGTCTGGTCAAAGTTAGTTTCCGAATATATTTATTTACATCTATGAACAGATCAAATTCATTAGCTAGGGAGACCGGACAGAATGAGAGGCCCTTTTCTAAGAGGGATCTTTCAGTGGATGTTAGGCTATGCTTGGATAAATAAAAGATCTTAACAGTTTCTCGCTTTTGGATTGTTGTCTTAGTGGGCGTTTCAATGAGCACAACGGAATCACTTATTTGGCTAGTTGGATCATCTGAGGACATCATACTGTTTTTTTCATCTTTCTGCTCAGTGGTCTTTCTGTGTGTTCGTCTTGTGATGGTGAGTGAGAGGTCTGGGGGTGAAATAGAGTTCCCCATTTGGGCTTTGGGTCTTTTCTGGAGACATACTTTTTACTGAAATTGGAGTCGTGGATCGTTATTCATGGTGGTGGTTATATGATGACAAAATGTTGTCATTAATCTTATATCTATCCCAGATGTAAACATCTTGTGCAAAGATATTTGTGAGCTTTGCTTTGCGTTGTTTTTGAAGAAGAAATTACAAAATCTAAGTTTTGAAATTAGGTTTTGCATAGTTTATGCATCATAAATGGGAGGTGGTACTAGCTGACACCTGGGACCGGAATCTAAGTGGCACCTGGTCTTCACCAGAGCCCGCTGAAAGCAGGATAGTCTTGCTGCGGCGGGGTACCACCATGTCGTTTGATAGGTGTGACCAGCCTGCGGTGGCAGCTGAGGTCGAGGCACAGGGTCAGGGCAGGCGGCAGAGATGCAAGGTCAAGTCCAATCTAGGGTCAGCAATGGGAGGTCCAGGCAGATAGGAATGAGAACGTGGCACACAGAACACAGGAACGTAGGAACACAGGAATGCAGGAACATGAAACACAGGAACTCAGGAGCGGGAACTCAGGAGAAGAAACACACAGGGAAGCAGGAATATTGCAAGGTAGCTTTCACAATGGCATAGGCTCAAAAATCCGGCAGGGGGCACAGGAAGGGGCTGTAATTTATCTGGGAAGGCGGTTCCGCGGGAACCACAGAGACTGCTGCTGGAGCCAGGAGAGGTGAGTTCCCCAGCGTAGAGGGACATGGGTGTGCCCGCGATCTGAGTCAGGGATCGCGGGAGCACCCGTGACAGTGCCCCCCCCTTTCAGCCTCCCACTCTTCTGGGCATGAGAAATCACTGAAGCAGGCCCCTTAGGCTCCCACGATCTCTCCTCAGGACCAAATTCTTTCCAGTCTGCAAGAAAGAACTGCCTACCTCTCATGTCTTCATATCCAGGATTTCCTTCACCTCGAAGACATGGGTGGAATCTGCCTGTGGCGCCAGAGGAGGAGGAACTTGCTGGGCAAAGCAATTGAAGATAACTGGTTTGAGGAGAGAAACGTGGAAGGAGTCGGGTATGTGCATGCTAGGAGGCAGTCGCAATTTGTAGTCCACTGGGTTGATGCAACTGAGGACTTCAAATGGACCCAAGAACCGGGGTCCCAATTGTAGCCAGGCTTCTTCAGCCAGACGTATCTGGAGGATAACCAGACCTTGTCACCAGGAGCTAAAACAGGAAATGGTCTGTGTCTTTTGTCCACTTCACGCTTGGTCTGAGCAGAAGCTTGGAGCAATGAAGTACAGACTTGTTCCCAGATAGCTTTTAGATCCTGTACCAAGTCCTCCACAACAGGAACATCAGCAGGCACGGGTAACAGAAGGGGAGGCCGTGGATGCAGTCCAAAAATAATAAAGAAGGGAGCAGAACTGGCAGAAGTGGAATCCAGGGAATTGTAAGAGAACCCCGCCCATGGTAGAAGAGAAGCCAAGTCGTCCTCATGGGCGGACACAAAGTGGCGGAGGTAGCAACTATTCACCTTCTCCACTTGGCCGTTAGACTGAGGGTGATAAGTGGAAGAATAGTCCAATCTCACCTGCAGCTGGTTACACAGAGACCTCCAGAACTTGGACACAAACTGAACACCTCAATCCGAAACGATGTGCCGGGGAAGGCCATGAAGCCGGAAGAAGAGACTGGATAGACATGGAGCAGAAGGCAAACCTTGTAGAGGGACATTTTGGAAAACCAGTCGGTCACCACCCAGATGACGGTATTGCCAGATGATGGAGGCAGATCCATAATAACGTCCATAACCACATGGGACCACCGGCAGGTAAGAATGGGTAACGGCAACAAAAGACCAGCAGATTTTTGTAGTGAGGGCTTATTGCGAGCACAAGAGGCAAAGGAACCCACAAAATCCTGAACGTCCTTGACCAAGTCAGGCCACCAATAGAATCAGGAAATGAGGGCCACAGAGCGCTGCACCCCAGGGTGCCCAGCCACACGAGAATGTCCCCAGGTCAGGATCCTCTTTTGAAAATCAGGTCGCACATAAGTCTTGCTGGGAGGTAGTTGCCAGAGGTCCACCGGCGCTGCCAGCACAAGCCTCTCTGGAGGAACGATATGTCTCGGAGCAGAGTCCTCCCCCATAACCTCGGAAGCAAGGGACAAGGCGTCAGCCTTGATGTTTTTCTCGGCAGGATGTAAATGGATCTGAAAGTCAAAGCTGGAAAAGAAGAGGGACCACCGGGCTTGACACGGGTTCAATCCCTGAGCCGTCTGAATGTAATGAAGGTTCTTGTGGTCCGTGTAAATGCTGACTGGAAATCGGGCTCCCTTAAGCAGATGGCACCATTTCTCTAATTCAAGCTTGATAGCCAGAAGCTCACGATTTCCAATAGAATAGTTTCTCTCAGCGGAGGAGAAAGTTTTGAAGAAGAAGCCACAGGTAAGAGTTTGGCCCTTAGGCCCTTTCTGGGCAAGGACTGTCCCAGCTCCCACGGAGGAGGCATCAAATTCCACATGAAAAGGCCTTTTGGTATCAGGTCGGGTAAGAACTGATGTAGAGGAAAAGGCAGTCTTTAATTTCGTGAAGGCCTCCTCTGCTGCAGGAGACCAGACACGGGGATTGGCACCTTTCCTCGGAAGCGCCACCATTGGAGCTACCAGAGACAAGAAATGTGGGATAAATTGTCTATAATAATTTGCGAAGCCCAGAAATCTTTGAATAGTACGCAGTCCCACTGGGCGTGGCCACTGAAGAACTGCAGATAACTTGGCAGGATCCATCTGCAAGCCTTTATCGGAAATTATGTAGCTGAGGAATTCAAGGTCAAGTCTAAGGCTCTTCTGATGAAACCGTCATTTATACAGTTTGGCTTAGAGATGGTTAACCCTGAGGCGACAGGGACCCGCGTGCCGGACTGCAGGAGCCAGGAGAGGTGAGTTCCCCAGCATAGAGGGCCCTGGGGCACATGGAGGGACACGGGTGTGCCTGCGATCCAAGACAAGGATCGCGGGAGCACCGGTGACAGCATCTAGGGAGCAGACCTACTGTTTTTTCCTATGAAACCCTTACTATTCAAAAATTTCAGTGTATATGTAAAAGGTAAGTCTCAGTACAATTCCCTTTAATGTACTTTCTGAGGCCAAAAACCAGCAGGTAGTAAATATCTACTTGCTATTCCCTCCTTGGGGATCTACATTCACATGGCTGCCTGCCTCTACTAATACTATATGAAATGAAAAGGTCAACTCAATGAGCCAAAACATCTTTCTCAACCTTGATACTTATTTATCACCACAATTACAGCTAAGGCTCATTAATCCAATCTGTCCCAGACTCTGTCTTTGGTTTATATATGTGTGGTGTAGTATCCAAAGTCACTTGTGAATAAAAAAGAGTCACATACAGAGGAAACATTTAAAGTGCACCTTCATCCAAAATTATTATAAAACTGTAAAAATAAAACTAGCATATAAAACCATCCAATAAATGAACTCCCATCAGATTAGAGGTTCCAACCCAAAACTAGGACCATTCCAGGACTGCTTCATTAATAAGGATGCCAACCTCAGGCAATGAGATGTTAATGTGAAATGTCCCTAAAGTTTGAAAACCAATTGATAAAAAGCTTTTACTCTAGAATTCTCTGGGGTTTTAGAGACACAAGATTGTGTAGAATAATTTTTGCAAATGTTATTTAAATTATGCGAACTTGAAGAAAGCTATGAAATAACATCAAATTAAGACTGCAAAGAGTAAATATATGTCAAGAATTCATGTAAAAACTTGCAATCACCTTGAGACGATGAGGCTGATGCTGTGAAAAGCAGAAATCATCATATATAGACACTTAACATTGCAACTCATCAGTGCAAGCTGATTACTACTTATCATGCCTTACCCTTGGTGGAGGTCTGAGGTTACCGGGGTGTAGGTGAGATGAGACATTTGATGGTTGGACTGAGAGGTGTCTGTTTGACTTTTATCCTGGAAGCTGAGATGCAGGTAGCTGTTAGATAGGATCCTGGTTCTACCATGGGCAGAAGAGTAACTTTGGCCTTAAAGGGACTCTGTCACCCGATTTTACCCTTATAAACTACTAGCACCCCAGGTAGGGTTAATATGAAATGTCCTATCTAAAATTTTATCTTTCACATGAATTATTGCTCATAAGCCTATAAAAAAGGTACTTCAAATGAATATGCAAATGAGCAAAGAAGAGTTATTGCCTGAGATGAGTCACTTTTAGAGGCTGGAGTGGAATATGATTTTAAAAGCACCTACCGTTAGTTCTATATGCCCTAGAACCATAGTGTCATATAAAAGATAAGAATCTGATCTTTCAGACGTCATCAGGCTTGGTTCTAGGTACTGGAGCTGAAGATATGGGCTTCTGTGACACTTTCCATCCAGCCAATACATGACTCTTTATGACTTTTTGAGCAAGACTTCACATAAAAGTGGGAATTCTTGAAAGAATATTTCATACCGTAATATATGCTGGTAGTTTAATGTGTTAAAATTTAGTGACAAGTCCCCTTTAAAGAGGACCAGTCACCCTAAATAAACCCTCTAGGAGCACTTACTAAAGTTAGCAGCTCTCTAGCCATACCCCAACAATAGCAGTGTTAAATCACTAGCTTTATCGGAACATACCGATAAGCTAGCAAACACTGCACTACATAGCCGCCTGAAGGCTGGACCAAGCTAGCAGCGATCCGGAAAATTCATGAGGAAGGGCAACCCTCACTGTAGCTTCTCCACCATTTCCTCGGACCACTTTAAGCTTGGTCTGGTGTTCAGAGCAGTGTTTGCTAGCTTATCAGTATGTTCTGATAAAGCTAGTGATTTAACACTGCTATTACTGGGGTAGGGCTAGGTAACCCCTAGAGGGTTTATATCGGGTGACAGGTCCTCTTTAAGAATGACTTCCATACATATTAACAATAACAAGGTGCATATGCAAATTCAATTGTTTAGTTGCTATTTTCCAACAGAAGGCAAAGTCTTTCCTCTACATTTAGATGCCATGAAAAAACATATTTTTTATGGCTCCTGATTAGAGATGAGCGAGTATACTCGTCCGAGCTTGATGCTCGTTCGAGTATTAAGGTACTCGAAACGGCTCGTTGCTCGGACGAGTATTTCCCCTGCTCGAGATCGAGCATTTAATTAAAAAAACACAGTGAAGAACAATGAAGAATAGAATAAAAACAGTGAACACAGTGATCACAGGATCATTTAAGTGAAAAACACAGTAAAGAACACAGTGAAGAATAGATTACAGATGTTCGGCACATCTGCTTACTTGTCGGGAGATGCGCGCGGAACGGTGCGAACAAAATAGTATGTGAAGAACAATATATATGTGTGAAGAACACATTGAAGAACACGGTGAGCAGGACAGAGACACCAGGGAGCAGCACAGAGACACCGGGTAGCGGCACGGAGACATCGGGCAGTGGCACGGAGACATCGGGCAGCGGCACGGAGACATCGGGCAGCGGCGCGGAGACATAGGGGCACGGAGACATAGGGGCACGGAGACATCGGGGCACGGAGACATCGGGCAGCGGCACGGAGACATAGGGGCACGGAGACATAGGGGCACGGAGACATCGGGGCACGGAGACATCGGGGCACGGAGACATCGGGGCACGGAGACATCGTGGGCACGGAACATCGGGGCACGGAGACATCGGGGCACGGAGACATCGGGGCACGGAGACATCGGGGCACGGAGACATCGGGGCACGGAGACATCGGGGCACGGAGACATCGGGGCACGGAGACATCGGGGCACGGAGACATCGGGGCACGGAACATCGGGGCACGGAGACATCGGGGCACGGAGACATCGGGGCACGGAGACATCGGGGTACGGAGACATAGGGGCACGGAGACATCGGGGCACGGAGACATCGGGGCACGGAACATCGGGGCACGGAGACATAGGGGCACGAAGACATCGGGGCACGGAGACATCGGGGCACGGAACATCGGGGCACGGAACATCGGGGCACGGAGACATCGGGGCACGGAGACATCGGGGCACGGAGACATCGGGGCACGGAGACTTTGGGGCACGGAAACATCGGGGCACGGAACATCGGGGCACGGAGACATCGGGGCACGGAGACATCGTGGCACGGAGACATCGTGGCACGGAGACATCGTGGCACGGAGACATCGGGGCACGGAGACATCGGGGCACGGAGACATCGTGGCACGGAGACATCGTGGCACGGAGACATAGGGGCACGGAGACATTATGGCACGGAGACATCGGGGCACGGAACATCGGGGCACGGAGACATCGGGGCACGGAGACATCGGGGCACGGAGACATAGGGGCACGGAACATCGGGGCACGGAGACATAGGGGCACGGAGACATCGGGGCACGGAGACATCGGGGCACGGAGACATCGGGGCACGGAGACATCGGGGCACGGAGACATCGGGGCACGGAAACATCGGGGCACGGAGACATCGGGCAGCGGCACGGAGACATAGGGGCACGGAGACATAGGGGCATGGAGACATCGGGGCACGGAGACATCGGGGCACGGAGACATCGGGGCACGGAGACATCGGGGCACGGAACATCGGGGCACGGAGACATCGGGGCACGGAGACATCGGGGCACGGAGACATCGGGGCACGAACATCGGGGCACGGAGACATCGGGGCACGGAACATCGGGGCACGGAGACATCGGGGCACGGAGACATCGGGGCACGGAGACATCGGGGCACGGAACATCGGGGCACGGAGACATCGGGGCACGGAACATCGGGGCACGGAGACATCGGGGCACGGAGACATCGGGGCACGGAGACATCGGGGCACGGAGACATAGGGGCACGGAGACATCGGGGCACGGAGACATCGGGGCACGGAACATCGGGGCACGGAGACATCGGGGCACGGAGACATCGGGGCACGGAGACATCGGGGCACGGAGACATCGGGGCACGGAGACATCGGGGCACGGAACATCGGGGCACGGAGACATCGGGGCACGGAGACATCGGGGCACGGAGACATCGGGGCACGGAGACATAGGGGCACGGAGACATCGGGGCACGGAGACATCGGGGCACGGAACATCGGGGCACGGAGACATAGGGGCACGAAGACATCGGGGCACGGAGACATTGGGGCACGGAGACATCGGGGCACGGAGACATCGGGGCACGGAGACATCGGGGCACGGAGACATCGGGGCACGGAAACATCGGGGCACGGAACATCGGGGCACGGAGACATCGGGGCACGGAGACATCGTGGCACGGAGACATCGGGGCACGGAGACATCGGGGCACGGAGACATCGGGGCACGGAGACATCGGGGCACGGAACATCGGGGCACGGAGACATAGGGGCACGGTGACATTGGGGCACGGAGACATCGGGGCACGGAGACATAGGGGCACGGAGACATAGGGGCACGGAGACATAGGGGCACGGAGACATCGGGGCACGGAGACATCGGGGCACGGAGACATCGGGGCACGGAGACATGGGGCACGGTGACATCGGGGCACGGAGACATCGGGGAGACTTCAGTGGAAGAAGAGCAGCGGATCCCGGGACAGCGTATCTCCCGACAAGTAAGCAGATGTGCCGAACATCTGCAATCTATTCTTCACTGTGTTTTTCACTTAAATGATCCTGTGTTCACTGTGTTCACTGTTTTTATTCTATTCTTCACTGTTCTTCACATCTGCTAACTTGTCGGGAGATAATATACGCGCGGAACAGTGAAGAATAGATTGCAGATGTTTTCATACATCTGCTAACTTATCAGAAGACATTATTTTTCAATTAATTAACAGATTTTATTCCCGAACCATGGTCCCTTTGAAAAATGCTCGAGTCTCCCATTGACTTCAATGGGGCTCGTTATTCGAGACGAGCACTCGAGCATCAGGAAAAGTTCGTCTCGAATAACGAGCACTCGAGCATTTTAGTGCTCGCTCATCTCTACTCCTGATCAATAATCTAGTAAAAATGAGTGGTGTTACCCTTTGGGGTTGGTTTAGGGAGCCTAAGACACTTGGAGACCCCGCTGAATGACCCCCTAATGATGTGAATGAATTTCCCTTCTGTGCTGCAGTTGCCAATATTCTCCACTTTTGTCCAGGAAATAATTGCTTATTTAAATTCCCTCTCCCCTCTCTTCAGATTAATTCGGCATGAATAATTAACCATCTCTTATCTCTCCCGGAGTTATATTAATACTGTTCACCAGATCCTGGAGGAGCCCACGGTTGTAAACATTCATAAATGAGGCAAACAAACAGCAACGTCTTATGCTTTCCGAGCTTCATGCAATTTGTAGACTCATATTCTGTAATTTAATCAGAGACGTGTATTACTTGTATCAAATTTACCACCATCTATAACATAAGTGGAAAGTAGTTACATGTTTGAGATAATTCAAAACTGGTGCAGTAATTTATTTGCCTTGATTTAACCCCATATCTCCACACCTGTTTTCCATGTTATTATCCAGGCCATTTTTCATTTTTTTTAATCAATTCCTTCAATGAGCTATAATTTTTATATTTTTTCGGTCACTATAGCTGTATGGGTTCTTGTATTTTGGGGAGAGAAATATAGTTTTTAATAGCATAATTTTGTCGTTCATATGCCTGCTGGTAACTATTATTAACTCATTCTGTGCAGTATATTTTAAAAAATAACACAAATAGGATGTTTTTTTCCAATAAATATATTCTGTCTAACTTTTAACTTTAGAAATTTTTGTTAATGTGGCTGTTTAAGCACTTCTTTTTGCAAAAAAAAAAACCAAACAACTTAAATATTGAGGCACTATGACTGTTGTAATCTACTAATATTTGTAATTCATGGCCTCCTTTCTTCTAAAATCAACTTTTAAAATTATGCTAATAATCCTGAGGGGCTACCCTGGCCCCTCTGTGATCTGTCACATTCTCCCCCTGAACCCCCATTATTAACCCCTTAACGCCAAAGCCACTTTTCACCGTCCTGACCCGGTCCATTTTTTCAAATCTGCCCTGTGTCACTATAAGTGGTTATAACTTCAGAATGCTTTAACATATCCAAATGATTTTCTCCAAATTGTTTTCTCATGACACTTTGTACTTCATGTTGGTTGCAAAATTTTGGTGGTATGTTTTGCATTTGTTTACGAGAAAATTAGATATTTGGTGAAAATTTAGAAAAATTCTCGATTTTCGAAATTCAAAATGTTCTACTTTTACCACACAAAAAGTCATAACAGCAAAAAAATGTAAAAACTATCATTCACTTAACATCGTCTTTATGGACATGGTTTTTTATGCATTCTCTCATTTTTGTAAGATGTTATGTGGCTTTTGAATGTTAGGTGCGATTTTTCACATTTTCATAAAAATCCTGCTATTGAGGAATCTGTTCAGGTTTCAAGTACCTTTGAGAGGCCTAAATAAAAGTAAAACCCCATAACTGACCCATTATAGAAACTACACCCCTCAACGTACGTAAAACAACTTTTATGAGATTTGTTAACCCATTAATTGTTTTACAGAGGTTAAAACAAAATCGGATGCAATCTTGAAATTACATTTTTTTTGGCTAAATTAACGTGTTTTTCATAAAATGTACAAATTCTCAGTGGAAAAAATACCAAAACGCTCCACAAAGTTTGATACCCAATCTCTCCCAAGTATAAAAATACCCCATATGTGGTGGTAACTTGCTGTATGGGAACACGCCAGGGCATCGAAGGGAAGCTGCACCATTCAAAGCACATAGTCAAACAAACAAATGAACACATAATGCATTGTCACTTTTTATTGTCTATAAAATCTTTATTTTTTGGTAATTTGGACATATAAGGACTTATTTTTTGCGACATGAGATGCACTTTACAAATACTTCCTTTTAGTGGGTCCGTAGCTTGTTGATGAGATTTTACTAACTGTATGGAGGAAAAGAAAATCGCCAATTTTGTCGTTGCTTTATTTGTAAAATTTAGGGGTCATACACCGTACACTAAAAATACTATATTATCTTAATTCTATAGATAACTACAATTACGGGGATACCTAATTTATATAGTTTTTTTTATATATTTTTACAATTTTACTGGAAAAAACTAATATAAAGAAAATCTGATTTGTTTTTGTATCGCCATCTTTTCGGAGATATAACTTTAATATGTTTTGGTTGACAGAGGTGGTATAGGGCCTATTTTTACGTGTTGCATTGTCCTTTTCAGTGGTACCATTTTGGTGCACATAACTTTTTAAATAACTTCTTGGAAAATTTTTGTGAAGGGATTTTGTGAAAAATTTACATTTTTGGCAAATTTTTCGGCAGAATACTGTGTTATCAAGGTGGGGGTCCGATTCACTTCAGATGCCACTTACACGCCGCATGTAAACGTTTAATAATATAGTGCAAATGTTTGGTTAAATCTACATGATCAACTTAAGATGGTACTGAACGATAGTATACTACCTACACAAAGAAGGACCGCTCATAACAAATGATAACCGTAATGTAATTTGGAAAATCAGCTACTCGGCCAGGTACAGATTTGTGCCTAAAAAGTTGCAAAAACAAGCAAAATAAGTGATACTTAAGTGAAAAGTTGCACAAAACATCTGGGAAGTAATGTCCAGAGCAAAAATTTGTAAATCAGCTCACCTAGAATGCAGATAAATTCCTCGATGACATGATCCAGCATTGGTCTCTCCAGCTTCTTTTGGAGTGTAAAACTAATACAAACGAACAAGGACCTCCTCCGGGATCAAATATCCATAAAATTTTCAATCTTTATTTTAAATTTCAGGTAAAAACTTTACATCCGAACAGGAGTCCAAGTATGAGTCAGGAAATATCGCCTACGTGTTTCGAATAGATACACAATTCTTAATCATGGCTAAGTTTACTTACAACAATCACGATCTTATGTGATAGCAGAGCCCGCCCCCTAACCGGAAGCCATCTCACAATCAGAGGCAGCTGTGGAAGGGGCTCGGCACCGTAATCATTCTAAATATTTTAAACATTTGTTAAAACATATACAAGTCATATTGGTAAAAACATGGATGACCTAAAGCATGAACAAAGAGGTAAGTATATATGTATTATAAATATCAATACTGGCATATCACATCTACTCTTTTATTTAACCCTTTCGGGACTTTTATTTGAAAATGACGGAATGCCATGGAAATATTAACCCCATCCTTATTCCTAGCGTCTGAAAGGTGCCGACGAATGCGTACCTTTAGAGGTCCACTGGTACAACCCACATACTGGACTTGGCAAGCACTGCATGTAATAAGGTATACAACAAATGTGGTATTACAGTTGATAAAATTGCCAATCTTAAACTGCTTGCCCGTACTGGCTGAAAGTAATGATACATATGGCACACTGCACAAGGTGCGGACCGAGGTGCACTCGAAAAGCGCCAACAAAAGTCTCAGTGAAAAGTCGCAAAAATGCAAAAAGTTGCAAAAAGGAGACAATTCAGCACGCCAAAATAAAGATACATGTCCTTCATTATCTTGAGCCCATCCTGGATTGGAAAGAATTGGTGATTATACCATTGTGCCACTTTGTTGTATTGACACTAAGGGTGTGTTTAGGAGCCGGTGCCAGAAGCTTGAGGTAATATTACTGCATAATGAGGGAATGCACCTCCTGCTATGCAATACTATTACGTCAAATGTCGGTAACGGGTTAAAAGCAATATATAAAAAACATGACAATTAAAAACAATGTGACAATGGAAACCATGACATATCTTTCTTCTTAGTATTGTTGACAAGCAAACTTATCTAATATACATATCATCTTGGCAAGGGATTAACCTAAACAATTAAAGACATATTTATAGAACCTATCCAGTGATATTTATAAAAACATTCTTATCATTTAGTCCTATTGGTCCTTCTGTTTGGTCCCCCTGCCTCATGTCGGAGTAAATCTCTATGTCTGTCTCTTCCTCAGCCTTATACAGTATTGTATAAGACGAGGAGATCCTTTTCCAGTATTTGTAGACTTATAATGTACAATGGCGTTATTGTCTCACTGATATAAAATCGGTTGCACAGACAAATGATTTTGTATGCCAGGTTTTCAGTTTTGCAAGTGATGAAGTGTATAACACAAGTGACAACACTCCCCATCTGCATATTTTTCATCTTTAAATAAAATTTACAAAAATTGCATTGATAACAAGCAAAAGTGATGCCCCGTTCTAACCATGTAATTCTTTTATTGTCATTAAACCAACATCTGACCAAAGGTTCTTTAATGCTGGGGTTCCTCCTAAAAGCCACAAATAGTTTGTATAACGTAACATTTTTAAAATTTAGGTCTCTTTCCAAACACCAGTTCCAGACATCAATTTGTTTGGATTACTGATTGGATAACTTTGAGCTAAAATCAAAGGTGAATCATTCCTTAGTTGAGGTTGTCTTTGGCAAGAAGTGTCTTTCTGTCTAATGAGGCCGCCCTCTCATATGCCTTCGTTATTATGTTTGCTCTAAGTCTATCCCTTAATTTTAATGCCTGTTTGTGACCCAGACCAAATCATGAACGCATTGGGGCAGATTTACTTACCCGGTCCTGTCGCAATCCCCAAGGTTCATTTAATAAATGAATTATCGTTGTTCACAATATACCTTGTTTAGAAGACAGCTAATAAATATTTGCAAAGGTAAGACCATTGTTACCATAGCTGTGCCTATGCCTGAATCAGTGGTTGTTGAATAGAAAAGCATTGTGAGTCAAGATGTATTCTAATGCTTCACAGATTAATTAGATGATGACTGAGCTTTTTCCTGCTTTTTCCAGGACTAGATAAATTGATTCTATGCTCTTCAAATGTGGAATTATGGTTTAAAGATTCTCAACATCTAGCCTGGAGGAAAGAATTAGTATCCTTTAGGTATGAGGGGATATCTAATAGAATAGGTAACCAGTCTATATATTGGGTCAAATATTCAGTCACAGAGCCGATCCCTGCAACAATGGGTTGACTTTGGGGTCGGCTCAGTGATTTATGAATCTTCGGTAAAAAATACCATGAAGGTTTTATTGTGTGTGTAGGTAGTAATTTTTCTGCCGTTTTTTCTTATAGTATTTTATTTTCTACCACACACCTCAATAATGGATTTAGCTGGTTATTTAGTTAGTATATAGTGGTGGGGGTCATTAGGGAGTAAAACATACGTGGAAGTGTCATGTATTTCCTCTCAGCTTCCTCAATATAATAGTCCCTTGACATAACTACGATGTTGCCCCCATTGTTGACTGGCTTCACTACAAGGGAATCCTTGTATCACCTCCCATTCTTCTTTAGAGAGGTTATAGCTGGTGTTAAGATAAATTAGTGCTTTACCATCTCTGCACACATGTTCATGAAAAATGTAAATAGAGGAGCCAGCCGGCAAGGGGGGACAGAGCGTGGAGCGATTACCACCTTTAAATTCTCCCACACATATTTCCCCAGTGTCCAAAGTCCCAATATTAGTCATGCCTTTATTTTCTTCTAACAGGTCAGATAACATTTCCAAACAGGTTAAATCAGTACCACTCGGGGGTTATCAATATGCAAACCAAGAGGACCTATGCAGGGTACTTCACCTTCCCTACGATTTATTAATCAGTCATCACGAGGGGTGATACTTTCAAACATCTTGTGTAATGCTAGTTTTCTGATTGATTTGTATAGATCTACCTGAAACTGTACAAAATCTATTTCTTTAGGAAGACTATGATTTAAACCCTTAGTGCAGAAAGACATGTATCACTAAGTGTTACTGTAGATAAATTTACTACATTGGTTCTCGTTCATTTCTCAATGTAATGTCCTAAGGAATGTTTAACGCCAGGCGACCTTCTTTCCTTTTTGACTGTTCCTTCACTTGCCTCTTTCTCTCCTTATTTCTTCCTTTTCGGATTCTCAGTTTCAATGAATTCCGCCTAAAGGGATTGATGCTGTAGCTGAAATTAGGTCATATCTACCTTCTTTCACATGGGGGCAAGAGTCATCCGAAGTACTCTAATTGGATTCTGTAGTCCAGAAATCGGATGTGTTACGCTTATTAAATCTACTGCGTTTTGTCTGGTTCTTGTTAAGAAGCCAATTGAAGACATGACCTAATTCAAAATCTTGCTTGTCTCGCATAAATTTGTCTCTCTTTTTTGCCTAAATCTCTGCTTGAATAGTAGGACATTAACTAGTCTTTTCTCGTTATTTATGAAATTTTCCGTTTCAGTTCGGTTCCGTTTCAGTTTTTTTCACTGAATATTGTGCTGCATCGTGATACATTGGGGCATATTTGCTAAGGCTGTCCGCTATTGTTTTGTTGGACTTTGCATGTTGTTTTTAGTGCAAACTGCTTACATGGGAATTTAAGAAGTTAGGGGCAGTTCCGATGCTCAGTCGGACCATGCACCAGATTTGACATGCAAAGTCCTTCAGAATTGTGTCGCATTCCCTATGTTAAAAGTGCACCAAGAAAAGTTGGTTTCCCCTGTCGGGGCAGTACAGGGGGCTCCAAATTGATAAACAATGGATGCCAGAAATCATGAATCTGGCGCAACCTGCACTATACACAGGCAAACTGCATTCAGCGCAGTTTGCACTGTACTTGGTAGATGTGCCCTATCTTGCGACACAAATTGAAAGTTAAATCCTGCGTTCAGTTCGAATCCGTCTGACATTCCAACGGCCCGCCCCCGATATCTGTTGCATGAAAGCCAGCGCAGCTGCTCCACAATCCGATCACGTGCGACACAATCCCCTGCTAAATACCTGTCAAAGCTGCGCAAATCCCAAAAACCATGAACAGTCCGACAAAAGTGCTATCCGCCACCCTTAGTAAATAAGCCCCAATATATTACCTTGTTTAAGTAAAAAGTAGTTAAATATCAACCAGGCAGAGAGTAATTAATAAAAATAATAAAACGGCCGAAATAACATAGACACAGACAAATATAGCTGTATCCATGGAGACCTAATAGGATGATCTATTATACCTTTTTAAAGTAGGAGTGGTTATACCGTTTGCGTAAGTAACTCATGACAATATAATTAATGAGATATAAAAAAATGTGAAAAAGGATAAAATATAGACATGTTTCCCATTTGACATTTATAGAGATTTCATAACATTGTTTATCGAAACTTGGATTATACCCCTCCATATCCTTGTGGTCCTCCACATCCGTCCAACATCCAAGTTGGAGGCCAACTATTGTACAACCATTGTGCAACAACAAAATTTATATTTCTGTATTCCAAGTTGTTAGAGTGTACAAAGTTCATAGAAGCATAAGTGAAGAAGCAGATAACTAAATTAGTTAACCAAGTATGTTAAACTACTCTAACAACCTTTTGCACAAGACGGCACCATTGCATACATTTTTTACATTACATTTTTAACTGCTTATTCTCATATGGTATGTCTGAACTCTGAATTTTTTAATAAATACACGTCTCCATTAGAGATGAGCGAGCACTAAAATGCTCGGGTACTCGTTATTCGAGTGCTCGTCTCGAATAACGAGCCCCATTGAAGTCAATGGGAGACTCGAGCATTTTTCAAGGGGACCAAGGCTCTGCACATGGAAGCTTGGCCAAACACCTGGGAGCCTCAGAAAAGGATGGAAACACCACGGAAATGGACAGGAAACAGCAGGGGCAGCATGCATGGATGCCTCTGAGGCTGCTTAATCGCACCATTATGCCAAAATTATGGGTAACAGCATGGCCATGACAGAGTGACCGAATGAGGCTAGATAGCATCTAAAACATGCAATAATTGACCCTGACACTATAGGGGACGGCATGCAGAGGCAGCGGCAGCAGTGGCAGGCTAGAGAGTCTCATGGCGACATACCCTAAATGGACTCAGGTTTCACCAAAGGAGGTGAAATGAATTCCTATGTGAACAAAAGGTTGACGGTATATTTAGTCGATAACACAGCATGGTGGCGACATAGTGACCAAGTTCCATAACGTATCTGGTGAAACACCCGAAAAATGAGCCTGACACAGCTCTTTTGATAAGGGGACAACATGTGGAGGCAGCCATGGAGACGACTTCCATGATTAAGAGCGACAGTATGGGGCATTCATATTGCGCTGCTATGATTGCAACTTCAGGTCTCCAGCATGGCGGCGACAGATGGGCCGAGTTCCACTATGTATCTGGTGAAACACCTGAAAATTCTGCCTGACACAGCTCGTTTGATAAGGGGATGATGTGCTGCATATCCTCTTGTACTCCAGCGTCTGGGGTATAGAGAGTTGAAATGAGACATTGGTGGACGCTGTGGAGGATCGTGGAGGCAAAATGGACAGGAAGCAGCAGGGGCAGCATGCATGGATGCCTCTGAGGCTGCCTAATCTTGGGATGGAGCTGGCGGTCCACTGCCAGGCGAGATTTCGCCTGTCCAAGCCCCTGTTTCTCGGCTCCTCCCCACCCAAAATGGGCCTGGGGGCCAGAAGCGTTTACTTTGAAAAAATTATAATTTTCAAAGCAGGCCGGGTCGTTTGAATATTTCACCTAGGAATAATGGAATAGCATAGTGGTTCTATTTTTAATTGTTTTTACGGAAATGGTTCCATGATTAAGAGCGACAGTATGGGGCATCCATATTGCGCTGCTATGATTGCAACTTCAGGTCTCCAGCATGGCGGCGACAGATGGGCCGCGTTCCACTATGTATCTGGTGAAACACCTGAAAATTCTGCCTGACACAGCTCGTTTGATAGGCGAGCTTTCGCCAATCCAAGCCCCTGTCTCTAGGCTACTCCCCAAACATGAAAACAACCCAAAATTCTGCCCGACACAGCTCGTTTGATAAGGGGACGATGTATGGAGGCAGTGAACTAGTAGTAGATTAAAGGTGCTGCAGTTAAAACTATGTTAGTTGGATCTTGAGATGGAGCTGGCGCTCCGCTGCCAGGCGAGCTTTCGCCAATCCAAGCCCCTGTCTCTAGGCTACTCCCCAAACAGCACTTCTAAGAACCTTTTGTATAAGATCAAGTGTAGTAGCGTTCTTATAAGTTTAGGATATGGCGGGTGAGGGGAATGTAAACAGATGCGCAAGAAGCGCTGAAATAATATTGGTAAATGATAAAAGTTTGCCAGTATATTTTGTGGATTACACAGCAAGGTGGCGACAAAGTTAACAAGTTTGATGTGGAAGCCATGAAAACAACCCAAAATTCTGCCCGACACAGCTCGTTTGATAAGGGGACGATGTATGGAGGCAGTGAACTAGTAGTAGATTAAAGGTGCTGCAGTTAAAACTATGTTAGTTGGATCTTGAGATGGAGCTGGCGCTCCGCAGCCAGGCGAGCTTTCGCCAATCCAAGCCCCTGTCTCTAGGCTACTCCCCAAACAGCACTTCTAAGAACCTTTTGTATAAGATCAAGTGTAGTAGCGTTCTTATAAGTTTAGGATATGGCGGGTGAGGGGAATGTAAACAGATGCGCAAGAAGCGCTGAAATAATATTGGTAAATGATAAAAGTTTGCCAGTATATTTTGTGGATTACACAGCAGGGTGGCGACAAAGTTAACAAGTTTGATGTGGAAGCCATGAAAACAACCCAAAATTCTGCCCGACACAGCTCGTTTGAGAAGGGGACGATGTATGGAGGCAGTGAAATAGTAGTAGATTAAAGGTGCTGCAGTTAAAACTATGTTAGTCGGATCTTGAGATGGAACTGGCGCTCTGCAGCCAGGCGAGCTTTCGCCAATCCAAGCCCCTGTCTCTAGGCTACTCCCCAAACAGCACTTCTAAGAACCTTTTGTATAAGATCAAGTGTAGTAGCGTTCTTATAAGTTTAGGATATGGCGGGTGAGGGGAATGTAAACAGATGCGCAAGAAGCGCTGAAATAATATTGATAAATGATAAAAGTTTACCAGTATATTTTGTGGATTACACAGCAGGGTGGCGACAAAGTTAACAAGTTTGATGTGGAATCCATGAAAACAACCCAAAATTCTGCCTGACACAGTTCGTTTGATAAGTAGACCATGTATGGAGGCAGCTATATGGACGACTTTTGGAGGCAGCTAAAAAAACGACATGTGGAGGTTGCTATGGAGACAATTTAATTTGGATAGTGCCTGTATGTGGCAGTCCAAAAAAGTTTTCAAACCAGAGGAGCAGGTAGGTGGTCCTCCAGAAAAATTAAATAGATTTAGTGCCTGTATGTGACACTCCCAAAAATTGCTTAAAACAGAGGACCGGGTAGGTGGCCCTCCAGAAAAATTAAATACATAGAGTACTATAGCTAGAGCCAGTTGGCCCTGGCAAAAAATAGCCAGTTTCCTCTGCTTTAGTGTACAAAGAGGAGGAGAAGGAGGACAATGAGGAGGAGGAGTGCATACATTATTCAGGTTGAGCTTCTTTCACCTGTTGGAGAATGAAAATCCGGAGAAATCCAGGCTTTATTCATCTTGATAAGCGTCAGCCTGTCAGCGCTGTCAGTCGACAGGTGTGTACGCTTATCGGTGATGATGCCACCAGCTGCACTGAAAACCCGCTCGGACAACACGCTAGCGGCAGGGCAGGCAAGAACCTCCAAGGCGTACAGCGCCAGTTCGTGCCACATGTCCAGCTTTGAAACCCAGTAGTTGTAGGGAGCTGTGTGATCATTTAAGACGATGGTATGGTCAGCTGCGTACTCCCTCACCATCTTTCTGTAAAGATCAGCCCTACTCTGCCGAGACTGGGGACAGGTGACAGTGTCTTGCTGGGGTGACATAAAACTGGCAGAGGCCTTGTAAAGCGTACCCCTGCCAGTGCTGGACAAGCTGCCTGCTCGCCTACTCTCCCTCGCTACTTGTCCCGCAGAAGTACGCCCTCTGCCGCTAGCGCTGTCAGAAGGGAAATACTGTTTCAGCTTGTGCACCAGGGCCTGCTGGTATTCATGCATTCTCACACTCCTTTCCTCTCCAGGGATGAGAGTGGAAAGATTTTGCTTGTACCGCGGGTCCAGGAGAGTGAATACCCAGTAATCGGTGCTGGAATAAATTCTTTGAACGCGAGGGTCACGGAATAGGCAGCCTAGCATGAAATCTGCCATATGCGCCATATGAGTCCCAACGCGCAAAAATTCACTCCCCTCACTGGCCTGACTGCCCATTTCTTCCTCCTCCAAGTCCTCCAACTCCTCTTCTTCTGCCCATACACGCTGAACAGTGAAGGACTGAACAATGGTCCCCTCTTCTGTCTCGCCAACATTCTCCTCCTCTTCCTCCTCATCCTCCTCCACCTCCTCCAATATGCGCTGAGAAACAGACCTAAGGGTGCTTTGGCTATCAACAAGGGAATCTTCTTCCCCCGTCTCTTGTGATGAGCGCAAAGCTTCCGACTTCATGCTGACCAGAGAGTTTTTCAACAGGCCAAGCAGCGGGATGGTGAGGCTGATGATGGCGGCATCGCCACTGACCATCTGTGTTGACTCCTCAAAGTTACTCAGCACCTGACAGATATCAGACATCCACGTCCACTCCTTATTGTAGACTTGAGGAAGCTGACTGACCTGACTACCAGTTCTGGTGGAAGTTGACATCTGGCAGTCTACAATCGCTCTGCGCTGCTGGTAAACTCTGGATAACATGGTTAATGTTGAATTCCACCTCGTGGGCACGTCGCACAACAGTCGGTGAGCGGGCAGTTGGAGGCGGCGCTGCGCTGCCCTGAGAGTGGCAGCATCTGTGCTGGACTTCCTGAAATGCGCACAGATGCGGCGCACCTTTGTGAGCAAATCAGACAGATTGGGGTATGTCTTGAGGAAACGCTGAACTATGAGATTTAACACATGGGCCAGGCATGGCACATGTGTCAGTCTGCCGAGTTGCAGAGCCGCCACCAGGTTACGGCCGTTGTTACACACAACCATGCCTGGCTTCAGGTTCAGCGGTGCCAGCCACAGATCAGTCTGCGCCATGATGCCCTGTAATAGCTCTTGGGCGGTGTGGCTTTTATCGCCTAGGCTCAGCAGTTTGAGCACCGCCTGCTGTCACTTAGCAATGGCACTGCTGCTGTGCCTAGAGCTACCGACTGATAGCGCCATGCCCACGGATGGTAATTCGGAGGAGGAGGAGGTGGAGGAGGGGTAGGAGGAGGAGGAGGCACAGTAGGCCTTTGAGACCTGGCCCGAGGTAGGCCCCGCAATCCTCAGCGTTGGCAGTATATGAGCAGCCCCAGGGTCAGACTCGGTCCCAGCCTCCACCAAGTGAACCCAATGTGCCGTCAGCGATATATAGTGGCCCTGCCCGGCAGCACTCGTCCACGTGTCCGTGGTCAGGTGGACCTTGTCAGAAACGGCGTTGGTCAGGGCACGGATGATGTTCTCTGACACGTGCTTGTGCATGGCTGGGACGGCACATCGGGAAAAGTAGTGGCGGCTGGGGACCGAATACCGAGGGGCGGCCGCCGCCATGAGGTTTCGAAAGGCCTCGGTCTCTACCAGCCTATAGGGCAGCATCTCCAGGCTAAGCAACTTGGAGATGTGGACGTTGAGGGCTTGGGCGTGTGGGTGGGTTGCGCTATACTTTCTTTTGCGCTCCAGCGCCTGGGGTATGGAGAGCTGAACGCTGGTGGATGCTGTGGAGGATTGTGGAGGCGAAGATGGGGTTTTCGCACGGGAGGTGTTTTGGCCGTGGTCCTGGGCAGGGGGCTGACTAGCAGATGACACAGGGGAAGGAGCAGTGGTGTGCCCGGCTGGAGGTGAACGGGCTTGGTGCCATTGAGTGGGGTGTTTAGCATTCATATGCCTGCGCATACTGGTGGTAGTTAAGCTAGTAGTGGTGGAACCCCTGCTGATCCTGGTTTGGCAAAGGTTGCACACCACAGTCCGACGGTCATCCGGTGTTTCTTTAAAGAACCTCCAGACTTCTGAAAATCTAGCCCTCGCCACGGGAGCTTGACTACGGGCAACATTTGGCGCTGATTCACCATCTCTGGCCCTGCCTCTCCGTCTGGCCCCACCACTGCCTCTTCCAACCTGTTCTGCTATAGGACTCGCCTCCGTCTCAGAAGCACTGTGTTCACCCGGCCTATCAACCCAGCTTGGGTCTGTCACCTCATCATCCTCCGATCCCTCAGTCTGCTCCCCCCTCGGACTTCCTGCCCTGACAGCAACTTCACCACTGTCTGACAACCGTGTCTCCTCATCGTCCGACACCTCTTTACACACTTCTTCCACTACGTCAATAATGTCATCATCACCCACAGACTGCGACTGGTGGAAAACCTGGGCATCGGAAAATTGCTCAGCAGCAACCGGACAAGTGGTTTGTGACTGTGGGAAGGGTCCAGAAAACAGTTCCTCAGAGTATGCCGCTTCAAATGCCAAATTTTGCTGGGAGGGGGCAGACTGGGGGGAAGGAGGCTGAGGTGGAGGAGCCGGAGGAGTGCTGATTTCGGTGACATGGGTGGACTGCGTGGAAGACTGACTGGTGGACAAATGGCTAGAAGCATTGTCCGCAATCCACGACATCACCTCTTCGCACTGTTCTGGCCTCAACAGTGCTCTACCACGAGTCCCAGTAACTTGAGACATGATGAACCTAGGGAGTGTAGCTCTGCGGCGTTCCCCTGCTCCCTCATCAGCAGGTGGTGTCTCACCCCACCCAGGACCACGGCCTCTGACCCCTGCAGTAGTTGGACGCCCACGTCCACGCCCTCGTCTTCTACCCCTAGCCCTCGGGTTAAACATTTTCCAAATTAAAGTGTAAACTTTTAATTTTTTTTTTTTTTTGTGTTTATTTTTTGTTATTTTTATTTTTTTTTAACAAAACGATGCTTTCCTATTGCTATGGCTAGTTTCTAACTTACACTGACAGCACACAACTGGATTTTGTGCTGTGCCTGATGAGTTTGAGCTAAAAAAATCAGCAGACTCTGCCTAATTCTAATCAAACCCCTAATAAATTGTCCCACTACGGTGTTTGAGGTGGATATGCGTGTCACTAAGAGCTAAACACAACGGTCGCAGGTCTCCCAGCAAATTCCTCACAATATGGTACTAGCTGCACTACTAATGCCAGCAAGCCCAGCCACAAGCAAACAAAAAAAAGGAAAATATAACGCTATTGTAGGCCTAAGTAAGCCGTTGGGGTTCTCCTATGGCTATTTTGTAGCCTACAATGAGAGCACACTGCTTTGCAAGATGAGTTTGAGCTATAAAATGAAATAAAGGTAGAAAAAAAAAAAAATCAGCAGACTCTGCCTAATTCTAATCAAACCCCTAATAAATTGTCCCACTTTGGTGTTTGAGGTGGATATGTGTGTCACTAAGAGCTAAACACAACGGTCGCAAGTCCCCCTGCAAATTCCTCACAATATGGTACTAGCTGCACTACTAGTGCCAGCAAGCCCAGCCACAAGCAAATAAAAAAAAAAAAAGGAATAACGTTATTGTAGCCCTAAGAAGGGTAGAATCACTCCTGCCTAACACTATTCTAATAGAACACCCTAACGCTTTCCCTGACCAGCAGCAGCTCTCTCCCTAGCGGCATCCAGACAGAGAATGATCCGAGCAGCGCGGGCAGGGGCTAGTCTATTCCAGGGTCACCTGATCTGGCCAGCCAACCACTGCTATCGACGTGTAAGGGTACCACGTTATGCTGGGTGGAGTGCAGAGTCTCCTTGCTTGTGATTGGCTCTGTTTCTGGCCGCCAAAAAGCAAAACGGCGGGAGATGCCATTTTCTCGAGCGGGCGAAGTATTCGTCCGAGCAACGAGCAGTTTCGAGTACGCTAATGCTCGAACGAGCATCAAGCTCGGACGAGTATGTTCGCTCATCTCTAGTCTCCATTTTTTTGTAAAGTACAGTATAGTGCCTAAATTGTTTTTATGATTTGTGTAACCGTACCTTTTTGAGTGTTATTAGTAGCAGCAGGACAGTGAAAATGCTTTTATATTCCTTGGTTGTAGCTAGATTCAGAACACACTGCATTGTGTATTCTCTTTACTGTACTACTTCGTAGATCCCCCTTTCTGCATTGCTGTACCAGGTTTCTATTTGAATACTACAGCAGTGACTCATAGCCAAGGGATGAGGATTTGCTGTATTCAGTAAATAGATCTCACACCAGGGCACAAGAGTACTCAAAGTCTAGCGACAGTCCTGGAATATAAGTGCAATTTTTTTCAGTCTTGTTGGTACTAACAAGGCACAAAAATGTATGGTTAGACAGAACTCCAATCCCAATACCTAACAATGTCTGAAGCTTTATATGGTCAAAACTGCTGACATATCCCCTGTAATAAATGTTTTAAAGTATCTTCTGCACCATGACAACAGCCCCAAATATACAACCAATGAAATTTCCATATACTACCCCATATATCTCTGCATCTTAATATAGCACCCTTAATTCGACACCAATTCCCACCATCTTTTTGCATTTTGGTGCAGCTACAAATGTCCCCTAAGATTATGAGGATCCACCACACAGCTGTGGGATGTTCTCCAGGATCAGTGAACATGGGAGGGCAGAGAGCTAAAGACATTGGGGCACATTTACTTACCTGTCCCGTAGCGATCTCCGCTGTACGTTGTCCGACGAGGATTTGGGTCTACCGCGATTCACTAAGATCGTGCGTCCAATTTCCTTCTTGTGTCACTTCCCCTGCTGGGTTCTGCCGGAATTCACCTTCTTCTTCCCACTGCATGTGAGTGCTGATCTTGCGACACAATTTGCTTTTTTAAATTCCGCGGTTTGTCCAAATCAGTCAGGTTGTGCGACGTCCACGCTCCGCGATTTATGTCGCATGCAAGCCAGCGTCGATGTGCCACAATCCAATCGCGTGTGCCAAAAACCTGGGGCAATTCAGCTCAAAATGGAAAAAACACGAAAATGAAACATGAAAATGCGTCCGACTAACCCTTAGTAAATGTGCCCCATTATGCCAAATGGGGCATAATCAATAGAGAAGAGAACTGCATATTGCTCCAAATTAGAAGATAAATGTAGTAAAATATTAACTATTAACATAGATTGTGACTGTAAAGAAATACAGGCGGTCCCCTACTTAAGAACACCTGACTTACATACGACCCCTAGTTACAAACGGACCTCTGGATTTTGGTAATTTACTGTACTTTAGTCCTAGGCTACAATAAACAGCTTTAACAGTTATCAATGGTGCCTGTAATTAAGATTTATTGTGTATCCTGGTTCTTATGACAACCCAACATTTTTAAAATCCAATTGTCACAGAGACCAAAAATATTTTGACAGGGGTTACAATGATAAAGTATACGGTTCCGAATTACATACAAACTCAACTTAAGAACAAACCTACAGAACCTATCTTGTATGTAACCCGGGGACTGCCTGTATATAAAAACTCTCCTCTATTAAAGGGGTCTACCCCAGCGGCTAGTCCACTGAACCCTGAGCATGCTGTAAGCCTAGTCATGTGATGAGAATAAAGGACTTGTCACCCAGCGCCGTGTTTACCGTTTTGTGTCATCACAATTAGTTAAGATTCAGAATGGAGGTTTTCAGCCTCTGTGATTGTGTAATTCTCTCCCTGAATGTATCTCATCTCTGTTATTACAGTAATGTTTGATTGCACATTCTTCAATACACAAGTTAATTGAGGATCCAGGTCTTATTTTCCAGCGTTCACTTGTGTAAACTAATTATTTTGCCATCATTATACAAAGAGATAAAGACAAAGAGAGATAATTACTAGAAAAGATTAGAAATGAGCCAGGCAAAAATTAACCAGACGCTCATTTCTCAGCAGCTAAAGTTCTGCTTTACGGGTGACATGATGTAGCTGGGAAATTGGACAGATCCATTATTTAGGAGCCGATTGGGTTCGCAATGTAAGGCTGTTTTTTTTCTCTCAACTTTATATTGCTCAGCCAGAAATATTTTTTCCTATGGAAATTTCTCATCTCATTATGGGGTAGTGAAGAAAATACAAGATGTAAGAATGTTTACAAGTAACAGTTATTTATCAACGCAGAATTACTGGAATACTTTAATACATAAAAGACATCCTGGACTGGCTTGGATATTTTCTTCTCCTTTCTCATTCAAAGTAAAGTAAACTTTCTGCTGGTTTCTACTTTTAGCGTACGACAGATGTACCGCTAGCGGGGGCGGGTCTCTGCCTGATCACTTATGCGTTTCTATGGAAACACATGCAATCAGGGGCAGACTGGGAAATTAAAATGGCCCTGGAAAAAGTTTAAAAAGTGGCCCCATGTTGTGGGTTGGTCCAAATTCTCAGAAGGTGGAGTAAACAAAAGGGGGCAGGTTCAGAATACGATCCACAGTCATGCTTGTGGTAGGTTTGCTTATGCAAATATGCAAGTATGACATTCCTTTAATATAAAAAAAATATATTCTGCAGTAGCTGAGGTTCTGCAGCAACTGAGCTGTGTATTACGAGGTTCTGCAGCAGCTGAGGTGTGTATTACAAGGTTCTGCAGCAGCTGAGGTGCATATTATGAGGTTCTGCAGCAGCTGATGAGTGTATTATGAGGTTCTGCAGCAGCTAAGGTGAGTATTACGAGGTTCTGCAGCAGCTAATGAGTGTATTATGAGGTTCTGCAGCAGCTGAGGTGAGTATTACGAGGTTCTGCAGCAGCTGAGGTGTGTTATATGATGATCTACAGCAGCTGAGGTGTGTATTAAGAGGTTCTGCAGCAGCTGAGGTGTGTATTATGAGGTTCTGCAGCAGCTGATGTGTGTTAAATTGTTTCCAGTGACATAACTGATAGTTGTAAGTGTAACCAGCACCTGGTGTCTTGTATTGTCTACAATGAATCTAAACTGAATCAAAATGCTAACGTGTGACCGCACCCTAAGGGTGATGCCACACATAGCGCTTTGAACCCGTTTTTGGTCCGTTTTTAAGTAGTCTGTTAAAAAATGCATGCATTTTTGACAGGTTTTACCAATTATCTTAATTAAAGGAAACCTACCATTTCAAATGGTAGGTTTAAGCTGCAAACACCGAGCACCAGCTCAGGATGAGCTGGTGCCGGTGCTTAGTTTCGTTAGTGTTAAAACCGCGGTATCGCGGTTTTAACACTTTTCAAACTTTATAGCAGAAGCCGCTTCGGCGCTGCGCGCGACCGTGCGCGCGCAACGCCAGCGGCATTTCCTATGTAGGCGCGCGCACGATCGTGCGCACGCAGCGCCGAAGCAGTTCATGCTATAAAGTTTAAAAAGTGTTAAAACCGCGATACCGCGGTTTTAACACTAATGAAACTAAGCACCGGCACCAGCTCACCCTGAGCTGGTGCTCGGTGTTTGCAGCTTAAACCTACCATTTGAAATGGTAGGTTTCCTTTAAAACTGGTCAGAAATGGTCAGTGTCTTTTTCAAAAAACACATGCGTTTTTGGATGGACTGCTTCAAAACGGATTTTGGACCGTTTTAACACATGCGCCTTTGTATGTTTTCAATGCATTTGGCTGCTTTGAACCCGTTTATCTTAATTTCTAGGAATGTAGGCAGCTGTGGCTGCAGATTAATGTGGCATCACCCTAAGAGCCAAAACTTCTTTTTTTGGGTTATACTTTAAAAACTTTTGCTGCATTTTTTTCATGACACATAAGGATAGTTAAACGGGTTATCCGAGTGTTAAAAAATACTGATGGCCGGGCTGGGGTGGGCTAGTTAAACATAATAAACATGTACTTACCTCGTCCAGCGCTGCCGATGTCCCGTGTCGCGGTCAGTCTGTTCTGTGCACCGGTTTGTATACAGGGGCGCACAGGAAGCTCCCATCCGACACCATCTCCCAGCGCTTATAACGCTAAGAGATAGGGACGGATGGGAGGAGCCGGCCACATCGCGGACTGGAAGTTCCCTGTGCGCGGCTTCTGTGCCCCTGTAAACAAACAGGGGCAGGGATCAAACGGACCGCGGCGCGGTCCTCGGCGCCGGAGGAGGTAAGTACATGTTTATTATGTCTAGCCCGCCCCAGCCAGGCCCTCAGTATTTTTTAACACCCGGATAACCCCTTTAAAAATGAAAACATCTTAAAACATCACCAGTTACAGAGGAAAATTATCCCACGTGGGGTAAATGTCTTAGGCAGAGTTATACTAGATCCAGCAGCTCTACTTAACCCTTGCAGACCTGGCAATCATGCAACCAGAATTTGAAAAAAAGTTAGCCGCTCACCTGCATCCTTGCTCGTGCTTCAGGAGTACGTCCAGACCTTGACAGGGGCATAGAGTAAAAAGAGTTTCTTTGATCACTCCGGCACAGAGGATTTCTTTAAAACTTCCAATCTTTATTTGTCCAAAAATCAAGAAATGTATAAAAATAGTTACAAACATCCATTAACGCATCACCAAGTACAAATCGTGTGGAAATAGCGTAGCCTACGCGTTTCAGGTGTGTACTACACCCTTAGTCATGGCATACTGAATGGAATGGGATGTGTGTCTAATTTGCCGGTAACCGGGTGACGTAAAACACGTACATCCGGAATCGGCACATCAACCCTAAAAACATCACAGTAAAACATGAAATAGGACAAAGGTATACCCATTGTATGTTATATTATAGATAGTAGAAAATATAAAATCTAAATTTGGGAAATACGTAAACACAAAAGGCTTTCCATTAAAATGCACGGTTAACATTCCTATGGAGGACAGCAGGTCACAGAGGATCAATCAATGTTGTGTCCACTGCGCCTGCGTCACAATGTAACATTAGTTTGCGATGCCTTGGAAACAACATACCCTTCTGCTCAATATAGTTGCCGCTTTGGATTATGAGACAACAGATACCTGTCTTTTAGAAACCACATGGCCATACACCCACGGAAAAAACTGCACTCAATCTCAACATCACCTCCTGGATCGCACCACTGCCACCCTCAGGTAAAAAGTAACATAAGAATTGAATGGCAGAACAGATCCAATGGCTTATTTAATTGCATGCATGTATCGATGTATCAATATATAATGTTTTCATATGGGGGGAGGAAAATGACAGTAGAGCACTAGTGAGTTAATAAAAAATTCATGTTTGTAATTTAAGCCTTTTGGTATACTTGTATCTAAGTGAAAAATCCAAAATCCAATCATGCAACCACCGGGTCCACAGAGCCAAAAGCAGCCCTGCCTCTGCTATTCACTGCATAGCGCTACTTTTCCACTATACAGTGAAGAAAGTTGAAGGCAGAAGCCGTAATAAACCGCTTTTACCCATACCTCCCAACCGTCCCGCTTTCAGCGTGACAGTCCCGTTTTTTGGGCTCTGTCATGCTGCCACGGAAGGGGGAGAGAATGTCCCGGGCTACGCCCACTTTCCCCGCTTTGTCCCGCCTCCTCCAGCCCCCGTAGTTTAGAGCTGCAGAGCAGCCAAGGCATGGGGGCCGGGAGGAGGCGGGACCAGCCCCTGCTACCTCCTCACATGATGTCTGCACCAATCATGTGAGGAGCGAGCTCCACCCCCGGCTGGCCATGCCCCTCCGCGAGTCAGTCGGACTCCAGGGGAGAAGATGGAATGACAGCAGGTAAGAACCTGAGAGGACAGGGGGGGCTGGGGCACAGGAAGAGGACAGGGGGTGCTGGAAGCTACAGGAGGACAGGGGGTGCTGGAGGCTACAGTGGGGGCTGGGGCACAGGAGGAGGACAGGGTGTGCTGGAAGCTACAGGAGGACAGGGGGGGCTGGAGGCTACAGGAGGACAGGGGGGCTGGGGCACAGGAGCAGGACAGGGGGGTGCTAGAGGCTACAGGGGGGCCTGGAGGCTACTGGAGGAGGAAAGGGGGGCTGGGGCACAGGAAGAGGACAGGGGGGGGGGGGCTGGAGGCTACAGTGGGGGCTGGGCCATAGGAGCAGGACAGGGGGGGCTGGAGGCTACAGGAGGAGACTGCTGGTGGTGACCGGCCCAACGGGAACTTCCCGGGCAGATTGCATGGCCGGTCCGCCCCTGTATGCAATCATGCATAGGTTGGCCCTCATACGCGCCCTAAAACTGTTTTTGCAACCTAACAATTTAGGGTACATGTTCTGTGCATTTGCTGCGATTCTTGGAGTAAATCTACACATAGAGAAATAATCCTAATGCCATCTACAGTGGATCACATTTATGGTGATTTGTAGATAATGGGGCACATTTACTTACCTGGACGCTGGAGTTCACGAGGTATGGAGTGTCCCACGATAATGCACTCTGGCGCGATTCACTAAGATCGTGCGCCCAGTATCCTGCATGTGTTGCTTCCCCGCTCAGGTCCAACAGAGTTCACCTTCTTCTTCCTGGTGTATGTAAGTGCATTGTCTTGCGACACAATATGAAAGTTAAATCCCACACTTAATCCGAATCAGTTGCTGCTGCGACAAATTCCGATCGCGGGCATCACAATCCCCAGTTAAATACCTGTCACAGCAGCGCAAATCCCGAACACTTTGAAAATCTGACGAAAGTGCAATCTGTGGACCCTTAGTAAAAAAGCCCCATTGATTAAATTATTCCATGCAATAGAGAAAAGGTGCTGTATACTGCAAAGGGCAGCTTCTGTTTGGTGAAGGGGAGGGAGAGGCTGGGGCTATACAGTAATGGCCAAAAGTTTTGAGAATAATACAAATGTTAATTTTTAACCCCTTCCCGCCATGCGCCGTCCCGGTGCATGGAGAGAGCTCGCGGGCCGAGCCCTCTCCATAGCCGGTAGGTCTTTGCTGCATATTGCAGTAAAGGCTTACCGGTAACACCCGTGATCGGTGCTTTCACGGCCATCGCCGCCGGCAATGCTGCCGGAGCCTCCAAAAAGATGGCGCCGCATGGGCCGCCATCTTGCCGCAGATCGCCGCTCCCCGATGACGTCACAGGGAGCGGTGATCCGTTGCCATGACAGCTTCGGGTCTCACAAAGGCCCGAAGCTGTCTCGTTTTAACCCATTCATTACAATGTGCTATCAGCACATTGTAATGAATGAGGAGTAAAATCCCCATATACTGCCATATTGCAGTATGGCATTATATGGTAGGATCGATCAGACAACCTAGGGTTAAAGTACCCTAGGGAGTCTGAAAAATAGTAAAAGTAAAAAAAAGTTTAAAAAAAAAAATTTATAATAAAAAAACCTAAAAATTCAAATCACCCCCCTTTCCCTAGAACTCATATTAATATTAATAAACAGTAAAAATCATACACATTAGGTATCACCGCGTCCAAAAATGTCCGATCTATCAAAATATAACAACGGTTTTTCACTGCGTTTAACCCCGTAACGGAAAATAGTGTCCAAAGTCAAAAATGACATTTTTGCCAATTTGGAAAATATAAAAAATTAATAAAAAGTGATCAAAAGGTCGCACAGTCCTAAAAATGATAGCAATGAAAACGCCATCAAAAGTCGCAAAAAATGACACCACCCACAGCTCCGTACACCAAAGTATGAAAAAGTTATTGCCGCCAGACAACCTATACAAATTTGGTATCCACGTAATCGTAGCAACCCAAAGAATGAAGTAGACATGTCATTTGGGGCGCACAGTGAAAGCTGTAAAATCCAAGCCCACAAGAAAACGTTGCAAATGTGTTTTTTCACCATTTTCACTGCATTTGGAATTTTTTTCCCGCTTCCGAGTACGCGCCATGGAATATTAAATACCGTCACTACGAAGTGCAATTTGTTACGCAGAAAATAGGCCATAACACAGCTCTTTATGTGGAAAAATAAAAAAGTTATAGATTTTTGAAGGTGGGGAGTGAAAAATGGAAGTGAAAAAACTAAAAAAGGCCAAGTCGTTAAGGGGTTAAAAAGTCTACTGTATCAGGTTTTATAATGGCAATTTGCATACTCCAGAATGTTATAAAGAGTGATCAGCTTAACAGCAATTAATTTCAAAGTCAATATTTGCCTAGAAAATTTTTCCCCAAAACACATTTCAATTTCATTGCAGGCGCCTTAAAAGGAGCAGCTAACATTGTTTCAGTGATTGCTCCAGTAACACAGGTGTGGGTATTGATGAGGACAGGGCTGGAGATCAATCTGTCATGATTAAGTATGAATCACACCACTGGACACTTTAAAAGGAGGCTGGTGCTTGGCATCATTGTTTCTGTTCTGTTAACCATAGTTATCTCTGAAGAAACACATGCAGTCATCATTGCACTGCACAAAACTGGGCTAACAGGGAACAGTATCGCAGCTAGAAAGATTGCACCTCAGTCAACTATCTATCACATCATCAAGGAATTCAAGGAGAGAGGTTCCATTGTTGCCAAAAAGGCTCCAGGGCGCCCAAGAAGGACCAGCAAGCGCCAGGATCATCTCTTAAAAGTGTTTCAGCTTCGGGATCAGGCTACCAGCAGTGCAGAGCTTGCTCAGGAATGGCAGCAGGCAGGTGTGAGTGCATCTGAACGCAATGTGAGGCGGAGACTCTTGGAGCAAGGCCTGGTGTCAAGGAGGGCAGCAAAGAAGCCACTTCTCTCCAGAAATAACATCAGGGACGGACTGATATTCTGCAAAAGGTACAGGGAGTGGACTGCTGAGGACTGGGATAAAGTAATTTTCTCTGATGAATCCCCTTTCCAATTGTTTGGAACATCTGGAAAACAGCTTGCTCAGAGAAGACAAGGTGAGCGATACCATCAGTCTTGTCTCATGCCAACTGTAAGGCATCCTGCAACCATTCATGTGTGGGGTTGTTTCTCAGCCAAGGGAATCGGCTCTCTCAACAGTCTTGCCTAAAAACACATCCATGAATAAAGAATGGTACCAGAATGTCCGCCAAGAGTAACTTCTCCCAACCGTCCAAGAGCAGTTTGGTGATCAACAATGCCTTTTCCAGCATGATGGAGCACCTTGCCATAAAGCAAAGGTGATAACGAAATGGCTCAGGGAACAAAACATAGAGATTTTGCGTCCATGGCCTGGAAACTCCCCAGATCTTAATCCCATTGAGAAATTGTGGTCAATCATTGAGAGACGGGTGCACAAGCAAAAACCAACAAATTGTGACAAAATGCAAGCATTGATTGTGTAAGAATGGACTGCTATCAGTCAGGATCTGGTCCAGAAGTTGATGTAGAGCTGCCAGGGAGAATTGCAGAGGTCCTGAAGAAGAAGGGTCAACACTTCAAATATTGACTTGCTGCAGTTACTCATTCTAACTGTCAATAAAAGCTTTTGTTACTCATAATATGATTGCACTTGTATTTCTGTATGTGATAAAGACATCTGACAAACACACATAAAAACCAGAGGGCAACAGATCACCTGCTGCCATTCCTGAGCAAGCTCTGCACTGCTGGTAGCCCGATCCCAAAGCTGAAACACTTTGAAGAGACGGTCCTGGCGCCCTGAGGCCTTTTTGGAAACAATGGAACCTCTCTCCTTGAATTCCTTGATGATGCAATAGATTATTGACTGAGGTGCAATCTTTCTAGCTGCGATACTCTTCCCTGTTAGGCCAGTTTTGTGCAGTGCAATGGTGACTGCACGTGTTTCTTTAGAGATAACCATGGTTAACAGAAGAGAAGCACCAGCCTCCTATTAAAGTGTCCAGTGGTGTGATTCTATCTTAATCATGACAGATTGATCTCCAGCCCTGTCCTCATCAACACCCACACCTGTGTTACTGGAGCAATCACTGAAACGATGTTAGCTGCTTCTTTTAAGACAGGCCTGCAATGAAATTAAAATGTGTTTTGGGAGAAAAAGTTCATTTTTTAGGCAAATATTGACTTTGCAATAAATTGCTGTTAAGCTAATCACTCTTTAGAACATTCTGGAGTATATACAAATTGCCATTATAAAACCTGATGCAGTAGACTTTGTAAACATTAATTATAATGAATTAATTATTATTCTCAAAACTTTTGGCAATTACTGTGTAAAGCATCCAGAGAGCTTCACCAAAGGTCACAGTGGGCAGAGGGGTCCATCTTTAACTAGGGGTTGTATGTAAGTCGGGTGTCCTTAAGTAGGGGACCTCCTGTGCTATGTTATACTGTGGCAGCTCTGGAAGCATTTGGCCACACATTGCAAATGCTAGAGGTTGAAGAAGCCTCCCTTACAGTGCCAGAGATCCTGCAGGTTCTAGTTCTCCAGTCCGAGTTCTGCTCACTGAGTACCAAACCCAAGGTTATGCTCTGAAGAGAGCTGAGTGAGTGACATCTTGCTGCCTCTCTGAACTTGGGGTTTATCACAGGTGCTAGTTAGAGTAACGGAAAGCTGAACCGATCAGCTGCAGGGGCGGCATACAGGCACTCCGTATAAACTCACCTGTGACTTCATTTAGTGCCTGTTAGATAAGTCTTCTGGCTCATGGTGATTACAAAATATGACTGCACTTTTGCTGTGGACCTGACCTGTTGCTTTTCACTTTTCTAGTGCCTTGAATTTTGTACTTCACCACCATCTTGATTTTGTCTTCACTATTTGTCTGTCTTTTCTCTCTTGTTTGACTTAATTTTCTGTTCACAAAACTACAGTTTTATAGCACAGTTATCACCTATGGTTTAGTTTTGGGCAGTCATGTACAGTGGTCGTGGGAAGCACAGGGCTTGTACTTTGTAAAGATAATAAAGGTTAAAAAGCTAGAAAATATGCAGAGTGGCACCACAACCGGATGTATCAACAAGGAAATGTCACAATGCTTAGCGATAGTGGCTCTGGGTTTAGACAAATTACTGAAATCCACTCTAGATTTGTGGTTACAGAAAGAACTTTAAAGGTTACAGGAGAGCACATGACTCGTGTATGGATCCCTGATTATATAAAGTAGAGTAATAATAATAATTTGTGCCCTGTCGTCTGAAGAAGTGGAAGAAAGCAGCAAAGACTCAAAGGGAATGTATCACCAATTTTCTGTTTTACTTATTGAATTCAAAACATATTACTGTTTTCTCATTAAATTTTTTCATCTATTTTCTCTCCATGATTATGGGAGCTACCATCCTGCCTTGAACTTTAATCACGGCATTTAGTGATACACTTTACAGCAGCCTCATTGCCATAGACAGCAATAGTCTACACTCAGACACTCAGTGAAGTATACTTAGTGAAGCCTATGGAGAGTTATCTAGACATGTTCTGTGCGGTTAAAGGGTGGGACATCACCTGTTGTCAGATTCAATAATGGAGTTTTTCTTACAGAGTTGTTATCTTCCATTGTAACATAATGTAAAAGAGGTAACTTCTGCATTGAAACTCAATACAAAATTTAGAAAATATCAATCTAATATTAAAGGAGTTTTACTAGATAAACACTACTTTCTATACTTTTGGCTTATCCATAGAACAGATGCAATCACTGTGCATTCACTGTCTACACTGTTACTTATGTTATAGATATACTGATATGATATATCCAGCATCATATCATTAGGCTTTCTGAAAAAGTCATGCTTGATGTTTAAGTGGCTGCCTTAGGCTACATTCCCACGATATATGCTCGCCATACAGTAGTACGATGGGCATACAACGGCTCTGGGGAGAGGAGGAGGGGATGAGCGCCGTTCACCTCCGCCCCTCTCTATAGCAATATATATCTACGGCGCCGTATTACGGGGAAAGATAGGACACGTTCGCTCTCATAGGGTGCCGTGAGCCCATTGTCACGTATGGGGGATGTTTATACGCCGTAACAGAGCAGTGTGGATTAGGCCCATGTGTAACACACCTCTTATGATAACTACATTGGTTTAGGCTTAATGTGACAGTAACATTATGTGACAGTAACATATCTTTAAGGTGTTCCCCCATTTAAATTCCGACCATCCACTTTGTTTATATCTTACTTTATAAAACCTGTATAGGATATAGACAGACATTGGGGGTCATTTTCTAAGGACCCGAATCGCATTTTTATGGCGGGTTACCCGAATATTTCCTATTTACGCCGATTTCCCTGAATTGCCCCGGGTTTTTGGCGTACGCGAACGGATTGTGGCACATCGGCGCCGGTGTGCACGCGATGGAAATCGGGGGCGTGGCCGAACGCAAACCGACGGATTCGGAGAAACCGCCGCATTTTTTTAAAAAAAAGTGTTGATGGACACGCGCTTACCTGCACCCAGCAACGGATCGTGAACTCTGGCGGACCTCGGCGGACTTCAGCGCAGCAGCGACACCTGGTGGACGTCGGAGGAACTGCCTTAGTGAATCGCCGGAAGACCCGAATCCACCACAGAGAACGCGCCGCTGGATCGCGAATGGACTGGGTAAGTAAATCTGCCCCATTGTTATGTATGCTCATACGTACCACAGGAGATAACCCTTCTTCTGTGTATCACCATCTCAGGCCTGGTATGTAATAATTATGCCATCTATATACTTTTTTCATGATTAAAGATTAACATTTAATATAAAAGGATTAATTGTCTGTTGTCTTGACGCGCCATCAGAAACAGTTTTGTGGGGCACACTACTGGTATTATATTAGATTTTGGTGTCTATGACACTGTAGTGTCTTTGGAAGAATTTGCTTTGCTTCCTCATTCTCATGATAATGGATTGTATAATGAAATTTTATAACCTTAATTCCTCACAGGTTTCTAAATTTATGCTTGTCATTCTATGGAAAGCTTTTATACTTACCTCCAATGGACAGAAATCTGTCCATGGTCACAAAGGTACACAGATTACAGTATGACAGAGAGTAATCAGAGCTGTGCATTATAAAGAGCCGAGCACCTGTGTGTCATCACATAACCATGAACAGATTTGTATTCACTGAAAGCAAACATAGATACTTTGATAGAATCACAGCAAGCAGGGGAATCAATATAGAAACTAAAGTGAAAATTTGTATAACTTTTCATTATAGAAAACAATAATATTTATTTGCTGAAATGGGAACACCCTTTTAAGTTTAGGAACATGATTAGGCTTTTACCTGACAAACTAGTATATGGAAACATTTATTTTCCTTTTTTTGTATAAATATCTTCCCTATGCATTGTACACATTGCTTGAGGCTCATACTGAGCTGAAATGTCATCACTTATCACTATGGAATAAAGTCACTACCTTTCTACCTTACCTCTAACTGCGTTAAATTGCTGCTTGTTTTTCTTTGTACATATTTTGGTGGACTTGTTTGCCTGGCCCTGGGAGCTTGCACCCGCCATTTTTTTATGATTGTGCTGCTGAGAACTTTCCTCAAGTAGATATAGATATGGACAGTGTACAGTTATACTGCAGATATACTGTAGGTACTGCACTTTACTGTTCTTACCATGAATATACAAGTACTGCACAGTACTGTTGCTGTTATCCTGCATTCATAAGTCTGCACAATACTGTTACTCTTATCCTGCATAAATAGGCACTACACAGTACTGTTTCTCGTATCCTGCAGATATAGGCACAGCACAGTACTACTGTTCTTACCATGAATATACAGGTACTGCACAGTACTGTAACTGTGATCCTGCATACAAAGATCTGCTCAGTATTGTTACTGTTATCCTGCATACATAGGTCTGCACAGTACTGTTACTCTTATCCTACAGATACAGACGCTGCACAGTACTACTGTTCTTACCATGAATATATGGGCTGTGAGACACTGAAGGGGTTAACTGTGGATGGGCGGTATGTTTCCCCTAGGTTTTGCTATTATGCAAGGCCTTAGTGCTGAGGTTTGTGTCCAGCACCTTGGACACAGGTGGTGGGAACAGCCCAATCAGGCTAATAAAGCCGCTCAGCAGAGCTGGAAGTATTGTCTCTCTGGAAGGAGGCTGGAGAGCACGCAGCCTTGACCTCTGTGCCTGGAGCAGCAAAAGTGTTTTTGTTAGTGGTGAGTCAGAGAACCATTGTTTAGTTAGCACCCTGACAGGTAGGATATTATTTTGTTTTGATGCCTGAATGTTAAGGCTGTTTTATTTTGTTCCTGCTGAAATAAACAAAGGCTAGACCTGTTTTGGACTGTACTTTGGTGTCACTGTCGTGAACTGCATCACAGCACCCCGCTACCACGGTCTCTACTGGGCCAAATCTCCCACATATGGTGGAGGATGCGGGCAATTCAAAAGACACACACCTGAAAGGCTCGCTACATCCTGCAACAGTGCATGGCCTGGGTGAAAGCAGCAGGCAAATTGCAGGATACAGCCAAGATGGAGGACTTTATTAAATACCTGCAAGAGGAGGCCAGAGCTAATCGGCAGCAGCAGCAGGCCATGCTCCAGCAGCAGGAGGAGAGGTCCCGCCAGCAGCAGGAGGAGAGGTCCCGCCAGCAGCAAGCCATGTTTCAGCAACAGGAGGAGAGGTTCCGCCAGCAGCATGAAGAGTCCCGGGCTGATCGGCAGCTGCAGCAAGCCATGCTCCAGCAACAGCGGGAAGAGTCCCGAGCCATGTTCCAGCTGATGATGGAAAAGTTTTCTGGCGTTATGGCAGCACCGCAAGCGACGACTACTGAGGGGTCCCATACTGGTTTGCAAGGGTACCCGGTTGTCCAGCATTCCGCACGGGCTGCAGTACAAAAGGCTTTACAAAAGATGACGACGACCGACGACGTGGAGGCGTATCTCACTGTGTTCGAGCGAGTAGCTGAGCGAGAGGAGTTACCAGCTGAGCAGTGGGCAGATGTCCTGGCACCGTTCCTGACAGGCGAGTCGCAGAAGGCTTACTACGACCTGAGTGAAACGGAAGCCCCTGAGTACCCCCAGCTAAAGGCTGAGATTCTGGCTCGTCTTGGGGTCACCGTTCAAGTTCGCTCCAGCCGGGTCCACCAGTGGGCTTACTCAGAAAAACTACCCCCACGCTCCCAAATGCATGACCTGATCCATCTTAAACGGAAGTGGCTACAACCAGAGGACTGCACCCCAGCACAGATGGTAGAGAGAGTGGTTCTCGAAAAAATTCACCCGTTCTCTGCCCTCTCGGCTCCAGCGGTGGGTTGGACAGGCCGGTCCCACAAAAGCTGTGGAACTCGTGTCCCTAGTAGAGAGGTATCGGGCTACGGAGGACCTTCTACTTACCTCTCCCACACGAAGCAGTGCCAGTGACAGGGCCACCAAACCAGCTGTTAAGGCTGCTACTGCGGAAAAGGGGAGACATGTCAGGTTGGGAGGGGGTTCATTGGGGGGCATGGATACCCAGAAACCCAGTGAGGCTCGAGACAGAGGTCATGGCCGTATCCAGTGCTGGCGGTGCCATGAAATGGGCCATATTGCCGCCAACTGTCCACTGTCAGTGGAGCCAATGGACTGCAACCAGACCCGGCGAGTGTCACTGTTTGCCCGGCCGGTTCTGGCGGCCGAGTCAGTCACGGATGCAGAACCCCAAGTGTGCATGGTCACAACCGGTGGTCACACAGTGGAAGCCTTGCTAGACTCAGGGAGTCTGGTCACCCTGGTGAGGGGAACTTTGGTTGATCCTGGACTATACAGTGGGCGGAGAGTGGGAGTGTTGTGTATACATGGGGACACTCGCGAATATCCCACTGCTGTCATCAATCTACATACCCCTTGTGGTACTATTGCCCATGAAGTGGGGATGGTGGGGACCCTGTTTCATGAGGCTATTATCAGCAGAGACTTACCGGTGTTTTGGGACCTCTGGAGACGAAGACCCACCTCAGGTGCTGTTGCAGATAATGGACATCAGGTATGTCCGGCCTTGGCCCCTGAACCCTTTGAGGCCGATGTACCCACACCAGCAGTAGGGGTGACCCCATGTGATGAATTCTCTCCCCTAGAGGTCCTAGCTGGTGAGGTCGAGGGCCACGAGGAGGTGGCCGACATGCCGGACCTTGAGATTTCCCGTGAAAATTTTGGGGCTGCACAGCTACAGGACCCTACCTTGTTTAAAGCACGGGAGAATGTTAAGGCGATAAATGGGGTACTCCAAATACCAGGGGCTGACAAAATATACCCCCGAATGGTGATTGTTGGGGAACTGTTGTACAGGGTCGACCAGATACGGGCTGAGGAGGTTGAGCAACTTGTAGTACCCCAATCTCACCGTAGGCTGGTGCTAGAGTTGGCACACAAACATGTGCTGGGAGGGCACTTAGGTGCTAAGAAGACCCGAGAGAGGATCCTGCAGCGATTTTTCTGGCCCGGGGTGTGGGAGGAGGTAAACCGGTATTGTAGCTCCTGCCCTGAGTGTCAACTTACTGCCCCGGTCTCCCACTTCAGGAGTCCTTTGGTCCCGCTACCAATCATAGAGGTGCCATTTGAACGGATTGCAATGGATCTGGTTGGCCCCATAGTCAAATCCTCAAGGGGGCACCAATACATCCTAGTTATCCTGGACTACACTACGTGGTATCCCGAGGCGATTCCATTAAGGAACACCTCCTCCAAAAATATTGCTAGGGAGCTGTTCCAGGTGTTCTCACGCACAGGCCTCCCCAAGGAAATCTTGACTGACCAGGGTACCCCATTCATGTCTAGGGTAATGAAGGAGATGTGTAAGTTACTGCAGGTTAAACAGCTCGGCACCTCTGTGTATCATCCTCAGACAGATGGCCTGGTCGAGGGGTTTAATAAGACCTTGAAGGGGATGCTAAAGAGGGTGGTCAGCAAATATGGGAAGGACTGGGATTGTTTGTTGCCCTATTTGATGTTTGCCATACGTGAAGTTCCCCAGTCCTCCACGGGTTTCTCTCCCTTTGAGCTGTTATATGGCCGTTCCCCACGTGGGCTTTTGGATGTAGCCAAGGAGACCTGGGAACAGGAGAGGACCCCCCACATCTCCCTTATGGAGGACCGCATAGCGGCGGTAATGCCCCTTGTAAAGGAGCACATGACAAGGGCACAAGAGGGTCTACAATAGGTCAGCCAGACTCAGGACCTTTAACCCAGGCGACAGAGTGCTAGTTCTGGTGCCCACCGTTGAGAGCAAGTTCTTGGCAAAATGGCAAGGACCATATGAGGTCATGGAGAAAGTGGGGGAGGTAACCTACAAGGTATCTCAGCCGGGGAGGAGGAAACCCGAACAGATATACCACGTGAACCTCCTAAAGCCATGGAGGGAAAGAGAGTCCCTGATGGCCGTGGGAGTAGAAAAAGCGTCTGTCCCCAAGAAGGGGACAGCGGAGGTAGGTGTACCCGATGCCAAGGTGCCTGAAGTACGGATCTCGGAGTCCCTCTCCAGGGCCCAGATTCAGGAAGCGAAGGACTTTGTGCTCCGAAATGTGAATGTGTTCTCTAAGTTACCGGGACGTACTTCAGTCATCAAGCATGACATCATAACCGAACCCCACATCCGGGTACACCAAAAACCCTACCGGGTCCCCGAAGCGAGCCGGCTTGCCATATCCGAAGAAGTCAGGCAGATGTTAGACCTGGGGGTTATCGAGGAGTCTAAAAGTGACTGGTCGAGTCCTATTGTGTTGATTCCCAAACCTGATGGTTCCCTACGGTTCTGCAATGATTTTAGGAAGTTGAACAAGGTGTCCAAATTTGATTCTTATCCCATGCCCAGGGTTGACGAGTTGATAGAACGACTTGGACATCCTAGGTTCTTCTCCACCCTTGACCTGACGAAAGGGTATTGGCAGGTACCCCCCTCACAAGAGAAGACCGCTTTTGTTACTCCTGATGGACTTTTTCAGTACGTGGTACTCCCCTTTGGGCTACATGGGGCTCCCGCCACATTCCAGAGGTTAATGGACCTCGTGCTAAAACCTCACCGGAGATATGCCTTGGCCTACCTGGATGACATCATAGTTTATAGTACCGATTGGGAGAGTCACCTGGCCAAGGTGCAAGCAGTGGTAGACTCCCTGAGGGCAGCAGGGTTGACAGCGAACCCCCAAAAATGTGCACTGGGTCTGGAAGAGGCCCGTTACCTGGGGTACCGTATTAAACGGTACTGGGGTACTGAAATAAACACAGGCTAGACCTGTTTTGGACTGTACTTTGGTGTCACTGTCGTGAACTGCATCACAGCACCCCGCTACCACGGTCTCTACTGGGCCAAATCTCCCACAGGGCACTGCACAGTACTGTTACGCTTATCCTGCTACATTGGTATGCACAGTACTGTTGCTCTTATCCTAAGTACTTAGGTCTGCATAGTACTGTTACTCTTATCCCGTAGATATAGAAGCTGCACAGTACAACTGTTCTTATCATGATTATATGGGCACTGCACAGTACTTATTTTTATAAGCAGCATATATGGGTTCTGTGTGGCCCACATATTATGGTCTCGGTGAGATGACCACCTCTATATCTTCTAAATGAATATGAGTATTAGTTCTTTATTATCCCTTTATTATCTTTACAAAGTATCTACCATCTGTTACAATGGGATTAGCTTCAGAGAGTTGCCATACACGGTTGAATTTGTTGTTTTGTAATTGAAGGTCTGCAGCAATATCTTCATGGAAATATCTATTTTTTCTTTTGGAAAAAGAAGATGAATGCCTGTGGTTTAATTTTCTTGTGTTGAAATGTAGATTCAGATCATACATCTTACCCGTCAAGGCTCATTGCCTGATCACATCTCTGCCATAAGACGGCGTATAGGGATAATTCAAACATTTTATGAACAGCTCAGCATGGAGCTCGTGAGCGAAACCCAGAGAAAATCTATACAGGCAAAAAAAAAATTGGTTTTCACTTTATCAGAATCCTTCTATTATTCTCCTTCTTCTTGTTTCTGTAAATGAGGAAGATGCTTTATTCATAGAAATGTTTATGTAGAAGTTTGGCTTCTAATCATTTAAACCCTCATATAAAAGAATATCAGGAACATTGTGGTCATAAATTACAAATGGTTGTATAAGAAGATTTGTGTCTAGAGAGAGAAGGCTATAAAATTATCACAATGTGGAGATCTTCTTTCTAAGTAAGGGAGACTGGATTTTAGATTGATTGCAATAATAAGTAAGAGGGGATTTAGTACATGATGCATACTATAGTTGCATAAGGGCCCTAAAGATAATGGAGCCCACAACTATGGTAGATTGACCATCGTTAGTCTCCCGCCCCAAACTTCATAAATATTTCACATTAATCATAGATTATGCAGTGTCAAATGACTGCTGTTTCTTTCCCATAATACTTGTGTTCATAAGGACCTTAGCAGAACTGTAGCTACAAGACAAAAGCATAAATCCGAAAGCTACAATGGAATAGTTTAAATGAAAGCATAGCCCTGTCTTAAGATGGGCCAGCATAGTCCAGACATGAATCTCATTGAAAATCTGTGGTGTAAACATGCTCTACCCAATGCTGTGATTACAGCCAAAAGTGGTCTCACCAGTTACTGATTCAGGCACTTCTCAGTTGTTTAATTAGCAAAAATTAGCAAAAGCAAATTACAGTGGCTCCGTAAGAAGCATTTTAACATCCTGGAGTAGCCAGGATGGAAGACTGGGCTGAAGTCCTTGCTTCAGTGTGTGCAAACTTGGTTTAGCACTACTGGAAATGTCTGACCTCCATAAAGGCCGTCCCCTACTTAAAGGGAACCTGTCACCAAGGACCTCATTTTCACTAAAGGCAGGTTGCAAAAGCTCATTATAGCTGCATTGCTAATCTGCCTTTCTGCTTTCACTAAGCAATTACAATATAAATGTGTGTTATAACTTACCTTGCACCATGACAAAATCCTCTGTGTAGTATTAGGGGTCGGGCTTTGGTTTGGATGCATTTCAAAAAACCTGTGCTGCAGACTGCTCAGTTCTAAGCTTCCACCTTTGTGCTCCTGTACAGCTCCTCCCTTCCACACTGATGTCAGCTCACCAGGCAGTGAGCTCTGGAGGAGCTGTACAGGAGCACAAAGGAGGGGGCAAAGAGCTGAGCAGCCTGCAGCACAGATTAGTCACATAATGGGCAACGGTGACCTGTCTTTAGTGAAAATAAGGTTCCTGGTGACAGGTTCCCTTTTAGAACACCGGGCTAACAGACAACCCCAGTTACAGATGGGCCTCTCTGACCACTGTCATCTCTGGTGAAGTTCTATGGATGCTTTACTATAGTCCCAGGCTGCAATGATCAGCTGTAAGGTGTCTGTGATGAAGTTTTATTGACAATCCTTGTTCCCATTAAAGCAAACACATTTTGAAAATCTAATTGTCACTGGGCAAAAAAAAAAACAGAACAAACCTACAGAACCTGTACTGTACATAACCCGAGGACTGTCTGAAATTGCAACCAAATGCTTTTGCCCCAAATAATAAGTTTTGTTTTTCCATTGTGTCAAATACTTATTTCATGTTATAAAAGGCACATTAATTATAGTAAAACTTTGGATTATGAATAACCCAGTGAATTAACCTTTTGCAACATGAGTTTGCTTTTAACAAAAGTTGTAACTTGGTAAATAAGACAAATTATGTGAGCCATATATCCTATCCACTGTACTGTACCTCTCTCTCTTGTGAAATTGAATGACACAATATTAAAGAAGATGAATAAATAAGATGATAAAGTAAAGTGACTTGATGCTTTACTATGTGGGTTTGGATTACGAGCTCTATTATAGAACAAATTATGATCCTAATCCAAGGCTCCACTGCATTTAAATTAATTAAATGTGGTTTTCTTACATTAATCACCATTCTTTGTAGTTGGGAAAACTTTCAAAATCTGCAATATATGCACTCCACTGAAACTGCTCTTTCTAAAGTCTCTAATGATCTCCTCACTGCTAAATCCAAAGGTGACTATTCACTCCTCATTCTCCTGGATCTATCGGCAGCGTTCGATACTGTGAACCACCAGCTCCTCCTCAGGGTGCTTCGCTCCATTGGCCTAAAGGACACTGCACTCTCTTGGTTTTCTTTCAATCTCTCTGACCGCACTTTCAGGGTCTCCTTTTCTGGATCTTTCTCTTCTCATCTTCCTCTCAGTGTCGGGGTTCCTCAGGGTGCAGTCCTAGGTCCTCTTCTCCCTCTATCCTGCCGCCATTGGACAAACCATCAAAAGATTTGGTTTCCAGTATCATCCCTATGCTGATGACACCCAGCTATATACTTCTCTATGTAACATCAGCCCTGCCTTAATCCAGAACACTAGTAAATGTCTCTCTGCCGTCTCTAACATTATGTCCTCTCTCTCCTGAAATTTAATCTTTAATCGACCTAACCATGACTTCTCCATCTCGGTGTGTGGGATCACAATTACTCCGAGGCGGCAGGCCCGCTGTCTTGGGGTTGTGCTGCACTCTGACCTCTCCTTTTCACCATATATTCAATCTCTTGCCCGCGCTTGCCGGATGCATCTCAGAAACATCTCCAGTTCTGACAATTGAAACTTCTAAAATGCGAATTGTTGCAGTTATTCAGTCTCGACTAGACTACTGTAACTCCCTACTAATCGGGCTTCCACTCACTACTAAACTCTCTCCTCTACAATCAATTTTTAATGCAGCAGCCAGGATCATCTTTCAGGCCAAACGCTACACAGATGCCTCCAGTTTGTGCCAATCTCTGCACTAGCTGCCTGTCTCCTTCCGTATTCACTTTAAAATAATAACCCTCATCCACAAAGCTCTGAATAATGCTGCATCTCTCTTCTTTCATCTCAGTCTATCACCCTTCCCATGCTCTTTGATCTGCCAGTGATATTATATTCATCTCTACCTTTATTCAAACCTCTCATTCACATCTCCAGGACTTCTCTCGAGTCGCTTCAATTTTCTGGAATGCCCCTCCCCGGACTCTAAGACTAATACCCACCCTCCAAAGCTTCAAATGTCCTCTTAAAACTCATCTCTTTAGGCAAGTCTATCACACTCGCTAACTGCATGAGAATTCAACTCTCCCTTTACTAATCCATCCTGTGTCCTATCTCCAGTCTGTTATCCGGCAAACAGCAGATATAAACAAGATCCAGGCTTCTCTGCAGTCTTTTTTTGACCCTGTAAATAAGATGTAAATTTTTATTTAATAATTTATTATATATTTATTTATATTGTTCCCTTATAAAGAATGTCTGGACCATTTTTCAATCTCTTTTACCTCTTGTGTCACCCCCTTCATCTTCATAGACTGTAAGCTCTTGTGAGCAGGGCCCTCACTCCTATTATTCCATATGACTGTTTGTACTTTGTAATGTAATATTTATTTGTACATGTCCCCTATGATTTGTAAAACGCTATGGAATTTGATGGCGCTATAGAAATAAAGATTATTATTATTGCTATTATTAATACTTATTTTCCCCACTCTATATTTTATTCAGGAGCACAGTGTGGCTCATAGTTGTTATCTATAGTTGAAAACTATAATGTTAGTGACTACAGTATTTTCAGAGTTACTACATGGACATGTGCTGCAAGGAGTTGAAGACATCAGCAAATTTAACAATGATAAGTAATTACGGGTAGAAGTCATGAAGTTAGATAACTAAAAGAGAACTAGCGTCACCATGAAGACGCTACATCTACCTCCATTTGAATAATACTGTAGTTACTGACTATACTTCTAGTGTGTGTGACAATGATATGCATATTATATTGGTTCATAATAGTAACTGTATCGTACAATTGAGTGGGGCCTACAAATTTCCTTTTATGGGGCCCCTCTAATGGAAGCCCTGGATAGTGGAGTTACTCAGGAGAGAAAGGCCTGCCTACCTACACCAGATCAGTATATGGTCAGAAAAGCATTTTTGAATGGAGATTAAAAGCTGTAGATGCAAACTTTAGACTTTTCACAGAATTTATATTCAAACTAAACCAGATGTCTGTGAACATCTGATGATTTTTCAGTCTGACTGGCAGATTGGTCACACTGCTTGCTGATTCAATGCTCCATCTTGGTAGATTGCCAAGGTCACGCTGACTCAATGTAGAATACAAGGGCTTAGTTATTCTAGTGCATAGAGGGCTCAGGTGTGTGTAGTGCTGCCACCATTACATTGAGAAATTGTCTTCAAATGCAGCCCAGCAGATCTCATTCAGTAATGATGTCAGAGGTTTCTGAATGACAGCAGCCTTCTAAAATAAATCATAAATTCAGCATCGGAGAATATAGACAGTAGACCAAACACATGTGAACAGAGTCTAATGGACGAAGAATGTTCTATAATGTGAATGTAAAATGCAGTATATACATCTTAAGTGAGGGCTATTAGACATATGTCAACTCATAGTCATTGCCACTTTTCCCGCAAGATTGTCAGGAGCATAGATGATACACTTGGACAGGATCCAGCAGCAGCTACTAGCATTGAGAGTATTTATGAGACATACAGTTTAACTCCTTACATGCCATGTTCACTAACAATCCTAACATCTAAATAGTTTGAAAAGGGTTTCATTCTGCAAGCATCATTGGCAGCCCCCAGAACCTAACATTGCCATAGATATTAATTTCCTGCATTCATCCAACCCGAATTTTGAAAAACCGTCTACCACTAGTCTTCCGAATAGTCACCTTGTCAGGATATACAAGATATACATCCTGGTCAGGGAAAACATTAAAGGAAACCTGTCATTTTGGGACACCAAACCAACATGCAGAAAATTGTATATTGTTAGTCTTTGGGATATTTGGATATGCATAACTAAGTGATTCTATTAAAGCTATCTATACAAAGCTCAGAGGGTAATATTTAATAGATACATAATAGCCAATTAAAGTTAAGCGGCTGTGGTTAAGAACTGGCTTATATCATTGTTGGTAAATAGGAAAAACAAGTGAAAAAGAAAATAAGATACTGCAATTTATATCACAACCTGACACAGGAGGCTTTGTGTACACTTGTGTTTCCGTATGCAATTCTTTTCTTCAAACAAAAAAACTAACAAATATTTAATTTCACATCCCTCTTGATTCGGACTGAAATAACTGAAAATGCATCATTTAGCTTCAGAGAAGACATTGTGGTATCTATCATGGTCCATTGTGTTTCTGTCCTTATTCACTTATAAATGAATGCACCAAAGATCTGTCAGACACAGAAACCTTGAATATAACCTTAGGTGCTGTAATATGTGGAGGTAATTACTGTAAAATACGGCAAATGACCATGTGCAGTGATATGAAGAGAAAAATAATTTCTCCCAGTACATTGTGTCTATATTACAGGAAAATATAATAAACCACTGTACTGAGATAAGAGGGCCATGTCCCTTTAAATCTGCTGCTGGACCTTTCACCATAGCTACCGTACTAACAAACAGCTGATAGCATTGAAATACAGAAGAAAAGTTTAGTATTCATCTCTTGGAGGACGTTTGCGATTTTCTGTGATATTTCAGGTCTGATATATAGTGTAATATAAATTATGGGGGATGTATTGCATATCAGATTTTTCAGTAGCACTATACACCACACACTAATCTATAGTGATTACAGGTTCCTCTGCTGAGAACCCTGGCCCCCTTTATTTATTACAATCCCCACCATCATGGAGAGGCAGGTACCCATGACCAGACATCTGCACCCTCCACTGAGCAACATTGTGCATGGCACTATGGCATCTATGTTACTTTCCTATGTTACATGTGCCGTTATACAATAAAGGATTATACACTGAAAGTCACTCATCCCTCCACCAATTCCCTTTCCCAATATCAAAAGATTAGCTGAATGTGTCCAGGGTTTTTACTCTTTTCTGGAGAAAACTTTAGAGTTAGGTATGTAGATAACAAGGATTAGTATTAGACCAGTAAAAGGGATTTTAGTCATTTTAATATAAAAATATGAAAATAATAATAATACTGTAAGTATGATTTAGGGCTCAAGAAGAGATCACCTTTTCTCTCTGCTGGTTGTGTCCAGGGATTTTACCTTCTTCGGCATCAACATCCTTAGTAATAGGAACCTCGTCATTGACAGCAGTATATTCATGATGATTTAACAATGATTAAAACAATAATAGATCATAATTAGAGATGAGCGAGTATACTCGTCCGAGCTTGATGCTCGTTCGAGTATTAAGGTACTCGAAACGGCTCGTTGCTCGGACGAGTATTTCTCCTGCTCGAGATCGAGCATTTAATTAAAAAAACACAGTGAAGAACAATGAAGAATAGAATAAAAACAGTGAACACAGTGACCACAGGATCATTTAAGTGAAAAACACAGTGAAAAACACAGTGAAGAATAGATTACAGATGTTCGGCACATCTGCTTACTTGTCGGGAGATACGCGCGGAACGGTGCGAACAAAATAGTATGTGAAGAACAATATATATGTGTGAAGAACACATTGCAGAACACGGTGAGCAGGACAGAGACAACGAGGAGCAGCACAGAGACACCGGGGAGCAGCACAGAGACACCGGGGAGCAGCACGGAGACATGGGGCAGCGGCAGCACGAAGACATGGGGCAGCGGCAGCACGGAGACATGGGGCAGCGGCAGCATGGAGACATCAGGCAGCGGCACGGAGCGGCACGGAGACATCGGGGCACGGAGACATCAGGGCACGGAGACAGCAGGGCACGGAGACATCGGGGCACGGAGACATCGGGGCACGGAGACAGCGGGGCACGGAGACATCGGGGAGCGGCGGGGAGCCGCACGGAGACATCGTTGCACGGAGACATCGGGGAGCGGCACGGAGACATCGGGGCACGGAGACATCGGGGCACGGAGACATCGGGGCACGGAGACAGCGGGGCACGGAGACAGCGGGGCACGGAGACATCGGGGCACGGAGACAGCGGGGCACGGAGACAGCGGGGCACGGAGACAGCGGGGCACGGAGACAGCGGGGCACGGAGACAGCGGGGCACGGAGACAGCGTATCTCCCGACAAGTAAGCAGATGTGCCGAACATCTGCAATCTATTCTTCACTGTGTTTTTCACTTAAATGATCCTATTCTTCACTGTTCTTCACATCTGCTAACTTGTCGGGAGATAATATACGCGCGGAACAGTGAAGAATAGATTGCAGATGTTTGCATACATCTGCTAACTTATCAGAAGACATTATTTTTCAATTAATTAACACATTTTATTCCCGAACCATGGTCCCTTTGAAAAATGCTGAGTCCCCCATTGACTTCAATGGGGCTCGTTATTCGAGACAAGCACTCGAGCATCTGGAAAAGTTCGTCTCGAATAACGAGCACTCGAGCATTTTAGTGCTCGCTCATCTCTAATCATAATACTAGAATGATGAAGGTAATAGATGACAGTAAAAAAAAAGAAGTCATAGGTAAATACAAATATATGAATAATAGAATAAACTATAATTAAAATGAGAAAATGTTCATTGGTGTTTGCTAATTTCTTCTTTTCCGTGTAAGAGGAAAATAATTTTCTTACCAGTACGTCCACTATATCTGTTCAGCCTGATTGAGATTGCACTTTTTATTACCTGTCACATATACTCAGGGCCGGATTAAGGTTGGGGGGGTCCTCTGGGCGCAAAATATGGTGGAGGCCCCCATTGAATGTAGTCCAGGCAGGGAACAGCAATCGCTATATACCACTCCCCAACAACCACCATATACAGCTCCCCCAGCGACCCCTGTATACAGCTCCCCCAGCAACCACTATATATAGCTCCCCCAGCAAATCACCGTATACAGCTCCCCCAGCAATCACTATATAAATCTCCCCCAGCAACCACTGTATACAGCTCCCCCAGCAATCACTATATACAGCTCCCCCAGCAGTCACTATATACAGCTCCCCCAGCAATCACTATATACAGCTCCCCCAGCAACCACTGTATACAGCTCCCCCAGCAATCACTATACAACTCCCCCAGCAATCACTATATACAGCTCCCCCAGCAATCACTGTTTACAGCTCCCCCAGCAATCACAATATACAGCTACCCCAGCAATCACTATATACAGCTCCCCCAGCAATCATTATATACAGCTCCACCAGCAAGCACTGTATACAGCTCCATCAGCAATCACTGTATGCAGCTCCCCCAGCAATCACTTTATACAGCTCCCCCAGCAATCATTGTATACAGCTCCTCCAGCAATCACTATATACAGCTCCCCCAGCAATCACTGTATACAGCTCCCCCAGCAATCACTGTATACAGTCTCCCTATAATAACTATATACAGTCCCCTATAACAACTATATAGAGTCCCCCTACAATAACTATATACAGTCACTTATAATAACTACATACAGACCCCTGTAATAACTAATTCCTAATATTGTTATATACACTCCCCCCATAATAAATATATACAGTCCTAGATAAAATTGTTCTCACCTTCCATCGTTCCCCCGATGTGCGCCGTCCTCTTCCTCCCTCGCGGTGTCGGGTGTATGTAAACAAAGATGGCGTGCCCTGCTACGGGCGCGCCGTGAGTCGCGTCGCAATGACGTCACACGCTGTGATGTCACACTCTGCGACGTCACCCAGAAGCAGGGCGCCGCCATCTTTATTTACTTTCTATCGTCTGTGGCAGAGCAGGGAACTTTTTGTTCACTGTGATGTCTACAGTTATTTCCTACAGTTATTTCCTACAGTTTTTCATCTACTGTATTTATGTACAGTTATTTTTAGCCAAAGCCAGGAGCGGTGGAACACACTGAACAAGTTACTTACACAGGTAATGTATAATGGACCTGTTCTGTGTGTTCCACCACTCCTGGCTTTGGGTCACAATAACTGAAGGAAATAACTATCTGCAGAATGATTATAGGTGGTGATCTACTAGTTTCTGATTGTTACTAGGTGGTGTAGTTTTATATGGTACTTGACTTAACTTGACCTTGAAATTGGTCTTTCTACAGAGCTTCATTCTGGTGATGTATCGTCTGTCATGCACTCAGATCTAAGGCTGTATATATGATAGGATCGTACAGACAACCTAGGGTTAAAGTACCCTAGGGAGTCTAAAAAATAGTAAAAATAAAAATAAAAAAAAAAGTTAAGAAAAAAATTATAATAAAAAAACCTAAAAATTAAAATCACCACCCTTTCCCTAGAACTGATATAAATAAAAAGTAAAAATCATAAACACATTAGGTATCGCCGCGTCCGAAAATGCCCGATCTATCAAAATATGATAACGTTTTTTCACTGCGTTTAACCCCGTAACAGAAAATCGCACTCAAAGTCGAAAATGGCACTTTTTTGCCATTAAAAAAAAAAATTAAAATTCTATAAAAAGTGATCAAAAGGTCGTACAGTCCTAAAAATGATAACATTGTAAATGTCATCAACATCCGGAAAAAACGGCACCACTCACAACTCCATACATTTGGGGCCCACAGTGAAATCCGTGAAAAACCAAACCCACAAGAATACGGCACAAATGCGTTTTTTACCAATTTCACTGCATTTGGAATTTTTTCCCGCTTCCCAGTACACGGCATGGAATATTAACCTCTTAACGCTCAGCGTCCGATATATCGGACGCTGAGCGCAGTGACTTAGCGCTCAGCGTCCGATATATCGGACGCTGAGCTGATGCCGGTTCAGCTCAAGATCTGAGCCGAACCGGCATCGGGAAAGACGGGGTGCCGGCTGTGACTGATAGCCGGCACCCCAGTGTAACACCCGCGATCGGAGTTGTCTCCGATCGCGGGTGCTTAACCCGTTAAATGCCGCGGTCAGCGCGACCGCGGCATCTAACATGTATCTGGGGGATCTTTCCCCCACGATCGGCCCCCCCGAACCGTTTTCGGGGTGCGCCGATCGTTGCTATAGTAACTCTGGGGTCCGATCTGGACCCCAGAGTTACCTGCAAGAATTGCCAGTAAGATGGCGTCTGTGACGTCATCTTACTGGCACAGTGCCAGCCTATGCAAGTGTATAGGCTGACACTGATAATACTCTGCAATACATGAGTATTGCAGAATATTATCATGAAGAAGCAATCAGATGATTGCTTCTTCATGTCCCATGGTATAAAAGTGAAAAAGTAAAAAAAAAAGTTATTCAATAAAAAAATAAAGTCATAAATCACTAAAAATGCCCCAAACCCCCAAAACATATAAAGAGACATATAACTCAAAAAAAAGTCTAAATCATAACACAAACCCCACATATATAGTATCACCGCGTCCGTAACAACCCGTAGAATAAAAGTAAATCATTATTGAACCCGCACGATAAACGCCGTAAAAAAAAACTGTTATAAACCCTTCAAAAATTATGATTTTTACCTTTTCAATCCCACAAAAAATGCTATAAAATGTGATCAAAAAACCATATGTACTGCGACATGATACTGGTGCAATGTACAACATGTCCCGCAAAAAACAAGCCATCAACCAGCTCCGTAGCCAAAAAAGTAACAAAGTTATGCCAGTTGGAAGACGGCAATACATAAATGATAGATTTTTCCCCACATTAGGGTTTTGTTTGACAAATTTAGTAAAACGTAAGAAAATATATTCATGTTTGGTATCCCCGTAATCGTATCGACCCATAGAATAAAGATAACATGATTATTAGTCTATACGGTGAACACCAAAAAAAAAAGAAGTAAAAAATCCAGTACAGAATTGATGCTTTTCTACTCCTGTCCTCAAAAAACGTTCCTAAATTTTCAACAATAGGTGATACAAACCCAAAAATGGTAACATTGGAAAAAGCATCTCATCCCGCAAAAAAAATGGCATCACATGGCCCCAATAACGAAAAAGCGAAAATTTTATAGCCTTCAAAAGGGGCCAATGAGGAAACTAAAATCCTGTGCCCCCATAACACAAGTCACAGCCACATGTGGGGGGTCTTTGTACTCAGGAGAAATTGCAGAACAAATTGTATGGTGGGTTTTCTCTTTTTATCTTTTGGAAATGTGTAAATTTTAGGGCTAAATGAACGTATAAGGGAACAATATGACCATTCTAAATTTCACCTCCATTTTGATTCAATTACTATGAAGATCTCAAGGGGTTAACAATCTTCGTAAAAGCTGTTTCTGATAGCTTGAGGGGTGCAGATTTGAAAATGGGTTGGTTATATAGGGGGTTTTGATGCTAAATATGTAAAATTTCATTCCAAACTGTATTTATCCCCAAAATAGTCAATTCTGAAAATCCGGAAAAGCGATATTCTATTTGCAAGCCGCGTGACATCAAAATAAATTATCCAGATATTTCAGAAATTATGAAAATGTAAAGTAGACAAATGGGAAATGTTATTCAGCAACTTATTTAGGTGGTAAATCGATCTGCCTGAAAACGCAATGATTTTGAATTTCGAAAATGGCAAATTTTTCCAAAAATTTATCATATTTTCTTTTTTTTTGTAAATAAATGCAAAACTTATCTGCCAAAATTTACCACTAAAATGAAGTACAACATGTGGGGAAAAAACAATCTCAGAATCGCTTTGATAAGTAACAGTGTTCAAAAGTTATAACCGTATAAAGAGACGCAAGTCAGAATCCAAAAAATCGGGCTGAGCCTTAAGCTACAAAATGGCTGCGTCCTTAAGGGGTTAAATACCACCATTTTGAAGTGTAATTTGTTACGCAGAAAGTAAGCCGCCACACAGCTCTGTACCGCAAAAATAAAAAAGTTACAGATTTTTAAATGTGGGGAGTGAAAAATGAAAGCGCAAAAACGAAAAAGGGCTGCGGCGGGCAGGGGTTAATATATGAGGCTGGTTTGGGCAATGTGGGGCTCATTTACTAAGGGTCCGCGGACTACATTTTCGTCGGGTTTCCCAACAATTTCTATGCATTGGCGCTGGCTGTCACGTGACACAAATCGGGGGGCGTACCGTCAGACGAAACGCGCAGGAAATTAGATAAGAAATTGTGTAGCAAGATATGCACTTACAAGCACCGGGAAGAAGAAGGTAAACTCTGGCGGACCTCGGCGGGGAATCGACGGATGCAGGAAATCGGGCGCACGATCTACGTGAATCGCGCCGGACTTCATCTTCGTCGGACCATCTGGATTGGGGATCGCGCCAGGACCGGGTAAGTAAATTTGCTCCTGTATGTTGTGAACGTGCTCCATTTCTGTACTCCTGTACTGTACTTTTCTACCGAGCTTTGTTCGGGTACTGTATGCAGGTACTGAATTGGTTTCTGGTGCTGTATTTATGCTCTGAACTTGGTGTGTTGTATTTACCAGCTTGGTTTTGGTGCTTCATTTATATACAGCCTTAACATCTTGATAGGTAGAAATATGATGGACTGAGGATGATGTGTTATCACAGATTGTTACAATGTTATTATTTCAATGCGTTAGGATGGTTGAGATGTGGTTTTCTGAACCTATATGAATATGTATGCCTGAATGAAAGTACCAGCGTACTTTGCTATCTATGTCTCATGCTGTGACTTGTGTCCACCAAGCTCTGGGGCCCACCCGGAGCTGGGTTTTGAATCCACAGCAAATGCTTATAGCAGGGCTAGCCTAAATTATATCATGGGCATCACACACTTTCAAACTTTGTTGGAAACCACCAGGTTTTTGCCATGTCAGCTCTGCTACAACAATCTGCAATAGAAATTCTATAATGAAACCAAGTGGTTTTCCCTCTGCAATATCCATTAGCTAAAATTAATAATTGTGGATCTTCTTTTTTTGCTTTTGTGGCAGTAGGGGCCCTTGCCTTTGGGGCCCTTTGCACAGGCTAGACAGCCTTTCAATTGGCCTTTGGCTTGAACTAAAAGAACTTTTTTTGTGTGCTACATGGTAGCCTCAGTATCAGCCTTCTGTACACACAAACTTTTAATCCAAAAGTTTGCATAGGGCATAAAACAAGTGAAATGCCCTCAGGCTGCCACTCTGAAGGTCGCTCCTTCACAGCGGTAATAACTTTCTCAGCTAAGAATGCAAATAGATGAGGGTCCATCAAACACTCAGACAACAAAAGCAATTGATTGCTCGCAAATAATATATGGAGAAGTTCATGGGGCCCCAGAAATGCTGCTGTCCTCATGTATTTTATATGGATGTGGATAATCATGGACATTGTGCTAGGATGAAGTGTGTGCAGGCAACATTCAGGTGCTGAGGGATTGCTGTGTATTGTGCATTGACCCAAAGTCATTAATACAATAGAAATGCAGTAAAATTTGTAATGCTGACAATAAAGAGACCATCCATCAGGTTACAGACAGTGGACCAGATGTGTGATTGGATAGTCAGTCATGTCACATATAGTATGTTGCCATCACAGGGTTTTTTAGGAGAAAATACACTTTTATGGAAAAAAAACAGCAAAAGTGATATATAAATACAGGCAGTCCCCGGGTTACGTACAAGATAGGTTCTGTAGGTTTGTTCTTAAGTTGAATTTGTATGTAAGTCAGATCTGTATAATTTATGATTGTTACCCCAGACAAATTTTTTTTGGTCTCTGTGACAATTGGGTTTAAAAATATTGGATTGTCATAAGAACCAGGATTAACAATAAAGCTTAATTTAAAGACACATTTGATAACTGTTACAGATGTTTATTAAAGCCTAAGGCTACAGTACATTACTAACATCCAGATGTCCGTTTTGTAACTAGGGGTTGTCTGTAACTCGAGTGTTCTTAAGTAGGGGACCGGCTGAATATTGATTTCTTAAATGATAAGGATACTGATGAATTCTGTGAATGCAGACTCTGCCCCCCAATCTGTATCAGTGCTCGTCATATGCAACACTCTCATGTGCTGACAAAGTCCTATTTCCAAAGGCCTGTACGTTACTATCACAGTTTTTTTTACCAGTGGGCATAAAATTACCTATTTCAGTCATCAACACGTTGCTGATATACTGACTGCAGTTGTCCCTAGTCAATTATAGGATCAGTGAGATTTATCAAAGGTTTCTGAGGTAAAACTGTTCTAGTTGCCCATGGAAACCAATCAGAACTCAGCTTTAATTTTATAAACAGCTGTGGGAAAATGAAAACTGAGCTCTGATTGGTTGCCTTGGGCAACTAGAACAGTTCTGCTCTAAAAGACTCTCCTTGTTCAGTGTCTCCGTATCAGAATTCCATAATGACTGCCAAGGCCACCCCCATAATACTAAAAGTCATACTTAGCTGCCAACCACAGCACCCTCATTCTATGAGAGTCACAATAACAAAAATGGCCTTCACACTTACCACATACAACAGCCAATTGTGAAAAACACAGATCGCCAGAGCTATCTCATTATGCAAGAAGCGGTACTTTATATGAACTGCCTCTGTCTATATGCACTGTCTCTATAAGATTCCTCTGCAGAACAAGATTCTACTAGAAACTGAAGAGATTGGCAATCATAACTCAATATCCACCCCAGATATTATCCTTCCTCTCCTTTACGGTCTTTTACTTGGTTCGTTCTTCCTTCTGACCCCATCCTCTGAAACTGCCCTAAAAAATGGGGCAGATTTACTTACGTTCCTGTCCTGTCATGATCCTGCGGTGTGTTGTCCGACGAGGATTCTGGTCTGCCGAGACTCACTAAGGTCGTGCGTCTAATTTCCTGCACGTGTCGCTTTCTCGCCGAGGTCCGCCGGAGTTCACCTTCTTCTTCCCGCTACTTGTAACTGCGTGTCTTGCGACACAATTCTAAATGTTAAATATTGCTTGTTGTCCGAATCCGTCTGGTTGTCCGATGGCCCGCCCCCTGATTTCAGTGGTGTCAAGCCGATGCGCCAAAATCCGATCACGTGCACCAAAATCCAGGGGCAATATGGCTCAAAACGGAAATTGGCGGGAAACCCAACGAAAATGCACTCCGCTGACCCTTAGTAAATGAGCCCCAATATCTCAAATGAGACTATTCTTTTCTAGGGTCAACCAACACTGTATTCTGCTTTGTCCTTTGAGACCTGCATCCAAACCCACTCAATACCATGCAACCCCTACGAAATGTTTGGTATCGGCTCTTTCCTTAACATCTGCAGTCTGCTATTATTAGTCCATGCCCTCATCATCTCCCTCTTGGATTACTGGAACTTTCTTTTCTTTGGTCTATTCTCTTATACCCCTCCAATACATACTGAACTCTGCTGCCCTGTTAATTCCCATTTCTCCCCTGCGTCTCATCTGCATGTATGCATTGTCAGTGCCACCACTAGATACCTATTCCACAACAGAGTAATGAAATGACATACAAGGCCACCCACACATCATCGGAGATGCTCCAAAGACCTCCTGATTTGTTCTGATCTAATCCTGTTCTCTCTCCAATGCTTTTCCCATGCTCTAACCCTCAAATGTGTTTTTTTTATCTATTATACTATTTTTTTATACTAGCTATGTAATCTGTTTTTAATAGTCTAAGACTGGGATCATTAATTAACATGTCATATTGTGCATGGATGTTTGCTCATGTTTGCTCCTATTGAATAATCAGGGTAAGTATTCCAGGAACTTCTATAAAAGATACAAATGCTAATAGCATAGGAAAAATGAAAAAGAAACATTTCTGTCCTTTCCCATCTCACCGGCGGGGCTGCTCGTTGCCATTGATTCCTTCAATGTAAGTAGCATCTGTATAAGTTTCAGAACTTTTTATTTTATGACCTTTTACTTTGAAATTGTGAATTTTGATGATAGTTTTATTTGTGTCTGGATACTCTGGTGATAAATTGCCCACTAGAAATTTATATTGCTCTATCATAAAATACTGCGGAGAATGCAGAATTTATCCATATAATACCTTGGAAAAAAGGGGAGACTGCAATATACTTTGTGTACTTAAAGGGATACTTTCTTACGCAATAGAACTTTACATATAAAGTATTATTATCACCCTAGATAAGTATTTAAAGGAAAGCCAGTAAGGGTACACTTGTCCTGCTTTGACTTCTCATTGTAGCACAAGACCCAAATTCAGTCTGCTTGTGCTCCTGGCCAGACCAGAAGTGGTGGAGATCCCATCACAATTGTGACCAAACCCTAGCCATAAGAACAAGTCATAAGAACAAGAAAAATTACACTGTCCCAGTTCTTTCTTCTGTCATCCTTAAAGTATTTTAACTAAGTTATATTAAACATACAATATGCAAACATACAAGATTCATGCCTAACATTCAGTAAAACATACAACACAAAACCCAATAATGTCAAAATCATTAAACAACATTTATGAATATCATATATATTATATTTTAACACACACTACGCACAGATCCTCAAAAAGGATGCCCTTTTGTGGCAAAAAATCCAGAAAATTTGAGGAACCTATAAGACCCTAATAGAGTTCACAAACAATTTGGTTGGAGTGTAAAATAAAAATGATAAATTACAAACTCTCAAAAAATGCAATAGACATCATGTTATATATTAACTTACCTGCCAAGTGTGGGCTATGCAATATCTGGGTTGCACAATACGCAACCTAAAAAACTGCACTTGCTCATATACCTTTGACAAACTTGTATATGTAAGTATATGCAGCCTGAGAGCGAGTAAGTTGATTACCTGATCCAGAAGGTAGAGTCTTCTGTTCTAATGTCTTAATCATGTCATGCAATAGGTGGATCACTATATATACACTCACCGACCACTTTATTAGGTACACCTGTCCAACCTGTCAGCCAATCACATGGTGGCAACTCAGTGCATTTAGGCATGTAAACATGGTCAAGACAATCTCCTGCAGTTCAAACCGAGCATCAGTATGGGGAAGAAAGGTGATTTGTGTGCCTTTGAACGTGGCATGGTTGTTGGTGCCAGAAGGGCTGGTCTGAGTATTTCAGAAACTGCTGATCTACTGGGATTTTCGTGCACAACCATCTCTAGGGTTTCCAGAGAATGGTCCGAAAAAGAAAAAACATCCAGTGAGCGGCAGTTCTGTGGGCGGAAATGCCTTGTTGATGCCAGCGGTCAGAGGAGAATGGGCAGACTGGTTCGAGCTGATAGAAAGGCAACAGTGACTCAAATCGCCACCCGTTACAACCAAGGTAGGCAGAAGAGCATCTCTGAACGCACAGTACATCGAACTTTGAGGCAGATGGGCTACAGCAGCAGAAGACCACACCGGGTGCCACTCCTTTCAGCTAAGAGCAAGAAACTGAGATTACAATTTGCACAAGCTCATCGAAATTGGACAGTAGAAGATTGGAAAAACGTTGCCTGGTCTGATGAGTCTCGATTTCTGCTGCGACATTCGGATGGTAGGGTCAGAATTTGGCGTCAATAACATGAAAGCATGGATCCATCCTGCCTTGTATCAACGGTTCAGGCTGGTGGTGGTGGTGTCATGGTGTGGGGAATATTTTCTTGGCACTCTTTGGGCCCCTTGGTACCAATTGAGCATCGTTGCAACACCACAGCCTACCTGAGTATTGTTGCTGACCATGTCCATCCCTTTATGACCACAATGTACCCAACATCTGATGGCTACTTTCAGCAGGATAATGCGCCATGTCATAAAGCTGGAATCATCTCAGACTGGTTTCTTGAACATGACAATGAGTTCACTGTACTCAAATGGCCTCCACAGTCTCCAGATCTCAATCCAATAGAGGATCTTTGGGATGTAGTTGAACGGGAGATTCGCATCATGGATGTGCAGCCGACAAATCTGCGGCAACTGTGTGATGCCATCATGTCAATATGGACCAAAATCTCTGAGGAATGCTTCCAGCACCTTGTTGAATCAGGCAGTTCTGAAGGCAAAAGGGGGTCCAACCCGTTACTAGCATGGTGTACCTAATAAAGTGGCCGGTGAGTGTATATTTATATGTATATCAGTCCATACTGATATATTTTATACTAAAGCAGCAGTGCTCAAAAAGTTTTTGTGTAGGGTACCTAAGTTTTAATCGATTCTCAATAGAATTACATTTTAACAGAGAACCACATAAGAATTGATTTTGGGTATATGCTGGATCACCATGGTTTTCTGCCCAGAGTCTTACATATGACTCTTACAGTCTCTCTAGGGTTAGCCCAGGTGTCTTAGAGCCGTTTGGTATGATCCTGGTTTCTTGCAGCTCACTCTGTGGGTGACCTGGTTTCTTACAGCCTGTCTAATTGATTTTAACTAGAGATGAGCGAACATACTCGTCCGAGCTTGATGCTCGATCGAGCATTAGCGTACTCGTAACTGCTCGTTGCTCGGACGAGTATTTCGCCCGCTCGAGAAAATGGCATCTCCCGCCGTTTTGCTTTTTGGCGGCCAGAAACAGAGCCAATCACAAGCCAGGAGACTCTGCACTCCACCCAGCATGACGTGGTACCCTTACACGTCGATAGCAGTGGTTGGCTGGCCAGATCAGGTGACCCTGGGATAGACTAGCCGCTGCCCGCGCTGCTCGGATCATTCTCTGTCTGGATGCCGCTAGGGAGAGAGCTGCTGCTGGTCAGGGAAAGCGTTAGGGTGTTCTATTAGCTTACTGTTAGGCAGGAGTGATTCTACAACAGCCCTTCTTAGGGCTACAATAACGTTATCCTTTTTTTTTTTATTTGCTTGTGGCTGGGCTTGCTGGCACTAGTAGTGTGGTAGTAGTACCATATTGTGAGGAATTAGCAGGGGGACTTGCTACCGTTGTGTTTAGCTCTTAGTGACACACATATCCACCTCAAACACCAAAGTGGGAAAATTTATTAGGGGTTTGATTTCAATTAGGCACAGTCTGCCAGTTTCTTTTTATTTTACGTTTATTTTTTTCATAACTCAGCGTCATCTCATCTGGCATAGTAGTGTGCTTTAATACTTAGCTAGAAAATAGCCATAGGAGAATCCAAACGGCTTACTTACGCCTACAGTAGCGTTATATATATTTGATTTCTGGTTGATCTGCTGGTGGCTGTAGTTGTTGCAGTGCATCTACTAGCAAATTGTGAGCAATTTGGAGTGAGACTTGCGACCACTGTGTTTTGCGCTTAGTGACGCACATATCCATCGCAAAGACCGAAGTGGGAAAATTTATTAGGGCCCGGGGTTGGATTTCAATTAGGCACAGTCTGCCATTTCCTTTTTTATTTTACGTTTATTTTTGTCATAACTCAGCGTCATCTCATCTGGCATAGTAGTGTGCTTTAATACTTGGCTAGAAAATAGCCATAGGAGAATCCAAACGGCTTACTTACGCCTACAGTAGCGTTATATATATTTGATTTCTGGTTGATCTGCTGGTGGCTGTAGTTGTTGCAGTGCATCTACTAGCAAATTGTGAGCAATTTGGAGTGAGACTTGCGACCACTGTGTTTTGCGCTTAGTGACGCACATATCCATCGCAAAGACCGAAGTGGGAAAATTTATTAGGGCCCGGGGTTGGATTTCAATTAGGCACAGTCTGCCATTTCCTTTTTTATTTTACGTTTATTTTTTTCATAACTCAGCGTCATCTCATCTGGCATAGTAGTGTGCTTTAATACTTGGCTAGAAAATAGCCATAGGAGAATCCAAACGGCTTACTTACGCCTACAGTAGCGTTATATATATTTGATTTCTGGTTGATCTGCTGGTGGCTGTAGTTGTTGCAGTGCATCTACTAGCAAATTGTGAGCAATTTGGAGTGAGACTTGCGACCACTGTGTTTTGCGCTTAGTGACGCACATATCCATCGCAAAGACCGAAGTGGGAAAATTTATTAGGGCCCGGGGTTGGATTTCAATTAGGCACAGTCTGCCATTTCCTTTTTTATTTTACGTTTATTTTTTTCATAACTCAGCGTCATCTCATCTGGCATAGTAGTGTGCTTTAATACTTGGCTAGAAAATAGCCATAGGAGAATCCAAACGGCTTACTTACGCCTACAGTAGCGTTATATATATTTGATTTCTGGTTGATCTGCTGGTGGCTGTAGTTGTTGCAGTGCATCTACTAGCAAATTGTGAGCAATTTGGAGTGAGACTTGCGACCACTGTGTTTTGCGCTTAGTGACGCACATATCCATCGCAAAGACCGAAGTGGGAAAATTTATTAGGGCCCGGGGTTGGATTTCAATTAGGCACAGTCTGCCATTTCCTTTTTTATTTTACGTTTATTTTTTTCATAACTCAGCGTCATCTCATCTGGCATAGTAGTGTGCTTTAATACTTGGCTAGAAAATAGCCATAGGAGAATCCAAACGGCTTACTTACGCCTACAGTAGCGTTATATATATTTGATTTCTGGTTGATCTGCTGGTGGCTGTAGTTGTTGCAGTGCATCTACTAGCAAATTGTGAGCATTTTGGAGTGAGACTTGCGACCACTGTGTTTTGCGCTTAGTGACGCACATATCCATCGCAAAGACCGAAGTGGGAAAATTTATTAGGGCCCGGGGTTGGATTTCAATTAGGCACAGTCTGCCATTTCCTTTTTTATTTTACGTTTATTTTTGTCATAACTCAGCGTCATCTCATCTGGCATAGTAGTGTGCTTTAATACTTGGCTAGAAAATAGCCATAGGAGAATCCAAACGGCTTACTTACGCCTACAGTAGCGTTATATATATTTGATTTCTGGTTGATCTGCTGGTGGCTGTAGTTGTTGCAGTGCATCTACTAGCAAATTGTGAGCAATTTGGAGTGAGACTTGCGACCACTGTGTTTTGCGCTTAGTGACGCACATATCCATCGCAAAGACCGAAGTGGGAAAATTTATTAGGGCCCGGGGTTGGATTTCAATTAGGCACAGTCTGCCATTTCCTTTTTTATTTTACGTTTATTTTTTTCATAACTCAGCGTCATCTCATCTGGCATAGCAGTGTGCTTTCATACTTGGCTAGAAAATAGCCATAGCAATAGGATAGCATCGTTTGGTTTTAAAAACTAAAAAACACACAAAAAAAAAAAAAACACAAAAAAAAGGTAAAAAAAAAATTAAAGTTATAACTCTCATTTTCAAAATGTTTAACCCGAGGGCTAGGGGTAGAGGACGAGGGCGGGGACGTGGGCGTCCAACTACTGCAGGGGTCAGAGGCCGTGGTCCTGGGCGGGGTGAGACACCACCTGCTGATGAGGGAGCAGGGGAACGCCGCAGAGCTACACTCCCTAGGTTCATGTCTGAAGTTACTGGGACTCGTGGTAGAGCACTGTTGAGGCCAGAACAGTGCGAACAGGTGATGTCGTGGATTGCCGACAATGCTTCGAGCAATTTGTCCACCAGTCAGTCTTCCACGCAGTCCACCCATGTCACCGAAATCGGCACTCCTCCAGCTCCTGCACCTCAGCCTCCTCCCCCCCAGTCTGCCCCCTCCCAGCAAAATTTGCCATTTGAACCGGCATACTCTGAGGAACTGTTTTCTGGACCCTTCCCACAGTCACAAACCACTTGTCCGGTTGCTGATGAGCAATTTTCCGATGCCCAGGTTTTCCACCAGTCGCAGTCTGTGGGTGATGATGACCTTGTTGACGTAGTGGAAGAAGTGTGTAAAGAGGTGTCCGACGATGAGGAGACGCGGTTGTCAGACAGTGGGGAAGTTGTTGTCAGGGCAGGAAGTCCGAGGGGGGAGCAGACTGAGGGATCGGAGGATGATGAGGTGACAGACCCAAGCTGGGTTGAGAGGCCGGGTGAACACAGTGCTTCTGAGATGGAGGAGAGTCCTCGACCAGAACAGGTTGGAAGAGGCAGTGGTGGGGCCAGACGGAGAGGCAGGGCCAGAGCTGGTGCATCAGCGCCAAATGTGTCAACTAGTGAAGCTCCCGTGGCGAGGGCTCCTGCGGCGAGGGCTAGATTTTCAGAAGTCTGGAGGTTCTTTAAGGAAACACCGGATGACCGACGGACTGTGGTGTGCCACATTTGCCAAACCAGGATCAGCAGGGGTTCCACCACTACTAGCTTAACTACCACCAGTATGCGCAGGCATATGAATGCTAAACACCCCACTCAGTGGCAACAAGCGCGTTCACCTCCGGCCGTGCACACCACTGCTCCTTCCCCTGTGTCAGCTGATAGTCAGCCCCCTGCCCAGGACCCTGCCACAAAAACCCCATCGTCGCCTCCACGATCCTCCACAGCATCCACCAGCGTTCAGCTCTCCATACCCCAGACGCTGGAGCGGAAACGCAAATATAGTGCAACCCACCCGCACGCCCAAGCCCTTAATGTGCACATCTCCAGATTGCTAAGCCTGGAGATGCTGCCCTATAGGCTAGTAGAGACCGAGGCCTTTCGCAGCCTCATGGCGGCGGCCGCCCCTCGGTATTCGGTCCACAGCCGCCACTACTTTTCCCGATGTGCCGTCCCAGCCCTGCACCAGCACGTGTCAGACAACATAATCCGCGCCCTGACCAACGCCGTTTCTGACAAGGTCCACCTGACCACGGACACGTGGACGAGTGCTGTCGGGCAGGGCCACTATATATCGCTGACGGCACATTGGGTTAACTTGGTGGAGGCTGGGACCGAGTCTGACCCTGCGGCTGGTCATATACTGCCGACGCCGAGGATTGCGGGGCCTACTTCGGTCCATGTGTTTCAGGCCTACTATGCCTCCTCCTCCTCCCACCCCTCCTCCACCTCCTCCTCCAAACGACCATCCGTGGGCATGGCGCCATCAGTCGGTAGCTCTAGGCACAGCAGCAGTGCCGTCGCTAGGCGACAGCAGGCGGTTCTGAAACTGCTGAGCCTAGGCGATAAAAGGCACACCGCCCAAGAACTATTACAGGGCATCACGGCGCAGACTGATCTGTGGCTGGCACCGCTGAACCTGAAGCCAGGCATGGTTGTGTGTGACAACGGCCGTAACCTGGTGGCGGCTCTGCAACTCGGCAGACTGACACATGTGCCATGCCTGGCCCATGTGTTAAATCTGATAGTTCAGCGTTTCCTCAAGACATACCCCAATCTGTCTGATTTGCTCACGAAGGTGCGCCGCATCTGTGCGCATTTCAGGAAGTCCAGCACAGATGCCGCCTCCAACTGCCCGCTCACCGACTGTTGTGCGACGTGCCCACAAGGTGGAGTTCAACACTGACCATGTTATCCAGAGTTTACCAGCAGCGCCGAGCGATTGTAGACTGCCAGATGTCAACTTCCACCAGAACTGGTAGTCAGGTCAGTCAGCTTCCTCAAGTCTACAATGAGGAGTGGACGTGGATGTCTGATATCTGTCAGGTGCTGAGTAACTTTGAGGAGTCAACACAGATGGTCAGTGGCGATGCCGCCATCATCAGCCTCACCATCCCGCTGCTTGGCCTGTTGAAAAACTCTCTGGTCAGCATGAAGTCGGAAGCTTTGCGCTCCTCACAAGAGACGGGGGAAGAAGATTCCCTTGTTGATAGCCAAAGCACCCTTAGGTCTGTTTCTCAGCGCATATCGGAGGAGGTGGAGGAGGATGAGGAGGAAGAGGAGGAGAATGTTGGCGAGACACAAGAGGGGACCATTGTTGAGTCCTTCACTGTTGAGCGTGTATGGGCAGAAGAAGAGGAGTTGGAGGAGTTGGAGGAGGAGGAAATGGACAGTCAGGCCAGTGAGGGGAGTGAATTCTTACGCGTTGGTACTCTGGCGCATATGGCAGATTTCATGCTAGGCTGCCTATCCCGTGACCCTCGCGTTCAAAGAATTTATTCCAGCACCGATTACTGGGTGTTCACTCTCCTGGACCCACGGTACAAGCAAAATCTTTCCACTCTCATCCCTGGAGAGGAAAGGAGTGTGAGAATGCATGAATACCAGCAGGCCCTGGTGCACAAGCTGAAACAGTATTTCCCTTCTGACAGCGCTAGCGGCAGAGTGCGTAGTTCTGCGGGACAAGTAGCGAGGGAGAGTAGGCGAGCAGGCAGCTTGTCCAGCACTGGCAAGGGTACGCTTTACAAGGCTTTTGCCAGCTTTATGTCACCCCAGCAAGACACTGTCACCTGTCCCCAGTCTCGGCAGAGTAGGGCTGATCTTTACAGAAAGATGATGAGGGAGTACGTAGCTGACCATACCATCGTCCTAAATGATCACACAGCTCCCTACAACTACTGGGTTTCAAAGCTGGACATGTGGCACGAACTGGCGCTGTACGCCTTGGAGGTTCTTGCCTGCCCTGCCGCTAGCGTCTTGTCCGAGCGGGTTTTCAGTGCAGCTGGTGGCATCATCACCGATAAGCGTACATGCCTGTCGACTGACAGCGCTGACAGGCTGACGCTTATCAAGATGAATAAAGCCTGGATTTCTCCTAATTTCCAATCTCCACCAGGTGAAGGAAGCTCAACCTGAATAATTTATCCACTCCTCCTCCTCCTCATTTTCCTCCTTCTCCTCCTCTTTGTACAGTAAAGCAGAGGAAACTGGCTATTTTTTTACAGGGCCCACTGGCTCTAGCTATAGTACTTTATGCATTTAATTTTTATGGAGGGCCACCGACCCGGTCCTCTGTTTTAAACAATTTTTGGGAGTGCCACATACAGGCACTCAATCTATTCAATTTTTCTGGAGGGCCACCTACCTGCTCCTCTGGTTTGAAAACTTTTTTGGACTGCCACATACAGGCACTCAATCTATTCCATTTTTATGGAGGGCCACCTACCTGCTCCTCTGGTTTGAAAACTTTTTTGGACTGCCACATATAGGCACTCAATCTATTCCATTTTTATGGAGGGCCACCTACCTGCTCCTCTGGTTTGAAAACTTTTTTGGACTGCCACATACAGGCACTCAATCTATTCCATTTTTATGGAGGGCCACCTACCTGCTCCTCTGGTTTGAAAACTTTTTTGGACTGCCACATACAGGCACTCAATCTATTCCATTTTTCTGGAGGGCCACCTACCTGCTCCTCTGGTTTGAAAACTTTTTTGGACTGCCACATACAGGCACTCAATCTATTCCATTTTTATGGAGGGCCACCTACCTGCTCCTCTGGTTTGAAAACTTTTTTGGACTGCCACATACAGGCACTCAATCTATTCCATTTTTCTGGAGGGCCACCTACCTGCTCCTCTGGTTTGAAAACTTTTTTGGACTGCCACATACAGGCACTCAATCTATTCCATTTTTATGGAGGGCCACCTACCTGCTCCTCTGGTTTGAAAACTTTTTTGGACTGCCACATACAGGCACTCAATCTATTCCATTTTTCTGGAGGGCCACCTACCTGCTCCTCTGGTTTGAAAACTTTTTTGGACTGCCACATACAGGCACTCAATCTATTCCATTTTTCTGGAGGGCCACCTACCTGCTCCTCTGGTTTGAAAACTTTTTTGGACTGCCACATACAGGCACTATCCAAATTGAATTGTCTCCATAGCAGCCTCCACACGTTGTCTCCATTGCTACCTCCAAAAGTCGTCCATATAGCTGCCTCCATACATCGTCCCTTTATCAAACGAGGTGTGTCAGGCCGAAATTTGGGTTGTTTTCATGGATTCCACATCAAAGTTGTTAACTTTGTCGCCACCCTGCTGTGTTATCCACAAAATACACTGGCAAACTTTTACCATTTACGGATATTATTTCAGCGCTTCTTGCGCATCTGTTTACATTCCCCTCACCCGCCATATCCTAAACTTATAAGAACGCTACTACACTTGATCTTATACAAAAGGTTCTTAGAAGTGCTGTTTGGGGAGTAGCCTAGAGACAGGGGCTTGGATTGGCGAAAGCTCGCCTGGCAGCGGAGCGCCAGCTCCATGCCAAGAACCAACTAACATAGTTTTAACTGCAGCACCTTTAATCTACTACTAGTTCACTGCCTCCATACATGGCCGCCTTATCAAACGTGCTGTGTCAGGCAGAATTTTGGGTTGTTTTCATGGCTTCCACAACACACTTGTTAACTTTGTCGCCACCGTGCTGTGTAAGCCACAAAATATACTGGAAAACTTTTTTCATTTACGGATATTATTTCAGCGCTTCTTGCGCATCTGTTTACATTCCCCTCACCCGCCATATCCTAAACTTATAAGAACGCTACTACACTTGATCTTATACAAAAGGTTCTTAGAAGTGCTGTTTGGGGAGTAGCCTAGAGACAGGGGCTTGGATTGGCGAAAGCTCGCCTGGCAGCGGAGCGCCAGCTCCATGCCAAGAACCAACTAACATAGTTTTAACTGCAGCACCTTTAATCTACTACTAGTTCACTGCCTCCATACATGGTCCCCTTATCAAACGAGCTGTGTCAGGCAGAATTTTGGATTGTTTTCATGGCTTCCATGTTAACTTTGTCGCCACCCTGCTGTGTAATCCACAAAATATACTGGCAAACTTTTATCATGTACCGATATTATTTGAGCGCTTCTTGCTCACCTCCTTTGGTTCCTCTCTGCCACCCATTGGTTTAAAGCCTGAGTCCATTTAGGGTATGTTGCCATGCCACTCTCTAGCCTGCCGCTGCTGCCGCTGCCTCTGCATGCCGTCCCCTATAGTGTCAGGGTCAATTATTGGATGTTTTAGATGCTATCTAGCCTCATTCGGTCACTCTGTCATGGCCATGCTGTTGCCCATAATTTTGGCATAATGGTGCGATTAAGCAGCCTCAGAGGCATCCATGCATGCTGCCCCTGCTTTTTCCGGTTATTTCCGTGGTGTTTCCATCCTTTTCTGAGGTTCCCAGGTGTTTGGCCAAGCTTCCCTGTGCAGAGCCTTGGTCCCCTTGAAAAATGCTCGAGTCTCCCATTGACTTCAATGGGGCTCGTTACTCGAAACGAGCACTCGAGCATCGGGAAAAGTTCGTCTCGAATAACGAGTACCCGAGCATTTTAGTGCTCGCTCATCTCTAATTTTAACCAATGTACAATATTTCAAAAATCTTTTTTTAATTATGATATGGAGCCAGGGATCATATATGGTAGGGCAATTTTAGGACAATCAGGTACATCAGCCAACCAATATCTGTTATCTGGATATTTAGGGAAAAAACAGCAACTCAGTTCCTTCCCCCCAGGACATGTCCACCAAATATGCAACAAAGTGACTCTGTTTTTGGAGCATCGCCAGCATGTACTCTGAAGAAAAAGTAATTTCCCGTGTAACTTTTATGGAGGTTGGTACCACCTGGAAGTGATCTTAAAATTTGTCTTCTGCAGTTATACTGAAAGCTCATCCTCCCAAGCATAATGATTCCGAACAGGGTTTTTTTTGTCTTCTCCACCAACAGCGAAATGTAGTGGTGAAAGGCATGGAAAGATGTGTAGGAGACTTACAGACTAGATAAAACCCCTAATCTAAGCTGTTAAAAAAACATTTAAAAAAGGAAGGTGTCCCCTGAAGATTAAAATCTCTACCCTCTAAAGTGGGGCACTTGAGTGACATTTGTAATAATAATAATTAGAGATGAGCGAGCACTAAAATGCTTGGGTACTCGTTATTCGAGACGAACTTTTCCCGATGCTCGAGTGCTCGTCTCGAATAACGAGCCCCATTGAAGTCAATGGGAGACTCGAGCATTTTTCAAGGGGACCAAGGCTCTGCACAGGGAAGCTTGGCCAAACACCTGGGAACCTCAGAAAAGGATGGAAACACCACGGAAATGGACAGGAAACAGCAGGGGCAGCATGCATGGATGCCTCTGAGGCTGCTTAATCGCACCATTATGCCAAAATTATGGGCAACAGCATGGCCATGACAGAGTGACAGAATGAAGCTAGATAGCATCTAAAACATCCAATAATTGACCCTGACACTATAGGGGACGGCATGCAGAGGCAGCGGCAGCAGGCTAGAGAGTGTCATGGCGACATACACTAAATGGACTCAGGCTTCAAACCAATGGGTGGCAGAGAGGAACCAAAGGAGGTGAGCAAGAAGCGCTCAAATAATATCGGTACATGATAAAAGTTTGCCAGTATATTTTGTGGATTACACAGCAGGGTGGCGACAAAGTTAACATGGAAGCCATGAAAACAACCCAAAATTCTGCCTGACACAGCTCGTTTGATAAGGGGACCATGTATGGAGGCAGTGAACTAGTAGTAGATTAAAGGTGCTGCAGTTAAAACTATGTTAGTCGGATCTTGGCATGGAGCTGGCGCTCCGCTGCCAGGCGCGCTTTCGCCAATCCAAGCCCCTGTCTCTAGGCTACTCCCCAAACAGCACTTCTAAGAACCTTTTGTATAAGATCAAGTGTAGTAGCGTTCTTATAAGTTTGGGATATGGCGGGTGAGGGGAATGTAAACAGATGCGCAAGAAGCGCTGAAATAATATCGGTTAATCATAAAAGTTTGCCAGTATATTTTGTGGATAACACAGCAGGGTGGCGACAAAGTTAACAACTTTGATGTGGAATCCATGAAAACAATTTCTGCCTGACACACCTCGTTTGATAAGGGGACGATGTATGGAGGCAGCTATATGGACGACTTTTGGAGGTAGCAATGGAGACAACGTGTGGAGGCTGCTATGGAGACAATTTAATTTGGATAGTGCCTGTATGTGGCAGTCCAAAAAAGTTTTCAAACCAGAGGAGCAGGTAGGTGGCCCTCCAGAAAAATGGAATAGATTGAGTGCCTGTATGTGGCAGTCCAAAAAAGTTTTCAAACCAGAGGAGTAGGTAGGTGGCCCTCCAGAAAAATGAAATAGATTGAGTGCCTGAATGTGGCAGTCCAAAAAAGTTTTCAAACCAGAGGAGCAGGTAGGTGGCCCTCCAGAAAAATGGAATAGATTGAGTGCCTGTATGTGGCAGTCCAAAAAAGTTTTCAAACCAGAGGAGCAGGTAGGTGGCCCTCCAGAAAAATGAAATAGATTGAGTGCCTGTATGTGGCAGTCCAAAAAAGTTTTCAAACCAGAGGAGCAGGTAGGTGGCCCTCCAGAAAAATGGAATAGATTGAGTGCCTGTATGTGGCAGTCCAAAAAAGTTTTCAAACCAGAGGAGCAGGTAGGTGGCCCTCCAGAAAAATGAAATAGATTGAGTGCCTGTATGTGGCAGTCCAAAAAAGTTTTCAAACCAGAGTAGCAGGTAGGTGGCCCTCCAGAAAAATTGAATAGATTGAGTGCCTGTATGTGGCACTCCCAAAAATTATTTAAAACAGAGGACCAGGTAGGTGGCCCTCCAGAAAAATTAAATGCATAAAGTACTATAGCTAGAGCCAGTGGGCCCTGTCAAAAAATAGCCAGTTTCCTCTGCTTTAGTGTACAAAGAGGAGGAGAAGGAGGAAAATGAGGAGGAGGAGGAGTGCATAAATTATTCAGGTTGAGCTTCCTTCACCTGGTGGAGATTGGAAATTATGAGAAATCCAGGCTTTATTCATCTTAATAAGCGTCAGCCTGCCAGCGCTGTCAGTCGACAGGCGGGTACGCTTATCGGTGATGATGCCACCAGCTGCACTGAAAACCCGCTCGGACAAGACGCTAGCGGCAGGGCAGGCAAGAACCTCCAAGGCGTACAGCGCCAGTTCGTGCCACATGTCCAGCTTTGAAACCCAGTAGTTGTAGGGAGCTGTGTGATCATTTAGGACGATGGTATGGTCAGCTACGTACTCCCTCACCATCTTTCTGTAAAGATCAGCCCTACTCTGCCGAGACTGGGGACAGGTGACAGTGTCTTGCTGGGGTGACATAAAGCTGGCAAAAGCCTTGTAAAGCGTACCCTTGCCAGTGCTGGACAAGCTGCCTGCTCGCCTACTCTCCCTCGCTACTTGTCCCGCAGAACTACGCACTCTGCCGCTAGCGCTGTCAGAAGGGAAATACTGTTTCAGCTTGTGCACCAGGGCCTGCTGGTATTCATGCATTCTCACACTCCTTTCCTCTCCAGGGATGAGAGTGGAAAGATTTTGCTTGTACCGTGGGTCCAGGAGAGTGAATACCGAGTAATCGGAGCTGGAATAAATTCTTTGAACGCGAGGGTCACGGGATAGGCAGCCTAGCATGAAATCTGCCATATGCGCCAGAGTCCCAACGCGCAAGAATTCACTCCCCTCAATGGCCTGACTGCCCATTTCCTCCTCCTCCAACTCCTCCAACTCCTCTTCTTCTGCCCATACACGCTGAACAGTGAAGGTCTGAGCAATGCTCCCCTCTTGTGTCTCGCCAACATTCTCCTCCTCTTCCTCCTCCTCCTCCTCCACCTCCTCCGATATGCGCTGAGAAACAGACCTGAGGGTGCTTTGGCTATCAACAAGGGAATCTTCTTCCCCCGTCTCTTGTGACGAGCGCAAAGCTTCCGACTTCATGCTGATCAGAGAGTTTTTCAACAGGCCAAGCAGCGGGATGGTGAGGCTGATGATGGCGGCATCGCCACTGACCATCTGTGTTCACTCCTCAAAGTTACTCAGCACCTGACAGATATCAGACATCCACTTCCACTCCTCATTGTAGACTTGAGGAAGCTGACTGACCTGACTACCAGTTCTGGTGGAAGTTGACATCTGGCAGTCTACAATCGCTCTGCGCTGCTGGTAAACTCTGGATAACATGGTTAATGTTGAATTCCACCTCGTGGGCACGTCGCACAACAGTCGGTGAGCGGGCAGTTGGAGGCGGCGCTGCGCTGCCCTGAGAGTGGCAGCATCTGTGCTGGACTTCCTGAAATGCGCACAGATGCGGCGCACCTTCGTGAGCAAATCTGACAGATTGGGGTATGTCTTGAGGAAACGCTGAACTATCAGATTTAACACATGGGCCAGGCATGGCACATGTGTCAGTCTGCCGAGTTGCAGAGCCGCCACCAGGTTACGGCCGTTGTCACACACAACCATGCCTGGCTTCAGGTTCAGCGGTGCCAGCCACAGATCAGTCTGCGCCGTGATGCCCTGTAATAGTTCTTGGGCGGTGTGCCTTTTATCGCCTAGGCTCAGCAGTTTGAGCACCGCCTGCTGTCGCTTAGCGACGGCACTGCTGCTGTGCCTAGAGCTAGCGACTGATGGCGCCATGCCCACGGATGGTAGTTCGGAGGAGGAGGTGGAGGAGGGGTGGGAGGAGGAGGAGGCATAGTAGGCCTTTGAGACCTGGACCGAGGTAGGCCCCGCAATCCTCGGCGTCGGCAGTATATGACCAGCCCCAGGGTCAGACTCGGTCCCAGCCTCCACCAAGTTAACCCAATGTGCCGTCAGCGATATATAGTGGCCCTGCCCGGCAGCACTCGTCCACGTGTCCGTGGTCAGGTGGACCTTGTCAGAAACGGCGTTGGTCAGGGCACGGATGATGTTGTCTGACACGTGCTGGTGCAGGGCTGGGACGGCACATCGAGAAAAGTAGTGGCGGCTGGGGACCGAATACCGAGGGGCGGCCGCCGACATGAGGTTGCGAAAGGCCTCGGTCTCTACTAGCCTATAGGGCAGCATCTCCAGGCTAAGCAATCTGGAGATGTGGACATTAAGGGCTTGGGCGTGCGGGTGGGTTGCACTATATTTTCTTTTCCGCTCCAGCGTCTGGGGTATGGAGAGCTGAACGCTGGTGGATGCTGTGGAGGATCGTGGAGGCAACGATGGGGTTTTTGTGCCAGGGTCCTGGGCAGGGGGCTGACTATCAGCTGACACAGGGGAAGGAGCAGTGGTGTGCACGGCCGGAGGTGAACGGGCTTGGTGCCACTGATTCGGGTGTTTAGCATTCATATGCCTGCGCATACTGGTGGTAGTTAAGCTAGTAGTGGTGGAACCCCTGCTGATCCTGGTTTGGCAAAGGTTGCACACCACAGTCCGTCGGTCATCCGGTGTTTCCTTAAAGAACCTCCAGACTTCTGAAAATCTAGCCCTCGCCGCGGGAGCCCTCGCCACGGGAGCTTCACTACGTGACACATTTGGCGCTGATGCACCTGCACTGGCCCTGCCTCTCCATCTGGCCCCACCACTGCCTCTTCCAACCTGTTCTGCTATAGGACTCTCCTCCGTCTCAGAAGCACTGTGTTCACCCGGCCTCTCAACCCAGCTTGGGTCTGTCACCTCATCATCCTCCGATCCCTCAGTCTGCTCCCCCCTCGGACTTCCTGCCCTGACAACAACTTCACCACTGTCTGACAACCGTGTCTCCTCATCGTCGGACACCTCTTTACACACTTCTTCCACTACGTCAAGAAGGTCATCATCACCCACAGACTGCGACTGGTGGAAAACCTGGGCATCGGAAAATTGCTCAGCAGGAACCGGACAAGTGGTTTGTGACTGTGGGAAGGGTCCAGAAAACAGTTCCTCAGAGTATGCCGGTTCAAATGCCAAATTTTCCTGGGAGGGGGCAGACTGGGGGGGAGGAGGCTGAGGTGCAGGAGCTGGAGGAGTGCCGATTTCGGTGACATGGGTGGACTGCGTGGAAGACTGACTGGTGGACAAATTGCTCGAAGCATTGTCGGCAATCCACGACATCACCTGTTCGCACTGTTCTGGCCTCAACAGTGCTCTACCACGAGTCCCAGTAACTTCAGACATGATGAACCTAGGGAGTGTAGCTCTGCGGCGTTCCCCTGCTCCCTCATCAGCAGGTGGTGTCTCACCCCACCCAGGACCACGGCCTCTGACCCCTGCAGTAGATGGACGCCCACGTCCCCGCCCTCGTCCTCGTCCTCTACCCCTAGCCCTCGGGTTAAACATTTTGAAAATGAAAGTTATATAACTTTAATTTTTTTTTTTAACTTTTTTTTGTGTTTTTTTGTGTTTTTTAGTTTTTTAGGTTTTTTTTGTGTTTTTTAGTTTTTAAAACCAAACAATGCTATCCTATTGCTATGGCTATTTTCTAGCCAAGTATGAAAGCACACTGATGAGATGACGCTGAGTTATGAAAAAATAAACGTAAAATAAAAAGGAAATGGCAGACTGTGCCTAATTGAAATCCAACCCCTAATAAATTTTCCCACTTCGGTCTTTGCGATGGATATGTGCGTCACTAAGCGCTAAACACAGCGGTCGCAAGTCTCACTCCAAATTCCTCACAATTGGCTAGTATATGCACTGCAGCAAGGACAGCCACCAGCAGATCAACCAGAAATAAAATATATATAACGCTATTGTAGGCGTAAGTAAGCCGTTTGGATTCTCCTTTGGCTATTTTCTAGCCAAGTATGAAAGCACACTGATGAGATGACGCTGAGTTATGAAAAAATAAACGTAAAATAAAAAGAAACTGGCAGACTGTGCCTAATTGAAATCAAACCCCTAATAAATTTTCCCACTTTGGTGTTTGAGGTGGATATGTGTGTCACTAAGAGCTAAACACAACGGTAGCAAGTCCCCCTGCAAATTCCTCACAATATGGTACTAGCTGCACTACTAGTGCCAGCAAGCCCAGCCACAAGCAAACAAAAAAAAAAAGTATAACGTTATTGTAGCCCTAAGAAGGGCTGTTGGGTTCTTGTTGAATCACTCCTGCCTAACAGTAATCTACTAGCACCCTAACGCTGTCCCTGACCAGCAGCAGCTCTCTCCCTAGCGGCATCCAGACACAGAATGATCCGAGCAGCGCGGGCAGCGGCTAGTCTATCCCAGGGTCACCTGATCTGGCCAGCCAACCACTGCTATCGACGTGTAAGGGTACCACGTCATGCTGGGTGGAGTGCAGAGTCTCCTGGCTTGTGATTGGCTCTGTTTCTGGCCGCCAAAAAGCAAAACGGCGGGAGCTGCCATTTTCTCGAGCGGGCGAAGTATTCGTCCGAGCAACGAGCAGTTTCGAGTACGCTAATGCTCGAACGAGCATCAAGCTCGGACGAGTATGTTCGCTCATCTCTAATAATAATCAATTTATTGTCTGCAAAGAGGAGGTACAGGTGTTACACACTGCTTCTTATTTAAAAATATCATAAAACAAACATCAATATACATTTCCTACATATATGCACAAAGAAAATACACAAAGTACCTGTCCAGAAAAAAGCATAAACATAACCAGACTTGGCGCAAGCTATCAAACTGGTTACAAACAGTGACAAACTCACCCTGTGATGTCCCTGCAGGCTACAACCCTGTCTAAAGCAGATCTATCACTTTGTTAAGGATGAACCCACTATCAGGAACCTGCTAACAGACCCTGAAAGACTCTGCAAGAGAAAATGGAGAAATGTACTTTGTCAAGCAGCTGGTTGACGGTGGAGCGGACAGGTAAGATGAAGCCAGAGACAGAGCAGTGTATGCACAAGGACAAAAAACATAAAAAGCCAAACAGGTGGAGTGGGATACAACTGGGTCAAAACCAAGATGCCAGCGAAGACAAAGAATTGAATTACTAGAAAGGTCTAGTAAACGTTCCTGACATCAGATACACACAAAAGCAAAGGTACTCAGAAATAGGGAAAAGGTATGAGGAGACTAGTAGAACCAGTAAGGAGTATTAGAGCTGAGCATGTACAGAAGTTCCTGGACGCCCCCCAGCTGCTTATTGGCATCCAACACTTTAGTAAACCTTGCTGAACAGGGCTGGGCTGCAGAGAGCTGGGCGTGGCTCATACAATCCCAACAAAAAAAGCGACCTTAGCACACTCTAAGTTTTGTGTGTGTGAACTGTAGCTCAAGTCGCTGCTGGGTTGGGACACTTCACACACACAAAACATTAGCGTGTGCCACCTAAGCTGCATTCTGCAGACAGAGGAAGACTTTGGCACAAATGTTACAACAATGTGACATCATAATGCAACACTACATAACCATAATAAGTACTCCACACCTCCACAACAATAATAAAGTACTAATAAAAACATTTGTGTGCTACAAATAATGCGACCTACTGCCTCTATCCTCGCTGTAAAATGTAATTGCAGTGGGAATTAAGCTCCTCTTTAATCTCTATGTCTTACATATCCAATGATAGTACCTGTCACTAAATACGCTAAGTTGACCTACAACCATATCATGAATTGGACATTCAGTATCATTTCTCACTTTCTTTAATTGTCTGAGCAAATTCTGGTTTATCCACAAGTCCACAGAAATGCCAACTACAAACCCAAACTCCTAATCTGACTCTCAAACCTTGATCTGTCATGCGTTTTTATTCCAGCTCATGAAAAGTAAAGGATAGTGCACTCTCCAAAACTGATTGATCGAAACCATGTTACAATCAACTACAAATATTAAAAGATATAAGGGAGTGCAAAAATTCAACCTACTGTTCATAAACTTGCTCTACTGCAGTATCATTTATACAAATTGGACAACTCTCCACACCCTTCAATCTCCAAAAATCAATTGTTTTTTTCACAAACCACCTCTACAGTGTCATCGCTAAAGGTCTGCAAGAAACAAACCCCACTATTCTGTTTAATGTCCACCATATAAATACAAAACAAAAAAGTGCAAAAACTTCCCAAATACCCAAATACAACAATTTGTCTGCTAATGTACTCCCCAATTTAACACAATGGGGCAGATTTCTCAAGCTGTCTGAAAGTCAGAATATTTCTAGTTGTCCATGGCAACCAATCACAGCTCCCCTTTAAATATTCATGAGCACTGGTAAAATGAAAGCTGAGCTGTGATTGGTTGCCATGGGCAACTAGAAATATTCTGTTTTTCAGACAGCTTGATAAGTCTGCCCCAATGTAGCTGAGACATCAAATAATGCTGGACCCAATTGATAATAGGAATAGTAACATTCATTTCCTCCAGCTTCGTAGTAGAAGTACCACTGAGTTTGGTTCCTCAAGTGTTGTGTGATGTCACAGTACCAGACGTTTCAAGGTTGTGACACTAGTTATCACATTAATTTGGTTTAGAGATATATAGTTATATAGATATATATAGGTACCCCACAGATTTCATGTCCATTGCTGCGTATTATAGTGAATATACACAAATGGATTGTGTATAAACTCCTTATACCTTACTGTTTATAGGAAAGCATATTTTCTTTTTAGAAGCAGTCTGAATATTTTAATGGAATATTAGAATTTTCATGTAATCTTTGCAAAGTTGATGTAAGGTGTGTGTGTGTATTCATTATAAAATATTTTTATACATAGTACAGTAGGTTGTTCTTTCTGAAAAAAAATATACTTTGATCAATTTTTAACACTTTTTTCTGCTTACAACCTAATTTTGTTTTGGCATTTTTGGTGTGTACATTCTAGTACAAGATGAGTGGGGTATATGAGCAGGGTCACATGTCCAAACAGCATTGCACACAATAGACAGCTATGGAGAGGTTGCTGCGAATGACACGGTTAGTCACACAAGACTTCTGAAAAACCAACAATTGTCCTGTCCAGGGCACTTAGGTGTATAGAAGAGGCTCTTGTTATTAGGAACAGATGGGAATCTGAAATAATTGCCCTTATTAGGGCACACTGAAGAAGTGCATTAGGCTACTAATAGGCCGCTATAGGCCGCAGGGATATTCTTTCTGTTTATATAAAATAATACATTAATTCTTGCAAAAACCTTGATGAATTTACTGCATCATCCAGGAATATCTTGAAAGCCCTGTCTTTGTATAGCATTGAGCTCCAGAAAAATCAGAAACAATCATCAATAATACCTTGATTTTAAAGTTGTCATCAATAGCAACAGTGAATAGCATGCAGTAATACATGATACATAGAAGTGTACCATCAATAACACGTGCATCATAGAAGTGCTCTTCATAGTGAATAGTATGCAGTAATACTTGGATCATAAAGTAATACATGAGTCACAGTAATACTTTGATTGTAAAGGTGCTTTCACAGGATAGGTCATGGCCATGGTGCTGCTGGTGGTGGTAAAGGAATTAGTGATGAAGGGAGAGGACATGCTCCATCTCTGCCTGCTCCAAATTCCTCTTGTGCTAGTAGGTGTCAGGATGTGCAGTGTGTAATGGTAGGCCCCAATAGACCACCCAAAGTTGAGGCATTGCTCAGTTACATGGCAAAGAGTGCATCAACTTCCGTGGAATTATCTTTGCCATGCTCATCCTCAGTTGGAAGTGCAAAGTCCGTCTCCTTCAAAGTAGCAAAGGCATTTCATCCAGTTTAAATATTTTCATTTCCGCATTCCAAAATCCTTAAATTCATAATTATTTTTTATTAAATTTTTTTAATACGAACCCATAAACCCAGATTGCTTCTCTAATTTTGGTGTGTATAAAGCTGCTCAATTTTTACATCCCTACTTTTTTGTAAACATCTCATTTGATGTGTGTTTTAGGTGCAAATGTATCAATGCATTTATGTTTTAAATTATTAGTGTTTGTCACAAAGTTGCATGAGGGTGGTATGGGCTGTCAAGTGTCGACCACCACAAATTCAATTGCAAGGTTGACTGCTTTCAAAAAAATACAGATTTAGTTTTTAGAGTGTGTAATCACTGTTTTTTGCAAATTGACTGTCTAAAAATAGCTAGCCGAAAAGCAGATTTTTGCTTATTTCCATTTTAGTAATTTTATAATAATTTATTCATTTGAACATATGCCTATGATATTGGAACTGTACATATGTTCATATTTAAAATTTAGAAGAAAACTAATTATTTTCTATTTGAGCAAAGTAAATTTTTCTGCATTTATTTAATAATAATATACATTTTGGATCAAAGGTGCACCAATGTCTATAAATTCATTAAAGGGGTATTCCCACAAGTTTATTATATGTACTCAGGATAACAAAATAACACATTCTCTAATTCACTGCTATTAACAAAAATACAGCATTACAGATATAAATTCAAATTGTCTCTATCAGTCCTGATGTACACAATTTCAGTTGCCCCTAGACACAACCCAGTAACGTCTGACTTAGGGTCGGACTGCCATCTTGGATTTTTGTGTGGTGGCCGTGCTGCCGAGTTTCTCTGTCTCTGGTTTCTGCACTGTAGCTCCGCCCACCTGCAGACTGCATGGAGCTCACTCACTGCTGCACACTGAGACACAGAATCTGAGTTCCTGAGGCAGCAGCAGCCAGAGGGGAAGATACAAACTGCACATAGTTAAGTTAAGTTCAGTTAAGTTGTTTATCTGGGGAAAGCAGCAGATCTTGTGTGTTGTGGAATAGCAGGGATGTAGCAGTGCGGACTGTGTCATTACATGTAATAGGCATCTCATGGAACTCATCATCTCTGATCTGTCTCATCTCTCTCTCCATGTGTCAGATATAAACCACATTGTCTGCTCCCAGAACTAGATGGATTATAATGTGTCTGCTTAGAGAGTTCCCGCCCACACACTGGAATTTTGAACTGAGCAGCCCAGGGAGTGATAGGAGGTGAAACAGTAACAGAGTAAAGGGTTAAAAATGATCTTTATTGTGTTAACATTACTAGGGGATTGAGATGTGAGAATTTTTTATGGTTCTTTATGCAGTAATTTTGCCTTTATTAGTACATTTAAAAATTTCCACAAACTCCTGGTAAGGAAGGGGTGAAAGGGAGCAGATGTAATGTCCTGGAATTAGGCCATTACTAAATTGACTTAATGTTCATGCTAAGTTGGGACATATCACTGGTTCAGGAACTCATCAGGTATTCATTCTACTGGCCCACACTTACACAGGTGTAGAAGTACAATTCCATCCCCTTAGCCAAGCTGCATTGTCCTATCATATCTTATTCTATACCCATGTTATTGCATTGCATTCTATGGGGGTCATTAATCTTTATTTTTCTTCCCTCTTTTTTCTATCTTTTTTGAGACTAACTTTTTCAACTTTTTGGGGAGAGATAAAGCAGGAAACTAGTAGGAAACTGTGCTTTGGGGGTTGACGAAGGTTGCAGGTAAGCTGCCATGAGTTGAGGGCTCTGGCTTAGTGATGGAGAGGCGAGAGACTCCATTGCCAGTACCTTGTATACCTGGCAATACAACCTCACACTATGTCTGCCTCGTTTTCTGTCTTTATGTTGTTAGGAATTGAAGACGGGATAGTTATAACATCTAAATATCTGTAACTATATTTTCTATAGCTATATACAATTTCGCTGCATTGTTGATTTTTTTCTATGTTATTGTAATCACGAATTGCAGCCTAAAAACATTTGATGGATTTTATCAAGAGAATAAGGTAAAATTAATTTGTCCTTAATAAAGTACTGTCCATAACATTGTTTAGCTGTTACAGAAAGAACTATTGATCATCGCTGCGGCACAAAACAACGAATATAGATTTTTCTCTTAAAGCAGGACTGGATTTGTTATACATGTCTTTCATACCCTAGGATACACTATAATAGATGCCATACATAAATACTGTATATACGGTATAGACAGAAAAAACAGCATCAATCAGCCCAGACTTATAAATGAAATGGACAGATAAGAAATTTAATAGTGATTTGAGGAATAACATACACATACACAAATACAATAGAGTTTTTATAGAAAGTACAAAGCTCTGACCTGAGGGAATGGTGGTAGGATATCTTAATATATAAGTATCGAGTCATATTAATAACCTTCTTAACTTATTTTTAATATTTTCTCAAATGTGTGACAAAATAGAAATTCTTTTGAAGGGTTTTGCAAACAAATCTGAAAGGAGCTGTTTATTTGGCACCTAAATAGCAAACAGAAAAAAAAGTGTGGAAAAGTTGGTAAGCGGACAGTGATCCTAAGTGTGCGCAGTATCCAAAGTGTGCCTAAGGATTAAGTGACTTAAAGTTGAGGGACTTTAGGAGGTAACTGCTGTTTTTTTGTGGTACACTTTTTTGTGAATTCTGCTTTTCTTCCTTATTTATTCCTTATTCTCTCTTGTATTCCCCATTAGTGGAGGAATGTTTAATATAGAGACCTGGGGGAGGGTAACCACACCTGTGCAGGCCAAGAAGAAAGCATAGGTAATTAACTGAGAAAAGTCATGGTACATGGGATAAGATCAGGGAATAATAACCAGAGGAATAGTGATAGGGAAAACCATATAAAGTGTGTGTATACTAATGCCAGAAGCCTCACAAATAAAATGGAGGAACTGGAACACTTAAAGGGATCCTGTCACCAGGAGAGCCATTTTTAGCACTCCCCCAGTCCCCACAGAGCATAGTACATACACTGCCAATGTGTTTTTATATAAAAAAACCAAATTTTAATACAAAAACACATTGGCAGCGTATGTACTATGCTCTGTGGGGACTGGGGGAGTGCTAAAAATGGGTCTCCTGGTGACAGGTTCCCTTTAATGTTTAAATGATCCATGCTCCTTTAACCTTTGTATAATTTTAAAAGCCTTTTTTGGGGAAAAACCAGGGCATGAGAAGCTAAAAGAAGAGCAGATCCTTTAAGAAGGGGCACACACCAGTATGTCAATGTGTTTAGTTTGCAATCCTTCATCCTGGTGGTAGATGTCTTTTAACCTCTTAGTGCGCTGTGTCTGATATATCGGATGCTGAATGCTTAAGTGATTAAGCGCTCAGCAACCAATATTTTTAAATGATCGTGTAGGTAATAAAGGGGGAGGGGTTTGTTTATATGTGAAATCTTGCCTGAAGTCCATCCTATGAGATGACATTGGTGACGAAAATGAAAATGTGGAGTCCTATGGGGTTTGTTATAAGGTTACTGTAGGTAAATGAAAGTATTCAGACCCCTTTACATTTTTCATTCTTTGATGGATTTCATTGCAGCTTATTGGTGAAATCCAAAAAGTTATTATTTTTTGCTTATTAATGAACAATCTGCAAGGAATCTTGAAAGATAAAAACAGAAATGTAGATATTTTCACATGGTCAGAAGTATTCAGACCCTCTGCTCAGTGTAATGTAGAAGCACCTTTTGAGCTACTATAGCCATGAGACTTCATAGTGAGACTTACCCCTTATCTCACCCCTTATCTTGATTCATCTTACAGCATTATTTATTGAACATACTCACAAATGTACAGTAACAATGTATCGTTGTTCTGAAGCCACTGCTTTGTTATTTTAGCTGTGTGCTTAGGGTCATTGTCTTGTTGGAAGGTAAACCTCCGGCCCAGGATGAGGTCCACAGCACTCTGGAAGAGGTTTTCATCCAGGATATCTCTGGACATGGCCACATTTATCTTTCCTTAAATAGCAACCAGTTGCCCTGTCCCTGCAGCTGAAACACATCCTCCAAAGCATGATACTGCCACCACCATTTGGATTGATGAGATGTTGAACAGTGCATGGTTTTGTCCACACATACTGCTTAGAATTAACAACAAGTTCATCTTTTTCTCATCAGGCCAGAGAATCTTATTAGTTTGGGAGTCCTGTTTGCAAACTATATGCGGCTTTCATATGTTTTGCATTGAGGAGAAGCACACTCTTCCATAAAGCCCTGATTGCTTGAGAGCTGCAGTGATAGTTGACATTGTGGAACTTTCTCCCATCTCACTACATCTTTGAAGCTCAGCCACAGTGATCTTGGGGTTCTTCCTTAACTCTCTCACCAAGACTCTTTTCTTCCATGATTGCTTAGTTAGGCAGGTCGGCCAGGAAAAGAAAGAGTTGTGGCCATTCTATTTAAGGATTATGGAGGCCCCTGTGTTCTTAGGAAGCTTGAGTGCTGCAGAAATTCTTTTGTAACCTTAGCCAAATCTCTGCCTTGCCACAATTCTGTCTCTAAACTCATTGGGCAGTTCCTTAGACTTCATGATTCTCCTGTGCTCTGGCATACACTGTGATCTGTGAGGTCTTATATAGTCAGGTGTGTTACTTTCCTAATCAAGCCTAATCAGTTTAATTAAAGAGAACCCGTCAGACAAATTAACCCCCTAAACTAAATATATTTTCATAAACTGCCATTAGAAAGCATTGCCTCTATCCAGTCATTGGGGCAGATTTATCAAACTGTCAGAATATTTCTAGTTGCCCATGGCAACCAATCATAGCTCAGCTTTCATTTTACCAGTGCTCATAAATATTTTAAGGGGAACTGTGATTGGTTGCCATAGAAATATTCTGACTTTCAGACAGCTTGATAAATCTGCTCCATTGTCCCTCTACATGCCTGTAAACTTAAGCAATGAGGTCCTAAAGCTGTATGCAAATGACCTGTGAGATGGCCAATGAGTCATTACCATATTCAAGCTGACCAGCTTATTCATGAATGGGAGACACAGCCATACCCCGAGTGCTTGACTGACAACCTGCATAATGATGTGAGGTATAATGGTGTAATGTCTCCTCCATGTTCTTCATGGTGCTGGCGGCCATGCCCCCTTCAACCTGTGTTATAGCAGAACATGTCAGGTACTTGTGTAGCTGATGTCTGTGTCTCTGTGTATTATGAGGGAGAGCATGTCAGCAGATAAAGCACAGATACTAGCAATGCTTTACTATACATTACACACAGACATGAGCAGGGGGAGGAGAGGGGAGGGGTAACAGGGATGATATCACTGCCTCTGACCATTTGACCAGCCTCATTTACATAATAAAGAAAAGATGATTTTATAATGATCAATGTATGAATTGACTAGATAAAGGCTGGGATAGATCCTTCTGAGCTGCTCCAACAGGTAGAGGTGACAGAAATAGTGACAGAGACCTGATGACAGGTGTCCTTTAAACACAGATGGACTCTAAGGAAGGAGTAGAACCATCTCAAGGAATATCAGAAGAAAATGGACAGCATGTGAGTGACATGCAATATTTCAGTATTTCTTGTTTAATAAATTAGCAAAAATATCCCCATTCCTGGTTCTGTTTTTTTCTGTCAAGATGGATTGCAGATTCTTCATTAATAAGCAAAAAAAAGAACTTTTTTGATTTCACCAATAAGCTGCGATTAAACAAAGAGTGAAAAATTTGAAGAGGTCTTGTCACGGGCGCCACTGTGACCCCTGCAACCCATAATTTAAAGGGCCAGTGTGCCAATAATTGGCGCTGGCCGGCCGCCTTCCCTGATAAATTCCCAGTCCCTTCCTGTGTCCACTGCCGAATCTTTGTGCTTCTATGCCTAGGAGAAAGCTGTATTCCAAGCCCTTTGCAAATATCCTGATTTCCTGTTGTAACCTCGATTCTGTTCCTGATTCCGATCCCGTGTTGTCTGTCCTGACCTACCGCTATGTCCCGACTCTGATCCTGTGCTGCCTGTCTCGACCACCTGCCTGTCCCCTACCACGAGTTTGCCCTACGATTCTGTACTACAACTAGTCTGCCACCACGGACAAAGTTGCGACTGTGGAACGACCTGGTGGTACCGTGACTCAACAAGTTCGACCTGCTTTTCGATGGGCTCTGGTGAAAACCGGGTAACACTTAGACTCTGGGCACAGGTGTCGGCTTATGTCATCGTCCACAGTGGTCCAGTGAGTCCACTACCCCTGGTTCCTGACAGGTCTGAATACTTTCCTTACCACTGTATACTCAGAACAAAGTTAGTATACACCCTGCATTACAATATACGAAATGTCTACTTCTAAAACTACCCATACTCTGATGAGTCTGGGGGACTCACCTACTTGTAACCCGAGACTGAGATAATTACTTTAACTTGAGCTTTTCAAAAAAGTGAGTACGCATTGAGGTTTGGGGCAGAAAGAGACAGGTTTACTATCATGGCTGTACTTGTGGTACTGCTAAAAAAAAGAGGGTCTGGTGCAAAGGCCCCTCTCCCCTGTGTGTTATGAAGTTTTATTGATAATTCTTGTTTCCATGACAGCAAAACATTACAAATGTAAGACCTGCCCTGAAAATAAGACCTAGCGACCGTCATTGCTACAACTTACCGCTATGCCATACAATAGCAGTAGTAGATCATTTGGATACCACAAAAGGTTGTAACTTCATGGAATAAAATCATCTGTTTTGTAAACGCAATGTAATCATGCAAATCTCCTCTTCTCAGCTGTTGTGTTTAACACATGCGTTACTGCCATGTCTAAATGCACCCTAAGTGAGTCACACATATTAAAATTTGCTTGCATTGTACCGTCTCCTTGTTCCTGATTGACAAGTCACAGGGCTATGATATTCTGATAGGTGGAACATTGAGAGAAAGCTCTTTTACACATACCTCCCAACTTTTCACAAAGTGAAAGAGGGACAAATTAAGCCACGCCCCTGACCACACCACAAGCCATGCCCCTTTTCCTATTGTACATAAATTCACAATGATTTTTTTTAAAACTACTATAATGCAGTCTTTGTGGCACTACACGCCCAGAAATTCACATGCCAAGGACTAATTATTATGCTGGGGACTGAATTCCATGCAGTATATTGATATACGATGAGTTCTTGTTTCCCCATTGTGCAGCAGACCTAACAGTACTTTTGGCTTTGCTACATATCGGGGGAAAAAGAGCTCTGTGCATCACATATCCACATAATAATATTATAATATATAATATAATGCACAGAATTTAGTGCCTAACATAGTGATCAGTCCTTGGCACGGCACTTCTCAGATCCGTGATCACAGACCAAGGTATGCTCGCCCAATACGGTGGCGTGGTGGGGAGGAGGAGCGCTGCTCACCCCTCCCCTCTCCAATGGAAACAGCCGTACACACGGGGATAGATAGAGCATGCTCTATCTTTTCCCCATGCAGGGTGTGGTATGGTGCAAAACATGTGTGGCACCATACCTCCGCCGGTTCACCATAGCCATCTATGGGGACGTATATTTGCGCCGGGTATCCATCCACACGACTTTTGTGTGAATGGGGCCCTACATGCACACTCTTATATGCATATTTATATATATACACACATACACCAGTTATTGGTAATGCAGTCAGTCAGGTTAAGGGTCTGTACATCTCTGCACCATCCCAGCATAGAATAAGTGGAGGAGAGGATCTATAAAAGAAGCAGAGGTGGAAGAGCCCCAGGATTCCTCCTTACCCTCCTCACTGGCTGCAGGCTCCCTTCCACCTCTCTTTCTATCCCAAATCTGGAAGCTAAATCTAGTAACTATAGTCAGCAGAACCTTTTATTATACAACCTCCAGAAAGATGACTATTTACCTATGCAGAACTTGGGAAAGCAGAGACTTTACAGAAACTCCCTGCATATGCAGCTACATAACTAAGCCTAGAGTGATGACCGAGGCATCCTCCATTGCCTGACTCCTCACACTCCTGGCTGTTGCTCCTTCTTTCTTGCTCTATTCCCCTTTAACCTGCTCACAATATTGTTTGCCTTCTTAGCTCCCCTGAACTTTACTGTCCTTCCCAGCATCAGTTTCTTCCTCAGTGCAGAAAGGGGCTCTATCACGTGCTGTATGTTTTCTTGCTGTGATTGGTGGAGAGGCAACAATCAGTGCAGTGATAACATCACACAGCCTCCGTACTTAAAGTCACGTGACCAGGATGACATCTTCTAAGGTCCTGTTACAGTTGCAACATCTTCCTCATGTATATGTATCAGATCACATGAAATCACAGCAGCCTCCATGGACAATGGGGAAGAGTAGAAGTCTATGGAGGATGGTGAGGATTAGAAGTCTATGGAGGCTCCTGTGATTTTATGTGATCAGATGTGTGCATGCTGTACAGTTTGTTAATGTTAAGAGGCTAAATGACCTGTGATGATGTCACCCTGGTCACATGACATGCCGTGAAGAGGTGTGGGACATGGGGAGGTATAGATGGGAGGAGCTATGGAGCAAGTCTTCTCTGATGCCAGGGAATATAAGATAAAGTTGATTTATATGGAAGTAAGGGAAACAATTTTTAGCTAAAAGAAGGGTAGCAGTTAGTTAATAGGAAGCTGTCACTAGCTATATATGTAAAAAAGGGGTGACAGGTTGTCTTTAAGCTAGAAATCTAAGTACATACCACAACTATTTTTTCTTCAATTTAAAGTTATATGCGACATAATTTTACGTGAGTGAGCGAACAGGTAAACTTTTACTATGAATAAGTCAGCAGGTAAGCACTATTTGTGGCACACAAAGAACATCCCTTTAAGTTGTGCAATATATTTGACAGCACTCATCCCCACTTCAGCCAGTTTATTTCCATTTCTCTGTGAGCTATGAATTCTTTTGAGATAAAAGGATCATTACCAGATAAATGCTGTCGTTATTTTTGGCCTCCTTGATGCCGCCAGTCCCACTGATATGCTAATATCTTAAGTAAACTTTAATTGGCTTCCTATACTGGCATTTCACACAGTTTTCAGAGAATTGAATGCCAAATGCCATCCGGCTACCCATAGTAGAAATTGGCAGTCAGATCTCAGTAGAATAAAGCTGCTTTCTGTTCTAAGCATTTCATAGATGTCCATTACATTTGTTGTTGTTAAACTCCATATTTTTTCTTCATAAAGGAGCTCAATTAGGTTTTTTTTTTTTTTTGCCGTCTGTGAAATGTGGGATGTTTCATTTCTTTAGCTTTTTTCTGCTATTATGAGACAATGAAACAATTCTAGACGGCGGTCATAGACGGTCACTGGAGCGGATATGTGATTATTTCTTTACAGAGAAAATTGGAATTAAATTAACAATACAAGATTCAGGTTCGGAAATGCGGAAATAGAAACACTCATCTAATAGTTCACGTGTTGTGTGTGCATTGTTAGATAACACATTGCAAATGCATCAGGCAAAATGCATCCCAAGACACATCATTATTATATATGTACATGTATGTATGTAGCACTAAAAAAATATGAAGAGGGTTCACAGAGCGAGCAAACTCCTACATCCGAGGTCGTTGTTAGGAAGGATAACTGGTGTTAATCCTTTGATTGCTGCATTTAAAACATGGCGTTGCCATCTTTGTTTGGATCGTTGCTCCTCATTGGGGCACATTTACTTACCCGGTCCAGTCGCGATCCAGCGGCGGGTTCTCCGATGCTGATTCGGGTTCTGCCGGGATTCACTAAAGTCCGTGCGCCGATATTCACCAGGTGTCGCTGCTGAGCCGAGGTCCGCCGGAGTTCACCTGCTTTTTTCTGGTGTATGTGAGTGCTTGATCTTGCGACACAAATGGCTTTTTAAATTCCGCGGTTTTTCCGAATCCTTCAGGTTGTCCGGTGGCCACGCCCCCGATTTCTGTCACGTGAAAGTCGGCGCGACTGCGCCAAAAATCGACCGCGTGCGCCACAATCCCGTGAAATACAGTGCAAAGCGGAAATATTCGGGAAAAGCCCGACGGATTCGCGGCTGCGGACCTTTAGTAAATGTGCCCAAATATGTCATCGGGATCAGTGATTTGTTGCCATTACAGCCTTGGGTCATACAGAGACCCGAGACTGTCTCGTTATAGCACATATATTACAATATGTGATTTGCACATTGTAATAGATTATGTGAAAAATCCCCATATAATGGCATACAGTAGTACGGCAGTATATGGTAGGATCAATTAGACAACCTAGGGTTAAAGTACCCTAGGGGGTCTGAGAAATAGGAAATAGTAATAGTAAAAAAATTATAGTTAAAAAAAATAAAATATAAAAAGTTAAATTAAATAAATAAATCCTAAAAAAATCACCCCCTTTCCATAGCACATGTTAAATCATAAACATGTAAGGTATCATGTTTCCGAGGTGTCAAACCCTGTCATGGAAAATAAAATGTCTGAAATGCCACTTTTTCGGCATTTTGCAAGATATAAAAATGTAACAAAAAATTATCAAAAGGTCATACAGTCTTAAAAATGGCAGCTAGAAAGCGTCAGCTATTAAAAATTTTTTTTCGATGTAATAAAACCTGTATGAATGTAGCATCCCCATGATCGTACCAAAGCAAATAATACCATAGAGGAGTAGAGTGCATTGTGAGGCCAAAAGAAAATGGAGCAAATGCATTTTTCCACCGGTTTGACCACATTTTCAATTTTTCTTTCTCACTTTCCAGTACAATGCCTGGAATAATAAATACCATCACTACGAAGTGCTATTTGTTATGCATAAATAAGCCCTCATTCAGCTCTGTGCACAGAAAAATGGAAAAGTTATAGACTTTTGAGGGGGGAGTGAAAAATGAATGAAAAAGGGGTTAATTATGGTAAAACACATGTGTTTTGAGTTACGTTTTTAAACATTTTAAAATGCAATGCAAACACCTTGTGTGACGTTGCCTGTGAGCATGTTAACATGCTGTGATTGAATTGCTATTCAAGTATCTCACCCCCAAACACCTATGTGCTTACATTCAGTAGCATGCAGTAGCATGTGTTTTGCCATGTTAAAGGGAACCTGTCACAAGAAGGCTGAATTTTAGAGGTGACAGGTCCCAATAGGCACTGCATAGTACATTCCATAACACTTACTTTCACAACTGGAGTTCCCCTGCATTTGTGCAATATCCACGGCTTCTGCTGACCTGGCTTCCTGCCAAGAAGTCCTGCTCAAGTCCTGGAGTGATGGCGCTATTTAAATCACAACGTCCGCTGGGTAATTAGCATAACACTTAGTCTGGCCCCCACTCGTTGATATTCGATTTCTTCTCCTCTCACATCCTCCTTAAGACCAACCCTCCCTTTCTGATTTTGGCTATCCACACATGTGCTGCTCTGTACTGCTCCATACTGCTCCGTGCACCCATTGCCGGCCTATGGGGGGGCTTATATATGGCATCCATATAAACGTCCCCCAACGGTCATGTGAATTCGCCCTAAAGCTTTTTTTATTTACTTATCCAAAGTTTTAACCTGCCAACTTGTGTCTTACTAAAGAAAGATACCTAAATATTAAAAATTCCAAGATAAGTGTAATGGGGACACCTGACATAGAGACAACAGACAAGACAGTGTATCCTAAAACTCCAGCCCCCAAAAGCCTTGCCTGCTTGCCTTACTCCTAGGTGTTATGCCACATTATCCGGACAAAACAAGACAAACAAACTGCAACATCCCCCACCGGGGCCTAGCCTTTACTCGGGGCCTGGAGTCAGCCGGGGCCCGCAGTACCTGAGTGGCTGGCGGTTGCGGCCTAGGCACGCTAGTGTCACGGTGCTTGGTATGGGGAACCGGAGGGCTGTCCTACAGCCTGGCAGGTCTCCAGCAGGGTGGTGTTGGCAAGAAAATGATGAGTGAGAGGCTGCTATAGCGAATCTCCCTGGGGCAACCCTTTGGTCTCTAGAGGATGAGTCTCTATGTGGTGGACAGGGTGCCTGTGATGATGGTAGTTGTAGTAGCAGGGACCAGACGGAGGCAGAGGTTGAACAAAACAACTTACAGTTCTTTATTGGAACCGACAGGAACTTCAGCAACGTGCCTTTAACAGAGTGATGGAGCGCGGAGATGCTTTTGGAGGGAGCCTCAGGAGGTAGATCGCCAGCCAGGATGCAGAGGGCAGGCTGGGAGGTAGCTGTGTCCTAATAGGAAGCTTCAGCTCGTCCTGGAGTGCTTCAGGTATCACCCTTGAAGGTAGGATGATACCCCTTTCCTCACTAACTCTAATCTATTAGCTCCACTCTTCAGAGGCAGAGGCTAGGCTCTTCCTGCTCTTATCTGGTATGCTGGCTGAATAGAGTCTGGACTGGAGTTCCCAGTCTGCTTCTCTTCTCATCTAAGCTAGGCTAAACTATTCTCTAGCTGATGTCCTGCAGACCCTCAGGTCTGACCAGGACTGGTCTCTTCTCCGTCCTGGGAGAGACTGCTCTCCTCTCTCTCCTGAGAGAGACTTCTCTCCTCTCTCTCCTGAGAGAGACTCCTCTAGAACATTCCTGGCCAGGGGTTTTGTAACTCCTCTGGTCAGGTGGTGGCTGCTCCTCCAATCACATCTCAGCTTACAGAGGACAGGATGTAACACAGATCATTGGATAATAGCATCTTGCATCATACAAAACACTTAACTCCTGCTTTGCCAGGCAGGAGCTACCACTGCAATGTCCCCTGTGTGATGTGATGACATGCTGTGGGGCTTATTCGCAAGCACTCCTTCGCCATTGCATCGGCGAGGGTGTTGCATACCCCCGGGGCAATTGAAAGAGCCGCCCTCGGCTCGACTACAGATGGTTTGGGGCACAGAGGTGGCTAAGGGCACTTCTGGTAAGTGCAGGCTATGTGAGGTGTAGGGACAAACCGCCCATGGTCCTGGAGACAGACACCTGGGTTGGTGTCGGACTAAGACAAAAACATGTAAGTGCTTGACAGTTGGTCGCTGACGCCATTAAACCGAACTGTACAGTAGGAAAGGTGTGGTGTCATGTCCTGTAATCCACTCCTTGCACCAAGGCCTGTATATTTGTTATATCAACACTTCTTCCCTGGCGGCAATTATATAGTGTGTATATCTGCATTGCGTTAGCATATGCGACACGAGTACCTCCTGACTGACATCCTTACCCATAGTATGGGTGGCATCCAGGTGCTAACTCTGTAACACCCCCGGTCCCCGAAGGACCTGCAGTTTACGGACTACCCCCATGTGCAAACCTCGGTTTGGGGGATAAGGTAGCGGTCAGTGTTTTACAAAAAGACGGTCCGACACAGCCACACTACAACCTGTAAAGCCTATGAAAGGGTTAATGCAGACTACTGGCATATCTTCTGACAGTGTGCAAACAGGTTAACTCACATTGGCTTAGAAGCCCAATGGGTACACATCTTATAACATTACAACGTTACAGATAGATAGGCTACTCAAGGTAGCAAGATAGAATGTCTCTTTACCTGAAAAGGAAAGGCATAAAGAGTGCAAGTAGAATGTCCATACCTAAAAAGGAAGGCATTAAGTGCAAAATAATAATAAATTACATGGCAACTTTTCCTTGGCGTTGGCAAAAGTCTCACAGAAGGTCTTTAATGACAAAATCCATCTTCTGGGTACAACCCTTGAGGTGGGGAAAAGTGCACTAAGAAGCAAAGGGTCTCCTCTATATGTAGAGCAGGGGTAGGGAACCTATGGCTCGGGAGCCAGATGTGGCTCTTTTGTTGGCTGCATCTGGCTCTCAGACAGATCTTTAATAAATAGTGATGGCTGCTGTGTCTCTTAGTCTGATCATTGGACACGGCAGCGATGTTACTGCCACCTACGTCCTGGCTGCAGGGAGAGCTGGTAAGTGAATATTTTTTTATGCTGTGACTACATATCTACTGGGGGGCATGTGGAGGGAGTCAGGATGTGGAGTAGTGAACCCCCTGGACCAGCGTGGACAATGTTGTAAGCAGACACCTGGGACCAGAATCTAAGTGGCACCCGGTCTTCACCAGAGCCAGCCGCAAAGCAGGATGGTCTTGCTGCAGTGTGGAACCACCAGGTCGTTCCACAGGCGCAACTTGTCCACGATGGCCGCCAAGGTCGAGGTACAGTATCACTAGGCAGTCTCGTGGTCAAGAACAGGCAGACGGTCAAGGCAATGATGCAAGGTCGGGGATGGAGCAAGAGATCAGGACTAGCAGCAAAGGAGCAGGTCCGGGGTCACAACGGGAGGTCAACACTTGGGAAGGAAACAATGTGGAAAGCTTCCTCATAGGCATGAAGCACTAAGATCCGTCAGGGAATGCTGGGAGCTGTTGGTCTTTAGAGGAACCCGGGAAGTGGGAAGCGCCAATCAGTGGCGCACTGGCACTTTTAAACTGCCAGCGAGTGCGGGATGGGAGCCGGAAAGTGGCGAGTTGAGTGAGCTCGGAAAGGGGAGCCGCCATGGAGAGGGGCTCAGGTGTGTCTGCGATCCGAGGTGTAGATCACAGGGGCACCCGTGACACTCGGACTACCTATCTACTTGGGGCATGTGCATATTGTACGGCTCTTACAGAATAACATTTTAAAATATGTGGCGTTCATGGCTCTCTCAGCCAAAAAGGTTCCTGACCCCTGATGTAGAGGGACAGAGTCCTTTGTAGGGAATCTCTGCGGTGGCAGAGGAAGGGTGCTATCATAGCACATTACAGTGGAAAATCTCTTGATTGAGATAAATAAGGGTAAGAGTCTCAGGACAGTTTCTGACTCTGTAGGGACAATGGAAATAAATATACAATATGTACAGTACCTGAAGTAGGCTACAGCCCTTCAGGGGTTAATCTTGCTGCTCAAGAGCAATGGCTGCAGGCATGGGAGCAGGAACTGCAGCAGGAACATCATCAGCCGGGATGAAGAAAACAGTGTTGAGATCTGTCACCTGAAGACATCTGGTGGTAGACACTGGAACTGCTGACCTGGAACACCCAGAAGCTGGAGCTGGAACAGCAGGGAGGTCACCTATGGCGGCAGGCATCTTAGCAAAGGAAGGAGACAGGCACTTCTCTGACTGACCTTCTGTAGCTGGGGGCGCTGTGGAGCGCATGATGATGACCGCAGGAGTTGTAACTTCTTCATTGCTGACAGCTGAAAGATTGTTGTTCCTGGACTGACCTGTAGCTCTTGGGGGCGCGGTTGCGCTGGTGGTGTTAACCTCTGTAGCTGGCAGGGCGTTCTCACCGGACAGCCTGGGCCTCTTAGCAGGTGGTCCTGGATACTCCGCAGGATGGTCAGCAGCATTAGATAAGGGGTCAGGCCCCTTTAAGAGAGTCCCTTTTGTAGCCGGGCCTCCTATGGGTAGATGTTGGCTCTCTGCAGGGAGGCCGGACTGTACCCCAGCCGGGGCTAAGGGAGATATAGTGACAGTCACTGTGATATAGGCCCTGGGGGCCATGGTACTCACATCCGCGGTGGTCCTCAGGAGGTCCGGAATCGGAGGAGGCAGCCGCTGTTGAGAATCCGCCATTGGAGACTGCGTACGGGAGACAGCAGTAAGCGGTGCAGCAGAGGAAGGGGCCCGAGACTCGTGGGCAAGCCATGCGACACTTGGTTCTTCATCTCGGAGGCTGTGCGGCATGACAGCAGGACAGGAGACAGCACGTGGAGAAATCCAAGATGGCCGATTAACCTCTTTGATGCTGGATGGCGGCTGTGCTGATTCTGAGGTACCTCGTGGGCTCTCATTGGCGTTGCAGTGCGGGAGAGTTTCGCGCCAGAGGGCGGAGCTTGAGTCTTTCCCGCCAGGAGCTGTGGCGGGCTGATATTTCTGCTGCGCCACAGTGCGCTGAGGCAGGATTCGCGCCATACGCGCAGGGGGCAGAGCTTAGTGTGTCGTCTGGGTTTCCCGCCAGTGAAGGTTTTGGCGGGCTGGAATTACTTGCTGCGCCACAGTTTCGTGAGGTAAAATGCTTCAGGCGCGGCAGCGCCGGATGTAGCAGAGCTGACAAAGTTCTTTGCAGGGATTAACCTCTTGAGTGCTGGCGCGGTGCTCGACAGCGCGTGGCAGCAGTAATACAGTTCAATGCAGAAACACGCAATCACTTGGGCCTAAACCCGGATGGCAGCAGGGTTAGGCAGCACAGTCTTTTTCAATAAAGGATAGTCTTTAATGCCGGCTAGGCTCTTCCTGCTCTTATCTGGTATGCTGGCTGAATAGAGTCTGGACTGGAGTTCCCAGTCTGCTTCTCTTCTCATCTAAGCTAGGCTAAACTATTCTCTAGCTGATGTCCTGCAGACCCTCAGGTCTGACCAGGACTGGTCTCTTCTCCGTCCTGGGAGAGACTGCTCTCCTCTCTCTCCTGAGAGAGACTTCTCTCCTCTCTCTCCTGAGAGAGACTCCTCTAGAACATTCCTGGCCAGGGGTTTTGTAACTCCTCTGGTCAGGTGGTGGCTGCTCCTCCAATCACATCTCAGCTTACAGAGGACAGGATGTAACACAGATCATTGGATAATAGCATCTTGCATCATACAAAACACTTAACTCCTGCTTTGCCAGGCAGGAGCTACCACTGCAATGTCCCCTGTGTGATGTGATGACATGCTGTGGGGCTTATTCGCAAGCACTCCTTCGCCATTGCATCGGCGAGGGTGTTGCAAAACAAATAACACAAAGGAAACAATTGCAAGTGAGTTATCAAATAGATACAGAAATAGTAAAGAACGAGAGCCAAAGATCGGAAGCCAGAAGTAGCAAAACAATAGCATGGACAATAGAGCTAGCAAAGAAGTTTTAACAGTTTTAACATTTGTAATAATACATAAATAATTACAATAAAGTTAAAGGATGAGTAGAAAAAAGGAAAAATGGCTGCTTTCACAGGAGCATGACAAAAGAATCCCCTAAATATTTCAAGAATCAGAAGAATCACTTCATCCATAAATAAATAAATTAAAAAATAATTTATTCATCATTACAATGTGCTGTTTCAATGTGCTTATTCAATTAAATAGATAAAAATCTAATCAGAAAATCAACAGCACTGAAAATGGGTGCTTAACGAGTGCACAAAGCCATAGTTCACATGGACTTAAACATTAAAAATCATCAAAAAAGCAGGTACTTTATCTATAGAGTGCCACATTTTAGCTACTCACACTGAGCCTTTCACAAGGAGCCAAAATGGTGCCCATTCTGAATAATAGCATGCCTAGCACAGACATGCAAACGCTTCCTCAGGCTCAGGGGTACACATACATATCCATCCTTCAGTTGCTCCGTCTGTGTTTGGCAAGCTCATGTATCCTACTTTGCCTAAATAAAATATCAGGATTTTAGTGATGAGTGCAGGAAATATTTTCTTTTACTCAAATACTGAATTAAGGAGAAAGGATTACACTTAGGAACCATTACTTCCACTAAGTGCTATGTGAACATCATGGAGGCGGAGGTTTTTTGTGTGGCTCCACAGGACAGTTATTACATGGGATGATTTAGCTTTGAGTGGCGTCAACTTGGCAGATGTTTAACACCTTGTGGCTTCAAGGAACGAGGAGGCTTTTCAGGAGGCCCACTTTATCCAATTCAGATTAATTGTCTTATTCTAGGAAGACAGCACCTATGAATGGAAGATGGCTGCTGCCTTGTCACCACATACAATTATTCTCTGTCACAGTGAGATCTAATTGCCTTGTATCATTCTAGCTATACGTATTCTAAGCCACATCATCCAGAAAAGATGAAGAGATATTGCTGTCTTCTTTTGTATTTTCATCAACTTTGTATTTCTCACCAGACTTTATTATATGGTATGAGCTAAAAGTGCATCATCCTTACTTTACAGCACTCTGTTGGAGGAGTGGGGGGATAAGCAAGCCCCCTTCTGCCGGAGATACCTATAAAATTGTGCTTGTCTATCTCCAGCACCCACATAGTCAGTAAGAAAAGAACGCTCCCTGCTGCTCCACCAATTAGTGATAACAGGATCTCCATTATCCAGATTGCGGGGATCCAGTCGGACCCACATCAATCACTTGGGACAAGCTCTTTAACTGCAACTGTTGCCAATAAAAGTTACTGAGACATATCAATTTTATCATTTTACGTTTTATTATGCCACTTTTTTGTTGAGTAATTGTTTCAATAAATTAACATTTTTTCATTTAATTATCAATCTGGAGTAATTTCAGCAATTTATCACTATTTTGGATACTGCTTATTATCACCCTACATTAGCTCCCCCCAATTTTTTCTTCTTCGTACTTCACTGTACAGTATATACCGGCCTCCGCTAGGGGTTTCCGGCGCTGTGGGAGTTGCTTGACTAAGCCAGCCTTCCACTTTGGTTAGAGAAAATCATTTTCCGGACGATTTAGAACTAGAGATGAGCGAGCACTAAAATGCTCGGGTACTCGTTATTCGAGACGAACTTTTCCCGATGCTCGAGTGCTCGTCTCGAATAACGAACCCCATTGAAGTCAATGGGAGACTCGAGCATTTTTCAAGGGGACCAAGGCTCTGCACAGGGAAGCTTGGCCAAACACCTGGGAACCTCAGAAAAGGATGGAAACACCACGGAAATGGACAGGAAACAGCAGGGGCAGCATGCATGGATGCCTCTGAGGCTGCTTAATCGCACCATTATGCCAAAATTATGGGCAACAGCATGGCCATGACAGAGTGACCGAATGAGGCTAGATAGCATCTAAAACATCCAATAATTGACCCTGACACTATATAGGGGACGGCATGCAGAGGCAGCGGCAGCAGTGGCAGGCTAGAGAGTCTCATGGCGACATACCCTAAATGGACTTCACCAAAGGAGGTGAAGTGATTTCCTATGTGAACAAAAGGTTGACGGTATATTTAGTCGATAACACAGCATGGTGGCGACATAGTGACCAAGTTCCATAACGTATCTGGTGAAACACCCGAAAAATGAGCCTGACACAGCTCTTTTGATAAGGGGACAACATGTGGAGGCAGCCATGGAGACGACTTCCATGATTAAGAGCGACAGTATGGGGCATTCATATTGCGCTGCTATGATTGCAACTTCAGGTCTCCAGCATGGCGGCGACAGATGGGCCGAGTTCCACTATGTATCTGGTGAAACACCTGAAAATTCTGCCTGACACAGCTCGTTTGATAAGGGGACGATGTATGGAGGCAGTGAACTAGTAGTAGATTAAAGGTGCTGCAGTTAAAACTATGTTAGTTGGAACTTGAGATGGAGCTGGCGCTCCGCTTTCGCCAATCCAAGCCCCTGTCTCTAGGCTACTCCCCAAACAGCACTTCTAAGAACCTTTTGTATAAGATCAAGTGTAGTAGCGTTCTTATAAGTTTAGGATATGGCGGGTGAGGGGAATGTAAACAGATGCGCAAGAAGCGCTGAAATAATATTGGTAAATGATAAAAGTTTGCCAGTATATTTTGTGGATAACACAGCAGGGTGGTGACAAAGTTAACAACTTTGATGTGGAATCCATGAAAACAACCCAAATTTCTGCCTGACACACCTCGTTTGATAAGGGGACGATGTATGGAGGCAGCTATATGGACGACTTTTGGAGGTAGCAATGGAGACAACTTGTGGAGGCTGCTATGGAGACAATTTAATTTGGATAGTGCCTGTATGTGGCAGTCCAAAAAAGTTTTCAAACCAGAGGAGCAGGTAGGTGGCCCTCCAGAAAAATGAAATAGATTGAGTGCCTGTATGTGGCAGTCCAAAAAAGTTTTCAAACCAGAGGAGCAGGTAGGTGGCCCTCCAGAAAAATGAAATAGATTGAGTGCCTGTATGTGGCAGTCCAAAAAAGTTTTCAAACCAGAGGAGCAGGTAGGTGGCCCTCCAGAAAAATTGAATAGATTGAGTGCCTGTATGTGGCACTCCCAAAAATTGTTTAAAACAGAGGACCGGGTAGGTGGCCCTCCAGAAAAATTAAATGCATAAAGTACTATAGCTAGAGCCAGTGGGCCCTGTCAAAAAATAGCCAGTTTCCTCTGCTTTAGTGTACAAAGAGGAGGAGAAGGAGGAAAATGAGGAGGAGGAGGAGTGCATAAATTATTCAGGTTGAGCTTCCTTCACCTGGTGGAGATTGGAAATTATGAGAAATCCAGGCTTTATTCATCTTAATAAGCGTCAGCCTGTCAGCGCTGTCAGTCGACAGGCGTGTACGCTTATCGGTGATGATGCCACCAGCTGCACTGAAAACCCGCTCGGACAACACGCTAGCGGCAGGGCAGGCAAGAACCTCCAAGGCGTACAGCGCCAGTTCGTGCCACATGTCCAGCTTTGAAACCCAGTAGTTGTAGGGAGCTGTGTGATCATTTAGGACGATGGTATGGTCAGCTACGTACTCCCTCACCATCTTTCTGTAAAGATCAGCCCTACTCTGCCGAGACTGGGGACAGGTGACAGTGTCTTGCTGGGGTGACATAAAGCTGGCAAAAGCCTTGTAAAGCGTACCCTTGCCAGTGCTGGACAAGCTGCCTGCTCGCCTACTCTCCCTCGCTACTTGTCCCGCAGAACTACGCATTCTGCCGCTAGCGCTGTCAGAAGGGAAATAGTGTTTCAGCTTGTGCACCAGGGCCTGCTGGTATTCATGCATTCTCACACTCCTTTCCTCTCCAGGGATGAGAGTGGAAAGATTTTGCTTGTACCGTGGGTCCAGGAGAGTGAATACCCAGTAATCGGTGCTGGAATAAATTCTTTGAACGCGAGGGTCACGGGATAGGCAGCCTAGCATGAAATCTGCCATATGCACCAGAGTACCAACGCGTAAGAATTCACTCCCCTCACTGGCCTGACTGTCCATTTCCTCCTCCTCCAACTCCTCCAACTCCTCTTCTTCTGCCCATACACGCTGAACAGTGAAGGACTCAACAATGGTCCCCTCTTGTGTCTCGCCTCTTCCTCCTCATCCTCCTCCACCTCCTCCGATATGCGCTGAGAAACAGACCTAAGGGTGCTTTGGCTATCAACAAGGGAATCTTCTTCCCCCGTCCCTTGTGACGAGCGCAAAGCTTCCGACTTCATGCTGATCAGAGAGTTTTTCAACAGGCCAAGCAGCGGGATGGTGAGGCTGATGATGGCGGCATCGCCACTGACCATCTGTGTTGACTCCTCAAAGTTACTCAGCACCTGACAGATATCAGACATCCACGTCCACTCCTCATTGTAGACTTGAGGAAGCTGACTGACCTGACTACCAGTTCTGGTGGAAGTTGACATCTGGCAGTCTACAATCGCTCTGCGCTGCTGGTAAACTCTGGATAACATGGTTAATGTTGAATTCCACCTCGTGGGCACGTCGCACAACAGTCGGTGAGCGGGCAGTTGGAGGCGGCGCTGCGCTGCTCTGAGAGTGGCAGCATCTGTGCTGGACTTCCTGAAATGCGCACCTTCGTGAGCAAATCAGACAGATTGGGGTATGTCTTGAGGAAACGCTGAACTATCAGATTTAACACATGGGCCAGGCATGGCACATGTGTCAGTCTGCCGAGTTGCAGAGCCGCCACCAGGTTACGGCCGTTGTAACACACAACCATGCCTGGCTTCAGGTTCAGCGGTGCCAGCCACAGATCAGTCTGCGCCGTGATGCCCTGTAATAGCTCTTGGGCGGTGTGCCTTTTATCGCCTAGGCTCAGCAGTTTGAGCACCGCCTGCTGTCGCTTAGCGACGGCACTGCTGCTGTGCCTAGAGCTAGCGACTGATGGCGCCATGCCCACGGATGGTAGTTCGGAGGAGGAGGTGGAGGAGGGGTGGGAGGAGGAGGAGGCATAGTAGGCCTGAAAGACCTGGACCGAGGTAGGCCCCGCAATCCTCGGCGTCGGCAGTATATGACCAGCCGCAGGGTCAGACTCGGTCCCAGCCTCCACCAAGTTAACCCAATGTGCCGTCAGCGATATATAGTGGCCCTGCCCGGCAGCACTCGTCCACGTGTCCGTGGTCAGGTGGACCTTGTCAGAAACGGCGTTGGTCAGGGCACGGATGATGTTGTCTGACACGTGCTGGTGCAGGGCTGGGACGGCACATCGGGAAAAGTAGTGGCGGCTGGGGACCGAATACCGAGGGGCGGCCGCCGCCATGAGGTTGCGAAAGGCCTCGGTCTCTACTAGCCTATAGGGCAGCATCTCCAGGCTAAGCAATCTGGAGATGTGGACATTAAGGGCTTGGGCGTGTGGGTGGGTTGCACTATATTTCCGTTTCCGCTCCAGCGTCTGGGGTATGGAGAGCTGAACGCTGGTGGATGCTGTGGAGGATCGTGGAGGCGACGATGGGGTTTTTGTGCCAGGGTCATGGGCAGGGGGCTGACTATCAGCTGAAAAAGGGGAAGGAGCAGTGGTGTGCACGGCCGGAGGTAAACGGGCTTGGTGCCACTGAGTGGGGTGTTTAGCATTCATATGCCTGCGCATACTGGTGGTAGTTAAGCTAGTAGTGGTGGAACCCCTGCTGATCCTGGTTTGGCAAAGGTTGCACACCACAGTCCGTCGGTCATCCGGTGTTTCCTTAAAGAACCTCCAGACTTCTGAAAATCTAGCCCTCGCCGCGGGAGCCCTCGCCACGGGAGCTTCACTACGTGACACATTTGGCGCTGATGCACCTGCTCTGGCCTTGCCTCTCCGTCTGGCCCCACCACTGCCTCTTCCACCACTGGCCCCACCACTGCCGACCGTCTGGTCGAGGACGCTCCTCCGTCTCAGAAGCACTGTGTTCACCCGGCCTCTCAACCCAGCTTGGGTCTGTCACCTCATCATCCTCCGATCCCTCAGTCTGCTCCCCCCTCGGACTTCCTGCCCTGACAACAACTTCACCACTGTCTGACAACCGTGTCTCCTCATCGTCGGACACCTCTTTAAACACTTCTTCCACTACGTCAAGAAGGTCATCATCACCCACAGACTGCGACTGGTGGAAAACCTGGGCATCGGAAAATTGCTCAGCAGGAACCGGACAAGTGGTTTGTGACTGTGGGAAGGGTCCAGAAAACAGTTCCTCAGAGTATGCCGGTTCAAATGCCAAATTTTCCTGGGAGGGGGCAGACTGGGGGGGAGGAGGCTGAGGTGCAGGAGCTGGAGGAGTGCCGATTTCGGTGACATGGGTGGACTGCGTGGAAGACTGACTGGTGGACAAATTGCTCGAAGCATTGTCGGCAATCCACGACATCACCTGTTCGCACTGTTCTGGCCTCAACAGTGCTCTACCACGAGTCCCAGTAACTTCAGACATGAACCTAGGGAGTGTAGCTCTGCGGCGTTCCCCTGCTCCCTCATCAGCAGGTGGTGTCTCACCCCGCCCAGGACCAAGGCCTCTGACCCCTGCAGTAGTTGGACGCCCACGTCCCCGCCCTCGTCCTCTACCCCTAGCCCTCGGGTTAAACATTTTGAAAATGAAAGTTATAACTTTAATTTTTTTTTAATTTTTTTTTGTGTTTTTTTTTTTTTTTTGCGTTTTTTAGTTTTTAAAACCAAACGATGCTATCCTATTGCTATGGCTATTTTCTAGCCAAGTATGAAAGCACACTGCTATGCCAGATGAGATGACGCTGAGTTATGAAAAAATAAACGTAAAATAAAAAGAAACTGCCAGACTGTGCCTAATTGAAATCCAACCCCTAATAAATTTTCCCACTTCGGTCTTTGCGATGGATATGTGCGTCACTAAGCGCTAAACACAGCGGTCGCAAGTCTCACTCCAAATTCCTCACAATTGGCTAGTAGATGCACTGCAGCAAGGACAGCCACCAGCAGATCAACCAGAAATAAAATATATATAACGCTATTGTAGGCGTAAGTAAGCCGTTTGGATTCTCCTATGGCTATTTTCTAGCCAAGTATGAAAGCACACTGCTATGCCAGATGAGATGACACTGAGTTATGAAAAAATAAACGTAAAATAAAAAGTAAATGGCAGACTGTGCCTAATTGAAATCAAACCCCTAATAAATTTTCCCACTTTGGTGTTTGAGGTGGATATGTGTGTCACTAAGAGCTAAACACAACGGTAGCAAGTCCCCCTGCAAATTCCTCACAATATGGTACTAGCTGCACTACTAGTGCCAGCAAGCCCAGCCACAAGCAAACAAAAAAAAAAAAGTATAACGTTATTGTAGCCCTAAGAAGGGCTGTTGGGTTCTTGTTGAATCACTCCTGCCTAACACTATTCTAATAGAACACCCTAACGCTTTCCCTGACCAGCAGCAGGTCTCTCCCTAGCGGCATCCAGACACAGAATGATCCGAGCAGCGCGGGCAGCGGCTAGGCTATCCCAGGGTCACCTGATCTGGCCAGCCAACCACTGCTATCGACGTGTAAGGGTACCACGTCATGCTGGGTGGAGTGCAGAGTCTCCTGGCTTGTGATTGGCTCTGTTTCTGGCCGCCAAAAAGCAAAACGGCGGGAGCTGCCATTTTCTCGAGCGGGCGAAGTATTCGTCCGAGCAACGAGCAGTTTCGAGTACGCTAATGCTCGAACGAGCATCAAGCTCGGACGAGTATGTTCGCTCATCTCTATTTAGAACCCGTCCCCGCTCTTTCACAAGTGGTCCTCAGGTGAGAGGTTTTCTTCTCACTTACCACACCTGCTTTAACAATATTACTCGAGGCGCCGTGCTCTCCTGTTTTTATTTTTTGTGTGTTCTTTCTGCATATTTCTTACTGGACAGTAATTCAGCTAGTCTTTCAATGGAGAGGGGAAGGGTTTGGATTATTCCCTCCTTCTCCCTATGCTACCCGGCTGACTTAGAAGTCGAGGTTCCGACCCCAGTGAGCACACGGTTGTGTGCATGTAATCTAATAGCGATAAACGGATTGTGCAAAATTTGGGTTTATCAAGTTCGTCCACATATCAAGGGAAAAATTGGTTTAAGGACCAAGACTTTAGGACCAAGTTGAGCCTAAACACGGACCTCTTTGAAATCAATGGGAATCCAAATTTTAAAACCCAAAAAAACGTCTAATATGAGGATATTAAGGGCTTGAGGACTGAAAAATGGTGGTAATAACAAGTCAGAAGCCTTGACAAAAATATGATAGGGAAAGTACTTAAAATAGTAACATAGCATAAAAAAATTAATAGACAACGTTTAATAATATAGTAAAAAAAATAATTAAAAAATTATTTTACTGTCACAGCAGTTAAAGATGCGCTGGGTGTTCAGTTACTTAAATAGAGGATTAAAGAAGAAAGTAAAAAAAACACTGTTACTCTCACTGCAGTTATATCCAGCTACTGCAGTCATTTCAAATTTAAATTCAGGTACTTTGAACCGAATTTTTACCAGTGTGCCGCCATTCATTGCAGAATTGTTGACGTTTCAAGTTTAACCACTTCCTTACTGCTGAACGACTATACTGAGACAGACTGTAATTTAGAATTGGTATATCTACAATGTACTGCAGTATTGTATGAGTGATCGGACCTCCAAAGGTAAAAGCACCCTAGGGTGCCTGGAACAATAGGGAAAAAAAGTTTAAAAACTATAAATAAAATAAAAATTTAATCACCACTCTTCCCCTAGAACACATATAAAATTAAATAAATAAGATATATTAAAAACATTTTGGGTATCCCTGTGTCCCAAAAGTCTGATCTATCAATATATATAATCGATTATTCATGGTGGCGTGGTGGTGAATCCCATAGCTGAAAATAGCGCCCAAATGGCCAAATTGATAATTTCGCCATTTACGACACATGCATTTTTTTCTCTAAATAGAAAATGATCAAAAGTTCACCCTCCTCCTCCTCATGCTGCCATTGAGCTAACAATGTCAGATGGTTACTTCGCTGTGCCTCAAACAATTTACGCTTGTGCTCCCTAATTTTTTTCTCACATTCTAATAGTGGAATTAAGGATCCTACACTATCCATGCAGCGTGGGATCCAGCACTGGAGAATATAGAGGTGCATGTGGGCTGCCCAGAGGTAAGGACAAGCTTTCCTTGGTTGGAAGTATCTCTCCAATCATGCTCCATTGATGCTCAGAATCAGAACCTTTTCTCATGCAGGACATGATCCAAACTTTCTCTTTCTCTCCATGATTTGGAAGATGGTGGGGAGAGGCTTGGTGATGGTGGTACTGCTGGTGGTGGAAATGGTGTCACATCCTCCCTTTGAGGGTAGACAGGTTGCCTTGTAACTTGGAGGACTGCTACAGGAGCCTTAGGTGTTTGCAGGCTTGTTTTCTGTCTCATCCACTGCAGCTTGTTTACTTTGCAAGTGCATTGTCATACACAACTGGCATAGATGGTTAAAGAGGACCTGTCACCCTGTACAAACCCCCTAGGACAGTGATGGCGAACCTTTTAGAGACTGAGTGCCCAAACTACAACCAAAACCCACTTATTTACCCTGATGTGCCAATGTGCCATTTTAAACAGTAACTTATTGCTACCTGTTCTTCCACTTCTTTAATTGTATCGGCCGCCTGAGGCCACCAATACAATTGAATCAAGGTGGGCAAATTCAGACTATGTTTGTATCTTCTCTCCAGGTCTCTCTGTTTAGAAAGAATGATGGGTCCAGCATGAGGACCTCCAAAGATAATGCAGTTCTTTCAACACCTTCTCACTTCTCAAGCAGTTCCAAACAGTCAATGAAGTGTCGCTGTAAAATAGTGCTGTGCGCAGCATCTCATAAGTTGCCTAGGACTGCAGGAAGATTTAATGAATTTGTTCCTGTTTGGTGAACTCTGTCCTGGACTGATGGCCTGAGTGCCCACAGAAAGGGCTCTGAGTGCCACCTCTGGCACCAGTGCCATAGGTTCACCATCACTGCCCTAGGAGCTGCTAACTAAAGTAAGCAGCACCCTAGCTCTACACCAGGAGCTTTCCAATAAAGCTAGCAAACACTAGATTACATAGCACTGCAGGATATATACAGGCTTCAAGCAGCAGTCACCACCTCCTCGGTCCGCCCTTCATGAATACGCCGAACCATTGTAAACTTGGTCCGCCATTTGCAGCCCTATTTAGTGCAGTGTCTGCTGGCTTTATCGGTATGTTCTGATAAAGCTAGCAGTTTATCACTGCTGTTACTAGGGTAGGGATAGGACCTAGGGGGGCTTATACAAGGTGACAGGTCCTCTTTAAGACATTGGGAGCGCATTATGAAATGGTGGCACAGCAGGCAAATAGAAAAACAAGTCCCCCAAGGGCTGTACTACCCCTTTAAATTCACTAAAACATCACTATATATTCAGGTGTAAGCAGGGCTTAGTATTTAGATATCTATCTCTAGAGAGTGGTAGTGATCTCAACACTCCATATCCCTTCATTCTCAGCCCTTACTTTACCAAACCGCACCAGAATGCAGGACAAGATTTTTGGAAATTAGACATTTTTTGTGAATTTATAAAAGCGGTCCCCAAATTAAGAACTTATGACTTACAGATGACTCCTATTTACATACAGACCTCTCTGCCCACCTGTGGTGATGCTCTCTGAATGCTAATAATTTACTAAACCTTAGCCCCCGGTTACACTGATCAGCTGTAAAAATTATAAAAGGTGTCTGCAATGAAACCTTATTGTAAATCCTTTTTCCCATGACATCCCAAAAATCTAATTGTCAATTATTGAAAGTCCAATCGTCACAGGGAAAATATGTATGAGATTACACTGTATGAGACTTACATAAAAATTCAACTTGTGAAAAAACCTACAGAACTTATTTTTCTTTTAAACAGAGTACTCCTTCCTTCTAAAATCCATTACAAGAGATCTTCTGTTCTGTAGCTTCCCCAGTAACACCATTCTTGCATCAAAAACTGGCTGAAAATTCCTTCCGCTGGCTCCGGCTTCTTAGCAAATGTGGTGCAAACTCTGCCAGTTTGCATCTGTAGAGCAGATTTTCTACAGTCTCTGCCAGTTTTCAAGCTGCCTGGTCTTTGTGCGGGTCTGAGAAAGCTAAAAACTGGTGGAGAAATCATAATGAATCTCTCCCATAATCATTGGTCACTTGAGACCTAACCCTATGGGGCACATTTACTTACAGTGCCGCTGGAGTTCAGTGAAAGTGCATTGTCCGACGATAATGCACTGTGCCGAGATTGTGCGCCCGATATCCTGCATGGGTCACTTACCTGCTAAGGTCTGACAGAGTTCACCAACTTTTTAGTGGTGCATCTAACTTAAATCCCATTCTCAGTCCGAATCAGTTGGTTCGTCCGACAGCACGCCGCCTAAATTGTGTTGCATGGAAGCCAGCGCAGCTGTGCCACAAAAAGGGTCATTAGTTAATGAGCTCCTATGACTACATACCTGAAGCAGAGTAGCTTATTTGCATTCTCCTGACACCTAGCACTTGAACCACCAATGCCACCTCAGGTAAGTGCTTTTCTCACATGGACAACAGTAGATGGTTGGAGTAACTCCAGGCTAGACTAACCATGGGGTCTATCTGTAACTAACACGTACCAGCATACAAATATAGTAAATATGATATTCTTATGGCTCCCCTTTTTCAGTCCAGGATCCAGCTCAGGTTGTAATATTGCACAATAATGATGGTGGATGGCAGGAGAATGATTGCCTTGCTGAATGCCAAAGTCCTATCAAAAGCTAATCTTCATCATGTCAGCTCCAGTGTAAGGCTCCACACCCCCTCCAGCTCTTCACAAATAAGCACTCCATTTACCGCAGAAATTCTGCATGACAGCAAAGCCAGGAACAAAGTGATATATTATTTAGGAAAATTGTCGATAAACAAAGAAAAGGAAAACACTGGCGACACAGAGAACGCAGCAGTAGACTTCAAAAACGGAAACAGCCTGCTGATGTCAAATCCTAAATAGAAAGTGGCATTGCCAAATGTCACAATTTGGAAAAGACTAGTTAGTAAAATAAGTTAAAAAGCACCTCACTCATAGATCCAGGCACTGTGACTGTGGTAAGCTTCTTATATTAGTTATCCATAGCCTCCTTCCTTCTAAAATCAACTTTTACAATTATGTTAATGACTATATGGGCTTGTTATCAGAGTCCATGTTGTATATTGTGTTGTATAAGAGGATATGGATCATTCTGGTATAACTTGATCATCTCAAACATAATTGCCTATGTACAGTTGATACAAGTTGTTACAGTGATTTGGAGTATTCTTAAATAACCTGGTTTATTATTATATACTGGTATGAGTTATATCTGGTATAAGTTACAGAACTTTATGTAAATAGGTACATGAACTACCTTGATATAACCAGGGCACCTTGTGGTATTTAATTATACAGTATATTCATAGCTGCAATAGGTTATACTTAAACCTGTCATGCAAATTAACCCACCCAAAATAAAGACTTCTTTGAAAACTCTGATTAAAAATCATTGCCCTTAACCCTAAATGATTCCTTTCTGTGGCTGCAATGTTACAAAAATCAGTTTGTAAACTTATATGCAGCTTATCTGATATGAGTCCATCACACTAAGTGGATAACACATACTAAAATGTACTTGCAATATTATATTGTGCTGTATGGAGAGCTCTGTTACATCTTTGGGCACTTTAAAGTCATTAAAGCCAGGATGATATCATCTAAGGTCCTGTAACATTTGCAACATCTACCCCACGTATGTATCTGATCACATGAAATCACAGCAGTCTCAACGTAGGATGGGGAGAAGTAGAAGTCAATGGAGGCATGCTGTGATTCAATGGGATCAGATATATGCATGTTGTACACATTGCTACTGTTAGGAGGCTAAAGGATCTGTGATGATGTCTCCCTGGTCACATGACATGCTGAGAAGAGGCAGTCCGAGCAGCACATCCCCCCACTCTGATGCCAGGGAATATAACATAAAGTTGATTTATGTGGATGCAAGAGAAACTATTTTTAGCTAAAAGAAGGATGTTCGTTTATAGGGCTTTATTATGGGAACCTGTCACTAGCTGTACATGTCAAAATACGGTGACAGATTCTGTTTAATTTTTTATTCAGTGACATGGACCATACTGATATAGCCTTGGCATCTTCTGGCATAAAGGTGTATAGCAGCTATAGGTTATACATCAGCTCTTATACAGTGACTTGGACCATGCTGGGATAATCTGGGCATCTAATTGCACATAATTACATTCGTGCAGCTGGTATTAGTTATATATCTTTATAGCACTTCCTATGTATAGTCATATGGACCATGCTGGTGTAACCTGGGGTGTGAAGTGAGCTCTGTTGCTCTGCATGCTGTTTGTAAATGGAAAATCGCAGCATTAAAATGCAAATGGGAAATATTTTAAGCACCGGTGCGTCCACCTGCATCATTGTGATTTATTAAACCTTTGCACATTTTATTTTCACACAGTTTGGACAGGATTCCATTCATCATACATTTTAATACCGGCCTTTCAGACTAGCATGGAGACACCAGACAGGTTGATGATTGATAGACATGGAAGAGTTGCACAGCAAGCAGATGGTAACGGTGGGCAGTGCCCACAGCCGCTCCCTGTGATAGTTGAACTCATTTGTCTGCACTGATGAAACTTTCAGCATTCGGGGCTCCAGTGAATCATTGCAGAGTTGTATGTAGCAGCCATCGTCGTGGATTCCCACAATCCAGCTCTATATCCAGTGCAGGGAGCGCAGACAAAATTTACATTTTGCATCATTAGTAAATATACTCTATGATGTTCAGCCATTTGTTGTCTCTTACTTGAAATCTGCCATATGATTTAAAGGCTTCATTGCTCTTATAGTAGAATGTTTTGATCTAAACCATTGGCAGAGATAGGTAAAAAATACAGCACTGGTTGATACAGATCTGAGCTGGGGGAGCTTGTGTGCTACAGCCACATTTTTATCACAGTTTGTCCCTGTCAATCTGTTAGAGGGATGAGGCATAGTGCACCCTAGGTCGACACACAAAATTGACCCTCTTAGTAATGTAGCACAGAACCCACAACTTTAGTAATGTAAGACAGAATCCGCCTCCACAGTGACATGGCTGATTAAGGACAGGTAACCTGTCTGAAACGCGTAGGCGACCACCGTCTTTCTGAGTGGATTTGGTGTATTTTATACATGCCTGAATAAAGAAAGTATTGTATTTGGATCTCGGCTGGACCGTCAAAATTTTTTCTTGCTACATGTCCTAGCAGAGGGTTGGCCCGTGCCGTAGCCGATTTTCCACCGAAGGTGAGCTGGCACTTCCTTTTCATTTTATACGGTATAAAATGCATACATCATATCGCCATGTAGTATAAAATGCATACAGCGTTCCCCCATGTAGTATAAAATGCATACAGAGTGCCCCCATGTAGTATAAAATGCATAAAGACTGCCCCCATGTAGTATAAAATGCATACAGAGTGCCCCCATGTAGTATAAAATGCATACAGAATATCGCCATGTAGTATAAAATGCATACAGCATCCCCCCATGTAGTATATAATGCATACAGAATATCGCCATGTAGTATATAATGCATACAGAATAACGCCATGTAGTATAAAATACATACAGCATCCCCGCATGTAGTATATAATGCATACAGAATATCGCCATGTGGTATAAAATGCATACAGAATATGGCCATGTAGTATAAAATGCATACAGCATATCACCATGTAGTATAAAATGCATACAGAATATCGCCATGTGGTATAAAATGCATACAGAATATCGCCATGTAGTATATAATGCATACAGAATATTGCCATGTACTATATAATGCATACAGCATATCGCCATGTAGTATAAAATACATACAGCATATCGCCATGTAGTATAAAATGCATGTAGTGTATCGCTATGTAGAATAAACCGCATACAACGTGCTACCATGTAGTATAAAATGCATACGGAATATTGCCATGTAGTATAAAATGCATACGGAATACATATATACACATATAAACACATACATATACACATACACATCATATACATATACACATCACATACATATACACATACACATCACATACATATACACATCACATACATATACATAGCGGAGCGGAGGAGGCCAGGACCGGAGCAGAGTGGAGGAGAGGGGGAGGACGGAGCGGAGGAGGGGGGGAGCGGAGCATAGCGGAGGAAGCGGAGATGAAAGGGACTGAGGGAGCGGAGTGGAGGAGAGGGGGGAGCAGAGCGGAGGAGGGGGGGAGCGGAGCATAGCAGAGGAAGCGGAGATAAACGGGACAGAGGGAGCGGAGTGGAGTGGAGGAGAGGGGGGCGGAGTTGAGCAGAGGAGGGGGAGAGCGGAGATGAAAGGGACAGAGGGAGCGGAGGAGACAGGTGCTCAGGAAGATGTGGCGGCCAGCGAGTAAAAGGATATGCCGGCTGGCGGGAAAGAGGATGTGCCAGCCGGGATGCAGGGGGGTGTGTCAGCCTGGGAGGGTGGTCAGGTGGACGGCAGGACAGGCCGGCGGGCGGCAGCAAGGTCCGGTTGGTGGCAGCACGGGTGCGGGTTCCAGCGGCAGCATAGGCAGACTGGCGGGTGGCAGCATGGACGGCCCGGCGCACAATGCCGCCCCCTCGTCCAGTAGGTGGCGCGCCGCCTGAGGCGAGATTCTGAACTTGCTTCAGGGCAGGTACGCCCCTTGCGGTGGGATACCATCAGGACGCTCCACAGGCACGACTTTGCATGCGGTGGTGGCCAAGGTGAGGTACAGAATCGTCAGGCAGAATCAGAGTTGTGGTCAGGCAGAAGGTCAGTACAGGTGGCAGGGGATCGGAGTACAAGGTCAAGGCAGGTGGAAGAGAATCTAGGTCAGGAACGTAGCAGGAGATCACAATGGATAATACACAGGAATTGCAAAATCAAGCTTTCACTCAGGCTAGGAGGCTCAAAGATCCGCCAGGGGTCATAGGAAGAGACGGGCTACTTAACAGGTCAGCGGCCAGCCAGCGCCAATTAGTGGCGCGCTGGCCCTTCAGATTTTAAATAACCAGCGTGTGCATACTCTAGAAGGTGGGGATGCTGGTGCCGGACCACGAGGGCCATGCTGGAGCGAGGAGAATGGTGGTGGGGTATACTCAGATACACGTGTGCGTCTGTGACCCAAGACCTAGGTCGCAGGAGCACCTGTCACAATTGTAAAGTAAGGGGTTAAAATTGTCTTTTTTATGTAAACATCCTTAGGGGATTGCTATTTGAGAATTTTCTTTCATGAGAAAACCCCTTTAAGTTGTAAATTTAAGCTGATAAGTTTATTTAAAAAAACATTTAAAAACGGATTCATTTAAAAAATTTTTTTACCATTTTCAAAATTTGAAATGATCTCATTTTATAGCTGTCTCTGGTAGTTTGAGGGGTGCAGATTTGAAAATGGAGTGATATATAGTGGGTTTCTTATATTATATACTTTAATTATATAAGTGATAAGTATACAAAAGTTATAACCATATAAAACAACACAAGCCTTAATGGATCTACCACCAGGATGAAGCATTGCAAACCCAGCACACTGACCTGCTGGTGTGTGTCTTTGGCAGGATCTTCTCTTCTTTTGGCTTCTTATGCCCTGGGTTTTTACAAAAAATTCTTTTAAAATTATGCAAATCAGCCTGGGGGGCTTTGTGCTCAATTGCATAGTTTTTAAAAGCCTTTTTTTCTTAAAAACATGGGAATAGGAAGCTAAAAGAAGAGCAGATCCGGCCAGAGGGGGCACACACACCAGTATGTCACTGTGCTTGGTTTACAATCCTTCATCCTGCTGGTATGTGTCCTAAACAGGATAGTCCTAAAGGGGTTTGAATATTCTTTTGCCTCACCTACTTGTCATCCCAGTCCTGGTATTCACAGACCCCATTGCTAATGCACAGGTGTATTTTACTGCCATACAAGTCCTAAGAGAAACAATACTACTGCCATAAAGTCCACATTGGTGCTGGGCACGTTGTGAGGTATATTATAAGCATATTGTATTATAAGAAGTGACTACCGGCAGACTACACAACAATAAAGCCCCTTTAACACAAGCATTTTGCATGTGTTTCTGATCTGTGGGACGTGACTTGGACTCTACTCTACTTGATTCTACTTTTACACGTCACACACAACAAAAATGCATGATACAGGACTATGTCGACACATCAAGAACAAATTGTACTATTAGATACATTCAAGTGCTATACATTTTTTCACTGATCCACTGCCAAAGAAAAGATTTTTATTTTTTATTCACTCTCATGAAGAATGCAGTAAAAACTGACTTCGTTAAAACTGAAAAATTGATCAAACTCTGATAGAAATCTGATGAAAAGTGTCAGTATTTCACTGACCAAACTCTAAGGAATCTCTGATCAAACTGCAATGCCCATGTGTAATGGGGTTGGTCGATGCATCTTCTTGACAGCTTTGTGAATACTTGCATTACCTATGATGCAACAATTCTGGAACACTTTCCAAATCTATGTCATGTAGTGAAATGTTATTTCATTCTTAACTGCAATGCTTGACACGGCCTAAAAATGGCCTTTAGGACACAGCGCTTTTTTATGTTCTTCCTTGCTCAAATTCCAAAAGACATCACTTTTTTATTTTTTATCCCACATGGGCATGGGAGGGCTTGTTTTCTTCCGGTAAGTTTTTAGTTTTCTAATAGGTTCATTTTTATGGTAAAAATAGCATAACAATTTCATTTAATTAACTCTTTCCGCCAGTGAAAAAGAATAAAACAGCGGTTTTGCATATAATAAAATGATAAAACTATTCTGTAGGTTAGTACGATTAAGGAGACACCAAACCTGTAAAAGTTTTCTTATGTTTTACTATTTAAGCAAATAAGACACTTTTTTAAGGAAAAAAAGATTAGTTTATTCCATTCTCATCCATGTTTGGCGTTTTAACCCAATTCTCAACACTCTCAACAGCAATAACAGCACAAAACGTCTTTCAAACCCTTCCTCAGAACACCCTTGTTGGGTCTGGTCTCAAGTCGACCAGTGCAGTGAGTATAATGGATGGAAGTCTATAATTGTTAAATAGTTCTTGGACATCACAAGCGACAAGCAATCAACACAGACTCAAAGTTGGTCTGAGCAAAAAACACAGTTTATTTGAACAGATCGTTGTCTTTTATACACATCAGAATTATACCACACATAATCTTATGTACCCAGCTAATCTTTACTGAGAAGATGTTAGTTTACTTTTCAGTGTGTTGTTACACATTGCATCAGGAAAGTTTAGTCATTCTTAAAGGTTAAGACTGTAATCTAGTGTTTGAGCTGTTTCATGATATACTTTATACAAAGAACACATTGATCCATTTGTAAGTTGAAGGTCTGTTACCAAATGATGTCTTAAATGCTAAGAATATCTTACTATAACTATAATTATAGGGGATTCCTATTACCCTCCACCACTGGCAATCCTATTCCTTCTAGGATGGCAGTTTTACTTACTTTTTATGTTGTCTTATGTTTTTACGATGTCTTCACATGAACTTTTTTTTTCTGTGTACAATTCCTGTTTCCAGATGATAGGATTATCACCACAGGTCATTATTTCAGTCTTTACCCACTACAATCTATATATGCCATGTGGATACTAGTAGGTTGGGTATTAATAATAGAGAAATGATTTTTATGAAGCTCTCCTGCTGACACTGTGAAAGGATTAATTACGGCAGGATGCCCAGATGGCACAATTTATGGAGGCACTCTCTATCACGTATTAATGGGCCATGGGGTCATGGGGCTGGCTCTATTCATGGGGCACTGGCTGGCACTATTTATACTGTCAATACTCACAGGGGCATTCTATACATGCTATGATGCTATACATGAGGCCTCTCTATATTGTAGATTCTAGTAGGTACGTATTTATGTTATGCCCTGGATGTATTATTCATTGTATTTCAACTGGCATTAAGAGGATGCTTTGTTCTTAAGAGCACAGAAAAAAGTAGGATTTAAACAGTGCCACTTTTGGAATTGCAATACAGCAACTGAAAGTTCGCCCGCTGTAGCTTGTCGCAGACGTGGGGCAGGAATGCCCCCACACGGCCACCAGCCTCGCCAATGCATATCCTCTAGGCGTGGTGCTGGGTAAAGGAGGAAATTATTGCTGCTTTTGGATCACTAGCATTTGTGATTATTTCAGGGCTTCTATACCAGCCCTGATAAATAACTCCCAATATGGACAAAGCTTGAACTGCTTTTGGAAATAAATCAGATTTCTAGAAATCTTATTTCTAGTCTCATACAATCCTCTTAACATACCAAGAACATCACTGCTGTTCAGAGGATCCCTATGGCACTACAGATGCCCTCCCTCCCTTCTAGCTACAACAGATGCACAAAATACTGTTGGAATACAAATATAACCCATTCAATGGGGGAAATTAATTTAAAGGCTGTTTGTTAAGAAATTCAATATTCAAGGGACTTTGGGATGGAACACACAACACTGAAATATTCACACTAAATCAATACCTTTTCCTTCAGCAGATGGTGATCGTATCCAGGGAGGGGCCTCAAGAAATCATTCATTATTTAGGAGATAGATTTATACAAGTGTTCAAAAACCTCAGAGCGCCAAGCGATGCCACCGAGGGATCACATTGTGTTACAGGTAATTTTATCCCACTCCCCAATCCCTTCACACTTTGCCCTGGGTGATAATAAGGATAGAAGAGAAATATAAATACAAGTAACTTTGTATACATACTGTATATAGTGCCGCTACTGGGAAACTAATTAGTTTTCTAGTTTCATAAAAGGAATTGTAGAAGCATAATTAACTGCTTTATGTATGGAAGGTTTCTGAAGTTGGGTGGAGTCTTTATAAGCAGACACTGTTGTAGGACCTTACATATCCTTGCAAATCTCTAGCTGAAAAAGGTCACTTTTATAGGCCGGTAGGGGATCACTTCACATGCTCCCTCCCTTGTTATATTTTTAATATAAACCAATATATCCAATTCCCTACTATTTTTAAAGAGAACCTGTCATCAGGTTTTCACCATCTTCACCAGTTTTTGTTTAAATATCCAGAGCTCAGAACTTTTGCTGCAGTTGTTGGCACCTTGCCAGGAGACTCGGTGAATAACAAGAGGTGTGCTTTTCCTTCACTCAGCTCAGCTCCCTCATTACTCTCTCCCTCGGGAATGAGGAATAGATACAGACGTTGGCTGTGTGTGACGCACTGAAGAGAATTTCTGAGGGTGGAGGGAATTGAGAAAGAAGATGGCTGTGGGAACCACTGAAGAGAATTTCTGAGGGAGGGGTAATGAGGGTTTTAAGAAGAAAGTTGTTTATGTTTGAATTACTGAAGAGAATTTTTGAGGGAGGGGGAATGAGGGAGTTGAGACAGTTGAGATAGACAGTGTGACTCGCTGAAGAGGAATCAGCTTCCTCCTCCCTCATGCTTTAGGTATGGCTGTGTAGGAGACATATGGATACGCCAGACTCAGCACTGAGGAAGACACAGATTGGACTTACATATGGTGAGAACTTTGTGAACATCACTTGGCGACGTGAAAAGTTTATTGGCAAAAGCAGTAATAACCTGGGTATGATTGCACTGCTTTCAAACAGCAGTTTATTTAGAGGGGATTACATTTACTGACAGGTCCCCTTAACTACATTTATCCGTGGTCCACACAGAACACAGGACCACAAGTCTGATTTGTTTAATAAGATGAGATTTACCATGGTTATAGCTGCTTTACAGCTCGAGACAGCTGATATATGACTTTGGAGAATAATTTTAATAAAGTAAAAAGAAAAGTTTTTAAATAGAAGAGAATATTATCAATGATATTTCACAACCACTTAGAGTGTTGATAGTTGATAGTAATGGTGTTAAAGCTGTTGACAGTGTTACTTTATGACTTCTCACTATACCTTTGTTATTGTTCACACATAGGTAACAGGAGCAGAAGAGTCTGATGATGTTCTAATATGGACTCTTTACCAGAAAAAAATGAAGCTCTGCCCCCAACCCAGACTGCAAAGAACACTGGCCATTGCAGCAAGTTCCAAAAAGTAACACATCCCCTAAAGTGGTACCAATAAAACATAACAGATCATCACACAAATAAAACATAACCATCAAGTATTGTAATGACTCTTATGGCATGTAGAAGAAATGATCCTGGTAAGTGGAGGAAGGAATTTTATTATATTTGAAAATGTATTTTATTCTCTTGTACCATGATTTATTTTGTATATTTGTATTTGTATATGTATATATGCTGGGGACCAAAATTAGAAAACAGTGTATGATCACTTGTTTGTTTCAGAAAAAATGTTATCTACATTGATCAACATTTGGATGGATTTTTACACCGTGCCATAACAGTATTTTACAAAATTACCAAAGAATATAAACACAAAACCTTTAGTTTGCAAAAAATATGATGATTATAATTAGAGAACAGCAATGACTGTATAAAAACATATACAGTATACTGTGAGTACATTTTCGGAAGGTTACAGCAGTCACCAATCAATAGAAGTGCACAGGTCTTTGAAGTGAATGACTTCAGCACATCTGTAGTCACAGGCCATCACTGGTCACTCTGTTCTGCTTTCAGTCTCTTCCACATTTTTATGACTGCTGTAGGTTTCTTGGCCATAACTTTGTCACCAAGGATTCTCCAGTGGCTTCCTATTGGATTTAGAAGGGTGGCACGGTGGCTGAGTGAATAGCACTTCTGCCTTGCAGCGCTGGGGTCCTGGGTTCAAATCCCACCCAGGTCGACATCTGCAAAGATTTTGTGTTTGCGTGGGTTTCCTCCAGGTACTCCAGTTTCCTCCCACACTCCAAAAAACATACTGTTAGGTTGTTTAGATTGTGAGCCCCCATGGGGACAGGGACCAATTTGATATTCATGAATGTGTCGCCCATTGCACATTAGGCAAAGTGCAGATTGTATCGCTCATAGTAAATCTGGCCCTGTATGATGTATGTTCAGTGATGAACTGCACATAATTCCAGCTGTGGTGTTGAAACAATTGTTAATGGAGATTCTCCGCATTATACTTTCCTCTTTTTGCTTTTATCTTTCCAGGGTGATCTGCCTTCTTATGGTACTTCAATGAGTTTTGTGATGTTGTTTTGATGCAATATTCTAGAAAACACAGACATGAAACATGGAATTAAGGAAATTAGCACCAGGTGCCAAATTACCGCCACTAACTTGCAGGTATCTAAAAGTAATTCTTAATTATGATCAGTGTTCTTTTACAATTATCTCATTAAAATTTTTATTCTGTGTTTTACAATATATACAATTTATGAAACAAGCTTACAATACTGCTATTTTACTCACATTATGATACATTCACATAGGATCACACAATGACCTTGACATCTAGGAAATTGGGTGTTGTTCTCTGATTTTGATCTCCAAAGACAATGACCCCTTTACGACCATTGTTTCTAAATTTTTATTTCTGCTATAAGTTGAATGGCAATTAATAGACATGAGCGAACATACTCGTCCGAGCTTGATGCTCGTTCGAGCATTAGCGTACTCGAAACTGCTCGTTGCTCGGACGAATACTTCGCCCGCTCGAGAAAATGGCAGCTCCCGCCGTTTTGCTTTTTGGCGGCCAGAAACAGAGCCAATCACAAGCCAGGAGACTCTGCACTCCACCCAGCATGACGTGGTACCCTTACACGTCGATAGCAGTGGTTGGCTGGCCAGATCAGGTGACCCTGGGATGGACTAGCCGCTGCCCGCGCTGCTCGGATCATTCTGTGTCTGGATGCCGCTAGGGAGAGAGCTGCTGCTGGTCAGGGAAAGCGTTAGGGTGTTCTATTAGAATAGTGTTAGGCAGGAGTGATTCAACAAGAACCCAACAGCCCTTCTTAGGGCTACAATAACGTTATACTTTTTTTTTTTTTGTTTGCTTGTGGCTGGGCTTGCTGGCACTAGTAGTGCAGCTAGTACCATATTGTGAGGAATTTGCAGGGGGACTTGCTACCGTTGTGTTTAGCTCTTAGTGACACACATATCCACCTCAAACACCAAAGTGGGAAAATTTATTAGGGGTTTGATTTCAATTAGGCACAGTCTGCCATTTACTTTTTATTTTAGGTTTATTTTTTCATAACTCAGCGTCATCTCATCAGTGTGCTTTCATACTTGGCTAGAAAATAGCCAAAGGAGAATCCAAACGGCTTACTTACGCCTACAATAGCGTTATATATATTTTATTTCTGGTTGATCTGCTGGTGGCTGTCCTTGCTGCAGTGCATCTACTAGCCAATTGTCAGGAATTTGGAGTGAGACTTGCGACTGCTGTGTTTAGCACTTAGTGACGCACATATCCATTGCAAAGACCGAAGTGGGAAAATTTATTAGGGGTTGGATTTCAATTAGGCACAGTCTGGCAGTTTCTTTTTATTTTACGTTTATTTTTTCATAACTCAGCGTCATCTCATCAGTGTGCTTTCATACTTGGCTAGAAAATAGCCAAAGGAGAATCCAAACGGCTTACTTACGCCTACAATAGCGTTATATATATTTTATTTCTGGTTGATCTGCTGGTGGCTGTCCTTGCTGCAGTGCATCTACTAGCCAATTGTCAGGAATTTGGAGTGAGACTTGCGACCGCTGTGTTTAGCGCTTAGTGACGCACATATCCATCGCAAAGACCGAAGTGGGAAAATTTATTAGGGGTTGGATTTCAATTAGGCACAGTCTGGCAGTTTCTTTTTATTTTACGTTTATTTTTTCATAACTCAGCGTCATCTCATCAGTGTGCTTTCATACTTGGCTAGAAAATAGCCAAAGTTGAATCCAAACGGCTTACTTACGCCTACAATAGCGTTATATATATTTTATTTCTGGTTGATCTGCTGGTGGCTGTCCTTGCTGCAGTGCATCTACTAGCCAATTGTCAGGAATTTGGAGTGAGACTTGCGACCGCTGTGTTTAGCGCTTAGTGACGCACATATCCATCGCAAAGACCGAAGTGGGAAAATTTATTAGGGGTTGGATTTCAATTAGGCACAGTCTGCCATTTCCTTTTTATTTTACGTTTATTTTTTCATAACTCAGCGTCATCTCATCTGGCATAGCAGTGTGCTTTCATACTTGGCTAGAAAATAGCCATAGCAATAGGATAGCATTGTTTGGTTTTAAAAACTAAAAAACACAAAAAAAAACTAAAAAACACAAAAAAACACAAAAAAAAGTTAAAAAAAAATTAAAGTTATAACTTTCATTTTCCAAATGTTTAACCCGAGGGCTAGGGGTAGAGGACGAGGGCGGGGACGTGGGCGTCCAACTACTGCAGGGGTCAGAGGCCGTGGTCCTGGGCGGGGTGAGACACCACCTGCTGATGAGGGAGCAGGGGAACGCCGCAGAGCTACACTCCCTAGGTTCATGTCTCAAGTTACTGGGACTCGTGGTAGAGCACTGTTGAGGCCAGAACAGTGCGAACAGGTGATGTCGTGGATTGCCGACAATGCTTCGAGCAATTTGTCCACCAGTCAGTCTTCCACGCAGTCCACCCATGTCACCGAAATCGGCACTCCTCCAGCTCCTGCACCTCAGCCTCCTCCCCCCCAGTCTGCCCCCTCCCAGGAAAATTTGCCATTTGAACTGGCATACTCTGAGGAACTGTTTTCTGGACCCTTCCCACAGTCACAAACCACTTGTCCGGTTGCTGCTGAGCAATTTTCCGATGCCCAGGTTTTCCACCAGTCGCAGTCTGTGGGTGATGATGACCTTCTTGACGTAGTGGAAGAAGTGTGTAAAGAGGTGTCCGACGATGAGGAGACACGGTTGTCAGACAGTGGTGAAGTTGTTGTCAGGGCAGGAAGTCCGAGGGGGGAGCAGACTGAGGGATCGGAGGATGAGGTGACAGACCCAAGCTGGGTTGAGAGGCCGGGTGAACACAGTGCTTCTGAGACGGAGGAGAGTCCTCGACCAGAACAGGTTGGAAGAGGCAGTGGTGGGGCCAGACGGAGAGGCAGGGCCAGAGCAGGTGCATCAGCGCCAAATGTGTCACGTAGTGAAGCTCCCGTGGCGAGGGCTCCCGCGGCGAGGGCTAGATTTTCAGAAGTCTGGAGGTTCTTTAAGGAAACACCGGATGACAGACGGACTGTGGTGTGCAACCTTTGCCAAACCAGGATCAGCAGGGGTTCCACCACTACTAGCTTAACTACCACCAGTATGCGCAGGCATATGAATGCTAAACACCCCACTCAGTGGCACCAAGCCCGTTCACTTCCGGCCGTGCACACCACTGCTCCTTCCCCTGTGTCAGCTGATAGTCAGCCCCCTGCCCAGGACCCTGGCACAAAAACCCCATTGTCGCCTCCACGATCCTCCACAGCATCCACCAGCGTTCAGCTCTCTATACCCCAGACGCTGGAGCGGAAACGTAAATATAGTGCAACCCACCCGCACGCCCAAGCCCTTAATGTCCACATCTCCAGATTGCTTAGCCTGGAGATGCTGCCCTATAGGCTAGTAGAGACCGAGGCCTTTCGCAACCTCATGGCGGCGGCCGCCCCTCGGTATTCGGTCCCCAGCCGCCACTACTTTTCTCGATGTGCCGTCCCAGCCCTGCACCAGCACGTGTCAGACAACATCATCCGTGCCCTGACCAACGCCGTTTCTGACAAGGTCCACCTGACCACGGACACGTGGACGAGTGCTGCCGGGCAGGGCCACTATATATCGCTGACGGCACATTGGGTTAACTTGGTGGAGGCTGGGACCGAGTCTGACCCTGCGGCTGGTCATATACTGCCGACGCCGAGGATTGTGGGGCCTACCTCGGTCCAGGTCTTTCAGGCCTACTATGCCTCCTCCTCCTCCCACCCCTCCTCCTCCGAACTACCATCCGTGGGCATGCCGCCATCAGTCGGTAGCTCTAGGCACAGCAGCAGTGCCGTCGCTAAGCGACAGCAGGCGGTGCTCAAACTGCTGAGCCTAGGCGATAAAAGGCACACCGCCCAAGAGCTATTATAGGGCATCACGGCGCAGACTGATCTGTGGCTGGCACCGCTGAACCTGAAGCCAGGCATGGTTGTGTGTGACAACGGCCGTAACCTGGTGGCGGCTCTGCAACTCGGCAGACTGACACATGTGCCATGCCTGGCCCATGTGTTAAATCTGATAGTTCAGCGTTTCCTCAAGACATCTGTGCGCATTTCAGGAAGTCCAGCACAGATGCTGCCACTCTCAGGGCAGCGCAGCGCCGCCTCCAACTGCCCGCTCACCGACTGTTGTGCGACGTGCCCACGAGGTGGAATTCAACATTAACCATGTTATCCAGAGTTTACCAGCAGCGCAGAGCGATTGTAGACTGCCAGATGTCAACTTCCACCAGAACTGGTAGTCAGGTCAGTCAGCTTCCTCAAGTCTACAATGAGGAGTGGACGTGGATGTCTGATATCTGTCAGGTGCTGAGTAACTTTGAGGAGTCAACACAGATGGTCAGTGGCGATGCCGCCATCATCAGCCTCACCATCCCGCTGCTTGGCCTGTTGAAAAACTCTCTGATCAGCATGAAGTCGGAAGCTTTGCGCTCGTCACAAGAGACGGGGGAAGAAGATTCCCTTGTTGATAGCCAAAGCACCCTTAGGTCTGTTTCTCAGCGCATATCGGAGGAGGTGGAGGTGGAGGAGGATGAGGAGGAAGAGGAGGAGAATGTTGGTGAGACACAAGAGGGGACCATTGTTGAGTCCTTCACTGTTCAGCGTGTATAGGCAGAAGAAGAGGAGTTGGAGGAGTTGGAGGAGGAGGAAATGGACAGTCAGGCCAGTGAGGGGAGTGAATTCTTACGTGTTGGTACTCTGGCGCATATGGCAGATTTCATGCTAGGCTGCCTATCCCGTGACCCTCGCGTTCAAAGAATTTATTCCAGCACCGATTACTGGGTATTCACTCTCCTGGACCCACGGTACAAGCAAAATCTTTCCACTCTTATCCCTGGAGAGGAAAGGAGTGTGAGAATGCATGAATACCAGCAGGCCCTGGTGCACAAGCTGAAACACTATTTCCCTTCTGACAGCGCTAGCGGCAAAGTGCGTAGTTCTGCGGGACAAGTAGCGAGGGAGAGTAGGCGAGCAGGCAGCTTGTCCAGCACTGGCAAGGGTACGCTTTACAAGGCTTTTGCCAGCTTTATGTCACCCCAGCAAGACACTGTCACCTGTCCCCAGTCTCGGCAGAGTAGGGCTGATCTTTACAGAAAGATGGTGAGGGAGTACGTAGCTGACCATACCATCGTCCTAAATGATCACACAGCTCCCTACAACTACTGGGTTTCAAAGCTGGACATGTGGCACGAACTGGCGCTGTACGCCTTGGAGGTTCTTGCCTGCCCTGCCGCTAGCGTCTTGTCCGAGCGGGTTTTCAGTGCAGCTGGTGGCATCATCACCGATAAGCGTACACGCCTGTCGACTGACAGCGCTGACAGGCTGACGCTTATTAAGATGAATAAAGCCTGGATTTCTCATAATTTCCAATCTCCACCAGGTGAAGGAAGCTCAACCTGAATAATTTATGCACTCCTCCTCCTCCTCATTTTTCTCCTTCTCCTCCTCTTTGTACAGTAAAGCAGAGGAAACTGGCTATTTTTTGACAGGGCCCACTGGCTCTAGCTATAGTACTTTATGCATTTAATTTTTCTGGAGGGCCACCTACCCGGTCCTCTGTTTTAAACAATTTTTGGGAGTGCCACATACAGGCACTCAATCTATTCAATTTTTCTGGAGGGCCACCTACCTGCTCCTCTGGTTTGAAAACTTTTTTGGACTGCCACATACAGGCACTCAATCTATTTCATTTTTCTGGAGGGCCACCTACCTGCTCCTCTGGTTTGAAAACTTTTTTGGACTGCCACATACAGGCACTCAATCTATTCCATTTTTCTGGAGGGCCACCTACCTGCTCCTCTGGTTTGAAAACTTTTTTGGACTGCCACATACAGGCACTCAATCTATTCCATTTTACTGGAGGGCCACCTACCTGCTCCTCTGGTTTGAAAAGTTTTTTGGACTGCCACATACAGGCACTCAATCTATTCAATTTTTCTGGAGGGCCACCTACCTGCTCCTCTGGTTTGAAAACTTTTTTGGACTGCCACATACAGGCACTCAATCTATTCAATTTTTCTGGAGGGCCACCTACCTGCTCCTCTGGTTTGAAAACTTTTTTGGACTGCCACATACAGGCACTCAATCTATTTCATTTTTCTGGAGGGCCACCTACCTGCTCCTCTGGTTTGAAAACTTTTTTGGACTGCCACATACAGGCACTCAATCTATTTCATTTTTCTGGAGGGCCACCTACCTGCTCCTCTGGTTTGAAAACTTTTTTGGACTGCCACATACAGGCACTATCCAAATTAAATTGTCTCCATAGCAGCCTCCACACGTTGTCTCCATTGCTACCTCCAAAAGTCGTCCATATAGCTGCCTCCATACATCGTCCCCTTATCAAACGAGGTGTGTCAGGCAGAAATTTGGGTTGTTTTCATGGATTCCACATCAAAGTTGTTAACTTTGTCGCCACCCTGCTGTGTTATCCACAAAATATACTGGCAAACTTTTATCATTTACCAATATTATTTCAGCGCTTCTTGCGCATCTGTTTACATTCCCCTCACCCGCCATATCCTAAACTTATAAGAACGCTACTACACTTGATCTTATACAAAAGGTTCTTAGAAGTGCTGTTTGGGGAGTAGCCTAGAGACAGGGGCTTGGATTGGCGAAAGCTCGCCTGGCAGCGGAGCGCCAGCTCCATGCGCATCATGCGCTTCTTGCGCATCTGTTTACATTCCCCTCACCCGCCATATCCCAAACTTATAAGAACGCTACTACACTTAACTTGGTGCAGGCTGGGACCGAGTCTGACCCTGGGGCTGGTCATATACTGCCGACGCAGAGAATTGCGGGGCCTACCTCGGTCCAGGTCTCAAAGGCCTAGTATACCTCCTCCTCCTCCCACCCCTCCTCCACCTCCTCCTCCTCCGAATTACCATCCGTGGCCATGGCGCCATCAGTCGGTAGCTCTAGGCACAGCAGCAGTGCCGTCGCTAAGCGACAGCAGGCGGTGCTCAAACTGCTGAGCCTAGGCGATAAAAGGCACACCGCCCAAGAGCTATTACAGGGCATTCCACATCAAACTTGTTAACTTTGTCGCCACCCTGCTGTGTAATCCACAAAATATACTGGCAAACTTTTATCATTTACCGATATTATTTCAGCGCTTCTTGCGCATCTGTTTACATTCCCCTCACCCGCCATATCCCAAACTTATAAGAACGCTACTACACTTGATCTTATACAAAAGGTTCTTAGAAGTGCTGTTTGGGGAGTAGCCTAGAGACAGGGGCTTGGATTGGCGAAAGCTCACCTGGCAGCGGAGCGCCAGCTCCATGCGCATCATGCGCTTCTTGCGCATCTGTTTACATTCCCCTCACCCGCCATATCCCAAACTTATAAGAACGCTACTACACTTGATCTTATACAAAAGGTTCTTAGAAGTGCTGTTTGGGGAGTAGCCTAGAGACAGGGGCTTGGATTGGCGAAAGCTCGCCTGGCAGCGGAGCGCCAGCTCCATGCCAAGATCCAACTAACATAGTTTTAACTGCAGCACCTTTAATCTACTACTAGTTCACTGCCTCCATACATGGTCCCCTTATCAAACGAGCTGTGTCAGGCAGAATTTTGGGTTGTTTTCATGGCTTCCATGTTAACTTTGTCGCCACCCTGCTGTGTAATCCACAAAATATACTGGCAAACTTTTATCATGTACCGATATTATTTGAGCGCTTCTTGCTCACCTCCTTTGGTTCCTCTCTGCCACCCATTGGTTTGAAGCCTGAGTCCATTTAGGGTATGTCGCCATGCCACTCTCTAGCCTGCCGCTGCTGCCGCTGCCTCTGCATGCCGTCCCCTATAGTGTCAGGGTCAATTATTGGATGTTTTACATGCTATCTAGCTTCATTCTGTCACTCTGTCATGGCCATGCTGTTGCCCATAATTTTGGCATAATGGTGCGATTAAGCAGCCTCAGAGGCATCCATGCATGCCGCCCCTGCTGTTTCCTGTCCATTTCCGTGGTGTTTCCATCCTTTTCTGAGGTTCCCAGGTGTTTGGCCAAGCTTCCCTGTGCAGAGCCTTGGTCCCCTTGAAAAATGCTCGAGTCTCCCATTGACTTCAATGGGGCTCGTTATTCGAGACGAGCACTCGAGCATCGGGAAAAGTTCGTCTCGAATAACGAGTACCCGAGCATTTTAGTGCTCGCTCATCTCTAGTAATTAATACTTGTTTTCATCAGAGAAAGCAAAAAAAAATTTTTTGTAACATTAGAAATTTCAATTGTATGTAGTTTCCCTTTAAGACAGAAAACAATTCCCAGTATCCTTTAGTGTAAAGCTACTTTCCAATTACAATACTGAAGATGCTGCTCCAGCACGGGGCCCATTCTCCATCCTCACACTCTGGAGTTACAGAATGAATGTAATATCACATGATGATAATCCTAGATGGATTCACAAGATGTAAGTCTCCGCTACAATTTCTGGCCAATATGTCGCACATTTCCTCTGAGACTCAAAAGCGAGGAAAATGATTTATACCGGGAGCTTCAGCAATCAGGGAAATATAATCTCATAAACTAGAAGCAGGAGTCATGGGAACCAACCTCTCAGACTGGCGGCCATAAACCACACTGTGATTTCTAACTCTCACCTTTTACTGAAGCCTCTCAGCTTTTGGATGAAAACAAGAATGATTTCTTTCATTGAAAGCAAGCAGAGATCTTGAAAAAATGGTGTTCAAAAGAAAAAAAGCCAGCTAGGAAGCTTTTTTCCTTTTCACTTGTTATCAATTAAAACTCTTTCTCAATCGTGGATACCATTCAAGAGCACTGGCCCTGCTAATTCCTGAATACATGGCATATTTGGCTGCGTATAGCCTTCACTTCATGTTATCCTATTAGGTAAAATACGTGGTAATTGCGTTTTTCCATTTATGTGTTTTAATAAACAATCAAAACACATAGGGGCACATTTACTTACGCGCCCGCTGGAGTTTACAATGTATGGAGTGTCCGACTATAATGCACTGTGCCGCGATTCACTAAGATCGTGCGCCCGATATCCTGCATGTGTCGCTTCCCCGCTCAGGTCAGACGGAGTTCACCTTCTTCTTCCTGGTGCATGTAAGTGCTTTTTCTTGCGACACAATTTGAATCTTAAATCCCACACTCAGTTCAAATCAGTCGGATCGTCCTAAAACCCACCCCCCGATTTCGGTCACATGAAAGCCAGCGCAGCTGCACCACACTTTTATTGCATGTGATACAATGACAGCACAAACCCCTGTTAAATACCTGTCAAAGCTGCGCAAATATGGAAACCGCCGAATAGTCCGATCCGCAGACCTTAGTAAGTAAGCCCCATAGTGTCAGCGCCCCCTACGCCCACGTTTACAAGATGTGACTGAATTGTGTTTTAAAATTCAGATCTAAATGTTTATGCCAACTAAGTAGCAAGACTATTTTTTTGTTAACATGGCAAACACAAATGCTTTAGTCTAATAATAATAATTCCTTTACTTATATAGTGCACACAGATTATGCAGGGCCCCAATGCATGTGTATCAGACTTTTAGTAATGCCCCCCCTGTACATAACCCCCTCACATGTGCTTGTGCCAATAACAACCTGACAGTGTATACAGCTACAGAAACCACAGAAGAAATCCCTACTTTTTCCCTCCAGTGACTGCAGGTGACGCGTCCTCCATCTTCTCCATTAGACATCACCACATCTTTTGTTCCTCATTGTCCCTACATCTTGGACAGTGTTATCCTGCTGCTGCCCCCAACAATCTCCCCCAAATACTGTAAGGCTTGCATTTAAACACCAGGAGCTTGTTACCCATCACACTGGTCTCACTAGAAACGCAAATGAGATCAAACTGAGGCCTGTTCTAGTGCCACGTGTGAACACGCCCCAAGAAATGTCCCCCACACAGCCCCCCAGTAACGTGCCCCACACAGCCACAAATCAATGACCCCCATACATCTACCACCCCCAAAATGTTCCCCACACAGCTACCCTTAGTAGCTAATGTGCCCCCACACAGCTACCCTCAGTAGCTAATGTGCCCCCACACAGCTACCCTCAGTAGCTAATGTGCCCCCACACAGCACCCCCAGTAACTAATGTCCCCCACACAGCCCCCCGAGTAGCTAATGTGCCCCACACAGCCCCCCCAGTAGCTAATGTCCCCCACACAGCACCCCCAGTAGCTAATGTCCCCCACACAGCCACCCCCAGTAAGTAATGTCTCCCACACAGGACCCACAGTAAGTAATGCATACCTCCCAACCGTCCCGTTTTTGACGTGACAGTCCCGTTTTTTGGGCTCTGTACACGCGTCACGGGCGGTTAGGAGAATGTCACGGCTCCCCCCCCTCTCCCCCGCTTTGTCCTGCCCCCTCCTGGCCCCGTAGATAAGAGCTGCAGAGCAGCGGAAGCATCGGAGCCAGGAGGAGGCAGGACCAGCCCCTGCTACCTCCTCACATGATGAAGTCATGTGAGACGGTAGCTCCGCCCCCGGCTGGCCCCGCCCCCTCCGCGAGTCAAGTCGGAGCCCGGGAGAAGACTTAATGACTGGAACCAGGAGAGGTAAGAACCTGAGGGGACAGGGGGCCACAGGAAGAGGGGGCCAGGAGGAGCATACAGGACAGGGAGAGCTGGAGGACACAGGTGAAGGCTGCAGGGCACTGTTGAAGGCTGCTGGGAGAAAGGAGGAGGCTACTGGGGGACAGGAGGAGGCTACTGGGGGGCAGTGAAGGCTGCTGGGGGACAGGAGGAGGCTACTGGGGGACAGGAGGAGGCTACTGGGGGACAGTGAAGGCTGCTGGGGGACAGGAGGAGGCTACTGGGGGACAGGAGGAGGCTGCTGGGGGACAGGAGGAGGCTACTGGGGGACAGTGAAGGCTGCTGGGGGACAGGAGGAGGCTACTGGGGGACAGTGAAGGCTGCTGGGGGACAGGAGGAGGCTGCTGGGGGACAGGAGGAGGCTAATGGGGGGACAGGTGAAGGCTGCTGGGGGACACCGGAAGAGGCTGCTGGAGGACACCGGAAGAGGCTGGAGGACAGGAGCTGCAGGAGGAGGATGGAGGCCACAGAAGGAGGATGGAGGCCACAGGAGGAGGATGGAGGTCACAGGAGGAGGATGGTGGACATGAGCTACAGAAGGAGGATGGTGGACATGAGCTACAGAAGGAGGATGGAGGACATGAGCTACAGAAGGAGGATGGAGAACAGGGAGATACAGGAGGTGCAGGAGCTACAAGATGAAGTTGGAGGCCACAGGATGAGGATGGAGGACAGGAGCTACAGAAGGAGGATGGAGGACAGGAGGAGGCTGGAGGACAAGAGGCCACAGGAGGAGGATGGAGGACAGGGGGGCACAGGAGGAGGATAGAGGACAGGAGGAGGATACAGGAGGAGGATGGAGGACAGGCGGATACAGGAGGAGGATGGAGGACAGGAGGAGGATGGAAGATACTGGAGAAGGATGGAGGACAGGAGGATACGGGAGGAGGATGGAGGATACTGGAGAAGGATTGAGGACAGGAGGAGGATGGAGGACAGGAGGAGGATGGAGGATACTGGAGAAGGATGGAGGACAGGAGGAGGATGGAGGACAGGAGGAGGATGGAGGATACTGGAGAAGGATGGAGGACAGGAGGATACAGGAGGAGGATGGAGGGCAGGAGGAGGATGGAGGATACTGGAGAAGGATGGAGGACAGGAGGCCACAGGAGGAGGATACTGGAGAAGGATGGAGGACAGGAGGATGGAGGATACTGGAGAAGGATGGAGGACAGGAGGAGGATGGAGGATACTGGAGAAGGATGGAGGACAGGAGGATACAGGAGGAGGATGGAGGATACTGGAGAAGGATGGAGGACAGGAGGATGGAGGATACTGGAGAAGGATGGAGGACAGGAGGATACAGGAAGAGGATGGAGGACAGGAGGAGGATGGAGGATACTGGAGAAGGATGGAGGACAGGAGGATGGAGGATACTGGAGAAGGATGGAGGACAGGAGGAGGATGGAGGATACTGGAGAAAGATGGAGGACAGGAGGAGGATGGAGGATACTGGAGAAGGATGGAGGACAGGAGGATACAGGAGGAGGATGGAGGACAGGAGGAGGATGGAGGATACTGGAGAAGGATGGAGGACAGGAGGAGGATGGATAACAGGAGGCCACAGAATGAGGAGGATAGAGAACTGGGACCACACCATGTGAGGAGGGGTGGGGGTAGGGGTACAGATAGGATTATGTATAAATTTGGGAGATTAAATAAAAGTGGAAAACCAAATATAAAGGGAGGATAGACTTAAAGAGGTGTTTTATATGTTGCAGAGTTGCAGTGTAATTATACGGGTCCACGGGGGGTGGGGGGCAAAGTAAGGGGCATTGTTCTATGTGGGGGCCATCAAGGTCAATATTATACTATGCTTGTGGGTGTGGCAATGGGCGTGGTTTAGAAAAAGGGGATGGGCTTTTTGTCCCTCTTTCTCACGCCCAAAAGTTGGGAGGTATGAGTAATGTCCCCCACACAGCCCCCCCCCCCAGTAAGTAATGTCTCCCACACAGCCCCCACAGTAGCTAATGTCCCCCACACAGCCCCCCCTGTAGGTAATGTCCCCCACACAGCCCCCCCTGTAGGTAATGTCCCCCACTTACCTCAATGATGCAGGTCTATGTGTTCACTGTGTTTCCCCGGCAGGTCATGTGACCATCCATGACATCATCACAGGTCCTTCAGAGTATTATTCCTCCAGAGGCTGCAGCCCCTGCTGGGGAAAACAGTGACTGCACTCCTTCTCATCACGATCTGTGGAGATCGTGATGAGAGAGAGGAGGATGTGCAGGGGAGATCCGGGGCTCCAGCCAAAAGATCCAGGGCACGAGCCCCGGATCTTTTGACCTAGCGACGCCCCTGCAGTGCTGCAAAGAGCTTGCCAAATCAGTCCCTGTCCCCACAGTGTAATCAACCTACCAGTATGTTTTGGAGCGGGGGAAGAAACTGGAGAAAACCCACGCAAACACGGAGAGAACATACAAACTCTTTGCAGATGTTAATCTGGGTGGGACTTGAACCCAGGAAGGCAGAAGTGCTACCCACTTAGCCACCGTGCCGCCCTGGTCTAAACACATCCATGTTCAGGGAGGAGTTATTCTGCATGTGCGTGAAATCCATTTTAAAACGCAATTCAGTCACCTCCTCATGGTCCACCATAAAACCAACTCCCACTCATCTTGTGGCCCATTCATATTGCTGCCCCCTCTTAATGTGTACAGTTGCAGCTGTAGATACTGCCTGGAAAGGCAAAAGTTAACTGGTGAGAGAGTGGAGACCTCATGGTCTGTTTGTCAGTGTCAGAGAATGACACACCGTCAGTGCTGCCACAGCCATCAATCCCAGGAACTTCTAATGCCTCAGGCCTACTGCCTGGCACACAGGGCAAGTCTGGAGACTTAAGCCCAGAACTGCAGCTTCCACTACTTGGACACAGGTATCACTTGATCATATATATATATATATATATATATATATATATATATATACATATTCTTGCTCCTTAACTCCAGTTAGGGATTTCCAGTTACAGTAAGGAGGGGCTATTCTCCGCTGGGAAAGACTGTTCAAGGTCACAGCACTACATCTTCTTCATCAGTAAATGTGTTACAAGCTGTGAAATAATTAGATGCTGGTAGTGAAAAAACGTTTACTAATAGGCAGTTGCTGTAAAGGCAGTTGCAATTTCAATAATCAGATGTAACCAATGAGGAATATACAAATGTTTGCCAACAGGCCACCATACTGTATTGTGGCAGTATATGATAGGATTGGTCAGACAACCTAGGGTTAAAGTACCCTAGGTAGTCTGAAAAATAGTAAAAATTAAAATTAAAATAAGTTTAAAAACAAAAATTAATAAAAAAAACCTAAAAATTCAAATCACCACCCTTTCACTAGATATAAATATTAATAAACAGTGAAAATCATAAACACATTAGGTATTGCCGTGTCCGAAAATGCCTGATCTATCAAAATATAATAACGGTTTTTCACTGTCATTTTGAAAAATATAAAAAAATCAATAAAAAGTGATCAAAAGGTCGTACAGTCCTAAAAAAGATAGCAATGAAAACGCCATCAAAAGTCGCAAAAAATTACACCACCCACAGCTCCTTACACCAAATTATGAAAAAGTTATTACCATCAGAAGTTGGCAAAATCTACAGGAGGTTTTAATTTTTGTAAATGTATGAAAACATTATAAAACCTATACAAATTTGGTATGCCCGTAATTGTACCGACCCAAAGAATCAAGTAGACATGTCATTTGGGGCGCACAGTGAAAGCTGTAAAATCCAAGCCCACACGAAAACGATACAAATGCGGTTTTTCACCATTTTCACTGCATTTGGAATTTTTTTCCTGCTTCCCAGTACATGGCATGGAATATTAAATACCGTCACTATGAAGTGCAATTTGTTACGCAGAAAACAAGCCGTCACACAGCTCTTTATGTGGAAAAATACAAAAGTTATAGATTTTTGAAGGTGGGGAGTGAAAAATGGAAGTAAAAAAACTAAAAAGGGCCAGGTTGTTAAGGGGTTAAACACTATTTTTTGAAATATAGTGTGGCACATTTACTAAGGTTAGTGTAAACTGCACTAGGTGTGGCTTGCCTGTGTACTGTATAATGCAGGGTGTGTCAGATTCATGATTTCTGGTGCCCCTTCTTCTTGAATCTGGCTCCCTGAACTGGCCCGACAGAGTGCACCACTGTTTTTCTGGTCTACCTTTAACATGGGGCGTTCAACACACTTCTGTCAGACTTGCATGATAAATCTGGCACACCAGAACGCCCCCTAATTTGTTTTGCATGAAGACTAGTGCTGCTTCACCACAAAACTGTCCCGTGCAACACATTTGTGGAGATACTTCCTAAATACCAGTGCAGGCAGTTTACACTAGTAAGAAAGTGCAAAGTCCGACAGAAAACTGGTGCACGGCCCTTAGTAAATGCGCCCCAATGTCTCTTTGAAAGTGATTTGAAGCATACTTTGTCGCACAGTACTGCAATCCTTTCTTTGAATGAGATTTAGCACATGAACCAGTGAGTTAAATCAAAACCAGGAGACCTGTGGTTACTCTAACAGAAGGAATACAACCCAATGGTATCCTCGAGATCTGTGGACCCAAGTTGGTATTAAGCACCTTCTCAATCATTCAGGTACTATGTTATTTAGCTCTTTAAAATGTACTGTTGCCACAAAGAAGTCCATGAACTTTTAATTATAGTATAAGTTTAGAGCTTGCATCCATCGAAGAGTGCTTTGGTACAGGGTTCGATCAGTCCTACAATACTGAAGTGTAGACAGAAAAGGCATAGCACTATGATCCTTTCTTTTTTGGGGTACAAAGCATCAGACCCCATTAATGTTCCAATCCATGTTCCTTTCCCATACCAATCTCAAAATTTGTTCAGTATCTAGCAGCACCCTCTTCAGACATGACAGAACTTTACAATCTCGCCTTTAATTAAAGCAAAACAAAAAACTTTATATTTCCTTTTACCAATGCAGATAAAAAAAAAGCCGATTTAATGAATCACTTTAAGAGTCTTCATTTGCATGATGAAATACGGCACAAGTGATCTGATCTCATCTATCCGCAGCCTGGAACATTGCGCTGGAGGCTGAGTGCACAGGCGGCTGGGAGTCAATTTCAGCTCTTCCTAAGTGCTGCACATTTTGACAAACAGTCCCTCGCATTCTATTCGTTCCATTATGAATAGAGCAGGATATTTACTCAATGACATCAGCAATGCCTAGTTATTCAGCCGTGCTTTATAAATGGCAGGAGCTCCAGGCAGTCTTTAGTTGACAGTGATAAGCGTGGGGACTCCAGATGGGATACACACAGGGTTATTTACCACCTATTTGCGGGACCTGCTGATAAAATGCAGAAATACATGAACATTTTCCACCCCTCTAGTTCATAAAATGTAATTGATAGTGTCATGTGACCTGCGGCCATAATCTAACACCCTATTTGACTTCTTGATTTCCAGTCATAGAATTGTTTATGACAGCTGTAATGTCCTTATATTGGGCAAGACCTCATTATATAATTACTGCTGTTTATAGATATGTGCCCATTTTATGTCAAAATCCATCATTAGTAGAAGACATTGCGATTATATAGGCAAAAATATGTCCACCATTGCTTTCCACAGCTATTTAATCACTCTGCAGAGCTAAATAATCCTTGGTGGCATATCTGTAAGTGGTACAGAAGCTGCTGCCGGACTCGGATGGGCACACAACACTTTAAGAGGACAGCGCTGAAACCTCCTAACCATCCCAAATTTTGGGGCATTGTCCCATTGGGGACAACTAGAGATTTTCAGACAGCTTGATAAATCTGCCCCATGTGTGCTGTCCTGACATTCTGGCAGCAGGTTGTATGGCCAGCTTCATCTCTGTCTGTATCTTCGGGATATAGATAGAGTTGAATACAATAGAGGAGAAGAAAACTTTATTATTTCACTTTCAGTGACAGGGATGCAAGCAGCGCCATGTAAGATTGAGCCAGCATCCAGCATATCCAAGCAAATACTGTCAGTATCAGGGGTAGTGGACCCTTCTGTACCAGTCCGGACGATGATGTAAGCCGACACCTGGGAGCTGAGTCTAAGTGGCACCTGGTTTTTACCAGAGCCTGCCACAAAATGTGTTGGACTTGCTGCGGCTTGGTACCACCAGGTCGCTCCACAGGTCTGACTTTGTCCGCAGTGGCAGCCAAGGTAAATTACAGAATCGGGAGACAAAATCGTGGTCGGGGACAGGGAGGAGATCAGGACAGGCAGCAGAGGAACGGAACTGTGGTCACAACGGGAATTTAGCAAATAGTCGTAAGGCATAGATATAAAACTTTCTCTCAGGCAGGAGCCACAAAGATCCGGCAGGGGACACAGGAAGGGGGACTGCCACTTGAATGAGGGAAGGTGAGTACTGCTTCAGGGCTCCAGGAACTCGGAATATGGGTCGCAGGAAAACCCATGACAGTACAGCCCCCCCCCCTCCACAGGAGGAACCTGTGCATAAGAGTATAATCCAATATGTTGTCCTCAAGCTCCCAAGATCTCGCCTCCCGCCCAAACCCCTTCCAGTCGACAAGATAGAATCGCTTCCCATCTGACTGTCTTCCTATCAAGGACCTCTTTTACCTCAAAGACATCAGTGGCATCAGCCTCAGGAGCAGGAGGAGGTACTTGCTGGGAGAAGCGAATCAGGATGACAGGTTTCAGCAGGGAGATGTGGAATTCATTTGGGATACGTATGGTGGGCAGAAGACAAACCTTGTAAGCCACAGAATTAATTAATGCGTTTCATTACCTTGAATGGAGCCAGGAAGCAATGACCGAGCTTATGGCTGGGAATCTTCAGCCCTACATACCTGGATGACAGCCACACTTTATCACCTGGAGAGAAGATCCGAGGGAGCCTGCACTTATTGTGGGCCTGGTTTTCGGTTCCAGCAGACGTCTGTGTCAGGCTCAGAGATAGTGGATCCTCTGAACCACCGAAGACGATGACACAAGCCAACACCTTGGACTGGAGTCTAAGTGGTACCCTGTTTTCACCAGAGCCCGCCGCAAAATGGGTTGAACTTGCTGTGTAAGTATATATGTATATAAGTATGTATGATAGAGTATAAATCTGTGTTTGTGTATGAGTGTAAACTATATATATGTGTATATAGCATAAAGATGTGTGTATGAGTGTAGTACTTTATGTGTGTATATAAAAGTATATAAAAAAGTGTGTATATATGAATGTGTCATTTGTATAAACATGTGTATGTGCATGTGTATACAAACAAGTCTGCTATGGGACCCAGCCAAAGAGGTAAATTTCAGGCTGCCACAGAAATGGACTGAAATTTAGCTGGAGTTGTTCATCATATCTGTGTGGCATGAAGCATATTTGCAATGTAAATCATAGAAAACTGTCAGAGGGAATCTTTAAAGAGAATTTAGGCCAACAATCCAACACCAACCAGTTATCCAGAGCAGTGACGGGATCACAATGATGTCCATCTTTATTTTAGACATTCAGCATTGTAGAGAAAAATAACTGTACACAGATGACCTCTTAACAATCACAAAGGTGGAAAAGTCTTGTTCTGGGATGTCACCTCATTGCTTTATATTCCTTCATAAACTACCTTCAGCAGATTTTACCTAGACTTGTGATGTTGGATCTGATCAATCAAGCAAGGATGGGGACATTCCAGCATGACTCGTCTCAGCACCCATGACTCCTAACTCAATCTCCCAGAATTTAGAAGGACATCATTGAGATTATGGGGCTGTCCCAGGTAAAAGGTTGATGGTTATTTGTGGGCCTAAATCCTTATGAAAGATTTTCTTTAAACTTCTGATAAGACAAAGTGGATATCAGACTACCATACACTGCAGAAGGCTACAGAGGTTCTCTGGAGTCACTGGACCCTTGTAGAACCAGACTAGACCTTCTCTGCGTAGAAAAACATTGGGAGAGGATTTTGTGGCTGAGATATTATGACAGAGTAATTTACACCTGATTCTGCTTCTCGGGTCGTTGAGCTTTTTCTTTTTTTTTTTTTTTTGCTGAATTCAATCTTTCACAATTCTTAAAAAAATAGCAATAATAATCTAATGACCTTCCTCTGGCTCATTAACAAGTGCTGATTAGAGCTTAGAGGCCATAATAGTGATACATGGGCATTTCAGCTTACTGAGCACTTCAAGCGTACGCAGGAAGATTGGCTGCTTGCTCAACCTAACTTTTTATAATATCTACGGTAATAACTCAAATGTTCTATTACAAACACATGAAAAATCCTTGTATGAGGTTGTTCACAGTCCTTTTCCGAAAGCTAAATATCTCATTGCTAAAGGCCAGGTGATCCGTACAGGGAATTAACCTTCCTTCCTCTTCGTGGTAGGAGGTCAGAAGAAGTGTAATACAGTAGTAATCGGAAACCTGCCATTGGACTATCTGCATTTCACCTTAGTTTCTGTTCTATGTTTTTTAGCCCTTGTGTCAAGCTGTGATACAGATTAGCACTTGAGCAATTATTTAAATGGGTCATAGGATTTTGGGAGAGGGGGGATCTGGACCTTGTAGTGTAGATATTACAACACAAATATAAAGAATAAATCTATATTTCTATGGTGATATCATATTCCTGAGTGCTCAGTTCAACTGTAAGAGTTAAATAATGATCCCTCAATGTTCCTGCCAGGAGGAGAAGACATATTTTGAGTCATTTCATAAAACAGAAACTGTCTTCTAATTTCATCCTTGCAGTAATAGTGCTGTTAAGAAATCCTGCAGAAGCGTCCTCCTTCTCGCCTTTAACAATCAGGAGCGCACTCCGTCTAAAATGACTAAAATTGCTTATTTATCAAAATCACAGAAGAAAACCAGCGATCAGGTCCCTGAGTACAGAGCTCATTATCCTTACATCTATTACAGTACTTGAGGATACGGCTACAATGTACTTAACTGTCTGCCAAAATCTGGTCAAGATCCTTAAGTGCATACATTACCTGGCTTTACCCATCTTAAGGTTTAGGACAATGAATGCTAGAATAAGAAGATTATAACAAAAAACTCCTCATATAAGGATTACATTCACCAAGTATTCCACACAGCAGAGGCAGTCATTATCAAAGTAATAACATTTTTTTTGTTTTGCATTTTTTGAGAAAGAATCTGAATATTTTATTCAAGTTTGACTCTGAAACAACTATGCTTTTAATTTAGAATTTCAGAATGGTAAAAATATATTTATTTTCATAAGATAACTAACACCTATGTACAAGAACATAGCTACTATAATACTGTCCCTATATATAGGAATTTACTATAATACTGCCCCCTATGTACAACTACTATCCATACTGTGCATGTGGTAGCACACAAACAGGATGTTATCCTCTAGGTACAACTCAGAAGTGAACAGGTTAACAATCTGTGGTAGACAATTAATCAATTAATGTCTTGGCTGACTCCACCTATTATATATAATTGTTGCATTGGAACTGCACTGTTATATATGGCTAGTTTTTTTGCTTCCTGTGTTGTTAATTTGGTGTAATGGTATCTCACATGTGTCACTGCACAGTGGCCAGAGGTTTTATTTTGGCCTACTGTTGCTGGTAGATAGCACGATTTAGGTATATGACTTCTGTATTATATTCCAGCTTTACCAGGAACTTGGTGTTGTTGCTAATCATATGCCCTGCATTAACTGATCATCAGCGGGTATGACCACCTCTAAAAGCAGAAGTTTTGACAATTTGTTGCATTCAAATGTATGTTAAATGAATATCAAAGCAATGTTAGAAAAACAATGTACACCAATATCAATGATAATGTTAAAAGCACAATTTTGCTCTGGGGAGCACTTGGGTTACAAATCAGTCCTAACATCCATCTATCTAAATAATATCTGTATTAATCCAAGGCTGCAAACCACGGGGCTGTGAAGATGCTCTTCAGGTGATACGTTATCCGCCGGAAAAACCTGTGATTGAAGGCAAAACACTGGGTTGGGCAAGGATGCCAAACACACAAGATGCAAGGCCTTTTTTTTAAATGAATTTGTAGTAACAAATAAAGTTATTTATTACTCTCAATACTATCCAGTGAAGTGACCTTACAGGGATGATTATCCAAAACTTGCCCATGCAGCACAGCCACAAGATCTGTACGGGTGTGCATCTAGTCTGATAACAGAAAACCTGTGAAACTGATTTGGATAACATATCACCTGAAGAGAACCCTCACAGCCCCATGGTTTGCAGCCTTAGATTAAGGGTGGTTTCACATTGGCATTGGTGCTGCCGTTGTGCATCCGTTGCATTTTGTTTCCTTTGCGTCTCAATTTTTCTTCCGTTTTGTTTCCGCATACACAATAAAAAACTGAAGTCTTAACATTACATTGAAAACATAATACCTGGCTTCTCAAACTCATCTGTAAAAAAGAAGATGTTTCATCACTTTTGTATGCGTACCCATAGACTTCTATTGCCTTCCATGATCCACGTCAGTGAAAAAGAACGGACTTGTTTTAATGCAACAGATCAGTGAAAAACGATGGACTACTTTAAACCACAGGAAGTAAATATAGATGCTTCCAGTTGAATGACAGCAAGCAGAGATCTAGAAAATATTGAAGAATTGATACATAAAGTATACTAAAAAGTGTACAACCCCTTTAAGTTTGCATCTCAACAGACCAAAACACTTCTAGAAGTAAATCCTTAAGACTAACGATACTCAATCTTCTTTTTTGCAACAGGGATCAGTTTCATTCATGAAATTTTTTTCAAGGAATGGGATGGGAGGGTGTTTTATCCTACAGACCATATACAGCCATGTGACTAAGCGCTAAGGTATACTAGGGTCAATGTGAGGTAGATAATAGTGCAAGGAGAATGGAACTAAAAAATTATTGAGGGCATAGGGGAAACCCGGTAGCATGAGTTGGGGGGTCACTACATATCAAGTTTTCTTTGGTGGGTACGGGGCAGGGGCAACAAAGGAAGATCATCCCTATAGCAGCTGCTGCTGAACCCATCAGTCACATTAAAAGCCTATGCAATGTGATTGGTCCGGTTTCTCCCAGTTACCTCTCTGCCCAGTGAAGGAAAGTCTGTGTCTTCAAGAAGTGTTATCATGGGAAGGCCCTCACAGCCTCCATTTTACACATGGTTGAGGGAGTCTATTTTAATGCTGTTGATACACATGTTGTGAGTACCCTCTCCCTTTCTTATAGTTTTAAATGTCAATTGAAGAGGAAAGAGAAAAAATAGTTTTGTCTTTAATTTTAGAACACAAATATATCCTGCCCAATAAATCATTTTGCTGTGATTTATCTCTATTAATCAAACCTATAACCATCTCTATTTACCTTCTATAATACTCCCCAGTAACAAAACTCCCCAGATGGACAAACTACATTTTTTATTCCTCCAATGTTATTTTTGTTGTGTCTTCTTTGCCAAAAGTTTTACTGTAGTCTTTAAACTGCGTATTAGACTTTATAGCTTGGCTCGAACACCACTGCCAATTGGAAATTGGCACCAGAACTTTTTTAATTAGCCGTCAGTACACAGGTCTTTTCAGGTTTTGCTTTAATTGAACAAATTACAAACTGAAGAGTCTACAGTCTGTTCATTATCAAAACGATATTGGTTTTCCCAGTAAAGAGTTAGAGCAGAGCCACAATTGTGCTTTTTATCAAAGAGTCTAAATCATCAGTGGCTGTTATGGGGATTATATCCATGCATCTTCTTTTCCAAAAAAGTTTCTAGCAAGGCAGTTCTTCACTCTTGGCATCGTGTTCTGTCTCCAGCTCTGACATCAAGATTTGTAATCTAACAAGAATTGTGCCAATAAAAAAGCAAAATAGCCAGGCCATCTGCTTTGAAAATAGCAAGTGCTTGTCCCAAATTAGTTAATATCCAAAGATTGTAATGTTAGACTTTGATGAGTATTTACCCCTAAGATTTTTAATCTCCATCAACAGTCCTTGGGTCACAGTGCTTCAAAAATGTTCTTGGGACTGGGTGGTTGTTCTGTCATCCATTTACCTTCCATGGTTCTCTGGCCAATTCTCTACTCCATTGTTTAGTAACAATGAAGTCCCTCTGTGGGAACAGCAAAATGACTCTCCTCTCTCCGTGACCCTATATAAGCTGCATGACATACAGTAACTTTATAGCATGAAACAGAAAAGAGTATGGGATCCAGCACGCTGTACCAAACACGGAGACGGTCCAGTATCAAAATATTCTTCCTTTACGGAATTAAAATTCATGAAGACACATGTAGCTGAAAAGAAGATCAACCCGTTTTGGCAAACACTGCCTTAATCATGATCTGATATGTACATTGTAACACAACACTTTTTAAAATGCCCGCCTCATAGCGTCACCAGTCAGGTGATCAAGTCAAGATCAAAGCCTTTCGGGAAACACTGCCTAAGTCATGATCTGATATGTACATTGTAACACAACACTTTTTAAAATGCCCGCCTCGTCACCAGTCAGGAAGAATATTTTGATACTGGACCGTCTCCGTGTTTGGTACAGCGTGCTGGATCCCATACTCTTTTCCTACAGTAACTTTATGGTATATAAATGTTTACTATTAATTGATCTTCTTGCTTCCCAATAGAATGTTGTAGATTATCAATTATGTAATGGTTAAGGTGAATTTACATTACCATAAATTATCCCTTTTAATGTCATTAACGACAACTGAGAAGGCTCAGAAATTAGCACGTGGTCATGACCTAAAAATCTGGTTGACACTCAAAACAGCCCTTCTCGTAGCTCCCAGAGGGGTTGTCACGATAACACTGGGAAAGCTGGTTGGCAGGAACCAATAACGGTGTAGTAAAGAGTGACCCACAGGAACGGGGACTGTTCTGGTATAGCATATTAAAAAAGATTGGGATGACGATCCAAAATGAACTTATGCCCAGATCGTCAGATGATGGTAACCATTTGTTTTGGCTCCATAACCATAAGGTCACCCAATACAAGGGAATGATCTAATGGGCCTTATCATGGAAAGTAAGGTGAAGGAATGAAAATTCACTGGTATGTACTATGTACTATGACATAACTTGCCATACAATTAGGTGCAGGTAATAAAAGCTTGGACCCAAGATGGAATGAGTAAACTCATCACCTTTAGGTCATTCTCTTGGAATTAATCACCTTGTGACTGAAATATTTTTAAGCCTACAAGAGAGCATATTTCTAAGGTCCATCAAAAATGGACATGGGCTCATCCATACACAGGACTTAATATAGTCTAATAGTTTATTCATAAATAACCCAATAAACTAAATTCTTGCTTGTGTTGAATGAAATCACCTGTAAATGAGGTCTTCTGCTGAATCATTGCTACGTCAGAGCCTACTGGATGCACTGGAGCAAATGGAATAAATCAGTAGTATAAATGAATAAAACATATTTTGCCTTATTTGAAAAACATGATATTTTCCCCTTCTATTTGATATCTTCCTGCTGACGCTCACTAAGGGGTGGGATGTTGTAGGAGCTCTATGGAGATATGAAAGGGGTGGGGATTATGAGTGACAGCAGCTGGGTCTCCATCCACTCCCTCTGTGAAGACTGCAAACTTAAAGGAAATCAACCAGTATGAAAAAGTAAAAAAACACTGAAAATACTTACCTACGCTCCTCTTTATCTTGATCCCAGGACATCCCGTCCCCATGTTCTGGCCTGCTTTTCTACGTGACACCAGTGTGTCAGACTAGCGAAGAAAATCACTGGGATCAAGATGAAGAGGCATGTAAGTGAATGTTTTCTGTGTTTTCTTTATTTTTTTCATACTGGTTGATCTTTAAGAAAGATGGATCCTTCTCATGTACAGATTCTGTACTACTGTTTCTTTGCATAGTTTGTTGAAAGGTTAGGGACCCTTTAACAAATTATATTTAGCAGTGCTCATATTGTTTTTGGGGAAAATGCTCTTCACTTTAACCTACAGACTTTGTGCAATGTATTGGTTATGCAGGGTTAGTCTACTCTCATTGAATCCTATTCTGGTTACTATTTAAGACAGAAATCTATTCCAAAGAGTGTGCAAGTTCACACTAAGGAAAATGGACACAGCATTTGGGCCTAGTCTGGGTCTGCATGGGGTTATCAGAACTTCTATTTGAGTCCCAAAAAAGATGATAAAACTGTTTCTTAGACCTTTAATAGTAAATAAGGCCACAAATGCTGCATTTGCATTTAAAAATTCCTTGTGGAGAGCAGACTGTGTGCTCCCGCTCAAGGTACTGCATTGCAGTGACACCATGTCTGCTGTTGTATGCATCATCTAAGTAAAGAAAAAAGAAAAATAAAGTGCTTCTGTAGTAAAAGAAAACACACAGTGTGTTGCTTTTTCTGTTCACGGTTGCAATATTTGCCAAAAAATTTTTGTACAAAAAATGTCTAGAAAAAAAGTTTGCCCTATGGCGGGGTCCCATTGAGGAAAGGGATGGTCAACCCTGTTTTAAGTAAGATGATGTAAACAAGGACACTCCCAGCGGCACAAAGGACGACCACAAGAGTTGCTTTAAGAAAAGAAGTTCTGCTCCTGACAAAAGTACCGGGTGCCATGACCGTCAGCAGGGCCGTGCTCACGGCTAAAGTGTATACTATGGAGAGACCAGTATTTAGAGCCACGATCTTTCCAAACTTGGCGAATGGTGCAATGATACAAAAGAAGAGAGGAATGGTGGCTATGACAGTTGTAATCGCACTAGACATGATGGCTACACCAACATGGCGTACGGCTTCTGTCACTCTCCACTGTCGACATGCCAGCTGATCCTGGAACGGAAAACATTTAACAGGTAATGGTTTTTTAAAGATCATGGGTAAGGTGGAAAATATGAAGGTTATATATTGACAAAAATTGACACAAAAATGTAATAAACAAAATGTACAAACAATGTATTTTTGTTCAAATATGAAAAGCAGCTGGTTGGGGGAGGCAATAATAGAGTCCGCTATTGACTGAGCTTATGAATATTCTGGTTGAACCTCTACTAGGCCATCAGACATGACCAATGAATAAATTTAATGCCCTGGTTTTGAGTTGGACACTAATGATATGTAATGCTGTGATAGACATTACAATCTCAACCCATTTACAACGAATGACAGGAATGTAAATTTCCAGAACATTCGGTATAATGAGTGAGACCAGCTCACACTGAGGCTTTGATCTGCTGAAAGTCTGAAGCTGCAGGATGGCAGTCAGGCTCTAAGATATGAGAATAAATAGGATTTCTAGAAGTTGGCTGGAGGTCTTTCCGTGTGTATGAAGCCACATAATGGAATCTGAGATATTAGCTCGGTTTGAATAGCTGAAGGATAATAAATACATGCAGACTCTGATTAATAGAATTTAACAAAAATGTAACAGTGTGTGCATTAAGTTTTCACTTTCTTATTTTCTTTTACTTCCTTATTTTGTTGCAGCAATCTAACATATATATATATATATATATATATATATATATATATATATATATATATATATATATATACATGATCCTGTATGATGGCCCATTGTATGGAAATTTAGTCTAGACTTGGCATGGTTTTCTGCCTAAAATATGATTGCAAGTGTATTCTGCTTAATATAGTTAATGTAACATGTGCTATAATATATTATATACATCATATACATCAATTGCATCAGCTCTGCCATTTTATGTACATTAAGCAGATAAGAATGGGTATTAAATGACTGGGGCAAAGCTTGACCCCATTGCAGTTCCGTATCCTGTTATCCAAAAAGCTGTCCATACAATAAATGGACATTTATTGTATTTTAACAGTACATTGGACCTCTGGTGTTGGTTTCTTATATGTTGGTGTATATCAAGGCACTCCTAAGCTTTCTGTACACTCAGTTGAAAATGCAAGTATTTTCAATACAGAGATGGAAATAAGCTACAAACAGACTCCTCTAGATGCAGCTTATTTCACACTGAAACAAAAGTTCTTATAATTCTTCACACAGTCTATTGGTTTTGTTGAAATTGAGGTTTACACAAAACCTATAGAAACAATTTGGGCTGAAATTTACGAGTGCACATAGGCAAGACAGCGTCTTGACAAAGTCCTCTCCGGATGAAACACGCGTCGGCGAGGTGCCGGGCAGCTTATTATCCCCTGTGCCGTACTACAACCCACCATCAGGTATACCTGTCACTTTATCCTGAACGCGCATTGTGTGTGTCTGATGTATTGCCATCTTTATGCAACAATGTTTGCTTTACTATGTACTATATTTTTTGGCTATGCACTATGCACTTTATGAATGTCACCTATTTTATAGCTTTATATCTGTATTTTCTGCCCAGCACCTACGTGTTCCATGCCCTGTAACCACCTACTTTGTTTATATGTTCTATTTTTAAAGTGTACTCAACAAACTTTGACCGTTTTAGCGTTATATGCTCTTTTTTATCTTTTTGGTAGTGTCAATGGGTGTTTAGGCTGCTTTAAAAGAGTTAGAGACAGTAGGGGTTTTGTTTTGGTAAATTTATTTACCTCCATGAGATGAAGAGGAAGATTTTCTCCTGCCAAAAGATATCCTTCCACCAAATGAACACAATAGTCCACCGAAGATCCAACAAGTATTGATAAGGAAATGGCCTCCACAGCTCCCATCTCCCATCCCAACCAGTACATGATTGTCACCACTAGACAGACAACACCTACAACATGGGAAATAAAACGTCTAGTTATGTCTTTGTGATGAACACTACACATCTGTGTGATTCTGGTTTATATTTAAAAGCTGTATGACTCTGCGGCTCAGGCAGTCGGCTCATACATGGGGCAATGGAAACCACGGCCAGGTGTCTATAGTAATGAAAGGTAGTGTGTTCTAGCCACTTAAACCCCTAGCACATGTCCAAAAGCAAAGTTCATATGCATGAGGCCATAGTCTATAGGCATTGCTGAGCCTCTGTATACCTACACCCAGTGGTGACACAGGGCCCCGCAGGAGAGAGGTAATTATTAGTTATTTCGTTTTTTTACAATAGCTAAGGACACTAATATATTTTATCCAGGACAACCTCTTTAACAAAGTAGATGTCCTTTAATTCACAAAATAATCTATAAATATAGCAATGAGGGATCCTGTGGTTAATATTCACAATAAATATTAACCATACAGCACTTTACAATAAATGCTTCATCTTTAAATAAGCCAATGTAAAACAGTTTTATAACTCCCTCATTTCTCCTTTCATCTCATACCTGTTTGCAGACATTGGAGCAGTAACAATATTCCTAATGAATATGATGTGCTGCTCCAGTGACTGCTAAACAGACCCAATGCCACTGTATTCCTTGTTGTATCCGCAGATCAGGTTGTAATAGACCATGAAACACTGACGGTAAGAGAAACAGCACAATATCGGAATAGAAGCAGGACAATTGCTAGATACAAGGTTTATTATAATCATTAAGAGGATGGGCCAAGGCCTATTATATACAATGGCTATTCAACTGTAATCATGGTTCATACCGAATATGGTGAGCAATACTGGGATGAGGAGCAGGACATGTGTAGTGAAGATAGCCACAGCAGTCACGCAGATGACGAGAGAAAGGATGAGACCATATAAAGCACTCTGCACGCCTGGAAGATGGAAGAAAGGGTTAAACGAGATATATAGAGACTCCACTAACTTCTAGGATTACATTTATTTTAGATCTTAATTATAGATGTATTTTCTAGTGCAATGCAACATTATAATGCAACGTTAGCTCCTAGAAAACACATGTACATGGTGCAATGCATATTGTGCGCCCCTCTGTCCCAATCCCGTACTTTTATTTACTCAAATATTGCCAATAGGAATCACCCCCAAATCCACTACTAGTGCAGCTTATTACAATATTTTTCCTCCTATATTCTGCAAACACTGTATGCATCACAAGAATGTATATAGCGTCATAGTCTCGCATCTGCCAGATAATATAAGAAGTGAAAATATCAAGGTGACTTTAGGATAAATATGGTGTATGGTTACCCTTAGAGGCACAGTTAGGTTTTTTTTCCCTTGGTCTGAATTTAATTTAACCATTCCCTCTCATTTCTGTGGCCTGGAAACTGCCAGCGTCTCCAAGCTATGTCCCAGGGAACTCTTAGGCTATTAATATATATTGGTGGGCATTTTTGACAATCATCTGAATGAAGGATTCTATCCTTTGTCACATATCACAATTGTAGAGTCACATAATGGGATAAATATTCTACAATCGGAGGTAATGACTTGCCTATGATCTCCATGAAAATCTGTTTCCAGTGCTCGCATGTCTGGAACCCATGTTTCAGCGCTGAGTCTGGGGGGAGATGGCGCAGTTGTTGTTGTAGGAAAGATTCCCATTTCAAATAGTCTTTGTATGTCTGAAAGGAGGATTTACCCTTGTAGGTTGTCTGCATGGAAACATGGAAAATGCATTAAGCACACATCTTGTTTTTCATCTGGAACTTGTATCAATGTATATATTGATATATCAATATATATATATGTATATTATATATAGTGCGAGCATGTACTGTTCTATGCCTGTTACATGGGTTCTGCAGATTCTCATGAAATCATAAAGAGATGAATAAGGCAAAAGCACAAGTAGTTTTGAGTTGCTCCCGCGATTCTGGAAATCTACTGGTCAGCTTGTCCTGAGTTGGAGCAGACAGCCTGCAAGCAGTACAGACTCTCACCAAAACAGAATCCATAAAAGAGGGCCCTCAGCAAAGGGAAATTTGGACCCTGTTTTATGATCTTTCCCACATCCCCAACACCATTTCTTCCTGAAAGTGAGTTTCTTCAGAAGTTCCCGCTAGAAAGGATATGGGAACATCATGGGCTTGAAAGCAAGTTCTATGGTATGTACATATTGCCCATAAATGTATTACCCATCTTTACTAGACTCTTCAATGTTGCATCAGTTATGTAGCCATGAAGATGCATATGTTTGCCACCAATGCTTGGAGAAGGCAGGTTTGTGCTCGTGGTCAGTTGTAGATGGATGCTATATTGATTTTCATACATTTCTTAAATAGTTCAGGAATACATTGGGTGAACATTCATTAAATTATTGGTATGGATGGCCCCTTAATACAGTTTAATAGAGTTTAGTAGAAGCCTATGATTCTTATCTCACCTGTCTATGCTTATTATCTATGTGAGTCCATAGACTTTTTACACAATAGATACAGAATGGTTTCACAGATAGAGGGGCTCCTAATTCCTGCTCACTCTGGAAGCAGAGGTAGGTAATGTGATGCTGCTCTCCTGCTAAGAATAGGGAGGTGGAAGAGCTCCCCTCTTCCATATCAGTCCCTACTGCATAACTTTGTCTGTTTCTCTCTGCACCTCAAGCTGTGTCATACACTCCTCTCATACCCATCTCATGTTCTCTGACACTACTTACACAGAAAGAAGGAAAGTTATTAACCCTTAGTGCTTACATAGACTATACATGTCCTGTTATTATTTCAATTCTGGTGTAACGTCTGTGCCAAGATATTCCTCTGATAAGTGATGTTAATTTCTGTTTGTTTCCTGTGTGTGAACTGTGGCTAAGGTTCTTCTGTGTTTGGATTGATTGAGCCACAACCTACTCTCTACACTTCATCTCTGTCCTGCAAAGGTTACTGGTCTGATGGACAGCTGTTTCACAATGCTGCTTTATATACCTGCCCAGTTCTATTATACCCGTCTGGTTATATTATTATATCTCAGCATTGTAACTCACCTGTGCTTTTTGCCTGTTCTATTGCTTTCTAGTTTATTGATCTCAGCTATTGTACCTTCGACTATCCCTCTTGGACTCTCCTGAATATGTTCTGTATATGCTATCTCCGGTGTGGCCCAAACCCCTGACATCACTTTCTGTGTTGTTTGTTTGTAAATTTTGTTTTGTGTCTGCACTGTGGCTTAGGGTGGGACTGTTCTCATGGTTGATACTGGAGGCAAGTAGGCAGATGACAGCTTTCGGGGACTCAGTTTAGGAATCATTGTCCGGTTTAGTTTAGAGTCTGGTTTAGAATCTGAGTGAAAATGTGCAGCACCAGTAACAGCGCCTTTCCTTAGATATCAGGTCACTTTGTGTATGGGCCTAAGGTTAAACTACCCTTTGCTGAAGACAGAAAACTTGTTTTTTCTTAAGGGAGAGTTGCAGGCTATATTTTCACCTTAGGCCCCAGTCATCTGGTAATGATGCCGAGGGTAGGCATCATCATGTTACTCCCGCGTGGTAGCCCTCAGAAATGGCCTTTAGCTCTAGCCCCTGATGCTCCAGAGATGTCCTCAGTAGATCTTTTTTTCAGGTTTGGGATTGTTATATGAGGAACCTAACAAAACCAGTTTTGCTGAACGTCAATTAACTACTTTACGCCAGGGAAAACATGCTGCAGAAGATTATTGCTCTGAGTTCAATCGATAGGGCTTTAAGATGCCAATTTATAATGGGCTTGCCAGATTCTATTAAAAATCTCTTAGTGTGGCATCCCGCACCTAAGACCTTAGAACAGACCATGTCTTTGGCAGTCAAAGTGGCAGACAAACGTTATAGAGAATGTAAGTGTGAACGTCAGTCTGCCTTACCTGTTCCTTCTTCTCTGCCTTTGTCCACTGTCTAGAGACCCTGAAAAATACTGTAGAACCCATGCGAATAGAAGTGGATGAGCCTATGCAGATTGAAGTAGGAGTTATGACACCTCATAAACGCAGAAACGCAGAGATCTGTGTAAGAGGAACATTCTGAGGGGGGGGGGGGGATTTAACAATGTGTCTCTGGTTCCGCAAGTTTCTTGCTGGAAAACACTAGTCTTTGCTGCGCCAGATTTATCACTGTGATGATGAATTCTGGTGCAGTATAAGGCTGTTGGTTCCTACTTTTAGTTGGTCTAAAATGTGCGGCAGAACTTTGGGCGCATGGATGATTTCCCACAAACCACACCCATTTCCAGTGAAGCCACGCCCATCTGTCAAGTCGGGAAAGTGCCTAAAAAGGTCTAAAAGCCAGAATTATGGCGCAACTGTGTTTATAAATCCCCCCTCTGTGTTTCTATTGTGGCAACTCCAGTCATTTATTCAGTCCTGTCCTACTGGACGCAGGTCATTGTCTGTAAATCTACAGTGTCTGAGTTATTATTGAGGAGGCCATTTAGACTCCCTCTTTGCCTGATCCTGAGATATTCTTTTGCCAATCACCTTGAGTACTAAAATAAGTGTGTGTCTGGACAGACCCTGATAGATCTGGATCTGCCACCAATTCTTCTGAATCTGCATTTGTTTCGGCTTTAGGTCTGAAGTTGGTTAAACTGGATCCGCCATACCTAGTTACTGGAGCAGATTCTGCACCTTAAATGAGGGGTAAAGTTTATTTTAAGTCTCCTCAGGTTTCCATGCAGGTTGACTCCACAAATGGAGTTTTTTTTGTCTGGAATCATTTGTTCTCTGATGTCAGTTGGGTCTCCCATGTTTAGCGCTGCATGTCTTTGATTGGGGTTCTAGGAAGTTACTTGAATAGGGGCTAAAGCAGTGATGGCGAACCTATGGCATGGGTGACAAATGACCAGCAGGTGCACAGTTCAAGCCAGCTACACTTCCCGGGAAACTTGTCTTCAGCGTGTCAGAGAGCTCTGATCTCAGAGGTATGGGCTGCTGGGGGTTAATGCAGGGTGATGCAGCAGGGGTTAAGCGGTCTCCCTCTGCCCCTTCTCCTTCCCTCCTCAGCCAGGGTGTTATTCCTGTGGGGTTCCCTGTGGCTCCTTCTCTTTCCCCTGTTACAGGGCTGTCAGGTATGGGGGATTGTTTACTGATGATGATGATTGCCTTGTGGTCGGCACTATGGCAGCTCCGGTCTCTCCATTCTAGGGGAGGGCATGATGGGCACAATGTTAGTTGTGGTGCCAGGGCACTTCAGGAGCTAGGGACCCTGTATACTGTGTGAGAAGGTGCAGGAAATTTCTGGGGTTGGAGCTATTAAACACTGGTAAATGTACAGTACATCTTGTCTGTAGTACATTTCTGTATAAGTTCATATATAAGGCGCACTGGCCTAAAAAAAAAATATGGTAAGTGGGTTTTGGTTGAAGTTTGGGCACTCTATCTCCAAAAGGTTCGCCATCACTGGGCTAAAGTGTTCCTATCCTTGAACTTTCCTGCTTGTTTCCAACCTTCAGATTGTGGACAAAGCATTGCCTAAGTATATTTTGAATTGTGTTAATGTTTTAGACATGGAGTCTGCACTGTCGGTAACCCTGCATAGGCCTCAAAACTGTGAGCCTGATATTTCTCCATAAAAGCGGAATCTTAGTTCATCTCATGTAGTGCATAGGGCTATGCTAGATTATGCTCAGACCAATATATCTGAGAGTTCCCCTGAAATAATTGTGTGCTTGCTACCATTGATAATGGCCTTGCTACTTTTATTGCAATTTCTTGGTCCCGGCACCTGTACTGATAGATTGTCTGTACCCTTCAATCTTCGCCTGGATTCATAGTTCTGTGCTACCAGAAAAACCCCAGTATTGCTGACGCTAAGTGTCTTGTGGGTAGGACTTATTGGTGGCCCTCACAGGAGGTTAGTGACTTTGTAGCTGAATGTTAGATATGTCCCAGCTTTAAAACTCCTCCCTTTAAGATGAACTACAGTGTCTACACTGTGGCTTAGTGGTTGTTCCACATCAACTAGGATACTGGAGGCAAGTAGGCAGATGACAGCTTTGGGGGGCTCAGTTTAGGGCTCACTATTCTGTCTGTCCTTCCCTTTTGCCCCAAGCCACTCTCTTACAGCTGGTTTCTACTACTTATTTCATTTCCTCTGTGGTCCTATCCTACCTTTCATGGTTCACTTATAGAATATAAGCTTTGACAATTCATGAAAAACGAATGCCACATGGATGCAAATCAGCCATCAAAATGTTCATTAAAAATCATTTTTTTCTTTAAATAACATAAGACTGTAAAACCATAGGACTGTATTTAGGTGTCAAGTTCTTACAGATTCAAATGCCATGGAGATCCACTGGACCTTCCCATCTTTTACACCCACAGCCCCATGGGAAAGCTGTCCTGGGAGAAGATTTGGCTCTGGGATGTTCTTGCATTCTGGGTGCAACATCTGAAGAAAGGAGGATATACTGTAACCTGGGGAAACAAATTATTTTGGGATACAATGAAACAAGGTGGCATCACACAAGAAAATTATATCATCATATCTTCACTCAGAATGTTTCCTCATTAATGCATCCTCAGCAAACCCATATTCATTTTATAGAATATTATAGAAAGGGACCTATTTCATAGTATGAACGTCTGCATATCTGCTGGAAAGGGGTCCCATCAGGGATTTATATTAAAGTAACATTTGAAGAACTGCATGCTAAGTCTACATGTTCCTTTATAACAGACTGTAACATGGCAAGTGTATAAACCTGGGATGAAAGCTTCACCATAATTAATTCAGCCTAACTTCAGCACTAAAGCTGTCTGATAAGATTACTGTTGATATCGTTCACTTACCTGATGGAAGACACTGAGCCCCACCTGGCTTCACCAATTCTTCATTACTGGCTATCTCCTTGCACAGTAAGCACAGATTACCTATTTCTTTAAAGAGGTCAAAGTTGTCATCGTAGATCACCCTGCCCTTTCAGAAAAAGACAAAAACAAGACAGGAGAAAGATTATGGCAGATAATTATTGGAAAGTCACAAATTTCAGTGCTCTACTCTACCCCATAATAAGTCCTTAAAAATTAATATCAATGAACAGTCTCACCAACTCCTTTCTAGTTAAAAATGGAAGATACCCTAGGATTTTCTGCTCCTCTCTCCCCTTCACTGGATTTCTCCGTGGCCCCGTCTCACTCTCGTGTCCGAGGTTCACTGACGATCCTATGCTGGGAATTTATGGATAGATAGTACAGATCACCAGGGTAAAGGGTAAGTATTAGTTTATTCCATATACTCACAAAAGCATCAATAAAAACGTGTGTATCACAAAACTTTAAAAGACGTCAAACACCTCGCCCGACCTAGGTTTCGCAAGGATGCCCCGGAAGAAGCCTGAGGAGGCGAAAGTTTTTGATATGTGTGTTTTTATTGATGCTTTTGTGAGTATATGGAATAAACTAATAGTAATATATAATGCTTACCCTTTACCCTGGTGATCTGCACTATCTATCCATAAATTCCCAGCATAGGATTGTCAGTTAAACTCGGAAACAAGAGTGAGGCGGGGGACACGGTGAGATCCAGTGGAGGGGAACGGAGAGAGGAGCAGAAAATCCTAGGAAATTTTTAACCCGAAAGGAGTTGGTGAGACAATGTTTATTGATATTAATTTTTAAGGACTTATTATAGAGAAGAGCACTGACATCGGTGAAGAAAAGAAATAGGGAGGTTTTTTCAGCTCACCCACTGTGTGCAGTCATATGTAGATCGCCGGTGCACGGATGAAACTGAGCCGGATCAGTGCTTGTAGGAAGAATGCGAACGGTAATCCAGCAGCCAGGCAGGTATGAAGACAAAATTGTGAATAAAAAAGTTGAAGTTTATTTCATCCTTTAAAAATATTAAAACGGTACCATGGTGAAAAAAACTGACGCGTTTCGAACTAAATATAGTTCTTAATCATAGACTATGATTAAGAACTATATTTAGTTCGAAACGCGTCAGTTTTTTTCACCATGGTACCGTTTTAATATTTTTAAAGGATGAAATAAACTTCAACTTTTTTATTCACAATTTTGTCTTCATACCTGCCTGGCTGCTGGATTACTGTTCGCATTCTACTGACATCGGTGACTTTGTGAATTTTTGGCTATTGTGGGAGTGTGCCTAGTCATTGGCTCCTCTAGACTGTCAATCCTTTTTTCTGGATATCAAATTTTTGCAGACTACAATTATTGGAAAGTTTCCGCAAATCCCCCAATTCCCAAACTGAAAGGAGGCCATGGTTCTCCATGTGTATCTTAGCTTTTTAGTCTCATTCTCTATTCAGTTTTTATTTATACATCAGTTTGTAGATATGACTACAGTCTGAAGAGACTTCATTAATGGTACCACAAATTTCAAGTTTAAAGAACTAGGGTTTTCCTTTATATGATGTCACACCACAAATTATTCCAGGCATTTAGAGAACAGAGTAAATGTATATTTCAAAGAGCAAAGCTCCTACCAGTTCTCCAAGCACATGATTATCTGGAACTCTGGTCCGATTCACTCCTCGAATTCCAAAGACTACAAATACCATTGCCCCAGTGTCCACAAGAGGGCGCACTGCAGGCTTTCCACAGGCCGTGTTCAAACAAGGATTAAAGTTCAGTGTTGGAGACAGTTTCTTTGGAGCACCTAAAATAACAATAACACACATACTTTTTGTCCATAAGTCAGGTAAATTTTCACAATCATTAGCTTCTCAACAATCTTGGCATAATAGTACATGAAAAATGGTAATATATCTTAACAGAGAGCAAGTGCGTCTATCTCCCCTTACTTTGGCTCTAGATCCTCCTTTCTTTCTTATCTGATTTTGCTCTGCTGAATTTCATCTTGCTATCATATTAAATAGATACTCTATGAAGGTAGAGGCAGGAGTCACAGCATCTAGCCAACGTTCAGGCACAGGAACTCCACTGATGTTATTCTGGTGATCTTTAAGGAACTATTTGGCACAGAATTGTAGTAAAACCATAGTAAAAAAAATTGGATAAAACTAGCTGCGGCCTTCTTTGAAATTAAGTTTCTTCCTGGGTTACTAATCCAGTTGACATAAGGTGAAGAAGGGAAGATGAGACTACAGGAACATATCAGACTGGATAAATAGAGGATGCTGTAGTCTCTACTATGTCTATGGCTTCAACTTTTTGTCCCCAATTACTCTCAGAAGAGCAGCTTAGAGGCATAAACTGCTTCTCTATCAAGTGCATACCAAGAGCTCAGGAACAATCAGGTTTTATTCCAGTGTATTACATTTGATCACTTTAAGAATATTATTTTTGGCCGAGGCTGCGCACACAACTGCTGATTCCCATTGTCGTTAATGCGATGAGACATAGCTTTTGGTTCTTAATTAGCTGCTGTATGAATTTGCTTTAGTCTTGTAATAAAAGCACATCTGTGTCTGAACGGCCCTTATGCTCACTGTTCAGCATTGTGAAGGAGGCTCACGTGTTGATTATATTAAGTCAATTGGTGAGCTGCGGCACACAAAGGGAAAGTAAGATAACATACAATTGTAATACACTTAACAGCTGCCTAGTGCCGTCATCTGCGCTGATGTACATGTACTAAGCTCTCACCAAGGGATGGGAAAATCATCATATGGAAGTTTATGTCATCTTTATAGACTCTACCGCTACAGTGTCAGGATGAAAGTAGTTTTTTCTCCATAATTTGCCTGTTTTTCCCCAATACTACACGTCAATATGTGTAAAAGATCAAGAAATACAATGCCAAAATAGAGATGTCACCGTGCTGCTGCTCTCCTTTCGCAGTGTAAGACCCTACACATTTACCGTACACTAACGCGCGTCCTTATCGCTCTTTCCAGCTTATGTTCTCTCCTCCATCCTCCCATTTATATATCAGAATGCCCCCTATTGATAACTCTCTTTATACTAACCAAAAATCACCAGTATTCTGGTTATTTTCATTAAAAAAGGGGGTGAGGCAGGTTATGGGGTAAAATGCAGTAAAATGTGATCCAGCAGGGCACCAAAAGTAATAGGTTTAAAGAATTATTAACAGCAGTCTGAAGCCCGAAACGTTATTTTTCCACTATATAATGAAAATAAATAAAGATAATTAAAAATATAATAATACAGGCAGTCCCCGGGTTACATACAAGATAGGGTCTGTAGGTTTGTTCTTAAGTTGAGTTTGTATGTAAGTCGGAACTGTATATTTTATCATTGTAATCCCAGCCAGAACTTTTTTGGTCTCTGTGACAATTGGATTTTAAAAATGTTGGGTTGTCATAAGAATCAGGATTAACACTAAAGCTTCATTACAGATACCTTTGATATCTATTACAGCTGATCATTGTAACCTAGGACTAAAGGACAATAAATTACCAATATGGTCCGTTTGTAACTAGGGGTCGTATGTAAGTCGAGTGTTCTTAAGTAGGGGACCGCCTGTATAAGATAATATAAGATACTTTCTCATGTTTTAGTATCAGAGAAAGTACTTCTTTCCTCACTTACAGTTATAGAAAGGAAAAACATTGACGGTACTGCTTAATGACTCTGGATTTTAGTGGCCAAAACACAAAAGTTCATCACATGGAGACTGGGGATTTCCGTGGTTGTACTCTACTCATTATAGTAGAATCCAATAAGACTTGCAATAGTAGACAAAGAGAATGGCACTCACCCCTTTTCTTGGAGCTGCAAGAAGCGCTTTAAGGAAGAAAATACTAAGGGGTGAGTTCCATTTTCTACTATTGCAAGTTTTTCTCCACTTTCTTTGTTCTTATCATTCTTCTATCTTTCTACTCTGATTTTCACAGTTAAATCTCAGCTGAATTCCATGTTGCTAACAAGATGTACAGAAGCTCATTGAGGTGTCAGATTACATAGAGATTCTATACAAAAGGAAGGTAAGCAGGAGGTCACAGGAGCTAGATCTCCACCCAGCAGCATAGACAGGACTGTAAACTAGAGATACAGACTGTTCTGAGTCATGATACAAAATAACACGTCAACAAAAAGTTAATGACCATAAGCATTGTTAGTTATCATGTACATTTACTGTATCACCAAATTATGCAAAGTTTGTTTAAAGGTGAGGCGTACTTTAAAGTTTTGATAATTTCAATCAGAAGCCAAATCCTGGCAGGGCATTACCTAGGTTTTCCCTGCTATCCTTCCTCCAAAGATCAGTGAAGCTCACGAGCAAAAGTACTTAAAAACTCATTTCTTTCTCCACTTTTTCCATCTTAAAACCAAATTTTATTGTGAATAGGAGAACCTTTTGAATAGGAGATAATAATGTGATTAGTCTGACTACTCTATGACCCCCACCAACCACAAAACCGGTTACACGTTCTCACTTATTTATGGAGAGCTAGGTCAAACATGTGTCCTGCTGCTCCATTCAATGTTACGGGAGTGCCAAAAGTTACAAAGCATAGCAATTGATTATCTCTAGTAATCTCTTAGGCAATGAATGCTGGAGAAACCTGAGTTCTGTGCTTGTCAGTTTCTGATGTTGCCATAGTACTTAATGGAGCGGCAGCATGCATGCTTAACTGCCATTCCGATAATTAGTATGATCCGGACCAATATGATTGTTATCAGTGGAAAAAACACCAATCCAATTGTTATCCCCCTATTCTGTGGGGGCAGGTACACATAATCTGGATAATATCCACAACTGTGATATATGCAACATATAATAAACAATCACCTGCATAGAGCCTAGACTTACCTTTCTCACTGGGTACATAGAATATGCCCCTGTTTGATACATCTGACCCTGATCCGAGACATCCAGAGGCAGAAGCACAGACTCTGCCATGGGTGGGGTTTTTATGCACCAATGTAAAATAAAGTTTTCTGTGAAGAGTGGTAAAAACAGAGAGAATGAATCAAAGTATAAGACCATAAAAAAGAAAATAGATCCCTTCTATATTAATTAAAGGAGTATCCTCACATCAGTAAATTAATAATATTGTTTGTATGACGAATAATAATACAATTTTCCGATATACTTTATGTATGAATTCCTCATGGTTTTCTAGATATCTGCTTGCTGTCCTTCTGTGGATATCTGACCATGGTCACACAGGTGCACGCCTCGTTATATCACAGAGAGTAATCAGAGCCGTGTGATATAACAAGCTGTGCACCTGTGTGACCATGGTCAGATTTCTGTCTACTGGAAAAAAAAAAATAAAGCTCTCTATAGAAGGACAGCAAGCAGAGATCTACAAAACTATAAGGAATTGATACAGAAAGTATATTGGAAATTTGTATAACTTTTCATTGTTCAAACAATATCCATTACTTGTTGAAATAGAAAAGCCTCTTTAAGTAAAGGACACAACAATAATACATACTAACACAACATCACTCTATCAATTGATTCTCAATAATAATAATAATAATAATAATCTATATGTACACTGCACCATCAAATTCCACAGCACTTTACAAATCATATACAAATATAATATTACATTACAGAGTGCAAATATTCATATGGATCAATAGGAGTGAGGGTCCTGCTCACAAGAGCTTACAGTCTACGAAATAGAGTTACAACATGTTTGGTCATAAATTGTTGGTTTAGCCCCAATGTTTAATGTGAACAGTATTAGTTATAAACAGTGGGTTGCAACAGTACTCACAACCTTTGAACTTTTGCTCATTTTTAAAATTTATAGTCATAAGCTAAAATGTATTTTATTGGTATTTTATTTGAAAGAAAGAAACAAAGTAGCAGGTATATGAACTAATATCAGAAAAGTATGGCATGCATATGAATTCAGCCCCTCATCCCCCAATACTTTGTTGGACCAACTTAAGGTGCAATGGCAGTCCCAAGATGGGAACAGCATAGGACAAGTCCTCCAGAGCGAGATATAGATATGAGATCAGTTTTCTAGCCCTACGTTACATTCACCAGATTCACTACTGGGGTAAATGAAATTAAGCTTTGAGAGCACAGATTCCTTTAATTTTGCAGCACATTAAAATTTGGTTTATTGTATAACAGGCATCAAGCAGATAAACAAGGAACCCAGGATTTTTTAAAAATGTAAATGAAATCACAGATGTTAACATATTCCAAGCAGCTCTATCAAAACTGTAATGACTGCAGACTCAGGCTGCCTACTTTGTAATGTCAAATGCTGCAAAGTGTCCATGAATGTTTTATCAATACAACATTGAATATTCTACTTGGAAGCCTACAGCAAAGAGACAGCAAAAACATCATATACATTAGAACAGCCCCTCTCATTTATAGGCACAGTAAACAACCTTTAATAGGTTCTCAAAGGAGCTAACTCATTTGGACAACTCCTGCCCTTATATCTTTTATTCTTCCTTCAAAAATCTGTAGCACTTGTGATATAAGGCGACTTTAACTAATGCTTTCATTTTCTATGCCCAGCAGTATCTTTGCTATCCTCCTCAGTTTAGACTGTCTCCTGTGCCTGTGCTGCTTATAGTATGTCTGTGAAACTGTAGCTTGTTTACACAAGATTGCTCACCTATCACTATCTTCACAGCAGGGAAACTGTTAACCCTTGTTGCTCACAAAGCACAGACTATACACTTCATGTACCTGTTTCCCTGTTGGTTACTACTACTTATTTGATGCTTCTCCATGTAAGAAAGTTGTCCGGCTAATCACTTTATAGATCCTGTATGTAGAGACTATGCAGATCTCTGCAATTCAATTTGCTGTCAAGTTACTTCATGAGAAAACAAAGCATCATGGAAAGTGAGAGCATCTTATGATTGACTCATCTGTAGGGCAAAGAGGAAGAAGTTTGACTCCCCAATTCACTGCTTTTGGGCAAAATGTTTGTCAAATAGCATCAAAACTGAAAAATTGCCTTAACTATGGAAATTATAAGATGAGCAACATGATATGGGCAACATTATGTATTTTTTTTAAAGGGTGGATCATGTATGATATTTGAAAAACATCATTACGAAATTGAAAATACACTTAGATTAATAGATTATACTAATAGATTATACCCATAAACTGTAAATGGTATCCATGACCATCATCTTTTATAATGACAGCGATCTATATTTTAGCAGATTTAATGTTACCTTGCATAGGACTGCTCCTTATCTGCAGCATAGAAACTGAAGTCAAATTTCCATCCTCTCCGTGTGTCGCAACCTGAGGATGTGATCATCCATTTCTTGGGACAGATTTCTGTCTGCAGCCCTATGGTGGACATACAAGCTGTCAGCTTCCAGGTGTAGTTACCGTAAGGAATCTTATACACCTAAACAATGGATTAATGAAAACAAACATTTACAATGTGACACCCTCAGATCTGAGCTCCTGAGCGCTCTGTGTGTTATAAGGCCTAGCTTTCTTTGACCTTTCTTCTAAAAATGTAACAAAAAATGTGGTGTAACATACAACTAATCGTTCTACAAAGGCTTTGTAGTCTTTAACCACTTTGGTCTGCATAGGAGCTATGTACACACAATTTTATTAAATCATTTATTCAGGATTATTTGCAAGGCTGCTGCTTTTAAATGCATTGTTTATAAAAAATAGAGTAAGTACATAAAGCCTTCCAAGGTTTATTCTGAAAATATGTAGGATCATGGGGATACCACCAGTCTTTAGGGCAAACATCTGATATTGATGGTCTGTCTTTAGAATAATTGGAGTAACAGCAGTCAGTAAGCAGCCATCTGGGATTGATTGCCTATTCTTAGGATCATGAGGAGACAAGTAGTCAGTAAGCGAACCATCTTATATTGATGCCTATCTTTAGAATAATGGAAGTACCATTAGTTAGTAAGCCAACCATCTGATATAGATGACCTATACTTAGGACTATGGACGTACCAGGAGTCAGTAAGCCCTCCATATGATATACATGGCCTATTCCCAGGATAATGGGGGTACCAGGAGTCAGTAACCCATCCATCTGATATACATGACCTATACCCAGGAGTACGGAGGTACCAGGAGTCAGTAAGCCCTCCATATGATATACATGGCCTATACCCAGGTTAATGGGGGTACCAGGAGTCAGTAACCCATCCATCTGATATACATGACCTATACCAAGGAGTACGGAGGTACCAGGAGTCAGTAAGCCCTCCATATGATATACATGGCCTATACCCAGGTTAATGGGGGTACCAGGAGTCAGTAACCCATCCATCTGATATACATGACCTATACCCAGGATTATGGGGGTACAAGGAGTCAGTAAGCCACCCATCTGATATAGATGACCTATACTTAGGATAATGGGGGTACCAGGAGTCAGTAAGCCATCCATCTGATATAGATTACCTATACCCAGGAGCACGGAGGTACCAGGAGTCAGTAAGCCACCCCTCTGATATAGATGACCTATACTTGGGATAATGGGGGTACCAGGAGTCAGTAAGCCATCCATCTGATATACATGGCCTATACCCAGGATCATGGGGGTACAAGGAGTCAGTAAGCTACCCATCTGATATAGATGACATATACTTAGGATAATAGAGGTAGCAGGAGTCAGTAAGCCATCAATCTGATATAGATTACCTATACCCAGGAGCATAGAGGTACCAGGAGTCAGTAAGCCCACCATCTGATATAGATTACCTATAGCCAGGAGCATGGAGGTACCAGGAGTCAGTAAGCCCACCATCTGATATAGATTACCTATACCCAGGAGCATAGAGGTACCAGGAGTCAGTAAGCCCACCATCTGATATAGATTACCTATAGCCAGGAGCATGGAGGTACCAGGAGTCAGTAAGCCCACCATCTGATATAGATTACCTATAGCCAGGAGCATTGAGGTACCAGGAGTCAGTAAGCCCACCATCTGATATAGATTACCTATAGCCAGGAGCATGGAGGTACCAGGAGTCAGTAAGACAACCATCTGATATACATGACCTTTATTCAGGATCATGGGGGTACCAGGAATCAGTAATCCAAACATTTGTTATGGTTTATTCTTGGTAAACACTTTCAATATCAGATTGCTATATAATGACTCTTAGCACAATAATATTCCACTAACTACAGAAATCCTTTTGTTTTCCAGGCATAGAGGACGTGTATCTTTAATTTTTGCTCCTTTTTGGGAGTATTTGTGCCTACGCCAGGGGTAAAAAGATTGCTGGTGTTTGTGTGTGTCTGTTGTAGTGTTCCTAATGCCTTCTTCACCCCTTATTTTTGAGCAAATCAGAGACATTTAATACGTCCCAGTGCCCACTCCTTTAAACTCGTGTAGGATGTGCTTCCGAAGGTAGTACTTCTCACCACTCCAGTATACAGTCAGGAGCAAAGGAAGAGTCACTCAAAGATCCCCTTTGTGATCAAGGTCCGATAGGGTGATCAAAGGTGTGCCTTAAGCCATTTGGACAGACACATAGAAAAGATCCTACGAGTATTGGGTTAATAAAACATATTTATTTTATCTGCTCACATAAAAGTATGCACAAAATCAATTGTGTATCAATGTTGAACGCTAAACATCACGCACGACCTAGGTTTCGGTTCTTCCAGGGCATGGTGTTGGCCTATTTCCGTACACAATGCTTTCTTCTTTATTTCTACAATCTTAAATGATATTTCATGCGTGTATTAACTTATGACATAATATTACACACAGTATTGTATTTCCAATTTACAGATAAAACACAGTTCTTGGATATATAGTTCATTTATCATTTATTTTTTTTATCAAAGAATTTTTTTTTTATGTATCAAAGTCATGCCATGCTATTATACATCAACTGAACATATCAGGTGTATTCTTTAGGATAAACAAACTATAAATGCTAGAACTATGTTTTATCTCTAATTTGGAAATACAACACTGTGATAAATTGATGAACGTACGGAATATCTTTTGAGATAACAACACATTGCCCCAGATGCAGCTGGAAGAGGCGAGGTGTTTGGCGTTCGACATATGATTCGACATGTTAAGCGCATTTATGGATGCTTTTGTACATAGATAAAATAAGTTCTTTTATTAACTCAATACTGGATGTGTCTGTCCAATTGGCTTTAGGAACCACTGTGGATTTTGGACAAAGGAGTGAATCGTTCTAGGCAGTGGAGTCACCCTATTGGACATCTTACAGGAGTGAGGACTGGGACGTATTTATGACATTTGTATAAAACCTTTGATTTTTGCGCAGAATCTACCCTTAGTACCTACTATGGCAAGGAAGCCATGGATGTAAACCATAGAAAGAAATTACTTCCATACATGTTTTAAATGTGCCTAAAAAGTCATTAAAAATGTAAATCTGCAAACTCACACCATTCCAAAAAAACCCCCCCAAAAACCTCAGACTGAGATACATAAGAAAACACAAGTGTGCCAACAGCCAGGACCGCAGATGCAGAGCCCTGGAAAGGAAGGGGAGGGGCAGAATTCTGCCGGTGATTCCGCTGGCAAATCTATAGTTTCCGAGTACTATCACTTTCCTCTGTGATTGTAAGACATGTAGTGAAGTGGTAGAGTGGTTTTCTGGAGGAGGCAGGCGGTGTCTGCACATAGTATTTCTAGTAGATAAACTTTTTTTGCAATGTAGTTTTTCTGTTCCTAAGAATGGGTTGTCCATATCATAGTCCTGGAACGCACTACAGAAATAGAATCTACTCCATGAATGCTAGGAATATGCATTTTCTGTAACAGGTAACATGACTGTTGCAAGCTGCCTCTCCAATTCCTCCATCTGTGTTATCTACACCGATGCAAATCAACACTTTGACAAGATCGCGCTAATCCTAGCAGGATATGAGCAGCTCAGAAGAGCTCTGCAACCTGAGATTTCTGCCAAGAAAATCATTATCCTTTGAGTCACATTTGTCCATCCTTAAGCATTAAAGCTAATCTGTAGGTGCTCATCCATGGACTTGCTTCCTTTAGTCTTTGCTTAAGATGCTATAACAATAGGTCTGCACAATGGCTAAATTATTTTAAACAAGGGAGTCATGTCTGTGCTACAACGTAACACTTCATTGTTTTGAGCCCAACAAGTGGAGAGACGAGGCTGCCGGGCAGCAGCGCTAAAGAGATGTCAGTCTTTGGTAATGAGGAAACACAGAGCATCAGCGCAACCCTCCCGGCACAATCTGTGCATCCCAGTTTTCTGCTTTGCATGCGTGTCACAGCTGAATACTGCCAAGGATGCGTGTCTTGTTTATATCTGAGGTGTTTTTGCTTTTAAAAATGTATCTTTTACATATGTATGGCATGAATCAAAGAACAAGAACAATGTACAATAGTGAGAAGAAGGAGGATTAGAACTTCAATTTATGCAATGTGAAACCTTTGTGTTTACAGTCAATGATCTTGTATTAGGGTCTGTATGGCGCCAATAATACCTGCATCCTATAATCCTAGTTTTGGGGACCAGTTGTACAAATCTCTACTGAAGCCAAACGTGAAAGCACAGGATGGATATACAAATAAAACAATCCTTATAACCCTTGTTTATATTAGATTTTTCTTTTCTTGTTTTTTATTTCTTGCATTTGTGAAAATATGAATAACTCCAATAAAAATCTATTAAGCGTAAAGCTATTACAGAGGACTGTGCATTAGGGAAACCCCACAGATATAATCTTGCTTAGGGGTAGATTTGGCCCCAAAATGCCAAATCTACCCCTTTGTAACCACATGTCTGATAATCTGAATGACTGTTTGTATTCTGTAATGTAGTAAATTATTTGTATACGTCCCCTAGGATTTGTAAAGCGCTGTGGAAGATGATGGCGCTATAAAAATTGTTATTATTATTATTATTATTATTATTATTATTATTATTATTATGGCTGTTTTCCAACCATGTTGAACAAATAAAAGCGCTGCATCAAAGTCCAGAAAAAAATTGCATCCATAGAAATCAGGTAAAATCTGCCAAGTCAATTTGATCAAGTGTCAGAAATAGGCAGAAGAAATATAATAAATGATTGGAGCGTACTCTGACATACTGCAAGTGATGCATGCCCTCGGTACATGAGTGGAGCATAAATGGCCTATACATACAGTCTGTACATTTTGTCTATGTCAAGGATAGGCTATTGGTGCATGTACACATATGTGCAAAATACATGTTGTGTACTTGTCAGTGTCTTTTAAGCATAATTACTGTTTTTATCTCAAATCTACAAAATGATGTAAGAACTTATCAGTTATGAATTATATGTAAACATGTTATAAAAAACATAGAAAATCCTTATTAGCTGATCAATTCACACATCAACCTGCTGTACTTTCCATAACAGTAACTGCGGCATAGAGCCATCTATTTCAGATCACAAGAATATGATTAACAAATTGCTGTTGTGTCAAAATGTTAACCTACTGGAATTACCCAAATTTCTCCAGTGATTAATGATAAAATATGATGAGTAACAATTCAAGTCACAATTATAGAGAAACTTATTTTTACTAAAGTTACAGCACAAGCAGTTGAACCCTTGAATTTAATAACAATCACTTTCACCAGCGCCAATTCCAACTAGTATAAATAAGACCTGCGCCATAATGTGTGATCTTTAGAAAAGTAACACTTCCTTTGTCTTTAACATCTGGAGTCACATAACAAATCTGGAATGGTTTGTTAAAAGTTTTTTATACCCAAAGTACTAACTTTCTGTGCGAATACACAGAAACTTTTATGGCAAGTAAGTGATATAACCTCTATGGTACATCGCCCACAGCTCTCATCCTTCACCATCATCACGATTACCTGTTCTGGCATACATGATGGCTGAAATTTATTTTTCAGGTGGTTTCAGGTAAATGTGACATGGGCCTCAAGGTTTTTTGTAAATTTTGGACAGCATTTCTTGTACTTTTCTTATTATTCTAATATTCTGCACCAAAATTATTTTGGAGGTTTGTTTAGAGTTTTTCTTATATACTTTATTGTACGGTAACTCTTGAGTTCACTCTTACACTTTTTTTTGAAGTGTGCTTTTGGAGTAATCCATTGAGGACACTAATCTATAGGACAATTTAAGGGGTTTCCCGGCCACAATGATTATTTCCCAAGCGAGCAATTATGCCAGGTAACTTTCTGTTTCCAAATTGTCCTGACACCTTCTCTGCATTTGGTTATATGACATTGAACAACATTTCTTCTCTTTTTTATGTCCATTTACATAGTCCTTGCACTTCTAGCTCTCTTTACCGGCCAGGATGACAGCATATAGGTAGTTCTGACTATCCAGGAGTAGAAGGCGAGCAGTTTTAACCAAGAGGAGATTGGAAATTGAGGGGAGCAGGAGTTGGAAGTCTGTGCTTAGAATGGGGAGAAGATAAAGATGAAGCCAGAGAGAGCATGAGAAGAAAGGCAGAGATAGAAGCTATGATGTGACTTAGGAAAGTGGAAAGCCATCAGTACTTTACAATTTTACTGTTTTAGCTCCTATCACTCATTGATGGTCAGTGTAAAATTCCATAGTGTGAGCAGGGACTCTCTAAGCAGGCACTTCACGATTCCTCTGTGCTATAAGATGATGTGTGCTGACAAAGCGCTTAGATCAGGGTACAGGTTTATCTACACTTTCATTTAGCTTCTGAATATTCTGCTAGCATCTGATAGATAGAAAAAAAGAGATGAGACAGATAAGAGATAATGAGATATATGGATATAACACACAATGACACTCTGCTAACTCAGCTACAGCAAACACTGTCAGCTCTGCTACATGCCTCCTTACCCTGCATAAAGATCTTATCTGTAGCTTGCAGAGGGGGTCTTTGCACGCTGCTTGCTGGCAAGAAGTGTCTGCGTGTGTCTATGTGTGAGCTCCTCTTGTAATGGAGGGGGAAGGGCAGAGTTTACACTGCATGGAGCAGACAGCAGAAGCAAATCATGAAGAGAATCTATCCTGCCCGACCATAAAAATCAAAAGATTTACAGTGGGATCCCCGGGAAACTGAAATTGTAAACACCAGGACTGATAGAGACAGGTTGGAATTACATCAGTGAAATGCTGTATTTTTGTTAATAACAGTAAATTGGAGAATGTGTTATTTTGTCATCCGGAGTTTATTAAAGAAACTTGTCTGCGTAGGAATACCCCTTTAATAGGGGGCAACATCAGCGTAACCCACACTTCCAATCTCATCTGGAATTCTCATCTTGAAACACTTTTTGGCAGTAATCTCTTGAAAAAAATTAGTACGGAGGTTCACTTACTTTTCCAGTCGTCTTTATTAAAAAAAAAACCATAACTACCTACTAGTGTGTTATTTGTTTTGTTAAATTGTTTGTCTAGAATTGTGACTGTAGATAACATTTAGTTCCCCATTTACATCATTAATCAATACAGAAATCTGGGTAACGCCATCAGGGTTGCTTACTTTTTTCTTCCTATAGAATGTGCCATAGAAAGAAAAATATTAAGTATTATATTAAATATTTAATTTCTACATTTATATTATGATAATTAATATCTATAATTAGTCCACATTTTTATTAGATATGTACAAACTGGAAATTTGTTGTCTTACCTGAAATGAGGTCACTTCATCGTCACCAGGCAAGGTAGACTGCCATGGAGGTACAGCTGAAGCATTAAAGGATAAACGGTAAATGGTGGCTCGACCTTCCCATTTACATCTGGTGACATAGACTGTTCTCTTCATATCTAAAATAATCCAGATGTTCAAGTTAGGTTGAATATTGTAACATACAAAAATAAATCAAGCTTCTAGTAGATCCAGAGGAAGACAATACACCCTGGAGGTTTGCATAACATGCATTTTGGAATGAGCACCTCATGCTTTGCATTATTTACAAGCAAACACATGGTGCTCATTCCAAAATGTATGTGTTTCAGTGGAAACGCATATGCCTTTTAGCCAAGCCCCTTCCAGTTGCGATTCTTTTGCGTTTAAAAATGCAGCAAAAATAACAACTGTGACAAGGTCTGAGGCTGAGTTCAGGCCATATTCACACACTGTGGTTGAATTGTATTTAGAAAAGCAATTCCAGTTGAGGCTAATTGAGTTTCACCCAATCGTAAATGCGTTTACTCTGTTTATTTAGCTTACTGGAAATGCCTGTGTTGCTCATTTCTGATTGCAAATGTTTTTGAGATTGGTTGAAGATCCTCCTTACAGCGCTTGAGATGCGTTGATAAACACAATTTAGGCTGGGTTCACATCTCCCTTTTTGTATACCCTCAGCTCATACGTCGGGAAAGCTTTAAACATATACACTGAGCATACACATAGATAAGTACTGGTAGACAACGGCAAAGTTGTTGCCTACGTCCGACCAGTACACATTGCATCTGCTGAAAAAGGCAAGATGGAAAGACGTAGCATGTAGGGAGCGGATTTAGCGTATTCCATTTCCCTTAAATAGTTGCTTCATAGTGGTAGAATCCCTTTAAAAAGAAGCCTTAGTCCAGGCAAGGAAGTGGACAGTTAAACTAATAATAATAATAATCTTTATTTATATAGCACCATAAAATTCTGTAGCACTTTACAAATCATAGGGGACATATACAAATATAATTTTACATTACAGAGTACAAACAGTCATATAGAACAATAGGAGTGAGGGCCCTGCTCACAAGAGCTTACAGACTATGAGGATGTTGACCCAAGAGGTTGTAGAATGGTCCAGCCATTCTTTATAAGGGAACAATATAAAATAATTTAATAAATAAAAATTCTGCTGTTTGAACCAGCCATCAACCGCCATCTTATTTACAGGGTCCAAGGTGAAAGTGACCGCAGAGAAGCCTGGAGCTTGGTATATATCTGGTGTTTGCCGGATAACAGATGGGAGGAGGACATAAGATGGATTAGTAAAGGGAGAGCTGATGTTTCATGCAGTTAGCGAGTGTGATAGGCCTAAAGAGATGGGTTTTAAGAAGACGTTTGAACAAATAGCGGTAGGAGGGTACCAATCTAAAGAATAAAAAGAAGCAGTACACTGAAGTTCCAATTTAGCATAGGGTGTACTCAACTTATGAGGTAGGAGTTAATTAAAATTTGGTAGGTGGGTGTCCCTTTAGAAATTTTGTCCCAGCGCCCAGTGGACGCTAGTTCTGCCGCTGATGTTCCTTGTATATTTGTATAAATTGCCTCAAAAGGTAAATTTGGAATTGCCGTAAGACCTTGATGTAAGTGATTGATGTATGGAAGACTGTGATACTGCTGGTTACTATGCATAACTAACGGCCTCCTTACTTTATCTAATCCTGCTGAACATTTATTTGTATTATTGCAAATTTCGTACTCCTTCATGGTTAAAAATACTCCTCAAAAATACTATGAGGTGTAATTTTACTCTGCATGAAAATATTTAGTGCGACATCTGATGGACAATTTATTAAAATGATGTTTTCATATGTGGCACTGTGGCTGTAGGATCCATTTCAATTCCTGGCGCCAGGTATGCTACAACTACTATGGCTCTTCTTTGGAACCACATATGAATGGCTAAAGAAGCAAAAATGTATTTGTAGTTTAACTCACCTTCATGTGCAGTGTCACTGATGGTCATCTTGTTGTTCCATGTTTGCAATGAGCCTCTCTTCTTCTTATCTGATGAGGTCCGGATGTTATTTTGAAGGCTCCGAGGTTTTTCCTGGAACAGACCTATAACAGAAATATGGAAGCTGAACTATAGCAAGTCATTTCAACTCTCAATTCATATGTGATGCACATTTAGGCCCACAGCAAAAACGGGCCGTATAGAGTGGACAACACTGTATGTAGGCCGTTTGTTTTGTACGACAATAGACTTCTATGGAGAGATCATTCAGTGACCAGATACATAGTCAAGGGGACCATTTTTAAATGCAAAAAAAAAAAATATTGCACTGGCCGTTTTTACATCCTAAAAAAATGGTTGTTGCATTAGGCCTTACAGTATCTTTAGTGACTTGGTGTCTGTCATCAACATACAAACAGCAAACATGCCTTGAGATACAATTTGAAATAAGGCTTCTTTAAAGGAAATCTACCATCAAAAGCCATCATGATAAACCAGGGACACTTACTCTTAGATCCAGGCACTGAGACTGTGGTAATCTTCTTATATTTGTCATCCATGGCCTCCTTCCTTCTAAAATCAACCTTTATAATGGTTGGGTGTTTCCAGAGCCCTTTCATGCTGCAGCTTCACAGGCTGTTACAATGAGTAAAACAGGTCTCCCCCTCACCTGCACTTTTACCTGCTGCTAGATTACACAGGCATAGTGAGAAGAGAGAGAGTTGGGTGAGACATGTTCTGCTCATTGTAACAGCCTGTAAATCTTCAGTACTGAGGCGCCCTGGTAACTCTCCCAGGTTCGGGTCAGGTTAGCAATGTCAAGTTAGGAGGTGGGGTACCCTCACTGTATAATGAAGCTCCCCCTGCCTCCATGACTAGATCTTCAATAGAAGAGGGTTGCAATTGAAGCTTTTTTAGAAGAGTGATGGCTATATACCCATGAATGTATAAGTACATCTATAAGGTTACTGAAAGGGTAGCAGGAGCTTTATGTTTGAAATAGTATTAATATTTGGGAAAGGGAAATTGGACAGTATCCTGGTGGAACATTTGGATGCAAGAAAGGTGAATGCTGAGCCAACTTTTATTTTATTAGGCCTGTGCTATTGATGGTACTTAAGAAAAAAAAAGTGGAATGAAGTTGCAAGAGTTTTCACAGTTATGGGGGAATAAGTCTTTGAAAGAGAAGGTTCACTTAGAAATGTACAAATTAGGTAGTAACTCCAGATATGATGGAATTCAGGGTAAGTTTGGATTGTGGGTGAAAGAATACTTTAGGTCTGGGGGGAGGGGTGGGGTGTTAAAAAGTTAATACCTAGAAATAATGTTTCTTATTTGTGTCAGAAAGATGCAATAATAGACTTTGTATTTTCTACGGTGCCCGATAGCCGCACCACTACATCTATGTCAGTAGTGGCACTCATTACTACCATTTACTGCTTGTAGTTACTCAGCTAGTTGTGGCCGTAGAAACTAATTATTGAGACATAGTCATAGCGATGCATGTGTCTCGTTAGAAGGAATGACTTGCATCTCTCTCCATAACTGGATATGCCCAGTGTGAAATTTATACCTTTCAAATGACTTTGTCTTATAAATTCAGTCTTATTTCCAACTTCTACTATAACAGATCATTTAATCAAATAATAATTTCATTCAGATTACCAATTTATTATTTTTATTATAAAGTACACTACATTGTAGTAAAATATTGTATATCTGGCACATTTTATATTTACAGTGAATTGTATCGAATTGTATTTCTTGAAATACAAAAAAAAAAAAAAAGAAAGAATACTTTAGGTATATACAAATTAGAAGTGCATTAGGTAAAGAAAACTGCATGGACTGTGTGATAGATTATAAGTTAAGTTTTAAAAATGTAACATTTTTAAAATGTATAAAATTTTGATTAACAAATACATTTAAGTTTAAAACGGAATCCCAATATAAATGGTATACAGATGTGGGCGATGCACTAGACTGAGATAGAATAAATAAGAGAAATAAGAAAGCTATAAATGGTGTTCAGATTAACACAATTTATGTTTAATCAGCATCTACGCAATATAAAATTCATAAATTCCTATGAACTACAAGAAAAAGAGAAACTACAAAGTGCCCAAAATGTTCATACTCATTCATATGGTATGGTGCTGTCCCATATGGCATGGCGACAGAGAATGGATTTCACAAATATATGATTGGTGACACCTTCTGTAGCACTTTGTATATTGAGTCCCTTACATAAAAAGATGCACAAGGGCGTAACTACAGGGGTAACATCCATAGTATCTGCTATGGGGCCCACAGTGTTAGGAAGCCCTGGCATGTGGGTCTGTGCTGGGTGTGAATATGCTGTGTGTGTGGTGTGCATATACTGTATCTGTATGTGTGTGTATATAGTGTACATGGTATTGCATGTACGTGTGTATGTGAAGTGTATATGCTCTTTACGTGTGTGCATATGTGATGTGTATATGCTGTATGTCTGTGTAAATGATGCATGAGTGTATATGCTATATGTATGCATATATGGTGTGTATATAGTGTGTTTGATTGTAAACAAATATGTAAATATTTTAAAAGGGAAGAGAGGTTTGCTATAGGGCCCTGCAGATGAAAATGCATCTTCCCCCTCAAAATGCATATGAACAAATAGTTTTTTGCAACCTTGAAATTGATTTTTGTTGCAAGGAAATAAATTGCTGCCATAGTGGGCTATAGATAAAGAAAAAAAAACGAAATATAACATATATTGGAATAAAATGCAGAATTAACTTTCTTCTTCCTGCCAGTGAAGAGGCAAGAGTGCTTAGATATAGGTCAAAATTAAACACATTGGGGCACATTTATTTACCCAGTCCTGCACGTTTCCAGATCCGGAGTGTCCGACGATCCTGTACTCTCCCGCGATTCACCTACATCGTGCGCCCGATTTCCCGCTCAGGTCCAATGGAGTTCATCTCACACATCTTCGTCCCGTTACATGTAAGTGCATGGCTTGCGACACAATTTTAAAGTTAAATCCCACGCTCTTCCAGAATCGTCCGTTGGCCAGCCCCCCGAAATTCTGTTGCATGAAAGCCGGCACCGATGCGCCAAAATTCGATCACAGCGCGATCCCCAAAAACGTCGGAAAACCCAATGGAAATGCGGCCACAAAACCCTTAGTAAATAAGCCCCGTTGTTTGTGTTTTCCTTAAATGTATAATTTCTTGATATTATGAAATTACAAAAAGAAAACAGGGGCCAAAAAAAGGTTTTGGTATAAGGGAATGTGGAGGATCACAATATCTCATAACCATATGATTTTCAGATATAGGTCCGTTCATGAGGCACACCTTTTCACCACTCATCAAAAGTTAAGGAAAAAAGGTCCTGGTGGTCCATGAAAACTTCCCCTGTACTCTTGTGGATGGCAGGGATGAGTAGACTACTTGTTGCACTTTAGTAGGAACCTCAGTATTGAGATCTGATCTTAATATCAGACAAACATTTAAGTCACTTTAACCTTTATGTACATTTTTGCAAAGATTATGCCTACTAAAAAATTCTCATGTTTTTGTGAATAAATGAATAACACATCGGATCACTCTTCCGCTTATGCCAGATAACTTTTGTACAGCCAACTCCAGGCGCCTGTCAGCACTCATCTGCTTCAGCTTGTCTCCCTTAGGCTTATGGTTCCCTTCATTACGCTTCTCTTATTTCAACTTGCAGGAAGAGGAGAGATAGAAAGTAGAAATTAAGTCTTCTGCCAGGAAAGGTTTTAATAAATGATGCTCAGAGTCCAAACATATGCAGCTAGTCACTGGGCACAAGCTCATATAAAGCTGTCTGCTGCCTCTCCATAGACTGGCTGGCACAGAGATAATGGAAAGAGCAAGGGTCTCTCCGCTGCAGTGCTCTTTTTAGAGCTCCAGGAATTAATAAAGAACAAATACAATGATAATTTGTACACTTTAGAAGCTTCAAACCTTCCCAGTGCTCGTAATATTATTCCTGTAAGTTTTTGTTAATTTATTACTGCTGGGCAAAGCCAGGCAAAATTTCACCATGGCAAAACCCACGTCAGGTCACTGACTTGACCCCACATGTGGGCACGCTGGGTAAAGCTTGTTGGTGCCAAACATATATCTAAGCCTCACCCCTTCTGGACAAGGGCACATATACTGGCTATTGGGAGCTAAATAAGTTACTGATGGACATTTAATACTTAAAGGTTTATCATTATACCTGATCTTTCTACAGGCTTATCAGCCAGGTCATGCCTGATAAATATACAGTGATCTAGCAGCCTCCCTGGCATGCCTCATTATCTGTATTTTCCTCCAAAAAGAAAGAATTTTTGGCGCTAAACAAACCTACTTGTTCCCTATTCCTAGTTTTTAAACTTCTATCTGTTATTATACATTTGGAACACAAACGATCATAAATAACCATACAAACCAAGTGTAGGAAGTTAATGTTCGCTACTATACAGGTGATGGGTATATCAGGGTAGCCTTCATAGACCTACATACAGCCTTCCCAATGTACCCTTAAAGAAAATCTACAATTTGATTTCATGCATTATTTCCTCATCTGTTAGCTTTATTATTTTAAAACGTCTCCATTTACGGAAAAAAAACCTTGGTCGCCACATTGCCTCTACGCTCCGCCCACGTACTAAGTACATCTTAGTCTGAGTTAAGACCTCTTGAAGGTGGGGAGCAAGGGTTCCAGCCAATGGTTCAAGAGGTATCGTTTTGCGACTAACTATAGTATGTGGCCTATGGGCAGTAATGTGACCTCTATCTCCTCATCTGCAGTTACTGAAATGACTGAATGGAATAGCATAGGTAGGGGCTGTAGGGGAACCGAGATAGAAAAAGCATCTGGTAACAGTTTCTGGACTCTCCAAAACACCTGTGATGATGGGCATGTCCAAATAGAATGGTAGAGATCCACCAACGGCAGCTTACACTTAGGGCATTCAGCGATCCTATCTGGTCTCATTTTAGATGGTAAGATTTTGAAGAGTTTAAAAAAAGGTATCTAGCCACTTCTCACTAATTATGTGTTTGTGTATCTTCCCTTGGCCCATTAAAAGCCTTAGATGTCTCAGTACCTCCTTTCACACCGCAGAAAGGTTAAACCCTCTCAAGAAGATTCTTCCCTACTGCCTATCTACATCCAAAGGTGGGCTATTGACCTTTTCAGAGCTGGCACTCCCAATAGACTGTCAAAGGTATTGGTACCAATCACTCCTGCTAAGTTACCCATCCTGGCATTGCAGAAGGATTTGATTTGGTTTTGGGAAAATTCCTGAGATGCTGGAAGAGAGGGGGTGCTCCCGTAGAGGAAGATGTTTCGAAATTAGGAATTGCGCAGCACCTTCCATATTGCTGCCGTGTCTCTCACTAACACTGATTATTTAATATGAGATGGCAGTTTAGCATGCCGGGTGTGCAGGATAGCTACTAAGTTATATGGTGTAAGCAGGGCTTTTTCTAGCTGGGTATTCGAAAAGTGTGAGGTGTCATGGAGCCAATCAATCAATTGCCTCGCTAAGCACGCTAGATTATATTGCTTAACATCTGGAAAATTGAGGCCTCCTAGCAGTTTCGGGAACATTAAATGCTGAAGGGAGATTTGAGGTCTCCCAATCTGCCATAAGAATTTGGTGAAGGGTTTAGTGAGAGCTCTAATGTCTTTAGTTTTTAAAAGTAAAAGTAGTTTTTGAAGTTGGTATAAGAGTCTTGCGTTACTTATCATCTTGATTAAATGAACCCTCCCTGCCAGGTTAAGTTCCGCATAAAGTTTTGTTCTGAAAATAACTGGGGATCAAGCGGTAGAAGTTCAGTTTTGGTAAAATTAATTTTAAGACCTGAAAGGGCGCCAAACTTGTGTAAATAAGTTTATACATTCGGAACAGTGTGGGCTGGATCTGTTACTAGAATCAGAATATCATCCACAAAATAAGCAGTTTTTTACTGTAGTCGGGCCTACCCTAATGCCTGCTATATCTTGAGCTGTTCAGAGGGTCTGTGCTAGGGCCTCTTGGCAAGATTGAATAGTAACAGGGACAGGGGGCAACACTGCCTTGTGTCGCTTTGCAGGGAGAAGAGAGAAGAAAGATATCCCGGGCAATAAATGGATGCTCTCAGAGGCAAATATAGGGATGTCACAAATGTTCAAAAGGCCCCTTTAAGTACAAAGTGGTTAAGAGTTTGATCCAGCCACCGCCAACTGACACTATCAAATGCCTTCTCTGCATCAATCGCTAACAAGGCCCGCTTGCCTGTTGTTGATGGTTGTGTCTTGACTTCATCCAGTACCGTTAATACTTTGCGAATGTTCATGACTGTCGCACTCCCTTTCACAAATTCCACTTGTGATGACCCTATCAGTTTGGGGAGTATAAGAGACAGTAGGTCAGCCATTATTTTGGCTACCAACTTCAAGTCCTGATTGATAAGAGAGATTAAACTATAAGATTGTAGAGTAACAGATTCACGCAGGCATTTTTAAAACTCTGCAGGGGACCGTCAGAACCTGTAGATTTTTGATGGCCTAGCGATTTAATGGCTGCTGACACGTTCTGTTATTTCCGCATTCAGCGTCGTTATTTGCTCCTCTGTGAGCTTCAAGAGAGAGTTGAGATAGATACCTCTCTCCCTCTCCCTCCTTAAAATCCACACTGTCGCTATACAGCAAGATGTAGTAATCCCGGAAAATATCCAAGATTTTGCGAGTATTAGTATGTACCTTTCCCTGAGTATCTACCACTTGTGTAGGTGTACGCAAGGTCTACAACCCTTCCCAGATTCTGTTGTATCTGCACCAATTTATTGCCGAACCTGAATAATGCAGCCTCAAATCGTGACCTGTGGAATTTTTTTTCTTGATGAATTTCCAAGCCTGTAGATTATCAGCAGTTGGGGCCGCCTAGAAAAAATTTTAATGACTCAAGACTAACAGCCTACATTTTATTTTTCTAAGACAAACCAGAAACTATTGTGGAATTGGTAAGCCAAATTTCTGACTCCAACTCGTCAATTTCCTTAAGTCCAGGTTTAACATCTTAGTACATCCTCAGATTCTGACTTCAACTCCACAACTCTGAATCCACAGCTATGTTTTCCTGATCATTCTAGCAGTTCTAAGTACCAGAGCAGCTTCACTGAGCATGTACAAATGCAGCAAACATTCATCTCAACTAAAACTAAAAGCTTGGAAGAGGGGTGCACAGCCCAGCACAGCTGACAGACCACGTATGGCCCACACACTGCTGACAGTCAATGAGTGTTGCCATACCTGATGGCATCACTCATTGGTGCAAGAGGCAAATTAGTGGTGAGTGCAGCTAAGAAGTCCTCATTGCTCTCAGGTCCCCTTGTGCTGTTCTGCACTGTTGTATGTATCAGTGTCTGGACTCAGTAGAGTGGTCCCAAGAGTCAGATAGGACACAGGAGCAGCAAGTACTTGTCCGCTGTAAAATACTGCACAAGGGTCCTCTCCTGCTACAGCTCTTTTCTGAGTCTTGACACCAGCACAAAAAACCAGTATGGGACAGAGAGCAGCGCATGGTGAGGGCTGTCTACATTCCTATTTGTCTGCGCTGGTGGTCTACAGTATTATTACTGCCTAATCTGGGGATCTCTAGTATAATTACTGTGAATCTAGAGTCTTCACTATAATTCTTGGCTCAAGGGTGCTGTATGACAATGTGGTTGTTAATTCCTTGCCTAATCCTCAGATCATGAATAGAACAGACATTTAAAGGGCATTTCATAATTTTCACAAATTCTTAGGAAAAAATATTAAGCATTTACATCATTGTTCAAACTAAAAGTTTATTTTAGATTTTCGGAATTGGTCCATTTTATCATGACTTTGACTCCACCAAACTGTCACTGACTTCACGACAATGGGGGTCATTTACTTACCCGGTCCTGTCGCCATTCAGTGGCGTGTTCTCCGACGAGGATTCGGGTCATCCGGATTTCTGTCGCATGAAAGTCGGCCCAAAACAGAAAAAGTTGGAAAACCTGACGAAAGTGCGGCCGCTGAACCCTTAGTAAATGAGCCCCTATGACTCAAAATCCCTGACAGAAACTTGTTACTTTCCTGTTGCTGTTGATGTCTCTTACCACAAACTTACTTCACTTTGTAAGTTCCATGTACTCTTCTGCTAGTCAATGACATACTGATAGAAAAGTTTTCTGACAGAAATCTAATCTTAATTGATAACTTTTTCAGCTCTGCTGTTTCTTTCTTACTATGGTATATGTGCTAGTAGCTTTATATTAATACAGACCTAAGTAGAGGTTCTTCTATACCATACGGTTAGTAGCTAATACCTAACAAACAGGAAGAAGTACCATAACAGGAACCATGAATAGAGATATAATGGGGCACATGTATCATAAGTCTAGCTTTTTCTGTGTGTTTTTAGGGACTTTTCTTGGCTTTCCTGTTTTTTCTTTATTGATACATGTGGTGATTGGTCTGTAGTGAATTTGCGTCTCTTAAAAACAAAAGTCAAAAAAGTCTCCAAAAGTCACAAACAGTTCCCCAGCTAGTTTTATGTCTGGTCAGGGGCATGTATAGATTTGCACAAAATTTGTGCCTTTTTAAAAAAGGTGCAACTTTCACATTTGGATTAAGGTGATAACTCAGGGAACATCTAAAATATCAGGAAATGGAACTACAGACAAGAAGTAGGGAGTGCTGGCACCCATAACAATACAACATACAGCAACACAAAGAAACAAAAGCTACGCTGTATCTGCATGCAACAGATGAGGCATCTTCTTTTCATATTGGCATAATAGCATAATTCTAAAGTGGAAACTGAGTAGGGATTTAATATGATCTTCTTTTCAGCTGTACAGAGCTAAAATTGAAGTTCATCCATCCCAGAGCAATCAAAGTGGCCATCCCTCTCCCAAACCTGGTAGATGTGTAAATCAGACAAGGTGAGTCACCTATAATAAAGCTATATTGGTAATAACCTTGCTGTGATATGGCTTGTTTATAGAATATTTTGCATTCTATTAGCATATGAATATGCACTACTCATATTATGTTTTGCATATGCATCTGTACTTCTTATTTGTACTTTTTTCTTTTAAAAGTGACCTTTATAGATCTTAAATGACGATTAGACCAAGGAATCTACTTTGGGACGATTCAGTAAACCCCCAAAGTGACCAATTATGTGAAAGAAATGAACACCATTTTGACCGATCAATGTGCAGCTTATTGAAAGTCTCTGTGTAACAAAAGGAGACGTCAATACTGTTATTGGAACAGTTTATTCTAACTTCTCAGCTTGGGTATGCCTTCCCTGGTACTAAGCCTCAGCAGTTCTATGAAGTTATTATCAATGCTAAGAATTATTTGAGAAAACCAATCATAGCATGAAGATACACTTCTTCACCTTCACATGTAGGAGACCACAGTTTGTAGTGTAATAACTGAAGTCTAAAACCTTAAAATCAACAGAATGGTAGGGCCACATCAGTAACTTTGCACCCATAGTGTCGATTCGATCAACCTATATATAAGTGTAGAAAGGAACCATGTTCCAAAGTGGCAGGGTAGAACCTTTGCTGTACATAAAACAAATGAATTGTCTTATTTAATTGCAGTTGTCTCTACAAAACAAATATAAAGTTTTTGAGTACTGATCATGAGCTACATTTTTATTAGCCTGTATTATGTCCCTGACAGAGCTACACTAGTTGGAGCTACCTAGTAATGGATTATAACATAGATGGTTTGGTTAGTAGGCCAGGGCCCAATGGGTCTAGCCTAGAGGTCCAAACACCAAATTTTAAACTCAGAAGGACCTTAATCCATGAAATCCCAGTATATCTGTTCATACTCTCAATACACATGTACACAAGAGCCAATACAGAACCTTTGAAAGTCCTGCAAAGGTCCTGAAACCGCAGATTAAAAGCAGGCAGAATGGACGCATCCTCCATTTCCCGAGAAGCTGATTCTAGTACCGTATGTAGTCAGCGATTCCAGACTTGTAGTGGCTATAATATTCATACAGACCAGGGTCCATGGCCGTCTTAATCCGCCGCTGGTCCTGAAGGGACAGCCTTATAATCCAGACAGAGTTGCACTCAGTGGGTGACATTTACTAAATTGTTTCTCACAGTTTTCTGTCTGACTTTGCACTGAAAAGAAAATGCAAACTGCTTGCACATGTATTTATAAAGTGCCTGCACCAGTTTTGTGTCGCGGCTGCTCTGTGTCTGACAAGACAGAAAAAATGTGCACCAAAATGTGTTAGCGCTTAGTCAGAGTTTGTGCCAAATTTATTACTGACATGCACCACAATTCTGCAGCATGAACAAAGTGCAACAAAATAAAAATGGTGCAATCTGCAGGAGCAGTGCAGAGGGCTCCGGATTACTTTAGTAAGCAGCTCCTAGTGCCGGATTTCTGGGTGACAGGTCTAAAGTCTGTATTATATCCCAGAGCTGAACTAAATATTGGAATCTCTGAGGGGGGCATTTATTATGGCACTTTAAACGGAAAGCTGTCTGTGTTTTTTTTCTTCTCTGCGCCTCTTGCACCTGAATATATGGAGTGTTGGCGCCATAAAATTGGTGTTTTCCGACACTCTCGTATTTTTTGGGCGCCAAATTTTGGCGTCACTTGTGAATCCACCAGTTTTCTGGCGCTTGTATTTTTCAGACACCTTTTTTGGCGCTTTTTATGACACAAAAAATAGCCCAGCTAAAAGCTGGTTTAGGGGGTTCTAAACCTTACAGTCCGTACGCCTATTTATTAATCCCTTGCACCACAAACTTACATCTCACTGAAAATATAGAACGGTTCTAGCGCCACCCTGCTCGAAAAATAATAAATGCCCCTCTCTGTGTACGTACATTACATTACCTTTCCTTATTCTTGTTTATATGCTGTACTATACTCCAGAATTACATTCACAACTTAAATACAATTGGTGAGTTTGCTGACAACACACATCTTTGACAGCCTAAATTAGTTTCAACATTGCAGAAAGGGGAGTGGTTGTAGTTTTTTTCTACATTGAATTTCTCTACAGAGGGTGATATACAGTTGAATGTCACTCTCTAGAGAATGTAGAGCATGCTCACCTGCAGACTCTGAACAAGCAGGGAATGCCGGGGGATTTCATGATGTGAAGAAATCCAATTTAAAATTCCCCTCTGTCCCTCTTCATGTATACTTAGATTGATCTCTTCTTACAGTGTGAATAAGAACAATTCCTGCTGTGCTCTGACTCCTTTCCATGTGAAATTTGCACTTTGAAAATTCAGATATATTACAAAACCAGAGCACCTTCAGCAGGAGAAATACTGTAAAGACTAATGAATGGGGAAGTACAATGCTGCTGGAAGGAAGAAACTGTATATTACAGTATATTGCTGGAGATGGTGTGATTATACTTATTTATTGTGCAAAACATACCTACTAACTGGGATTGTTTAAGAGGTTCCTAAAAAAAATAAGGAGAGCCCTTGTTTTAAGACAATAGGTTGTAGAGTACTTGGGAGTAGATACACACCAAAGTATTTGTATTGTTCTCTTATGTTTTACAGTGTTTTATACTATTTACTTTGACACTTCATTTGTAACTTTGCCATTTGGAGGAACTGTACCCTGTAGACCATATATGCCATTGTAAAATCTATGGTGAAAGCAGTTCCTAGTCAGTTCTAGAAACAAGGAAGGCGTCTTATTATTTAAGGACATCCTCACTCGAGCCTTCACTGCCTACACTATCCGATCGCATCGGTGCATGTGGTCGTCTAAGCAAACAAAGTTTTCAGGATAACCCAGATGATGACAATCACCGCCTCAATATTAGTCCCTGTTTTATATTTGTGAGCCTAGTTGCAAAGATGTCTGATATTTCTAAAATCACTGAACAGTCAAATGTGCCTAGACAGCTGCTAGCCACCATCCCAGTCTAGGTAAGAGAAGGGGTATTGTGGTTCTCGGTTATAAAAGTACTTTCCTTATTACTGTAACTATGTCATTGCATTTGTAATCCTGGCATGATTAAGAAGTCGACTGGTGGAATGGAGCAGGATTGGCACACACTGAAATAGGGATTAGTAGCAAGTTAAAGGCGAAATTACTTTATTGGTGTCCCACAGTTACAATGGTAAAAACTATAGGTAAAAAACACCCTTTTTCAAGTGTAAGAGACTGGTGCTTATATAGGCAAAGGTGTTCTAAGCTAAAAGATTGTTAAAAAGTTATTTTATAACTATAGGACATAAGTAGTAAGAGGGTTCCATACAGAAGTTATGTCTCCCAGGAGATTTAAAAAATATTAAAGGCAAACATCCCAGTGTAAAGCTACCGTAGCATTCCCAGCAGTAGATGTTACTGCATTGCTCAATATAAGTAGACAACTGAAGGACTTGACATGGCAGATTTCACTTTTTTTATTCAATTTTAGGGTGAAGCGGCCTTTAAAACAAGGGCATCAATGTAGCATCTGATGAGAACTTCCCGTACTTTCCACTTTTCAATTTAATTAAATGTCAAACCTATTTCAGTTCATAAAAACACCTAAACCCATCCATTGTGACATTAAATGTAATATGAAGCGGCTTCAGAGAGATAACACGCATAACTGTAGGTCAGGGGCTTTGTTTGGCTAAAGAGGAAAGTCAGCCATCACAATAGTATCAGCAATATAGCAGTCAGACAAACGTTTTTCCCACCCCTTATTAGAAGTAGAGTTAAAGCGTAACTAAACCTTTGAAGAAATATACTAAAGAAACGAATAGTAGAATAGTACATGTAATAATAATAGACAAAAAATGTATACTGTTCTTTTTCTGTTTCTTTCTCCTGAAGTAAGCAGTGTCTCAGTGACTAAGAGTTCCATTCCCTTCAGACACATAAGGAGGCTAATAATAAGCTTTTCCTATACAAAGAGAATATTTTTCATGATAGCTCAGCTCTCTCAAGTGATAAGACTATGCAGTGACGTTCTGTAAAGAGGTGAAGGAGTTGTCCACTTGCCTAGTGAAATTTTAAAACTACTCCCATGATATTATAAAAATGTCCCCTAATGTCCTGGTGCCTTAAAAATGAATTTTATGCTTATATGGTTAGGTTGTGCCTCCTAATGTAATATAGCTTCTTAAATTCCACATTGCCACTAAATGGTATTCACACTTCCCCTGTAGATAACTCCCAAACTTTAAAGACATGTCTACATCTACACTGGTTACATGTTTGCACATAGTCACTTGATATAACGCAAGTGTAGATGCCGGCATGTCCTTCCATCCAGAGAATTCTCTGGATTTAGAAACTGATTGAATAAGAAAGATAAAGAGAAAAAAGAAGGATACGGGGATATTTCTTTCATAAAGTACAGCATATTCAAAATTTTACTATAATGATCTGCACTATCTTCAGCAATTAATTATCTTAAAATTTCAAACCCCCCACTGATGTTAGATTAAAAGGATTTTACTGTAATTTGTACTAAATCTCCTGTCCGTTTACTACCGTTTACTTATTTACTATAGCTAGCCATAGTGGGGGCTGCAAACAAATGGAAGTAAATAGGAAGTACAGTATGTAGCAAACAAATGGAAGTAAATAGGAAGTACAGTATGTAGCTGTATGGCATTCGTGAAGTGGTTAATGGACCTGAACTGGAATAACACAAGATATGGCCGGAATAGAGTCAGTTCAGCAAGAAAGTAACCATGCTATTCCAAACCTCAAAAATAACGAATTGTTCATCATTTAACAAGAATAAATAAATACAGATTATATCAAACTTATTGTCCATCATTTAATAAGAATCAATACATACAAATTTAGCTCAAACTTATGCTAATTACCAAATCATGCTCTGCAATTGTGCATCTCCAACCCCAAAAAAGTTTTGTTTTTTTTTGCCAGTGGTCAACCCATTTTCAACTGAACAAATACAAATGACAGTAACATTCTAGCACAAGCTTCTTTCATACTGATAAGGCTTCTAGGACCATGCAGCATAGATGTAGTAAGATGTAGTAAGTTACCTGAGCATGTCACGCAGGATATTCCTTCTGCGCTAAGATTGTATTTGAGGTCTAAGAGCAGCTGAATATTAGTATCGGGCCTGAAGAGGACAGGGGCTCGACTGGCTGGATGAAGACACGATGCGAAAAATATGGAGAGGACGAGGACGACTACAAAAATACCTGGAAATGAAATAAATTTTTTAAAATATTTTTACAGTTTTTGTTTTTTTGCTTCAAAACATGCAATAGTTCAAAACTGTTGTATTTTCATATTCTAAACCTCGAATATTTAGATGGTGTAAACTTAAACTCAATAGTCACAAAATGCACCTTTTGCTTCAGTAGGTTTACATTACCTCAATGTAAAAGCCCCAAAAATAGACAGTCCCTGTGTTATCCCCGGTGCCCCCAATACTATGTATAACTCAGTGGGGGACATGTATCAAACTCCTGAATTGCCAATTTCTTTTCATGGTGCATGTGCTCCTTTCAAAGTTTGCCATTGTCTGGTTTTCTGCAGTGTTCCCTGAGTTATCACCTGAATCCAGATGTGAAAGTTGTAAATTTGCCCCAGATCTAAGGCTGCCTCTGCCCCTGCTGACTGCAACTTTTTGCCACTTTTGTATTAAAAAGTTGCAAATTTACTAGATGTAAATTACTATTGTAATCAGATGTATCAATAAGGTAAAACCGCTAAGATACATCTAACTAGCAGAAAAGCCAAGAAAAGTCTCAAAAACAGATGGACAGAGCCAGACTTATGATTCAAGTGTGCTATTGTTATAATTTTTGCTTTAAGTGTTCATATGGGGAGCAGTACTTCTTACCAACAGTGATGTGTCGGCCCTTATCTGACGTCCACAGGACACAATGCTGCAAGATGGTCTGGAACCAATGTGTCACCTGGTCTCTTTTGTCAATGTCTACCTTCTGTTCCAAATTCTCCGGAAGTACGGAAACCAGCGGAACGTCACCAAATTCCAGACCAGCTAAAGTAGAAACATAGAATAATCCACATCATCTCTTTGTTTCAAAAAAGAAATAAAGTGTGATAAGTCCTTGCACACAGGGAGCTTCTGAAAGAACTGTCAAGTTCTGAAAACCTTTTTTGTTTTGAAGTTTTGTAAATCGGAATAAATTTCTTCTAGAAATGTATGCCAAGTAACAAAAAGGCAGCCAATACAGCGGCTTTGGGGCACTGGAGCGAGAAGGGGGCAGTCCTGGTTTGTTTTATCCCCACTTTAAAGGATGCTGAGAACCTATACAGGGTTGTAGTCACCAGTCAGCCTACGAGCTAGTGAAAATTAAGTCATTAAAAATAGGATTGGAATATCAGCCCACCATTTACTAGGGGTGTAGCCTAGTTTCTGTCTTGCCTTTCCTATATATGAGACAGATTTTCCAGGAGGACAGTAAAACAAGAAGGTAAATAGAAACCCATGGGATTTTGTGTTATACACCTTAACGGGATTGGAACATGCAAATCTAAAGTTTTAAAAATTATAACTATTATTAGAAAACTTAGTGATGGAGACCATAGGAAAGGATATTACTTGGGGCAGCACTTCATGGGGTCAGTATGTCAATAACCGCTTGTATTTAATGATTTCATATTCTAATCACAGATATCCAGCACTGGAAACATAGAGACATCTCTACAAACCTACCTGCATCATCCTCAACTGTAAGGAGAGGAATGTCATCATCTAGGTATGGAACTGTGCCAGGGACTGGCCTAGAGTAGGGATCCTGGCCTAACAGATCCTCATGAATGTCCAAACTGTCTTTCTTCAGGCACCTTTCACTGCAGCTAAATATGGAGAAAATATCTCATATGAGTTTCCAGTGTGGAAAGAATAACTAAACTTTAGACAAAATTTTGTAAATCAATAGTGCAGATGATGTTAGTAAACTTTGTAACATACTTAATTAAAGAAAAATGTTCCTGTGTCCTTCCCTGCCGTTCTTCCCTATTCAAGCAGTTTTTGTAAATCAGCTTTCTGTCCTGTTCTCCACTGACAGCCGAGAGATAAAGGGACCTGATGAATTTTCTAATGTCATAAGTACTTACAGTCAGTGGATAGGGTTGAGAGAGCTCAATTAGTAACTGAAATATGCAGTAACTATGGAAAGAGTTAATAATTAGTCACCTTATCTGTCTGAAGTGGAAGGACTTCTGAATGTTTCCAAAGGCACAGGAAACCTTTCATAATGAAGTTTGTTAAAAGTTTAGCATAATCACCTGCACTATTCATTTCTGAAATAAAAAAACAAAGCTTCAAAGGTTTAGTTACGCTTTAAAATACTTCAAATAAGCTGTGAAGCATCTTTCAATGCTGCAGTCCAAGATAAAATGTTCTAGAAACATGTAAAATTTACAATCTGATAGCCACTGTAGATATGGCCAAGGAGAAAGTCACTAGTACAGCTTATAGTCCAACTACTTGGAGACCTAACTTTACATTTCTTATAGCATTACCTCATTGGAAATTTACTAATTTAGAGCTGATTTCAAACTCAGGATTAGATTCTCCACCTTTCTTATGTGCTAAGATATGGTGAGATGTTTTGCAGTATTCACAGAAACAGGTCATTGGTGGTAATTAGTCAAAGGGCTTTTCTATGTGAGCTAATGTAATTCAGAAGGGATAAGGTTTTGAACGGTTTCTATAAAAAAAAAATAATCCAGAAACTGGACAACCCTTTAAATGTCAGAGCCTTGTTCACTTTGCTGTGAATTGTAACTTGAAGCAAAACTAAAACTTTGAAATACACCAGTTCTTTATTAAAGAAACATATTTTGTGCCCTTCTTTATCCTCTGCCTTTTTTCCCTATTTAAAGTAAATCTACTATCCAAATCAAGCATGATAAACCAGAGACACTTACTCATAGAGCCAGGCACTAGTCATCTTCTTATATTTTTTATTCATGGCCAATTTCCTTCTAAAATCAACTTTTAAATTATAATAACACCAGCTCTCCAAGCTGCAGCTTCACAGGCTGTTATGCTGTCTCCCCCTCCCACTTTGCTCCCTCCCCCTTCCTGCCTGATGTAATCTCACTGCAGCAGAGGAAGTTTACGCACACAGTGGGAGGGGAGAAGTGTTCCTGTATAGTTTAACAGTCTGTCAATCTGCAGAACTGGGGGCAGGGCCACTTCTGCCATGAGGTGGGATGATCACATCAGACGTCAGAACACAGCACAGTGAAGGGGGCAGCAAAGTTGGGCAATTATTATGTGGGTACCCAAATTGCCCATCAGAAGTACCAATAACAAACTGGGGGTAGGGTAGGCTGTACATACTAAGAGTGGAGATGGGGGAGGCTTTATATACTAAGACCTGGGTTGGGGGAGGCTTTGTACACTAAGACTGGGGATGGGGGGAGGCTGTATATACTAAGAGTAGGGATGGGGGGAGGCTATATATACTAAGAATGGCGAGGGGAGGCTGCATATAGTAAAATTGGGAAGGGCAAGGCAGTATATATTAAGACCGGGGAGGGGAGGCTGTACATAGTAAAACTGGGGAAGGCGAGGCTGTATATAGTAAAACATGAGGAGGGGAAGCCTGTATATACTATAACTGGGCAGGGGGTCTGTATATACTTTAACTTGGTAGAGGCGGTGTATACTTAGACTGGGGATAGGGGGAGGCTGTATATACTATAATTGTGCATTTGAGGGCTGTCTATAACTGTTTAGGAGGGTTATTATGATAAATAAGGAGGGCCACACAGTGGATATTTTATATTCTGGAGGACACCGTTTTGTAAGAGGTGTATATTATTTAACAGCACAGTGTTGTTATCCAGGAGACATTATACTGTAAATGACTGTTGTATTTTTGTGGGCACAGTGTGGAGATAAACTTGCGGGAGCTCAAGACATCTGGCAACAAATTCAACAGTGATAAACCATGTCTTGCAGAAGTCATCCTCCTGATGGAGAAGATGTTCACCTGTAAGATACTAAATGCCACCAATTCCTATTACTGACATGCTGTATATACATGTGTGGCATCATCCCCAAAAAGTCGGTGAGTGCTTTCTGAGTTTCTAGGGATGTTGTTGTTAGTAAATGCTTGAAATATTGGTCTGTAAATGCAGTGGATGGAATATAATTTTTATCTTTGCCTCAAGCAGCAAAAAGGCTATCCCTGATTGCGGGGCTCTGTTAACACCCCAGGAGCCTTTCTAGCTAATAAGCATAGTTTTAAAAGTTTATTTTAGAAAGAAGAAGGCCATGGATGACACATATATGAAGATTACCGCAGTCACTGACCCACATTTATTTAAGCCTATGTATATTTAAGCATATGTATATATAAAGTCTCTGTGACACAAATGTGTCACGGCTGCACTCTACCCAAAGCAACACAAATTTATGTTCACAGTCAGTCTGTGCGCCACATTTATCAAGCAGTGTTCGACAGAATTGTGCCACCTGCTCTATATTAAAGGTGCACAAAAAAAAGTTAGTGCACTCTGTCTGAGCAATGCAGGGTGCGCCAGATTCATGAAGATCGTGCACACATCACAGGCAAACTGCACCTAGCACAGCTTGCACTGTTTTTGATAAATGTTTGCCACTATGAGTGGATCTATTCGTAAGTATTAGTAAGTAAGTAACTTAGTGTAGTACAGGACAGAGATGATTTACACAGAAAACCAGATAAGGTTCCTAATAACTTAACTCTTTACGGACATTCACTGGATTGTCATATCTCAAAAGAGAACTGAATCATTAAGAAAAACATTCTTGTATAAAATGTATGGAAAGAATTAGTGTTAGGATTGAGGGGTAGTGGACCTTCTATACCACCGCGGATGATGACATAATTCGACACATAGGAGCAGAGTCTAAGTGGCACCCAGTTTTCACCAGAGCCCGCCGCAAAGCAGGTTGGACTGTGGGGCGTGGTACCACCAGGTCGCCCCACAGGCGCGACTTTGTCCGCGATGGCGACCACGGCGAGGTGCAGAATCATGAGGCAGAGACGGAGTCGGGGACAGGCAGGAGGGTTGCAGAAGGTCAGGATAGGCAGCGCAGGAGCGAAGTCAGGAATGGAATCGAGGTCACAATGGGAAATCAGTCTAAACGCACAGGACAAGTAACAAAGCTTTTTCAGTCGTATGGAAGCACAAAGCTGGACACAGATGGAAACAGTGGACACAGGACGGGCCGGGAATTCAACTGGAAAGGCGTTCAACCAACAGCAATCATTTGTGTGCTGGCCCTTTAAATCTTGGACGGCTAGCCAGCATGTGCCCTAGAAGGCAGGGACGCGCATGCTGGAACGAGGAGAACATCGCTCAAGCGTGGCAAAGTGAGGGAAGCTGCCAAGCTCTGGGAGCACAGGGAGGCACACAGGTGCGCCTGTGACCTGGAACATGGGTCGCAGGGGCACCCGTGACAATAAGCACCCCCTATTCAGGATGACAGGCTTCAGAAGGGAGGTGTGGAAGGTGTTCCGGATGAGCATGGAGGGAGGAAGACGGCGCTTATAGGACACAGGGACACTTCAACACCTTAAATGAACCCAGGAAACGCGGAACAGGCTTGTGGCTGGGGATTTTTAGCTGAACATACCTGGAGGACAGCCACACTTTGTCACCTGGTGCGAAGATTGGAGGAGGCCTGCACCTTTTCGGCCTGGGTTGGGCAGACGCCTGGAGTAAGGAGAGTCGAGTCCAAGGAAAACTCCACCCATGAAACAGAAAGGAGCAGTTGTCCTGAAGGGCAGAGACAAAAGATAGCATCCCACTTTCCCACTTTCCACTTGGCCATTAGACTGTGGATGGTACTTGACCATTAGACTGCAGATAGTCACTTGAAGTTGGCTGCACAGAGAATGTAGAGAACCGGGAAATAAACTGGACCCCTCGGTCCAATACTATATGTAGAGAGAGACTGTGAAGCCGGAAGATGTGGGTGAAGAATAAGCTGGCACGGTGTGGAGCTGACAGCAGACTTGGCAGAGTAACAAAGTGGGAGATCTTGGAGGATCGGTCGGTTACCACCAAGAAGGTCAGGACAGGCAGATCAGTAATATAGTCCATAGCCACGTGAGTCCATGGTCAGCTGGGTATTGTCAACGGCAGAAGAAGACCAGCTGGTTTAAGACGAGATGGCTTGTTTTGGGCACAGGAAGTTCATTCTTCCAAAGCAAGCAGGTAGAAATGTGGTATAAACTGCCAGTAGTAATAGGGGAAGCCCAGGAATCACAAAGTCCTAATGGAGACGGCCACTAAAGTACTGCAGACAACTTTGCAGGTTCCATCTGCAGTCCCTTGTCAGAGATATTGGCACTTTTCGAGCTTGGCATATTTGCATATATGCATATTTGGCATAGTTTCGGGAACAGATAGGGCATACACTGGACCCTGTGGAGGAGAAGTGCCCGGGGTTGGTGCGGCGGCAGAGTCTCTGCTTGCTTTTCTGAAAAGATATCAGCAAAGTCTTTTTATAAAGCAGGGAGACCCACCAATGGCTTGGATTCCACCAAAGAGACCGTAATGGACACAGGATGAGGAACCACCAAATAGCGAGACTGGCACTCCGGTCCCCAGCGAAGAACCTCCCCCTTCTGCCAGTTGATCACGGGTGTGTGGCACTGCAAACACAGAAGACCTAACAGGATGGAAGACATGGACCAGGGAAGCACATAAAAAGCCAGTCTCTCCTTGTGCAATACCCCGACTTGCAAGAAACAAAGGCTCGGTGCGGAACTGGACCGGATCACAGAGGATTTGCCCACTGACGGAGGAGATGTCCAGTGGCTTCTCGAAATGGACCACAGGGAGATAATGCTGGGAGACCAGGGCAGCATCCACAAAGTTTCCTGCAGAGCCGACAGATGGATCCCCTTGACACAAGTTCAGCAGTACGGTCTCAGCAGAAGACGCTCAGGCAGGTTCCTCAAAGACAGGCGCCAGAGGCCTCCACGAGGTACCACCAGGTTGCTCCACAGGCGCAACTTTGTGGGGGCCAAGGCGAGGTGCCGAATCTTAAGACGGCGTCAGAGACAGGTAGAAGGTCAGGACAGGCAGCATGGGATAAGAGTCGGGGACGTAGCGGAAGGTCAGGACAGGCAGTGCTGGAACAAGGAGACCGTCACTGGAGCGTGGAAAGGTGAGGGAAGCTGCCGAGCTCCAGGGTCACAGGGTGACACACGTGTGTGCCTGCGACCCAGAACATGGGTCGCAGGACACCCGTGACAGTTAGTCATTGACCTTCTTATCTGTCTGAAATGGAAATGTAGCTTTCGGATACACTAATCACTGCAGGTAAATGAAGCAGATTAAAGGCACAAAGAAAAAGGCTTTTTAAAAATATGTAAACTAGGAGACGTCAGAAGATCAGGGGCTTGGAGAGCGAGAGGGGCGTATGCTTCTCTCCTAGCTCCTCAGGTGAGAGCAGGAGGTACATTGCGTGATACATCGCAACTACATTGCAAGGTTTACATAAATTAAAACCCAGCGATACCGAGTGGCGCTCAGGTGACATCAGACTGAGCTGCTTGGCTAATTTACATATCTTTTTATTCATAAATATTCTGTTTCTTTATGCACTAAAACAGTTCCACCTACAGCATAAAGAAACGGGCAAGTAAGTGCTGGACATCTAACACATACAAAAAATAGCGTCACAGGTTTACTTTAAAGCTCCTAGGCACCAATGTAAAAATAACAATGTTTCCTCACCTATTAGGTGCCATTTATAATTCTGGCGTGTTTTTATGGAGGTGATTGGCCTTAATAGGTTCTCACACAACAGGGCTGTTTACCACCATTTGCTATAGTTGATCCTTGATTATAGAATAAAATATAGGCACATACAGGCGCATACCATTACATTGAGAACACGTTGAGGATTTCTATGCGTGAATCTATGGTATTTAGTGCTTCTGTATTACTGTACTGGTAATACACATTAGTTTTTAAAGGAAAGCTACCATTTGTTTTTATGCATTATGAAGCAAACATACCTTAGGAATGCTGTAGCTACACTGGTGCAGAAACATATCTTTATATAATTATAAAATTATGATAATGAAGCTTGGTTCACAATACAAAAAAAAAATATTTATAGATTTCCTATAATACAGAAGCACAACAGATTTGTTAATTTGATAAGAATCAAGGCAACTTATTGCTCTCCAATGTGAAAACACTGTTTAGTAATCCAAATTTCTCCAGCTCCCTGAATCTCTCTGGTTAGGATATAAAAGGTGGGGTTTTAACTTTTTCTAATGGTTAAAAATATATTTGATAACACTGTTATGAAAGATAAGGACCCCTAGGTTTAGATTTATTCCTTTAAAAGGTATGATGCCTTCGGTATTTCAATAACTGTGGTTAGCTGCTAGTGGTTATAGAAGGAAACAGCGGAGTGTGAATATATATGAGTTTATTCTACACCTCCCACAGATAACAGAAACCAGAATCACATCCACCCCCATTATCACGCAGCTAAAAAAAAATCCTGTTTGTCGCGTTTCGCAGCAAAAGGTCCTTGTTCACACAATGAATGGAGAGAAAAATGAGCACATCCAAAAGTAATTACAGCAATTAACACACGGCCCAAGTATGTATAGAATTCAGAAGAGATAAAAGTGTGAACATTAATCATACTGTACAGGAAAGTATGTGCCGTCCTATGGGGGGTAGGTCTATAAAATCTTATTCACAGAAATTGTGTCTTAATTTGCCCATACAAGTCATTGTTCATTGTCTATTAAAGACTTGGCAGCAAATTTGTTGTTGCTCCAATGCCCTTTAATAACAATAAACTGCTTTATAAATAGTTTGGATTAAAAATCTTTTCATTCAATATTTCTTGAATTTCTTATGAAGAATGATGTGTCTCCATGGTTACAGACTCCAAACAGTCTGTGTAGTCTGATTCTACTCCTTTAAACTGCAGTCTCAGACTACACACAGCCTGTTTGTTGTCTGTAACTATGGCAACACATAGCAGATTTGCTCTATACACAAAACAGTAGGACATTCAGTACAAATACACTTTGGCTAATGATTCATTAACATGGAATCTGAAAGGCGTCAACAATTTCTAGCATATTCATCCTTCTACCAAGTCCCAGACGTTTTCATATTTTATAATGTGTCTAGATGTATAAATTATCTAGATACTCCATCCATTCCATGTTTGTTCATCAGAATGTACACAACTCACTTTGAATGACATGTAAGCTCCAGAGGAGAGATGTAGGCTCCCCATATACCCAAGGCTGCTGGCATAATAAACAGAACAGCCACCCAGCAACAGGAGACAATGAGTGACATGAACAGACCAAAGTCGTGAACAGCGGGAATCTGCAGAGAGACAAGAGAAGAAGATGACTCACACTGTCACAATGCGAGCGGCTGGTAAACATTCATGAGACTAGATGCAAATATCCATCTTGCTTCTCAATGTCAATTTTGTGAGCTGTACACAGGTAAAAGAATTAGCAACATTTTCTTAAAGGGGATGTCTGTATTAAAGTAGCCCATAAATGTATAGAAAGGCAAGTATATTTCCTTATGGAGACTGCCTCTGCATGCTTGATGCTTTGTTATCGCATGTCATAAGACCTCAAAAGGTCATAAGTCATTATTGATGCCCTCTTCAGGGTAGCACTACAGGCATTTATTATTGACTTTACGCTATTCTTTTTATTCCTTGCTGCGCCTTGAGCCCCACATTTATTTAATGTCGGCACCACAATATTGCTGCTTTTCTGATACCCACGCCTTTTTGGTTTTTGGACGCATAATTTGGGCGCAGATTTGAAATCCTAACACTTTTTGTGCGCTTCTAGTTTCCCAACACTTTTTTTGGTACAATTTGTGGTGCTCACTTTGAGCTGCAAAGAACTGGTCTATTTCACCTCCACGACTGTGGAGTTAGTTCAGACCAATTTCTGTGATGTGACAATTCACTAACCCTTTGCAATAAAATCTAACATCCCAATGTAAATTACTGCTTGATTCCTGCACCAAAAACACAGAGAGCAGATAATGATGATGATTGAAGCCTTGTAACAGACGCCCCTGTCATTATAAAAGCAGATTGTGAATTAGTATTAGCAAGGCTATTGGAACCTGTCGTTAGGTTGAAATGTGTGTACCTGATGACAGGTTTGCTTTAAGCAAGTATTAAATACACCAGCTAGGGACAGATTAGTGCATACAGAAGTATTCCACAAGTTTTGAACTAAATAGGATCTCTAAAAACCGCAATAATTTTCCTACTTGAGAGAAGATGTTTGCTGCATAGGCAGATGCTGTAGTCAGAGATGTGAAGAATGTAGCTTTTCCAGCGGTCTGTACAGTATGGATCATCCGTTGGCGAGGGTCTCTGATCCGTTCTGCCTGCCGGTAAGTATTTATGAACACAAATACATCATCCACTCCTGTAAAATAAGCCACACCACAATTTACTGCTGGCCGTTCACTTCATGAAAACAACCTGTGATGCTGAGCTCTTTTTTCTTTTGTCCTGCAGATCAGTAATGAGGAAGCTAGTACCATCCAGGGGTGAACCCCCAGGGACTCTATAGCAGCTCTAATACCATTAGTATTCCTAGAAGGTATCATACTGTTGCACTTTATTATAGTAGTTAGGACTCCTACTTTCACTGTAACACTGCAATATGAGGATCCATACTGTATCTACAGAATACTAATAATAAGGATTTATACTTTCACTGTAAATTACAATATCAACAATAACACAATCATCATAAAATTAATCATTTGAAGACTTTCTCTTTAAACCAGTGTTCCAATTTCAACAAATAAATGTTACTGTTTGTATAATGAAAAGTTATACAAATTTCCAATATATTTTCTTCATGAATTCCTTAAGGAGTCTTGCTGTCATTCTATAGAAAACTTCATAGTTTATTTCCAGTGGACAGAAGTCTGACCATGGTCACACAGGTGCACGGCTCGATACATCACACAGCTCTCTGTGATTTAACGAGCCGTGCACCTGTGTGACCATGGTCAGACTTCTGTCCACTGGAAACACTAAAGCTTTCTATACAATGACAGCAAGCAGAGATCTAGAAAACCGAATAATAGACACAGAAAGTATATTAGAAAATTGTATAACTTTTTAATATACAAACAGTAACATTCATTTGCTGAAATGGAAGTATCCCTTTAACAAGTCAATATAAGGGTGCGGTCACACGTCACATTTATTGCATGCGTTTCAAAACGCATTGCTACAGCTGAAGGGAGATTTGCCTAATTAAACGGTTAACGCATGCGGTTGTTAACACATTGTTAACACATGCGTTAACATTGCGGTTAACGCACATGTTTTATAACGCAGGTGTTAACAGCTGTTACTTAGGCAAATCTCCCTTCAGTTGTAGCAATGCGTTTTTAAACGCATGCAGTAACCGCGACGTGTGACCGCACCCTAAGGGTTAAGGGTTGCAGTGACTCATACTGTCACTGCGACCTATATTAGGACTCCTACTGTCACTGCAGCACAATAGTATCATGACTCATACTGTCACTGCAATCTATTATATCAGGACTCATACTGTCACTGCAATCTATAATATCAGGACTCATACTGTCACTGCAATCTATTATATCAGGACTCATACTGTCACTGCAATCTATAATATCAGGACTCATACTGTCACTGCAATCTATTATATCAGGACTCATACTGTCACTGCAATCTATAATATCAGGACTCATACTGTCACTGCAATCTATAATATCAGGACTCATACTGTCACTGCAATCTATTATATCAGGACTCATACTGTCACTGCAATCTATTATATCAGGACTCATAAGGTCACTGCAGCCTATAACATCAGGAATAATACTGTCATTGCAGCACTATTATAACAGGACCCATATTGTCACCACAGCATAATAATATCAGGGTTGTCACTTCATATTCACACTATTGGGATTCATACTGTTACTACAGCTTTAGTCTAAGCAGGACTAATACTTTCACTGTAACACTATTAACATTATTATAACTGTGCCTTAGAATGTTACATATCTGGATGGAGCTATAAAAAACGTGAATGTGTGTTATGTATCTAAGCTCTAAAGGTGAAATATTAAATTCTATTAAAGTGCAGAATATGTGAATTTTTATAATAAAAAAAAAATCGATGCTCATCTAAAAGCAGCTGAATGATAAAAGTGAAATGTAATATAAAGACAAAATTGCAGCATCCAGACACTGAGGATTTCTTTGCAGGATCAGAAACTCCGAGCCTCCTTTTTTTATTGGATTTTATGACAGAGAATCAAAGTTTACAACAAATGAAACTGCAAAAACAGAAATGTGGACAAAATAAATCTGATTATGGGAATTCAAAGATAAAAAGTTGGATTGGACAGGACTTCCCTTCAAGCTTTTATACTGGCAGAACTGTGGAAGCATCGTATAAAATACAGAAGAGACAGCTCATGTTGGGCTGGGGGTTGTTCTAATAAAAAGTTTGCTGTCGGTTACACATAGAGAAGAGAAGTAGAAGGGAGGAGGGAGGTGTTACTGCAGATCCTGTGTGCCAGCATATGCATGAGACTAGTGCAATGTAAGGGAGCAGTAGCATTGCTCAGAGCAGCACTCCACAGGCAGAACTTGGGGGGATATTGGTAAACATTTGTGTTATGGCAGACGGGGGTGCACTGTACACCTACATACAGATTTAATGCATACTATACTCTATACTATATGTATGCAATCATTAACATGGTTAATACATGGGACTACACCAGGCTATACCAAAATAGATTTGGCTTTCTATGTTGCATGTAAGGATGATATATATATATATATATATATATATATATATATATATATATATATTCAAGTATAAGCCGACTCAAGTATAAGTTCCTACTTTTAGTTGGTCTATACTGTGCGCCAGAATTTTGGGCGCATGCGCAATTTCACGCGAACCCACGCCACACCAGGCTATACCAAAATAGATTTGGCTTTCTATGTTGCATGTAAGGATGATATATATATATATATATATATATATATATATATATAAAATCAAGAAAAGCAGCAGCACAGTCCAGGTAAGAAGTTGCAATGGGTGCTATCCTTGTCCCTGGCCAGTCAGGGTTCTTTGGATATACAGACGAAGAAAATGGCAGCACTCCAAAATAGTGAAAAAAAACTTGGTGTTTATTCCACCTCCCGCAACGTTTCGGCTGTTGTTCAGCCTTTGTCAAGCGAGGTGTGTCTAGTTACATACAGATATTTATAGTCGCAGTGCAGTGACATCATGTGCAGTTGTAAACATTACATGTGTATATACAATCGTGTTTTCTTTTAATACAATAATAAAAAGGCCAATTGGTCAATAAGTACAACAGTGAAATCGCAATCCTTAGACGGTATAATATCAAAACATCTAAATTGTGACATGAATAAGTGAATATAGCTCACCCATGTGGAGCCTCCTTTGCAGAAAAAATCAAAACAACGCGTCAATCGCGTCTCAGCAGCGCTACTGCGCATGCCCGTGACCCGTAGCGGGGAGCAGATCCGTTGTGCGCATGTCACGCATGCGCAGTACTATTAGACCAACTACGGACGCCATCTTGAAAGAGGGTATCTCCGCATAGTGTAAGATTAAAAGGTAATGTATTACTATTGGTCAGTGGCGCAGCCTCGGTCTTATCATAGAGTCCGTAAGCGCCATATTAGAAAAGGGAAACGGTCTGCATTCAATGGTATGGAAAAAAGGTCCAATATATAATAACGGTACCCTATGTTGATAAACAGAAGGGGTATCATATTGAGTACCACACCGGCCCCAAAAATATGGGCAATTAGGGAAAGGTCCCACAAACTATAAGTATATTGTCACAGACAATGTGGGTAACAACGAGTGCAATAGACTGCACATCGTGTAAATGGAGAACCGCAGCCTATAGCGACAGAAATGAACCCATCTCGATCGCTAATCTTCTGCAGTCAACCCCCACTAGTGACTAAAGAGATGTAGCCCTGGTGGTCGGTGTGAACTGTTTGCACAAAATAGAATATAAAGATATAGGACCTTAAAAATGAATCCAGTTGGAAGTTCAGATGGTCAAATGATCTGCTACCCCAGTACATTGGTCACAAAAACAAGGTATTTAGAAAAGAATATGCAATATTTTATTATACAGATAAAAATTAAGAAAACAAATTAGGAAGCATATAAAAAGGCTCTAAAGGAGGAGTCCACAAAAGGTGTCCAATATAGTGTAGTAGTGGGCACGTGAAATAGTGCGGAGCGTGATCTAGGGAAAAAGGAAAATCAGAGTTAGTATCATATGGTAAAGACACCATAACCAACAAGAAGGACGGCAAGGCATATGGATCTGAGCGGTACAGTATGGCAAACCAGTCATCTAAACAATTCCACTAGTTTTAAAGTCAACATTAAGCCCATTGGGCTTTAATGTATTCAATTTGAAAATCCACTCCAATTCTCTTTTTTTGAGCAGCTTCATTCTGTCCCCACCTCTCCTCAGGGGTGGAATCCTATCAATTATACGGAATCTGAGTTGTCCCTCTCTGTGCTTGCACTCGTGAAAGTGCTTGGGGACTGGGAGATCTTTCCTGCCCACTCTGATCGTGTACCGATGTTGGTTAATCCTGGTTTTGAAGTCCAGGGTGGTTTCGCCAATATACCAAAGATTGCAAGGGCATTGTAGAAGGTACACAACATGGTCCGAAAACACAGCCTCAAAGATACATTGGTGAGGGCCGATATAGGCTCCAAGAAAAAAGAAACACAGACGTTCCTTGCCCCTCAGAAAAAGGGTAGTTTCCCCTGCAGACAGTGTGTGAACTGTAGCCTGATGATTAAAGGGAATAAATTCACTCACCCGGTGACTAATATGACATATGAAATTAAACACTACTTAACATGTGACTCGGACCATGTTGTGTACCTTCTACAATGCCCTTGCAATCTTTGGTATATTGGCGAAACCACCCTGGACTTCAAAACCAGGATTAACCAACATCGGTACACGATCAGAGTGGGCAGGAAAGATCTCCCAGTCCCCAAGCACTTTCACGAGTGCAAGCACAGAGAGGGACAACTCAGATTCCGTATAATTGATAGGATTCCACCCCTGAGGAGAGGTGGGGACAGAATGAAGCTGCTCAAAAAAAGAGAATTGGAGTGGATTTTCAAATTGAATACATTAAAGCCCAATGGGCTTAATGTTGACTTTAAAACTAGTGGAATTGTTTAGATGACTGGTTTGCCATACTGTACCGCTCAGATCCATATGCCTTGCCGTCCTTCTTGTTGGTTATGGTGTCTTTACCATATGATACTAACTCTGATTTTCCTTTTTCCCTAGATCACGCTCCGCACTATTTCACGTGCCCACTACTACACTATATTGGACACCTTTTGTGGACTCCTCCTTTAGAGCCTTTTTATATGCTTCCTAATTTGTTTTCTTAATTTTTATCTGTATAATAAAATATTGCATATTCTTTTCTAAATACCTTGTTTTTGTGACCAATGTACTGGGGTAGCAGATCATTTGACCATCTGAACTTCCAACTGGATTCATTTTTAAGGTCCTATATCTTTATATTCTATTTTGTGCAAACAGTTCACACCGACCACCAGGGCTACATCTCTTTAGTCACTAGTGGGGGTTGACTGCAGAAGATTAGCGATCGAGATGGGTTCATTTCTGTCGCTATAGGCTGCGGTTCTCCATTTACACGATGTGCAGTCTATTGCACTCGTTGTTACCCACATTGTCTGTGACAATATACTTATAGTTTGTGGGACCTTTCCCTAATTGCCCATATTTTTGGGGCCGGTGTGGTACTCAATATGATACCCCTTCTGTTTATCAACATAGGGTACCGTTATTATATATTGGACCTTTTTTCCATACCATTGAATGCAGACCGTTTCCCTTTTCTAATATGGCGCTTACGGACTCTATGATAAGACCGAGGCTGCGCCACTGACCAATAGTAATACATTACCTTTTAATCTTACACTATGCGGAGATACCCTCTTTCAAGATGGCGTCCGTAGTTGGTCTAATAGTACTGCGCATGCGTGACATGCGCACAACGGATCTGCTCCCCGCTACGGGTCACGGGCATGCGCAGTAGCGCTGCTGAGACGCGATTGACGCGTTGTTTTGATTTTTTCTGCAAAGGAGGCTCCACATGGGTGAGCTATATTCACTTATTCATGTCACAATTTAGATGTTTTGATATTATACCGTCTAAGGATTGCGATTTCACTGTTGTACTTATTGACCAATTGGCCTTTTTATTATTGTATTAAAAGAAAACACGATTGTATATACACATGTAATGTTTACAACTGCACATGATGTCACTGCACTGCGACTATAAATATCTGTATGTAACTAGACACACCTCGCTTGACAAAGGCTGAACAACAGCCGAAACGTTGCGGGAGGTGGAATAAACACCAAGTTTTTTTTCACTATTTTGGAGTGCTGCCATTTTCTTCGTCTGTATATCCAAAGAACCCTGACTGGCCAGGGACAAGGATAGCACCCATTGCAACTTCTTACCTGGACTGTGCTGCTGCTTTTCTTGATTTTATATACTTCACCATTGGAAGCTTTGCACGTCATTATGGCTGAAAACCCGGACATTCCACCTCATACTTTCTCCTTCACGGAGGATGACATCGCAAGGATCATGGGCGGTATAGGAGGAGATGCCAGCTTTCTAAAGAAACCATCTGCGAACGAACTTAAGAAAAGGTACGAAAACCATTCTAAGAGAGCTTTGAACTTAAAACTACATCTTATTACATTGGGAGAGTATTACAAAATGGGCAGGATACCAAAGGGTATGCGCTCAAACGTTAGACCCAACTTATTTGCCATGAATACCGTATTTTGTCACCGGTTTGAAGAATTGTCAAACAAATATGCATCGGATTTTCTTCTGCTCAATTTAGAGTTTTTGCAGTTAGAATTAAAGGAGATCCTAACTAGGATACAAGACACAGAGATGGAACTTAAAGAGTTACTTACGGAGGAAGAGTTCACATGTTTTAAGGAAAAGGTCACTAATTTTTTGTCTAAGCTACAGGGTGAACTTGAAAGCACGAAAAGACAAAAATGGAACAGAGACGCCGAGGACTACCAGAAAGGAACCATATATGCCTGGCAAAGTGACCCAACAAACTTGGGCCCACCAAGACAACGGGAATATGCTCGTAAAAACAAAGGAAGAAACCCGACTATCAACAGTGTCAGCAATCGAGGAGGAGGAGACGCATCCCCCAGCTCGGAATCTTTTTTAGGCGAGGACATTGGTCCACAACATTCAAGGACAAACCCACAAGGAGAGGAGGTGCCAGACATTGGCGCTATAGGAAAAACAAGGAACCAAAAAGAGAAGGTGGCTGCAACCAAGGTGTCAACCAGAAAGAAAGAGAAACACTAGTTGTTAACATTTCCTCCAAAATATTGTCTGCGGAACAGATTTCACTACTGAATAGAGGACTATCATTTTGTCCAGCAGCACCCATTGACTGGTTTAACATTGAGATTGATCTTCAGAATTTTTTCCGATCTGTGAAACTGAAAACATGGTTCGCTGATAAACCCACTGTACCGAATGTGAGTAATGTACCCTTTTCTCCTGTACTTAAACTGAAGGACTTTAACTTGCATGTTAAGAGTAATTTCACTCCAAACGTGACTAACATAGCAGTGGATTCCTTTATACAAGGAGTCAAAAGTGGCATACAGAAACTCAAAGATAGCAATACTTTGGGTATGTTGAAACACCCAAATGTCACTAGTCAGGAATGGCGGGCTCTGCAGGATCTTGCCCATGACGGCGACCTCATCATCAAACCCGCTGATAAAGGGGGTGCGGTCGTCGTCATGGACAAGCAGACTTATATTACTGAAGTGGAGAGACAGCTAGCAGATACACTTGTATATAAGAGGGTTAATTCGGACCCAAAATTTGAATTCATTAGGAGAATCAGAGGTGTTCTTGATAGAGCCAAAGAATCGAATCTTATTGATGAAGCTCTGTTTAACTATTTGAAAGTGGATTATCCTGTTACACCTGTCTTATATCTGCTGCCCAAAATACATAAATGTCTTGTGAATCCGCCAGGGAGACCCATAGTAGCAGGTATGGGCTCCATTTTCAATACTATTGCTATTTTCCTTGATAAAATTCTGAGGCCATATGCCACCAATACTGCATCATACATAAGAGACACATCAGACTTTCTACAAAAATTGGAGAAGGTAGATGTCACTATAAATGAGAATATCATCTTGGCCTCTTTCGACGTGGTAAGCCTGTACACGTCTATTAGTCACGAAAGGGGCTTAGCAGCAGTTAAGAGCAAACTTGTCAAATCGGAGTATGGTATAGAAGTCATTAAGTTGATCATGGAACTGCTTGAACTGGTACTAACGTGCAACTATTTTCTTTTCCAGGACACGTTTTTTGTACAACTGAGGGGTACGGCAATGGGGGCGAATGTAGCCCCCACGTATGCCAACATTTTTATGAATGTTCTTGAGGAGGATTCGGTCTATGTGTCCCACCACTTCGGTAATGCGCTGAAGTGGTGGCGATACATAGACGATATCTTCCTGATATGGAAGGGGACAACTGACGAACTATTGCTTTTCCAAAACTTCCTTAATGAAATAGACATGAATGTACAATTCACTTTAGTATGGTCAAGGGAAAAGGTTCAGTTTCTGGATGTGCAGGTAGTGTTGAAGGACAAGAGACTATACACAGACCTTTACGTTAAGCCGACGGACAAGAACAACCTGTTACATTTTAGTAGCAACCACCCCAAAAAAATGATTAGATCTCTTCCCTACAGCCAGTTTCTTAGGGTCCGACGTATAGTCTCCCTTGACTCCGATCTTCAAAGAAACTTCGATGGTTTAACAACGAAATTTAGGGACCGGGGTTACCCTAAACCATTGATAACTGAACATAGTAACAGGGTTCTTGACATGCAGAGGGAAGAACTTCTACAACCTAAAACGCAACAGATTAAAACTGACCGTATACCATTTGTCTCAACTTATACCCAAATCAGCAGGGAAATAGGGCAAATTATTTTGAGAAATTGGCACATACTTTCAGATGCCTTCCCTAGGATCCCTGAACTTGGTATTCCACCACTCTTTTCCTACAGGCGTACACCCAGCCTCAAAGATACATTGGTGAGGGCCGATATAGGCTCCAAGAAAAAAGAAACACAGACGTTCCTTGCCCCTCAGAAAAAGGGTAGTTTCCCCTGCAGACAGTGTGTGAACTGTAGCCTGATGATTAAAGGGAATAAATTCACTCACCCGGTGACTAATATGACATATGAAATTAAACACTACTTAACATGTGACTCGGACCATGTTGTGTACCTTCTACAATGCCCTTGCAATCTTTGGTATATTGGCGAAACCACCCTGGACTTCAAAACCAGGATTAACCAACATCGGTACACGATCAGAGTGGGCAGGAAAGATCTCCCAGTCCCCAAGCACTTTCACGAGTGCAAGCACAGAGAGGGACAACTCAGATTCCGTATAATTGATAGGATTCCACCCCTGAGGAGAGGTGGGGACAGAATGAAGCTGCTCAAAAAAAGAGAATTGGAGTGGATTTTCAAATTGAATACATTAAAGCCCAATGGGCTTAATGTTGACTTTAAAACTAGTGGAATTGTTTAGATGACTGGTTTGCCATACTGTACCGCTCAGATCCATATGCCTTGCCGTCCTTCTTGTTGGTTATGGTGTCTTTACCATATGATACTAACTCTGATTTTCCTTTTTCCCTAGATCACGCTCCGCACTATTTCACGTGCCCACTACTACACTATATTGGACACCTTTTGTGGACTCCTCCTTTAGAGCCTTTTTATATGCTTCCTAATTTGTTTTCTTAATTTTTATCTGTATAATAAAATATTGCATATTCTTTTCTAAATACCTTGTTTTTGTGACCAATGTACTGGGGTAGCAGATCATTTGACCATCTGAACTTCCAACTGGATTCATTTTTAAGGTCCTATATCTTTATATTCTATTTTGTGCAAACAGTTCACACCGACCACCAGGGCTACATCTCTTTAGTCACTAGTGGGGGTTGACTGCAGAAGATTAGCGATCGAGATGGGTTCATTTCTGTCGCTATAGGCTGCGGTTCTCCATTTACACGATGTGCAGTCTATTGCACTCGTTGTTACCCACATTGTCTGTGACAATATACTTATAGTTTGTGGGACCTTTCCCTAATTGCCCATATTTTTGGGGCCGGTGTGGTACTCAATATGATACCCCTTCTGTTTATCAACATAGGGTACCGTTATTATATATTGGACCTTTTTTCCATACCATTGAATGCAGACCGTTTCCCTTTTCTAATATGGCGCTTACGGACTCTATGATAAGACCGAGGCTGCGCCACTGACCAATAGTAATACATTACCTTTTAATCTTACACTATGCGGAGATACCCTCTTTCAAGATGGCGTCCGTAGTTGGTCTAATAGTACTGCGCATGCGTGACATGCGCACAACGGATCTGCTCCCCGCTACGGGTCACGGGCATGCGCAGTAGCGCTGCTGAGACGCGATTGACGCGTTGTTTTGATTTTTTCTGCAAAGGAGGCTCCACATGGGTGAGCTATATTCACTTATTCATGTCACAATTTAGATGTTTTGATATTATACCGTCTAAGGATTGCGATTTCACTGTTGTACTTATTGACCAATTGGCCTTTTTATTATTGTATTAAAAGAAAACACGATTGTATATACACATGTAATGTTTACAACTGCACATGATGTCACTGCACTGCGACTATAAATATCTGTATGTAACTAGACACACCTCGCTTGACAAAGGCTGAACAACAGCCGAAACGTTGCGGGAGGTGGAATAAACACCAAGTTTTTTTCACTATTTTGGAGTGCTGCCATTTTCTTCGTCTGTATATATATATATATATATTCAAGTATAAGCCGACTCAAGTATAAGCCAAGGCTCCTAATTATGCCACCAAAAACTGGGAAAACCTATATAATCTAGTAAAAGCTGCCTGGGGGGGTGATTCAATGGTCACAGCCTCCCAGCATATAGCCAGCAGGCCCCCAGTAGTAATTATCCTGCCAGCCCCCTGTAGTATATAACCTGCCAGCCCCTTGTAGTTTATAGCCAGCAAGCCTCCTGTAGTATAGCCATCTGGGCCCCCTGTTATATATAGCCTGCCGGCCCCTATAGTATATAGCCAGCCAGCCCCCTGTGGTATATAGCCAGTCCCCTGTAGTATACAGACATCCAACCCCCAGGAGTATATAGTCAGCCAGCCCCCAGTTTGCCCAGCACATAAAAAAATAAACTTACATACTCACCTTCCAGCGGTCTCCAATACTCGCTGTGCCTCCAGATGGGGCAAATACAGCAAAAAGAAAAGCAGCCGTGATGACATTGGGGAGCTGTTCTGAGCATCAAGGGCGCTGTAAGGTCAGTATGTAAGTTTATTTTTTATACACTCGTGTATAAAATGTATACCTTATATGTGGTGAACTGCTGTATGGGCACACACGTATGGGCAAAACAAATTCAGAGCAGGTTATGCATTGTCACTTTGTAAAGGCTATACACTCTTTTTTTTTTTTTTGCCAATTTGGATATATAAGGGCTTATTTTCTGCGACATTAGATGAACTTTACAAATACTTAATTTTAGTTGGTCTTTAGCTTATTGATGAGATTTTATTAACTCTTGAACGTATGGAGGAAAAGAAAATTGTCAATTGTGGTTTTTCGTATTTTTTGCATTCTTTTGGGGGCCATTCAAATTTTCTAACTTTATTCTATAGATCACTACGATAACAGTGATAAGTCATTTATATAGCTTTTCTTATATTTTTACAATTTTACTGATCAAAAACTAATATAGAGAAAATCTCTTTTGTTTTCATATTGCCATCTTTGTGATGATACCAATTTGGTGCACATAACTTTTTTTGATCACTTTTTAAAACATTTTTGTGAAGTATTTTATGAAAAATGTAATTTCATAGGGGCGATACCAAATATGTGTTTTTTTTGTGATTTTGTAGTTTTTGTACATCATTAAATATGTATGGGGAGTATTGCTGTTTAGGGGACTTTAGGGGACATTTACTTTAATCAATTATTTTTATTAAAAAAATTTATTAAATGTTTTAAACTTTTTTTTATTTTCTTACAGGTTAGCTTCAACCAGCAATCCCCTGTTCGCTTGTTTAAGCTCTAATTCACTTGACACATTGCAATACACTTGGAGGGATTTAACAATGTGTCTCAGGTTCGGCCAGTTTTTAGATGGAAAACACAAGTCTTTTGCTGCGTCAGATTTAGCACTCTAATGATGTATTTTGGTGTAGCATAAGATTGTCGGTTCCTACTTTAGACCTACTTTTAGTTGGTCTAAACTGTGCGCCAGAATTTTGGGCGCATGCGCAATTTCACGCGAACCCACGCCCATTTCACGCAAAGTCACGCCCATTTCCCGAAGGCCACGCTGACTTAGTCAGACAAGTTGGAAAGTGCCAATAAAAGGTCTAAAAGCCTTGATAATTGTGGTGCAAGGCATTTTAGACACTGTTTTTGGTGCAAAACCACCAGAATTGTAGCGCAAGTGTGTTAGTAAATCCCCCCCCCCACTGTGTTATGTAACACACTGAGACAGGAGGCAGGGCCAGCGCCCTAGGACAGTGATGGCGAACCTTTTAGAGACCGAGTGCCCAGACTACGACAAAAATCCACTTATTAACTGTGAAGTGCCAACGCGGCATTTTAAGCAGTAACTTATTGCTACGTGTTCTTCCACATGTTTTAATTGTATCAGCCTCTTAAGGTCACCAATACAGTTGAAAGAAAGAGGAAGAATGGTGGGTCCAGCAGGAGGACATCCAAAGATAATGCAGTTCTGACAACACCACCTCAGTTTTCCTGCAGTTCCAAACAGCCAATGAAGTGTCGCTTTAAAATAGTGCTGAGAGCAGCATCTCATAAGTTGCCTGGGACTGCAGGAAGATTTGGTGGATTTGGTCTTGTTTGGTGATCTCTGTCCTGTGGTGATGGCCTGAGTGCCCACAGAAAGGGCTCTGAGTGCTACCTCTGGCACCCGTGCCATAGGTTCGCCACCACTGCCCTAGGACATAGCCCAGCCTGGGGCTGGCATCGGAGGATCCAACCGGTAAGGGGTGCAGGGAGCTCTGATCCACTTCACAAGCCCCTTACACGCCTAGGTGATGCGCGACCGTCATGTGTCAGCAAGTCACTGCAAACCGTGACATTCTATTACATCCAATGTTGGGAAGGGGTTAATGTGTCACTTTCCTATATGAGAAGACTAGTAATACAAACCATACATTATAGTCAGGGGCCTAGCAGAGACTTTGCACTGGGGCCCACCAGCTTCAGCTTACACCACTGCCTCTATCAGTCTCTTTTCTAAGGAGGTGTCAGCTTTGCCTGTGTCAATGTAATCTGTAGGAAATGTCTTGTTCTAAGCTGAGCATTCAGTCTGGGGAACATTACAGATCATAGATGCTCATAATGTCACAGAGCAATTACCCTCTGATCTCGCTGGCGTTATCTTCTACCAGATACATCACTTTCTTGGCTTTGTCTGTTTAGAAGGCTGCTGACACCATGGAGGAGAGCTGACTATTTGCCTCGCACACTGTCACTACTTTATGAGCCCTGAAAACCAAATATATATTCCCGTACCCATTTATATACACATTTATTTCAATTCCAAACAGTAGTGTGTGTAGGAGGGAAATAAAAAAGAATTGTGGCAAGTAATATGTAGTAAATACTAGTATCATAGACAGTCTACATAATAAGTACCTTAAAGTTAACAGAGCAGCTTTTGGTGCCATATATCCCACCACCAGCATAGAGAATATTTACCCCAGCCAACCAAAGGGCCTCGCCATTGTGCTGATCTACCTGTGTGCCTCTCACAAACTGCCACTACTATGAACTTTAAGCATAGCTGCACTGAGTAAAGATGCATTCATAATTTTTCATTTATTTGTGTGACTTCAAGTGTGAATGAGCCTCCATCTAACCCACCACTCAGATAACGGGGAACATGAATCAGAAGTCTGTTTTTTTCTGTTTGTTTTTTGTAGACTTTTCTTGGCTTTTCTGCTGCTCAGATGTATCTTAATGGTTTTTCCTTATTGATACATGTGGCGTTTAGTCTGTAGTGAATTTGCGACTTAAAACAAAAGTCGCAAACAGTTCCCCAGCTATTTTCCCCACCTGGTCAGCTTAGCCGTAGATCTGCACAGTTTTTTTTTTAAAAAGTCGCTACTTTCACATCTGGATTAAGGTGATAACTGAGGGAACACTGCAAGGAACTAGACAATGGCGAACTTTGAAAGGAGACAGTTTTAGGTGCAAAAGAAGTCGCAAATGAGCACAGGAACCAGGAAAAGTCTCAAAAATTAAAGAAAGTCAAAAGTCTGATACATGTACCCCAATATATCCTCAGATCACCAGGGGCTTCCTCATCCACCAGTATCTTGCATATGTTACTGAATGACTCTTTGGATCCAACTACTTTTCACAGACTTGTAAACAATCTATAATATTCAGGTTTATAGCAAAAGTTGTATTAAACATACTCACCAATCCCAACAATGACAAAAGCTGCCACCCCATTGAGGATTCCAAGATACTGTATTCCAAAGGCCACATGATACAAGAATAGGGCCACAAGGCAGCTCAAGCCAATGCTAGCAATCCCAAAGAAGGTAAGAAACACTAAACCAGAAGGAAAATACAGAAAGAATTCAACTATTAATTGGTGAATATTATAATGTTTAGATCAATGGATTTGATGAGATGTTCACAAAGAGGTTTACATCCCTATAAAAATGTGTAAGGCTTTATGTACACATTTTGGTCTATATGTCTATGTCTCTAATCCATTGAACACAACCATTTGAATCCTTTCTGAATCCACACTTGTCGTGTGTGAAACACACTTGTCGAGTGTGGGGTAGAAGGAGAAATAGAGAAGAGGCGTAATGGAAAATTTAAGGGACAAAGAGGTAAATATTCTGATGAAGTCGCATTAGGCGACGATATGCGTTAGGAGCCTCTCACCCTGGCCAGGGTATTTTTCGGTTACGTAGGTTGTACCAGTCGGCCCATGATTGCCTACTTTGTGGCTCTTGGTGTTGGCTTAGCAGACTTGTTTGGTTTCGCTGTGCGATCAGGTCTGTATATGGTTATTCATCACACAATGTCATATCCTTTATTACCAGGGGCTTATAGATTAGATTAGGGGGGTATTAGATTTTTTGATTCCTAGCCTATAGATATTTGCAGCCTCACTTGCTAAATTCCCTCAGGCTAGGAGTAGTGGATTGAGTGGAGTGAGCAGCCCCATGAAATCTGATTATGATTGTGTACTTTTAATTGTTTTTAGATGTCACATGTTTGTGTGTTTCTATAATGTTGGAATTAAACATGGTGTTCATTTTAGCCCACGTCTTTTCTGAATAAGTACAGATTGTATACCTTTGTGTGTGGGCCACTTACACTGTGTACACCTCCCTGCCCATGTTTTACAGAAGAAGACGATATGGAAGGAAAAAGATGATCAGAAATGGAGAGAAAGGGCAAGTTGAGAAAAAGATGGAAGAAGGAAAAGCAGGGTAGGAGAAAATGAGAAAGAAAGAGAAAGAAAGATGTAGAAATGAGTAAATACAAGAGGCAAAATTACTAACTTGAAGGAGGAGAAACAGGGTAACCAAAGGGAATATGAAAAGCAAAAGAAAAATATAGAAAGACAAAAGCAAGAAAGAAATAAAAGAAATAGAGGAGGTGAACTGGGGAAGGAAACATAAAAAGAAAAAGAGAAAAAGCATCATAAATCTACACGGGAGTGTATATCTTACCGGAGAAGGAGGTGAGGATGTACACCAGGATGGCAATGCAGCTGCTGCTGATGAAGGCCAGTAACATGTCATTATTGAATGTTGTTCTCACTTCATAGTCAAACAGGTCGGTTCCCCCGTACAGCACCTGCACCTTACTGACACAACCAATGGAAAATATTAACTGTGTTAAGTACTTCAGCAAAAGGATTTTACATGAATAATATTACTTACACAATATTAAGGCTTTTTCCAGGCTTTTTCCTGAGCCTTATAAGGGCTGAGATCTGTACAGAGCCTTGTAAGAACTAAACCAAGCCTCAGGTCAAGTAACATATTTAGGACTTCTACTGCGATCTCCAGCCCCCACATAAGAACACTGATGTAGTGGTGCTCAGGTTACAAGGTTCAGTTATAGGTTTTAAGAAAACTTAAAAGGTAGTCCGAAGATAAGCATAATTCATGTTTAAATGGGTGATTAAAATATAAGCTAAATTAAAATATAAGCTAAAGAGTAATTTAGCCCCCGTCAGCAGAAAAATGCTGTGGATATCCCCTATATAGAAGAATTAAAATGACTTTAATAAGTCATGTGACTTTGTCCTTGTGGAGGAGACACAGGACTGAGGATGGTCGCTGGACTCATGGCCACATCACATGTCCTGAATCTGCTTGGTTAGGTCATATGATTATCACTACAGCAGTGATGGGAATTATGGCTCTCTTTAGTGAGCTGGCTCATTAGGCCCCGCACACTAAGAAGAGCCGGCTCTTCTGGCTCCTGAATGGTTCCCTTATAGATATATAATAGGGAGCCGCAGGCGAGTCAATCATCCCACATCAAGTTGTATCAAGTTAAAGGGTTAGCCGATCAGGGGCGGGGTTAAGTGAGCCGGCTCTCGTGGTTCACAGACAGGAGCCGACCCTAGCAAACAGCACAATTCATGGAGGAGAGAAGTGTAAATGTGTTAAGGCAGAGCAGGACTGGAGATGCAGGGGAATAGACAATAGTTATGTCATTTATTGGGGGTGGAGGAACAAGAGTTCTGCATGTTAAGGGCTGGAGGGACACAAAGGATTGATTTACATGGGACTGCATGTAAGGAGGCTGGGGAAGGTAGGAGAAATGTATTTACATGTGAGCGCATGTTAGGAGGCTGGGGGAACAGGAGGGACGGATGGAACTATATTGGAAGGAATCGAGGAGTCCCTTATATGTTGCACTTTATGTTTGGCGGGTGATTTTTTTCTTCCATAAACAGGTCGTACATGATATTGTACCTCAGCTACATTAAGTTTTCTACAGTACAAACTGTAGTCAGGTGTGGCACTGTGTGTGGAAAAAGCGCCCATGACAAATGACAGACAGAACCTTTTAAAAGAGGAGAATATATTTTTTCTTTATTGGATTGTATATTGGAGGGAGAGAGATGCTTTTTACATGGAGGGGACTGAATGATGATGTACATGGAGGCAATCAGCACATGTCAGGTCATATAGATATAGTGGGGGATGTATAATGCACTGGTGCATGGTATGCCAGTAGAGTATGTGATACATCCAGTAGTACAGAAGTTGAATGTAGTTTATTAGTTGTCATTGCTGTGGTAACAGAGTAGTAGGACAATCTGTTAGATAATCACCTCTGAGATCAGTGGGAGCATAGAATAAGGGGGAGGAGCTGTTACTGGTAAATGAAGGCTCATGGGAGTTGTAGTATCCTGTTTCTTGGAGATAACTCTGTCCACTTAATAAAACCTATATAATGTTGGGAATTATAAAAGAATACTATTTAACTTCCTTTTTGCCCCCTGCACTCTGGAAGCGCCATTTTTTGGTGCACTTTGTTCATGCTGCAGAATTGTGGCGCAGAAACAATTGTGGCGCATATCAAATAGAATTGTGGAGCATGGTCAGACAAAGCAGTAACATGGCCCTTTAAGTGCACAGTTTTTCTGTCTTGTCAGACACAGTGCAGCCGCTCCACAAAACTGGTGCAGACACTTTATAAATACATGTGCAAGCAGTTTGCACTTTCTTTCTAGTGCAAAGTCAGACAGACAACCGATGCAAACACTTCAATAAATTTGGGCCAGTGAGTTTTTTTGCATTCATTTATTTATAGCATTATGATTTTTTGTATGAGACATTCATATTACTGGAATACCCGTTCAAGGTATAGAGGGTATGAGGCTCAGAATAGGGCTGCACCTTGCGCCCACCAAAGAAAATGATTCTAAAAGCTTTTACATTTTGGAAATCGGGGGCTACAGCAGATAAAGCTCATGGCATAGCAGATATTGGACAGTTGAGCTTGTCAAAGAATACAGGAATATGGTCCAGTTAAAATCATGTTAATAAACCACTAAGAGTCTCATATGGGAATGAATAGTGAACATATGGTTGCATATTCTCTGTTCTGCTGCAGGTGCCTCTCTTGTTTCATTCACCTTTGGGTCTGTCCTCTAATAGTCGCTGCCCACCCAGGTCAACATCTGCAAAGAGTTTGTATGTTCTCTCCGTGTTTGCGTGGGTTTCCTCCGGGTACTCCGGTTTCCTCCCACACTTCAAAACATACTGTTAGGTTGTTTAGATTGTGAGCCCCATGGGGACAGGGACCAATTTGATATGCTTGTGCAGCGCTGCGTAATCTGTGTGCGCTATATAAATAAAGAATTATTATTATTATTATTATTACTTTGTTGGTGAATCTGCCGTTTAGTCACAGACATGAGCCTGAGACAACAAAGAGAGAGTGTTGTGACTGAACAATTCAGTGGCCATTATAGTGGAGAAACAATAGGGGTGAGGGATTAAATAAATCAATGGAACATGGAGTAGAACTAGTACCAAAGATGTTCACTAGGCATTAGAGGTCACACCAATATTTTCCAGAACAGTAGTAATACTATTCGTTTTATCCAAGTAATTTAGCCAAGGAGGAGTATAAAATTTTCTGTAATGCAACTACAGTGTATAACTCATAGCCGTAACTCATAATGTTATTACATGGCTATTTCTACAAAATAATTATTACTGACAGTTGATTGCTGTGCTTGAAAATCAAATTGATGCAATTATAGTAATCTTGCATTGCTTGTATTAAAGGGGTGCATAGCCTTTTTTTCATCTCCTCAGAAACTTCATCCCACAGATTATGGCTGACACCTAAGACGCTCCCCAGAATAGACTATGACTGATGTTACTGACCTACCAAGATCAGACTTCGGCTGAAGCCACCAACCTCCCCAGATCAGACTGCGAGCCCCCAGGCCAGACTATGCCTGACACCACTGACCTCTGCAAACAAGATGATGGCTGACACCACAACACCCCCAGACTAGACTATGGGTGATATCTTCAACCTTATCAGACTATGACTGACACCACTGACCTAGCCAGAGGATGGCTAATGACAGACTATGAGTGACACCTCTGACCTCCCAAGACCAGACTATGAGTGACATCGTGCTCCTTGCTGATGGGACTGTGGCTGACGAGCAGATCCCACATAGTTGCCCTGTTGGAAAGGTTTTTTTTCGTGTGTGTGGGAAGGAAAACGCCTTATTTTTTTAAAAAAATTAATTAGCAATTTTAATTTTTATGCGTTATTATGTACAGTTTATTTATACAGATCACATATAACAATGATCTTATGGTAACATCCTAACTACATCATTATTATCAGTGATTTGTATACAGACATGTAGAGAAGGTGCACATTGTATCTTCCCTGCTTACATCTCACCCCTCAGCTTGGGAAATCCAAGTGATGTCATTTTAGTGATGTCCTGGAATCCCTCTGATGAGCACTGTGTTCAGGGCCTCTATTACAGGACACTGATTAGATAAGTTCGATGTCACAGGACAGGACTGGGCTGTCAATGTAACAGTTGAATCCTGCCGATGGCTCTTTGTGCATATCCATACAGTCCTAGGGGGAGAGGCTGGGTTCCTCCCAACCGAGGCTGCAGATTGCGGCCATGACGGCGAGAGAGTAGGAAACAGATTTATCCAACAGAGAGTATTTTTGAGGAGTAAAACTGTCTGTACAAGCATCGTAGATACGCATGCTGGCGTCAACGCGACCTCTGCTAGGTATAGTAGCCAGCAGGAGGTTGCTTTTAGGAAGGATAAAAAAATAATTGTAATGCTGCTTTTTGGGAACACATGAAATATGGTAAAAGATAGGACAGACAGGGACAATGAACCTTTAAGCTAGATTCACCCAGCTGTCCCTACCTACTTGGTGATCCTACCCAAGACAATAGGTGACAACTGGTCAACTTTCCCTTACTACTGTAAAAACACAAAGTCAAAATAGAACAAAACAAGAACAGAAGAATGTTTGTACAAATACATGTTATAAACCAGAAGGTCCTGTTGTTTTTGATATGTCAAATAAAGTAACCTTCTTGAGATTGTGATCCCTTTTAATTGCTTACTGAAATATAAAATGTTGCAAGCTTTCGGGACAGCTTAGGTATGGTATCTGAAGGTACCTGAGCTGTTTGAAAACTTGCTTGTTACATCTTCTATTTGATCTATCAAAAGCAACAGGAATTTCTTCAACTGGATTACATGGTACAAAACTTTTTTTGGATTTTCGACTTTTTTTGGTGTTCACCGTATACCATAACATGTTCGATTTATTCTAGGGGTCAGTATGATTATCTTGATATCCAATTTCAATTTTTTTGCTTACGTTTTATTAATTTTGAAGAATAAAACCTAATGTGGGGAAAAAATCTATAATTTTTGCAAATTCATCGTATAATTTAATATGATTTTATTTTACTGTACAGGTCCTTACGGACACACCGATACCATATACCATACATACTCGAGTATAAGCCGACCCAAGTATAAGCCGGGGCCCCTAATTTTACCACAAAAAACTGGTAAAACCTATATTTTTTTACTCGAGTATAAGCCGAGTTTGGGTTTTTAACCATTTTTTTTGTGCTGAAAAACTAGGCTTATACTCGAGTATATATGGTATGTTCGTTTTGCATGGTGATTTTCACTTTTTTAATTTTATATTTAATTGTAATATGTAATGGGGCTGTGGGGGGCTTTTATTTATTAGTTTATTTATTTACATGTCCACCTATGGGACATAAACAAGTAATCGTTTGATTGCTTGTTTATTATAATACCCTGCAATACTGATGTATAGCATTTTTGTATCATTGTCAGCCTATGCTGATGCATAGGCTTATACACTTGGGCATATTTACTAAAAATGTAATCTAAAAATTTGCAAAGGATATAGAAATATTGGAGCACATTTACTAAGCTCTGTGTGCCAGTTTTCTGTCAGACACTGGTTGTTCTTTCTAGTGCAAACTGATTTAACATGCAAAGAAAGGTGTTGCACCCTGTCGGGGCAGAACAGAAGGCGCCAGATTCATGAAGAACAGGCACCAGAAATCCTGAATTTGGCAAACTCTGCACTATACTGCACTGTTCTTAGTAAATGTGCCCCATCATTCATTGCACCAAAACATAACCTGCCGTTTCTGGTGTAGTAATGTTTTTTGCCTCGGTATTCACAGAAAAAATAAATAATGAAATCTCGTGAAAATGTTCCTTAATATCTTGAGCATATAAGACAAAATCAGTGGAACATTGTGTCAGCGGTAGAGTCTGATGTAATGTTCAGCTCCGTCTGATAATGTCACTTCTCAGATAACAATCAGATATGAAGAGGATTCTGGGTATTCAACTATGCAGAGCAAGGTGACTGATCAGGAATCATATTCATATTCGAGCTAGATGCTCGCATCATAAAAACATGGCAGCGCTCCAGAAACAGGAGACGGTACAAAATGCTTGAGTAATGAGAGTAGCACTCACAAAGCAGAGTTATAAATCAGACAGCTCTTTCATACTTGCGAAACCCACATCCCACCAGCAGAGGCAGTAAGAAACTAAATCTAGATTCAATTTTCTTTATTGCATCTTTAATGTTTAAAAATGTTTTACTATTGCTTTTTACTGCCACTTGTTAATGGGCCGTTAGTATCCACTTAATGGGTTAGGTTTCACTAATTTATCTTATGAGCCTGCTCATGGAAACCAATTTCCTCAATAACAGTCTACAAAGAAAATGCATTAATATAGTCAGCAGTATAACACAATATATGGGCAATATCATTAGATTTCACACTGCTAATTATTTTACTTAATCATTTATATGGTAAAGACAGTATTGTATATCTAAAGTTTACTAGGTTTTGGATAGAATCACGACTGCATTGTCTGACATTACATTTCAGATTCTTTCAGAAGATTAAGAGCCAGATTAAGGATACTTACACACACACAACAAGTGGATGTTAGTGGGCCACAAGCAATGGTCCCCGTGGACCATAATTTGTGGCCTGGGTGTCATCGTCCGGTTTGTACTGCTCACACACCAATAATAACTTACTACATGTGCCTGCATAACTTACTGAATGTGGCATGGTCTTCTGACTCACAGGGGTGTGGAATCCATAAAAGTCAATTATGATGTGTGCTAGTTATAGAACATATGACCAGTGCACGTCCTGCATTCCCAGTCATATGCATGGAGGCTAAGGTTGGTGGTAAGCTTTACATAACTAAAATTTTGTAGGGACTCCATTAAACCCTCTATAATACAACCTGCTTATACCCTATTGCAGCCACATACAGACTAGAAGCGGAGATCCTCTTTACTGAAATGATGGAGAACGTCAGCATATCCTTTTGGTCATGCCCACAAGGAAAGTTATATTCTAAAAAATAGGGGAAAATCCTGCTGTAAAATCTACCTCCTTTTTCTAATGTGTGATTTATTATTGACTTTTAACCTTTAATTTTAATATGTATTCTCAGCATGTTTTCGGCAGTACATGGATAAAATTTGCTGATATTTCACCCACATTGCCGTTACTATAAATACTGTAGAGCCACAAGTAACAGTGTCCACCACTTTTTGGCTGATCAGGATAAATTTACTACTATATGACCTCCTATGATTGAGCCCCCTATGTAGAGGAATCATAATTTTTAAAAACATAGCACAGATAATATATACATACCGCCCCTCCACCCTCCATAGGAAACAGCGCCGCACGGCTGCACACTCGGGAACAGACAGAGCATGCTCTATCTTTTCCTGGTGTGTGGCGTGGAATGGTGTCACACATGTGTGCCACCTTACCGTCGCTGTGCCGCCATTGCCGTCTATGGGGACATACATATACAACCCACTGACGGCTGTCTGAATGTGCCCTAAATTTGTAAAGTAAACGGGTTAAAATGATCTTTATTGTGTGAACATCACTAGGGGACTAAAATTTGAGAACTTCTTTCATGGGAAAACTCATTAATAATGGGTTTTCCCACAAACATAAGTTAGGCCATATCCACAGGTTAGGGCCTAACTTGCTGATCGGTGGGGGTCTCAGCGGCGCTTGGCAATTTCCGTCAGTTCTATAGACATTAATGGAGCAGAACGGTCATGCGCGGCCGTCTGCTTCATTACTCTGATGGAGTGACGAGAGGTCCGACGGAGGTACGTGGGACCCCATCGGACCCCTCGTTTTCTTGATCTTTGTGGATCTCATCACTGAGACCCCCACTAATCAGCAAGTTAGGCCCTATCCTGTGGATAGAGCCTATCTTGTGTTTGTGGGAAAACCATTTAAGTGAAATGTCTGTAGCTACAAATATTTCATTCCCTTTCATATTCCCTTTTCATTTCATATTTCCTTTTGTTTTGGCCATGATAATTACCCAGAATACAGCTAATTGTATGTTTTATACCCCCACCGCAAGATTTACCAAGTCTATACTTCTGTACAAAGTGTAGCTAGAAAAGAACTCCCCCAATGTTTAAAAATTAGTTTGGTCCTGTCTAATAGTGGTTAATCAATTTCAAAACAAGAGGCCTCGGGAGGTACTCAGGTGCTACCTTTGCATTCTTAGGATTTAAGGTGCCTAGTGAAAAAGGGTCCTTGGTAAAGGGGTTTCTTTTGGGCAGTGTCGTCTTCATTTAGGTGACCCAAGGAGATTACTTTCTCTCTTAATTGTTGTCAAGGAGATATTAATCGTGAATGTATAAGATTTGTTTAACTACAGGGCAATTACAAACTTTGTTGAAATATGTGGCATCTATTGAAGCGTCCAGTGTGTTCCTTATTTCTCCCACCTCCAGGGAATCAGGATTTACTAAATGCAATAAGTGGTGGCAGCGGGTCTGGTGCTGGACCTGTTTGAGGTGTGATTTATGCTCAATTTGTGTCTTGAGTGAAAGGTGAGCGCAAGTTTGAGTAGGCTAAATTAACCCATACAGTTGCACCCCACGTCATGTGACGAGGCGGCGGCCTCCTCGCCGTGACATATTGGTGGCAGCGGTGGGATAAATACATCTTTGTCAGAGCATTAAGTGTTGGGATTAAGTAACTAACTCCTGCACTTAAGGACTAGTGGAATTCTTGTGAGGAGTACCCTAGTTTTTCACGGACCAAATCAGTGCTATAAAATGACACACAACACGGCAAAACAGTTATAAAATAAAAAAGTAGAAAAATAACAGAAACTTACAACTTAAAAGTAAATCCTGATTCCCTGGAGGTGGGAGAAATAAGGAAAACACTCAAGCAAGCTTGTCAAGCAGCCCCCAAAATGTGAACACCAATTCTTGGATTTCCAGAGGGTCATTCAGGATTGGGTAAAGTGTTAATGAGGGGGAGAGTCCAGGAATATTAAGCAGTTCTTTGTTTCCAAATCTCTAGATGCAGGGGTGGGGGTAGGTGCAGAGGAGAGGTGACCAAATGGCTTTTGAGGTCACCACAGAACATTCGGCAGGTCAGAGTTTATCAGGTTGTAAGGATCTCCAGGATGTTGTAAAGGAGGCCTGGATGCTTCAATGGATGCCAAATATTTCAACAAAGTTTGTAATTGCCCAATAGTTAAACCAGTCTTATACATTCATGATTAATATCTCCTTGACACCAGACTTTGCCTGTGAAGGGGATAACTGGGTTCCATCCAGGAGTGCCCGCTGCCAAGGTTTTTATGGACTGGAGTGCTGGTAGAGGTATCAGACAAGTGGGAATGTCCCAGGCAGAGATCGCGATAACGCCTCTACAAGCGTCTATGACGCATGCAGAGGCTGATTTACTCTCCAAAAAAAACACCAAGCGTATAAGTACGCTTGGTGATTTTCTTGTAAAAGCGCTGGCTCTCCGCAGTAGTGATGTGCAGCTGCCGCCTGCTAGTTTGTGAGGAGCAGAGCGGACAGCGGAGCGCACAGAGCAGTCACGTGCACATGGACCCACTACACTGCAGAGAGGTCTCTGCTTCTGCAGGCAGAAGGGAAGATGAAGCCACGCCCCCTGAACACTCACTGCTGCCGGTCACTGTCTTCTCCAAGCTCATTTCACATATAGGGAGCAGCAGGGGAATTACATTACACTAAAAAGGGGCGGGGCAAGCACAAGCAGGAGGACAGGACATGTGACCTTTACAGGGGTCTCAGCTCCTCCTCCCCTCCTGACCCGTCTCTCTAGCTCTAATATATACAGCTGCACATGCGCACTAGCAGACTTGGCAAAGTCTGAGAAAGGAGGAGAGTGGAGAAGTGTTTGATTCCAAAGGAGTTTGTTGTCATCTGTGGTGGTGGTCCTGTGCCTGCTGTGGGGGTCCTGTGCCTGCTGTGGTGGGGGTCCTGTGTCTGCTGTGGTGTTCTCACAGGTTTGTGTGGCTGACCTATTCCCAGGGAGTTCAATTGATAAATAGTGGTTACCTGAGCCTGACATAAGATGTATTCAATAAAGTACAAAATAGTTATGATTGAAAATTCTATGCATGGGTGGACTGCATGGGACACCATCTTACAATGTCCACAAGAGCTTACAATCTATGAGGAGGAGGGGACACAGGAGGTGACAATGCTTATACAATGGTCACAAGAGCTTACAATCTATGAGGAGGGGGACACAGGAGATGACAATGCTTGTTCAATGGTCACAAGAGCTTACAATCTATGAGGAGGGGGGGACAGGAGGTGACAGTGCTTGTACAATGGTCACAAGAGCTTACAATCTATGAGGAGGGGGGGGACAGGAGGTGACAGTGCTTGTACAATGGTCACAAGAGCTTACAATCTATGAAGAGGGTGGGCACAGGAAATGACAGCACTTGTACAATGGTCACAAGAGCTTACAATCTATGAAGAGGGTGGGCACAGGAAATGACAGCACTTGTACAATGGTCACAAGAGCTTACAATCTATGAGGAGGGGACACAGGAGATGGCACTGCTTGTACAATGGTCACAAGAGCTTACAATATATAAGGAGGAAGGGACACAGGAGATGACAGTGCTTGTACAATGGTCACAAGAGCTTACAATCTATAAGAAGGAGGAGTGGACACAGGAGATGACAGTGCTTGGTCAATGGTCACAAGAGCTTACAATCTATGAGGAGGGGGACACAGGAGATGACAGTGCTTGTTCAATGGTCACAAGAGCTTACAATCTATGAGGAGGAGGGGACACAGGAGATGACAGTGCTTGTACAATGGTCACAAGAGCTTACAATTTATGAGGAGGAGAGGACACAGGAGATGACAGCACTTGTACAATGGTCACAAGAGCTTACAATCTATGAAGAGGGTGGGCACAGGAAATGACAGCACTTGTACAATGGTCACAAGAGCTTACAATCTATAAGAAGGAGGAGTGGACACAGGAGATGACAGTGCTTGGTCAATGGTCACAAGAGCTTACAATCTATGAGGAGGGGGACACAGGAGATGACAGTGCTTGTTCAATGGTCACAAGAGCTTACAATCTATGAGGAGGAGGACACAGGAGATGACAGTGCTTGTACAATGGTCACAAGAGCTTACAATTTATGAAGAGGAGGAGGACACAGGAGATGGCAGTGCTTGTACAATGATCCAGGCATTTCAAGTAAGAGATAAAATAAATAAATACCCCAAAGACCCCAATGTTTTCACATTGTATTGAAAAAAATCCTCCCTGAACCAAAACACTTGTGCTCAGTAAGTAACAACTTTATCGCCGGCAAACACATCTTGCTAGTTAGTGAACGCAAGTGCATTGGTCAGAAGGCTTATGTTTTTGGGAAGGACTATCTAGTAAAAAATAAACCGTGTAAAAAAAAGTGTTATGCCCTCAATCCCCCAAAAATAAATGAAATAAATTTAGAGGCGGCAGCCCCAGCCTGCTCAGTGTGGGGAGGTAGGGGGTTTGGGGCTGGCTATTAACAATTTATACAACTTGGAGTTATATATTTGTATTAACTGAAAATTCCATACTCTTCCTCGGCTAAAAATACTCCTCAAAAATGGTGAGAGGAGTATTATTACCCTTCTGGAAAAATGTTAGTGCGACCTCTGGTCCCAGGAATTGCCTGTGGATGTATTGTTGGGAAATGATTTGGGAAAAATGACAACTGTGTATGTGCCTGATGTACCACAATCATATGAGAAAATGGGCAGAAGCCCAAGGGGAATGATCTGGGAGGGAGGACAGGATAGAAAGCGCAAGGCTATGTCTGCTCCAGAACCAGAGGTGTCCCAGTATGAGGAAGTTAAGAGGGAGGGGGTGCTGAATGGGCCCCCAGAGATAACCCTGCAATCAGCAGATATGGTGCAGGGTGTGAGAGGCTGTCAGGATGGAGTCTCTGAATCTGCACCTCAAAGCTCTAAGGTCCTGAGTGTGGATCTGGTAGAGGCCATTACTCAAGGAGAGGTCCTACAGCAGACCAGAGGTGTCCAGATGTGTAAGGCTCAGAGCATGAGCCACAAAGATATGACAATTGTATATAAAACCCTATTATCTCCTTTCCTACCCTCCCCAAACCACTTCCCTGCATAAGGATTGGTGACAATAACCTCACTTATTCGGTAGCATTTTGGATAAAATATCTATACAAATAGAAATTGATTTGCACATTCATAATCTGCTCTGTTCTCATAATTCTACGGCTTGTCAGGCTCGTCAGGGAGATTTTTTTCTCTTTCCCTTGCAGAAAATTGCTGATGTCTACAGAAAGGAAGCGAAAGATAGCATTTTCAGAAGAATGTGGGACGATACAAGGAGACAGTCCTATTTATGAGAATAATACAATGTCAATCCAGAGAGGCGCAGGTGAGGTCCACACTGCAATGTCAGCAACACTAAGAGGATGCAATGGGGAAGAGACATCTGGGCAGGGTTAGTATGACTGTGTAAAAGTTCTTTTGAAAAGAGACAAAGGAGAATCATGTAATACCATCACTGTGGGAACATAAAAGGTAATAGGGTACCTCGACTACTATAAGATGTCTTTAGACTGCTTGGACCACTCTTAGTGAAAGGACCTCCATAAGAAGTCTGTAAGAAAGGACTCTAGAATGCCAAGATCATTATGAGTGGTTTATAAAGTGCCCTGGCTAGTATGAATTGTCTATAGAGGATCTCTAAGAAGATCTGAAAGAATCTCGAGGTTAATAGGATGAGTTGACCAAATTTTAATGCAACATTGGGGTTCAGAGGAGTTCACAGTTCGAAGGACAGTGCATTGTCCGAAGATCATGCACTGTGCTGCAATTCACTAAGATCCTGCACCTGATATCCTGCATGTGTGGCTTCCCTGCTCAGGTCCTCCGGAGTTCACCTTCTTCTTCTTGGTGTATGTAAGTGCTTGAGCTTGCAACACAATTTGAAAATTAAATCCTGCGCTCAGTCCGAATCAGTCGGATCGTCTGACGGCCCATCCCCCCATTTCTGTTGCATGGAGCAGCTGTGCCACAATCTGATCACGTGCGACACAATCCCCTGTTAAATATCTCTCACAGCCATGTAAAACCCGAAAATGTTGGGAAGTCCAACAAAAATGTGTCCGCGGACCCGTAGTAAATAAGCACCAGTGTCTTCCTGGCCATCAGAAAATGAGACTTTATTTCCAGAAGGAAGACCTCCCGGGCTGAGTTTAAAACTGGCCAATTGGTTTGTTAAATCCAGAGGAAGGCCTGCACAGCACTTTTATGTTCTCCCCATCCTTGCCTTTTCAGTTTACAGTTCCTGGTGGCCAAACTTGACCTGTCTGACTTCACTGAACTGCAATTGCGCAGGGATTGACGAAACTTGCAGCCTCATTACTGTCCATATCTTGATGCCATGACTTTTGTACTTTACTTGGATCCTTTTGGCTGATGTTACATTATATGCTGTATTTTGTTTTTTTTTATAGTGCCTGATGAAGGTCTGAATTGTAAAGACTGAAACATTGCAAAAAAGTTCTTCTAATTGCCTTAATAAAAGAAAATAATTTAAAAGTCATTATCTAGGAGTGCCAAGTTATCTTGTTATGTTGGAATGGGGCGGTAACCTACTTGTGCACCCTCCTCCACCTGATGTTGAGTGATGGGTATCATATTTACCTATGTTAAAGGTGCACAAAAAAAGTTGGTGCACTCTTTCGGAGCACACACTATACAGGCAAACATTCAATTTTTACAAACATGGAAAAAAAGCAAACACCTAAAATATAAAAACTGCGTTTGTGTGTACATTAAACAAGTGAGCGGTAATTAGGAATCAATTCTAATCACATAAAACAAAGCGGTAATTGTCTCTGAGAACTTAAACTCTTTACAAAATTCTAAATTAACCTTAGAGATCGCTTCACATTAGTGTCTCAGCCGAAAACGCAATCCTTCGGTACAAGAAGTAATTGTACCACGTCAGTCACATAATCAGCTGTGCTTATCTCTCTAACACAAAATACAAGATAATACTGAGAAAAGCTGCCAACAAGGTCAACTATTATCACACATGAAGAAAAAGGAACAACAAACACAAAGCAATTCAAGAAATAGGTCTTATCTATGGGGGAGGTCTATAGTAGGTATATTTTTGTATATAGGAGACAATATTATAGTAATTATATTCTTGTACATATGAGCAGCATTATAGTTGTGATATTATTTTTCATAGGAACAGTATTATAGTAGTTATATTCCTGTACATAGGGGGCAGTATAATAGTAGTTAGATTCTTGTACATAGGGGGCAGTATTATAGTAGTTATATTCCTGTAAATAGGGGGCAGTATTATAGTAGTTATATTCTTGTACATAGGGGGCAGTATTATAGTAGTTATATTCTTGTACATAGGGGGCAGTATTATAGTAGTTATATTCTTGTAGATAGGGGCAGTATTATAGTAGTTATATTCTTGTATATAGGGGGCAGTATTATAGTGTTATATTCTTGTACATAGGGGACAGTATTATAGTAGTTATATTCTTGTACATAGGGGGCAGTATTATAGTAGTTATATTCTTGTACATAGGGGGCAGTATTATAGTAAGTATACTCTTGTACATAGGGGCCAGTATTATAGTAGTTATATTCTTGTACATAGGGGACAATATTATAGTAGTTATATTCTTGTACATAGGGAAATGTATGGTGGTAGTTACATTCTTACACATAGGGGCAGTATTATAGTAATTATATTCTTGTACATAGGGGCAGTATTATAGTAGTTGTATTCTTGTACATAGGGGGCAGTATTATAGTAGTTATATTCTTGTACATAGGGGGCAGTATTATAGTAGTTATATTCTTGTACATAGGGGGCAGTATTATAGTAAGTATACTCTTGTACATAGGGGCCAGTATTATAGTAGTTATATTCTTGTACATAGGGGACAATATTATAGTAGTTATATTCTTGTACATAGGGAAATGTATGGTGGTAGTTACATTCTTACACATAGGGGCAGTATTATAGTAATTATATTCTTGTACATAGGGGCAGTATTATAGTAGTTGTATTCTTGTACATAGGGGGCAGTATTATAGTAGTTATATTCTTATACATAGGGGGCAGTATTATAGTAGTTATATTCTTGTACATAGGGGCAGTATTATAGTAGTTATATTCTTGTACATAGGGGGAAATATTATAGTAGTTGTATTCTTGTACATAGGGGGCAGTATTATAGTAGTTATATTCTTGTACATAGGGGGCAGTATTATAGTAGTTATATTCTTGTACATAGGGGGCAGTATTATAGTAGTTATATTCTTTTTCATAGGAACAGTATTATAGTAGTTATATTCTTGTACATAGGGGGCAATATTATAGTATATATTCGAGTATAAGATGAGTTATTCGGCACAAAAAATGTGCTGAAGCCGCTCGCTGACGTTTTATTATATATTCCAAGGACTGGCAGGCTATATAATCCAGGGGGTTGGCAGGCTATATACTGGGGAGGCTGTGACCAATGCATTTCAGACCCTTGACTCGAGTCAATAGGTTTTGCCAGTTTTTTTGTGTTAAAATTAGGGGTCTCCGCTTATACTCGGGTCAGCTTATATTCGAGTATATATGGTAATTATATTCTTATACATAGGGGCGGAATGATTTTATTTTTCTACATAGGTAGTAGTATTATAGTAGTTAGATTCTTGCACATAGGGGTAGTAGTGTAGTAGTTATATACTTGTACATAGGGGCAGTATTATAATAGTTATATTCTTGAACATAGGGGGCAGTATTATAGTAGTTACATTCTTGTACATGGGGGGCGGTATTATAGTAGTTCTACTCTTGCACATAGGGGCGGTATTATAGTAGTCATATTCTTGAACATAGGGGAAGTATTATAGTAGTAATATTCTTGTACATAGGGGCAGTATTATAGTAGTTATATTCTTGTACAAAGGAGGCAGTATTATAGTAGTTATATTGTAATTCATATCAACATTAATTTAGTAGTTATATTATTGTACCTAGGGGGCAGAATTATAGTAGTTATTCCTTTATATTAGGAGTATTATAGTAACTATATTTGTGTACACATGAAGCAGGACTGTGTATATGTGTTTTAATGTAGGAGGCAATATTATTCTTTTACATAGAATGCTATATTGCTGTGCTATATTCCTGCACACAGTGGGCGATATTGTAGTAATAGTAGTTATGTTATCCAATGGAGTAGTAGTTAGTACTATATTAGTTATATATTTGTATATATGGGGCAGTAATACAGTACTGTATTTTTTGGACTATAAGACGAAAAATCTTGCTAAAAAATGTCTGCGTCTTATAGACGGAAGGTCAGTAGGATCCAGCACTGCCAGACCCTCCTGACCGCTGTAAGTGAGATCTGGTGATGCCCTGATATAGAGCTGGACCCAATCTCCCAGAGAGGAGAGCCTCCGCACTGCTCTCCCATCTCCCGGGTGCCCTACAGGACCTGCGGTGATGTCAGAATCATGTGACTGATCACATGCTTCTTACATCACCACATACTGCTGAGAATGGGGACATTCTGTGCTGTGACAGGGTAAGAAGAAGGGGAAGGTGGGAATAGGGAAGGGGGAAGTGTGTGGGGGGGGGGTTCTCTGTGTATAGCTGAGCTGTGTGTATAACTGAGTTGTGTGTGTAACTGTATGGATGAAGCAGGGCTGTGTGTGTAACTGTATGGATGATGCAGAGCTGTGTGTATAACTGTATGGATGATGCAGTGCTGTGTGTGTAACTTTATGGATGATGAAGAGCTGTGTGTAACTGTATGGATGATGCAGAGCTGTGTGTGCAACTGTATGGATGATGCAGGCTGTGTGTGTAACTGTATGGATGATGCAGAGCTGTGTGTGTACCTGTATGGATGATGCAGAGTTGCGTGTGTAAATGTATGTCTTGAGCAGATCCGTGTGCGCTGTGCTTTAGTGCGACCAACAGGGATATTTTAATTGGTGTAAAATATATTTTTCCTTTTTTGGAAGCCTAAATCTCGGGTGCGTCCTATAGTAAGAAGCGTCTTATATTATTTTGCATACAGGGCAATATTGTAGTAGCTCTATTTCAAGTGGAAGTATTGTAGAAGTCACAATACCTTGTTGATTCTTTTGACAAGATGCTTATATACGAGACGACAAAATTTTGGAACTTCCTGTGCTGTTCTTCCCATCGATCCTCCACTGAGTAGTAATTAGGCAAAGGAGCGCCAAACAAAATTTCACTGCGCAAAAGAGAACTCTTCAGATTTTCTGTTGTGAGTCCCTCATCTACATACCAGTAGAACTCAGGATGGGTCATTGCCAACTTTAGAGATCCTTCAAGAAAAATGATTACTCATCATTTAACATGCAAAATATATTTACAGGTGCAATTTAACATGCCTTTAAGTCAGAAAACAGGTGTGCTAGTCATGCAAAGACTCCGCAATTTCTGGCATATACCATGATGATTTTGACTTTCTTTGATATGGCACTTTGAGGACAACTGTTAGAGATTAAGGGTAAATCTACCCTGTGAGCCTCGTAACTAGGTGATTATGGCGTTGGTTTTAGTATATTGCCTTGGAGCAGATTTATCAAATCTGTCTCATCTGCTGCACCAGATGTAACAAAGTTTCTGATACTGGTGTACTTTATGACATTGAGGGTCATTTTTTTTTCTTCCTGTTTTTTTTCTGTCTTCTTTTAGGTATTTTTTGGCACATTTTTTGGGGGACATTTTGAAATGTCCACCGGACATTTGTTTTTCCTAAGTAAGAGACATTTATCTTCTATTCCTTAATGTCGCAAATGGCAGTTATCATTTCAAATTGTCTACAATTTGAGAAATTTTTTTGGCGCAAAAAACTCCAGACAAACCATAATTAAGGAAAACTTAGAAAATGAAAATAAGTGACTTGAGACATTTGTGCAACATTATTGAGACATTTAACACATGGAAAAAGTGAGATTGATAAATTACCAAAGAAGCAGACAGAAAAATGAGCAAACTAGCCAAATCAAACAGAGATAAGATAAATGACCCCCATTGAATTCCTTTTGCCCTATATGCTGATATACTGCACTGATTTTTTTTTCATACAAAACACAACCCTTTTCGGAAGCTACACCCCTTTTGTTGTACTACTAGCACAAACCCTTGATAAATTCGGTGCACTCAGTATTTTGTAGCAATTTTAGAGAGGATTCTGTCGTAAACAGGTTGATAAATCTGTCTGAACATGTTTTCCAGGAATGGACAAGCACTTTAGTTTTTAGGATTTTTTAATATAATTTAATGGATTTTCACACAGCTTTAACACAAAGGCCCCCCCTTCATAAGCAGGGATGGAAAGCCGCTAACAAAGATGCATGTCTTTTGTAAAACTTGCCGTCAAAATAACTTTTAACCAAAAAAACACTTACCTTGGACATCAGCCAAATCTTGCCCCATTCCATCATAGTAAATCTTTCCTCCTTTCTCAGTGGGAAAGAAATAAGTGAGGAGTGAACTTGGAGGTGAACAGTATGAATACGATCCAAGTGGAAGATCCTTAAGAACCTCGTGAGGTTTCCAACAAAATTCCCGGAAGTTGGGGTGATCCATGATCTTCCTCTCTATTTTGTGGATGGTCATCAAACGTTCCTTTGTAAATATGTTGTTTTCGTCATCCCCTTTTGCTAAGAAAATAAGCTCAATCCGCCAGTGAGCATGGCTCTGAGTGTTAGGAGTTACATAAACACCTGAAAACTCCTTAACTGAAGCCCCACGAGGGTGACGGGACTGGTTTGTTGCAGGTGACAAGGGCAGTGAAGACTCAGTAGATGTTACATTAGTTCTCTCTGTACTATTGTGCCACACAGAGTTCCTTTTAACCCTTATATAGCTATCAGTCTGAGATGTGTTCAGGTGAAGCTGTTGAAGATGCTCAAAGATTAAGCGTTGCAATGTTTCGGATGTAAAGTCTGCAACATCCCTCCTGTTTCTCCCCCAGGTGCCAAACTGGGATTTCAAAGCAAGGGTGAGTGCATCAAACCTCTGGGATGACTCATGGTTGCGGATTTCAAAAGCATTGTAGGAGATGTCGATATCAAGGGTTGGATAATGAACAAACATGATGATGGAAAGGACCACAGGGACGAGACAACCCAAAGCCAACAAAAAGGTGGCACAATAAACATTTGTGAATATCCATCCCACTATGTTCCAAAATTCACATGTTGGCATGGCATCATTAAAAGGCTTAGAACTCCACTGGCAAGCATTACATTTGGGTGGCCTGAAGGACATCTCATCATCTTCATCATCGAACCAAGCGTCTTGTAACAAGGGGTCATCTGTGTCCATAGTCCCTGATGTGCAAAGGAAATTAGAAATAAACAGTAATATTATTTTATCAAAATAAACATTACATTTATGATCATAATTTTAATAGTCAGTGGTCAATATTCTAATGACTATTAATAGTATCCTCCACTGGAGGGATTCAAAGATGACCTATAGAGAACTTCAGAGGTTGGTATTTCATGAACGCGTACCAGAAATGGTACATATGTAAGCTGAATTTCCTGCACCAATCATGGCCGTGTGAACCAAATTCAATGCATCATGGCGCAATCTAAGGTTGTGTAAATGCCAAAGTTACCGGTATATATCCAATTTTGAGATGGTAACATAATGCTCTGACCATTCAAGAGCTTATTGTATCATAATTCATTATTATTGTGTCTGGCTGGGAAATGTGGCCAACAAGAAACTTGTTGGCCACTTGTTAAATCTATTATATATTTGTACAGGATTGCATAGTGTTAAAATCTCTGTGTTTTATTATAGGAGGGAAAATATGTAAAATTCTTATGAGGATGGATGCCTCAACATATACATAATGAACCGTCTCAGGCAAGAGTTTTTCAGTGTGGATGAAGACTTGACAGAGCAGCGTTGTTTTTGTAAGGTTTGCCTAAATATGCAGGGAAAACTGAGGGCAGTGTGTAAATTGACTCTTGGGGTACAGAAAGGGCAACCCATTAAAATTCAATATTTTATCATCCCCTGCAGTAGTATCACTGATGTGTGCAATAATATAAAGGCATACAATAGACTGAACTGGCCGGGCCTCCAGCATTGTTCCTTCTGAGGTTCTCTCTACCTTCGTCCATGCCTGAGATAGTTTATTACAAAAAAGGAAACATTCCTACTCCTGTACACATTTATTACTTTTTTTATACAATTTGCCTGGGACTAAATGTCAGTCTGATTCCCTGCTTCCTGCAGCTGCGTTTCCATTATAGGATCCCCGCTCGCTACAATAAAATCTAATCAGTTTACGCACTAGAACCTTTTTGTGGCGTCCTGATTTATGTATGCATTGTGCAGAAAACAGGATCTGATTTATGGCTACAATATCTTATATTTACAGATACAAGGTCCCTTATCTAAATGCTGAATGAATAAAGAATCGGTAAAAGCTGCTCCCTGCACCCAACCATTTTATGACTGTGCCCAAGACACAAGTCTTCTATAATGGCAGTAGTAACATATGCTACATCATTCTGATCATTGAGAAAGGAACTGCATGTAAATAAGAGCTATTCTGACAAATACTGTGGATATAAAAATATATGTGAAAAAAATTGGGTTGCCTGTAGCTACTGTACCCCCAGGATAAAATAAGACATTTTTGCAAAATGTTTCAGCAATGAACTTAATAATAGCACAGTATTCAATAAGCTCTCCCTGGTGGTAACTGTAGACATGAAAGAGTGCTATTATTTATATATGCTGGATGAAGGATTGTAAACCAGGCACACTGACATACTGGTGTGTGCCCCCTCCGGCATGATATGATCTTCTTTTAGCTACCCATGCCTGGGTTTTTATGAAAAAATAGTTTTAAGAATTATACAAAATATTGACATTGAAATGAGCATGGAGCCCCCCAGGCTCATTTGTATAATTTTCCAAAAGTTTTTTTTGTAAATCAGGGGTTAAGAAGCTAAAAAAAAGAGCGGATCCTGCCAGAGGGGCACACACCAGCATGTAAGTGTGCTTGATTTACAATCCTTCATCCTGGTGGTAAATTTCCTTAAAGGGGTATTCTCACAAAGAAAAAATTCTTAAATATACTCAGGATAACAAAATAACACATTCTCTAATTCAGTGAAAAAATACAGCATTTCACAGATATAACTACAAAATATCTCTATCGGTCCTGGTGTGCACTATTTCAGTAGCCCCGGGATCCGATCATTAATCTTCTGACTTTAGGTTCAGGAAGACTTATTGTTCTCCTGGCTGACGCTGCACTGAGCTCCTGTCTGCCTCTAGCCCCCATTCTTGCATTCCAAGTCGAGCTCACACACACTTACTGCAACAACATGAGAAGAGCATAGTTATAGGGAGATAAAATCATTATGCAAGGGAGAGGGAGGGAGGAAGGTATATATAGCTGGCTGTGTATGGTTTGGCTGTGATAGTAGAGCAGAGATTGTCATGTGTAATATACATCTCATGGATCTCATCATCTCCCATCTCTGATCTGTCTCATCTCTCTTTCTATGTATGAGATACTAGTACAATTTTCAGAAGCTAAATGAAAGTGTATATAAACCTGTACCCTGATATTGTAACCACATTTTCAGCTCACAGAACTAGATGGATCATAATGGACCACATTTAATAAGAACACTATGTGCAGTTTGCCTGTGTGTAGTGCAGAGAGCTCCATATTCAGGATTTCTGGTGTACGTTCTGCATAAATATGGCGCCCCCTGCACTGCGGCACAATTCTGCCAGACTTTGCCTTTTAAATCTGATGCACGGCCCGACTGAGCAGGGTAACGCCCAATTCAATGCAGAAATCTGTGTCGCATGAAGACTATTGCAGCTGTGCCACAAAAGGGTCACGTGTGACACAAATATGGTGCAGACACTTCTTAAATACCTGAGCAAGCAGTTTTCACTAGAAAGAACATGCAGAGTCCAACAGAAAACTGGTGCACGGCCCTTAGTAAATGTGCCCCAATATGTCTGCTTAGAGTCCCCACCCACACCCCGGGATTTTGCACTGAGCAGCCTAGAGAGTGATAGAAACTTAAAAAGCAATAAAACTGAGTAAATTTGTAACGTAAGGGATTAAAAATTACCATTATTGTGTAAACATCACTAGGGGATTGAAATTTGAGAATTGTTTTTCATGGGCAAACCCCTTTAAGGTTTCCTTATTAACTTGTCTGTACGTATGTCTCAGGCTCTCTGCTGAGCGGTTTCTACATCCTGACTTTCTATAAGCAATGACCTTCTTCCCTGTTTTACCATGTCTGGCTGTAGCGTCTAGCAAGGAGCATAAGAGAATTTGTATGCAGACTGATAACTTTTGTACAAATATGAAAATAGAGTCATCTTACTCCGGAGACATATTTTCTTCAGATATGACAGCCTCAGCCACGTGCCAAATAGACCCAGACATGTCAGCTGTCACCAGTGGTTTCACAGTGGCATCGACATGGAGCTGGAGTGTCTGACTTCCTATATAATTGGTCTCACAGGTTCCAGTTCAATATATTTGATATACATAAATCTATGCTAGACAGCTACACCCTGAATGGAAGCGTCTTTGGGGTAATTCGACCTCACAAGTGAGTCATTCTCATCCTTGTTGTATGCAAAAAAATCAATGGAACCCAATGTATTAACTCAGATCATAACATAGCAGCGCAAGTCAGGAGAAGGTTGTCTGCAAAATGTAGGATGACATAGCGGCTCTAATGAGCTCCTCCACCATGCGCAGGTTCATGGCTGCAAATTAGTCTCAGAGCCGTCTCAGGGAGATATGTGGATTACAGTAAGCGTTTGCCATCCATACATCAGGCAGCACAGCTCCCTCTGACTATAGCTGACAACTCCCTTGTCCCTCTCGGTAGACTAGGGTACATATCCTAGGCATGCTTACTGTATTCCTCCCCACACATACAGTGTCATTCTGAATGTCATTATGTACACTGCTAACTTATACTCCATAATGAGCATTCCCTTCACAACTGTGCAGCTCCAAAGCAAGTAAGAGATCAAGTAGGTGTTTAAAGTATACAGCAACATTGCCATTAGGCAGTATTGCAGGATTTTTTGGGATGATCTATTTTTAGAAAAGTTGATAATATCAGAATAGTGGGTGTGTAACACCTACCACCCTCACCACAGAACAGTTGCAAAAAGGGCAACTGTAACATTTTGTTTTCCACAAATTAATAGCTCTCGTGATGTAAAACAGTGTTGCCCATTATCTTTGTTACTTATATCCAGCAGTTTCTTTGCTATCCTCCTCCTTTTAGCCTGGCTCTGTAGTAAATGGGTCTCCTGCCATGTCTTGTCTCTCTAATGTACTGTACAATTGTAAACAAGTTACGGAGTGAAAAAGGGGAGGAGCTGTTGTTCCATGTCCCAAAGAGGAGGAAGAAAGGGGAGGTCATGTGACAGTGCTCTCTGTGTGTATAGCAGAGCTGAATGTGTTCAGTGCTGTGGATACATATGTCTCCTATACAGAATAGTGGGGAATACGATCTCTGTTGGTAGAGTGAATTGGACCCTGCTTCAGGACAGATAAAGGAAGAGGTAAGTCCCCACCCAGAATGATTTCTGTCAAACATTTTCAGAACAGAAAATGGCATAACTTTGGAAATAAAGGGGCAAGTAACACAATATGGGCATCATAAAGGGAATCACATATGCCAATTTGGTAAAATCATTTAAACTTCAGAGTTACATTTTAAGTAGTTAAAAGACTGCAGTTAGTGCTGATTCTGTTTGACACACCATCAATTTCATTTTCATCAGCCAGCTATTGTTAGCCTCAGTTTTATTCAAAGTTGAATTGCAACACCACACAAGACCACTATGGAATATATGCCACTGTATTTTGTAGACTGTAAAGCAGCAACAGCACTCATCCAAGAGCTATGGTCTCAAACATCTAATCGCTGGGGTTGCTGCTTGTGAGATCACTGATATATAATACATTACCAAGAGGCAATAAAAAGTGAATATACCATTAATCAAGAGTAACATTTCGTCTTTAAACAACACAAGATTTTGGAAGATTATCAATATGGGATATGTGTGCACTTCTGTACATCTTGCTAGAAAGAGAGAATTTAGTGAAAAACAAACTAGAAAAGGAGAAGGGTGAAAGAAGAAAGCAATTTGCTAATATAAGATATACAGGCAGTCCCCGGGTTAAGTACAAGATAGGGTCCGGAGGTTTGTTCTTAAGTTGAATTTGTATGTAAGTCGAAACTCTATATTTTATAATTGTAGTTCCAGACAAAAAAAATTTGGGCCCCATTGACAATAGGAGTTTAAACATTTTTTGCTGTAATGGGACCAAGGATTATCAATAAAGCTTCATTACAGACACCTTACAGATGATCATTGCAGTCTGGGACTATAGTAAAGCATTCAGAAAGCTTCACCAGAGGTCAGAGGCGTCTGTCTGTAACTATGGGTTGTCTGTAAGTCGGGTGTCCTTAAGTAGGGGACCGCCTGTATTACAAAGTATCTTATAATCACCTGTACTATTTATTTCTAAAAAACTAGGCACCATTTCATTTACGTAAATTATTTTTGATTTCAGTTTAGTGCAGTGATGGCAAACCTTTTAGAGACAGAGTGCCCAAACTACAACCAAAATCCACTTATTTACCGTGAAGTGCCAACATGGCATTTCAAACTTATTGCTACCTGTTATTCAACAACATTCAATTGTATCGGCCGTCTGAGGCCACCAATGCATTTGAAAGAAGGTGGGCAAATTCATTGGACTCTCATTGTAGCTTTTCTCCAGGAAGAATGGGGGGTCCTGCAGTTCAGTCAACACCTTCTCACTTTTCCTGCAGTTTCAAACAGCCAGTGAAGTGTCGCTTTAAAATAGCGCTGAGAGCAGCATCCCTTAAGTTGCCTGGGACTGCAGGAAGATTTGGTGGATTTGGTCCTGTTTGGTGAAATTGGGGTGATGGCCTGAGTGCCCACAGAAAGGGCTCTGAGTGCCACCTCTGGCACCCGTGCCATAGGTTTGCCACCACTGGTTTAGTGCCATGTAATGAATATTTGTAACATTCCCATTGAGCTGTGACTTTCATACAAAGAAGTGTTAGGGGCTCCAGAATAAGACATAAATAAGGCATGTATTATTTTTGGAGCAGGGTGGTGCTAGAACCGTTCTATAATTATTAGTGGGATGTAAGTTTATGGCGCAAGGGATTAATGAATCAGCGAATGGACTGAAAGGCCAGAAAACGAGAGTGTCGGAACAAACAAATATTTTGGCACCGACACTTTATAAATTCAGGTGTAAGAGGCAGAGAGAAAAAAAAACACAGCCAGTTTTCCATTTGAAAGGCCATAATAAATGCCCCCATTTTTTTTGCTACTGCTCTATATTTACTTCTAATAGCATGTGTTATAAAAGGTTTTCTGCATCAGATCACCCCTTTAAGCTCATCACTGACAAATCTTTTCTTCTGATAACAAGATGTATCATCCTTTTCATGCCTAGTTATTGCCCTCCTTGTTCAGAAAACATTCATAGCTCCTATGACTACCCTGTTGGTATTCTATGTAAATGAATTCAGACCTGAATCCCCACACCCGAGATCCCTCTACACCTCACCCTTTTACACTTGACAGTTCCAGGCCAAGATATTTTCACAACCGATAAAAATTTTTGCAAGTTGCATTTCATAAAAGCCAATGGTAAGATTTAAAAAAAGTTACATACAATTTTTTTGCACGTTAAAAACCAAATGTGTGATGTTCTAATATAGGACGTGCTCTCTGTTATGATCATGCTATTAGTCACCCAGCAGCTATCTTTAAAATAAAGTTAAAGCAAAGTCTATTAGAAAGTTGTAGAACTTTTCATTTTAACAGCAGTCGAGATTTAGTAATATAAAATTGGAAAATCCTGTTAAAAAAGCAACACTGTCCTCTATGTACAATGGTTTGTGTGACAAATGGTGGCCGAAACTAAAGTCAACTAGACTATAGATGGGAGATAAAGGAAACATAATATAAACCTCAATCCAGACGGCATGGTGCACTGATCCCATACCCCCTCCTAATGTCACACGCTGGGAATCTACGGCTCGACACAACCACAATACTGCCGCTTGTCACTTCAGTCAGATTGCAGCTTTGTGTTCCCTGTAAATCAAATCATTCCTGTGCCGCACGCGGATAAATCAGGACCGCACTAATTCAATTTCCTCGCTGCTCGTGCCATAATAGACGGCCTATCGCTTTTATTAGTATTTTTTGATTTTATTCACAGACACTAAAACCCGCAAGTCGCTGTTTTCAATTACACCTCACGTTCAGCTCCATGTTCAGGTTTCTAAATCTTTCAGAAGTGTAATGTGAGCCTGGCGTAGCCTCGTGTCTCATATTGTAGCAGCTAAAAAATAGGAAGCGCCATCTAGAAAATGTGACTGCTGCTGATTAAGAGATCTTATCATTGTGACTGCTGATAAGAATTAGCAGAGCGTCTCACCTCCAGGTCCAGCGATGCACTATTTATAGGCTCACAAACATACTGTATAGCGATTTCTATGTATGTAGACAAGAGAAACAGCAGGTTGTGTGTCATTTCTTGCTCTAATAACACAAGTATATACTGTATAATCACTGCATTGGCACATATCCTGCTAGAACCTGGGCTACCCTACGGAATATCATTATGTAAGTACATATTCTTGTATCCACTAATATGGAATAACTTGGGCACCTAATGGTATAAAATAATGAATGAATAGCTGAGTAACACATCTACTTGTGTAACCGGAATATATTTTGTTATATCATTATTTCGTTTAGTTAGTTAAGTTATATTTAGTTTGTATAAATTATACACTTTCTTGGATATGGAGATAAGGCCATGGTGGTATAATCCGGAAATCGTTACAAATGTTGCCCGTGTGGTTCCTGCATTCTCACCAACCCAAATATGTGTAGAGAGGCTGCTCTTTAGCCTTAACATAACAAGGCCACACGTAAGGTCAACTATAAAGGAGAAACTGATGGAGGAGATAGTGTTTCTAAGAACAAATTCATCGACTCACTAAACACATATTATTATGTACATTTTTGTTGTATTGTGTTATAGTTCTAAGGTTGTATTGCAATAAATGTGTTTATGTTCTACCTAAATAACTTGGTTATTGAATTATAATGGTTAGAGGTGAGCCAAAAATTAACAAAATGAGATTGGACTTTTTCATTAAAAATCTATGGGGTTGTATAGCAATTTGCAGGACAATCAGAGCAACATCAGTTCACACCAAATAGATCAGGAACTAAGGTGAATCTTCTGAAAACACAAGTGACCAGATGAAGCACCTTGAGCGTGAAACGGCTGTAGTTCACTTGTTACCGTGTGATGTCCTGTATGTCTCCTACCCTCCCTGTGTACACATTTTAGTATGTATTTTTCTAATGTATGTATGTATTCTAATAAAGGAACAAACAAGAAGAACATTGGTGAGTGCCATTCTATTTTTTCTTCACTTTGAAATGAATCTTCTGAAAAGTATTCCCGAGGCTTAGATGATTTAGCTAGGCATCTTTTAGTATATACAGTACATATATAAATCTGGCTGGTATCATGTGGATCTCTTCTGGTACTGCATCTAAATAACTCGTCCATTCTCCATAGAATTATTAGACGTCCTTTAAGCTGTGAAATTTCACATTATTAGTAGCACTGTTTCAGCTTCTGATACCTTCTAGCACTGGATAAAGAAGTCAGCAATTTTCTGGCTCCAGTCCTGATATATTCTGTTAATAGGCAAAAGGAAATTGCTTGTTATATAGAGGATGTCTTTCCAATATCCCTCTAAAAGTGGTTGTCTACTTCTGACCGTCACCTTTTCAGATTACATGTAGACCGTACCAACTGAGAAGAAGGTAGTATCTCTTAGTATCTTAGATGGTCTTACTGATGGATCATAGAACTCAGTGGTGTCACTTGAAGTTGATGGGCCCCAGTGGAAAGACTGTGCCAGGCCCCAGATTATAATGCATGGTTTATAGTATTAATCTTCTCATATGGGAAAGTGACACATTATGGACCCCCTAAGCACCTTGGGCCCGCTTCCTACCGCACCCTCCGCACCCCTGCGTTGTTTTAAAGCATGACATCCTATCAGTGATTGATCAGATGTTATGACGTTAGCTCATAATTAGACATGTACTTTTTTAAGTCAAAACCAGGAGCAAATTCCACAAGAAAGGAAATGAAAGGACTTATTTTTCTCTTTGTGCTAGATCTATTCAGGCTTTTGCTAAAAAAGCTGCAACATAAAATTCACCAAATTCACCAAATGCCACAATGACTGACACATGGGGGGGGATTTATCATTAGGCCGGATTTTGAGCAGTCGTCTATGGGGCAGATTTATTTACCCGATCCAGACGCGATCAAGCCCCACCCCCCGTTGCATGCGATTGCGCCGAAATCCGATTGTGTGCGCCAAAATCCCGGAGGAATCAGTCGCAAATCGGAAATCGTCGGGATACCCGACGGAATTGCACGATTCAGACCCTTAGTAAATGTGCCCCTTTGTGTTAGACTGGCAGGTTTCCACCAGTCTGATTTATAGTCCGGTGTATGTGCAGTGTTAAATGTCTTCTGATACAAGTATCCGCTGTGTGTGCTCAATGCGAATAGACTGCACCAGTCGCACGTTTGTTTAACCCCTTAAGGACCAGGCCCTTTTTCATTTTTGCGTTTTTATTTTTCACTTCCCACATTCAAAAATCTATAGCTTTTTTTATTTTTCCATGTAAAGAGCTGTGTCATGGCTTATTTTCTGCATAACAAATAGCACTTCGTAGTGGTAGTATTCAATATTCCATATTATATTTTGATAGATCGGGCATTTTCGGACGCGGTGATACCTGATATATTTATATCAGTTCTAGGGAAAGGGGGGTGATTTAAATTTTTATGTTTTTTTAATATAATTTTTTTTTATTTACTTTTTTCAGACTCCCTAGGGTACTTTAACCCTAGGTTGTCTGATTAATCCTATCATATACTGCCATACTGCAGTATGGCAGTATATGGGGATTTTGCACACCATCTATTACAATGTGCAAATCGCACATTGTAATAGATAGCCTAGATCATGATAGCCTCGGATCTTTGTGCGATCCGAGTCTGTCATGGCAACGGATCGCCGCTCACCAATGAAGTCACGGGGAGCGACGATTGGAGCCAAGATGGCGGCGCCCGCGCGCCACAGGCTCTTTAATGCCGCCGGCAGCCTTGCCGGCGGCGATCAAAGGGTTACAGCCCGCGCTAGCGACGGGCATTTGCTTCATTATGAAGCAAATGTCCGGGGAGTATGGAGAGGGCTCAGCCCGTGAGCCCTCTTCATACTCCCCCATTCGCAGCAAGACGTAAGGTTACGTCTTATTGCACTATGGGGTTAATATCTGCTTAATTTCTGCCTTTTTGTAATGTTTTTTCACACGAAATTCTCAGATACCTTAAACATAAAATTAAGCAAAAACTTCGAAATTGGGCAAAAACGTTAAATCTCCCCCCTGGAGTATGAATGGACCCACATACACCACCGCTAATGTGGTGTCGTTTTGCGATTAAATTTGCGTTCCTTTGAAAATTCTCAGTTGATAAATGGAGTTGCGGTTTTTTTCTCGCTAAAAAAGCCTGAAAAAACAATGTTTGTGCAAAAATTTGCGACAAAGAAGTTACATAGGACTAATGATAACTCTCCCCCATGGAGACTACTATCAGATTGTCAGCTTTCAATTCACGCTAGTGGAATACATTAATGGACACTTTGCAAAGATGTACATGGACCCACATTATGTAGCTGGGTGTGGTCAGCCACAATGGAAGGGTGCCCTGTGGAGTTTGTCGCCACACAGAGACAAAAAGTACTCAATGGTTTTGGATCTCATAACTACAAATTTGAAATAGCAACTACATGGTGAGTTTTTAAATATATGTAACATCATATTTCAAAGATATCCTTTGGATTTGAGTAGAGTTCCTAGAGAATTTCCAAATAAAGGAAACCTGTCAGCAGCATCTAAACCACTAAACTGCCAGCACCCAAAGGTAAGGTATGAAACATTCTTTCTAGATTAATCTTGCCCATTCACCTATAGTAAAAAAACATCACCAGAGTCATATGCAAATGATCTGAGAAGTGTCACTCTTGCCTGATATAAGTCACCTTAAAGGGAACCTACCACCCCGATTCTACCTATTAAGGTAGAAGGGGTGGTAGGTGGATGGATGGGACGTGAGGAGAGCCCTTTTTTGGGCTAATCCCCACATCCCGGGTGTCTTTTAGAAAACTTTATTGCAGGTATATGCAAATTTTTTTATGCGGCTAATGGGGGCGTGGAGTAGCCGGACATGAGGCTACTAGTCGCGGCTACTCCACGCCCCAGTAGCCGCGTTACTCCGCCTACCAGGTAATCTTGGGCGCGCAGCTCCTGGTAGCTGCGCGCCCGCATCCGGGTCCCCTGCGTTCTGCGCATGCGCAGAACGCAGGCCTTTGGCTGCGTGGCCGTGGCTCCGGGGCCGGAACTACTGCACATGCGCAGTACCAAGGGGACTCGGACGAGGGCGCGCAGCTACCAGGAGCTGCGTGCCGTAGATTACCTGGTAGGCGGAGTAACGCGGCTACTGGGGCGTAGAGTAGCCGCAACTAGTAGCCTCATGTCCGGCTACTCCACGCCCCCAGTAGCCGCATAAAAAATTTTGCATATCCCTGCAATAAAGTTTTCTAAAAGACACCCGGGATGTGAGGATTAGCCCAAAAAAGGGCTCTCCTCATGTCCCATCCATCCACCTACCACCCCTTCTACCTTTATAGGTAGAATAGGGGTGGTAGGTGCCCTTTAAAGAAAATCTACCATCAAAATAAAGTAGGTAAATTTGGGACAGTTACCCATAGACAATTTCTGATGACAGGTTCCTTTTAACCTACAGACCCTCATGAATCACCTGTGAATTTTGGGACAGAGGTTTGAGCTCTTACAGCTTCCAACCTTAAGCCAATCTTAGCTCAAAATCTTGGGGTAAAATAAAGACAATGGAGCCTATTCATCTGACATGAAAGGCTCCGCTGCTCATGGCTCTAGAAATTGTAAAGGTAGAAAGCTTTACACGTAGGAGATGCACACAGGCTACATTTTTCCATCAATGTAAAAGACTGGGGTATGGAAAAACAGGAAAAGTCTAGTGCCTCATACTGGGTCAGATTGTAATGTCAATAAAAGGCCTTTAAGTTACTGGCAATTAAAAGAGCTTTTAATGTTCTATGAAGGAGTTAAATGAGGAAAGCAGCAGTCCGTCTAACCTACTTTCCTCTTATTATGTCAATAAGATCGTAGTCGTAGGATGAGAACATTCCGGGCTGGTTTCTACAGAGGGATTCTGAATGCCTGAAAGCAATGGTGCAAAAATGGAGCGAAAAAAGCGCCTGTACCCTACACACAGGATTTCATTACTAATTGAAAACTTCCAGCCGTGTGGTTTTTTGGCTCGTCATTTTGTTAGATGTGTCGATATCTTTACTGCAGATCCACACATCATAGCGCCTGAGCCTGGGATGAGGGTGCACGCAGCTCAGCAGATCCCATTAAATACGAGCAATGATTATCTGTGATGTGATAAGAGGCTGCGTGAATATAATACAGCAGTATGTGCCGGCATGAGGCTTTGTTCCTTCCGTAAAGTGGAATAACATGTCTACTAGTATTGTAGTGCAACAATAAAGTGCTCATTGTTGTATTCACTCCATACAAGTTCAGTGAACCCTTTATAGCACCACATTCTTATGAATAGTAAATGAGATTGAAAGGTTTTACAATTTATGGATCTTAAAGGGGTTGTGACTTAAAGTCTGTATACTTTCTAAAAGGGTCAATACAGGTCTGCTGTAACCTGTGGCTAAAGGTGGACAGATCTCCATCTCTTATTCTTTTCCTCTCAGTAGATGAAGGCTGCCGGTCTGGGACTGTAAGCAGAGCAGGGGGTGAGGCTTCTGAAGCAGCAATCTGCCTCCCAGCCACAGAGAAATCAACAATAATAGTGAGACATAAAGAGTTGTAACCAATAGTTATATAGGAGAGTGGAATGATATGGATGAAGAAGAGAAAAGCACACAAAAACTGTAGGCTGTAGTTTGTTTGCATTTTTTGTCAAGCCCATTTACAAGGTATACTTTATTTTTTTTGTGCAGACGTAAAACAAAATTTTCAACATAAAACATAATACCGTATATACTCGAGTATAAGCCGACCCAAGTATAAGCCGAGGCCCCTAATTTTACCACAAAAACCTTGTAAAACCTATATATTTTTTACTCGAGTATTAGCCGAGTTTGGGTTTTCAGCACATTTTTTTGTGCTGAAAAACTAGGCTTATACTCGAGTATATAAGGTAATTCATTCAGTCTTGGCCCATTCATAAATATATTTTCATAAAGATCTAAATACCCTGAAGATTCCTTATCTTCCTGCTGTCTTTTCCACAGAAAAAAAAAATCGTATTATGTTTTACGCTGCTTTACAAGTCTCTTTTGATTTAATCTTTTTTATATCTTGTCTTGATTTTAGCTGCACCTTGGGCTACACAAGCGTCTGAGGTATCGACAGCAATGTACTGTCTCCTATAACCCAGGGTTCTTATTGAAGATGTAAGAGTCAGCTTCTCATGTTCTGTAATTTATTAATATTATTATTGTTTATATATATTACTAAGATGAGAAGCAGTGAAGGCTAACTATGTACAAGCATAGATGGAGCCCCTAGCTGAGGGAGCATAGCAGTAGTTATTGAGGGGGATTTCTCATACTGTCACGGCGAATACATCAATCTGTCAGACGGTGCTACTGCCAGGCAAAGCTGCACCAGGCCTGACCTGGCATAGTTTTGCGTAATAACATATGATCACAGGTTTCTAGAAGGCACACATGAACACCCCGCACTGTCCCACTCCACCAACAGCAACGCCCCACCACAAGTGTGCAGAGTGCACCAGATTCATCAAGACTAGCGCCCGGTCTTCATGAATCTGGTGCACCCAGCACTGCTCTGTAAGTGTGCACCGTTTATTACCGTATATACTCGAGTATAAGCCGACCCGAGTATAAGCCGAGGCCCCTAATTTTACCAAAAAAATGGGAAAATCTATTGACTCGAGTATAAGCCGGGGGTGGGAAATGCATTGGTCACAGCCTCCCCAGTATATAGCCTGCCAGCCCCTGCCCCAGTGTATATAGCCTGCCAGCCCCTGCCCCAGTGTTTATAGCCTGCCAGCCCCTGCCCCTGTGTATATAGCCTGATAGGCCCTGCCCCAGTGTATATAACCCCCCCCCCCCCCCGTTGTGCAGCACAACAATACCATTGTAGCGGATGGATCACACAGAAGATCTACGGGGGCTGCCGGAAAGGTGAGTTTTGATTTATTTTTTTGACTCGAGTATAAGCCGAGTTTGGGTTTTTCAGCACACTTTTTGTGCTGAAAAACTAGGCCTATACTCGAGTATATAAGGTATTTGGTGCACTTTGTTCATGCACTTTAGTAATAAATGTGGTGCAAACTCCAACTTAGCACTAACACACCCCTTTAAGTGCACCTTTTTACTGTCTTGTCAGAGACAGTGCAGCAGATACAACTGGAAAAGGCACAGAAGCATGTGTTGTATGTACCAAATTCTTGGTGGATGTCATAGTGAAGAGATTAAGCTCATTAAAGACACGGCCGTACTCTCTAATATGGTAAGAATAAGAAATAAATTCCATTCTTTGTACCACCATTAGCACCATGGACAACACAGGGAAATACAGCTAATTGAATATTGACCAGAAACGCACTAGTCCATTAGGTGTTCAATGAACACAGTGCACATTGTTCAGCGCATTCAATATATGGCAGCACAAAAGTTTCTGGCAGCGAGGTCGGGCACATTAGCAGCATTAACCGGAAATTATTGATAAAAAGAATTTTCATCCCTGAAGTGAAACATTATATTCTTATAACTACAGGAAAACAATGGAATGTGGAAAGGAATCAGACTCTAGCCAGGCCATCTTATATAACAACATCTACTATGGCTCTCCGGGCATTGCAATACTACAACCACCAGCATGTCCTGAAAGCTTTATGCTGGGAGTTGTAGCTCTTTAACAGAAGATGAGCCATAGGTTGCATGCAATTAAGCTACCACTATTGTAAAACTAAAATACTACCAAAATCCTTTGCATCAGCAAAGCTTCTTATGCATGCATTGTGTAAACTGCTATTTCTATTAACCAGTTAAAGGGGTTTTCCCACGAAAGAAAATTCTCACATCTCAATACCCTAGTGATGTTTACACAATAAAGATCATTTTAACCCCTTACTTTACAATTTTCCTCAGTTTTATTGCCGTTTTAGCTCCTATCACTCCCTAGACTGCTGAATGCTAAATCCCAGGGTGTGAGCGGGGCCTCTCTAAGCACATTATGATCCGTTTAGTTTTATGGGGTAACAATGTGGTTACATTATCAGGGTACGAGGTGTATATGCACTTTCATCTGGCTTCTGATATTGTACTAACACACTGACACATAGAGAGAGAGATGAGACAGATCAGAGATGCATGAGATTACACATAGGCTGATAGACAATTACAGTGTTACAATGTGAGTTCTACTTCATCTCACAGACATGTGCCTGCCTCCCCCTTCCCCCAGATTACGTATCTCCTTGTCGCTTGTAGTTTGCAGCATCTCTCTCTCCTCACGATCACCTGGCAGCAAGTGTCTGTGTCTCAGTGGGAGCTCCGTGCAGGGGGCGTCGCTAAAGTCAGTAATCTCAGCAGCACGATCTCACACAAAAATCCAAGATGGCTGCCGACCCTAAGTGAGAAGTTACTGGGTCGTGTCTAGGGGAAACTGAAATTGTGTACAGCAGAACTGATAGAGACAGGTTGGACTTCTATCTGTGAAATGCTACATTTTGTTAATAATAGTGAATTAGAGAATGTGTTATTTTGTTGTTCTGAGTACATATAAAACTTCTTAGCCTTGTGCATTACCTTGTCCCTGGATCTCATACAGGATAGTTCTTGTACATAATTTATCTCCTTTAAATGGTCTGGAATTTCAAAAAAGCCTGTGACATGCATGAAGCTGCACAGAGCACAGCCTTACACCCCTCCTGTGCCTTAGATTTATAGCAGGTTGACATCAAAGAAACGTAAGGTAAACCTGTACTGTTGTGATGTAGATGAAGTCAAGAGTAGAGGGAATAATTTCTATAATTTCACCATTACATATGGAAGCATTCTTAGTTATTATTACTTTCTTTCATATTCAACAATAATGGTGTTTAGTTCTTATTAATAAAAAAAAAAAAACTGGGGGGGGATGTGACTAGCTCCCGGCCATCCCCGCTACAACGCCACATTCAGGGCACACACCACGCTCAACTCGGGCATAGTCCAAAGGAGGGGGTCTAGGAGGACCATGGCGGCAGCGGAGAAGACTCCCGGCGTCATTACTAAATTCCTCATATCTGCGGATCAGACGGAGGACCCGGCACACGTGGCACCAAAGATGGAGGCCGTCACTTCCCTGCTCCTCACCGGCCGCCGCAGCTGACACCAGACGAGCCAGTCCAGCGCTCCCCTGGCTCCACAGTGAGTACCTCCCCTGGGAGGCAAAGTGAGGACTTCCCTCCACTATTGTGAGGCGAGAGGGACCCTCCTCAGGCCCAGGCCTCCTCTCCACCAACATGGCCATCCATACCTCATAGGGCCATGCCGCCTACCCCTACAGCAACACAGGGGGCCTCAGCAGCTCCCTTACCAGCAGCTCCCCCAGATTGGGATTGGAAAGCTCATATCAGGGCTATGCCCACAAGACAGGAGACAGATGGTTTATTTTTAAGGCTGGATGAATCTCACAAAAGAGATCTTGCTAAACTGCAAAAGGAAATACATCATATTGGCCACAGGGTCGCAGAATGTGAAGCTGCTTAGGAGAAAACTCTAGATCATGTGGTTCATATTTCTGACATCCCGACTCACTTGGAGGATATTGAAATTCGCCACCGCTGCAATAACTTGAGAATCAGGGGAGTGAATAAAGAGGTGGAACCATCCAAGCTTGAAGAATGGGCCCAGGCGTTTTTCGCTGAGATTCTTAACCAACCTTCTACCTCTCCTATCGCATCCACTGCACTCTCACCCCCCATTGGTCTCTTCTTCACCCCATTAAGGTTGCGGTGCCGGACACCGTTTTGGCTCACTATGCCTCCCTTTGGATTTACCGAGCTCCCTCGGATCCTGGGTTATACAATATTGGTTAAATGTTTTGTTTGTTTTGTCTCCTCCCCTCTCTTTCCTCCCTTCCACTTCCCCTCTGCCCTGCCCTTCCCTCCCTTCCGCGATTTCACACTTTAGCCGCTCCTCAGCCTTAGCCATGGCAGTATTAACGTTCTGCACCTACAACTCCAGGGGTCTAAACAAAACTGAAAAACGTAACAAAATATTATACTGCTTACATAAACGCAGGGTGTTAGTGGCTATGTTCCAAGAGAGACATTTTAAAGCAGTATTCCTAAGTATCATAGTAAATATTACCCAACATGGTACCACTGCCCACATCCAACACAGAAGGTTTGTGGAGTTTCTATAGCTTTCCACAAGTCTTTCCAACCTACCATACTGGCCACTGAACTCGACCCAGAGGGACACTTTTTATTTCTTAAGATTGACTATCTTGGAAATGTTTTCATGCTTGCTAATGTTTATTTTCCAAATCAGGGACAAGTGGACTTTGGCTTGGGAGTCCTGAAGAACCTGGCTGCCATTTCGGATGGCTCCTCCTTGATCATGGGAGGTGACTTCAATGTTCCTCTTGAACCTTCTTTGGATTCATCCACAGGTTGGTCCTCCCTTTCTTACCCAGCCAATCGTAGATTGAGACGTGCCTTACTTAGTCTTAAGTTGATCGATCTATGGTGGGTGGTTCACCCCGGGGTCATGGACTACAGTCATCACTCATATGCACATAATGGCTATGCTTGCCTGGATTATCTCTTTGTGTCCCATCAGCTCCTAAACCAGGGCCCTAGGAGCTCTATCGACTCTACTCTCTGGTCGGACCACGCGCCTCTCAATGGGTGGCTGGGACACTTCTCCTGGAGATTGAACGATAACCTGCTCAATGATTCCCTTTGCGAATCGTAAGTTCACAGGGTAATTGCTGAATTTATATCCTCACGACAAACACCATCCCCTCCCCCTATGTCAATTATGAGGAAAACTCTTAAGGGCTCTATCCGAGGTGTATTTATGGCACATGGCGCTCAACTTGAAAAAGAAAACTTAGCAAAACTAAAAGCCCTATTCTCCGATTTAGGTTCCAAAGAAATCACCAATAAGACTACTCCCTCCGACATTTTGAAAGCTGAAATTTCTGCCCTTAGACATAAGATCCTTCAGATACTAGACCAAAAGAGCTTGCGCTTTAGAGATAAAATTAAAAAAGACTATTTTGAATACGACGAATACGAAAAGCGGGAAACTGCTAGATAGAACCCTACACCCTAGGGCTCCCCAGAAACCAGTTACGTCTTTGTACTCATCCCAGGGTTTCGGCATTCCCATAGTGAGATTCTTCAAGAGTTTCGGGACTTCTATGCTGCACTATATAATTAAGGCTCTTCCTCAGATGCAAATTATCCAGGCCCGTCCATTGGAGAGATCTCAGCTTATTTGCAATCACATCTCCCGAAATCTATCCCATCTAAGAAGGCTACTACCCTCGATGGTGTCTTTCCTCCACCTGAAATTCTTCAGGTGATAAAAGAACTAAAAGTAGGCTAAAGCCCTGGGCCCGATTGCTTTACGCCTAGATTCCATTGAGTTTTGGTGAAGACCTGGCTGCACCTGTAATGAAACTTTTTAATTCCATAGACTTAGATTGTCCTTTTACACCCCAATCCCTTGGGGCCCACATATCAAGATTGTCCTTTTACACCCCAATCCCTTGGGGCCCACATATCAGTAATCCCTGAACTGGGCAAGGACCCCATACATTGCAGCAATTATAGGCCCATATCCCTGATTAATATTGATCTGAAAATTGACTCCAAGATTCTGGCTTTGCGCCTCTCACCGTTAATCCCAGACTTAGTCCACGCAGAATAGGTGGGTTTCTTTCCAGGGAGTGAGGCTAGGGATAACGCCCTAAAAACGCTAACCCTAGCCTCGTGGGCCAGACCTTCAGGGATTCCCTTATGTCTTCACATTGTAGATGCTGAAAAAGCTTTCGATAGAGTCCATTGGCACTGTATAAAAACCCTTCGGCCAGTGTTGGGGTAAATGGTTTTATATCCCCTCCCTTCCCTATATACAACAGCACAAGACAGGAATGCCAGCTATCTCCTTTTTTATACATCTTGGTGATGGAATCCCTTGCATGTGCATTGCGTGACAACCGATCCGTCCAGGGCATAGAAGTTAAAGGGAAATCCTATAAACTCTTGCTGTTTGCTGACGACCTACTCATGTATTTTTCCGGCCCAGTAGTCAGACCAACCTAATATCATGCAAGAGTTTGAGACACAGTCTGGGACTCTTACAATATTTCTCCTTAAATGGCCCAAGTCCTAAAAGTATGGGGAAAATTCGCAACTAGATCTAAACTCAACGTCCCTGGTCCCCTCACTCAGGGCCTAAGCTACCCCGGAGTCCCAATAACACTCAAAAATTAACCCCTCTTACTACTGGATAATGGACATTTTAAAAAATTGGGTGAGGTCATATCTGGAATGGGGATAGGATCCTTAAATGACATACTGGGAGACAGTAGAACAGAGGATAATCTTCAAGGTTTTCCTCTTTAACAATCAGAATCTGCAGAGCCAGCAATGGTCGATGTCACACATCTACATATAGCCATTATTTGTATGGTGCCCATTAATATGCAACCAGGGCGCCTGCAAAATGGAAAATTGAAGAGTCTTTGAGAGGTTGGCACAAATTATAAGATTATGTATCAATTTATATGCATGTTTCATTTTTAATTCACTTTATATTCATTACTCTACTACCAATAATTTTGTATTGCCACTCATTTTTTTCCTTGTCCTTGAACTTTGAAACATGGTAATAAGAAGCAATATTACTGAATGTAACTTTTAAAGCACCAAATAATGACATCTACCATAAAACAAATGAGGAAAGCCACCCCCTTCCTATATGGAAAGTATGATCCTCAGATCACAGCACAAGTTAAACTCCAAATTCTGTTAATGAACAGTGCATGTGCATATAAGAAAATTTGCAATATATCTTATTAGAGGGAAATGCCTCCCTCTCCTCTAGCCTTTATCCAGCCTGCTAAACTGCTCTGATCTGTCTTCAGTGAAGGGAATTGATACAAAGCAGCAAACAGCTGATCACTTGCAACAGGTAACAATAAGTGCCAATACAGTTGTAAAAACACGGAATGAATTCTGATAATCCATTCCAAAGCCAAGAAGTAGATATCCAGGCAAAATAATGGCATCGACAAGTTGGCTCATCACAAGGTCTATCACTTATGGAGCAACAAACACAAGAGTAAAGGCGGATTGAAAGCTATATAAGACTGAGATGAAAGACGTCCATGCAAGAACCATGGGTCACATATTACTCAGACCTGAAATGGTGGCCTTCACTCTAATATCTATATAGAAGAGTTAGCTTGCCTTTGCAAAGTGGCCAAGATTGGTAGCCCTGAGACTAAATAGACTGGGTTCTAATGGTGCTTGTGGATCTTAAAAAATCAAGGGAAAACTGCGGTGGAAGCCTTAACCGGTTAAGGACCAGGCCCTTGCCTGTTTTTTCATGTGCATTTTTCACTCCCCACCTTCAAAAATCTATAACTTTTTTATTTTTACACGTAAAGAGCTGTGTGACGGCTTGTTTTCTGCGTAACAAATTGCACTTCATAATGATGGTATTAAATATTCCATGCCATGTACTCGGAAGCGGGAAAAAAATTCCAAATGCAATGAAAATGGTGAAAAAACGCATTTGCGCCATTTTCTTGTGGGCTTGGATATTACGTCTTTCACTGAGCGCCCCAAATGACATGTCTACTTTATTCTTTGGGTCGGTACGATTAAGGGGATACCAAATTTGTATAGGTTTTATAATGTTTTCATACATTTACAAAAATTAAAACCTCCTGTACAAAAATAATTTTTTTGATTTTGCCAACTTCTGGCGCTAATAACTTTTTTATACTTTGGTGTACGGAGCTGTGGGTGGTGTCATTTTTTGCGAAATTTGATAATATTTTCAATGATATCATTTTTAGGACTGTACGACCTTTTGATCACTTTTTATAGATTTTTTTAGATTTTTCAAAATGGCAAAAAAGTGCCATTTTCAACTTTGGGCGCTATTTTCCGTTACGGGGTTAAACGCATTGAAAAACCGTTATCATATTTTGATAGAGCGGGCATTTTCGGACGCGTCGATAACTGATGTGTTTATGATTTTTACTGTTTATTTATATTTATGTCAGTTCTAGGGAAAGGGGGGTGATTTGAAATTTTAGGTTTTTTTATTATAATTTTTTTTTTAAACTTTTTTTTATTTTTATTTATACTATTTTTCAGACTCCCTAGGGTACTTTAACCCTAGGTTGTCTGATCGATCCTATCATATACTGCCATGCTACAGTATGGCAGTATATGGGGATTTTCTAACTCATTCATTACAATGTGCTATCAGCACATTGTAATGAGGGGGTTAAAACGAAATAGCCTCGGGTCTTCGGAAGACCCGAGGCTACCATGGAGGCTACCATGGAGACGGATCGATGACGTCACGGGGAGCGGCGATCCCAGGTAAGATGGCGGCGCCCATGCGCCGCTATCTGTTTGAGGCTGCCGGCAGCTTTGCCGGCAGCCCACGCTGTAAAAACACCCGCGATCGGTGCTAGCACCGATCGCGGATGTTACCGGTAAGCCTTTGCTGCAATATGCAGCAAAGACTTACCGGCTATGGAGAGGGCTCAGCCCGTGAGCCCTCTCCATGCAGCGCGAGCGCGGTCGCGAACCGGTTAAGCTATGGGGTTGTTTCATTGGATCCTTAACCAGGATCAATAGTGAGCTATACATGAGAATACTATAATATGAGTTACATAGCACGCTCATGGGGCTCATTTACAAAGGGTCGTGGATCACACTTTTGTCGGACTGTTCTCCATTTTCGGAGATTACACAGCTTGGACAGGTATTTAACAGGTGTCCGCACTGGGGTTGTGTCGCACGTGATCGGTTTTTGGTGCAGCTGCACTGGCTTCCATAACTTTCAAATTGTGTCAAAAGCCTAAGCGCTTACATGCACCACTTAAAAGATGGTGAACTCTGTCTGACCTGAGCAGGGAAGTGACGCATGCAGGATATAGGGCGCAGGATCTTAGATCGCAGCAGCACATGGCATTCTCGTCGGACAATGCACTTCCGGTGAACTCCAGCGGATGGGTTAGTAAATGAGCCCCTATGTGTATGCAAAAGACAATAAACCGAAGCATACTTTGATTGGCAAAGAAATGGTTCAATGAAAATAAAATAGAGCTGCAGGATTGGCCTACACACTCCGAAAAACCTCAACTCAATGAAACACTTGTGGGTGGAGTTGAAGAAAACAAATATAAGAGTAAATCAGTATTCCATTGCGAATATGTAAAAGAGACTTGAGATCTGTTTGGAAGCATGCCCAGAAGTAATAAAGGGGTACTCCTATTTCGGCAAAGTAATGTTATTGTTTGTATGATGAAAAATAATACAATCTTCCAATATACTTTCTGTACGATTCCCTCCCAGTTTTCTAGATCTCTGCTTGCTTTCCTTCTATAGAAAGCTTCATTGTTTATCTCTAGTGGACAGAACCTTGGTCACACAGGTGCACGGCTCGTTATATCACAGAGAGTAATCAGAGCTGTGTGATATAACGAGCCCTGCACCTGTGTGACCATGGTCAGATTTCTGTCCAATGGAGATAAACAATGAAGCTTTCTATAGAAGGACAGCAAGCAGAGATCTAGAAAACTGTGAGGAATTGATACAGAATGTGTATTGGAAATTAGTATAACTTTTCATTATTCAAACAATATCCATTAGGTTGAAAAGTCAAAGTATGCGATATGATCTATAAAATGATGGTAGTCTCATGTTCAATTTTGTATTTCACTTGTATAACTTATTTATGTTGGTGGCTATATATATATATATATATTTTTATATATATATATATATATATATATATATATATATATATATGCATACACTCACTGGCCACTTTATTAGGTACACCTGTCCAACTGCTCGTTAACACTTAATTTCTAATCAGCCAATCAGATGGCGGTAACTCAGTGCATTTAGGCATGTAGACATGGTCAAGAGAATCTCCTCCAGTTCAAACCGAGCATCAGTATGGGGAAGAAAGGTGATTTGAGTGCCTTTGAACGTGGCAAGGTTGTTGGTGCCAGAAGGGCTGGTCTGAGTATTTCAGAAACTGCTGATCTACTGGGATCTGCACGCACAACCATCTCTAGGGTTTACAGAGAATGGTCCGAAAAAGAAAAAACATCCAGTGAGCGGCAGTTCTGTGGGCGGAAATGCCTTGCTGATGCCAGAGGTCAGAGGAGAATGGGCAGACTGGTTTGAGCTGATAGAAAGGCAACAGTGACTCAAACCGCCACCCGTTACAACCAAGGTAGGCAGAAGAGCATCTCTGAACGCACAGTACGTCGAACTTTGAGGCAGATGGGCTACAGCAGCAGAGGACCACACCGGGTGCCACTCCTTTCAGCTAAGAACAGGAAACTGAGGCTACAATTTGCACAAGCTCATCGAAATTGGACAGTAGAAGATTGGAAAAACGTTTCCTGGTCTGATGAGTCTCGATTTCTGCTGCGACATTCGGATGGTAGGGTCAGAATTTGGCATCAACAACATGAAAGCATGGATCCATCCTACCTTGTATCAACGGTTCAGGCTGGTGGTGGTGGTGTCATGGTGTGGAGAATATTTTCTTGGCACTCTTTGGGCCCCTTGGTACCAATTTAGCATTGTTACAACACCACAGCCTACCTGAGTATTGTTGCTGACCGTGTCCATCCCTTTATGACCACAATGTACCCAACATCTGATGGCTACTTTCAGCAGGATAATGCGCCATGTCATAAAGCTGGAATCATCTCAGACTGGTTTCTTGAACATGACAATGAGTTCACTGTACTCAAATGGCCTCCACAGTCACCAGATCTCAATCCAATAGAGCATCTTTGGGATGTGGTGGAACGGGAGATTCGCATCATGGATGTGCAGCCGACAAATCTGCGGCAACTGTGTGATGCCATCATGTCAATATGGACCAAAATCTCTGAGGAATGCTTCCAGCACCTTGTTAAATCTATGCCACGAAGAATTGAGGCAGTTCTGAAGGCAAAAGGGGGTCCAACCCGTTACTAGCATGGTGTACCTAATAAAGTGGCCGGTGAGTGTATATATAGATAGCCATCTGCAGCAGTCCACTATCATTCTCAAAGTAATAAACCAAGACCTGCAATAAAATGTTGATCCAACTGCATTTTGAGATAAAAAAACTCCTTTCTTGCTTGCAGCCCTCTCAACCCACATGGCATTATTCTGCTGGCCCTGAACTGCAGGGAAACCTGGATGGAAGTGTTTAATTCCTCTGTACAGTTAAAGCCGGCTCCTCTAGAGATAGATACTCTATCAGGCTGTCAGGATATGCTGGGAGTAAACACCCCCTCCCCCACATGCATACATCTTTTCGACTGTAGGAAAGCAAAAGGCAAAATAATAAAAATCCTCTCGGTGCATCTGTCCAAATGATGAAGAGGTATTTAGGGTTTGTCAGAGACTCCCCTGATTACATTCACTATATAATGATTCTTACGGTACAAAATGCAGAAAATAACTTGAGGATGACTGGAGAAAACTTAAGAGATAGTCGTTGTGTGATGGGAATATGTATTTTCTTTGTGTAGCTGAATTGGGGACATGACATATCATTTCTCTATTCATCACATGAATGTGTTACCTAAGCAGCTGTTTATTAGTGTAATCAGGAATAATTATACAATTCCATATATTGCTGACAACCACCCATTCATTAAGTGACTACAACAAGAAGAGCATGCAGCAGAGTCACACACAGGTCCCCATGGCTCCATACTATCCTGCCATGGCATATTCATCCCCCATTGAACTGCTTATATATGACCATGACATTATGTCTTCTTGTGTGACCAGTTATTACATCTTTAAAGGGAATGTCCGCCCTGGGATGCCATTTGTCTTTTTCCAATTTAAGTCCTTCCAAACCTGTTTGAAAACATTTCTTAAAAGCTGTTGTCATGGAGCTTAGAAGATCTCTGCATTCTATTAAAGGGGAAGTTCAGGTTAGATAGGACCCCTGCAAATGTGCTAAAAAAAGAATAAGGAATGCATCCCTTGTCCTGTACATCCAGTGTTACCTCTCCTTGGGTCTACCTTGTCTGCATTTTCCTCCATATGCTATATGAACAGTAGCGGATTATAATATAGGCAGTTTTGTTGGTTGCTTAGGACCCAAGCCTTCTAGGAGGTCCATGGCCACCCAAACCACCCACTAAATTTATACTAAGAAGGACCTTCACCCATGAAATCCATTTCTGTTCTCAATACACATGTACACAAGAGCAATTTCAGAACCTCTGAAAGTCATCCAAGGGTCCTGAAATCGCAGATTAAAAGCAGACAGAAAGGTTGCATCCTCCATTCCCCAAGATTGAATTCTTGATTCTAGAGTTTGATTCTAGTCCCATGTGTAAAAAATAAAAATGCCAGACTTGTAGGCGCTATAATATTCATACAACCCAGGGCCCATGGAAGTCTTAATCCGCCCCTGCATATGAACCTGTCAGGCAATATGAATTTACGCTTTTAGGTTACTCTTAAAGTATACATACCACATATAGTAGCAGTACTTCTGACAATCGATTTTACCTCTGCAGGCTTTACCTCTAATTATCATTCAAGGGTGGTGGGTAGAAAGTAGCTGTTATAATGGCTCCCATAGACAGCACTTGTAGCACCAAGATTCTTCTCCCTCACTCACTCTCTCTAACTCATTCATATTTAGGACAGAGAATATTATACTGAAGTACTGAATAGTATAAATGGGAATAAGGTTGGGGTGAAATACAAAGCTTACCATTATCTGCAGCAACAGCTCTATGTGAGCCTCTACAATTTTAGCTTACTAATAACTCATCAAAGACTTTTGTGGACACACATAGTCATTAATGTATATGCAGGGACTATACGGCACGCTTACACTAGACAATACTAGACTTTATTCACATGCATACCACAAACAATGGGCTGTGAGCTGTAGATTGCGACCCAGCTAATGTCAATCAAAAAAGACTGACCGCAACAAGTGTGGGAATACAATCTGCTCTATTATTTGTGGCGCAGTTAGTCGTCACATTCACGGTGCGGTTTGTCATGGCGCAGGCATCGCTCCGTAAACATCTCCAATAGATGACTATGACACAGTTGGTGCGGCTAGCTCACAGACTCTGCACACAGTCAGCACATGAGGCCTTCTACCTACATGGTACACTTATACTTAGGTGTTACAACTTTGGACAATTTATGATGAGTCTTGGATCCAAGTTACAGGCATTTGAAGTTCCAGAACATCATAACCGCCCTTTAAACAAATGTCATGTTGCCACTTGCTAACGCTACCAACACAATGCAAAGCAAGGATGGTCCTCACACATACCGGTAACATAATTTTTTCTAATATACATATACAGGCGGTCCCCTACTTAAGGACACCCGACTTACAGACAACCCATAGTTACAGACGGACCCCTCTGCCCCATGTGACCTCTTGTGAAGCTCTCTGAATGCTTTACTATAGTCCCAGACTGCAATGATCAGCTGTCAGATGTCTGTAATGAAGCTTTATTGATAATTCTTGGTCCAATTACACCAAAAATTTTGAAACTCCAATTGTCACTGGGGCAAAAGAAAAAAAAATTGTCTAGAACTTCCAATATAAAATATACAGTTTCGACTTACATACAAATTCAACTTAAGAACAAACCTCCAGACCCTATCTTGTATGTAACCCGGGGACTGCCTGTAGTCTGCTTTATTTCTTTGCTACTGTACCTCTATCAATTGCCTGTGTCTGGTATATCAGTTCATTTGCAAATCAGGATAAGCTACAACAGCGGATCCAGCCAATGAATAAAATAAGAACACAATCCATTGCTCTGTCATTATTGATTTCCATACTCCATGTTTGCTTCCTGCACAGATTCATTTACATTAGAAAAGGCTCACTTAATGAGTGAAGCAATGAAAGTATAAGCTCCGCCATCCGTCCTGACGACCTTGTACAATCAGTCCTCATATTATCTTCTACATAAGTAAATATTCCAAAGCATCATTTATCGAAACATTCCCGAGTCTCGTTCTATTATTCACAGTACAATAAGCCTATAAGACCGGTCATGCAGGAGGATCAGACAATGACATCACTTTTCCTACCAATATAAACAGAATTTATACATTGTACCAATGATAACTATAGTGCAGGACAGATAGATTATAAAATGTTTGCATAAAAGAAAAATATACCAATGACCCTGTTTCAAGGTACTTTCAAGGTCTTTTAATATCTGGTGTTCCATGGAAACCATCAGCAAGCTGCTACTGACAGATCTGTTACTTTATTTATATGACTTAGGGGGAGGGTGTTGTCCAGTTGTGCAAGGGGTATAATTCTGGATGGACTGGATCAGAGGTCACCATTTAAATATTTAAACTGTAGGGCAGTTAGAGACCTTTTAGATGGGGGCATTTATTGTGGCCTTTCAAACGAAAAACTGACGTTGTTTTTTTTCCCTCTCTGCGCCTCTTCACCTGAATTTATGAGGTGTCAGCGCCATAATTTTGGTGTTTTCCGACACTCTTGACTCTTGAATTTTTGCCGCCACTTGTGAATCCTCCAGTTTTTTGGCGCTTATATTTTACAGTTTTTTGGCGCTCTTTGTGGCACAAAAATAGCCCAGTGAAAAGCTGATCTAGGGAGTTATAAACCTTCCAGTCCATGCGCCAATTCATTAATCCCTTGCACCACAAACTTATATGCCACTGAAAAATATAGAACGGTTCTAGCGCCACCCGGCACCAAAAATAATAAATGCCCCTCTGAGTGTCCAAATTCAAAACCCACTTTATCACAAAGTGTTAACACTACAATTTAAGAAGTAACTTATTTCCCCTGCTCTGTAACTACTGTTGAATGATGGAGGGAACATTTGGACTATTGTAGCTTCTCTCCAGGACCCCCCAAGCAGGAACAATCTCAGGAGTCTGGAGTAGATTCAGAGTCCACATCTCCTCGCTCCTCCCATGCAGCCAAAGATGTGTCTCTTTATAGAAAGCACTGAGCGTTACACGTCCTTGGTTGCTTGTAACTCCAGGAGGAGTCCTGTTTGGTAAACTCTGTGCTGGAGCGACAGCCTGGGTGCACATAGAAAGGGCTCTGACTGCCACCTTTGACACCCATGCCATAGGTTTGCCACCATTAGTGTAGGGTCTCAAACCATTTGTTATCATGTGACTTTTACAGCCAATTACTGGATTAGACAGTCACATAAGGATGAATGGGATATGGCCATTTAAAGAAAACTAGGGTCCACCAACAGCAGACATGGGAGTATAGAGTGTCACATAGATATGTTTTTAATATTATACAGTGTCTAGCACATAGTACTATTTTCTCAAATTTGTTTTTAACAAAGCCTCTCAACCCCTTGTTAGTGTCTACATGTTAATGTTTATAACCTACATTGAAGTAGGGAATTTGAATCATATACAGGCACTTCCCAGACTTAAGGACACCCAACCTACAGACAACCCCTAGTTACAGATAGACCCCTCTGCCCACTGTGACCTATGGTGAAGCTCTTTGAATGCTTTACTTTAGTCCAGTGGTGGCAGACCTATGGCACGGGACAATTTATTTTGGCACGGGACAATTTATTTTGGCACGGGACAATTTATTTTGGCACGGGACAATTAATTTTGGCACGTTCCGGACTTGTCCGATTAAGGGGACGTGGCCTCAAGGGAGAAAGGGCGTCTAAAGGTAGGTCTAAAGTAGGAACCAATTCTTTTATCCCGCACCAGAATTCATTATTACTGTGATAAATCTAGCGCAGGGAAAGACAAGTGTTTTCCAGCTAGAAACTGGCGGAACCGGAGACACATTGTTGAATCCCCCCCCAGGGTGTGCAATAAACTTCTGTTGGACTTTGCATGTTAAATGTGGCCCACTGTCTGACTGAGCAGCGAAACACCCATTTCAGTGGTGAAATTTGTGTGGCATGAAGAAAAATGCAGTCACAACACAAAAAGGTTGTGTGCAACACATATGTGGCGTGGACACTTCTTAAAAACATATGCAAGAAGTTTGCACATAAAAAAACATGCAAAATCTGACTGGAGCAAGGTCCTTAGTAAAAGTGCCCCATTGTGTACATGATATAACACAGCCATACATTGCTGAATCACTTAGAGCATACATTACGTATAAATAACATTGGACCACAATGAACCCAATGCTATACACCTTAGTACCCTTTCAGGTTTCAATGATGCAATGGTCTGAGTTCACTTTGAGAACTGGGTGGAAACTTTAGTAGGGTGCCCGGGTATGGCCCACAGCAAAGCCCATGTTATGTCCAAAGATTTAGCTCACTCACTTCAATGGACAATGAAGTTTGAATGTAAGGCAAAAAATGCCTAGGTAGTGAAAGGGTTAAACATGTGTGCCTATAACTATTAGTGTGGCTGCTTCTGCATAAGAAGCTTCTCCTTTATGTGCAGGAAGATGCAGCAAACACAATGACACTGCCTGGCTAGGACAAAGGCTTCCATTACAGTCACCAGGGAGCTGGACAAAGAGACTGGGCGCTTGTATAGCGGGAGATCTGGGCACGCCAGGCTGGTGCAGACAAACTTGGTGTTAATTGCAAAGGCTAAAATGTGATTATGAGGGTAATGAGTGAGAGGTAGTCAGAAAATAGACTGGCAGAGCATTAATATGCATGTCACTGTGTATAAGAGGCACAAGCTCTGCATCGTCTCCACATCAGACTAATACACTCCATGGTGGCGTAATGAGGTCACACACTGGATTACACTGGAGATGTGGGCATCGTGCCCCGTCAGGAAGAGGTCAGAGAGCTCATTCTTACAGGGAGTAGGAGGTTACACAGGCAGATGGGCACAACTAATGGCAGAGATGGCTACGAAAAAAGGCATTTCCTGCATGTAACTAGATGTCAGTACAATTTGTGATGAGCCCGTTTCACACAGGCAGCAGATCGACTGCCAGGAAAATACCAGGGCACTGCCAGAGTGGGGTTTCCTACAGCGAGCTGATAATGATGACACTGTTTGGATGAGCGTAGACCTAAATAACCAGGTGTGCACAGAAACAGGCATGTCCTCAAATATCACTGTATACTGAGGTAGTATAAATAGAAACAGTATACTGAGACATTATATATAGAGACCGTATACAGAGACACTATAGATAGAGACAGTATGCTGAGGCATTATATATAGAGACAGAATACTGAGACATTATCTATAGAGACAGTATACTGAGGCATTATATATAGAGACAGAATACTGAGACATTATCTATAGAGACAGTATACTGAGAAACTACAGTATATATAGAAACAGTATGCTGAGACACTATATATAGAGACAGTATACTGAGACTTATATATAGAAACAGAATACTGAGACACTATATGTAGAGACAGTATAATGAGACATTATATATAGATACAGTATACTGAGGTAGTATAAATAGAAACAGTATACTGAGACATTATATATAGAGACCATATACAGAGACACTATAGATAGAGACAGAATACTGAGACATTATCTATAGAGAAAGTACACTGAGGCATTATATATAGAGACAGTATACTGAGACACTGCAGTATATATAGAAACAGTATGCTGAGACACGATATATAGAGACAGTATACTGAGACTTATATATAGAAACAGTATACTGAGACACTATATATAGAGACAGTATACTGAGGCATTACATATAGAGACCATATACAGAGACACTATAGATAGCGACAGTATACTGAGACATTATATATAGAGACCATATACAGAGACACTATAGATAGAGACAGTATACTGAGGCATTATATATAGAGACAGTATACTGAGACATTATATATAGAGACAGTATACTGAGACACTACAGTATATATAGAAACAGTATGCTGAGACACGATATATAGAGACAGTATACTGAGACTTATATATAGAAACAGTATACTGAGACACTATATATAGAGACAGTATACTGAGACATCATATAGACAATATACTAAGACATTATATATAAAGACAGTATACGGAGACACTATATATAGAGACAGTATACTGAGGTATTATATATAGAGACAGTATACTGAGGTAGTATAAATAGAAACAGTACACTGAGACATTATATATAGAGACCTATACTGAGACATTATCTATAGAGACAGTATACTGAGAAACTACAGTATATATAGAAACAGTATACTGAGACACTATATATAGAGACAGTACACTGAGACTTATATATATAACCAGTATACTGAGACACTATATATAGAGACGGTATACTGAGATATTATCAATAAAGACAGTATACGGAGACACTACATATAGAGACAGTATACTGAGGCATTATATATAGAGACAGTATACTGAGACACTATATTATAGAGACAGTATACTGAGACATTATATATAGAGACAATATACTGAGGCATTATATGGAGATACAGTATGCTGAGACACTTTATATAGAGACAGTATACTATGACATATATAAATACACTATACTGAGACAAATTATATATAGACAGTATATTGATACATTATATAGAGTATACTGAGTGACTATATATACAGTATACTGAGAAATTATATAGAGATAGTACACTGAGACATTATATATAGAGACAGTATACTGAGACGTTATATATACAGTATACTGAAACACTATATACAGTATACTGAGACATTATATATACAGTATACTGAAACACTATATACAGTATACTGAGACATTATATGTAGAAACAGTATACTGAGACACTATATATAGTGACAGCATACTGATACACTATTTATACAGAATACTGAGACACTTTAAATAGAAACAGTATACTGAGACACTATATATAGAAACAGTATACTGAGACATTATATATGGAGACAGTATACTATGACATATATAAATACAGTATACTGAGACAAATTATATAAACAGTGTACTGAGAAAATATATAGAGATAGTATACTGAGGCATTATATATAGAGACAGTATACTGAGGCATTATATATAGAGACAGAATACCGAGACACTATATATAGAGACAGAATACCGAGACACTATATATAGAGACAGTATACTGAGACATTATATATAAAGACAGTATACTGAGACGTTATATATGGATACAGTATACTGAGAAATTATATAGAGAGTAAACTGAGACACTATATATACAGTATACTGAGACATATATAGAAACAGTATACTGAGAAACTATATATAGAGACAGTATATTGAGACACTATATATACAGTATACTAAGACATTATATATAGAGACAGTATACTGAAACACTATATATACAGTATACTGAGACATTATATAGAGACAGTATACTGAGACATATAGAGACAGTATACTGAAACACTTTATATAGAGACAGTATACTGAGACACTATATATACAGTTTACTGAGACAATATATAGAGACAGTATACTGAGAAACTATATATAGAGACAGTATATTGAGACACTATATATACAGTATACTAAGACATTATTTATAGAGACAGTATACTGAGACATTATATATGGAGACAGTATACTGAGTGACTATATATACAGTGTAATGAGAAATTATATAGAGATAGTATACTGAGACACTATATATACAGTATACTGAGACATATATAGAAACAGTATACTGAGAAACTATATATAGAGACAGTATATTGAGACACTATATATACAGTATACTAAGACATTATTTATAGAGACAGTATACTGAGACATTATATATAGAGACAGTATACTGAAACACTATATATACAGTATACTGAGACATTATATAGAGACAGTATACTGAGACATATAGAGACAGTACACTGAAACACTTTATATAGAGACAGTATACTGAGACACTATATATACAGTTAACTGAGACATTATATAGAGACAGTATACTGAGAAACTATATATAGACAGTATATTGAGACACTATATATACAGTATACTAAGACATTATTTATAGAGACAGTATACTGAGACATTATACAGAGAGACCATATACAGAGACACTATAGATAGAGACAGTATACTGAGGCATTATATATAGAGACAGAATACTGAGACATTATCTATAGAGACAGTATACTGAGGCATTATATATAGAGACAGAATACTGAGACATTATCTATAGAGACAGTATACTGAGGCATTATATATAGAGACAGTATACTGAGAAACTACAGTATATATAGAAACAGTATGCTGAGACACTATATATAGAGACAGTATACTGAGACTTATATATAGAAACAGAATACTGAGACACTATATGTAGAGACATTATAATGAGACATTATATATAGATACAGTATACTGAGGTAGTATAAATAGAAACAGTATACTGAGACATTATATATAGAGACCATATACAGAGACACTATAGATAGAGACAGAATACTGAGACATTATCTATAGAGAAAGTACACTGAGGCATTATATATAGAGACAGTATACTGAGACACTGCAGTATATATAGAAACAGTATGCTGAGACACAATATATAGAGACAGTATACTGAGACTTATATATAGAAACAGTATACTGAGACACTATATATAGAGACAGTATACTGAGGCATTATATATAGAGACCATATACAGAGACACTATAGATAGAGACAGTATACTGAGACATTATATATAGAGACCATATACAGAGACACTATAGATAGAGACAGTATACTGAGACATTATATATAGAGACCATATACAGAGACACTATAGATAGAGACAGTATACTGAGACACTATAGTATATATAGAAACAGTATGCTGAGACACGATATATTGAGACAGTATACTGAGACTTATATATAGAAACAGTATACTGAGACACTATATATAGAGACAGTATACTGAGACATCATATAGACAATATACTAAGACATTATATATAAAGACAGTATACGGAGACACTATATATAGAGACAGTATACTGAGGTATTATATATAGAGACAGTATACTGAGGTAGTATAAATAGAAACAGTATACTGAGACATTATATATAGAGACCGATACTGAGACATTATCTATAGAGACAGTATACTGAGAAACTACAGTATATATAGAAACAGTATACTGAGACACTATATATAGAGACAGTACTCTGAGACTTATATATATAACCAGTATACTGAGACACTATATATAGAGACGGTATACTGATATATTATCTATAAAGACAGTATACGGAGACACTACATATAGAGACAGTATACTGAGGCATTATATATAGAGACAGTATACTGAGACACTATATTATAGAGACAGTATACTGAGACATTATATATAGAGACAGTATACTGAGGCATTATATGGAGATACAGTATGCTGAGACACTTTATATAGAGACAGTATACTATGACATATATAAATACACTATACTGAGACAAATTATATATAGACAGTATACTGATACATTATATAGAGTATACTGAGTGACTATATATACAGTATACTGAGAAATTATATAGAGATAGTACACTGAGACATTATATATAGAGACAGTATACTGAGACGTTATATATACAGTATACTGAAACACTATATACAGTATACTGAGACATTATATGTAGAAACAGTATACTGAGACACTATATATAGTGACAGCATACTGATACACTATTTATACAGAATACTGAGACACTTTAAATAGAAACAGTATACTGAGACACTATATATAGAAACAGTATACTGAGACATTATATATGGAGACAGTATACTATGACATATATAAATACAGTATACTGAGACAAATTATATAAACAGTGTACTGAGAAAATATATAGAGATAGTATACTGAGGCATTATATATAGAGACAGTATACTGAGGCATTATATATAGAGACAGAATACCGAGACACTATATATAGAGACAGTATACTGAGACATTATATATAAAGACAGTATACTGAGACGTTATATATGGATACAGTATACTGAGAAATTATATAGAGAGTATACTGAGACACTATATATACAGTATACTGAGACATATATAGAAACAGTATACTGAGAAACTATATATAGAGACAGTATATTGAGACACTATATATACAGTATACTAAGACATTATATATAGAGACAGTATACTGAAACACTATATATACAGTATACTGAGACATTATATAGAGACAGTATACTGAGACATATAGAGACAGTATACTGAAACACTTTATATAGAGACAGTATACTGAGACACTATATATACAGTTTACTGAGACATTATATATAGAGACAGTATACTGAGAAACTATATATAGAGACAGTATATTGAGACACTATATATACAGTATACTAAGACATTATTTATAGAGACAGTATACTGAGACATTATATATAGAGACAGTATACTGAAACACTATATATACAGTATACTGAGACATTATATAGAGACAGTATACTGAGACATATAGAGACAGTACCCTGAAACACTTTATATAGAGACAGTATACTGAGACACTATATATACAGTTTACTGAGACATTATATATAGAGACAGTATACTGAGAAACTATATATAGACAGTATATTGAGACACTATATATACAGTATACTAAGAAATTATTTATAGAGACAGTATACTGAGACAGTATATATAGAGACAGTATACTGAGACATTATATATAAAGACAGTATACTGAGACACTTTATATAGAGATAGTAAACTGAGACATTATATTTAGAGACAGTATACTGAGAAACTATACATAGTGAAAGTACCCTGAGACATTATACATCAAGATAGTGTACTGATACATTATACTTAGAGACAGTGTACTGAGAGACTACACATCGAAAAAAGTATACTGGTTCTATACATATAGACAGTATACTGATACATTACACATAGAGACACTTTACTGATACACTATACATAGAGACAATATACTGAGACACTATACATAGAGATATTATACTGAGACACTATATATAGAGACAATATTCTGATACACTATACATAGAGACAATATACTGAGACACTATACATAGAGATATTATACTGAGACACTATACATAGAGACAATATACTGATACACTATACATAGAGACAATATACTGAGACACTATAGATGTAGACAGGACTTCTAGGCCAAAAAAGTGGGTAGAAGTCCTGAAACAATTGGAAATGCTAGGGCAGGTAGTGGGGAGGTAGTTTACTGGCAGGGGGCGTTACTGTCTCGGTGCTGGCGCACTCGCTGCAGCCAGTAACTTTCCATACATGAAAAGTCCCCGACTGCACTTATTTCTATGCCAGGTAGGTAGAGACAGGCTCCTAATGTATCTAGCATAATAAATAGTGACAGTGGCGTTTAATAATATTAATAATAATAATAATTCCTTTATTTATATAGCGCACACAGAGTTTGCCAAATCAGCCCCTGTCCCCATGGGGCTCACAATCTAATCAACCTACCTGTATGTTTTTGGATTGTGGAAGGACCGGAGGAATCCCATACAAACACAAAGAGAACATACAAACTTTTTGCAGATGTTGACCTGGATGGGACTTGAGCCCAGGACCCCAATCGCTGCAAGGCTATAGTGCTAACCACTGAGCCAGCGTGGGCTTATTTATCATTGGTGTTTTTGGTGTAAAAAGTCTCTAGTCTTTTTACATTTCATTAATCCAATGTGTAAACTGCTAGTGCAAAGCCAGTTTCTACTAGTATCTGACACATTGAAAAAGATAGATGAGACACATCAGAGATGATGAGATCCATGAGATGGATACAATAAGACTTGCAGCACTGCTAATTCACCTATAACACACACAGAGTCAGCTCTGCTATGCCTCTATGCCCTGGATAAAGACCTTATCTGTCTGCACACTGCTGCTTGCCGGCAGGTCTTGTAATGCAGATGTGAGGGGCAAGAGGCAGGAAGCACTGCAGTGTGCAGACAAGAGAAGCTATTCATGGGAAGAATCTGACCACAGTCAGAAGATGTATGGTCATATCCAGGGATAACCAAAATTGTTTACACCAGGACTGATAGAGACAGGTTGGAATTATAGCTGTGAAATGCTGTATTTTTGTTAACAGTGAATTAGAGAATGTGTTATTTTGTTATCCTGAGTAAATTTGAGAATCTTGCCTTCATGGGAATACCCCTTTAACTCTCTGGTAGAGTTATGTATTATGCATAAAGTACATAAAGAAACACCATATATAGCCTATACATACCTTATATACATTTATAATATACATGTGCATAATCTCTTCATACCTACATTTATTTATATATTTAATCACATAATTGTGTCTCTATATACATGAAACTATCCCTTATACCCTCATACATTTATTAACCCTTATGCAGAATACATTCATGCACACATACTTTAGTATCCAAACAATTCATCACTTAATTACATATCTGTACAATTAATTATTCCAATATCTGCTGTATGCATATAATTATCCCCTACATACTTATAGCACACTGACACAAATAATCACCTTCCTATGGATTTATATGGACGACTTGTTTCCCCTACATTCATACACGTTATTCATTGAATTATCTACCATTATATATGTAAACACTGACATTATTACCCATCTATAGTTTCATACATACACACAAATACATGTATTTCCCCCTGTATTTCACATGCAGTAACATAAAATAGTAATCCCTATACACTCATACATATTTATATACTTTATACATCCTCATACATGCACAACTGTATACATAAAGTTTCCTCTATACCCTCCTACATGTATACAAATATAGTTGACCTATTCCCTTGTAAACACATGTAAACATATGGTTACAGCCGTAACTTTACACGTGTTTACCTCCCTCATCCTGACACCTGTACATAGTCACCCACTATTATTTGTATGGTTACTCATATACCCTCATGTACCCCTTATCCCCTAATTTATACTTACTCATATATTTCCTCCCTACTTCCTCATAAATACACAAACACAGTTATTCCCTACTTCCTCATACATACACAAACACTGTTATTCCCTACTTCCTCATACATACACATAAAGAATTTATTTACCCCATGTCATTTACTTAAAATTGCAGATTACTTTGCACATACAGACACCTACATACAGTTATCACCTAATCCCCCATTCCTACCCTCACATATATAGTTACCACCTATGCCCCCATACCTACACTCACATATATAGTTATCACCTATGTCTTCATACAACCGCTTTCACATATAGTTAACACCTAGGCCCTTATGAACATACTTTTACATATAGTTAGCACCTATGCCTTTATAAATACACTTATATCCTCAAACATAAACGTAAACATAGAGTTCCCACCTATGTCATCATACATATACTTTCTCATATAGTTAGCACCTATTCCCTCATACATACACTTATACATATAGTTACCGCATATGCCCTCATACATATACTTATACATATAGTTACCACTAATGCCCTCATACATATACTTAAACATATAGTTACCACCTATGTCCTTATACATACACTTATACATATAGTTACCACCTATGCCCTCATACATATACTTATACATATAGTTAGAACCTATGCTCTCATACATACACTTATACATATAGTTATCACACTTACTTGTATAGTTACCACCTATGTCCTCATACATACACTTACACATATAGTTACCACGTATGCACTCATACATACACTTATACATATAGTTACCACCTATGCCCCCATTATACATATAGTTACCACCTATGCCCTCATACATATACTTATACATATAGTTACCACCTATGTCCTTATACATAGACTTATACATATAGTTACCACCTATGTCCTTATACATACACTTATACATATAGTTACCACCTATGTCCTCATACATACACTTATACATATAGTTACCACCTATGCCCTCACACATACACCTATACATAGTTGCCACCTATGTCCTTATACATAGACTTATACATATAGTTACCACCTATGCCCTTATACATACACTTATACATATAGTTACCACCAATGCCCTCATACATACACTTATACATATAGTTACCACCTATGTCCTTTTACATACACTTATACATATAGTTCCCACCTATGTCATCATACATATACTTTCTCATATAGTTAGCACCTATTCCCTCATACATACACTTATACATATAGTTACCGCATATGCCCTCATACATATACTTATACATATAGTTACCACTAATGCCCTCATACATATACTTAAACATATAGTTACCACCTATGTCCTTATACATACACTTATACATATAGTTACCACCTATGCCCTCATACATATACTTATACATATAGTTAGAACCTATGCTCTCATACATACACTTATACATATAGTTATCACACTTACTTGTATAGTTACCACCTATGTCCTCATACATACACTTACACATATAGTTACCACGTATGCACTCATACATACACTTATACATATAGTTACCACCTATGCCCCCATTATACATATAGTTACCACCTATGCCCTCATACATATACTTATACATATAGTTACCACCTATGTCCTTATACATAGACTTATACATATGGTTACCACCTATGTCCTTATACATACACTTATACATATAGTTACCACCTATGTCCTCATACATACACTTATACATATAGTTACCACCTATGCCCTCACACATACACCTATACATAGTTGCCACCTATGTCCTTATACATAGACTTATACATATAGTTACCACCTATGCCCTTATACATACACTTATACATATAGTTACCACCAATGCCCTCATACATACACTTATACATATAGTTACCACCTATGTCCTTTTACATACACTTATACATATAGTTACCACCTATGCCCTCATACATACACTTATACATAGAGTTATCAACTATGTCCTTTTACATACACTTATACATATAGTTACCACCTATGCCCTCACACATACACCTATGCATATAGTTACCACCTATGTCCTTATACATACACTTATACATATAGTTAACACCTTTGCCTTCACACATATACTTATACATATAGATAACACCTATACCCTCACACATACACTTATACATATAGTTACCACCTATGCCCTCACACATACACTTATACATATAGTTACCACCAATGCCCTCATACGTACCCTTATACATATAGTTACCACCTATGTCCTTATACATACACTTATACATATAGTTACCACCAATGCCCTCATACATACACTTATACATATAGTTACCAACTATGTCCTCATACATACACTTATACATATAGTTACCACCTATGCCCTCACACATACACCTATGCATATAGTTACCACCTATGTCCTTATACATACACTTATACATATAGTTAACACCTATGCCCTCACACATATACTTATACATATAGTTACCACCTATACCCTCACACATACACCTATGCATATAGTTACCACCTTTGTCCTTATACATACACTTATACATATAGTTACCACCTATGCCCTCACACATATACTTATACGTATAGTTACCACCAATGCCCTCATACGTACACTTATACATATAGTTACCACCTATGTCCTTATACATACACTTATACATATAGTTACCACCTATGCCCTCACACATATACTTATACATATAGTTACCACTAATGCCCTCATACGTACATTTATACATATAGTTACCACCTATGTCCTTATACATACACTTATACATATAGTTACCACCTATGCCCTCATACATATACTTATACATATAGTTACCACCAATGCCCTCAAACATACACTTATACATATAGTTACCACCTATGCCCTCATACATACACTTATACATATAGTTACCACCTAAGTCCTTATACATACACTTATACATATAGTTACCACCTATGCCCTCATACATATACTTATACATATAGTTACCACCTATTTCCTTTTACATACACTTATACATATAGTTACCACCTATGCCCTCATACATACACTTATACATATAGTTACCACCTATGCCCTCATACATATACTTATACATATAGTTACCACCTATGTCCTCATACATAAACTTATACATATAGTTACCACCAATGCCCTCATACATACACTTATACATATAGTTACCACCTATGTCCTTTTACATACACTTATACATATAGTTACCACCTATGCCCTATACATACACGTTGAGATATTAGTTGCCATAACTTCCATACCCCTGATTTGTATAGGCACTTCTCCATCCACATGCTTACAGCCTCCGTGTTATCATACACCCTCCGCTGGTGCTTACCTTGAGCAGGGTGCTGTGTGGGTGCTGCTGTGGGCGCCCTGCTGGACCTGGTGATAGAGTAGAGCGCCAGCTCCCTGTCTGTGCTGCTCCCTGCCTGCACACTGCTCTCTCCGGCTTCTATAGGCTTTTATGTGGCGCTCTCCTTTGTTTTGATGTGGGCTCCTACCACTCGGCTACACGACAGAGGGGGCGAGGCTCTTCATGCTGGCGCCAGTGCCCTCCACAGGAGCAGCAGCCGTGGCCGGGGAGCTGTCTGTGGTGCTGAGCACAGCCTGTGCCCTGAGGAGCTGCACAGCGGAGCCCGGCCGCCGGATCCTGTACCCGGGGAGACCTCCCTGCGCTGCCCGCTCTTGGTACAAGCCCTCGCATATATATTCTGCTGCACAGGGGAACTGCCACTTACTCCTCAGCTGCCTAGGGAACTGCAGGGCATAGACAGGGGCACTACTTCTCATGAGCCCCCATGTCCTGTATGGGCACAGAGCGCGGGTTGGAGGGATGGTGAGAGCAATCCGTCTGGCACAATGAGTCCAGATGTAGTAGAGCCGAGTGTGTCGGCAACTCACTGCATTATTTATGTGTTGTGACAGCACAGGTGTCATCCATAGCCCTGTGTAAGAACAAAGGTGTTCGAGAGCATGTGCTGAGATGAAACCAGCTCTGCTACATCTGTATGTAATACAATATCTCCCAGCTCTGCTACATCTATATGTAATACACTATCTCCCAGCTCTGCTACATCCATATGTAATACACAATCTCACAGCACTGCTACATTTATATGTAATACAGTATCTCCTAGCACTGCTACATCTATATGTAATACACTATCTCCCAGCTCTGCTACATCCATATGTAATACACAATCTCACAGCAATGCTACATCTGTATGTAATACACAATCTCACAGCACTGCTACATCTATATGTAATACAATATGTCCCATCACCGCTAGATCTGTATGTAATACACTATCTCCCTGCTCTGCTACATCCATATGTAACACACTATCTCCCAGCACTGCTACATCTATATGTAATACACTATCTCCCAGCTCTGCTACATCTGTATGTAATACACTATCTCCCAGCACTGCTACATCCATATGTAACACACTATCTCCCAGCCCTGCTACATCTATATGTAATACACAATCTCCCAGCTCTGCTACATCTATATGTAATACAGTATCTCCCAGCACTGCTACATCTGTATGTAATACACTATCTCCCAGCACTGCTACATCTGTATGTAATACACTATCTCCCAGCACTGCTACATCTGTATGTAATACACTATCTCCCAGCACTGCTACATCCATATGTAACACACTATCTCCCAGCCCTGCTACATCTATATGTAATACACAATCTCCCAGCTCTGCTACATCTATATGTAATACAATATGTCCCATCACTGCTACATCTTTATGTAATACACTATCTCCCAGCACTGCTACATCTATATGTAATACACTATCTCCAAGCTCTGCTACATCTGTATGTAATACACTATCTCCCAGCTCTGCTACATCTATATGTAATACACTATCTCCCAGCACTGCTACATCTGTATGTAATACACTATCTCCCAGCTCTGCTACATCTGTATGTAATACACTATCTCCTAGCACTGCCACATCTGTATGTAATACACTATCTCCCAGCACTGCTACATCTATATGCAATACACTATCTCCCAGCCCTGCTACATCTATATGTAATACACTATCTCCCAGCTCTGCTACATCTATATGTACAAAACCTATCTACAAAAAAGCCATTCCAACCAAAGAGTTATAAAGTATAATTAATCTTTATTCCAAATCACATAACAAACAATTAAAAACACAAAGAACAGGCTGGTCATATGGAAAGGGAAGCGGAAACACTGCACAAAGTCAGACAAATCTTGCAGGGTAATGCATGGGATTAGGTGCTACCCTCCTAGGGGAAGTGTGCCTGAGAAGATATGTTATAAATCCAAAGGGGGAAATAATCCAAAAGTAAATGTATAACGTTTAAAATGCAAAGTGCCTATACCTCCAAATAGGGAACATATCCTGATCTCAAAGCACACATTTCATTATAGCCTATCATGAAACAAAAGAAGCAGCTCTATTATGCATCTTACTTCAAGAGTAAACATATGTATCTATCATGATGGTAATGAAGTGATCGTATTGCACATACCCATTGTGATTGGTTTGCCTGCCGTCTGACACAGAGGCCCCGACGCGCGTTTCGGCGCTAGCCTTCGTCTGGGGGTGTATATACATCTATTACATTACATCTATATGTAATACACTATCTCCCAGCACTGCTACATCTGTATGTAATACACTATCTCCTAGCACTGCTACATCTATATGTAATACACTATCTCCCAGCACTGCCACATCTGTATGTAATACACTATCTCCCAGCACTGCTACATCTGTATGTAATACACTATCTCCCAGCTCTGCTACATCTATATGGAATACACTATCTCCCAGCTCTGCTACATGTATATGTAATACATTATCTCCCAGCTCTGCTACATCCATATGTAATTTAATATGTCCGAGTTCTGCTACTAAATCTAAATCTCACCCAGCTTTTCCTTATGGTGTTGCATCTACGATAGGATACAATATTTGCCAGAATAACTTGGTATATTTACCATAGGTCTATGAGCCCCTGTGGGAGCTCCATCAATGGGCACGTTGCCATCCATTGGGGACCTGTTTTTCTTTGATGCTTTTCTACCTGTGTGTCAGTCCATACTGTGGATATTTATATATTTACTGTTCATAAAGATGGAAGATCAATATGCAGAAAGTTACAGGTCACTTTGGTCGGTGGTATTCTAGGAAACAGAACACCATACACAAGATGACTGTTTATTTATTAATAAAATGTAAGAGATTATCCAGATTACACTGCATCTGGTATTGTAATCTATAGGGAGGAGGTAAGATGGTATCATGTACTAGAGCTATCATGTAGTAGAGGTATTATGTACTAGAGGTATCATGTACTAGAGCTATCATGTAGTAGTGGAATCATGTAGTAGAGGTATCACGTAGTAGATGTATCACGTAGTAGAGCTTTCATGTAGTAGAGGTATCATGTAGTAGAGGTATCATGTAGTAGAGGTATCATGTAGTAGAGGTATCATGTAGTAGAGGTATCATGTACTAGAGCTATCATGTAGTAGAGGTATCATGTAGTAGAGGTATCATGTAGTAGAGGAATCATGTAGTAGAGCTATCATGTAGTACAGGTATCATGTAGTAGAGGTATCATGTAGTAGAGGTATCATGTACTAGAGCTATCATGTAGTAGAGGTATCATGTACTAGAGCTATCATGTAGTAGAGGTATCATGTAGTAGAGGTATCATGTACTAGATCTATCATGTAGTAGAGGTATCATGTACTAGAGCTATCATGTAGTAGAGGTATCATGTAGTAGAGGTATCATGTAGTAGAGGTATCATGTACTAGAGCTATCATGTAGTAGAGGTATCATGTACTAGAGCTATCATGTAGTAGAGGTGTCATGTAGTAGAGCTATCATGTAGTACAGGTATCATGTAGTACAGGTATCATGTAGTAGAGGTATCATGTAGTAGAGGTATCATGTACTAGAGCTATCATGTAGTAGAGGAATCATGTAGTAGAGGTATCATGTAGTAGAGCTATCATGTAGTAGAGGTATCAAGTAGTAGAGGTATCATGTAGTAGAGGTATCATGTAGTAGAGCTATCATGTAGTACAGGTATCATGTAGTAGAGCTATCATGTACTAGAGCTATCATGTAGTAGAGCTATCATGTAGTAGAGGTATCGTACTAGAGCTATCATGTAGTAGAGGTATCATGTAGTACAGGTATCATGTAGTAGAGGTATCATGTAGTGGAGCTATCATGTAGTAGAGGTATCATGTACTAGAGCTATCATGTAGTAGAGGTATCATGTAGTAGAGGTATCAAGTAGTAGAGGTATCATGTAGTAGAGGTATCATGTACTAGAGCTATCATGTAGTAGAGCTATCATGTAGTAGAGGTATCATGTAGTACAGGTATCATGTAGTAGAGGTATCATGTAGTAGAGGTATCATGTAGTAGTGGAATCATGTAGTACAGGTATCATGTAGTAGAGCTATCATGTACTAGAGCTATCATGTAGTAGAGCTATCATGTAGTAGAGGTATCATGTAGTACAGGTATCATGTAGTAGAGGTATCATGTAGTAGAGCTATCATGTAGTACAGGTATCATGTAGTAGAGCTATCATGTACTAGAGCTATCATGTAGTACAGGTATCATGTACTAGAGCTATCATGTAGTAGAGCTATCATGTAGTAGAGGCAGGGGCGTTACTAGGGTTGTAAAAGATCCGGGGCACGGGCCCCAATACATATGTAGCGCTCTTTTAGTAATGCCCCCTCCTGTACATAACCCCTCACATAACAACTTTACTGACAGTGTATACAGCTACAGAAACACCAGAGTAATCCCTACTTTTTCCCTCCAGTGACTGCAGGTGACGTCTCCTCCATCTTCTCCATGAGGCATCACCACATCTTATGTTCCTCATTGTCTCTACATCTTTGTTCCCAGGTAGTGTTATCCTGCTGCTGCCCCTAATATTCTCCCCCAAATACTGTAAGGCAGCGCTCACACTTTGTCTTGCATTTAAACAAAACCAGGTGCTTGTTACCCATCACGCCCCAACAGTAAGTAATGTGCCCACACAGCCCCCCAGTAATGTGCCCACACAGCCCCTCAGTAATGTGCCCACACAGCCCCCCAGTAATGTCCCCACACAGCCCCCCCAGTAAGAAAAGTGCCCCACACAGCCCCCCAGTAAGTTATGTGCCTCACACAGCCCCCCACTAAGTAATGTGCCTCACACAGCCCCCCACTAAATAATGTGCCTCACACAGCCCCCCACTAAATGTGCCTCACACAGCCCCCCACTAAGTAATGTGCCTCACACAGCCCCCAGTAAGTAATGTGCCTCACACAGCCCCCCCAGTAAGTAATGTGCCTCACACAGCCCCCCCAGTAAGTAATGTGCCTCACACAGCCCCCCCAGTAAGTAATGTGCTCACACAGCCCCCCACTAAGTAATGTGCCTCACACAGCCCCCAGTAAGTAATGTGCCTCACACAGCCCCCCAGTAAGTAATGTGCCTCACACAGCCCCCCCAGTAAGTAATGTGCCTCACACAGTCCCCCCACTAAATAATGTGCCTCACACAGCCCCCAGTAAGTAATGTGCCTCACACAGCCCCCCAGTAAGTAATGTGCCTCACACAGCCCCCCACTAAGTAATGTGCCTCACACAGCCCCCCAGAAAGTAATGTGCCTCATACAGCCCCCCACTAAGTAATGTGCCTCACACAGCCCCCCACTAAATGTGCCTCACACAGCCCCCCACTAAGTAATGTGCCTCACACACAGCCCCCCACTAAATAATGTGCCTCACACAGCCCCCCAGTAAGTAATGTGCTCACACAGCCCCCCACTAAGTAATGTGCCTCACACAGCCCCCCAGTAAGTAATGTGCCTCACACAGCCCCCCACTAAGTAATGTGCCTCACACAGCCCCCCAGAAAGTAATGTGCCTCATACAGCCCCCCACTAAGTAATCTGCCTCACACAGCCCCCCAGTAAGTAATGTGCCTCACACAGCCCCCCACTAAGTAATGTGCCTCACACAGCGCCCCAGTAAGTAATGTGCCTCACACAGCCCCCCACTAAGTAATGTGCCTCACACAGCCCCCCAGTAAGTAATGTGCCTCACACAGCCCCCCAGTAAGTAATGTACCTCACACAGCCCCCCAGTAAGTAATGTGCCTCACACAGCCCCCAGTAAGTAATGTGCCTCACACAGCCCCCAGTAAGTAATGTGCCTCACACAGCCCTCAGTAAGTAATGTGCTCAGACAGTCCCCCCAGTAAGTAATGTGCCTCACACAGCCCCCCAGTAAGTAATGTGCCTCACACAGCCCCCAGTAAGTACTGTGCCTCTCACAGCCCCCCAGTAAGTAATGTGCCTCATTACTTACTGGGACCATGATTAAGTCTTAACCAGACAAAACGCGTAGGTCTATCTACGTCCATGTGCTGCATGTTTTGTGACTTTTATCCATGAAATAAATGCTTTGAAATTTTACAAGCGTCCTCCGTGATCGTGCTGGAATCCTCCGCTATTTGAATCGCCTATCATGTAGTAGAGCTATCATGTAGTAGAGGTATCATGTACTAGAGCTATCATGTAGTAGAGCTATCATGTAGTAGAGCTATCATGTAATAGAGCTATCATGTAATAGAGCTATCATGTAGTAGAGGTATCATGTACTAGAGCTATCATGTAATAGAGCTATCATGTAGTAGAGCTATCATGTAATAGAGCTATCATGTAATAGAGCTATCATGTAGTAGAGCTATCATGTAGTAGAGCTATCATGTAATAGAGCTATCATGTAATAGAGCTATCATGTAGTAGAGGTATCATGTACTAGAGCTATCATGTACTAGAGCTATCATGTAATAGAGCTATCATGTAATAGAGCTATCATGTAGTAGAGCTATCATGTAGTAGAGCTATCATGTAATAGAGCTATCATGTAATAGAGCTATCATGTAGTAGAGGTATCATGTACTAAAGCTATCATATACTAGAGCTATCATGTAGTAGAGGTATCATGTACTAGAGCTATCATGTAGTAGAGGTATCATGTAGTAGAGGTATCATGTAGTAGAGGTATCATGTAGTAGAGGTATCATGTAGTAGAGGTATCATGTACTAGAGCTATCATGTACTAGAGCTATCATGTACTAGAGGTATCATGAAGTAGAGGTATCATGTACTAGAGCTATCATGTAGTAGAGGTATCATGTACTAGAGGTATCATGAAGTAGATGTATCATGTACTAGAGCTATCATGTAGTAGTGGAATCATGTAGTAGAGGTATCATGAAGTAGATGTATCATGTACTAGAGCTATCATGTAGTAGTGGAATCATGTAGTAGAGGTATCATGTAGTAGAGGTATTATGTACTAGAGCTATCATGTAGTAGAGGTATCATGTAGTAGAGGTATCATGTACTAGAGCTATCATGTAGTAGAGGTATCATGTACTAGAGGTATCATGAAGTAGAGGTATCATGTACTAGAGCTATCATGTAGTAGAGGTATCATGTACTAGAGGTATCATGAAGTAGAGGTATCATGTACTAGAGCTATCATGTAGTAGTGGAATCATGTAGTAGAGGTATCATGTAGTAGAGATATAATGTACTAGAGCTATCATGTAGTAGTGGAATCATGTAGTAGAGGTATCATGTAGTAGAGGTATCATGTAGTAGAGCTATCATGTAGTAGTGGAATCATGTAGTAGAGGTATCATGTAGTAGAGGTATCATGTACTAGAGCTATCATGCAGTAGAGGTATCATGTAGTAGAGGTATCATGCAGTAGAGGAATCATGTAGTAGAGGTATCATGTAGTAGAGGTATCATGTACTAGAGGTATCATGTAGTAGAGATATCATGTACTAGAGCTATCATGTAGTAGTGGAATCATGTAGTAGAGGTATCATGTAGTAGAGGTATCATGTAGTAGAGGTATCATGTAGTAGAGGTATCATGTAGTAGAGGTATCATGCAGTAGAGGAATCATGTAGTAGAGGAATTATGTAGTAGAGGTATCATGTACTAGAGCTATCATGTAGTAGTGGAATCATGTAGTAGAGGTATCATGTAGTAGAGGTATCATGTAGTAGAGGTATCATGTAGTAGAGGTATCATGTAGTAGAGGTATCATGCAGTAGAGGAATCATGTAGTAGAGGAATTATGTAGTAGAGGTATCATGTACTAGAGCTATCATGTGGTAGAGGTATCATGTAGTAGAGGCATCATGTACTAGAACTATCATGTAGTAGAGGTATCATGTAGTAGAGGAACATTTCATCCCCCATTCAATATAGTGCAAAATATCTGAATGCTCTGATATGGGGGGGTGTCCGGCAACAATGGATGGGGGTCCTATATTTTATGTAGGGAAAATGATAGGATTATGTGTCTTATGTAGGTCTTTGGAATTTTTTTTTTTCAAATTCCTTTATTGAAAGCAGAACAATTAACACATAAAGAATCAGCTCGTCACGGATACATGCATGTATTTCTATGTATACAGTAAAACATACATATAAGTATTCATCTTGGTATTTGTATGTTTGTAACAATTACATGAGCTACATATCAGTTATGTCTTAGTTCCTACATGCTGTTATGTTGAAGAAACAAGAATTAAACAAGGGAAAGGGAGTGGAGAGATGGGGAGGGACGAGGGGGAGCGGGAAGTTGTGGGGGAGGGTATTCCTAATCTGTCAACGTGGTGTATTCAGGGGAGTCTACAAATTTTGTCCAGGGCCCCTATGTCTGTATGTGAACCAACGTCGAGCATTGAAGCTCAACAGAGAGCTCCTCCATCCTCTGCAGGTGTAGAATTTCAGTAAACCAGTCTGTCATTGAAGGTACCCGGGTGGACTTCCATAGTCTAGGAATCAAAGATCGGGCTGCAATTAAAAGGAAGCCAACCAGGGATCTTCTGGCCTTAGCGGGGGGGTGTGGGAATCATGGACAATAGGAGTTGTGCTGGTTCGTTTCTTTGATTGTAACCTGTTACTTTGTTTGTTATATTAACAACTCGAGACCAGAAGGGTTGTAGTAGTGGGCAGTCCCACCAAATGTGGAGCATATTGCCTATATTCTGTCGGCACCTCCAGCACTCTCCTGGACATGAGGGATAGATGGAGCTTAGTTTGGCGGGGGTCCAGTACCACCTAGACATAATTTTAAAGTTAGTTTCCTGGGCCTTGCCGGAGACTGATATTTTATGACAAAGCTCAAACGCTTTTAGCCAGTCTTCTGGTGTGTAGGTTGTTCCGAGCTCACTTTCCCATGCCTTCACATAAGGTGGGGGGGGGGGCCTTTTTGCCCTTTCATCTTGAAATAAACCGTAGAGAATTGATATTGTATGGGGTGCTGCTAAGGGGGAAATGCACATGTTCGAAAGTCTGAGTTTATCAATGTAACTTGAGGAGGTCTTTGTGTGCATTATAAAAGTAAGATAGTTGGGAGTATTCCCAAGATATGCAAGGCGAACCCTGATTTGAGGGGGGAATGCTGTTGAGAGGACGAAGAGAGTTATCTTCTAGGAGGTCTATAAACCTAAGAGGCTTATTGTGTCTGAGTGAACTTAGATAGTCTGGTTGGGTTCCCGGAGGGAAGTCAGGATTATCCGTGATTGGGGTCATGGGCCTGTTAGGGTCAAATAGACGTGAGGGGGGCGTCGATTTTTTTAAGCATTTTCAGAAGTGCCATGAACGGGAGAGAGTTTTGACTGTGGGTAAATGAAGTTTAAGCATGGGACCAAGGCAGGGTAGTTAGCGGAACAGGAGAGAGACTGTCTTCTAGTTGGACCCATAACTTGTTCTTTCTGCCGTGGTACCAATCCAATATCCTTGCGTAAGTTGTAGCATGGTAGTAACTTTTACAGTCAGGTAGCCCCAAGCCCCCTTGTAATTTTCTACGGATCAGCGTACTTCTCGCTATTCTGGGAGGAGAGGCTGACCAAAGAAACTTATTAATGAGACCCAGTAGTTTACGGAAAAATAATTTGGGTAATGCTAATGGGATTGTCTGGAAAAAGTATAGAAGTCTTGGGAGTAGGGTCATCTTGATCGAGTTTACTCATCCCACCCATGAAATTTGTTTGGATGTCCAGTTTGTTAGTTCCTTTTTTGTTTTTTGAAGAAAAGTGTCATAGTTCAGTGCGTACGTAAATTTCAAATCTGAAGGAATTTGAATTCCCAGATATGTAATGGCTGTTTGCTGCCAAGTGAAGGGAAATCTAGAACGTATGTCTTTTGTCTCCCTTTCTGAGGCCTAGACCCATCGCTGCGCTTTTAGTTATATTGATTTTGTGGTTACTAAAATGGCCAAATGTTTCGAGAACCTCCATAAGTGGGGGTAGGGAAGAGCTAGGGTTAGTTAAGTAAAGGAGGACATCATCCGCAAAGGCGGAACATTTGTATTCCTGTTCTCCAATTGTGAATCCCGTTATTTCAGGGTTTGTTCGGATGGCGTTGAGGAGGTGTTCTATCACCAAAGCATATAAGAGTGGAGATAAGGGGCAGCCCTGCCTTGTTCCGTTGAGAATGGGGAAGGGTGAGGAAAGTGAACCGTTGATTTTTATTTGCTTCTGGGGTTCTGGGGTGCGCTATATAGAGTTTTGATTCTCGGTGTTATTGTTGGACCCAGACCTATTTGTGATAGAGTTTCTTCTAGGAAGGCCCAGTCCACCAAGTGAGAGTAGGGATTCTCCTCTAGGTAATATGCTGCACCAAGGAAAAGGATTTCAGGGTATTATCTCTAGCCTCTCTAGAGGGTATGAACTCTACTTGATCAGGGTGGATCAGGTTCCCCATTAATTTTGCAAGTCTATGAGCGATCATTTTTGCATACATTTTGGTGTCTATATTAAAGAGCAAGATAGGCCTGTAGCTGGGGCAGAGTTGAGGATCTTTCCCTTCTTTAGGGATAACTGTGATGTGGGCGTTGAGAAATGAGGGTGGGAGAGGGTTGAATGGAGTAGCTGCATTGAATGTGGCAAGCAAACTTGGGGAAACCTCGCTTAGTAAAGTTTTATAAAAGGCTGCAGTGAATCCGTCGGGTCCTGGGCGGTTGATTACGTTTTGGAGCTCTTCTAGTGTGAAGGGTAAGTCGAGTTTTTCTGTGTCTTCTCTTGTCATGGAGGGGAGTGCCATATTTAATATATATTGGTTCAATGATTACGGTGAATGTGGCGGGGCAAAAGACGTTGCAGGATGAGGGAGCTTATATAGAGAATGATAATATGAGGAGAAGGCTTCTGCTATTTCTTTGGTGGAGTGGACCAAAGTACCGGTTCCATTCCTAATCGAGGCTATGTAGGTTGAGGCCCTTTTGTCACGTAGAGCTTTAGCTAGTAGTCGACCCGGTTTGTTCCCCCATTCATATAGGGAACGGGAAAATAGATGTTTATATTGTTTTTGATTAGCTTCAATTAGGGTGTTAATTTGGTGTCTAACTGCAGTAAGTTCCCTTAGGGTTGCAAACAGGAGGTTTTGTTTATGTTTGGCTTCGAGGTCATGGAGGGGGTTCATTAGGGATTTAAGTTTAATCCCGGCAGCTCTTTTTAGACGCCATCCGTGTTTTATAAGAATACCCCTCAGGTCTCGCTTCAGGATTTCCCACTTAAAGGCTGCCAATCTCAGAGCTCATTGCGGACGAGAGTAGATGGTGCTGGATATAAATATAATCTATCCTACTGTAGTAGTTATGGACTTGGGAAAAAAATGTGTAGTCCCTATCTTCTGGGTGGTGCAACCGCCATATATTGCATACTTGCACTTGAGTGAAGAAATTTAAGCAGGTGATTAAGCTTGCCAAAAGACACCGAGGATCTACCTGCTGAGGTGTCCAGGAGAGGATTGATGGCGAGATTAAAATCACCACAAAGAATTAGGGAGCCCCCTGCAAATTTCGTAAGGTCCTCTAAAGTTTTGAGCAAAAAGTTTGTCTGGTCAATGTTTGGGGTATAGATATTTGCGGAGGTGTATTCTGAGCCTTGGATGTCGCATTTTAACCCCTTCCCGACATTCGACGTAATAGTACTGCATGGCGGGAGGTGCGTTCCCGCAAAATGCAGTACTATTACGTCAAGCTTCTGGCGCCGGCTCCTAAACGGAGCCGGCGCCAGAAGCTGCGGGTGTCGGCCATATATTATAGCTGACACCCGCCTCTAACACCCGCGATCGGAGATTTCTCCGATCGCTGGTGTTAACCCCTAACACGCCGCGGTCGCGCTGTGTTAGAGGCATTTAAAAAGCATTTCAAGTGAATCGGACCAGGCGCTTACCGGGGGGGTCTGCAGCTCCGATCGCAGCCCCGGGACTGCCGGTGCCCGGGGCGGCGCGATCTTCCTCCCGGTGCCGGGTCCGTGCCTCCGTGCCGCAGCATGCTCAGTGTCTTACATTACACAGTGCAATACCTCTGTATTGCACTGTGTAACCTGTAAAAGAGAAGATCACTTGTTCAAGCTAAAATGTCAGTTACTGTAAAAAAAAGTTAAAACAATAAATAAAGGGTTTTTTTTAATAAAAATAAATAATAAAAGAAAGTTAAAGTCCCCACAAACACCACATTTCCCTGTACACAAGTAATAAAGTATAAAAAACACTAAATAACAAAAAAACCCCACTTATTTGGTATTGCTGCGTCCGTAACAATCTGTACAATAAATCCTAATTATAATTGAACCCGCTTGGTGAACGTGGTAGAAAAAACCCCCAAAAAACTTGCCAAAAATTAAAACTTTTTATCAAATTGCTTTACAAAAAATGTTCTAAAAAGTGATCCGAAAAAGTTACAAGCACCAAAATGATACCACTGAAAAGAACAACTTTTCACGCAAAAAATAAGCTCACAACCAGCTCCGTCAACCAAAAAATACTATAGTTATGCTGCTATAAAAATGGCAATACTAAAACAAATGCAATTTTTTCTATTCTAGTTTTCCTTCAATAAAATTGGACAAATATAAACAAAACTATATAAATGAGGTATCACCGTAATCGTAGTGATCCGTAGAATAAAGATAATATATTATTGTTATGCTACAGTGAACACCCCCCAAAAAAAATGCTAAAAATCCGAAACAAGAATTGATGATTTTATTTTCCTCCACACGTAAAAAGTTAATAAAATTGCTTCAATAAACTAAAAACCCACTATAATGAAGTTTTTTTTACAGTGCATCTCGTCTTGCAAAAAATAAGCCCTTATATGTCTAAATTGCTTAAAAAATAAAGATTGTATAGCCCATTCCCAACGCGCGTTGTTATAGAACGGTGCGGCGGGTAGTGACTTGCCAACACTGTTCAGACACAGTGTTCCTGACAGCCATCCATCCTGCCCCATGGACCAGAAGGGTTCCGTCCCCCCCACACCCCCAGTTCATGATCGCTGCTATTGGCGCATCAATGCAGACCAGCCAATAGAAGCGAATTTACTTATGACGTCAGTAATACCGATCACCATGTCTGTAGACCCGGTGATCGGGGCAGGGTGGCGGCTGTTCCTGACAGCCACCAATTTTGCCTTGCGGTCCAGAAGGGTTTTGCTGCCCCCCTCTGTCCATGTTTGCCGCTATTGGCTAGTCGATTTGGTCCAGCCAAAAGCAGCAATATTCGTCACAATGGGCATCGCTAGGGTGAATAAGAGCAACACTTGGCGATAATTTCCCTACGGAAAATGAAGATATGATACAAAAGCGCTGGCCGCGCACATTGTACAGATTATGCTGTACAACTCTTACCAGCTGTTCCAATGTGCAGGTCCTGCCGTATCATTTCTCAGTTTTCAAGAGGAAGATATTAGGAAACTAATATTGGGACAAGAAGGACGGGGCCCCAGTACCTCTGGTTTAGATGTTTTGCCAGGACAGCATTTTTCCAGTGAATTCTGCTGCTTCTAAAGGTAGGACTCAATAAAGAGTCTGTTCCAAAAGAGGAGTTAGGATGGACACTATATACTACTACGGTAAGAGACCTGCGACACCTCCAGAGTGACAAAAGTTTAGTTGGTCCCTTGATATATACTACCTCCTTATACACTAGACATTCACAATTCACGCCCAAGCTGTTGTGAATTCATTTAGGTAAAATGAATAATTGTAACAACTGTTAGGTCCCGTTGCTCCCTATACCCCTCCATTATTTCAAAAGGGGCGCCACATAACGGGCACTGAACTCTCCAGAAATAATTGAAATTTCCATCTTGGACTCCATTGCACATCATATTTGGAAACCACCTATATGTTCAAAATGCTCATTTCACCATGTGTATTATACTACATCATATATTACACCTTGCTAAATTCCCCAAGGGGTGTACATTTAACAATTAGGGTCACTTTTCGGGTTTTCCTCTGTTTTGGTACCACTAGGGCTCTCCAAATGTATTCTGACACATGTGAAGGATTTCGGTCAAATTTGGCCACTAAAAGACAAACATCCCTCTTTTCCTCTACTGTGCGCCCATAAAGCATTTTATATGCACATGTGGGGTACTTCTACACTCGGGAGAAATAGTTTTACACCTTTTTCGGGGTTATTTAATATATTATCCCTTGTGGCTTACATAAATCAGGGGTAAAGTGACATTTATAGGAAAATTTTCACCTTTTTAATGTTTAGTGCCTAATTGGACCATTCACCTGTAGGGGCAAATACATATATTACACATTGCAAAATTCTCTAAGGGGTGTGCGTTCAAAAATTAGGGTCACTTTTCGGATTCTTATTTGTTTTATACCACTAGGGTTCTCCAAATGCATGTCAAACATTTCTGTCAAATTTGGCTTCTAAAAGGCAAACATCCCCCTTCCCTTTTACTGTGCGCCAGTACAACATGTACAACATTTTATATACACATGTGGGGTACTTCTACACTCGAGAGAAATAGCTTTACACATTTTGGGGGGTTATTACATATTTTTATCCCTTGTGGCTATAAAAAATTAGGGGTACAATGACCTTTATAAGAAAATTTTCACCTTTTTCCTTTTTAAGTCCTAATGAAATTAAACAACTTTACGGACAAATACACATATTACACCTTGCTAAATTCTCTAAGGGGTGTACTTTCCAAAATGGTGGCACATGTTGGGGTTCCCCTCTGTTTTGGTACCACTACGGCTCTCTAAATGCATCCTGACTAGAGATGAGCGAACACTAAAATGCTCGGGTACTCGTTATTCGAGACGAACTTTTCCCGATGCTCGAGTGCTCGTCTCGAATAACGAACCCCATTGAAGTCAATGGGAGACTCGAGCATTTTTCAAGGGGACCAAGGCTCTGCACAGGGAAGCTTGGCCAAACACCTGGGAACCTCAGAAAAGGATGGAAACACCACGGAAATGGACAGGAAACAGCAGGGGCAGCATGCATGGATGCCTCTGAGGCTGCTTAAACGCACCATTATGCCAAAATTATGGGCAACAGCATGGCCATGACAGAGTGACAGAATGAAGCTAGATAGTATCTAAAACATGCAATAATTGACCCTGACACTATAGGGGACGGCATGCAGAGGCAGCGGCAGCAGGCTAGAGAGTGTCATGGCGACATACCCTAAATGGACTCAGGCTTCAAACCAATGGGTGGCAGAGAGGAACCAAAGGAGGTGAGCAAGAAGTGCTCAAATAATATCGGTACATGATAAAAGTTTGCCAGTATATTTTGTGGATTACACAGCAGGGTGGCGACAAAGTTAACATGGAAGCCATGAAAACAACCCAAAATTCTGCCTGACACAGCTCGTTTGATAAGGGGACCATGTATGGAGGCAGTGAACTAGTAGTAGATTAAAGGTGCTGCAGTTAAAACTATGTTAGTTGGATCTTGGCATGGAGCTGGCGCTCCGCTGCCAGACGAGCTTTCGCCAATCCAAGCCCCTGTCTCTAGGCTACTCCCCAAACAGCACTTTTGTATAAGATCAAGTGTAGTAGCGTTCTTATAAGTTTAGGATATGCCGGGTGAGGGGAATGTAAACAGATGCGCAAGAAGCGCATGATGCGCATGGAGCTGGCGCTCCGCTGCCAGGCGAGCTTTCGCAAATCCAAGCCCCTGTCTCTAGGCTACTCCCCAAACAGCACTTTTGTATAAGATCAAGTGTAGTAGCGTTCTTATAAGTTTAGGATATGGCGGGTGAGGGGAATGTAAACAGATGCGCAAGAAGCGCTGAAATAATATCCCTAAATGGTAAAAGTTTTCCAGTATATTTTGTGGCTTACACAGCAGGGTGGCGACAAAGTTAACAACTTTGATGTGGAATGCCCTGTAATAGCTCTTGGGCGGTGTGCCTTTTATCGCCTAGGCTCAGCAGTTTCAGCACCGCCTGCTGTCGCTTAGCGACGGCACTGCTGCTGTGCCTAGAGCTACCGACTGATGGCGCCATGCCCACGGATGGTAATTCGGAGGAGGAGGAGGTGGAGGAGGGGTGGGAGGAGGTATAGTAGGCCTTTGAGACCTGGACCGAGGTAGGCCCCGCAATTCTCTGCGTCGGCAGTATATGACCAGCCCCAGGGTCAGACTCGGTCCCAGCCTGCACCAAGTTAAGTGTAGTAGCGTTCTTATAAGTTTGGGATATGGCGGGTTAGGGGAATGTAAACAGATGCGCAAGAAGCGCATGATGCGCATGGAGCTGGCGTTCCGCTGCCAGGCGAGCTTTCGCCAATCCAAGCCCCTGTCTCTAGGCTACTCCCCAAACAGCACTTCTAAGAACCTTTTGTATAAGATCAAGTGTAGTAGCGTTCTTATAAGTTTAGGATATGCCGGGTGAGGGGAATGTAAACAGATGCGCAAGAAGCGCTGAAATAATATCCCTAAATGGTAAAAGTTTGCCAGTATATTTTGTGGATAACACAGCAGGGTGGCGACAAAGTTAACAACTTTGATGTGGAATCCATGAAAACAACCCAAATTTCTGCCTGACACACCTCGTTTGATAAAGGGACGATGTATGGAGGCAGCTATATGGACGACTTTTGGAGGTAGCAATGGAGACAACGTGTGGAGGCTGCTATGGAGACAATTTAATTTGGATAGTGCCTGTATGTGGCAGTCCCAAACATTTTTCAAACCAGAGGAGCAGGTAGGTGGCCCTCCAGTAAAATGGAATAGATTGAGTGCCTGTATGTGGCAGTCCCAAAAATTCTTCAAACCAGAGGAGCAGGTAGGTGGCCCTCCAGTAAAATGGAATAGATTGAGTGCCTGTATGTGGCAGTCCCAAAAATTGTTCAAACCAGAGGAGCAGGTAGGTGGCCCTCCAGTAAAATGGAATAGATTGAGTGCCTGTATGTGGCAGTCCCAAAAATTCTTCAAACCAGAGGAGCAGGTAGGTGGCCCTCCAGTAAAATGGAATAGATTGAGTGCCTGTATGTGGCAGTCCCAAAAATTCTTCAAACCAGAGGAGCAGGTAGGTGGCCCTCCAGTAAAATGGAATAGATTGAGTGCCTGTATGTGGCAGTCCCAAAAATTTTTCAAACCAGAGGAGCAGGTAGGTGGCCCTCCAGTAAAATGGAATAGATTGAGTGCCTGTATGTGGCAGTCCCAAAAATGTTTCAAACCAGAGGAGCAGGTAGGTGGCCCTGCAGTAAAATGGAATAGATTGAGTGCCTGTATGTGGCAGTCCCAAAAATTCTTCAAACCAGAGGAGCAGGTAGGTGGCCCTCCAGTAAAATGGAATAGATTGAGTGCCTGTATGTGGCAGTCCCAAAAATTGTTCAAACCAGAGGACCGGGTAGGTGGCCCTCCAGAAAAATGGAATAGATTGAGTGCCTGTATGTGGCACTCACAAAAATTGTTTCAAACAGAGGACCGGGTAGGTGGCCCTCCAGAAAAATTAAATGCATGAAGTATAGCAAGAGCCAGTGGGCCCTGTCAAAAAATAGCCATTTTCCTCTGCTTTACTGTACAAAGAGGAGGAGAAGGAGGAAAATGAGGAGGAGGAGGAGGAGTGGATCAATTATTCAGGTTGAGCTTCCTTCACCTGGTGGAGATTGGAAATTCTGAGAAATCCAGCCTTTATTCATTTTAATAAGCGTCAGCCTGTCAGCGCTGTCAGTCGACAGGCGTGTACGCTTATCGGTGATGATGCCACCAGCTGCACTGAAAACCCGCTCGGACAAGACGCTAGCGGCAGGGCAGGCAAGAACCTCCAAGGCGTACAGCGCCAGTTCGTGCCACATGTCCAGCTTTGAAACCCAGTAGTTGTAGGGAGCTGTGTGATCATTTAGGACGATGGTATGGTCAGCTACGTACTCCCTCACCATCTTTCTGTAAAGATCAGCCCTACTCTGCCGAGACTGGGGACAGGTGACAGTGTCTTGCTGGGGTGACATAAAGCTGGCAAAAGCCTTGTAAAGCGTACCCTTGCCAGTGCTGGACAAGCTGCCTGCTCGCCTACTCTCCCTCGCTACTTGTCCCGCAGAACTACGCACTCTGCCGCTAGCGCTGTCAGAAGGGAAATACTGTTTCAGCTTGTGCACCAGGGCCTGCTGGTATTCATGCATTCTCACACTCCTTTCCTCTGCAGGGATGAGAGTGGCAAGATTTTGCTTGTACCGTGGGTCCAGGAGAGTGAACACCCAGTAATCGGTGCTGGAATAAATTCTTTGAACGCGAGGGTCACGGGATAGGCAGCCTAGCATGAAATCTGCCATATGCGCCAGAGTACCAACGCGTAAGAATTCACTCCCCTCACTGGCCTGACTGTCCATTTCCTCCTCCTCCAACTCCTCCAACTCCTCTTCTTCTGCCCATACACGCTGAACAGTGAAGGACTCAACAATGGTCCCCTCTTGTGTCTCGCCAACATTCTCCTCCTCTTCCTCCTCATCCTCCTCCACCTCCACCTCCTCCGATATGCGCTGAGAAACAGACCTCAGGGTGCTTTGGCTATCAACAAGGGAATATTCTTCCCCCGTCTCTTGTGACGAGCGCAAAGCTTCCGACTTCATGCTGACCAGAGAGTTTTTCAACAGGCCAAGCAGCGGGATGGTGAGGCTGATGATGGCGGCATCGCCACTGACCATCTGTGTTGACTCCTCAAAGTTACTCAGCACCTGACAGATATCAGACATCCACGTCCACTCCTCATTGTAGACTTGAGGAAGCTGACTGACCTGACTACCAGTTCTGGTGGAAGTTGACATCTGGCAGTCTACAATCGCTCTGCGCTGCTGGTAAACTCTGGATAACATGGTCAGTGTTGAATTCCTCCTCGTGGGCACGTCGCACAACAGTCGGTGAGCGGGCAGTTGGAGGCGGCGCTGCGCTGCCCTGAGAGTGGCAGCATCTGGGCTGGACTTCCTGAAATGCGCACAGATGCGGCGCACCTTCATGAGCAAATCAGACAGATTGGGGTATGTCTTGAGGAAACGCTGCACTATCAGATTTAACACATGGGCCAGGCATGGCACATGTGTCAGTCTGCCGAGTTGCAGAGCCGCCACCAGGTTACGGCCGTTGTCACACACAACCATTCCCGGCTTGAGGTTCAGCGGTGCCAGCCACAGATCAGTCTGCGCCGTGATGCCCTGTAATAGCTCTTGGGCGGTGTGCCTTTTGTCGCCTAGGCTCAGCAGTTTGAGCACCGCCTGCTGTCGCTTAGCGACGGCACTGCTGCTGTGCCTAGAGCTACCGACTGATGGCGCCGTGCCCACGGATGGTAGTTCGGAGGAGGAGGTGGAGGAGGGGTGGGAGGAGGAGGAGGCATAGTAGGCCTGAAACACCTGGACCGAGGTAGGCCCCGCAATCCTCGGCGTCGGCAGTATATGAGCAGCCCCAGGGTCAGTCTCGGTCCCAGCCTCCACCAAGTTAACCCAATGTGCCGTCAGCGATATATAGTGGCCCTGCCCGGCAGCACTCGTCCACGTGTCCGTGGTCAGGTGGACCTTGTCAGAAACGGCGTTGGTCAGGGCACGGATGATGTTGTCTGACACGTGCTGGTGCAGGGCTGGGACGGCACATCGGGAAAAGTAGTGGCGGCTGGGGACCGAATACCGAGGGGCGGCCGCCGCCATGAGGTTGCGAAAGGCCTCGGTCTCTACTAGCCTATAGGGCAGCATCTCCAGGCTAAGCAATCTGGAGATGTGCACATTAAGGGCTTGGGCGTGCGGGTGGGTTGCACTATATTTGCGTTTCCGCTCCAGCGTCTGGGGTATGGAGAGCTGAACGCTGGTGGATGCTGTGGAGGATCGTGGAGGCGACGATGGGGTTTTTGGGCCAGGGTCCTGGGCAGGGGGCTGACTAGCAGCTGACACAGGGGAAGGAGCAGTGGTGTGCACGGCCGGAGGTGAACGGGCTTGTTGCCACTGAGTGGGGTGCTTAGCATTCATATGCCTGCGCATACTGGTGGTAGTTAAGCTAGTAGTGGTGGAACCCCTGCTGAGCCTGGTTTGGCAAATGTTGCACACCACAGTCCGTCGGTCATCCGGTGTTTCCTTAAAGAACCTCCACACTTCTGAAGATCTAGCCCTCGCCGCAAGAGCCCTCACCACGGGAGCTTCACTAGTTGACAGTGGCGCTGATGCACCAGCTCTGGCCCTGCCTCTCCGTCTGGCCCCACCACTGCCTCTTCCAACCTGTTCAGGTCGAGGACTCTCCTCCGTCTCAGAAGCACTGTGTTCACCCGGCCTCTCAACCCAGCTTGGGTCTGTCACCTCATCATCCTCCGATCCCTCAGTCTGCTCCCCCCTCGGACTTCCTGCCCTGACAACAACTTCCCCACTGTCTGACAACCGTGTCTCCTCATCGTCGGACACCTCTTTACACACTTCCACTACGTCAAGAAGGTCATCATCACCCACAGACTGTGACTGGTGGAAAACCTGGGCATCGGAAAATTGCTCAGCAGCAACCGGACAAGTGGTTTGTGACTGTGGGAAGGGTCCAGAAAACAGTTCCTCAGAGTATGCCGGTTCAAATGGCAAATTTTCCTGGGAGGGGGCAGACTGGGGGGGAGGAGGCTGAGGTGCAGGAGCTGGAGGAGTGGGGATTTCGGTGACATGGGTGGACTGCGTGGAAGACTGACTGGTGGTGGACAAATTGCTCGAAGCATTGTCAGCAATCCACGACATCACCTGTTCGCACTGTTCTGGCCTCAACAGTGCTCTACCACAAGTCCCAGTAACTTCAGACATGAACCTAGGGAGTGTAGCTCTGCGGCGTTCCCCTGCTCCCTCATCAGCAGGTGGTGTCTCACCCCGCCCAGGACCACGGCCTCTGACCCCTGCAGTAGTTGGACGCCCACGTCCCCGCCCTCGTCCTCTACCCCTAGCCCTGGGGTTAAACATTTTTAAAATGAGAGTTATAACTTTTTTTTTTTTTTTTACTTTTTTTTGTTTTTTTTGTGTTTTTTTGTGTTTTTTGTTTTTTTTTGTGTTTTTTTTTTTTTTTGAGTTTTTAGAACCAAACAATCCTATCCTATTGCTATGGCTATTTTCTAGCCAAGTATCAAAGGAAGCACACTACTATGCCAGATGAGATGACACTGAGTTATTGCCTAATAGAAATCCAACCCCTACTGAATTTTGCCACTTCAGCCTTTGCTATGGATATGTGCGCCACTAAGCGCAGAACACAGCGGTCGCAAGTCTCACTACAAATTGCTCAGAATTGGCAAGTACATGCACTGCAGAAACTAAAGCCACCAGCAGATCAACCAGAAATCAAATATATAGAACGCTACTGTAGGCTTCAAGAAGCTGTTTGTATTCTCCTATGGCTATTTTCTAGCCAAGTATCAAAGGAAGCACACTACTATGCCAGATGAGATGACACTGAGTTAGTGCCTAATAGAAATCCAACCCCTACTGAATTTTCCCACTTCAGCCTTTGCTATGGATATGTGCGCCACTAAGCGCAGAACACAGCGGTCGCAAGTCTCACTACAAATTGCTCAGAATTGGCAAGTACATGCACTGCAGAAACTAAAGCCACCAGCAGATCAACCAGAAATCAAATATATAGAACGCTACTGTAGGCTTCAAGAAGCTGTTTGTATTCTCCTATGGCTATTTTCTAGCCAAGTATCAAAGGAAGCACACTACTATGCCAGATGAGATGACACTGAGTTAGTGCCTAATAGAAATCCAACCCCTACTGAATTTTCCCACTTCAGCCTTTGCTATGGATATGTGCGCCACTAAGCGCAGAACACAGCGGTCGCAAGTCTCACTACAAATTGCTCAGAATTGGCAAGTACATGCACTGCAGAAACTAAAGCCACCAGCAGATCAACCAGAAATCAAATATATAGAACGCTACTGTAGGCTTCAAGAAGCTGTTTGTATTCTCCTATGGCTATTTTCTAGCCAAGTATCAAAGGAAGCACACTACTATGCCAGATGAGATGACACTGAGTTAGTGCCTAATAGAAATCCAACCCCTACTGAATTTTCCCACTTCAGCCTTTGCTATGGATATGTGCGCCACTAAGCGCAGAACACAGCGGTCGCAAGTCTCACTACAAATTGCTCAGAATTGGCAAGTACATGCACTGCAGAAACTAAAGCCACCAGCAGATCAACCAGAAATCAAATATATAGAACGCTACTGTAGGCTTCAAGAAGCTGTTTGTATTCTCCTATGGCTATTTTCTAGCCAAGTATCAAAGGAAGCACACTACTATGCCAGATGAGATGACACTGAGTTAGTGCCTAATAGAAATCCAACCCCTACTGAATTTTCCCACTTCAGCCTTTGCTATGGATATGTGCGCCACTAAGCGCAGAACACAGCGGTCGCAAGTCTCACTACAAATTGCTCAGAATTGGCAAGTACATGCACTGCAGAAACTAAAGCCACCAGCAGATCAACCAGAAATCAAATATATAGAACGCTACTGTAGGCTTCAAGAAGCTGTTTGTATTCTCCTATGGCTATTTTCTAGCCAAGTATCAAAGGAAGCACACTACTATGCCAGATGAGATGACACTGAGTTAGTGCCTAATAGAAATCCAACCCCTACTGAATTTTCCCACTTCAGCCTTTGCTATGGATATGTGCGCCACTAAGCGCAGAACACAGCGGTCGCAAGTCTCACTACAAATTGCTCAGAATTGGCAAGTACATGCACTGCAGAAACTAAAGCCACCAGCAGATCAACCAGAAATCAAATATATAGAACGCTACTGTAGGCTTCAAGAAGCTGTTTGTATTCTCCTATGGCTATTTTCTAGCCAAGTATCAAAGGAAGCACACTACTATGCCAGATGAGATGACACTGAGTTATTGCCTAATAGAAATCCAACCCCTACTGAATTTTCCCACTTCGGTCTTTGCTATGGATATGTGTGCCACTAAGAGCTAAACACAACGGTAGCAAGTCCCCCTGCTAATTCCTCACAAAATGGTAAAAGATGCAAATTAAAATAAAAAAAGTAGAACGTTATTGTAGCCCTAAGAAGGGCTGTTGGGTTCTTTGAGAATCACTCCTGCCTAACAGTAAGCTAATAGAACACCCTAACGCTTTCCCTGACCAGCAGCAGCTCTCTCCCTAGCGGCATCCAGAGACAGAATGATCCGAGCAGCGCGGCCAGCGGCTAGTCTATCCCAGGGTCACCTGATCTGGCCAGCCAACCACTGCTATCGACGTGTAAGGGTACCACGTCATGCTGGGTGGAGTGCAGAGTCTCCTGGCTTGTGATTGGCTCTGTTTCTGGCCGCCAAAAAGCAAAACGGCGGGAGCTGCCATTTTCTCGAGCGGGCGAAGTATTCGTCCGAGTAACGAGCAGTTTCGAGTACCCTAATGCTCGACCGAGCATCAAGCTCGGACGAGCATGTTCGCTCATCTCTAATCCTGACACATGTAAAGGATGTCTGTCAAATTTGGCTTCTAAAAGGACAATGCCCCTCTTTCCCTTCTGAGCTTCACTGCGTACCCATACAACATTTTATTTGCATGTGTGGGGCAATTTTATACTCGGGAGAAATGCTAGTACACATTTTTTGGGGTTGTTTTATCTTTAATGCCTTATGGGATACAAAAAATAGCCGTAAAAGTGACTTTTTTGGGAAAATGTTCATATTTTTCCTTTTAGGGACCTAATTGAAGCAAACACCTGTAGGGGAAAATACATATATTACACCTTGCTAAATTCTCCAAAGGGTGCACTTTCCAAAATGGTGACACTTGTTGGGGTTCCCCTCTGTTTTGGTACCACTAGGGCTCTCTAAATGCATCCTGACACATGTAAAGAATGATTGTCAAATCTGGCTTCTAAAAGGCCAACGCCCCTCTTTCCCTTCTGAGCCCTACTGTGTACCCATACAACACTTTATATGAAAAAGTGGTGCAGTTCTGTGCTTAGGAGAAATAGTTTTACACATTTATGGGGGTTGTTTCATTTTTTATCCCTTGTGGCTTACAAAAATGTGGGGTAAAAGTGACTTTTTTGAGAAAATTTTCACCTTTTTTCCCTTTTGGGGCCTAATTGAATCAAACACCTCTTGGGGCAACTACACAAATTACACCTTGCTAAACTCTCCAAGGGGTGTACTTTCCAAAATGGTGTGTCTTGTTGGGGCTTTCCTCTGTTTTGGTACCATTATGGCTTTCCAAATGCATCCTGACACATGAAAACTTTTTCAGCCATATTTGCCCCGCAAAAACGAAACAACGCTCTTTCCATTCCAAGTGCCCCCCTGTGCCCGTACAGCAGGGTACAGTGACAAAATGGGTATTGGCATACTCAGGAGGAATTGCCCTCAACATTGTAAAATGCATTTTCCTTTTTAACCCATTGTGAAGATGCTAATTTTAGTGTTCAATGAATCTATAGTAAGATAAAATTACATTTCTGTAATTTCACTTTCATTTATTTCACTTTCTTTCAATTTCACTTTCACCCTCATGAAACGCTCATAGGGTTAACAAAATTCCCAAAGGTTGTTTTGAATATTTTGAGGGGTGTAGTTTCTGAAATGGTGTCATTTGTGGGGGGTTTCTGTCATGTAGGCCTTATAAAGTCACTTCTAACTAAATTGACCCTCCAAAAGTGGTTTTGATGATTTTCGTGAAAATCTGAAAAATTGCACCTAAAGTTATAAGCCTCCTAACATCCTAAAAAAAGGAGAAGATGTTTGAAAAATGATGCCAAGTTAAAGCAGACATATGGAAAATGTTAGTTATCAAGTTATTTTAGTGATATGACCAACTTTCCAAAAAGTAGAAAATTTTGAATTTGGAAAACATTGTTTTTTTCAAAAATGTTGCCAAATTTCCATTTATTTCATAAATAAATACTAAATATATTGATTAAATTTCTCAACCAACATGAAGTACAATGTGTCACGAAAAAACAATCTCAAAATCAACTGGATATGTTAAAGCGTTCCAAAGTTATAACCATTTAAATAGACACATGTCAGATTTTAAAAACTGGGCCGTGTCAGGAAGGTGAAAAGTGGCTTCAGCGTTAAGGGGTTAAGAAGAGATATCTGGCCTCAGGGTCCAATTTTGAGTCTAGTACTGTGCAATGCGCAGATTTGTGAATGAAAATCGAGACTCCTCTGGTCTTGCTCACAGGGTTTGTGCAATGGAATTGTATGGGGTAGTGTTTACAGTTAATCACTGGCGTGTGGTTTGTCTTAAAATGAGTCTCTTGTACACATAATATGTGGACCCTCTGTTTGTGAAAGGAGTATAGGGTCTGTGCCCGTTTTTCTGGTAAATTTAACCCGTTGGCATTGAAAGAAGCAATTTTCAATGGGAGGGCGGATGTTGTGGCCATGGTCTCTACGTCTTTGGTTGCGTCTGGTTTCACTGGTATGGATGGGAGGAGGAAAGAGGGGAAGGAGAGCGTTCAGGTAAGTGGTAAGGGATAGGGTATTAAACACGGGTGTCAGAAAACAACAAAGAAAAAAGGAAAACTTCCGGATAAGCAACAAACCCGGAGAGGGTACTATTTTAAGTAGTGCTTAAGCACGAATTTCAACCGTAGTGTCTTACTACAGCTACACCTATGGGGGTGATTGGTTATGACAATATCGAGAAAGTGAAGATGATAGACTAGAACTAGATACTAGATACTAGAACACGAAATATTCCGTATAGGCCTTTTGATTTTACAAAAGTAACAAGAAATACATTGGGGCTAACATCTATATTAAATGTGCTGGTGGGGAGTAGAAGTGCTAGTTGATCGCATTATGTCTGCTGCATCCAGGTTTTAAGTAGAAGAGTGAAGGTTATAAAGATCAACTCAGTTAAAATTGCTGTATGGCTCTGGCTGACTACTTAGTCCATTCCTAGAAAAACTGAAAGAAGAGAAACAGGTGACACATGAAGGGTATCATATCGGTATGTTAGTTAACACCTGAAAATGTCGAATTTTTCATCCGGATGTGAAAGGGATGCTTGACCTTTGCTGGAACGTGCGTGGAGGGCAAAGGGGAAGCCCCATCGGTAGGTGATGCTTTTTTCTTGCAGGACCTGTAGCAGCGAACATAGTATGGCTCTCTGTCTGAGGGTGCATCTTGAGAGATCTGGAAATAAGGCAATTCGCGCTCCATCAAAGTCCAGGTCGCCTTTTTGTCTCGTCTTTTGCATTATTTGGTCTTTTACAGCAAAGAAATGGACTCTGCATATATGACATCCCGTGGCCTCGCAGGGTCCGAGCTTGTGCGCGCCCTATGTGCGCGGTCAATTTCAATACAGTTATCCACAGGGCGATCCAATAGCATGTTGAATATTCCTGTGAGGGTAGGGATGAGATCAGCGGCCTGCGTAGCTTTAGGTAGGCCTCTAATTCTAATGTTGTTTCGTCGTTTTCTATTCTCCAGATCGTCAATGTGGGATACCAACTGTCTCATTTGGGTAGATTGGGTTGCTGCTTTCTCTTGTATCTCTGAGATAGCGGCAGTAACCTCCTCTCTGAATGTCTCCAGAGCCCCAACTTTATCCTGCATAGCGTTAATCTCTGTTTGGACCTTCTGTATGTCCTGTCGCCAGGCAACCTTTAGGTCATTTGCTAGTGTATCCATGTCTCCCTTAGATGGAAGCGGTTCTAAAAGAGCTTGTAATTCGGGATGACCCTCTAGTGCACGGATAGCAGCTTCTGGAGATGGTAGGCTAGAATGAGGCAACACGCAGTCTCCCTTTCAGATTCCTCCTGAGATGTGAGATGAGATGGCCCTGTTGTGCCTGTGTTCTCATTTAGTAGAGGACACTTAGAAGGGGGGCTTTGCACTGGTGTGTTAACCCCTTCGGACCCTTTTCTCGGGGTCTCTAATGTAGCCTGTGATTGAGTCCCGTTAGGGGCCTTAAATCATTATGTTGCAGGCTGGGGGATTGGCCTCCTTCCAGGAAGAAACACTCCAGGTGGGGTCTGGGCTCTGGTGTGGGTGTAGGTATGCTGTGCGCTCACCTTTGGATGGGCCTTCTATCACTGCGGACAGACCTGGTGTTTTGCTGCCGCTCGGTAATGCTACAGGCTTCTGAGTTCGGGGCTCTGGTGTCTCCCCGGCAGCCACGTGTGATGAACGGTGGCGCGTCTCTTCCGCGGTTCTATGGGGGTGAAGCACTCCTGTGTGTGGTTCGCGCTCGTGTCGGCTGAAGACCGACGCGCTTCTTTACTTCTGACCTGGCTGTTTTCTTTGCCTCTCGGGAGGCGGGTCGCTGCAGGAGTCTTCAGGTTCACTCCACGTGGAGCGCAAGATGGCCACGCACTGGGAGAAGGATCGCAGGACTCTGCGTCTGAAGGTGCAAGGTACTCCTGGAGCGGGGCAAAAAAATTGAAGATCGTGTATCTGGCGATCGGTTTCTCAGCCGACTGGATGCCTTTCTTGTGCCCAATTTCCCCATGTAGAATGGCTTTTAGCCCCTATTTAGCTTGGCCAGGCATTGAGCTCCGGTTATGTGCGTCTGTTCAGCATCACGGTCAGGCCGCGCCCCCGGTCTTTGGAATTTTAATTCCTAAGGATGAGAGGTGTGAAATACCTCATTCTACCTGTGGGGGCGCTGCAGGGATTGTGATTCCTTCACAGATTATAGTTTATTGCAGGGGGTCTCAGTAGCAGGATACCGAATGTTCAACTTATTTTGAGTTTGTAAAGAATGGACAGGCTCTTTAAGGGAAAGTAAATAAGTAAATACGTAGTAAAGAGATAGTAAATCTGCAAATGATGGGCTCTGATATTCCTCGGAATGAGATGACTGGCTGACAATTGGATTTTGTGCACATATAAATAGCACAGAAGAGGAGTCCCTGGATAACTTTTAGCTGCGTGGTTGCTATGGTTACAGTAGTCCCTATGGCTAGGATCGCTGTATAAGTAGTCTCTGTGGGAAGTATAGAGGAATTCTGTATATACCGGTCAGCTGTCCAGATGTTCTAGGACATTCCCTCACCCGCAGGGATTTCTTTTCTAGGTTTACGTGTTACACATGGTCACAGTGACATTTTTTACTTTTTTTCAGTTGTTTCTGTTACAGCCTTTATTCATAAAACCCATATACGCAAATAGTAGCAGAATGTGCTCATCCATGTGCTCGGTGCCAGCATGTTATACTATACCTTGGTGTGTGTATAAAGCTATTTACCCACAACCCAAATCAGTAGGTGACAACTGACCTAGGAATGAATGTTTTTGTTTTGACCACCGTATGTGTGTCCTCAATTTCCGTTAAGGTCAACCCAAAAAATGATCAGTAGGAGTTAGCTCACTATGAATGATACCAAGCATGGACAAGAATATGGACTGGTAGAAGTACATCATTCAGCATCACATGCCTTGATGAATCTTGGTTTAGGGGACACCAAGGAAATACTTTGTGCCTCATGGGGAAGAGACAATTCTAATGTTTGGGGAAGGACAGATATTGGTGTAATGTCCTGCTGCACGGTGCACGGGTTGACCCCAGGTAGTCTCCTGTTGGCTGAATGGAGTTTGGCCGGCTTTCCCATGCTACCTTCAGGCATCCTACCTCTTTAACTCCAGAGTTCCCCTGATAGGGATCCTTTTTTGCCACCTCTACATTTGAGGCAGGTTATACTGTGGACGCCCGCTGTGTATTGAGAAAGTTCAGCCCGTGTGCTTTCTCCATCCCCCCTGTCCTCAGCACCAGTTATAGTACCCCTGATGGTCTATTTGACACATAATCCATCAAAACACAGCTACCCCCATCAGACTTACAACTGAAATCCCCATCTGAAGCTAATTTAACCTTTTATTCAAACATCCTTAATAACAGCCTAATTTTTACCATACACTATACGATACATATACTATATATTCTCTTGCAAAACCTGCAGTAGAATGGAGTCTCCTCCTTTCCATAGTGTATTCAGAATAGAACCTGGGCTGGGGTCTGTTCCTTGGATGATCTGTATGATGATGGAGATCTTTTGTCATTTGATCAGGTTTTAGACCGATATCAACATCCTCAACAGTACTAGTACACATACCTCTACAAATATACTGAATTCCTGGGTCAAGTTTCCCAAATCTCATGCTATTCTCTGATAGGGGTCATCAGGTCTCAGGGTCCAGGGTCATCTCTACCATTTACTTATATCTAATTACCTCTAAAGCTAATGGGGTTCAAGTGAAAGCAATTGATTCCTGGAAGTCCCTTATCCCCAAGCTCAATGATGAGTTGGTATCAGAACATCAGGGGGGTGGATGGCGCCATCCACAAACACAGACGTGCAATACCACGCAGCGCTACAGAAACATAAATGCTGGACTTCTTTCTTACTTCCTTCTTACAGCAGTAGACGTATTTGACAAAGGTTTATATTAGCCGAAACGTTATACCGTATATACTCATGTATAAGCCGAGTTTTTCAGCACAAAAAATGTGCTGAAAAACGTCCCCTCGGCTTATACACGAGTATATTATAAAAAAAAATTACCCAGTTAAAAGAAATAAACTTAAATACTCACCCTCCGACGTCAGCGCGGCTCCCGATGTTGACGCGGCTTACCGATGTCCCCGATGTCAGCGCGTCCTGTCTTCTTTCGCATGCTAGAAGAAAACATGGCCGCGTCCATGCCGGAAGAAAAAAGAGGAGCCGCGGAGAAGAAAGAAGACAGGACGCGCTGACATCAGGGACATCGGGGAGCCGCGCTGACAACGAAGGGTGAGTATTTAAGTTTATTTTTTTAAGGTCCTTGGGGGCAGGCTGTATACTACTAGGGGCTGCTGTATACTACTAGGGGCTTGCTGTATACTATTAGGGGCTGCTGTATACTACTAGGGGCTTGCTGTACACTACTAGGGGCTTGCTGTATACTTCTAGGGGCTTGCTGTATACTACTAGGGGCTGCTGTATACTACTAGGGGCTTGCTGTATACTACTGGGGGCAGGCTGTATACTACTAGAGGCTGCTGTATACTACTGGGGGCAGTTTGTATACTACTAGGGGCTGCTGTATACTACTAGGGGCTTGCTGTATACTACTAGGGGCTTGCTGTATACTACTTGGGGCTTGCTGTATATTACTTGGGGCTGCTGTATACTACAAGGGGCTGCTGTATACTACTGGTGGCTGATGTATAGTACTAGGGGCTGCTGTATACTACTAGGGGCTACTGTATACTACTAGGGGCTTGCTGTATACTACTAGGGGCTTGTTGTATACTACTAGGGGCTGCTATATACTACTAGGGGCTGCTAAATACTACATGGGGGCTGGCAGGCTGTATTCTTCTGGAGGCTGGCAGGCTGTATACTACTGGGGGCTGGCAGGCTGTATACTACTGGGGGCTGGCAGGCGGTATACTACTGGGGGCTGGCAGGTGGTATACTACTGGGGGCTGGCAGGCTGTGTACTATTGGGGGGGTTGACCAATGCATTTCCCACCCTCGGCTTATACTCGAGTCAGTAGTTTTTCCCAGTTTTTGTTGGTAAAATTAGGGGTCTCGGCTTATACTCGAGTCGGCTTATACTCGAGTATATACGGTACTTTGGATTACCGCAGTAAAGCTTTGTTCATTAACTTCAACTTAAACTGTGTGTGCCTGAATATTCTTTATACATGAAATGGGGTAGGATCCCTGCCAGAATCACCAACCGATAATAAGGAGTTAATAACAAGGACATTTGATATATACATTACTGTTAACATTTGTATTTACAAAACGCATAGTTAATGCGATGTGAACACATATGTTAACAACACGTTAACACATGTTAATGAAAGTGTTAACAGCTGTTTAATTAGGCAAATCTCAGCTGCTATTTCCCGGGCTCAGGCTTCATAAAATGGTCAGGATGACCAAAACCCACTGTATGAGATGCTGATTTCTGGTACATACTTTGGCCATAGCCTCTGATTGCTCCATTTTGGGCTAATGTAATGCAACTACTTTACATATTCTTATGCAGGTTTGTCCCATATTTACCCCTGATATTACTACAGTATTTTGAATTTTAGGCTACATTCACACGCGGTATGCCCACCATGCATACCGCATACATATTTTTCACACCTCTTTGTTTTGTATTATTATTTATTAGATTTTAGTTAAAATTGCAAGAAAATAAAAAAATAAAATATGCACTTTTTTAAAGCTGGGAGAAGAAAAAAATCAAAATTGCGATGCCCAGTCTAGAAATGGTTTAAAGATAATAATTGGGGATGATATTTGGGATTACTAGATGAAATTGTTATCAGAAAATGTATAACAGTGGCCATGATGTTTTTGGTTCAAAAAATAGGTTGGTTTGCTTTGCAATTAATCTGTTCCATTAGACATGTCTCTGTATGTTTATGTATCTGTAGCTTTGCCTCAGCCTTTCCCAGTTTTCTCACCATGCCTCCCTCTGCATATACAGGCAAGGGTTATGTACAAGATAGGTTCTGCAGGTTTGTTCTTAAGCTGAATTTGTATGCAAGTCTGAACAGGTATATTTTATATTTGTAACTCCAGACAAATTTTTATTTGTTTCAGTGACAACTGGATTTTCAAAATGTTGTGCTGTCATGGGAACAAGGATTATCAATAAAAAATCCTGGGACTAAAGTAATGCATTAAGAGAGCTTTACCAGAGGTTATATTGGGCAGAAATGTCCATCTGTAATGAGCCGTGCACCTGCGTGACCATGGTCAGATAGAAAAGAGATCTAGAAAACCATGAGGAATTGATGGTTCATAGAAAGTATTTTGGAAAATCATCTAGTATTTAAATTGTAAGCCATATTCACCTGGCAAAGCTGTCAGGGCTTCAAAAGGATGGTGGCACATGGGAGTGGGTCTTCCTAAGACCCGAGGCTGTCTTGTTTTAACCCATTCATTACAATGTGCAATTTGCACATTTTAATGAATGAGGTGGAAAATCCCCATATACTGCCATACAGTAGTATGGCAGTATATGGTAGGATCGATCAGACAACCTAGGGTTAAAGTAAAAATTTTAAAAAGTTTAAAAAAAAGTTTATATTACAAAAACCTAAAAATTCTAATCAAGCCTCTTTCCCTAGAACTGATAAAAATATAAATAAACAGTAAAAATCAAAATATCAAAATATTATAACAGTTTTTCTCTGCGTTTACCCCCATAGCGGAAAATAGCGCAGAAAGTTGAAAATGGCACTTTTTTGCCATTTTGATAAATATAAAAAAATCTATAAAAAGTGATCAAAAGGTTGTACAGTCCTAAAAATTGGCAAAAAGTTCTAGCATTGGCTAGAAGATGGCAAAATAAAAAAAAATTGGTACAAGAGGTTTTAATTTTTGTAAATGTACGAAAACATTATAAAGCCGATACAAATTTGTTATCCCCGTAATTGTACCGACCCAAAGAATAAAGTAGACATGTAATTTGGGCCGCAGTGAAAGCCGTAAAATCCAAGCCCACAAGAAAGCAGCGCAAATGCTTTTTTTCACCATTTGGAATTTTTTTTCCCACTTAAACGGCATGGAATATTTAATACCATCACTATGAAAACAAGCCATCACAGAGCTCTTTACATGTAAAAATAAAGAAGTTATAGATTTTTGAAGGTGGGGAGTGAAAAAATGGAAATGAAAAACCAAAAAAAGGGCCCGGTCATTAAAGGGGTTAAGGCATATTGCTTTTGTTGTATTCCACATGTTCAAAATAAGAAAAAGAAGTCTGAAGGCCTTAGGGGCGGAGGATTTGCTCATGACTTCATTTATTGTAATAATAATAATAGAGTTCTAAAAGTTATGTTAATTACATCACCTGAGCGCCTCAGGGAGCCTTGTATTTTAATATAGGAACTCCCCCAGTTGTGCTAGCTGTCCCGCCCCTGGACTCCACAGGACGACTAGGGCTACGGTGGGGAACGCATTAGTCAAAATACGAGGCTCCCTGAGGTGCTTGGGTGACATTTTCACAGTCCTGGTGTGGAATTCTGGAAATGCACAGCTCCCTCCACAATCAGTCTTATGCTTCCCTTTTTGTAGCTTCTATGTTATGCCTCCTTTTTATAACCCCCCCTACTGCTTGCCTTTATGCATCCCCCCACCGTATGCCTCATTTTTTTTGTAGTCTCTTCCTCCCTAATGCTTCCCGTTTTGAAGCCCCATCACACCTCCTGCACCACAGTTGTTCCCCTACCAGGACTGATGCCTGCACTGAGCGTACCTCTGGCCTAGAGATGCTGGGGGGCCCACAATAGGCTGTACATAAGGAATCCAGAGGTTGTGAGGGGGGCTTACATAAAATAACCATAGGCAGTTTAGTATTATAAACTAGGGAATATTTGAGAACAGGAGACCGTTTTAAATTCTGAATTTTGAATGCTGCCACATGAATTAATTATAATGAGGCCCACTGAATCTCTGTTGCCTATTGAAACCTGGAGCCGACCCTGACCCCTGCCTTATGCCTCCTTTCTTTAACCCCCACTTATGCCTGCCTTTCAGTAAACTCCACCATATTTCATCCGTTTTGAGGTCCATTACGCCCCCCTTTCTGTATCCTCTACACCTTATGCCTCCCTTTTTGTATCCCGCCATCTTATGCATATGCAACACCCTCGCCGATGCAATGGCGAAGGAGTGCTTGCAAATAAGCCCCACAGCATGTCATCACATCACACAGGGGACATTGCAGTGGTTAATCCTGCCTGGCAAGGCAGAAGTTAATCTGTGTATGATGTAAGAGTCTATTATCCAATGATCTGTATTGCATCCTGTCTCTGTGAGCTGAGAGGTAATTGGAGGAGCAGCCACCACCTGACCAAGGGGAGATAATAAAACCCCTGGCCAAGAATGTTCTAGAGAGCAGTTAGCTGAGCAGTAGTTCAGAAGCAGACTGGAGTCTCTCCAGTACAAACTCTTCGGAGTCTGTACAGCTAGCACACCAGACCAGAGCAGGAAGAGCCTAGCCCCTGCCTGAAGTGGAGCTAATAGCTAGTTAGTGAGGAAAGGGGTATCATCCTACCTTCAAGGGTGATACCTGAAGATATCCAGGATAAAGCTGAAGCTTCCTACTAGGACACAGCTACCTCCCAGCCTGCCATTGCATCCAGGCTGGTGATCTACATCCTGTGGCTCCCTCCAAATACCTCTCCAGTACTCCACCATCTTGTTAAAGGCACGTTGCTGATGTTCCTGTCGGTTCCAATAAAGAACTGTAAGTGTTTCTGTTCAACCTCTGCCTCCGTCTGGTCCCTGCTACTCCGGCTGTCACCATCACGGGCATCCTGTCCACCACACAGAGACTCATACTCTAGACACCAAAGGGTTGCCCCAGGGAGATCCGCTATAGCAGCCTCTCCCTCATCATTTCTTGCCAACACCACCTGCTGGAGACCTGCCAGGCTGTAGGACAGCCCTCCGGTTCCCCATACCAAGCACCGTGACACAAGCGTGCCTAGGCCGCAACCGCCAGCCACTCAGGTACTGCGGGCCCCGGCTGACTCCAGGCCCCCGAGAAAAGGCTAGGCCCCGGTGGGGGATGTTGCACATCCCTTTATGTATCCCGCCTTCTTATGCCTCCCCTTTTGTAGACCCCCACCTTATGTCTCCCTTTCTGTTGCACCCCCACTTTATGCCTACCTTTTTGTATCCAGTCCCCCTATGTTATGCCTCTCGTTTCACAGTCCCCGACATTAAGATATCTTTTTCCTCAGCAGCTTTCCTCTCTTTTTGTCTCTGATACAGACATCTTCAAATTGCACCTTCCAGCATCTTCTGGGCACAGCAGAGGGTCAATCCTGATGAGGAGAGTCTAGGGCTCCCTTCTCCACCATTACAGTCAACTCTTTTTCAGCACTTTTACTGATCACGAATATTCAGGGGGCCTGACTGTGCTGGATCCCCCTGACTGGAGACTTGAGATGTAGCTTTTTCCCACTAACACGACCTATAATCTATAAAATATAGTATATTCTGCAAATCTGTAAGATTACAGCTATACCCAAGCAGCCTGTTTCCGAGGACATTAAATATACATTTAGTTTATGAGACAACTTTGATTCATCCATAGAGTGTCAGTTAGCTAAGTCTGCCTTCCAAATACAGGGGTATCAGGGGTAGGAGAGGAAAGATGAACTGTTACATTAGGGCTCATAAGCCTTAAGCTAAGCACCTGGCTCTGTAATTACGTTGTATGTACCTTCCATCTATGGTGATTTTTCCTGTTCATTTTGTGCTACTGGCTTATACTTACAAGGAGAGCATCAAAGTCAGTGACCAGGATAAGGTCAAAGAGCAATCAACACTACAAACCTTATATATATATATATATATATATATATATATATATATATATATATATATATATATATTGAAGCTGTATGTAAAGATGCCAGTTTTTCTTAAAAAAATAGAAATGGGCTTGGGGGTGACCTGCTGTTGCCCACTCACAGTTAAGTAGTTGGCATCATATGCAAATACAAAGGGGACACTTAGTTAAAGGGGTATTCCCACAAAGACAAGATTCTTAAATATACTCAGGATAACAAAATAACACATCCTCTAATTCACTGTTATTAACAAAAATACAGCATTTCACAGATATGACTCTAACCTGTCTCTATCAGTCCTTGTGTACACAATTTCGGTTACCTCGGGTTCCCACCTTAAATCAGAAGTCAGGACAATTGTTTTTCTGTCTGACGCTGCACTGAGTAGCTCTGTGCCTCCAGTCCCCACCGTTGCTTTCGAGGACAAGCTCACACACACACATAGACTTCCTGCCGGCAAAGTAAGGAGAGTAAATCTACAAGCTACAGGCAGATAAGCTTTTTATCCAGGAGAGGGAGGCACAGCAGAGCTGGCAGTGTATGTTATGGCTGAGATAGCAGATCTGAGAATGAGAATGCAGATCATCTCACGGATGAGATACAGTGTATGCATCTCAAGGATCTTGTATACAATGAAAGTGTATATAAACCTGGGCCCTGATAATCTAACCAGATTGTCAGCACACTGTATCTCACAGCACTACAGGGATCATGAAGTGTCTGCATAGAGAGTCCTCACTCACTAACTGGAATTTTGCACTGATCATCATGAGTGATAGGAGCTAAAGCAGCAATAAAACGGAGTAAAATTGTAAAGTAATTGGTTAAAAACGATCTTATTGTGTAAACATGCTAGGGGATTGAAATTTGAGAATTTTCTTTCATGGGCAAACCCATTTAATGCTGGTTGTCTTGTACTAATGATTTCTGTAATGCTGAAAAAGTTATTGACCATTTAAGACCACCATATTTGGTGTTTATTTTTTCTTATCATTTAAAAAAAAAAGGATTTGATAAAAAATTTGAAAATCCCCATTTCTTACTTTTTAACCCTTGATAAGCGCTGCTTTTGACACACTGCTTTCATTATTACCAATTCTGGCTAGCAGAGGGCTTCTGTATAACAACCAAACTGCCAAAACAAAAAATTTGAAATTAGTCTATGGGGAAAAGAAAAATTTAAGGGTTCATTCACATGGCCATCTGAGGGAACGTACATGCGGCCGCAAATTTGTGGCCGCATGTACGTCCACATAGACGGCAATAGCGGCGCGGCGCAGATATGGTGCCACACATGTGTGACACAGATCCGGGCCGCACACCGCAAAAAGATAGAGCATGCTCTATCTTTCGGCGTGTGTGCGGCCGTGCGCCGCTATTATCTATGGAGGGAGGAGGGGTCACCTCCTCCTCCACTCCATCACACGGCGGTATGCCCGCACGGCAGTCATACCGCGTGTGAATGGACCCTTAGAATGTTCATCTGTCAAAATGTTTTGCATTTCCCTGTTGCATCATGGGATGAAGAAACATATACTGTCTACATCTTCAAAAGAGATGTACAGTCAGGAGGATAACCAGGTTTTTGAAATATGACGGGTTTATCATGTATCAGATCCAGGAGTACTTCTTCCTTCTTAGATGTGTCCATCTTCTAAGCTGAGATGCATAAACTACACAAAAATCCTAGATATGAATTGCCCTCTTCAAAGCCAGGGGCTGTGTGCACACTTTAAACTCTGTTCAAGTACATATAACAAAACATATAACAAAACTATTATCAAGCAATGTAAAGATAATATTCTTTTTATGGAAAACAAACTTTTCAAGGGAACCTGTCACCAGCTTTCACAACACCAAACTACCGACCCCCTCAGGTAAGGAATGAGATATCCTTTGTAGCATTCCCTCTTTTATGTGAAAGAGAACCTGCCATTCAAATTAACCTCCCCCCAAAAAAATATTTCATTAAAAATACTATGATTAAAATGCATTCCCCCAATACCTAAATGTTTCATTTCCATGGCTACAATGTTAAAAAATCAGTTTGTAAACGTAAATGCAACTCACCTGAAGGGAGTCCAATGATGATAATGGAGTCCTGCATATGCAGTGTTCACTGCCTTGCATCCTTAATCCTTATCCAGTTCTCACTGCTACCAGTACTTAGGAACCATCTGGCAATATTCATCTACAGATGTATACAGCTCTGTAGTAAATATTGTGTCCCATTTTTTTTTTTTCGCTTTGCTGGAACATTTTTACATCTTTCAGCACTTTATGTCATGTGACCAGGGTGATGTTATCTATGGTCCTTTACCCCCTAACATTTGCAAAATCTACCCCATGTATGTATCTGATCACATGAAAGCATAGCATGTCTCCATGGAGGCATGGGGAGAACTAGAAGTCCTTGGAGGCATGCTCTTATTTCATGTGATCAGATACATACATGGGGTAGATTTTGCATACGATAGGGGGTAAAGGACCTTAGATGACATCTCCCTGGTCACATGACATGAAGTGCTGAACGGTGAGAAGAGACATGGGACATGGGGAGGAGCTGCTGGACTCAGTCGAGGAGGCCATGCCCCTTCTGACTTGCTGCTCTATGCCAGGTAAGATAAAAAAAGCTGTATAAAGGGTGGCATTTAGTTAATAGGGCTCTATGGGAACCAAACATTGTTTGTGAAAAATGTGCTGACATGTTCCCTTTAAATCTCACCTATGTACCTATTTAAAAACACTTTCAAAGCCATATGAAAATTAGTGGAAAAACGTAACTCAAAGTACATAAGTCAAAAAAATTCACATATCTTGACCTTGGACAGAAACTCATCATTGTTGAGTCTCTGCCCGAGATCTAGAAATGTGAGTTGTTTCACTTATGAACTTTGAGCTATGCTAAAATTACTGGCGATCTGCTAAATGAACCACTTGGAATTCTCATACTCCCATTGACTATGATCTTTATGATTTGCAACCTATATTGTTGTATTAATTGCGATGAGAACTATATATGATAAAATTGTAAGTGAAGATTAGGAAGTAAAGTGAAAAAGTTTTTGAATCTATTTCATGGTCGTTTGTTTGGAGACTATTCACTCATGCGTCCTTGACTTTGACAATTTTTTGATTTTCTATATTGCCTCCGCGTATTATCATTTATTGTTTGATTTATCAAAATTGAACTAGCAGATATTTTGGACAATTACCTGTATGTGTTTTGTATAATGGGATGTGCAGCAGCCTCCATTAACCTGATATGTGAAATCCTGCTGACACAATCCTTTAAATGCTGTTGTGCAATGCCATATTGGATGGGATATTAAATGTTGCCACTAGGAACAACAATCTGTCCTTTAAATAGAATAATAAAAAGTTATTGCACTTGAGAGGTGGCAAGTAAAAAATAGAAACACAAACATTAAAAGTCTTATGGCGGTAAGGAGTTAAAATACCTCATGTCAGAGGAGGACACTAGTGCCTTGACTGCCGAGGGCACCAAAATACCTTGTCCCAGCCCTGCCCATTCCAGATTGACTAATAGAATAACTTTTTCTGTAAATGTTCTCTGATATATTTATCCATGTGGTAGTCTGTACATATGTGGATGTATATGTAAACTGCGTGTGCATGATGTGCTTGTGTGTATGTGTATGAATGTTGATAGGTGTGTATGCATGTACTATTACTAGTAAGGGGAGACTAAATATGCTATTATTGCGTAGGGGAGGTTGTATATAGTATACCTGGGGAGGACAGCCTGTATATACTGTAACTGGGGAGGGCAGGCTGTATATGTATTTTAGCATGCATCAACAGGCTTGGGTACCTCATCTAGGACCAGGACATCTATCGATGTTATGTCTAGAGGGTCGGAGGGTATATAGTTAATTGTCCCCTCTTAGTTCAATCACCCTCGTTAAGAAACAGAGAACTAGAATGTCACTCAGTCTCATTTGTTTTGGGGTATGAACCCCTTAGAGGACCCACTAGCGTGCTTGGGTGAAAGGTCACGGATAGGGTGGTTGCTCCCCAAGTGTAGACCTATGACTTCCACCCAAAAATAAATCAGAGTGCCGTGTAGCAGTGATGAACAGCTGCACGGTCACTTAGAAACACCTATGCACCTAACGCGTTTCCCTGCCACTATTTCATGTGGCAGTTCATCAGAGGTGTGCAGAGTATCAACTAGGAATATAGCACGTACAGAGCGGGTAATGGCATGTCATCTCACATTTATTCACACCATAACCCGTCTGGATATAGTTGACATGCTATAAAGTTGTCAGGGTCAGTGGTTCTCACTGTATCATGCAACCCTATAACGCCAGTTAATCTTCAAAATCACTTAGATCACTATCTTTCTGGCTAGTATTTCATTGCACACAGCACTGACTGACTACCTGAATCAAACGCCAGCACTAGTTTGGCCGCGCGTCGCACGTGCACGCGCGGCTATATATAGCCTATGCTCCGCCCATCGCCGGCGAGTATTGGCCAATGAGATTGAGCTCCGTCACAGTCGAAATATCTCCACATTATGCCTATGTGCTCTCAGATTACAGAACCTGGGAATGACTGTCACCTCTCCTGAATTTGCTGTCCCATAACCAATGCCTATGTGCTATTGTGCGATAGACTAGGGGATTGATTGATGCCTCTCTGGAGTTGCTATCCCGTGTCCACTGCAAGCCCATATCGGCTTGATTATTGGTTTCTAGACACTTACCAGGCATATCCGCTACTTTAACGTCCCATTTAAAGATTTGTTTACTTTCGCCATCGCATCACTAGTGGAGGAGTGGCCGCGACTGTAAGGGATTGTCAAACTCCACCACAGCCCTGCTGATTGGCGGATCGGGGCGCACCTCCTCTGGTGACGTCCCTGATCCGTCAAGAATAGGCGGGGTTTCGACTGTGACGGAGCTCAATCTCATTGGCCAATACTCGCCGGCAATGGGCGGAGCATAGGCTATATATAGCCGCGCGTGCACGTGCGACGCGCGGCCAAACTAGTGCCGGCGTTTGATTCAGGTAGTCAGTCAGTGCTGTGTGCAATGAAATACTAGCCAGAAAGATAGTGATCTAAGTGATTTTGAAGATTAACTGGCGTTATAGGGTTGCATGATACAGTGAGAACCACTGACCCTGACAACTTTATAGCACGTCAACTATATCCAGACGGGTTATGGTGTGAATAAATGTGAGATGACATGCCATTACCCGCTCTGTACGTACTATATTCCTAGTTGATACTCTGCACACCTCTGATGAACTGCCACATGAAATAGTGGCAGGGAAACGCGTTAGGTGCATAGGTGTTTCTAAGTGACCGTGCAGCTGTTCGTCACTGCTACACGGCACTCTGATTTATTTTTGGGTGGAAGTCATAGGTCTACACTTGGGGAGCAACCACCCTATCCGTGACCTTTCACCCAAGCACGCTAGTGGGTCCTCTAAGGGGTTCATACCCCAAAACAAATGAGACCGAGTGACATTCTAGTTCTCTGTTTCTTAACGAGGGTGATTGAACTAAGAGGGGACAATTAACTATATACCCTCCGACCCTCTAGACATAACATCGATAGATGTCCTGGTCCTAGATGAGGTACCCAAGCCTGTTGATGCATGCTAAAATGCAAAGATTTTTTGGCTATGGGCCGAGTTTTTATATTAGTAACGAATAAAGATTTACACTTTTAAATGTTCCTATCACAGGCAGTTTTTGCTTTATTTGAATTTTGAGGATTTAAGAGGAACAAAACCTTGTGGATCCAAAGGCAGTTGTCCTTTATTGCGGGCAGGCTGTATATGCTATCACAGGTGAGAGGAGGCTGTATATACTATAATTGGGGAGTGGATGTTCCTAAATGAAATTCAGGATCAACACATGAACATAAACTCTGGTTGCATTATGATGATGGGTTTGCAATACTAATACATTGGGGAAAACTTGGAAACATACGCTTATGTGTTTTGTATGTAGCAACATGTGTTTTGCCTTTTGACATTAGTAGTGATGACCCACAATGTCATACATCACACAAACACATCTACATGTAATAATGTATTCTGCCCAATGTTCAAAACACAATGCAAATGCATAATGTGAAGGCAGCCTAAAGCTGGGATTTGTGGGCAGCATTATGGCACTAATAGAGGGCGCAAGCACTAAGAGTGCCTAGGGTGGTATTAACATTAAATACTGCCCTGTCTGGTGTTCTTCTGGGGACCTTCAAGTGATCAGTTCTAATGATATTTCCCATAAATGAGTTTTTGAGTTTTTGAAGGCACATCTACAATCACAGATGGTATGGGTGGTAGATACTTTTGAGCCATGGAATTTCTTTGAATGTTGGATGGATCCTTCATAGTGAAGTAAGACATATTCTCTGTCACCATAGGTCAGTGATGGCTAACCTATGGCACTGGTGCCAGAGGTGGCACTCAGAGCCCTTTCTGTGGGCACTCAGGCCATCACCAGAGATGACTCCAGGTATCTTCCTGCAGTCCCAGACAGCCCAGGACTTGCTGTGCACAGAGGTATTTTAAAGTGACAGCTCTACCTGGGACTATTTTCTGCTTTATTGGTGTCCTCAGGTGCTGGTATCAATGAAAACTGTGACAAAGAAGGAAGTATAAATCACAAATTAAATTTTTGTGTTGGCACTTTGCCATAAATAAGCGGGTCTATGTTGTAGTTTGGGCACTCGGTCTCTAAAAGGTTCGCCATCACTGCCATAGGTTGTTTACCATCAGAAGCTATTGGAACATATATCACCAGGTGCAAATGTAACATTATTGTATGCATTATATAATATGGTGATTCTGATACTGGTACTACATTGACAGTCCATTGATTTCAATAAGAATAATAGTTGTGGCACTGCAGGGAAATAGAACACTTGTTACCAACTTCCTTCACTCAGCATAACTGACCACTAAGGGATATGCTGTAAAAAGTGTCTTGCCTACTTGAAAAGTGTAATTGTTAAAAGACTATATGAGTTACAGCTACATGCACTTCTTGATGTCCATACATGTGGGCATGCTGTCATGTATGGTGCCTAAGCACTCCTCAGTCTGTTCTACTCTGTATGCCTGAAGAATGCAAATGAAGAGGTTTTGTACATCTAGACAAGTAAGCAGGAAATCATTGCAGGGACAATTTCATTAGGAGATGTGGTTATCGGTTGAAGGTCTTCATTACACACTGCTTATCATCCATTTAGGAGGACTTTGTTTTGTACAGAGAATTTCTCTTTCTGCATATAATGATTTGTTTGTGTCAGCTGTGACTGGTGACAGCTGGTTAAGAATTGTACAGTAATTTAAAATAGATAAGCCACAGTGAGCAGCAGAAGGAAGGACTGATTTTTAGCAAATCCCATTGCTATGGGTAAGCTGGAATATTATTTGGTGTCACAATTCTAGTTCTGCACATCTGCACCAGCGCTGGTCTTTGCTAATCTTGACACACAGGGGCAGATTTACTTACCCGGTCCATTCGCGATACAGAGGCACATTCTCTGACGCTGATTCAGGTTCTGCTGGGATTCACTAAGGTCACTAAGGAATTCACTTCCTTCGTTCCGGTGTATGTGAGTGCTATTTTTGCGACACATTTTTTTAAAAAATTCTTTGGTTTTTCCGAATCCGTCGGGTTTTCCGACGGCCACTCGCCCCGGTTTCTATCGCACGAAAGCCGGCAATCCGATCGCGTGCGCCAAAATCCCGGGGCAATTTGGCTCAAAACGGAAATATTCAGGAAACTGTATGTGCGGCGTTCGGACCCTTAGTAAAGGAGTCCCACAATGTACATTGCCCCAGGCCGCTTATTATTCACGCTTTCAGCGTGACGTCACCACCCTCTTCAACATGGGTGATTGAGGTATCTAGCACCCAAGAGATGTGAATTCAAGCCTTTTTCTGTGATGTCACCTTCCTCTAAACTGGAGAGGGAGGTGGCGAGAGGCGTGAATAATTAGCAGCCTGGAGCACCGGACATTGCATCCCCATACTTCAGCTTGCTTGTTATAAGTCTCTTTTAGGTGATCCCGATGTAAAGTTAAAAGAAGACCGCACCCAGATCATGATGAATAGGAGAGTAAGTGAGTATTTTCCGTGTAATTTGCCTTACAGCAACTGGTAGATAGGATTATTAGGATTTGTGTTCTGGAGATGTGCGATACTGAAGGGATCCTTTGGCTGAGTGTTTGGTTTTCCTAATAAACTATTTGCTGTTAGTGGTCCTGTGTCCTCCTTATAGAATTGTTAGGTTATGTGTTTAAAGATCCATTACACTCATTCCATAAAAAGATATTGTATCAGGCCCATAAGGCTATCCATTGGCTGGATGTATCCCCCCAATTAACACATTAATTATCCTTGAGGCATGCTGCTAGAAGGCCCCTTTAACATAGGATATTCTGCCAAACAAAAAACACACATTAAATAATCACCTTAAATATACACATGACTGGAGCCCTACAATTTTCTCCATCAAGGAGTATCTGGGGAAAGTAAAGAAACATTGAAATGGAAAATGCCCTGGAAACATCACAATCCCGTCACCACTGGGGACCTCAGCTGCACAGAACTCAGAGATGTTCCCATTCATCTGCATTTTTATTTAATTTTTAGATATTTGTGGATACATTGCTCACCAGAGGCAGAGAATATATTAGTCTGCGCTATAAAAACATAAAATGTGTAATGTCTGCTGAACCTGTCATATTTGGATGCAGCCGGCGTTATCCTTAAGTGGATCTGCTCATCATTATGCATTAGAAGGCAGATGAACACTTTTCTTCCATGTTATACCAGGCCAGAGCTCTGCAAGGGTCTGCAGCTATTCACTTGTTGCACAACTACAACTTTTAGTAAGTCCTGATAGCTACACGCTGGGAGTTGTTCTTTCAAAACAGCTTGAGAGATGCAGATTGAATATCATCTGTTTTAAGGTTAATGCCTTCATGATGTACCTTAAAAAGACTCCATGTGCCCTGGCCCTGGCCAAGGCTGGTATGCACAGGTGGGTGCAACATGGTAAGGGTGCTGGACTCACCCAAACATGATCATTTGCATATAAATAGAGATTTCTCTACGCCACACCCATGCACTCAGGTAATTCATTTTTTGCGTAAAGGCATGCTAATGATGCAGGGTATTTTACCTAAAGGGTCCCACCAGGGGGAGGGATGTATAAGGTATAAAGTTTAAACCATCTTAGCTCAAGTGGACTTCAGGTTTCTCATAGTAGTTTAGACTTACACATGTAGATTGTCTTGATGAATCTGGTGTTGATGGGAAAATTGTAAATTGAAGAATGTAGGTAAAAGTCACAGAAAAGTGATGCGAAATGGCACAATACTACAATCCTTCAACTATCAAATGCCAGAAAACTACCGTAATTACAATGATACATTTCCCTCAATATTGAGTTTTTTTGTGACTAAGCAGTTCTTTTTAGATTTGGTGCTTGTTTGAACAAAGATTTTGTAAACGGTCAAAGTCAAGATACATGTCTGGATATCTAGTGTGATCGCTTCTACATGTCACGTCTCAGTCACTGAAAGAGACGGTTAGAGACAGTCACTAAAAGATACGGTCAGAGACAGTCACTGACAGAGATGGTCAGAGATAGTCAGTGAATGAGATGGTCAGAGACAGAGAAGGTCAGAGACAGTCACTGAAACAGATAGTCAGAGACAGACAAGGTCAGTGACAGAGTCAAAATGAAGAAATTGTTTATTGTACATAAGGCTTTAGTTTTTTAAAACCTAATAAAACCACTATAAATTTGTATTTATATAATTATAATTTTATAATCACACAGATGCAAAGAATAAAGGGGAGGAGTCATTTGAAGAACACAGTAAAAGCCATGAAAACAGTGGTCACAATAAAATGGTGCATGGAAAATTAAAACTGCCCCTAGGAAGTACAATTTGTTACAAAGAAAACAAGCCATTATAAAGCTCTGTACATAGAAAATAAAAAAATATGATTTTTAACTCCTTCACGCTCTACACCTTACACAGGGTGAGCCCTCTTCATACAGAGGTTGGGTTTGCTGCATATTGCAGCAAACATCCACCGCTAATACCTGTGATCGGTGCTAACCCGGGTATTAACTCTTCCGCCGAGTATTAACCTTTCTGGCGGCAGCATTTAAAAGACATTGGTGCGTGAGATCTGCTATGTTTTGATCGTCGGTCCGCAGGATGTCATCAAGGCGCGGTGTTCAGTTGTCATGATAGCCTCGGTTCTCCCTCAGGTCCAAGGCTGCATGGCTTCTAAAAGATTTGTTACAATGAGCCAAAAGTATTGGAGTATATGGTAGGAACGATCAGACCATCTAGGGTCAAAGTAATGTTTGACCCCTTAACGCTCTGCGCCGTAGCTCTACGTCGCAGAGGTATAAGGAGTGTATGAAGAGGGCTCACAGGCTGAGTCCTCATCATACAAAGGTGGGGGTTTTTGCATATTGCAGAAAACCCCCACCGCTAATAACCGAGGTCGGTGGTTGCACCGATCGCGGCTATTAACCCGTCCGTTGCCGCCGGCAAAGTCGCCGGCGGCATTTAAAAGACGGCGGTGCGCACCGCCATCTTTGTTACGATCGCCGCGCCCCCGAACGTCATTGGGGGGGCGGCGATCAGTTGCCATGGTAGCCTCAAGTCTTCGTTTGACCCGAGACTATCTGGCATCTGCAGATTCGTTACAATGAGCCAGTGGCTCATTGTAATGAATGTGCTGCAAAAATGCCATATATTGCAATAAAGAAGTATTGCAGTATATGGTAGCAGCGATCTGACCATCTAGGGTTAATGTACCCTAGATGGTCTAAAAAATAGTGAAAAAAAAAGAAAAAAAAAGTTAAAAAAATAAAAAAAATTAATAAAATATTAAAAATTCAAATCACCCCCCTTTCCCTAGAAGTGATATAAAACATAATAAACAGTAAAAATCACAGACATATTAGGTATCGCCGCGTCCCAAAATACCCGATCTATTAAAATATAAAAATGGTTACGGCCAGAGGTGACCTCCGAGACGGGAAATGGCGCCCAAATGTCCGAAATGCGACTTTTACACCTTTTTACATCACATAAAAAATGATCAATATGGCGCACAGACCTCAAAATGGTAGCAATGAAAACGTTGGCTCATTTCGCAAAAAATGACACCTCATACAGCTCCGTGCGCCAAAGTATGAAAAAGTTATTAGCTTCAGAAGATGGCAAAAATTTTTTTTTCTTTTTTGTACACATTCGTTTAATTTTTGAAAATGTATTAAAACACAATAAAACCTATATAAATTTGGTACCACCGCGATTGCACCGAACCAAAGAATAAAGCTGAGGTGTTATTTTGAGTGCACAGTCAAAGTCGTAAAAACTGAGCCCACAAGAACGTGACGCATGTGCGGTTTTTTTCAATTTTTCCACATTTGGAATTTTTTTTCAGCTTTGCAGTACACGGCATGTTAAAATAAATAACATTACGGGAAAGTAAAATTTGTTACGCACAAAATAAGCCCTCACACAGGTCTGTACACATAAAATTGAAAAAGTTATGGATTTTTGAAGGTGGAGAGCGAGAAATGAGCGAAAAAACCCTGCGTCCTTAAGGGGTTAACAAAAGTTTAAAAAATGATACATTTAAAAAAAAAATTCAAATCACCCCTTTTTCCCTTAAAACTGATATAAAATGTAATAAACAGTAAAAATCATAATAAACATTAAAAAAATCTCAAAATGCTCGATTTATCAAAATATAATAATAGTTATTTTGCCAGTGAACTCCATAACTAAAAATAACGCTCATATGTCCGAAACGCTACTTTTACACCACTGACGTGACTGCATCACTGCACTATGGGGTGAGGGACTCTGCAGGAGGAAGTGAGGTTAGTACATAACGTCCCCTGCTTCACGCTGGTAATAAAGTGACCTGAAGCAGGAGGTCCGTTATAGTGGGTCATAACTCTTCATTCTGCTTAGCTGGGAATATGGGTTCCAGAGGTAGAACCCCAGCCTAGCATGTATTAATGACATGTCCAGTACATATGGCATAAATACAAGAGAATACTCTTTTAAGTGTTGAGGCCACAATGACTGGATATAATAAAAATTCTTTATTTATATAGCGCACACAGGTTACACAGCGCTGCACAAAGCTTGCCAAATTGGTCCCTGTCCCCATGGGGCTCACAATCTAATCAACCTAGCAGTATGTTTTGGAGGAAACCCATGCAAACACAGAGAGAACATACAAACTCTCTGCAGATGTTGACTTGGGTGGGATTTGAACCCAGGACCCAGAGCCGGATCATAGGGGGGGGCGCGAGCGGGGCGCGAGCCCCGATGCCCCCACCACTTCGCCTTTAAGAGGGGCCACCACCAAATTGGGGCGAGTTGCCAGCAATATATTCGGCGCCGGGCTTCCCGGGCGGCGGGTCAAATCCCGCCGATGTTTCTGCCTTTAGTCTATGGCAGAGCGAGGGAACAATAAGTTCCCTGCTCTTCCATAGACGATCCAATGTAAATAAAGATGGTGGCGCCCTGCCGCTGGGTCACGTCGCAGAGTGTGACGGCACAGCGTGTGACGTCACAGTGGCGCGACTCACGGCGCGGGCAGTAGCAGGGCGCTGCCATCTTTGTTTACATCCGATCTCCACCCTGACAACGCGAGGGAGGATGAAGTATATAGTTATTATAGGGGTGTATATAGTTATTATAGGGGTCTGTATATAGTTGTTATAGGGGGTGTATATAGTTATTATAGGGACACTATATAGTTGTTATAGGGGGGGTGTATATAGTTATTATAGGGGTGTATATAGTTATTATAGAGTGACTGTATATAGTTATTATAGGGGGGTGTATATTGTAATAGGGGAACTGTATATAGTTATTATAGGGGACTGTATATAGTTATTATAGGGGGGTGTATATAGTTATTATAGGGCAGTGATGGCGAACCTTTTAGAGGCCGAGTGCCCAAACTACAACAAAGACCCGCTTATTTATCACAAAGTGCCAACACAGAAATTTAATTTGCGATTTATAGTCCCTTCTCTGTCACAGATTTCATTGATACCAGCACCTGAGGACACCAATAAAGCAGAAAATAGTCCCAGGTAGAGCTGTCACTTTGAAATAGCTCTGTGCACAGCAAGTCCTGGGCTGTCTGGGACTGCAGGAAGATACCTGGAGTCATCACTGGTGATGGCCTGAGTGCCCACGGAAAGGGCTCTGAGTGCCACCTCTGGCACCAGTGCCATAGGTTAGCCATCACTGTTATAGGGGGTGTATATAGTTATTATAGAGGGACTGTATATAGTTATTATAGGGGGACTGTGTATTGTAATAGGGGAACTGTATATAGTTATTATAGGGGACTGTATATAGTTGTTATAGGGGGTGTATATAGTTATTATAGGGGGTGTATATAGTTATTATAGGGGCACTGTATATAGTTGTTATAGGGGGTGTATATAGTTATTATAGGGGGTGTATATAGTTATTATAGGGGCACTGTATATAGTTGTTATAGGGGGATATATAGTTATTATAGGGGCACTGTATATAGTTGTTATAGGGGGTGTATATAGTTATTATAGGGGCGCTGTATATAGTTGTTACAGGGGGGTGTATATAGTTATTATAGGGGTCTGTATATAGTTATTATAGAGGGACTGTATATAGTTATTATAGGGGAGTGTATATAGTTATTATAGGGGGGTGTATATAGTTATTATAGGGGACTGTATATAGTTATTATAGGGGGTGTATATTGTAATAGGGGAACTGTATACAGTTATTATAGGGGGGTATATATAGTTATTATAGGGGGGTGTATATAGTTATTATAGGGGACTGTATATAGTTATTATAGAGGGACTGTTTATAGTTATTATAGGGGGACTTTATATTGTAATAGGAGAACTGTATACAGTTATTATAGGAGTGTATATAGTTATTATAGGGGTGTATATAGTTATTATAGGGGCACTGTATATAGTTGTTATAGGGGGTGTATATAGTTATTATAGGGGTGCATATAGTTATTATAGGGGAATGTATATAGTGATTTCTGGGAGCTGTATATAGTGATTGCTGGGGGAGCTGTATATAGTGATTGCTGGGGGAGCTGTATATACTGATTGCTGGGGGAGCTGTATATAATGGTTGCTGGGGGAGCTGTATATAGTGATTGCTGGGGGAGCTGTATATAGTGATTGCTGGGTGAGCTGTATACCGTGGTTGCTGGGGGAGCTGTATACAGTGGTTGCTGTGGGAGCTGTATACAGTGGTTGCTGGGGGAGCTGTATACAGTGGTTGCTGGGGGAGCTGTATATAATGGTTGCTGGGGGAGCTGTATATAGTGATTGCTGGGGGAGCTGTATATAGTGATTGCTGGGTGAGCTGTATACCGTGGTTGCTGGGGGAGCTGTATACAGTGGTTGCTGTGGGAGCTGTATACAGTGGTTGCTGGGGGAGCTGTATACAGTGGTTGCTGGGGGAGCTGTATATACTGATTACTGGGGAGGCTGTATATACTGATTACTGGGGAGGCTGTATATAGTTATTCCTGGGTGGCGGTATATAGTGATTGCTGTTCCCTGTCTGGACTACATTCAAGGGGGGCCACCACCATGTTTTGCGCCCAGGGGCCCCCACCAACCTTAATCCGGCCCTGCCAGGAACCCAGCACTGCAAGGCAGAAGTGCTACCCACTCAGCCACTGTGCCGCCCTACTCAGCCACCGTGCCACCCTAGGCAGGGATTTCTCTTTGGTTTTCTATAGCTGCATATTGTTATTTTTGTAGCAAAAGCATGTGGGGGTATTCTGCAAATGAGTGGACGCTACGGAGAATTAGAAACGTGAATTGGGGCCCTTGGCCCAGATCTTTTATGATCCTCGCAACACCCTAGATCTATGAGTAAGTGCCCCTGGTTTATTTTGCTTGATTTTGATGTGAGATTTCCTATAATAGCGACAAATTGACATTTTGCTCCAAGTAAATACTATTAACATATGATCAGCATTGGGATGTAGAAATATCTATAAATTCAGTGTAAAGTAGGCAGATCTTAATGGGACTTTGCTACACTATTCCGCTCTATACTTAACAGTCTCAGCCAATGATTTCATGGTCTGCAGATTTCAAGATGTATTTTAGCCTTGGAGATTGCAGAAGGCTTGACCAAGGTCATTTTATTCTACTACTGCATCCAAGCTCGACCTTATGTAATTGTTACCCACTAATCGGTTACTCAGATTTTAGAAAGTGATCTGCAGCTGAGAAGAAAAAATATTCTGTGTAATATCAGTCAAAACGCCAGAAGTGCGCATCCGCATAGACTGTAAGCTCTATATGTTGTTCTATATAAGTGCTTGCACTCTGTAATGTAGAAATTTATTTGTATATGTCCCTTATGATTTGTAAAGCGCTGCAGAATTTATTGGCACTAAATAAATAAAGATTATTGTTCTATTATTATTATTGTAACAAAACTGTGTAACAAATCAAAGTTGCAGAAGTTGTATTTGCTATAAACACTCCTGTATTTCTTTCTTTCTTAATTCTTACGATCCCCAAGGAATAACAATACAATGCAGCAGGAGATTACTTTTCTGCAGTCTTTCCACTATCTGTATTACTCCCAGGGGATGTGAGAGTTAAATAGAAAGGAGATGTGAAGCTCCAGAACACTTTGATATGTGGTTTGTTGTACGACCCGGCAGGGGGTTGATGTCCTGTCATAGCTCCGGAGCATGCATGGCATCTGTTCATCATGTTTGATTATAGCATAAAATATGGTTCATTGCTGGTTTTTAATATTATCTTCTAGGATCTTCAATATAGTAAAAAGCTAGAAAACCCTTTTAAACAAAACAACCCCTAAAACATTTTTCTTGGAAAGCTTACTGAGAAAAAGTTAAACTGAGATAAAATTGTATACTTTTTATCTAAAAGTCAAGAAACTTTATAAATGGTTATTTGTAAAATGCTTGCTCTACACCTGTTATACAGACATACTGAGGCAAAAGTATTTACCTGGTCCTGTCGCAATCCCTGATTCATACAGTCCGACCAAGATGAAGTCTGACGCGATTCACGAAGCTCGTGCGCCTGAGATCCTGCATGTGTCGCTTCCCCGCCGAGGTCCGCCGGAGTTCACCTTCTTCTTCCCGATGCTTGTAAGTGCATGCCTTGCGACACAATTCGAAATGTTAAATCCCACGCGTAGTCTGAATCCGTCGGGTTGTCCCCGGGTCCCCGGGTTGCCCCCCCCCCCGATTTGTGTTGCATGCAAGCCTGCGCCGATGCACCAAAATCCGGTTGCGTGTGCCAAAATCCCCTGTTAAATGCGGCGCAACACGGAAATCGTCGGGAAACCTGACGAAAATGCACTCTACGGACTCTTGGTCAATGAGCCCCACTGACCCACATTAACTAAGAAGTCTGCACCAGACTATTCTGGCATAGACTACACATAAATGCATGTAACAAGTGCTTGCACATGTATTTATGAAGTGTTTCCTCCAGTATTGTGTCGCGGCTGCACAATGCATGACGTCACACAATACTATGCACATAAATGGGCGTTCCGGTGCACATTCACAGCATGCACCACATTTATGTTGGAAGTCCGTCATTATCTGAGTGCACCAGATAAAAACCGGATAAAGTCCTTAGGGCACTCACAGGGTGCACCAGATTCATGTGAGATACTGTATAGTTCAGACTACATAATGTGGAGGAAGATGATAAGGAATATAAATTAATAATTGCACTGTAGTTTTTTTCTATTCTGTAACCACAAAGATGCATAGCACAACACAGGAGATGTAGTCCCTACAAAATAATAGAAATTTTTGCAGACTGGAGTTTTATATATTTTACATTTTATACAGCAATGTATACAAAGTCTTCACTTTTCTAAACTGCATAGAACCCTCCTCTATATTATCCAGAGAACACAATCTTTGTATGTCTGCCTTATGGCTGACCCTGACACCTATATCATAGTCATCCAGGAGGCCCTGTTTCCCCACGGTACTACATCCCTCTGCTAAAAACTGAATTAGCATGTGGAACTATAGTCCCTTGAGGAGGCAGTGATTTATTCAGCCAGGGATTACTATGATGGTGTCCTTCTCCTTGTACACTGGGTGTCGCAAGCCCAAGCCCTAAGATTTACCACAAAAAAGGATGGTCAACTCTGTTGGACCTGAGCGGGGAAGTGACACATGCATGATCATGATCACATGCGCACAATCTTAATGAATCGCGGCTCCGTGCATGATCTTTCTGTGAACTCCAGTGATTGGGTATGTAAATGTGCCCCCAAGGGTCGAGACGTTGCATGTATTTCTGATTAATAAAGAGAACACTTGATTCACTGGATTACAACGGAGTGCTGCTTTTTTCCTCAATTCTATCTTCCTGGACCCAACTTGGATCTTTCTTCTGCCGGCATCCATCCCAATGTAAGCAGGTCCTGATTAGGAAAAATTGGCTGTAACATTATATATTACAAAATGACAGGTGTAGTACAGCTTCCGGAATAATACAGCCATGTTTTACTAATTCTGGAATCCTTTCAACTTTTTGCCACGCATTGTATGAAGTCAGGAGAAGAGGAAATTTTGCTCTGCTCATTGCTTACATATAGAGTTTACATTATTTTATTAATTGCTATTTTTCGGTTCCAGAATGAGACAATAGAGTTTGGAGCAGATTACTGTTTATATTTAGCAGTAGCACAAAAAAAAATCTGAATAAATTCACATTTTCCGTGTTTTAGAAGCAGCTGCATGTTCAGAAACTCTGCCAGAGAATGAGGAAAAATGGAACAGGAAGAGAGATGAAACAATTAACTCTTTTCAGTAAAACTGACTGAGCCCCAGCTGAAAATTGGCTCTGCCAATGGCCAACAATCTCTGGCTGCATAAAAAACTAGTTTCAGCATAAAACCATTGTTTGTTGGTGCCCAGTATGATCCAGTATATATGTAGGAATGAAGAACATGTTTCCAAATTGAGAAATTAAAAGAAAATGCGGTATATGCTTGTAAAATATTAGAGGCAACAAATTTTTTCCTTTTTATTTTTTGGAGAGAAACAAATCTTAGCTATATTCTATGGTACTGTCTTATTTATTGAAATTGGGGTTAAGGACACCTGTTTAGGTTTTAAGTAGTTGTTCAAGCCAAAACCAGGTATGTATGCTCAAATACTGTATTAAGTACCATCTGCCTGTTTTATACTCTCTCCCTTTATGGCTCACACCTGTTTTTACTTTACAAAACATAAAGGGGTATTCCACAAAAGTCTGATACAAAAACCCATAGTGCTATAAATAAATGAATACAATGAAACGCAATGTCATTAATCCCAAAATGGAGCTTAGTTTGCTTTTATGATTCACAAAATTGTATGGGCTTTCTAAAGTAGGCGGGGTTAACTCCATGATGGCCATCACTGGAAACTACAAGTCCTATTAACCTTCAGTTCTCAGTAACAGATCTTTCCTCTCATGCTCTGCTACCAGTGGTAATCTAACATACTGTCCTGCTCTGTCACCATAGTAATGATGTGTAACTGCCATCAATGCACATCACATCACCATACCTCCCAACATTTGTGAAAGGGAAAGAGGGACACAATGGCGGCACACGTAGCGTTCCGCGGCGATCCCCCTTAGCCACACCCCCAATCACTCCCTGGCCACGCCCCAAATTTTAGCCATATTATAATACTAAAAATCATCTCAATAGCTATAACCTCTGTGATTAGCAAGGTCTAGAATTTTGGTAACTAAGAACTATGACTACTGTTACACTGTGACACAGATTTAATGCCTTGGTATATAGGGAGGGATCTTCTCAGATATTATTGTAATTATTGAGACTATTATTATTATGGAGATTATTATTATTGAGATGATTATTATTATTTTTACTATTATTAATAATCGTGTCCATAATAATAAAAATAATAACATTTATAATAATAATAATAATAGTCTCAATAATAATCTCTGAGAAGATCCCTCTCTATATATCAGTGCATTAAGTCTGTGTCACAATGTAACGGTGGCAGATAACACTTCTTAGTTACCAGAAATCCTCTAATAAGTATCATTGGGATTATAGCTCAGTTAGTTAAGGCTCCTGTCTCCAGTGCAGAGGGTCCCAGGTTTGAATCTCAGCCTGGGCAAAACTTTATTTAATTAAATAAAGAGCTTGTGTCTGGGGAAGCCCTGAAGACCATATATGGACAGATGCTGATCTGAGCCTGATGACGTGGTCCCTGCTAACCCGACACTTCTCTGAAAAGGATTCCCTGCCCGATGTCTGCTCTGGGGAACCCAAGGACAGTGGTGGCGAACCTATGGCGCGGGTGCCAGAGGTGGCACTCAGAACCCTTTCTGTGGGCACCCAGGCCATCACCAGAGAGGACTCTAGGTATCTTTCTGCAGTCTCAGGCAGCCCAGGACTTGCTGTGCACAGAGATATTTTAAAGTGACAGCTCTATCTGGGACTACTGCAGGAGTAGGAAGATGTGGATGGATCTGGATTATCATTAGAGCTCCTGCTCTGGCCCTGACAATTCTTCCTGTTTATGGGACCCTGGAGGGAAGCTACAATGATCATCCAAATTTCTTCTATTTTCTGCTTTATTGGTGTCTTCAGGGTGCTGATATGAATGAAAGATGTGACAGAGCACAGAGTATAAGTCACTAATTACATTTCTGTGTTGGCACTTTGCGATAAAGTGGATCTTGGTTGTAGTTTGGGCACTTGGTCTCTAAAAGGTTTGCCATCACTGCCCTAGGAGATGCAGTGACCATATATGGACAGATACTGATCTGAACCTGATGACGTGGTCCCTGCTCTCTGCTAAGCCGACACTTCTCTGAAAAGGATTCCCTCCCGAGGTCTGTAGAAGCCATCCTGTACTATCAGTTCAGGCTTTCAAAGTATTTACTATGCGGACACAGCGCCGGGACATGTGGGACCTGGGGGGAAAATCCGTGACAATCTCATAGCTGCCCGGGACGCGGGGCAGAGGTAAGAAAAACGGGACTTTCCTGGCAAAATCGGGACGGTTGGGAGCTATGCATCACTGAGATGATGTCTCACCACAACACTGGCCATACTGGATGCACTGCAACCAACCCACAACAGCCAAACATAGAGGTGATCACATGACCTGCCCAGGCAGGTGCTTGACAAATGATGTGGTCATGTGACCAGCAGCCATCTTCTGTCCTATGTTTGCTCCACAGGGACAAAGTCACAGGACTGTTTGAAGAGACAGTAGCATTTTAATTCTCCATTACAGTGTATGTCCACAATTTGTTTCTGCTAAGTGAAGCATAAATAACAACGTATTACATATTAGCTTATATTTTAATAAACCATTTGAATATGAATTATGCCTTTTCCTGGAATACCCCGTTAAATGTGTATACTTACTGCAAAGGGGTCTCCAGACTAATGTGGTGTCCATACCTTTATATATGTATAATATGCAAATAGGTTTTCCTACCTATCCCCTGCCCCCAGTATATAGCCAGCAGTCCCTGCCCCAGTATATAGCCAGCTGACCCCTGCCCCAGTACGTAGTTAGTAGCTCCTGCCCCCAGTGTATAGCCATTCAGCCCTAGTACATTACATAGTACACAGCCATTTTCAGAGCATGTGGTGTCTGGGTTGTAACTGTAGTTGTTTTTTTCTGTGGATGAATGGATGGCTAAAATTAGATGCCAGAGAAATGGTTCCCCAGCAACATCTAAGAGACAAATGGGCCACACAAGGATGACATTTGAATTTTAATTTCTTTATTTGCAAAGACATGATAAGGGAGAAAGGAGAGGGTTTTTACACAAACACAAAATAAACACAGATCTGGGTCGCCAGGGTAAAATATTCAGAAACATAAGTTTTTTAGGGTAATTTTTTTTATACTTGATAACTAGCTTCTCATTTCATTTTACTTACATTGCACTTGTCCCTACCATATCACAGTTTCATATATTGCATATCTCATATACAGAGTTACAGACTAGTCTATAGACATAAGGATATTTTGAAACTATATATTAGCATAGTCGTAACAAGATTTACACTTACTGATTTTATACAGCACGCAGAGCAAGACAGCTTAACAGTGGAAACCCGGCGCCCTGGGACCACCTTTGACGCTCGTTTCGCCTACGGCTTCGTCAGGACATGTGAAAAACCATATAGAATGCAATGGGTTAGTATGCCATCTGTGAAAATCACACGTATGCAAAAGAAATATTCTAGTCTGAAGGAGTCCTTAGGCTCCTCACCAAATGACATTTCTAGAGGACTGATTTTACAGGATTTTTTTATTATTTTTTCATTTTCCTTTAGTGTTCCTTAGTCTGTCATCTTCCTTCCTGTTGATCAGCTGATGCTGACACTACAGATTTTTGTCTTTTTTGTGTTGTGAGTTTACATATTGAAGTAGGGCTTGCAGGCGCCAAGCCTGGGCTTTATGGTACTTTGGATGTAACACCTTTTTACTGAACTACCGTATATCAAAATAAGTTTTCAAGACATTGGGCAGGTGTTGGAGCCAAGCCCCGGCACTAACATCCAGGATCGCAACCTTTAACCCCTAAGACACAGGAAAAAAAAAAGTCTGAAAAAATTAAATCGCAATTTTGTACCTCCACAATAAAGGAAAAAAGATGCATTAATTGACATTTTAAATCATCATCAAACAAAAGATTATATTGATCACGATTAAAACACTTTATGACAAAAAGTTTCAAAAGTTATGGGGCATGGAAGGTGGGAATGCCAAAAGTTTTTTCTCCCACAGAAGTCAATTTCATTATGCAAAGGAAAGTAATTAAAAAAAAAAAAAAAGAAAAAAAACCCTATAAAGTCAGTATAGCTGTATCCATATTGACCCAAAAGTAAAATATTACCAGTTGGATACATGAAACCCAAAAAAACTTAATTAAAAACTACATCTTGTCCCCAAAACTAGACCCTGTACAGCTCTAGTGACCAAAAAAAATGCAGTTCAAAACATGTGCAGTGTTGTGTATTGTGCATTATGTATGTATAAATGTATAAGTTCATTTATGGGTAAGCAACATTTACTTTTGTGCTTATATGACATTTTATGATTATTGTTATGTTTTCTACTTTAAATGTTGATAAAAGATCTAATGGATGAAACTTGTAACTGGATTAGTGAAAAATCAGTCATCTTCTGTACATATCCATTAACTGAAACTGATTAAAGGGGTATTCCCATCTGGGCATTTACATTTAATTTACTTTATTTTCCATATTTAAACATTTCTTCAATTGGATGTTATAAAAAAAAAATGTTCATGTCTGAAGATAATTTCTCATAAACATAGCCATGTTATCCCTTAAAAAACGAGATGGCTTCCTCGGATACGACCACCTCGCACTCTGACGTCTGTGGGACCTGCAGTAACTCTCGGACATTTCATATACAAAAACTTTTTGTTTCTTTGTGCAATCCCTGCAGCAGAGGTGGCCGTATTCAAGGACACAGTCTTGTTTCTAAGGGAAATTATCTTCACACAGGAACATTTTTTTAATAACATCTAATTGAAGAAATGTTTATATATGGCAGATTAATGAAACTGAATGTGAATGCCCAGACGAGAATACCCCTTTAAAGTTTCTATCTATATTAAATTTGCAACACAGAGTTGAGAAATATGTAGGATTTAGCAAACGAACATCAGTACAGGGCATATTAGCTCCCTGGTGTCTGAGCTGGGAAGCTGTGTAGTATTCTGCTGTTACAGTCTGTACTGAGAGCACATGAACTATTTATCTGGGGTCTTTTGATGGTACAAATGGAACTTCACAATTTTACATCCTCCTGACAGGAGACTCCAGCGGCCACAGATCTCATAATGAACACTTGACTGTGTCAGCTTGTAAATAATGGATCCATTTCATGTGCTGAAGAATATAAAACATACGTCTCATCCTGCCACTGTACTGTAGATGTGTTTATACTGGGCGCTGCGGTCAGTGCATATTAAACAGTGAACAGATATTGGGCATCACAAGTGGTGATCTACAGAAATGGTCGTGTGCAGAGATGTGCTACTGTGCATGGCCATACCTCCCAACTGCCCCAGATTTGTGGGACAGTCCTGTTTTTTTGGGTGCTGTTCCAGATGACAAATAATAGTGGAAAACCAAATGTAAAGGGAGGATAAAATTAAATAGGGGTTTTATATGTTGCAGAGTTGAATTAGGGGGTATTATACAGGACCATAGGGGGTTGGTCAGAGTAGTACAGTTGGCCACATAGTAATATTATTTACTAGGTCGATAAAATGGTATGCTTGCAGGTGGGACAATGGGCATGGTTTATAAAAAGGGGAGGGGCTTTTTGTCCCTCTTTTTCGCCCAAAAGTTGGGAGGTATGCATGTCTCTACACAAAATAATGTGTAAGACATGACAAGTTACAGTCTACAATTCCCTCATACCATAGACTAGTAGTAAGAACAAGAGAAGTGGCATTGTGCGGATTGTGCAGCATCCTACACAGTTATAACTAGTGATGCTAATAAAATACAAATGACATACACTCACCGGCCACTTTATTAGGTACACCATGCTAGTAACGGGTTGGACCCCCTTTTGCCTTCAGAACTGCCTCAATTCTTCGTGGCATAGATTCAACAAGGTGCCGGAAGCATTCCTCAGAGATTTTGGTCCATATTGACATGATGGCATCACACAGTTGCCGCAGATTTGTCGGCTGCACATCCATGATGCGAATCTCCCATTCCACCACATCCCAAAGATGCTCTATTGGATTGAGATCTGGTGACTGTGGAGGCCATTTGTGTCCAGTGACCTCATTATCATGTTCAAGAAACCAGTCTGAGATGATTCCAGCTTTATGACATGGCGCATTATCCTGCTGAAAGTAGCCATCAGATGTTGGGTACATTGTGGTCATAAAGGGATGGACATGGTCAGCAACAATACTCAGGTAGGCTGTGGCGTTGCAACGATGCTAAATTGGTACCAAGGGGCCCAAAGAGTGCCAAGAAAATATTCCCCACACCATGACACCACCACCACCAGCCTGAACCGTTGATACAAGGCAGGATGGATCCATTCTTTCATGTTGTTGACGCCAAATTCTGACCCTACCATCTGAATGTCGCAGCAGAAATCCAGACTCATCAGACCAGGCAACGTTTTTCCAATCTTCTACTGTCCAATTTCGATGAGCTTGTGCAAATTGTAGCCTCAGTTTCCTGTTCTTAGCTGAAAGGAGTGGCACCCAGTGTGGTCTTCTGCTGCTGTAGCCCATCTGCCTCAAAGTTCGACATACTGTGCGTTCAGAGATGCTCTTCTGCCTACCTTGGTTGTAACGGGTGGCGATTTGAGTCACTGTTGCCTTTCTATCAGCTCGAAGCAGTCTGCCCATTCTCCTCTGACCTCTGACATCAACAAGGCATTTCCGCCCACAGAACTGCCGCTCACTGGATGTTTTTTCTTTTTCGGACCATTCTCTGTAAACCCTAGAGATGGTTGTGCGTGAAAATCCCAGTAGATCAGCAGTTTCTGAAATACTCAGACCAGCCCTTCTGGCACCAACAACCATGCCACGTTCAAAGGCACTCAAATCACCTTTCTTCCCCATACTGATGCTCGGTTTGAACTGCAGGAGATTGTCTTGACCATGTCTACATGCCTAAGGCCGGCGCCACACAGGGCGCTTTGTTAAATTAACGCAAAACACCGGCGGCTCTTTCCCGATCGCAGGCGTTTCCATAGAAACGCCGATGCGATCGGGCCGAGGCCCGCCCCGGTGGGCGCGACTTTGTCTGCGTTTGCGTTTGCAAGCGCAGACAAAGCGCCCTGTGTGGCGCCGGCCTAAATGCACTGAGTTGCCGCCATGTGATTGGCTGATTAGAAATTAAGTGTTAACGAGCAGTTGGACAGGTGTACCTAATAAAGTGGCCGGTGAGTGCATACTGTTGTACTATTATTTAGGACATGATCATGTAAATCCATTCTATAATGAAGATCTTCTATGTGCTCCACTACTCCCTTTGTTTATCTTCCTCATTTAATGACTTTGTCTGTTTAAGCAACATCTTTTTCTCAGTTTTTTTCTTGCATGTTCCTTAAAGGGGTATTCCCATTTCAGCAAATTTATTTTAATGTTTTTATGACAAAAAGTTATACAATTTTCCAATATACTTTCTGTATCAATTCCTCATGGTTTTCTAGATCTCTGCTCGCTGTCATTCTATAAAAGCTTCTATGTGTACCTTCAGTGGACAGACATCTGACCATGGTCACACAGGTGCAAAGCTCGTTATATCACAGACAGTAATCAGAGCCGTGTGATATAACAAGCCATGCACCATGACCATGGTCAGATTTCTGTCCACTGGAAGTGAACATAGAAGATTTCAATAGAATGACAGAAAGCAGAGATCTAGAAAACTAGATCTAGGAACTCATACATAAAGTATATTGGAAAATTGTGTAACTTTTGATAATACAAACAAAAACATTAATTTGCTGTAATGGGAATACCCCTTTAAGCATCCTGCATATGACCATTGTTTCTCTATGTCAGAAATCGGCAGCTTCATTGAGTGTGTTTATGGGCTCCGTGTAATCCATATTTTACCCATATCACAGCTATATTTCCACAAAGTTGGTCTGTGTTTAATCCGTTTGTTATAAATGCTTTCCAGGAAACCAGCGATTGAACTAAGCCAGACAATTAAGGTCATGTGATTGTTTCCCAACATTCAATGACAAAAACGGCCAGAAAACCTAGTACAAGTGTGTGCAATCTGATTTTTCTTTACAGTCTTATAGACTGTATGTAGGTAACCTTACTCTGAGTAGTACCCCTGACCTCCACCATATAGCTGATGCATCTGTGTTCCTCCATTGAATATAACCAAGCAGCTGAAATGATATATCTCCCTCTGTGTCTTTCAGTAATAATAATTCCTTTATTTATATGGCATACACAGATTACTCAGCGCTGCACAGAGTTTGCCAAATTGGTCCCTGTCACCAACGGAGCTCACAATCTAATCAACCTACCAGTATGTTCTGGAGTGTGGGAGGAAACCAGAGGACACCCACCCAAATACGGAAAGAACATACAAACTCTTTGCAGATGTTGACTCTGGGACTTGAACGCAGGTCCCCAGCGCTGCAAGGCTGTAATGCTAATCACTAATTCACCATTCTGCCCATAGTCCTTCAGCCTGTCCATCCCCCTTCTCCTTCAAGGTAATAATTAAGCCAAAGATTACAACTTCATGTGCATGACATGGTTGGATAACACTTGTTAACCAAATTTGCTCAATCCTTTGTTCCTCCAGGAGATTAGAGATGGTCTGGTTATGGTACCAAAAAAGTTGTGTTCATGAGGCCTTATTCTGTCTTTCTATTACATTCTCTGCTTGTCTCCCACTTACCTTTTCTTTGACTCTCCTCTGTCTCTTCCCATGCCTCTCACTTATTCTTCCGCTCTCTCCATGGTTTTCTATATCTTTATACCTTTATTTTTTATGTATCTTCTCATCTATCCCTGTCTCATGTTCTCCTTTCTTCCCTTTCTATCCTGTTCTCTCCTAGTTCTCCCTCTCTTCTTCTTTCTTTCCTATTCCTCCTCTCTTTTCCCTACAAACATACCTGTTAGTGTATGATCTGTTTGCTAACCACATCCTGAGTTCATGGACTGTACATTGTGAAAGGTAATTAATAGAATCCATATAATTAATTGTCTAGAATAATTAGAAGCGAGGCAGTGGCCTTTGGCTAGCACTCCTCCTTACACACACCAATTAAAGTGGGATAAATATGCATGCCATTATTTCACTCAAAGAATTAAAATTCACCCCATTCAAGTCAGTTTTTGTGTTACAGGTGACAAGAGCCTAATATCTGAATAACCCATAATTAAGATTTATTCTCACCAGATTTGTGAATTCAGGATTGAGGATGTGGATGAAATGCATGAATATCCTGAATGTTATTGCAGTGAATATTAAGTTGATGAGTGAGCTGTAGAGTCTGTCATCATCCTGGACCAGCCCTTCTAATCCTGCTCATTCATTGTAACCTGGCACAAACACATCACTAGACTTCACAGGGATACAGAGATAGCATGTGTACATGAAGGGGGCCTACCACCCCTCTGCCAGAAAGTTAGTCACCAGTATTGTAAATTACACATGGTAGGTAAATAGCCTGATATAGATTTTGCCTTTTATCTGAGCAGCATTACATGACATCTCCGTCATAAATAGAGATGAGCGAACATGCTCGTCCGAGCTTGATGCTCGTTCGAGCATTAGCGTACTCGAAACTGCTCGTTGCTCGGACGAATACTTCGCCCGCTCGAGAAAATGGCAGCTCCCGCCGTTTTGCTTTTTGGCGGCCAGAAACAGAGCCAATCACAAGCCAGGAGACTCTGCACTCCACCCAGCATGACGTGGTACCCTTACACGTCGATAGCAGTGGTTGGCTGGCCAGATCAGGTGACCCTGGGATAGACTAGCCGCTGCCCGCGCTGCTCGGATCATTCTGTGTCTGGATGCCGCTAGGGAGAGAGCTGCTGCTGGTCAGGGAAAGCGTTAGGGTGTTCTATTAGCTTACTGTTAGGCAGGAGTGATTCTACAAGAACCCAACAGCCCTTCTTAGGGCTACAATAACGTTATACTTTTTTTTTTTTATTTGCAGCTAGTACCATATTGTGAAGAATTTGCAGGGGGACTTGCTACCGTTGTGTTTAGCTCTTAGTGACACACATATCCACCTCAAACACCAAAGTGGGACAATTTATTAGGGGTTGGATTTCAATTAGGCACAGTCTGCCATTTACTTTTTATTTTACGTTTATTTTTTTAATAACTCAGTGTCATCTCATCTTGCATAGTAGTGTGCTTTCATACTTGGCTAGAAAATAGCCATAGGAGAATCCAAACGGCTTACTTACGCCTACAGTAGCGTTATATATATTTGATTTCTGGTTGATCTGCTGGTGGCTGTACTTGCTGCAGTGCATCTACTAACAAATTGTGAGCAATTTGTAGTGAGACTTGCGACCGCTGTGTTTTGCGCTTAGTGACGCACATATCCATTGCAAAGACCGAAGTGGGAAAATTTAGTAGGGGTTGGATTTCAATTAGGCACAGTCTGCCATTTGTCCTTTTTTATTTTACGTTTATTTTGTTTAATAACTCAGTGTCATCTCATCTGGCATAGTAGTGTGCTTTCATACTTGGCTAGAAAATAGCCATAGGAGAATCCAAACGGCTTACGCCTACAGTAGCGTTATATATTTGATTTCTGGTTGATCTGCTGGTGGCTGTACTTGCTGCAGTGCATCTACTAGCCAATTGTGAGCAATTTGTAGTGAGACTTGCGACCGCTATGTTTTGCGCTTAGTGACGCACATATCCATTGCAAAGACCGAAGTGGGAAAATTTAGTAGGGGTTGGATTTCAATTAGGCACAGTCTGCCATTTGTCCTTTTTTATTTTACGTTTATTTTGTTTAATAACTCAGTGTCATCTCATCTGGCATAGTAGTGTGCTTTCATACTTGGCTAGAAAATAGCCATAGCAATAGGATAGCATTGTTTGGTTTTAAAAACTCAAAAACACAAAAAAAAAAAAAAAACACCAAAAAAAGTTAAAAAAAAATTAAAGCTATAACTCTCATTTTAAAAATGTTTAACCCGAGGGCTAGGGGTAGAGGACGAGGGCGGGGACGTGGGCGTCCAACTACTGCAGGGGTCAGAGGCCGTGGTCCTGGCCGGGGTGAGACACCACCTGCTTATGAGGGAGCAGGGGAACGCCGCAGAGCTACACTCCCTAGGTTCATGTCTGAAGTTACTGGGACTCGTGGTAGAGCACTGTTGAGGCCAGAACAGTGCGAACAGGTGATGTCGTGGATTGCTGACAATGCTTCGAGCAATTTGTCCACCAGTCAGTCTTCCACGCAGTCCACCCATGTCACCGAAATCGCCACTCCTCCAGCTCCTGCACCTCAGCCTCCTCCCCCCCAGTCTGCCCCCTCCCAGGAAAATTTGGCATTTGAACCGGCATACTCTGAGGAACTGTTTTCTGGACCCTTCCCACAGTCACAAACCACTTGTCCGGTTGCTGCTGAGCAATTTTCCGATGCCCAGGTTTTCCACCAGTCGCAGTCTGTGGGTGATGATGACCTTCTTGACGTAGTGGAAGTGTGTAAAGAGGTGTCCGACGATGAGGAGACACGGTTGTCAGACAGTGGGGAAGTTGTTGTCAGGGCAGGAAGTCCGAGGGGGGAGCAGACTGAGGGATCGGAGGATGATGAGGTGACAGACCCAAGCTGGGTTGAGAGGCCGGGTGAACACAGTGCTTCTGAGACGGAGGAGAGTCCTCGACCAGAACAGGTTGGAAGAGGCAGTGGTGGGGCCAGACGGAGAGGCAGGGCCAGAGCTGGTGCATCAGCGCCAAATGTGTCAACTAGTGAAGCTCCCGTGGCGAGGGCTCTTGCGGCGAGGGCTAGATCTTCAGAAGTCTGGAGGTTCTTTAAGGAAACACCGGATGACCGACGGACTGTGGTGTGCAACATTTGCCAAACCAGGCTCAGCAGGGGTTCCACCACTACTAGCTTAACTACCACCAGTATGCGCAGGCATATGAATGCTAAACACCCCACTCAGTGGCAACAAGCCCGTTCACCTCCGGCCGTGCACACCACTGCTCCTTCCCCTGTGTCAGCTGATAGTCAGCCCCCTGCCCAGGACCCTGCCACAAAAACCCCATCGTCGCCTCCACGATCCTCCACAGCATCCACCAGCGTTCAGCTCTCCATACCCCAGACGCTGGAGCGGAAACGCAAATATAGTGCAACCCACCCGCACGCCCAAGCCCTTAATGTGCACATCTCCAGATTGCTTAGCCTGGAGATGCTGCCCTATAGGCTAGTAGAGACCGAGGCCTTTCGCAACCTCATGGCGGCGGCCGCCCCTCGGTATTCGGTCCCCAGCCGCCACTACTTTTCCCGATGTGCCGTCCCAGCCCTGCACCAGCACGTGTCAGACAACATCACCCGTGCCCTGACCAACGCCGTTTCTGACAAGGTCCACCTGACCACGGACACGTGGACGAGTGCTGCCGGGCAGGGCCACTATATATCGCTGACGGCACATTGGGTTAACTTGGTGGAGGCTGGGACCGAGTCTGACCCTGGGGCTGGTCATATACTGCCGACGCCGAGGATTGCGGGGCCTACCTCGGTCCAGGTGTTTCAGGCCTACTATGCCTCCTCCTCCTCCCACCCCTCCTCCACCTCCTCCTCCGAACTACCATCCATGGGCACGGCGCCATCAGTCGGTAGCTCTAGGCACAGCAGCAGTGCCGTTGCTAAGCGACAGCAGGCGGTGCTCAAACTGCTGAGCCTAGGCGATAAAAGGCACACCGCCCAAGAGCTATTACAGGGCATCACGGCGCAGACTGATCTGTGGCTGGCACCGCTGAACCTGAAGCCAGGCATGGTTGTGTGTGACAACGGCCGTAACCTGGTGGCGGCTCTGCAACTCGGCAGACTGACACATGTGCCATGCCTGGCCCATGTGTTAAATCTGATAGTTCAGCGTTTCCTCAAGACATACCCCAATCTGTCAGATTTGCTCACGAAGGTGCGCCGCATCTGTGCGCATTTCAGGAAGTCCAGCACAGATGCTGCCACTCTCAGGGCAGCGCAGCGCCGCCTCCAACTGCCCGCTCACCGACTGTTGTGCGACGTGCCCACGAGGTGGAATTCAACACTGACCATGTTATCCAGAGTTTACCAGCAGCGCCGAGCCATTGTAGACTGCCAGATGTCAACTTCCACCAGAACTGGTAGTCAGGTCAGTCAGCTTCCTCAAGTCTACAATGAGGAGTGGACGTGGATGTCTGATATCTGTCAGGTGCTGAGTAACTTTGAGGAGTCAACACAGATGGTCAGTGGCGATGCCGCCATCATCAGCCTCACCATCCCGCTGCTTGGCCTGTTGAAAAACTCTCTGATCAGCATGAAGTCGGAAGCTTTGCGCTCGTCACAAGAGACGGGGGAAGAACATTCCCTTGTTGATAGCCAAAGCACCCTTAGGTCTGTTTCTCAGCGCATATCGGAGGAGGTGGAGGTGGAGGAGGATGAGGAGGAAGAGGAGGAGAATGTTGGCGAGACACAAGAGGGGACCATTGTTGAGTCCTTCACTGTTCAGCGTGTATGGGCAGAAGAAGAGGAGTTGGAGGAGTTGGAGGAGGAGGAAATGGACAGTCAGGCCAGTGGGGGGAGTGAATTCTTACGCGTTGGTACTCTGGCGCATATGGCAGATTTCATGCTAGGCTGCCTATCCCGTGACCCTCGCGTTCAAAGAATTTATTCCAGCACCGATTACTGGGTGTTCACTCTCCTGGACCCACGGTACAAGCAAAATCTTTCCACTCTCATCCCTGCAGAGGAAAGGAGTGTGAGAATGCATGAATACCAGCAGGCCCTGGTTCACAAGCTGAAACAGTATTTCCCTTCTGACAGCGCTAGCGGCAGAGTGCGTAGTTCTGCGGGACAAGTAGCGAGGGAGAGTAGGCGAGCAGGCAGCTTGTCCAGCACTGGCAAGGGTACGCTTTACAAGGCTTTTGCCAGCTTTATGTCACCCCAGCAAGACACTGTCACCTGTCCCCAGTCTCGGCAGAGTAGGGCTGATCTTTACAGAAAGATGGTGAGGGAGTACGTAGCTGACCATACCATCGTCCTAAATGATCACACAGCTCCCTACAACTACTGGGTTTCAAAGCTGGACATGTGGCACGAACTGGCGCTGTACGCCTTGGAGGTTCTTGCCTGCCCTGCCGCTAGCGTCTTGTCCGAGCGGGTTTTCAGTGCAGCTGGTGGCATCATCACCGATAAGCGTACACGCCTGTCGACTGACAGCGCTGACAGGCTGACGCTTATTAAGATGAATAAAGCCTGGATTTCTCATAATTTCCAATCTCCACCAGGTGAAGGAAGCTCAACCTGAATAATTGATCCACTCCTCCTCCTCCTCATTTTCCTCCTTCTCCTCCTCTTTGTACAGTAAAGCAGAGGAAACTGGCTATTTTTTGACAGGGCCCACTGGCTCTAGCTATAGTACTTTATGCATTTAATTTTTCTGGAGGGCCACCGACCCGGTCCTCTGTTTTAAACAATTTCTGGGAGTGCCACATACAGGCACTCAATCTATTCAATTTTTCTGGAGGGCCACCTACCTGCTCCTCTGGTTTGAAAACTTTTTGGGACTGCCACATACAGGCACTCAATCGATTCAATTTTTCTGGAGGGCCACCTACCTGCTCCTCTGGTTTGAAAACTTTTTGGGACTGCCACATACAGGCACTCAATCTATTCTATTTTTCTGGAGGGCCACCTACCTGCTCCTCTGGTTTGAAAACTTTTTGGGACTGCCACATACAGGCACTCAATCTATTCTATTTTTCTGGAGGGCCACCTACCTGCTCCTCTGGTTTGAAAACTTTTTGGGACTGCCACATACAGGCACTCAATCTATTCTATTTTTCTGGAGGGCCACCTACCTGCTCCTCTGGTTTGAAAACTTTTTGGGACTGCCACATACAGGCACTCAATCGATTCCATTTTTCTGGAGGGCCACCTACCTGCTCCTCTGGTTTGAAAACTTTTTGGGACTGCCACATACAGGCACTCAATCGATTCAATTTTTCTGGAGGGCCACCTACCTGCTCCTCTGGTTTGAAAACTTTTTGGGACTGCCACATACAGGCACTCAATCTATTCTATTTTTCTGGAGGGCCACCTACCTGCTCCTCTGGTTTGAAAACTTTTTGGGACTGCCACATACAGGCACTCAATCTATTCTATTTTTCTGGAGGGCCACCTACCTGCTCCTCTGGTTTGAAAACTTTTTGGGACTGCCACATACAGGCACTCAATCTATTCTATTTTTCTGGAGGGCCACCTACCTGCTCCTCTGGTTTGAAAACTTTTTGGGACTGCCACATACAGGCACTCAATCGATTCCATTTTTCTGGAGGGCCACCTACCTGCTCCTCTGGTTTGAAAACTTTTTGGGACTGCCACATACAGGCACTCAATCGATTCAATTTTTCTGGAGGGCCACCTACCTGCTCCTCTGGTTTGAAAACTTTTTGGGACTGCCACATACAGGCACTCAATCTATTCTATTTTTCTGGAGGGCCACCTACCTGCTCCTCTGGTTTGAAAACTTTTTGGGACTGCCACATACAGGCACTCAATCTATTCTATTTTTCTGGAGGGCCACCTACCTGCTCCTCTGGTTTGAAAAATTTTTGGGACTGCCACATACAGGCACTATCCAAATTAAATTGTCTCCATAGCAGCCTCCACACGTTGTCTCCATTGCTACCTCCAAAAGTCGTCCATATAGCTGCCTCCATACATCGTCCCTTTATCAAACGAGGTGTGTCAGGCAGAAATTTGGGTTGTTTTCATGGATTCCACATCAAAGTTGTTAACTTTGTCGCCACCCAGCTGTGTTATCCACAAAATATACTAATAAACTTTTATCATTTACCAATATTATTTCAGCGCTTCTTGCGCATCTGTTTACATTCCCCTCACCCGCCATATCCCAAACTTATAAGAACGCTACTACACTTGATCTTATACAAAAGGTTCTTAGAAGTGCTGTTTGGGGAGTAGCCTAGAGACAGGGGCTTGGATTGGCGAAAGCTCGCCTGGCTGCGGAGCGCCAGCTCCATCCCAAGATCCAACTAACATAGTTTTAACTGCAGCACCTTTAATCTACTACTAGTTCACTGCCTCCATAATAATAATAATAATCTTTATTTATATAGCGCCATCATATTCCGTAGCGCTTTACAAATCATAGGAAACAAATACAAATGTAATGTAACAGAGCACAACATTTGTATGGAACAACAGGAGTGAGGTCCCTGCTCGCCAGAGCTTACGGTTTATGAAGATGATGGGGTAACACGAGGTAAAAGAATATTTAATGGTCAAGCCATTCTTCTTAGGGAATAGAACAAAATATAATAAATGGAATTGCTGTCGCTTGAACCACTCAGCCGTCATCTTATATACCAGGTCCAGGGTGAATGGGACTGTAGAGAAGTCTGGTGCCTGTTGGTTGCTGGATAACAGATGGGAGGACGACACAGGACGGGTTAGTAGAAGAGTTAAAACTTCATGCAGTTAATGAGTGTTATAGGCTTGCCTAAAGAAATGGGTTTTAAGAGCACGTTTGAAACTTTGGAGGTTAGGTATTAGTCTGATAGTCCAGGGCAGAGCATTCCATAGAATTGGTGCAGCTCTAGAGAAGTCTTGGAGACGCGAGTGGGAGGTCCGCACTAGGGTAGAGGTTAATCTAAGATCACTGGCGGATCTAAGAGCACGGGTTGGGCGATAGACTGAGATAAGAGAGGAGAGGTAGGGGGGTGCAGCATTATACAGAGCTTTATGGATGAGGGTTATTATTTTAAACTATTCGAAAGGAGACTGGCAGCCAGTGCAGCTACTGGCATGAACTGTAAGCATACATGGTCCCCTTATCAAACGAGCTGTGTCAGGCAGAATTTTGGGTTGTTTTCATGGCTTCCACAACAAACTTGTTAACTTTGTCGCCACCCTGCTGTGTAATCCACAAAAAATACTGGCAAACTTTTATCATTTACCGATATTATTTCAGCGCTTCTTGCGCATCTGTTTACATTCCCCTCACCTGCCATATCCTAAACTTATAAGAACGCTACTACACTTGATCTTATACAAAAGGTTCTTAGAAGTGCTGTTTGGGGAGTAGCCTAGAGACAGGGGCTTGGATTGGCGAAAGCTCGCCTGGCAGCGGAGCGCCAGCTCCATGCCAAGATCCAACTAACATAGTTTTAACTGCAGCACCTTTAATCTACTACTAGTTCACTGCCTCCATACATGGTCCCCTTATCAAACGAGCTGTGTCAGGCAGAATTTTGGGTTGTTTTCATGGCTTCCATGTTAACTTTGTCGCCACCCTGCTGTGTAATCCACAAAATATACTGGCAAACTTTTATCATGTACCGATATTATTTGAGCGCTTCTTGCTCACCTCCTTTGGTTCCTCTCTGCCACCCATTGGTTTGAAGCCTGAGTCCATTTAGGGTATGTCGCCATGACACTCTCTAGCCTGCCGCTGCTGCCTCTGCATGCCGTCCCCTATAGTGTCAGGGTCAATTATTGGATGTTTTAGATGCTATCTAGCTTCATTCTGTCACTCTGTCATGGCCATGCTGTTGCCCATAATTTTGGCATAATGGTGCGATTATGCAGCCTCAGAGGCATCCATGCATGCTGCCCCTGCTGTTTCCTGTCCATTTCCGTGGTGTTTCCATCCTTTTCTGAGGTTCCCAGGTGTTTGGCCAAGCTTCCCTGTGCAGAGCCTTGGTCCCCTTGAAAAATGCTCTAGTCTCCCATTGACTTCAATGGGGTTCGTTATTCGAGACGAGCACTCGAGCATCGGGAAAAGTTCGTCTCGAATAACGAGTACCCGAGCATTTTAGTGCTCGCTCATCTCTAGTCATAAACCTTTAGGTAAAACCTTTAATTTCTCCATTGTGAGATCATTAAATATCTACGGCAGAGGGATGTTTCAAAAACCCAATTCCCTTAATGTGATATCTATTCTTGAGCAAACAGCATCATAATGTATAAGTCATTGAAGAGACTAACTTGAAGCTGTTCCCTTCAATGCAAAAGCTCTACTAACCTGTAAGGTAATCCAAAATCTGTAAGTTTGTATGTATTACTGAGTAAGGTGCTGAATATTTAGTCTTTAAGGGCATTGTACAAATAAATATAATGGAGGTCATTTACTAAGGGCCCGATTCGCGTTTTCCCGATGTGTTAACCGAATATTTCCGATTTGTGCCGATTGTACCTGAATTGCCCCGGGATTTTGGCGCACGCAATCGGATTGTGGCGCATCGGCGCTGGCATGCACGCGACAGAAATCAGGGGGCGTGGCCGAACGAAAACCCGCCGGATTCGGAAAAACCGCCGCATTTAAAAATGTGTCGCGAAAATTACACTTACCTTCACCAGGTATAGGCCGGTGAATTTCAGGGCATTCCAGCGCGCCTCCGGGGAACTTCAGCGCAGCAGCGCCACCTGGTGGACGGCGGAGGAACTACCTTAGTGAATCCCGGCCGGACCCAAATCCACCGCAGAGAACGCGCCGCTGGATCGCGAACGGACCCGGTAAGTAAATCTGCCCCAATATGTGAGCGCAGGAGACAATTGACTGGTTACATGCACACAACAATGATCCCTTTCCCATATAATTTCCACTGTACTGTATGGTAAGAAAACATATTTTCAGAAGGCCTCCAAGAGATGTATTGGAAAAGATCTGCTGCAGCAGATACAGTTTCTCATGGATTGTTAAGTTTCTTTGAAGGCTTTATCCCAAGCTTTTAAGTTATCCACTATCCAACCTTTCTCCAGTTTCCTGGGGATCCCTCTTTCACAAACGTAGGGATCTCAGCTGTTGGACCCTCAGCAAGTAACAGATAAGCCCCATCATGTGGATAGGGGACCTATATGTGTATATTGGACTTAAAGAGTAACTGTAAAGTTTGTTTTTACACAAATCAATAGCTCTTTGGATGTAAAACATCATTGCCTATCATCTATGTTACTATATGCAGCAGTTTCTGGGCTACAGCCCTCAGATTATCTCATTGCTGTAGTGGCTGCTTCCTCTCCCTGTGCTGACAAGCTCTGGAGTCTGTGGTATAAACAACTTTACAGACTCCTGAGAGGGAAGGTGCTGCTGCTCCCTACTCACAGGGGAGGAGGTCATGTGACGGAGCTCTCTCTGTGTATGAAGCAGAGCTGGATGTTTGAAAGCAGATCCTGCCCAGAATAGTGAGGTACAAGATCTTCCCTGTTCCTTATCAGTCCCTCCATCCCAGTCTGTTATTCTACAGAACTTTTTCTGTCTCTCTTCTTTCCTTATGCTGCTCTTCCTCCAACTTGTCATCAGCAGTATCAGCTCTGTGCAGATATGCTATTAACCCTTAGTGCTCACATAGACTTCATGTAACTGGTTTACTTATGATTTGTTTCACTTATTACATGTTTTCTGCTCCTCCATGTGATATAAGCTTGCAGGCTGTCACCATATACATCTTGTATGTGCACTGTGCACTGTTCAGTGGATTTACTAAATGGATTTAAAGGGAACCTACCACCACGAATCTACCTATAAAGGTAGATCGGGTGGTAGGTGGATCAATAGGACGTGAGGATAGCCCTTTTAAGGGCTAATTCTCACATCCCCGCACTGTTTTGTGAACTTATATAAAAGGTTTATGCTAATTTTGTTATGCGGCTACTGGGTCGCGGAGTAGCCGTGCCATGTAGCCACAGCATGTGCAGAACAGCAGGCCCGCGCCTGTGCGGTCACTGCTCCGAAACAGGCGCGGGCCTGCTGTTCTGCGCCTGCGCAAGCGGCAGGATCGCCGGACGAGGGCGCGCAGCTGCAAGGAGCTGCGCGCCGAAGATTGTGGGTAGGAGGGGTAAAGTGGCTACTGAGGCGGAGAGAAGTCGCGCCGTGTAGCCACAGCTGCGGCTACTCCACGCCCCAGTAGCCGCATAACAAAATTAGCATAAACCTTTTATATAAGATCACAAAACAGTGCGGGGACGTGAGGATTAGCCCTTAAAAGGGCTATCCTCATGTCCTATTGATCCACCTACCACCCGATCTACCTTTATAGGTAGATTCGTGGTGGTAGGTCCCCTTTAATGCTAAATGATTTTAAATGAGAGCACAAGGCATCATGGGATCTGTGGGCAAGCAACTGGCCTCAGCTTGAGGGCATAGACTGACAGAGATTAGTCTCCACCCACTTCAAGATTTTTGTCAAACACATTCAGAACAGGAACTGCCATAACTTTGGAAATAAAAGGGTGACCATAAGCATTATTCTGAAGGAATAATAATTCCTCTAAAGGAGGAATCACATATAATAATTTGGTAAAAGCATTATAACTTTGCAGTTACAATTTAAATACTTGTAAAACCCTTTTAAAGAATATATAGAAAGACTCATTTACTAAGACTTGTGCATTATTCACATGTCTTCTAATATAAACCCAGAATGTAATATTTCTCTGGGTGGTGTACATAGAATTCATGAGTCCCTGGAGCAAAAGTCTTTTTGGGGTCTTAAACACTGCTCACTAAAAGAGAAAGAAGGAGCAGAAACAGTAATTATGTATGTTTCAAAGTTAACTATTGTAGCCTACAGTATTAATGTCTGAAAAAAATATTTTCAGTACAACTGTTGAAAGTTTTAATTGGTTGCAGGTTTATTTTGTGGTCAAATAAAGGAATTCTTAATTGAAACCAATTAATAGATGCAGTATAAACTGAAAACATGTTGCAAATCTGGCAATGCTGCCGATGGCCGTCATCTTGCCAAGGATCGTCGCTCCCCATGACTTCCGAAGACCTGAGGCTGACTCATATTAACCCTTTCAGTACAATGTGCTATCACACATATACACAAATCCCCATATACTGCCATACTGTAGTATGGCAGTATATGATAGGATCGATCAGACAACCTAGGGATAAAGTACCCAAGGGAGTCTCAAAAATAGTAAAAATAAAAATAAAAAAAGTTGAAACAAAAATAAAAAACCTAAAAATTAAAATCACCCCCCTTTCCCTAGAACTGATATAAATATTCAATAAACAATAAAAATCATAAACACATTAGGTATCACCACGTCTGAAAATGCCCGATCTATCAAAATATAATAACATGAATAGATTTGTGTCTTTTTTCTTTCTGGCAGCTAAGATAGCGATCGCGACTTCTTGGAAGAAAGCCACGGTCCCCTTGTATCTGATTAAAAACAAACTAATGTGGATAATGGTAAATGATAAGCTTTATTGTTCAATACAAGATAGAATGTTTAATGAAACATGGCAGATGTGGATAACATATCAATCGAGAGTTTGATATATTGGACGTTATCCCTCTTCTCCACATGACCCCGTTTCCTTCCCTTTCCTCCTTCCTCATGTTCTCTTCCCTTTCCCTCCTGTCTTATATTGGTGATAACATCCCTTTTAGAATAAAAACGGACCCAGCAGGTTTATAGATTTTAATTTGCGGTCTTGTAAGACCAGGTGTGTTTTGATTGCTGTTATGTGAAATGCTTATATCTGTCTCCACTTCTTCTTTTTTGCTGTTTCTCAAGTGTCTGAGATATTAAAATCTCATGCCTTAATAGGGAATAGACATATTTATGTCTGTAAAGTAGCTGCATTACGTTAAATAGTACCTAAATAGATTCACGATATAGAAACACGTTTTGATGGAACCTTATATTTGCTATGATGTACTGTTATAAGTATAAATGTAATATTAAAATCTCAATAAAAAAGAATTAAAAAAAAAAAAAGAAATGCTTATATTTGACTCTCACTTCCCTCCTCCTTGTTTTTTTAATGTACCCCCCCCCAAGAAAAAAACTTTAAAACAAAATAAAAATATTTTGAAAAATATAAAATATCAATAAAAAGTGATCAAAAGGCTGTACAGTCCTAAAAATTATAGCAATGAAAACGTCATCAAAAGTCGCAAAAAATGACACCACCCACAGCTCCGTAGACACCGAAGTATGAAAAAGTTATTTTTGTAAATGTATGAAAACATTATAAAACCTATACAAATTTGGTATCCCCGTGATTGCACCAACCAAAAGAATAAAGTAGACCTGTCATTTGGGGTCACAGTGAAAGCCATGAAATCCAAGCCCACAAGAAATGGCCCATGTTGACTGTATTTGGAATTTTTCTCCAGCTTCCCAGTACATCACTGGAAAATTAAATACCATCACTATGAAGTGCAATTTGTTATGCAGAAAACAAGCTAAAACAAGCAAAAAAAGTTATAGATTTTTGAAGTTAGGGAGTGAAAAACAGAAGTGAAAAAAACTAAAAAGGGCCAGGTCCTTAAGGGGTTAAAAGCAAAAGATGAAGTCAGGCATTATGTACAATAGTTGACCCCGACAGCTATTGATTACATTGCTTTGTAATGAGATTTATCTGGTTCTGTAACACTGTAAAAAGAATAAATATTCAAGGCCAGTGATGGCGAACCTATGGCACGCGTGCCAGAGAGGGCACGCAGAGCCCTCTCTGCAGGCACGCGTACCATCTCCCCAGTCTCATGAAAGTGGGCCCGACACGCTGCGATACCTGCGCAGCCCGGCGATACCTGCGCGCTCTGATGCCTGCGCGGCCCGGCACTCCACTGTCTGCGCGGCCCCGGCGCTCCGATTCATGCGCGGCCCCGGCATTCCGCTTCCTGCTTGTTAGCGGCGCGCAGACGTCCGCGCGGCCCCGGCGTCCCGCTGCCTGCGGGGTCGCAGGGTCCCGGCGCCCGATGCCTGGCTCCTGTGCTCCGGCGGTGACGTCACCGCATCCTCGCCTGCACTTGAGATGGCGCGTTTCGGCTGCTGCACCTGGTAAGCCCCTCTGTGTGTGTCTGTCTATACTGGGGTGGTGGGGGAGACCCTATTTCTATCCTGGGGGGGGGAGACCCTTTTTCTATCCTGGGGGGGGAGGTGAGGCCCTATTTCTATCCTTGTGTGGGTGATGAGGCCCTATTTCTATCCTGGAGTGGGGGATGAGGCCCTATTTCTATCCTGGGGTGGGGGATGAGGCCCTATTTCTATCCTGGGGTGGGGGATGAGGCCCTATTTCTATCCTGGGGTGGGGGGTGAGGCCCTGTGTCTATACTGAGGTGGGGGGCCCTGTCTCTATAGTGGGGTGGGGGTGAGGCCCTGTCTCTATACTGGCTACTGGAGGGACTGGGTATTTCCTCTAAACTCACAATGCTGCAGCATTTCTCCTGTGTTGTGTAAGATATTTTCAGAGAAAATAAAACTTTTACTTAAAGAGCAACAGCCGCAGTACACAGCCATACACGGAGCTACAGCCGCAGTACACAGCCATACATAGAGCTACAGCCGCAGTACACAGCCATACATGGAGCTACAGCCGCAGTACACAGCCATACACGGAGCTACAGCCACAGTACACAGCCATACACGGAGCTACAGCCGCAGTACACAGCCATACACGGAGCTACAGCCGCAGTACACAGCCATACACGGAGCTACAGCCGCAGTACACAGCCATACATGGAGCTACAGCCGCAGTACACAGCCATACACGGAGCTACAGCCGCAGTACACAGCCATACACGGAGCTACAGCCGCAGTACACAGCCATACACGGAGCTACAGCCGCAGTACACAGCCATACACGGAGCTACAGCCGCAGTACACAGCCATACACGGAGCTACAGCCGCAGTACACAGCCATACACGTAGCTACAGCCGCTGTACACAGCCATACATGGAGCTACAGCCGCAGTACACAGCCATACATGGAGCTACAGCCGCAGTACACAGCCATACATGGAGCTACAGCCGCAGTACACAGCCATACATGGAGCTACAGCCGCAGTACACAGCCATACATGGAGCTACAGCCGCAGTACACAGCCATACATGGAGCTACAGCCGCAGTACACAGCCATACACGGAGCTACAGCCGCAGGCAGTAATACAGTATTCATCACTATATTAGCTTCTAGTATAGTGTTATTATTGGTAATATTGGCCTTTCTATAGTGGTCTTTATAACCAGAATTCTGCTATTTATGTGGTTGTAATGGTGGCCTCATGATGTCAAAGTGTTATTTGTCTCTTGTATAGTGGTATTGTGGCGCTTTTGGGCTAAATTGCTGTGTTGGCACCTTGCGATAGAAACGTCGGCTTTGGTTTGCAGTTTGGGCACTCGGTCTCTTAAAGGTTCGCCATCACTGCCCTATTTCTATCCTGGAGTGGGGGATGAGGCCCTATTTCTATCCTGGGGTGGGGGATGAGGCCCTATTTCTATCCTGGGGTGGGGGATGAGGCCCTATTTCTATCCTGGGGTGGGGGGTGAGGCCCTGTGTCTATACTGAGGTGGGGGGCCCTGTCTCTATAGTGGGGTGGGGGTGAGGCCCTGTCTCTATACTGGCTACTGGAGGGACTGGGTATTTCCTCTAAACTCACAATGCTGCAGCATTTCTCCTGTGTTGTGTAAGATATTTTCAGAGAAAATAAAACTTTTACTTAAAGAGCAACAGCCGCAGTACACAGCCATACACGGAGCTACAGCCGCAGTACACAGCCATACATGGAGCTACAGCCGCAGTACACAGCCATACATGGAGCTACAGCCGCAGTACACAGCCATACATGGAGCTACAGCCGCAGTACACAGCCATACACGGAGCTACAGCCACAGTACACAGCCATACACGGAGCTACAGCCGCAGTACACAGCCATACACGGAGCTACAGCCGCAGTACACAGCCATACACGGAGCTACAGCCGCAGTACACAGCCATACATGGAGCTACAGCCGCAGTACACAGCCATACACGGAGCTACAGCCGCAGTACACAGCCATACACGGAGCTACAGCCGCAGTACACAGCCATACACGGAGCTACAGCCGCAGTACACAGCCATACACGGAGCTACAGCCGCAGTACACAGCCATACACGTAGCTACAGCCGCTGTACACAGCCATACATGGAGCTACAGCCGCAGTACACAGCCATACATGGAGCTACAGCCGCAGTACACAGCCATACATGGAGCTACAGCCGCAGTACACAGCCATACATGGAGCTACAGCCGCAGTACACAGCCATACATGGAGCTACAGCCGCAGTACACAGCCATACATGGAGCTACAGCCGCAGTACACAGCCATACACGGAGCTACAGCCGCAGGCAGTAATACAGTATTCATCACTATATTAGCTTCTAGTATAGTGTTATTATTGGTAATATTGGCCTTTCTATAGTGGTCTTTATAACCAGAATTCTGCTATTTATGTGGTTGTAATGGTGGCCTCATGATGTCAAAGTGTTATTTGTCTCTTGTATAGTGGTATTGTGGCGCTTTTGGGCTAAATTGCTGTGTTGGCACCTTGCGATAGAAACGTCGGCTTTGGTTTGCAGTTTGGGCACTCGGTCTCTTAAAGGTTCGCCATCACTGTTCTAGGCTATCACTCCAACCCAAATGTGGACATACTATGGGGTTGTTTTGCCGGAGACAATGAGGGTCATTTACTAAGGGCCCGATTTGCGTTTTCCCGACGTGTTACCCGAATATTTCTGATTTGCGCCGATTTCCCCGGGATTTTGGCGCACGCAATCGGATTGTGGCGCATCAGCGCTGGCATGCATCCGACGGAAATCAGGGGCGTGGCCGAAAGAAAACCTGACGGATTCGGAAAAACCGCCGCATTTTAAAAATAAAATGTGTTGTGGAGCTTGCACTTACCTTCACTCAGCCCGGCTCGGTATATTCCAGTGCGTCTCGGGGAACTTCAGCGTCGGAGGAACTGCCTTAATAAATCCCGGCCGAATCCAGCGCAGAGAACGCCCCGCTGGATCGCGAATGTACCGGGTAAGTAAATCTGCCCCAATATCTAAATTGGAGGGTCATCACTCTCTTTAGAGGTACTTCCAGCCCTTGTGATGTTTTTGTGCATTCGTGAAGCATTTGTAGGACTCCCATGAAAGTAACTGTGCTAATGGCCCCATTTGTGTATGCAGAAGATAAGTGTGTCTGGCTAATTAGCCTTCATTATTGGACCTCATTGTGATTCCGCTGTGGTTTCTCAGCTCAACCTGACAATCTTACAACAAGCTGCGCTTTGACCCTCCAGAACTGGCGAAAGCGTCAAATGTCAACACCAGTGTCACGTCCCTGGCTTCTTCCTTTGTTGCTGAGCTGCAGATGCAGAGCTCCTGCTGTGCCCTTGATCTGTAACGCTCTCAGACGTTGCCTTCAATATCACTTTTCCGCTTTACTGTAACAGCTGAATTATTCAGAGGCAAGAAATTATTTTAACTAGATTGTTAAGTTTTACTGGTGAAAATCAAGATTTATTTCATAAAGTAATGGGGGTCACATACCTTGCCACCAACACTCACATGAAAAGTGCTTGTAAATTCTTACACTTGGCTCTTATTTATTCAATACTCAACCTGGGAAGATGCTGAGAAGACCATATAAATTTTCGGTTCTATAAACCATAACTATAAAATATGGATTTCACCCGCCTTCTTATCTCTCATATGTTCTTCCACTATTAATAACATTGACACCATATTCTATTTCGATCAGCAGGGCCCATTAAATACCAGACTAGGAGATCCACAGTTATAAGGTTATGGTATGTTGTTATGGGTTTCCTATACAAGTAACTCTCCCAGATGTCCTTCTTTCTCAAAAATGAGTATGGAGCTAAAAGAGTCACAAAGAGTATTTTTAAAGTTCTAAGCAGAAGACAACACAATGTAATTGTGGATGAAGCCCTGTTCTTTGTGTCAAGGGTTGCTCTGCCCTATACACTCCATTATTTTGGTTCACTGGCTTAAACAGTTGGTTTTGTGTTTAGTATTAGATCTATTTTTATGTTTACATGTAGCATTGGATATTGTATATTTGCCTCCTCATAGCTGTACTATGTTGGTGATCATCTGGATGGTAGTGATGTCAAGTGGAATGATTGGCTGTTATGGACAATTGAAGAATGGATCCTAAGTTGGACCAGGGATAGTGTACAAGATTGGCATGTCGTTACATATTGCTGCTGGTATTAGTAATAATTATGCCTAAAGCTTAAAGTTTCCCCAAGCGTAACATTTTTGTAGCACTACATACAGTATGCAGTTGCATTCAGCAAAGTTGCATTGCTTGCGGTTTTATCCTTGTTTGACTTCTTCAAACTGGTTGTACACTTCTTAAAGTCTATTTTTCATACATTGAGTGGTGTAGTTTCTAAAACCGCATGATTTATGGGGTTTTACTGCTGTTTAGGCCTCTGAAAGACACTTAAAACTGAGCAGGTGCCTCTAAATAAGAGTTTTGGCGATTTTTCATAAAATTGAGAAAAATTGCACCCAAAATTCTGAACCTCCTAACAACCTACAAAAGAGAGAGGATGCATAAAAAGCCACGCTGATATAAAGCAGACATTTGCCTGAAAAGCAGAAAATTTTGAATTCTGAAAATTTTTTTCATAACCAAACACAAAAGATAGCATCAAATTTTTTCTATTACTTTGAAGTACAATGTGTGACAGTAAAACAATCTCAAATTTCCCTTGGATATGTTAAAGCGTTACAAAGGTATAATAATGACACAGGGCAAATTTTAAAAATCAGGCCCGGTCCTAATTGCCTAAAATGGCTTAGACCTGAAGGGGTTAAAACAACAATTTGGATAGAAAGTAAAATCTGACACAGGGGGCTTTACTTTACATTTCGAGAAAGTGGTGCAAAATATTTTAATATATGTAGTAAATTGACCAACCCCTTTGAAAGGAAATGAATGAAGAAGTACCAAATCTTTTCCTTGAAAGGATTTCTACAATTGCAGTTAAAATGAAAAACCTGAAAAAGTATGATTTATAGAACAAATATATAGGAGATGAATCCTAGTTTTATTGAATATGGTATTTATCGTGGAGGAAATTAGACACACTACAGACTAGTTCAACGTTGTGTATTTATTCCATGTTCCAAAGATCCAACATCCATCAGAATACAATGCTCATCTATACAAGTATATATACTATATATACATATACTATATATGTATGGATTCTGGCTACTCAATTCTGAGCTTGCTGATCTCACCCAGGGCTACTCTGCTGAGTGGTTTTTGTTAGCTGCCTTCTGGGCTCAGCTGGGTGTCTGTTCTCAGGAAAACTGGTATGTTGAGAAAATTGTAGACGTACCGTGTTAGGCAGGAAAAATAAAAAATCTGATGTAGATACTTTTGTGTAAAAACTACAAAAGTGCTTAAGGAATGAAACCTTTATTGGCTAACCAGAAAAATAATATTTGTTGCAGGAAAACTGGGTGGTGTCATTGTCTGGGCTCTGCGTGTTTCTCTGGTGGGGGTTGAGTAACGCATAACACATTCCATGGACTATTCCGTTAAGTGTGCAGCCTGTTCTTCAACAAGAGCACAGCATTTCTTATACTTGTTTATTCTCTGAAGGAAAAGGAATGAAGAAGTAAAGATAAATGCTGTTCTCTCATTATTCGCTCTATTGATTGTGTAATTATCCAACAAATCTACTATACTCTGTAGAAAACCTCACTGCCAAATGTTACAAATGACATGCCACCTAATATGTCTATAGTGTACAATACAAAGACTATCCAATGTGATATCCATTAAAGAAGATTTTGTCAGAGTTAAAAGGGTTGGTATAACATAGGGTATGAGAACAGGCTATAAACACAGACAGTGGACACTGAGACTATCCTCTTCTCAGCTGTCCCTAACTACTTGCCTTATTTACTCTAGGTGATGTGGGACAACTAGAAGAGGTTCCCTTCCTTTTGCCACGGATATAAAGACAAGACCTATCAAACACAGAAAAATTGTCTCCAAAGCCGAGTCACAACAAAGAGTGAACACAATACAAAATTTCAAGGCAAAAGGAAAGTCTGAATACAAGCAGAAAGTAAAGATACCAGAAAACAGAGATCAGAAATAACATGATATCTAGATACCAGGAGCTTACTACAAACTGGGTCTATAGTAGGCACACAATTAAATGCGAGCAGATGATTTACGTGATGCCACAGTCGCGGCGCCAGGAATGATTGGAGAAAAGCCCTGACATTCAGACCAAAGCGAACAGCAAGGAAGTGATGTGAGTGAATGAAGAGCCTGTCAGTAACAGTGGGTTAACCGTTGATGGACTGCAGCAGATCTGTGGTGGGTGTAGTGCAAATCAATCAAGTTATTCAGCAAACTATTGTTCACAATAGCGGCGTCTTCAGCCATATTCTACAGAGAGAGGATGTCACCACCACAGTTACAGTTGGCCAGAAATAGAGAAACACCTTTCTTCCAATGACCACTTTATGGAAGTATAATGCTGTCACAGTTATTTTTCTTCTATGAAACACTTCTGACTTATCATATACAGATGTGGCATGGATTCTGTAGAAAAGCACCAATTTTTGTTTTAGTTATGATACCCCTTTAAATAGTGGCATTAGATATGGCATTACACCAGATCCCAAGGGCTTCAAGCTATCACTATATACATAAGACATATAAATTACAAGATTATAGCTACTGTGGGCAGAAATCCAGGGCAGAGTCAGGTAAGAGAGGTACAGAATTACAAGTGGATTTTATTTGACTTAGGCAAATAAGAAAATCTCAGCCAATAAAGGCAGAGCGCAGTCATCTCTCCAAATTAATTACAGTCAGAATCTCTCTTGATAATACCGTTCAGTTTCTGTCCTCATCTGGTAATTGAATCGTTCTTTTAAGTCTTTCCAGATTATTCACCATCCTTTCCCCTCCCTGGTTGGGGTAGTGCTATGTCTGGTCACCCCTCTTCCAACATGTCAAAGTTCTGTTTATTTAGATACTTTTATTTCTCTTTCCAAGTGAAGAAAGCCCAAGATTAATGAATCATTGATATCTTCGTTTTGATTGATCCCATAAACTAACGGAAAAAAGCCAATCATGCATATAAAGCAGATGAGTGAATCCAGGCTTAGATCTTCTCTAGATACACAAAGACAGGTGAAGACCTTTTATTATTTTATGGGCATGTGGAAAATAATTTCTGAGAGCAGCAGTATAGCTATGTCAGTCTACCTTTAGCATACCTTTAGCTTACAGCACCTTCTAAGAGTGCTCGTGTCAGCCTATGCAGGGTGCATAGGCTGACTATGTAATATGCTGCAATACTTGACTATTGCAGCATATTACAATGAACAAATGATCAAATGATCAACCAAGTCAACCATAAAAAAGCTATATAAATGGGATTTCGCCATAATCGCGGTGATCCATAGAATAAAGATAGTAAATTATTTTTTACGGAATGGTGTACGGCCAACAAAAAAAGCTAAAAACCCTGAACCAGAATTAATTATTTTCTTTTCCTCACCAAGAAAGAGTTAATAAAATCTCATCAATTAGCTATTTAAAACCCCTAAATGATATACAGGAAAAGTGGCTCTCATACTGGAAAAAATAAGCCCCCATATGTCCACATTACAAAAAATATAAACATTTTATAGCCTGTAAAATATGACAATGCAAATGTGCTCTGGATGGCGCTCCTTCGCTTCTGTGCCCGACCGTGTCCCCATACTGCAGTTTACCAACACATATCGGTGAAAAATGGGAGGATACATAAAAAAACGATGCCAACATAAAGCAGACATTTGGGAAATGGGAGTTATGAAGTTTTTTGGGTGCTATGACTATCTGACTGAAAATATAGAACTTTGAAAATTGAGAATTTTTTTGAATTTTTGCCAAATTTCCATTTTTTTGAATGCAAACAATACCATCAAAATTTTTCCACCAATTTGAAGTAAAATGTGTGACGAGAAAACAATCTCAAAATTACCTGCATATGTTAAAGCATTTGAAGGTTATTAAAACTTATAGTGAATTAAAAAATCGGGCTTGGTCCGAAAACCCTAAAGGGGTTCAGTCCTTAAAGAGGGCACTAGGAGCTGCTCACTAAAGTAAGCAGCTCCTAGTGCTACGGCAGATGTGGCAGTGTTAAACTGCTGGCTTTGTCAGAACCCTCCAATAAAGCTAGCAGACAATGCCGCACTGTACAATAGAAACGCCAGACCACGCTGTAAGCGGTCCGGCGTATTCATGAGGGGGCGGGTATAGGAGGCGGTGACTGCCACATGAAGCTCAGCAGTCACCACCGGCCTATGGAGTGGGAGGGGCGGTCAGGGGAAAAGCAGCGCCTCAAACCAGTTATGAATACGCCCGACGCGGTCTGGTGTTTCTATTGTACAGCATAGCAGTGTCTGCTAGCTTTATCGGAGGGTTCTGATAAAGATAGCAGTGTAACACTGCTACATCTAGGAGCACTAGGAGCTGCTTACTTTAATAAGCAGCTCCTAGTGTCTTTTATATGGATGACAGGTCCTCTTTAAGGGGTTAAAGTTCACTTCCTTGGAGTCATCTTATCGTTTAAGCCTCACATACAGGCCCTTACTACAACCTGCCGCCTCCATCTCAAGAACATATCTCCCATCCGACTCTTCCTCAAGCCACAGTTTACATAATTATTAGTCCATACCCTCATCATCTCCCACTTGGACTACTGCATCATTCTTCTCTGTGGTCTCCCAGCTAGCTCTCTAACGCCCCTCCAAACCATCCTTAACTCTGCCGTCCGGCTAATCCATCTATCTCCTCTGTCTCTCGTGCCCTAACAATTTGCTCCACAATAAAATTATATATAGATGTGGAGGTTTTTCAGAATAACTGGACACATGGAGAACAGTCTGTGGAACAGCTTCTTTCCCTCTTACTGTATACAAATAAATATTTGTATATCATTCAATATATCCAAATAGAGGAGAAGTTGAATGTTTCCTTTTAATGGGACTAGTCTTTGTAAGTAATGATTACTGACCATATGTCCAGTCGAATACATGGTGTCTGATAACTATTACCCCTCCCCAGCATATAACACTAGCTTTTACCAAACCACAGTGTGATTTGGACCCACGAAGGGTATGTAAGGTCAATTAATTATCCTTTAATAGACACTCTCAGAAAGCACGGGTTCTTGAAGGCATAGGAAGTGATTTTAGACTTGTCCACACAACCTCCAGATATGGCACTAAATCACAACCCTGAATGGCTATAAGACCCCTTTCATTAGCCTCAGTGAAAAAGAACCTTATCACCCTGAGCTGCCACCAGTTCTCCTTCAATATAAGCCCAGTCCGTAACAGGATAACATAGGGTGAGGAATCAACCTGGTAGCATGTATGTAACCGAGACACGGACGTGGGGATTCGTGGATTAAGATAAAAGAGCAACACAGGTAAATTTTATATTTAATTGCCTTAAGGGCACACTAGACAAACAGTACACACAATAGATATACATACAGTTAGGAGAGTACAAAATACAAGGGTAGGACTACAACGATCAGCAATTCAGTATGTTAGTTATCTTAGTGTGTGGGCTTAATGGAAACGGATCATTCCACACCTTAAGATCCTTCCTGCCTTCTAAATGGTTTCCCAAGAAGAGATAAGGGGAATCAGGAGTGCTCTGATTATATTAGGGCAGACACACCCCTGCACACCCCCAGGAGGGCTCATAGGACCCTCCTATCTGGTATTAAGTCCAGAACCTTCTCAAGGGGAAGTCATAGGGTCAGGATTCTGGTATCATTGGATCTGGGTGAAAAACTGGATCGCATTGATACCAAACCTGACCCATTTGCTATTGTCCTATCCCAAGATATTTATATCTTGGTGTCCAAGCATGCTAGAACCTAGGGAATTGGGGCACTATGATCCCCTGACGATACCCCTGATGAATCCAAAAATGTATTTGTCCTTGGGCTGAGGTGGACCATAACTCTATAAATGTCCCTAACCAAAATATTGGCCTGAGATTTTACAATCCTTTGTCTTCTAGTTTAAAAATTGGAGGGAAGTCTCCCCAAGTCTTTTGGAGTTGCTGTGGATGCCAAAGGTGTTAGCTAATAGCTGCCCCCTACAGAGCCAGAGTCCCTCTGCAGCCCTAAGGGATATTAATGGCTTGATGAACAGGACAAAACCTGGCATATGAATCTCCCTTGTACATGTATGCTCATCACAATATCTGGCATGTGAATCCCCCTTGTTCATCACAAACAGGTCCACACAAAGCAGGCAAAGATCCTCCATATAGACAGCAATATCTGAGTGCTGGGATTCTCCATTAGAAAAGTATGATCTCTGTGTGAATACGTATTATTTAGAAAAGTAGGTTGGAAAAGTAACATCTAAATAAAATGTAAATTATACTGCAATTACAAAAAATTGTAAAGATTTAAATGATACAAACTCCTTAGATCACACATAAAAATAAACAAAATTGCATCTGAGTTATTATAATATAAAAAAAATAGCTTCAGAGAAAAAAAAGCTCCAGAAAAAAATCTAAAAAATATCCAAATGTCAGAATTGCTGGTTTCTATAGCTATTTTGCATCCCAGAAATAAAAAGTGATTGAGCCAATATGATATCATATATGTCCGTCTGCAGAATCTAAACACAGCAAAACCCATGTCTGGACAATTATCTTTACACAGGGTCTCATCCCAGTTTGAGATAAACTCATGTTGAATAGAGCGCTATGGTTCACTTATCTGTTTAAAAGCCACAAGCAGAATTTTCCAAAGACCTTGATGATGATCCAGTCATGTTCATGTGCCTCCTTGGAAGTTGTAGGGGCCATTTAAAATGGAGGGATACTATAGGCATAAATAGGCCCCTTTCGCACTTGGGTTGCAGATTGTGTCAGAGTCTGATCAGAGTACAATCAGGGTTTGGTCGTTTTTCAATCAGAGTTCATTCAGTGTCTCAATTTTAAGCACGTTTTTTTAGTGTTTCCAATGCATTTTTTATGCGTTTTTCACGCACAGATAAGACTCAAGACTGTGGTCTATCTTTTCTATGGCAATTGATCAGTGAAAAACGCATTGCACTTGCAGGTGTCTCAGAGTGCAATGCGTTTTTGATGCATCTCCATAGACTTGTATGGTGCGTTTTTCACGTGTGTGACCTGCGTGTTAGTAGAGCATGCCAAGATTTAAAGTCTGAAAAAAAATTGATTACAATGGGTCAGAGTGCAATGCAAGTTCTGTGCATCAAAAGCACGCGCAGAACACGCGGGTGAAAAACGCAAGTGTGAAAGGGGCCTAAGGAGATCCTTCTGTGACTCAAAGTGTGATAGATTGGTAGCATTAAACAAATATCTATCAGGATAAATACAGTGAAAATTGTTGAGATATCAAAGCAAATGTGAGAGAATATAAAAAATCTGAATGTTTGGATAATAAGTATAAACACTATTACTCGTAAGGGTTTGGATAGTTATGGTGGACATGTTCTTTCCCCTCGACCCTCATACAGTATATGAACTTAGAGTAACATTTTATTATAGTATTGCTCTTTGCACCATATTTTTCTCCTATTCCTAACTCCTTTTTCTACATAAAATATATGAATTGCATACTACCTGTATAATTTCATCTGTGAGGGAGGAATAAACAAATTACCCTAGCTAATTTCTCCTATACTTTGGTTTCCACAACAAAAAATTAGCATGTAAGTTGGGTTATCACTGTATGAAAACAGAGGTGAGCTCTGTAACCATGCTTGGCTTAGTTCTCTTCTAGTGTATATGAGAAGGACCCCAACGTGCAGGGATCTTGATGTTATGTTGGTTTGCAGCATCACCTTTTCCTTTGATGGTCGACCTCTCAGAGCCCAGTTCTTGTTCATTGATACAAATGAGATGTAACGGACCAGTGGACACAGCAGGTAAATCTCTTCAAGGCTCTTGTCAACATGCATGGAATGAAGAGAATAATGTATGAGTTGGCCAGGGGAAAGAAGGAGCAGGAACTAAAAGAAAAGGCATTCATTTGGCTGAATCTCTTTGGAAATTGAACAAGAATACAGATGTCGCCCCTTTATCTTGGTTCCTCAGCTGTGAAATGTTCCGTGCCTCAGTGTCTTGTGAACATTAGATATTTTCCAAAGACAACTGTATGAAGCTGAAGTATTCAGCCCTGATGGCTTTGGCGCCATACATTAATGCACGGGGAGAACACTTTCTATTCAGCGTTGCCCATGGGTGAAATTGCATTATATTCTGTTTACATAATTGGAAGCAATGTTACAATTCTGGCTAAAGGGCAAAGTTTTCCTTCAGTGACTGCTGCGATTGTTCTGCGCCTACAAAGGGGAACAGTCTGGATAGCACAAACATAATCAAGAAGGGGAGGTTGAATGGGAAATATAAGGATCCAGTGGGAAGAGAGTTACTTACAGATGACTCCAGGTAGATACAGAGCCTTGGATGATGCCATTGTGTGGCTGAGCTAGCATAGAGCTTATTAGACTGCCATAGCCTATCCATGTCCAGTAGACCCTGGCATCTGCCTAGATGACTACGGCTGATAGATAAAGCTTCTTTAAGATGCAGCCACATGGCTGAACAACATGCTAACCAATTAGCCATTTTTTATTTGTTTTTCCCAGATATCTTCACATTAGAGGACATTGGGTATAGTTTGTAATGGGACTGTTTTTTAACATGTGTCGGTTTTGGGGTGCTGTCAACTGGCCTTATAATCTGCCGATCTTCTAGATAAAATAACATCAGATATGTATAAATATGTAGCAAATGCAGCATAATAGTTCTCCTTGACTCCTGCGCCAGCACAACCTGGTTACGGAGCGTGTGTGTGAATATTTGTCCTTGCTTCCGGAGATCTGACACTCTATAGTGCTCAGCTGCAAACACAGATGGCGCCACTACTCCTGAGAGACATCATGGACCTTGGTCCGAACTTCACAGAGCAACAAAATGTTTACAGGATTAGTTGTTACAAATGACATTGTCAAAATTTTATTTAAGTCAGCTCACCTGAAATTTACAGTGATATCTGTTTCTCCGAGCAAAGGAATACCTGGGCTTCAGGCAAGTGTTACAATTACAAAGGCAAAGAACAACTCCAGCTCGGGAACAGTTACAGTTACATTTTTTTTCTGCCATCTTAATTTGCATAAAAAAAAATACATTAGACATGGCAAACAATAGGAAACAAATCAGTTGCAGTTTAAGTTATGAAAACTGTTTATATATAACAACAAGATAGCTCCGCCTACTGCGTCTTGCAGTGTCTGACCACCTGTCGTGCAGTCCTTAATACAGGGTGAACACATAAAAATAGGCTTAACAAATGTATCCAAAGAAGTTAAATGACAGAATAATAATAAATACAATAGTAATAGGTTCCTCCTAATGAAGGACAATGCTAGACATCATGTGGCTGGAGTGTGTCAGCAGTTCCTGCAAGATGAAGGCATTGAAGATATGGACTGTCCCGCCCCTTCCCTAGACCTGAATGCGATTGAGCACATCTGGGACATCATGTCTCGCTCCATCCACCAACTTCACGTTGCACTACAGAATATCCAGGAGTTGGCGGGTGCTTTAGTTCAGGTCTGGGAGGAGATCCCTCAGGAGACCATCCCTAATCTCATCAGGAGCATGCCGAGGTGTTGTAGGGAGTTTTACGGACATTACATCAAAGTTGGAGCAGCCTGTAGTGTGTTTTTCCACGTTAATTTTGTGGGTGACTCCAAATTCAGGCCTCCATTGGTTAATCGATTTGATTTCCATTGATGATTTGTTTGTGATTTTGTTGTCAGCACCATTCAACTTTGTACAGAACAAAATATTTCGTGTATTCAGATCCAGGATGTGTCATTTGAGTGTTCGCTTTATTTTATGAATTAAATGAAATGTGAATGCCCAGATGGGAATACCCCTTTAACTTATGTTATCAGTGGCTACTACAGTGTAACCCTTTCTCTCCCTTATCATGGGATTGTGGAGTCATTTTAATTTCCAACGCCTCGTTTGGTCATTATGAACTAATAGAGGGAGACACATTTGGATTTTAAATCAATTAATCAAACCAGAGTATGCCTGCAAATATAGGTTTTCCCTTTGAAGGACTCAACATGTCAACGCGTTACATAGACAGCCTATTGATTTCAAAGACACCTCGTAATGCGTCATTTTCTCCTTGGTGGTGATGCAAAATATTAAATTCTTGCTGCTAGGTCCCCAGACTGTGGACAACTGCTTATGTATCTTATGAATCATTTTGGGCAGTGTAATGGCGGTAGTTGCCACCATCAATCATTGGATTCCTTGCCTAGCACACCTGGTAATAGGAGTAAATCAAGAAATTAAATGTATAATTAGAAATGAAATTGCACTACACAAAAGTGCAGGTTCACCTTGGGTTTATCTGGGGTGAACTTCAATACTTGTACTTTCTCTTCTGTGCTATAGCTACAACACGCTTATAATGGATAACACTGAATGAAGAGCAGGCATCATTTACTTTATATTGATGGAGTGAAAGCTTTTTTATAATTTGGCAGAAAATAACAATGTTTTGTTTCAATTAAGAGCATGTTATAGAAGCGGATGGATAATCAGCTTATACAGTATGTGATTCAGAAGAGGACATTAGGAGCCCTCACTGAGAGTTCTAATCCCTGCTGAATTTCACTCATTTAGATAGGGTTATTGTATTTGTCTGTAAAAGCTCTTTTCTTCATGAAAAAAGAAATCCATTTTATATTGTGAAGCTTTCAAACTTTATACTTAACTTACATTTAGAGATGAGCGAACATGCTCGTCCGAGCTTGATGCTCGGTCGAGCATTAGGGTACTCGAAACTGCTCGTTGCTCGGACGAATACTTCGCCCGCTCGAGAAAATGGCAGCTCCCGCCGTTTTGCTTTTTGGCGGCCAGAAACAGAGCCAATCACAAGCCAGGAGACTCTGCACTCCACCCAGCATGACGTGGTACCCTTACACGTCGATAGCAGTGGTTGGCTGGCCACATCAGGTGACCCTGGGATAGACTAGCCGCTGCCCGCGCTGCTCGGATCATTCTGTGTCTGGATGCCGCTAGGGAGAGAGCTGCTGCTGGTCAGGGAAAGCGTTAGGGTGTTCTATTAGCTTACTTTTAGGCAGGAGTGATTCTACAAGAACCCAACAGCCCTTCTTAGGGCTACAATAACGTTATACTTTTTTTTTTTTATTTGCAGCTAGTACCATATTGTGAGGAATTTGCAGGGGGACTTGCTACCGTTGTGTTTAGCTCTTAGTGACACACATATCCACCTCAAACACCAAAGTGGGACAATTTATTAGGGGTTGGATTTCAATTAGGCACAGTCTGCCATTTACTTTTTATTTTACGTTTATTTTTTTAATAACTCAGTGTCATCTCATCTTGCATAGTAGTGTCCTTTCATACTTGGCTAGAAAATAGCCATAGGAGAATCCAAACGGCTTACTTACGCCTACAGTAGCGTTATATATATTTGATTTCTGGTTGATCTGCTGGTGGCTGAACTTGCTGCAGTGCATCTACTAACAAATTGTGAGCAATTTGTAGTGAGACTTGCGACCGCTGTGTTTTGCGCTTAGTGACGCACATATCCATTGCAAAGACCGAAGTGGGAAAATTTATTAGGGGTTGGATTTCAATTAGGCACAGTCTGCCATTTCCATTTTTATTTTACGTTTATTTTGTTTAATAACTCAGTGTCATCTCATCTGGCATAGTAGTGTGCTTTCATACTTGGCTAGAAAATAGCCATAGGAGAATCCAAACGGCTTACTTACGCCTACAGTAGCGTTATATATATTTGATTTCTGGTTGATCTGCTGGTGGCTGTACTTGCTGCAGTGCATCTACTAGCAAATTGTGAGCAATTTGTAGCGAGACTTGCGACCGCTGTGTTTTGCGCTTAGTGACGCACATATCCATCGCAAAGACCGAAGTGGGAAAATTTATTAGGGGTTGGATTTAAATTAGGCACAGTCTGCCATTTCCTTTTTTATTTTACTTTTATTTTGTTTAATAACTCAGTGTCATCTCATCTGGCATAGTAGTGTGCTTTCATACTTGGCTAGAAAATAGCCATAGGAGAATCCAAACGGCTTACTTACGCCTACAGTAGCGTTATATATATTTGATTTCTGGTTGATCTGCTGGTGGCTGTACTTGCTGCAGTGCATCTACTAGCAAATTGTGAGCAATTTGTAGTGAGACTTGCGACCGCTGTGTTTTGCGCTTAGTGACGCACATATCCATCGCAAAGACCGAAGTGGGAAAATTTATTAGGGGTTGGATTTCAATTAGGCACAGTCTGCCATTTCCTTTTTTATTTTACGTTTATTTTGTTTAATAACTCAGTGTCATCTCATCTGGCATAGTAGTGTGCTTTCATACTTGGCTAGAAAATAGCCATAGGAGAATCCAAACGGCTTACTTACGCCTACAGTAGCGTTATATATATTTGATTTCTGGTTGATCTGCTGGTGGCTGTACTTGCTGCAGTGCATCTACTAGCAAATTGTGAGCAATTTGTAGTGAGACTTGCGACCGCTGTGTTTTGCGCTTAGTGACGCACATATCCATCGCAAAGACCGAAGTGGGAAAATTTATTAGGGGTTGGATTTCAATTAGGCACAGTCTGCCATTTCCTTTTTTATTTTACGTTTATTTTGTTTAATAACTCAGTGTCATCTCATCTGGCATAGTAGTGTGCTTTCATACTTGGCTAGAAAATAGCCATAGGAGAATCCAAACGGCTTACTTACGCCTACAGTAGCGTTATATATATTTGATTTCTGGTTGATCTGCTGGTGGCTGTACTTGCTGCAGTGCATCTACTAGCAAATTGTGAGCAATTTGTAGTGAGACTTGCGACCGCTGTGTTTTGCGCTTAGTGACGCACATATCCATCGCAAAGACCGAAGTGGGAAAATTTATTAGGGGTTGGATTTCAATTAGGCACAGTCTGCCATTTCCTTTTTTATTTTACGTTTATTTTGTTTAATAACTCAGCGTCATCTCATCTGGCATAGTAGTGTGCTTTCATACTTGGCTAGAAAATAGCCATAGCAATAGGATAGCATCGTTTGGTTTTAAAAACTAAAAAACACAAAAAAAAACAAAAAAACACAAAAAAAAGTAAAAAAAAAATTAAAGTTATAACTTTCATTTTCAAAATGTTTAACCCGAGGGCTAGGGGTAGAGGACGAGGACGAGGGCGTCCAACTACTGCAGGGGTCAGAGGCCGTGGTCCTGGGCGGGGTGAGACACCACCTGCTTATGAGGGAGCAGGGGAACGCCGCAGAGCTACACTCCCTAGGTTCATGTCTGAAGTTACTGGGACTCGTGGTAGAGCACTGTTGAGGCCAGAACAGTGCGAACAGGTGATGTCGTGGATTGCCGACAATGCTTCGAGCAATTTGTCCACCAGTCAGTCTTCCACACAGTCCACCCTTGTCACCGAAATCGGCACTCCTCCAGCTCCTGCACCTCAGCCTCCTCCCCCCCAGTCTGCCCCCTCCCAGGAAAATTTGCCATTTGAACCGGCATACTCTGAGGAACTGTTTTCTGGACCCTTCCCACACTCACAAACCACTTGTCCGGTTGCTGCTGAGCAATTTTCCGATGCCCAGGTTTTCCACCAGTCGCAGTCTGTGGGTGATGATGACCTTCTTGACGTAGTGGAAGAAGTGTCTAAAGAGGTGTCCGACGATGAGGAGACACGGTTGTCAGACAGTGGGGAAGTTGTTGTCAGGGCAGGAAGTCCGAGGGGGGAGCAGACTGAGGGATCGGAGGATGATGAGGTGACAGACCCAAGCTGGGTTGATAGGCCGGGTGAACACAGTGCTTCTGAGACAGAGGAGAGTCCTCGACCAGAACAGGTTGGAAGAGGCAGTGGTGGGGCCAGACGGAGAGGCAGGGCCAGAGCTGGTGCATCAGCGCCAAATGTGTCAACTAGTGAAGCTCCCGTGGCGAGGGCTCTTGCGGCGAGGGCTAGATTTTCAGAAGTCTGGAGGTTCTTTAAGGAAACACCGGATGACCGACGGACTGTGGTGTGCAACCTTTGCCAAACCAGGATCAGCAGGGGTTCCACCACTACTAGCTTAACTACCACCAGTATGCACAGGCATATGAATGCTAAACACCCCACTCAGTGGCACCAAGCCCGTTCACCTCCGGCCGTGCACACCACTGCTCCTTCCCCTGTGTCAGCTGATAGTCAGCCCCCTGCCCAGGACCCTGGCCCAAAAACCCCATCATCGCCTCCACGATCCTCCACAGCATCCACCAGCGTTCAGCTCTCCATACCCCAGACGCTGGAGCGGAAAAGGAAATATAGTGCAACCCACCCGCACGCCCAAGCCCTCAATGTCCACATCTCCAGATTGCTTAGCCTGGAGATGCTGCCCTATAGGCTGGTAGAGACCGAGGCCTTTCGCAACCTCATGGCGGCGGCCGCCCCTCGGTATTCGGTCCCCAGCCGCCACTACTTTTCCCGATGTGCCGTCCCAGCCCTGCACCAGCACGTGTCAGACAACATCATCCGTGCCCTGACCAACGCCGTTTCTGACAAGGTCCACCTGACCACGGACACGTGGACGAGTGCTGCTGGGCAGGGCCACTATATATCGCTGACGGCACATTGGGTTAACTTGGTGGAGGCTGGGACCGAGTCTGACCCTGCGGCTGGTCATATACTGCCGACGCCGAGGATTGCGGGGCCTACCTCGGTCCAGGTGTTTCAGGCCTACTATGCCTCCTCCTCCTCCCACCCCTCCTCCACCTCCTCCTCCTCCGAATTACCATCCGTGGGCATGGCGCCATCAGTCGGTAGCTCTAGGCACAGCAGCAGTGCCGTCGCTAAGCGACAGCAGGCGGTGCTCAAACTGCTGAGCCTAGGCGATAAAAGGCACACCGCCCAAGAGCTATTACAGGGCATCACGGCGCAGACTGATCTGTGGCTGGCACCGCTGAACCTGAAGCCAGGCATGGTTGTGTGTGACTACGGCCGTAACCTGGTGGCGGCTCTGCAACTCGGCAGACTGACACATGTGCCATGCCTGGCCCATGTGTTAAATCTGATAGTTCAGCGTTTCCTCAAGACATACCCCAATCTGTCTGATTTGCTCACGAAGGTGCGCCGCATCTGTGCGCATTTCAGGAAGTCCAGCACAGATGCTGCCACTCTCAGGGCAGCGCAGCGCCGCCTCCAACTGCTCGCTCTCCGACTGTTGTGCGACGTGCCCACGAGGTGGAATTCAACACTGACCATGTTATCCAGAGTTTACCAGCAGCGCCGAGCGATTGTAGACTGCCATTTGTCAACTTCCACCAGAACTGGTAGTCAGGTCAGTCAGCTTCCTCAAGTCTACAATGAGGAGTGGACGTGGATGTCTGATATCTGTCAGGTGCTGAGTAACTTTGAGGAGTCAACACAGATGGTCAGTGGCGATGCCGCCATCATCAGCCTCACCATCCCGCTGCTTGGCCTTTTGAAAAACTCTCTGATCAGCATGAAGTCGGAAGCTTTGCGCTCGTCACAAGAGACGGGGGAAGAAGATTCCCTTGTTGATAGCCAAAGCACCCTTAGGTCTGTTTCTCAGCGCATATCGGAGGAGGTGGAGGTGGAGGAGGATGAGGAGGAAGAGGAGGAGAATGTTGGCGAGACACAAGAGGGGACCATTGTTGAGTCCTTCACTGTTCAGCGTGTATGGGCAGAAGAAGAGGAGTTGGAGGAGTTGGAGGAGGAGGAAATGGACAGTCAGGCCAGTGAGGGGAGTGAATTCTTACGCGTTGGTACTCTGGCGCATATGGCAGATTTCATGCTAGGCTGCCTATCCCGTGACCCTCGCGTTCAAAGAATTTATTCCAGCACCGATTACTGGGTGTTCACTCTCCTGGACCCACGGTACAAGCAAAATCTTTCCACTCTCATCCCTGGAGAGGAAAGGAGTGTGAGAATGCATGAATACCAGCAGGCCCTGGTTCACAAGCTGAAACAGTATTTCCCTTCTGACAGCGCTAGCGGCAGAGTGCGTAGTTCTGCGGGACAAGTAGCGAGGGAGAGTAGGCGAGCAGGCAGCTTGTCCAGCACTGGCAAGGGTACGCTTTACAAAGCTTTTGCCAGCTTTATGTCACCCCAGCAAGACACTGTCACCTGTCCCCAGTCTCGGCAGAGTAGGGCTGATCTTTACAGAAAGATGGTGAGGGAGTACGTAGCTGACCATACCATCGTCCTTAATGATCACACAGCTCCCTACAACTACTGGGTTTCAAAGCTGGACATGTGGCACGAACTGGCGCTGTACGCCTTGGAGGTTCTTGCCTGCCCTGCCGCTAGCGTCTTGTCCGAGCGGGTTTTCAGTGCAGCTGGTGGCATCATCACCGATAAGCGTACACGCCTGTCGACTGACAGCGCTGACAGGCTGACGCTTATTAAGATGAATAAAGCATGGATTTCTCATAATTTCCAATCTCCACCAGGTGAAGGAAGCTCAACCTGAATAATTTATCCACTCCTCCTCCTCCTCATTTTCCTCCTTCTCCTCCTCTTTGTACAGTAAAGCAGAGGAAACTGGCTATTTTTTGACAGGGCCCACTGGCTCTAGCTATAGTACTTTATGCATTTAATTTTTCTGGAAGGCCACCTACCCGGTCCTCTGTTTTAAAAAATTTTTGGGAGTGCCACATACAGGCACTCAATCTATTCAATTTTTCTGGAGGGCCACCTACCCGCTCCTCTGTTTTAAACAATTTTTGGGAGTGCCACATACAGGCACTCAATCTATTCCATTTTTCTGGAGGGCCACCTACCCGCTCCTCTGGTTTGAAAACTTTTTTGGACTGCCACATACAGGCACTCAATCTATTCCATTTTACTGGAGGGCCACCTACCTGCTCCTCTGGTTTGAAAACTTTTTTGGACTGCCACATACAGGCACTCAATCTATTCCATTTTACTGGAGGGCCACCTACCTGCTCCTCTGGTTTGAAAAGTTTTTTGGACTGCCACATACAGGCACTCAATCTATTCAATTTTTCTGGAGGGCCACCTACCCGCTCCTCTGGTTTGAAAACTTTTTTGGACTGCCACATACAGGCACTCAATCTATTTCATTTTTCTGGAGGGCCACCTACCTGCTCCTCTGGTTTGAAAACTTTTTTGGACTGCCACATACAGGCACTATCCAAATTAAATTGTCTCCATAGCAGCCTCCACACGTTGTCTCCATTCAGGGGCGGACTGGGAATTTAAAATGGCCCTGGAAAAAACTGTAAAAGTGGCCCCATTTTATGGGCGGAGTCAAGACAAATGGGTGTGGCCGGACAATGTGGGTGGAGTTATAATCGACAAATTGTTGGTACATATAGAATAACTCATTTAATCCTGCCTTCTATATACAAAATAAAACTACTAAAATACTTTCTCCCATATACTAGCCAATTACTATAATCCTGCTCCCTACAGCAATATAGATACTCTAATACTGCCTCCTATGTACAAGAATATAACTACTATAATACTGCCCCCTATGTACAAGAATATAACTACTATAATACTGCCCCCTATGTACAAGAATATAACTACTATAATACTGCCCCCTATGTACAGGAATATAACTACTATAATACTGCTCCCTATGTACAGGAATATAACTACAATAATACTGCCCCCTATGTACAGGAATATAACTACTATAATACTGCCCCTATGTACAAGAATATAACTACTATACTACTGCCCCCTATGTACAAGAATATAACTACTATAATACTACCCCCTATGTACAAGAATATAACTTCTATAATACTGCCCCCTATGTACAGGAATATAACTACTATAATACTGCCCCCTATGTACAAGAATATAACTTCTATAATACTGCCCCCTATGTACAGGAATATAACTACTATCATACTGCCCCCTATGTACAAGAATATATCTACTGTAATACAGCCCCTATGTACAGGAATATAACTACTATCATACTGCCCCCTATGTACAAGAATATAACTACTATAATACTGCCCCCTATGTACAAGAATATAACTACTGTAATACTGCCCCTATGTACAGGAATATAACTACTATCATACTGCCTCCTATGTACAAGAATATAACTACTATAATACTGCCCCCTATGTACAAGAATATAACTACTATAATACTGCCCCCTATGTACAAGAATATAACTACTATAATACTGCCCCCTATGTACAGGAATATAACTACTATAATACTGCTCCCTATGTACAGGAATATAACTACAATAATACTGCCCCCTATGTACAGGAATATAACTACTATAATACTGCCCCTATGTACAAGAATATAACTACTATACTACTGCCCCCTATGTACAAGAATATAACTACTATAATACTACCCCCTATGTACAAGAATATAACTTCTATAATACTGCCCCCTATGTACAGGAATATAACTACTATAATACTGCCCCCTATGTACAAGAATATAACTTCAATAATACTGCCCCCTATGTACAGGAATATAACTACTATCATACTGCCCCCTATGTACAAGAATATATCTACTGTAATACTGCCCCTATGTACAGGAATATAACTACTATCATACTGCCCCCTATGTACAAGAATATAACTACTATAATACTGCCCCCTACGTACAAGAATATAACTACTATAATACTGCCCCCTATGTACAAGAATATAACTACTATAATACTGCCACCTATGTACAGGAATATAACTACTATAATACTACCCCCCTATGTACAGGAATATAACTACTATAATACTGCCCCCTATGTACAAGAATATAACTACTATAATACTGCCCCCTATGTACAAGAATATAACTACTATAATACTGCCCCCTATGTACAAGAATATAACTACTATAATACTGCCCACTATGTACAGGAATATAACTACTATAATACTGCCCCCTATGTACAAGAATATAACTACTATAATACTTGCCCCCTATGTACAAGAATATAACTACTGTAATACTGCCCCCTATGTACAAGAATATAACTACTATAATACTGCCCCCTATGTACAAGAATATAACTACTATAATACTGCCCCCTATGTACAAGAATATAACTACTATAATACTGCCCCTATGTACAAGAATATAACTACTGTAATACTACATATATACACAGAAGCGAAAATGAAAAAAATCAGTATGTATCATATACAGCTACAGAAAACACATGAGATCCTCACCTATTGCATCCAGTGACATCAGGTGACGTCTCCTCGGATTGTTCTTGTTCCTCATCTTCTCCATTAGTTCCACCATGACCTTGTCTCTTCCTCCAGGTACACAGCATTCCTGCAGAGTTTACCACACAGACATCTTATGTTCTGCACGTTCCTATTGTCCCTTAACTGTCCCTTCTTCTGCTACCACCAATACTGTGCCCCAAATACCGTAATAGAGCCCCCTGAAATATTAGTACCACACAAATAGTGGCCCATAATGTAAGATACTGTAATGGTAATGGCCCCTGCCCACCTCAGACATGCAATTAATAGCCCCAGCCTGCCTCGGACATGCAATTAATAGCCCCAGCCCACCTCAGACATGCAATTAATAGCCCCAGCCCGCCCCAGACATGCAATTAATAGCCCCATTCTACCCCGGACATGCAATTAATAGCCCAAGCCCGCCCTGGACATGCAATTAATAGCCCCAGCCCGCCCGGACATAGAATTAATAGCCCCAGCCCGCCCGGACATAGAATTAATAGCCCCAGCCCGCTCGGACATACAATTAAAAGCCCCAGCCCGCCCTAGATATACAATTAATAGCCCCAGCCTGCCCCAGATATACAATTAATAGCCCCAGCCTGCCCTAGATATACAATTAATAGCCCCAGCTCGCCCCAGACATACAATTGATAGCTCCAGCCCACCCCAGATATACAATTAATAGCTCCAGCCCGCCCTAGATATACAATTAATAGCTCCAGCCCGCCCTAGCAATAAAATGAATGCCCACAGCCATGAAGTGAATGCCCCTAGCCTGCCCAGATATAGAAATAATGTCCCCAGCTTGTCTTGTTTATATAATCACTTCCCCATTTATACAATGAATGCCTCCAGCCTATTATTAAAAAAAAAAAATCATAATACTCACCTCTTGTTCTTCGGAGGAGGGTTCTTCCTGTCCCCGGTCTTCGGTGTAGAGGCGCAGGATAGTGACGTCACTATCCTGCGCCTCTTATAACCAGCAAGCCGCGGAGCTGCAGGTGGCCGGGAGAGCTGACGGCTGACACGGTACGTGTCAGCGCTCCTCCACGCTACACAGGTCGCGCAATGACGTCAGTTGCGCGACCTGTGTAGCTACATACAGTAACACACAGACGTACGATGCAGGTACAATAGATTATGTTCAAATCTGTAGGGAGGGAGTGCGGACCGGCCCCGGAACAGCTCCGGACCGGCCCCAGACCGGCCCAGGACAAACCGGCCCACCGGGAAAATTCCCGGTGGGTACAATGGCCAGTCCGCCCCTGTCTCCATTGCTACCTCCAAACGAGGTGTGTCAGGCAGAAATTTGGGTTGTTTTCATTGATTCCACATCAAAGTTGTTAACTTTGTCGCCACCCTGCTGTGTTATCCACAAAATATACTGGCAAACTTTTATCATTTACCAATATTATTTCAGCGCTTCTTGCGCATCTGTTTACATTCCCCTCACCCGCCATATCCTTAACTTATAAGAACGCTACTACACTTGATCTTATACAAAAGGTTCTTAGAAGTGCTGTTTGGGGAGTAGCCTAGAGACAGGGGCTTGGATTGGCGAAAGCTCACCTGGCAGCGGAGCGCCAGCTCCATGCGCATCATGCGCTTCTTGTGCATCTGTTTACATTCCCCTCACCCGCCATATCCCAAACTTATAAGAACGCTACTACACTTGATCTTATACAAAAGGTTCTTAGAAGTGCTGTTTGGGGAGTAGCCTAGAGACAGGGGCTTGGATTGGCGAAAGCTCGCCTGGCAGCGGAGCGCCAGCTCCATGCCAAGATCCAACTAACATAGTTTTAACTGCAGCACCTTTAATCTACTACTAGTTCACTGCCTCCATACATGGTCCCCTTATCAAACGAGCTGTGTCAGGCAGAATTTTGGGTTGTTTTCATGGCTTCCATGTTAACTTTGTCGCCACCCTGCTGTGTAATCCACAAAATATACTGGCAAACTTTTATCATGTACCGATATTATTTGAGCGCTTCTTGCTCACCTCCTTTGGTTCCTCTCTGCCACCCATTGGTTTGAAGCCTGAGTCCATTTAGAGTATGTCGCCATGCCACTCTCTAGCCTGCCGCTGCTGCCGCTGCCTCTGCATGCCGTCCCCTATAGTGTCAGGGTCAATTATTGGATGTTTTACATGCTATCTAGCTTCATTCTGTCACTCTGTCATGGCCATGCTGTTGCCCATAATTTTGGCATAATGGTGCGAATAAGCAGCCTCAGAGGCATCCATGCATGCTGCCCCTGCTGTTTCCTGTCCATTTCCGTGGTGTTTCCATCCTTTTCTGAGGTTCCCAGGTGTTTGGCCAAGCTTCCCTGTGCAGAGCCTTGGTCCCCTTGAAAAATGCTCGAGTCTCCCATTGACTTCAATGGGGCTCGTTATTCGAGACGAGCACTCGAGCATCGGGAAAAGTTCGTCTCGAATAACGAGTACCCGAGCATTTTAGTGCTCGCTCATCTCTACTTACATTTTTTAGTAGTTTTTGTCCTATGTTTTTTCCAGCAAAATAATATGTCAATGTTAAAACAAGGTAAAACCAGTACTTGTTTCATATCATATGTTTGGGTTTGTTAAGGTTGAATATTTTTTATGCTCCAAAAGGTTTTATTGACAAGAGAACAAAAAACACAAATACAGGGACCAGGCGACCCACAGAGTGGTCTACATGTTTGGGATGCAGCCCAATTATGAAGTATGAACCACAAGTTCCATCGTGTTTGAGTAGGTAACCTGGTCACCTCCAATATTTAAAGACAAGAAGAAACCGAAAACAATTAAAAAAAAAACAGAAAGGGGGGGGGGGTGACTCCCAGTGACTCTGCAGAAACCAGAAAGTGCAGAAACTGTGATTTCAGCATGGTGCCTAAGGATTGCTCTAGAGCCAGGTAGAAAATGAAGAGGAAGTCCTCCACTGGATCCATTTAGACCATGTGGTGTAATAAGCGTTTATCTGATTTTCATCTAGACCTCTGAGCTTCTCCATTCTGTGATTATGGGTATATTAACCAAGTGGGGGGATTAAGGTTGCATTTTTTTTTCTGATGCGGGTTCTTCCTTTTGCACTTTCTTACACTCATATTTTTCCATTTACATTTTAATGCCTTCTTTTGGTTGGTAAACATTGTGATCTGTTATGTTATGGTACTACATATCAGAGGTAGAATCAGATTTGGTTTCTTCTTTGTCCAGGCTGAAAGGGACTGAAGCACATGATCCTTTATACTGTTGTCCATAGTTATCAGGTTGGCAGGGTCGGCACTATGGGCAATTGGAGAATCTCTTCTTTCAAATGAATCTAAAATTGTGTTTCTAGGTGCCATGGATCCAGAGATATTCAGATTTAAATTGAGAATATCAGGTGCGATTTTTATATATGAAAATCACTCCCGATGGCAGTTTAACAGTTAATATCTCCGTTTTCCTGAAACATAGAAACACAAATTTAGATTCATAAAAAGAGGAAGTGAGGTTCTATGTGTCACAGAGCCAGAGATACAGCCCCCTGAAGTGTACCCTCCTTTCAGATTCTTAGCCGACAGCTACAGAGAGAATTTGCTGCACACAGGAGCTGCTTCAACTCACAGATAATAGAAATATTCACTTTATATGTTACTACATTTTGATAAGGAATAATATCAACTAATACTCATGTTTTTAACCCTCTCCTATCCATAACTTTCTAAGAACACACCTGCTCTCTGATTGCCTTTTATTTTGTTTTTTGACTGATATGATGAACATTCGATCCTCTTTGCCTAATGTTGCTACATATTAACACCGCGACTCAGAACATGTCCCTTATAGCTATATTTAACACGATAAACACACTCACTCCTGAATAAAGTTTTTATTTCACACTATCCTCCATTATTTACACCAATGTTATGACGTTCTCACGAAGCATGAAGCGTTCTGTTATTTTGCGGCTAATACAATGACACACATCTAAAAGTAACTTTTATTATTTTATTTATTTGGGTTACCATTGTGTAAGGGAACATACAATTATAGATGTGTGTGACGCTCAGTGCAATTTTCTGTGGATTTAACGTTCCCTTTGCTGCATATTTTGATGAATATACACATGTGGGGTCTGTATGATCTCCTTTCATCTTGCGGTTTTAGGAAAGTATATTTTCTTTATATAAGTATCCTGAATTTGTACATATTTTAGAGACCATTTTGAATTTTCATGCAATTTATGCATTTTATTGCCTTTTGCTGCAAAGTTGCTGAAGGTGGTAGTGTGTATGAATTTAAAAGTTATTCTTGTTTACATGGTGATTTCTGGAAAAAAAATTATTTTTTCTGAATAGGAGCTTTTTATTTTGTGTGTGATATATTTTTAAACACATTTGTGTATAGCAACCAAATATGTAATTGAATTTGTTTTAGCATTTTTGGGAGTTTAAATTATTGAGGTTGTGTATTGTGGTATATATAAATGTGCTCACTTTGTGTTATTATTTTTAAATCCCTATTTGTGCGTAAACCGTTTTATGTAAAAACATACATTATCATTTTTAATGCACTTTTTGTTTAACCCCTTAACGCTCTGCGCCGTATCTCTACGGCGCAGAGGTGCAGGGAATGTATAAAGAGGGCTCACGGGCTGAGTCCTCTTTATTACGATCGTCGCACCCCCGAACGCCATCGGGGGGGGTGGCGATCGGTTGCCATGGTAGCCTTGGGTCTTCGTTTGACCCGAGGCTATCTGGCTTCTTCCAGTGGCTCATTGTAATGAATGAGCTGCATAAATGCCATATATTGCAATACAGAAGTAGGAAAGATCTGACCATCTAGGGTTAATGTACCCTAGATGGTCTAAGAAATAGTGAAAAAAAAAAAGAAAAAAAAAAGTTTAAAAAATAAAAAAAATTAATAAAATATTAAGAATTCAAATCACCCCCTTTCCCTAGAACTGATATAAAATATAATAAACAGTAAAAATCACAAACATATTAGGTATCGCCGCGTCCCAAAATGCTGATCTATCAAAATATAAAAACGGTTACGGCCGGAGGGGACCTCCGAGACGGGAAATGGCGCCCAAATGTCCAAAATGCGACTTTTACACCTTTTTACATAACATAAAAAATGAAATAAAAAATGATCAAAATGTCGCACAGACCTCAAAATGGTAGCAATGAAAACATTGGCTCATTTCGTAAAAAATGACAACTCAAACAGCTCCGTGCGCCAAAGTATGAAAAAGTTATTAGCGTCAGAAGATGACAATTTTTTTTTCTTTTTTGTACACATTCGTTTAATTTTTGAAAATGTATTAAAACACAATAAAACCTGTATAAATTTGGTATCACCGCGATCGCACCAAACCAAAGAATAAAGCTGAGGTGTTATTTTGAGTGCACAGTCAATGTCATAAAAACTGAGCCCACAAGAACGTGACGCACGTGCTTTTTTTTCAATATTTCCACATTTAGAATTTTTTTCCAGCTTCGCAGTACACAGCGTGTTAAAATAAATAACATTACAGGAAAGTAAAATTTGTTACGCACAAAATAAGCCCTCACACAGGTCTGTACATGGAAAAATGAAAAAGTTATGGATTTTTGAAGGTGGAGAGCGAGAAATGAGCGAAAAAACCCTGCGTCCTTAAGGGGTTAATAAGTTGGGTTTGTCACAAACTTACATGAGGGTGGTCAAATGTTAATCGGCAAGTGAATCGCTTGGTTGACTGTTTTCAAAATTATATAGGTTTTACATGTGCCTTTACTTTTGAATCTTTTATTAATGTATTTTGCAGGTTTGATTTTATTTGCAAACGTCAAAATTCTAGAAATTGCTCTGGCCAATAACGCGGCAAAATATCCAGAAATGTCTGGCAGTGAAAGGGTTAATACCCCTTGGTTGAATTCCAGGGTGAAGATGCTTATCATTTATCTCCTGTCTATATATCTATCATCTATCTGTCTAGTTATCTATCTCCTATAATCTGACCATTTATATATCTCGCTATTTCTCTATTTTTCAATCAATCTTCTCTTTCTCTTCTACTGTATTTATCTCTCATATCTATCTCCTGTATATATCATCTACTTTATATTCTGCATCTAGAAATCTCTTTCATCTTTTATATTTATCTTCTATCATTATGATTATAATTAACAATTCCTTTATTGATATAACGCACACAGATTACACAGTGCTGCCCAGAGCTTGCCAGATCAGTACCTGCCCACAATGGGGCTCACAATCTAATAAACCTACCAGTAAGTTTTTCGAGTGTGGGAGGAAACCGGAGGACCTGGAGGAAATCCACACAAACACTTAGAGAACATACAAACTCTTTGCAGATGCTGACCAGAACTGCAAGGCTGCAGTGCTAACTACTGAGCCACCGTGCTGCCCATTAATCTCCCTATCATCTATATATCTCCTATAAAATTCTCCAATATTACAGAGTGTTTTACCATACTAAAGGCAGCCTCTAACTGACTGTGACTGGTCATAAAACAGTTTTAATTTGGGGCCCCACTTTTAGTTTTGCCCAGGGCCCCACTTTGTCTGGAACCGACCCTGGAGGTTGGTAGTGGTGTCAGTCTTATTTTTAAGCTGCTTGGCTAATATGTGGAGATATGTGTTATCAGTAGTGAGATATTTAAGTCTCATCTACTATCCTCATTTAAAGGGGTTGTTCCAGAGTTAATTATTTTTATATATGGCTAAAAAAGACCTTACTCTCAGGTTCTTCTGTTCATTCACGGCATTACTAATCGTTGTCCGCCTCTTTTTGTATACAGAGGCCAGCGGTGACATCCTGACCACAGTAGAGCACCAGCTACAGCCTGAAACTAATGCTGTAGCAGGCGTGTGCCAGTGCTTGGGAGGCAATGCTGGCCACTGTACACAAACACAGACGGACAGTGACAGGCGGCGCTGATGCTTAACCCCTTAGCGCTCTGCGCCGTAGCTGTACTGCGCTGAGTCCCGCGAATAGCGCTCAGCGCAGTACAGCTACTGCGGAGAGACGATGCCGGTTCAGCGCTGTATAGCAGCCGAACCGGCATCGTTAGCCGCGGGATTTCAACGGTAATCTACCGTTGACATCCCCGGCTATCACCCGCGGTCGGAGTGGGCTCCAATCGCGGGTGTTTAACCCGTTAAATGCCGCGGTCAACGCGACCGCGGCATTTAACATGCCTTCTGGGGGTCTTTACCCCACGATCGGCCCCCCCGCACCGTTTTCGGGGGGACCGATTGCTGTTTTGGCACCTCTGGGGTCCGATCGGGACCCCAGAGAAGCCTGGAGGGTTTACCTTTAAGATGGCGTCTGTGACGTCATCTTAAAGGCAAAGTGTCAGCCTATGCATCTGCATAGGCTGGCACTGATAATACCCTGCAATACATTAGTATTGCAGAGTATTATCAAGAACAAGCAATCAGATGATTGCTTGTTCATATCCCATGGTGGATCATGTAAAAAAATGTAAAAAATAATGTTTTTCAATAAAAAATTACTTTATAAATCACTAAAAATGCCCATAAGCCCCAAAACATATAAAGAGACATATAACGCTCAAAAAAGTCTAAATCATAACACAAACCCCACATATATAGTATCACCGCGTCCGTAACAATCCATAGAATAAAACTAAATAACTATTGGACCCATATGATGAACGCCGTAAAAAAAAAGTGTTAAAAACCCGCCAAAAATTATGATTTTTACCTATTATATCCCACTAAAAATGCAATAAAAAGTGATCAACAAAACATATGTACTCCAGAATGATATTGTTGCAAAGAACAACATGTCCCGCAAAAAACAAGCCATCAATCAATGTTATGCCACTTGGAAGACAGCGATGCAAAAATGATAGATTTTTCCCCACATTAGGGTTTTATTTGGCAAATTTAGTAAAACATAAGAAAAAATATTCATGTCTGGTATCCCCGTAATCGTATCGACCCATAGAATAAAGATAACAGGATTATTAGGATATACGGTGAACACGAAAAAAAAAAAAAAGTAAAAAATCCAGTACAGAATTGATGCTTTTCTACTCATGACCTCAAAAAAAGTTCGAAAATTTTCAACAATAGGTGATACCAACCCCAAAATGGCAACACTGGAAAAAGCATCTCGTCCCGCAAAAAAAATGCCGTCACATGGCCCAAATAACGGAAAAGCGAAAATTTTATAGCCTTCAAAAGGGGGCAACCAGAAAACTAAAATCCTGGCAGCTGCAGGGTGCTCCTTCCCTTCTGCGCCTCGCTGTGCCCCCATAACACAAGTAACGGCCACGTGTGGGGGGTCGCTGCACTCAGGAGAAATTGTAGAACAAATTTTATGGTGAGTTTTCTCTTTTTATCTTTTGGAAATGTGTAAATTTTAGGGCTAAATGATCGTATAACCGACACAATTTGACCATTCTAAATTTCACCGCCATTTTGATTCAATTACTATGAAGATCTCAAGGGGTTAACAATCTTTGTAAATGCTGTTTCTGATAGTTTGAGGGGTGCAGATTTGAAAATGGGTTGGTTATATAGGGGGTTTTGATGCTAAATATGTAAAATTTGATTTCAAACAGTATTTATCCCCAAAATAGTCAATTCCGAAAATACGGAAAATCGCTATTCGATTTGTAGGCCGCGTGACGTCAAAATAAATTATCCAAACATTTCAGAAATTATGAAAATGTAAAGTAGACAAATGGGAAATGTTATTCTGCAAGTTATTTAGGTGGTAAATCTATCTGCCTGAAAACGCGGTGATTTAGAATTTCGAAAATGGCAAATTTTTCTAAAAATTCTGCATTTTTTTCCTTTTTTTGTAAATAAACGCAAAACTTATCAGCCAAAATTTACCACTAAAATGAAGTACAACATGTGGGGAAAAAACAATCTCAGAATCGCTTTGATAAGTAACAGCGTTCAAAAGTTATTACCACAGGAAGAGACACTGGTCAAATTTCAAAAAAAAGTTGCGAGCCTTAACCTGCAAACAGGCTGCGTCCTTAAGGGGTTAACGGGAGCAGAGAGAAAGGCTTTTTTTTATTGTTGTTGTTTTTATTTTTAATCCCCACAAACCTTTAAAAAAATAACTCTTGCAAAACCCCTTGAACTTATTCTTGGTGATACAGTCAAGAGGTAAAACCTAGACTGAGGTGTCTATTCACAAGTTATAGCAGGATCAGACAGTAGGTGTTCTCCTTAAGGAGACAATGCCAAATAAGGCCACCTTAAAGGCATGTGGAGACTTAAAGCCATGAATGCTCCACCAGGGAATTCTGGGAAAAATGCAAATAAGTTTTCCAAGGTGTTAAATGGAAAACAATACCTCCTTTTGCTACCTTGAAAGGCAGCCCCCTTAACATCAAGTATGACCTACAAGAAGTCTAAAAACATGATGTGGGATTAAGCCAAACCAGTATATCTATTCCATAAGGAACAGACTCCCAACTGTAAACAGCACTGTTTTGACCTGGTTGGGTCTCCTCAGTACAGTGTAGGGAACTGATTTGGCTATGTGAGAGGCTATTGACTAGGATCAGAGTCAGTAGGTGTTCTCCTTAAGGAGACAATGCCAAATAAGGCCACCTTAAAGGCATGTGGAGACTTAAAGCCATGAATGCTCCACCAGGGAATTCTGGGAAAAATGCAAATAAGTTTTCCAAGATGTTAAATGGAAAACAATACCTCCTTTTGCTACCTTGAAAGGCAGCCCCTTTAACATCAAGTATGACCTACAAGAAGTCTTAAAACATGATGTGGGATTAAGCCAAACCAGTATATCTATTCCAAAAGGAACAGACTGCCAACTGTATTTTTCCACCAGGACAAGGAAGCTTCAGCAAGCTGAAGCATACAAAAATTGGTACGAAACTCAGTTCCGTTCCTCTCCATGGAAATCTTTAGTAGAAGGCTTTATTGAATGAGCATAAGTCAAAGTTACATACATTTGCACAGACATACAGTGTATACTGTGTCACAGCACAGACCATGACACAACTTATACAATAAATTAAAATTCATACATAGTGTTGACTGCACACAGGAGTATAATCCTCAATCATGGCATGAAAACACTATACTTGCACACTGCTCTCTCAATTGACCTAACTAAACACGCATTGCATTTCAATTATGGCGACGACAAAGTGTAAAAACGGAAAAAGGTGCGGGGTGGAAGGGGAAGGGGTGGGGGTAACACTTGCCCGAAGCTTTATTGAAAGACAGACACAGAAGGGGGAAAAACAAGGAAGGGAACCTAGCAAAAGTCCACTTCCTGGTTTGGGCCATTTGCATAATGTATGCGTGACCCAGAATCCCCTGTAAAAGTCCAAATCCAGTGGAAAGTGAGTGTTTTCTGGTATTTGCCAGATAAACACAGCCTGTAATTCCTAACACACCTAATCTAAGCAAAGTCCAGCATTTCATACAAAAGTCCTGAACTTGTGCGAAGCGTAGATGTCTTGCAAAGTCCAAAAAAGCGGCTTTCGCCTGGATTCTCCCTGAGGGAGGCGGTGGGCGCCTGGGGAGGCGATCCTAGCTCACAGCAGGGGGTCCAAATCCAGCTAGGCGTTAGCCTGTCTTGCTCTTACTGTGTTCTCACTCAGATAAGACATTGACTCCTGCTGAGGCACTGCAGCGTTGTCGTCTCCGTTGCTTGGTATACCTCAGCAGAGGGGGGAGGAGCCTCTTGTAAAAGCGGGCTTCTCCTTCTTGTCATTGTCTCCCTGCTAGGGAGTAATCCAGCAGGTTGTTGAGGACAAGTCTGTAGCAATCTGGCGTTGTCAAGGCTGTCTTGTGCCAAGTGAGGAGTCTCCTGGCGTACCAGATGGCGGCCTTTTAGCAATTTATAAGGAGCCAGGCGGCCTGGATATCCTCAATGGCATGAGTGCCCTGGAACAGCCCATAAAGCACTGCATGGTGCGTCATGGAGCTCCTTGGCACAGAGTCTTGGAAATGGGGCTCTAGGGCGTCCAACAGGCTCTGAGCAAAGGGGCACCCCCAAAACAGGTGCAGGGGAGTCTCTTCCTCCCTGGGGCAATGGGGGTGTTGCTCAGTCTCCGGGCATAGGTGAAGGCCCGCAGGGGCAGCCCCCCTTGGATGGCCATCCACGAGATGTCCTTGTGCCTGTTGAGCAGTGGCCCAGGACACGTTGGCCCAGACCACCTGGGCCGTGTCCTGGGTGACTCCTGGGACAAATTCCAACAAGTCTTTGGCTCGGATGAGCTTGTGCACGGTCTTTGGTTTCCACAGGTCGGGCTTGAGTCCCTCCAGTTGGTGCTCCCTCACGAAGCGGACGGCCTGGCCGTAGTACCAGGGCGCGTCCCAGTTGTAAGGGATGGAGCTGTCCCACTTGTCCCAGCCCAGCCCCCTCCAGAGGGGCAGGAGGAAGAAACGGGACATGGACTTTCCCGCAGACCTTGCAGAGTTCCTCAGGGTCCTGCGCACGCAGTCGCAAACAAAGAAGATCCAGAGCAAAGTGGAGATGTCGGGGACACCTTTGCCCCCCTTGCTTGGCTCCTTGAACATGACCGCTCGCTTGACCCGGTCCATCTTTGAGCCCCAAACAAAATGAAAAACGGTCCTGGTAACGGCCTTGCAGACGGGGGCCGGGGGCGGCCACGCCTGAGCCGCGTACTGGAGTACGGGCAGCACCTCGTTACGCAGGACGAGCGTCTTCCCCTCCAAGGAGAGCTGTCTGAGGCTCCACAGGGTGACTCTGGTGTTGACTTTGGCCAAGCGTTCTTGCCAGGTCTTCAGGGCTGCGCCTTCCTTCCCGAACCAGACTCCCAGGACCTTCATGAAGTCCGGCTGAATGGTGAAGGGGAAGGGGGCAGAAGAAGCAAGCTGCCAGTCTCCGAAAAGCATGGCCTCCGACTTCCCGCAGTTGGCTTTTGCCCCCGAAGCCTGTCCGAACTCCTCGCAGGTCTGGACGAGCGCCGTCACCGAGCTCCGGTCGGAGCAGAAGACGGTCACGTCGTCCATATACAGCGAGCACTTGACCTCGTCGCGTCCGGGTCCCGGTGCGGTGATCCCTTGGTTCTGCCGGATAGACTCTGCGAACAGCTCTATAACGCAAACAAAAAGAAGGGGTGAAAGAGGGCAGCCTTGCCTGACCCCCGAAAGCACAGGGAAGGGGTCAGTCTTCCAGCCGTTCACCAACACCGAGCTGTGGATATCAAGGTACATTAGGTCAACATAGGAGCAGAACGTCTTACCTAACCCGAACCTGCGCAGGGCCTGGCTCCTGAGGTAGGTGTTCTCCTTAAGGAGACAATGCCAAATAAGGCCTACTGTCTGATCCTAGTCAATAGCCTCTCACATAGCCAAATCAGTTCCCTACACTGTACTGAGGAGACCCAACCAGGTCGAAACAGTGCTGTCTACAGTTGGGAGTCTGTTCCTTATGGAATAGATATACTGGTTTGGCTTAATCCCACATCATGTTTTTAGACTTCTTGTAGGTCATACTTGATGTTAAGGGGGCTGCCTTTCAAGGTAGCAAAAGGAGGTATTGTTTTCCATTTAACACCTTGGAAAACTTATTAGCATTTTTCCCACAAGTTATAGCAAGAGGGTTGATGGGCATGTCTTATCTCTCTTAAAATCTTTGTTTATAATCTGGATGATGAGAACTTAAGATGTTGAGAATCAATATTTGGGTGTTTTTGCCACTGCTTTCTTTTGATGTTCATAAAATAATTTCTGTTTTATTGTAGGAATGAAGATTTATTGTGGTGGTCAATGTTTTTCCTGGGTGTTTCTGTACATCTAGATTGGTGAGCAGAAGCTGTTGGAATTTAGCCTTAATATCTCCTTGTGTGTTGTTTTGTTGAGTGCCTTAGTGTTCTGCACTATATAGTCCTATATTTACCGAAGCGATGGGTTCTGTTTAAGGAATCTTCTTATTATGTAAAAGAAGTTTTATCAGTGATGCTTTTTGGCTTGTGAGGTACATAAAACATAGAATTTGCATCATATAGTAAGTGTGCTCATACATTGTTTTCCCAAGTGTTTGCTAAGTCATTGTCATCTTTGAGTGTGGAATTAGAAGTCAGATGTTTGCCTCTTGGTGTTAGTTTGTTAAAGTAAATATTAATAAGCATATTGTCAACATGATGTTTCATGTACAGTTTATTCTCCAATGAATTTAATAAAATTGTCATGCATACCTTTCAATATCAGAATTAGCACTAAGTCACAGTATAGACAAGTACTGAGTATATAGAGAATTATGCATCTGCGTAACAGTATTCTCCTTTCTCACTACATTTAGGTGTAGCACACACCTGGTTGCAGAAAAGAGGATGGTGCACAGTTCACCCCTTGCTTCTCCATAGGAGCTAGGAAAAGATAGGACATGTCCTATCCTTCGCAGCTCGGCCAGATTATGTTGCATTGATACACAGTGTGCTTATTGCATTGTGACTCGGACCTCCATTGTGGCCAAATCACAACCACAATTATTGCTGGGGCCTTAAGGAAGAAGTTACTGGACTCTTATAAATTCTAACTGTGTACAGCTCTTATCTAATTTGTATTGTAGAGGTTCCATTAAATAAGTATCCACCATACACATAGCTGAGCCGCCGTATCTAAGTTGCAATGATAGATAAGATGTGTTGTTGATATGTTTCCAAAACTGGAGGGGGTCCTATTTCTTAAGATCCTTGCAATGAAACTGGCTGCTATGGCTGCATCAATGCTTCATGTAAGCTGTTAACTAGTTGCCCTGGGGTCTTTTGATGTACCCATGTGCACTTTCCAGTTTATTGTTTCAAATCCATTTCATATATGATCATGGATGCCTACCTTCACCTCTGCCAGTCACTCCCCTTTCTCCTAAGAAAATCTGTAGCGGAATAGATGCATACGAATTATAATGGGTAAAGGCTCCTCTACGCTGACCCTACACTAACCATTTTATAAGGTCAAAACAAACAAAAATAATGGGGCACATTTACTTATCTGTCCGACGATCATGCACGGGGCCGCAATTCACTAAGGTCATGTGCCCGATATCCTGCATGTGTCGCTTCCCCGCTCAGGTCCGACGGAGTTCACCTTCTTTTAAGTGGTGCCTCTAAGTGCATTGGATTGCGACACCATTTGAAATTGAAATCCTGCGCTCATTCCGAATCAGCCAGATCGTCCGGTGGCACGCCCCCTAATTTTTGTCGCCTGGAAGCCAGCGCAACTGTGCAAAAAAAACTATTGCAAGCGACAGAATTCCAGTACAGGAATACCTGTCCAAGCCGTGCAAATCACTGAAAAAAGTGCAAAGTCCGACAAAAGTCCATCACGAGACCCTTAGTAAAGGAGCCCCAAGCTTAAGAGACTTGAGAGGCTTTTGCACATTTCTGAAGTTCCAGATTGGGTCATATAAATCATTTGTAGAAGGTTTTGGGGAGCTTGTTATAAGTGTAAAAGTGTAATCAAGATGTAATTGACACACAATTATAAAAATTTAAAAAATCTGCCTAGTCTATGGAAACACTACAATACTTTAAAACAAAAAAGGGCATTCATTGAGGAGTGACAAGAGGTGATCAATCATGCTTCCAGCTAAAAATTATTTTAATTGAAACCAGTTTCAGCCGTAGGGGAATAATCTAGACCTAGAGAAGGTGGAGGGGAGTGGCTGCAGGTAGCAATGCTTCATGCCAAAGAGCAAAGTTTAACATTATTGGGACCCCCAATATGCCAACCCCACCCCTGTTAGCAAACTGCTTCTGTAGATTAATCTCCTAGACTGTACGGTACATGGCATACATAATTGTAACATTTTTCTAGTCTTTACGGAATTCTGTGCTTTCCACTTGGAGAGTTTTGTAAGATAGAACTGAATGGTTATTATAGAGAGGGCGTTTGTTCTGAATGCAGCCCATTATATGGGTAATGATTTTTTTTCGAGACGTCTTAAGAGAACTCTACTTGTTTTCTTTTTTTTGGTCTTATTGTTACTGTTCAGTACACAGTTTTCTACATCTAGATAAAACTTTTTCTGAAGTTTTCATCTCTTATTGTACAGGCAGTCATGCTGTGTGACAACGTGTTCCCGGGTTTATATGCATTGTGTCATGTGCTGAATATCAATCATAGTCATTAGTGGTCCCAGATCTGCCTTATGGCACAGTGATTACTGATAGATGAGGACACAGACCACGCAGCTGTTTCCTTACACCTGACGCCAGGCACGAGATGCAAGACAAGGTGAGAGGTACAGCTGCTGAACACAGAGATTTACAACAGGCGAATGGTTATCAAGCCCATAAGGAGAAAATAATTGTTTATTTAATTTTATGGGTTACAAACATATGGAATGAATACAATACCTTAATGACATTCAAACATGAACATCACAGATGTGAGGTGTACATGTAAATGTTATAGATGCAAATATATTGAAAAAAAAATTCCAATACAGCTCACCCCTGGAGATCCTTGTAGCTGTGGGTCTGATCACATTTCAGGTCCGCACACTGGACTAAAAAAATCTTTAATGTTTTATTAGGTTACATTAAAAGAGTGGCTACATAAAGGACATGCAGACAAGCTAAAGCGTTTTGGGTGAAAAACGTCCTTAGGCTACATTCACATTGACGCGTGTCCACCGTACTGTAGCACGGAAGGCACACGTCGGCGCTGGGGAGAGGAACATTGGGCACAGGGCCGTATTCCGGAAAAGATAGGACATGTCGCGTATACAGTGACGCATGTTTGCAGCACCGTACCACTCCCGTAGGGCGCCGTGCGCCCATTGCCGCGTATGGGAGACATATATATGCGCCATATAGATAACCGTAACTGTACTAAGCCATCTTCGCACTGTACTCCTAAATACAGTATAGCAAAGTCAATTACATTAAAATGTCACATGGCTAACAACACTGCAACCCTAAACTATATATATATATATATATATCTCACGACACAAGGGAACATGCAGTTCCATCACCAAATCCCTTAAATTCAACAACTGCTCCCCTAAATGCATTATATTATATAGCCCCCCAATTAATGATCTACTTTGAAGTACCTCTGCCCTGATAAATGGTAAACAGTGTCCCGAAAATAAATTACATACAGTAACCCCAACAATAAATGGTTTACATGGCCCTGGACAGTTGGGTATATAGCCTACCCACATCAATTCCAGCCATGTCAGGCCCCCTGACCCTGCTGGCTCCGTAGCAATCGCTTAAGCTGCTACAGTGGTAGTTACGCCCTTGCTTCTTTCTCTAGCCTTGTTTGCATTCATGATTTTGTAGTTTTTACTCATTCCTCCTTCTTTTTCATCTTCTTGGGATGAGCAGCCGTGATGTCCTTATCTGACATTAAAGGAAACAATAAATTACTGAGCTGAGAAATGTACATGAAGCAACTTCTCCACCTCACTGGAGAGTAAATCTACCCGAGGAGCAACTCCTGACTTATCCCAAAGTCAAGTTTTATGAAGTCAGCATTGATGAGATATATTAAGCACCTCTAGTGCCTCTGTAATATTGGCTGCAGGATGTGTTTTTGAGCACATTTATCTATATTCTGCAATGACAATCCTCTGAGAGCTAGGACAGAGAATCGTGGACAGCACAATGGCCTGATTTCACCAAGCAAACACAGTTCCAAGGATGGGATATTCCAAGCATCCTAGTGATATATGATGTAAGGAGTCCCTTCTTCCCTACAAAACAGCAACGCTATATTGTAAACATGAAATTTTCAAGCTATAGATATAAACATTCATTTTTCACTTATATTGACACCAAGCAGAGTTCTTGAAAAGCAAATTAAACCCTGCACCTCAAATGAGAAAACTTGATATTCAGTAAATACCTTCCATCAATGTTTCACTGTTGTCTTAAGTTAAACATCAGAAAGTCACCATGGGTCGTGTTGCCAGATGTTGCAGGAATCAGTTTTAAGTTGTCTGAGTTGAAACAATTAGAAGAAGGACAAGAAGTCATATCAGGTATCTGGAGTGATAGGCAGTCTTAACTGCAACAATCCAATGATGGTAATCAGGCTGAAATGTTTACCGTCTCTGCTTCATTTCATTTATCAGTGCTAAAGATTGCCCAGGAAACAGAGGACAGTGAGAGAGGCCAAAGACAAGGAGAACAATATAATGTGCAGGATCTTACTACAGTCCTTTGCTTATGAAGATCCAGATTACACTGTCTGTTGCAAATGGTGCAATTAGAGGGAGAAATGGGCTTTGTTGGCTATGGGTAATCATTAATCCAAAAGAAAAGGATGAACCTCCAGCACTGAAAAAAACGAATAAAGCATCAAACATTTTATTTATGGCATCATATTAAAATATAGGGGCAAATTTACTTACAAAGTCACTAGAATTTGCAAGTTAAATACGATGCTCGGACCGAATCAGTCGGAATGTCCAACAGCACTCCCCCTAATTTGTGTCGCATGGAAGCCGGCGCAGCTGCGCCACGAAAGGGTCGTGTGCGCCACAATAGCGGCACAGACACTTCTTACATACCTGTGTAAGCTGGCTGTGTAGCCATGAAGAGTGTGCACAGTCCGACTAAAGTGCAGTGCACGACCCTAAGTAAATGTGCCCCATAGTGTACCACATAAATAAGAAGAAAAAGGACCTAGGCTTTATACATATATACATTTCCCACACTTCCAAGTGTAGAGATTTTTCGATCTCTTGGGATATCCCCTCTCATTTTTACCCATGATTTACCCTATGGATGAGGAATAATTGTGATCTACTCAGTGCCACTTGCAAATATCAGGGAATAAGAATTATTCTTTCGGAAACTTTGCCAATGAAGGCCCCCTTGCAGGTGTTTGGAGACTTATAGCCATTGATGTTCCACTAGGGAATTTTGGAAATTATGCAAATACGCTTTCCGTTATGGAGGAAGAAAAACCAAGCCACTTTTTCTACTTTGTGAGGTTGTCCCTTTAACACCAAGCATGACTTTCAGGAAAGCTAATGACATGACTTTAAACCCATATCATGTCTGTAGGCTTCCTGAAAGTCATGCTTGATGGTAAGTGGGCTTCCTTACAAGGTAACAAAAGAGGCGTGGTTTTCCTTGTAGTCGAAAACTTAGTTTTATATTTCCCGCATTCAAAGATAACATCCGTGGAGATTCCAACACCTTTCCCCATTCATCTTGACAACTCGCCCACCACTATATCCCATTTGCTGGCCATCTAAGCCATCTGATCTCATAGGACATTATCCAGCGCCACCCTATACAATAGAGATATAAGACCCCTCATGGCATTGGCCTGGACCACCCATGTCATCACATTGAAGAGAAAACAATTTCCTCCAAACCAAATGTACAGCAAGTTTAATTGGTAAATATTAGCAAATTACATATGTCTGTATACAGGGGCGGACTGGGAAATTAAAATGGCCCTGGAAAAAGTTTAAAAAGTGGCCCCATGTTGTGGGTTGGTCCAAATTCTCAGAAGGTGGGGTCAACAAAAGGGGGCGGGTTCAGAATACGATGCACAGTCATGTTTGTAGTAGGTTTGCTTATGAAAAAATGCAATTACCTTATATACTCGAGTATAAGCCTAGTTTTTCAGCACAAAAAATGTGCTGAAAAACCCAGACTCGGCTTATACTCGAGTCAAAAAAATAAATAAATCAAAACTCGCCTTTCTGGCGGCACCCGTAGATCTTCTGTGCGATCCATCCGGTATTGTTGTGCTGCACGACGGGGAGGGGGGGGGCTATATACACTGGGGCAGGGGCTGGCAAGCTATATACACTGTGGCAGGGGCTGGCAGGCTATATACACTGTGGCAGGGGCTGGCAAGCTATATACACTGGGGCAGGGGATGGCTGGCTATATACACTGTGGCAGGGGCTGGCTACATACTGGAGAGGCTGTGACCAATGCATTTCCCACCCTCGGCTTATACTCGAGTCAATAGGTTTTCCCAATTTTTTGTGGTAAAATTAGGGGCCTCGGCTTATACTCGGGTCGGCTTATACTCGAGTATATACGGTATGACATTCCTTTAATATAAAAAATATATATTCTGCAGTAGCTGAGGTTCTCCAGCAACTGAGCTGTGTATTACGAGATCTGCAGCAGATGAGGTGTGTATTACAAGGTTCTGCAGCAGCTGAGGTGCATATTACGAGGTTCTGCAGCAGCTGATGAGTGTATTATGAGGTTCTGCAGCAGCTGAGGTGAGTATTACGAGGTTCTGCAGCAGCTAATGAGTGTATTATGAGGTTCTGCAGCAGCTGAGGCAAGTATTATGAGGTTCTGCAGCAGCTGAGGTGTGTTATATGATGATCTACAGCAGCTGAGGTGTGTATTAAGAGGTTCTGCAGCAGCTGGGATGTGTATTATGAGGATCTAAAGCAGCTTAGGTGAGTATTATGAGGTTCTGCAGCAGCTGAGATGTGTATTATGATGTTCTGCAGCAGCTGAGGTGTGTTTTATGAGGTTCTGCAGCAGCTGATGTGTGTTAAATTGTTTCCAGTGACATAACTGATAGTTGTAAGTGTAACCAGCACCTGGTGTCTTGTATTGTCTACAATGAATCCAAACTGAATCAAAACGCTAACGTGTGATGCCAAAATGCATGCACTTTTGACAGGTTTTACCAATTATCTTAATTAAAACTGGTCAAAAATGGATGCGTTTTCAAAAAACACATGCGTTTTTGGACGGACTGCTTCAAAAAAGACCAAAAACAGGTTCAAAACGCCATGTGTGGCATCACCCTAAGGCCAGTGCCACACGCATCGCTTTGTCTGTGTTTGAAAACGCCTGTGATCGGGAACAAGCTGCCGGTGTTTAGCATTAAATTAACGCAAAACAGTGGCGGCTCGTTCCCGATCGCAGGCGTTTCCATAGAAACGCCGATGCGATTGGGCCGCGGCCCACCCCGGTAGGCGCGGCTTTGTCTGCATTTGCGTTTTCAAATGCAGACAAAGCGGTGGGTGTGGCACCAGCCTTAGGGTGATGCCACACAACACGTTTTGGACCGTTTTAACACACGCGTCTTTGTATGTTTTCAATGCATTTGGCTGCTTTGAACCCGTTTATCTTCATTTCTAGAAATGTAGGCAGCTGTGCAACAGATTAAAACCAGCAAAACACATGGAAAACCTGCAAAAACGCATGTGTTAAAACGGTCCAAAAGCGCAACATGTGGCATCACCCTAAGAGCCAAAACTTCTTTTTTTGCGTTATACTTTAAAAACTTTTACAGCATTTTATTCATGACACATAAGGATAGTTAAAGGGGTTATCCGAGTGTTAAAAAATACTGAGGGCCGGGCTGGGGTGGGCTAGTTAAACATAATAAACATGTACTTACCTCGTCCAGCGCTGCCGATGTCCCGTGTCGCGGTCAGTCTCTTCTGTGCGCCGGTTTGTATACAGAAGCGCACAGGGAGCTCCCATCCGACACCATCTCCCAGCGCTTATAACGCTGAGAGATAGGGACGGATGGGAGGAGCCGGCCACATCGCGGACTGGAAGTTCCCTGTGCGCGGCTTCTGTGCCCCTGTAAACAAACATGGTCACGGATCAAACAGACCGCGGCGTGGGACATCGGCGGCGCCGGAGGAGGTAAGTACATGTTTATTATGTCTAGCCCGCCCCAGCCCGGCCCTCAGTATTTTTTAACACCCAGATAACCCCTTTAAAAATGAAAACATCTTAAAACATCACCAGTTACAGAGGAAAATTATCCCACGTGGGGTAAATGTCTTAGGGTGATGACACACGTAGCGCTTTGTTAATTTAATTTTGCGACTTTGTCTGCGTTTGCGTTACAAAGCGCTACGTGTGGCACCAGCCTTAGGCAGAGTTGTACTGGGCCTGATTAGATCCAGCAACTCTACTTAACCCTTGCAGACCTGGCAATCATGCAACCACCGGGTCTACAGAGCCAAAAGCAGCCCTGCCTCTGCTATTCACTGCATAGCGCTACTTTTCCGCTATGCAGTGAAGAAAGTTGAAGGCAGAAGCCGTAATAAACCACTTTTGCCTTCTCCCGAACCAGACAGCTGGAGGAACTGCTGCAATGTGGAAAGATTATGGGGCTTATTTTCTAAGGGTCGTGCTGCTCACTTTTGTAATACTTTTCCCCGTGTTTGTGATTTGCGCAGCTTTGACAGGTATTTAACGGGCATTAGCGCCGAGATTGTGTTGCACAAGATCGGACTGTGGCGCGGCTGCGCTGCTTTCATGGGGCAGAAATCAGGGGGTGGGCCGTCAGACGATCCGACTGATTCGGACTAAGCGCAGGATTTAAGATTCAAATTGTGTTGCAAGCCAAGCACTTACATGCACCTGGAAGCGACACATGCAGGATATCGGGGCACGATCTTAGAGACTCTCCGCACAGCGCATTATACACGGACAATGCACTTTCTGTGAACTCCAAGGCACGGGTAAATGTGCCCCTATAATTTTACAGTCCATCTCTGGAGTGCTGCAAGCTTTTTGGTTAAGATTGAAAGATAGAGAGAAAGATATGGGAAAGATAGATTATAGATAGATAGAAAGCTAGGAAGAAAGAAGATAGAAGTTATACAAGTAGACAGAGTTACAATAGCTAGATATGTACCTTTTATAGGCAGCAAGCCCAGACTTTCTCAGCTTTATTATGGCACTCACAGGCAGGAACCATTTAGCAGCTGCACACTGTGCTTGGATCTTCTGTTCCTGCTGCTTTTGTGTTTCCCTGCCCTCAGCCAAATCCCGACTGGCCCAGAGTAAGGTATTTCTGCTTTGCTCTCACAAAGCAGAGCAGCTTCTCCCCCACAGAGTTGCTGGATGCCCCCTCAAAGTTAGTGCAGGATGTGTTTGATCTTTGGTGGAGAGCAGCAGCGAGAACACAGACCCCTGCTGCTGCTGCTCTACCACCAATGAGCGAGGGCTCTGCACAGGGGGCGGGGCTCTTCTCTCTCTGCCATGCTGCCGGCCCAATGTGTGTGATTCGGCCCCAGAGGGGACCAGCCCACCGGGAACTTCCCCGGCAGATTGCAAGGCCAGTCCGCCCCTGTCTGTATATAACATGTCTCATTAGATTTCACATATGTAAATTATTATACCCTTAAAACATAGCAACCTCTTACTTTAGTCGAACTAGAGCAGTGATGGCGAACCTTTTAGAGGTCGAGTGCCCAAACTGCAACCCAAAACATGCATATTTTTGCTGTAACTTATAGCAATTTTCTTGCTCTGTGCTGTACCACGGCTTTCAATGGGCCTAGAGGGCACCAATATCTTTGTCAGAAGGAGAGGAAATTTGGGTTGCCACTGGAGCTACCCTTGAGAGCCCCCTGAACAGAAATATTCAGGGGTCGCACAAAAGGAGCTCAAATGATAACCTGACAGTGTCCATGCCACCTCTCTCTTCATGCAGTTTCTGGTATACAAGGATGCGCCTATTTAAAATAATGCTAAGCATGGCAAGTTCTGTGACTGCAGGTGGATCCCTGTCTGGAGAACTCTGCCATGGTGCAACAGCCTGAGTGCCCTCTGAGAGGGCTCTGAGTGCCACCTCTGGCACCCGTACCATAGGTTCGCCCCCACTGAACTAGAGTCTCCTTAGGTTCATGCATAGATGGAGAAGTGATGTTACCTACAGCTACAAACCTTACTTTCTGGTTGGAGTATCTTATATAGTCTGCCTTCTGAGAGTAGAACAGGTACGTATTTTTTAATAATGGTAATAATGGCACTAAAATCTGTGTTATACACTGTTTTAGGACCCTGGTTACTTTATCAACTTTTTGTTTCCCTTTTTGTCAGCTGAAACCAGCAGAGGAGTCTACACAGACCTCACACTGTTGGGCTGGTTTTGTATCAATACAAATACAATGCAGATACAAAAAAACAATAACCTGCCATTTACAGAGCCCATTTATTCTCAATTTTGTCAGCCACATAGCAACATATTCTTGTGGAGCCCCAAGACATGACAATTGTATAGACTGATAAGCATCGTCCTCCATATACTAGTGCATGGTTAAAGGTGCACTTTCTGGGTACTGAAGCTTTGCCAAATACAAGAACTCATCATGGTCACTTTAAACTTTGGCAAGTGTCATACCCAAAACAATCTAAATCAATCTAAAACAACTAGTACATGTCGTTTTAAATGGAAATAGTGGTTCAGCACTAAGTTGCATCATTGCCAAAATATGGCATCATCATAGATTCAGACATTTGCTGCCTAATGGAGTGTACCATTTTTTTAGAGAACTGAGAATATGCTGCTCCCTTTGCTCTGTGCTTCATGTCCTGGATGCGTATGATAAGCTGCTTGGCACTAAAGGCAGGGTTTTCCCTATGTGCTCCCTATGCTTGATTATCACATTTAGCATGGTATCTTTTGGAAGAATTTTTGTTTTACACAGAAACCAGGAAGTTTAGGATGAGCAATACAACTTGACACCCCACAAGAGTATGCCAGTACTATACATGATCCAAGCTAGTTGGGGAGGCAACTATGACACATTGTTCATCAGAGGCCAAAGGTGTGAGGTTTTCATTGTGATCAGCACAGACATGATGTACAAATAATATGCAGATTATATGCATACAAAATTGCCAGATGTCAGAGCTGAACTTGGTGATAGGATAAAGTACAATCATGCTGGATGTCAAGGTGAGAATAATCTTGCCCCGAGTGTGAAACAATTCTTACAACAGACCAGGAGGCGATATAACACAGGAACACTCTGTTACCATAGGTGCAGTGTGTATAGTGTTGAGTAGCGTAAAGCACATATCCTTCCACTGACTCATCAGTAGTAAAGTTGGCTGAGGGCTAACCAGATGTTCTGCTATGTCTATGGGGCTTCACCATCTGGTTCCTCCTTATGCATCACCTTGTCTGATTGGCTAAATCATTCTCTGCAGAACTAAATCCAGACAAAAGCAAGACCCATGTTTATAGTCAAATAAGGAGTAAGTCAGCATGGCCTAGGCCACCGGCTATCTCTGGGAGGGGGATAAGCTCTGTCTGATATCTGGCCAAATGCATGTAGGTTTAAATTGTGAATGTGAATAACATCTGATATTCATTGCAATAGAACTGTATTCACCTCTCAAAAGACACTTAGCTTTACAAGGTTTACTTAATGGCCATTATTGTAACTGATGAGGACTGAGTTGTACACTGGGGTTCACAATGGGGACCACTATCATAAATTGATGCCTGCTCATGTGAGAGTTTTGTTTCAGCAGTGCATCCTATAATCTATGCAAGGTATCAGAAAACCTTAAGGGCCCTTTATTATCCTTGATTTATCTGTGTGGTCCAATTGCAGATTGACATAGATGACTTCCCTGCTGTTACATCTTTTACAACTTTATATCAGGTTTCAACACTGTTGATGGCTGTAACATTGGGGCAGATTTATCCAGCTTCCTAAGAGTAATAATGTGCTTAGTTGCCCATGGCAACCAATTACAGCTACCCTTTAAAATATTCATGAGCACTGATAAAATGAAAGCTCAGCTGTAATTGGTTGCCACGGGCAACTTGATAAATATGCCCCATTGTTCTCAAATCCCAAGAAGAAATTTGGTTTACATTCCTTTATATCTAAAGTTATATAGTTGTCACTTTTTCTATATTGCTCTTTCATTTTTCTATGATACCCTAACTCAAATGACTCAAGTGATCTATGCCAGATCTTCTGGCCTCATCCTAGGTGCCCTGTCACTGATTCTGGCCAATTGTCCATTTGTCATATTGTCCATTGTCCATAACTTTGAATGCTTTGTTATTACTGTCTTTTATAAGGAAACATTGAATTTAGTGGTGCTCCTTTATAGGTTTTTAGTTTATAAAAGTTTTCACCCATACATTCCTCCGATCCATAAACCCATCAATGAGGCATAGTTATTTTTCACACATAAGGGGTTATTTAATTTTGGAGCTATTTTTGGAGCTCCGCTGCCACTCATATTCATTAAAGTGGCTTTAGACCTTTAAGACATGTTCTTATGGTCTATTTTCTGTCTGGGATTTTTTTTTTCAAAAAGTCTCAAAATGCATAGAAAAAAGCCCTAGCAAATACACAAGCAGGGGACTATAGTGAGACTATGAGACTTTTTGCAAAAATCTGGCTTTGCACGGTGTTGCGCTAGAAGTAGTTCTATGTTTACAAGAGATTAATGAAGAGGCGGAAATAGCCCAGTGAGATTTTAGCAGTGAAAAGTCTCAAACAACCTCAATGCAACTACTTTGAGACTTTTTTATGCCAAAAAAGCCCAGGAAAACCAATGATAAATAACCTCCATTGTTTTAATTTGTACATGTTCAAGAGGGACCTGGATTCTCTTCTTGTCGCACAAATATCAAACATTTTATAAATAGTTGCTATTGATCCAGCAGGTTATCCTGACTGCCATACAGGCAGTCCCCGGGTTACATACAAGATAGGGTCTGGAGGTTTGTTCTTAAGTTGAATTTGTATGTAAGTCGAAACTGTATATTTTATAATTGAAGTTCTAGACACATTTTTTTCTTTTGTCCCAGTGACAATTGGAGTTTCAAAATTTTTGCTGTAATTGGACCAAGGATTATCAATAAAGCTTCATTACAGACACCTTACAGCTGATCATTGCAGTCTGGGGCTATAGTAAAGCATCCAGAGAGCTTCACCAGAGGTCACAGTGGGCAGAGGGGTCCGTCTGTAACTATGGGTTGTCTGTAAGTCGGGTGTCCTTAAGTAGGGGACCGCCTGTACTGGGGTCGGGAAGGAATTTTTCCTATTTTGGGCAAATTGGCATCAGCTTAACAGATTTTTTGCCTTCTGGACCAACACTTTAGGACTTATAGTTTGGACTTGATGGGCCAGCATGTTTATTCAAAATTATCTACTATGATATTATTTACTCAAGAATACTGCTGAATTCAAGCAGCACTGTGTTTCAGGACAACTTAACCGTTATTACTACCTTCAGCCACCACTAGAGGGAGCTCAGGGGCTTTTTATTATATTAATTATAAACATGTAAGATACAGAAAGCCTCATAAATTCCCCCTAGTTAAAGCAGGAGGCAGTCATAAAGTCAGAATGTTGTTATTGTATCATAGAGATAGAAGATGAGTATTTACTTATGATCCTCCTTCACGGATTCTGGAGGTTCATATGATTCAGTACAGCTCCCTAAGATTACAGTATGATCTATTAGCATCTAATTATTGAGGAAGGGTTATTAAACTTATGTCATTTTTCACTGATGGCTGTTACATATTATATCCATGACACTATCACATTCAGCGAAGATCTATTGACCAGTTTACATCCTGACCTGACTGTGAAAATCATTCATCCAAATGAAAAATTGGAAAACATGACCTGTGCATTTAATTAAATAACAGAGGCTTAGTGGCTGCTGTGCCATCCGGTCATCTCATCAGGAATACATAAAGTAGTGGCTAAAATGGTCTTGCCTCACTAATGGGATAATATAATTGGTGATAATTGCAGAATTTAAGCCTATGAGGGTTATTCATCATACGCCGGAGCCCCTCTGCTCAGTGGCGTAACCAAAAGCTGATGGGCCCCAGTGCAAAGTCTGTGCCGGGCCCCCAACTATAGTAATAGTCTTCTCATATGGGAAAGTGACACCATAAAGGCCCCCTAAACCTCTTGGGCCCTGGTGCGACCGCAACCTCTGCTCCCCCTCAAGTTACTCCCCTGCCTCTGGTGCAGCCCTATTCAACAAAAGGTCCTACATTGCATAGAAATATTCCGCAGCATGCAAACTTTCACATCTGTAAACTTTCGTGCTTCAGCTCCGCTGTTTTCCTGGCACCTCAACCAGTTTGCACAGGTATTTACGTGCAATGTACGCCAGTATTCTGACATAGATTGTAAAGTATAGGGTGGAACAGCACTGTGGTATAGGGAATAATGAATCCAGGTGTGGGTGCAAGCCTCAGCAAACCTGACTCCAGGGTAAGCAAGTAGGTAATCCAATACTACAATAGTACTACAAAATACAATATTTTCAAAATCTTTAATTTTACTGGAGTGCTGCCTTGCCTTCTATTGTATTGGACTGCCATAGATTGTTTAATAAATGTTGACCTGTTTGTTTTAACCCTTATCTGAATTAAGACTTACTCCGGCTCACACATTCATACAGCGGGCCCCTTTAACCACTCAAAAATGTAAAACTCAAAACATATTCTTTTATATCTCAATTTGCTATAGTCAAACCATGCAGAATTGGTGACTGTGACTTTGGTAAACATCTCTTAAATGATTTTGTTTTTAAATGAAAGACATGGGTCCTTCATTCTAAAACCAACTTTTAAAATGATTCAAATGGACCCGAAGTGCTCTTGGGCGTCACTGGAGCTCTTCTGTCCTCACAGGCAGTTACAGCTATAGAAACACTTCCTCACTCCCCTCTACTCCCTCAGCACCCCCCCCCCAATCTGCCTGCTGTAATTTCCTGAAGGAGAGGAATTTTAGGCACACAGTGGGAGGGGGAAGTGCTCCTTGAACAAACAACCTGTGAATCTACAGCACATAGGGGCTCTGGTAACAACCCCATAGAACTTTAGGCTAAAAGTTGTTGTTAGAAGGCTGGAGGCCATGGGTAACAAATATAAGAAGATTACCACAGTCACGGTGCCTGGATCTATAAGTAAATGTCCCTGGTTTATAATGCTTCATTTTGTTTTTAGTTTTTGATATTCCACTATCACAATTTTAGAAATATAGCATGAGCCATGTGTCTTGTATTCATTGCATTGATTGTTACTCATTGTAGAAGCTGTTACTCTCATTCTTCTATTGTGGAGCACCATTTTTCGGCAATACATCTGCTGTAGCCTTATATAAAATTTGAAGACAAATCCCACCCTTAACTATTTGGTGAGCTAGTTTGTCAACATTTCTAGAAATTCCACACAAGTACAGCGTGTGATAAATCCCCCCCTGTGTGACAGGAGCGAGCTGGGAGATGTAAACACAAAACCCATATTGTGTGTGTGGTTGTTACTCCTAAGTTGCTAAATTTCAAATCCCAAAGAGAAAGTAGTGACCCAATTACCCGTAAAACCAAAGCAATAACTGAACAAAAGCTCTCGGTTCATAGAAAGTTCAGATATGGTTAGGAAGCAATTAGCGACGGGCATCATCACTATGAGTAATGTAAATTAGACAATTAGCTTGTTTTAATTTTTGTTTCTTTTATTAAAACGCTACTATGCAGAAGGTTTTAACATCATTTGCGCTTCTAGCCTTGCAGATTCCATTACATTTGCGGTCCCCATGGTCTACCAACTTCTTCTCTGTAAGAGAGGAGCCACTTTACAATCTTAAAGGAAACTGTGAACCACAAGCAGTGTATGAATGAGAAGTACATAGGGTACAATTACACAGATACAATTAGACAAACAATATTAAGTCTATGTTCATCTCTTTTTCATAGCGCTCATCAAGAATCACAGACATTATAATGCAGGATGCAGAACACGTCAGACACCACCGGAGACCCAAAGGACCTTCTATTATCAGTGAGGTTCAAAGGGTATCACTGGTGCCTGTCACATAACAGATTTATTATTTTCATTTTTCTTTTCCTATTTTGATGAAAACCTACGGAGATGTGTAAATCGCCTGAGAGATCAGGTAATATTGTATAATAGCATGTGACTAAGGTTAGGGCTACATGGTGACCTGTGTTGCAAGCTTGCAAGGTCAGATTGCAAATTATCTAACGATTGTAAAGGGAAGTTGCAAACAATTTAACCCTGTTCTAAAGAACAACAGTAAAGCAAATAAAAACCTTTTTCCTAACTTTACACTAAGCTAAAATAAAAAAATTCTCTAATTTACACTTATTAGCTATTTGCAGCCATTTGCCTGCTAGCAAGGCTTTTACCTTATCCCTCTGGCTGTCTTTGTGCTGTGGGAATCCGTATCTAGAAGGTGGATAGGAGCAGAGGGATGGTAGATTTTGTTGGGAGGGGTTACTAGGAGAAGTGCCATGCTTTCTCAGCAGTGAAAGACAATAATGCTTGTCCAAACCCTTTCTACCTTCAACTTACCCATGTATTTCTCAAGGTGGCATGGCCATCGAGATGTCCGGGCTGATTAAATACCAGAATGAGAACTATGAGGAAAGCAGAGGGTTTTTTTTAATATACTTTTGATGTAATATTTGAAGCTCAGTTTATATAATTTGGGAAAACGCTATCTTGATGGCACAGATTGGTCATGGCAGAAGCCCCTGCTGATCACGCGGTGCCGTTAGCGACTGATGTAAATAGATGAAATGAGCTTTTTTCCCAGAACAAGCTTCTCAATTTCTACCTGATGCGAGTTGAAGGGTGCAGCTGAATTCCTAGAGGTAGCCCTTTGATCGACCATCTGCTACATCATCTCTGCCAAATTGCTTATCAGCTCCGTACATTGCTGGACCCGCCTTCACAAGATGAGTGTAAAGGGGAGCAAAATTGGTTTGTTCTGCACTTTGACCTGAGGGTGTATGAGAAATCTATGGTAAAGAGTCAGAAGTTTCAATCTGAGATGCTGAGACTTGTATTTGTCACACTACAAATCACACGCTACATAACATGCCAGATACGGCTTTGTAGTTTCGCCTGTGCCTCACTAGACCCTAATCTCCTGTTCTGAAAGAAACATTCAATTGCCAATTAAGTGGTAATTTAATATATTTTATTGTACAGCACTCGGGCTCTATATTCTGTTTTCAACTATTCTTTCTGAAGGGAGACATTTAGAGCTCATTGGGTCATTCAGTTCAAAAGAAGCTGTATAAACCTGTATACAGTGGGCTCCCCCTGGTGGCGGTAGAACAATGGGAAATACATTCCAAGAATCAGTCAAATGTAAGCAATAAAATGGACAGTTTTACTTATACTGTGTAAAGACAAGACAGCATTAAATGTATAGATTTATGATAAATGTGTGTCATCTACAATAACATAACATCTTGCAAAAAAGATTTTAGATTTTTGTAACAATAATGCAATTGCATGAGAGTTTACCACAGTGTGGTAGTATTTTATGGGCACTATATGACAAACATATGTGTATGAAAGGGTTTATTTTGTTGGATCTTTTTTTTTATATCTTTCTTTCTAGCTGATATTAAAAGTTTACTATAGTAGGCTTTAGCAGTACACTGCCAAATTCCCAACTACCTGTTTATGGGCACTCTAGGAACACATGGGCTTCTGGTTTTGTGGTCATAATGACTGATAAGACACATAATCACAGGAGGTTTATTCTGTTGGCTTTAATACTATTTGACAATTATCATTATATTTCTTTTACGTTGGTATGCAAAGTATAAGTTTGTCTAGAATTAGAAGGTAAGTGGTTACTTGTTACTTATTTTGTCTGCTTCCTTTATTTCTGTATATGTATTAGTATGATTAGTCCCCGGGTTATGTAGGTAGGTTCTTTAGGTTTGTACTTAAGTCGAATTTGTATGTAAAACAGAACAGGTATATTTTATAATTGTAATTCCAAATAAAATGGATTTCCAAAATTTTGTGCTGTCATGGGAACAAAGATTATTAATAGAGCTTCATTACAGACACCTTAAAGCTGATCATTGCAGTCTGGGACTAAAGTAAAGCATCCAGAGACTTCACCAGTGGTCACAGTGGCCAGAGAGGTCCATCTGTGAGTGGGGTTGTCTATAAGTCAGGTGTCCTTAAGTTGGGGACCATCTGTACTTTTCTTTGCATTTTTACATTATATTTTAATATAGAAACTTTTGGACAAAGATTAGTTTTGGAACATTCCTTATACAATGCATGTTGGCGATTGGGTGATTGTAGCTTTACAATAACAGGAAGACAGCTTGCACTTTATATTAAGCTGCATCCAATACATTTCATTGCGCCATTTCTCTTTTCTTCACACATCCCAGCTTCTCCTACATGCCAGAAGGTGCTGACTTATGTCTGGCAGGAGAAATGTCACCACCCGGAACACATGGTGAAAAACAATTAGTAGAAATTCTCCTGGATGACAGAACTTAGCAAAAGGCAAAGCCAAGATTGTGCATCAGTGCTAATGAAATATTTTTTTTTACTTGTCTTCATATAAGGGATTGAGGCAAATGAAGACAAATGTTCTCAAATGAAGTATTACACTAAACAGTCATAAAAGTAGTCAGCATTTAAAGGGCCCAATTCCCATATTTCCAGATCTGCAAATCACATAAAAGAAGCATAACCATAATCATAATCTTTCTTAGTAGCAATCACTGATAAACTGAAGTCTCTATGCTCCCATAGGTCTATCTACTCCAAGCACCCTATTACTGCTTGTCCTGTGAGTGACACAAGGGTAACTGGATGAATATCCCCTTATCTATCATCTATTTTATCTGCTAAATGTTCAGTGATATATTGGAAGACAATTAAGAAATTGTAAATGCTGTAGATATCTATCTCTTGAGGGTTATTTATCTTACATATAATGAATGCTCCGCCGCTCCTACTTGGGGTGGAGGTGAAGTAAAGGGGGAAATAATCGCAATGACTGCCTGTTCACCTTTAATTGCTATTATTAAATGTAAAAGCCCTGTTATATCTCCCCCCGTGATTCTGTGATACACATAGGTGCGGCATTCTTGCTGTTGGCCATGGGGCTGAAACTTTCATTGTCCCCTCTCCACTATTGAACGCGTCTACGCCTGATCACACCACCTCTGTTCCTTCTCGTTGTTTCTCAGAATTTTCCTGAGGGCTTTTATTTCATTTTAAAACACATTTATTCTTTCTACTTTATTAGTTTATCCTCAGCTTACCTGGGCAGCTGTTCTCAGTTTTGAAGTTTTTGAAACACTTATATGATGTAGAAAATATACATATTCCAGTAATTCCTCCTCATATTTGATTTTATATTGAGTTACACAGTCAAATTATTATTCTGTGTCAAATAAATTCAATCTTAGATTAATTCAATCTCAGTTGAGCAAAATTGTCATTGTATTCAGTGGCATACCTGTAATGGGTTCCAGATCTGTAACTGCTATGGGTCATGAAGGCAAGGGGAGCCCAGCTCAGAGATGTCACTCTATCCCACACCAGTTACATCACTACATCTTTATCTTTATGATCTTTCTTGTCCTCTAGTGACTTCTTTTTTTTACTTTACATGGACAGTTTAAAATGTATAATTGTTACATCTGTGTCAGCGTCTTCCTCATGTTAAGTTCTGGCCTTGTTCACACAACCACAGGTTCTCTAATGACTGATAACAATCACACAGTTGAGCTCAGGAGAAATCGAACCAAGACAACATATGGTATAATATCCCATTCTCTGCAAACTGCTGCCATGAAAGCCTGGGTAAATGTGAAATATAGAGATGAGCGAGTATACTCGTCCAAGTATACTGCTCGGTCGAGTATTAGCATACTCGGACCGGCTCGTTACTCGGACGAGTATCTCGCCGGCTCGAGATCGAGCATTAAATTAAGTGAAGAACACTATTTTTATTACATAATAAAATATCCCAGATGTTTACTGATGTTTTGCTTGTAAGAACACATTGAAATAACACTATTCTTCACTTTGCAGGTGTTCGTGCGTGTCTCCCGCTAAGTTAGGAGATGTTCGGAACATCTGGAAGACAGTGTCCCTATCGGGAGACACGCGCGCACACCTGCAATGTGAAGAATAGAATTAAAACATTAAAAACAGTGAAAACACGAACCTTTAAGGGCAGAACACATTTAAATAACACTATTCTTCACTGTGCAGCTGTGCGCGCGTATCTCCGAACCTATCGGGAGACACGCGCGCACACCTGCAATGTGAAGAATAGAATTAAAACATTAAAAACAGTGAAAACACGAACATTTAAGGGCAGAACACATTTAAATAACACTATTCTTCACTTTGCAGCTGTGCGCGCGTATCTCCGAACCTATCGGGAGACACGCGCGCACACCTGCAATGTGAAGAATAGAATTAAAACATTAAAAACAGTGAAAACATGAACATTTAACGGCAGAACACATTTAAATAACACTATTCTTCACATTGCTGATGTGCGCGCACATCTCCGACATTATCGGAAGACACGCGCTAACATCTGCAAAGTGAAGAATAGAATTAAAACATTAAAAACTGTGAATACAGGACCATTTAAGTGCAGAACATATTGAAAGAACACTATTCTTCACATTCCAGATGTTCCGAACATCTCCTAACTTAGCGGGAGACACGCGCGAACACCTGGAAAGTGAAGAATAGTGTTACTTCAATGTGTTCTTACAAGCAAAACATCAGTAAACATCTGGGATATTTTATTATGCACTGTTCTTTTAATGTTCTCTTTTACTAAAAAAATGCTCGGGTCTCCCATTGACTTTAATGGGGTTCGTTGTTCGATACGAGCACCCGAGCATCGGGAAAAGCTTGTATCGAATAACGAGCACCCGAGCATTTTAGTGCTCGCTCATCTCTAGTGAAATACTTTATTTGTGTCACAAAGTCTTATACAGGGAGGACCTAGGCTTGGTTACTTAGGGATAAATAAGTAATGTCCATAGTCCATTGGTTGGTAAATTATGGGTAAACATCACGGAGGGGGTCTTGCATTCCTTTGACGGAGAGGAGTGGACTTTGATCAGCTTCAGCCATAGTAAAACGTCTTTATGGTATTCTCAGCATTTATCAAGTATATGAAAAATAAAAACATTTTCATTAAACATAAAACAATACTTCACACTCAGTTTGTACTGTGAGACTGAGGAGATGCTAAATTTCTTTCTGGTTGACTTTAGTTGGCAGTCTAAACAGTGCTGTGGTGGCTGGGCTGCTGATTGGAGATGTTATGCCCAGTCTCCGCAAGCTTTGTTTTGGACTAGCAATGGTTAATAGTTAATGGTTTCAGAGCTCTGCCCCTTCCTACACAATAAATATTTTGTGTGTGTTATGCTGATTGTTGGTTAAAGAAGACTTTAACCAGATTTTTACCCCTCACACCAGTAATATTTGCTGGTCAAGGGTTAAAAGTCCTCCCCATATCACCTAAAATGAACTACCACTGAGACACTGTACCTTAATTAAAGCCATATTTTTGATATTTTGATGCAAATGAGTATAGAAGAGTCAAATTCTGAAAAGAGTCATGTTTTCTTCAGGCTGCCAGTGAAACACTCCTCCTTCTTTTGATTGACAGCTCAGTGTCTCTTTAAATCTCAGCCTGAGTGGACAGGAAGTCCTTTACCAGCTCACTTCCATCCTAACCAGAATGCTGTCCCTCTCACTACATGGTCAATTTAACAGTGTGCACTTTGTAGGAAACTACAGACCTTCTCACTATTTAACACATCCTATCATGAGCTAAGCGGAGCCAAGTGGCGGTGGGCTGAGCCCACATAGGTAGGGGTGTACAAAGTTTGAGGAATGATTTTACTGGTGTGAGAGGCAAATTTAAACTGGGTCGCCTGCACTGCATTTTTTGTGAGTAAGATTTATTGTGCCTGTTCTTGATTACAGGTTCCTTTTAAAGTTTTCCTTGACAACACTATTGTTTGTGCTACTGGTTTGTTATTTCTGTGCTTCTGTTTTCCGATTTTTGGCTCTTTGACTATTCTCGTCCTTTGTATCTGAAATTTTGTGCCTTGTTAGCTATCTATGTTGAGATTCCGAATACTAATCTTCCTTTTTGAGTTATTTGTTTGACTTGTTTCTTGTCCACACTTTGGTGCAGGAGGGACTATCTTCATGTTTATCCCGTATCACTTAGGATATGCTGAGGCAGGCAGGGTTATTGGGGGGCTGGAGTTTTAGGGATCACCATCTTGTCTTTCGTCCCTAAGTCCAGTGTCCTCATTACATGAATGCATAATTTTTGTTGAGGTGCTGTAGTGGAAATTTACAACTGGAACCATTAAAATTTTTAGATTGCTGATGATCTAAAAAAATAGTTTGAAACAAAACAACACAATTAAAGTTTACTTCCTTTTTCAGGACCTGAATTATTTTTGCGATGAAAATCAGTTGCAAATAACATAATGTATATCTAGCGGAGCCATGGCATGTGTACGTTACATGGACAGCATTATGTGTAACCCATCATTTGTTCTGTAAAGGTGCTGCAGGGGAAATGTTTAACGGGAGACACCACCAGGTTCAGTTGTAGATTGTAGATGACTGATGAGGCTATTTCTGGCTGAGCAGCTGGAATAGCTTATTTTCGGGGTACTTCTAGCAAAAAAAGGAATAGGTTAAAGTAGAAAACCCCCTTATATATTTCTGATCTTTCATTGAAGAATAATAACTCAAACAATATAAATTCTTTCCAAAAGAGGAAACAGGTGTTAGATTCAGTGCCCATTTGAACCCTGGGTTCCAGTTTTGTCATGCTGTGCTTGGTTTTACTACTTTATGATGTGCTGCTTATTACTGAGCCCTACTCCCCCTCCCAGCTAATAAAGGACCCTCTCAGCGAATCAGTTTTATTAAGCAATCAATAGACTTTACTGTTTAGCAGGCAATAAAATCACCATTAAATGCTCATGACGCAGAGCAGCAATAAACAACGGTGTAATCAGACAAGAAACAATTATCCAGTTTTCAAAAACATTAGAAGAATTTTCAAGAAAAAGCAAATATTATGTTTATGAAGTTCAAAAAGTCTAAGCTAATAAACCCTAGTCCCCGTCGAGTTGGTTTGATCTCTTTTATGGTAGCAAGATGCTAAATTGCTGCGAGTGAGTGCTCTCCCGGCTGTCTCTGATTACTCTGTATCTTGCACAATAGATAATTAAAGCATAATTTGCATCTGATTTATAAAAAATGAGGGAAATGCGCTTTGTCGGCTGACTTACCTGGCGTGCCTTTCCGACCTGCTTAGATGACTCCCACAGTGAAAATGTGTCTTGGATCACCAGGGCCAAACCATGCAACTCTTAAGGACGATTTTCAAGGGATTAAATGATGATGATAATTTACAAATCCTTCCTCCTCTGTCTTTTTCTCTACTTAACATTCTCTCTGTCTCTGCTTGATACCTATTCTTAGCTGCCAGGATTGGAATGCCAGCATGTAATAGTCTACAGAGAATGCATGTAAATGCAAGGCAGCAAACAAACCAAAAGGCAGCCATAAGGGAATACAAAAAGGGGAACCAGAGCAGACTTGTCTTACTCTCCTTTTCCCATAAGCCTCAGGAAATCCTTAAAGGAAAAAGTGGGAGTAATTGTTGGGGAAATGGTCAGAAGATGCTGCCACTCTTGCTATAAAGGGGGGAAAGCTCTGGGTAGGTGAGCCCTTATACTAAGACCCTTCAACTGTCTCTGCCTACTAGACTACTGCTCTAAAATACAGTCCCCACAACTGGGTGAGCCCCCAACAGCTCCCACTCAGTTCTGTGCTGCCAAACTGCTCCCTATCCAGCAGAGCACGGAACAATATGATTACAAGCACGCAACATTTGAAGAGTCCATAGCATCACTGGCTCTCTACACGCTCTGTAGGCAGTGCCAGTCAGGCCGGTGGCATAGATATATTACACTATGGTGAAGCCAAAGATGCTCTGATTTCACCTTAGTCTCATTTGAATATTTTATAAAAGTATTTTGCTCCAAAATGCATCTGTCCAAAGATATATTGAAATAGGATTACTGCAAAGGGGGGGGGGGGGGCAGTGCAGGAGGTGAGTCCTTTCCATCAGGGAATCTGACACTGGATATCCTTTAAAGGAAATATACCATTTGATTTCATGCAATAAAAACCAAACCCACCTTGAGAATGCTGTAGCTACACTGAAGCAGAAACATATCTCGTTTAATCCCTGTGCTGGGTGGTTTTGCTGAAAAAAACAATTATAAAATTCAGGATAATGAGGCTCTGTCACTCCTTTGCCTGGCTTGCCACTTCTCCTCTCACATTAAGTATGGACTGCTTGAGAGAAAAATGTAATCACTGTGTTGTGCCTGACAGGCAGAAGTAATCATCACTGCACCATCCCCCAGCTGCTGTGTATGAGTGATCCAGCTCAGGCTGATTAGTCCTACAGTATCTGGACAGTTCAGAAAACTCTGTTTAATATGTTTATCAATGGACGGCTGAAACAATTCAGCATTCCCAAGGTTAAATGTTATAATTTTTTTTCAGCAAAACCACTCAGCTCAGGGATTAAACAAGATATGTGCCTGCATCAGTATTGCTACAGCAATCTCAAGGTATGTTTGGATCATAATTAGAGATGAGCGAGCACTAAAATGCTCGGGTACTCGTTATTCGAGACGAACTTTTCCCGATGCTCGAGTGCTCGTCTCGAATAACGAGCCCCATTGAAGTCAATGGGAGACTCGAGCATTTTTCCCGGGGACCAAGGCTCTGCACAGGGAAGCTTGGCCAAACACCTGGAAACCTCAGAAAAGGATGTAAACACCACGGAAATGGACAGGAAACAGCAGGGGCAGCATGCATGGATGCCTCTGAGGCTGCTTAAACGCACCATTATGCCAAAATTATGGGCAACAGCATGGCCATGACAGAGTGACAGAATGAAGCTAGATAGCATCTAAAACATCCAATAATTGACCCTGACACTATAGGGGACGGCATTCAGAGGCAGCGGCAGCAGCGGCAGGCTAGAGAGTGGCATGGCGACATACCCTAAATGGACTCAGGCTTCAAACCAATGGGTGGCAGAGAGGAACCAAAGGAGGTGAGCAAGAAGCGCTGAAATTATTTCCTCTGTGAACAAAAGGTTGACGGTATATTTAGTCGATAACACAGCATGGTGGCGACATAGTGACCAAGTTCCATAACGTATCTGGTGAAACACCCGAAAAATGAGCCTGACACAGCTCGTTTGATAAGGGGACGACATTTGGAGGCAGCCATGGAGAGGACTTCCATGATTAAGAGCGACAGTATGGATCATCCATATTGCGCTTCTATGATTGCAACTGCAGGTCTCCAGCATGGCGGCGACAGACGCGCCGAGTTCCACTATGTATGTGGTGAAACACCTGAAAACTCTGCCTGACACAGCTCGTTTCATAAGGGGACCATGTATGGAGGCAGTGAACTAGTAGTAGATTAAAGAAACTGTAGTTAAAACTATGTTAGTTGGATCTTGGGATGGAGCTGGCGCTCCGCTGCCAGGCGAGCTTTCGCCAATCCAAGCCCCTGTCTCTAGGCTACTCCCCAAACAGCACTTCTAAGAACCTTTTGTATAAGATGAAGTGTAGTAGTGTTCTTATAAGTTTGGGATATGGTGGGTGAGGGGAATGTAAACAGATGCGCAAGAAGCGCTGAAATAATATCGGTAAATGATAAAAGTTTGCCAGTATATTTTGTGGATTACACAGCAGGGTGGCGACAAAGTTAACAAGTTTGATGTGGAATCCATGAAAACAACACAAAATTCTGCCTGACATAGCTCGTTTGATAAGGGGATGATGTGCTGCATATCCTCTCGTGCTCCAGCGTCTGGGGTATATAGAGTTGAAATGAGACATTGGTGGATGCTGTGGAGGATCGTGGAGGCAAAATGGGCAGGAAACAGCAGGGGCAGCATGCATGGATGCCTCTGAGGCTGCCTAATCTTGGGATGGAGCTGGCGGTCCACTGCCAGGCGAACTTTTGCCTGTCCAAGCCCCTGTCTCTCGGCTCCTCCCCACCCAAAATGGGCCTGGGTGCCAGAAGCGTTTACTTTGAAAAATTTATAATTTTCAAAGCAGGTCGGGTCGTTTGAATATTTCACCTAGGAATAATGGAATAGCATAGTGGTTCTATTTTTAATTGTTTTTACGGAAATGGTTCCATGATTAAGAGCGACAGTATGGGGCATCCATATTGCGCTGCTATGATTGCAACTTCAGGTCTCCAGCATGGTGGCGACAGATGGGTCGAGTTCCACTATGTATCTGGTGAAACACCTGAAAATTCTGCCTGACACAGCTCGTTTGATAAGGGGACGATGTATGGAGGCAGTGAACTAGTAGTAGATTAAAGGTGCTGCAGTTAAAACTATGTTAGTTGGATCTTGGGATGGAGCTGGCGCTCCGCTGCCAGGCGAGCTTTCGCCTATCCAAGCCCATGTCTCTCAGCTACTCCCCAAACAGCACTTCTAAGAACCTTTTGTATAAGATCAAGTGTAGTAGCGTTCTTATAAGTTTGGGATATGGCGGGTGAGGGGAATGTAAACAGATGCGCAAGAAGCGCTGAAATAATATCGGTAAATGGTAAAAGTTTGGCAGTATATTTTGTGGATTACACAGCAGGGTGGCGACAAAGTTAACAAGTTTGATGTGGAATGCCCTGTAATAGCTCTTGGGCGGTGTGCCTTTTATCGCCTAGGCTCAGCAGTTTGAGCACCGCCTGCTGTCGCTTAGCGATGGCACTGCTGCTGTGCCTAGAGCTACCGACTGATGGCGCCATGCCCACGGATGGTAATTCGGAGGAGGAGGAGGTGGAGGAGGGGTGGGAGGAGGAGGTATAGTAGGCCTTTGAGACCTGGACCGAGGTAGGCCCCGCAATCCTCGGCGTCGGCAGTATATGACCAGCCCCAGGGTCAGACTTGGTCCCAGCCTCCACCAAGTTAAGTGTAGTAGCGTTCTTATAAGTTTGGGATATGGCGGGTGAGGGGAATGTAAACAGATGCGCAAGAAGCGCTGAAATAGTACCGGTTAATCATAAAAGTTTGCCAGTATATTTTGTGGATAACACAGCAGGGTGGCGACAAAGTTAACAACTTTGATGTGGAATCCATGAAAACAACCCAAATTTCTGCCTGACACACCTCGTTTGATAAGGGGACGATGTATGGAGGCAGCTATATGGACGACTTTTGGAGGTAGCAATGGAGAAAACGTGTGGAGGCTGCTATGGAGACAATTTAGTTTGGATAGTGCCTGTATGTGGCAGTCCAAAAAAGTTTTCAAACCAGAGGAGCAGGTAGGTGGCCCTCCAGAAAAATTGAATAGATTGAGTGCCTGTATGTGGCAGTCCCAAAAATTGTTTAAAACAGAGGACCGGGTAGGTGGCCCTCCAGAAAAGTTAAATGCATAGAGTACTATAGCTAGAGCCAGTGGGCCCTGTCAAAAAATAGCCAGTTTCCTCTGCTTTAGTGTACAAAGAGGAGGAGAAGGAGGAAAATGAGGAGGAGAAGTGCATAAATTATTCAGGTTGAGCTTCCTTCACCTGGTGGAGATTGGAAATTATGAGAAATCCAGGCTTTATTCATCTTAATAAGCGTCAGCCTGTCAGCGCTGTCAGTCGACAGGCGTGTACGCTTATCGGTGATGATGCCACCAGCTGCACTGAAAACCCGCTCGGACAACACGCTAGCGGCAGGGCAGGCAAGAACCTCCAAGGCGTACAGCGCCAGTTCGTGCCACATGTCCAGCTTTGAAACCCAGTAGTTGTAGGGAGCTGTGTGATCATTTAGGACGATGGTATGGTCAGCTACGTACTCCCTCACCATCTTTCTGTAAAGATCAGCCCTACTCTGCCGAGACTGGGGACAGGTGACAGTGTCTTGCTGGGTTGACATAAAGCTGGCAAAAGCCTTGTAAAGCGTACCCTTGCCAGTGCTGGACAAGCTGCCTGCTCGCCTACTCTCCCTCGCTACTTGTCCCGCAGAACTACGCACTCTGCCGCTAGCGCTGTCAGAAGGGAAATACTGTTTCAGCTTGTGCACCAGGGCCTGCTGGTATTCATGCATTCTCACACTCCTTTCCTCTCCAGGGATGAGAGTGGAAAGATTTTGCTTGTACCGTGGGTCCAGGAGAGTGAATACCCAGTAATCGGTGCTGGAATAAATTCTTTGAACGCGAGGGTCACAGGATAGGCAGCCTAGCATGAAATCTGCCATATGCGCCAGAGTCCCAACGCGCAAGAATTCACTCCCCTCACTGGCCTGACTGTCCATTTTCTCCTCCTCCAACTCCTCCAACTCCTCTTCTTCTGCCCATACACGCTGAACAGTGAAGGACTGAACAATGGTCCCCTCTTGTGTCTCGCCAACAATCTCCTCCTCTTCCTCCTCATCCTCCTCCACCTCCTCCGATATGCGCTGAGAAACAGACCTGAGGGTGCTTTGGCTATCAACAAGGGAATCTTCTTCCCCCGTCTCTTGTGACGAGCGCAAAGCTTCCGACTTCATGCTGATCAGAGAGTTTTTCAACAGGCCAAGCAGCGGGATGGTGAGGCTGATGATGGCGGCATCGCCACTGACCATCTGTGTTGACTCCTCGAAGTTACTCAGCACCTGACAGATATCAGACATCCACGTCCACTCCTCATTGTAGACTTGAGGAAGCTGACTGACCTGACTACCAGTTCTGGTGGAAGTTGACATCTGGCAGTCTACAATCGCTCTGCGCTGCTGGTAAACTCTGGATAACATGGTTAATGTTGAATTCCACCTCGTGGGCACGTCGCACAACAGTCGGTGAGCGGGCAGTTGGAGGCGGAGCTGCGCTGCCCTGAGAGTGGCAGCATCTGTGCTGGACTTCCTGAAATGCGCACAGATGCGGCGCACCTTCGTGAGCAAATCAGACAGATTGGGGTATGTCTTGAGGAAACGCTGAACTATCAGATTTAACACATGGGCCAGGCATGGCACATGTGTCAGTCTGCCGAGTTGCAGAGCCGCCACCAGGTTACGGCCGTTGTCACACACAACCATGCCTGGCTTCAGGTTCAGCGGTGCCAGCCACAGATCAGTCTGCGCCGTGATGCCCTATAATAATTCTTGGGCGGTGTGCCTTTTATCGCCTAGGCTCAGCAGTTTGAGCACCGCCTGCTGTCGCTTAGCGACGGCACTGCTGCTGTGCCTAGAGCTAGCGACTGATGGCGCCATGCCCACGGATGGTAGTTCGGAGGAGGAGGTGGAGGAGGGGTGGGAGGAGGAGGAGGCATAGTAGGCCTGAAAGACCTGGACCGAGGTAGGCCCCGCAATCCTCGGCGTCGGCAGTATATGACCAGCCGCAGGGTCAGACTCGGTCCCTCCACCAAGTTAACCCAATGCTGGTGCAGGGCTGGGACGGCACATCGGGAAAAGTAGTGGCGGCTGGGGACCGAATACCGAGGGGCGGCCGCCGCCATGAGGTTGCGAAAGGCCTCGGTCTCTACCAGCCTATAGGGCAGCATCTCCAGGCTAAGCAATCTGGAGATGTGGACATTGAGGGCTTGGGCGTGCGGGTGGGTTGCACTATATTTCCTTTTCCGCTCCAGCGTCTGGGGTATGGAGAGCTGAACGCTGGTGGATGCTGTGGAGGATCGTGGAGGCGATGATGGGGTTTTTGGGCCAGGGTCCTGGGCAGGGGGCTGACTATCAGCTGACACAGGGGAAGGAGCAGTGGTGTGCACGGCCGGAGGTGAACGGGCTTGGTGCCACTGAGTGGGGTGTTTAGCATTCATATGCCTGTGCATACTGGTGGTAGTTAAGCTAGTAGTGGTGGAACCCCTGCTGATCCTGGTTTGGCAAAGGTTGCACACCACAGTCCGTCGGTCATCCGGTGTTTCCTTAAAGAACCTCCAGACTTCTGAAAATCTAGCCCTCGCCGCGGGAGCCCTCACCACGGGAGCTTCACTACGTGACACATTTGGCGCTGATGCACCAGCTCTGGCCCTGCCTCTCCTTCTGGCCCCACCACTGCCTCTTCCAACCTGTTCTGGTCGAGGACTCTCCTCCGTCTCAGAAGCACTGTGTTCACCCGGCCTCTCAACCCAGCTTGGGTCTGTCACCTCATCATCCTCCGATCCCTCAGTCTGCTCCCCCCTCGGACTTCCTGCCCTGACAACAACTTCACCACTGTCTGACAACCGTGTCTCCTCATCGTCGGACACCTCTTTACACACTTCTTCCACTACGTCAAGAAGGTCATCATCAGCCACAGACTGCGACTGGTGGAAAACCTGGGCATCGGAAAATTGCTCAGCAGCAACCGGACAAGTGGTTTGTGACTGTGGGAAGGGTCCAGAAAACAGTTCCTCAGAGTATGCCGGTTCAAATGCCAAATTTTCCTGGGAGGGGGCAGACTGGGGGGGAGGAGGCTGAGGTGCAGGAGCTGGAGGAGTGCCGATTTCGGTGACATGGGTGGACTGCGTGGAAGACTGACTGGTGGACATCACCTGTTCGCACTGTTCTGGCCTCAACAGTGCTCTACCACGAGTCCCAGTAACTTCAGACATGAACCTAGGGACTGTAGCTCTGCGGCGTTCCCCTGCTCCCTCATCAGCAGGTGGTGTCTCACCCCGCCCAGGACCACGGCCTCTGACCCCTGCAGTAGTTGGACGCCCACGTCCCCGCCCTCGTCCTCTACCCCTAGCCCTCGGGTTAAACATTTTGAAAATGAAAGTTATAACTTTAATTTTTTTTTTACTTTTTTTTGGTGGTTTTTTTTGTGTTTTTTTTTTGTGTTTTTTAGTTTTTAAAACCAAACGATGCTATCCTATTGCTATGGCTATTTTCTAGCCAAATATGAAAGCACACTGCTATGCCAGATGAGATGACGCTGAGTTATGAAAAAATAAACGTAAAATAAAAAGTAAATGGCAGACTGTGCCTAATTGAAATCCAACCCCTAATAAATTGTCCCACTTCAGTCTTTGCGATGGATATGTGCGTCACTAAGCGCTAAACACAACGGTCGCAAGTCTCACTGCAAATTCCTCACAATATGGTAGTAGATGCACTACAGCAAGGCCAGCCACCCGCAGATCAACCAGAAATAAAATATATAACCCTATTGTAGGCCTAAGTAAGCCGTTTGGATTCTCCTATGGCTATTTTCTGGCCAACTATGAAAGCACACTGCTATGCCAGATGAGATGACGCTGAGTTATGAAAAAATAAACGTAAAATAAAAAGAAACTGGCAGACTTTGCCTAATTGAAATCAAACCCCTAATAAATTGTCCCACTTTGGTGTTTGAGGTGGATATGTGTGTCACTAAGAGCTAAACACAACGGTAGCAAGTCCCCCAATATGGTACTAGCTCCAAATAAAAAAAAAAATGTATAACGTTATTGTAGCCATAAGAAGGGCTGTTGGGTTCTTGTTGAATCACTCCTGCCTAACACTATTCTAATAGAACAGCCTAACGCTTTCCCTGACCAGCAGCAGCTCTCTCCTTAGCGGCATCCAGACAGAGAATGATCTGAGCAGCGCAGGCAGGGGCTAGTCTATTCCAGGGTCACCTGATCTGGCCAGCCAACCACTGCTATCGACGTGTAAGGGTACCACGTCATGCTGGGTGGAGTGCAGAGTCTCCTGGCTTGTGATTGGCTCTCTTTCTGGCCGCCAAAAAGCAAAACGGCGGGAGATGCCATTTTCTCGAGCGGGCGAAGTATTCGTCCGAGCAACGAGCAGTTTCGAGTACGCTAATGCTCGAACGAGCATCAAGCTCGGACGAGTATGTTCGCTCATCTCTATTCATAATGCATGAAATAGTAGATTTCCTTTAAATGCTTACTCTGCACAGATATAAAAAATTACTTCAGTCAAAAAATCCCTTGCCATTCCATATTGCTTCAGCCATACACATGACATATCAAAAGAACATGGCAGCCGGGTGCCACCATGTTTATGTCCCTATTTACAAATTGGCAATGCCCTAGTGGGTTAACTCCACATTCATTTAATGATTCCTCCTTGTTAGCAGTGAATTTTAAGTTTCATTCTTTACATCAAGAGGCTCCATCCTTATCCAGGTTATAGTTTTGCTGAAGGTTTGTTACAGTACATTTAATGTTGGTAATTTATACAATGCAGCTTGTGGGTCTTCATAGTGACCAGGGGTAATACAATAACGCGGGGTATTGCTGCTGTCAGGCAAAGATTCTTGTTCATTATGGAGCTTGGGGTCCTCTGTGTCACATAGAAACAAATCATTATTGTAAATGGAGCACAGTAATTGGGACCTCTGTAAGGTTTCTGCATGCACCACTACTGTCTTAAAACGTTTGAGGGTTCGGCACAAGGTGGGGAACACCCCCGGCCAGTAAAATTTACCTAAGACAGAATACTGGCACACATTATAGCTGAAAATTTTCTACACCTGGTAAAACTTGACTTAGATTTCATATGCTGCGCACAAGTGTCGGAATTACTAAGAAGTTGGAACCGCTTAGTAACTCCAGTGCATCACATGATTATTAAGGCTGTCAGTTTTAATAAATCTCTCCCAATAAACCTTAACTTCTGCATTGAGAAACATGTCTTAGACTTACAATGTTGATGTGTTTGTACCCTGGGAGCTCCTCTTGGGTGCTCCACTTGTTGTTTTCCATGCTATATTCCATGTTTGCACCTGTGGTCACTATGTTGTTAGCTATAATTGTCACAGAAGTCAAGAATACAAGTCATTTATATATAGTCTACTTGACAATAAACACAATTTCACTTTTACCTTTTGTGACAATTTCAGCTAACAAACAATACAGTTACAAATAAGATTTTTGCTTCCCTGGATTGTGCAGAAATGAGCTCTTCATAAATTGCAAAGCAACCATCTGCCTTGAGCTTAGTTCAGCCTGCGCGCCGCAATCATCCTGCCATCCGTTGCGCTGTATGGGATGTGAGGGGAGGCTGCAGACGAGATTTCATATTTCATGAAACATCATTAATGCCAGTGGCCTATGTGTAAGCCACAGAAAATGCTGAATATCTCCTCACAAAGCCGCATCAGGAATATTGCTTTCCATAACGTCTGCAATAATAAGACATTTATTTGGAACATTTGCCTGAAAATTGACTCTTTTTTTTCTGACTCATAAGAGGGAATATATTTATAAGACTGGTCCAATTTCTCTGTCGAAACTGCTGTTTCGTTGATACTGTGTTGAGCATCAATTTCTATGCAAACCGATCGTCCCGTAACAAGCAGTTCTAATTTACCTAAACAATCACAAACGCAGCGGCAGCAGAGGGCACAATAAACTAAACGACAAACTTTCATGACCTGAGGCATCCCAATCTCTTCATAAGAACCAGGATTAACAATTAAGCTTCATTGCAGATACCTCTGATGACTGTTATAGCTGTTTATTGTAGCCTAAGGCTAAAGTACAGTAAATTACCAATTACCAGAGGTCCGTTTGTGACTAGGGGTCGTCTGTAAGTTGGGTGTTCTTAAGTAGGGGACCTCCTGGACTGTGCTTTTCTGCATTGCGTGAGCAATTTTATTCAATACATATTTTGTGCAATTTATAATAATTTACAAAATCTTAGCTTGCTGTCAGTGTGTGGAGTCAAAAGACACTCAGTGCTTGCCACTGAGTGGTACTTGGCTAATTAAACTCAATTGTACATCAATGCAGTTATGAGGAAGTTCTATGGTTCTGTTACTTGAGTACATCAAGACACAGTTATTTGGGCACTGTATGGCACTGTCATTTGTTCCCTTCAAGCCTCAGTTATTGGGGCACATTACTGTTTATTTTGAGCCATTTGACATACATTTATAAGGAAACTGTATGATAGTATCCCTTCAAGGTGAAGACTATTTGGGCACTTTGAGGTCAAATTATATGGATGCCCTTACTTAAAAAGTCTGATATAGTTATATGGGCATTTTACTGTTACTTGAGAACCCTCAGTTACATGTATATAAACATTATATGATACAGTTACATTTTAAACATTTTGAGATACAGTCATTTGGGAAATGTATCCATGACTGGAACTAGTATTTGGGTGTAGTATGGTCTATAAACATGGCATGAACAAGGTCTATGTACAAGGCATGAAAATTGTCCCTCACTGAGTACAGACCACATGCTGGCCATTCTGACATCAGTTTTTGAAGTCCTACCTCTGCAGGCAGCTTAATACACAGTTAAATAATATATTTAGACATCTGAGCTGTCATGACAGCTACACAACTCTAGGGCCAGGTGAAATCAGTCATTGAGGGGAATTTATAAAACTTTTTCCCCATTATGCATCCCTCATGCCACTTTTTTTTTAAAGTGGATTTGTCATGGTACGGGGATGGCCATGGTGGGTAAACCCATTTCCACTGGATTTTTTATAGCCTATGCTGCAATGCCAGAATATTCTGCTACAGGTTATAGCTGAAATCTACACCAGACAAGACGTGCCATCAATTTCATTCCGGTACACGAGTGCTTTGCCGAATTCAAGAGTTATTAACTGCTTTGTAAATGCAGGTGAGCGATGCGCCGGTCTTGTTAAATTCTTCCTCCTCTATACATATTTGCCATAAAATAACAGTGGCTATACAGCCCAGGACGAGTAGTCAGAGGAATGTAGGATATGGAATGTAGAATATGGAATGTAATGGCACAAACACAACTCAATGAAAAACGACAACAATTACAATTATCAGCACAGCACATATTAGGGATTCTCCTTTCACGCTATTATTTATTCTGATCCCAGGTTTATGTGTGTAATGATTCTCGCAGTTATTAAAGGGTCATATTAGAGATGGGCGAATTGATTCTAACGATTCTAAATTCGTTTAGAATTTCAGGAAAACTTTGTTTCGTAACAAATTCGAAGTTTACAGTGATTCATGGGAACGAATTTCAATTGTTTTTCCCCCTTTATTAGCAAAATACCTGTGAGCACAACGTGTTACATGCGGCAGAAAACTCAGGGAAGAAGAAAGAAACATGGCGGTACTGTTCCTCACTGTTCCTTACTGTATGGGGGTAGTGTTCCTCACTGTATGGAGGTAGTGTTCCTCACTGTATGGGGGTAGTGTTCCTCACTGTATGGCTGTAGTGTCCCTCACTGTAAGGCGGCAGTGTTCCTTACTGTATGGGGGTAGTGTTCCTTACTGTATGGGGGTAGTGTTCCTCACTGTATGGCAGTAGTGTTCCTCACTGTATGGTGGTAGTGTTCCTCACTGTATGGCGATAGTGTTCCTCACTGTATGGGGGTAGTGTTCCTTACTGTATGGGGGTAGTGTTCCTTACTGTATGGGGGTAGTGTTCCTTACTGTATGGGGGTAGTGTTCCTCACTGTATGGCAGTAGTGTTCCTCACTGTATGGAGGTAGTGTTCCTCACTGTATGGTGGTAGTGTTCCTCACTGTATGGGGGTAGTGTTCCTTACTGTATGGGGGTAGTGTTCCTTACTGTATGGGGGTAGTGTTCCTCACTGTATGGCAGTAGTGTTCCTCACTGTATGGAGGTAGTGTTCCTCACTGTAAGGGGGTAATGTTCCTTACTGTATGGGGGTAGTGTTCCTCACTGTATGGGGGTAGTATTCTTCACAGTATGAGGGTAGTGTTCCTCAATGTATGGGGTAGTGTTCCTCACTATATGGCGGTAGTATTGCTCCCTGTATGGCGGTAGTATTGCTCCCTGTATGGCGGTAGTGTCCCTCACTGTATGGCGGTAGTGTCCCTCACTGTATGGGGTTAGTATTCCTCACTGTATGGAGGTATTGTCCCTCACTGTATGGTGGTAGTGTTCCTCAATAAATGGCGGTAGTGTTCCTCACTCTATGGGTGAAGTGATCCTCACTGTATGGGGGTAGTGTTCCTCGCTGTATGGGTGTAGTGTTCCTCACTGTATAAGGGTAGTATTCCTCACTGTATGGGGGTAGTGTCCCTCACTGTATGGCGGTAGTGTTCCTCACTGTATGGGGGTAGTGTCCCTCACTGTATGGAGGTAGTGTTACTCACTGTATGGCTATAGTGTTTCTCACTGTATGGTGGTAGTGTTCCTCACTGTATGGCTATAGTGTTCCTCACTGTATGGCGGTAGTGTTCCTCACTTTATGGCTGTAGTGTTCCTCACTGTATGGCGGTAGTGTTTCTCACTGTATGGTGGTAGTGTTCATCACTGTATGGCTGTAGTGTTCCTCACTGTATGGTGGTAGTGTTCCTCACTGTATGGCGGTAGTGTCCCTCACTGTATGGGGTCAGTATTCCTCACTGTATGGGGGTAGTGTTCTTCAATAAATGGCGGTAGTTTTCCTCACTGTATGGGGGAAATGATCCTCACTGTATGGGGGAAGAGTTCCTCACTGTATGGGGGTAGTGTTCCTCACTGTATGGCAGTAGTGTTCCTCACTGTATGGAGGTAGTGTTCCTCGCTGTATGGGTGTAGTGTTCCTCACTGTATAAGGGTAGTATTCCTCACTGTATGGGGGTAGTGTCCCTCACTGTATGGTGGTAGTGTTCCTCACTGTATGGCTGTAGTGTTCCTCACTGTATGGGGGTAGTGTTCCTCACTGTATGGTGGTAGTATTCCTCACTGTATGGCGGTAGTGTCCCTCACTGTATGGCGGTAGTGTCCCTCACTGTATGGGGTTAGTATTCCTCACTGTATGGGGGTAGTGTTCTTCAATAAATGGCGGTAGTTTTCCTCACTGTATGGGGGAAATGATCCTCACTGTATGGGGGTAGAGTTCCTCACTGTATGGGGGTAGAGTTCCTCACTGTATGGGGGTAGTGTCCCTCACTGTATGAGGGTAGTTTTTCTCACTGTATTGGGGTAGTGTCCATCACTGTATTGCGGTAGTGTTCCTCACTGTATGAGGGTAGTTTTTCTCACTGTATGGCGGTAGTGTCCCTCACTGTATGGGGGTAGCGTTCCTCACTGTATGGGGGTAGTGTTCCTCACTGTATGGGGGTAGTGTTCCTCACTGTATGGAGGTAGTGTTCCTCACTGTATGGGGGTAGTGTCCCTCACTGTATGGTGGTAGTGTTCCTCACTGTATGGTGGTAGTGTTCCTCACTGTATGGGGGTAGCGTTCCTCACTGTATGGATATAGTGTCACGGGGAGCGACGATACTTGTCAAAATGGTGGCGCCCAAGCGGCAGCATGTTTTTAAAGCTGGCGGCGATCTGCAGGTGTTACCGGTAAACCTTTGCTTCAATATTCGAGCAGCTGGCGTCACATTTTTTTGTGTTGAAAAACTCGGCTTATATTTGAGTATATATTTATTTTTTCAGGGGCTTGGGCTGCAGGCTATATACTGGGTGGGTAGGGGCTGCAGGATATATACTGAGGGGGCAGGGAAAGCAGGCTATATACTGGATTGGCAGGGGTTGCCGGCTATATACTGGGGGACAGGGGCTGTTGGCTATATACTGGGTGGGCATGGGCTGCAGGCTATAAACTAGGTGGACAGGGAAAGCAGGCTATATACTAGGGGGAAAGGGGCTGATGGCTCTATACTAGGGACAGGGGAAGCAGGCTATATACTGGGGGGTGGGGGAAGCAAGCTATATACTGGGGACAGGGGAAGCATGCTATATACTGGGGGACAGGGGCTACAGGCTACATACTAGGAGCAGGGGCTGAAGGATATATACTGAGTGGGCAGGGGCTGCAGGCTATATACTGGGAGGCAGGGGAAGGAGGCTATATATTGGGGGGCAGGGGATAAGGGCTATATACTAGGGGCAGGAGAAGCAGGCTATATACTGGGGGGCAAGGTCTACAGGCTATTTACTAGGAGCAGGGGCTGCAGGCTATATACTGGGTGGGCAGGGGCTGCAGGCTATATACTGTGGGGCAGGGAAAGCAGGCTATATACTGAGGGAGCAAAAAATACAGCAATAACAGCTATGTGCTGCACACCTCTCTCATGGAGCTACAAACAGTCAAGGGTTGATCCAGTAAACCCAAATTGTAAAACATAGAAAATGAGTTCTGACCGGAGCTCCCGATTCCCTTGCTTCCGTTTGTCCTTCTCTTCCAATATGTCAAAATAGAGCAGTTCACTCTCCTCCAGCACAATTCCTGAATCCTCCGATAAGAATATACCGCTATTCAGACCAACACTCCTGCGTTTTTCTTGTGACCTCCTCCGTATGCAACGCCCCAGAAGAAGCCAAACCGGGCGAAACCCAGGGTCGGGCGAGAACGTGTAGCTGGCGTCCCATATTGGAGTTTTATATGCGCATTTTTATCGCTCTTTTGTGAGTATGTTTTTAATCTAAATAAATCCTGAGTGTAAACTGTACTACGCTATCTGCGGGTGAATTTCTTCCAGCGATCTACCGCAACATATGTTGCATACAGAGGAGGTCACAAGAAAAACGCAGGAGTGTTGGTCTGAATAGCGGTATATTCTTATCGGAGGATTCAGGAATTGTGCTGGAGGAGAGTGAACTGCTCTATTTTGACATATTGGAAGAGAAGGACACACGGAAGCAAGGGAATCAGGAGCTCCGGTCAGAACTCATTTTCTATATACTGAGGGGCAGGGGCTACTGGCTCTATACTAGGGGCAGGGGAAGCAGGCTATACACTAGGGGACAGGGGAAGCAGGCTATATACTTTGGGACAGAGGGCTTCTGGCTATATACTGGGGGACAGGGGGCTGCTGGCTATATACTGGGGGACAGGGGGCTGCTGGCTATATACTGGGGCGCAGGGGCTGCTGACTATATATTGGGGGCAGGGGCTGCTGGCTATATACTGGGTGGGCAGGGGCTGCAGGCTATAAACTGGGTTTGTCAGGGGCTGCAGGCTATATACGGTGGGGGCAGGGAAAGCAGGCTATATACTGGGGGGGCAGGGGCTGCTGACCATATAATGGGAGCAAAAGGCTAGATTTATACTGGAGGCAAGGGGCAACTGGCTATATACTGGAGGCATGAACTGGCAGGCTATACACTGGGGGGGGGCTGTGATCAATACATTTCCCACCCTCGGTTCAGCAAGTCAATGGTTTTTTCCAGTTTTTTGTGTTAAAATTAGGGGCCTCGACTTATACTCTGGTTGGCTTATACTCAAGTATTTACGATACATATATATGTTACAAAACACTTCATTGAGGGTGGATTAGCACTTACGGGTGTGCTGAGGTCCATTAATCACCTGTCAGTGCTGTGCATGGCTCTCATTGTAAGAATATGTACAGAGTCAGGATCCATTAAGTGGTCTCCCCTCTCTTGTCTGACATCAAGGAAGCAGTATAAAGCTTAGTCCTACTCTCTAAACAAGTCTCTGTTCTATGTCAGGATTGATTAATTGCTCCTTAGACGTCTTGTTGTTAAATGTCTTCACTTATCGCTGGGTGTTATCCACGACCATTAAATATTACTTAAATGGTAAAAAATCATGAAAGTGGGAAAATCAATTATGCGGATGAGCGATTCATACAAGTTTTCAGCATCTGGAGAAACACATGAAGCTTTCTCTGTGTGAGAAACAGAGGAGGACGTTTATATTGAAAGGAGAGATAGTCTGCAGAGCTTCCGTCATATAGTCTTCAGAGTAGTCATCATATGACAAAAGATCACTAACTAGGCAGGCTATCATGAAGGTGGAAAGAAAAATCTGCCACATACCATGTGCCAATTATAATACTGGAGTTGTCATTTGTGGGATCAAGTCGACACCATAGCAACATTTGCCAAGAGAGATCCTAAATTTTACAGTTCCATCAGATTAAAGCTTGTCTCAGTTCAAACAAGGAGGGGAGCTTGTGACTAAGCAGCCACCCTCGCCTTCCTATTTTGGGAGGCAGGACAAGTGCCTGATTAGTCCAGGGGTGGAACTTAAAGGTAATGGGGGTCATTTACTAAGGGCCCGATTCGCTTTTTCCCGACGTGTTACCCGAATATTTCGATTTGCGCCGATTTCCCCTGAATTGCCCCGGGATTTTGGCGCACGCGATCGGATTGTGGCGCATCGCTGGCATGCACGTGACGGAAATCAGGGGGCGTGGCCGAACAAAAACCTGACGGATTTGGAAAAACCGGCGCATTTAAAAAAAAAAAAAGTGTTGCAGAGCTTGCACTTACCTTCACTAGGGATAGGCCGGTGAACTTGAGTGCGTTCCGATGCTCTTCAGCGCAGCAGCGCCACCTGGTGGACGTTGGAGGAACTGCCTAAATGAATCCCGGCCCAACCCGAATCCACCGCAGAGAACGCGCCGCTGGATTGCGAATGGACCAGGTAAGTAAATATGCCCCGATGTCTTAGTATTTTACTTTTTGCGTTAAAACACCAAATAAAGCGTGACTTCTTTCTAATCGGTTTTTAATTCCTAATTGATTTTTTTCACATTCCCTGTTTGCAGTGCTGGAGTGAGAGATATACTCAGTTTCCCTCACAAGGTATACTGCCCTCCTTACCCTACTTATGACTTCGCTTTATTTACAGTGGCTCTTTTCAGGATCCCGCCTTACTGGCTCATTTTCTGTAGGCCCAAACTTACTTCCCCCTTTCCCAATTTCTTATCTATTTTATGCACCCAAACCTATTGGGCACATTTAATAAGGGCTGTGCGCCAGTTGGACTTCTTTTACGTGCAAAGCTGATATTTAAGAACTGTCTGCACCACATTTGTATAGCACACAACCCTTTTGTGGTGCGGCTGCACTAGGCATCATGCAACACAAATTTCTGCACTGAAGGCGGCGTTCTGATGCTCAGTCAGACCATGCGCCAGATTTAACATGCAAAGGCCAACAGGATTATATTGCATGCCCCATGTTAAAGGTGCACCAAAAATGGTGCACTCTCTCGGGGTAGTGCAGGGAGTGCCAGATTCATGCACAGTGGCACTTCTGCCTTGCAGCGCTGGGGTCCTGGGTTTGAATCCCGCCCATGTCAACATCTGCAAAGAGTTTGTATGTTCTCTCTGTGTTTGCGTGGGTTTTCTCCGGGTACTCTGGTTTCCTCCCACACTCCAAAAACATACTAGTAGGTTGTTTAGATTGTGAGCCCCATGGAGACAGGGACCAATTTTACATGCGTTGTGCAGCATATAAAATAAAGAATTATTATTATTCAGAACAAGCGCCAGGAATCCTGAATCTGGCGCCCTCTGCACTATACACAGACAACCTTCATATAGTACAGTTCACTGTACAGTTCTTACTAAATGTGGCCCATTATATCACCTTTTCTGTAGTTCCCCAATTTATTCTATCCTTTCTGGTGTGTCCTTCACTCATGCCCCTGTTGGTACCCCACCTTAAGGAGCTCAACCACCTAATGCCTCGTTTTCAGTTCCCCTCATGCTCCCCTTCCCACTCCACAATATTCCCACTCCTTCTATTTTTCTGTACATGATTATGGGGGCTGCCTTCTTCCCTGACTTCTAGTTACAGCATTCAGTGATAGTATAGAAAATTGCAGTATACAATACTTTCCATTGTATATAGGAAACACCGAATAATAAAAAAAAATTTAAAAAATTATATTTTGGTTAAAACTAGGTAATTTTATGGTGACACATTACCTTTAACCATTTAAGTTGCTTTGTATGTGTGTCTTAAATGCTACTTGTCTATGCTACTTTTATATATTATTAATATGGCATCGATATCCTTTATGGGAATTCTGTATGCTCCTTTTTCTCTTTTGTTAGTATTTTGTAATATAACTGTGATGCTGTAGACTTTAACATTATCATAGTCTTCTCCAGGTACCAGCCTCTTATAAGAAGCTTACTACTGAAGTTTTCAGTGACCACAACTAACTGTTTCCATCGTAGAGTGAACTATAATTGAATTCATCAGCCTCTATTAAATTCTTTTTCACCATTTTTCAGTATTTTACTGCCTGCTTGGAATTTCAATTGAGCTCTGGCAGTCGCCGTCCATAAACCTTTCTTTCAACTTACACAAAATTCCAATCAAGATGGTAACAATGAACGCGCTCTCCAGAACACGATCTGCTCCGCTTGCCAGGTAAGTGAATTATAGACTCTTTTGTAACAATAACCTTATTTTTTCATTGAGGCAAAATAGAGTTGAGGATTCTGATAGACGGGAAATGCTAATGAGCGATTGTCTGACAAAGCAGAGACAGCCTCAAGGTTTTCAGATTTTTCATAGAAGCTGAGATGTTAAACACAGAGGAGCTGAACAAAAACATTGAATGAATTATTTTTTCAACAAATTGGTATTAATTCATGACAATATAAGAAGCTACAGCTGGTATAGAATAGAGATTTCTACGGAAACTGCCACTCAAGTGGCCAAATTAGAAGGAAAAATTATGTAGATATTTGTATTTTATAAAATCTTATATTAAATTCATAAAAATTTACAAAATACCGTAAATATTTTGGCATCGCTAAGGCTACAATGGAAAATTAGGTAGTATTTTTATTTTGCTTTCAATGTGTGGTTCCTTCATTTCATATAACTTTGACCCAAAAACCTTAAGCAATTATTCAAATGCTTACCATCATTTCCTTCATATTGACCTATTGAAAAGATACTATTACTAGGAGACCTACAGATTTACCATGCCATCTTTATGGAGAGCTGATAAGAAGTTCTCCACTTCCTAATAACCATACAGTAAGTATGTGATCGACATTGACTATCTACTTCCTGAGACTGTTAAGATCATAGGCAAGATGTGGTACAAAATGAAGAAAAGTAGAGAAAGAGAGAGGGAATCTATTAATGCATGTGGGATTCCCAGGGGTAAATGTGTATAAATGTATATATCAGTGCATAAATGTGTGTGCCTGAGTGTATAATTGTGTGTAAGGCTCCATTCTTACATCTATGTGCCCACGCTAGCCAAGGCACATGGCTCACCCCTACCATCTCCATAGGGAGCAGAGTGACTGCACTGCCAAATTGGACCTGCCCTATCTTTTCCTGCTTGGCACCATAGTTTGGACACCATGCCCATGCACAACGTCCTCTATGGCGTTTTGGTGGCTAGCTCACCGCCACCATTTGAGAATGAGCCTAAGAGTGTATAAATGTGTATTAGTGAAGAACTGTATGTATATGCATATAAATATACAAATATGTGTGTATATATATTTCCTTATGGCCTATGAAGAAACAATATCTCCTCCAAGATTGCCCATCTGACAATTTGTTCCCCATTCTTTGGGAACCCATAGAAAAATTACCAACTAATAAGTGTGACAAAGCAATCTTCTACTACCTGAGCTATAACTGAATCCTTGGTAACCAATTACCTTCTTCCTAGTAATATCCATCTTACAGTAAAGAACTTGTTCACTGCCCATCATAGAGAAGGATATTCTTTGTGATTCACTGTATAATGCCACAGTGAATGCCACCAGGTTCATATATTTCTAGCGGGTCCAAATATCCAATCTGGCAATGGAGTTTACAATGGATTCTATTCCCATTCACTGTGAGTGATGTCTCCATTGCTTGCTATGCAAGATTAATTTAAGCAGGTCAGTGCCGGGTCAGGGTCAACCTTCTCATTTAGAAGAGAGCAGATCTTAACACCATTAATGAGGAAGAGCTTAATAGTGAGAGCGGTAATTACAATATGCAAAGTAGGGAGGTTATATTAGCCACAAAGAACAGTTACGCAGGATGAAGGGATAGAGATGGCCAAAGGCTGATACCAGACAAAATCCAATTGCTTCTTTCTTGCAAGGTTAAAATAATTTTCTGTGCTTATATACAGCAGCAAGCCTGAGGTCGGCAGTGACTTAATGAAATAAATGCATTTTTTTTGAGAATTTTTCTCTTTATTAAAGTACGTGTGAACATACAGAAGTAGCAGTACAGAAATTGCTCATCCTCTTCATGACATGAGTATTACAATGCTTGTTTAAGAAGTTGACTGTGGAGGTCATCTGGTGTAGCATCCCATAACTCTCCTTCTTGGTCAAATAGCTCTTACACAGCCTAGAGATGTGTTTGGGGTCATTGTCCTGTTAAAAAATAAATGATGGTGCAACTAACTGAAAACCGGATGGGATAGCAGCGGCTGTAAGATGCTGTGCTAACCATGCTGGTTCAGTATACCTTCTATTTTGAAATTTTGAATAAATCCACAGTGAATAAAACACTGTGGATCTCCCTTCACTCCCACACCAACACCTCCTCCGTGGTTCACGGTGGGAAGCGGTGAACAAAAACACGGTAGTTGGAACCAAAGATCTCAAGTTTGGATTCATTAGATCAAAACACAGATTTCCACTGGTCTAATGTCTAAATCTTGTGCTTGTTGCCTGTCCTTAGCAGTGGTTTCCCAGCAGCTTTTTTTAGCCATAATACAAATTCTAGCAAAGTCTACAAAGTCTATTCAGTTAGACAATAAGCTGTGTATTCACCTGACTTCTGACACCTCATGGTCCCAACCCCATTTAAAAGGCAAGAAATCCCACTTATTAAACCTGACAGGGTAACTGTGATGTGAAAACTTTTTCTGGTGACTACCTCTTGAAGCTCATCAAGAGAATGCCAAGAGAGTACAAACCAGTAATCAAAGCAAAAGTTGACTACCATGAAGAACCTAGAATATAAGACATATTTGTAGTAGTTTTGTTCTTTGTTAACTATATAATTCCACATGTGTTAATTCATTGTTTTGATGCCTCCAATCTACAATTTTTAAAGTCATGAAAACTCTTTGAATGAGAAGGTATGTCCAAACTTTTGGTCAGTATTGTACCTACATCTTCTTGGATTAGGTAGACATTTCTTAAGGAAATCAAAATCAAGCATGGTAAACCAGGGACACTTTCTCATAGATCCAGACACTGTGACTGTAATCTTCATATATTAGTTATCCATGACCTCCATCCTTCTAAAAAAACAAACAATATTATGAGACAGACCAAAAAAACAAACAAATACAACAACACTTGAAGAACAACTCACTTGAAGAATTCAGATAAAACAAAAATGGAATTGAGAATAGTCAAAGGCAGCTACTCCACGTCCCAGTAGCCTCTTTCGATCCTCCCACTATGTCATCTTTAGCGCGCTGAGCCAGCGGCTGCGCATACTCGCTTCCGAAGCCAGAGCTATTGAGTGTGCGCAGTAGCACCCACTTCAGAGACAAGTACGCGAAACCGCATAGAGAGTCTATGCAGAGCACGGACGAGTGTGCGGCTACCAGGACCTGTGTGCCGAGATGACATTGTAGGAGGATCGAAAAAGGCTACTGGGACATGGAGTAGACAAGCCATGTAGCCTGAGTTCCAGCTACTTCACGCCCAGTAGCCTCTTTCACAAATTTGCATATTAGGGCAATAAAACTTTTCCAAACGCAGCGGCTACTAAAGGATTAGCCCTAAAAAGGGCTACAATGGCATTTATTATCTGAAACTTAATAGGTAGATCTGAGATGGTAGGTTTCCTTTAAGAAAACCTCTTATCAATTTGTGTAATCAGCTCTTATGGAAACCATTGTTCCTCTATGAGTATATATCTCTATAGGAGCTGTGTGTAGAAAATAATAAGAACTCACTTCAGTACCAGGGACTTTAATTGTCTTGTTCTATGGAACAGAAGCAGATCTTTTTATCTAAAATGTCACAGCCCTTTGAGACTTCTATGAATACAGAATGCTTCTGTGGCCATTCAATGTAGCAAAACATAATTTATTACGGTCTATTCAGTCTCTATGATATGGCTACTCCACAGTTTACAACCATAAAAAAATAAATAGAAATAAAAAATAATTTCAGAATAAGGAGGTTAGAACCGGAGAATGTCTACCCTGAATGTAATTTCGATCAGTGGCTTATTTACAGATCTAACAACTTGTGGTCAGTAAAAAAAAAAGTCACAAGCATCAGAGAGAAGGGATAGGATTGTTTTTCAGTATAAAGTTCATGACCAGGGCAGAATCCTGTGCACAGAGCCTGTATGGAAATATATTGCTGCTATAAGGTCGGGGTGACATGTGGTCATGTGACTTTTCTACTTACCTTATCAAACAGTGGAACCAACCCACCCTTAATTGGATGAATAGTATAAATGCAGTGAAGATGAATATTCTAAAGAGAATCCTGTATCCATTCCAACACCTCCTTATACCAGTTCTAATGCGAGACCTACATGCCTTCCAAAAGGAAATCATCTGATTTATCTGGGAGGGGAGGAGACCCAGGATTAAGGATAGCGCTATGTTTGTCTATAAGAATCTGAGAGGCATGTCAGTTCCCCCACATTATCTTATCGAATACTATCAAATTAGCCAAAATTGCAACTATTTATGATAGTCCACTGGCCTCCCTATGGGTACAGCTTGAATCCTTTTAACATGCCCACAACCTACTATTTCCTCCAGCTTGAAGATACGAGACAGAGAGTTCTCCTCAGGAAATATATCCCACCAGCCATCTCTGTTCAGCTGAAAGTTGCTGCTGTTGTGGCCTTTGACGAGTTCCAATAAAGGACTGTAATTTGGGCGCCCCATCCTCCATTACCATGGATCCCTATCTACACACCGGGGTTGCCCCAGGGGGAAACTTACATCGTCAGCCTCTCTCTCCATTTTCTTGCACTCACCACCTGCTGGTAGACCTGTGAGGCCGAGCATGGGGCCTCTATTCCTGATACCAAGGATCGTGACCACTGACGGCCACTAGGCCGCGTTAGCCAGTCACACAGGTTTTCAGGGCTTGGCCTCCTCCTGCCACGTTAAAAGGCTAGGCCCCGATGGGGAGATGTTGCACATCATGCACCAGACTGGTTGGTGATGTCTCTGGTTGCAGGACCATCAATTACAGTGAAGGGAGCTTTCTGAGACAGGGAAAGCTTGAATTCATTGTTGATCTCTCCTCATCCTTGACATTTTACACCGAATTTACACTCCCTTCAAAGTTGAATTTCATGAAATAATTATGATCTGGAAGGTGTGCAGCTTCTTAACAACATACTGGTTTTGTCAGAACCTGTCCAGCAATCGCGCAACCACAACCAGGCTTAGTGCTAGCTGTCAGACTAGGTGAGTGATGACGAACTCACCCTGCGACTTCCATGCGGGCTAAAGCCCTGCCTAAAGCAGATAAACTGCCCTGGAAAGGCCGAACCCACTATCAGGAACCTAACTGACAGTAACTGAACTACACTACAAAGTGACACGAAAACCTACTTCGTCTGGCAGCTGCTGGATGGTGGAGCGGACAGGTAACCGGAATACAGATATAGGTCAGTGTTCACACTGGTAACAGAAACCAACACTAGACAGACAGGAAGGTGGGGTAACACTAGGAGATAAAAGATACTGAGGGACAACAACAGATACAGACAGACAAGCGGAGTCAAAGAAACCAGGTCAAAACCAAGATGGCAGCAAAGGTACAGATTCGTATAGCAAATAGAATGGTCAGTAGGCAAAGCAGAAGTCAGTACAGGCGGTCCCCTACTTAAGGACACCCGACTTACAGACAACCCATAGTTACAGACGGACCCCTCTGCCCCATGTGACCTCTGGTGAAGCTCTCTGGATGCTTTACTATAGTCCCAGACTGCAATGATCAGCTGTAAGATGTCTGTAATGAAGCTTTATTGATAATTCTTGGTCCAATTACACCAAAAATTTTGAAACTCCAATTGTCACTGGGGCAAAAGAAAAAAAATTGTCTAAAACTTCCATTATAAAATATACAGTTTCGACTTACATACAAATTCAACTTAAGAACAAACCTCCAGACCCTATCTTGTATGTAACCCGGAGACTGCCTGTACACAGAATAGCAAGAAACGCAATGGCAAGATCACTGGATACACAGATAGACTGCAATAACCAGCACCAGATGAAGGGCTGGGAAGAATATAAGGCAGTAATGGACACTACCTCCAGCACTGACTGGCTCAGCCGTCCATCACTCAAATCGCAGCTGCATCCTTTCCCAGGATCAGAAATGGAGCTGTCAATCACAGACAGCTCTGGGTGTAGTTTTCCAGCAAGAAGCCTGAAACCTGATCCCATCAGTACAATTTGCGAGTTCTGACAGGTTTATTATATTTTAGTATACCGTATATACTCGTGTATGAGCCGAGATTTTCAGCACAAAAAATGTGCTGAAAAACCTCGCCTCGGCTTATACACGAGTCAATGATAAAAATAAATACATTAATACTCACCCTCCGGTGTCCCCGATGTTCCTCGCGGCTCCCGATCCCTGTCGCGGCTCCCGGCGGCTTCTTCACTCTTCACTGGCCGGGAGATCGCGATGGCCGTCACACACTGTGAAGCGACGCTGTCGCCGCGGATGACGTAATCAGCGGCGACAGCGCGGCATCACAGTGTGCGACGGCCAGCGCGATCTCCCGGCCAGAGAAGAGTGAAGAAGCCGCCGGGAGCCGCGATGGGGATCGGAAGCCGCCGGGAGCCGCGACGAACATCGGGACAACGGAGGGTGAGTATTAAGTTTATTTCTTTATCTGTATAGGGGCTGCTGTATACTACTGAGGGCAGACTGTATACTGATGGGGGCAGGCTGTATACTACTGGGGCTGTGCTGTATACTACTGGGGGCTGTGCTGTATACTACTGGTTGCAGGCTGTATACTACTGGGGGCAGGCTGTATACTACTGGGGGCAAGCTGTATACTACTGGGGGCAAACTGTATACTACTGGGGGCAAGCTGTATACTACTGGGGGCAGGCTGTATACTACTGGGGGAAGGCTGTATACTACTGGGGGCAAGCTGTATACTACTGGGGGCAAGCTGTATACTACTGGGGGCAGGCTGTATACTGCAAGGGGACAAGCTGTATACTACTGGGGGCAGGCTGTATACTACTGGGGGCAAGCTGTATACTACTGGGGGCTGGCTGTATACTACATGATGGCTGGTTGGCTGTATACTACATGGGGGCTGGCTGTATACTACACCCTCGGCTTATACTCGAGTCAATAGGTTTTCCCAGTTTTCGGTGGTAAAATTAGGGGTCTCGGCTTATACTCGAGTATATTTGTGCTGACATATTCCCTTTAAGTGGTGAGATTATAAGGGCTGCTGATGCACTTTTTAGATGCTTGTAAAATTGTTTTCTCCTGCCACTTTTTGATAAATACAACCTACCTGTCACAGGTGTCTCTGCAACTCATTTCTCGGGTTGCAGGCGCACCCGTGAGCCTCAGTGTGCCCCGCTGCTATCTCACTTACCTCTACTTGCTCCAGTGACGTTTCCCGCCTAAGGGTCATGTGCACTGGCTCTGTAAAATGTAAAGGGCCAGCGCACCGCTAATTGGTGCTTGCCACCTGGTACTTAATAAATTGACAGCCTCTTCCGTTATGCCCCGCCAGATCTTTGTGCTTTGTGCCTTAGAGAAAGCTTGTTCCCTATGCCCTCTGCATTTATTGTGATTTCACGTTCTGACTGTGATTCCATACCTGCCTCACCATTCTGCAACCCGCCTTGGCTGCCCCCGCAGACATAGCCATGCCTGTGGAGCTACCTGGTGGTACCACACACCACAGCAAGTTCAACCCGCTTTGCAGAGGGCTCTGGTGAAAACCAGGTTCCCCTTAGACTCCGCTCCCAGGTGTCGGCTTACATCATCGACCATGGCGGGTACAGTGGGTCCACTACCCCTGGTGCCTGACACTAGCTATCAATAAGTGGTTCTCCTTATTTCAGATATTATATTTCCAAGGGTCACTATGACACCCCAGCATTTGAAGTGATTTGTAGCAACATAGTCATGTCTCCTGGGCTAACATCCACTATGTACTCAATTTTTAACAAGCCACCAAGGGACTCTAAAGTCCTAATCATGCTTCACTGGTTGGAGGATTTGGATTTCCAACTTTCCTTACAACAATAGCAAAACTGCTGCAGTTTAAGATCAATAGGTGAGAAAGCAGGGCAAAACTGTCTAACAAAGTCTGCAGAGGCAACACTGGTCTGGAACGGAGAGGATCAGATAGGAACAAGGGTGCAGACAGGAATAGGGGTGTTGTTTTACCTGTCTATCCCTGTCTGTCCCAGCCCAATGTTACCTATGCACCAAAAGTAATTATGCCTACTGGTAAGTAACTGAAGTGGACTGGTGGCACCTCTTTTTTCTATTGTGAAACTTTTAGAGGCGGAATGCCCAAACTTCAGTCAGAAACCCACTTATCACAAAGTACAGACATAGCAATTTAGAAACCTATTTCTCCCTGCTCTGCCACAGCTTTAAAATGTATCAAGAACACCAATGCCACTGAAAGAAGGAGGGGAAATGACTATCATTCAGCTCTCCTCTGAGTTCCCATTGAACAGGAAGAACTGTGGGTCAGGAGCTCAAATGATAATCCATAAATCCATAAATACTTTTGCCCTCAAGTGCCATATACTGTACTAGGTTACACAATAGATTATTACCTTAGTTGTTTTCTCCAGACATAACCAAATAGATGTTCAACATTAATACAACTGGTATATAATATATTTTTGTATACCATTGTATATTTTTTGTAAATAAATATAAAATCTAAATATCCTAAGGGTAGGATTTTGTCCTCTACGGAGCATGATGCTATGTGGGAGTTTATTCGAGTTTACAGAAAGGCCATATATGCCCGTAAAACTGCTGATTGAACCTACCTTGCCCGGCTCTCTGCAGCCTGGTTTTGGTTTGGCAGTGGTTAACTCCTTTCAAAATATATCTTATTTATTTGTTAGTCAAACAATATTCTGTGTAGCTTTCTCTTTTTCCCGATTCATGGCTATTGCGCTGTGACTGTCCTTTTGTGTGTGTGCGATTTTATTTTTATGCTATCTCTGTTGGGTGTCTGGATTGTTTACCACCCTTATTGTGTTTGTTTGTTTCTGTGTGGCGGTTCCATATTGCCTAGGATTAACAGAGGCAAGCAGGCAGGTCTGTTGGAGCAGGAGTTTTAGGGTGCACTGTCATATCAGTCCCCGTTACTTACGGAAGACAAAATGGACTTATTTCAGTTTAAAACCATAGATAGACTGCCGTGTTCTTCTTTTTCACTGATGCCTTGGTCTCTTCTTCATAATTTAGGTAATTTAGGTAATCTCTTCTTAGTTAATTTAATTCTGGGTCATTTCATCTGGGACCTGATCAACCCACTCCTGCCTTTAGCTGTAAACACCCTCAGTGTATTTTTACACTAAGCACAGTGAGCCAGGCAGTACCATCACCAACTACTGGCCATTGTTAGCACTGTGTTTTATTATAATGTATTATTATTATTATTGTTGTTTACTGATTAATATGTAATTCTGTCACATAGTCTAGCATCCTGATTGGCTGGCCACCAAGAACCTTCTAGAGGGCAAAACCTGCAAAAAAGGTAATGAGGGGTTATGCCATTTTTGGGGTGGGAAGTCACAAGTGGAGGCTGAGAGAGGTGAGCTGGAGTGTTAGTGGGAGTGTTATTGGGGTGTTAGAGGAAACTAAGAGAAGTTTGCGGAGTGAGACAGAGAGAGAGACAACCTGCAGACACACTGCAAAGCTGTAAAAATCTAATCCAGCCCCAGATGTCAGTGCATATTTTGTGTGCTACATCCTTATGTCCAAGGAACCAATCCAAGCCTAAAAAAGGCAATTGTGGCAAGCCTCTGGGGTTAGAGGGTTTCAAGATCAGAATGACAAGTTCCAGATATACTCCACCCCCCAGGTAGTATATAACCACTCTACATACAACTACAGTATTATAAATACTGTAAGTCAGTGGCTGGAAAGGTCATCAATGGCATCTATATTCCAGCTAGGTTTTTCACCTATGCTTGGTAAAGGGATGGCCATTGATGATTAATCCAGGTTATGGGTCTTTGTTAATGGAGCTTGTGGCCTGCACCTGGTCCAGGGCATCAGAAACCCGAGCTGCATCATGAGAGCTCTCTCCGACCAGAGCTAGAGGTGCTGCTGTGTGTGTTACAAGCCTGAAGGTAAAGACTGCCAATGCGTTTGTTTTGTACCCTTAGCCAGAGAGGGAAAAAGCTATTGTATTAGCTAGCGCCTAGACGGGCAGGTCTTTTTGTTTTGTACTTTATTTCTGTCAGTTATGAGCATGTACAAGTTGGACTTGTGAACACAGCTGACAATAAAGACTGGAAGTCAAACCAGTGTTTGGAACTAAAAGTCTCAGCGTCTCTGTGAACTGTCTTGGCTCTCACCCTACAATACATATGCAATATATAAAAATATATCCACATAACCTAACTCTTTAAGCATACTGTATACACCACATATACATATAAACACATATTATGCAATTACAGTGTATACATACAAACATAAATATACACGCACACATACAGAGACACAAACCTATCTATATACACATATGCTACCACATAAAAACACAGATCATGCACTTGGAGTTTACACCTACATACACACGCATGTATATACAAACACCTATCTGTATACACATACCTACACATACGCAAATACCAAAAGCAGAAAAACTCTTCATGTACTTACATAGGCATATACTACCACATACATACATATATATATACACCTACATACGCATATATAAACACAGTCACACATCATGCACTTACAGTTAACACATACATACAAACATCATTCACATAATGGAATCAGAAAGAAATGCAAATGATAAGCAGCTGCTCAGCTGCTGCAGAAATTAAGAGAAGCAGGGGAGAAGGAGACAAAATGGGGGGAGGGGGGGTCATTAAGACTGGTGTTTTAAACACCAGTCTTAAAATTCCCCCCACTGGTGCACTGAAACCAGAATCTACTAAGAAGCTCCGATCTGTGCAAATTCAGCCAGTTGGGACCCAAGACCAGGTCTGCCGCTGCCAAAGCTTTTTGCTTAGTCTTTTTGCTATAGTTTCCGGGGGAGACTATAGTAAATTTGTCAGGTTGGGCATTCACACCCTTGCCTTTCACCCGCCCGCACTGCTCACTCCCTGCACCGCCCAAAATGATATGCGGGTCGGAGACCCATATAATTAGAGAGTAGGGAGGGGTTTATGAGCCTTCTCCTCCATAAAACTGTCGGAGAAAACATAATGAGCATCCCTCAATATATGTTCCAGTACCTCCATCTTCCTTCTCCTTACACATGCTGGGCCTGTGGTGTGAGAGCTCCCCTCCCCTCCAGCAGGGTCTGACAGGACGAAGAGAAGGGGAAGAAGATTAGAACCCCTGAACTGCCTCTGTAAGTCTCCTGATCCACAGCCATTTTTGAAGATCGATCCTGCTGCTGCTCTGATACAATAGTGGCAGTCAGATTCTCTAACTAGCAAGGACATAACTACAGCTGTAACTGCAGCTGCTATGGGGCCTGCAGTGCCAGGGGGCCTCACCATCCTACCTGACATACTAAAGAATGGAGGATGTGCACCATTATATACTTTTTATGCTGCACATTGTATAACATAGCATGTATAGCATAACATGTATACAACATATATGTCATGTGAATATGCTGTATCTGTCATGTGTATATGCTCTATACCAGTGGTGGCGAACCTATGGCACTGGTGCCAGAGGCGGCACTCCGAGCTCTTTCTGTGGGCACCCGGGCCATCGCCCCAGCACATCAGACAGGACTCAAAGAATTTTCCTGTAGTTCGAAGCAACCTAAAAGATGCTGCTTTCAGTGATATTTTAAAGTGACTTACTTGGCTATTTGGGACTGTAGGAAGAGGGAGAATGTGTAGACAGAGCCTAATTATCTCTGAAGGACTTCCTACTGGCCCCATGATTCTTTGTGTACAGAGGGACACTGGAAAGAAGCTACAATGATGCAAATTTTCCCTCCTTCTTTCTAATGTGTTGGAGAACGTTGTTGAAGAACAGGGAGCAGTAAGATACTGCTCTAATTTTGGTTGGCACCTCGCGAAAATGAAGTGCATCTGGGTTTGCAGTTTGGGCACTCGGTCACTAAAAGGTTCGCCATCACTGCTCTATACTGTATGAGTGTATAAATGTGTGATTGTAATTTGCATGTGTGAGTAAATAAATATGTATATTTCTTAAGTGGGAAGGGGGACCCCATGCAGAAGTGTGCCATGGGGCCCTGCTTCACCTAGTTATGGCAATGCTAACTTCTGGATAAGTTTGGACAACCAAGGTACCCAGATGGCTGCCTAAAAAGGATCAAGGAGGATCTGCCATTGCTCCTGACCTAAGATGTGGCCTGTGTGCCTCTGTGATGCCTGTTCTGAAATAAACTGTTTGACATCCTCTCTGTTCTTTGTCAGTCTCTATTTCCACTATGATTATGCCACTCTTGCAGTATCCATGTAAAGGTGTACTTGGCCTTCCTAGGGGAAGATAAAGTGAATATATTTGTTTCTTTGCAGAGAAATATGTAGTGCAATACAAATACAGAAATATGTGATATTTTGGTCTTACAAGACCTTCATCACACACTGTGTAGTGTGTAGGGGGTGCCAGATTCATGAATTGTGGTGCTTGTTCTTCATGAATCTGGAGCTCACTGCACTGCCCCGACAGAGTGTAGCAACTATTTTTGGTAGACCTTTAACATGGGGCATGAACCACACTTCTGTCGGACTTTGTATGTTAAATGTTATATGTATATAACTTACCTTGCACCCTGACAGAATCCTCTGTATAGTCCCATGGGTTGGGCTTTGCTTTGGATGCATTTAAAAAAAACGTGTCTATGACTTGTCTGTGTTGCAGTCTCCTCAGCTCTTAGCCCCCACTTTTGTCTAAAGGGGTCTAATAAGAAGCTTGATACTTCAATCCTTCTAGGGGGGCCCATGGCCACTCAAACCAACCACCAAATTTTAAATTAAGAAAGGCCTTCACCCATGAAATCCTCGTACATCTGATCATGCTCTCAATACACATGTACACAAGAGTAATTTCAGGACTTTTGAATGTCCTCCAAAGGTCCTGAAACCACAAATTTAAAAGCAGGCAGAAGGGACGTATCCTCTATTCCCCAGGAAGCTTGATTCTAGTACCATATGTAGGAAGTGAATCCTTGACTTGTAGGGATGCAGTATTCATACAGCCCTGGGCCCATGGCAGTCTTAATCCGCACCTGAATCAAGAAATACATAGGAAATTACCAATCTTTATTAGTGTTGATTCCCCCTCATGAAAAAAGACCTTTTTTTTCCTAGTGAAAAATGCACCTGAATAAAAGACATGTTGCTGTGTTACAGTCATTCACCATATCAGTTTCCCAACCAGATTTCAGTGCTTACAAGGTTATTCTTCTTGAAAGTTAAAGGGGTATTCTCGTCTGGACATTCACATTCTGTTTCATTAATCTGCCATATATATACATTTCTTCATTTAGACGTTATTAAAAAAAAATTACCTGTGTGAAGATAATTTCTCATAAATCTCATAGAAACAAGACTTATTTGTTGGATACGACCACCTCTGCTGGAGTGATAGCACAAAGAAACAAATTGATTTTGTATATGGACGGGAGTTACTGTATGTCTCACAGCCGTCCTGTGGTAATGATTGCTGAAGCCAGGAGGTCAGCCAGGGCTCAATAGTGCATGTGTGGCCACTGCTGCCAAAATGTGAGGTGGTCGTATCCGAGGAGGCTATCTTGTTTCTAAGGGACAACATGGCTACATTCATGAGAAATTATCTTCACACAGGAACATTTTTTTACTAACATCCAACTGGAGAAATGTTTACATGTGGCAAATGAATTAAATTAAATGTGAATGCCCAGATGGGAATACCCCTTTAAGTTCATTTATCCAGTATTATGCCCAACATACGATAGATATATTTGCTGTAATACCACCCCCACCAAATGACCAATAAAGTGGCACTATAGAACAAAAACAAAGAAACCAAGAATAATAATAGTACCTAGAGAAATTGAGATTTAGAGTGGCTTGTCTTTCCTCCCTCTGCTACCGCGGAGCTATTCCTTAAGTATTGTATAAATTTACAATACATTCTTTAAAAAAATAAAAAAACTTGCTGTAGGTGGATGGAAGTACATTCCTGCAGTGCCTGCTGTTCAGGTGGTTCGAGCTCCTTGTGTATTGTTTGGTCTTGTGCTTTACAGTTGTTTATTTTTAGAATATTTTTAATACGCTGTATGACAATAGGAACACTGTTTTGGTGTTCTTTATTTCTCGACCAGGGGGTGGTATACAGTTTTTGCAGCAAGTTATGCTTTTGGCAATCAGAATGTACCCTAAATTAGTAGATCCAGTAGATGTTTTTTGCTTTTACTATAAAAAGGTTTGTAGGAGCGCCACCTCGTTGGTTGCGTTTATTACTGATGGTCATCTACATTGACTATAAAAGGAAATCTACCATCAAAATCCATCATGATAAACCAGGGAGAATTGCATGTAGATCCAGGCACCGTGACTGTGGTAATCTTGTTATAGTTGTTATTCAAGGCCTCCTTGCTTCTAAAATCAACTTTATGCTAATTATGCTAATGAGCTAGAAAAGCTCTGGGGGACACCGCTGTGCTGGAGCACTTTCCCGCCTTAGTGCCTTTTAGTCATTATTGTACTACATATATCCATGGGTGGGATCCGACCAGCTCTTCCAGGCTCAGGGGAATAAGTTGTTAAAATCATAACTGGCTCTGAGGGTTAGGAAGAAGCATTGCAGAGAGACAGCCTCCACCCATTACCTTCTGCTCCCCGTCCATCACGCAGCGTTGTGGCCTGAGTGGTGCTATATGTGTTAGGGTTGCACCGATACCAGAATTTTGAGTGTGATGCGATACCCAGAAAAGTATTGTGATGCTTGATACCGATACGATACTTTCAAGAAAAGAGAAAAAGTATTATCAGAATGTTATGGTGTGGTCAAATGGGGCATTTACATTGCATTTAGAAATGCAATGTAACCGCCTGGTGGCGGGGCTCGGCCTGATAGCATATGCATTTCCATTGAAACACATGCGATCAGTAACAGTCACCAGTGATTTGCCAAGAGAAGCTTTAAGCCCCTTCCACACTGGCGTTTTTCACGCGCGAGTTCTGCGCGTGCATTTGACGCGCAGAACTTGCATTGCACTCTGTCCCATTGTATTCAATGGGTCTTTCTTCATTAGCGTTGGTTTTAACGCGCGTGCTTGCGTTAGTTTTTCACGCCCCATTCAAGTCTATGGAGATGCATCAAGAACGCATTGCACTCGCAATCATTGCGAGTGCAATGCGTTTTAAATGTAAGGGTTGCTAGGTGACCAGAATAACATTATTTCCCCTGCTCGCGATCGAGCATTTAATTAAAAAAACACAATGAAGAACAGTGAAGAATAGAATAAAAACATTGAACAAAGTGAACACAGGATCATTTAAGAGAAAAACACAGTGCAGAACACAGTGCAGAATAGATTACAGATGTTCGGCACATCTGCTTACTTGTCGGGAGATGCGCACGGAACGGTGCGCCCAAAATAGCATGTGAAGAACAATATATATGTGTGAAGAACACATTGCAGATGTATTTAAACATCTGCAATGTGTTCTTCACACACATATATATTGTTCTTCACATGCTATTTTGTTCGCGCCGTTCCGCGCGTATCTCCCGACAAGTAAGCAGATGTGCCGAACATCTGTAATCTATTCTGCACTGTGTTCTGCACTGTGTTTTTCTCTTAAATGATCCTGTGTTCACTGTGTTCAATGTTTTTATTCTATTCTTCACTGTTCTTCACATCTGCTAATTTGTCGGGAGATAATATACGCGCGGAACAGTGAAGAATAGATCGCAGATGTTTGCAAATTATCAGAAGACATTATTTTTCAATTAAATAACACATTTTAATCCCAAACCATGGTCCCTTTGAAAAATGCTCGAGTCTCCCATTGAATCGCGCGTGAAAAATGCGCCGAAAACGCAAAAAAAACGCTAACAACACGTGCGTGAAAAACGCAAAAACGCTAATTACTCCAAGGAAAAATGGAACAAAAACGCAGCCAAAAACGTCAGTTTTTCACGCATTGCACCCTGACGTGAAACGCAACGCTAGTGTGGAAGAGGCCTTAGTTCTTTACGACAGTGTAGTAGATGTGTTGTAGAGGTTGTCCTAGTAATGTTAATATAAAATGGTGTACTAAATAGTATAATTTAAGGCTCATGTAGACAGGTGTTTTTGATGTCCAAGTGCTATCCTTTTTTTGCAGATGGCACATGTCCATTTTTTTTTACAGTAGTAAAGGACTGCACGTCACTCCACTGGGTCTGAAAGAGGGTGTTCAAGTAGGCTACCAGTCCGTTAAGTATAATGATAATAAAAATACACTTGGCAATCCATTTGATGATGCAAAAACACAGAATTTTACTGGTGTACAAAGTATGACAATCCAAATTCACATAGCGTTTCGGTCTAAACTATAGACATTTTTTTTTTACAGATATGGAGACAGTGCGAAAAAATAGTTGCAGCATGCGTTATTTTGTCTTGCATGTGGACCGGGTACATCCATAGCAGTCAACGGATCCGCAAAAAAAAATAGAGTGCACATGCATGACATCCATATGCAGGATGTTATTTCTTCAAATGTTGCAACCATCTGGGCAGGGCAAGAAGTAGATTAGAAACCCATCAGCTTTTTTTGCATATGTGTAAAAAACGGATGGCATACGGATACAATATGGACTGATTAGACATCACGTCAGCATATTTTGCAGATGAGCAGCAGACATGCAAATCTGAAGGAGACCTGATTTTTTTTCTTATACATTTTTATTCATTTAATTTAACTGCCAGGGAGAACTACTACAGCAGCCTCTCCCTCATCATTTCTTGCCAACACCACCTGCTGGAGACCTGCCAGGCTGTAGGACAGCCCTCCGGTCCCCATACCAAGCACCGTGACACTAGCGTGCCCAGGCCGCAACCGCCAGCCACTCCGGTATCCCGGGCCCCAGCCCCAGGCCCCAAGAGAAAAAGGCTAGGCCCCGGTGGGGGATGTTGCAAATGCATTATAAATCTTTTACTCCAGTTTTTGTAACTTTACCACCCCACCCCCCCAATAAAAAATAATAAAAATGAAAAAATGGCCTTCCACAATTTCAAAATGTTATCTATAACTACAAGTCATGAAAAATAACATTTCAATAATTTAAAGTATTGAAAAAAAAAGTTTTGGCCCTTAGACCAATAAGTATGAAAATTAGCTGAAATACCCTGGTCATTTAAGCTTTTTTAAGGCCTGGTCAGGTAGAGATCAGAGACACAGTTACATTAATTATTTTGTTTGTTGTACAATCCTGAAAAATAGCTTTTGGCAGATCTGTACTTTTTGTTTAGGTAGAGGAAATATCAAAATATTATCTTCAAAACTGTCCAGTACTGCATTACGCATTAAGGCTATTGATAGGTTCTGTGTAGCACTTTTTGCCCCAACAAAAATGCTGTATGGGAACTTTCCTTGTGGTAAAAACTATACATAATAATTCATACATAGGGGCAGATTTACTTACCCGGCCCTGTCGCAATCTCATGGTGCGTTGTCTGTGGAGAATTCGGGTCCGACGTGAATCATGTAGTTCGTGCGTCCACCTGAGTTCACCTGCTTCTTCCTGGTGCTTGTAAGTGCATGTCTTGTGACACATTTCTGTCGTGTGCAAGCCGGCGCCTTTGCGCCAAAATCCGATCGCGCGCTCCAAAATCCCGGGGCAATTCGGTGCTAAACGGAAATCATCGGGAAACCAGACGAAAATGCATCCATCGGACCCTTAGTAAATGAGCCCCATAGTGTCTAGTGCTCATATGAGTGAAAACTAATATTAAACAGCATTTCCAGTTTGGACCAAGTCACACTGTTGAGTAAAATCCTATTTACTCTTAATTCTCTCCACCAGCACAGCCTCGGCATGGAGTGTGTCAAGGGTTTTAGTACAGCCAGTGTTTTCATGTGTAAAGCACTCCATTTAATATCGCCCTTCCTGAATGCAATCCATACATTCCACTTGTCAGAGGCTTTGAAAGCCAGTGGTTGTGCTGACTCCCATTGATACCCCATTCCATTCCAGAGTATAAGTGATTATATGGTGGAAGGCTGAATAATATCCTACAGGCTTGACAGTCGTCCCCGCTGTTCTGCTGACATTCACATTCAGGTTAGTAGCTGTAAATTAAACATTAATATTATGTTACAATATTGCACTCTAACACAATAAAGAAGTAGGTAGTACTGCCCCAGGCCATACATTTACATATGTACAGTGGGAGAAACATGTCACCAATTTGTAAATATATTTCTAAATGCTATTTATAGGAAATCATCATCAGATGAAGGTAACAATCCATCCAATTCAACCATATACATTCACCGGCCACTTTATTAGGTACTCCTGTCCAACTGCTCGTTAACACTTAATTTCTCATCAGCCAATCACATGGCGGCAACTCAGTGCATTTAGGCATGTAGACATGGTCAAGACAATCTCCTGCAGTTCAAACCGAGCATCAGTATGGGGAAGAAAAGTGATTTGAGTGCCTTTGAACATGCCATGGTTGTTGGTGCCAGAAGGGCTGGTCTGAGTATTTCAGAAACTGCTGATCTACTGGGATTTTCACGCACAACCATCTCTAGGGTTTACAGAGAATGGTCCGAAAAAGAAAAAACATCCAGTGAGCGGCAGTTCTGTGGGCGGAAATGCCTTGTTGATGCCAGAGGTCAGAGGAGAATGGGCAGACTGGTTCGAGCTGATAGAAAGGCAACAGTGACTCAAATCGCCACCCGTTACAACCAAGGTAGGCAGAAGAGCATCACTGAACGCACAGTACGTCGAACTTTGAGGCAGATGGGCTACAGCAGCAGAAGACCACACCGGGTGCCACTCCTTTCAGCTAAGAACAGGAAACTGAGGCTACAATTTGCACAAGCTCATCGAAATTGGACAGTAGAAGATTGGAAAAACGTTGCCTGGTCTGATGAGTCTCGATTTCTGCTGCGACATTCGGATGGTAGGGTCAGAACAACATGAAAGCATGGATCCATCCTGCCTTGTATCAACGGTTCAGGCTAGTGGTGGTGGTGTCATGGTGTGAGGAATATTTTCTTGGCACTCTTTGGGCCCCTTGGTACCAATTGAGCATCGTTGCAATGCCACAGCCTACCTGAGTATTGTTGCTGACCATGTCCATCCCTTTATGACCACAATGTACCCAACATCTGATGGCTACTTTCAGCAGGATAATGCGCCATGTCATAAATCTGGAATCATCTCAGACTGGTTTCTTGAACATGACAATGAGTTCACTGTACTCAAATGTCCTCCACAGTCACCAGATCTCAATCCAATAGAGCAATGATGGCGAACCTTTTAGAGGCCGAGTGCCCAAACTACAACCAAGATCCGCTTATTTATCGCAAAGTGCCAACACAGAAATTTAATTTGTGATTTATACTCCCTTCTCTGTCACAGTTTTCATTGATACCATCACCCTGAGGACACCAATAAAGCAGAAAATAGTCCCACGTACAGCTGTCACTTTAAAATACCTCTGTGCACAGCAAGTCCTGGGCTGCCTGGGACTGCAGGAAGATACCTGGAGTCATCTCTGGTGATGGCCTGAGTGCCTACAGAAAGGGCTCTGAGTGCCACCTCTGGCACCAGTGCCATAGGTTAGCCATCACTGCAATAGAGCATCTTTGGGATGTGGTGGAACGGGAGATTCGCATCATGGATGTGCAGCCGACAAATCTGCGGCAACTGTGTGATACCATCATGTCAATATGGACCAAAATCTCTAAGGAATGCTTCCAGCACCTTGTTGAATCTATGCCACGAAGAATTGAGGCAGTTCTGAAGGCAAAAGGGGGTCCAACCCGTTACTAGCATGGTGTACCTAATAAAGTGGCCGGTGAGTGTATATAAATTAGGTGTAATAATAAGAAATTACTCAGGGAAAAAGTATTGAACAAATTATATAGAAAGTGAGGTTCAAAAAAGTAATGGACCACTAGTGGAGAGCTATAAGGTCAGGGGAAGACAGCTATCAGGCAGAATACAAGGATCAGAGTCAAGGATCAGAGTCAGGTCAAGATGTGGTCTTTTTTTAAAGGCTAACAAAAAAACTAATCTCCTTACCATTACCCCACTACCATCTCCCAACATTTGTGTTGAATAAATATGACATGGGCCCCCTTCTTTTTCAGCGGCCAGTCTGATATTACAGGGGTGGGCAAGACTACCGTTTTTGGACTTTTCCATGCCAATAATACCTGCCTGGAGCTTTCACAGTAACTTCTGTAGATGCTTGGGTACTAAATTGTATCCAGCTATTCCCAGCACCCCTGGTGATTGTGGGTCCTGGGTTAATGTTAAAGGGGTTAGCGTTAGCCTTATTACCGAATAACACTATCCCCCGACCTTAAAAATGGGCACCATCTATTAGAATACAATATTAAAATGGATGTAAAACTCAAAAATGTTAATTAAAAAATGATGTATTATCACCTCCTCTGGAGTCCGCAGCTGCTCTCTACTAGTAATATCCTGGGACCTATAAGAGTTCATTGGCCTACTTTAAAAAATACACCGATGAAATTTAGGAATTACATACTTTTCTGACACACCCAAACCTCACACCTCAGAGTTTCTGTGTGCCGGAGGAAATAGGCATCTATTTTCTGCGGATGGGAATGGGGCATATCACTTCCATATTTTGGATTTCCCTTTAATAGAGTTTTCTCAATAGGAATTACTATTATTTACACTGGATGATAAAATGAAGGGGATACACATGCGTGGAGAGAATCCATTTGTTTTAAAATTTGTATAAAGACAAAAATCTGATATGATCTTAGAGTTAAAATAAAGGAGATGTCTTTTTATGCAGTGTTGGATGGGAAATCTGTGTTTTCGTTATCCTGGGTCCGGATGTTTCCTGCTATACATGATTTTTTGAACTTGCATAGACAGTGTTGGGCTTGCAACTTGCTTTATTCAGCTTAAAGAAATAAGCTGAATTATGCTATATAGAATTGTTTCCCCTAAATCCCTTCCTCATCCAATCCCTTCCCTTCCTTGGTTGAACTTGATGGACAAGTGTCTTTTTTCAACCGTATAAACTATGAAACTATGAAATTGCCTGGACCTTGGAAGGTTCCTGATGTTGATGGTTGGAGTGCTGCAGCTTCAGTCCCATTATTGTATCGGAGTTGGGCTGCAGTAAACCAGGATTCAATACACAGTGCACAGCACCTGCTGCTTCCAGCACCATCCATTGTACAGGTAAATGGTCAGGGTGTTGGATTCCCACCAATATGATATTGAGGCCTCTTTAAATAACCAAATGAATTTGAAAATGTCTCCAGTATTTGCTCCCAGAGCTCCCATAAGAAAGTTATGGCTAATCATTGCTGAAAACTAGTGGAAAGAGACTAGCAAAAAAAAAAAAAAAACCTAAGGTCACCTAAATTTAAAATGTGAAAAAACCCTGAACAAAGTTTGGTTGGAGCTCACATATAAGCCTGCTTCTCTTAATGTATCTGGACAGCAAGCTGGGTTCTGTTACTATATCTACACAGTAGTTTTGCATCTGTTCCTTTATCTATGTAGAGAGCTTGGCTCTGTTACCATATCTATGCTGTAAGGTTGTTTCTGTTACCATATCTACACAGTAAACTTGCTTCAGTGTAGATACTAACAAGAATTTGTCCAACAGCTTTCTAATGGGAATGTGACAAGTCACGTTTTTGATTTTCAACACTAAATGCGGCCCTGGCTTGTGGAGGTTTTTTATTGTCAGGACATAGTAGGTGGGCTCCCTGTTTTGAGTTTGCACTTGCCTTAGTGGCTTTGCACTTGGAACCAGGAGCTTCATGTTACCTGTCCTTTTAGGTTGATCATCACTTTAGCTATAAATAGCTTTATGACTGAACGGCTCAATTGAAGGTGTATATGGGTAACAGACTGCTAGTGGGCCTTCTGTCTTGCATACCCTGGCCTTGATAAGTATTGACCATGTCTAAGATATCACAAATCTTAATATGCCTTGACAGTGATCCACATTGTTCCATTGTGGCCAATCATATTGTTTATTTTGCTGATATAATATTCTTGGTGGCACCTACCACCTTACTGGTTGCCACAGCCAAGAAGTGCTCACCACTCAACATTGTCCCATCACCTTGTACCCTGTACTAATAAATGAGTCACAAGAGTTATTGAAAATTTTCTCAATGAGTTTTCCTTGTATATAGTCTTAACAAGCCACTGGAGACTCAAAATGTTAATACGATTATTTTTAAATGTCTGCTCTAATTATGTACCATTATTTCAACATACTAAGCTGCTAATACGTGGCCGTTAAGAACAAGTAGCTTGTAGAAATGTCTTATAAGGAGGAAAGTTATGTTTGCATTGAGCAGATACAATGAACAATGTCACCAAATAAAGATTTCCATCTATAAAGGAATCGTGCCCTGTTTTCTATTTTATTGCTTGCAAAAGTCCATTATTTACCTTTACCGTTCCCCTGCTGGCAAGAACAGCCTCATAAATCTGGTGAAGTGTTCTGCGCTGATATATAACCCAGCGTGACTCCTGTTGTGTTTGAACTGACTTCAAGTAAATAAGTTAATGGTTCCTTCTGCCAAACCTGAGACAGAGCTGTCTTGGATTAGATGGTAACTATGCCTAAAGGATATATAGGGACTATTCCATTATTGTATTGTACCTACTTTTGGTTTACCCATATGGCAATACTTAAAGGGAACCTGTCACCAGCAGATCCATGTTTAACACCTTTCCAGTCCCCACAGAGCATAGTACATAAACTGCCAAAGAGTTTTTGTATAAAAAAGCTTTCACCAAAAAAAAGATATGTTGTGTAGTAAAACAGTCTAAAGGGTTTTCCTCAGCATCCACGTCATTCAGAGAAAAATATTTATAGATGCATAAGATAGTCAATAGGAACAGTACCTTTCCGTCTCCATATTTCCTATATCAAACGCTGGATAGGTTAAAGATAGACTCTCTGGGGCAGAATTACTTACCCGGTCCATTCGCGACCCAGCGGCGCGTTCTCTACGCTCCATACTCACCTCATAGATGCACAAGATATGCAAGAGATAAACTTGGAAAGTGTTTCCTTTTTTATTGTGACTGAAAACTTTTTCCAGTAGCTGTCATGTCAGAGGAGATAAAGAAGCTCCTCTGTTACCTCTTGCCACTGTGCCAGACACAGTTGACAGATCCTGCACATTTCTTCACTGGACTTTTGTAGCCATGGTGACTACACAGAAATCTGGGATCAAGGCACAGGACTAGAAAAAAAGACACACAAATCCTTAAATTGTCCACTTTATTATTAATGTGTTGTTGTGTGATGCGTCATCGGTTCTTTGAAATGTTTTGGATGCATTTTTTCCCTGAAAGCTGACAAAATATCAAGAAAGCTTCAGTGTAAATAGACAGACAATGTCCCACATTCATTAAAGTACTCGCAACAGTTTTCTGTGTGACTGCCACAAAATTCTGCACCTAAAAGGGTGTTCCGGTACACAGTCAGACCGTGCCCCACTTTTATTACTGCAACTCAACAGAATTGTGTCGTACGCTCTATGTTAAAGGGGTATTCTCATCTGGGCATTCACATTCTGTTTAATTAATCTGCCATATTTAAACATTTCTTCAAATAGATGTTATTAATAAAATGTACCTGTGTAAAGATAATTTCTCATAAATGAAGTTATTTGGTCCCTTAGAAACAAGACTGTCTCCCTGGATACGCCAACCTCTGCTGGAGTGATTGCACAAAAAAACTAAAAGTTTTTGTATATGACATGTCCGGGAGTTACTGCATGTCCCACAGCAATTCTGAAGCCGGGTGGTCAGATAGGGGTCAATAGTGCATGTCTGGCCACTGCTGCCTAAATGTGAGGTGGTCGTAACCGAGGAAGCTATCTCGTTTCTAAGGGACAACATAGCTATGCTTATGAGAAATTACCTTCAGATAGGAAAATTTTTTTAACAACATCCGTCTGAAGAAATGTTTACTTATGGCAAATGAATTAAATGAAATGTAAATGCCCAGATGTGAATACCCATTTAAAGGTGCACCAAATAATGTTGCACCAAACAGCAGTGCAGGGGGTCACATATTAATTAAGCCCGTGCACCACTTTGATTAATCTGGCGCACCCTGCACACTCCCCAGACAAACTTCACCTAATGCACTTTGCACTACTTTTGATAAATGTGGCCCAATGCCTTTCCTTTCTAGTTGAATTACCACAATATGGTCATCTGGGAGAAAAAAAATAATACTATTATACTGCCCACTAGGGGCAAGACTATAACTTTAATTACCTCCAGGAGGTTAAAGGGTTTGACTTTCGGCTCTGGGACATTAAGATTATATCTCTGTGAGATGCCCTGGACACAGATGGGGCTACTTGCAGTGCTAATTTAGGTGGGCTTGCCCCCTCCATCCTGAAACCCTAGCTGTACATATGAACTTAGTGATCCAGCAGTTGTCTAGGGGCCTTACCTAGATGTATCCTTTCACAGCAGCTAAATTGGTAAATATAAATTTCATCAGTATTTAAAAGCTTGGAGTGTTAGATGTAATGAAGACATTCATGAATAATTGTAGAATTATTGATCAGATATAATTAGCTGCCATATCTCTACTTTATGAGGCCACACACCCTTTATTTCTGACAGCCTATTAAGCAATTGTAGATTAATTAGCCACAAATTATCCACTGATTCACATTAATGGCAGACTAGGAATATTCCCACATAGATGGTGATTGGTGAAGGTGGCAGTGACCTCACCATCTGGCTGCTTTGCTTTTACTCCAAACACAAGATCAGTTCAATGTCTTTTAGGTTGGATGTATTAGCTTTGTCCAATTATACATACAGGGCCAGATGCTAGAAGCCACCAACGCCATCTATCTGTGTGCAGACATGTGAAGTTAGAATATGCAGCATTGTTTGCTTACATAGAAGCCTGGAATTTGCTTCCACAGCCAAATAGCACAGCCTGGTCTCATTGGGTACATTGCACATTGTAAAAGATTTGTATGGTTCCTGAATACACTGTTACAGCATGGTTTTTACATAGTAACAGCTTGTGATTGTTATCTACATGACATACAATGTGTATTTTTCACTTCTTTCCTTCCCATGTGTACTATCCTTCTTAGGTCTCAATTGAGAGAAGGCAACTAGAAAATTTTCTGCGGAACCTGGTAAGATGAATTTATTAATTCAGGTTCATTCTACAATTTTGAAGATGGTATGCCCTTGGTAAAAATGACAATATAAGACAAAATTCATACAACAGCACCCAAGGTTAAACATGATCCAACTACAACAGGTTCCATGAGCTACCCTATCTGATGTTAAAGAACAACTGTAAAGTGTAAAAACTCTGCACTACAATTCTCTAATTAACTATTTGCAGGTGTTTATCTGCTAGCAGAGGTTTTAGCTTGACCCCCAGGCTAATCTCCATTTTCCATGCTTCCTGGTAACCATGGGAATCCTTATAGGACAGCTGGAGATGAGAGGAGACCTGTTGGGAGGATAAGTAGTAGAGGAGGAGAAAACAGGACCTTGAGTGATGTCACAAGCATGTGACTCATCGCATGCTTCAGGTTGTTCAATTACAAATATGCTGTCCCCATTCATGTGAAAGGCCTTAGTGCTGTGGCAAAGGACCTTAAGTGATGTCACAAGCATGTGACTCATCACATGCTTCAGGTCGGCCAATTACAAACATGCTGTTCTGATTGATATGAATGTCCGCAGTGCTTCTCTTAGCTGATGTCACAACCGGGAAGTGCCGCCCTCTTTAGCTGGATATGATTTTATAAGAAGGGATGGTAGATATACCAGGCTGTATCATTGGAATAGTTGCCAAAGACTCTCTCCAGCTGTGCTAAAACTATTTTTGTCAGTAACTTTGCAGTTACTCTTTAACCCCTTCGTGTCTATGCCATTTTAGACCTTTAGGACCAGGCCTGATTTTAAAATTTTGCCCTGTGTCATTATAGGAGGTTATAACTTTTTGACACTTTAACATATCCAGGGGATTTTGAGATTGTTTTACCGTCACACATTGTACTTCAAAGTAATAGAAAAATTTTGATGATATATTTTGTGTTAAGTTATGAAAAAAACTTAAATTTGGCAAAAATTTCTAAAAATTCTTCATTTTCATAGTTCAAAATGTTCTGCTTTTCAGGCAGATAGTCATAGCACCCAAGTAACTTTATAACTAACATTTCACGAATGTCTGCTTAATATCGGCATAGGGTTTTATGCATCCCCTCTCTTTTCTAGGTTGTTAGGAGGTTCAGAATTTTGGGAGCAATTTTTCTCATTTTTATGAAAAACGCCAAAACCCTTATTTAGAGGCACCTGCTCAGCTTTAACTGACTTTGAGAGGCCTAAACAGCAGTAAACCCCCATAAATTATGCCATTTTGGAAAGTACACCCCTCAATGTGTAAAAAATCAACTTTAAGAAGTATGTTAACCCTTTAGATGCTTCACAGTGGTTAAAACAAAATGGAGGTCTAATTTACAAGCTGTCATTTTTTTAGACAATATATTCATTTTGGCCAAAAATTAAACCGTCACAAAGTATTAAATGACAAAAAACTCCACAAAGTTTGATACCCAATGTCTCCCGAGTATGAGGATGCCCCATATGTGGTGGTGACTGCTGTACGGGCGCACGGCCGGGCATAGAACGGAAGGAGGCGCCATTCAGAGCAGATCTGCAATGTCACATCTTACAGGCTATAAAATGTTTATTTTTTTGTAATTTGGATATATGGGAGATTATTTTTTTGTGGATGAGATCCACTTTTCAGGTACATCATTTACAGGGGGGCTCAATAGCCAATAATCAGATTTTATTAACTCTTTCTTGGTGGTGGTTAAAAAAATCATTAATTCTTGTTTATGGTTTTTAGCATTTTTTTCCTCGGACGTTCACCGTACCATAAAAATAATGTGTTATTTTTATTCTATGGGTTATCATGATTACGGCGATACCCCATTTGTATGGCTTTTTTATGGTTAACTTGTTTTGCAGAATATAGAACTCATTTTGTGAGACATTTACTTGTTTTTGTATCGCCATGTAACAATGGGCAGAACATTTATATTTTTTTGTTTACAGCGCTGGTTTAGAGCTTATTTTTTGCGGGACAAGCTGTACGTTTTCTTGGTATCATGTTGGGGTACATTTTACTTTTTGATCACTTTTTATGCACTTTTTATGCGGTCAGATGTGAAAATGTAATAATTTTTGTGAGGTTTTTTGTGTTTTTTTTTTACGGCGTTCACCGTACGGGTTCAGTGACCATTTTATTTTATTGTACGGGTTGTTACGGACATTGTGATACCCAATATGTTGTGGGTTTTTTGGTGATTTTCACTTTTTTTATGTTTTATATGATTACTGCATGGGACGGGACTTAAGGGGACTTTTATTCTTTTTAAATAAGTTTTTTTTAGTTGCACCTTTTTTTTAAACTTTTTTTTTACTGTTTTATTTTGTCCCAGGGTGGGACATGAACAAGTGATCATTTGATCACTTGTTCATTGTAATATGCTGCAATACTAATGTATTGCAGCATATTACATAGTCAGCCTATGCATTCTGCATAGGCTGACAGCTGCACTGTTAGATCGTGCACAGTGCACGATCCTAGCAGGCAGCTGCCATAGGCAGCCCAGGGGACCTGATCGTGCCTCTGGGTTGCCATGGCAACGATCGGCACCTCCGTGCCCTGCACAGAGGGTGCCGATCGTCGCGCCGATACACCATAGACGCCGCGGTCACTATGACCGCGGCGTCTATAGGGTTAAACAGTCGGGATCGCGATAGTCGCGATCCCGGCTGTTACTGCGGGATCCCAGCTACCGCGTACCGCTGGGATCCCGCGGCGATCGCAAGGGCTCAGCTTCTGAGCCCGGGCGATCGCCATGACGTGATTCTACGTCAAGGTGCGGGAACTACCCGCATCCTATGACGTAGAATCACGTCAGGGTGCGGGAAGGGGTTAAGGGTAGAGAAGATCCCCCACCATTTCACTTGAAGTTCTTGACAAAAGGGGTGTGCATACAGTAAGGATTGCACAGCCCCCTCCATCAAACCAGAAGAACACAGAACATCACAGGAAGTCCCTGCTGACCAGGAGGATCACACAACCCGGTGGTCACAGAGCCTCCCAGCAAGGTTTAAAGGGGTGAACCCTTTAATGAAGTACATAACAAAGTTCAAGTTTAAAAATGGTTTTGTTATGTTTTAAGGGTCAGACCAGCTTAATGTTTACAGTCTCACTTTTAGGCCACGCAGTCAAATGGTTGCAGTAATGTTAACTCCCTAAACACCCCACATAGCAGAGTACTGTGGGACGGTACTTAGCCTTTAGATACAATACAGTCTCTCTATAGGTTCCAGAATCCTCCCAAAGTCCAAGGGACACATATAGCAAAGACATCTTAGACTGGTAATGCCATACACAAGATGACAGGGCAATGGATTAACAGCTCACAGAATCTCTGGATGAATAGTTTAGAGTCAAAGGCAATGTTTAGAGATGAGCGGACCCCACACTTGGGTCTGGGGTTCAGGTTAAGCCACACAACCCGGACATATTGCCGGATTGGCGGCCGAACAGCCAATCCGGCAAATTAATGCCGTTGGCAACTAGCCATGGCTATGATTGGCCAGTTTATAACATCACTTTTATATATTCAGTTCTAGTTGACTTCACTACTACACTTACAGGGATTGTAAGACATATGTGTTGTAACAGGGTATAATATGTTTGGGGTTCCTTTAACATAATCACCTCTTTACACGCTTATAATGTGGAAGTCATTAGTGATTGATGTAAATGTAAGAATGAGATGATCTTTGGTATTGTTATCCAAACACAATTAATCTGCATTGTCTGCATTTGGCAAAAGTATACAGGACCTTCAGCATCATCGTATTTAGGAAATACATCCATCCTGATAAATATCAACAACCATTATCATGACAACCATGACGGAGGGCATCTCAACGTAAATCTGAAAGAATTAAATGTCAGTGCAACTACTACAGGTCCACTGCTTATAGCTGCAGCCAGTGCGCTGTTTATAGAATATCCCAGCTGTGGCTATAAGCCTACAGTGTAAAGTAATAAATGCCCTTTTTTTTTTTCCAGATTTCAATGATAAAATCTCAAAGATTATTAGGTCCCAACTCCTGGCAGCCCTCCTTTTTGGAATCAGTTAAATAGTAAAGTTGAAAAGACATATGTCAATCAAGTTTAGTCCAGATCAAGTTTAACCAGGGTTTCTTTTCCGCCTATTCCTTTTAGAAATCATGGATCTGATTATTTGTGTCGCTAGGTTTTGGCGCATGATTTTAGTGGTGTTTTGCACTGTGATGTTATATTGTGGCGCATGGATTAAAAAAAAAACCTGCCATGAGGATTCTATCATCAGAAGTATATCTGATAGTAGATGCCTCCGACCTGCCTCTGCCCCGTCTGTAATTTAATAATCCTGGAACCTAGCCTACCTTGTTATCCCCTTACCGACATTTGACGTAATAGTACTGCATGGCGGGAAGCTGCGGGTGTGGGCTGTATATAATAGGCAACACCCGCCTCTATTACCCTCAATCGGAGATGTCTCCGATCGTGGGTGTTAACCCCTAAGTTTTTTTTTTTGTAATAAGTAAATGAGGTTTTAAAAAACTTAGGTTAGGTTCCAGGATTTTTAAATTACAGATTAGGGCAGAGGCAGGCAGGAGGAATCTTCAATCAGATCTACTTCTGATAGTAGATTCCTCAGGTAGAAGAACAAATTAACCTAAAAAATTATAAACCACATTCATAAAAGGGTTTAAAAGTTAGTAGACTTGCTTTTTGATGATCTGATTATGTTTCAAAAATTGCAACAAAAAAGGTGTCGGGAAACTAGAAGTGCAGAAAAAAGGTCAAGATTCAAATGCTGCGCCCATATTGGGCACCAAAAACAAAGGCGTGAGTATCGGAAAACTGGGATTGCCCGACAAAAAACAGGCCCAAAAATATTAATAAATGTGCCCATTCGTATCTAAAAAAAAATAAAGTAACTTGAACAAATCTATCTCAACTAACTTAACTTAGTGCGAGCAACAACTGCAATGTGAATAGAACCTGTCAGGGGTAAGACCGCCAAAATAAGATGTTCCGCCTGCAGACGAGGAGGCTCAGCTGTCTCTCCAGCTTTATATCTGGCTTCTTGCTGTTAAAACAAATTCAGGTGCTGCGTTCCGCTAATCCCTGAAGCACAGGACAAGCAAAAGGGAAAAGAGCGATTTCAGAAACCATTTTACACATCAAAGCATATGGAAGAAGAAAATAAGCAGCAGCCAAACAAGCAGGGGCTCCTGGAAAGAAAAAAAAACAAGACCCCCCCCCCATATATACTGCATATATAAACAAAAACACAGGATAAGCAGGTTTATAATCTTATAAACAAACCCCAGAGGATACGTAAAGTATTCAGGCCCCTTTAAATGTTTCACTCTTTGCAGCCAATTAGTAACATCAAAAAGTTCTTTTTGCTCATTAATGTACACGCTGCACGTGACAGATTAAGAAAAACTGAACCGTAGATAATTTTGCTAATTTATCAACCCCTTTGCGTCACAGCATTTTTTACTCAATTTTTACAAATTTTACTTCTCAGTAACATTATTTATTATTCTATGCCGTATACTGGGAAGCTGGTAAAAAATTCCAAATGTGGTGAAATTGACGAAAAACTGTATGTGCGTCACTTTCTTGTGGACTTGGTTTTTACTGTCTACTTTATTCTTTGGTTCAGTATGATCACAGTGATACCAAATTTATATAGGTTTCATTACGTTTTAACTAGAGATGAGCGAACATGCTCGTCCGAGCTTGATGCTTGGTCGAGCATTAGGGTACTCGAAACTGCTCATTGCTCGGACGAATACTTCGCCCGCTCGAGAAAATGGCAGCTCCCGCCGTTTTGCTTTTTGGCGGCCAGAAACAGAGCCAATCACAAGCCAGGAGACTCTGCACTCCACCCAGCATGACGTGGTACCCTTACACGTCGATAGCAGTGGTTGGCTGGCCAGATCAGGTGACCCTGGGATAGACTAGCCGCTGCCCGCGCTGCTCGGATCATTCTGTGTCTGGATGCCGCTAGGGAGAGAGCTGCTGCTGGTCAGGGAAAGCGTTAGGGTGTTCTATTAGCTTACTGTTAGGCAGGAGTGATTCTCCAAGAACCCAACAGCCCTTCTTAGGGCTACAATAACGTTATACTTTTTTACGCCTACAGTAGCGTTATATATATTTGATTTCTGGTTGATCTGCTGGTGGCTGTACTTGCTGCAGTGCATCTACTAGCAAATTGTGAGCAATTTGTAGTGAGACTTGCGACCGCTGTGTTTTGCGCTTAGTGACGCACATATCCATTGCAAAGACCGAAGTGGGAAAATTTATTAGGGGTTGGATTTCAATTAGGCACAGTCTGCCATTTCCTTTTTTATTTTACGTTTATTTTGTTTAATAACTCAGCGTCATCTCATCTGGCATAGTAGTGTGCTTTCATACTTGGCTAGAAAATAGCCATAGCAATAGGATAGCATCGTTTGGTTTTAAAAACTAAAAAACACAAAAAAAAAACAAAAAAACACAAAAAAAAGTAAAAAAAAAATTAAAGTTATAACTCTCATTTTCAAAATGTTTAACCCGAGGGCTAGGGGTAGAGGACGAGGGCGGGGACATGGGCGTCCAACTACTGCAGGGGTCAGAGGCCGTGGTCCTGGGCGGGGTGAGACACCACCTGCTTATGAGGGAGCAGGGGAACGCCGCAGAGCTACACTCCCTCGGTTCATGTCTGAAGTTACTGGGACTCGTGGTAGAGCACTGTTGAGGCCAGAACAGTGTGAACAGGTGATGTCGTGGATTGCCGACAATGCTTCGAGCAATTTGTCCACCAGTCAGTCTTCCACGCAGTCCACCCGTGTCACCGAAATCGGCACTCCTCCAGCTCCTGCACCTCAGCCTCCTCCCCCCCAGTCTGCCCCCTCCCAGGAAAATTTGCCATTTGAACCGGCATACTCTGAGGAACTGTTTTCTGGACCCTTCCCACACTCACAAACCACTTGTCCGGTTGCTGCTGAGCAATTTTCCGATGCCCAGGTTTTCCACCATTCGCAGTCTGTGGGTGATGATGACCTTCTTGACGTAGTGGAAGAAGTGTCTAAAGAGGTGTCCGACGATGAGGAGACACGGTTGTCAGACAGTGGGGAAGTTGTTGTCAGGGCAGGAAGTCCGAGGGGGGAGCAGACTGAGGGATCGGAGGATGATGAGGTGACAGACCCAAGCTGGGTTGATAGGCCGGGTGAACACAGTGCTTCTGAGACAGAGGAGAGTCCTCGACCAGAACAGGTTGGAAGAGGCAGTGGTGGGGCCAGACGGAGAGGCAGGGCCAGAGCTGGTGCATCAGCGCCAAATGTGTCAACTAGTGAAGCTCCCGTGGCTAGGGCTCTTGCGGCGAGGGCTAGATTTTCAGAAGTCTGGAGGTTCTTTAAGGAAACACCGGATGACCGACGGACTGTGGTGTGCAACATTTGCCAAACCAGGCTCAGCAGGGGTTCCACCACTACTAGCTTAACTACCACCAGTATGCGCAGGCATATGAATGCTAAACACCCCACTCAGTGGCAACAAGCCCGTTCACCTCCGGCCGTGCACACCACTGCTCCTTCCCCTGTGTCAGCTGATAGTCAGCCCCCTGCCCAGGACCCTGCCACAAAAACCCCATCGTCGCCTCCACGATCCTCCACAGCATCCACCAGCGTTCAGCTCTCCATACCCCAGACGCTGGAGCGGAAACGCAAATATAGTGCAACCCACCCGCACGCCCCAGCCCTTAATGTCCACATCTCCAGATTGCTTAGCCTGGAGATGCTGCCCTATAGGCTAGTAGAGACCGAGGCCTTTCGCAACCTCATGGCGGCGGCCGCCACTACTTTTCCCGATGTGCCGTCCCAGCCCTGCACCAGCACGTGTCAGACAACATCATCCGTGCCCTGACCAACGCCGTTTCTGACAAGGTCCACCTGACCACGGACACGTGGACGAGTGCTGCCGGGCAGGGCCACTATATATCGCTGACGGCACATTGGGTTAACTTGGTGGAGGCTGGGACCGAGTCTGACCCTGCGGCTGGTCATATACTGCCGACGCCGAGGATTGCGGGGCCTACCTCGGTCCAGGTGTTTCAGGCCTACTATGCCTCCTCCTCCTCCCACCCCTCCTCCACCTCCTCCTCCTCCGAATTACCATCCGTGGGCATGGCGCCATCAGTCGGTAGCTCTAGGCACAGCAGCAGTGCCGTCGCTAAGCGACAGCAGGCGGTGCTCAAACTGCTGAGCCTAGGCGATAAAAGGCACACCGCCCAAGAGCTATTACAGGGCATCACGGCGCAGACTGATCTGTGGCTGGCACCGCTGAACCTGAAGCCAGGCATGGTTGTGTGTGACAACGGCCGTAACCTGGTGGCGGCTCTGCAACTCGGCAGACTGACACATGTGCCATGCCTGGCCCATGTGTTAAATCTGATAGTTCAGCGTTTCCTCAAGACATACCCCAATCTGTCTGATTTGCTCACGAAGGTGCGCCGCATCTGTGCGCATTTCAGGAAGTCCAGCACAGATGCTGCCACTCTCAGGGCAGCGCAGCGCCGCCTCCAACTGCCCGCTCACCGACTGTTGTGCGACGTGCCCACGAGGTGGAATTCAACACTGACCATGTTATCCAGAGTTTACCAGCAGCGCCGAGCCATTGTAGACTGCCAGATGTCAACTTCCACCAGAACTGGTAGTCAGGTCAGTCAGCTTCCTCAAGTCTACAATGAGGAGTGGACGTGGATGTCTGATATCTGTCAGGTGCTGAGTAACTTTGAGGAGTCAACACAGATGGTCAGTGGCGATGCCGCCATCATCAGCCTCACCATCCCGCTGCTTGGCCTGTTGAAAAACTCTCTGATCAGCATGAAGTCGGAAGCTTTGCGCTCGTCACAAGAGACGGGGGAAGAAGATTCCCTTGTTGATAGCCAAAGCACCCTTAGGTCTGTTTCTCCGCGCATATCGGAGGAGGTGGAGGTGGAGGAGGATGAGGAGGAAGAGGAGGAGAATGTTGGCGAGACACAAGAGGGGACCATTGTTGAGTCCTTCACTGTTCAGCGTGTATGGGCAGAAGAAGAGGAGTTGGAGGAGGAGGAAATGGACAGTCAGGCCAGTGAGGGGAGTGAATTCTTACGCGTTGGTACTCTGGCGCATATGGCAGATTTCATGCTAGGCTGCCTATCCCGTGACCCTCGCGTTCAAAGAATTTATTCCAGCACCGATTACTGGGTGTTCACTCTCCTGGACCCACGGTACAAGCAAAATCTTTCCACTTTCATCCCTGGAGAGGAAAGGAGTGTGAGAATGCATGAATACCAGCAGGCCCTGGTTCACAAGCTGAAACAGTATTTCCCTTCTGACAGCGCTAGCGGCAGAGTGCGTAGTTCTGCGGGACAAGTAGCGAGGGAGAGTAGGCGAGCAGGCAGCTTGTCCAGCACTGGCAAGGGTACGCTTTACAAGGCTTTTGCCAGCTTTATGTCACCCCAGCAAGACACTGTCACCTGTCCCCAGTCTCGGCAGAGTAGGGCTGATCTTTACAGAAAGATGGTGAGGGAGTACGTAGCTGACCATACCATCGTCCTAAATGATCACACAGCTCCCTACAACTACTGGGTTTCAAAGCTGGACATGTGGCACGAACTGGCGCTGTACGCCTTGGAGGTTCTTGCCTGCCCTGCCGCTAGCGTCTTGTCCGAGCGGGTTTTCAGTGCAGCTGGTGGCATCATCACCGATAAGCGTACACGCCTGTCGACTGACAGCTCTGACAGGCTGACGCTTATTAAGATGAATAAAGCATGGATTTCTCATAATTTCCAATCTCCACCAGGTGAAGGAAGCTCAACCTGAATAATTTATCCACTCCTCCTCCTCCTCATTTTCCTCCTTCTCCTCCTCTTTGTACAGTAAAGCAGAGGAAACTGGCTATTTTTTGACAGGGCCCACTGGCTCTAGCTATAGTACTTTATGCATTTAATTTTTCTGGAGGGCCACCTACCCGGTCCTCTGTTTTAAACAATTTTTGGGAGTGCCACATACAGGCACTCAATCTATTCAATTTTTCTGGAGGGCCACCTATCCGGTCCTCTGTTTTAAACAATTTTTGGGAGTGCCACATACAGGCACTCAATCTATTCCATTTTACTGGAGGGCCACCTACCTGCTCCTCTGGTTTGAAAACTTTTTTGGACTGCCACATACAGGCACTCAATCTATTTCATTTTTCTGGAGGGCCACCTACCCGCTCCTCTGGTTTGAAAACTTTTTTGGACTGCCACATACAGGCACTCAATCTATTTCATTTTTCTGGAGGGCCACCTACCTGCTCCTCTGGTTTGAAAACTTTTTTGGACTGCCACATACAGGCACTATCCAAATTAAATTGTCTCCATAGCAGCCTCCACACGTTGTCTCCATTGCTACCTCCAAACGAGGTGTGTCAGGCAGAAATTTGGGTTGTTTTCATGGATTCCACATCAAAGTTGTTAACTTTGTCGCCACCCTGCTGTGTTATCCACAAAATATACTGGCAAACTTTTATCATTTACCAATATTATTTCAGCGCTTCTTGCGCATCTGTTTACATTCCCCTCTCCCGGCATATCCTAAACTTATAAGAACGCTACTACACTTGATCTTTTACAAAAGGTTCTTAGAAGTGCTGTTTGGGGAGTAGCCTAGAGACAGGGGCTTGGATTGGCGAAAGCTCACCTGGCAGCGGAGCGCCAGCTCCATGCGCATCATGCGCTTCTTGTGCATCTGTTTACATTCCCCTCATCCGCCATATCCCAAACTTATAAGAACACTACTACACTTAACTTTGTGCAGGCTGGGACCGAGTCTGACCCTGGGGCTGGTCATATACTGCCGACGCAGAGAATTGCGGGGCCTACCTCGGTCCAGGTCTCAAAGGTCTAGTATACCTCCTCCTCCTCCCACCCCTCTTCCACCTCCTCCTCCTCCGAATTACCATCCGTGGCCATGGCGCCATCAGTCGGTAGCTCTAGGCACAGCAGCAGTGCCGTCGCTAAGCGACAGCAGGCGGTGCTCAAACTGCTGAGCCTAGGCGATAAAAGGCACACCGCCCAAGAGCTATTACAGGGCATTCCACATCAAACTTGTTAACTTTGTCGCCACCCTGCTGTGTAATCCACAAAATATACTTGCAAACTTTTATCATTTACCGATATTATTTCAGCGCTTCTTGCGCATCTGTTTACATTCCCCTCACCCGCCATATCCTTAACTTATAAGAACGCTACTACACTTGATCTTATACAAAAGGTTCTTAGAAGTGCTGTTTGGGGAGTAGCCTAGAGACAGGGGCTTGGATTGGCGAAAGCTCACCTGGCAGCGGAGCGCCAGCTCCATGCGCATCATGCGCTTCTTGCGCATCTGTTTACATTCCCCTCACCCGCCATATCCCAAACTTATAAAAACGCTACTACACTTGATCTTATACAAAAGGTTCTTAGAAGTGCTGTTTGGGGAGTAGCCTAGAGACAGGGGCTTGGATTGGCGAAAGCTCGCCTGGCAGCGGAGCGCCAGCTCCATGCCAAGATCCAACTAACATAGTTTTAACTGCAGCACCTTTAATCTACTACTAGTTCACTGCCTCCATACATGGTCCCCTTATCAAACGAGCTGTGTCAGGCAGAATTTTGGGTTGTTTTCATGGCTTCCATGTTAACTTTGTCGCCACCCTGCTGTGTAATCCACAAAATATACTGGCAAACTTTTATCATGTACCGATTTTATTTGAGCGCTTCTTGCTCACCTCCTTTGGTTCCTCTCTGCCACCCATTGGTTTGAAGCCTGAGTCCATTTAGAGTATGTCGCCATGCCACTCTCTAGCCTGCCGCTGCTGCCGCTGCCTCTGCATGCCGTCCCCTATAGTGTCAGGGTCAATTATTGGATGTTTAACATGCTATCTAGCTTCATTCTGTCACTCTGTCATGGCCATGCTGTTGCCCATAATTTTGGCATAATGGTGCGATTAAGCAGCCTCAGAGGCATCCATGCATGCTGCCCCTGCTGTTTCCTGTCCATTTCCGTGGTGTTTCCATCCTTTTCTGAGGTTCCCAGGTGTTTGGCCAAGCTTCCCTGTGCAGAGCCTTGGTCCCCTTGAAAAATGCTCGAGTCTCCCATTGACTTCAATGGGGCTCGTTATTCGAGACGAGCACTCGAGCATCGGGAAAAGTTCGTCTCGAATAACGAGTACCCGAGCATTTTAGTGCTCGCTCATCTCTAGTTTTAACCCCTTCTCGCACCAGGACAAATTTTACGGGCTGAGCTCTCTCCATACACAGTGGTTGTCAGCTGTTTAATACAAGCTGACGTCTCTGTTTTAACAATCTGATATGTGCGCTTTTTGATATGCTTTTGTGAGTATACAAAATAACTAGTTTATACCCTTTATCTACACCATCTGTCCACAATTTCCAACACAGGGATGACGGTGAACCTTGGACACTCATACTTCGATCCAGTGAGTGGAGATGGGGAGAGGAATGTTGAACCTATGAGACCTTTATTCCTAACCTAAAGGAAGAGGGGTGGTGAGATTCTTCATTGCCGAATGTGAATAAGAGCCTGTTATGGAGTAGAGCACTGTCACCCTTTTTGTTTTTCACTTCCTATAACATACCCCAAGGCCATAAACACACGTGTTTTATTATGCAGTTATATGTGCTGCCTTCGGTGAGCAAATTTTTATTTTCCTAGTCGTCCTCAGGCAGCACTAAATGGGACTTGAGAAGCAAAAAAAGAAAGGGTGGGATTAATTAGAGGCAGCCGTACTAAGCACTCTTTTGCCAAAGACCAAGCCTAACCTGGAGCCTACATCCAACTGGTAGTGTTTTATGAAGGTTGAAGGGTTTTGACCAGACTGCGGCTTTACATTTCTGGTGCAGTGTAATCTGTGCCATCTCAGCCCAGGAAGATGCTGCTGATCTGGTTGAATGTGCTCTGAGATTCAATGAGGAAGGAATATCTTCCAGCTGGTAACATAAAGAAGTGACACTTTTAATCCAACTAGCCAAGGTTTCTTTGCTTGCCCTTTGCCCTAGTTAGAAGCTTTATTTTTGCAATTCAGAGGTCCTGACTGTCTAAAGGACTCAAATTTTTGCAGATAGCATAGCACTGTTCTCTACACATCCACTGTCGGCAGTCTTATTTGTTCTTCATTAGAAGACTCCATCCCCAGGACAGGTAAGAAAATTTCCTCATTCAAGGCTACTTGTAAGGGATTTTTGGGAAAAAACATCGTCCATCATTCCCGCGTATGGCTCTTTGCACGAGAAAGCCTGGATCTCACATATTCAGTGAGCAGAGCAGATGGCAACAAAAAATACAGTTTTCCAGGAGAGAAGATGTGGGGCTGTATCCTGGATTGGCTCAAAAAGGCTTCGGAGCCAAGTGTTTCAGGGCAATCGACAGGTCCCCTGATGGAAGTGGAGGATTTGAGGAGGGGTTTGTTTCCTTTAACCGGTTCGCGACCGCCCGCCGTGTATTCACGGCGGCGGTCGCGTCGCGCTGCATGGAGAGGGCTCACGGGCTGAGCCCTCTCCATAGCCGGTAAGTCTTTGCAGCAAAGGCTTACCGGTAACATCCGCGATCGGTGCTAGCACCGATCGCGGGTGTTTTTACAGCGCGGGCTGCCGGCAAAGCTGCCGGCAGCCTCAAACAGATAGCGGCGCATGGGCGCCGCCATCTTACCTGGGATCGCCGCTCCCCGTGACGTCATCGGGGGCGGCGATCCGTCTCCATGGTAGCCTCGGGTCTTCCGAAGACCCGAGGCTATTTCGTTTTAACCCCTTCATTACAATGTGCTGATAGCACATTGTAATGAATGAGGAAGAAAATCCCCATATACTGCCATACTGTAGTATGGCAGTATATGATAGGATCGATCTGACAACCTAGGGTTAAAGTACCCTAGGGAGTCTGAAAAATAGTATAAATAAAAATAAAAAAAAGTTTAAAAAAAAAAAATTATAATAAAAAAACCTAAAATTTCAAATCACCCCCCTTTCCCTAGAACTGACATAAATATAAATAAACAGTAAAAATCATAAACACATCAGGTATCGACGCGTCCGAAAATGCCCGATCTATCAAAATATGATAACGGTTTTTCAATGCGTTTAACCCCGTAACGGAAAATAGCGCCCAAAGTCGAAAATGGCACTTTTTTGCCATTTTGAAAAATCTAAAAAAATCTATAAAAAGTGATCAAAAGGTCGTACAGTCCTAAAATTGATATCACTGAAAATATTATCAAATTTCGCAAAAAAATGACACCATGCACAGCTCCGTACATCAAAGTATAAAAAAGTTATTAGCGCCAGAATTTGGCAAAATCAAAAAAAATTTTTTTGTACAGGAGGTTTTAATTTTTGTAAATGTATGAAAACATTATAAAACCTATACAAATTTGGTATCCCCTTAATCGTACCGACCCAAAGAATAAAGTAGACATGTCATTTGGGGCGCTCAATGAAAGACGTAATATCCAAGCCCACAAGAAAATGGCGCAAATGCGTTTTTCACCATTTTCATTGCATTTGGAATTTTTTTCCCGCTTCCGAGTACATGGCATGAAATATTTAATACCATCATTATGAAGTGCAATTTGTTACGCAGAAAACAAGCCGTCACACAGCTCTTTACGTGTAAAAATAAAAAAGTTATAGATTTTTGAAGGTGGGGAGTGAAAAATGGACATGAAAAAACAGGAAAGGGCCCGGTCCTTAACCGGTTAAGACCTCTGAAAACTCTTTTGATCAGCAGGTTCTCAGAAAAGACACCTCCTTATGGCCGTAAAATGAACCTTCAATGTATTGAATTTCTATCCCTTTTTCAAGCCATCCTGAAGGAATTGTAACAGTATTTTTTTTTTTGTGGCACCATTGTCTGTAGATCTTCGAAATATGCAGATAAACTTTCAGATTTTTTGGTTTTCTAGAAGCAGATGTATTTATAGCTTTCTCTTAAAATCATTTTCAGTTCAGTTGCCCCCTTTCAGGTTCCAAGCTGTAAGGTGAAGATGGTCTGGATTGGGGTGAAGGTGACCATTCTGGTGTAACAGATCCTTGTGGAGGGGAAATTTCCAGAATTCTCCCTCTGACATGGCTAGGAGCAGAAAAAACCATGACCTACTTGGAAAATAGGGTATTATGGCCAGCTCAATCGTTTTCTCTCTCTTGATCTTTTGAAGAACCTTCAGAATGAGCTGGAGGTGTGGAAACAGGAACCAATTTTCCCAGCTGAATGAGAGGAATTCTCCTGTTCTTTAAGGGAGCACAATATTGGAAGTTGTTGTGTGTTGGAGTCAGATCCATTTGGGGTAACCCCATTTTCTGGACCACTAGGTCCAAATTTTCTTGATCAGAGACCACTTTTAGGGGCTCACCAGATTGCGACACTGCTGAGATGGATTGCTGAAAAGTTCTGGACATTCTTTTCTGCCCATAACATCAGCTGTGTACATTCCGAGGATAGAGAACTGCTCCTTGTTCCCCTCTGTTTGTATATGTAACAGACTACTGCTAGATTGTCTGAAGGTCATGGAAATGCAGGAGGGTTAAACAGACTGCTTTCAGCTCCTTCTGATTCGCTGGTAGTTTCTATTCTGGAGAGGACCATTTTCTCTGGACCGAAAGATCGTCTACATGGGCACTCGAGCCCCAATTTGAGGCATCCAATGTGAGGACTATAGGGAATGACTTCCCTTTCAAGGGTTCCTTATGTGAGCTTTCGCCCATTGCACTGTGGCTGAGGTGACCTAAAACAGACGTTGCCTTCCAGATTGTTGATCTCAGATAAAGAATCAGATGCCTGACAGTTTTGTTTTAAGACTGATAGCTTTGGCAGATGATAAGGAGAGGGTCATCGTGGCCAAGTTGAAATTGAACCCCGCGAACTTCTGGCAAGTGGACGGGATCAAAAAGGACTTCTCCCTGTTTAAGGAACCTGTGGCCTTGAAGGGTTTCAGGACTACCATTAGGTAATCTTTGATCACCGCGGGTCTTCTCTTTTTCCTTCCAGAAGTGGTAGCTGCCGACAGGTCCGTGTGACACTCCTCCATGTGACGCTGCTGGCAGTGGCAGGTCCGTGTAATGCTCTGGCGCACAAGCTGGGACATCAGCTGCCGCTGTCATCATATTTTTTTAAATGTATTGGGCAACTAGGGGTGGCTTTATACTTGGGAAGGGGCTGGCTATATTGAGGGAATGCTGACTGGCTTTATAATAATAATAATTCTTTATTTATATAGTGCACTGCAGAGCTTACCAAATCAGTCCTATAGGGGCAGGGGGTTGGCTATTTACAGGGGCATGGGACTGGCTATTTACAGGGGAAGGGGTCTGACTATATAGAGAGGCAAGGGGCTGGCTATATACTGGGGTAGGAAGCTAGCTATATAATGGGGCAGGGGGCTGGCTATATACTGGGGCATGGACGGGCTGGCTATATACTGGAGGCATGGGCTAGCTATATACAGAGGCAGGTAGCTGGCTATATACTTGGGGCATGGGCTGGCCTGCGATATACTGGGGTAATGGGGTGGATGGCTATATGCTAGGTGGAAAGGGGACTGAGTAGCTATATACTGGCTGTGACCAATGCATTTCCCACCCTAGACTTATACTCAAGTCCATAGGTTTTCCCAGTTTTTCGTGGTAAAATTAGCGGCCTCTGCTTATATTTGGGTCGGCTTATACAGTATATATATATATATATATATATATATATATATATATATATATATATTATATACTCAAGGCTGACTTGCCCCATTTTTGCTCCTCTGTTCCTTGTTGATCGTAATTCTCCGTGCAGGTTATGGTGTTTACCAGATGATACTAATTGTACCTTTCTCTTCTTTTTTAGATCACTACTAGCACCATTACACTATAGTGGACACCGTCTGTGGACCCCTCCTTTGAATATTGAATAAAATCGCCTTCTTCATATTATTTTTTTGTGTCATGTATTGGAGAAGCAGATCTAAGGTTCATCTGGCCTCATTTTGTGCATGGAACATATCTTTCTGTACACCATGGTGTTGTTAGGACTCATTTTATTATCATGCATTCCTTTTAGTGTATGGGTCTAAGAGATGATCTATGTGATATTTACCTGGTTTCCATTTGACATTTTCCTTCGGTACATACTTACCACTAGGGCTTTGCTTGATGTCTGTCTACTACTGGGGGAGGACATACCCGACCTGGGGGTGGAGACGGACACATTTCCACCGTGAGGTGGTGGGATTCTCCCTATGTACATGAGGTGCACTGCAATGAGCACATCGTGTAACATTACCCACATATTGTGTGACACAACTCTTCTCTTTATTAGTTAGCCCATGTTCTGTGGTGGTGTGGTTACCTGTCTGGCACCTATACCTTAGTACCATTTATTCTATGTACTGTTAACCCAGGTTTTCAGTGTCTGAGATTAGACCCTACATGTATTTCCTTATATAGTATGCTCCATTCCCTGTTACACTAGATTATTGTTCATATGCCAGCCAGCGCTGATTGTATTTCTTTTTTCTATTATGTCACTTCTGGACCGTGAGATTAGATTTACACTTACAATAGCTCCAGCTGATTGGTTATCAGGAATAGGGAGCCCCTCTTCAAAGATGGCGCACATCAAAGCTCAAAGGAGACAAGTTCACACATCCAGTGTCCCACACTACATAGGAAATTAAACATTACCTCACATGTGACTCTGATTATGTCATTTATTTGCTACAGTGTCCCTGCGACTTATGGTATATTGGAGAGACCACTTTGAACTTTAAAACTTGAATGAACCAACACAAATATACAATTAGGGCTGGAAGAAAAGATCTTCCAGCCCGTAAACATTTTCACGATTGTAGACATAGAGAGGGCCAGCTGAGATTTCGCCTGATTGATAGAATTCCGCCTCTGAGGAGAGGCGGTGACAGGATGATTGGTTATCAGGAATAGGGAGCCACTCTTCAAAGATGGCGCACATCGAAGCGTCTATAGACAATACGCATGTGCCACATGTGCACATCATGACCTTCTATGTAATCCCTTTTCTATTACGGCGCGTATTGAAGCGCCGTTAGCTTATGCGCATGCGCGATAAGCGCACATCATGATCTGCTCTCCAATACTACCCACTGACATGCGCAGTAGCGTCCGAGAGACGCCATTAGTTTTGAGCTAAGCCTGGAGGTGGACCCCACACAGGTGAATATTACTTATACTAATATTAATATATATATTGTTACACTATGGCACATGTTTACACGGTACTGTAAATGGATCACTTTATGATTTGCTTATGTATTGTCCACATATTGGCTAAAAATGGATTGATGATGCACATGATTGTATATATCTTATGTATATGCTATGTTTATTTTTATGTATGATGTCATTACATGGCGACTATATATACTTGTGAATATCCTGACACACATTGTTTGACAAAGGCTTAGAGTACAGCCGAAATGTTGCGGGAGGTGGAATAAACACTCATATATATGTATATATATATATATATATATATATATATATATATATATATATATATATAGTAAGCTCTATTTTTGGAAGGGGGGTCCAGATAAAGGTTGCCATGGGCCCACTCATCTTCTTCCATGTCTTGTTTTTATGTGATGTAAAATGGTGTAAAGGTGGCAATTTGGACATTTGGGTGCTATTTTCTGTTATTGGTTTTACTACTGGGAATAGCCGTTACCATGTTTTGATAGATTGGGCATTTCAGGAGGCAGCGATAACTAACATGTTTGTGATTTTTACTCTTTATGTCGTGTTATATTAGTTCCAGGTAGAGATGAGCGAGCACTAAAATGCTCGGGTGCTCGTTATTCGAGACGAACTTTTCCAGATGCTCGAGTGCTCGTCTCGAATAACGAGCCCCATTGAAGTCAATGGGAGACCCAAGCATTTTTTAAATAAAACTGAACAGTAAAAGAACAGTGCAAAAAAAAAATTCCAGATGTTTGCAGATGTTTTACTTGTAAGAACACATTGAAATAACACTATTCTTCACTTTGCAGGTGTTCGCGCGTGTCTCCCGCTAAGTTAGGAGATGTGCACGAACATCTGGAATGTGAAGAATAGTGTTCTTTCAATGTGTTCTGCACTTAAATGGTCCTGTGTTCACTGTTTTTAATGTTTTAATTCTATTCTTCACATTGCAGGTGTGCGCGCGTGTCTCCCGATAGGTTCGGAGATACGCGCGCACAGCTGCAAAGTGAAGAATAGAATTAAAACATTAAAAACAGTGAATACAGGAGCATTTAAGTGCAGAACACATTGAAAGAACAATATTCTTCACATTCCAGATGTTCCGAACATCTCCTAAATTAGCGGGAGACACGCGCGAACACCTGGAAAGTGAAGAATAGTGTTATTTCAATGTGTTCTTACAAGTAAAACATCTGCAAACATGTGTAATATTTTTTTTTTACAATAAAAATACTTTTATTCAATTTATTTTATTAATTTACTGCTCGATCTCGAGCCGGCGAGATACTCGTCCGAGTAACGAGCCGGTCCGAGTATGCTAATACTCGACCGAGCAGTATACTCGGACGAGTATACTCGCTCATCTCTAGTTCCAGGGAAAGCGGGGTGATTTGCACTTTTAGTTTTAGTTTTATTTTTTTTACTATTTTTTAGACCCTAGATGATCTGATCGTTCCAACCATATACAGGCGGTCCCCTACTTAAGAACACTCGACTTACATACGACCCCTAGTTACAAACGGACCTCTGGATATTGGTAATTTATTGTACTGTAGTCCTAGGTTACAATAATCAGCTATAACAGTTATCACAGGTGTCTGTAATGAAGATTTATTGTTAATCCTGATTCTTATGACAATCCAACATTTTTAAAATCCAATTGTCACAGAGATCAAAAAAGTTCTGGCTGGGTTTACAATGATAAAATATACAGTTAAGAACAAACCTACAGACCCCATCTTGTATGTAACCCGGGGACTGCCTGTACTGCAATACTAGTGTATTGCAATATATGGCGTTTTTACAAAGCATTCATTATAATGTGCCTCAGTGCAAGACATATGAAAGCTTGCATATAGTCGGCGCACTCTACCATAAAGCCCTAACTGGTGTAGGGCTACAGTGATAGTTGACATTGTGGAACTTTCTCCCTACTGCATCTCTGGACCTCAGCCACAGTGATCTTTGGGTTCTTCTATACCTCTCTCACCAAGGGTCTTCTCCCACGATTGCTGCATTTGGTTGGACAACCAACTCGAGGAAGAGTTGTGTGTTGTCCCAAACCTCTTCCATTTAAGGATTTTGGAGGCCACTGTGCTCTTTGGACCCTTAAATAACATCTACAACCAGATTACTGTTGGTAGACTGTCCACACAGTCTTGCTTGTTTCCTCAGGGGGTTGATGGCCCGGTTTTTTCAATGTTTCAGAAGTATGGTATAAGTAGTAAAATTACTTTATAAATATATGTGAATGAGTAAGAGGAGACTGAAGTCACCTGAGCGCCTCATGGCTCTGCTGGACGCTAATTATGCACACCCACCACCAATTATTATTCATTGGCCTCATGTCTCCACAGACAACTGGAGACATCAGCCGGCTGCCTGCAAGTCTCATGCATGTGCAAGCTTCAGTAGTAACCAGCTGTCTCCAAAGATATGGGGCCAAGAGGGGTGAGCATGCATAATTAGTGGCCGGCAGAGCCATGAGGAGCTTAGGTGATGTCAGAAAGACTCATTGAAAAAACAGCGGCATCAACCACCTAAGGTAACTAGCATGATTACTGGAGGTAAACTATCTACGCAATCTGGTGGTAGATGTCCTTTAAGTGCTGCAGAAAGTCTTTAGTAACCTTGGCCAAATCTGTGTTTTGCCACAAATCTGTCTCTGAGCTCCATGGGCAGTGCCTTAGACCTCACGATACTCATGTGCCCTGACATGCATTGTGAGCTGTGAGGTCTTACATAGACAGGTGTGTGCCTTTCCTAATCAAGTCAGTTTAATCAAACACAGCTGGACTACAATGGAGTAGAACCATTGCAAGGAGGATCAGAAGGTTGGGCCAAATGGGAAAAGGCCTCACAGTTCTGTCCAAACCCAAACTTTGTGGTTCAGGACCGCTGACTGTTTCCACTTACAATGTGCAAAATGTTGAATGTAACTCTGCAGAATAAAATAGGTTGTTCAGGATCAGTACAATTTGAGGGTGTTATCCACCTTTGTAAATCTGTAAATCTGTTGATCTATCCTAAGGATTGCTCATCAATTTAAGATCTCAGAGATTCGACAGAGGCTGCATACTTGGAGCAGCACTGTTAGAGGTTTGTTCCAAGTTTAGAAGTTTTGGAGTTCTATGAAGAACATTTTACAACTCTGTCTAGAGAACCCATTCACATCTGTACAAGACATTAGCAATGTGTTGCACGCCTTTATCCAGATACTTGCTGCCAGCAAATGGCTTTTTGCTATTAATAAACAAATTGCAGAAATCTTGGCCACTGCGGCAGCTTCTAGCCGTGATAATGATCAGAATAAAAGTGACTGGTAACAAGCTAATACCGTGCCTGATTTCACATAAGCATCTCTTCTATGCCCTGGGGAAGTGGCATCTATTGTCTTTAACACCTCACATGAAAATTGCAATTGTTTTACAAGATTATAGAACAAGCTACATTATACAGTATTATTATACAGTATTATCTTCCTGATTGTACCGTGGTCTGCCTGAAAAAAGGATCTTGTCATTTTTAATTTAGGTTATCTACAATAGCTCCTTAGTAAATAAAATCTAAAAGATATTAACCAGTTCACTGAGAAATGACTGCTTCAGTATTCCCTTAGCAGTAACAGCTGGACATAGTGCCCATAAGATCGTGATACCGGGGTCCCCACAGCAGTCACATAATGTAATTATGACAGCTAGGGATCCTGGTGCTACTCTACCGGTCCGATTAAATTTAAAATTCTGGAGGCTGATTGTAGATGGATTTTTTTTAAAAAAACAATGGTGTATTCTCCTCCTTCGTCGCTCTGGGTGCCCCTCGTCGCTGTCTCGCTGTGACGGCCACTCCCACCCGTGTCTATTCCCAGTGCTGTATCATGCGCTGAGATATGGAGATGGGTGGGCGTGGCCGTCCCACCCCATCCCCCCGGGAGCTGAACTCAGTCCAGCTTCTGTGCCCATGTAATCAAACAGTAACGCGGCTTTGTAAGACAGCGGCGCAGGACACCCAGAGCGATGAGTATAGCATTGGTTTTTTTTAAAGGGGAATACCCCTTTAAGAAGCTAAAATAAGAGCAGATCCTGCCAGAGGGGGCACACACCAGTATGTCAGTGTTGCTTGGTTTACAATCCTTCATCCTGGTGGTAGATGCCCTTTAAGACCCTTATACTGTTGATGCAATGTACCGAATGATAGCAGAATCTAGTATAAGAAAGAGAATAGACCCTGCATAACACATTGGATTCCCAGCAGTGGGGGCAGCAAACCCCCCACAAGAGAGCAAGCAGTGAACAAACAGCGGGCAGATTAATGGAAACGACATAGGAGGGAAGATTTAGTAGTAATGTGACAAAAATACATTAAAAGATATAGTGGTGCTGGGCGAGCTCTCAGGAAATGGTTATAAAGGAGATGTTATTTGTTAGGGAGTGAAGTTTTTATATTTAGCTACAACTATTTTTCACATTCACAGAAATGGCAAAATGTTCAGACTTCCAGTCATCCATAAAAAGGGGCCTTGATAGAATTTCCCTGCTGACAACTAGAGGTCACATTGAGATCCTGGGCAATGTGTAAGGTTTCATTGAGCCTGGAAAAATGCCCATGTAAAAAATCTATATTACATTTATAGAGATTATTTTTTTTTTTACATCTTACCATTATCCCCTACTGGTTGTATGTAATAAAGCATGCTCTGCATTGTGAGAGATGTAATGGCATGCCTACTTAGCGGGGATGAGGCTGCATTTGCTTTAGAGGCCAATACAGAGAGGGAGATTTATCAAAAGAGAGCAAAACTGTTCTAAATGCTCATGGCAACCAATCATGGTTCAGCTTTCATTTTACCACAACATTTTTTAAAATGGAATCTGAGTTTTGATTGGTTGGCAAGAGCAACATAAACAGTTTTTGTTTTAGACAGTTTTGATAAATGAAACCCAGAGTCTCTTCCCAGTATGAAAAGTTTTGGGGCCTGGTACAGATTGGGGCACATTTACTTACCTGGTCCAGTCGCGATCCAGTTCACCATCTTCGACCCAGTGTATGTGAGTGCTATTCTTGCGACACAATTTTTAAAAAAAATTCTGCGGCTTTTCGGAATCCGTCAGGTTTTCCGACAGCCACGCCCCCCCCCCCCCCCCCATTTCTGTTGCGTAAATCCAATTTGGCGCAAATCGGAAATATTCAGGAAACCCGATGAAAATGCGCGATTTGGATCCTTAGTAAATGAGCCCAATTCTGCAATGAAACCAAGCAGCTTTCCAGAAAGATAAGGTAGGTGAATACTTTGAGACCCTCAGTAGAGATTGTGTTCAATGGTAACTCAGTTTATGTATGACCCTACCGTCTAAAACTTATTAATGTAACTTAAGGATTGGATAGAGGTATTATTAATTGTGTTAAATGATTTTTAGCCTCAAATATTGGGAAAAATAAATTAGAACTCTAAAAATTAAACAGTGCAAAGTATGGCTAGACAAGATATTCATAGTGTCTCTTGCTGGACTATAATGGACAATAATAATGCATACCACAGAGCAGACAATAACAAAGGGGAGCACCCTATAGTAGACAACAATAATAATGGAGAGAAACCAGAGCAGACAATAATATTGGAGGGACCCCAGAGTGGGCGGCACAGTGGCTGAGTGAGTAGCGCTTCTGCCTTGCAGCACTGGGGTCCTGGGTTCGAATCCACCCAGGTCAACATCTGCAAAGAGTTTGTATGTTCTCTCCGTGTTTGCGTGGGTTTCCTCCAGGTACTCCGGTTTCCTCCCACACTCCAAAAACATACTGATAGGTTGTTTAGATTGTGAGCCCCATGGGGACAGGGACCAATTTGACATGCTTTGTGCAGCGCTGCATAATCTGTGTGCGCTATATAAATAAAGAATTATTATTATAATAGTAGTAATAATACTGGAGACCTCCAAAGATGACTAATACTACTTAGAGCAGACAAATACTATAGACCGTCTAGAACAGACTAATAATACTTTAGACCCCGCAGCAAACTAATAATAATGGAGACCACAGAATGAATAATTTTACAAGAGACCCCTAAAGCAGGCAGAAACAATGGGGTCCCTTAGAGCAAACAATAAAAATGGAGACCCCCAGAGCAGACAAATAATACTGGAGAATCCAGGGCAGATAATTAATTATACTGGAGAGCCCTGAGCAGACAAATAATCCTGAAGACTACCCCCCAAGGCAGACAAATGATAATATTGAAGACCCTAGAGCAGTGATGGCTAACCTATGGCACTGGTGCCAGAGGTGGCACTCGGAGCCCTTTCTGTGGGCACTCAGGCCATCACCACAGATGACTCCAGGTAACTTCCTGCAGTCCCAGACATCCCAGGACTTGCTGTGCACAGAGCTATTTTAAAGTGACAGCTCTACCTGTGACTATTTTCTGCTTTATTGGTGTCCTCAGGGTGCTGGTATCAATGAAAACTGTGACAGAGAAGGGAGTATAAATCACAAATTAAATTCCTGTGTTGGCACTTTGCGATAAATAAGGGGGTCTTTGTTGTAGTTTGGGCACTCGGTCTCCAAAAGGTTTGCCATCACTGCCCTAGAGCAAACAAATAATAATACTAGAGACTTCAGAGCAGAACCATTAGACTGAGACCCCCAGAGCAGACACATAATACTGGAGACCTCCCGAACAGACTTATTATAATAATGGATAAATAATAACAGTGGAGACTCCAAAGCAGACAAATAAGACTGGAAAACTTCATAACCCCAGACTAGACAAATACCAGAGACTCGCAGAGAAGACTAATACTGGAGACCTCCAAAGCAAACAAATACTGGAAACCCCAGAGGAGACAATAAAAATGTAGGCCTCCAGAGCAGACAATAACTACAGAGACACCAAAAGAGACAAGATATGAAATAATGAATTTCTTTCCTGGCTCCTCTTCTCCTCCCTGCTCCATAATGGAGCTTCTTCAATAATCTGTGTGTTGCTTTGCTGTGTCCTGTCGGTTGTATGCACTGGTGCCAGAACCAAAAACAGTCCCTAAAGTTTGCATAACCGCTCTCTGTGACTCAGGGAACTTAATAGACTAGGTTTTGAGCCGATATTTTCACCCAACGCTTTCCAAAATCCACTTATTAACCACCATATACAGGAGCCATTGTCTGCTGCTGCTGCTGTGGCAGCTAGAAGCTGAGCTGTGGTTGGTTGCTGTTCTGCCGCAGGTCATTAATATGAGCTCTGAGCTTTGATAGGTTACTATAGGCAATGAATATAATACAGCTTAGGCTGTGTTCACACTTTGCGTTTTGTTTGCATTAACGCATGCGTTTTGAAACGCATTACAACAGCTGAGAAGAGATTTGCCTAATTACATTGTTGGAAACATTGCATTTACAAAATTCAAGTGTTAACACGATGTCAAGAAATATGTTAACAAAGAATTAACACATATGCGTGTTAACAAAATGTTAATTAACTGTTGTGATGCATTTCAAAATGCATGCGTTAACACAAACAAAATGTATGAGGTAAAATGTGAAGTAAAATGTGAGGTAATATGATAACCACCATATACAGGAGCCATTGTCTGCTTTGTCAATAAGCAACCAATCACAGCTCAGCTTCCCTTTTGCCACAGGTCATTAATATGAGCTCTGTGCTTTGATTGGTTACTATAGTCAATGAGTATAATACAGCTTATGTGTTAGGTAGAGTGAGTGACAGAGAGAAAGGTGGGGAGAGTGAGTGACAGAGAGACAAGCGGGGAGAGTGAGACAGGCAGGGGGAGTGAGTAACTGACAGAGACAGCCAGTGAGTGTGAGTCAGCGACAGAGAGACAGCCAATCAGTGTGAGGGAGAGACAGATGGGGAGAGTGAGTGAAAGAGAGACAGAAAGGGAGAGTGAGTGAGTGACAGAGAGATAGGGAGAGTGCGTGAGTGACAGAAAGACAGCCAGTGAGTGTGAGACAGACGGCAATGAAAGAAAGACAGACAGGGAGAGTGAGAGACAGGCGGGAAGAGTGAGTGACTGAGTGAGTGAGTGAGAGACAGGCAGGGAGGATGAGTGAGTGACAGAGAGACAGCGAGTGAAAGATAGACAGGGAGAGTCACTCAGAGGCAGGGAGAGATAGCTATAACAAAATAGAATTGGTTAACAAAAAATTATATATAGATATATAGATCTAAGTACAGTTATTTACTATCCCGGGCAACGCCGGGAACTACAGCTAGTAACGTATACCACAGGATAGCGACTCAGTTCTGAGACCCCGGCAGATCACGAAAACAAGGGGTCCGAGGGACCCCTCATCAGACTGGAACAGGTGGCCGTGCATGACCGTTCTGCTCCATTAATCTCTATGGAGCTGATGGAAATTGCCAAGCGCTGTGCTCACTGATCTCCATCAGCTCCATAGAGTTAAATGGAGCAGAACGGTCATGCACGGCCATATGCTCCATTACTCTCATGGGATGACAAAGGGTCGGCCAGACCCCTCGTTTTTGTGATCTGCGGGGGTCTCAGAAGTGAGACCCCTACTGGTCAGCAAGTTAGATCCTATTCCGTGGATAGGGCCTAACTTGTCTTCGTGAGAAAACCCCTTTAAGAGCAACCTGCTTATACAGTGATATACTGATAGAAATAAGGAACACTTTCTGCAGTGCATAATGAAAACAGAGAAACAAAATCCCATTACACAGATGCTGGATTTTACATTTACCAACGTTCAATAAAAGTGAAAAGTCACTTTAAGAAAAAAACAACATCTACTGCAAATATTAAAGAGGGAAATGTGAAGCTTTGATTTCTGTGATGCAGGAGGGCATGGTCCTGGGCACGCTAATTGCAGGTGATTTGCTCACCACTAATGCATCGGGTGGGACGTCATAGTTGTACGATGTGACTGCGCTTGGTGATTTATGGCGCCTGTCAAGCGCACACACTTCAGCGATGGCTGCACTGCTCAGGAGCCATTCATCAGCTGCCGCAAGACAGCAATCCATCAAGCCACAAACCTGAACTTATATAGAGGCATAAACGTGACGGAGGGCAGCGAAAGAGGCAAAGACCCCAGATCCATGTTGATTGCTGAGAGGCCGCAGATTCATTATACGCTGAGTGCCGCCAAGTCACACTGCTCATGATACGATTTTATGATCTGTCTTTAAACACTTCCTGACAGCTCATCCTGTGCTCGAAACCAGCCTTAAAGGGAAATCATCATCTTGTGAGAAGAGTCCATGATTTCTGCTTGTTCCTTTTGCTGTGCTGATGTTTTGTATCTCCATTTTATTATCTTTTTCCCACTGGCCTAGAAGCACTGCTGGATTTTCCATCGCCCTGGGAAAGATTATGTTTGGCATTAAAATACTGAAACAATGGAAGCAAATTGCCTTGCAAAAAGCATCGCAAGACTGCAGCAAAATTGTGGCAATAAACCAAAATTTGACTGAAACCTATGATTATACCCTTTCTCTGTTTATTGTCTCTACCCTCACACCTTAATATAATGTAACTTCTTAAAGCAGAACTCCCACCATCCCCATATTGTGGCTCATTATATATTTGCAGTAGTTACTTCTTTGTTTTCTGCAGGTTTAGTTTCTTTTAGTTCTAACCATTCCTTCCTTATTGTACAAGAAATTTGGTCTTTCAGCACTGGCTATGTGGAGAATATACACTCACCGGCCACTTTATTAGGTACACCTGTCCAACTGCTCGTTAACACTTAATTTCTAATCAGCCAATTACATGGCGGAAACTCAGTGCATTTAGGCATGTAGACATGGTCAAGACAATCTCCTGCAGTTCAAACCGAGCATCAGTATGGGGAAGAAAGGTGATTTGAGTGCCTTTGAACGTGGCATGGTTGTTGGTGCCAGAAGGGCTGGTCTGAGTATTTCAGAAACTGCTGATCTACTGGGATTTTCACGCACAACCATCTCTAGGGTTTACAGAGAATGGTCCGAAAAAGAAAAAACATCCAGTGAGCGACAGTTCTGTGGGCGGAAATGCCTTGTTGATGCCAGAGGTCAGAGGAGAATGGGCACACTGGTTCGAGCTGATAGAAAGGCAACAGTGACTCAAATCGCCACCCGTTACAACCAAGGTTGGCAGAAGAGCATCTCTGAACGCACAGTACGTCGAACTTTGAGGCAGATGGGCTACAGCAGCAGAAGACCACACCGGGTGCCACTCCTTTCAACTAAGAACAGGAAACTGAGGCTACAATTTGCACAAGCTCATCGAAATTGGACAGTAGAAGATTGGAAAAACGTTGCCTGGTCTGATGAGTCTCAATTTCTGCTGCGACATTCGGATGGTAGGGTCAGAATTTGGCGTCAACAACATGAAAGCATGGATCCATTCTGCCTTGTATCAGCGGTTCAGGCTGGTGGTGGTGGTGTCATGGTGTGGGGAATATTTTCATGACATGTCCTATCATTCCCCGTATTACGGCAACACAGTAGTTGCCCCTACTGTGTATCATCAAAGATAAAAGAAGGGTAGTTTAAAAGGGAATTTAAACTTACCGTAATAAGATTTTTTTTTCCTGGTATTTAAGCCACAGAGCCTGATTTATATCTCAACCATCACCACAACCGAATCCTTTTTCCATTCTTTTACCGCTACAAATGCTATATAGAGAAGATGTTTCCTTCACCCAATGGCATGTTATTCCAGTTATTAATAGTGAGCACGGTCCTAGGGGAAGCTTTCTGAGCAGTTCTATTTAGTAACCTGCAAGTCTTGTTATCCGCTGCTGACACTGGTTTCTTCCAAATCCATCACTTTCTTCAAAGGAAACTTTGGGCAAAATATGCAATAATTCCCCCATTACTCTGCATCTATATTCTTCAGGTCGATTTAAGATATTATCATGCTTCTTAGGATGTGCACTGTGATGGTATAGCAGAAAAACTGCAATATATGATTTCACTCTTAATAAAATGATTCTTTTTTGAGGCGCAAAAGTATAAACAGTGAACAGTAGTGTAGGACAGTAATGTAGGGAAAACTTTAGTAGAAAGTTTTCATATGTACTAATTTTTAGATCTGAAGACTAGATCAATGTAGGGATCACTCCAATGCAGGAAGGACTCTTAATAAGAATAGATCCCATGTAGGTCAAGGCCCTTATCTGTAGTATGGCCGTACCACAACCCTGCTGCTGAGAGTAGTTGCTCTCAAGTGGCTTGGGATTCCTATGTATGTTGGTGCTTTGCATAAATCTATTATTGACTGCAGATTCCTATCATGCACACATTGTTGTATAATTCCTTTATAGCGGGCTTACTGTTCAATTTAAGTTGTGCATTGACGGCAACTACTGGCAGATTCTTAAAATTGTTTCTATATGTTGTTATTTTGCAGGCTGTGATGAGCTTTGTTGAGGTTGAGTTGACATCTTCCTATCGGTTTCCCATCAAAAAAATTATAGAAAAGGTTGGAGCATTATTTATAGGAACCCCAGGGCTTGTTCATGCTCCCTGGGACGGTGCAGTAGAGAGAAAGAGTGAAGCCACACACTGGTTCTTAGCACACTAGCTGCAGGAGCCATGATGATATACTGGACTATGATTTCTTAAGCACTTCCCTTAAGAAGTTCCCTTGTGAACTTTCGTGCGGCCATTGCGGTTTCATGTGCAGTATCATGGGAACCTTGAAGGAAAATGTTAAAATCACAATCAAAAGTCCAATGTGTCCAACTACCATCTGGTAGACCTGCTATACCAGCTTGAGCAGTCAGTCACTGGTCTGATTAAGTGTGGTGCCTCCACCTTGTGGCCAATTTTTTAACATGCATAAAACTTGAGTTCTTGGTTTCAAAAGCATTCCCCATGTCTCTGTGCCTTTACTCGAACCTCAGCACCAAGTATTCCCTTACCTTACACCAGCCAATCCATGTACATCCAGCCACTGCTCTTATTTAAAGAAGTATTCCAGGATTCCAGCGTGAAGACTTCAGCATCCAGATGAGCACCGCTGTATTTCACTTCCTTCAAGGAACAACACCATATTGTCTATAGTACTTGCTATTGCAGTACAGGCCTATTCACTTACATGGTACTGAAGTTAACAGAGGCCATGTGACAAATAGGCATAGCATTATAATTGTGTGAAGAATAAGTTGCAATAAGTTCCTATTAGACCAACGCACTAATGTAGGATTTTAAAAATAGGAAAGTACTCTTATTTAACTGGGTTTATAATCAGAGAACCATGAACCCATTAATAATTTTGATATGTGGAGTCACTTTAGAATAGAATATCTTTCTACTTAAAGGAATCTACCTATTAAGATAGATCTGATAGTAAGTTCCCAGCAATATCCTAAACCCTAACGTAGTTCTAACTTAATCTACAGTTTCAGTGTCGGACGCCCACACGTACAGTGCGGCACCCGTAAGCACTATAGTCGTAGCTACTGCCAGCAGAGCCCCAGTCTTTGCCGCACACAGGTAGGAAAGGAACAGCAGAGGCTACCGGGGCGTGGAGTAGCCCTTGCTCCTGCTCCACGGAGAGGCTAGTTAGATAACCTGCAGATTAGGTTAGGAAGGATAGTTTAGGGTTTAGGATAATATGGGAACTACAATCAGATCTACCTTAATATGTAGATTCCTGGTGGTAGGTTTCCTTTAAAAATGAATGGCCAATCATCTGAATGTGTAAATCATGGCATAATGTTTAGGGTTGTTTTATCCATAACAAAAAGGGTGCATCTGCAGACCCTATAACAGCAGAGGGCCTCTTGTAACAACTTCAGATGAGTGCTGTGGCACTGCATAGTACTGCCCTTCCTATCTTGTATATGCAACATCCCACCCCGATGTGTTCCGAATCCTGGATGATGGGGAGCCTGTGATGGTGAACAGCCTAATACAGAGACCACTAAGAGCCATGTTGTGAAAAATAACTTACAGTTCTTTATTGGAACGGACTGGAACGTGTGCTCCCACTCACAAGGGGTTTTTATAAATGCCCCCTTATGAGGTAACAGGCACTTGTCCAATCAGCACACTCGGGCTGAGGCTGGTAGTAGGCCTTCAGAGAATAACTATCAGTCTCTTAGAGGGCTCAATCACACAAGAGTCCATTCTCTGGGCACAGTTCTTGAGGAAGGGAAAAAAGCAAAAAATCTCTTCTGCAAAGAGGGGCACAGTCCTTGATAGGTGAACTGGTTGTGTCTGCTTTCAGCAAAGATGGGTGCATTTTAGCACAACTGGGGATAAGTTCAAGGAAAGTCCCTTGCTCCACAAAACAATGGCATTTTGGGCTCAGCACAACTGGGAGACAAGAAATAGCATCACGTGTATAAAGTTACAGTACCCTTTTAGGGCTATAGCCCATTAGGGAATTATTCCTTGTCTTTCACAGGAACAACAGCAGTCTGGACATTGTCATCGACAGAAAACTGAAGAGTGGTTCCTGTAGACTGGGGTGTTTTGTTATCAGAAACCGGCTGGAGACATCTGGTGGTGGGAACTGGAACTGCAGAGGTAGATGCAGAAGCAGCAGGGATGTCATCTGGTGCAGCTGTGGCTGTAGTAGGACAGAGGTCGCGGGAACACATTCAAATTGCAGGAACGGATGATGTTGGAACACGTTCCGATGCAGCTGGTGGATCAACCTGTGAAACAGAAGCTCTCACCACCCGGAGATCATCCGCTGGCAGGATTGACTGGTGGGCTCTGGAACTGCTGGCATGGGAGACCCAGAAGCTGGAGCTGGAACAGCTAGAACAGTAGGCATCTCAGCAAGGAAGGGAGGAACGCACTTCTCTGACTCAACTTTGGTTTCTGATGTGCTGTAGAGTGCATGATGATGACCGCAGGAGCTTTAGATTCTTCTCTATTGCTGACAGATGGAGGAGTGTTATTCCTGCACTGACCTGCAGCTGTTGGGAGCGCTGTTGGGCTTGCAGTGGCAACCTCTGTAGCGGGCAGGGCATTCTCATTGGACAACGTGGGCCTCTAAGCAGGTGGTCCTGGATACTCCACGGGCTGGTCAGCGTATTCAGATGAGGGGTCATGCTCCTTTAAGAGAGTCTCTCTGGTAGTCGAGCCTCCTAAGGGGAGATGTTGGTCCTCTGCAGGAAGGGAGACATGGTAAAAGTCACTGTAATTAGGGCCCTGGATGCCATGGTCCAGAATAAAAGGAGGCAGCTGCTGTGGAGAATCTGCCATTGTAGAATGAGTGTGGAAGACAGCAGCGAGTAGTGCAGCAGATGAAGGTGCTGGAGGCTCTTGGGAAGACCACGCAACACTTGGTTGCTGTACAGCATGTCAGCAGGACAGGAGACAGGAATGCAAGATGGCAGCTGGATGGCTGCAGCGCTGGTCTTCCCTTCTGAGATACTTGACACCAGTAGGGCAGGGCTTGAGTCCAAGGGCAGGGCTTGGCGCGCTGAATTTTCTTGCACAGCAGAGTGGACTCAGTTCTTTGCGGGTGTTAACCCTGTAGGTGCTGGAGCAGCGCTCAACAGCATGTGGCAGCAGTATTACACAGTCTAAGTTCAATCACAGCAGGCCTTAACCCGCGAAGCAGCAGGGTTAGGCAAACACAGTTCAATAAAAAACAGTTTATAATAAAAATCCAGCATAAGGAACAGTAGTAGATGTCTTGTTTGTGACACCACTTGCAACATCCACCACCAGGCCTTGCCTTTTCTCGAGGCCTGGATGAAGCCGGGGCCCGGAATACCTGAATGGCTTGCTGTTGTGGTCTTAGGCACGCTGTGGTCACTGTACTTGGTATACGGAAACCGAGGCCTTGTCCAGTCCCTGGCAGGTTTCTAGCAGGGGGTGTGTGCAAGGAAATGGAGGGAAAGGCTGATAGGATAGGTTTCTTCATGGGCCACCCTGATGTATAGATAGGGATAGATGATGGAGAACTTTCAGTTCTTTATTGGAACTTCAAACAGCAGGCAACGGCTTTAAACATCAACAGAACTTAAGCTGGAAGGAGATAGCTGGTTGTAGTGGATTTCCACAGGAAGGTGGTTGCTCTCAGCCTGGATAATGGCTTCAGGCTGGGCTGGTAAAGGTGGGACAGAGTCCCGTTGGTGAATATCTGTCTTCAGGCCTAGTCTCTTGGGACTGGCTAAGGTGTCAAGCAGTAGGCCTGACACACCTCTGCTTCGGTGGTCTGGAACGCTGACTGGCCCAGCAGCACTGGCATGTGCTGCACTCACCTCTATAATGAATGAATCTGGACAGACTGGACCATGTGCTCCCAACCAAAAGGGGTTTTAAAAACTCCCCCTTATGAGGTGGCAGGCACTTAGCTCACAGATTCCTTCAGAGTAATTACAGAGCATACAATTGGATAGAGAAGTCAACTCTTGACCTCCCAGGCGGACGCTGCAGTTACTAAGTTTACCATGTTAGAACCCATGGGTGAGTCGTGCAAGCTCACCAGACAGCTCCTGACAAGGAGAGGGACACTTCCACAACACCTCCCTGCCATATGCATCGGCAGGGTTGTTGCATTTATTTAACAACAAAATTCTTCTATCTATATCCTGTATATACAATATAGGCACTGCATAGTACTACGCCAACCTATCCTGCATCAGTGGGCACAACACAGTTCTGTTATTCCCATCAAACATTGCTCAGTACACAACAACTGTTCATATCCAGTATATAAGAGCAGTGCAGAGTTTTGAAACCCAATCAGGACACATAAAGACAGCACATTACTACTCTTCCTATCTTCTCATATATGGGCACAGCACAGTACTACTTTGCCTATCCTGCATTCACAAAAGGGTATACACCCATTCACATTTTTAGGAATATTTTATTATATCTATTCATGGGACAATAGTGTAAATTTGGTGTGCCCTCACACCAAACATACAGACATTAATGTCTACATTACTGGAATCATAAGCTCTGCTTTAACCCCGTAAGGACGCAGCCATTTTGTAGCTTAAGGCTCAGCCCGATTTTTTGGATTCTGACTTGCGTCTCTTTATACGGTTATAACTTTTGAACACTGTTACTTATCAAAGCGATTCTGAGATTGTTTTTTCCCCACATGTTGTACTTCATTTTAGTGGTAAATTTTGGCTGATAAGTTTTGCGTTTATTTACAAAAAAAAAGAAAATATGATAAATTTTGGGAAAAATTTGCCATTTTCGAAATTCAAAATCATTGCGTTTTCAGGCAGATCAATTTACCACCTAAATAAGTTGCTGAATAACATTTCCCATTTGTCTACTTTACATTTTCATAATTTCTGAAATGTTTGGATAATTTATTTTGATGTCACGCAGCTTGCAAATAGAATATCGCTTTTCCGGATTTTCAGAATTGACTATTTTGGGGATAAATACAGTTTTGAATGAAATTTTACATATTTAGCATCAAAACCCCCTATATAACCAACCCATTTTCAAATCTGCACCCCTCAAGCTATCAGAAACAGCTTTTACGAAGATTGTTAACCCCTTGAGATCTTCATAGTAATTGAATCAAAATAGAGGTGAAATTTAGAATGGTCATATTGTTCCCTTATACGTTCATTTAGCCCTAAAATTTACACATTTCCAAAAGATAAAAAGAGAAAACCCACCATACAATTTGTTCTGCAATTTCTCCTGAGTACAAAGACCCCCCACATGTGGCTGTGACTTGTGTTATGGGGGCACAGCGAGGCGCAGAAGGGAAGGAGGGCCCTGCAGCTGCCAGGATTTTAGTTTCCTCATTGGCCCTTTTTGAAGGCTATAAAATTTTCGCTTTTTCGTTATTGGGGCCATGTGATGCCATTTTTTTGCGGGATGAGATGCTTTTTCCAGTGTTACCATTTTGGGGTTTGTATCACCTATTGTTGAAAATTTAGGAACTTTTTTTGAGGACAGGAGTAGAAAAGCATCAATTCTGTACTGGATTTTTTACTTCTTTTTTTTTTGGTGTTCACCGTATAGACTAATAATAAATAGACTAGTTATCTTTATTTTATGGGTTGATACGATTACGGGGATACCAGACATGAATATATTTTCTTACGTTTTACTAAATTTGTCAAACAAAACCCTAATGTGGGGAAAAATCTATCATTTATGTATTGCCGTCTTCCAAGTGGCATAACATTGTTACTTTTTTGGCTACGGAGCTGGTTGATGGCTTGTTTTTTGCGGGACATGTTGTACTTTGCACCAGTATCATGTCGCAATACATATGGTTCTTTTATCACATTTTATAGCATTTTTTGTGGGATTGAAAAGGTAAAAATCATAATTTTTGGAGGGTTTATAAAAAAAATTTTTTCGGCGTTTATCGTGCGGGTTCAATAATTATTTACTTTTATTCTATGGGTTGTTACGGACGCGGTGATACTATATATGTGGGGTTTGTCTTATGATTTAGACCGAAAACGGTTCGGGGGGGCCGATCGTGGGGGAAAGACCCCCCAGATACATGTTAGATGCCGCGGTCGCGCTGACCGCGGCATTTAACGGGTTAAGCACCCGCGATCGGAGACAACTCCGATCGCGGGTGTTACACTGGGGTGCCGGCTATCAGTCACAGCCGGCACCCCGTCTTTCCCGATGCCGGTTCGGCTCAGATCTTGAGCTGAACCGGCATCAACTCAGCGTCCGATATATCGGACGCTGAGCGCTAAGTCATTGAGCTCAGCGTCCGATATATCTGACGCTGAGCGTGAAGAGGTTAATATGTCACTGTACATGTTGACATTCATGGTTCCCTTAAAGGGGGTTTCCCACGAACAAAAGTTAGGCCCTATCCATGGGATAGGGCCTTACTTGGTGATTAGTGGTGGTCTTAGTGATGAGACCCCCACAGATCATGAAAACGAGGGGTCCTATAGGGTCCCACGTACCCCTTGTTACTCTGTCAGACTAATGGAACAGACGGAGCAGCACCAACAGCACCAACAAACAAACATACTTCTATACTTCTAAGATTATGCTTGATTGTAGGCAAGAAACACTTTTCCTTGTACCCCTATCCTCATTGCAGCCACACATTTGATTCCATTTGGTACACAAACTTGTATTTTGAAAGAACAACCTCTGCATGTGACACTGAGAATGGCACTCAACATCTGTGGTCAGCCTGTGCTATGGGGAACCGATCTTGTTAAATGGTGGTCTTGGTCACTGTGCTGCAACTCAGTTTCAGGGTGTTGGTAATCATAAAGGCTGGGTCATATTTATGTAGAGAAAGAATTTTTGTTTAGATCTTCAGTGAGTTCTTGGCCATGAAGTGTCCTGTCAAACTTCCATTGACCAATATGAGAGAATGTGCTGTAATTGGACCTTGTCATATTACACTGGGGAGGGAAAATTACCAACTGGGCCATTTTTACCATTTGATCTTAGGGAAGTTTTCATATTATGAATATAATAAAATATTTCTTTATTTTCCCTTTTTTGAAATACTGTATTATAATGTATTGATGGGTGTCAGAGTATTTTTTTTAGATTTATGCAAGTAGTTACGCAGTTACTTCATTTCAGTTTTACACATAACATGATTAATGACCATTCCCATGGCTTTCACCTGTTTATCTGCATCAGCCCCTTTTTTCCTCCTTCATTAGAAGTTGTTCTAAAGTTGTAATGATGTCTGTATTATACCTTTTGTCTTCCAGTCTTCTAGATTACTCTTGGTCGTCCTAGCACGCCCACAACTGCAGGAATAATAAAGACGTATGATCGCCTCCAAAGTAAAAAAAAGATTTCTTCATGAGCATTATAAATTTGTAATAGATTAATTTATCTGAAAGGATTAAAGCAACTGAGAAAACCTTGCAGCAAAAACATCACAGTGATATATTTATAACATAATCATTTTTTAATGAACTTAACATTGTCTCGCATACATTGCTCAGCAGAGAGGGCCCTAGGGGAAATCATGGGTTTGTGGGTGTCATGACGTATCCAAACACATTATTATTCTCTTAGGTAAAAGTGAGTCACAGATTTATTTTCTTTATATTATTCATGTTAAAGTCCAAAACATTGGTTAAGGCACTTAAAATTTACATTTACAAACAACTGAGAAGCAGTATTCCCAGGAGATTACCGGGTAGTAAATCTGGGCAAGTTAAGCCTGTAAGCATGTCCTTGCCTAAGGGGGTGTGATAAATGTGACCAGGGGGAGGGGAGGCCTTATAGTATGCAAATTCACCACTTTTCCCCCAGTCTCAGCTTAATTGGACTAATTTATCTAGGTTGTTTATGAACACAGCATGTGACCAAGCAGTCAAATCGTCTCCAGGCATCTCCCCCCCCCCCCATTCCACCCCACCCCCACACTCACAAACAGACAAAGGGCCATAAAAACTTGTAAACTAATAGGTCGAATAGGGACAGTTATAGAGTTATGATCCATCTCACCAGAAGAACAAATACATTTTTGGAATGTGATATTCAGGTGATCACAGTGGTGCGATTTCCAGGGCTCTAGAACACTTGGTTCTGGAGATATCAATATCTGGATAGAACCATAGCAAATGTGTCAAGTTTGGTATCAATGTGATCGAGGGATTCACCCGGATCCAATGATACCAGAACCATGACCCTACGACTTCCCCTTGAGAAGCTAAGGCTTCTCCAGGGCTCTGATTGTAATACCAGGTAGGAGGGACCCATGTCTCCTCCTGTTCGATGGGCAGAGGTGTGACTCCACCTGATATAATCAGGCACCTCTAAGGCAGCATTATCTTTGTCTGGGAACCATTTAAACATCTAGTGCAGAGAAGGATCTCAAGGTGATGCCTAACAGGTTCCGATGTGTTGGGATCTTAAGACCAATACAGCACTAGACACAGGCAGAGTTCAATTACAGTAAGGTGTGAGGTACATCAAGTTGCAGTTTTTTGTTAGTTACCAACAGCTGTAAGAATGGCCGTTAGGAACAAAGGCAGGAAGAATGCTGCCACAGCTGTGGACATTACTGAGGATGACGCAGTACTGCAGTTGGACCAGGAGGAGGTGGGGGGAGCTATTGTTCAAGGCGATGGGGAGCTCTGCCCAGACTCCCCAAGGAGCCAGTCACCAGTGCTCAGTCCCACATTGGACCATCCACTGCTCGCCCACCCAAATGGTCTGATAGGCTCGGCGGCCATCCCGCAAGCTGCCTTGACCAGTTTAAAGGTGGGGAACCATGCTGCATGCAAGACCCTCATAGCTGCTGTGGAGCAGCGGTAGCGAATGGAAGCAGAGGCTACAGAAAGGCAACAGGAGCATGAACAACAGCTGCAGATGCTCCAGATACAATAGTCTGCTCCTGCTTGTCCAGTGATACAGGAGAACCACGTCCCAAAGCTGTAGACTGAGGACTTTCCCCTGATGGATAAAGGTACTGACTTGGACACATTCATGCTGGCTTTTGAAAAGATTTGTCAACAGTACCATGTGCCTGGACCAATGGGTCCCTGAGGGAAGGCACTGGAAATATATGGCTATTTGTCTAGTGAAACCACCCTGACTTATGAGGATATCAAGCAGGCTCCGGTGTGTCAGTACAACTTGACCCCTGAGACTTACCGGAAGAAGCTCTGGAGTTTGCAGCCGGGGTCTGCTGACAGCTGGACTGACCACATTCTCCGAGCAGTGGACCAGTGGACCTCAGGACTGGAACATACCACCTTCCAGCAGCTGAAGGAGCAAATCGCCATCAAGCAGTTTTTGTGGAATTGCCCAGTGGAATCACAGCAGCACATCCGTGACCGGAAACCCAAGGAAGCTTTGGAAACAGCTGGCCTAGTGGATGAGTACAGCAACAAACGAACTCTGAAAGCCAGGAGACCTGCTGATTGGAGAGGGAATAAAACGAACACCATCCCTGCCCCTGCACCCAAGGGTGCACCTGCCCATGCTCCCCTCTCCACATCAGTGGGTGAATCGCATTTGTGTCATCTTTGCAGACAGCCAGGACACTTCAAGGCCATGTGTCTACAGCGCCAGAGAGCCCAGGACCGTCCAGTACACCATCTCCTGTTTTGTTTGTGGGTAGGGGTGGTGGGAGGTCCCATGATAATTTTCAGCCCATCACCATAGGCCAGGCAAGGGCCATGGGACTGACAAACACTGGGGCCGGGTTAACCCTTGTACGGCCTGAACTGGTGTAGGGAGAGCTAGGGGGCTAACAGCTGTGGGGGAAAAGCTTGCAGGGGAGGACAGTAAAATACCAGGACTAATGAAGTGTTCAGGTAAGGACTCTGTGCAGAGCTTACCCCCAACTGAACTGTGTCATTACAGGGCCTGTCCATCTGCCTTGGTGACTGGGTCAGAGGTGGAGAAGAAGCAGACGCTACTTGCGGTCACAGCAACCATAGCCGTTTTGACACACTCGGGGACTCAACGACTTCCTCCCTTTTGATCAAGTGGCTGCCAGGTCAGATGGAGGGCATGAGACAGATCCAGGGGAACTGGCAGAAGATGTGGTTGTTTTTTCTACTCTCACCACGTCGAGTCAGTAGGTTCAGGTAAGAGGACCTGCAAGTGAGGACAGGAAGGGATTCCCGGCAAGGACCCACTGCAGGGCCCATTACCAGCCGGACTGTCTCCATACAGGGCCTGTCCGTCTGGGTCAGAGGTGGAGAGGAAGTGGACGCTACCTGCGGTCACAGCGACCATCGCCGTTGGGATGCACAGTCGAAGCATTGTAGCCCCTGTGGGCTCACCGACTTCCTTCCTTCTGATCAAGTGGCTGCCAGATCAGATGAAGGCCAGGAGACAGATCACTGGCAGAAGAGGTGAGGGTTTCTTATACTCTCGCCACGCTGAGTCTGGGGGTACAGGTAAGGGGGACCTGTAAGTGAGGAGGGATATGGTCTTCCCGTCAAGGACCCACTGCAGGGCCCATTACCAGCCGGACTTTCTCAGGACAGGGCCCATCCGTCTGCCTTGGTTACTGGGTCAGAGGCGGATCTCTCCCCCACTCACATACAGACAAAGGGCCATAAGAACTCTTTAACTAATAGGTTGAATGAGGACAGTTATGGAGTCATGATCCATCTCACCAGAAGAACAAATACATTTTTGGATTTGTGATATTCAGGTGATCACAGTGGTTCGATTTCCAGGGCTCTAGAACACTTGGCTCCAGAGATATCAATAACTCTGGATAGGACCATAACAAATGGTTCAGGTTTGGTATCAATGCAATCCAGAGATTCACCTGTAGCCAATGATACCAGAACCATGACCCTACGACTTCCCCTTGAGAAACTATGGCTTCTCCATGGTTCTAGTTGTAATACCAGGTAGGAGGGACCCATGACTCCTCCTGTTGGGTGGGCAGAGGTGTGACTCCACCTGATATAATCAAGCAACTCTAAGGCAGCATTGTCTTTGTCTGGGAACCATTTTAGGTCACACACAAGGTAACAAACCTACTGAACTGTTGTTACTTGTAGTGCTACCTTCTATTTTGCACTCTGTGTAACTGTAGATATCTCTACTGTATATATTGTTTTGTCTAGTGCCCTTAAGGCAATTAAATATAAAATCTAATCTGTGTTGCTCTTTTATCTTGATCCACAAATCCCCACGTTTGAGTCTCCCGTATATACATGCTGGGTTGGTTCCTCACCCTATATAATCCCGTTACGGACTGGGCTTATATTAACTGGTGGCAGTTCCTTGAGTTCTGGGTTGTGATTTATTGTTGTGCCATATCCAGAAGTTGTGTGGACAACTTTAAATCACTTCCTGCGCCTCTCAGAACCCGTGCGTTCTGGGAGTGTTTATAAAAGGATAACTAAGTGACCTTGCATACCCTTCAGGGGTCTGAAACGTCAAGGTTTCCTTCCCAGGGGGGTGGGTAGAGGGTGGTGAGGAAAATGCTGCCAAACATGAACTGAGAGACACACTGTAGAAAACTAATGGAAGTCCAGCAACGGCCAAGTCCATATAATTGGGAAAAAGGTTAAAGACACAAAGATTAAAAATATGATCATGACGCCATGGAAACACATCAGTTTCCCACAGTTTATTTCTTGGTGCCATGATCATATTTTTAATCTTTTTTCATTAAAGTGTGATTATAAGTGTGGATGCTTATATATCCACCTGGTGCATAACCTGTTAATAGGTATATAATGTCATAGTATAGGCATTTATGTCTTAATCATGTGCAGCCCGGTTATCTAACATAAGAGAGGTGTATAACATGTTGTAATTAAGAATTCATAATGCTATATCACAATTAATCCTGTTTTGGTTGCATTTAATTTGACTATATGGGCATGTGCTGTATTGGATTGGCTAAATACATCAGTTGTACGGTTAATTAATTTTCAATACACTATAAATATTGTTGGTTAATATTATATCTCTGTGAGGACACTGTCTGGTTCAATTTTCTGTTATACCCTAACAGCGAAAAGTGTAGGATTAGAGGGTCTATGGGGCAGACTTATCAAGCAGTCTGAAAGTCAGAATATTTCCAGTTGCCCATGGCAACCAATCACAGCTCAGCTTTCATTTCACCAGTGCTCATGAATATTTTAAAGGGGAGCTGTGATTGGTTGCCATGGGCAATTGGAAATATTCTGACTTTCAGACTGCTTGATAAGTCTGCCCCTATGTGTTATGTATCCTTATTGGTGAACTATGTTACAAGATCCATTTAAATAGTGTATTTATATAATGTTTTTGAAGTAAAGAGTGCCCTGCTTGAGAGGCCTTAAAAAAGATATACCAGGACACTGCCAACATATCTTGTTGTCTTTCATGAGATAATGGGGCTCATTTACTAAGGGTCTGAACGCCGCACTTACGTCAGGTTTCCTAAATATTTCCGTTTTGCGGCGAATTGCCCTGGGATATTGGCGCACGTGATCGGATTGTGGCGCATTGGCGCCGGCTTTCACGCGACAGAAATCAGGGGCGTGGCCGTCGGAAAACCGACGGATTCGTAAAAACTGCAGAATTTTTAAAAAAAAATGTGTCGCAAAAATAGCACTCACATACACCGGAACGAAGCAGGTGAATTCCAGCGCACTCCGGTGGACTTCAGCACAGCAGCGACACCTAGTTGTCATTGGGCGCACGACCTTAGTTATTCCCGGCAGAACCTGCATCAGCGTCGGAGAACGCGCCGCTGGATCGCGAATGGACCGGGTAAGTAAATCTTTCCCATAGTGTCTCTTTTCTTTTAAAGGGATTTAATAAAAGTTATCTTTTAGGTGTTTCTATTTTTTCTGTGATTTATTAAGGGTACACATCAGCAGCAGTGGGCAGAGTGTGAGTTGCAGAGGTGGAAGCGGTGGAGAAGATGGATAACCAGCACCGAGGGCTCCCAAGACAGAGCCTGGGAGGGAGGGGAAAATATCAACAGATGAACCATCGCTACTGGCCTGCGGACCCATGCTGGAGGAATGAAGAGAGAGGAGCATGTTAGCATGGGTCAAGATGGACAGAGGAGGATGGAGAAGGTATAACAGACCACGCTGATATTGCTGCAGCCACAGTCTCTGTAAACCCTCCCTATGTGGTCAGTTGTACCTAACATTAACCAAACAATATGGGGAGTACAAAACCAAGCATTAGTCAAATACTAACAATCTGTCCTATGAATAGGTCATCTGTAGTATAGGAGCACAGAGAGCCATTTGAGAGCCAAATGAGTTTTACAGAGTAGAAGAAGGAAAACTATGCCTCCAGTGCTGCCTTAAATAAAGCAGTTCCCTCTACATCAATGCCTGACTTTCAAGACCCCTGGTGACATGAAAGTCAGGGACAAGGCATATTAAACTCACCATTTGTCAACCTACTACGCTTTTAATTATGGCCTACTAAGAGATGGAAAGATGGAAAGATGGAAGAGATGGAAGATAGATTTATGAAATATGGATTTTCAAAAAGTCACTAATTTAGGCGCAAAGTCATTGTAGAATTATACTTTAATTATAATTAGATTCAACATAATATAATATTCAAATAGCATTTAATATAATTTAATATAAATATATTTAATTAGTATTAAGAAGGCTATGGGAACCTATCATTAGGTGAAAATGTGAAATTCTGATGACAGGTTCTCTTGAAGTAGGAGCTTGTTGTGTGTCAGATTTATCATAATGGCTTCATATCAGACATCAACTCACTGATATTTCTGATACGTCTTGAGATGTGCAGGAAACTTGACTCAGGCCAGAGAGATCTTCAACATAAGAGATTAACATAAAGTGCTTCTGCACCATGTGTAATCAATCGATATTGCAAACTTTTATTTCATGACAATCCTATCCTATTTCATGACAATCCTATCCTATGCTAACCAGGCATATTGAATGCCCATATTCATTGCTAAGAGTGTTTAATACGTTAAAGTTTTTAATATGTTTGAAATATATAGGATTTTTATCACCCCAATTTTTCCTGTTTGTTGCAATAGATTTATGGATTTATGATTGCTCTGCACCTGGAGCCACTTTTTCTTTGAAAGTGGAGTAGACAGGTCAATGTTGCACAAAGAGTTGCAAACTGTTGCGCAAATCATCAGTTGAGACCAGGGTCGGACTGGGGTGCCAAGGGCCCACCAGTGAAATTAATTCTGGGGGCCCACCAGCTGCTTCATGGATACATGCGAGCCACCCCCATGTATATTTTCATTGCGTTTCTGAACGTGCTGCAAATGCAAGGTGTGAATGCAGCCTGTGGCCATGTTCACACATTGGGGCAAATTTACTTACCCGGCCCATTCGCGATCCAGCGACGCGTTCTCTGCTCTGGATTCGGGTCCGGCCGGGATTCATGAATACAGTTCCTCCGCCGTCCACCAGGTGGCGCTGAAAATCATCTCCACGCGGCGGAATGCACCACCTCGGACCAGGTGAAGGTAAGCGGTCCCCAAGCGACACTTTTTCGGTTTTTAAATACGGCGGTTTTTCCGAATACGTCGGGTTTTCGTTCGGCCACGCCCCCCGATTTCCGTCGCGCGCATGCCGGCGCCGATGCGCCACAATCCGATCGCGTGCGACACAATCCCGGGGCAATTCAGGTACAATCGGCGCAAATCGGAAATATTCGGGTAACACGTCGGGAAAACGCGATTCGGGCCCTTAGTAAATGACCCCCATTGTGTTTTTTGTTGCTTATTGAACGCTTTGGAAAGACGATCTGTTCCTCTTCCATTTGAATGCATTTCTTTTTGCCATTCAGCAGACAAACTTAAAATTTTTGCAACAAAAAAAACGTAATGTGTGAACGCAGCCTCAGGCTTTCTGCACACTACACTTCTTGCAGTTCTTGGGATGCAAACGATAGTCCCATGGAACATTGTTTGAGGGTTGCTTGTCACTGGATGTAAGTACATAATAATAGCCTGAACCGCAAACATGGTTAGGACCTGCTCTGTCATTTGCAGCTCAGACATATGCACAGCCATGTGCAGGAGCCCATAGAAGTGAATGAGGATGTGTAAAACAATCCTGCAGAAAACAGGCCTCAGGCCCCATGCACACTTTTTGGTACTGCATTGGATACCTCAAAAGGCAGGGGCTTTGCCAGAACACATAAGTCTTTCTACTGAAACACTTTTGTTCTGGAATGAGCCCCTCCCTGTTGCGTTTTTAAATGGAACTGCAAGGTGTGAATGGGGCCTGAGGCTTGTTATCTGCCGGACTGTTTAACTCCCGGGAATCAGTATTTAACCTCTTAAAGGAAATCATCAGATCAAGGATTGTAAAGCAAACATACTGGTGTTTGCCCCCTCTGGCAGGATCTCCTCTTCTTTAAGGTGGCTATGCCCTTGTTTTTAAAAAGGGCCACTGTGACCTCTCTGAATGTTACTTTAGTTCCAGACTGTAATGATCATCTGTGAGGTGTCTGTAATTAAGCTTTATTGATAATCTTCAGGTTTCATTACAGCAAAAAATTTAGAAAATCTAATTGCCACTGGGACAAAAAAATTTTTGTCTGGATCTACAATTATAAAATATACAATTCCTACTTACATACAAATTCAACTTAAGTACAAACCTAAGGAACCAATCTTGTAAATAATCCAGGGACTGCCTGTATATGAAGAAGGTTCACAGGCTGAGTCCTCTTTATACACAGCGGGGGGTGCGATTATAAAAGCAACTATACCACCTCCATGACATGTGGGCGTGAAGGGGTGCAGGTTGGGCACGGGGCTTGCCTGAATTATTTTGAAAAACCTACAAACTTTTGTTTGCTGTTTTTATACAAAACTACATCAGGATGGACCTGGTATGATTTTGCCCAGCGGCTGCTTTTTCCAGCAGATACATCAAGAGGCCTCAGGGCGCTCTCACATGTTAGGGTTTTGATTCCGATTTGTAACCAATTGCATATTTGTTTGTATAGAAACAGATGTGATCGGCAATCAGTGCCGTTGTCTTGTGCAAATGCAAGACACCGGGTGCGGATTGTCGATCGCATGTGTTTTCATACAAACAATTACTGTATGCGATTGGTCGCGGCACAACACACTGCATTTTGAATGAGTTACAAAACACAATTAAAATGCTAACGTGTGACAATACCCTAAGTCTCTCCAGATATCTGGGAGGACATGGGGGCATGGCCGATGAATACCCCCCTAAATGGATTTCTGGTACCAATCACAGGTATTAACCTACAAAATGCCACTGTGAGCATTAAAAGGGCATTAACACCTGTGGAGGAGCCTGGAGCCCCTCAGGCTAATTTGCATACAGGCTTTCATCCAGGTCGCCACATATTGCGATGCAGCTATATTGTTGTAAATGGTAGGAACGAGAAGCCCTTACGGCCTGCAAATACAGTAAAAAAAGGTCAGAGACCCCACTGATCAGTAAGTTATGCCCTATCCCATGGATCGGGCCTAACTTGTCTTTGTGGAAAAACCCCTTTAAGACATTTTTTTTTTAAACAAAGGTTTATTTTTTAATATAAAAACTGAATAAAAGCTTTATGACTTTGGTGTCCTCGTGATCACACTTACCCAAGGAATTAAGGGGAGGTATGATTTGGAGCGTACAGTGAAAGCCATACATACGTAGCCCACCAAAAAATGGCATAAGTATGTTTTTTTTGTCAATTTCAACACATTGGGATTTTTTCCCGCTTTCCAGTACATGGCATAGAATATTAAATATCATCACTATGAAGGACAATTTGTTATGCAGAAAACAAGCCTCATACAGCTCTGTACATGGAAATAACACAGTTATGGATTCTTAAAGACACTGAAGTAAAAATGGAAAATCAAAGATGAAAATGGTCTGGCCTTTAACCCTTTAAGGGTTAATATTCCGTTGAACCTGGAGAAAAATTCCAAATGTGGTATAAATGACAAAAAAAAGTTGCATTATTTTTATTACAGGCTCGGTTTCACACACCTCTTACTTTTTTAAACTTTAATGTACGGAGCTGGAGAAGCTGACGTTTTCAGTGATATCAGTTTGTGAAGTGAAGAAGCTTTTCATCACTTTTTATTCAAATGTTTGTGCATTGAAATGGTGATGAATCTGCAATTTGTACACCATGACGGATGTGGGGGGGGGGGGGTCGTTGGTAATACTGAGGCTGCAATCACACGTAACGCGGGGTATACTGGTAATACTGAGGCTCTAGTCACATGTAACGCGGGGTATGCTGGTAATACTGAGGCTGCAATCACACATAGCGGGGTATGCTGGTAATACTGAGGCTGCAGTCACAGGTAACGCGGGGTATACTGGTAATACTGAGGCTGCAGTCACAGGTAACGCGGGGTATACTGGTAATACTGAGGCTGCAGTCACAGGTAACGCGGGGTATACTGGTAATACTGAGGCTGCAGTCACAGGTAACGCGGGGTATGCTGGTAATACTGAGGCTGTGGTCACACGTAACGCAGGGTACGCAGGTTATACTGAGGCTGGGGTCACACGTAACACGGGGTATGCTGGTAATACTGAGGCTGCGGTCACACATAACGCAGGGTATGCTGGTAATACTGAGGCTGCGGTCACACGTAACGCAGGGTATGCTGGTAATACTGAGGCTGCGGTCACACATAACGCAGGGTATGCTGGTAATACTGAGGCTGCGGTCACACGTAACGCGGGGTAAGCTGTTAATACTGAGGCTGCGGTCACATGTAACGCGGGGTATGTTGGTAATACTGAGGCTGCGTGCGTTTTGATTCAAATTGTAAACAGAGTCAGTGTTACATGTGACATCACTCCTTATTCTACAGCAATACTGTAGTACAGCGTACTACAACTTTCATCATCTCATTCAACTGCTGGGAGTTGTAGTTCTTGAGTCCACTGTTATTCTATATGTATGTACATATTGCAGGGATGTAATGAGGTGCACTGTGTGTGTGTAAATGTGATGCACGTTTATTTTGTACCTTTTTCTTGTGCTGGAAGCCATCAGCAGCTCCTCATCCATCCTGAGCTCCTGCACATGAGGGCAGCCTGTGCTGTGCCAGGGGGAGGACACTCCAGCATGACCAGGAGGAAGGGGGCCCACTGTGACTACTAGGGGGCCCACGTCCTCTGGTCTGTAATTAGTGACAGCTCACTGTCTGCTCCTCCAGTGAATCAGTGGCCATGTTCTCCTGCAGTGACGCAGGGGCTGAGTTGCTCAGTGCAGGGAGGAGGAAATGTCTTACTCACTGCCCCAGCGCTGCTGTGAGAAGAGCAGAGAACCTGTCTCTCCCTCCTGCAGGAGGTCATCGTCCCCCCTGGTCCCCCCTCCTCCAGCCTCAGCTGAATGTGCCTGCACAGACACAGGCAGGAGATGGTGACTTACGATAAGGGCCCACCGGGGTTTTGACCGGTATCCCGGCAGGCCAGTCCGAGCCTGGTTGAGACAATTGTGAGAAATTTCTAAGCCAGAAAACTCAAGTAACTCCAATGGTATATTTCTAGAAAAAGTTTATCTCATAGAGTATCCCTCTAAAATAGATCCACACAGTTAGGCCCCTTCCACACTAGCATTGCATTTGACGTCAGGGTGCAATGCGTGAAAAACTGACGTTTTTGGCAGCGTTTTTGTTCCATTTTTCCTTGGAGTCATTAGCGTTTTTGCGTTTTTCACGCGCGTGCTGTTTTTTTGCGTTTTCGGTGCGTTTTTCACGCGCGTTTTTTAAGTCAATGGGACTTTTTCAAAGGGACCATGGTTCGGGAATAAAATGTTTTATTTAATTGAAAAAGAATGTCTTCTGATAAGTTAGCAGATGTATGCAAACATCTACAATCTTTTCTTCACTGTTCTGCGCGCGTATATTATCTCCCGACAAGTTAGCAATGTGAAGAACAGTGAAGAATAGAATAAAAACAGTGAACACAGTGAACACAGGATCATTTAAGTGAAAAACACAGTAAAGAACACAGTGAAGAATAGATTACAGATGTTCCAATACAGATTTTTCACTTGGACACAGGAGTTTCCAGTTACTCCTCGTGTATAATTTCTATACACGTTTACAATTAAACTGTAGAATATGAGCCAGGTAGATTGATGATGGTGTGGCTTCTGCTTTATGCATCAATACATTTTATTTTCAACATGTTTTCTATCCAGAATTGTATAAACTGTTGATTTTGCACCGCTAGCTGCACCTGGGAAGCGCTTCTGATTGATTGACTGCCTAACTTACCAATCTGTCAGTGTCAAAATACATTCTGTTTTATCCATCAATGTGACAAAACCAAAAAATAACAAACTTTGTAAACATGGAGCAGAGGAGGAAAATGTGAGGGGTAATAATAAACCTAACATTAGGTAAAGCGCTGACTTCCCTGGTGTTAACTTTCTTTCCAAAAGACATTAGAAAAACATTTCTAAAATTTATTTTTTTTTGTATTTTGTTAAGGTAGTGAAATGTAAATTGGAAGCACTCTGTGACTCTGAGCAGCATACATAATACACTCAGCCATAATGAGACCGGCAACAAAGAGCACAGGGCACACAGTACAATCATGCACTTGGAAAGTATGGGGAAAGGTGGGCTATATGGAGCCAATTTACAGAGATGAGCTCGACTTTTATACACTTTGTATTTAGAGTTTAATAAATGTTTTGTTTTTTGCTTAAATTGTACTGATCACACATTTTTTCAAGTCTTATACTTCACATACAAATGCACAGCTTGGTTTGGTGGTAATGAGAGACCCACACATAGGGAAGGGAGGCATTTAAAACATTTTTCCAGACTTTTTGGCAGTCAAAAGTTGAAATTTTTAGTGACAACGCTTTTAACGTCATACAACTATAGTGGATTAACAGGGCCGGATTCAGACAAAGTGGGGTCCTGGGCAAAACTAAAAGTTGGCCCCCAAATAAAACCATTTTATGACCAGTCACAGTCAGTAAGAGGCTCCATTAGCCTTGCACAATAATAACACTTTGCAGTTTACAAACATTAGGATGGTAAGGCAATGTGTAATATGGGGCTGAGAATTTTATAGGAGATGGATGATAGAAGATCTATTAATAGATGGATAGATAATAGATAGGAGATAGATGGATAGGTAAAATAGAAGATATACACTCACTGGCCACTTAATTAGGTACACCTGTCCAACTGCTCGTTAACACTTAATTTCTACTCAGCCAATCACATGGCGGCAACTCAGTGCATTTAGGCATGTAGACATGGTCAAGACAATCTCCTGCAGTTCAAACCGAGCATCAGTATGGGGGAGAAAGGTGATTTGAGTGCCTTTGAACGTGGCATGGTTGTTGGTGCCAGAAGGGCTGGTCTGAGTATTTCAGAAACTGCTGATCTACTGGGATTTTCACGCACAACCATCTCTAGGGTTTACAGAGAATGGTCCGAAAAAGAAAAAACATCCAGTGAGCGGCAGTTCTGTGGGCGGAAATGCCTTGTTGATGCCAGAGGTCAGAGGAGAATGGGCAGACTGGTTCGAGCTGATAGAAAGGCAACAGTGACTCAAATCGCCACCCGTTACAACCAAGGTAGGCAGAAGAGCATCTCTGAACGCACAGTACGTCGAACTTTGAGGCAGATGGGCTACAGCAGCAGAAGACCACACCGGGTGCCACTCCTTTCAGCAGGAAACTGAGGCTACAATTTGCACAAGCTCATCGAAATTGAACAGTAGAAGATTGGAAAAACGTTGCCTGGTCTGATGAGTCTCGATTTCTGCTGCAACATTCGGATGGTAAGGTCAGAATTTGGCGTCAACAACATGAAAGCATGGATCTATCCTGCCTTGTATCAACGGTTCAGGCTGGTGGTGGTGGTGTCATGGTGTGGGGAATATTTTCTTGGCACTCTTTGGGCCCCTTGGTACCAATTGAGCATCGTTGCAACGCCACAGCCTACCTGAGTATTGTTGCTGACCATGTCCATCCCTTTATGACCACAATGCACCCAACATCTGATGGCTACTTTCAGCAGGATAATGCGCCATGTCATAAAGCTGGAATCATCTCAGACTGGTTTCTTGAACATGACAATGAGTTCACTGTACTCAAATGGCCTCCACAGTCACCAGATCTCAATCCAATAGAGCATCTTTGGGATGTGGTGGAACGGGAGATTCGCATCATGAATGTGCAGCCGACAAATCTGCGGCAACTGTGTGATGCCATCATGTCAATATGGACCAAAATCTCTGAGGAATGCTTCCAGCTCCTTGTTGAATCTATGCCACGAAGAATTGAGGCAGTTCTGAAGGCAAAAGGGGGTCCAACCCGTTACTAGCATGATGTACCTAATAAAGTGGCCGGTGAGTGTATAGATAAATAGACAGACAAAAAGCTAGAAAGATAAATAGGTGTATGTATAGATATATAGATATATAGATAGGAAATAGACAAATTATAGAAGATAACTAAACAGATAGATGATAGATATATAGACAGGAGATCAGGAGATAGATGATAAATACATTCACCTGGACATTCAACCAAGGGGGATTAAAGGAGCAATACATACTCTGCCCACAAAGTCCAAATGCAGGGGGCCCCTTTTGGACAGGGGTACATGACCAACTGGCCAGTTTTCTGCCCCCTCACTTTGGCCCTGTGGATAAAACATAGAACCACTTGCGATTTAAAAAAAAAATTGCATTGTCACTCCACTCCCTGGTCTATGTGTCCCTGGTCAACTTTTTAAGCAATTTGTGATTTTTTTTTAATGATAATAAGATGACTTTTCTGAATCTACCTTCCAATGATGAAGGGATGCCTCTATAAACCCTGCCCTCCAGTGCTAATGCAAAGACTATATTGACCCAGCTCTCACTGCCATCTAACGACAGATAATGAGATTCCCACAAAACAGCAAATGGTAGTATTTGTTTGCACCAATGCACAATGTAAACCTACAATATTCCAGTATTTTTTCATGTGGAATCACCAATAACATATGCCATTTATTATTTTGGTATCTTCTTACGCATCATAACCCCATATGCACCAAAGACTAGATAAAAAAACACCCTAATACACCTTGTACAGATTTGTCCCTTTTCTTTACAGTATTCTGTAGTTTTTCCAATTTAATGTCATGAATCTGTCACAACCTGACAGCAAACAGCTAAACTACAACCAGATTGGGTGCAAGTAACTAGCAGGCGAAATAACCCTGTGACATCCCTGTGGACTAGGTCCCTACCTACAGCAGATAAAACAGCCTGATAAGGACAAATTCCCTATCCGGAACTTGCTAATGACCCTAAGAGACCCTGCAAGAGAGAGAAAACTGACTTTGTCTGGGAGCTGCTGGATGGTGGAGCAAACAGGTAAAGGGAAGTCAGAGACAGACTAGTGTTCACACAAGGATACAGAAATGCGTCAACACAATAATACAATACAAGGAGTCAGGGAAATAGGGTCACACGTGGAGAGATGACATCACAAAGAGGGAAAAACAACAGATAATAGACAGACAAGTCAAAGCAGAACTGGGTCAATCCAAGATGGCACAAAATTGAATAGCAATGGAATGGTCAAATAAACGTAATAGAGGTCGAATACACAGGATAGCAAAGCAAGTGCGCCAGTGTATGATGAAATCCCTGCCCCTCTGTCGTCACTGGATGCTTCAAGAGTCTCTTGCCTCTCCACATCCCTTGCAATCTAGCAATTCCTGACAGTCATATTATGAAAAATCATCAAAGCTTCAGAAAGATGTCTACAAAAAAAAACCCATGAATGGTTCGAAATAACTGCAAACTGTACAGAAACCGATCTCGCTCAATCATCCTCTTGTTTGCCTCATAAGCATATGGTAACCCTGCTGACCTTGGATGTTCCATCAACTTTTTTATACAGGAAGTTGAACTTTATTTCTCTATGAATCCGTAAATAGCCACCATGCTTCCATGGCAACCCTGATCATTCGCTTCACACTTCCTGTTAATTCTCAGAAAATTTCATAGAAAATGTGTGGGCTTCTTCCCAAGTCCTTCATCTCATTATACTGAAAGCAGCACTCAATTAAACAAACTTGTAAATATGTCAGTGAAGTGTAATTTTAGTTGTAATAGTAGACTTGGCAACAGTGTGGATTTACATCACTTTGACAATACTGGACCAGAACTGGCAGCAATTTGTACTAGTTACTTAATGAGGGAGATTAATCAGGGCTTGTACTTAGTTTTCTGGTGTACAAGTCCTGAAATAATTACAATTACTATCGAACCACCAGTAATTACAATTATTTCCCTCTTTACGCTATCTCCACACCATGGAGGGGCGACCAGCAGCAGATTTGGCGTAGATTTGTAAGTAGATTTGTACGCTATGCAGCATGGCTGCCTTTACCGTACGCTGGCATGTGATTGCCAGTGCATGATCAATTTCCCCAATGAGATTGTTGTAATACTACTCAACCAATCCTTAAAGGAAAGTTGTCCCATTGAACTAGCTGTACAATCTCCATACAGCATGCAAAACAGAAGGAGGAACTGTGCATAGTGGTTCACATTTACAAACGGCTTTGTGCCGTTTTTTTGACGGACTTTGCACTTTGTTTTAGGTGTAAACTACTTGCACAGGGATTTAAGAAGTGTCCACACCACTATTGTGTCGCACACAACCGTTTTCTGGCACAGCTGAAACACAAATTAGGGGGTGTTCCAATGCTCAGTCAGACTGAGTGCCATATTTATCATGCAAAGTCTGTCGCACGTCCTATGTTAAAGGTGCACCACAAAAAGATGGTGAACTCTGTCAGGCCAGTGCAGGGATTCATGATGTTCTTAATGAACTGGTACTGGAATCTAAGTGGCACTCTGTCTTTAGCAGAGCCCGACGCAAAACAGGTTGGCCTTTCTGTTGCATGTTACCACCAGGTGCGACTTGTCCCCGGTGGTAGCCAAGTGCGAGGTACAGAATCAGCAGGCAATCTCGTAGTCGGGGAGAGGCAGATGGTCAAGGCAGGTGGAAATGGATCAAAGTCAGGGACGGAGCAAGAGGTACAGGCTGGCAGCAGAGGAGCGAAGTCAAGAACATGTTCGGGGTCACAAGAGGAAATCAAAACACAAGCAGCTGGCTTAAATGGAATCCCAGGAAGTGGCCAGCGCCAATCAGCGTTGTGCTGGCCATTTTAATTTATAATAGGGAGAGTTGACATGCTGACAATGACTATAGGGGTTGCAGAATTTCCTGCTGTGACTGGGCCCCTATCCACAGGTCCCCTAACCAATTTAGGTGTTGTCAGGGCTTCTTCCCTATAAGCGGGCCCTGATACTGGTACTACGGTAGTAAAATATGAAAAAAAACTGTAGTGTTTAATTGTTTATGTTAAAGGGAAACTGGTACCACATTTTCACAAATACAGCTAGTGACAAGTTCCTATAGAGCCCTATTAACTAACTTACACCCTTCCCTTAGCTAAAAATTGTTTCCCTTACATCCACATTAATCAGCTTTATGTCATTTTCCCTAGCATCAGAGAAGGTGTGTCCTGCTCAGCCGGCTCCTCCCATCTACTCCCCCCATGTCCCATGCCTCTTCTAAGTATTAAGCACTTCACGTCAAGTGACCAGGCTGATGTCATCTAAGTACTGTTACGACTGCAATGTCTACCCCATGTATGTATCTAATCACATGAAATCCCAGCATGCCTCCATGGAAGATGAGGAGGAATAGATCTGATAGGTGAATCATCATCTGTGAATTACTAGATGCCACTTCTGCATGTGTATGATCACATAATGTCTAAATGACTAAACTATTATATTTTGAGAAAAGCTTCAGCATGTTTAGTGTCACATTTAGAGTGTCAGCGTGCAAAGTCTGACATCCAAATGTGGTGTTGTATTGGCTGTGGGATGCTTGAGGGTTGTTGTTATTACCATAAGTAAGTATTGTGGTTGCCAACATTTATTCATCAGGATGCATTTTTAAGGTTGGTTTTAAATTTTTGTGTATATAGTCTGGGGGTTGTTAAGTCAGGTGTAGGTGTGTCCAATCCGGACTCTTAGCCTCTAGCTGCTCTACTTTTATTTAATAACTACAGGCGGTCCCCTACTTAAGAACACTCGACTTACATACGACCCATAGTTACAAACGGACCTTTGGATATTGGTAATTTATTGTACTTTATTCCTAGGTTACAATAAACAGCTGTAACAGTTATCACAGGTGTCTGTAATTAAGCTTTACTGTTAATCCTGATTCTTATGACAATCCAACATTTTTAAAATCCAATTGTCACAGAGACCAAAAAAGTTCTGGCTAGGATTACAATGATAAAATATACAGTTCCGACTTACATACAAACTCAACTTAAGAACAAACCTACAGACCCTATCTTGTATGTAACCCGGGGACTGCCTGTATATCCATTTGGGGCTGTTAGGGCATTCTGGGAGTCCGAAATCCTGAAAACCACAGTATGATTTCAATGACATTCACGAATTTATTCATAACTGAACAATAGAAGTAGAAAAGAAAACACAATTGAACTGAATTTGTTGTGCAATGGGTAACCAATGGAGAGGCTGGGAGAGAAGAAAAAGGCAGACGTGAAACATGGAGAGAGATGGATTAGCTGAGCAGCAGAGTTAAGGATGGATTTTAGGCACAATGTTATATTTAGTATTGAGGGAATCAGATCAGTCATTGATTATAAGCTCTTGCCAGCAGGACTCACACACCATGTTTTTTCTCTGTAATGTCTTTTTTTATATGTCTATGTACCCCATGATATGTAAAGCCCTACAGAATATGATGGCGCTATATAAATAATGATGATTATTCCTTAGTATTACATATAAATCACTGTACCCTTAAGCCATGCATTAAAGGGAGGTAAACCAAAGGAGGAAGTGCTCCTGCACAGTGTAACAACCTGTGAAGCTACAGGATGGTAATGCCACCCAGGACCCTTTTGGCTCATTGGCATCATTGTAAAAGTTGATTTTAAAAGTAAGGGGGCCATGGATAACAAATATAAGAAGATTACCACAGTCACGGTGCCTTGATCTATTAGTTAGTGCCCCTTGTTTATCATGATGGATTTCCTTAAAAAGGACCTGTCACCCCAAAAAGACCCACACCAAACATGCCCCCCATAATCCTCTCCCCAGCCCCATTTCTATATATGCAAAATTTATTTTAATATATGTATGGAAAGTTGTACTAAATGTTCCTAAAAGATCTGACCTCTTCCCAAATAAGAGGTTGGATCCACGCATCTCCTGCACTGGCAGTCGGGCCGGTACTCCTCTGTATGCTCTGGCCGACACTCCCCGACACTCCTCCACCACGCCCCTCTGTTTCACTTCTCTTACGCGCTCAGCGGAGACTTGTAAGAGAAGCCGGCAGCATTGCATATATTGAACAATCTCTGCCGGCTCTCCGTGTTGCTGTCAGTTTGGAAAATATTTGTTCTTGAATGCTAAACGAAGACTGTTTGGTTTGTGGCACAGATGGGATAAATGGGTGTTTAGTTGTCACCATGGGCATCTGTATTTTAGGGGGTCTGGAGTGAGGCATTATATTCCTTTAGGGTGCCTAGTATCTCAGTCTGTTTAGGATTTCTATATGGCTATAGGCACTGGTCTAGGGTTTGTATTGTAGTCCCTATTCCATCATACGTAGATGAGACATAAGGTCCAAAAATTGAGCAGTGAGCTCCATGTTCTGCTTCTCCACTTTTATAAACTTCTGCATTTTCTTTTCTCATAATATGGCAATCATGTTTATAACACATGTACAGGCGGTCCCCTACTTAAGAACACCCGACTTACATACGACCCCTAGTTACAAACGGACCTCTGGATATTGGTAATTTATTGTACTTTAGTCCTAGGCTACAATAATCAGCTGTAACAGTTATCTCAGAGACCAAAAAAGTTCTGGCTGGGATTACAATAATAAACTGTACAGTTCTGACTTCACGAAAATGCTGGTGGTTGTAGTTTTCTAACTCAGCCTCTTGATGTAGCACACTGTGAAAAAGCAGCTGTGGGGCTATCATTCGCTCGTGCGCTGCTCGTGCGCCAGTGTATGATAAATACCCCCCTTTCTCCTTTTCTGTAGCAATAGGCAGCTGTCACAATAAGACATATTCTTTGGATTGTTATATTCCCACTACCGCAGATACCAGAGAGCAGAACCAGATTTAAAGGTCAGTAATAGATTGCAAACATGAACTTTTTACAGCGATCCGGCGCTGGAGAATTTCTCTCTGTTTGTCACTAGTACCTAGTAACATTTCCCAGTCATTTAATAACACAGCTCATTAGACCCTTGACAATGGCAGATACCGCAACTGGTTTCCTAAGACCAAGCGCACTAATGTATCTATTTATCTTCAAAGTGCTGACTGGAATATTAAAACTGCTTCATATGTCCTGAATATGAATGTCTAAGGCAGGCGGCAGACCGAAAGATTAGACTAGAAAACATGACAGTCTAGATTGCTTGAGAAAGGCTCCAGTCCTAAGGAGCTGAAACGTTGCTGGACACATGGTAATAAAAGCACATTAATTTTTTTTCACTACATCCGATTTGCGCGCTGCCATTCTCTTTTTCTGGGCTAGATGATGGATATAAGAAACATACACGAAATAGATAGATTGTTAGATAGATAGATACTGTAGATATTTAAAGGCCAACCTCTGCAAGAAGGTAGTATAGAAGCTTTAAATTCAATGGGGCTTATTTACAAAGGTCCCGCAGCCGCATTTCCATCGGGTTTTCCGACGTTTTCGAGGATCACGCACGCGATTGGATTTTGGCGCATCCGCCCCAGGTTTCGCGCAGCACAAATCCGACGGATTCCGATAACGCACGGGATTTAACAATTAAATTAAGTCGCAATAACAAGCACTTGCATGCACCAGGAAGAAGAAGGTGAACTCTGGCGGACCTCAGCGGGGACGCGACACATGCAGTAAATCGGGCGCACGATCTTTGTGACAATGCACCTCGGGGATCGTGCAGGGACGGGTAAGTAAATGTGCCCCAATATGCCTTAGTGAAGAGTTCTCCTCTTCTACTAGGGCAGTGATGGAAAACTTTTTCAAAACCAACTGCCTACATTACAACTTAAAACCCATTTATTTATTGCAAAGTGCCAACACAGCAATTTAAGCAGTAACTTATTGCTCTCTGTTCTACCACAAATTCAACAGAAAAAGGACCTCCATCGATAAACCACCCCTGTCCATAGCTTCTCACTCTTTCTACAGCCCGAAGAAGCCAAGGATGTGTTGCCTCAAAATGATGCTGAGAGCACCATCTACATTGCCTGTGACTGCAGGTGAATTCTTTGAGTCATGTCTGGTGAACTGGTTGGGGCAACGTGGCCTGGGTGCCCACAGAGAGGGCTCTGAGTGCCACCTCTGGCACCCGTGCTATAGGTTCACCACCCCTGTACTAGGGGTTGACTTGGGAAACAACCCCATAGTCTCAGTACACACTCACAAGAGATGATGGTAAAACAGAGAGTAAATAGGGGTGAGCCTATAGAAACATTTCAAATAGAATAAAAACACAAACAGTGATCTAGAATCATACAGATAAAATCTGGTATAATGAACCACTATTGTAAGGGTACACTAAAATCAAATATATACCCATCTCACTTTATTTTCACAAGGTAGACCAATATAACAGAAAATGTAGAAATAAACATTTCTGACATTCAAAAACAAAACCAAAAACAGATCAATGACCAATATGATTACACTCAGAAGCCTTTCATCCGTGGATTCTGTCAGTTGCCACCACATCCTTCTAGACACTGTTCAGAGAGGTGACTGTTTTCTCTCCCTGAAGATCTCACATTTTATGAGGGACCCCAGGTTCTCTTCTTTTAGACCATTACTGGCCAGCCACGCTGTATTTGGATGCGTGTGATGGAGCATTGTCCTGCATGAAAGTCATATTTTTCTTTAAACTGCTTGAAAGAAGATGTCTACCAAAAACTGGCCGTAGCACTGGGGGTTGAGCTGCACTCCATCTACCCGAAAAGGTCCCACAAGTTCATCTTTGATGATACCAACCCATACCAGTACCCCACCTCCACCTTGCTGGTGAGTCAGAGTAGAGCTCTCTGCTCTTTGCTGATCCAGCCTCAGACACATCCATCTGGTTCATCAGGAGTCACTCTCATTTCATCTGTTCATTAAACCTTAGAAAAATCAGTCTTAAGATATTTCTTGGCCCAGTCTTGACGTTATATCTTATGTTTCTTATTCCAAAGTGGTTGTTTTACAGCCTTCTTTACCATGGCCATGTCCCTTAGTATCACACACCTTGTGCTTTTTGATACTCCAGAAATGTTGTAGATCTGAAATATGGCAAAACTGGTGGCTAATTGCATCTAGCCAGCTTCACTCTTGGTTCTCCTCAATTCATGGGCATTTATTTTGCGCCTGTTGTCTATTTGCGACACTGTTGCCGATTTGCCATGCAATGCTTGATTATTCGGTGATCGTACTTCAAAAGTTTGGCAATTCCAAGGCTGCTGGATCCCTCCGCAAGACATCTCACAAATGTAAACTTTTTGAGGTCTGTCAAATCTCTCTTCTGACTCATTTTGCCAAAGGAAAGGAAATTGCCTAATAATTAAGCACAACTTATATAGGGTGTTGATGTCATTAGACCACACCCCTCCTCATTACAGATATGATTATCACTTGATTTACTTAATTTGTAGTTGGCTTTCAAACCTATACAGCTTGGAGTAGGACATCATATATAAAAAGGATGATGTAATCAAAATACTCATTTGCCTAATAATATATAAATATATAATAATTCTGCACACAGTGTAGAGCAGAAGGTAGTGCTGGGAATTAAGTCTTGTTGTGATTGGAGAAGACGTGCTGGTGATTCTCTGCCTCACTTTAAGTTCATTGTCCATTTTACATATTGTGCTCCCAGCAGGATATGCAATAGAAGAAAGATTTGAGATACATGGTAGATCTATAGATAGATGTGAGATAGATAGGTTGCCTTTCTGCACTATACGGATTTTAGTGATACAGACAGACACTGTATTTAGCCTCTCTGAAGGCCAAAAAAAGAAAAGCTCAGTCTGCATAAACCTTCTTTGATCTTTTTAAGCATATTTTCACTTGCCCTTTGAGATTTTTCTGTCACAAATTCACTGCAGATTTGTAGACATTTCCAGGCTCATAGAGATTTGTAAGTAAAGAAATAATCCAAAGTAAAACAGATGAAATGCAATAAAACCACCAGGTTTCACATGCTGCTTCCTATATCCTGAAACTTGAATGTCTGAGGCAGATGGTAAACAAAAAAAAGATAATAGAAAAATCTGATGCACGTAGATCATTTTGTAAAATCACTGTAACAGCTTTGATCCAATATGGCAGATAAGATGACATCCATTATTTCTTCATTGTAGAAACAGGACTCCCTATATAAGATATAATGCAACCAGGAAAGTCATGACAGCCATAAAGCTTTATTGAAGTCAAATTACAGTACAGTCTGTAATTGAGTAGCGTGAACCTAACCCACCCTCGTATAAGGTGTGTGCAGTACTTAATGTGAGATGCTGCTATGTAAAAGATTTTTAGACCACCTAATGGCCACTTAGGCCACTAATTAAAATTCTGTTACATGCAACAGACTTTTAGGTCACATGTTTCACCCATGATTGACAAGTTTCACAGCTAGGACATGCTGCTGTATGGAACATAAAGAGAGATCTGTTACATCATTGACCAGTTCATATCATGTGATCAGAGGGATGTCATCTGAGGGGCTTTACCCAGTAAGATGTGCAAAGTCTACCCAATGTATACATCTGATTACATGAAATCACAGTATGTCTCCATGGAGGCATACAGACGATAAGAGGTCTGTGGAGGCATGATGTCCTTTCATGGGATCAGAAACACACATGAGGTAGATGTTAAGAAGTAAATTGGGGGGGGGGGCGATCTAAATTCTGGCGATCCCTGTGTAACCAGCTTGAAGTAAAGTTGGACTTTTCTTCTGCCTATCACCCACAGTCTAATGGTCAGATGGAAAGAGTTAACCAGACTCTGGGCTGCTATCTCCGCCATTTTGCATCAGCCCGTTAGGACGACTGGTCCACACTGTTGCCATGTGTTCCCTGGATTCTACATCTGTCGGCTCAGCACCTTTCTTCATCAATTACGGACTGCACACATGCCCTCCTCTTCCTCTACCCGTGCTCTCAGACGTTCCTGCGGTTGAAGAATTGGTACAGGATCTAAAGTCTATTTGGGGGCAGACCCACATTCCCTTGCTACAGGCTTCTGCTCAAACCAAGTTCCAAGCCGATAAGGAACATAGGCCTCCTACTATCTTCTCTCCTGGTGACAAACTCTGGTTGTCCTCCAGCTATGTCCGGCTAAAGATCCCTGGCTATAAACTTGGTCCTCGTTTCCTGGGTACTGAGGCACATCAATCCAGTGGCCTACAAGCTGCGCCTTCCTCCCACCATGCATATCTCGAACTCCTTCCATGTCTCATTACTCAAGCCTGTCTTCCTGAACTGCTTCTCATGGCAATATCTGCTCCTGAGGCTGTCTCCACCGACGTTTTCGAGGTGAAGGACATCCTAGACATGAAGACTGTGAGAGGTAAGCGGTTCTTCTTGGTTGACTGGAAGGGGTTCAGGCCAGAGGAGAGATGCTGGGAACATATATTCTGGACCGCAATCTCCTGAAGAAATTCCTCCAGCCCAAGAAGAGGGGGAAGCCGAAGGAAGGGGGCTACTGTCATGCGCGTCCTAGGAGACGGGAATGCGTGCGCATGGCCGGCGGACAGGAGCCAGGATCGGGGAGAGGTAAGATAGTGCAGCGGGGCGCTGGGGCACACGAAAGATCACGGGTGAGCCTGCGACCCGAGACGTTGGTCCTGACTCCTGTCCCGCGCCCATGTGTGCGTGTTCCTGTCTCCTAGGGTGCACGTGTCCCAGCTTCAGAAGATTTAAAGGGGAAGCGCACTGCTAATTGGTGCTGGCTGGATCTTTGTGCTTTATGCCTAAGAGAAAGCTTGTTCCCTTGCCATACATCTGTATATTGATCTCCAGTTGTGACCCCGGACCTGTTCCAGTTTACCCTCCTCCGATGCCATCCGTCACCTTCTGCTCTGCCTCTGACACTGAACCTTTGCTGCCTGTCTTGACCTCCTGCCTGTCCCCAACCACAAACTTGCCTTCTGACTCTGTACCTCACCTTGGCTGCCACCTGTGGAACGACTTGGGGGTACCACGCCGCAGCAAGTATAACCCGCTTTGTGACGCGCTCTGGTGAAGACTGGGTGCCACCTAGACTATGGTCCCAGGTGTCAACTTAAGTCATCATACGCGGTGGTCCAGTGGGTCCACTACCCCTGAAGCCTGATACCAGGCTTTAGAATGTCACAATTTTACCTACAGAATGAGTTTTTTGATTAGCTAGCTCCCACAAGATAAGTGACATCACCATCTGCTCAAGACTTTTATACCTTATCTAGCCGCTTTCTCCCTTATGTATAACATTCATTTGGAAGATTTATGGTTCAGAACTCCAGAAAGTCTGTGTACCTGTACTTCATGTAACTGCAATGAATGCAAGTAAGAAAGAACCTAGTATTTCAAGGACTTGTTTTTACTGAGAATTTAGATTTTATTGAGAATGTTCTCCACTGACCGGATTAATATTTCGCGATCAATGCGTTTAAATTAACCGTGTTTTGCTGACTCCCAAATTACCCCCATGAGGTCTTGTTATTTCCTGGCTGAGGTCCATTGTTTTTCCCAGCAGCATTTTAAGCGTGTTTTGTAGTTGTCACGTTTCAGACAGAATGAGGAACCGCTGTGAGTGTTTTGCTTCTTTCAGATGTTGCACTCCGGGGCTATCAGTTCAGAACATGGCACCCCACGTACGTGGCATCCTGATATGGTTTACCAAACAATAGCTGTCATTATTCTCCTCCTGCACTGAGATCTTTTTTATCTTAATACAATCTATTTTGGTTGATCCCTCGCGGGACCTGTGCTGCCGAATACGCTTTTTTTTTAATGAAGTCTTTTTATTATTTTGATTTGATGCTGTGATTACCGCTGCACACACTGCCTCTCTGCAAAGAAAATTAATATTTCCTCTTAATCACTTTCCATGTAATGTTATACAAATCAGTCTAATTCCAAGCGTATTCAATTATCGTCCTTGAGCCGCGACAGCTATTATAATAGGGATGATCAGTGATGATTGTGATGCAGATATGAAGCTTGATGGTGTCCTTGCTAATATGATGTTAGGGCCTAAATTTGTATGACCGTGTCTTGGGAATTACCCATACACTTTTCTTTAATTAAGTTATGATGTGTATTATACTCTGATCACATCCAAAGCTATGACCACATAATTTGTAATGTATATAATGGCAGACAGTGCTGGATGCAGGTTTAGGTAGGCCCCTGGGCAACAGAGCTTCAGTGGGCCCCTTTGCAGTGAACTCATGTGGCGATGTTAAAAATGCAGAAACTATAAGATATATAGGACTGCTTCCTTATAGGGGTATTCCCACAAAGACACAATTCTTAATTACATTAGAAATATAACATATTTTGTAATTTGATGTGAAGTAGTGAAAAATGCACCTTGATATACAGTGGGGCAGATTTATTTACCAGCTCCATTCGCGATCCAGTGGCACGTTCTCTGCGGTGGATTCGGGTCCGGCCGGGATTCACTAAGGCAGTTCCTCCGACGTCCACCAGGTGTCGCTGCTGCACTGAAGACCCTCGTAATGCATCCAATCGTGGATGAAGGTAAGTGCGTGTTAAGCAACACTTTTTTTTTTTTTAATGCGGCGGTTTTTCTGAATCCGTCTGTTTTTTTTTTACGGCCACGCCCCCCGATTTCCGACGCGTGCATGCCGGCGCCGATGCGCCACAATCCAATCACGTGCACCAAAATCCCGGGGAAATTCAGGAAAAATCGGTGCAAATCGGAAATATTCAGGTAACACTTTGGGAAAACGCAAATCGGGCCCTTGGTAAATGACCCCCAGTATGTTTGCATGTGTGCAATTGGTTAGAAAACTAAATAAAAGTGCAATTAAACCCTGTACCATTATAATCTAGGAAATGTCAGCACACAGCAGCAGGAGGTTCGCATGCAGGAGCGCTGCTGGCCGGCATATATGGTAAATGCTAGAAGGTAATAATTAGAGATGAGCGAGCACTAAAATGCTCGGGTGCTCGTTACTCGAGCCGAACATCTCCCAATGCTCGAGTGCTCGTTTCGAGTAACGAGCCCCATTGAAATCAATGGGAGACCCGAGCATTTTTCAGTAAAATTACAAACTGAACGAGCACAGTGAAAGAACACAGTGCAGAACAGATTACAGATGTTCGGGAACATCTGCGATCTGTTCCGGAGACACGCGTGCAGAACGGTGTTCTCCGCAATAGTATTTGAAGAACAATATGTGTGAAGAACAACTTGCAGATGTTTGGAAACATCTGCAAGTTGTTCTTCACACATATTGTTCTTCAAATACTATTGCGGAGAACACCGTTCTGTACGCGTGTCTCCGAGACATCTGCGATCTGTTCCAGAGACACGCGTGCAGAACGGTGTTCTCCGCAATAGTATTTGAAGAACAATATGTGTAGAGAACAACTTGCAGATGTTGCCAAACATCTGTAATGTGTTCTTCACACATATTGTTCTTCAAATACTATTGCGGAGAACACCGTTCTGCACTCGTGTCTCCGGAACAGATCGCAGATTTTCCCGAACATCTGCAATCTATTCTGCACTGTGTTCTTTCACTGTGTTCTTCAATTAAATGATTAAATTAAATGTTTTAATTGTATTTTTTTACTGTTCTTCACTTCTTTTTTTTTAATTAAATGCTCGTTATCGAGCAGGGCAAATACTCGTCCGAGCAACGAGCCGGTCCGAGTAAGCTAATACTCGACCGAGAATCAAGCTCGGACGAGTATACTCGCTCATCACTAGTAATAATATAAATAATAATTGTAAAGTATATTTAAAGAGAACCTGTCACCAAAGGGGCAGACTTGTAACTCATAGGGAACATGTACATAAATGTATTATATACAAGTGCTTCTAAATAAATTAGAATATCAGAAAAAAATAAGTTAAAGTTTTTCAGTGATTCAATTCAATAGTGAAACTCATAGTCATTACAAACAGTGACCTTTTTCCAATATTTATTTATGTTAATATTGATAATTATGGTTTACAGCGAAGGAAAAGCCAAAAGTCATTGGCCTACATTTACTAATGTCCTTGCGCCTTTTTTCTGTCTGACTTTTTTCAGTGCAAACTGCTTGCACATGTAATTGAGAAGTATCTGCTACACATTTGCACATGAAGGGGAACACATTTATCACAGAAATGTGTGGCATGGCTCATGTCAAAGGTGCACCAAAAAAAGTGTTGCACTCCATCAGGACAGTGCAGGGGTTCTAGATTCATGAAGAACTTACACCAGAAATCCTGGATTTTGCGCCCTCTGCGCACGACACACAGTGCATTTTGCAATGTTTTTAGTAAATATGGGCCATTATCTCAGAAAATATTAAACAAAATAGTAAACAAAATTTTGAACACAAAATGAATGCACTGCAGTGAATGCACTCAATACTTGGTCAAGGCTCCTTTTGCATGAATGACTGCATCAGTGCAAGGCATGGAGGCGATCAGCTGATGGTACTACAAAGGTCTGACAGAAGCCCAGCAGACTTCAGCCTGCATTCTATGGCCTGTTGTCTCTCATCTTCCTCTTGACAATACCCTACATATTTTCTATGGGGATAAGGATAGGCAATTTTGTTGGGCAGTCAAGCACAGTGATAATATGGTTTTTAAACCAGGTATTTGGTGCTTTTGGCAGTGTGGATAAGTGTCAAGTCCCACTGAAACTCAAAAAAGGTTAGGATCATATGTGTCAGCAGGGATTCATAACTTAAAGTTTTTTACAGATTTGCCATTGGCAAACTAGAAGACCCATATCCAGACACAAAAATTGTGATCAAAACGTAACTTTTACTTGGTAACCGATAAAAGGCTAATTTTCTAGCGATTCACATTACTGGATACTCAAACTGGTATTTAATTTAAAAATGCAGTGCGCTACCCTGGTCTCATATGGCCAGACTTAATTTGCTCGTTTTGTGTCTGTTAGAGTACTGGCACAGATATGAATATAGAGAGTAACCTAGCTATACTAATGACAATCCTGGGTGTGTAGTAGCAGAGTGTCTCTGGCGATTTCTGTCAAGAGGCCGCAAGTCTGTTGTTGTCTCAAAAATATGTTTTAGATAGTATAGACCAGTGGTGGCGAACCTATGGCACGGGTGCCAGAGGTGGCACTCAGGGCCATCTCTATGGGCACCTGAGCCATCTCTATGGGCAGTGTCTGTCAGACAGGACTTAAGGATTCTTGCAGCCCAGGACCCTAGAAGGAAGCTACAATGATAATCCAAACTTCTTCTCCTTCTTTCTACTGCATTGGTGTCCTCAGGTGCCTATACAATTCAAACCTGCGAAAGAGCAGGGAGTAATAAGTTGCTGCTTAAATTGTCGCATTGGCACTTTGCGAAAAATACATTGGTTTTGGTTGTAGTTTGGGCACTATTGTCTAAAAGGTTTGCCATCAGTGGTATAGACTGTGCATTTATTCCACACTCCTGATGTGGTTAGTATGAGACTATAGGGACAGGGATGGCGATGTTCACACTGTGGTCCTAGAGTAGATAGGTCAGGATGGCAATACCTAATCCCTATTGTGAAGTGTGGCTCACTCAACAGACCTTATTGCAGCTCCCACTACATAATTACACACACTCAATTGGACACCCATACACACACACTGATATAGATAGCTTCAATTAACAGAGGCACTGGCTAGCCAGAGAGCAATGCACTGCTAATTAAAATACTGAATTAGCCCCCCGACATGTTTCACCAGATAAACTGGCTTCATCAGGACCATATTCTGGTCCCACTGAAGAATCAAAATTCCCTCTCCAAAAAGTGAGAGAGTGACCATAACAAAAATCTCTGATAGTTACGATCTGGTCTACAGGTCGGAACTGGCGAAATTCGTGCCCATATTCACCCGCAATAGGCACAGGACCACCAGCGGGTAGAATTTTAAGACTGGTGTGCTAAATGCCAGTCTTAATTAATTTTCCCCAATAATTTTTCAGATTTTCTTGGCTGTAAACCATAATCATTAACATTGACATAAACACTTGAAAACAATTACTCTGTTTCTAATGACTCTACTGTATATCATTTATGTGTTTCACTTTTTGAATTGCATTACTTCAAAAAATAACTTGTTGCTGATATTCTAATTTATTGAGTAGCACTTGTATGTAAACTACAGGAAGCTTGCTAATAATCTACATAATGTATGTAAATAATAGCAATCTCATTGACAATCTATATAAATAATAGGAAGCTGACTAATAATGAATACAAGTGTAGGTGTCATAAGGCCCATCATTCTAGAGCAGTGGTGCACAATCCTAATTGGTACAAGGTATTCATGTTCATAGATCTACCAACAATCCAGTAGATTCCTCTGGCCTTGGGGCAAATTCCTAATGGGGCTCCCTACACCTGATCAAGATGACCAGCGGGGCCAAAATACCAGAAGTCAATGGGGAATTGTGCTAGCTGTAAAAACATGGCTACCCCACATCCTAAAAAAAGTTTGTGTAGATGGAGGTATGTTGTGCCCCCGATTTATATTGTTCCTCCATTGGATTTACTGCCTGTTTGCTTGTAAGTTTTTCCCTGATCTCTCCCGGGGAGTGGTTTCTTATTTTCCTGCAGTAGGATGCCCACTGCCGGGCGCCGCAGTAATGTCATTGCGCTGCCATTGCTGGGATTGCTTATGTCCAGTGCAGTGCTGCGCATAGTGGCAGAACGGGGTAATGGAAGCTGCTGCAGAATCTCAAACATCAAACATCTGCAGCTGTAGAACTTCATAAAACACACATCTGCTGCAGAACCATGTAATATACAGATTTCCTGTTACAGAACATCATCTCTTACAGAAACACACCTGAGTTGCTGGAGACATACACAGAGATATATAAACAGACATAAATGCAGCCATACAGCCATATGCATGCACATCTACATGCAAGACACATACAAGCACATCCATGCACAGACTGACACATGTACACACAAACACATACATTCAGACACATGCATGCACCTTATGTTTATTGATTCAAACACCCGGATCCAGCAGTCCCTCTGTACCCCTTCTGGCAGTCTAAGCCCTCTGTTTGTAATTTGCAGGAGATAGCACAAAGTAGCCGCCTAATTGCTCTGGGGAGATGGGAACCAGGGCCATGGGGGCTTAGCCAGCTAGTATGGGCACTGTGGAGCTCCTGGGTCTTGGACCCCGGTGGTGTGGCATAAATTATTTATTTTGTAACAGTAAGTCCTATGCACTGCAAAAAGGTACAGCTCGTCTGGTTATAAAAAATAAGTTGTTCTTTTTATTTGGGAAGGGGGGGGGTAAACTTGACTTTCTATTTATTTACCTATTGCCAACTATCCATCCTCCTACCTCCTGGGTCACTGCACTGTACAGACAGATCCTTGTTGGTTGATAAGAAAATGGCAGAGTTATAATGTCATGGCTGAAATAGTTCTAGTACACTATGTTACGTGTTCATCCATAGGTTGTGCCAAGTTGTTAAAATAACATCAATATGTCTAGCACTGACACAGTTAATTGCCAGTATATTTCTCTCTGACAGACTCACATCCTGATAATTATCAGCTATATTTGGAGTAACGCATAATTACATTAATCTTTAATTACGTTCCCCTTAATGACATATTTGGACTTTCATATCCATTAGTGACATTGATTTGGAGTTACATTTTCTTAGGAGAGACATAGAAAAAGACATATTGCCATCCTGCTGCTGACATGCGTCCAAGTCTGGTGAAGCTGCTTCATTTGTATCTTTTTCTCGTGCAGCGATTTGCTGAGTGCGATACGACAGATAGACAGGGGGAAGGATCGATAGACAACGGTTTTGATTAAAATACAAGTCCAGTAACTGTTACTGAGATGACATTATTCTCACATTTCCTGTAAGATTCAACATTTGTCAATCCTAATGTGAGACCATTTTAACTCTTCTTAAAGCAAAACTTTTGCATAATCTTACACTTTGGGGGGGGGGGTCTATAACAACAGTCATTTCTTTTATGTGGGTCTTTATATCCCCTGCCTTGCCAGGGGGTGCATCTAATTTATGATATGGTGGACACCTTATCACAAATGTGATGCATTGCTTCAGCAATGTATGTACTGAAATAGAAGTTCCATATTTTGGGCCCGAAAACTTTTGATAAATTTAGCAGAGGCCTAGTTATACCACCTCCTCACCATGACCTCATTTTGGAAATTAGCAAGAGAGCATAACAAAAAAAGTACACTTTATGTACACAAGAAAACTGACCCATTGGATAAAAGAAAGACCTGAGATATAACATAACATTGTAATAAAACACCATTGCATTAATACTTACTCCCACAGTTGTCACACTCCCACAGTTGTCTTACTCCCACAGTTGACGAGGGAGTAAATAAGGCCACAGCAGTCTGTTTTATTAGCATAACAAAATAACAACTATATATTATAAAACATTATCAATATTAACATATATTAAGTGCTTAAACCGAACTGACAAGGCCTAAGAGGGGTGATTTCTAAATGTTAGTTACCTGCTTACCGAAACACAGCTTCTATATCAGCTTTTGCCATCAGAGCCCCGGGATCCCTTTATTTTACTAAATCAACTGAACTGCACTAAAAACACCTGACCCTGGCTAGCTAGCCCACGAATCTGAGAAGTACCAGATTGACAGGACGTACAAGGAGCTATAGTGGACTCACCAGGCTGATGCACAGAAGGTGGAGCAGCCGTCACGCCTGAGCCTTGACGAAAGGACTCCTCAAAGTCAAACTACTTCCTCTGCCACGTGGAGGGATACAGCATCATGTTGATTGGTGTGTCATGAACCAAAGCAGATGTGTGCACAAGAGCACCCTAGCTGTCCACAGGGCTCAGCGCCGAAGCAGCAGATGAAGGTGAAAGTTGAATAACCTGAGGGGATGATGAAACATGTGGCACCTGACTCTACCCCTGATCTGGTTCTGGGGGCAAAACCACTGATTGCAAACTCTGAGCAGAAGGTGAAGCCAGGGCCGCGCTTCTCCTAGATACTCTGCCTCCAATAGGCCTAGATTGAGGGGACATAACAGCCATTTCTGGGGTGGTCATACTGCTGCGTCCGCATATGCATGCAGAGCTCCTTCTGGTCTTCTGCAATCGTGCTGGAGACTGATGGGAGTAAGGTTGGGAGTTCCCCCCTGCCGCCGCACGTTGCTCTACTACTGAGTTCACGTGCTTGTGCGCCGCTGACATTTCTGCGCTCCGACACTGACTGCCTGGAGCTGTGGGGGATGTGCTAAATCGCTTATGAGGCTGAGACCTCCGGGCTTGCTGGGCCTGCCGCTTCCTGCACACTGGGCTCCAAGGTAACATTGACTGCAACCTGTGCTCAGCCTCATAAGCCCCACCACTCCGAAACTCCCCCCTCATCGTCCTTCTACCAGATTATATCCCTATGCCTGCTTTATCCACTGGTCAATGCAGGCATACGGTTAACGGCTCCACATGACTTCCACGGGTCTTTGCCTTCCATTATCCCTATATCCTGCACAAGGTACTATACATGAGGCAGTGAAACTTTAGGCAAATAGTGCCTTGGCTACTCGTGCATCTGCTGTGGCCAATGTAAATGCAGGAATAACGACTGATGGACAAAGAGGTTTGGTTTTGTAACAAAGAACAAGTAACTTTTTTGACCATTATATATCATTATATAAATATTAGTCCAAAGTATAATATAGCACAGTAATTATAGTCTGCTTCGGATACCTGATATGTGCACATATAGTAAATATAACAGATATTTTCCAAAAGTAGTAATTTATTACAATGGAACATTGCCCCCTTGTGGCATAGATTTCATGAACATGATTTTTTTTCTTCAGGAGCCACAGTGGGGCTCATGAATGTGGTAAATGATTGCTTTGTATGAATCAAAGGCAATGTCAGATGCCATTTAGAACAGCAAGATTTCCTGTCAAGAAAGCCTCATGGACTGAAAAAAGCTAAACTTGAAAGTGAATGGGTAACAGTATTCCTCTGTGATCTCAAAGCTATTTCTTTGTCAAAGCAGCACATGTACTGTTTTAAAGGCAAACACATTTTAATGTGACAGAGGATAAACTCATACGCTGACATTCATGTCATAGTGATGGAGTGCAACTTTGCCCTGCCATCTTGTGGATTCTAAGGTGACATTAAAGTGACAGACAAGTGACTTTAGATGTCCCATATAAAATGAAGAAATCATCTATTTTTCCACTGCCATTCCTCAAGACAGAGGTCAAGAATCCTAAAAATATACATTAAAATATATAAGTGTCATTTCAGATGATTTTTGAGGGGGAGTATTGTGAATAATTTTCTAATATACTTCATTAAGAAATTCTCATCAGTTTGTAAAGAAACAGACTGTTAAACGAAATCTACCATTTGTTTTTATGCATTATGTACCAAACATACCTAGAATGCTGTAGCTACACTGATGCAGAAACATATCTTGTTTAATCCCTGTGCTGAGTCTTTTTGCTTAAAAAACAATTATAACATTCAGAACCTTGGGAATGCTGGATTGCTTCAGCCTGCCGTTGATTAACACATTACACCGGAACTTCCTGAACTGTCCAGCAGGACTAATCAATCTGAGCTGGATCACTCATACACAGCAGTTGGGGGATGGTGCAGCAATTGATTATGTCTGCCTGTCAGGGACAACACAGTGATTACGTCATTCTCTGCAGTGAGTAACTAATGTGAGAGGAAAAGCACTGAGCCAAGCAAAGGAGCGACAGAGCTTCATTATCATAATGTTATAATTGTTTTTTCAGCAAAACCACTAAGCCTAGGGATTAAACAAGATATGTTTCTGCATCAGTGCAGCTACAAGATTCTCAAGGTATGTTTGGTCCATAATTTATGCAGAGAAATGGTAGATTTTCTTTAACTGTTAGTTACAATGTTACTTCTACTTTGCTATGGCAAATCTGTCTCCCAGTTGGAAGACATATCTCTCTCGTCATTCTTATTTGTTACAGAGCTGTGACTGTCAACCCTTTCTGCTCTCTCCCTGGCTGTAGTATGCTATGAGCATTATTTTTGAAGATCAAGCTGAAAGTGAAGGGTTTAATCCTCCCATCTCAGAGCTGCTTAACCCAACACAAGGAGATTAGATGTGAGCTCCACACACTGTACAGTCTGGAGTACACATATCTATGGGAGGGAGTGATTTGACTTTTTAACACACTAAGTAGAATTTGTTAATTAGATTTATTAGAAAAAAATGTTCACCATTCAAACCACAGAAACATTATAAACAATCTAAAAATTATCTCAAAAGTAGATTACACCTTAAGACCAGCCCCTATTTCGTTTTTGCATTTCCATTTTTCACTACCCACCTTCAAAACTCTATAACTTTATTATTTTTCCATGTAAAGAGCTGTGTGAGGGCTTGTTTTTGTTGTTTAACAAGTTGCACTTCATAGTGACAGTATTTAATTTTTCCTGTGAAGATGTTCTGGGGCTCTGAATTTATAACTATAAACTTAGAGTGGAAGGATCGACAGATTTTTTCAACATCAGGATTTAAAGGGAACCTGTCACCAAAACACAGTTTTTAAGTTCTCCCACGTGTCCACAGTCAATCCCAAGCACGTGGGAGAACTTAAAGGGCACCTACCACCACGAATCTACCTATAAAGGTAGATCGGGTGGTAGGTGGATGTATGGGACGTGAGGATAGCCCTTTTTAGAGCTAATCCTCACGTCCCCGCTAGCGTAGCATAAACTTTATTGCCCTAATATGTTAATTTAATTAAGCGGCTACCGGGGCGTGGAGTAGCCGGACACGAGGCTACACGGCGCGGCTACTCCACGCCCCAGTAGCTGCTTTCCCCCGCCTACCCTGTGATCTTCGGCGCGCAGCTCCTGGCAGCTGCGCGCCCTTGTCCGAGAAGCCGGAGTTCTGCGCATGCGCAGTAACTCCGGCCAAGATGCGCGATCTCGGGAACGAGACCGGAGTTACTGCGCATGCGCAGAACTCCGGCTTCTCGGATGAGGGCGCGCAGCTGCCAGGAGCTGCGCGCCGAAGATCACAGGGTAGGCGGGGGAAAGCAGCTACTGGGGCGTGGAGTAGCCTCGTGTCCGGCTACTCCACGCCCCGGTAGCCGCTTAATTAAATTAACATATTAGGGCAATAAAGTTTATGCTACGCTAGCGGGGACGTGAGGATTAGCTCTAAAAAGGGCTATCCTCACGTCCCATACATCCACCTACCACCCGATCTACCTTTATAGGTAGATTCGTGGTGGTAGGTTCCCTTTAAAGGAAACCTACCACTTCGGATAGGGCTTATAAGCAGGACATGCCGTGCACCAGCTCAGGGTGAGCTGGTGCCTGCACTTATCTTTGTTATGTTTGTAAACTGTTTTAAAGCATTTAATCACTTTATTAATGTTTATATCGGAAGTAGCTTCTCTGCACCGAGGTCCGCGCTCGGGCACCATGCACGCTACCACTTCCTATTCAGGCGCACACACGGTCACGCGCATGGTGCGCCGAGCATGGACCTCGGTGCGGGGAAGCTACTTCCGATATAAACATTAATAAAGTGATTAAATGCTTTAAAACAGTTTAAAAACATAACGAAGATAAGCGGTGCACGACATGTCCTGCTTATAAGCCCTATCCAAAGTGGTAGGTTTCCTTTAAAACCAGTGTTTTGGTGACAGGTTCCCTTTAAAGATAGATCAGGCAAAAATCCTGCTAGGCCGATGCCAATTAGCCCAAAACAGATAAAAATTCCTTCCTGACCCTGGTCAGAATAACTCCCTGGATCAAGAGAAACTACAAAAACTACAAAAAGTTTTATTCTCATACCATGTGATATTATTGCTCTCTAGAAAGGCATCCAGGCCCCTCTTTATCACGTTCAAATTATCAGCCATTATAACATCTTGTTGCAGAGAGTTCCATAGTCTCACTGCTCTTACAGTAAAGAACCTTTGTCTATGTTGATGGTAAAATCGCCTCTCCTCTAGGCGTAGAGGATGCCCCCTTGTCCTGGTCACAGGCCCAGGTATAAAAAGATCTTTGGAGAGATCCTTGTACTGCCCATTCAGGTATTTGTACATTGTAATGACGTCTCTCCTCAGTCATGTATTTTTTAAACGGAATCATTCCTAATTTTGTAATCAGTAGGTCTGTTAGCAGAAGATTATGCAGATCATTCTCCATTTATTTATGAACAGAACTCACATAATTTCTCAGCATACAGGATAACATGTCTGTACTGCTATCAGTCCATCTGCAGTAAGCAAGGAAAGATTTCTGTGCTGTCTCTTCCTGTCTCAGAGAGGTTTTTCTTTTAGACAGCCTAACTTTATTATTCATTACAATATCCCTAGACAAAGGCTCATACATGCAATACATACAAAAGTAGTTGTTGCATACAGTATTATTATTCCAACAAGGTCTCATTGTAGAATTCTCATGTGAGCTCTGGCCCAAGGGACCACATGTTTCAATGACGTCATCTGACACAGTGGGGGTCATTTACTAAGGGCCCGATTTGCATTTTCCCGACGTGTTACCCGAATATTTCCGATTTGTGCCGATTGTACCTGAATTGCCCTGGGATTTTGGCGCACGCGATCGGATTGTGGCGCATCGGTGCTGGCATGCACGCGACGGAAATCAGGGGGCGTGGCCAAACGCAAACCCAACGTATTCGGATTTCCATTCTGAAGGACTTCTTGATTAGAAACTTGTTGAGAAAAGTCAGATTGATCACAAGTATCCATTTCCTCTCCGGTTTTGCACTGGGAATATGTGGGAGTAAGCTCCCTGACTTTTCTGGCTGTAAAGTACTGGTCACAGTGCTGCGTTGAGGGCAAAGTACTGGACCAACTCAAGTGTTACTTAGACAGTGTGGGTGTTGAGGCGAAACCAATATGGACAGAGGTCTATGAACTCCAGCTGATACCCTCTGGATATGGTGGTGGTTACCCAAGCATCTGAGGATGTTCTCTTAATCTTGACCCCATCTTTGGGTTTTGAGACCTGGCATCATAACTCAGATTTCTAGATGAAGCCCTTTTTCTGCCAGATTGTCCATGATTGCTAGATCAGCTTTGGGCACTGCTTTCCACTTCATGGTAAAAATGTCATAAAGCATATTGACATCATTAACCCTGACCCCCAGGCCAGGCTTGTCCTAATCTCATTTGATCCACTTATCAAGTAATGGGTGTCTTTCATTTTTTGGTTTGTGATCAATGTCCTACTAGATTCAATAATCTCTTGAAGCTATTGGTCCCCAATGCAAAATGTGTGCCCGGCCCCCAATTATAACGTATTGTTTAGAGTACCAGTCTTCATATAATAAAGGTGCACCTTATGGGCCCTCTAGGCCTCTTGGTGCCGGTTGCACCCCTGCAAGTCACACCCCTGTCTTTGACTGTTTTAATAACTTAGGGAGAGATATATAAAAAATGGTGTAGTTTGCACCAGTTTTATTTGCCCATGTACTGTGCACAATGCAACAAATGAGTTATTTGTGCCACGTTTCATTGATTAATCAGGCCACTTTTCAGAGTGTGCACACAGTTGCACCTATTATTACTTTGGTGCTTTTGGCTTCATGCTCTTGCAACAGAATTGTGTCGTATTTCAATGTCTGTAAGTTAATGTAACCATACTATCAGGCAAAACTATGCCAGGTCAGACCTGGTATATTTTTGCGGAAAATCCTATGTATGTATGTTCACAGGTTTTCTATGTGCACATTTATGTAATTTTGTACATCTTTTTTTATCATGAGAATAAACTGAAGATTTTACCTTTATCTTTGCTGCTGCCGATGGATTAATTGTTTTTTCCTAAAGTGTTATTACCTTGTGGGACCGGACCAAGCTTTTTGAACATTGAGCAGAGCTTACGAAGGACAAACCAACTAATTCAGGGATGAGAAACCACATCTTCATTCTGCTACGCAATGGGACCAGGCACCAAGCCCCCCATCCTCAAACTACGGAATTGCTCCCAAACATATTCAATACCACAAGAAAAATAAGGAGTCACTCAATTCTCCAATAAAATTATATAGAATTTTTATTTCATTAACATATTTAAAATTAATTACAATGGATGTTAAATGGAGGATATCCAATACTATTGGTCTGAGTAAGCTGTCCTCCCTACTAGCACAAAGGGTATATTCACCATAGACATATCACAGTTATTTACTTGTTTCCCCAGTAATTTAATAAAATGCAGACTTGCCTGGAAAAACACCTACTAAGTATAATAATTAATCTTGGTGAAACTTTAAGTAAAAGAACAGTGTCTTACCCATAATGTGGTGTAGGTAGGGACAGCTCCCAGACACCCCAACGCGCGTTTCGCCCTGAGGAAGCGTGGGCGAAACGCGCGTTGGGGTGTCTGGGAGCTGTCCCTACCTACACCACATTATGGGTAAGACACTGTTCTTTTACTTAAAGTTTCACCAAGATTAATTATTATACTTAGTAGGTGTTTTTCCAGGCAAGTCTGCATTTTATTAAATTACTGGGGAAACAAGTAAATAACTGTGATATGTCTATGGTGAATATACCCTTTGTGCTAGTAGGGAGGACAGCTTACTCAGACCAATAGTATTGGATATCCTCCATTTAACATCCATTGTAATTAATTTTAAATATGTTAATGAAATAAAAATTCTATATAATTTTATTGGAGAATTGAGTGACTCCTTATTTTTCTTGTGGTATTAATTCAGGGATGAGCTGATACACTTTTTCTCTCTTTTCCATTGTTACTATAATATTGCTCCTATTATGATAATATCATTACTGCTCCATGGACAAGAAGAAAGATACTTTGATTATGCCCTTTATGTATAAGATTATAAATACTATAACACCTCCCTGTGTATATAACTTCTATAATACTGCTACTTTTACAAGGATATAACTACTTTAATAGTTTCTCCTATGTACAACAGTATAACTATTATAGTATTGAACACGTGAACAAGACTACAAATACTATACAGGTAGTCCCCGGGTTACATAAAATATAGGGTCCATAGGTTCATTCTTAAGGTGAATTTGTATGTACCGTATATACTCAAGTATAAGCCGTCCCGAGTATAAGCCGAGACCCCTAATTTCAACACAAAAAAACTGGGAAAACCTATTGACTCGAGTATAAGCCGAGGGTGGGAAATGCATTGGTTACAGCCTCCCAGTATATAGTCTGCCAGCCCCTGTAGTATACAGCCTGCCCAGCCCCTGTAGTAGGAAAAAAAATAACACTGTACTCATCTTTCCGACGTCCCCCATAGGTCCTCTTCTGTCTCAGACTGTCTCAGACAGAAGAGGACCTATGGGTGACATCAGAAAGATGAGTTTTGTATTTATGTTTTTAGTTGACTCGAGTATAAGCCGAGTTAGGGTTTTTGAGCACAAATTTTGTGCTGAAAAACTAGGCTTATACTCGAGTATATAAGGTAAGTCAAAACTGTATATTTTATAATTGTAGTTCTGGACAAATTTTTTTTTTGACCCACTGACAATTGGAGTTTCTAATTTATTTTACTCTAATGGGCCTAAGGATTATCAATACAGCCTTATTACAGACACTTTACAGCTGATTATTGCAATCTGGGACTATAGTAAAGCATTCAGAGAGCTTCACCGGAGGTCACAGGGGGCAGAGAGGTCCGTCTTTAACTTTAACTAGGGGTCGTCTGTAAGTTGGGTGTCCTTAAGTAGGGGACCACCACAGCCCTTATCTACAAAAGTTTGACTGATATCATATTACCACTGCATTTTTTCTGGAGATATCATATATAACATGCGGACTCATTTTTTTCTTGCTAGTGTTAAAGATTCTCCAGAAATTGATGGAATCCTGCTTCAAAGAAATCAGTTAGTCCATAATTGGGTATATTACAGAATTCAGCTGAGAGAAAACCTTTAAAATTACCTTAAGTGACTCTTTATGTAATGGTGTGAAATTCTTAGCTCTGATAGTATGAGATTATAATGTATTACAAATGGATACATTTAATATTTAATGCTATCGTTTCTGGACCAATTTGATATGCTTGTGCAGCGCTGCGTAATCTGTGTGCGCTATATAAATAAAGAATTATTATTATTATTAGTTGGATGTTTGTGCAGTGACAGGAAAGCCATAGGACATCTCAGAAACTACACAGGGTCATAAGGACAAGGTGATGGGTTTACAACTGCGAATATTATTAGAAATTACTTGTGATGAACTTGTACTTTCAGATTCATTATTTCTTCAAGCACCATTTCAATTCTGAATGATAATATTAGGGGATACTTTCCACAGTTATTGTTATTATGTGACAAAGTAGATGTGTGTGACTGTATTGTTTAATTGTCCTATAACTGTGACCTCAACTTGTAGGCCTCCGGGTATAAAATTACAACTCTCAGCATACCCTCACTGTGCCAACATGCTAAAGAACACTAAGAACCTGTCATGATGCTTTGACATATCAACCAAATGGCAGGTTCTAACTACCGAAAACTATTAAAAAAAAAAAAAAAGTCTTCAGCTGAGTTCTGTAAACAAAGTTTGAAAATATATATTTCTCCTTGCCATAGAAACCTATGGCCTTCTCCTGGCCATGAGCATGCACAATAAGCAGTGATGTCCTCAACCTGCCTTCACTGTGCGCATCCGCCATTTCCTGCACAGTCCTCCATGCAGTGTGCTAGGTACCCCTGGTGATACGGTGATGTCGAGGTGATAACTCTATTGCTCTTTGTATGAGAAGAGGGAGTGGAGAGAAGTGCTCCTGAGGATGACTCTGTCACAATCTCAGGGATTAGTCCCTTAGGACTAAAGTCTTGTGGACTCCCTGGACCACCGCGGGAGATAATGATGCTAGCCGCAACCCGGGAACGGAGTCTAAGTGGACTCCTGGTTTCCGCCAGAGCCCGGTGCAAAGCGGGATGGTCTTGCTGCGGCGGGGAGCCACCAGGTCTCTCCACGGGTGTGACTAGGCCCACGGTGGCAGCCAAGGTACGGACACAGGGCAGGCAGCACCACGGGAAGTCAGGACCACGGGAAGGCAGGACCAAGGGCTGGCAGGACCTCGGCAAGGCGGCTGGCAGGACCTCGGCAGGACGGCTGGCAGGATCTCGGAAGGATGGCTGGCAGGACCTCGGCAGGACAGCTGGCAGGATCTCGGCAGGACGGCTGGCAGGACCTCGGCAGACCACTAGGATACCAGACCGCCACAGGATTACAGGACCGTCAAAGGATTACAGGACCACCACAGGATTACAGGACCGCCACAGGAATACAGGACCGCCACATGATTACGGGAATCACCACAGAAACACGGGAATTACACAGGGACACGGGAATCACCACAGGAACACGGGAATCACTGCAGGAACACAGGAATCACCACAGGAACATGGGAATCACAGAATACACGGAGGCATCTAGAAACGCTCAGGAACACGAAGGGCTTTCTCTTCAGTAATAGGACATGAAGATCCAGCAGGGGATGCTGGGAGTCGCCAGGCTATATAGCAGAGCATGGAATGCCAGCGCCAATAAGGAGGACGCTGGCCCTTTAAATTCTTAAAGAGTAGGCATGAGAGTAGACCTGCAGCCTGGCGGGACCGCGATGGAGCCTTCAGGAGACAGGTAAGTACTGACCTGGGGGGAGCTGGACAGAGGCAGCAGCAGGCAGCGGAGCATGGATGCACCCGCATGGGGGCACCCGCACCACAACTTCAGACTGGGCAGCGCACGGGTGCACCCGCGATCCGAGACATGGATCGCGGGGTCACCCGTGACAGTACCCCCCTTAGGGCCCCTTTTCTCTTCTTCTTCAGCCCGCTGTTCTTCTTTCTTCACCTCCTCCAATTCTTCTAAGACACCTTAAAAGAAGACTTGGCACAGAGAAGACTTGGGAAGCCGCAGGCTGGGTCGGCTCTTGGCACACTGGAGCGGCCTCAGGGAGGCCGGTGAAGACTCTGGAGTGGCCTCAGGGGCGGCCGGTGGAGACTCTGGAGCATCCTCAGGGGAGGCCGGTGGAGACTCTTGAGCAGCCTCAGGGGAGGCCGGTGGAGACTCTGGAGCGGCCTCTGGAAAAACTGAAGCAGCACTGGCAAGCTGCGGAGGCTGAGGCGACTTCTGGAGAGCCAGTGGAGCTCTGGGAAGCTGTGGAGTCTCTGTAGATGCTCTGGGAAGCTGTGGAGTCTCTGGAGCAGCTCTAGGAATCTGCGGAGTCTCTGGAGCAGCTCGGGGAAGCTGCGGAGTCTCTGGAGCAGCTCTGGGAAGCTGGGGAGTCTCAGGAGCAGCTCTGGGAACTGCAGAGACTCTGGAGCAGTTCTGGGAAGCTGCAGAGACTCTGGAGCAGCTCTGGGAAGCTGCAGAGATTCTGGAGCAGCTCTGGGAAGCTGGAGAGTCTCTGGAGCAGCTCTGGGAAGCTGCGGAGTCTCTGGAGCAGCACTGGCAAGCTGCGGAGTCTCTGGAGCAGCACTGGCAAGCTCCAGAGGCTGGGACACGACTGGAGCAGCTGCGGGAAGCTGCGGAGCCACTGGAGCAGCCGCAGAAAGCTGCGGAGCTACTGGAGCAGCCGCGGGAAGCTGCGGAGCCACTGGAGCAGCCGCGGGAAGCCGCTGAGCCACTGGAGCAGCTGCAGGAAGCTGTGGTGCCGCTGGAGCAGCTGTGGGAAGCTGTGGTGCCATTGGAGCAGCTGCGAGAAGCTGCGGCGGCTTGGGCGCATTGGAGCAGCTGCGAGAAGCTGCAGAAGCTTGGGCACCGCTGGAGCAGCTGCAGGAAGCTGCGGAGGCTTGGGCACCGCTATAGCAGCTGCGGGAAGCTGTGGTGCCATTGGAGCAGCTGTGAGAAGCTGAGGAGGCTTGGGGGCCACTGGAGCAGCTGTGGAAAGCTGTGGTGCCATTAGAGCAGCTTCGGGAAGCTGCGGCAGCTTGGGCGTGCCGGAGCAGCTGCGAGAAGCTGTGGTGCCATTGGAGCAGCTGCGAGAAGCTGCGGCAACTTGGGCGCATCGGAGCAGCTGCGAGAAGCTGCAGAGGCTTGGGCACCGCTGGAGCAGCTGCGGGAAGCTCCAGAGGCTGGGACACCACTGGAGCAGCTGCGGGAAGCTGCAGAGCCACTGGAGCAGCAGCGGGAAGCTGCGGAGCCACTGGAGAAGCCGCGGAAAGCTGAGGAGCTACTGGAGCAGCCGCGGGAAGCTGCGGAGCCACTGGAGCAGCCGCGGGAAGCCGCTGAGCCACTGGAGCAGCTGCAGGAAGCTGTGGTGCCGCTGGAGCAGCTGTGGGAAGCTGTGGTGCCATTGGAACAGCTTCGGGAAGCTGCGGCTGCTTGGGAGTGCCGGAGCAGCTGCGAGAAGCTGTGGTGCCATTGGAGCAGCTGCGAGAAGCTGCGGCGGCTTGGGCGCATCGGAGCAGCTGCGAGAAGCTGCAGAGGCTTGGGCATCGCTGGAGCAGCTGCGGGAAGCTGCGGAGGCTTGGGCACCGCTGTAGCAGCTGCGGGAAGCTGTGGTGCCATTGGAGCAGCTGTGAGAAGCTGAGGAGGCTTGGGGGCCACTGGAGCAGCTGTGGGAAGCTATGGTGACATTGGAGCAGCTTCGGGAAGCTGCGGCGGCTTGGGCGTGCCGGAGCAGCTGCGAGAAGCTGTGGTGCCATTGGAGCAGCTGCGAGAAGCTGCGGCGGCTTGGGCGTGCCGGAGCAGCTGCGAGAAGCTGTGGTGCCATTGGAGCAGCTGCGAGAAGCTGCGGAGGCTTGCGTGCCGCTGGAGCAGCTCTGGGAAGCTGGGGAGGAGACACTGGGGACATCGGGACCAAGCAGGACAGTCGAGGTAGCCGAACTTGAGGTGGTTCAAACCTGGACTGGATTTTTGCCAGGAACTTGGTATGGGTAACCATGTCAGGGTCACCAATATCCCATAGAGGAGTAGCCCAGTCCAGTGCCTCTCCAGTGAGAAAAGAAAAAACAGCAAGTTTGTCCAAGAGTTCTTTTTGCACAGCAATCTCTTGGGACTGCTGGCCAATAGTGCTGGGAAGGTCACTCAGAAGCTGGTATGGATCCTTGACACTGTCCATGGCTTTTGCAGAGATCATGACCTTGGCGGAGTCCATGGCCGGATCTTACTGTCACAATCTCGGGGAATAGTCCCTTAGGACTAAAGTCTTGTGGAGTCCCTGGACCACCGTGGGAGATAACGATGCTAGCCGCAACCCGGGAGCGGAGTCTAAGTGGACTCCTGGTCTTCGCCAGAGCCCTCCGCAAAGCAGGATGGTCTTGCTGCGGCGGGGAGCCACCATGTCGCTCCACGGGTGCGACTAGGCCCGCAGTGGCAGCCAACATAGGGACACAGGGCAGGCAGGACCATGGGAAGGCAGGACCACGAGAAGGCAGGACCAGGGGAAGGCAGGACCACGGGAAGGCAGGAACACGGGCTGGCAGGACCTCGGCAGGATGGCTGGCAGGACCTCGGCAGGACGGCTGGCAGGACCTCGGCAGGACGGCTGGCAGGACCTCAGCAGGATGGCTGGCAGGACCTCGGCAGGATGGCTGGCAGGACCTCGGAAGACCACTAGGATACCGGACTGCCACAGGATTACAGGACCGCCACAGGATTACAGGACTGCTACAGGATTACGGGAATCACCACAGGAATCACAGGAATCACACAGGAACATGGGAATCACCACAGGAACATGGGAATCACCACAGGAACACGAGAACCACCATAGGAACACGGGAATCACAGAATACACGGAGGCGTCTAGAAACGCTCAGGAACGCTTTTTCTTCAGTAACAGGACATGAAGATCCAGCAGGGGATGCTGGGAGTCGCCAGGCTATATAGCAGTGCCGGGAATGCCAGCGCCAATAAGGAGGACGCTGGCCCTTTAAATTCTTAGAGAGTATGGATTGCGGGGGCACCCGCGCCACAACTACGGACTGGGACCGGTGCACCCGTGATCCGTGACATGGATCGTGGGGTCACCCGTGACAGACTCCATGACTTGGACAGAACTGTGAACAACCCTTAGGACCAGTGTACTATTATTTAGTCCTTCTGTGGTCCTAGGAAAAGGGGAATTGTAGTTCCACTAAACAAAAGGAGTCAGGGGTTAGAAACTTTGATAATCTGTGAAGATGACACTGCCTTGGGAGATCAACTAAGACCTCTCAGAACTCCCAGGTTTGTCTTTAAGACAAACTTGTGATCATTGTAGTGGGCCAACCCCCCACTCTAAATACTGTTTTATGCATTGCAAATCAAGTACTACATAAAAAATCCTGAAAATCCATTATGTGGAGCATTGGTGCCTATTGACATAAATGAGATAATGATGTAAATGATGAAGCTGAGTGTGGTATGTAATCGTTTGAAGAGCCATTTAACATAAACGATAATGAAGACCCCCTGGCTCGTAGGTAATGCTCCTTGATTTCCATAACTCCTTAGGGGTTGAGTTCAGCTCCCTATTACCTCTGACTTTGCTGCTGGAAGCCACTAGCAGTCATACTTTTCTCTAATATATAAGACTATAGGCCACATTAACACTTTTGTGCGCCTAAGTGTAGTAGCTGCGCCTAAATTCTGGCGCACTGTTTTGCCAGAATTATTACAAGTTACAACCATTTGTGATAAGTTAATTTCCTGCCTCTTATTAATCACTTTAGTTTAACACAGTTTAGGCGCAATTTTTGATCAGTTAAGGCGTAATGTTAGATTCGGGCACTTACATGTGATCCTGATACAAGCTCCTCTCTGCTTCTCCCACATCCCAGAATGAAGATAATTCATTCACAGCAGCACCCAGGTGTGTGACACCCAGCACCCAGTGATCTCCTCAGCAGTGGCTTCTCCTGGAGGGGATCCCCCAGTGCTGATCCCCCTGCTGCACCCCTGTAATTCTGCACAGTATCCCCCTCAGACACACTGGTGATACTGTGCAGAATTACATGGGGGACACTTGTCTGTAGTATCTGCAACATTCTGCAAAGTTCTCAGCTCTTGCTTTGAGCTCAGGATTTTGCAGAATGTTTTGTAAATAGAAGGTGATGAACTGTAAATAGAGTCTGCAGCTCCTGTCTGCAGAGTATCTAATGTCTGAATTATATGTACTAGTGTCTGCAGTGTCTGGCTGAGCTTTGCTGCTAGAAATTAGCTGTTCTGCAAAGGGGCTCAGTGCTTTCTTCTCAGTTAACGCCACCTTCGGGCTGGAGTGTTTTGCACCCGTTTTTGTGCCTAAATGAAAAAGTTGCAAGTGATGAATATCATTAGGCGCAGCTAAACATCTGGATTGCTAGGATAAATGAGGGAAAGCTGGTTATTTTTGCTGTGCGGCTAGTTTGGCGTTTATGGCACAAAAACAGTGCGCCTGAATGAAAAGGCGCAAAAACAACAGAAAAAACGAGTGATACATGTGGCCCTATATGCACACAATCAAGTGAAATGGCCGTCCATGAAGTACATAGCTCACTTTCTCCAGAATGGGAATTACTTTCTTTCTGCTGACTCTTAGACATTGTTCCTGAGTGGAGAACCAACCTATTACATTTCTGATACATTGGCCAATGGTCTAGGATAGAATCTTTTTTGAAGGTTTAGTATTTTTGATGGTTTAATGCCTGTGTGTAGTGCCAGGGTGGGAGTGTTCCAAGCCTTAGCGAGTATCTAACAATACACATGTTACTGCGAAATCTGTCTGTAGAAAAATACTTCATGAATCACCCTAATTAGCGAATACATCCCGACATAATCGCATAGTAATGGATTCTATCTGGTCAGTGACTAGAAAAACAGAATTGTAAATTTAGATCATTCTATTAGTGTGGGCTGCTTTTGATGATGAGGCCAGGCCGGGGTGTAAAATGACCTCAGTCCTTTGTTTACTAGAGCTAATGATGACAGATATAGCTGGACAGCTTTTACAACAACCAAACTAATTGCAATTTCCAGAGGACGGAAGAGGGACCCAAGTAATGGCACGGATACTGTAATTTGGTCTATGTAGTTGTGTAAAAGCTCTTTTCAGGTACTTTTTTTTTATTAAAGGAGTTGTCAAGGTTCTGATTTATATGGACCCAAGGAGATATAAAAATTGCAAACAGACTATATGTACCTCTCCCTGGTGTCCGGTCCAGCCCAGCGCCTCCGGTCACCAGTGATGTGTATTTACATACAGAGGCTCAACCATGACCAGCTGTCAAGATTTGTTTCCATTCATTTTATTATATCCATTATATCCATTCATATCATTTTTATTATATTGAGAGCATTAACACTTATGGATACCACATAAGTGGTATTATATGCATTATATACATATTATAGGCTCTCTCTGGTAGATAGGGGCAGGAATGTTTTATAAATGTGCTATACGATGATAGAGTTGTCTCATTTTTAAAACATTCCTGCCCCAATCTCCCAGAAAGAGTCTGTAATATGGATCCTCTTCTGCTATTTGTGTTGCCTTTGGAACTTCAGACCATAGTATTAGCTCTGCCTGTCCCATTTCTGTTTCTTATTGGCCAGCTGTGATATTTTATAGTTGCTATGTATCAGTTTAATAAAAATCCACCATATATAACTCAGAATTAGAATATTCAGCCTTTCCAAGTCATATTCTCTACACAAAGGATCCAATAAATCTTTCAAGTCCTTCATCTTTCTGGTGGAACTGTCTTCACATACTCAGTTCTCACTGGTATCTTTACAACTCTAAGAAGAAGGGGGAGTTCAAAACCTCCTGCAGGAAGCTCTGGGTAAGTTATTTAAGTGGGAACACGATTACCATAGTCGTGCCACACTCTTCAGAATATCACACAATGCCAGGCTGTTTGATATGCTATACATCTTATATTTGGCACCACGGGTCTGTTATTTTAAAATGTATGAACCAGTTCTTAGGGAGCGGGTGCAACAAGACATAGTGTTTCTTTCAAAACTTTTACATGGCTCTGAGTTATTCAAATACTTTTTTCCACTGTGTATGAGAGTACATTCTGTTGCTCTACAAAAAAATGTGTTACATTAGTGTCAGAAGAAAAAGTTCTTCTGAGGGCTCATCCTCTAGTAACTGAAAGGACTCCACCACCGGGCTCAAGCATTGTAAACCATGCACACTGGCATTCTGGTGTGTGTCCATCTGGCAGAATCTGTTCTTCTTTTGGCTTCTTATGCCCTGTCTTTAAAGGCTTTTAAAATTATGCAAATTAACTTGAGGGGCTCTATAGATGTTAATTGATTTGCATAATTTTTAAAGCCTTTTTCTCTTAAAGGGAACTCATCACCAGGGACCTCATTTTCACTAAATACAGGTTGCAAAAGTCCATCACTCCTGCAGGTCAAAGCTGCCTTTCTGCTTTTTTTAAGCATTTGCATTACAAAATAATTGTGTATTATGACTTACCTTGCATCCTGACAGAATCCTCTGTGTAGTCCCAGGGGTTGGGTTTTGGTTTGGATACATTTCAAAAACAGCATCTGACTTGTCTGTGCTGCAGACTCCTCAGCTCTCAGTCCCCACCTTTGAGCTCCTGTTCAACTCCTCCCTATCCCACTGATATCAACTCACCTGGCTGTGAGCTCTGAGAAGAAGCAGGATGGTGGAGCTGTACAAGAGCACAAAGGTGGGGGCTGAGAGCTGAGGAGTCTGCAGCACAGACAAGTCATATGTTGTTTTTTGAAATGCACCCAAACCAAAGCCCAACCCCTAGGACTACACAAAGGATTCTGTCAGGATGCAAAGTAAGTTATAACACACAATTATATTGTAATGCAAATGCTTAGAGAAGGCAACCTGTCTTTACTGAAAATGAGGTCCCTGGTGACAAGATTATAGGAAGCTTAAAGAAGAGTGGATTCTGCCAGAGGGGGCACACACCAGTGTCAGTGTGCTTGGTTTACAATCCTTAATCCTAGTGATAGATGTTCTTTAAAATAAGGATATATCCAGTTTTACTTGATCTGTCAATTTTCACTACAATCACATCAAAAATAACTACTTTGTATCCTAGAAATAATAAGCCTATGAACAAGCTTGGCACAGTTTCAGATATAGTTTTTTTTTCTATAAAGCACAATTGACCCTACTTAAAAAATATTATAACAGCATAAGGGCCTGGGCCTTCTTCAGATTTTTACCATAAAAAATTAGGAGAATATCCCTGAGGGCCCACAGATACATATTTTTATAGATATCAAGTAACCCAAACTAATTCCTTCCATGTATGAATACAAGTCTCACCTGTATTACTACAGCAGTGTTGGTTACACCGTTGACTGGTACTTGTGCGACTACTTTTTGCAGACTGTAGTCAGGCATACAGCTAAGATAGGGAGTAGGCACTAGAAAACCAAGACACACATTGCAGATTGTGGTGTCAGTGACCTAATAAGAGGGCATAAAGGGAACCTGTCACCACATTTTTCACAAATACATCTAGTCACAGGTTCCCATAGAGCCCTATTATCTAACTGGCACCCTTCTTTTAGCCAAAAAAAGAGAACCTGTCACCACATTTTTCACAAATACAGCTAGTCGCAGGTTCCCATAGAGCCCTATTATCTAACTGACACCCTTCTTTTAGCCAAAAATTGTTTCCCTCAGAATCTCAGAAAGCAACTTTATAACCTTGCCTTTAGATTTAGATAACACTAAATTGAGTTGAGGGGGCATGGCCTCCTCGGGCTGATTCAAGTCCTGTAGCCTCCTAATATTAGCAAACTGAACCCAATGCATATATCTGACCACATGAAATCAGATATGTTTCTTTCAAGCAGGTAACTTGTGCAGGTTATTTAATTTGCCTCAGTACCAAGTAACCTTGAACTGTAGGATCAATACTAAGCTTGTCCTTAGACTCCCTGACTCACTAGTCTGCATGAATATTTGTACAGGTTCCTAATACTTTGAAGGTATACTTTGTGGCCCTCAAGCTCTACACTATCTAGCTTTTTTCTGATAGCCCTTAGATGCGCAGGTCCCTGGTTGCAAGGTGGGGATGTTGGATCCCTGTTCTTCCTTGTCAGACAACCTTGCAAACACACATGAAACACATTTGTTCTGGAATGTAAATAATGCAAAATACCAGGTGCTCATTCAAGATCACATGTGTTTGAGGGGAACCACAAATGCTTTCTGGCCAAGCACCTCCCTGTTGCATTTGTGTTTAAAAATGCCACTGAAACGCAACATGTGACCATGACCTCACTGAGCCACAGTTATGACAATTCTGCTGGATCAGGCTCTGACTGAAGACAGATTCTGAAAAGTATAGTGAGTTTATTTTTGATTTTATGGCACAGAACATGATGGTTCACACTACACATTATAAATAATTATGAGGCATCCCAATTAAAGCTTTATTCTGTTATCTGCCCTAGAGCAACAGCCTTGAATGCCTTTTTTTATACATATGCCCTTGCACTGAAAAGTATGAATGACATAGCTTAACAACTCTACTATTCATTTAAACAACTAATGTCCTAGACCGCTAAAAAATGTATTATAAAGGGTGTCTGAGACTTGTCGTATGAAGATACCACGGAACTCAGATGAGCGTCAAGCATATCATAGGTTGAGTTTTGTATTGTGGCTTAGGTTGCTGTCACATGTAGCATTTTGACTCAGTTTAGAAATGGAATAAAACAGCAGTGGGGAGTGCCATGGCTCGATCGCATATGTTTTTTTACGGAAACGCATGCGATTGGTGACCAGCACCTGGTGCCTTGCATTTAGATACTACATGACACCGGGTGCTGGTTACCGGTCACATCTGTTTAAATAGAAATGCATATGCGATTGTGTCGTGCCATGCCTTGATTCAGTTTCTAAACGGAGTCAAAGTGCAACGTGTGACAGCACCCTTAGCTGCATGTGTGAATGTGTTGTCACTGGCCTGCAGCACTCAATAGAGCATTGGAATCACATGTGGACAGTTGGTGATGTCCGACCCCTGCCAATTTCAAATGTATCTTCCATCCTGAAGATAGGTCTTCTTTTTATACCATACAATTCCTTTAAGTAATTTTGGTTCATCGCTGGACAAGACTTAAGGAGATTTAGTCTTGGAGAAACTGTGCAGGAATATCGTTCAGGTTTTAGACAATGGTTGGAAAAGAGAAATTCGCATCTTCACCCAGGAGACCACTATAGACTGGCAAGATGAATCTGAGATGAATCCCCCGTCATTATTATGCTCAGCATTCAGTGATTCCCGGAACTGAGGAGGTTACAAGCTCCCATCTAATGTCTTCCAGGAACACCACAAGTGTGGAATCTAGAATACGTTTGTGCAGATGATACCAAAGAAATCTCTCATGAATCTTGATTTCAAGACTTATCATATCACACAAATCTTTCATTAATTTTTCTCCCCAAAAAATAGCCCACTGTTAAAGCATTCGTCAAGATCAATGTCTTATTTTTTTTTATAAAGCTGGGTGAAAATCAATATGCCAGCACTACAGCTCCCAATGAAGTTCACCCGAACTTCCCAGTCTGAATGGGCATCAAAATGTTATAAGTTGTAAGTCAGGTTAAAAGGTTAAAAGACAGACTATAAGTGCCTATAAAGGGCTGGTCTTAGGGTGGAAAATTAGAAGTTTGGTTCCATACCAAAAGCACTTACAGTCCATTAGCTTGATAACAAAGCCTTGGTTATGGAGCTCTAAATGGTACATTGTTTGTAGTAGTGAGGAATTGATATTAAGAACCTTGATGGTTTGTCAGTCCAGTCGGATAATTGGTCACAGGGGGATATGAGTGATGACAACCAACTGTAAACCATTGATATAATATATGACTGATGGTTCTTCCCCTGCAGCTCATTTATTAAAGGGAGCACACTTTGGCCTATTATTATAAGCTATGAACCCATAGGAGATATATGTACACTGTCTAAATAGTAGTCACAGATAAACAAATTTGTTGAATGACTGATCATCTCTTGCAGCCTGTAAAGGATAAGTTATATAAAGGGATGTGATTCAGCCTGTTCTAGCCATTTCCCCATAATCCAATGTTAAATTGACACCATGGGCACCGAATCGGGTTTCATCTTCTCTGAGCTCCCTGTTTAACTGCCTTCCATCTCACAGACCACTCCATTGTTAGATGCAGGTGATATGGCGCAGGTAGTGTCAGATGACACATTGGGTTCAATGCTGATGAGGTATGTGGTTAGAGCTGACCATTAGCTGGTGGATGCATGTTGTCATCAACATGAAGGACCTTTGCACCAAAAAGAAAGAAAAAAAAGGCGCTGTGACTATTGGCTACCGTATAGAAATATTTGTGATCTCCATGGCAACAACTGAACAGCATTGCATGTGTGATCAGAAGGTGATGAAGTGAGGATCCTAATATTTATGCGTTGTAAAATTGCATGCTTGACTTGTCAATGTTATTTTGTAACAAATGTGTTTTATAGGAAATATTCTTACACATTTTCTTTTATTGTTATTGTTATTGTTATTTTGTGGCTGGAAGAAGTTGACATGAGAAGCACACAGAGTTTACCAAATCATTCCCTGTCCCCACAGTGTAATCAACCTACGAGTATGTTTTGGAGTGTAGGAGGAAACCCATGCAAACACGGAGAGAACATACAAACTCTTTACAGATGTTGACCTGGGACTTGAACCCAGGTCCCCAGTGCCGCAAGGCTGCATGTGCTAACCACTAAGCCACCATTCTGCCTTAAGTTTACAGCTTACAGTTAGCTTACAATTATTAAAGCAAATCTACCAGAAGAATCAACCATGATAAACCAGGGACACTTACTCAAAGATCCAGGCCCACCTAAAGGGGTTTTCCCATGAAAGAAAATTCTCACATCTCAATCCCCTAGTGATGTTAACACAATAAAGATAATTTTAACCCCTTTCTTTACAATTTTACTTTAGTTTTATTGCTGTTTCAGCTCCTATCACTCAGTGATGGTCAGTGTAATATTCCAGGGTGTGGGCGGAGATTCTCTAAGCAGACACGTTATAATCCATCTAGTTCTGTGGGGTGACAATGTGGTTAGATTATCAGAGTTCAGGTGCATATACAATTTCATTGGACTGACATATAGAAAGAGAGATGAGACAGATCATAGATGCATGAAATCCATTAGATGCCTATTACACACACAGAACTGCTACATCTGTGTTCTCACACATATATGCCTGCCTCCCCCTTTCCCTGGGTCACTTATCTACTTGTAGCTTGTAGTTTGCAGCTTGTCTCTCTTCACAAGCTGCTGTCAGGAAGTGAGTCAGTGTATGTGTGTCTGAGCTCAGGCCTGCAGGGTGCGTGACTACAGGCACATAGCAGAAAGGCATATAAATCTCATCTGCACAATCTCACATAGGAATCCACGACCCTAAGTCAGAAGTTACAGGGTCGTGTCTAGGGGCAACTGAAATTGTGTACATCAGGACTAATAGAAACAAGTTGGACTTATATCTGTGAAATGCTGTATTTTTGTTAATAACAGGGAATTAGAGAACGTGCTATTTTGTTATGCTGAGTACCTATAAGAAACGTGTCTTCATGGGAATACCCCTTTAAGAATGCCCAACTTTATAGACAACCCTAAAATTACAAATGCACCTCTCTATGAACTGCAACCTTAACCCAAGGTTACAATGGTTAACTGTGGGGTTACTGCAATGAAACTTTATTGTTAATCCTGTGTTTGGAAAATTCCAATTATTACAAGGACCAAAAATCACTTTGTCCAGAGTTACCTTTACAAAATATAAATTACAAATTCAGAAAACAAACCTTCAAAACTTTCTTGCACGTAACCCAGAAGCCGCCTGTAATTATTTTTTTATATGAAATGATTGTGAGTTACAGGTGTCCTGTGGTAATGAACACTGAATCTAGGTGGTCGGCCAGGGCACGATGATGCGTGACTGGCCACCGGTACCAGAGTGTAGGGCTGGTCGTAGCCAAGTGTAATGATACTGGCCAGAGAGTATTCATGTTGCAATGGTCCTTGAAGAGGTTTGACCTAACAGACATGAGGCACAATCTGCAACCAGGTGAGCAAGTACTTTTCTCCCTTCAACCACGCTCAAGGTGCCATTGGGCCACTGGAGTGAACGTGCCCAAGCCTCCTGGCTCTGGCCATACTGGGAAGGCGAGATACCAGAGGTCATCCATGAAGCCGCGATTCCGAGAGGACGTCCTGCATTGTCTGAGAACTTGCAATGAATGTGTCCAGAGACATTTGGGCAGATTTACTTACCCGGTCCATTCGCAATCCAGCGGCGCGTTCTCTGCTCTGGATTTGGGTCCGGCCGGGATTTATTAAGGCAGTTCCTCCGATGCTGAAGTTCCTCGGAACGCACTGGAATACACCGAGCCGGGCTGAGTGAAGGTAAGTGCAAGCTCCGCAACACATTTTTTTTTTTAAATGCGGCGGTTTTCCGAATCTGTCGGGTTTTCGTTCGGCCACGCCCCCGATTTCCATCGCGTGCATGGCAGCGCCGATGCGCCACAATCCGATTGCATGCGCCAATATCCCGGGGCAATTCAGGGGAAATCTGCGCAAATCGGAAATATTCGGGTAACACGTCGGGAAAACGCGAATCGGGCCCTTAGTAAATGATCCCCATTGGGTCCCCTATCATCATGTCCGGAATACAGTCCTCAGCCCTAGTAACCATCACTATGGTTCCCGCAGTGCACCTGAGTCCTGTGACTCTTTGAGTTACCACCGCTGAGTCCTCATCCAGAGCTGCTCCAGCCAGTGTTTCTATCACACCTGTAAGAACATCTCATTTACCCCTTTATGATATATTCAATCCTTAGTAACGTTGCCAGCTGCATAACACCTGCCTGGGAAGGAACTATTTACATATTCACCAATTATGTTTTCATGTTAAATCTATTTGTTACAAAGTCCCTGATTGGATTCTAAAACTCTCCACCCCCTAGGTGAGGTTTATTAAACTCCCTATGGCTGGAAAGTTCTAGTTCTTTCTTAGTGGTCTTTCTGCGAGTGATGATGAGTGTACACATCTACACTCATGGCCTGCAGCAGCTGTGATCCCTGACAGAACCTGCCTAGGACTAATGCTAAAGCAGCTCCTAACCTCCCCAGCCTAAAGCTAAAGAAACTTGGCTGTGTGTATCCTTTGTAAGACTTTATCCAACCAGCTACCTTGGACCTGAAAAGATTGGATGGTTATCTTGGCCTGTTGCCTTTGCTGTGTTCGTGTCCTGGAATAATGTTCTACATCTTTTGTCATCATGTGATCCCTAGCTGCCTCTAAGATCAAGGGCCTCCTTCATAAATACATTGGGAGTGCACCAGGGTGAACTATTTCCACCATACCCCTGTCCCTCTTCTTGCAATCCACCTGCTGGATCCCTGCCTTGGGTGGACGAGGCCTGTTCTACCTGGAACAAGCGACCATGGCCAAGTCAGCGCTGGGCTGCGCTTACGCCAGCCATTTAGGTACCAAGCAAATCCAGCTGCCTCTAAGCCCTTTAGGTCAGGCCCCGGTGGTGGATGCTGCTCAAGGACAGCTATCTCATTTCCAATTTTTAATAAAAATTAGTACAGTATTATTACAGTATAAAAATTATTACAGTAACCAACATTTGCGATACAACAAAATTATAATAAAGCACAACATAAGGTATAATCATGGTGTAACAAAGGAAAAGGAGAAATGGAAAGATTAACCCCTTAACGACCTGGCCTTTTTTTGTTTTTTCATTTCCCTTTTTCACTCCCCACTTTCAAAAATCTATAACTTTTGTATTTTTACACGTAAAGAGCTCTTTGATGGATTGTTTTCTGCGTAACAAATTTCACTTTAGATTGATGGTATTTAATATTCCATGCCGTATACTGGGAAGCGGGAAAAAAATTCCAAATGCAGTGAAAATGGTGAAAAAATGCATTTGTTCCGTTTTCTTGTGGGCTTGGATTTTATAGCTGTCACTGTGTACCCCAAATGACATGTGTACTTTATTCTTTGGGTGACTTTATGGGGACACCAAATTTGTATAACATTTTGATGTAGTTTTCATTTATATCATTTTTAGGACAGCAGGACCTTTTGATCACTTTTTATAGATTTTTTTTTATATTTTTCAAATTAGCAAAAAAGTGCCATTTTTTACTTTGGCCTCTATTTTCCATTACGGGGTTAAACGCAGTGAAAAAACGTTATTAGATTTTGATAGATTGGGCATTTTCGGATGCGGCGATACCTAATGTGTTTATTATTTTTACTGTTTATTTATATTTATATCAGTTGTAGGGAAAGGGGGGTGATTTGAATTTTTAAGTTATTTGATTTTTTTTTTAAACTTTTTTTATTTTTATTTTTATCTATTTTTCGTACTCCCTAGGGTACTTTAACCCTAGGATGTCTGATTGATCCTATCATATACTGCCATACCACATTCATTACAATTCAATTCATAAAACCTCCTGTACAAAAAAAAAATCTTCAGTTTGTCATCTTCTGGTGCTAATAACTTTTTCATACATCAGTGTATATAGTTGTGTGTAGTGTCATTGTTTGCAAGATCATATGACGTTTTCAATGCTACCATTTTGAGGACAGCACAGCCTTTTCATCTCTTTTTATTTAGATTTTTATATTTTGCAAAAAGTGGCATTTTTAACTTATTTTCTGCTATTTTCCATTAGGTGGTTAAACGCCAGGAATAACTGTTATTATATATTAAGATAGACTGGACATTTTGGGATGTTTATATCCCACATTTATGATATTTACTGTTTATTTATATCAGTTCTAGGGAAAGGGGAATGATTTAAATCAGTATTTTCTTTCTTTTTTTATTTATTTTTATTTATTTATTTTAACCTTTTTTTAACTATTTTTTAGACCCCCTAGGGTACTTTAAACCTAGGTTGTCTGATTGAGGTTACACTATATTGCCATACTACTAAAGTATGGCAGTATATGGGGATTTTACTACTCATTTATTACAATGTGTCACTGGCAAATTGTAACAAATATGCAGAAATCATACAGCCTCAGGTCTTACAAAGACCCAAGGCTGTCAAAGAGACAAATCGTCACTCCCCTATAACATCATGGGGAGCGATAATCTTAGCTAATTAGCAGGGCATGGCTTTTTACCTCCTTGTATGGAGAGGACTCAGCCCATGAGCCCAAGTCACATGTCGGTAAGTGGAACTGTTGTAAGTGAATAAAGAAACGGCACACTTACAAACAGGGGTGCACCTGCCATGAGGTGAGTTGAGATACTCACCTCAGGCAGCGCGCCTCCTGCTCCAGCAAACACTTCTTCCGTCGGCACAGGTAAATCCCTGCACATCCCTCTGGCCACCACATTCACCCACCAGCCGGCCGGCACATGCATCAGCCCAAAGTCCATTCCAGGTTCCCCCACTCCGTGCATACTGCCCTCCGCTCCCTGCTCTGATTCCCCCTTCCCGACTCTGAGTCCCCTAGGCTCCGCCCCCCCCCCCCGCTCCGGCGAACACTCCCCCCCCCCCTCTGCCGGAGGACACGGCCAGGAGGAGAAAAGAAGAAATAAGTAAGGCAACTTCTATGTATATGTAAGTATGTATATGTATATATAGGTGTGTGTGTGTATATATATGTGTGTGTGTATTTGCTCTATATACTGCTTATATATACTGTATGTGTGTGTATATATGCTGTATTTTTATGCAGTATTAGTGATATTTATCAGGGCTTCTGTGCCATGTCAATTTTAGTTTTATACTAAATGGCGGTATGCTGTATTCATTTTACACTACATGGCGGTACGCTGCATGCTTTTTACACTACATGACGGTATACTGTATGCATTTTATACTACATGCCGGTACGCTGTATGCATTTTATACTACATGCCAGTACGCTGTATGCATTGTATACTACATGGCGGTACGCTGCATGCATTTTAAACTACATGCCTGTACGCTGTATGCATTTAACACTACATGGCGGTACACTGTATCTATTTTCTACTACATGGCAGCACGCTGTATGCATTTTACACTACATGGTGGTACGTTGTATGCATTGTATACTACATGGTGGCACGCTGTATGTATTTTACACTACATAGTGGTAGGCTGCGTGCATTGTATACTACATGGCGGTACGCTGTGTGCATTTAATACTACATGGCGGTGCGCTGTATGTTTTTTACACTACATGGCGGCACGCTGTATGCATTTTATTCTACATGGTGGCACACTGTGTCTATTTCATACTACATGTTGGCATGCTGTATGCATTTTACACTACAAGGCGGTATGCTGTATGCATTTTATACTACATGGCAGCACTCTGTATGCATTTTATACTACATGGTGGTACGCTCTATGCAATGTATACTACATGACAGCACGCTGTATGCATTTTACACTACATGGAGGTACACTGTATGCATTGTATACTACATGGCTGTATGTTGTGTGCATGTAATACTACACGGCAGCACGCTGTATGCATTTTACATTACATGGTGTTACACTGTATGCATTGTATACTACATGATGGCACGCTGTATGCATTTTACACTACATGGTGGTGCATTTAATACTACATGGCGGTATGCTGTATGTTTTTTACACTACATGGCGGCACGCTGTATGCATTTTATACTACATGGTGGCACACTGTGTCTATTTTATACTACATGTTGGCACGCTGTATGCATTTTTTACTACAGGGCGGTACGCTGTATGCCTTGTATACTACGGAATTAGCAGGGGAACTTGCTACCGTTGTGTTTAGCTCTTAGTGACACACATATCCACCTCAAACACCAAAGTGGGAAAATTTATTAGGGGTTTGATTAGAATTAGGCAGAGTCTGCCAGTTTCTTTTTATTTTACGTTTATTTTTTTAATAACTCAGTGTCATCTCATCTTGCATAGTAGTGTGCTTTAATACTTGGCTAGAAAATAGCCATAGGAGAATCCAAACGGCTTACTTACGCCTACAGTAGCGTTATATATATTTGATTTCTGGTTGATCTGCTGGTGGCTGTAGTTGTTGCAGTGCATCTACTAGCAAATTGTGAGCAATTTGGAGTGAGACTTGCGACCACTGTGTTTTGCGCTTAGTGACGCACATATCCATCGCAAAGACCGAAGTGGGAAAATTTATTAGGGCCCGGGGTTGGATTTCAATTAGGCACAGTCTGCCATTTCCTTTTTTATTTTACGTTTATTTTTTTCATAACTCTGCGTCATCTCATCTGGCATAGTAGTGTGCTTTAATACTTGGCTAGAAAATAGCCATAGGAGAATCCAAACGGCTTACTTACGCCTACAGTAGCGTTATATATATTTGATTTCTGGTTGATCTGCTGGTGGCTGTAGTTGTTGCAGTGCATCTACTAGCAAATTGTGAGCAATTTGGAGTGAGACTTGCGACCACTGTGTTTTGCGCTTAGTGACGCACATATCCATCGCAAAGACCGAAGTGGGAAAATTTATTAGGGCCCGGGGTTGGATTTCAATTAGGCACAGTCTGCCATTTCCTTTTTTATTTTACGTTTATTTTTTTCATAACTCAGCGTCATCTCATCTGGCATAGTAGTGTGCTTTAATACTTGGCTAGAAAATAGCCATAGGAGAATCCAAACAGCTTACTTACGCCTACAGTAGCGTTATATATATTTGATTTCTGGTTGATCTGCTGGTGGCTGTAGTTGTTGCAGTGCATCTACTAGCAAATTGTGAGCAATTTGGAGTGAGACTTGCGACCACTGTGTTTTGCGCTTAGTGACGCACATATCCATCGCAAAGACCGAAGTGGGAAAATTTATTAGGGCCCGGGGTTGGATTTCAATTAGGCACAGTCTGCCATTTCCTTTTTTATTTTACGTTTATTTTTTTCATAACTCAGCGTCATCTCATCTGGCATAGTAGTGTGCTTTAATACTTGGCTAGAAAATAGCCATAGGAGAATCCAAACGGCTTACTTACGCCTACAGTAGCGTTATATATATTTGATTTCTGGTTGATCTGCTGGTGGCTGTAGTTGTTGCAGTGCATCTACTAGCAAATTGTGAGCAATTTGGAGTGAGACTTGCGACCACTGTGTTTTGCGCTTAGTGACGCACATATCCATCGCAAAGACCGAAGTGGGAAAATTTATTAGGGCCCGGGGTTGGATTTCAATTAGGAACAGTCTGCCATTTCCTTTTTTATTTTACGTTTATTTTTTTCATAACTCAGCGTCATCTCATCTGGCATAGCAGTGTGCTTTCATACTTGGCTAGAAAATAGCCATAGCAATAGGATAGCATCGTTTGGTTTTAAAAACTAAAAAACACACAAAAAAAAAAAAACACAAAAAAAAGGTAAAAAAAAAATTAAAGTTATAACTCTCATTTTCAAAATGTTTAACCCGAGGGCTAGGGGTAGAGGACGAGGGCAGGGACGTGGGCGTCCAACTACTGCAGGGGTCAGAGGCCGTGGTCCTGGGCGGGGTGAGACACCACCTGCTGATGAGGGAGCAGGGGAACGCCGCAGAGCTACACTCCCTAGGTTCATGTCTGAAGTTACTGGGACTCGTGGTAGAGCACTGTTGAGGCCAGAACAGTGCGAACAGGTGATGTCGTGGATTGCCGACAATGCTTCGAGCAATTTGTCCACCAGTCAGTCTTCCACGCAGTCCACCCATGTCACCGAAATCGGCACTCCTCCAGCTCCTGCACCTCAGCCTCCTCCCCCCCAGTCTGCCCCCTCCCAGCAAAATTTGCCATTTGAACCGGCATACTCTGAGGAACTGTTTTCTGGACCCTTCCCACAGTCACAAACCACTTGTCCGGTTGCTGATGAGCAATTTTCCGATGCCCAGGTTTTCCACCAGTCGCAGTCTGTGGGTGATGATGACCTTGTTGACGTACTGGAAGAAGTGAGTAAAGAGGTGTCCGACGATGAGGAGACACGGTTGTCAGACAGTGGGGAAGTTGTTGTCAGGGCAGGAAGTCCGAGGGGGGAGCAGACTGAGGGATCGGAGGATGATGAGGTGACAGACCCAAACTGGGTTGAGAGGCCGGGTGAACACAGTGCTTCTGAGACGGAGGAGAGTCCTCGACCAGAACAGGTTGGAAGAGGCAGTGGTGGGGCCAGACGGAGAGGCAGGGCCAGAGCTGGTGCATCAGCGCCAAATGTGTCAACTAGTGAAGCTCCCGTGGCGAGGGCTCCTGCGGCGAGGGCTAGATTTTCAGAAGTCTGGAGGTTCTTTAAGGAAACACCGGATGACCGACGGACTGTGGTGTGCCACATTTGCCAAACCAGGATCAGCAGGGGTTCCACCACTACTAGCTTAACTACCACCAGTATGCGCAGGCATATGAATGCTAAACACCCCACTCAGTGGCAACAAGCGCGTTCACCTCCGGCCGTGCACACCACTGCTCCTTCCCCTGTGTCAGCTGATAGTCAGACCCCTGCCCAGGACCCTGCCACAAAAACCCCATCGTCGCCTCCACGATCCTCCACAGCATCCACCAGCGTTCAGCTCTCCATACCCCAGACGCTGGAGCAGAAACGCAAATATAGTGCAACCCACCCGCACGCCCAAGCCCTTAATGTGCACATCTCCAGATTGCTAAGCCTGGAGATGCTGCCCTATAGGCTAGTAGAGACCGAGGCCTTTCGCAGCCTCATGGCGGCGGCCGCCCCTCGGTATTCGGTCCCCAGCCGCCACTACTTTTCCCGATGTGCCGTCCCAGCCCTGCACCAGCACGTGTCAGACAACATAATCCGTGCCCTGACCAACACCGTTTCTGACAAGGTCCACCTGACCACGGACACGTGGACGAGTGCTGCCGGGCAGGGCCACTATATATCGCTGACGGCACATTGGGTTAACTTGGTGGAGGCTGGGACCGAGTCTGACCCTGCGGCTGGTCATATACTGCCGACGCCGAGGATTGCGGGGCCTACCTCGGTCCAGGTGTTTCAGGCCTACTATGCCTCCTCCTCCTCCCACCCCTCCTCCACCTCCTCCTCCGAACGACCATCCGTGGGCATGGCGCCATCAGTCGGTAGCTCTAGGCACAGCAGCAGTGCCGTCGCTAAGCGACAGCAGGCCTAGGCGATAAAAGGCACACCGCCCAAGAACTATTACAGGGCATCACGGCGCAGACTGATCTGTGGCTGGCACCGCTGAACCTGAAGCCAGGCATGGTTGTGTGTGACTACGGCCGTAACCTGGTGGCGGCTCTGCAACTCGGCAGATTAACACATGTGCCATGCCTGGCCCATGTGTTAAATCTGATAGTTCAGCATTTCCTCAAGACATACCCCAATCTGTCTGATTTGCTCACGAAGGTGCGCCGCATCTGTGCGCATTTCAGGAAGTCCAGCACAGATGCTGCCACTCTCAGGGCAGCGCAGCGCCGCCTCCAACTGCCAGCTCACCGACTGTTGTGCGACGTGCCCACGAGGTGGAATTCAACACTGACCATGTTATCCAGAGTTTACCAGCAGCGCCGAGCGATTGTAGACTGCCAGATGTCAACTTCCACCAGAACTGGTAGTCAGGTCAGTCAGCTTCCTCAAGTCTACAATGAGGAGTGGACGTGGATGTCTGATATCTGTCAGGTGCTGAGTAACTTTGAGGAGTCAACACAGATGGTCAGTGGCGATGCCGCCATCATCAGCCTCACCATCCCGCTGCTTGGCCTGTTGAAAAACTCTCTGGTCAGCATGAAGTCGGAAGCTTTGCGCTCCTCACAAGAGATGGGGGAAGAAGATTCCCTTGTTGATAGCCAAAGCACCCTTAGGTCTGTTTCTCAGCGCATATCGGAGGAGGTGGAGGAGGATGAGGAGGAAGAGGAGGAGAATGTTGGCGAGACACAAGAGGGGACCATTGTTGAGTCCTTCACTGTTGAGCGTGTATGGGCAGAAGAAGAGGAGTTGGAGGAGTTGGAGGAGGAGGAAATGGACAGTCAGGCCAGTGAGGGGAGTGAATTCTTACGCGTTGGTACTCTGGCGCATATGGCAGATTTCATGCTAGGCTGCCTATCCCGTGACCCTCGCGTTCAAAGAATTTATTCCAGCACCGATTACTGGGTGTTCACTCTCCTGGACCCACGGTACAAGCAAAATCTTTCCACTCTCATCCCTGGAGAGGAAAGGAGTGTGAGAATGCATGAATACCAGCAGGCCCTGGTGCACAAGCTGAAACAGTATTTCCCTTCTGACAGCGCTAGCGGCAGAGTGCGTAGTTCTGTGGGACAAGTAGCGAGGGAGAGTAGGCGAGCAGGCAGCTTGTCCAGCACTGGCAAGGGTACGCTTTACAAGGCTTTTGCCAGCTTTATGTCACCCCAGCAAGACACTGTCACCTGTCCCCAGTCTCGGCAGAGTAGGGCTGATCTTTACAGAAAGATGGTGAGGGAGTACGTAGCTGACCATACCATCGTCCTAAATGATCACACAGCTCCCTACAACTACTGGGTTTCAAAGCTGGACATGTGGCACGAACTGGCGCTGTACGCCTTGGAGGTTCTTGCCTGCCCTGCCGCTAGCGTCTTGTCCGAGCGGGTTTTCAGTGCAGCTGGTGGCATCATCACCGATAAGCGTACACGCCTGTCGACTGACAGCGCTGACAGGCTGACGCTTATCAAGATGAATAAAGCCTGGATTTCTCCTAATTTCCAATCTCCACCAGGTGAAGGAAGCTCAACCTGAATAATTTATCCACTCCTCCTCCTCCTCATTTTCCTCCTTCTCCTCCTCTTTGTACAGTAAAGCAGAGGAAACTGGCTATTTTTTTACAGGGCCCACTGGCTCTAGCTATAGTACTTTATGCATTTAATTTTTATGGAGGGCCACCGACCCGGTCCTCTGTTTTAAACAATTTTTGAGAGTGCCACATACAGGCACTCAATCTATTCAATTTTTCTGGAGGGCCACCTACCTGCTCCTCTGGTTTGAAAACTTTTTTGGACTGCCACATACAGGCACTCAATCTATTCCATTTTTCTGGAGGGCCACCTACCTGCTCCTCTGGTTTGAAAACTTTTTTGGACTGCCACATACAGGCACTCAATCTATTCCATTTTTATGGAGGGCCACCTACCTGCTCCTCTGGTTTGAAAACTTTTTTGAACTGCCACATACAGGCACTCAATCTATTCCATTTTTCTGGAGGGCCACCTACCTGCTCCTCTGGTTTGAAAACTTTTTTGGACTGCCACATACAGGCACTCAATCTATTCCATTTTTATGGAGGGCCACCTACCTGCTCCTCTGGTTTGAAAACTTTTTTGGACTGCCACATACAGGCACTCAATCTATTCCATTTTTATGGAGGGCCACCTACCTGCTCCTCTGGTTTGAAAACTTTTTTGGACTGCCACATACAGGCACTCAATCTATTCCATTTTTATGGAGGGCCACCTACCTGCTCCTCTGGTTTGAAAACTTTTTTGGACTGCCACATACAGGCACTCAATCTATTCCATTTTTCTGGAGGGCCACCTACCTGCTCCTCTGGTTTGAAAACTTTTTTGGACTGCCACATACAGGCACTCAATCTATTCCATTTTTCTGGAGGGCCACCTACCTGCTCCTCTGGTTTGAAAACTTTTTTGGACTGCCACATACAGGCACTATCCAAATTGAATTGTCTCCATAGCAGCCTCCACACGTTGTCTCCATTGCTACCTCCAAAAGTCGTCCATATAGCTGCCTCCATACATCGTCCCTTTATCAAACGAGGTGTGTCAGGCCGAAATTTGGGTTGTTTTCATGGATTCCACATCAAAGTTGTTAACTTTGTCGCCACCCTGCTGTGTTATCCACAAAATACACTGGCAAACTTTTACCATTTAGGGATATTATTTCAGCGCTTCTTGCGCATCTGTTTACATTCCCCTCACCCGCCATATCCTAAACTTATAAGAACGCTACTACACTTGATCTTATACAAAAGGTTCTTAGAAGTGCTGTTTGGGGAGTAGCCTAGAGACAGGGGCTTGGATTGGCGAAAGCTCGCCTGGCAGCGGAGCGCCAGCTCCATGCCAAGAACCAACTACTACTAGTTCACTGCCTCCATACATGGCCGCCTTATCAAACGTGCTGTGTCAGGCAGAATTTTGGGTTGTTTTCATGGCTTCCACAACAAACTTGTTAACTTTGTCGCCACCCTGCTGTGTAATCCTCAAAATATACTGGCAAACTTTTACCATTTAGGGATATTATTTCAGCGCTTCTTGCGCATCTGTTTACATTCCCCTCACCCGCCATATTCCAAACTTATAAGAACGCTACTACACTTAACTTGGTGCAGGCTGGGACCGAGTCTGACCCTGGGGCTGGTCATATACTGCCGACGCAGAGGATTGCGGGGCCTACCTCGGTCCAGGTGTTTCAGGCCTACTATGCCTCCTCCTCCTCCCACCCCTCCTCCACCTCCTCCTCCTCCTCCGAATTACCATCCGTGGGCATGGCGCCATCAGTCGGTAGCTCTAGGCACAGCAGCAGTGCCGTCGCTAAGCGACAGCAGGCGGTGCTCAAACTGCTGAGCCTAGGTGATAAAAGGCACACCGCCCAAGAGCTATTACAGGGCATTCCGCATCAAACTTGTTAACTTTGTCGCCACCGTGCTGTGTAAGCCACAAAATATACTGGAAAACTTTTTTCATTTACGGATATTATTTCAGCGCTTCTTGCGCAGATGTTTACATTCCCCTCACCCGCCATATCCCAAACTTATAAGAACGCTACTACACTTGATCTTATACAAAAGGTTCTTAGAAGTGCTGTTTGGGGAGTAGCCTAGAGACAGGGGCTTGGATTGGCAAAAGCTCGCCTGGCAGCGGAGCGCCAGCTCCATGCCAAGATCCAACTAACATAGTTTTAACTGCAGCACCTTTAATCTACTACTAGTTCACTGCCTCCATACATGGTCCCTGATAAAGGGGGGGGGGGGGGGGTAGGGGATTGGGTTTCTGTTCAGTTCCTCTAGGCTACAGTGGTTCTGTCCAGCCCCTTAGTCTGTGCTATTTACCATAAGCACCTACTCCAGTCCTTCATATATCACAGGAATAACATACAACCCTCGCAGATACTTATATACAAAAAGACTTTACTAACAACATACATGTGACAAAGTAACTACATAAAATACAATACAAAATACATAGAGACAAACCTTCTCCTGACCTCTCCCGGACACAGTAATGTGTATGTATATACAATATATAGTTAACACTACAGAAGCTCCTGGATATATCCTGACGCAGGAGTCACATCCAGTACCTGACCATATACATGTACATATAGAGACTCATGCACAATAGCATCTATATATCAACTCCAATACACGTGCAGGGCAGAGATCCACGTGTGAATGGGATACGGCTATAGGTTATACATGTAGTTACACTAATATATACACACTCACTGTAAACACTTAGCTATGTATATATATGGTAAAACACATAACACCTGGAATATCTATAGGTACACGTATAAAGTCTACTATATTATAATAAGTACTATGTTATAATTACTCTTATAAAGTTATATACATACACAGAAAGCACACACAATATATGACCTGGTTCCTAAGGTAAGTGCTGTACGTCCGGGGAGGTCAGGAGCAAGAGACAAAAGAGCCTGATTTCTGTTTTTACCATGCTTAAATATCCTTGTGTGTAATCCCTTCCCACCACCTATAACTCCACCCTAAGACCCTCTTAGGATAGACCCCAGTGTGTGCAGGGAATCTCACACCTGGTTCATGGTGGCTTCTTACTGTTCAAAGCCTTTTGATATGTTAATGACCCAATGGCTTCAGTACACACTGACATCTCACCACAGAGTGGTGACTGCTATCAGTATATACTGTATCCATTTACACTATATGTAATATATATAATAATAGAGCAGAGGGTCCAGTTATGAATAATATCCCCTGTAACAGTCCCCTTATCAAACGAGCTGTGTCAGGCAGAATTTTGGATTGTTTTCATGGCTTCCATGTTAACTTTGTCGCCACCCTGCTGTGTAATCCACAAAATATACTGGCAAACTTTTATCATGTACCGATATTATTTGAGCGCTTCTTGCTCACCTCCTTTGGTTCCTCTCTGCCACCCATTGGTTTGAAGCCTGAGTCCATTTAGGGTATGTCGCCATGCCACTCTCTAGCCTGCCGCTGCTGCCGCTGCCTCTGCATGCCGTCCCCTATAGTGTCAGGGTCAATTATTGGATGTTTTAGATGCTATCTAGCTTCATTCTGTCACTCTGTCATGGCCATGCTGTTGCCCATAATTTTGGCATAATGGTGCGATTAAGCAGCCTCAGAGGCATCCATGCATGCTGCCCCTGCTGTTTCCTGTCCATTTCCGTGGTGTTTCCATCCTTTTCTGAGGTTCCCAGGTGTTTGGCCAAGCTTCCCTGTGCAGAGCCTTGGTCCCCTTGAAAAATGCTCGAGTCTCCCATTGACTTCAATGGGGCTCGTTACTCGAAACGAGCACTCGAGCATCGGGAAAAGTTCGTCTCGAATAACGAGTACCCGAGCATTTTAGTGCTCGCTCATCTCTACTGCTTACAAAGCAAAAGAATTAGAAAAATCTACAAATTTTTACAATACAAGTAGATGTCCTTTAATCATTATCCAGCGAATTTTGTTCTTATCCAAGGGTATATCAGATTTCTGCCAAGAACCTTCAATCGGCATCTTGGCTGCCAAAAATTCTTTTACATTGCAAGTCAGAATATTTTTAGTTGCCCATGGTAACCAATCACAGTTCCCCTTTAAAATATTCATGAGAACTGGTAAAATGAAAGCTGAGCTGTGATTGGTTGCCTTTCAGACAGCTTGATAAATCTGCCCCAATAACTGTAGATCTTTTATTTTATATAAAAGTAAAAAACATAACAATACAAACAAAAGATAATATACAATATATACAATATCTTACCTGCTGGTCCAGCCCCATTCATACCTAGCAAAAACAATAACTTAAAATACACCGAAATCAATAAACACCAATTACCACAACCCCCACCCAACCGATTATCACAACCTAAACCAAACCAATAAACAAAGACAAGCCACACCCACAAATAAACATAAATGACCATAAATATACATACACCCACCCCACACCCTCTAATAACAAACCACCCCACACCCTTTTTTTTTTTTTTAATATATAATAACAAATACACACAACACTTCACTAAACTAAATCCCTCACCCGCACCCCCCCCTCTCCCCAGACACTGGTCTAACGTCCAAAGTTTGCGTTAAGTAGTCCAGACCAGTGCCCAGGGTCATAGAGTCCAAGGTCAGTTCGTAAATCCCACCACCACCTCCCAACCTAACACTGTGTCCCAAACCCCACTATATACAATATATACAGTATTTACAACATAACATAAAGAAAAACAGAATACAAATAAAATCTGAACTTAAACCAAGCAATGTGAAGCGTGATCTCATACACAGAGATAAGTATCACAGTAGCCAACACACTTAAAGACAAGATAAGGCCAAAACAAAGAAAAAGAGCAAGTGTGTAAAGGCTAGAAAATCAATCAACTTTTTTACAATTGTGGGAGATTTGGCCCAGTAGAGACCGTGGTAGCGGGGTGCTGTGATGCAGTTCACGACAGTGACACCAAAGTACAGTCCAAAACAGGTCTCGCCTGTGTTTATTTCAGCAGGAACAAAATAAAACAGCCTTCACATTCAGGCATCAAAAAAACTAAATAATATCCTACCCGTCAGGGTGCTAACTAAACAATGGTTCTCTGACTCACCACTAACAAAAACACTTTTGCTGCTCCAGGCACAGAGGTCAAGGCTGGGTGCTCTCCAGCCTCCTTCCAGAGAGACAACACTTTCAGCTCTGCTGAGCGGCTTTATTAGCCTGATTGGGCTGTTCCCACCACCTGTGTCCAAGGTGCTGGACAACACAACCTCAGCACTAAGGCCTTGCATAATAGCAAAACCTAGGGGAAACATACCGCCCATCCACAGTTAACCCCTTCAGTGTCTCACATACCCTCCACCTCTGTTTGACCCTGTGGGGGCGAACACTTTTGGCCATCAGACAGTGGGTACAAGACAGGGCATCGGCATTCCCATGCAGCTTTCCTGCTCGATGTTCCACCGTGAATTTGAAATTCTGCAACATTAGGAACCACCTTGTGACCCTGGCGTTCCTCTCTTTGGCCTGACTCATCCAGGTGAGGGGAGAGTGATCGGTCACTAGTGTAAACTGTCGCCCTACCAAGTAATACCTCAGGGATTCCAGAGCCCATTTTATCGCCAAGCACTCCCTCTCAACTATGCTATAGTTCTTTTCAGGAGGTGTGAGCTTGCGGCTCAGGAATGTCACAGGATGTTCCTCTCCCTCCACTACTTGGGACAGGACAGCCCCTAAGCCCACGTCAGAAGCATCAGTCTGCACAATAAAGGTCTTGGTGAAGTTAGGGGTGATCAGTACCGGTCCCTCACACAAAACCATCTTAAGTCGCTGAAACGCCCCCTCAGCCTCTTCACTCCACTTTACCATCACCGCCCTGCTACCCTTGGTCAGGTCAGTCAGGGGTGCCGCTACGGTAGCAAAATCGGGGATAAATCGGCGATAATAGCCCACTATGCCTAGGAAAGCCCTCACTTGCTTCTTGCTCACAGGTCGTGGCCACTGCTGTATCGCCTCTACTTTATTTACTTGGGGTTTGATGACACCTCGCCCAATACGGTACCCCAGGTAACGGGCCTCTTCCAGACCCAGTGCACATTTTTGGGGGTTCGCTGTCAACCCTGCTGCCCTCAGGGAGTCTACCACTGCTTGCACCTTGGCCAGGTGACTCTCCCAATCGTTACTATAAACTATGATGTCATCCAGGTAGGCCGAGGCATATCTCCGGTGAGGTTTTAGCACGAGATCCATTAACCTCTGGAATGTGGCGGGAGCCCCATGTAGCCCAAAGGGGAGTACCACGTACTGAAAAAGCCCATCAGGGGTAACAAAAGCGGTCTTCTCTTTGGCCCTGTCAGTAAGGGGTACCTGCCAATACCCTTTCGTCAGGTCAAGTGTGGAGAAGAACCTAGCCTGTCCAAGTCATTCTATCAACTCATCAACCCTGGGCATGGGATAAGAATCAAATTTGAACACCTCGTTCAACTTCCTAAAATCATTGCAGAACCGTAGGGAACCATCAGGTTTGGGAATCAACACAATAGGACGCGACCAGTCACTTTTCGACTCCTCGATAACCCCTAGGTCTATCATCTGCCTGACTTCTTCGGATATGGCAAGCCGGCGTGCTTCAGGGACCCGGTAGGGTTTTTGGTGTACCCGGATGTGGGGTTCGGTTATGATGTCATGCTTGATGACTGAAGTACGTCCCGGTAACTTAGAGAACACATCCACATTTCGGAGCACAAACTCCTTCGCTTCCTGAATCTGGGCCCTGGAGAGGGACTCCGAGATCCGTACTTCAGGCACCTTGGCATCGGGTACACCTACCTCCGGTGTCCCCTTCTTGGGGACAGACGCTTTTTCTACTCCCATGGCCATCAGGGACTCTCTTTCCCTCCATGGCTTTACGAGGTTCACGTGGTATATCTGTTCGGGTTTCCTCCTCCCCGGCTGAGATACCTTGTAGGTTACCTCCCCCACTTTCTCCATGACCTCATATGGTCCTTGCCATTTTGCCAAGAACTTGCTCTCAACGGTGGGCACCAGAACTAGCACTCTGTCGTCTGGGTTAAAGGTCCTGAGTCTGGCTGACCTATTGTAGACCCTAGACTGGGCCTCTTGTGCCCTTGTCATGTGCTCCTTTACAAGGGGCATTACCGCCGCTATGCGGTCCTGCATAAGGGAGACGTGTTCTATCACACTACGGTGGGGGGTCCTCTCCTGTTCCCAGGTCTCCTTGGCTACATCCAAAAGCCCACGTGGGGAACGGCCATATAACAGCTCAAAGGGTGAGAAACCCGTGGAGGACTGGGGAACTTCACGTATGGCAAACATCAAATAGGGCAACAACAATCCCAGTCCTTCCCATCTTTGCTGACCACCCTCTTTAGCATCCCCTTCAAGGTCTTGTTAAACCTCTCGACCAGGCCATCTGTCTGAGGATGATACACAGAGGTGCGGAGCTGTTTAACCTACAGTAACTTACACATCTCCTTCATTACCCTAGACATGAATGGGGTACCCTGGTCAGTCAAGATTTCCTTGGGGAGGCCTGTGCGTGAGAATACCTGGAACAGCTCCCTAGCAATATTTTTGGAGGAGGTGTTCCTTAATGGAATCGCCTCGGGATACCGTGTAGCGTAGTCCAGGATAACTAGGATGTATTGGTGCCCCCTTGAGGATTTGACTATGGGGCCAACCAGATCCATTGCAATCAAATGGCACCTCTATGATTGGTAGCGGGACCAAAGGACTCCTGAAGTGGGAGACCGGGGCAGTAAGTTGACACTCAGGGCAGGAGCTACAATACCGGTTTACCTCCTCCCACACCCCGGGCCAGAAAAATCTCTGCAGGATCCTCTCTCGGGTCTTCTCAGCACCTAAGTGCCCTCCCAGCACATGTTTGTGTGCCAACTCTAGCACCAGCCTACGGTGAGATTGGAGTACTACAAGTTGCTCAACCTCCTCACCCCGTATCTGGTTGACCCTGTACAGTTCCCCAAAAATCACCATTCGGGGGTATATTTTGTCAGCCCCTGGTATTTGGAGTACCCCATTTATCACCTTAACATTCTCCCGTGCTTTAAACAAGGTAGGGTCCTGTAGCTGTGCAGCCCCAAAATTTTCACCGGAAATCTCAAGGTCCGGCATGTCGGCCACCTTCTCGTGGCCCTCGACCTCACCAGCTAGGACCTCTAGGGGAGAGAATTCATCACATGGGGTCACCCCTACTGCTGGTGCGGGTACATTGGCCTCAAAGGGTTCAGGGGCAAGGCCGGACACACGTGATGTCCATTATCTGCAACAGCACCTGAGGTGGGTCTTCGTCTCCAGAGGTCCCAAAACACTGGTAAGTCTCTGCCGATAATAGCCTCATGAAACAGGGTCCCCACCACCCCCACTTCATGGGCAATAGTACCACAAGGGGTATGTAGGTTGATGACAGCAGTGGGATATTCGCGAGTGTCCCCATGTATACACAACACTCCCACTCTCCGCCCACTGTACAGTCCAGGATCAACCAAAGTTCCCCGTACCAGGGTGACCAGACTCCCTTAGTCTAGCAAGGCTTCCACTGTGTGACCGCCGATTGTGACCATGCACACTTGGGGTTCTGCATCCGTGACTGACTCGGCCGCCAGAACCGGCCGGGCAAACAGTGACACTCACCGGGTCTGGTTGCAGTCCATTGGCTCCACTGACAGTGGACAGTTGGCAGCATGACCTCTGTCACGAGCCTCAACGGGTTTCTGGGTATCCACGCCCCCCAATGAACCCCCTCCCAACCTGACATGTCTCCCCTTTTCCGCAGTAGCAGTCTTACCAGATGGTTTGGTGACCCTGTCACTGGCACTGCTTCATGTGGGAGAGGTAAGTAGAAGGTCCTCCGTAGCCCGATACCTCTCTACTAGGGACACGAGTTCCTCAGCTTTTGTGGGACCGGCCTGTCCAACCCACCGCTGGAGCCGAGAGGGCAGAGAACGGGTGAACTTGTCGAGAACCACTCTCTCTACCATCTGTGCTGGGGTGCAGTCCTCTGGTTGTAGCCACTTCCGGACAAGATGGATCAGGTCATGCATTTGGGAGCGTGGGGGTAGTTTTTCTGAGTAAGCCCACTGGTGGACCCGACTGGAACGAACTTGAACGGTGACCCCAAGACGAACCCGAATCTCGGCCTTTAGCTGGGGGTACTCACGGGCTTCCGTTTCACTCAGGTCGTAGTAAGCCTTCTGCGATTCGCCTGTCAGGAACGGTGCCAGGACATCTGCCCACTGCTCAGCCGGTAACTCCTCTCGCTCAGCTACTCGCTCGAACACCGCGAGATACGCCTCCACGTCGTCGGTCGTCGTCATTTTTTGTAAAGCCTTTTGTACTGCAGCCCGTGCGGAATGCTGGACAACCGGGTACCCTTGCAAACCAGTATGGGACCCCTCAGTAGTCGTCGCATGTGGTGCTGCCATAACGCCAGAAAACTTTTCCATCATCAGCTGGAACATGGCTCGGGACTCTTCCTGTTGTTGCTGACCGTGGTAGCGGGGTGCTGTGATGCAGTTCACGACAGTGACACCAAAGTACAGTCCAAAACAGGTCTCGTCTGTGTTTATTTCAGCAGGAACAAAATAAAACAGCCTTCACATTCAGGCATCAAAAAAACGAAATAATATCCTACCTGTCAGGGTGCTAACTAAACAATGGTTCTCTGACTCACCACTAACAAAAACACTTTTGCTGCTCCAGGCACAGAGGTCAAGGCTGCGTGCTCTCCAGCCTCCTTCCAGAGAGACAACACTTTCAGCTCTGCTGAGCGGCTTTATTAGCCTGATTGGGCTGTTCCCACCACCTGTGTCCAAGGTGCTGGACAACACAACCTCAGCACTAAGGCCTTGCATAATAGCAAAACCTAGGTGAAACATACCGCCCATCCACAGTTAACCCCTTCAGTGTCTCACACAATTCATAAGTAAATAAAATCTGAACAACTTCAATCAAAACCACATAAAGCCCAGGTTCGGTGCCTGCAAGCCCAACATCACTACATGCCCAGAACACAAAACAAAAAGCAGGAAGTGGTCCATGCTCTCCAGCAGACCACCGCCCTCCTCCCGGGGACAACCCCTTTCCTCAGAGCTCCTACACTTCAGATTGTCCCTCACACACAGCTTTCCATGGAAGCAGCGCCAAGTCACATCCCAAAACTTCAAGGGGATCCTGATGGAATTTAATAAACCCAAACCCACCCCAAGATCCCAACTTGGGCAATCCCTGAGGGCCAGAGGCTTCTGGAAATGGGTCAACAGAACCCTCTTGTCAAGGAGTTTCCTCGACATGGTCCTGATCTCCCACATTCCCAGACCCCACCGGCGAATTAACTTCAGAACCGGGGTAGCGTAAGCCGGAAGATGCCCATGCGGTGTACGAAGATCCTTTACTTGCCCTCCTGTCTCCCATTCCTGGAAGAAAGGCCGAAACCATCCCCTGCAGGAGTATACCCACGGAGGAGCCCTCTCTTTCCAGAGGTTTGCTACATTGATCTTAAGAAAGGTATTCACTAGGAACACCACAGGGTTGACCATACACAACCCTCCTTGTCTCCTCGTGCGGTAAGTAACCTTCCTCTTGATTAGGTTCAGCCTATTCCCCCATAACAGTTGGAAGAACAGACTGTACACCCGAGTCCAGAGGGGTTCTGGCAACATGCACACACTGCCCAGGTAAATCAGCAACAGGAGCAGGTAAGTTTTAATCAGGTTAACCCTTTCTCTGAGGGTCAAAGACCAACCCTTCCACTGGTCCACCTTCTGAGCGGCGATCTTAAGCCTGCCGTCCCAGTTTTGCATGGGGTAATCCCCCTGGCCAAATTTGATGCCGAGAACTTTGGCAGAGTCCTGGGGCCCTGGAAGAGTGTCCGGGAGATCAAAGCCTGGACCTCACTCTCCCAGCCAGAGACTCTCACACTTATCCAGGTTGATCTTGGACCCAGAAGCCTCTGAGTAGCGGTCAACCTCTGACATCACACATTGTGCCTCCCCTCCCGAGGACACGAAAACGGTGACATCATCGGCATACGCTACCACTCTAAGAGTGGCTTCCGGTGCTGCCCGATCCATCCCGACTCCCACCAACGGCCCACGATCAACCCTCCTAAGGAATGGGTCAATCGCGAACACGTACAGTAGTGGGCTCAGAGGACAACCCTGGTGAACACCAGACCCGACCTCAAAAGAGCGGCCAATCCAACCATTCACAAGCGGGAAACTCTCCACCCCTGCATACAAAACCTTAAGCCAATTGACAAACTCCCCCGGCAGGTCATACCTCAGAAGGACAGACCAGAGGTACTCGTGGTTAACCCGATCAAACGCTTTTGCCTGATCCAAGGACAGCAAGTACCCCTTCCAGTTACCAGCCCTTCCCTGCTCCACTGCCTCCCGGACACAAAGCCCTTCTTGAGGGCGAGCCCTTCAATCGCCAGGCTGACTTCCTCTTCCCTGATCATCTCTGTCAAAACATCAAGAGAAGGGTCTACATCTGATTCAGGGACAGTTTCAGCCAGGAAAGCCGACATCACATCCCGATCTAGATCCTTCCTGCCCAAAAGGTGTGAGTAGAAGGATCTGACGACCTCCAGAATCCCTGATGTGGACCTTTTCAGGGATCCCTTACTGTCAACCAGTCCCGTGACAACTTTACCACTCACTGGCATCTTGCAGTTTCTGTAAGGGTCGGGCGAGCGGTATTTCCCGTAATCCCTCTCAAAAACCAAAGATGCGTGTCTATCGTGCTGACACCTCTTCAGCAAGGATTTCACCCTGGAGATCTCCTCATGACTACCTCCAGTCGAGACGAGATGCTCGAGTTTCCTCCTCCGGCCCTGATACAGACGGTACCTGTCCAGGCTCCTGAGGCTCGAGAGCTGGCGGAAGAATCTCGCCACCCTTTTCTTGAGCATCTCCCACCACTCTGACTTACTGCTACAAAGGCCCAGCAATGGTACCTGGCTCTGAAGAAAGTCCTCAAAGGATTTTCTGATATCCACTTCTTCCAGGAGAGACGAATTGAGCTTCCAGTAGCCTCTTCCCATCCAGGGGGTCTCTGTAACATTCAGAGAAAACAAAATTAAACAGTGGTCGGAGAACTCCACCTCAACAACAGACACTGCTGAAGAAATGGCTTCCTCCTTTAAATAAAATCTGTCTATTCTAGACCTACAGCTACCACTATAGTAGGTGAACCCCGCATGGCCTGGGGTGTGCCGGATGTGGACATTCACCATGCGAGCCTCACAAGCTATGCTATTAAGAGCGACGCTATCATAAGTCAGCTTGTCTCTGAAACCTCCCCTATCCTGGGACCTTGTGACAGCATTGAAGTCCTCTCCAAAGACCACCTGCCGACTTGTAAAAAGGTAGGGCTTGATCCTCATAAAGAGACACTTCCTGTCCCACTTGGACTGGGGACCATAGATGTTAATTAGACGAAGTTCTTGTCCCTTCATGAGGACATCCAGGAGGAGGCACCTCCCCATTTCTAACTCAATAACTCGTCGGCATTCTACCGGTGCGGTAAAAAGGACCGCCACTCTGCTATACGGCTCGGCCGCAAGAGACCAATAGGAAGGCCCGTGTCTCCATTCCCTCTTAGCTTTAAACACGGCCGCCAAATCTGGCAGCCTGGTCTCCTGCAAAAATAAAATGTCGGCTTCAACACGGCCGAGAAAATCAAAGGTCGCAAATCTAGCCGCATCAGACTTAATGCTGGCGACATTAATGGACGCCAGCGTCAATGGACTGGGTGCCGCCATCATGAGTGATTGAGTTAGACGGCTTTCTTTTTACCCATCTTACCACCACCCTTGGGAAATGAACACCCCCTTTTTAGACATATTGTGGTGTCCATCTCCCTCACCTCTGATGCTTCAGGGGCAGATCTAGGACCTGCCCCCTCATCCTCGTCTCCAGACTCTGGGCCAGTCTCCCCTTCTGAGGACCCTGACTCCCCAGGGGGAGACTCGGCACCTCCTGCAGGCTCCGCCACCTCTGGCCCTTCACCCTCAGCCCCTCCATCGGCAGGAGAGGCTCCATCCAGGGCCAGGAATCGATTTGAAAGTTCGACCAACGGGGGGTCGGTTGCACCTTCCTTGGGTACCTTAGTCAGGGAGGGAGAAGATCTTACACCTCCCTTCTTTTTACCCTTTTTCTTCTTACGCTTTCCTCTAGCCACACCCTATTATCCTCATCCATACTCTCATAATGGGAGGAGTCTGAGGATGTGGCACCTTCCTCTCTCTTGATCCTCCTGACCTCCTCATCCAGTACATCAACCCTTGGGGCCTCAGCGACAGGTGTGGACTCCAGGAGAGTGCCAGAGGTTGTCCCAGCAGCCCGAGACTCCCCCCGCTCTCTCTCCTGTTGACGCTTCTCTAGACGCCTCCCCGTGGTCACCATGGTAGGCAGGTGAGATACCTGTAGAGAACATCAATGTACTAAGTTTTCTCTACTCAATAAGAATCTGGAATAAGAAAATCTTCCTTATGATGCTGTAAAATTAGATTAACATATAATTAACTTCTTCATTCAACCTAGAACCCAAGAGTTTTAACCCATAAAAGGGAATTAGGAACCGTTATGCTGTTTTACCAGAATAAACTATCACAGCCAAAGGTGAATAGCAACTGTGGTCATGTCACTGTTGTAGAAGGATTAGAGCGACTCTGTACATCTGTACATCATCGCGTAGCTGCGCGCCCTCGTCCGGCGACCCTGCCGTCTGCGCATGCGCAGAAGAGCCGGCCCGCGCCTGTTTCGGAGCAGTGACCGCGCAGGCGCGGGCCTGCTCTTCTGCGCATGCGCAGACGGCAGGGTCGCCGGACGAGGGCGCGCAGCTACGCGGAGCTGCGCGCCGAAGATGGGTGAGTAGGAGGGGTAAAGTGGGTACCGGGGCGTGGAGTAGCCGCCTCATGTAATCTCATATGCGGCTACTCCACGCCCCGGTAGCCGCATAAGTAAATTTAAATATATGTGGAATAAAAGTTACCCAAAAAGTGAGGGGACGTGAGGATTAGCCCTTAAAAGGGCTATCCTCACGTCCCATTGATGCACCTACCACCCAATCTACCTTTATAGGTAGATTTGTGGTGGTAGGTGCCCTTTAATGGTAATATTTTGGAAGGAGCTTTCTGTACATCTATCCAACTTTTCTTCTGCTATAACAGAACAATGACAGAAGGAATCCATGTAAATCTACAGGGAATGGAGTATAAATGAAGACCTTCCCCTCACTTTCTGTATTTAGTTTCCGTTATAATCTTTTAAAACAAAAGCATATAACAGAAAGTGATGTGAACTAACCGTTTATAACTGGTCAGGATCTGACGTCTATGAGAACAAGGTTCATCTACACTGGAATAAAATAATGCAGAATTTCCACACAAAATGGAGTGGAAAATCTGCAGCATTTTTAAAGGGGAAATCAGTGACAAAACCGTAAGTGAGGTGGGTATTATAAAGTTCTGCAACAGCTGAGGTGGGTATTATAAAGTTCTGCAACAGCTGAGGTGGGTATTATAAAGTTCTGCAACAGCTGAGGTGGGTATTATAAGGTTCTATAGCAGCTGAGGTGGGTATTATAAAGTTCTGCAACAGCTGAGGTGGGTATTATAAAGTTCTGCAACAGCTGAGGTGGATATTATAAGGTTCTATAGCAGCTGAGGTATGTATTATAAAGTTCTATAGCAGCTGAGGTATGTACCCTGTTTCCCCTAAAATAAGACATCCCCTGAAAATAAGACCTAGTACAATTTTGTTCAGGCTTAGAAATATAAGGCCTCCCCTGAAAATAAGACCTAGCGGCAGCCATTGCAGCAGCTCCCCCCGTGTTGTACATTAGTATCAGTAGATCATTTAGATACCACAAGAGGTTGTGAGATGCGGGAAGAAATCATGGGATAAAATCTCTGACTGTTGCGCTAGAAATGTGATACAAGCAGCTACCTGGACAAGAAGGAGATCATTTAAGGAAGGTGCTATTGCTAAATGTGAGAGATTGGGGACAATGATTCCAATAGAAATGAAGTCACAAGAAATTCTACATGAAATAAGTTCGGAGAGAAGGATGTTAGAGGAGTTTTTTTTTTGTCCAACAATAAATGTTAGTTATTTTTCATGGAAATACAAGACACCCCCTGAAAATAAGACCTAGCGCCTGTTTAGGAGCAAATATTAATATAAGACACTGTCTTATTTTCGGGGAAACAGGGTATTATAAGGTTCTATAGCAGCTGAGGTATGTATTATAAAGTTCTATAGCAGCTGAGGTATGTATTATAAGGTTCTATAGCAGCTGAGGTATGTATTATAAAGTTCTATAGCAGCTGAGGTATGTATTATAAGGTTCTATAGCAGCTGAGGTATGTATTATAAAGTTCTATAGCAGCTGAGGTATGTATTATAAGGTTCTATAGCAGCTGAGGTATGTATTATAAAGTTCTATAGCAGCTGAGGTATGTATTATAAGGTTCTATAGCAGCTGAGGTATGTATTATAAAGTTCTATAGCAGCTGAGGTATGTATTATAAGGTTCTATAGCAGCTGAGGTATGTATTATAAAGTTCTATAGCAGCTGAGGTATGTATTATAAGGTTCTATAGCAGCTGAGGTATGTATTATAAAGTTCTATAGCAGCTGAGGTATGTATTATAAGGTTCTATAGCAGCTGAGGTATGTATTATAAAGTTCTATAGCAGCTGAGGTGTGTATAATGAGGTTCAGTAGAAGGACACATGTGTTTTCAAATGCATCACAACAGCTGAGGAGAGGAAATTTGCCTAATTACATTGCTGTCAACATTGCAATTACAAAAAACATACGTTAACGTGATGTTAGTGCATGCATTAACAGTGTTAACGCACTCTGCCGTATCATTGCCTTAATGCATATGTTTTCTAAACGCAATGTTTGCAGCAATCTAATTAGGAAAATCTCATCTTCTCAGCTGCTGTGATCCATTTGAAAACGCATGTCTTAACGCTAAGTGTGGACACACCCACAAGTGGATTGTCTACTCAGTATTTAAGGCATCTAGGCAAACTTGGGATGGATATGCAACACCCCTGCCAAGTTACGAATAGCGCCCTCTCCATGTCATGAGCTGTTAGGGAGACTGATCATCTGTCTAGGACAGTGATGGCGAACCTATGGCACTGGTGCCAGAGGTGGCACTCAGAGCCCTTTCTGTGGGCACTCAGGCCATCAGCCCAGGACAGAGTTCACCAAACAGGACCAAATCCATTAAATTTTCCCACAGACACAGGCAACTTATAAGATGTTGCTCTCGGCACTATTTTACAGTGACACTTCATTGACTGTTTGGAACTGCTTGAAAAGTGAGAAGGTGTTGACAGAACTGCATTATCTTTGGAGCTCATCCTGCTGGACCTAACATTCTTCCTGTACAGAGAGACCCGGGAGGGAAGCTACAATGAATTTGCCCTCCTTCTTTCAACTGTATTGATGGCCTTAGGCGGCCGATACAATTAAAAAAGTGGAAGAACAGGTAGCAATAAGTTACTGCTTAAAATGGCACGTTGGCACTTCACGGTAAATAACTGGACTTTGGTTGTAGTTTGGGCAATCGGTCTCTAAAAGGTTCGCCATCACTGGTCTAGGAGATCTACAAAAGTGGAGAACTTAGTAATTGCAGCTGTAAACCACTGTCAAGTAAATCAAGAGTTAACATGTCAAATGATATTTTTGTACCATTGTAAAGCAAGCTGGAAGCTGGTTAGAGGGTGCTACCACCTGACCAAGGGAGTATAAAAACCCCTGGTGGGCGGGAGCACATGGTCTAAGGGTTCAGTCAGCATTTGAGAAGCAGGCTCAGTGTGTAGCTCCTGCAGATCTGCCATCCAGACCAGGAAGCAGAGGTGCCTCAGGCCAAGTCTGTAGACTAAGCCCCGGAAGCTCCACAATCCGGACTCGGCTCCATCTTTACCAGCCCAGCCTAAAGCTACTGCCAGGCTGTGAGCCACTCCTCCTGCAGACCAGCTATCTCCTACCAGCTCTTCAGTCTGCTGAATAATGCTGCTAATGTTTGGCCATTGCCTGACGTTTGAAGTTGAATAAAGAACTGTAAGTTGATTTACATACCATGCCCCCATGTAATCCCTGGATCAGGCTGCTTAACCATCACGGGCTCCCCATCCTCCATCATCCAGGGACTCCTACATACATCTGAGGGGTTTCCCCAGGGAGAAACCAGTACATCAGCCTCTTCCTCCATATTTGTTGCACAAAACACCTGCTGGAGACCTGTGAGGCTGTAGGCCCATCCTCTGGTCCCAATACCAAGCACCGTGACCATAGTATGGCTAAGGCCGCATAAGCCACTCCGGTATTCTGGGTCCCAACCACCAAAGAAAGGCTGGGCCCCAGCGGGGGATGTTGCAGATAAAACATCCATGGGATCAATTGGCATGGCACTTTGCGTTTACAAAACACAAGAGTAAAAGCAATCCTAACAACAATGTAATCAGACAAATCTCCTCTTCTCAGCTGTTGTCATGCATTTCAAAACGCATGCATTAACACAACGTGTGAACACACTCAAGGGATGAAAAGATAGATTTTTGTTTATTGAAAAATGGATTGCTTGAAGGCTGGGCAATATAGACAAAGCAGATTAAGAAGCTACTTTCAATTACTCATAAAGCACAAAAGATGGTTGGGTGATGCTGAGGGGTGAGGGGTAGCAGAGGGAATTGTTGATCTACTGTTGTTATTATTCCTATTATGTATTCTATCATTTCACGGTGGCCTCAGGCCTCAGAAGAACTAGCAATAATTATCTGCTATTACAGCTATGGACAACAGTGACTTTGGTGCTCACACCGCAGGTGAGATTATGATTAAAGTTAGTAATGTGTCTCCTGAATGCAGCAGAGAGGTGTGCAACCCTTACCAATTTGAGACCTTCTAGTAAGTGAAGACCCTGAGGGTGCATTCATATGTTCAGGTTTTTTTTAAGCCCAAAACAGGTGTGGATGATAAAGGATCGGTCCCAGCTCCATAAAATAGTAACTTCCTTTATTATGACACGTTAAATCTCAGGGTGCATTCACACGTGGCATCCTGATGCATGCATCTTAAACGCATGCATTTTTTTGTTACTATGCGCTTTCCAGCTTTGAAAGTGTTTTTCTTAATTGCTGGAAGTGCAATCAGCTATGTTAACATTGGCACACAGCTGCTTGCACAGCAATGAAGAAAAAAAGCTTTCTAAGCTCAGTAACATAAAGTGCATGCATTTTAGAAGCATGTCAGTATGAATTCACCATTATACCAACAGAACATGGTCCTGGTAATGCTTACAAGTAAATTAGGACTGCATCTTGCACAATGTGCTAAAAGAGGAGGATGAGTAACAAGAAGAGATTAGAGCTGTATAATGCTGATTGTGTACATTTCAAGAAAATACAGCTTGTCTACTGGTGGTAGGTGCATCTAACGTATATAAGGAAAGCCCTTTTTAGGGCGATGCTGGAGTTTCGCGTATGCGCAGTAGCTCCGGCTATGGAGCTGAGATTGTGCAGCCACTGGTCTGTGTTTTGCGCATGCGCAGAACTCTGGCTTCGCGGACGCGTGCATGCAGCTCCTTGTAGCTGCGCGCTGAAGATGGCTGGGTAGAAGGATCAAAGAGGCTACTCAAAGAGGCTACTGGGGCGTGGAGTAGCCGTGCCATGTAGCCTCAGATCCAGCTACTCCACGCCCCAGGAGCCTCTTTAGAAAATGTGCATATTACCCTGATTAAAGATTAGCAAAGATTGAGGGGAGTAAAGGATTAGCCCTAAAAAGGGCTATCCTTACATATGCTAGATGCACCTACCACCGGATCTACTTTAATAGGTAGATCCGTAGTGGTAGGTTTTCTTTAACACCTTGCCGACCGAGGACGAACTATATCGTATAAAACAGCCAACACCCGCCTGTCACTGCGGTCGGCAAAAAAATCTAAAGTCAGCCAGGGAGCATCCTCAAGTAGTGCATGAAAAATTGTCACCATTAGGAGTGGTCCCTAAAAAAGAACCCAATAAATGATGGTTTATACACCATCTGTCCGTCACTTTATGACAGCATTATGGATGAGCTTTGCTCAGTATCGTATGTATCATTTGATAGGGTGGTGGAACTAGTGAGACGCATGAGTGTCAGGGCTTTGATGGCTAAAACAAACAACAAATCGGCCTTCTTGCTCCTCCTGATTCACCCTGAATCATTTCATTTATTGGGTTGTTTTTGGTAGGGTGATTTTTTTGTAGATCCAATTATTTTGTTTCCCAATCAGTAGGAATGGGTAGTAAAGATGAAGTCGGGTCACGAATCCATTCTTCATTACTTGGATGATTTTCTATGCCTAGGCCCTGCCAACTCACATGTGTGTTCCATATTGCTACATATGGTGCAAAGGGTCTTTTTGCTGTTCGGGTCCCTCTAGCGTCTGATAAAACAGAAGGCCCCGCAACTACCATGCACTTTCTGGGAATAGAGATTGACTCCATTGTAATGGAATGCTGCTAACCGTAAGATAAGCTGCAGTATTTGCGAGAATGAATTGGTGCAGTTCGGTCATCTCGCAAAGTGCGCCTACCTCAAATACAGTGTTTGCTGGAAAAAAACACTTCACATAAAAAGAGCTACAAACAGCCCAGGACCGATACTAACGAGCCGTGCACCAGTATGACCATGGTCAGGTTTCTGTCCACTGGAAGTAAACACAGAAACTTTCTATAGAATGACAGCAAGCAGATCTGAGGAATTGATACAGAAAGTAAATTGGAAAATTGTATTTTTTTTCATCATACAAACAATAACATTAATTCGCTGAATTAGGGATACCCCTTTAACTTATTTTTTTTCTGAAAAAGCCAGTTTTGTTATTAAAAAAATCTTTGGCAATGTGTACACTATTCTCTACGGGTACATGGGGAGCCAGAATATGGGCTCCTGATGACAGGTTCCCTTTAAGCAAGTTCACATGTTAGACCTGATAAGGTTTACTCCTACCTGACTCAATAGTTAAACTAGCCATTTTGCTGAGAAAGGGACGACCTGTTATAGACACTTTGACAATAGGAATGACCTATGCCAGTGTTGGCAATCCTATGGCATGGGTGCCAGAGGTGGCACTAAGAGCTATTTCTGTGGGGACTCAGGTTCTCTCCCCAGGACAGAGTTCACCAGACAGGAACAAATCCACCAAATCTTCCTGTAGTCACAGGAAACTTAAGAGATGCTGCTCTCAGCGCTATTTTAAAGCAACACTCCATTGGCTGTTTGGAACTACGGGAAAAGTGAGAAGGTGTGGGAGGGGCTGCATTATCTTTGGAGGTCATCCTGCTGGACCCTACATTTTTCCTCTGGAGAGAAGCTACAATGATAGTCTGAATTTTCCCTCCTTCTTTCAACTGTATTGGTGGCCTAAAGGGCTGATATGATTGAAATATGTGGAAGAATAGGTAGCAGCAATAAGTTACTGCTTAAAATTCCATGTTGGCAATTCATGGTAAATAAGTGGATTTTAATTGTAGCTTGGGTACTCGGTCTCTAAAAGGTTCGCCATCACTGACCTAAGCTATCTGGTTCTGCATTTGGGTGACATGTTAAATAACACTTTTGTAAGGTGTGACTTCTTCCAAGGGTCGGATTTAGGGTGGTGGAGGCCTCTGGGCGTAAACTGGTGGGGCCCTACCGACAATTGTTGCTAGTAATAACTATTTCCAGCCCCCCTATAATAAATATAATTCCACAGCCCCCCTTGCATAACTATATCCAGACCCCTATAATAAACTTGCACAGCCTCCCTATGATAACTATATACAGACCCCTATAACTATATACAGCCTCTCATTATAATGATTTACAGCCCCCCATAATAACTACATACAGTTACCCTATAATAACTATATACAGCCTCCTATAATAACTATACACAAACCTCCCATTATAACAATATACAGTCCCCTATAATAACTATTTGCAGCCTTCCTATAACAACATTCATCCCCCTGTAATAACTATATACAGCCCCCTGTAATAACTATAAGTATCATTCCTATAATAACTATATACAGTCCCCTATATTACCTGTATACAGCCTCCCTATATCTATATACAGCTCCCTATAACTATATACAGCTCCCTGTAATAACTATATGCATCCTTCCTATAATAACTATATACAGCCCCCTATATTACCTATATACAGCCTCCCTATATCTATATACAGCTCCCCTATAACTATATACAGCCCCCTATAATAAGTATACACAACCTCCCTATACCTATTTACAGACCCCCCCTATAACTATATACAGCCACCATTTAATAACTATATACAGCTCCCCTACAATAACTATATATATTCTTATATAATAACGTTATACAGTCCCCCTCTAACTGTATACAGCCTCCCATTATAACACCCCATAGTAACTGTATACACCACCTATAAGAACTATATATAGCCCTAGGTAAAATTGTACTCACCTTCCTCCATGCCCCCGATGTGCGCCAACCTCACCTTCTTCCCTCGCGGTGTCAGGATAAAGCACTGATGGCACAGTGAGTGATGTCACTATGCCGCCAGCAGCAGGGCGCCACCATCTTGATACTCCTTTGATTGTCTATGGCAGAGCACGGAACTTATTATTCCCTCGCTATGCCATAGACTACAGTCGGGGTAGGAAGTGACGTCCGTTGGATACCTCCCGGAGAGCCAGACCATACAGCACAATAAAAGGAGCAGTAGTGGATTATAATACAGGAGGTTTTATTTTCTTTAACATAGCTTTCAAGTTCTTGTTAAACCGTTCAACTAGGCCATCTGTCTGTGGGTCATATACAGAGGTGCATAGCTAAGAAACCTCCAGTACAACACAGAGATCCTGCATTACCTTGGACATGTGCGGGTTCCTTGGTCAGTCATATTCTCCTTAGGGAGACCCTTTCTGGAAAGTGGCATAATTCATTACCTCTAGTATATGCCAACTTTAGCCAACGTTTACCAAAAGCCCTAACAAATCCATGACTTCCATCTCAAATGATACCATGGAAGTTCACAACTGGGGAGATTACTTGGCATGCAGAATATGACTGACAATAATCACTAACCACTCCATTACATCCTGGCCACTAGGACCTGAGTAGAATCCTGGGGCTATCCCCTATACACCTCTATGTCTGGGACAGTATCATCAAGAGCTGACTTCTCCCTGTCTCCCAACCTGACAAAGAAAAGGAATTCAGGCTTTATGTCATGGTCAGTGCTTAAGGAGCTGCCCTTACACTCTGCGCCTTTCTGCTGTAGCACTTCTTCAGAGAGAACAAAGAACAAGGACGGTCCCTGCCAATAATTATTTCACAAAAAGTGGTATATTATACCCCCTTTATCTTTAAAGGGAACCTGTCACCACATCACAAATATAGCTAGTGGTAGGTTCTTATAGGGCCATAGTAACTATCTGACCCCCTTATTTTAGCTAAAAATCATTTCCCTCAGTTATAAACTTGCCTGGTATCCAGGAATCTAAAGAGCGAGGCGAGGGGCATGGCCTAATGTCATGTAACCAGGGTGACATCATCACAGATCCTTTAGCCTCTTAACATTAGCAAACTGTACCCCATGCACATATCTGACCACATAAAAAGTGACAGCATGCCTGCATGGACTTCTGCTCCTCTCCATGCAGGCTGCTTTGATTTCATGTGTTAAGAAGTCTAAAGGACCTGCGATAAAGTCGCCCTGGTCACATGACATCACTGTTGCATGCAGAGAAAGAATGGGGAGGAGCTACTGGATTCAGCCCAAGTAGGCCACACCCACCCTTATATAGTTGAATATATGGGAATCTGAGGGGAACAATTTTTAGCTAAAAGAAGAGTGTTAGATACTAGGGCTCTATAGAAACCTGCCACTAGCTGTATTTGTGAAAAATGAGGTGACAGGTTCCCTTTAAGGTGACCTGGTTCACCCGGTACCCCTTGGTATCACCGAGTATACAAGTGGGGTATCTCTTTTCAAGCTCTTTCCAGGGGCCCAAGTCATTTTCAGCCTAGGGATTTCCTTGTGTAACCCAGCATTTCATTGGCTTGGGGAGTTCATGCATATAGCAGTCACCACATGCTCCACTATTTCTGCTGGGGAACAAACATTTTACAGACGCTATATCTGGACGAGGTGTGGAAAGTCAAACATTTGGGACCTTAGAGACTTGTCACTCACCAGCAAGACATCTGCAATAATGGTTTTACTTCACCGAGGCCAGGCATCAAGAAATTTCACCATTTTCTCATACTTTGGGTTAGGTAGCTATTTAAGGTGTCTTTCTTTGGAGGATGAGTGGACATTTTAATTTCTACCATGTTGGGTACTGGACGACCTTTTGATAACTTTTCATTACAATTTTAAGTTTTATGAAATGCAAAAAAGTGTTGATTTAGACATTTTGGTGCTATTTTCGGTTACACGAACAGGAATGTTAATTTTTATATTTTGATAGATTTTTCTGTGCGGCGATCATGTTTATGATTATATCACACAAATAGAAAAGGGTGAGTAGCTACTGGTGTATGCCTTTCTCGGCAACGTTGTATTTGAAGTCAGTCATTTTATTCAGCAAGGTATTTCCTGTGGTCATGCTCCCTTCAGGAGCACACATTGATACTTTTATCTTCAAAGAAATAAGAAAAAAAGAGCATTTCCCAAAAATTCTGGACTGGTTCTTATTGTAAAATAGTTTTATTGTAAAATATAAAATACTCACACAGAATAGTAACATGTGAAAGATGTAGCAGAATGGTTGGACATCACCGAGAAGGGCATTTTGCTAGTGATTTGTGTTGGTGACACCACAGCTTTGCCAGTTGCATTTAAAGACTAACAATGCCTGCTGATAAAAAGTTACAAGCCATCCCCATATCACCTAAAATTAGCTGCCAGTGGGACCTTGTACCTTAATTACAGCCATTTTTCTGACATGCAAATTAGCTTTTCTGATTCTCCTGAGACAGAAGAGCCAGAGATACCAGTGAGCCACTCCCCATTATTCTCACTGACAGCTCTGTGTCTCTTCACATCACTGCTCTGCCTCCTTGTACTTAAAGGGGTATTCTCATCTGGGCATTCACTTTCAGTTTCATTAATCTGCCATATGTAAACATTTCTTCAATTAGATGTTATTAAAAAAAATGTTCCTGTGTGCAGATAATTTATCATAAATGTAGTGATATTGTCCCTTAGAAACAAGACTGTGTCCTTGGTTACGGCCACGTCTGCTGGAGAGATTGCACAAAGAAACAAAAAGTTTCTGAATATTAAATGTCTGGGAGTTACTGCATATCCTACAGCCGCCTTGGGGTAATGATCGCTGAATCCTGGTGGTCAGGCAGAGCTCATTAGCGCATGTCTGGCCACCGCTGCCAGAGTGTGACGTGGTCGTATCCGGGGAAGCTATCTCGTTTCTAAGGGACTACATGACTACATTTATGAGAAATTATCTTCACACAGGAACATTTTTTTTAATAACATCCAATTGAAGAAATGTTTACATATGGCAAATTAATTTAATTAAATATGAATGCCCAGATGAGAATACCCCTTTAAGGACCATCTGCTAAGGTGCCCTGTGCCGTGTAAAGGCCTTCAGCCTTCTAAGAATAGCAAACTGTAACCATGTGACAACAAGAAATCACAGCAGCCTCCATGGAGGATGGAGAGGAGTAGAAGTCCATGGAGGCTGCTGTGACTTCATGTGGTCAGATATATGCATGGGTTACAGTTTGCTATTATTAAGAAGCTAAAGGATGTGAGAGGATGTCACTCTGGTCACTTGACATGAACTGTGACCAGTAAGGAGGCATAAGGCATCAGCAGTGAATGGGAGGGGCCGGCCAACAAGGCATTCCCCCTATGATTCCAGGGAATATATGATAAAAGGGGATTTCTGTGGATGTAAGCGAAACAACCTGAATATCTTTGGATCTATAGCAGCTAGAAACAAAATTCAAGATTCATTTGAAAGAAGAGATTCTCCCCTTTCAATTGCCCTGGGCAATTGCCACCTTTTCCTAACTATAGCGCCGGCCCTGGGCACAGTGCTAGACTAGAGTGCCAGAGGAAGGTAAGCAGCTGTTTTTTGTTTTTACAGTCCCTTGTGGCACTGGTAAAAAATATAGATGCCCAGACAACCCCTTTAATTGTTTGTATATCAGTGGAAAAAGTTGTACCTATAAATCTTCTACTTTTATTTTGCCACTGAATGAAGACCCTAATGGTTCATATCTAATGGACAGAAAACAGGAATCTCTTCAGTCCTTAAGGTTAGTGTTTTAACCTTTGTGTGATCCCATCCTAAGTGATGCTTTTACCATAGGATGTGGGCTTTCTGGCTGCATACAATCTAGAGTAAAAGCCTGGTCCTCCATAAGCACAGTATTGTGTAACAACTGCTGGCACGTCAGGAGAAAAGGAATAAGGTTACATCCTCAGCACTCAATGCCATGCAAAGAGCAAGGCCTCTCCAATGTACAAGCTTTCCGGACAATGGAGCCATAATTGATAAAATGTTTGGAAATGCCTTTGCCTGCGGCTCTAAAATTAAAATCTTCAGTTTGTCTGTTTATCCACAAAGCACTTCGATTCTGATGACAATGAATATGAGACATGTGTGTGAATAGCGTGCCACAGCTGCCATTAACCTCTCTACAGTAAAAACCATTAGACTAAAGCAACAATGGAAAATGGAAATGCTAATGGAAACCCTGAAAAGAGAAAGAAATCATCCATAGTAAATCTGCATAGCTAAACCATGAACTGATCCTCCTCTGCTGAAAGTTCAGCCATGAGTACAACTTCTTTAATGCCCCCATATCTGTAGGGGGAGGAGACATTGACATTAACTCCTCCCGGACCAAGCGGGTCCCAAATCTGCAGCAACGTCTTTAGAAGGGAGATGTGGTTTATTACTGCATCTTCCTTCTCCGATCCTCACAGGATTGCGCATAAGCATCGCAGTGGAGAGAGGAGCAGAAGAGACTAAAGACTCGGCGGTCACGTGGGTCTGTAGGGGTTAAACAGACCCACTCCAGCTCTGATAAAACATCTGCCCTGGTCTTACAGATGTCCCAGTTACAGGTGAAAACAAGAAGTAAAAAAATTTAAAGAAATGTGGAAATGTCCCCCAGGGGTCTTTTATGAACTCATGGGGGACATATAAAGTTAAAACACACAAACAGATCACATATTACAAAATATTTTAATAAACAGTAATATTCCCCAATAAAATAAAAAATCCCCCGCTACACTATAAAAAAAAACATCGCTCCATTTGCCCCAGACTATAAATATTGGGGCTTATTTACTAAGGGTCCCGCAGCCGCATTTCCACTGGGTTTTCCGATGTTTTTGGAGACATCTATTTATAAGGGGATTGTTTTGCAAGCAATCAGATTTTGGCGCAAACGTGGCGGCTTTTATGCGACACAAATTGGGGGGCAAGCCGTCGGACGACCTGACTAATTCGGACTAAGCACGTGATTTTACTTTTAAATTGTGTCGCAAGCCATGCACTTACATACACCGGGAAGAAGAAGGTGAACTCCGGCGGACTTGAGGGGGGAAGCGACACATGCAGGATATCGGGCGCACAATCTTAGTGAATTGCGGCAGAGTTCATCCTCGTCGGACATTCCGGATCAGGGATCAGGTACCGTATATACCGGCGTATAAGACGACTTTTGAAGACAGAAAAATCTTCTGGGATCGTCTGCATATTGCAGCAAAGGCTTACCGGTAACACCCGCGATCGGTGCTAGCACCGATCGCGGGTGTTTGCACAGCGATGGCTGCCGGCAGCCTCAAAAAGACATCGGGGTGCATACTCACCCTCCTTTGGCCCCGATGTCCGCGCGGGTGTTTGCACAGCGATGGCTGCCGGCAGCCTCAAAAAGACATCGGGGTGCATACTCACCCTCCGTTGGCCCCGATGTCCACGCGGTCTTCTTTCTTCTGCTGGGCGCCGCCATGCTTTTCCCCGGGGCGGCGCCTAGTATGACGTCAGCAGCGGCGCGTCATACTAGGCGCCGTCCAGGGGAGAACAATGGCGGCGCCCGGCACGAAGTCAGTGAAGACAGAAGACGGGCGCCGAAGCCAGAAGAGGACCCACGCGGACATCGGGGGAGCAGCGCTGCAGGTCGGGGCCACCGGAGGGTGAGTATATAAGTTTATTATTTTCTATTAATGCTGGGCTGGCTGGATATTACTGGGGCAGTGCTGTATACTACTGGGGGCTGTGCTGTATACTACTGGGGGCAGTGCTGTATACTACTGGGGGCAGTGCTGTATACTACTGGGGGCTGTGCTGTATACTACTGGGGGCAGTGCTGTATACTACTGGGGGCTGTGCTGTATACTTCTGGGGGCAGTGCTGTATACTACTGGGGGCAGGCTGTATACTACTGGGGGCTGTGCTGTATACTACTGGGGGCAGTACTGTATACTACTGGGGGCTGTGCTGTATACTACTGGGGGCAGTGCTGTATACTACTGGGGGCAGTGCTGTATACTACTGGGGGCTGTGCTGTATACTACTGGGGGCTCTGCTGTATACTACTGGGGGCAGTGCTGTATACTACTGGGGGCTGTGCTGTATACTTCTGGGGGCAGTGCTGTATACTACTGGGGGCAGGCTGTATACTACTGGGGGCTGTGCTGTATACTACTGGGGGCAGTGCTGTATACTACTGGGGGCTGTGCTGTATACTACTGGGGGCAGTGCTGTATACTACTGGGGGCAGTGCTGTATACTACTGGGGGCTGTGCTGTATACTACTGGGGGCAGTGCTGTATACTACTGGGGGCAGTGCTGTATACTACTGGGGGCAGTGCTGTATACTACTGGGGGCTGTGCTGTATACTACTGGGGGCTGTTCTGTAATGGTAATGTTGTTGTTGTATGCCTTATGTTTATGAGCGACAGTTTTCCTGCTATATACCTGCATGTCATAAGAATTTACATTAAAAAAAGGACCATGTTAAATTCAAATGTTTATTTTTTTAAATTTTTACCGGTGTTTTGTATGCGTTGGAAAAGGGGTAGTCTTATACGGCGAATATATCTTAAACTCTATATTTTAAACAGGAAAGTAGGGGGGTCATCTTATACACCAGGTCGTCTTATACGCCGGAATATACGGTAAGTAAATGTGCCCCATTAGATATAAAAATGACCGTCACACACCAGGGAATTATTTTATAATGGTCATTTTAAATTAATCTGAAAACTGGAGAAAAAAACTAAATGAAAAAGGTCCCTTTACTTCTTTATTTTTAACTATCCCTTTGTGTCACGAAAAAAGACAGTAAAAAAATCTGATGGTATTGCACAAAAAAGGAAGTTATGGCCCTTAAACCAATAAGTATGAAAATTTGTTAGAAATGCTCCGATCAGCAAAGCCTTTTAAGGCCTGGTCAGATAGGGTTACATGCAATCAGATCCCCAGTCAGGTATGACTAACCTTCCCCTAATTCAGGGCCAAACCCAACCACGATTTACCTACTCCCTATTGTATCTCACTCTATAGAAAATTTCTATTGTTCTTACAATCCCCTGAACTAGATATTTTATCTAATAATTCCATATTTCACTGACAGTAAAAATGTCAATTTGTAATACACTCTACTGCTCTATACCAAGGCTTCCAGATCACCATATATAATCAGGGTCATGGGCAGTTTAAGTGTATCATAGAGCCAGGGCTGTTCAGAGATTGGGCCCCTGGTGTAAAGGTAGAGTGTAAAGCAGAACAGGGGTGTAATGATCGGGCCCCAAGGGGTAGAGGGCCAGCTCCTGCAGTGGTTCGCTACTTTGTGGGCTCCCTCCTCTTAGCACTGTGACCCATAACATTAGTACTTGATGCGGCTAGAACAGGCTGATTGAGAACTAAACTACTGGAGGTGTTAATATCTTATGCGCCCATGTGTATCAGATAGTAGTATCTGATAATGATCACAGCACACCAGAGTCTTCCCATGGCCTGCAGTTGTGCTGCTTTAAGATGCAAGTCATGGGATGGCTTGCATTGTGACATCAGCAACATGTCACAGCCTGGAGAGGTCACCATTAAGTTATTTTCCCAAAAGGAAGTTAGTTACTACATGCTTCTTTACCTATGTCTGATCTGCACTTTAATTTGTGTGAAATAGGTAATTTGTAGAGATGAGCGAACATGCTCGTCCGAGCTTGATGCTCGGTCGAGCATTAGGGTACTCGAAACTGCTCGTTACTCGGACGAATACTTCGCCCGCTCGAGAAAATGGCAGCTCCCGCCGTTTTGCTTTTTGGCGGCCAGAAACAGAGCCAATCACAAGCCAGGAGACTCTGCACTCCACCCAGCATGACGTGGTACCCTTACACGTCGATAGCAGTGGTTGGCTGGCCAGATCAGGTGACCCTGGGATAGACTAGCCGCTGGCCGCGCTGCTCGGATCATTCTGTCTCTGGATGCCGCTAGGGAGAGAGCTGCTGCTGGTCAGGGAAAGCGTTAGGGTGTTCTATTAGCTTACTGTTAGGCAGGAGTGATTCTCAAAGAACCCAACAGCCCTTCTTAGGGCTACAATAACGTTCTACTTTTTTTATTTTAATTTGCATCTTTTACCATTTTGTGAGGAATTAGCAGGGGGACTTGCTACCGTTGTGTTTAGCTCTTAGTGGCACACATATCCATAGCAAAGACCGAAGTGGGAAAATTCAGTAGGGGTTGGATTTCTATTAGGCAATAACTCAGTGTCATCTCATCTGGCATAGTAGTGTGCTTCCTTTGATACTTGGCTAGAAAATAGCCATAGGAGAATACAAACAGCTTCTTGAAGCCTACAGTAGCGTTCTATATATTTGATTTCTGGTTGATCTGCTGGTGGCTTTAGTTTCTGCAGTGCATGTACTTGCCAATTCTGAGCAATTTGTAGTGAGACTTGCGACCGCTGTGTTCTGCGCTTAGTGGCGCACATATCCATAGCAAAGGCTGAAGTGGGAAAATTCAGTAGGGGTTGGATTTCTATTAGGCACTAACTCAGTGTCATCTCATCTGGCATAGTAGTGTGCTTCCTTTGATACTTGGCTAGAAAATAGCCATAGGAGAATACAAACAGCTTCTTGAAGCCTACAGTAGCGTTCTATATATTTGATTTCTGGTTGATCTGCTGGTGGCTTTAGTTTCTGCAGTGCATGTACTTGCCAATTCTGAGCAATTTGTAGTGAGACTTGCGACCGCTGTGTTCTGCGCTTAGTGGCGCACATATCCATAGCAAAGGCTGAAGTGGGAAAATTCAGTAGGGGTTGGATTTCTATTAGGCACTAACTCAGTGTCATCTCATCTGGCATAGTAGTGTGCTTCCTTTGATACTTGGCTAGAAAATAGCCATAGGAGAATACAAACAGCTTCTTGAAGCCTACAGTAGCGTTCTATATATTTGATTTCTGGTTGATCTGCTGGTGGCTTTAGTTTCTGCAGTGCATGTACTTGCCAATTCTGAGCAATTTGTAGTGAGACTTGCGACCGCTGTGTTCTGCGCTTAGTGGCGCACATATCCATAGCAAAGGCTGAAGTGGGAAAATTCAGTAGGGGTTGGATTTCTATTAGGCACTAACTCAGTGTCATCTCATCTGGCATAGTAGTGTGCTTCCTTTGATACTTGGCTAGAAAATAGCCATAGGAGAATACAAACAGCTTCTTGAAGCCTACAGTAGCGTTCTATATATTTGATTTCTGGTTGATCTGCTGGTGGCTTTAGTTTCTGCAGTGCATGTACTTGCCAATTCTGAGCAATTTGTAGTGAGACTTGCGACCGCTGTGTTCTGCGCTTAGTGGCGCACATATCCATAGCAAAGGCTGAAGTGGGAAAATTCAGTAGGGGTTGGATTTCTATTAGGCACTAACTCAGTGTCATCTCATCTGGCATAGTAGTGTGCTTCCTTTGATACTTGGCTAGAAAATAGCCATAGGAGAATACAAACAGCTTCTTGAAGCCTACAGTAGCGTTCTATATATTTGATTTCTGGTTGATCTGCTGGTGGCTTTAGTTTCTGCAGTGCATGTACTTGCCAATTCTGAGCAATTTGTAGTGAGACTTGCGACCGCTGTGTTCTGCGCTTAGTGGCGCACATATCCATAGCAAAGGCTGAAGTGGGAAAATTCAGTAGGGGTTGGATTTCTATTAGGCACTAACTCAGTGTCATCTCATCTGGCATAGTAGTGTGCTTCCTTTGATACTTGGCTAGAAAATAGCCATAGGAGAATACAAACAGCTTCTTGAAGCCTACAGTAGCGTTCTATATATTTGATTTCTGGTTGATCTGCTGGTGGCTTTAGTTTCTGCAGTGCATGTACTTGCCAATTCTGAGCAATTTGTAGTGAGACTTGCGACCGCTGTGTTCTGCGCTTAGTGGCGCACATATCCATAGCAAAGGCTGAAGTGGGAAAATTCAGTAGGGGTTGGATTTCTATTAGGCAATAACTCAGTGTCATCTCATCTGGCATAGTAGTGTGCTTCCTTTGATACTTGGCTAGAAAATAGCCATAGCAATAGGATAGGATTGTTTGGTTCTAAAAACTCAAAAAAAAAAAAAAAACACAAAAAAAAACAAAAAACACAAAAAAACACAAAAAAAACAAAAAAAAGTAAAAAAAAAAAAAAAGTTATAACTCTCATTTTAAAAATGTTTAACCCCAGGGCTAGGGGTAGAGGACGAGGGCGGGGACGTGGGCGTCCAACTACTGCAGGGGTCAGAGGCCGTGGTCCTGGGCGGGGTGAGACACCACCTGCTGATGAGGGAGCAGGGGAACGCCGCAGAGCTACACTCCCTAGGTTCATGTCTGAAGTTACTGGGACTCGTGGTAGAGCACTGTTGAGGCCAGAACAGTGCGAACAGGTGATGTCGTGGATTGCTGACAATGCTTCGAGCAATTTGTCCACCACCAGTCAGTCTTCCACGCAGTCCACCCATGTCACCGAAATCCCCACTCCTCCAGCTCCTGCACCTCAGCCTCCTCCCCCCCAGTCTGCCCCCTCCCAGGAAAATTTGCCATTTGAACCGGCATACTCTGAGGAACTGTTTTCTGGACCCTTCCCACAGTCACAAACCACTTGTCCGGTTGCTGCTGAGCAATTTTCCGATGCCCAGGTTTTCCACCAGTCACAGTCTGTGGGTGATGATGACCTTCTTGACGTAGTGGAAGTGTGTAAAGAGGTGTCCGACGATGAGGAGACACGGTTGTCAGACAGTGGGGAAGTTGTTGTCAGGGCAGGAAGTCCGAGGGGGGAGCAGACTGAGGGATCGGAGGATGATGAGGTGACAGACCCAAGCTGGGTTGAGAGGCCGGGTGAACACAGTGCTTCTGAGACGGAGGAGAGTCCTCGACCTGAACAGGTTGGAAGAGGCAGTGGTGGGGCCAGACGGAGAGGCAGGGCCAGAGCTGGTGCATCAGCGCCACTGTCAACTAGTGAAGCTCCCGTGGTGAGGGCTCTTGCGGCGAGGGCTAGATCTTCAGAAGTGTGGAGGTTCTTTAAGGAAACACCGGATGACCGACGGACTGTGGTGTGCAACATTTGCCAAACCAGGCTCAGCAGGGGTTCCACCACTACTAGCTTAACTACCACCAGTATGCGCAGGCATATGAATGCTAAGCACCCCACTCAGTGGCAACAAGCCCGTTCACCTCCGGCCGTGCACACCACTGCTCCTTCCCCTGTGTCAGCTGCTAGTCAGCCCCCTGCCCAGGACCCTGGCCCAAAAACCCCATCGTCGCCTCCACGATCCTCCACAGCATCCACCAGCGTTCAGCTCTCCATACCCCAGACGCTGGAGCGGAAACGCAAATATAGTGCAACCCACCCGCACGCCCAAGCCCTTAATGTGCACATCTCCAGATTGCTTAGCCTGGAGATGCTGCCCTATAGGCTAGTAGAGACCGAGGCCTTTCGCAACCTCATGGCGGCGGCCGCCCCTCGGTATTCGGTCCCCAGCCGCCACTACTTTTCCCGATGTGCCGTCCCAGCCCTGCACCAGCACGTGTCAGACAACATCATCCGTGCCCTGACCAACGCCGTTTCTGACAAGGTCCACCTGACCACGGACACGTGGACGAGTGCTGCCGGGCAGGGCCACTATATATCGCTGACGGCACATTGGGTTAACTTGGTGGAGGCTGGGACCGAGACTGACCCTGGGGCTGCTCATATACTGCCGACGCCGAGGATTGCGGGGCCTACCTCGGTCCAGGTGTTTCAGGCCTACTATGCCTCCTCCTCCTCCCACCCCTCCTCCACCTCCTCCTCCGAACTACCATCCGTGGGCACGGCGCCATCAGTCGGTAGCTCTAGGCACAGCAGCAGTGCCGTCGCTAAGCGACAGCAGGCGGTGCTCAAACTGCTGAGCCTAGGCGACAAAAGGCACACCGCCCAAGAGCTATTACAGGGCATCACGGCGCAGACTGATCTGTGGCTGGCACCGCTGAACCTCAAGCCGGGAATGGTTGTGTGTGACAACGGCCGTAACCTGGTGGCGGCTCTGCAACTCGGCAGACTGACACATGTGCCATGCCTGGCCCATGTGTTAAATCTGATAGTGCAGCGTTTCCTCAAGACATACCCCAATCTGTCTGATTTGCTCACGAAGGTGCGCCGCATCTGTGCGCATTTCAGGAAGTCCAGCCCAGATGCTGCCACTCTCAGGGCAGCGCAGCGCCGCCTCCAACTGCCCGCTCACCGACTGTTGTGCGACGTGCCCACGAGGTGGAATTCAACACTGACCATGTTATCCAGAGTTTACCAGCAGCGCAGAGCGATTGTAGACTGCCAGATGTCAACTTCCACCAGAACTGGTAGTCAGGTCAGTCAGCTTCCTCAAGTCTACAATGAGGAGTGGACGTGGATGTCTGATATCTGTCAGGTGCTGAGTAACTTTGAGGAGTCAACACAGATGGTCAGTGGCGATGCCGCCATCATCAGCCTCACCATCCCGCTGCTTGGCCTGTTGAAAAACTCTCTGGTCAGCATGAAGTCGGAAGCTTTGCGCTCGTCACAAGAGACGGGGGAAGAATATTCCCTTGTTGATAGCCAAAGCACCCTGAGGTCTGTTTCTCAGCGCATATCGGAGGAGGTGGAGGTGGAGGAGGATGAGGAGGAAGAGGAGGAGAATGTTGGCGAGACACAAGAGGGGACCATTGTTGAGTCCTTCACTGTTCAGCGTGTATGGGCAGAAGAAGAGGAGTTGGAGGAGTTGGAGGAGGAGGAAATGGACAGTCAGGCCAGTGAGGGGAGTGAATTCTTACGCGTTGGTACTCTGGCGCATATGGCAGATTTCATGCTAGGCTGCCTATCCCGTGACCCTCGCGTTCAAAGAATTTATTCCAGCACCGATTACTGGGTGTTCACTCTCCTGGACCCACGGTACAAGCAAAATCTTGCCACTCTCATCCCTGCAGAGGAAAGGAGTGTGAGAATGCATGAATACCAGCAGGCCCTGGTGCACAAGCTGAAACAGTATTTCCCTTCTGACAGCGCTAGCGGCAGAGTGCGTAGTTCTGCGGGACAAGTAGCGAGGGAGAGTAGGCGAGCAGGCAGCTTGTCCAGCACTGGCAAGGGTACGCTTTACAAGGCTTTTGCCAGCTTTATGTCACCCCAGCAAGACACTGTCACCTGTCCCCAGTCTCGGCAGAGTAGGGCTGATCTTTACAGAAAGATGGTGAGGGAGTACGTAGCTGACCATACCATCGTCCTAAATGATCACACAGCTCCCTACAACTACTGGGTTTCAAAGCTGGACATGTGGCACGAACTGGCGCTGTACGCCTTGGAGGTTCTTGCCTGCCCTGCCGCTAGCGTCTTGTCCGAGCGGGTTTTCAGTGCAGCTGGTGGCATCATCACCGATAAGCGTACACGCCTGTCGACTGACAGCGCTGACAGGCTGACGCTTATTAAAATGAATAAAGGCTGGATTTCTCAGAATTTCCAATCTCCACCAGGTGAAGGAAGCTCAACCTGAATAATTGATCCACTCCTCCTCCTCCTCCTCATTTTCCTCCTTCTCCTCCTCTTTGTACAGTAAAGCAGAGGAAAATGGCTATTTTTTGACAGGGCCCACTGGCTCTTGCTATACTTCATGCATTTAATTTTTCTGGAGGGCCACCTACCCGGTCCTCTGTTTGAAACAATTTTTGTGAGTGCCACATACAGGCACTCAATCTATTCCATTTTTCTGGAGGGCCACCTACCCGGTCCTCTGGTTTGAACAATTTTTGGGACTGCCACATACAGGCACTCAATCTATTCCATTTTACTGGAGGGCCACCTACCTGCTCCTCTGGTTTGAAGAATTTTTGGGACTGCCACATACAGGCACTCAATCTATTCCATTTTACTGCAGGGCCACCTACCTGCTCCTCTGGTTTGAAACATTTTTGGGACTGCCACATACAGGCACTCAATCTATTCCATTTTACTGGAGGGCCACCTACCTGCTCCTCTGGTTTGAAAATTTTTTGGGACTGCCACATACAGGCACTCAATCTATTCCATTTTACTGGAGGGCCACCTACCTGCTCCTCTGGTTTGAAGAATTTTTGGGACTGCCACATACAGGCACTCAATCTATTCCATTTTACTGGAGGGCCACCTACCTGCTCCTCTGGTTTGAAGAATTTTTGGGACTGCCACATACAGGCACTCAATCTATTCCATTTTACTGGAGGGCCACCTACCTGCTCCTCTGGTTTGAACAATTTTTGGGACTGCCACATACAGGCACTCAATCTATTCCATTTTACTGGAGGGCCACCTACCTGCTCCTCTGGTTTGAAGAATTTTTGGGACTGCCACATACAGGCACTCAATCTATTCCATTTTACTGGAGGGCCACCTACCTGCTCCTCTGGTTTGAAAAATGTTTGGGACTGCCACATACAGGCACTATCCAAATTAAATTGTCTCCATAGCAGCCTCCACACGTTGTCTCCATTGCTACCTCCAAAAGTCGTCCATATAGCTGCCTCCATACATCGTCCCTTTATCAAACGAGGTGTGTCAGGCAGAAATTTGGGTTGTTTTCATGGATTCCACATCAAAGTTGTTAACTTTGTCGCCACCCTGCTGTGTTATCCACAAAATATACTGGCAAACTTTTACCATTTAGGGATATTATTTCAGCGCTTCTTGCGCATCTGTTTACATTCCCCTCACCCGGCATATCCTAAACTTATAAGAACGCTACTACACTTGATCTTATACAAAAGGTTCTTAGAAGTGCTGTTTGGGGAGTAGCCTAGAGACAGGGGCTTGGATTGGCGAAAGCTCGCCTGGCAGCGGAACGCCAGCTCCATGCGCATCATGCGCTTCTTGCGCATCTGTTTACATTCCCCTAACCCGCCATATCCCAAACTTATAAGAACGCTACTACACTTAACTTGGTGCAGGCTGGGACCGAGTCTGACCCTGGGGCTGGTCATATACTGCCGACGCAGAGAATTGCGGGGCCTACCTCGGTCCAGGTCTCAAAGGCCTACTATACCTCCTCCCACCCCTCCTCCACCTCCTCCTCCTCCGAATTACCATCCGTGGGCATGGCGCCATCAGTCGGTAGCTCTAGGCACAGCAGCAGTGCCGTCGCTAAGCGACAGCAGGCGGTGCTGAAACTGCTGAGCCTAGGCGATAAAAGGCACACCGCCCAAGAGCTATTACAGGGCATTCCACATCAAAGTTGTTAACTTTGTCGCCACCCTGCTGTGTAAGCCACAAAATATACTGGAAAACTTTTACCATTTAGGGATATTATTTCAGCGCTTCTTGCGCATCTGTTTACATTCCCCTCACCCGCCATATCCTAAACTTATAAGAACGCTACTACACTTGATCTTATACAAAAGTGCTGTTTGGGGAGTAGCCTAGAGACAGGGGCTTGGATTTGCGAAAGCTCGCCTGGCAGCGGAGCGCCAGCTCCATGCGCATCATGCGCTTCTTGCGCATCTGTTTACATTCCCCTCACCCGGCATATCCTAAACTTATAAGAACGCTACTACACTTGATCTTATACAAAAGTGCTGTTTGGGGAGTAGCCTAGAGACAGGGGCTTGGATTGGCGAAAGCTCGCCTGGCAGCGGAGCGCCAGCTCCATGCCAAGATCCAACTAACATAGTTTTAACTGCAGCACCTTTAATCTACTACTAGTTCACTGCCTCCATACATGGTCCCCTTATCAAACGAGCTGTGTCAGGCAGAATTTTGGGTTGTTTTCATGGCTTCCATGTTAACTTTGTCGCCACCCTGCTGTGTAATCCACAAAATATACTGGCAAACTTTTATCATGTACCGATATTATTTGAGCACTTCTTGCTCACCTCCTTTGGTTCCTCTCTGCCACCCATTGGTTTGAAGCCTGAGTCCATTTAGGGTATGTCGCCATGACACTCTCTAGCCTGCTGCCGCTGCCTCTGCATGCCGTCCCCTATAGTGTCAGGGTCAATTATTGCATGTTTTAGATACTATCTAGCTTCATTCTGTCACTCTGTCATGGCCATGCTGTTGCCCATAATTTTGGCATAATGGTGCGTTTAAGCAGCCTCAGAGGCATCCATGCATGCTGCCCCTGCTGTTTCCTGTCCATTTCCGTGGTGTTTCCATCCTTTTCTGAGGTTCCCAGGTGTTTGGCCAAGCTTCCCTGTGCAGAGCCTTGGTCCCCTTGAAAAATGCTCGAGTCTCCCATTGACTTCAATGGGGTTCGTTATTCGAGACGAGCACTCGAGCATCGGGAAAAGTTCGTCTCGAATAACGAGTACCCGAGCATTTTAGTGTTCGCTCATCTCTAGTAATTTGTAATGTTTGCTGTGATGGGAAGTGGTTAAGACTGATTATAGAGAACCTAGACCGAGTGCACATCTCAACTTTTGGTTATGGTTATTCTCTTCCACTATGGAGGAGAATAACGGAAATCAAATACTTATGTTAAATTATAGTCCTTTCATCATTTGCATACATTGAAGTTTTCCTTTTGTCAGGCTTTAACTATTAACTATATTCAGACTACAATGTTATTTTTATATATAGTTGCAGAAGCATGACAAAAGGTAACATTAAATGCATGAAAGTCTATTGTAAATGGTGAGGGCCCTATTATTAATATTTGTTCCCTAGTATATCATACTAAACAGCACCTTCATGGTTATTTTACATAAGACCCCTCACGCCCTATGGATTCATTAGATACAGCCCCCCTCATCCCCATTGGTTCCTTATGTGCAACCTTATGTGAGCCCCACCAGCAGCTCTGGGTGCTGTTACTATCAATGAATAGTATAAATTTATACCAAAAATGAATATACTATTATATCTTTATTTCCCATTAAAGAAAGTTCTCAAATTTATACCCCCTAGTCATGCTTACACAATAAGGATTATTTTTAACTAGAGATGAGCGAGTATATTCGTCCAAGCTTGATGCTCGTTCGAGTATTAAGGTACTCGAAACGGCTTGTTGCTCGGACGAGTATTTCCCCTGCTCGAGATCGAGCATTTAATTAAAAAAACACAGTGAAGAACAGTGAAGAATAGAATAAAAACAGTGAACACAGGATCATTTAAGTGAAAAAGACAGTGAAGAACACAGTGAAGAATAGATTACAGATGTTTGGCACATCTGCTTACTTGTCGGAAGATACGCGCGGAACGGCAGCAGGGAGACATCAAGCAGCAGGGAGACATCAAGCAGCAGGGAGACATCAAGCAGCACGGGGAGACATCGGGCAGCACGGGGGAGACATCGGGCAGCACGGGGGAGACATCGGGCAGCACGGGGAGACATCGGGCAGCACGGGGGAGACATCGGGCAGCACGGAGAAGACATCGGGCAGCACGGGGGAGACATCGGGCAGCACGGAGAAGACATCGGGCAGCACGGGGGAGACATCGGGCAGCACGGGGGAGACATCGGGCAGCACGGGGGAGACATCGGGCAGCACGGGGAGACATCGGGCAGCACGGGGGAGACATCGGGCAGCACGGGGGAGACATCGGGCAGCGCGGGGAGACATCGGGCAGCGCGGGGAGACATCGGGCAGCACGGGGGAGACATCGGGCAGCACGGGGAGACATCGGGCAGCACGGGGGAGACATCGGGCAGCGCGGGGGAGACATCGGGCAGCGCGGGGGAGACATCGGGCAGCACGGGGAGACTTCAGTGGAAGAAGAGGAGCGGATCCCGGGACAGCGTATCACCCCGACAAGTAAGCAGATGTGCCGAACATCTGTAATCTATTCTTCACTGTGTTTTTCACTGCGTTTTTCACTTAAATGATCCTGTGGTCACTGTTTTTATTCTATTCTTCACTGTTCTTCACATCTGTTAACTTGTCGGGAGATAATATACGCGCGGAACAGTGAAGAATAGATTGCAGATGTTTGCATACATCTGCTAACTTATCAGAAGACATTCTTTTTCAATTAAATAACACATTTTATTCCCGAACCATGGTCCCTTTGAAAAATGCTCGGGTCTCCCATTGACTTCAATGGGGCTCGTTATTCGAGACGAGCACTCGAGCATCTGGAAAAGTTCGTCTCGAATAACGAGCACCCGAGCATTTTAGTGCTCGCTCATCTCTATTTTTAACCACTGACTTTATTTTACTTACTTTACTCAGTTTTATTGCTGTTTTAGCTTCTATCACTCAGTGATGAGCAATGCAACATTCCAGAGCAGACACTTCATGATCCCTCTAGTGCTATGAGATGCTGTGTGCTGAAAAAGTGTTTAGACTATCAGGGTCCAGGTTTATCTACACTTTCATTTAGCTTCTGAACATTCTACTAGTATCTGACACACAGAAAGAGAGAGAAATGAGAGATGATGAAATTTATGAGATGGATATAACATACAATGACACTCCCTTTCTGCTATATCTCAGCTATAAACCTTTCCCATGTTATAAAGATCTTATCTGTACTTGTATAGTAAGTCTTCTCACACTGCTGCTTGCCGCCAGGAAATGTTTGTGAGTGTCTTTCTGTAGAGGGAGCTCTATTTTAAACACCGGCACCTCCTCATTAATTTAGATAGCACAGCAGCCCCAGTGTATATGTAGCCCAGCAGATGTACCCAGTGTATAGGTAGCACAGCACATCCCCGCAGTAAAGAAGTAGCCGAGCACATGCCCAGAGTATGTTGGTTTGCCCAGCACATGCCGCCAGTCTCCTAGAATTCACCTCTAAGATTCTGTCAATTTTTCTGTCCTCTCTATCAGGCAGGTGGGATGTTACCACTGCTTGCTTCCAGGAATCAGGGGTATGTGCATCTTAAAGGCGCACATACCGTTAAATACTTTTAAGGGCTTGGCAACATCGGGAAGAAGAAGGTGAACTCCGGCGGACCTTGGTGGGGAAGCGACGGATGCAGGAACAAGGGCGCACAAGCTCTGTGAGTCACGTCGAACTTCATCTTCATCGGACCATCCGAATCGGGGATCACGACAGGACCAGGTCAGTAAATTTGCCCCATTGTTCTTCTGGCTGATGCTGCACTGAGCTGCTCTCTTCCTGTAGCCCACACCCTTGCATTCCGGGACAAGCTCACACAGACACATACACACTGGGGGGAATTCATCATTGTATTTTTTGTCTATGTTTGGGGTTATTTAGGCGCAGTTGTGGTACAAATACTGTTTTGCGACTTTTCATTGCACCAAATGAACATAGGACAGTGCAAAGTCACTTTAAAATGGCCCAAATTCATTATTTGCATAGACTGGTTTTCACAAAACAGAGCTGAATTCATGATTTGAGATTTGGTGGAAATTTTCATTTATGCGCAAGTTTTGGTGCTAAATGACTCCAGTCACCTCAAGATGTAGAATTAGGAGAAAAAACACTACCAAATATAAAACGCAAAAGAAAACAATATTATGAGACATAACAAAAAAAAAAACCAAATACAACAACATACATAGACTCACCTGACGAATTCAGATAAAACAAAAATGGAATTAAAAATAGATGACCAAGTCAAAGACAAATTGTAATGATGAATTGCCCCCATTCACTTACTGCCAGCACGTGAGGAAAGTAAAGCTACAGACAGATAAGATCTTTATCCTCTTCTCTCTGGCAACAGAGATGGCAGATGCACTTCCGTCCATGCACTGTAGTCGCACACTCACTGTATGATGCACCGGTAGCGCCACTGGCGACGTCATCAGTGTACGCAAGCACGGTTCATAGGAGTGCATCTGCCTGCGCGTGCGCTATTGTAATCAACTGTATGTGTGTATGACGTACATATAGTTGAGTCTCCTCACATCTGATGGGACCCACAGACTGCAGGCTGGCAGACTGCAGCCCCAAGTACTTCGCCGGGCGTGGTCGCACCTGCTGCGACCGTAATTGTTACGCCACTGGTGAAGATCGATTTTCTATACTAGACTTTATCCTTCAAAAAGTTTGAGGAAAATAACATGCCTGCTTTCTTTGCTAAGACAGTGCCAAACCAGTCCGCATATAAGGGCACATTTACTTACCCGTTCCTTGGAGTTCCCCGAAAGTGCATTGTTCGCTGATAATACACTCTGTGATTCACTAAGATCGTGCACCCGATTTCCTGCATGTTCTGCTTCCCCGCTCAAGTCCGTCGGAGTTCACCTTCTTCTTCTTTGTGCATGTAAGTGCTTTGTCTTGCGACACAATTTGAACCTTAAATCCCACGCTCAGTCCGAATCAGTCCGACACGCCCCCTGATTTCTGTGGCATGAAAGCCAGCGCAGCTGCACCACAATCTGATCGCGTGCGACACATTCCGAGCGCAAACCCCTGTTAAATACCTGTCAAAGTTGTGCAAATCCCAAAACCAGCGAACAGTCCAGCAAAAGTGTGATCCGCGCCCCTTAGTAAATAAGCCCCATTAGATATTGTAAAATAAATGGTTTGTCCATTAAAACACGATTATATATAAAATGGCCTGTATAATAAGTGTAGTTGACTATATAAAAAAGCCATAGTTTAGATTCTCTGCTGCTCCCTTTTTAAAGCTGTTTGGTCCCCTGCTGGTCTGCAATTCCTGGTCTAGCAAAGGATTTATGGAAAGATATGATGCAGTTTCTGGAAGAAAGCAGCCGTGTAATTTTTAATTCTGGACAACCCAATTAAATTTCAATTATACTGGTGTTGTTCTCCTCAGTGGTTTACCATGCTGCTCTCGTCTGGGAGTCACAGGTCACTTCAATCTCAGTTTATTTCCTGGCCAAGAAAAGCTTCCCTGTGAGCGGTGGTTGAACTGTGCCGCTCTGATGATCCATAAATTGTATGAATGTTCTCATGGCTAATTGCAAACAATGGTAAAAATGCAAATTAGCATCTAAATTGTTAGGAAAAGTGAGTAGAAATTAACATGTGAAATTTGGATGAAATGTGATCTTCTGCGCTCGGCAGGCAAACACTCACAGTTCTTGTCTCTGCACAGTTCATCACATTAAAATGTAGAGAAATGATAAATGGGCCAGTGGAACGCGTGTGACAGGGAGGGAACAGCTGTCTGAGGACAGGTGTTCTCCTGCGCTCAAGCTTTATGGATGGGCTGAAATGCAAAACACCATAGATAATAATAATTTCTTCTGTACAAACTGCAGGCATTTTATCTCATTTTTAGGATATAAACTGTAGTAAAAATTAAAAAAAAAAAACATGCCTGTTGTTTGAAATAGTATCACGTCCTATCACAAGCTGTTTGTTGTATTGCAGCTCATGCCATAAAGTTTCAACAAAATAGATGCCTGGGAGGTAGGGGTTAAGCGGAAGAGCCACTGACCAGGCACGCTCCTGCAATAGCCAAAAGTCCACAAAAAGTCCAGAAAGTCAGTGCTCTACTGCATCAATAGATAATTAAATGCTGTTCCAAAGAACGGTCTCACCAGCCACTTTAGGTCAAGAATGGAAGATTCCTTGAGATTTTGCTTCCTATGTAAAGCACCACTGCAGACCCAGATCCAACCTTGTGTCCCTGGTTGTCCCAAGTTTTATTGTTATCCCGCATCCACAATGGATTTCAGTCTAATCATGGGGATCCAACTAGAAAATGGTTGGATGAGTATGGTTGGTCGGACTCCCCCTGAGATCAGATTGCTATCCTGTATTCTGTAGGTCAGATGATAACAATAAAACTTGGGACAACTATACTTGAAGTTAAACTGCAATATCACACACAACTTATGGACAGGTAGGTTGCAATGTTCATCTACTCCTGAAACACCTATTGAGCATGAATAACTAAGCCAGTTGAGCAGCAGACTACCTATAATGTGGACAGTTGAGGTCCATATCCCCCCCCACCTTCCCCTTGATTCACTTGCCATGTGATGGCCTGCCATCAGTAATTTCATAGCCTGAAGCATATTTTGTGCCCACCCCTCTTCTCAGAGCACATTACAGTTTACCACTGTCCAGCATATTGCCAAATATTTGTCATTAAAAGGTCATACAGTGGGGGTCATTTACTAAGGGTCCGATTCGTGTTTTCCCGACGTGTTACCCGAATATTTCCGATTTGCGCCGATTTTCCCTGAATTGCCCCGGGATTTTGGCGCACGTGATCGGATTGTGGCGCATCGGCGGCGGCATGCGCACGACGGAAATATGGGGGGCGTGGCCAAACGAAAACCCGACGGATTCGGAAAAACCGCCGCATTTAAAAGCCGAAAATGTGTCGCTTGGGACGCGCTTACCTTCACTTGGTCCGGGTTGGTGAATTTCAGGGCATCCGGATGCTTTTCAGCGCAGCAGCGCCACCTGGTGGACGGCGGAGGAACTACCTTAGTGAATCCCGGCCGGACCCAAATCCACCGCAGAGAAGGCGCCGCTGGATCGTGAATGGTCCGGGTAAGTAAATCTGCCCCAGTGACTATTATACTTATCAGACACAGGTAATAGTTACATCTAGCAATCTGTCCTCTTTCAGATACAGACCTACATGATGACTTCGCCTGGCCATAACTCTGGAGTCCCTTTTCTTAGCCTTGTGACTGGGCCACTCATACTAGTACCACCTCAATGGCGGCCCTGGCCACCTGTGTCCAGAAGTGTACAGATTTCATTTTAATAAAAGAAAACTTGGGTGTGAATTGTTCCTATAAAGTAGGTAATGATGTTTTTGTTTTTTGCATTATTCTACTCGTTATGATTCTGCATATTTCAGAGTCATAAGGCTTCACAATAATCTATGGTAATTTTACAATCAACTTTATGCCGTTTGACGTAAACCTTTCTTGTTTATTTTTTATAAAATCATAAAAAAGTTATTTCGTGAATTAAAGTATGACATAAAATGAATCATATAAACCCAAGTAGAAAAAAAATCCCATTAAAGTTCAACATAAAGCTAATATAAATCACAGCTACAATCAATGTGCAATTGAGATGACAAGGAAATTTCTCAGGAAATAAAGTTCTGGATCGTTTGAACCAAAGCAATTGTTTACATCAAATGTCAGGAGGCGCAACTTGTCTGTGAGGATTTTCATCAAAATGGAAATTTCTTATGATTATAAATTGACTCATGACTCATCCACACCAGAGGACATGTATGATCCTGAGAGGAATACTCTTGTTAAATACGCAGAGGAGATCAATATGAGACAGATAGAATTTTTTTTACTCTTTTAAAAAACTCGAAAAAATGTCCTCCTAATTACATGGATCTCCTACAGAAATGTTCAGATGGAATGAATGGGAAGACGCCCATCAGACTGCCGTGTAACCCTTCCTTTGTCGAGGGCACCAGTGTCCTCTTCAGCCTTTTGAATCAGCCTGGTACTGGTCTCATTCAGATTCTGTAGGGATCCAGGGCTGGCCGAGAGCAGAAATTAGCTGTGAATAATATTTATGAAAGACATTTGCCATGAATTTTAATCTACACCATACGTTGACTGGCGAGCGTTCCTGGGGACGCAGCTCGGGACAGTTTGGAATATTAAGTGATGAAAGGTTACGAGGGACATTTCATCTGAAACGCCGTTATCCCAACTAATTGGATTCCTAATCACCTGGAGGTTACGATCTCTGGGCAGGTGCCTGGAATGAAAATCATTGCCCAATTAAAGCAATGTTGTCTCCCTAACCTCTTTGCTGCTCATCTTACCCGAATACCAAAGCAAAGCATGAAAAAAAGAGCATTCTCCTTTAATTCACAGAATTTCCGCAAAATGTAAAGAAAGATAAATTAAGTTTTGCATCTTAGAATGAATGCTATGTATTAGTTACAGTTTACACATTTTCTGCTTGATGTCAGTGAATAAAAGAATTCTTATTTCTATCACTATCCAAACAGTAAGCACAAAGGTGGAAAGGGAATTTAACCCCTTATCACCGACACTAGTTTTCAGCTCAATGACCAGACTCGATTTTTCAAATCTGACATGTCTCACGATAATTGGTTATAACTTCGGAACGCTTTAACATATCCTGGTGATTTTGAGAATGTTTTCTCGTGATACATTGTACTTCATGTTAGTTATAAAATTTAAGTGATAAGTTTTGCGATTTGTTCTGAAAAAAAGTGAAAATCTGGCAAAAGTTTGTACAAATTCTTCATTTTCCAAGTTTGAAATGTTCTGCTTTCCAGACAGGAAGTAAAACTACCCAAAAAGCTTGATAAATTACATTTACGGAATGTCTGCTTTATGTTGGGATGATATTTTATGCTTACGGTCATTTTTCTAGGATGTTATGAGGTGCAGAACTTTAGGTGCGATTTTTCTCATTTTCATGAAAATTGCCAAAACTCACATTTTGAGGGAAAACTCAGCTTCCAAGTGACTTTGTAAGGCCTAAATAATAGTAAAACCCCATAAATGACCCCACTATAGAAACTTCATCCCTCAACGTATGTAAAACAACTTCTATTAAGTCCATTAACCCTTTAAGTGTTTCACATATTAAAACAATATGGACCTGCGATTTATAAACTATGGAATTTTTTTGGAAAATACATTCATTTAGGCCAAACTGACAGTTTCAGAATAAATTAAATGATGAAACGCACTGCAACGTTTGATGCCCAATTCCTCCCGAGTGTACTGATACCCCATATGTGGCGGTAAACTTCTGTACAGGCGCACGGCCGAGTATAGAATGAATGGAGGCGCCATTCACTGCAGATTTGTATTGTCACATTGTACAACCTATAAATTTTTATTTTTTTTGGTAATGCAAACATATGAGGGCTTATTTTTTACGGAATGAGATACAATGTATAGATAATTCATTTAGGGGGTCTAAAGCTTATTCATGAGATTTTATTTACTATTTCAAGGGGGACACAAATAAAATCATCAATTTTTATTTTGGATTTTTAGCATTTTTTTTCCCCCCGCTCACCGTAATGTAAAAATAATATTTTATCTTTATTCTCTGGTTCACTACGATTGCGGTGATACCTCATTTATATAGTTTTTCTTATCTTTGCTCAATTTTCCTGAGCAAAACCAACATTGGAGAATATCGCATTGTTTTTACTATTGACAACTTTTTAGGGCCATAACTTCTGTATTTTTATGTTGTCAGACCTGGTTGAGGGCTTATTTTTTGTGAAAAGAGTTGTTCTTTTCAGTCGTATCATATTAGGGAACGTAGCTTTTTTTTATCACTTTTTAGAACATTTTTTGTGATGGTGTTTGAGGAAAAATTGTATATTACGGGAAGTTTTTCATAGTTTTTTTTTTCATCGTTCACCGAGCGGGTTCAATATTGATTTAGATTTATTGTACAGATTAATACGGACGCGGTGATACCAAATATGTACATTTTTCGTGTGTTTTTGTGTTTTATATACTGTATTTGCATTATATGTGTAACTGGGGAGATTATGGGACTTTATTTTATTTATTTATTTAATTATTATTATAAAATGATTTAATCTTTTTTTTTTTACTCTCACATATTTTCCACCTTTTGGCTTGAAGAAGCGATCATCCGATCGCTTATTCAAGCCTCTACACTGCAATACACTTGTATTGCAGTGTATAGTGTAAGTAACTGAGCATGCCGCGCATGCTCAGTTACTTACAGCCGGGTCCTGCCAGGAAGGCAGGACCCGGCAAGAAGAGGAGCTGACAGCCTCGGGTCACTCGTCGGGACCCGGGGCAGCGGCAGGAGGGATCGGATCCCCCGGTAAGCACACCGGGGGGGGTCCGATCCACGGGGGACACACCTGCACGCTGCGGTCATGCTTGACCGCGGCGTGTAAGGGGTTAAACACCCGGGATCGGAGTTTTTCCGATCCCGGGTGTTAGTGCGGGGTCTGGGCTGTGATATCACAGCCCGACACCGGCACTATACTGACCCGATGTCGCGTCAGAAGAAGTACCCTTAATGACCGACGTAGAATCCCGATAGGGCGGTCATTAAGGGGTTAAAGGATATCTACCATGAGATATACTGATGGTGGACACCTATAACTCACGTGTCTGCCTTTTTCTTAGCTTTCCAAAACACTTTTTCTTAGTGTAAGGAGTTTCCTTAAAGGGATATTTAAGAGAATTTGTTAAGAAAGGTGTTGAGAAAAATGTATGGAGTCACCATATTTTCTATATCATTCAGAACTGATATTTGTAACTCACTATTAAATATACATTACTATAGGGATATGCAGAGCCCATTCATTATACATTACAAGATACTTCACATCTGTTTAAGAGCTGTATAACCATACTTTGTGTGTGGTGTTAGTTGCTGCAGCACTGTAAAAAATTCTGTTATTTTTCAGGGTTGTAGCTGGACTTAGATAGGGGAGTCTCCTGAAACTGCTGTATTTTTAGATCTCTGCATTTAAGAACTTCTGTAATATCTAATCAGAAGTCTTAGGCCACATTAACATGACCGTATGTGGGACATATGTATGGCCGCATACATACGTCCCCTATAAACAGCAATGGCCGCACGAAGCGATATAGTACCACACACGTATGGCATTGTATTGCTCCGTGCACAGGAAAAAGATAGGATAGGTCCTATCTTTCCCCTTGTGTACAGTCATTACATCGTGAAATACTATGGAGAGGGGAGGGGGTCACCCCTTTTCCTCTCCATCTCGCCGGGCGTATGCCCGTCTGGCTATGGGCCTTATACAGTAGTGGCTAAGAGCAGAGGGAAGGTTCTGTGCTGAGAGATAGAGTGCATCCTAGGGATCCGAGTCCAGCTACAATCCTGGAATATTTATGCATTTACATAGTCCTTCTGCTACTCACAACACAAATGTAACAAACACATATTACAAATTCATGCCCACTTTGAATCCGATGACCACACGTCTTGTCATGTAGACAGTACCTATTGACTTTACACTTCTTGTGTGGGTAGAGGATTGCTCAGACAGCTTCATGTGCATTCTTTATAGGGTTAACAGCTATATTCCAGACGTTCTCCACTGTCCACACAAGATTCTGATTATTTTAGGTTTGGTTTCAAGACATCTAACAACCACTTAACTTCTTCTTATATAATGTAAAAGCTGTAGGGCGCCCAAGTGACCAGGACACACTGTTGACTGTTTTCAGACAGTGGCAGTAAGGGGGCACTTACTTGTCTATTACAGCAGCCATCGTCCGCAGAGCTGTCTGAATAGAAACACGCTCATCAGGAGAATTGTTTGGCGGCAGGCTGCGGTTTGATTCCTGCTCTTAGCATTTCTTCACAGGAAATCTGAAGCTAACTGCTTCTAAGGAGAAAAATACACTTTCCATCAGTCGCCTGGTGGAAAATGTGAAAAAGAATGGGAAATCACAAGCCCCTCTTACACATGTTCAGAAATATATAAACCATTGCACATACTGAACATACGTGGCTGTGGTTACAATCTCCCAGCATCCCCTGGTTATTCACACTATACATAGAGTTTGTTTTAGTGACTTAGATTGAGGAATGGTTCATCTCTACATGACACTGTACTAAATGAGAGGGGTATTCTCATCTGTTATTCACCTGCCATATACATAAGTTTCTTCAATTGTAAGTTAGTAACAACATGTACTGGTGGAGCGATTACTGCTGGAGCGATTGCACAAAGAAACAAATAGTTTTTGCATATGAAATGTCCAGGAGTAACATCCTGTTCCACAGCAATCCTGTGGTAATGGATGCTGAATCTATGTATCTAATACATGTCAGACCATGACTGCTAGTGTGTGGGGGTGGTTGTATCCCAGGACGACTATCTTGTTATTAAGGGAAATTACCTTCACACACGTACATTGTTTTATCATGCAATTGATGGAATGTATAAATCTAAATCTGGTAGATAAATTCAAATAAATGTACAGTGTATACCTGAGTATAAGCCGACTCGAGTATAAGCAAAGGTTCCTAGTTTTAGCACAAAAACTGGAAAAATGTATTTAATCGAGTAGAAGCCTAGGGTGGGAACTGCAGCCTCTACTCTCCAATAAAATGACCAGTAGTCTCCACTCAAAGCAGCCCCACCAATTAATATAATGTCCAGCAGAGCACCCTCATAAGTATAATGCCCGGCAGAGTACGCCCATAAGTATAATGCCCAGCAGAGTACGTCCATAAGTATAATGCCCAGCAGAGTGCCCCATTAGTATAATGCCTAACAGTGTGCCCCTGTAGATATAATGCCCAGCAGAATGCCCCCATAAGTATAATGTCCAGCAGAGTGCCCCATAAAAAAATAAAGTTAGTACTTACCCTCTGGTGCTGGCCCCCAGCATCCTCTCCTCCCCTCCCATGTTCAGGTTCCCAGCTGGGCCGGCAGATGCACGTCTATGTGATCTGATAGAACACAAACTTTGACGTCAGCAGGTGGCGACACTACTGCGTCATGGTTTCTGTGCCGGCAGATCGCATAGAGGTGCATATGCCAGCACGGCTGGGAACCAGCAGATGTTCTGCAGGGAGAAGAGGATGCCAGGAGTTAGCACCGGAGAGTGAGCACTAACATGTGATTCTATTTCTATATCCATCAGCATTTGTGTATTACTAGTGGTTTATATCTAAGGTCATTCTTTCTATACTCACCTCTCTCTGGAGCTCCGGTGCAGTGCAGCACCTCCTGTCATTTCTGGTCTCTATCTATATACGGAGGCTCAGTGATGACACGCATAACCACCAGGCGCCCATTACATGGGCCACAGACAGAGGCTGTAGCAGGCCCTCACTCTCAATGTGACATTGTTTACTTGGAAAGATTTCTGAGCATGAACATCACAGGCTGAAATGTACATAGCTAGGTTAAAACCCTAAAGGTTCTCATACCTTGGCTATGGTAAAAACACAAGAAACTGTGCCAGACTGTGCCGGATATTTAAACAAAGTACAGGTGGAGCCTGTACCTCCACAATGACACAACCAAAATGTGTTCTGTGTGATTAAGGTCATCCATATTTGATTGGTGGGGGTCTGTTTCTCAGGTCCCCCACAGATCAGCCTTTTCCAAGCTCCAAATTATTGTGATAGCTCTTTAAGAATAGCCCTGTTTTGCAGGTTGGTATATTTACAATGCACAGCCTATAGTCTTGTATGAGGTGAATTTTACATCTTAGTACCCTCTCTATAGAGAGGGCAACTTCATTGGTTATGCTCTGTGAACCCATGCTGGATGTTACTGTTACTCAGGAAAGGTCGCACGGATGTGGAGTCGATGCACCTGTCAATCACAGAGCATAATGCTCTGAAGACTTCTCTTCCGTCAGCGCCTCGTATTCTCGCCTTTCAAGCTGTTCAGTAACGTAACCTCAATTCCCCTGCAGGAATATGAACAAGCATCACTGATTACACATGAAATTCAAGAGATGCGGCATAGCCTAGGAAAACAGCAATGTCTGGTATCACTGGCTCCATGATGTCTAAAGGCATTCATCATCCATACAGTAAACTTAGTGGAAAGAATTTAAAAACTTAAAATCATTGGGAATGATAAAGCAAACTTTTCTAAAGATCAACTTTCACACAATAGGGAACATCTATGACCAATGACTTCATCTTAGCTGCATTGCCTTAGCAGCATCAACCCTTTTCTTACCTTTTAAAGGGATTGTCTGGGATGAAATAATATGTGCCCAATAGGAGTGGATGTGGTACAATAAAAAGAGGAATCCTTAATCTACCTCAGTCTTGCATCTCTGTTTGCAAAGACTGCATAATTATTATGATAGAAGAGAAATATGAAAGATGATAGAGATTTCTAGATGCAGAATATAAAGTAGATGATATATACAGGAGATAGATATGAGAAATAAATACAGTAGAAGAGAAATAGAAGATTTATTGAAAAATAGATAGAGAAAAAGCGAGATATATAAATGGTCAGATTATAGGAGATAGATAACTAGACAGATAGATGATAGATATATAGACAGGAGATAAATGATAAGTATCTTCACCCTGGAATTCAACCAAGGGGTATTAACCTTTCCCTGCCAGACATTTCTGGATATTTTTTCGTGTTGTTGGCCAGACCAATCTTTATAACTTTGACTTAACTTTGACATGGACATGTGTACAGTTCACAAATGCCTCATATTGATATGTTCACATAAATAAATCCACATAATATCACTAAAACTGTAATAACTAGATATCTGCTTTTCAGCTACAAATTTAAAACAGTCACAACCTGCAAAATATAGCAATAAAATAGAATAAAAAGTAAATGCGCCATAAAACCTATAGAATTTTGAAACTGGGTATAAATACAACATAGGTGTAAATAATGAGGATGGTGTGAAATAAAAACTTTATTCCAGAACGTGTGTCGGTTTTTGGTGTTACATATAACTTTATGGACATGTTCTGGGTCGCGGTGTTAATATATAATAGCGACATTAGGTGAAGAGGATCGAATGTTCATCGTATCAGTCAATTTTCACAAAATAAAAAAGCCATCACGAAATAAAAGGCGAATTTGTGTGCAGCAAATTCTCCCTGTAGCCTGATACTGTAGCTAAGAATCTATCGGGGAAGGGGGATGTGCACTTCAGAGGGCTGTATCTCTGGCTCTGCGACACATAGAACCTCACTTTTTTTCCTATGAAAGAAGAGAGTCTCCTCTTTTATATGAATTTAAGTTTCTAATTGTCAGGAAAGCAGAGATATTAACTGGCAATTGTCCACTTTGCCTACCCATAGCGCCGGCTCTGAGTCTTGATATTTACAGATGATACTAGGCTCTGTAGGGAGCCAAGGGACCTCATTTTCACTAAAGGCAGGTTAATCAATTGCAGCTGGATTAAAAATCTGCCTCTCTGCCTTCTCTCAGCATTTGTATTACAATATAATTGTGTGTTATAACTTACCTTTCACCCTGACAGAATCCTCTGTGTAGTCCCAGGGATTGGGCTTTGGTTTGGATGCATTTCAAAAAACAACACATGACTTGTCTGTGCTGCAAACTCCTTAGCTCTCAGCCCTTGTACAGCTCACAGTGTGGTGAGATGAAATCACTGGAGGAGGGAGGTACTGTACAGGAGCACAAAGGTGGGGGCTGAGAGCTGAGTAGTCTGCAGCACAATGTCACATGTTGTTTTTTGAAATGCATCCAAACCCAAACCCAACACCTGGGATTACACAGATGATTCTGTCAGGGTGCAAGGTAAGTTTTAACACACAATTATATTGTAATGCAAATGTAAGGTTATGCACTTGGGTTAAGGAAACAAACAGTACAACTATGTTTTAAATAATTAATTACTATTGATGGATAGTAAAGTTATCTTTAGAGAATAGTGCCATATGGCTGCTATCAAAGAAAATAAAATTATGGGATGTATCAAGAGAGATATAGATGCTAATGATAATGATAAGTTTTGTCCTTATATAAATCGGAGGTCAGACCACAAGTGAAATATTGTATACAATTTTGGGCACCGGTTTACTAGAAGGACAAAGATCAACAGGACTGGGTGCATAGAGTGATTTCGTTTATTAACCCCTTGCTTCACCAAGACGTTCCCCCACGTCATTGTTTGGCAGGAAATGTATGAAGAGGTCTCATGGGTTGAGCCCTTTTCATACACACTGGGGCACATTTACTTACCTGTCCTGACGCTTTCCCCCAAATTGCATTGTCTGACCGGAATTCATTCTGCCATGATTCACTAAGATTGTGCACCTGATATCCTGCATGTGTAGCTTCCGCCGGAGTTCACCTTCTTCCTGGTGCATGTAAGTGCTTGATCTTGTGACACAATTTGAAAGTTAAATCCTGCGCTCAGTCTGAATCAGTCGGATTGTCCGATGGCCGTCCCCCTGATTTCTGTCGGATGAAAGCCAGAGCTGCTGCACCACAATCGCATCACATGCAACACAATCCTCAGTTAAATACCTGTCCCAGCAGCGCAAATCCCAAAAACATTAAAAAAAACACAAAAGTGTGGCCCCGGACCCTCAGTAGCCTTAGTACCATTTAAATGGCCACAACAAAACTGCCAGTGGTGTTTAGGCTCGACTATATTGGGCCAGATCATCGAGTCAGCCACCGAGACATCATCGGGATAGGGAGAATCCATTGCTGTGAGAGCTGCATCAATGTCCTCATTGAGCGATGGGAAGGGAAGAAAGGGTATTTAATGACAGAATATTGTCTCAACATAAGTGGATGCAACAGTCATATAAGGTCACTCTGGCAAAGTTTAATGTGTTGGTGACCATTGATTCTTATGTAACCGTTCTCTGCCTCCACAAGGTTGGTAAAAAAAAAAATGCTGTGTGCTCATTCACCTGCAAAGGCTGGTGAAAGCTGTGCCTCAGGGAAAAGCTATTTCAGCAACCCCTTAATAAATTCAACTGGTCATTGGCCTGCCACCTGTTTCTTGATGAAGTTTATTAGATTCTCCAAGTCATCTGTCTTCTGTATACTAAATGAAAAGTACTCCTCATCATGGAAAAAGCGGTCACAGATTTTTCTAAATACCCTTAAAGGGGTATTCTCACAAAGACAAGATTTTTAAATATACTCACGATAACAAAATAACACATTCTCTAATTGACAGTTATTAACAAAAATACAGCATGTCACAGATATAATTCCAACCTGTCTCTATCAGTCCTGGTGTATACAATTTTGGTTGCCCCAGGATCTGACCGTAAATCTTCTTCTGACTAGGATCCGGCATGGCATATTCTTCTCATGAATAGCTTCTCCTGTCTACTTCCTGCAGTGTCTCTGCATCGCCCTTCCCCCCTGTATTCCAAGACAAGCTCAAACATACACTTGCTGCCAGCAAGCAGCAGTGTGAGGAGACCTAAGCTACAAGCTACAGACAAGATAAGGTCTTTATAGCAGGGGAAGGAGTTATAGCTAGGACGTAGAGGAGCTAGAGTCTGTCATTGTGTTTAATATCCATGTCATGGATCTCATTATCTCTGCACTGTCTCATCTCTCTTGTGTCAGATACTAGTAGAATATTGAGAAGCTAAATGAAAGTGTAGATAAACCTGTACCCTGATGATCTAAGTACATTGTCAGCACACAGCATCTCATAGCATAGAGGAATCATGAAGTGTCTGCTTTGAGAGTCCCTGTCCACACTCTGGAATTTTACACTGACCATGATAGGAGCTAAAACAGTAATAATACTGAGTAAATTTGCAAAGTAATGGGTTAAAAATGATCTTTTTGTGTAAACATCACCAGGGGATTAAAATTTGAGAACTTTCTTTCATGTAAAAACCCCTTTAATAATCCATGTCAATTGTAAATTCCTTCACCTTCGTGGTAAGTGTTGTGCATGTGTCCAAAAGGAAGGAGATTCTCTTTTATGCTTCTTGTTTCAACAAGGATTCTGGCTTACCTGCAGGATGTTCAGGCAGGCATAGTAAAAGTTGGGCCATCATTCAAAATTAAAGGTGATAATTGAACTGGACCATAGGCACCATTTTGGCAGATGCCCTGGACTCATTATCAAAGAAGTTAGGATATTCCATCTCAATATACTCTCTACTTTGCGAAAACATTAACCTCGAACCACAATGTTATGTGTCCGCTGATATCAGTGCATTGCCCATACTTTTTATTTTAAATATAGGCTTCTTATATTAATTAAAGCGTGAAAGTACAAAATTAAACGAATCTCACAGGCCCAGTACAAAAGCTTGATGTTAGTGTGCATGAATGAGTAATTGCTTACCTTCTGTAAGATAGCACATGACCTTTGAATAAGAATGAGAAGATCTACGACATCTGCAATCGTCAAGGAGCTTCTTGTGCAGATTATCAGCAGATAAATATCAGGTGTCAGAAATGTATATTATCTGTCAGCATTGGGGTACCAAAGTGCTGGAGATGAGGGTTAATCAGTGTGGGAAGTAACAAGAAAGGTCCTGAGGTCCTGTGCAAGAAGTTTGTCTGGTTCCCCCCATCACTTACCGTAACTAAATTACATACCATAATACAATGAAGCAAGTTATTTATTGGAAAAGTCATGGTCATCAGGATACAATATGTGGCTGAGTTTTAAATTAACCATCTGGTAGACCATAAACATATTTTTTATATATCTGAAAACCACTGAATTGTGCTAGCCACACCTCTAAATTAGTAGCCACGAACCGCTGAAATAAGTGGCGCAAACCAGGTGTGACTCCATAAAACAAACAATCTTCAACGTCTTACCCCCTATTTCTGGTATAAATTTTTCTTGTTGCCAAGAACTCACCCCATTACAAAAAGTTCACCCTACCAATGCAGAACTCTAAACCCCTCCTATAGTAAAGAAGCTTGAAAACTACTTGTATCCCACCTCTCTAAAAAAATTGAAAACTAATACAAAGACCAACTAAATTAAAGAGGGTGGGTGGGACAATATTTCTATTCCAAAAGATGGTGTTTCCTCCATACTCACTTATATAAACCCCTGTTAACTCCACACCCATATTTAAACCCCCCTTCACCCTACACTAATTCATCCACCCACCCCATTTTCTTAATCCTTTTTAGTCCGGCATGCTGTGAACGCACCCAGCCTGCAGCATGCTTTGTAATCACAGTAATGTTAGACCAGTATTAAAGGGGTATTCCTACAAAGACAGGATCATTAAATATACTCAGGATAACAAAATAACACATTCTCTAATTCACTGTTATTAATATAAGCATTTCACAAATATAATTCCAACCTGTCTCTATCAGCCCTGGTCTACACAATTTTGGGTTGCCCAGGGATTCGACTGTAAATCTTCTGATTATGGTCAGGCATGGCAGATTCTACTCATGTATAGCTTCTAATATCTGCTTCTCTGCTTCTATCTGCCCCTTCCTCCTCCATTACAAGACTCACACACAAACACTTCCTGCCACCAAGCAGCATCATGTGCAGACTTACTCTACAAGCTGTAGATAAGATAAGGTCTTTATCTAGGGGAGGGAAGCACTGTGTATGTGTTATAGCTCAGATGTAGCTCAGAGTCTCCGCCCACACTCTGGAATTTTACCATCACTGAGTGATAGGAGCTAAACAGCAATAAAAGTGAGTAAAATTGTAAAGTAAGGGGGTTAAAATGAGCTTTATTGTGTAAACATCGCTAGGGGATTGAAATTTGAGAACTGTCTTTTATGGGTAAGGTTTGAAACTTTATAGAGTACCTGCTATTCCAATGAGGAAAACATTTTAGAAAATGAGTTTCATCTTGCCTGTATTTGATGGAATTGGGTAGGTCCCTACTTCCAGGCATACTTTACCTGTTTTACACTCACATGTAATTTTTTTGTGAAAATTCTGTATTTATGCAATACAGCGTAAAAGCTCTTCCAGTCTTTTTCTCTCTACCCCTCTCTACTAGAAGTAGGAAATGTTATAATGATGTCCAAATCCAAAGTAAAGTTGCAGAAGGATTGAGATGGATGCCGTGGCTGCTGTGTACGCAGATTGGAGAGAGAGCAGCACTGGGCACACAATACGTGAAGCATCTTTATAATAAAGCCACTGCCTGGAGGTGGACGCCGTCATTTTCCTCATTGAGTCCCTTCAGTCTGATTTATACTGGTTGTAATGAACTCACTGGTCCAATGGACTCTTGCAGGGACATCCTTCATCAGTGTCCGGAGCTCTCAGCATCAGTTAATGTCAGGCAAGCCATAAGAGTGGGTCTTTAGTTAGGCTGTTACACTGTCACGCCAGATGAACTGGCTCTCAGCGACACATCAATCTTTATTTGAAGCAGTAACATTGAAAGCTGCAGTCAGAACAGCGGAGAGTCATATGGGATTGCTGGGATAAACACTTACCCTTCAACTTTCTAATTGGCCAAGTAAGCAAGGCATGTGAGTGGCTTTGGGGATTTGAGTGTGAAGCCTATGGGGTACCTCTGTTGGGTGTTTTACCTTGGCCTATTAAAGTGGGGTGAGTTGAGCTAAAATACCTCAACTGAAGCTTGGGGGCAAATTCGGTGGAGGTGCACACCCACAGAACATTGCATTGTCACAAAATAATTAAGCATAAATCATTTTTGAAATTATTAAAAAAAAAAGATCTGTGTAATAGGTACAATAGTTAATGCATTATATAAAAAGTAGAAAATATTTGTGCTGTGATATGTCCATTATTCCTGTATTTTTTCAAGACCAAACTGCACATAGACTACTGCCGGCAGTAGTCTATGTGGCACAATGTACATGCCCACGCTTATACGTGGGTAAAACCGTACAACAATTACGGAGGCGAATCTCCAGCCACTTGAGTTCTATCACAACAAATAAAGACACTCCTATGTCTAGACACGTGCGGCTGCATCATGATGGCAAAGTGGACACCCTCAAATTTTGGGCTATTGATCAGGCCATAATGGGACCCCGGCAGGGCAACACTGATCGTAGACTTCTACAGATGGAAGCCAGATGGATTCATAGACTCAAATCCCTGAGCCCTATGGGCCTCAATGAAGGATTTACCTTTGCTGCATACCTGTAAACGTTCTTTCTCGAGTATACAAATCACCTTCTTACTTTCTTTACATATCACCATATTTACCTTCTCTCTTTTATTATTACCCTTCACTTTTGTGCTCCAATCAAGGGAAGCTTATAACCTCCCTCCCCCCCTCTTTTGAACTCATGCCTAAAACCCATCTTTGAAATCGATACTTACCGCTTCTCTATAATAGTGACAGCTCTGTTCTTCATAGCCCATCTCAGTTCACTCTTAATATTTTGTTCCAATGGACCATCTTTTGTCACACTGTATTACTCTTTACACTCATTCGGACCTTTCTAATTTATTCCAACTATCCTAGGCGACACTATATTATTGTATACAGATGTAGAATATATAGACTACGGATATCATCTGACACCTCACCACCGCATACAATCATTTAATCCCTTGAGGTCAGTGTAGTATGAATACTACATATGTGTTCCGCCTCCCAATTTGATTCTATGTCTCCCTTGGAAGTTTTGCCGACGAAATATATGTATACTTACCTTCAATCCACACAGTGATATTCTACACTCTGACGCCTTTCGATGCCTATAAATACATACCATTTCTTTTTCCAATACTAAGTCCAGGAACATGCGCACTGTAACATACTACCGCGCGTAGTAAGATTCTTCCCGATTTCTACACTAAGTTTAAGAGCATGCGCGGTGTATAGCAACTTAACCTACATACTCTCGTCCTTCACGCTAAGTCCGTGAGCATGCGCGTACCGCAACACTCCATGGACGTGTCAGCTGGCATGATCAGCTGACATCGTCACCTGATAGGGACAGTCACCTGACCGTAACGTCACAGCGCTCACGGACACCGCCCCCTAGCGTGTCACACTCCCACCTGGACCAATCACATGCCCAGTAGCGGTAGGCAGCACCACCAATACCATCCCTATTTGTCTGAAGAGTGACTAGTGGGAGGGGCCACATCTTTAAATGTTCGGCGTGGAGGCGCCGCAAACACTAATAGCCCTACCCCTGATGAAGCCAGCTAGCTGGCGAAACATGTCGGGGGGCTAAAGTGCAATCTTTTTAACTAGCAGCTAGGTTAGGCTCTGAGCTAGTCTATACCTAAATAACCACGAATAGTGACCTATCAGGGACAGTGTAGAACTCTATAAAGACACCAAACCAGTATTGTCTCCCTACAGTATAGAGCTCAGGTCTTAACATATGACCAACCAATATCTACTCTTAGAGGACTAACAACTATTATAGTCATACTTTGCAATCTAATACTTCTCTAAGATACTCTGATGGTACAAACATGTAGTACTATAGTGTCTGGCAGCAGATACACACTTACTACCATACCTCAGTAGGAGCTCTCATAGAGATATAAATATACTGCCAATATAGCAGGGATATCTGTTCCTTGAGCGCTGCAGCGCTGGTGCCCCGGTCACTGTTCGTGCTCTATCTGTCGTTCATGAGAGATTGACGTGCAACTCATGAACGCCTTATTTGTGACTCAATGAGCGTACCCTACTGTGTTTTTAACACATCTTCCTTTTGAGCACTTGGTAGCAACGCTACTAAACAATATACTCTCTTAACTCTGAGACCAATAAATGCTAAGTTTTATCATGTGTCAATAATATACTTTCTTGTCCGGATATGGGTATCTTTGTCTGCTAATAGCAGTATTGTACTCTTCTAAGTAAAAAATCCCTGCCGCGACATTTGGTCCATTTCTTTATAATAAAATTTGTTGTGAGTTTAGATACTTTATTACTCCCCTTTTGTCTTCTGGTTTGCTCATCTGTTTGCAGGTTCACACCCAATATCTGATCCAACCTGGGTCCCTAGCAGCCAAGACAATTCTCCGTTTTTGTGTCCTATAGTGTAATTTAGGAGATAGATTTTTTTTACACCCCTAAATGATGAGGTCTTATAAGACAGGGTAATTTTTAGCTAATTTTCATACTTAGTGGTTAAAGGGCCATAACTTCTTATTTTGCATGCTACCGTAAACATTTAAACCCTATGGGTTAAAACTTAACAAAAGTTTAAGTACTGTATATGCTCGTGTATAAGCCGAGTTTTTCAGCACAAAAATGTGCTGAAAAACGTCCCCTTGGCTTATACATGAGTCAATATCGTCAAAAAATACTTAAAAATAATAAACTTATATACTCACCCTCCGGTGGCTCCGATGTGCAGCGCTGCTCCCCCGATGTCCGTGTCGCTTGTCTTCAGGCGTCCATGCCGCTTGTCTTCAGGCTTTCGCGCCCATGTCTTTCCCCCGGGCGGCGCCTAGTATGACGTCAGCAACGGCGCGTCATACTAGGCTCCGGTCGGGAGAGAGCAATGGCGGCACCCAGCAGAAGAAAGAAGACGGGCGTGGAAGCCTGAAGACAAGCGGCGCGGACATCGGAGGAGCAGCGCTGCACATCGGGAACACCGGAGGGTGAGTATATAAGTTTATTTTTTTTTTAATGCTGGGGGCAAGCTGTATACCACTGGGGGCAAGCTGTATACCACTGGGGGCAAGCTATATACCACTATGGGCAGGCTGTATACCACTGGGGGCAGTGCTGTATACTACTGGGGGCAGTGCTGTATACCACTGGGGGCAGTGCTGTATACCACTGGGGGCAGTGCTGTATACCACTGGGGGCAGGCTGTATACTACTGGGGGCAAACTGTATACTACTGGGTGCAAACTGTATACTACTGGGGGCAGGCTGTATACTACTAGGGGCAATCTGTATACTACTGGGGGCAAGCTGTATACTACTGGGGGCAAGCTGTATACTACTGGGGGCAGGCTGTATACTACTAATGGCAGGCTGTATACTACTGGGGGCAAGCTGTATACTACTGGGGGCAGGCTGGGCTGGCTGTATACTATAGGGGGCTGGTTGGCTATATACTGGGGGGGGGGGTCTGTGACCAATGCATTTCCCACCCTCGGCTTATACTCAAGTCAATAGTTTTTCCCAGTTTTTGGTGGTAAAATTAGGGGTCTCGGCTTATACTCGAGTATATACGGTAATTTACATTTTTAGTTTTATTTGGGGTTAAATTTACAAAAATGGAAAAAGGCTTTTTTTGTGTTGTATAGTACAGTATATATTTTTCTTAGTATTTATATTAACTCAAAGTGAATATTCTAGATGAATTCCCTATTTTGTGTCAGTCATCTTGTTATATAATATGTATAGTCTTACGAAAATAGGCGACTATTGAGATGTTTTTAAATTGGGAAATATTAATGTTTGTTTCTATATATTTACTCATATTTTGCAAGCGCGTGTTTTTACTTTGTATGACCTCACCGATGAGTCAACGGTGCTGATAGTTCAGCTCTATGCAGTGAAGAAAAGAGAAGGCAGAAGCAGTAATACACCGCTTCTGACTTCTCGCTAGGGTCCTGCTTCCACGGGAGCAGTAGAAGCTGCAGTGAGCTAAAACATATCCCTTCAGAGCCCGGACCAGCACCAGCTGTCTTCATTCATCAGTGAGTGACCTGTGAGGAGTTACACTTGGGTGCTTTTAAATTGATTGTAGACCTATTTGTATAGATGGGGGGAATTTATTACACTCTCGGACAGTATATTATTGGGGGGGGGGGGAATGGTTCCTGGAAGTATATATTTGGGGTGAGGGGTATTTAATGGCTCCTGGCCAGTATATTAATGGGGGGAGGGGGGAGATTTAATGGCTTCTGGACAATATATTATTGGGGGGGATTTAATGGCTCCTGGACAGTATATTATTGAGGGGGGATTCAATGGCACCTGGACAGTATATTATTGAGGGGGGGTGAATGGCTCCTGGACAGTATATCATTGAGGAGGGAATTCAATGGCTCCTAGACAGTATATTATAAGGGGGGATTTAATCGCCTCCTAGACAGTAATTAGGGGGGATTTAATTTCTCCTGGACAGTATATTATTGGGGGGGGGATTTAATGGCTCCTGGACAGTATATCATTGAGGGGGGAATTCAATGGCTCCTAGACAGTATATTATAAGAGGGGATTTAATCACCACCTTGACAGTAATTAGGGGCAATTTAATTAGCTCCTGGACAGTATATTATTAGAGAGGGGGATTTAATGGTACCTGGACAGTATATTATGGGGTGGGAATTAATTGCTCCCAGACAGTATATTATAATGGTGGAGTATTTAATTAGCTCATGGACAGTAATTAGGGGGGGGTTAAATGGCTCCGGGACAGTATATTATTCAGGGGGGGTTAATGGCTCCTGGACAGATTATTATCAGGAGAGAGGGCCTCCTGGATGGTATATTATAAGGCTTGGGTAATGGCTCCTGGACTAGTAAAAGAGGATGCTATGCTACATATTATTCACTGGGACTCCTGACTACATATGGATTTCTGAGGGGCTTCTGGGTTACGTATAAGTTGATGTGGGTACTGCTTTGCTAAATATTATAGAATGGGAGTAAACATAAAGTAAGAGTACATTGTTGTATGTACATTAATGCGTGCCGTATATAAATTGACATTATACTGTAAGGGACTGGTGTTTTTAGATGTTTTGAGATGTTTTGCACAGATCTGAAAACATCTGGTGGTGAATCCTGTAGCAATAAGTCGGCAAGAAGTTGTTTTTTTTTAAGTTCTGTAACTGATATAGAAGAATTGTCATCTGTGAGAAGCCACTAAGATGAAGACCAATATAGATCAGAGGTAGAAGGTTGAGGCTAAGACTGATGTGTACAGTAAGTGATGCCTATACAGTGGGTACAGAAAGTTTTCAGATCTTTTTAAATTTTTCACTCCTTTGTTTTATTACAGCCATTTGTTAAGATCAAAAAAGTTCTTTTTTTGCTAATTTGCTCCTTAATGTATAATGTGCACTCCATCTTGACAGAAAAAAGACAGAAATGTAGATATTTTTACTAATTTATTAAACAAGAAACACTGAAATATCACATGGTCATAAGTATTCAGACCATTTGCTGTGACACTCATTTAACTCACATGCTGTACATTTCCTTCTGATCCTTCTTGAGATGATTCTACTCCTTCATTGAAGTCCAGCTGTGTTTAACTAAACAGATTGGACTTGATTTGAAAGAAAGGGCACACACCTGTCTATATAAGATCTCACGGCTCAGAGTGCATGTGAGAGCACATGAGAATCATGAGGTCTAAGGAACTGCTAGAGGAGCTCAGAGACAGAATTGTGTCAAGGCTTAGATTTGGGCAAGCTTACTCAAGAATGTCTACAGCAGTCAAGGTTCCTAAACACAGTGGCCTTCATATATCTGTATATGCAGGAAAAGTGGGAGGGTAAGTATATAAGTTTATTATTTTTAAGGGAGGTCGCTGCTGGACATGTTATTAGTGAGGGGAGGATGATGCTGGACATTTTATTAGTGAATGGAGGCCGCTGCTAGAAATTTAATTAGTGAGGGGAGGCCGCTGCTAGACATGTTATGAGTGAGGGGAGGCCGCTGCTGGACATGTGATTAGTGAGTCAACGCCACTGAAGGACATGTTATTAGTGAAGGGAGGCCGCAGCCGGACATGTTATTAGTGAGGGGAGGCTGCTGCTGGACGTGTTATTAGTGAAGGGAGGTCGCTGCTGGACATGTTAATAGAGAGGGGAGGCATCTGCTGGACATGTTATTAGTGAAGGGAGGCCACTGCTGGACATGCTATGAGGGGAGGTGGCTGCTGAACATGTTATTAGTGAGGGGAGGTTGCAGCTCCACATGTGTTTATTGAGGGCAGGCCGTGGCTGGGACATGTTATTAGTGAAGGGAGGCCGCTGCTGGACATGTGATTAGTGAGTCAATGCCACTGAAGGACATGTTATTAGTGAAGGGAGGCCGCTGCTGGACATGTTATGAGGGGAGGTGGCTGCTGGACATGATACTAGTGAGGGGAGGTTGCTGCTCCACATGTGTTTAGTGAGGGGAGGCCGCTGCTGGGGCATGTCATTAGTGAAGGGAGGCTGCCGCTGGACATGTTAATAGGGAGGGGAGGCCACTGCTGGACATGTTTTAAATGAGGGGAGGCTGCTGCTGGACATGTTATTAGGAAGGGGAAGTCACTGCTGGACATGTTATTAGTCAGGGGAGGCAGTGGCTGGGAAATGTTACTAGTGAAGGGAGGCCACTGCTGGGTAATGTTACTAGTGAAGGGAGGCCGCTGCTGGACATGTTATTAGTCAGGGAGGCCACTACTGGATATGCTTTTAATGATGGGAGGCCACTGCTGGACATGTTATTAATGAGGGAAGGCCACTGCTGGACATGTTAGTAGTGAGGGGAGGCCGCTGCTGGACATGTTATTAATGAGAGAGGCCACTACTGGGACATGTTATTAGTGAAGGGAGGTCACTACTGGACATGTTATTAGTGAGGAAAGGCAGATGCTGGACATGTTATTAATGAGAGGAGGCCACTGCTGGACATGTTAGTAGTGAGAGGAGGCCACTGGTGGACATGTTATTAGTGAGGAGAGGCAGATGCTGGACATGTTATTAATGAGAGGAGGCCACTACTGGGAAATGTTATTAGTGAGGGAACTTGGCTAGTTAGTTTTAATAAAATGGTCCACATGTGTTTAGTGAGGGGAGGCCGCTGCTGGGACATGTCATTAGTGAAGGGAGGCTGCCGCTGGACATGTTAATAGGGAGGGGAGGCTATTGCTGGATATGTTATTAGGAAGGGGAAGTCACTGCTGGACATGTTAATAGTCAGGGGAGGCCCCTGACTAATGTTTGCTATGCGGCCCAATCATTTCTAGTTACACCACTGGCACTGCTCATCACCTACCAAATACAATCCCAACAGTGAAACATGGTGGTGGCAGCATCATGCTATAGGGATGTTTTTCAGTTGCTGGGACAAGACGACTGGATGCAATTGAAGGAAAGATGAATGTGGCCAAGTACAGAGAAATCCTGGATGAAATCCTCTTTCAGAGTGCTCTGGACCTCAGGCTGGTCTGAGGTTCACCTTCAAACAAGACGATGACCCTAATCACACAGCTAAAAAAGCAAACCAGTGGCTTCAGAACAACTCTTTGACCATTCATGACTGGCCCAGCCAGAGCCCTGACCTAAACCCAATTGAGCATCTCTGGAAAGACTTGCCCACCAATGTTCACCATCCAACCTGAGGGAACTAAGAGGATCTGCAAGGAAGAGGCAGAGGATCCCCAAATCCAGGTGTGAAACACATGTTGCATTATTCCCAAGAAGACTCATAACTGTAGTAGCTTAAAAGTTTTTCTTAATAAATTAGCAAAAATATCTAAATTTCTGTTTTTTTCTGTCAAGATGTGGTGCAGACTGTACATTAGTGAAGGGACTTTTTGATCTTACTAATTGACTGCAATGAAACAAAGAGGGAAAAATTGAAAGTGGTCTGAATTCTGTTCCCACTGTATCTCCCTTATAGCAGACCTGAAGAGCAAGACCAATTTGTGCATCGTGCTGTGCTGCGTAATCTGTAGGCGCTATATAAATAAAGAATTATTAGTATAATACATTTTTGTGCTGTATAGTATTGTCCGGATATCCCAGTTGGTATATATATGTGGTGCATTTATTGTAGCAATATTATTAGCATTGTAAAAGTAAATGGGTGTTGGTGTGGGTATATATATTGCACTTATATTTGAGTGATTCTTATATATGCTGTATGTGTATCTGTATGTGTAGCATATTTATAGTATGTGTAGAGTATATATGGTGCTGTGTCTTCATAGTTAACCTGCAGTTTACTAATAAGATTTGCAGATCTCATAATTCATGTTAAAACCTCACTCTGGTTAGCCACCACTTTCTCGGATTTATATGTTGATTCTTTGTATTTCCACAGTAATGAAAGATGTCAGTTGTGAGCACTAGCCTTAACCTTGGATTTCATTAGTTTTCATTCTCCACTTCTTCTAATCTGCCATGAAGAGAGAAAAGTTATGAAGGGACATAAGATAGAGGAAGCACTACAGCAGGCACTGAAAAGATTATCCCATATTTGTTCATGTGTGAATGTGCAAAAAGTTCAAAGATTAGTCACAATAAAGAAAACCCAAAGTAGTCCTCTCACAGCATCATATCAACTTTCAAATTCCTGTTCCAGGAAGGGGAAATATTAGAGATTTAAAGCACCCAAATACCCCAAAGCAGTTGGGAGGTGGAACAGAAAACATTTTACACTGGTAGACAGTAGTCACTTCCGTAGTCAGACAGACACTCTATCCTACAATAGATTACTAATAACCCTTAAGCCACTGAACATGATTTAGCTGTGTATTATATGGCAATTACAGTATAGACCAAAAGTTTGGACACACCTTCTCATTCAAATAGTTTTCTGTATGTTCATGACTATAAAAATTGCAGATTCACAATTTGTGCACCCGCTGTGTTGGGGACTTCCATCTCCTCCTCAGCCTTGCGCCCTCACTATCATATAGGAACTCCACCTCCACCAAAGTGTACTTGTATTCTATAATTTTTCTCTCACACTACAGTGGTGGAATAAAGGATGTTATGTTATCCTTATAACAGGAATCCAGCAGGGTTGCCACCGAGTAATCAGCACAGGTGACTATGTCAGCAACTCATGGTCATTTCGTAAGCACTATAGCCTGTAGTGGCTCATTTCAGCCAGGCTGCCCAGAGGCAAGGACATGCTGTCCTGGGTGGGAGGTATTTTCTCATTTTCCTCCGCATCCCACCAGCCATGCTCCAAAGACACCAGTGAGCAGCGCTAGATGCCCTGCTGTGCAGTAAACTCGCCTCCAAAACTGCCCCGACTGGACAGTGGAGAACCATGCCACTGTTGGTCTAGAAATCTACCATGCAAGCCATGTGTGGACTGGCCTGACATCTGTTCCTTCTTTGCATCCTGGGTCATGGTCTGAAGTGGTTTTTCTAGTAGGTAAAGGATGGGAATGGTATTGCTGACAGTGATATCTTTATTGTTGACCATATTGGTGGCATATTGGAAGCATTGCAGCATGGCACAAAAGCCCATTATGGATGCCCACTCAGTGGTGAAGTGCTGTTGATCAGTACCTTGCCCACCCTGGCATTCTGTAGCTGGAACTCAACTCTTGCCTGCTGCTGCTCACACACCCTTTCAAGCATATGAAAAATGGTTGGCACATCACAAATGATGGCAAGGCCAATGTTCCTCTGCAGTGCACTGAGCAGAGTGTAGACTACACCTTCACGCCTGCACATAGAAACCGTAAAGCTGAGATGCAGCCAGTGCACATGCCCAGCCCCAGAGTTGAAGGGCATTTGCTGAGGACATTACTGGAAGGAAGGGGGCGTTCTGACTAGATGTGGTATCATTACTAGAGATGAGCGAACATGCTCGTCCGAGCTTGATGCTCGGTCGAGCATTAGGGTACTCGAAACTGCTCGTTGCTCGGACGAATACTTTGCCCGCTCGAGAAAATGGCAGCTCCCGCCGTTTTGCTTTTTGGCGGCCAGAAACAGAGCCAATCACAAGCCAGGAGACTCTGCACTCCACCCAGCATGACGTGGTACCCTTACACGTCGATAGCAGTGGTTGGCTGGCCAGATCAGGTGACCCTGGGATAGACTAGCCGCTGGCCGCGCTGCTCGGATCATTCTGTCTCTGGATGCCGCTAGGGAGAGAGCTGCTGCTGGTCAGGGAAAGCGTTAGGGTGTTCTATTAGCTTACTGTTAGGCAGGAGTGATTCTCAAAGAACCCAACAGCCCTTCTTAGGGCTACAATAACGTTCTACTTTTTTTATTTTAATTTGCATCTTTTACCATTTTGTGAGGAATTAGCAGGGGGACTTGCTACCGTTGTGTTTAGCTCTTAGTGGCACACATATCCATAGCAAAGACCGAAGTGGGAAAATTCAGTAGGGGTTGGATTTCTATTAGGCAATAACTCAGTGTCATCTCATCTGGCATAGTAGTGTGCTTCCTTTGATACTTGGCTAGAAAATAGCCATAGGAGAATACAAATAGCTTCTTGAAGCCTACAGTAGCGTTCTATATATTTGATTTCTGGTTGATCTGCTGGTGGCTGTAGTTTCTGCAGTGCATGTACTTGCCAATTCTGAGCAATTTGTAGTGAGACTTGCGACCGCTGTGTTCTGCGCTTAGTGGCGCACATATCCATAGCAAAGGCTGAAGTGGCAAAATTCAGTAGGGGTTGGATTTCTATTAGGCAATAACTCAGTGTCATCTCATCTGGCATAGTAGTGTGCTTCCTTTGATACTTGGCTAGAAAATAGCCATAGGAGAATACAAATAGCTTCTTGAAGCCTACAGTAGCGTTCTATATATTTGATTTCTGGTTGATCTGCTGGTGGCTGTAGTTTCTGCAGTGCATGTACTTGCCAATTCTGAGCAATTTGTAGTGAGACTTGCGACCGCTGTGTTCTGCGCTTAGTGGCGCACATATCCATAGCAAAGGCTGAAGTGGGAAAATTCAGTAGGGGTTGGATTTCTATTAGGCAATAACTCAGTGTCATCTCATCTGGCATAGTAGTGTGCTTCCTTTGATACTTGGCTAGAAAATAGCCATAGGAGAATACAAATAGCTTCTTGAAGCCTACAGTAGCGTTCTATATATTTGATTTCTGGTTGATCTGCTGGTGGCTGTAGTTTCTGCAGTGCATGTACTTGCCAATTCTGAGCAATTTGTAGTGAGACTTGCGACCGCTGTGTTCTGCGCTTAGTGGCGCACATATCCATAGCAAAGGCTGAAGTGGCAAAATTCAGTAGGGGTTGGATTTCTATTAGGCAATAACTCAGTGTCATCTCATCTGGCATAGTAGTGTGCTTCCTTTGATACTTGGCTAGAAAATAGCCATAGCAATAGGATAGGATTGTTTGGTTCTAAAAACTCAAAAAAAAACAAAAAACACAAAAAAAAACAAAAAACACAAAAAAACACACAAAAAAAAAAAAAAAAAGTAAAAAAAAAAAAAAAGTTATAACTCTCATTTTAAAAATGTTTAACCCCAGGGCTAGGGGTAGAGGACGAGGGCGGGGACGTGGGCGTCCAACTACTGCAGGGGTCAGAGGCCGTGGTCCTGGGCGGGGTGAGACACCACCTGCTGATGAGGGAGCAGGGGAACGCCGCAGAGCTACACTCCCTAGGTTCATGTCTGAAGTTACTGGGACTCGTGGTAGAGCACTGTTGAGGCCAGAACAGTGCGAACAGGTGATGTCGTGGATTGCTGACAATGCTTCGAGCAATTTGTCCACCACCAGTCAGTCTTCCACGCAGTCCACCCATGTCACCGAAATCCCCACTCCTCCAGCTCCTGCACCTCAGCCTCCTCCCCCCCAGTCTGCCCCCTCCCAGGAAAATTTGCCATTTGAACTGGCATACTCTGAGGAACTGTTTTCTGGACCCTTCCCACAGTCACAAACCACTTGTCCGGTTGCTGCTGAGCAATTTTCCGATGCCCAGGTTTTCCACCAGTCACAGTCTGTGGGTGATGATGACCTTCTTGACGTAGTGGAAGTGTGTAAAGAGGTGTCCGACGATGAGGAGACACGGTTGTCAGACAGTGGGGAAGTTGTTGTCAGGGCAGGAAGTCCGAGGGGGGAGCAGACTGAGGGATCGGAGGATGATGAGGTGACAGACCCAAGCTGGGTTGAGAGGCCGGGTGAACACAGTGCTTCTGAGACGGAGGAGAGTCCTCGACCTGAACAGGTTGGAAGAGGCAGTGGTGGGGCCAGACGGAGAGGCAGGGCCAGAGCTGGTGCATCAGCGCCACTGTCAACTAGTGAAGCTCCCGTGGTGAGGGCTCTTGCGGCGAGGGCTAGATCTTCAGAAGTGTGGAGGTTCTTTAAGGAAACACCGGATGACCGACGGACTGTGGTGTGCAACATTTGCCAAACCAGGCTCAGCAGGGGTTCCACCACTACTAGCTTAACTACCACCAGTATGCGCAGGCATATGAATGCTAAGCACCCCACTCAGTGGCAACAAGCCCGTTCACCTCCGGCCGTGCACACCACTGCTCCTTCCCCTGTGTCAGCTGCTAGTCAGCCCCCTGCCCAGGACCCTGGCCCAAAAACCCCATCGTCGCCTCCACGATCCTCCACAGCATCCACCAGCGTTCAGCTCTCCATACCCCAGACGCTGGAGCGGAAACGCAAATATAGTGCAACCCACCCGCACGCCCAAGCCCTTAATGTGCACATCTCCAGATTGCTTAGCCTGGAGATGCTGCCCTATAGGCTAGTAGAGACCGAGGCCTTTCGCAACCTCATGGCAGCGGCCGCCCCTCGGTATTCGGTCCCCAGCCGCCACTACTTTTCCCGATGTGCCGTCCCAGCCCTGCACCAGCACGTGTCAGACAACATCATCCGTGCCCTGACCAACGCCGTTTCTGACAAGGTCCACCTGACCACGGACACGTGGACGAGTGCTGCCGGGCAGGGCCACTATATATCGCTGACGGCACATTGGGTTAACTTGGTGGAGGCTGGGACCGAGACTGACCCTGGGGCTGCTCATATACTGCCGACGCCGAGGATTGCGGGGCCTACCTCGGTCCAGGTGTTTCAGGCCTACTATGCCTCCTCCTCCTCCCACCCCTCCTCCACCTCCTCCTCCGAACTACCATCCGTGGGCACGGCGCCATCAGTCGGTAGCTCTAGGCACAGCAGCAGTGCCGTCGCTAAGCGACAGCAGGCGGTGCTCAAACTGCTGAGCCTAGGCGACAAAAGGCACACCGCCCAAGAGCTATTACAGGGCATCACGGCGCAGACTGATCTGTGGCTGGCACCGCTGAACCTCAAGCCGGGAATGGTTGTGTGTGACAACGGCCGTAACCTGGTGGCGGCTCTGCAACTCGGCAGACTGACACATGTGCCATGCCTGGCCCATGTGTTAAATCTGATAGTGCAGCGTTTCCTCAAGACATACCCCAATCTGTCTGATTTGCTCACGAAGGTGCGCCGCATCTGTGCGCATTTCAGGAAGTCCAGCCCAGATGCTGCCACTCTCAGGGCAGCGCAGCGCCGCCTCCAACTGCCCGCTCACCGACTGTTGTGCGACGTGCCCACGAGGTGGAATTCAACACTGACCATGTTATCCAGAGTTTACCAGCAGCGCAGAGCGATTGTAGACTGCCAGATGTCAACTTCCACCAGAACTGGTAGTCAGGTCAGTCAGCTTCCTCAAGTCTACAATGAGGAGTGGACGTGGATGTCTGATATCTGTCAGGTGCTGAGTAACTTTGAGGAGTCAACACAGATGGTCAGTGGCGATGCCGCCATCATCAGCCTCACCATCCCGCTGCTTGGCCTGTTGAAAAACTCTCTGGTCAGCATGAAGTCGGAAGCTTTGCGCTCGTCACAAGAGACGGGGGAAGAATATTCCCTTGTTGATAGCCAAAGCACCCTGAGGTCTGTTTCTCAGCGCATATCGGAGGAGGTGGAGGTGGAGGAGGATGAGGAGGAAGAGGAGGAGAATGTTGGCGAGACACAAGAGGGGACCATTGTTGAGTCCTTCACTGTTCAGCGTGTATGGGCAGAAGAAGAGGAGTTGGAGGAGTTGGAGGAGGAGGAAATGGACAGTCAGGCCAGTGAGGGGAGTGAATTCTTACGCGTTGGTACTCTGGCGCATATGGCAGATTTCATGCTAGGCTGCCTATCCCGTGACCCTCGCGTTCAAAGAATTTATTCCAGCACCGATTACTGGGTGTTCACTCTCCTGGACCCACGGTACAAGCAAAATCTTGCCACTCTCATCCCTGCAGAGGAAAGGAGTGTGAGAATGCATGAATACCAGCAGGCCCTGGTGCACAAGCTGAAACAGTATTTCCCTTCTGACAGCGCTAGCGGCAGAGTGCGTAGTTCTGCGGGACAAGTAGCGAGGGAGAGTAGGCGAGCAGGCAGCTTGTCCAGCACTGGCAAGGGTACGCTTTACAAGGCTTTTGCCAGCTTTATGTCACCCCAGCAAGACACTGTCACCTGTCCCCAGTCTCGGCAGAGTAGGGCTGATCTTTACAGAAAGATGGTGAGGGAGTACGTAGCTGACCATACCATCGTCCTAAATGATCACACAGCTCCCTACAACTACTGGGTTTCAAAGCTGGACATGTGGCACGAACTGGCGCTGTACGCCTTGGAGGTTCTTGCCTGCCCTGCCGCTAGCGTCTTGTCCGAGCGGGTTTTCAGTGCAGCTGGTGGCATCATCACCGATAAGCGTACACGCCTGTCGACTGACAGCGCTGACAGGCTGACGCTTATTAAAATGAATAAAGGCTGGATTTCTCAGAATTTCCAATCTCCACCAGGTGAAGGAAGCTCAACCTGAATAATTGATCCACTCCTCCTCCTCCTCCTCATTTTCCTCCTTCTCCTCCTCTTTGTACAGTAAAGCAGAGGAAAATGGCTATTTTTTGACAGGGCCCACTGGCTCTTGCTATACTTCATGCATTTAATTTTTCTGGAGGGCCACCTACCCGGTCCTCTGTTTGAAACAATTTTTGTGAGTGCCACATACAGGCACTCAATCTATTCCATTTTTCTGGAGGGCCACCTACCCGGTCCTCTGGTTTGAACAATTTTTGGGACTGCCACATACAGGCACTCAATCTATTCCATTTTACTGGAGGGCCACCTACCTGCTCCTCTGGTTTGAAGAATTTTTGGGACTGCCACATACAGGCACTCAATCTATTCCATTTTACTGGAGGGCCACCTACCTGCTCCTCTGGTTTGAAACATTTTTGGGACTGCCACATACAGGCACTCAATCTATTCCATTTTACTGCAGGGCCACCTACCTGCTCCTCTGGTTTGAAGAATTTTTGGGACTGCCACATACAGGCACTCAATCTATTCCATTTTACTGGAGGGCCACCTACCTGCTCCTCTGGTTTGAAACATTTTTGGGACTGCCACATACAGGCACTCAATCTATTCCATTTTACTGCAGGGCCACCTACCTGCTCCTCTGGTTTGAACAATTTTTGGGACTGCCACATACAGGCACTCAATCTATTCCATTTTACTGGAGGGCCACCTACCTGCTCCTCTGGTTTGAAACATTTTTGGGACTGCCACATACAGGCACTCAATCTATCCCATTTTACTGGAGGGCCACCTACCTGCTCCTCTGGTTTGAAACATTTTTGGGACTGCCACATACAGGCACTCAATCTATTCCATTTTACTGCAGGGCCACCTACCTGCTCCTCTGGTTTGAACAATTTTTGGGACTGCCACATACAGGCACTCAATCTATTCCATTTTACTGGAGGGCCACCTACCTGCTCCTCTGGTTTGAACAATTTTTGGGACTGCCACATACAGGCACTCAATCTATCCCATTTTACTGGAGGGCCACCTACCTGCTCCTCTGGTTTGAAAAATGTTTGGGACTGCCACATACAGGCACTATCCAAATTAAATTGTCTCCATAGCAGCCTCCACACGTTGTCTCCATTGCTACCTCCAAAAGTCGTCCATATAGCTGCCTCCATACATCGTCCCTTTATCAAACGAGGTGTGTCAGGCAGAAATTTGGGTTGTTTTCATGGATTCCACATCAAAGTTGTTAACTTTGTCGCCACCCTGCTGTGTAATCCACAAAATATACTTGCAAACTTTTACCATTTAGGGATATTATTTCAGCGCTTCTTGCGCATCTGTTTACATTCCCCTCACCCGCCATATCCTAAACTTATAAGAACGCTACTACACTTGATCTTATACAAAAGTGCTGTTTGGGGAGTAGCCTAGAGACAGGGGCTTGGATTTGCGAAAGCTCGCCTGGCAGCGGAGCGCCAGCTCCATGCGCATCATGCGCTTCTTGCGCATCTGTTTACATTCCCCTCACCCGGCATATCCTAAACTTATAAGAACGCTACTACACTTGATCTTATACAAAAGTGCTGTTTGGGGAGTAGCCTAGAGACAGGGGCTTGGATTTGCGAAAGCTCGCCTGGCAGCGGAGCGCCAGCTCCATGCGCATCATGCGCTTCTTGCGCATCTGTTTACATTCCCCTCACCCGGCATATCCTAAACTTATAAGAACGCTACTACACTTGATCTTATACAAAAGTGCTGTTTGGGGAGTAGCCTAGAGACAGGGGCTTGGATTGGCGAAAGCTCGCCTGGCAGCGGAGCGCCAGCTCCATGCGCATCATGCGCTTCTTGCGTATCTGTTTACATTCCCCTCACCCGGCATATCCTAAACTTATAAGAACGCTACTACACTTGATCTTATACAAAAGTGCTGTTTGGGGAGTAGCCTAGAGACAGGGGCTTGGATTGGCGAAAGCTCGCCTGGCAGCGGAGCGCCAGCTCCATGCCAAGATCCAACTAACATAGTTTTAACTGCAGCACCTTTAATCTACTACTAGTTCACTGCCTCCATACATGGTCCCCTTATCAAACGAGCTGTGTCAGGCAGAATTTTGGGTTGTTTTCATGGCTTCCATGTTAACTTTGTCGCCACCCTGCTGTGTAATCCACAAAATATACTGGCAAACTTTTATCATGTACCGATATTATTTGAGCACTTCTTGCTCACCTCCTTTGGTTCCTCTCTGCCACCCATTGGTTTGAAGCCTGAGTCCATTTAGGGTATGTCGCCATGACACTCTCTAGCCTGCTGCCGCTGCCTCTGCATGCCGTCCCCTATAGTGTCAGGGTCAATTATTGCATGTTTTAGATGCTATCTAGCTTCATTCTGTCACTCTGTCATGGCCATGCTGTTGCCCATAATTTTGGCATAATGGTGCGTTTAAGCAGCCTCAGAGGCATCCATGCATGCTGCCCCTGCTGTTTCCTGTCCATTTCCGTGGTGTTTCCATCCTTTTCTGAGGTTCCCAGGTGTTTGGCCAAGCTTCCCTGTGCAGAGCCTTGGTCCCCTTGAAAAATGCTCGAGTCTCCCATTGACTTCAATGGGGTTCGTTATTCGAGACGAGCACTCGAGCATCGGGAAAAGTTCGTCTCGAATAACGAGTACCCGAGCATTTTAGTGTTCGCTCATCTCTAATCATTACTCTTATTGGTTGAGCATTGGTAGTCATATTTATTAGAGATGAGCGAACATGCTCGTCCGAGCTTGATGCTCGGTCGAGCATTAGGGTACTCGAAACTGCTCGTTGCTCGGACGAATACTTTGCCCGCTCGAGAAAATGGCAGCTCCCGCCGTTTTGCTTTTTGGCGGCCAGAAACAGAGCCAATCACAAGCCAGGAGACTCTGCACTCCACCCAGCATGACGTGGTACCCTTACACGTCGATAGCAGTGGTTGGCTGGCCAGATCAGGTGACCCTGGGATAGACTAGCCGCTGGCCGCGCTGCTCGGATCATTCTGTCTCTGGATGCCGCTAGGGAGAGAGCTGCTGCTGGTCAGGGAAAGCGTTAGGGTGTTCTATTAGCTTACTGTTAGGCAGGAGTGATTCTCAAAGAACCCAACAGCCCTTCTTAGGGCTACAATAACGTTCTACTTTTTTTATTTTAATTTGCATCTTTTACCATTTTGTGAGGAATTAGCAGGGGGACTTGCTACCGTTGTGTTTAGCTCTTAGTGGCACACATATCCATAGCAAAGACCGAAGTGGGAAAATTCAGTAGGGGTTGGATTTCTATTAGGCAATAACTCAGTGTCATCTCATCTGGCATAGTAGTGTGCTTCCTTTGATACTTGGCTAGAAAATAGCCATAGGAGAATACAAATAGCTTCTTGAAGCCTACAGTAGCGTTCTATATATTTGATTTCTGGTTGATCTGCTGGTGGCTGTAGTTTCTGCAGTGCATGTACTTGCCAATTCTGAGCAATTTGTAGTGAGACTTGCGACCGCTGTGTTCTGCGCTTAGTGGCGCACATATCCATAGCAAAGGCTGAAGTGGCAAAATTCAGTAGGGGTTGGATTTCTATTAGGCAATAACTCAGTGTCATCTCATCTGGCATAGTAGTGTGCTTCCTTTGATACTTGGCTAGAAAATAGCCATAGGAGAATACAAATAGCTTCTTGAAGCCTACAGTAGCGTTCTATATATTTGATTTCTGGTTGATCTGCTGGTGGCTGTAGTTTCTGCAGTGCATGTACTTGCCAATTCTGAGCAATTTGTAGTGAGACTTGCGACCGCTGTGTTCTGCGCTTAGTGGCGCACATATCCATAGCAAAGGCTGAAGTGGGAAAATTCAGTAGGGGTTGGATTTCTATTAGGCAATAACTCAGTGTCATCTCATCTGGCATAGTAGTGTGCTTCCTTTGATACTTGGCTAGAAAATAGCCATAGGAGAATACAAATAGCTTCTTGAAGCCTACAGTAGCGTTCTATATATTTGATTTCTGGTTGATCTGCTGGTGGCTGTAGTTTCTGCAGTGCATGTACTTGCCAATTCTGAGCAATTTGTAGTGAGACTTGCGACCGCTGTGTTCTGCGCTTAGTGGCGCACATATCCATAGCAAAGGCTGAAGTGGCAAAATTCAGTAGGGGTTGGATTTCTATTAGGCAATAACTCAGTGTCATCTCATCTGGCATAGTAGTGTGCTTCCTTTGATACTTGGCTAGAAAATAGCCATAGCAATAGGATAGGATTGTTTGGTTCTAAAAACTCAAAAAAAAACAAAAAACACAAAAAAAAACAAAAAACACAAAAAAACACACAAAAAAAAAAAAAAAAAAGTAAAAAAAAAAAAAAAGTTATAACTCTCATTTTAAAAATGTTTAACCCCAGGGCTAGGGGTAGAGGACGAGGGCGGGGACGTGGGCGTCCAACTACTGCAGGGGTCAGAGGCCGTGGTCCTGGGCGGGGTGAGACACCACCTGCTGATGAGGGAGCAGGGGAACGCCGCAGAGCTACACTCCCTAGGTTCATGTCTGAAGTTACTGGGACTCGTGGTAGAGCACTGTTGAGGCCAGAACAGTGCGAACAGGTGATGTCGTGGATTGCTGACAATGCTTCGAGCAATTTGTCCACCACCAGTCAGTCTTCCACGCAGTCCACCCATGTCACCGAAATCCCCACTCCTCCAGCTCCTGCACCTCAGCCTCCTCCCCCCCAGTCTGCCCCCTCCCAGGAAAATTTGCCATTTGAACCGGCATACTCTGAGGAACTGTTTTCTGGACCCTTCCCACAGTCACAAACCACTTGTCCGGTTGCTGCTGAGCAATTTTCCGATGCCCAGGTTTTCCACCAGTCACAGTCTGTGGGTGATGATGACCTTCTTGACGTAGTGGAAGTGTGTAAAGAGGTGTCCGACGATGAGGAGACACGGTTGTCAGACAGTGGGGAAGTTGTTGTCAGGGCAGGAAGTCCGAGGGGGGAGCAGACTGAGGGATCGGAGGATGATGAGGTGACAGACCCAAGCTGGGTTGAGAGGCCGGGTGAACACAGTGCTTCTGAGACGGAGGAGAGTCCTCGACCTGAACAGGTTGGAAGAGGCAGTGGTGGGGCCAGACGGAGAGGCAGGGCCAGAGCTGGTGCATCAGCGCCACTGTCAACTAGTGAAGCTCCCGTGGTGAGGGCTCTTGCGGCGAGGGCTAGATCTTCAGAAGTGTGGAGGTTCTTTAAGGAAACACCGGATGACCGACGGACTGTGGTGTGCAACATTTGCCAAACCAGGCTCAGCAGGGGTTCCACCACTACTAGCTTAACTACCACCAGTATGCGCAGGCATATGAATGCTAAGCACCCCACTCAGTGGCAACAAGCCCGTTCACCTCCGGCCGTGCACACCACTGCTCCTTCCCCTGTGTCAGCTGCTAGTCAGCCCCCTGCCCAGGACCCTGGCCCAAAAACCCCATCGTCGCCTCCACGATCCTCCACAGCATCCACCAGAGTTCAGCTCTCCATACCCCAGACGCTGGAGCGGAAACGCAAATATAGTGCAACCCACCCGCACGCCCAAGCCCTTAATGTGCACATCTCCAGATTGCTTAGCCTGGAGATGCTGCCCTATAGGCTAGTAGAGACCGAGGCCTTTCGCAACCTCATGGCGGCGGCCGCCCCTCGGTATTCGGTCCCCAGCCGCCACTACTTTTCCCGATGTGCCGTCCCAGCCCTGCACCAGCACGTGTCAGACAACATCATCCGTGCCCTGACCAACGCCGTTTCTGACAAGGTCCACCTGACCACGGACACGTGGACGAGTGCTGCCGGGCAGGGCCACTATATATCGCTGACGGCACATTGGGTTAACTTGGTGGAGGCTGGGACCGAGACTGACCCTGGGGCTGCTCATATACTGCCGACGCCGAGGATTGCGGGGCCTACCTCGGTCCAGGTGTTTCAGGCCTACTATGCCTCCTCCTCCTCCCACCCCTCCTCCACCTCCTCCTCCGAACTACCATCCGTGGGCACGGCGCCATCAGTCGGTAGCTCTAGGCACAGCAGCAGTGCCGTCGCTAAGCGACAGCAGGCGGTGCTCAAACTGCTGAGCCTAGGCGACAAAAGGCACACCGCCCAAGAGCTATTACAGGGCATCACGGCGCAGACTGATCTGTGGCTGGCACCGCTGAACCTCAAGCCGGGAATGGTTGTGTGTGACAACGGCCGTAACCTGGTGGCGGCTCTGCAACTCGGCAGACTGACACATGTGCCATGCCTGGCCCATGTGTTAAATCTGATAGTGCAGCGTTTCCTCAAGACATACCCCAATCTGTCTGATTTGCTCACGAAGGTGCGCCGCATCTGTGCGCATTTCAGGAAGTCCAGCCCAGATGCTGCCACTCTCAGGGCAGCGCAGCGCCGCCTCCAACTGCCCGCTCACCGACTGTTGTGCGACGTGCCCACGAGGTGGAATTCAACACTGACCATGTTATCCAGAGTTTACCAGCAGCGCAGAGCGATTGTAGACTGCCAGATGTCAACTTCCACCAGAACTGGTAGTCAGGTCAGTCAGCTTCCTCAAGTCTACAATGAGGAGTGGACGTGGATGTCTGATATCTGTCAGGTGCTGAGTAACTTTGAGGAGTCAACACAGATGGTCAGTGGCGATGCCGCCATCATCAGCCTCACCATCCCGCTGCTTGGCCTGTTGAAAAACTCTCTGGTCAGCATGAAGTCGGAAGCTTTGCGCTCGTCACAAGAGACGGGGGAAGAATATTCCCTTGTTGATAGCCAAAGCACCCTGAGGTCTGTTTCTCAGCGCATATCGGAGGAGGTGGAGGTGGAGGAGGATGAGGAGGAAGAGGAGGAGAATGTTGGCGAGACACAAGAGGGGACCATTGTTGAGTCCTTCACTGTTCAGCGTGTATGGGCAGAAGAAGAGGAGTTGGAGGAGTTGGAGGAGGAGGAAATGGACAGTCAGGCCAGTGAGGGGAGTGAATTCTTACGCGTTGGTACTCTGGCGCATATGGCAGATTTCATGCTAGGCTGCCTATCCCGTGACCCTCGCGTTCAAAGAATTTATTCCAGCACCGATTACTGGGTGTTCACTCTCCTGGACCCACGGTACAAGCAAAATCTTGCCACTCTCATCCCTGCAGAGGAAAGGAGTGTGAGAATGCATGAATACCAGCAGGCCCTGGTGCACAAGCTGAAACAGTATTTCCCTTCTGACAGCGCTAGCGGCAGAGTGCGTAGTTCTGCGGGACAAGTAGCGAGGGAGAGTAGGCGAGCAGGCAGCTTGTCCAGCACTGGCAAGGGTACGCTTTACAAGGCTTTTGCCAGCTTTATGTCACCCCAGCAAGACACTGTCACCTGTCCCCAGTCTCGGCAGAGTAGGGCTGATCTTTACAGAAAGATGGTGAGGGAGTACGTAGCTGACCATACCATCGTCCTAAATGATCACACAGCTCCCTACAACTACTGGGTTTCAAAGCTGGACATGTGGCACGAACTGGCGCTGTACGCCTTGGAGGTTCTTGCCTGCCCTGCCGCTAGCGTCTTGTCCGAGCGGGTTTTCAGTGCAGCTGGTGGCATCATCACCGATAAGCGTACACGCCTGTCGACTGACAGCGCTGACAGGCTGACGCTTATTAAAATGAATAAAGGCTGGATTTCTCAGAATTTCCAATCTCCACCAGGTGAAGGAAGCTCAACCTGAATAATTGATCCACTCCTCCTCCTCCTCCTCATTTTCCTCCTTCTCCTCCTCTTTGTACAGTAAAGCAGAGGAAAATGGCTATTTTTTGACAGGGCCCACTGGCTCTTGCTATACTTCATGCATTTAATTTTTCTGGAGGGCCACCTACCCGGTCCTCTGTTTGAAACAATTTTTGTGAGTGCCACATACAGGCACTCAATCTATTCCATTTTTCTGGAGGGCCACCTACCCGGTCCTCTGGTTTGAACAATTTTTGGGACTGCCACATACAGGCACTCAATCTATTCCATTTTACTGGAGGGCCACCTACCTGCTCCTCTGGTTTGAAGAATTTTTGGGACTGCCACATACAGGCACTCAATCTATTCCATTTTACTGGAGGGCCACCTACCTGCTCCTCTGGTTTGAAACATTTTTGGGACTGCCACATACAGGCACTCAATCTATTCCATTTTACTGCAGGGCCACCTACCTGCTCCTCTGGTTTGAAGAATTTTTGGGACTGCCACATACAGGCACTCAATCTATTCCATTTTACTGGAGGGCCACCTACCTGCTCCTCTGGTTTGAAACATTTTTGGGACTGCCACATACAGGCACTCAATCTATTCCATTTTACTGCAGGGCCACCTACCTGCTCCTCTGGTTTGAACAATTTTTGGGACTGCCACATACAGGCACTCAATCTATTCCATTTTACTGGAGGGCCACCTACCTGCTCCTCTGGTTTGAAACATTTTTGGGACTGCCACATACAGGCACTCAATCTATCCCATTTTACTGGAGGGCCACCTACCTGCTCCTCTGGTTTGAAACATTTTTGGGACTGCCACATACAGGCACTCAATCTATTCCATTTTACTGCAGGGCCACCTACCTGCTCCTCTGGTTTGAACAATTTTTGGGACTGCCACATACAGGCACTCAATCTATTCCATTTTACTGGAGGGCCACCTACCTGCTCCTCTGGTTTGAACAATTTTTGGGACTGCCACATACAGGCACTCAATCTATCCCATTTTACTGGAGGGCCACCTACCTGCTCCTCTGGTTTGAAAAATGTTTGGGACTGCCACATACAGGCACTATCCAAATTAAATTGTCTCCATAGCAGCCTCCACACGTTGTCTCCATTGCTACCTCCAAAAGTCGTCCATATAGCTGCCTCCATACATCGTCCCTTTATCAAACGAGGTGTGTCAGGCAGAAATTTGGGTTGTTTTCATGGATTCCACATCAAAGTTGTTAACTTTGTCGCCACCCTGCTGTGTAATCCACAAAATATACTTGCAAACTTTTACCATTTAGGGATATTATTTCAGCGCTTCTTGCGCATCTGTTTACATTCCCCTCACCCGCCATATCCTAAACTTATAAGAACGCTACTACACTTGATCTTATACAAAAGTGCTGTTTGGGGAGTAGCCTAGAGACAGGGGCTTGGATTTGCGAAAGCTCGCCTGGCAGCGGAGCGCCAGCTCCATGCGCATCATGCGCTTCTTGCGCATCTGTTTACATTCCCCTCACCCGGCATATCCTAAACTTATAAGAACGCTACTACACTTGATCTTATACAAAAGTGCTGTTTGGGGAGTAGCCTAGAGACAGGGGCTTGGATTTGCGAAAGCTCGCCTGGCAGCGGAGCGCCAGCTCCATGCGCATCATGCGCTTCTTGCGCATCTGTTTACATTCCCCTCACCCGGCATATCCTAAACTTATAAGAACGCTACTACACTTGATCTTATACAAAAGTGCTGTTTGGGGAGTAGCCTAGAGACAGGGGCTTGGATTGGCGAAAGCTCGCCTGGCAGCGGAGCGCCAGCTCCATGCGCATCATGCGCTTCTTGCGTATCTGTTTACATTCCCCTCACCCGGCATATCCTAAACTTATAAGAACGCTACTACACTTGATCTTATACAAAAGTGCTGTTTGGGGAGTAGCCTAGAGACAGGGGCTTGGATTGGCGAAAGCTCGCCTGGCAGCGGAGCGCCAGCTCCATGCCAAGATCCAACTAACATAGTTTTAACTGCAGCACCTTTAATCTACTACTAGTTCACTGCCTCCATACATGGTCCCCTTATCAAACGAGCTGTGTCAGGCAGAATTTTGGGTTGTTTTCATGGCTTCCATGTTAACTTTGTCGCCACCCTGCTGTGTAATCCACAAAATATACTGGCAAACTTTTATCATGTACCGATATTATTTGAGCACTTCTTGCTCACCTCCTTTGGTTCCTCTCTGCCACCCATTGGTTTGAAGCCTGAGTCCATTTAGGGTATGTCGCCATGACACTCTCTAGCCTGCTGCCGCTGCCTCTGCATGCCGTCCCCTATAGTGTCAGGGTCAATTATTGCATGTTTTAGATGCTATCTAGCTTCATTCTGTCACTCTGTCATGGCCATGCTGTTGCCCATAATTTTGGCATAATGGTGCGTTTAAGCAGCCTCAGAGGCATCCATGCATGCTGCCCCTGCTGTTTCCTGTCCATTTCCGTGGTGTTTCCATCCTTTTCTGAGGTTCCCAGGTGTTTGGCCAAGCTTCCCTGTGCAGAGCCTTGGTCCCCTTGAAAAATGCTCGAGTCTCCCATTGACTTCAATGGGGTTCGTTATTCGAGACGAGCACTCGAGCATCGGGAAAAGTTCGTCTCGAATAACGAGTACCCGAGCATTTTAGTGTTCGCTCATCTCTAATCATTACTCTTATTGGTTGAGCATTGGTAGTCATATTTATTAGAGATGAGCGAACATGCTCGTCCGAGCTTGATGCTCGGTCGAGCATTAGGGTACTCGAAACTGCTCGTTGCTCGGACGAATACTTTGCCCGCTCGAGAAAATGGCAGCTCCCGCCGTTTTGCTTTTTGGCGGCCAGAAACAGAGCCAATCACAAGCCAGGAGACTCTGCACTCCACCCAGCATGACGTGGTACCCTTACACGTCGATAGCAGTGGTTGGCTGGCCAGATCAGGTGACCCTGGGATAGACTAGCCGCTGGCCGCGCTGCTCGGATCATTCTGTCTCTGGATGCCGCTAGGGAGAGAGCTGCTGCTGGTCAGGGAAAGCGTTAGGGTGTTCTATTAGCTTACTGTTAGGCAGGAGTGATTCTCAAAGAACCCAACAGCCCTTCTTAGGGCTACAATAACGTTCTACTTTTTTTATTTTAATTTGCATCTTTTACCATTTTGTGAGGAATTAGCAGGGGGACTTGCTACCGTTGTGTTTAGCTCTTAGTGGCACACATATCCATAGCAAAGACCGAAGTGGGAAAATTCAGTAGGGGTTGGATTTCTATTAGGCAATAACTCAGTGTCATCTCATCTGGCATAGTAGTGTGCTTCCTTTGATACTTGGCTAGAAAATAGCCATAGGAGAATACAAATAGCTTCTTGAAGCCTACAGTAGCGTTCTATATATTTGATTTCTGGTTGATCTGCTGGTGGCTGTAGTTTCTGCAGTGCATGTACTTGCCAATTCTGAGCAATTTGTAGTGAGACTTGCGACCGCTGTGTTCTGCGCTTAGTGGCGCACATATCCATAGCAAAGGCTGAAGTGGCAAAATTCAGTAGGGGTTGGATTTCTATTAGGCAATAACTCAGTGTCATCTCATCTGGCATAGTAGTGTGCTTCCTTTGATACTTGGCTAGAAAATAGCCATAGGAGAATACAAATAGCTTCTTGAAGCCTACAGTAGCGTTCTATATATTTGATTTCTGGTTGATCTGCTGGTGGCTGTAGTTTCTGCAGTGCATGTACTTGCCAATTCTGAGCAATTTGTAGTGAGACTTGCGACCGCTGTGTTCTGCGCTTAGTGGCGCACATATCCATAGCAAAGGCTGAAGTGGGAAAATTCAGTAGGGGTTGGATTTCTATTAGGCAATAACTCAGTGTCATCTCATCTGGCATAGTAGTGTGCTTCCTTTGATACTTGGCTAGAAAATAGCCATAGGAGAATACAAATAGCTTCTTGAAGCCTACAGTAGCGTTCTATATATTTGATTTCTGGTTGATCTGCTGGTGGCTGTAGTTTCTGCAGTGCATGTACTTGCCAATTCTGAGCAATTTGTAGTGAGACTTGCGACCGCTGTGTTCTGCGCTTAGTGGCGCACATATCCATAGCAAAGGCTGAAGTGGCAAAATTCAGTAGGGGTTGGATTTCTATTAGGCAATAACTCAGTGTCATCTCATCTGGCATAGTAGTGTGCTTCCTTTGATACTTGGCTAGAAAATAGCCATAGCAATAGGATAGGATTGTTTGGTTCTAAAAACTCAAAAAAAAACAAAAAACACAAAAAAAAACAAAAAACACAAAAAAACACACAAAAAAAAAAAAAAAAAGTAAAAAAAAAAAAAAGTTATAACTCTCATTTTAAAAATGTTTAACCCCAGGGCTAGGGGTAGAGGACGAGGGCGGGGACGTGGGCGTCCAACTACTGCAGGGGTCAGAGGCCGTGGTCCTGGGCGGGGTGAGACACCACCTGCTGATGAGGGAGCAGGGGAACGCCGCAGAGCTACACTCCCTAGGTTCATGTCTGAAGTTACTGGGACTCGTGGTAGAGCACTGTTGAGGCCAGAACAGTGCGAACAGGTGATGTCGTGGATTGCTGACAATGCTTCGAGCAATTTGTCCACCACCAGTCAGTCTTCCACGCAGTCCACCCATGTCACCGAAATCCCCACTCCTCCAGCTCCTGCACCTCAGCCTCCTCCCCCCCAGTCTGCCCCCTCCCAGGAAAATTTGCCATTTGAACCGGCATACTCTGAGGAACTGTTTTCTGGACCCTTCCCACAGTCACAAACCACTTGTCCGGTTGCTGCTGAGCAATTTTCCGATGCCCAGGTTTTCCACCAGTCACAGTCTGTGGGTGATGATGACCTTCTTGACGTAGTGGAAGTGTGTAAAGAGGTGTCCGACGATGAGGAGACACGGTTGTCAGACAGTGGGGAAGTTGTTGTCAGGGCAGGAAGTCCGAGGGGGGAGCAGACTGAGGGATCGGAGGATGATGAGGTGACAGACCCAAGCTGGGTTGAGAGGCCGGGTGAACACAGTGCTTCTGAGACGGAGGAGAGTCCTCGACCTGAACAGGTTGGAAGAGGCAGTGGTGGGGCCAGACGGAGAGGCAGGGCCAGAGCTGGTGCATCAGCGCCACTGTCAACTAGTGAAGCTCCCGTGGTGAGGGCTCTTGCGGCGAGGGCTAGATCTTCAGAAGTGTGGAGGTTCTTTAAGGAAACACCGGATGACCGACGGACTGTGGTGTGCAACATTTGCCAAACCAGGCTCAGCAGGGGTTCCACCACTACTAGCTTAACTACCACCAGTATGCGCAGGCATATGAATGCTAAGCACCCCACTCAGTGGCAACAAGCCCGTTCACCTCCGGCCGTGCACACCACTGCTCCTTCCCCTGTGTCAGCTGCTAGTCAGCCCCCTGCCCAGGACCCTGGCCCAAAAACCCCATCGTCGCCTCCACGATCCTCCACAGCATCCACCAGCGTTCAGCTCTCCATACCCCAGACGCTGGAGCGGAAACGCAAATATAGTGCAACCCACCCGCACGCCCAAGCCCTTAATGTGCACATCTCCAGATTGCTTAGCCTGGAGATGCTGCCCTATAGGCTAGTAGAGACCGAGGCCTTTCGCAACCTCATGGCGGCGGCCGCCCCTCGGTATTCGGTCCCCAGCCGCCACTACTTTTCCCGATGTGCCGTCCCAGCCCTGCACCAGCACGTGTCAGACAACATCATCCGTGCCCTGACCAACGCCGTTTCTGACAAGGTCCACCTGACCACGGACACGTGGACGAGTGCTGCCGGGCAGGGCCACTATATATCGCTGACGGCACATTGGGTTAACTTGGTGGAGGCTGGGACCGAGACTGACCCTGGGGCTGCTCATATACTGCCGACGCCGAGGATTGCGGGGCCTACCTCGGTCCAGGTGTTTCAGGCCTACTATGCCTCCTCCTCCTCCCACCCCTCCTCCACCTCCTCCTCCGAACTACCATCCGTGGGCACGGCGCCATCAGTCGGTAGCTCTAGGCACAGCAGCAGTGCCGTCGCTAAGCGACAGCAGGCGGTGCTCAAACTGCTGAGCCTAGGCGACAAAAGGCACACCGCCCAAGAGCTATTACAGGGCATCACGGCGCAGACTGATCTGTGGCTGGCACCGCTGAACCTCAAGCCGGGAATGGTTGTGTGTGACAACGGCCGTAACCTGGTGGCGGCTCTGCAACTCGGCAGACTGACACATGTGCCATGCCTGGCCCATGTGTTAAATCTGATAGTGCAGCGTTTCCTCAAGACATACCCCAATCTGTCTGATTTGCTCACGAAGGTGCGCCGCATCTGTGCGCATTTCAGGAAGTCCAGCCCAGATGCTGCCACTCTCAGGGCAGCGCAGCGCCGCCTCCAACTGCCCGCTCACCGACTGTTGTGCGACGTGCCCACGAGGTGGAATTCAACACTGACCATGTTATCCAGAGTTTACCAGCAGCGCAGAGCGATTGTAGACTGCCAGATGTCAACTTCCACCAGAACTGGTAGTCAGGTCAGTCAGCTTCCTCAAGTCTACAATGAGGAGTGGACGTGGATGTCTGATATCTGTCAGGTGCTGAGTAACTTTGAGGAGTCAACACAGATGGTCAGTGGCGATGCCGCCATCATCAGCCTCACCATCCCGCTGCTTGGCCTGTTGAAAAACTCTCTGGTCAGCATGAAGTCGGAAGCTTTGCGCTCGTCACAAGAGACGGGGGAAGAATATTCCCTTGTTGATAGCCAAAGCACCCTGAGGTCTGTTTCTCAGCGCATATCGGAGGAGGTGGAGGTGGAGGAGGATGAGGAGGAAGAGGAGGAGAATGTTGGCGAGACACAAGAGGGGACCATTGTTGAGTCCTTCACTGTTCAGCGTGTATGGGCAGAAGAAGAGGAGTTGGAGGAGTTGGAGGAGGAGGAAATGGACAGTCAGGCCAGTGAGGGGAGTGAATTCTTACGCGTTGGTACTCTGGCGCATATGGCAGATTTCATGCTAGGCTGCCTATCCCGTGACCCTCGCGTTCAAAGAATTTATTCCAGCACCGATTACTGGGTGTTCACTCTCCTGGACCCACGGTACAAGCAAAATCTTGCCACTCTCATCCCTGCAGAGGAAAGGAGTGTGAGAATGCATGAATACCAGCAGGCCCTGGTGCACAAGCTGAAACAGTATTTCCCTTCTGACAGCGCTAGCGGCAGAGTGCGTAGTTCTGCGGGACAAGTAGCGAGGGAGAGTAGGCGAGCAGGCAGCTTGTCCAGCACTGGCAAGGGTACGCTTTACAAGGCTTTTGCCAGCTTTATGTCACCCCAGCAAGACACTGTCACCTGTCCCCAGTCTCGGCAGAGTAGGGCTGATCTTTACAGAAAGATGGTGAGGGAGTACGTAGCTGACCATACCATCGTCCTAAATGATCACACAGCTCCCTACAACTACTGGGTTTCAAAGCTGGACATGTGGCACGAACTGGCGCTGTACGCCTTGGAGGTTCTTGCCTGCCCTGCCGCTAGCGTCTTGTCCGAGCGGGTTTTCAGTGCAGCTGGTGGCATCATCACCGATAAGCGTACACGCCTGTCGACTGACAGCGCTGACAGGCTGACGCTTATTAAAATGAATAAAGGCTGGATTTCTCAGAATTTCCAATCTCCACCAGGTGAAGGAAGCTCAACCTGAATAATTGATCCACTCCTCCTCCTCCTCCTCATTTTCCTCCTTCTCCTCCTCTTTGTACAGTAAAGCAGAGGAAAATGGCTATTTTTTGACAGGGCCCACTGGCTCTTGCTATACTTCATGCATTTAATTTTTCTGGAGGGCCACCTACCCGGTCCTCTGTTTGAAACAATTTTTGTGAGTGCCACATACAGGCACTCAATCTATTCCATTTTTCTGGAGGGCCACCTACCCGGTCCTCTGGTTTGAACAATTTTTGGGACTGCCACATACAGGCACTCAATCTATTCCATTTTACTGGAGGGCCACCTACCTGCTCCTCTGGTTTGAAGAATTTTTGGGACTGCCACATACAGGCACTCAATCTATTCCATTTTACTGGAGGGCCACCTACCTGCTCCTCTGGTTTGAAACATTTTTGGGACTGCCACATACAGGCACTCAATCTATTCCATTTTACTGCAGGGCCACCTACCTGCTCCTCTGGTTTGAAGAATTTTTGGGACTGCCACATACAGGCACTCAATCTATTCCATTTTACTGGAGGGCCACCTACCTGCTCCTCTGGTTTGAAACATTTTTGGGACTGCCACATACAGGCACTCAATCTATTCCATTTTACTGCAGGGCCACCTACCTGCTCCTCTGGTTTGAACAATTTTTGGGACTGCCACATACAGGCACTCAATCTATTCCATTTTACTGGAGGGCCACCTACCTGCTCCTCTGGTTTGAAACATTTTTGGGACTGCCACATACAGGCACTCAATCTATCCCATTTTACTGGAGGGCCACCTACCTGCTCCTCTGGTTTGAAACATTTTTGGGACTGCCACATACAGGCACTCAATCTATTCCATTTTACTGCAGGGCCACCTACCTGCTCCTCTGGTTTGAACAATTTTTGGGACTGCCACATACAGGCACTCAATCTATTCCATTTTACTGGAGGGCCACCTACCTGCTCCTCTGGTTTGAACAATTTTTGGGACTGCCACATACAGGCACTCAATCTATCCCATTTTACTGGAGGGCCACCTACCTGCTCCTCTGGTTTGAAAAATGTTTGGGACTGCCACATACAGGCACTATCCAAATTAAATTGTCTCCATAGCAGCCTCCACACGTTGTCTCCATTGCTACCTCCAAAAGTCGTCCATATAGCTGCCTCCATACATCGTCCCTTTATCAAACGAGGTGTGTCAGGCAGAAATTTGGGTTGTTTTCATGGATTCCACATCAAAGTTGTTAACTTTGTCGCCACCCTGCTGTGTAATCCACAAAATATACTTGCAAACTTTTACCATTTAGGGATATTATTTCAGCGCTTCTTGCGCATCTGTTTACATTCCCCTCACCCGCCATATCCTAAACTTATAAGAACGCTACTACACTTGATCTTATACAAAAGTGCTGTTTGGGGAGTAGCCTAGAGACAGGGGCTTGGATTTGCGAAAGCTCGCCTGGCAGCGGAGCGCCAGCTCCATGCGCATCATGCGCTTCTTGCGCATCTGTTTACATTCCCCTCACCCGGCATATCCTAAACTTATAAGAACGCTACTACACTTGATCTTATACAAAAGTGCTGTTTGGGGAGTAGCCTAGAGACAGGGGCTTGGATTTGCGAAAGCTCGCCTGGCAGCGGAGCGCCAGCTCCATGCGCATCATGCGCTTCTTGCGCATCTGTTTACATTCCCCTCACCCGGCATATCCTAAACTTATAAGAACGCTACTACACTTGATCTTATACAAAAGTGCTGTTTGGGGAGTAGCCTAGAGACAGGGGCTTGGATTGGCGAAAGCTCGCCTGGCAGCGGAGCGCCAGCTCCATGCGCATCATGCGCTTCTTGCGTATCTGTTTACATTCCCCTCACCCGGCATATCCTAAACTTATAAGAACGCTACTACACTTGATCTTATACAAAAGTGCTGTTTGGGGAGTAGCCTAGAGACAGGGGCTTGGATTGGCGAAAGCTCGCCTGGCAGCGGAGCGCCAGCTCCATGCCAAGATCCAACTAACATAGTTTTAACTGCAGCACCTTTAATCTACTACTAGTTCACTGCCTCCATACATGGTCCCCTTATCAAACGAGCTGTGTCAGGCAGAATTTTGGGTTGTTTTCATGGCTTCCATGTTAACTTTGTCGCCACCCTGCTGTGTAATCCACAAAATATACTGGCAAACTTTTATCATGTACCGATATTATTTGAGCACTTCTTGCTCACCTCCTTTGGTTCCTCTCTGCCACCCATTGGTTTGAAGCCTGAGTCCATTTAGGGTATGTCGCCATGACACTCTCTAGCCTGCTGCCGCTGCCTCTGCATGCCGTCCCCTATAGTGTCAGGGTCAATTATTGCATGTTTTAGATGCTATCTAGCTTCATTCTGTCACTCTGTCATGGCCATGCTGTTGCCCATAATTTTGGCATAATGGTGCGTTTAAGCAGCCTCAGAGGCATCCATGCATGCTGCCCCTGCTGTTTCCTGTCCATTTCCGTGGTGTTTCCATCCTTTTCTGAGGTTCCCAGGTGTTTGGCCAAGCTTCCCTGTGCAGAGCCTTGGTCCCCTTGAAAAATGCTCGAGTCTCCCATTGACTTCAATGGGGTTCGTTATTCGAGACGAGCACTCGAGCATCGGGAAAAGTTCGTCTCGAATAACGAGTACCCGAGCATTTTAGTGTTCGCTCATCTCTAATATTTATCCTTGAAGTGTAATGGGCATAAATGCTGGTGTTGTGCTGGCTGATACTTTGTACATGTTCAAGAGGGGCCTAAATAATTTTTTAGAGCAAAAATCTCATGTTATGGGAATAAAACATTTTGTTAACCCCTAGGCGCACCACAACGTTATATAAAGTCCTGCTTCTGGCACCGGCTCACGAACTCATAAGCAGACTCATGCTTGACCGCGGCGTGTAATGGTGTTTGCGCTATGGATACCGATCCACTTCTGGGCTGCTCCGAGGACTGGCATGTGCCCCAGAGCTGCCAGGTCTCCCTGGCAGTCAGACCCCTTCCGGGTCTGACTGTAAACTGTCTGAGCATGCGCAAGCATGCCAGACAGATTACACTGCTCTACAATAAAATAGTATTGTAGAGCAGTGTATTGAACTTGATCCAGCGATCAGAGCATCACTGGTTCAAGTATGTATAAGTAAAAAAAAGTGAAAGACACTGAACACTACACATTAGAATAAATAAAAAATAAATACATTAAAATATAAGCCCCTAAAATGTCACTTTCCCATAAAAACACTTAATAAAGTATAAAAAACACAAAAAAAACAGCATATTTGGTATTGCCGCGTCCATAATAATCTGTATAATAAAACAGAATTGTTACTGGACCCGCACGGTAAACGCCGAAGAAAAAAACACGCAAAAACTTTCCGAAAAAAGATCATTTTTAATTAATACCCTACAAAAAATGCTCTAAAAAGTGATTTAAAAAATGTTATGCACTCTAAAATAAGCCCACTCAAAATAACAACTCTTCTCGCAAAAAATAAGCCCCTAACCAGATTTGTCAGCCGAAAAATAAAAAAGTTATGCATATGAAAAGATGGTGATGCAAAAATGAACAAGATTTTCTCCAAATTAGTTTTTATTCAGTACAATTGAATAAAATACACAAAACCCCAACATATTTGTTATCCCTGTGTCCATAACAATCTGCATAATAAAACAGAATCATTATTAGATCCGCAAAGTGAACCCCGTAAAAAAAAAAAAAAAAAAGCTCCAAAAAAAAGATAATTTTCAATTAATACCCTATAGAAAAATGCTCTAAAAAGTGATTTAAAAAATGTGATGCACTCTAAAATATGACCACTAAAAAGAACAATCCTTCTCGCAAAAAATAAGCCCTTAAACAGATTTGTGAGGCGAAAAATAAAAAAGTTATGCATATGAAAGACGGTGATGCTAAAACTAACAACATTTTTGCGAAATTACATTTTATTCAGTAAAAATGGGAAAAAATAAAAAAATCTATATAAATGAGGTATTTTCGTAATTGTGGTGACCCATAGAATAAAAATAATATTTTTATGGTATGGTTAACGACTAAAAAAAAAAAAAATTAAAAATTTTCCTAAAAATTGATTTTTTTCATTTCCTCCACCAACAAAGAGTTACTGCGCAGAATGCCTGGTATTCGGACAAGGGTGCGCAGCTATGAGGAGCTGCGCGCCGAAGATGCAATGGTAGGAAGAGAAAAGAGGCTACTGGGGCGTGTGGCCTCATGTCCGGCTACTCCACGACCCAGTAGCCGCTTTAAAAATGTTACATATCCCCCGATTAAAGTTTTCTTAAAGATAGCTGGGACGTGAGGATTAGCCCAAAAAAGGGCTATCCTCACGTCCCATTTATCTACCTTTATCGGTAGATTCGTGGTGGTAGGTTCCCTTTAACCAATTGTTAATTAACCTGTATTGTTACCGGGAGTGTGATTGGAGAGGTGCTACCACCTGACAGGGGGAGTATAAAACCCCTATGCAGTGGGAGCACATTGGCCAGACCTCATGGCCTTTCCACAGAGCAGAGAGTCTGTCTTGCCTGTCAGCAGTCCAGACCACATGGTCTAGGTCAGTGATGGCGAACCTTTTGGAGACAGAGTGCCCAAACTACAACCAAAACCCACTTTTATATTGCAAAGTGCCAACATGACAATTTGAGCAGTAACCTATTGATCTCTGCTGTATCACAAGTTTCAATCATATTGGCATCCTGAGGACACCAATACAATAGAAAACAGGAGACAGTTGGATTGTAGCTTCCCTCCAGGCTCCCCTGAAGAGGAAGAATCAGGGGACCCAAAGCAGGAGCTCCAAAGGTAATCCATCTCTGCCCACACCTTCTTGCTCTGCCTGTAGTCCTAGTAGCCAAGGAGGTATCACTTTAAAATAGCACTGAGCATGGCACGTCCTGGGCTGTCTTGGCCTTGAGTCCTATCTGGTAAATTCTGTGCTGGGTGCCCACAGAAAGGGCTCCGAGTGCCACCTGTGGCACCCGTGCCATAGGTTCGCCACCACTGGTCTAGGTGAAGAGAGAGATAAAGAGTTCAGTACACCTTTAGTGCTGTCACAGAAACTGATCCTAGAAACAGGATACTTTAATCCAGAGCTGCAGCTTCCACAGTTTGGACACAGCTCCATCCCCGCTTTCTTTGTGAGAACCACTCTCCACAACCACTCCAGTACCAGAATATGCTGTTGACCATTTAGGCCTTTTTCCTGCTACCTGTTGTTCAATAAAGAACCGTGAGTTGATTTGCACAATGTTGCCTCTGTCTGATCCCTGGATACGGCTGTCTACCACCACAGGCTTCCCCATCCATTACCCAGGGACTCATATTACAGACTCTCAGGGGTTGCCCTAGTGAGAAACCAGTACATCAGCCTCTCCCTCAATATTTCTTGCACACAGCACCTGCTAGAGACCTGCCAGGCTATGGGACAGCCCTTCGGTCCCCATACCAAACACCATGACAACAGTGTGCCCTAAGCCGCAATCGCCATCCACACATGTATTCTGGACCCCGATTGCCTCCAGGCCAAAAGAAAAGGCTAGGCCCCAGTGGGGGGGATGTTGCTCTCTCCTCCAGCATACAGTTTCATGAAAATTATTACTCTCCTTTAGCATACAGCACCATGTAACATACAGTCCCAACATACAGTCCCATTAAAATGATCAGAGTCCTCTCCTTTTCTCCCACCTAACTTACAGGCATTTGTACTGAAGTCATAGAGCAGTGACGGCAAACCTTTTCGAGACTGAGTGCCAAAAATAACCACTTTATTGCAAAGTGCCAACATTGCATTTTAAGTGGTAATTATTATTTAAGTTTTAATTATTAATTGCTACCTACTTTGTAACTGCTTTAAATTCTATTGGAATACGGAGGACACAAATACAGGAGAAAAAAGGATGAGAATTTCAGATTATCATTGTAGCTTCCCCCCAGAGTCCCCTGGACAGAAAGAATTGCTGGAGCATGATCTCCAATGATCTCCAGGTAATACACACCTTCTCATTCCTCCTGTAGTCCCAGGCAGTCAAGGATATGCTGTTTTAAAATGGCACTGATTGTGGTACACCTTGGTGGCCTGGGACTTCAGGGGGAGGAATTGAGTCCTGTTTGGTGAACTCTGTGTTGGGGTGATGGCCTGCATACCCACAGAGAGGGCACCTGTGCCATAGATTCACATCACTCCTCTTCCTACAGTCCTTATAATAAGGGTACATGCAGATACAGTATATTAATTATTAATGATATCACTACTTTCCCATCTACTCCCTCTGCAATCTAGTCCTGTCCTCCACAGCCTCATGCACTGACCTGTTTGAAGACTATTGCCCAGGATTCACTGCAAGTTTTCCCCCCTAATGCTGATAGGCCCTGTCCCCTCTGTAGCATCAAACCTGAAAGCAACAAGACACAGCCAAAACTAGTGATGATCCCAAGACATGCCCAGGCAGTAACAGGACATGTGATATGGACATGATACCAGCATCTTTAGTCTTGTGTCCGCTACAGTGGGAGAAAGAGGCAGGACAACTTAAAGGGCCAGTAGCCTTTTTTTCTCCATTATAGTAAATGTCCAGACCATTTTTGTACAAAATAGCAGTGAATTACATAATATTTGAATAATCTATTTAGATATAATTGTAGTTTATTTCTGTACTACCTCTTTAGCTATAGTAAAAAGTTCTATAAATTAAAATTACAATGAAGTCCAGTCAACTGTGAGAATTTCCATTCTGTCTTTTTCCATAAAACGTATGTGTGACCTCGTAGTGGTAGGGTAACAGGGAGTACTGAAGTGCGTTTTTGATGTAATGTTCCCACGAGGCGACTTCATAGAGACGGTGGAGATCCTCTCTATCTTTATTTGTCACGCTAGTAATAGATTGCTCTGGGACTTCGGAGAAGTATCGCATGACTAAACAGAAGCTTAGAGCACATCCGTCAGTGGGGGAAAAGAACTTTTTCTTTATGGGATTCAATTGTAATGAGTGAACCAAAGTAACAACAAAGCCGACTGATACATCCCGTAAAGCTTAAACAGATAAGCAGAGGAGCCGAAGAAGGAAGGTTAATGAAGACGTTGGAGGATTATAGGCGAACATCAGGCAAACGTACAGATCTAAAGGTGAATGCCGCATCCCGACAAGCCGGCGAGGCAGCTTTACACATTAATCCCAGAATCTAGCGTTATAATTACAGACGCAGCCCTAGATTCCTGTAGAAAAAGAAAATCAAATTGAAATAATTTCACAAGGCCAAGAGGAGGACGGTTTGAAAAGGATGTTCACATCTCTCCCTTATTTCCCCGCTGTATCAGTAGGATTACATTTTTTGCCCTGCTGAAAGGAATATGTATATAGCAAGAACACTTGTTACAATGGGCTAATAGGTTGGTTTCACAAAACATTTTGTGCCATTGGTGAATATTTTGTACATTCAATCTACAAATAATCTTCAGGAGACGTTAATGTTATACTCCCCCCCCCCCCTTCCCAGTCACTTCAAATTATGAATTCTGTTTTCCAGCCTTTGTGGGACAGGTTCTCAAATCTTACTGTTTATCCTGACTTTCACTGCTTAAAGGGGTATTCCAGGAATCAGCATAATTCATATACAAGTGGGCACTCAAAATATAAGCTAATGTGTAATTAGTTGTTATTTAAAATTTTGCTCCCCTTAGCAGAAAATGCTGGTGACATAGTCTGTAATGAAGAATTAAAATGCTACTGGCCCTTTAATCAGTCCGTTAATTTCCTCCGCGCGGTCCGTTGCAAGACAGAAGATGGCTGCTGGTCACATGTCCACATCACATGTCCTGTACCTGCCTTGGCAGGGTCATGTGATCACCACTAAGTTTGGCTGTAGTCAGTTGGTTGCAGTGCATCCAGTATGGTTAGTGTTTTGGTGATGGCAGTTACACATCATTACTATGGTAACAGAGCAAGAAAACCTGTTACATCATCACTGGGAGCAGAGCATAAGAGGGAGGAGGAGTTACTGGGAACTAAAGGATCATGGAACTTGTAGTTTCCAGTGGCGGCCATCTTGGTGATAACTCCACCTACTTTAGAAAGGTTATACATTTTGTAAATCATAAAATCAAATTATTTAAGCTCCATTTTGTTACTAATGACATTGAGTATTGTTGTATTTATTTATTTATATCATCATGGGTTTTTGTGTCAGACGTTCATATTCCCGGAATACCCCTTTAAGATATAGAACTTGCAATGTACACACATATATAAACATAAAAGGTATATATAAAGAGCAACATCCCGCTTTTAGGATGCAGGATCTTAATTCTGCTGCCCCTTTTCTAGTTTAATGCATATAAAAAAACATACACTGCTGGTATGCATTAGTGAAGGTAGTTGTTAAAGGGAACGTTTCAGCAGGATCCCTTTTTCTGGCTCCCCTATGTCCTAATAGAGAAAAGTGTACACATTGCCAAAGAGTTTTTTATAGTAAAATTGCCTTTTTCCGAAAAAAGATAAGTTAGATCAAAGTTTGTCTTTCTCTACGTAGAGCTGTGTCCCTAGTTCCATGGGAGTGGCCAGTGAGGAGTGGTTTCCCCACCGGGAAACCGCTCCATCATGTATTGATTTCAAATTTAAAAAAGGCTCCCACGTCCCCCATATCTCCTCCCCCGTGGCCTCCCCCCTCAGAATATCATACATGTCTACCCAACTCCTCACTGGGACAAGGGAAACCGCTCTCCATACAGAAAGGTAAACTTTCGTCTAACTTATCTTTTTGGAGTAATAGGGGAGCCCGAAAAAGGGCTCCTTATGACAGGTTTCCTATAACACCAGGCCAGAATTTACCCATGTGCAATGTAAGCATCAAATGGGTTATCTATGTAGGAAATATCTTGGTCATGGACCAGACAAGCTGCCTTTGGCAATACAACTTCATCTCCCCCTAAATCACTGTTTATCACATCTTGGACATGCATAGCTATTGCATGTGGGTGGCTAGATAGTTTCAGCAGTAGAATTGTGAATGCAGCTCTAGATGTGATTGGAGTGTAGCACCTGTTGTAAATGTCTACTGCACCTTGATTTACAATAGCAGGATTGTCAAGGTTTTATACATTTGGAAACCATGGATGTACCCATGCGTAGTTTCAGGGACTGTTTGTGTACAGCAGCTGCTGAAACTCAATAACAGAACACTTGTATTTTTTCATTTAGAAATTGAGTCTGGGACAGAAATAGGACAAGGCTTTACCTTGGCGCAGAGGCTGAGAGGCTAATAAGTACCAAGCTGTCAGGAAAGACAGAAAGGTGGCTTGTCTGCTTGATTCTACATCAACAGAGCCATAACATTTGCCACTACCCCATTACAAAGCCAAAAAGCCACTAAATTTCTCTAGCATCAACCATATCTGTATCGAGAGACCATCAATCACCTACATATTATTTGTAGGAGAGACAATGTGAGGAACTAGAAAGAGACAGAAAGAGAGAGTTTGTTGTCAAGAGACAAAGGAAAGTCTCATCAAAAAGTAGTATGGAGAGAAAGTTATCAGCAGGGAAAATAATAGCAAAAGAATGGGAGGGCAAGGTAAAATGAAAAAAATAGAAAAGGAGAGAGCAAGTGGATGGAATACATAGTTGACAGAGGCAAAAGTGATTAGTAGAGAAAAAGTGAGAGAAAACAGAATGAACTGTAGAGAAACTAAATGAGGAGATGAAAAAAACAGGTGTAGACAGATAAAAAAAGTACTGAGACAAAAGTCATAGAAAATGAGTGAAAAGAGAACTGAATTAGGAGCCCAGTAAAAAAAGGGGGGGGGGTGGGCAAAGTCACAAAACTATGGAGAAATGTATACAGATGGTGTGGAGAAAATAAATTAATTAAAAAGGAAAAAAAGATAATGATCAGAGATGGCAAAAGGGAATGAAAACAGAGAACAACGGACAGAGGCAGATTTATCAAGCTGTCTGAAAGTCAGAATATTTCAAGTTGCCCATGGAAACCAATCACAGCTCCCCTTTAAAATATTCATGAGCACTGGTAAAATGAAAGCTGAGCTGGGATTGGTTGCCATGGGCAACTAGAAATATTCTGACTTTCAGGCAGCTTGATAAATCACCCACCATTTGAATACATGTAGATGAATTCATTAATATACCCTGGCACAACCCCTTTCTTCCCTTACTTTATGGACCATACTGTAAGTATCATAAAAAGAACATATTCAGTTTCTGATATACGTATATATATATATATATATATATATATATATATATATATATATATATATATATATATACACCCTACATGTCATGCATTACTTGCACTAATTTCCAAAAGTGACCAAAGAATCTGGCTTCTGCCGCACTGTCTGACCAGCAGCCTCTAACATATCTGTCACCGATGTGATTATTCAATGTAGCCAGGGCTGACTCCAGGTTTCAGAATGCCCCTGAGCAACAAAGCCTCAGTGGGCCCCTTTGCAGTGGACTCAGGTTGCATAATTAAAAATTCAGAAACTTTAACAGTCCCATTTTACCTAAAATATTCTCTAGTACCGCATGTCATCCCAAATAACCCCCTCTTTGTTATTTTATATACAGACCCCTCATAATTTAATTATATACAGCCCCCTCATGGTTATATTATATACAGCCCTCTCTCCCCATATGGATTCATTATATACTACCCCTTTAACCCCCCCCCATGGATTCATTATATACTACCCCTTTAACCCCCCCCCCCCCCATGGATTCATTACATACAGCTGCCCTGTATAAGATTTATCATAAACAGCCACCCTTACGCTCCACCAGACAAAATTAGATAAGTAAAAAAGAAAAAAAAGAAACTAATACTCAGTCCCCTGCTCAGGTCCAGCCAGTGCTCCATCAATCCTGTCTTCATCCAGCTCTTCTGCTGGATGGATATAGGTGTCCAGCACCCAGAAACTGCCAAGCTGCTGGGGATTTGAGATTTGGCCATGTGGGCCCGGAACCAGCATAGGGCACTGGTACTTGCCCGAGAACGCCAGGTCTAGCACTAGCCCTGACATTAATGTTTAGCCAGCATGCCCTTAGACACTGCTTGAGCATACAAAGAACATACAGTGGGTCAGCTGCAGACACCACCCGACAGCTTTCCAGTCTCTCCTCTTCAGTGCCCACGTGTGAGGAGTTGTCAGGAGCTGCACCAGTATTACTGCAGAGAGTGCTGCCATCTTCATTGTCCACAAGAATAGTCTATGCGTTTATAGACTATTTAGGCTTGTGCATGCGCTAATGTACCCTCTGCCTAAGCTTCATTTTCATTTACTATGGGGATTAAATAAACAACATAATATGCAGTAGTAAGAGGGAGTAAAGCAATTTGCATCACTTTTTTATGCGGATGGCAATATTGTATGTGGGAAGGAAAGGCTTGTTTGCCATCGACTCCTTTAGTGCTGGTCAGGATGTGCTTAGAATTTTATAATAAAACCATGAACTAATAGTCCCATTATGCCAATGATCACCCTCAAGTAAAAAACAGGTAGCTGCTATGGTTTTCATTAGGAGACTGCTCCATTTCTGGATGATCTTATCCTGATTTAAAAGGGTAGACAAACCTGTATCTGGATGTTATCTCTTTTATGGACATAATGCGGATCTAATATTTAAAGGTGGTTAAAAATGTGGTAGAGTAAAACAGCTCTTAATCGCTTTTTAATTGTCATTTTACTAAACAGTTAATTGGCGCTAATCAGTCTTGAATGATCTTTCTGCCTTCCACTCCAATTGTCCTAGGATTAGACCACGCAGCTTATTCCATTACCATAAAAACCTCCTGTGTCTTATTTCATCCAGACATGCCCAGCACAACACAAATATATCAGAGACCACAGCTGCTGACGCATGTGTATGGAATTTATAGACCTGCCCACCATTATTGCCGTAATCTCCGGAAACAATGTTTCCCGACAGCTCATTACCATCCACTCTGAGGTCCTTCTAAATGACTGGAAGTTTTCTCTTTTCTACCGCGGATCCTTTATTCTTCTTCTTATCCCTAAAACAAGACTCTTCAATAAATAAGAGCAGTAACCTACGCTGCAGATTCATTTTACAATAAATTACTGTTGAATGGCTTACGGCAGGCAAAAATTAGCATTCTGATGTAAAGATCCTGGTGGGGAAAGTTTTTTTTTTTTTTGTTGAAAACTTATGCCATGTTTCATCTGCAGAGAATACAGGAGGATATAATTAGTAGGTTTCAGGCATAAGTGCCTGTCAGAAAATTATTAATGAGCTGCTCGCGTGCTCACCACCGTGCTCCTGAAGTGGCAACGTGTACATAAATTAAAATCAGAGTAAATAGTCAACATGCTGCCACCCCCACCATTCACAGTGTTATGTTACCCCAGGAAGGGTAAGGAAGTTTTCCAATTCTCAAATCACATCGTAATCAAAAACAGCATTGTTTAGGATACTATGTAAGCTATCCATATAAACAGTGGGTATGGAAAGTATTCAGATCCCTTTACATTTTTCACTCTTGGTTTCATTTCAGCCAATTGTTAAAATAAAAAAAGTTCTTGTTTTTGCTCGATAATTTACTTTGGCCATAAGTGTTTAATCCCTTTGTGTGACACTCCTATTTAACTCACATGCTGTCACTAGAGTCCAGCTGTGTTTAAATAAACTGATTTGACTTGATTAGGAAAAGCACACACCTCACAGCTCACAGTGCATGTCAGAACACATGAGAATCATGAGGTCTACGGAACTGCTCCAGGAGCTCACAGGGACAGGACGACTAGTTGCAATTGAAGGAAAGATGAATGTGGCCAAGCACAGAGATATCCTGGATGAAAACTTCTTCCAGAGTGCTCTGGACATCAGATTGGGCGTAGGTTTACCTTCCAACAAGACAATAGACCTAAGCACACAGCTGAAATAACAAAGCAGGGGCTTCAGAGCATTTTTGACTGGCCCTGCCAGAGCCCTGACCTAAATACAATTGAGCATCTCTGGGGAGACTTGAAAATTGCTTCCACCAACGTTCAACATCCAACCAGAGGGAACTGGAGAGGATCTGCAAGGACGAATGGCAGAGGATCCCCAAATTAATACTTTTTGATGAGCAAAAAAAAGGAACTTTTTTGATATTACATATTGGCTGCAATGAAACGTAAAGGGGTCTGAATACTTTCCATACTTTACGTACTTTTCCTTCTTCCCAGATATCTATAATTTTATAGAAACTTCCATTATGATCATTATGCAAATTTGGGGTACAGTAGAGCTAAAGGCATATTTCAAATGCACCAAGAACCTTATTTTATAAAAAAAATAACAATAATGGTTTCTCTGTGACAGATCACTGGAAAACAGAAATGGAAAGGATGTTAAGCTCAGAAGTGCCCTACACAATGCACATTTGAAGTCATTTGGAAACTGGTAGACTCCCTTTTAATGTCCTATTGCTTGGTACACACAGATCATGGTGCTTAATTATCAACAGGGCAAATAAAATGAGCCTGTATGTTTTGTTATTTTCCAGTCTGAATAATGTCCCATTCAGATGGTAGTATTTGGTCAGTATTTTCTTTTAGTAGTTATAAGCCACAACAGAAGTGGAATATAAACCTTTAAGGGTGATGCCACATGTGGCGTTTTAAAAACTTTTTGGCCCGTTTTTAAGCAGTCCATTAAAAATGCATGCGAATCGGACTGATTCGGACTAAGCGCGGGATTTAACATTCAAAATTGTGTCGCAAGCTATGCACTTACATGCACCAGGAAGGTGAATTCCCGCAGACCTCAGCGGGGGAAGCGACACATGCGGGAAATTGGACGCACGATCTTAGTGAATTGCGGCAGCTCTGAATCCTTGGTGGACGCAACGCGGGGTTTGCGACAGGTAAGTAAATGTGCCCCACTGTGCCACTGGGTTCCCTGCTCTCTAGTCCACTTTAATGTAATGTAATAAAATTTTTTGCCCTCTTGATGTATTTTGTAATTTCCCGTGACTACAATATGTCCTAGTTATTCAGAACCTCACATCATGACTCTATTTAAGTAACATGTATCTCTGACATCACATTTGGCAATAGATGCTCATCTCCTGAAATACTCTGTGCTGTTTTATTGACTGCTCAATCCACCATGTGGTGACTGAAGATGTGCTCAAGCTCCACAGTCAATGTGATCTGATTATTTACAAGATTCTAGAACTGTTGTATCTGAGATGTGTGTGTGTGTGGTATTATGGGTCAGCACTGTGTGTGATTCTTACCTGCCAGTCTCCCAGCACCCGCTTATCTCACCTCTGCAGACAGCAGCAGGCTCTGAACCCTGCCATCCTTTCATCTCCTCCTCTGTGGTAATTATAACCAGAAAAAGTGTAGATGTTTATACCGAGGCCTCGTCGTACTCTGTATAGGATTATGGGGATTCTTCTTGTAGTTGATTAGACATTTGTACACTGTGATAATATTATATTAGTTATATTCCAGTATTATTACCAGGTATTTTTAGTGTGGAGAATACATATACAATGCAATACAATTACTTTGTACAGCGCAGCTCTGTTCCAGACATTCAATACAACATAACATATTCAACACGTATAACATGCATCCCAGTAAGCGTGCGGAAAGGGAAAAGAACATGTTACAAAGAAATAACCAGATTCCACAGCTGTTTGTTACATAATTGCAGAGCAGACAGCTCTATTGTTTTGGAGTAAAGGAGTTGTGAAGCTTTTCCGTCAGACAAGGCATCTGGCAGTAGTGATCACTGATGGAGCTTTGCTGCTGGTATATTAGGATGTGTAGTTGATGGTCGATTTTCAGGAATTTAAGTAGACATCTCTCTCGCTATACCTCATCAAATCACCTTAAGGAATCTTTAGATCACCTTTCTCATCCTGCATTTGTCCTTTTCCTTAACAATTCCCCCCAAGTTGGTGACTTCAGAGAATTGTTGTTTTCAATCAAAGCAAAGGGACCCCAAACCAACAATATTTACCTATATAAAAGGGTGGTATAAATATTTCCCAGAGCAGAATGATAAAAAAAGAGAAACTAATAGCAATATATGATAGAAATTAATACAATACTTTATTAATATGTGATAAAAAAAAAACACAAGTCAAAAAACAAGGAAATGGAAAAGAATGGATAGAGTACTCAGACAAGACAAGGGAATACTGTACAACCACCACTAGGGGTCAGGCACATGCTGTATACATGTCTGTAAAGCAGCCAGGAAGGGGCCCAATATATTCTAAAAAGCTATCGTGAATTAGAGAGGTCCTACTTAATGAAGTCGGTCACAAGGTCCAGCAGGAAAACCGTGGCTTATTTTTGGGGTAACACCAACCTTATCCTCTGGCACCATTAGATCCAAGGCTTAAGGTACATAGTTTTGCTGTCTGCCCAAATATTAATGTAGTCACCTTTGAACATGTTGCAATCAGTGAGATAGAAGTGTGTCCTCAGTTCCTCACATGTCCACTTGGGTACTGACCTGTGTATAGTCAGCAGGCGTTTGACCAGCACTTTGTACACACAAACAACTATGTGAACTGCCCTACCCAGTGTTAGATGGATCTCTACCCTGTAAGCATCCTCTACAGCAGCAAAAGCCAAGTCCAATATTTTACTCTCCCTAGTTGCTACATTGGCATAATGGCAGAAATCATTGTGTACTTTATAACTGTGCTCGATTGAAGTTGCACATTATTAGAGACAGAGGGATGTGCAATACTCCCAAAATCCAAAAAAAAGTCTCTTGGCGGTTAATAAGGGCGTATTCGAACGGATAGCTCAATGTTTACACAAAAGTGTAACAGTAGAGTGCGAGGGGTGACACCATTTTGTCAAAGTACAGATGACACCTGCCCTTTTCCTTTTTTTCTGCAACTTCCCACTCTCTGGCTGCACTGATAACTTGGAAACCAGGAATATTGATCTTCATATCTTGTATCCCTGCATGAAACCATATTTCTATTTTTATCTTCCATCACTAAAACAAAAATTCTCTTAAAATGTCCATCTACTTAAAAAAAAAGTTTAATGTTGGTAGAGATTTTTATCTAGGGCTTAAACCACCCTTATCATTTGACTTTCTAATTAACCCTTTCATGGCTCCCGGGAAAACCTGGACAAGAGCACAAACTAAGACACACCAGTCTCTTAGAAAATGTAGAAACTCTGTTTTATTCACACGCAGGTACATATATCAAACACAGAAAAATCAGCAGGGGACGTGACAAGGTGCTTAGATGCTATAAGCCATAATGAATTTACCAGGACATTCTCCAAAAAAGTTAATAAATTGTGCACTGTTTTCTCCGAGGCAGAATGTTTGTACTAATTGGCCTTGTGTTAGCTATATAATTCACAACATGGCCTTCAAGCAGAGGAGCGAGAACACAGTAACACAGAACACAGAACACAGAGGAATATATCCCTAACAATGTCTTTGCACTTCTTCCATTATTCCCGTTTATTACAAAAAAAAAAATATATAAAAAGTGCAGGAGCTTCCAATCAATGTTCCTCTTGAATAAAAGAAGCAATCACAGAAATGGTACAGATACCAATAGAAGTTACAATACATTCTGAGAGTCTACAAATTCTTTCACTTTTTGGTATTATAGTTCAACATCTCACTTTTTGGTATTAATATTAAGCAGAAATTAGAAAAATAAAATGTTTTTCAACTTAATCTTTCCTTAAAAGAGTATAAACAGATTGTTAGAAAACTAAAATATTGTATTGATGGAAGTATCCAGACCCTTAAACCAAGTTGAAGAGTCTATTAGCAGTAATTAGTCTCCAGTCTTCGTGGTAACATCAAACAAGATTTGCACCTGGATTTGGGGATTTTCTTCCATTCCAAGGCTCTCCAGAGCCGTTTAACTGGGTACAGATTTGTGAATGGGCAACTACTGTTTTCTCTTCTTGGAATGTGACATTTAGGCAAAAATTTATCAGTAATGAGACAAACTGTGCTAAGTGCAGTTTGCCTCAAGAAACTGCAGAGTGCAACAGATTATAGAAAACTGGTGCACAGTCTTCATTATCTGGTGCACCCTGCACAGTTCGGGAAGTGTGCACCCCTTTTCTTAGGTGCACCTTTAACAAACAGCGTGCAACGCAATTCAGTCGAGTCGCTGTATTAAATGTGTGGCAAACTCCGGCTAAGCACTAACACTCTCCTTAGGTGCACATTTTCCTGTCTCATCGGACACAGAGCAGCCACGACACAAAACTGGCACAGACACCTAAAAAATACACATGTAGGCTCCAAAAACTTAAATTTTTAGTGCAAAAAGACAGAAAAGGGATGCAGAAGGTTTAATAGATCTGGGCCATAAAGTGAACTTTTATGTGTCTTTCAGGGCACATTCAGATGAAAGTGGTAGGTCTGTGAATTGTGCAAAGGATGGATTTCATAGATGGACCAAAGACAGGACTCCCTGTATCATAGTGATACAAAGCGTGAAAATTTTGATACAATGATTATCATCCTCGGCACTGCCATCGGTCTGGATTTACAGACCACAGCCACGTGTTTTAACCCTGAGGGGCTCCAGGCTCATTTAACTCATATGGAGCCTGGAGCCCCTCAAGCTCATTTTCATAATTTTAAAAGCCTTTTTTTCTCTTAAAAACTAGGGCATAAGAAGATAAAAGACGAGCAGATCATGCCAGTTTACAATCCTTGATCTGGTGATAGATGTGCTTTAAGAATTAAGATTACAATATAACAAAAAGGACACAGGGGCCGGCCTCAAGACTTTTCAAATGCACTGTATATTCTTGATAATAGGTGGCAGTATAATTGTTTGCACAATTAAAAGTGTTATAGCAGTAAAATCATTGCACAAAGGGAGCCATATTATATGTTTGCATACAGGAGCAGAAATATAGTTCTTATATTCTCATAATCTGCATTTTTACCCTGTAGACTGTTCTCCCTCGATCAGCATTTGAAGAGTTAAATCTGATCTAGTGTTTACTGTAGAGCATTCTTCCTGTATAAAAACTAGCTTCTGAGGAGAAGATGCGTATGGCGGTAACTGGCAGCATTGATCTGCACCTTTTTGTATTTATTTACCCAGTTTCCAATACTTCCCGGCTGTACAGAGCTGCAGAAAAATTACTATTTGATGATAACACAAGCCTTAACTAGATAATAGCACTAGAAACATTCTCTATGGTTTATGTATGGGCGCACTGCCATCTGCTGGCCTCATGTAGATGCATAGCTTCACACATTCAATGCTGCCACCTACTGGTGAATAGGGAATATCTGTGGTTCTGGGAATGGCGCAAATCTCATTTCAGATATCCCTTACACGTACATGTTATTGGCAGTCACTAAAGGTTTCTACAGGCCATAGAAACATTCACGAGAGCCGGCATTTTTGGAAATTCCACCATGTAGCAGCAGATAACAGAGAGCAAAGGATCCTACTAAAATAACCAATAAGAATCTCATCTGATCCAAAACCTTCAGTAGACAGTTGATGCTTTAAGAGATATACAAATCTATTTTTGGATCACTCAAGACTCCAGCAATGGCGAACAGCAGCAAACACAATGTGCAGAATATGCAAAAAGTTTATTATAATCAGATCTAAATAAAACTGAAAGCAACATATTGAATCGTAACAAACACTTCTGATCACCAAATGTTCCAGGAAAAATGCTAATAAAATGGAGCCACATGTAGTGTTCCTCATGGATCCTTAAAAAAAAAAGAGACAAGATTGAAGTACAGTATATAAGAAGATTGTGACTTCCTCCCCTATAGGGATGACACAGACTAGAGATCTTACCATCATCAGGCAAGTAATAACATCTGTACATAGTGCAACTGCTTTGTGTACCATCCCTTTAGGTCACCCTAAGGAAATATGGTGCAAGTACAATCATGTTTTTTACTCTATTCACATGTGAAGCTGCATTTAAAATTCTACTTCCTTCCTGTTGGCTCTCAGGCAGTAAGGGGCCCATATGGAGATGATGGGTGTGTAATGCACCGTATACTGCAAGTTATTAATCAGCAAAGTCCTGAATGCAGCTTTGGTTATGAGTTGTGTATAACACATGATGTCAATTTATACAAAGGAATGAAAATTACATAAAATGTCAGACCAAGATGAGCACAGTAACACAATATGGCTCACTAGGTATAAAGGTAAATTCAAATGGGCAAAAATGATGCATATTGTGATATGATGTATTCCCTGGCAAAAACTTGAGGCTGAGCCTTGGGTGCCATTTAATGGTGCTTATCAGTCTGATACCACCCACAATGGCTTCTGTTACAGAAACTGCAGCAAAATAGGACGAAGCAGATTAAGCATGAAAGAGGAATAAATTAAAAAAAAAAAAAAAAAAAAAAACACTCAGTGTGAACTAAAAGTTATAAATAGTGCCAAAGGGAAAATATCCCTCTATAAAGCTCTCATACTGAAAAACAGAAGCATATAAAAGTACATCTCACATGTATCCTTTACATAGTGCAAAATCCTACTCAAGAGCTGAACCCAGGAGCTGGGAGGATAAATAATGATCTTAGCTGGATAGATCTCATATACATATACAGGCAGTCCCGGGGTTATGTACAAGATAGGTTTGTTCTTAAGTGGAATTTATACGCAAGTCGAAACTGTATATTTTTATAATTGTAGCTCGAGAAAAAAGGTTTTTTGGGCCAGTGACAATTGGAGTTTCACAATTTTTTGCATTTTTAACGAGAGGGTTCGTCTGTTAAGTAGGGAACCACCTGTATATATATATATATATATATATATATATATATATGGACGGCTTTCCAGCACAGTTTCTTTACCTTAGATGCATGGCTTTCAGCAGTGACCATACACTGAAATCTTTGGACCTTTCTTCTGGGGCATCACACATTACAATGGCCTCAATCAGTCACATAGCAAAATGTCAATGTGGCTCCAGCCTTAAATGCATCATCTAAAACAATAAATATTATAACTATAAAGTCTGTACTAAAGGGAGTCTCTTATGTCAGGCCCCCCAGCAGCTTACTCCCCACACATACAGATATGTCATGTGCCAAAACTCTGCTCCTTCCACCTTCAGCACACATTTCATCAAAATGTGCATGGCTGAACAGAATAGTTTGTGTAGGCGAGGGGCATTATAGCACATTCCTCCTAGCTGTCATGAGGTCGCATACCCTGCTCACAGAAAGCAGACACGAATGTGCATTGTTATAGGACATTACAGAAAAGTATTGGCCAGCCCTGGTATCATGAAATCACTAGGGCAAAATAGAAACTTACTATTTAGCATCTCTTCTCTCATGCTCACTCCTGCTCTCCCCAACCAGGCATTTTTGGGATAAAATAGATTACATTTTTTTTTATACTTCTTTGTACTGTTTCTTTCGGCAGTGTGTACTGAAATTTAGAAAATATTTCTAGAAGAACTCCAACACAAAACACTTTTTCCATCACTGTGCCTTGTATAGATATTCATGTCCTGCATTACATTCTCATATAGGTCCTCAACATACATCAGCACTATTTTAATCCTCTGAGCGCTGTTAACAATCACATGATGCCTCAGTGTAGCATCACATGGGCAGCTAGAGAGTACTATCCCTGCCTGCTGGTAGGGCAACGGGATAATCCTTAGTATATAGTCAGGGTGTCTGCACAGTGTGGCAGGAGTCTGTACAGCCATTAGCAATACTTGTGCAGGAGTTTGTGCCCCATTCCTCCCCTTGCATGGGACCATTTACACAGATTCATCATATGGACCTGTTGCCTTTGAAGGTGACCCCATGAGACCAGAGAAAATAACACATTAATATTCAATAAATAACTAAACAAGCCAATGCAATATACATATTATGTGAATAAGTGTCCAATGATAGAAAACATATATGTCTTTGAATGAAGTAGCTCTTTACAAAGAGCTAGATTTTGACAAATAAAAGGGCTATAGTGCAGTCCGATGGGGAGGAGAACACCACTGACTGGATTATGTGCCCTCTTTTTCTACAGTGTCCTATGCAATCTACGTATCATCATCTATACTGTGTCTATAAACTACACAGAGGAATGTTTCCCAAATTCTAAGACACCTCCTTTATAAATAAACCTAGTGCAATTATTATAGAATATACATATAACATTAAATATAGGAACATGGGAAAATATCCCTTCCATTTCATGTCAGTTCTAATAATGAAGAGCAAGAGAATACTCAAGGAGTTCCCCAGTAGAACTTGAGTCAATGTGTAGATACATTACAATATTTATCCTGTACTAAACCTGATGTACCGCCTGTATTATACTCCAGAGCTGCACTCACTATTCTGCTAGTGGTGCAGTTACTGTGTACATACATGACATTACTCATCCTGTACCAATTCAGAGTTACATTCTGTATTATACTCCAGAGCTCCACTCACTATTCTGCTGGTGGAGGCCCTATATTGATAGCTTACTTAACCAATACTAATTTTAAGTTGCAAGAAATAATTACTCCCAATTCTGCTGGAGTATTCACTGCGTAGATTCATACCTTATTCTTCACTGATCCTGAGCTGAACCCTATAATATTTTATTACTCCCGAGTTGTGCTTACAAGTCTGCTTGACTCACTGTTCTAATACATTGCTTCCAGCAAACAATGGTCGAGACAATTCTACGATGCTTTGTACAGGCAGTCCCCTACTTAAGGACATCCGACTTACAGACAACACATAGTTACAGACAGACCCCTCTGACCTTTGGTGAAGCTTTCTGAATGCTTTACTATAGTCCCAGACTGCAATAATAAGCTGTAAGGTGTCTGTAATGAAGCTTTATTGATAATCCTTGGTCCCATTACAGCAAAAAATGTTTAAACTTCAATTATCACTGGGACCAAAAATTTTTTTGTCTGGATCTACAATTATAAAATATACAGTTTTGACTTGCATACAAATTCAACTTAAGAACAAACCTCCGGACCCTATCTTGTACGTAACCCGGGGACTGCCTGTAGTTCTCTTCATACTGTTAGCTGGTACAGCCGATTGGATTATCCCCAAAATACACAGTACATCTATGTATACTAGAGCAGTACACTATTACTCAAATATTCCAGGACCATTAAATAAATTTCTATTCTATCCAGGTAAAGACTAAAGCAGAAGAATTGAGAGTACAGCTCTGAAGCATAAAGGATGTAACTGTAGGATAATACAGGAAAAGTAACATGTACATAGCGCCTCCACTTTAAATGTAGATGATACTTATACATTATAAATAAAATGGTGAAAATACAGACAATGGGGCACATGTATCATTTGTTTTTTTTGTGCGACTTGAAAGGCGTCATACTTAAGGGGTGCTGTGCATCTTTCTAAATTTGCCGTTGTGACACAAGGTTTATTTTTTGTCTTTTTTATGCGAGTTATTTGATTTTTTTTTGTGACTTTTGGTGCATGTATGCAACCAAGCATGGGGTCAGTTTTGCACCTAAAAAATCCGTAATTGGCTCTACAAAAACTTGCAAAAGAAAGAAAACATGTGGCTAACTTCCTAAGCCCCTGACATAGTCCTAAAAAGTCCCAGAAAAACCCATTGTTAGACAAAAGATATCATTCAACAATGTAAACTCCAAAAACTTGTTGGAAAGGTGGAGTTGTTAGATACTAGTTACTCGGGGATCATCCAAGTGCAATAACTTGCACTTCATCAGGTCAGTGAGGGGGACCGACTGATCCGTTCTCATAAAACCCCAAGTAGTATAGTTATTATGGGGGGAGGGGGTAGAATTACTTCAGAAGTGAACCAGTGTCTAAAGTCCCTGCTTCTGGGATATGACCGGTAGCTTCCCCCATACTGGCATAAACCAACTGTACAGGAATATTCTCCTCCTAGTCCTGCTGTAGTTTACTCGGATCACAAACATTAAGCCTCTGCTATAGTTTAGGGAGGGTGCCTGGGGGTGCAAGGATTATCCCAAACACATAAAAGAGTCCAACAAACATGTTGAGTTTAGCTGTTCTTTGTGGGAGCCTGGAAAAGTTCTGACTTCTGGACTGTCGCTCTAGAGAAAATGCCAAGGGAATGGTGAGGAGTGGCAATGCCATGCTGATGGTGTAGCGTGTGGCCAGAATGCAGAAGATGACATACGGGAGGAAGACGAGCAGGTTGAAGAGCATGTAGGAGAGCATGGGGCCAATGAGAATGGCCAGAGTCACTATGCCAGCCTGACGGTCAGAGTCCATGTCCCGGGTATTGTTACTGTGTAGGATCGCTTCTGTGCTCAATGCCAAAGGTATTGCATACAGTAAGGGGGTGACAGATAGGTAACCAACCTGCACAGCATGAGCAAACATGACTGCCAGGGGCCCAAAGGTAATGAGGATCACCAGGTCTCCCAGAGCCACATACTTAAATCCAATTCCTGCAGAAAAACAGAAGAACAAGTCAATATCATCAAGCCTGGTATATGGAAACAGCTCAAGTAAGACCTGATCCCTAAACTTCATAGGTGGTAGGGGCTGGATAACACAGTTGTGAAAGAAAAATAACCCGGCACAATCTGGATATATCAGTGGCAGAGGAGCTTTAAGTTGCTTCTGCGCTCCTGCTCTTATTGCTTGGGTTTAGCGCTTGAGCCAGTAAAATCGGTAAAACATAAAATGTATGTGAAGATGTAAAGGGAAGTTAAATGGTTACGCTTTTTGATGATTACAGGGGTTGTAACAAACTAGCAGTTATGAATAGGGGGATAACAAGCTGATCGGTGAGGGTCTGATTTCAGGAACGCTTTCAGAGTTCCACTCTCACTAATGGGTGGAGTGATAGGAATTGGCAAGCACCATGCTGCTCTATTCTATAGCATAGGAGTGTTGGAAATTGCAGAGCACAGTGTTCAGATTACTAGGGCACTCACATTGCCAGGGATAGCTAGAGTACATGTCCCTTGGTTATTCAGCTGTATCCAGGGACTTGTATAGATAGAGAGTTACTTCATTAGACAGAGGAAGAGAAGGGCACAGGAACATTTCTTTAATAAGGTATATTACAACGTTTGCCATTATCATCAGCACTGTTGATTTATGCAGTTTTGTTAAAGGTCTGATTACACTTTGATTTAAATGAGTAATAAGTGTTCTCTCCCTACTTTGATGCCAGCTTTGAAGATAGATGTCCTATATTTGCCATGCTGGTCCTACCCTTGGTATGATTCTCATGAGGATTTAGGACCACGGACAAATGTAGGCTGTATGCACATGACCATGTGTTGGGTGGAGAACCTGGTGTAACAAACCACTATGGGGGCCCTGATCCACCTGCAATTAGTGCTGCTTGATCATGGTCACCAAAATTACGTGAATGGAGCCTTACAGTATATGTGTATTTGCAAAGACTTAACCAGGGCTTATTCACACTTAAGTTTTTTTTCCTGTGGATCCATGAACTGCATTGTCATTCGTGAGAATATGGAACAGGAACATAGAATACAGGAAAATGTAAAAAAAAAAAAAACAAAAACACACACTTAAAATGTGAATGAGTAAGCCTTCAGGTTTTCAAGAGTTCTGCTGGGATGTCCATGCCACTGGCAGGCACACCAACACAAATCTGATGAAGAAAGCTTATGATAAGGATGTCTATGGGGCATTATTCAAGTCAGCATGTCTTACAGGTCACCTATGTATGCAACGTTTAAAGTCATTTTCTGCATAATACTCAGTCTCTCACAATATGGAAGGACGTCACTGTTAACATCTTCCATGACTGTTTAGCGACAACTTGTGGGTATCAAAACATTACAGGTTCGCTTTATTTTGTTACGATATCCGATTCCAAACCAATTTCATAGGTTTGTAAAATGGGTCCCATAACTTATACATCTGGTTTCTTCATCCATGCAATGGAAATACAATTATGAAAAATGCGGTCGAGTCACAGCAGTAGGGAAGGCAGAGGTCATGTACCATGACAGCTTCATCTGTGCAGCCATGACCCATGTGGAGCTCGCTCTACCTTTTCTTTGGGAGCTCTGTAATAATTCAGTAAGCATGCTGGACAATTTTTAAACAAGAAATAAATTGAAATAGCCCTGAACAGACAGCTAGCACTCCATTTGGGGGGGGGGGGGGGGTGTCACTGAATGAGACTTTAATTCTCAATATAGACGTAGGTCACAGAGCTGTAACATCTGTGGATATACCATAAATCCCAGAGATTACATAAATATTTTAACTGAAATGATCATCTTACAATGTTAACATAAAGCAACAACAGAACCTACCTCCAGTATAAAGGAATGAACTGGACAACCCGCCAAAATATATCAACGCCATGTGCTCCAGCCTCAGCTTAGACAGGAAATACAAGCTGCCGGCACATACACATCCTAGAGTGTAAAGAAGAACTCCGAACCGGACCACATCTTGTGGCTCCAAGATCTGGTCCACCAAAGTCCGGTCATCACTTTTCTTGTGGTCAATACCTTTAGAGAAGTCATAGTAGGTGTTTACCAGATTTCCAGCCCCATGCACAGCCAGGACAGCCACAGCACACATGAGAAACACCACAAAATCTAGTGTACCCTCTGAGCGGTAGGCGAGGGCACTGCCCAATGCAACAGGAGTAAGGGAGGCGCTGAAGCTCCAGGGACGCAAAGCCAGAACGTAGGAGGCACATTTCTGCTTCCATCCCACTGATTTTGGCAAAGCTCGATCAGTCAGCGGTTGGCTGGAACCATTGGTGGGACTAGCAGGTGGTTCTTGTTCAGCGACGCCATTGAAGACCTCAGTGCTGATACTAACGTTACCGGCGCCTTCGTCAGACTTCATGGTCCCAGATAATTATGCAGCCAACTGCAATAGGAACATAACAGAGATCATTGTGACATTATTTACTCTACTTGCTGCCAATGAATGAAACAATTGAACAAAGGACCTATAGACCTGCTGTGGTCTAACTCCGTATTTTATGCATCAGAGGGGAAGTGTGAGACAGTGTAACAGTCTGAAGACTGTTAGAGCACGGAAGAAATCTGGTAACACTCAGCCCTTCAGGCTCATTAGTATATTTTTAAAAGTTGATTTGGAAGGATGGAGGCCATGGATAACAAATACAAGAAGATTACCAAAGCCACAAGGCCTGGATTTATAAGTGAGTGCTCCTTGTTTATCATGACTAGATTCCATTAAGAACTTAAAAGGTCATTTCTTATTTTAAAGGAATAGAGTTTAGACCCAGTTCTCAATTGCGTCGAGGCTTTCCATTCAATTCTCCATTTTAGAATAGCGTAAAGAGAAGCTTAAAATGAGGAGAGCAAGGTCCTCTGTTCATCTTCCGTTTATACTCACTTACTAAACTGCGAGACACCTCAGGTAGGGTATGAAGTGTAATTTCTAGAATTAACTCTTTAATATGAAATCTCACCTGCTTTTACCTATATAAAAAAAAAACCTCCTTTGAAGTAATGTGAAAACGAGCAGAGAAGAGTCAACTTTAGCCCGAGATGAGTTAAGTTTAGAAACTACACAAGGAAAGTCACATCAGCCCTATTTTCAGTTCTATATCTATAGTACTTAGAAACATTAGGCTTTTGGAGCTACAGAACCAGACACACAGGGATTTCAATTAAAAAAAAAAGGACTTGATTTGGATTTTTTCTGCAGTGCCCATTTTCAACTATGGGGAACTGAAGTGACACCCCCCCTTGCAGCCTGTAGTCATTCGGAGCTCAGTCTACTAACAGCTGAGGGTTTGCTACAATTCGACTCAGTCCATGCAACCACTTGTGAGCACAAAGCCTTCTCCCACCATTGTTTGCTACAGTGCAGGGAAAGAAAGGTTATATTGGAGACTTAAGTGAAATCCTCCAATCTTCCAGTAGTTTTATGTGTGAGGGTCTTTTAGGCTTCATATAAAAAAATGTAACAAAAAGTTTCTATTCACCAGCAGAAAGCGTAGATATTAGAAAAGTATATTGAATGAGCCAGTAACAAGTAACATTGGGTGAGTACTATAAAGCATGAGAAATAAGAGACCCATATTGGTTACATCTGCACTGAACCTCACGACCCAGTATGACCTGTGACCCAACACTTGTAAGCATATCACATACTGAGAACTACAACTCCCAGGATCTCATGACAGGGCTAAAGATTGCTTGTAGGTGCTCTATACATTAATAGTAACAGAAGTTCTAAAAGTTACCTCAGAGTGACAACCTCCCCCCACGTCTTACTGCTTCGTGTACAGCCCCCCCTTCCAGCAAAGCCAACTCGGACAAGAGGAAATGTGCGCGGCCATCTTGGTGTGTAATACTCAAATCCTTCCGTTCCGCTTTCTCGGACTTAACTATATCCCTCCGCCTCTACCCTATTATGCACTCTTCCGTCTTTGTATTCTGCAGCGCAGGATTATTTAACATAGAGCGCAGGATACCGCAAACTGTGACTCTCCAAAACTACAACTCCCAGCATGCCACGCGGCAGGGCCCTCTGAGGCATGCTGTTTCTCATTCTCTACAGGGTGGGAATGATAGGACAAAGTGGCTGCACATAACTATCCTAGTGCAGGTTGAGTAAAGGTGGAAATTATTTCCTGGGTGCAGATTTAGGGCACTCATTTCATAACCCGCCCCAGTTATATAATAATTATAGACATAAACTCTACAGAATTGTTTAGAGTCTTTAATCCTCTATCTTGTACTAGAAACATAGGGAGAGTGTTAGAAAGTATAATACTGTGCCAGCTGCTACTAATACAATGGCTGCCCCATACCCTATGGGTGCGGCGACATGTACGCCATTTAGAAACGGATTCAAAGCGCATGGGGGGGTGCTACCTCGCCCCGGTGGGTGCGGCTTGGTCTGCGTTTGCAAAAAACAAGCCATCAACCAGCTCCGTAGCCAAAAAAGTAACAAAGTTATGCCACTTGGAAGACGGCAATACATAAATGATAGATTTTTCCCCACATTAGGGTTTTGTTTGACAAATTTAGTAAAACGTAAGAAAATATATTCATGTCTGGTATCCCCGTAATCGTATCAACCCATAGAATAAAGATAACATGATTATTAGTCTATACGGCGAACACCAAAAAAAAAAGAAGTAAAAAATCCAGTACAGAATTGATGCTTTTCTACTCCTGTCCTCAAAAAAAGTTCCTAAATTTTCAACAATAGGTGATACAAACCCCAAAATGGTAACATTGGAAAAAGCATCTCATCCCGCAAAAAAAATGGCATCACATGGCCCCAATAACGAAAAAGCGAAAATTTTATAGCCTTCAAAAGGGGCCAATGAGGAAACTAAAATCCTGGCAGCTGCAGCGCCCTCCTTCCCTTCTGCACCTCGCTGTGCCCCCATAACACAAGTCACAGCCACATGTGGGGGGTCTTTGTACTCAGGAGAAATTGCAGAACAAATTGTATGGTGGGTTTTCTCTTTTGGAAATGTGTAAATTTTAGGGCTAAATGAACGTATAAGGGAACAATATGACCATTCTAAATTTCACCTCCATTTTGATTCAATTACTATGAAGATCTCAAGGGGTTAACAATCTTCGTAAAAGCTGTTTCTGATAGCTTGAGGGGTGCAGATTTGAAAATGGGTTGGTTATATAGGGGGTTTTGATGCTAAATATGTAAAATTTCATTCCAAACTGTATTTATCCCCAAAATAGTCAATTCTGAAAATCCGGAAAAGCGATATTCTATTTGCAAGCCGCGTGACATCAAAATAAATTATCCAGACATTTCAGAAATTATGAAAATGTAAAGTAGACAAATGGGAAATGTTATTCAGCAACTTATTTAGGTGGTAAATCGATCTGCCTGAAAACGCAATGATTTTGAATTTCGAAAATGGCAAATTTTTCCAAAAATTTATCATATTTTCTTTTTTTTTGTAAATAAACGCAAAACTTATCTGCCAAAATTTACCACTAAAATGAAGTACAACATGTGGGGAAAAAACAATCTCAGAATCGCTTTGATAAGTAACAGTGTTCAAAAGTTATAACCGTATAAAGCGACGCAGGTCAGAATCCAAAAAATCGGGCTGAGCCTTAAGCTACAAAATGGCTGCGTCCTTAAGGGGTTAAAGATGCAAGGTACTGGGGTTCTGGTTACTGAGCGCATGCTTTTCCATAAAAACATATACGATCAGGCCGTTGCCCACCCCCATACTATAGTGTTCTGTCTGTAAACATCTCTAGCAGTAGGTGTGACGCAAGCCAACCAAACACATGGTAAACACGCAAACAATCATGCATTTTCAATGCATTAAAAAAAGAAACGGCACAAGAAAGCACCATGTGACCGCACCTTTAGGCCGGTGCTATACGCACCGCTTTGTCTGCGTTTAAGCAGTCCGTTGAAAATGCATGCATTTTTTGCAAAACGCATTAGTTTTTGATAGTTTTTCTCAATTATCTTAAATGATAATTGGCAAAAAGGACAAAAACTGTAAAAACCGGACAGGTTTGCAAAAATGCATACTTTTTTTTTAACGGACAGCTTAAAAGCTGACTATAAAAGGGTTCAAAACGCTAACATGTCCCACCACAGGCCGTGGTCACACATTCCGCTAGCGTCATAACGCAACGCTATCACACAGGGGCGGGCCTCAGCGTGATCGCATAGCTTGCCCCTGTGTGCTAGCGTCGCGCTATGAACACAACACAACATGTGACCGCGCCCTCAGTATATGATTATGTATGGGAAAATTAATGTTTAGGTGGTCTTCCCACAAATGCTTTGTGTGCACTAAGCTTTTTGAAACAGCATAAAATCCATGTGAATTTGTCTTTAGTGCCAGTTGCAAAAAAAGAAAAAAAAAAGATACCACATATACTTTATTATGGATTTGGATTCGTTGTTGTTGCTGTGTATTTAGTAAAAGTGGTCGCGGCCCGGTTCTCACACACTGAGTAATGTGGTCTGGGGTAGCACGTAGAATTGTAGGAACTAATCTTTCCCGGAACGTTTGTGCTGCTGGTGAATGTTCCTCGTCGGATTAGTTTTCGTGACCGGAAGGACGCGCCATAGGGTGGCAGGCGTTGCTGGGCCTGCTGCTTAGCGAAATGGCCGTGAGGTGACCGGGATGGACCGGCGGGTGCAGTAGTCGCGGTAAGACAGGCTTATGATCCACCTATCCGGCTCCTCGTCTACAATATTTTATCACAGCTTCCGGGGTGTCAGCACCGTAATGGCGGCTGTGTCCGGGGGGTATGGGGGAGGGGTCTCTTGTTGACCCTCTGTGTATACACGTAACATTATCGTGTACTGAGGCCTAGCGTGTTATATACTGGCTATTTACTGAAACATTTCGTAATACACTGCCATATGTGATATCGCTGCTTCCAGGTAAACATATACCATCCATATATTGCTTCATTTAATGGTAAACTCGCTCGTGTAATATACTTTACATACACCATTAGAGGGAAGTAAAAATATACTGTCCTTATGTGATAATGTAGCACTATAATATACTATTATACTCACCATGTAAGTATATCTATCCATGTATTGCTTCATCTGATAATATAATTGCTATCCTTAATATGCACTATAGCACTGTAATATACTGATAATGTGCTTTTACTCTCTCCATGTAAATATATCCATCCATGTATTGCTTCATCTGATAATATGCTTTTTGTGTACTGGCTGGTATAATATACTGATTTATGTGATGACATACAAGTCATATACTGATAAATGTGATATTATGCTCTTCATGTAAATATATACTATCCATATATTGCTTCACCTGTTAATATGCTATCCATATACCATTAATGTAAAAATGCACCATCCATATAATGCAATATAATCTATATACTGAGTAATTCCCTATACTATATCATACCATCAATAATCTGACCAATGTGAATACAGAGATGAGAGTATGCAGAAATACAATTTCCATATAGTGACACATCTAAAAATTATATTGTTTATAAACTAACCCGCTTTATGCACTTTCCTTGTACTGATATGTGGGATAATATACTGTCCATACACCAAGGCCAATTCAAAGGCGGTGCTTGACCCATTCACATATGCGTTTATAGGGAAACCACATTTTTTGCATGTGTATGATATAAAACGTGTGTTCCCTGTTTTTGAACACAGACGTTTCAGTGTAAACACATGTGATTGGGCCAAGCTCCTCTCCACTGCCTTTGATTTGTATTTCAAAATGTAATTCAGGTGCAGTTCATGAACATAACCTACGACCCTCTGCACACAGACAGATATTTTAGTTAGTATGCTACCCATACCTCTTTGGTACTAGTATCATACAGCCACATTAATTTCATTGGGCAGTATGTCCATCCACATGAATGCACGTATCGCCCACTGTCTTGCTTTATCTTTTCCCATACGTTCGGTCAGGCACACTCCCCTTCTCCAGCTTATCTGGTGGAAGAATCCAACACTGTTTACCTCAAGTTGTTCTATTCTATGGGAATATACACTATCAATTTACTGGTGCCTGAGATAACATACTGCTATATACTGGCTTGTAGCAATATACAGGTGGTCCCCAACTTAAAGGGGTTTTCCCATGAAGCAAAGTTAGGCCCTATCCATGGGCTGGTGCTGAGACCCCCGCAGATTGCAAGAACGAGAGGTCCAACTGACCCCTTGCCGCTCCTCAGACTAATGGAGCAGACGGCTGCGCATGACTGTTCTGCTCCATTAGTCTCTATGGAGCTGACGGAGATCGCTCAACGCCGCGCTTTGCTTCGTGGGAAAAACCCCTTTAAAAACACCCGACTTATAGATGGACTTCTCTACCCGCTGCGACCTCTAGTGAAGCTCTCTGGATGCTTTACTTTTAGTGCAGTGATCATCTATTTGTAATGAAGCTTCATTGATAATTCTTGCTCCCATTTCAGCAAAGAATTTAGAAAATCCAAGTGTTGCAGGGACAAAAAAAAATTGTCTAGAGTCACAATTATAAAATAATTCCCACTTGCATACAAACCTAAATAAGCCATCTTGTGCATAACCAGGGGACTTCCTGTATAATATTGTACACTACTTTCAATGTACTGATCAAAAACTATTTCCTATATTATCTATATACTGGCTGTATACAAGTACCCATGATAACAGCCACAAGTTAATAGTTTGTTGGAGCAGCACTTGTATATTAAAGTCAGGTGCAAGCTTCAAAATGCTTGAAAATGCCTTCATAGAGTGGGTGAAACGTTACTGTAACTATAACTGGTGGTATAAAACTTTGTCTTTACGTGCAGTGCTGCTTCACCTTGGACTTCACGCAGCACCTATGATAATAAAGTCCATATGATAATGTGTTAATGTGATTATTTTTTCCCCTTTATTAAAATTTTACAGGTTTAATAATAGTAATAATTCTTTATATAGCGCACACAGATTACGCAGCGCTGCACAAAGCATGTCAAATTGGTTTTCCTGAATTCATGTTCTTGCAGCATTTTGTGTTTTATGTTATGTCATATGTGACCATCTTGGGCATCCCCCTACATGACCTATAATGCTCGGCGTGTTTGTAGCTACAGTCACTTGTTGGTAACCATGCTGACGTGTGGTTATATCTTATCTTTAGGATAGTGGGGTATTTCAGTCTTTAGGATAGGTGAAATGTTTCAGTAGGCGGAGTGTGACACTGGACACCTCTTGCTAGAAGCTGTAACATTGCCCCAGTGACCATCTCTTCTCTTTTAGGTTGCTGATGTGTTATGGTGTCAGTTGTCACTCCCTACCATTCTTTACATCATCATGTTATCAGAAATCCCCATTAATCACACAGTATGTGTTAATGTTTTTAAGCACATCTACCATTGTTTAATTAAAACCTGGCAATTTTTAATGCATTTTTGTAGCAAATGCCCTTTCTTTATGCACGAAAAACGGTTCCAATTAGTGCATGAAAAAACATCCAGGAAATCTACCATCAGTCATAATTGCGTCTATAGGGGACGCTCTGGGCTGTCTCAAGTTATAAAGTAAATCGCCAGATATCCACAGGCCTGCTGCAAGAATGTGAATTCAGGGAAATGTGTGACACAAAAAAAAATTAGTAAGGATTGTCAGCACAGTTGGTAGTGTGAAGACATACCTGCTAGACCCGGGTCAAAGGTCCCATGCAAAAGAATGTTTGTATCGGCAATGGGCTAACAGCAGAAACTCCTCCCAGCTCATGGCCCCTTCTACTGGGCGTGGTAAGAGTGCAGGCAAACATCTGTGTGTCACTCCCTGAAAAGAAATCATCCTCCCCCGTCAGTCTAATACAGACAATGTCTCTCAACTCCCTCATTCCTGAGGGGGGCGAGGTTAGCAGTGCAGCGTCATTTAGGAGGCAGTGTAGCCTGAATGTATGCTGGAACGCCTTCTGTAAAAGTCTTTTTTTTTTTTTTTAGAACAATGGAGGCTTTAATCCCATGAATAGAGGCATAAGTGAAACATGTATACAGACATCTAAAATATACTGTGGGGGGTTTGCTGGTGACTAGTTTCCATTAAGAAAAAAAAATGCTATCCATATCTTGTGGCTGCCCTCAGCAGCCATTCATTTAGGCCAGCACTCATCATAGCAATGTACTAGGAAGCTGAGGAAAAAAACCTCAGAACGTCTGTAGCTTGTAACATTTTAATATATGGGTATATTTGGATGCAGGGATACCTAATATGTTTGATTTTGTATGTACTACTAAATATTTTGACTCCTCCTCAGCGATCCATACACTCACATGTGATCATACAGTTGGCAGTGGAGGGACCCCTTAGGCTACATTCACACGGTGTATGCCCGCCGTACCGTAGTATGGAGGGCATACATCTGCGCCGGGGAGAGGAGGAGCGGATGAGCACTGCTCACGTGCTGCACTGTACCGCTCCCGTACGGCACCGTGAGGCCATAGAAGTGTATGGGGGACATCCGTGTGAATGTAGCCTTATAGACATGATTATAGACATTGCAGAAAATACAGACTTCCTCTGTGTCTGCCTCATCTCATCAGTATGTTAGTAAATAAGAAGTTAGAACACTTTCCTTATGCTGCATAATAATACAGGCCTCTGAATATTAGTGTCTGATGAGGTGTGGCATTGCCTAGTGCTGACATGTGTCCTTGTTTTTTTTCCCCATAGGGGCCCGTGTGGTCACATCTAGAATCTGCCGCTAGTCCTGCTTAACAATGATTACCGCCAACATGTCGGGCATAATGACTATGCTGCAGCAGTTTGCCAATGCCTTGAGGAGCAAAAATGAAGAGACTCGTACAAAGGCAGCCAAGGATCTGCAGCATTATGTCACCACCGAGCTGCGAGAAGTGAGTGACTGAGGGGGGCGTAACACCCTAGGGCTTGTCTGGTTTGGAAATAACAAGGATTTAGTACAGTAATGAGGAAAACAGTCAAACCTGCCTCTTCCCTTATTATTTTATCCAGTAGACAAATCTGTGGTGTGAATACTGAATACTTGGACAGACTAGTGACTCCAGTCACTAAACCTTCCAACAACTTTTGCTCATCCAAGCTCAACCTTAACCCCTTCATTACTACAGTGTTTCAGTCATAAATAGACAATTTTTCACATTTTCTTGTATCGTGATTCCAATAAACGAGAACATCCGTAAGAACTTCTTGCTGGTCTTCTGGAAATGTAGGAATTCGTCTATAAAAACTACCACTCAGTAGCCATTTTGAATAGTATTAACCTTTTTATCTCTTGTTAAAGTTCAACTGATAATCCAAGTGTTTTGGGTGATACCGTCCTTAGTCATGGAAGATGCTAATAATATTTACAAGTCTGATCATATACATGGACCAGATCACTATCATTTCCTATTTAATTCATTACCCTCCCACATACTAAGATTGACATTCAAATGCATCCTATTAAGATATTAAACTCTCATGTATGGTCTCAGCTTCTCTATTGGTTATACCAGACAGGACTGGGTGTTCTATATTAATTATGGTTCTACCTTTTCATGAAATGCATTTTATTCTGTGATTTAAAATGTTATTTAGCCAATTCCCTTTTCTATACTATTCTCTGAAGAGGAGAGATTCTTCTTTTATTTGCCATTCTAAGACCTTTGTCTTTACAACGAAATCAAGGCTTCTAAATTGTTTTCTAGTCCATCCAGTCGCTCAGGCTTGCATTTATAAGGTTGATACTACTTATAAACGGCTGATGGGTGAGAGAAGTTTTTATGGATCCATTTCTAAGTCTCCTGAAAACCAGGATGTTTTCTACTCTACTGTATCATGAAAAAAGTGTTGAAGCTCATGGTGGAGAAATAAAGGTGTATAGAAAGTATACTAAACAGTAACATTCCTAATTAAAATTCCATGGTGTGTGCTCATAACCCCTGTCCTGCCTACTTGCCTCTGTAAGACCACTCTAGCCCTTACCAACCTCACCACCAGTTGTGCAGACAAGTTCATTTTTGGTCTGGTCCATGAAGGTTATTTGGGTAAAACTTTCTGGGTGTTCTGATAATATACATGGAGCATGCCCAGAATTTCTGTGAGTCCGTTACAGATAGCAGGGAGTATGTGCGGTCTTTGACTTTGAGCTTGGTCCGCTATGGCTACTTCTGCAACTTGGGGACCATCTGTTGTCCTAATACTACAATTTGTAGTAAACAAACAGCTGGAGAGCTGCACTGGATATGCACATACAATGAGATATGTTGTCCTGTTCTTCCCCTGTGTTTCCCACAGTATGTGATGTATACTGGATGTCTCTCTCTGGCAGTATACAGTATGTATGGAAAGTATTCAGACCCCTTAAAATGTTCACACTTTGTTACATTGCAGTGAGTAGGTAAGACAGAAAAGTTTTTTTTTGCTCATTAATGTACACTCTGCATCATCTTGACAGAAAAAAAAATCCAAATTTAGATATTTTTGCTAATTAATTAAACAAAAAAACTGAAATATAACATGACCCAGAGATGCAGTAGGGAGATACCTACTGTATGTCTATGCATACACTCGGCATATATACTAGGAGCTTTCCTGATGTATACAGTGAGCGTTAAAAAAAAATAAATAAAAAGATGTAGCCTTACAATGCGGTGTAATGAAATCTTATTATCCATTGTTGCCATTAATCCTTATCTGTCATTTTCCAGGTGAGCCAAGAGGAGGCAACCCAGTTCTACGATGAGCTGAACCATTTTATCTTTGAGTTTGTTTCCAGCTCGGATGCAAGCGAGAGAAAAGGAGGGATCCTTGCTATAGGTACATACATACTTTCTCCTTAAGTTTTATCTGCATTATTTTCATTGTACTAATTTAGACTACTCGTTCTTTAGGAGGAGACAATTCGTCGTATGCTCACTGTATCCTCCTGTTCCTTTCAGTGAGCCTGATGGGAGTGGAGGGTGGAAATGCCACACGAATTAGCAGATTTGCAAATTATCTGCGCAACCTGCTGCCCTCCAGTGACCCTGTAGTCATGGAGATGGCTTCCAAAGCAATGGGGCGCCTTGCTATGGCGGGGGACACTTTTACTGCTGAGTATGTAGAATTTGAGGTTAAGCGTGCTTTGGAATGGCTGGGTGCTGATCGCAATGAAGGTCGTAGACATGCAGGGGTAAGTTCTTTATTGACGTCCACTTAAACAATCCCACAACTTCTTTGTTTATCTTTATGTGCTGATATCTGTTTTTCTTTTATAAAGGTTCTGGTGCTGAAGGAGCTCGCTGTCAGTGCCCCTACCTTCTTCTTTCAGCAGGTCCAGTCTTTCTTTGACAACATCTTCTATGCTGTGTGGGACCCAAAACAGGCTATTAGGGAGGGAGCCGTGGCTGCCCTGAGAGCCTGCCTGATCCTGACAACACAGCGGGAACCCAAGGAACTACAGAAGCCTTTGTGGTACAAGGTAGGAATCACTGAAGCATTGGATATACATTTGTTCCCAGTCTGTACTGCACTCTTAGGTCACAGAGTAATTGCTGGGCTTCCCAGTGGCCACGCCTACAGTAGTAGTCTGGCACTTTGATCTGTTCAGAAACCGCTAATTCACATGGCATAGTAGCCATGAAAATATATATAATTTTTTTTTTTTTTAATTTCCTCATTTTAAATTTCCTTTGTACAGCAAACATATGTCGAAGCCGAGAAAGGATTTGATGAAACATTATTCAAGGAGAAAGGAATGAACCGAGATGACCGGCTTCATGGTGCCCTATTAATTATTAATGAATTAGTGAGAATCAGCAGCATGGAAGGAGAGGTAATGTAGAAAAATGGTATTATTAAAAGGGTTAGCCACTTTTCCGCAGGTTTTTTTGTATTGTATCTGGAGGTGTGGAGGGCAGGTTATTAGGTGATTTACCGATATATATCTTTTAAAAGTTCTGCACCCCTTTATTAATATGCTAATTGAAGCCTCCTGTCTTTTACCTCATCAGCCAGACATTCCTGACCATAAAGTGGCTGCAGAAGGAGGGTCATGTGATCTCTAACTGCCCATAAAAGATTACCCTGCCAGGACCAGAATAGTATTCATGATAAAGTACCAAAAGAAGAAGCTAAAGAGGAAAAGAAACACAAGGCTACAAAATGAGTAATGGAAAAGTGATAATCTTTATTACATATCAAAAGACATACAAACTATATAAAAATAAAAGATAAATGCATCACAGGACGAGATACATAATGCACGCCAGGTAATAGGTCCTGATAAAGTAAAGTATCAAAAGAGTAGTACAGATAATGAGTAATATAAAGTCACAAAAGCACATATAATATAGCAAGAGGTAATAGACCATAGTATACGTATACATGCTTACAAAATGCAATAAGGTGAGGAGTGTACCATGGCTACCAACAGATGTAAGTCCAACGTGACAAGAGACATAACATGATCAGTGATAGATAGGGATGCCAAAGACCTGCTGCGGTTTAAACGCGCGTCGGGGTTGCACGCCAGGTAATAGTCTGTCCTGTTATTGTCTCTCCAACGTTATTTTCGCCACTTTTTTTACTTATCTATCACTGATCATGTTATGTCTCTTGTCACGTTGGACTTACATCTGTTGGTAGCCATGGTACACTCCTCACCTTATTGCATTTTGTAAGCATGTATACGTATACTATGGTCTATTACCTCTTGCTATATTATATGTGCTTTTGTGACTTTATATTACTTATTATCTATACTACTCTTTTGATACTTTACTTTATTAGGACCTATTACCTGGCGTGCATTATGTATCTTGTCCTGTGATGCATTTATCTTTTATTTTTATATAGTTTATGTCTTTTGATATGTAATAAAGATTATCACTTTTCCATTACTCATTTTGTAGCCTTGTGTTTCTTTTCCTCTTTTGCTTCTTCTTTTGGTATTTTATGTGATTTTTCAAAGAGGCTCTTCTGGTACATATTATTGTTAGATGTTCTACAGTATTTATGTATGTATGACATATTGTTTTTGGTTTATAGTATTCATGATATAAGATCAAGGTTCTGGCAGGGCAATTGCTCATGGTCAGAGATGATATGACCCTCCATCTACAGCCATTTTATGGACAGGAATGTCTGGCTGATGAGGTAAAAGATTGGAGGCTTTAATTTGCATCTCCATAAAGCAGTGCAGAACTTTTATAGTATATTGGCAAATTACTAATATCCTACACACACCCCCCCCCCACCCCACACACACACACACACATTACAAAAAACATGAGGTAAAGTGGCCAACCCCTTTCAAGACATTGGTTGCTGCTTATAAATTGATGGCTTCTTTCTTTATGCATTGTGGAGGTCCAATGTTTGGTACCTTCACTGATTCTGTGACTTAGATGCAGCTCCCTGCAAATTCACATCACTAATTTATCTCATAGCTGCCCATGTAAATTACATGTTAAATGTATAAAATTGCTGCACCCAACATTTGCAGGCAATAAAAGCTCATTCTGATTCTATTGAGGCTAAGCACCCAATTATTACCTGATCACTGGCATGACCTTATTCTAAAAAATTAGAGACGAGTTTCCAATATATGTTTCCTTTTTTTACTTGCAGCGGCTGAGAGAGGAGATGGAGGAGATTACTCAGCAACAGCAGGTCCACGACAAACACTGCAAGGAACTTATGACGTTTGGCTTAAAGCCCCGCCATATCACCCCGTTTGCCAGTGTTCAGTCAGTGCAACCCCAAACTACAAATGCTTTGCTGAGCCTCTTAGGCTACACAGGACAACAGGGGATTTTGGGATATGGAACTGCCCCAATGCCAGAAAAGTCTACCTTGGTTGAAAGTCGTGCATGTCGAGAATTAATAGAAGAAAAGTTTGACCAAGTAAGGGGCTATTTTCATGGCCATTTCCTTTTACATTCTCATACCTGTTTTTGTATATGCAAGTAATGTGCTGTCTGTTTATTTCTTCTCTCATAGATTTGTCGTTGGGTTCTAAAGTGCAGAAGTAGCAAGAACCCCTTGATCCAGATGACTATTTTAAATGTTCTCCCGCGTCTGGCAGCATTCAGACCATCAGCGTTCACAGGTAATTTTTGCTTTTAGAAGGTATTTTCTGAAATGTAAGTTAAGGGGCCAATGTCTAAATCACTAATTGTTATTAGCATATGAAATGCCTGACTGAGCAGCAGTCCTCCGTATTTCTATCCTCCGTATATCTCCAATCGGTCAATACCATCCCAAATGTAACATCCACAAGACCTTCTTTCCCTCTCTTCTCACAACTGTCTTCAGGACTTCTCCTGCGCATCCCCCAAACGCTCTACCAAAATACGTCAGACTGTACCCTACATTCCAAACCTTCAAATGTTACTGGTTAGGATCACTACAGCACACAATAATCCCAAAGCTATTCTCCTTAAACCCTCACATATAGATTGTGAGCCCTTACGGGTAAGGGCCTCCTTCCACTTGTTCCAGATCCCTGTACTTTTATGTCTTTTGTACTTGCATTTGTTCTTGTTTTAATGCTTGTGAACCCCTTATTGAACGTACAGCACCATGGAACTAATGGTGCTCTACAAATAATAATACTTGTACTTTGTCAGCTGGAGATGGCCTGTAGTCTGCATTGAAATTAAGGAATCTGTGTTTGCCTAATTCTGTTTTATTACATGAATTTGACTTTCTATTAAATCCCATCTTGTTTGTTTTTCTATTTCATAGCAGATCAATATCTCCCTGACACAATGAACCACTTACTGAGCTGCGTACGCAAAGAGAAGGAGCGTACTGTGGCCTTTCAAGCTCTTGGACTCATCTCTGTAGCTGTAAGGTCAGAGATTCGTTGTTACCTGCCGAAGATCCTGGAACATGTCAAATCTGCTCTCCCTCCTAAGGATTTTGCTCACAAGTGAGTGTGTCCATGTTGCTGTTTTATTAAATGCTAGGAGTTGTTCTGCTGCTTCAACACACAAGATCTGGTCTTTGTTTGAAACCTATTACACAGCCAGAACTAGCATTATGTGGTCACCTTATGTAATGGTTTGTATACTGCACTTTTCACTGTTGTATTTTTTCATGTAGGAGACAGAAATCTATGCAGGTAGATGCCACAGTTTTTACTTGTATTAGTATGTTGGCTCGAGCAATGGGAGCTCCAATGCAACAGGAAATAAAAGAATTACTGGAACCTATGTTGTCTGTTGGACTGAGGTAAGTTTGTTATAAGCTACAGTGATATATAATTGTACTTGTAAGATATTTATATTAACCTGCTGTGTTTTACTTTTTTTTTTTTTTGTCTAGTCCTGCCTTAACAGCTGTGCTCTATGACCTGAGTCGGCACATCCCACTGTTGAAGAAAGATATTCAGGATGGACTTTTAAAGATGCTGTCACTGGTTCTTATGCACAAACCACTCCGGCACCCTGGGATGCCGAAAGGGCTTGCACAACAGCTGTCCTCACCCAGTCTCACTAATATCCCTGAAGCTAGTGATGTGGGTAGTATTACGTTGGCTCTTCGCACTTTAGGCACCTTTGAATTTGAAGGTAATAAGTTGTTCTATCATTTTTTCTTATGCAGTGCATGTGTTTGCAGAAAGGGACTGCAAGAAATCTGTTTAACAGTATAGGATCTAACTTGCTTATCAGTGGGGCTCTTCGTGATAAGACCCCCACAGATCACAAGAATGGGGGGGCTAATAACTTTTTCATCCTTCGGTGTACTGAGCTGTGTAACATGTCATTATTCTATGCAGCAAGATGATGTTTTCATGGCTACCATTTTGTGGACTGTATGATCTCTTAATCACTTTTCATTGCAAATTGTACGTGTTGCAATATTTAGGCGCTATTTTCCTTTACGTTTATGATTTTATTTGTTTATTTTTATATCAATTTCAGAGAAAGGGAGGATGATTGTTCCTACCATATACTGCAATACAGCTGTATTGCAGTATATAGTGTATTTACTGATCTGTTACAATGTGCCAGTGGCACATCTACATTGCCAGGAGTTTTGTACACACTCCAGGCTGTCACTCCCTGATGACTGTATGAATGGGGTTTGGCCCGTGAGTCCTCCCCATACATCCTTAAGTGCCCCATGACTTACAAGTATGCCATGGAGCGTTAAGTGGTTATGTCTGGTTTTGCACGTGCCAATTTGTTCTCACAAACGCGCTTCACTTTTCTGCAGGATTTACCTGCCTATATGTAGAACAACTAAACTAAACTCAGCAAATCAGTTCAGGAGTTGTACTTTATTTGTTACCATTTCTTCTGAATCTACCATCGTCATCCACCCTTATGGGTCTTATACGTTATTATACAGGTCATTCGTTAACCCAGTTTGTGCGACACTGTGCTGATCACTTTCTAAATAGTGAACACAAAGAAATTCGGATGGAAGCTGCACGCACGTGCTCTCGTCTTCTCACTCCCTCAATGCAGATTCTTGGTGGACATGGCCATGTCAGCCATACTGCTGTCCAAGTGGTGGCTGATGTTCTGAGCAAACTACTAGTGGTTGGAATTACAGACCCAGGTAAAGCTGATTTTTTTGTTTTGTTTTGTTTTTTTTTTTTGTTTTTTTAGGGATAAAGCTTTACTCCCTGCTTTATCTTGCAGATCCTGATATCCGCTACTGTGTACTCGCATCCTTGGATGAACGGTTTGATAGTCACTTGGCTCAGGCTGAGAATCTGCAAGCTCTGTTTGTGGCACTGAATGATGAAGTTTTTGAAATCCGAGAGCTGTCCATCTGCACTATTGGCCGCCTAAGCAGTATGAACCCTGCCTTTGTGATGCCTTTCCTTCGTAAGATGCTCATCCAAGTAAGTCATTTTGTCCGCTTGCTCTATCTTCTAGGCTTAACCCTTTTGGATTGCTGAAACGGTACATCTTTTCTGTTCCCCACCTCTGCTCTTAGAATTCAAGTTGTCCAAAGAGGCTCATTATCAAGTTTTCAAATGCAAGATAGTGTTATAGGTTCACTTGTAATTTTTGACTAATCTGTTTTTCTCTCCTCCTTAGATTTTGACAGAATTAGAGCACAGTGGTGTCGGAAGGAACAAGGAGCAAAGTGCTCGTATGCTAGGGCACCTTGTATCCAATGCCCCACGCCTGATCCGGCCATACATGGAGCCCATTCTTAAGGTAAGCTTTTCTTGAACATCAAGAAACCTTGTTTCTAATGTATTTAACTTGACATAAAAATTTGTGTTAAGGAAACAGTCAACCTTAATTCTTTTTCTTATTTTCAGGCTTTGATCTTAAAATTGCGTGATCCAGATCCCAATCCAGGAGTTGTAACAAATGTTTTGGCCACAATTGGCGAGCTGGCTCAGGTATGGAAGGACAGTTCAAAGCATTAATATTTGCTGCTTTCTTTAATCGTCAAACTAGAACTTAAACTATAAAAAAAAAAGTTGTAAAAAAGAAAGGCACAAAATAGGCCCAGTTTCTCAAAATTGGAGTGATTTTAGCCAGTGTAAACAAAATAAGTGTATGACCAACATCTTGACCTTTATTGGAACATATCTGTGACATATCACACAACTCTGATAGATTTGAATAGTGTCTGATAGCTTGAGTTCTGACTGTTGGGACCCCAGCAATGGCATATGTCCTCTAATGACATAATGTGGCTTTAGCACTAATACTTATGTAAACTATGACACATGAAGAACTTAAAGGATACTTGTCATCTGAAATAACTGCCAACAACAAAGCAGCATTCTTAAATCCCCTTTCTAAGCATACACATTTTGTTTCTGTATGTTTTCTATAACTTTATCTCCAACCTAGGACCCTTAGTATGCTAATTAGCTATGGGTCCGATCGAAGGAACTCTCTCTCTCTGCAGCGTTCCAGCGCAGTCCTGAAGAGACACTGCAGGCACTCTTCTCTGCTCCTCAGTCTTTCTTCCCCTTTGATACCTGGTCTTGTCCCTGCACATTTTTAGAGAGTCTCCTGTGATCTGTGACCTCACAAACCATGGCGCGCAGTGCACATGCAGCCATAGAGAGAAGAGAAAGATGGATGGCATGCAATGCACAGGTTCTAGAACTGAAATCAAAAGGGAGTAAAGACAGAGGAGAGGGGTATGCCCGTAGCACCTCCTCATGACCACTGCAGGGAGAGTTCCTTCAATCAGACCCATAATAACTAACTATTGTACTATGGGTGCCAGGTTGAAAACATACAGAAACGAAACAAAAATGCTTAGAAAGGGGCTGAGGAGATCTTTTAGTAATCCTGCTTTGTTCTGGGCTGTTTCTTCACGTAACAGGTGTTAGGATATGACATTTTTATTAACGCAATTTGAGGATAAACCCCTTTGTACTGGCTAAATAGATGGCACTTCTTCAATCTCTTTTTTTACTTCAACACTAATTCGCCTTCCATAAATGTCTCTGCATTCCTCCATAAGGTATACCATACTAACTTCTCACTATATTTTTTGCCAGTTGCTCAAAACTGTTGTGTGAATGGTAAAAAATTTGTTATATTAGTGTTAAAATGCACCAAAAAACTGTTGCCAATACCTTTTAAAATGTGTTCTTCCTTGTGCAACTGATTTCATATAACCAGGTCAGCGGATTAGAGATGAGAAAGTGGATGGATGAACTCTTCCCGATTATTATGGACATGTTACAGGACTCCTCCTTACTGGCTAAGAGACAGGTACAACACAATATCGGTGACAAGATCTGAGATGAATGCATTTGTTCTAGTCAGTAGACTGACTCCTTTTTCTTCCTTCATAGGTTGCCCTATGGGCTCTGGGACAGTTGGTGGCCAGCACAGGATATGTGGTTGAGCCATACAGAAAGTATCCATCTTTACTGGAGGTGCTGCTTAATTTCCTGAAAACTGAGCAAAGCCAGGGGATCCGCCGGGAGGTAAACCACTGCGCTTTTAGTCACTTAAGCTGTGTGTGCCTGGTGTTTGAGGCTATCTAAGGTCTGCTTCCGAAAGATTTCTTGATGTATACCTGTTATGTAAGGCTTACAGTGGCACATGGTTCCCATATTGGTTAAAGGGGTTATCGAAGATTAATAAATAACTTTGGGCACTGCTGGGGCAGGCTTTTAAAAAATAATAAATGTGTACTCGCCTCCTCCGGTGCTGCTGATGTCCCACGCCGTGCTCTGTCTCATCCATGCCCCTGTTTGCACAGGGGCACGGAAGCCGCGCGCAGGTACCTTACGGACGGCAGAGGTGGCCGGCCACTCAAATCCGTCCCTATCTCTCAGCATTGTAGGGCGCTGGGAGATGGCATTGGATGGGAGCTTCCAGCTTGCCGGAAGCTCTCTGTGCGCCCCTGTAAAGAACCATTGTATTCTTTATTATTAAAAGTTATACAAATTCTCCAATATGCTTTATGTATAAATTATAACACAGTTCTGATTACTCTCGGTGATTATAAGGAGCTGTACACCTGTGTGACATAACATTGCCATGGACAGAGATGGACAACCCCTTTAACGCCATAGTGAGGCGGTCTGAAAATGCTTTAATGACCAGGGCATTTTTAGCGAATTTTTCGTATGTGGCAATTCGACTTCAAAGGGTACAAGGTGTGTGTTTTCTCCTCAGCCGATTCGCCGTGACACCCTCATTGCCCCTTTCCTCAGGGATTCTCCTCAGCGAACCGTACACAGCCAGTGTGTCACTCATTGATGAGGGAGCGGAAGAGTCACACAGTGACTCGACTGGAGAGAACAAACACCCCTTGTGATGTCTCCAGCAACTTTTTTACAAGTGATTTTAGCTAGATCCCAGATTTTTATAGAAAAAAGTATGAGGCACAGCATGAAGACTTCTGTGGGAACCTGCCATTAGGTTGAATGGTGAAAACCTGATGATAAGATTGCACTGTATACCACTATACACTGTTACTAGAGTTGGGTCAAGATGGCAACTCCTGTAATAATCTAATAAAAACAAAGAAAGGAATGTGATCTTTTCTCTTCATTCTAGGCGATCCGGGTGCTGGGTCTGCTTGGAGCCTTGGACCCTTACAAACACAAAGTAAATATTGGAATGATTGACCAGTCCAGAGATGCCTCGGCGCTGAGCTTATCCGAATCTAAAACCAATCAGGACTCTGGTAATACTACACTTTGAGACATCATTTTCATCTATGATGCATTTGGTCATCAAGTTTGAAATTAATTTTTTTTTGTTTCTATTCCTGCTTGTCCTCAGCCGATTTCAGCACCAGTGAAATGCTGGTTAACATGGGGAACCTGCCCCTGGACGAGTTCTATCCGGCAGTATCTGTAGTGACTCTCATGCGGATCCTGAGGGACCAGTCTCTGTCCAACCATCACACTATGGTAGTGCAAGCCATCACCTTCATCTTCAAATCTCTAGGACTGAAGTGTGTGCAGTTCTTGCCACAAGTCATGCCGATCTTTCTGAGCGTTATCCGTTTGTGTGACAACAACGCGAGAGAGGTAGGAGTCCCTGTCTGCTTCCATATAACACTGTGAACTACTTACCATATATACTTGAGTATAAACCCGAGTATAAGCCGAGGTACCTTATTTTACCACCAAAAAACATAATAATAAACATATTGACTCCTGTATAAGCTTAGGGTGGGAAACGCAGCCACTACTCTAATAAAATGTCCAGTAGTCTTCCCTCATCAGCAGCCCCTCCCAATTAGTATAATGCCCAGCGGGGTGGCCCCTTTGGTATAATGCCCAGCGGGGTGGCCCCTTTGGTATAATGCCCAGCGGGGTGGCCCCATAAAAAAAAAAATAAAGTTAGTACTCCCTCTCCGGCGCTGACTCCCGGCGTCCTCTTCTCCCCACAGCATGTCTTTTTGTTCCCGGCCGGGCCAGCAGATGTTAAGGGGCTTGTTTTTGTGAGACTAGCTGTACAATTGTTTTATATTTAGTCGTTTACCACTGCAAGAATTTTTTCATTGCTGTGTTTAGGAAAAACAGCAATTCCTTTTTCTTTTTGTGGTTGAAATATGTTATAGTTAAATCTCAGTATAACATTGAAATGTACTGTGTTGTCCTTTTTATATTGTACTTTTGTAACAATATTTTTAACAGATTTTTTTTTTTTTTTGTCCTTTTTTTTTTTTTTTCTTAAACTGCTTGGACATGTCACATAATAAATGGTGTTCCATAAATTCTGGTCCTTGTCAGGTTTTCACAGCAGCCAAAGGCCTATCAGCATACTGTGGTCCCTGCTGTCTGTCAAGCTTCTTGCTATTGACCGTGGCTCCTAACATGTTTTAATGGTTAGCATTAGATGTTCTGGTTTGGAGAGATGTCCGCTGTATATGATGGTATCTGCTTTTGTGCACACACCATCTCCAGAAAGTGCATGCATTTGTGGCCAGGACAGTGTCACATCCATCTGCAGGAAAAGGGCCATGTTAATGGAGTGTAGCAATTATCTGATGTTAGAGCTTCTTGCGCTTCATTATGTCATTTGTAATATTGTGACAGTGCAGTTTCTTGTGGTAAGGTTGCATTTAGATGAGCGGCTTCTAAAATAGATTATTTTTTTCTTTTTGTGTTTTTGTTTTTTTGGGGTTTTTTTCTCTTTTTGCAGTCTCGCCAACCTTCTCCTCAAGTAAGTTATGAAGAAACTCCAGTGTTTCGCAGAGCAAAATACATTTGCAGCTTATAAGCACTAATGGAGAAAGGGGTGGACATAGCATCTGGTTACAAAATTTAGCTTTAGATCCAGGTGGAGGAAGAAGTAACTAGAACTGGAGATTAATCAGATGAGAAATAATCTTTTTTTTGTTTAACCCATTAACCAGACTTAAGCTGTTTTGTGGGATCCATTCTCTGAGAGTTTACTTTGTGAAGTGGCTTCAGATTTGTTCAGAAAGGTGTATCTAGCTCTTCTAGCCTTTATCTTGATGTCTGCCAATGAAAAAAGATTTGATTTAAATCGGTCTAATTCCGTTTTCTTTTCCCCCTTGTGCTTTCTTGTTGGATTTTGGCCTAGAAGAGGGCAGGACTAATGTCACCTCAGGTAAGTAACCTTCCACCTCATATTAAAAAGGAGAAAGTAAGTAAAAAAGAAAGTATTCATAACCCCTTATCACTAACAGCTCAAAAATGTCTGTATAGTTTTCACGAACTTTTTTTCAGCCACCGCTAGAGGGAGCTCAGCAGTTAAAGTTTTGGTTTATCAGGGTAAATTGCATGCAGAAAACTTGCTACAGCATAGATGTGAAAATTATCTACACAGATAACTGAATAACAGTTGCGTAACATTTTGAGATTTTGCAGGAAAACCTGTCTCAAAATGCGGAGCTGCCTGCTCCCCAGTGCGGCTGCAAGCACAAATGCTTGTTGTTGGAAGGAGGGCATTTAACCCCTTAACGCTCTGCGCCGTAGCTCTACGGCGCAGAGGTATAAGGGATGTATGAAGAGGGCTCACGGGCTGAGTCCTCTTCATACAAAGGTGGGGGTTTTTGCATTTTGCACAAAACCCCCACCGCTAATAACCGCGGTCGGTGCTTGCACCGATCGCGGCTATTAACCCCCTAAACGCCGCCGGCAAAGTCGCCGGCGGCGTTTAAAAGACGGCGGCGCGTGGGCGCCGCCATCTTTTTTTCGATCGCCACGCCCCCGAACGTCATCGGGGGGCGGCGATCAGTTGCTATGGTAGCCTCGTGTCTTCTTTTGACACGAGGCTATCTGGCAGCTGCATATTCGTTACAATGAGCCAGTGGCTCATTGTAATGAATGTGCTGCAAAAATGCCATATATTGCAATACAGAAGTATTGCAGTATATGGTAGCAGCGATCTGACTATCTAGGGTTAATGTACCCTAGATGGTCTAAAAGATAGTGAAAAAAAAAAGAAAAAAAAAAGTTTAAAAAATAAAAAAAATTAATAAAATATTAAAAGTTCAAATCACCCCCCTTTCCCTAGAACGGATATAAAACATAACAAACAGTAAAAATCACAGACATATTAGGTATCGCCGCGTCCCAAAATGCCCGATCTATCAAAATATAAAAACGGTTACGGCCGGCGGTGACCTCCGAGGCGGGAAATGGCGCCCAAATGTCCGAAATGCGACTTTTACACCTTTTTACATAACATAAAAAATGAAATAAAAAATGATCAAAATGTCGCACAGACCTCAAAATGGTAGCAATGAAAACGTCGCCTCATTTCGCAAAAAATGACCCCTCACACATCTCCGTGCGCCAAAGTATGAAAAAGTTATTAGCGTCAGAAGATGGCAAAAAAATTTTTTTCTTTTTTGTACACATTCGTTTAATTTTTGAAAATGTATTAAAACACAATAAAACCTGTATAAATTTGGTATCACCGCGATCGCACCGAACCAAAGAATAAAGTAGGCGTGTTATTTGGAGCGAAGAGTGAAAGTCGTAAAAACTGAGCCCACAAGAACGTGACGCACGTGCGGTTTTTTTTCAATTTTTCCACATTTGGAATTTTTTTTCAGCTTTGCAGTACATGGCATGTTAAAATAAATATCATTACGGGAAAGTAAAATTTGTTACGCACAAAATAAGCCCTCACACAGGTCTGTACACGGAAAAATGAAAAAGTTATGGATTTTTGAAGTTGGAGAGCGAGAAATGAGGCGAAAAACCCTCCGTCCTTAAGGGGTTAAGGAGCCGAGTGTTCCCGAGGGCCGGGTGACTTCTTGGGAACGTGTTTTTACAAAACTGCCATTGGCAGAAAATGTGCCCATATCCGGACAGAAAATTAACATAAAATGTAACTTTTAATATAACCAAACAATAATCGAAAAATAGCAGTGCTATCAAGTGTTCATGGGGATAATAGATTAAAAACACAGTGAATGATATACCCTGAGAATCATCTGTATCATCTGGGTATGGAGTATGAGTGTCCTTTTTGAATGTCCTAAATTTAGGATATATTTTATAGGTGCTTCAATAGAGGACCTTGTCAGTACTGGTGGGAATACACTGTAAGGGATATTCACTGTCACCATATAAAGTAGATCTATAAAGTGCTACAGAACGAGCAATCCATAGTGGTGCCCCATGTGTGACCACATCCTGAGGGTGAAGACATACGTGGCGTTTTTAGGCCGTTTTTAGTTAGTGCGTTTTCAGATCGGAAAAAATGCATGCGTTAAAAACCGCATGCGTTTTTGACCAATTTGAATTAAAATAATTAGTCAAACCTGTCGATCTGAAAAAAACTAAAAACACTACGTGTGTCTTCACCCTAAGTCTTTGGCTTTCATGTAGATGAGGCCAGGGAAATAATGAAGATGCTGTGTTTACATTATGTTTTGAAATGCAATACAACAGCTGAGAAGAGATTTGCCTAATTATGTTGCTTGTAACATTTGCGTATACATAAACCCAGTGTTAACGTAATGTTAACTCATGTGTTGGCATCACATTAATATGTGCGTCTTGTAAGTTTAATGTACCTGAAATGCAGTGTGCTACATTTCTTGAGGGTTTTAGATACATTTTTGGCAGTTATCTATCTTTTCCAGGGTCTGGCTGCGCCAGAAAATTCAGTCTGTGCTCCAGTCTATTCAATATTGTGGCACAGCAAATGAGACCAATTAATATGAGGCATATAGTAGGATTCACCAGTATTAGGGTCTGGTCAAACGTGGCGTTTGATGCGTTTTTAATAATTTTAGTAAGGTGTAAGACGTTTGCATTTTAATGGGTTTGGCTGGTTTGAAAGCATTTTTCTTCATTGCTGGAAGTGTATGAGCAATGAAGTTTTTCCTTCATTGCTCATTCATTGCTCTTTCAAACCAGAAAAAACGCATGGTAAGGGTGCGTTCACAACTCATCACAACAACATGCAATTAGGTAAATCTCCTCTTCTTGGCTGTAATGCTCACATGTAAAATTAATCACAGACTCCACATGTGACCGCACTACATGTTGAAGGGAACTTGTCACCAGGGATCTCATTTTCACTAAAGACTGGTTACAGAAGCCCATTACGGCTGCATTGAAAATCTGCCTTTCTGCTTTCTCTAAGCATTTGCATTACAATATAATTGTGTGTTATAACTTACCTTGCACCCTGACAGAATCCTCTGTTAAGTCATAGGGGTTGGGCTTTGGTTTGGATGCATTTCAAAAAACATGTGACTTTTCTGTGCTGCAGACTTCCCAGGTCTTGGCCCCACCTTTGTGCTCCTGTGTAGCCTCTCCTTCCTGCTCCTTCACAGAGCCTGGTAAGCTGACACCAGCGGGGGAGGGAGGTGGTGTACAGACAAGTCACATGTTGTTTTATGAAATGCATCCAAACCAAAGCCCAACCCCTGGGACTACACAGTATAAATGAGGTCCTTGGTGACAGGTTCTCTTTAAACATGCAAAAAGCATGCATTTTCAGTGTGCTTAAAAACGCACCCTGTGGCAGCACATTTATACTGCTGTGTTTTTAGGTGCCACTGAGCTGATGTTCTAGGCCTCTGAACTGTGGATCTCATATCATATGTATCACATATGTACTTGGCTATATATATGCCACCCTTTGTGGACGTATGAGATACACAGCAAAGAACTGTCTAGTTCTACTCTGCACTGGTTTGAAGACCGACACATTAAGGGTGCGGTCACATGCACTGCTAGCGCTGTGTTTACAGATGCATTAACAATACAATACAAGACACCGGGTTCTGGTTACTGATCGCATGTGTTTTCATAGAGCGCATACACGACGACCCTAGGCCTGCTCCCGTACCCTAGCACTGCATTTCTAAGCACAGGGATAGCGGTACATGTGACCGGACCTTCATGCATCTTCCCCAATGCCATAACTTTGCATTTTGTAAATGCAAATGTTAATTCAATGTAATTAGGCAAATCTCCTTTCCTTAGCTGTTGCCACATGTGAATGTAGCCAAACAGAGGGGTCCTACAAATGCATGTTATGTATTGTAAAACTAAACAAACACTTCAATGCTTAGGCCGGTGCCACACGCACCACTTTGTCTGCGTTTGAAAACGCAGACAAAGTCGCGTCTACCGGGGCAGGCCGCGGGCTGATCGCATTAGCGTTTCTATGGAAATGCCTGCGATTGGGAACAAGCCGCCAGTGTTTTGCATGAAATTAACGCAAAACACCGGTGGCCCGTTCCCAATCGCAGGCGTTTCCATAGAAACGGTAGGCGCGGCTTTGTTTGCGTTTTCAAACGCAGACAAAGTGGTGCGTGTGGCACCGACCTTATATTCCTGTTTTATATGATTGAAATATCTCTGATATTTAATCATACAGTTTCTCATATTGTTGTGTGCATTGTATGTGACAGATTCATGATGTAATGCGAAAAGTAGATGTGCTTATTAATTTCACTCTCCCATGTTCTCTGCAGTTTATGTTCCAGCAGCTGGGAATGTTGGTTTCCTTTGTGCGCAGCCACATCCGCCCCTATATGGATGACATCTTTGCCCTGATAAGGGTGAGTTTTGAATTCAATTTTTGCTTCATTGCTGGGATTACAGATGAGAACATTTTCTTCTGCTTTGACTATACACAATCTAAATAATAAATGGTGTAAAAATCTTGCATGTTTGGTTACATCTATTAATTTATATACACAAACTATTTTTTTTGTTTTGTTTTACATGATAGTGGGTTGCAGCCTGAACCTCTGTGTCTGCCACAATGGCTTGACCTGCATCACAACCATGTATGATTGTCTTTCTGATAACTCAAATCTCTTTTTATCTTGGTCATTGCAGGACTATTGGACTATGAATAACCCGATCCAGAGCACCATTATTTTGCTGATTGAACAGATTGTACTTGCACTAGGAGGAGAGTTCAAGCTTTACCTGCCCCAGCTCATCCCTCATATGCTGCGAGTGTTCATGCATGACAGTAGTCCTGGACGTTCTGTGACTATTAAGGTAAAATATGGATAAATCTTTGGCAAAGCAGTCTCTTTTTTATTTTTGGAAGTACTGTATTAACATTTTCACAGCTGCTTAAATTTCCGCAATGGAAAAAAACTGATTCAAACTATCCAAACGTATGGTAAACATGCAAAAACTCACCATGTGACCTCACCCAAAAGGTGTCTCGGGCTGTGTAAAACATCAAAAGGTTTTCTAAGTTTGGAAACCCAATGAGTACATTCAGCTTCTGTTTACAGCACATTAATAATGGTTTCTTTCTCAGCTTTTGAATGCAATACAAATGTTTGGGGCCAATCTAGATGATTACCTTCATCTGATCTTACCACCTATTGTAAAGCTCTTTGATGCCCAAGATACTCCATTGCAAGCCCGAAAGTAAGTATTCCATCGTTCTACTTTACTTAAATATTGATTCTTTATGCCGGATGTTGAAACTTAAAAACATATTGTAAACTTTAGTTGCTGTATTTATATCATACAAGAGACAGCATTGTCTTAACATTTTTTTTATCCATTCCTTAACAATCATTTGAATGAGGACTGCCATTTCCTCTGTGTTAACGGTGCAGAAAGATAAAACTTGACCACTGAGGTGTACTTGGCCATCTCATTCAGTTTCCTAGAAGTGAATGGAGTGATAGTCACACATGCACACCGCTGCTCCATTCACACAGGGAACTTGGTGACCTAACTCAAGTGCCCAGTGGGAAGGCCCTCAGCCATGCTGTATAAATCCCATATCATGTGAGTAGGGTTTATTACTGGTAACGAGTAGTTCCTCTTGATCTCCAGAAGGAGCCATGGTTTATTAAACTAAAGCAAAGTTGCACACGTCAGAAGTGTTCTTATCTAAAAGTCACCCCCAGCTCTATTCCACATAATAGCCATTTAATGTACTATGTGCAAAATTTCAGTTTATAAAGTTCAGAGATGGGAGTGAAATGTGCTTGGGTTCCTGCTGTATTTTGGAGTAAAGGAGACAGAAATTCCCTCTTTGCTTTCATAGAACAAAGAAGAATAATGCTTTGTGTTATCCTTACTAAACAAGCAAAGCACAAGATTGATGCAGCTTCAGAAGTATATAGGTTAAAATGAATTAGCAGACAGCAGAATCTGGTTTGTTCTCTCTGAGTGACTGTTTTGGACCCTAAAATTGTAGCTTGCATGAAAAGGACAGCTACACTGTAAATGCCAGTTGTGAAGTCATATTTTCTATGTGTCCAGTAGTAAAAGATTTGCCCCAGAGAATCATATCCTTATGTTTATTAGTAGCACCTCTGGCCAGGCACAGATGGTTTAGCTTTCAGTCTGAAAAAATATGTGACGTCTCACAGTTTCCACAGACCCAAATATGTAACGGTGTAAAAAGGTTATACTCTCTATGGTCATAAGAAGTTATATAAGTACTTTATCGGGGGAGTAGATAGGTAATGATTAAAAAGCCTACAGCATCTTGTCCAATGTATGCAGCAGTTTTGGAGACGCATAACATTCAGGTGGAACCATTATTGTAAAGGACTAAAGGGTAGCTATTCCCTGCAATATTTTTTGCTTAGTTTTTGCACCCTAGATGTAGTCATTGACGACAAAGACTTTATGGTAACTATTTAAACAATAAAAAATTTCTTTTCTCTCCAGGGTTGCTCTAGAGACAGTGGATCGATTGACAGAATCGCTGGATTTCACAGATTATGCTTCCCGGATCATCCATCCAATAGTCCGTACCTTAGACGTCAGCCCTGAGCTGAGACAGACTGCCATGGACACCCTCTCCTCATTAGTCTTTCAGTTGGGAAAGAAGGTATAGTGATATCCGTCAGGCTTTACAAAAATAGTGTCTATAGTGCTGAGTGTAACTGGAATAACTTTATACTTGTAAATTTCTTCTCAGTACCAGATATTTATACCAATGGTGAACAAGGTACTGCTAAAACATCGAATTTTACACCAGCGATATGAGGTGCTGACCTGCAGAATCTTGAAGGTAATCAGACCAGTTATGCAATAGTAAAAATATATCAGTCCCTATTGTCCCCAAAAAGGGCTTATTGCATTGTTTTGGTAAGGCATAAGGGGTTTTTTTTTTACATAAACCTGAATCTATATTTGATCTCATCATTTAAGCACCTGGTCTTTCTCTGATTTGCCTGAATTCCCTAATCCTTTTCGTATTTTACCACTAGGGGTATACTCTCGCAGATGAAGAAGAGGATCCATTGATTTATCAGCATCGGACAGTAAAAGGAAACTTAGGAGAGCTGTTTGCAAGTGGCCCTTTAGATAGCGGACCTATGAAGAAGCTGCATGTCAGCACCACCAATCTTCAGAAGGTAATGTAGGAAACCATTGTGTCTGTAACACTCGGCTCCAGATGTGTTTTTAAAGCTTATTGGTTTTGTTGACATGTCAGGCCTGGGGAGCAACTCGTAGAGTTTCCAAAGATGACTGGTTGGAGTGGCTCAGAAGACTAAGTGTGGAACTACTTAAAGACTCTTCTTCTCCATCTCTTCGTTCGTGTTGGTCTTTGGCACAAGCTTATAACCCTTTGGCCAGGTGGGTCATCTACTACACGATTTGAGTGATAGATCACAGTTAACCTGTATGTGGCTGAATGTGTTTTTTTTCTGTTTTGAATTCAGAGACCTGTTCAATGCAGCCTTCCTTTCCTGCTGGTCAGAACTGAATGAAGATCAACAGGATGAACTTATCCACAGCATTGAATTGGCCCTGACCGCACAAGACATTGCTGAGGTTACCCAGACCCTTTTGAATCTGGCAGAATTTATGGAGCACAGTGATAAGGTATGCAGTGACTCCAAAGTGTATCTTCTGTGGAAGTTGTAACCCTTGCTGAAAAAGGAGTCAGTAATTGACACAGCTTTAAGGGGTTTTTCGGGAGTGAAGGAAAAATATATATGGCAGGGAGAGTGGGGCCTGTGACTACAATAAACCTCTTATACTCTCCTTTCTACATGCTCCCTTTCAGCTGTTGTGCTGTACTGACCATCACAAATGGTGGTCGGTACAGCACTGCTGGCCTCTATATACAAATCGAGACCATAAGTGACAGGCGCACAGGAGCGAGTGGAGTACAAGAGGTTTATTGTTTTTATAGCCCAAGCCATATATACGTTGGACTATAAAGGTGGAAGATTTCATTTGTTCTTTTGTAAACATAATAATAATAATTATTACCTTGCTCTCTGTCATGTTTTTTTAGGGCCCTTTGCCATTGCAAGATGACAATGGGGTGGTCCTCCTTGGAGAAAGAGCATCCAAATGCCGAGCTTATGCCAAAGCGCTGCATTACAAAGAGTTGGAATTCCAAAAAGGCCCTACCCCCGCAATACTGGAGTCCCTTATTAGGTAAGTAAGCTACAATGCACGTGTGTCTCCGTATGTGTGGTCGTCTTTTTGACATTTGACCTTTCACCACCATCCCTTCTTTTTGAAGCACAATAATAGCATCTTCAGAAATTCCACACTTTTATTCATCCAGATGACAGCTGTCAAACACTGTGCAGCTTTCTGACTACTCTTTGCTTACAGTGTAGGAGATACTGTGATATTTTAGTGCTGATGGTTCATTTATTGCATCCAGATACATATTGCAGTGAATATTTTATAATATACTTCCATTCTTATATCATGTGTATAGCAGCTTAAATTCATTTTGGACCTATATGTAATCTGTCACCTATCTTGTTGAATTCTTTGGAAGCAGTGGTAATAATGTAATGGCCCCCTGCCTTGCTCTTTTGCTCATAAAATGGGACCTTATCCCCCAGGGGACCTGTTTATGCCCGATTTTGGTAAAGAGTGGTTATCTTTGTTTATTTGTTAACTAAAAATGTGTAATGAGATTTGAGAAGCTAAGTGACCAAGTGATAACATGTGATGTCACCCTTCTGTTTGCTGAGCGCTTCAGCTGCCTCTTGGCTCTGCTTATTCTCCTATCCCTGGACCGATGTATTTGACTGAACTTGTGGGAATCTATCCTAACATGTATAATTTGTGTATTCTGTAAACAGATTCCCTGTACCTCACTGTAATGTGAACAATTTATATTTATATCTACATTTAATGATCCTTGCATTGTATCTGTTTTCTGAATATAACAATCATTGATCTCTAGTATTATGCCATATCACTTAAATTGTACAGGGACAAATAAAAGGAAGCAGAATTAGTTTTTGTACAAAAAAACTTTATTTTTGACCTTTTGATCAATAGTATAATTATCTTTCCAGTTTCCTGAAGCAAATAAAAATAGACATTACAGTAAGTAAAACAATCACATCGCGGGGAATGAGCTATGTACACAGTCTTTTCCATGATTTGATCTGTCATGTATGTACTACTGGGGATTGGAGGGATTGTCTTATCCTCTAGTGGTTGTTCTGGTGTTTAGTTCCCTATATAAACATCTCTAAGGGTGTTGGTTCTCAGGTTCCACTTTTAAGGAAGTAATAATTAATAGTGTCATTTGATGACATTGATAGTCCCCAGGGTACCCTGCTTCTTTCATTGGAATTATCATGACATTATCGGCAAAGTGAGCCACCAATCATAGGCTTTCTAGTTGCTGCTCCCATTGCTTAGGGTGTCTCTGGCTTCCCAAGTGGATCTAGTTGCTTATATATACACAGAGCAGGTGACTTTACAACAAAAGGTATTTAGTATTTACGCCTGTTGAAGGCACTACTTGAGGTGTTTCTATGGCTTCTCAGAAACTAAGGCTGCCCCCTTCATTGCTGAAAGTCCTGAGCACGTATCTTCATTTCCACCCTCTTCAGAGAGTATGTGGACCCATGCCAGCCATACCAGCTGATACCATCTGTGTGCTTGTTGTGGTCACCATTGCGGTAGAAAATGCCATTAAGGTTGGAGTCTGTGCAGCAGTTGTACCAGTAGCCACCTGTAAAGTATAAAGAGGGATGTTACAGGGAGGTAATTGTAAAGTTTAATGAAAATACTGGGGTCTTTTGGTTGAGTCCTGCTTACCTTTGCGCAGCCCGGCGCAGTCATCCAGACACTTGTCATTATCCTTGTCCTTGGTGCTGAAGGCGGTGTTATTGTGGTAGCGCAGAGAGTCTCGGCCAGAGTTTCCACTGTAGTTGCCCAGGAAGAGGCGGTAACTATTCTGTTCATTATCGATGGAGAACTGGGCGTACTCTGCGTATCTGACGTGTCCTTCCCAATCCTAAATTTAAGAACAGACAATGGTGGGACTAAGTTTTGCAAGCAGATCATGGGCGTGAAGTAAGACGGGACAGAACATGGTACTAAAGGTGTCAATGAGACACAAGACAAAATTGTATAACAAGTCACTTTGAAGATTCATTATCAGTTACTCATATATTACTCTTATTTTGCTTCTGATAATAGACCAGAGGAATTCACAAGGAAACTAAATTGGGTACGTCATGTTCATTGTACTCGGTTTAGAAATGGTCTAATTAAAAGATATGAGCCCCATTTTCCAGTCCTGATAGTTTGATTGAGTCAGTCTGGGGTCCATAGAGACTCATTCTAATAGCAAACCCTCAACAGCAAAAAGTATTAGAACAGTGCAGATGTAATCAGTTAATATTGCTATTAATTGACTGGAAGCAGAGATCTTATATATTTTGAGGATTGCAAACACCAAAGTAAGTTAGAAGTAAGTAAGAACTAAACTACTTAGTGCCATACTCACCTCTAGCTCCACTCTTAGGACTGTTGGCCTGCGGGTCAGTCGGTAGATATTCTCATTTCCTAACCAAAAGTCTCCACGGATGTTGCCAAAGCCGTCCCGGTACTGCTTCCATTCTCTGTTAAAGGAGGTCAGACCTATTTTGCGCCTTTGGATGAGAGTCCAGCCACCTCCTTGCGTCTCCATGTCACAGTACACCTAATGGCAATAAATGTACAGCATCAGTAAGGAAGGCTCATACATTAGTGGTCAGCACAATAGGAATGGTCCGTTTCTCACCTCCATCTCTGGGCTTCCTAAGAAACTATTGGCAGGCATCTTGTAGACCCCTGATATCTTGTAGTTCTTCTCATAGAGGGTGGAGCAGTCATAAATGGCATCTGTGAAGGGGAATAAAAACAATGTCATGTCATGGTTGTAAATTCCTTGTTATATTCCCTCTAGAATATGCCCCCTATATGTTGTAAATCAGTCACGCTTTCCAGGCATTTTCTTAGAAGCAGTCATAAAGTTTTTTTTCTAAGGCATGTGTGCAAGGACCACCTGTAGCCCGCCTCCAGCTATCCCATCTTTCCATACAGATTTATGTTACTTCTGCCTGTCAAAATCTGCCCCTAGACACCTGCGACATTTCTAATACCGAACGTAATTTTGAACCTCCTCTTCCTTGGGCATATAGAGACATTTTAGGCGCTCCACCTTCTGCGTTCCCCTTCCACCCACCACTTGTCAGTGAATAGAAGTCTAAGCTTTGATTTCCCCCCAAGGGAATGAGTCTTAGATTTGTTTTACAGATCTTGACACTAATCTGGGCTATGGTGTTGGTGGGTGGAGGGGATTCTGTGCCTCTTCTGCATCATTACTGGCGAGGCCTGGGAAGAGTCTTAAAGCAAGTCCCTGCTGGATCCTCATTTACTGGGAATGCGGCTACCAGCTTAGTGTTTGCATCTGTTGATGTGCATTGCTTAGTAACTGACTCTTAAAGGTATCATTAGATGTGATGCTGAATACCTGGCACCTCTTACCTGCTGTGGTTTGGGTCTGCGTTTGGGCCGCTTGCTCCCGGGATTGCAGGATCTCTACTCGATTGTTCATCTCTGAGTACTTCTCCTCAGCATCGGTCATGCGATTTTCCACTTGCTTTTGGCTGCTCTCTAGCTTCATCACCTGCATGACCACGTTGACCCAGTCTGTCTCCTGCTTCTTGGTCAGCTCCTCCAGAAGGCTGCTCAGGTTGGCAATTTGGACCTTTAAATCTTTGACCTCTTCACAGCAGCCAGGCATCTTCAGGAAGCCATTAGCAACAGGGGACTTTTTCTTGGGAGCTTTCTGAGAAAGGGAAGGCAAGACTGCTAGACAAAGCATAAAAATGCCAATGTAGGACAAGAATGGGATGTTCATCGTGAGAGGTGAGAGCAGGATCCAAATGTCTTCAAAGGTTGAGTCTTTAGTGTGATGTAGAGAGTGACTTCTTTGCTTTCTCCCTTTTCTGCTGAAGGAACCTTTTGCAGCATCTTAAATAATTCTGTCTGGTTGATCCTTCCCTGCGTGCCCTCCCACCCCAGGCTCATCTCCTCCTCCACACCAGGTGCCAGTCCGCATACTCTATCCCTACAGTCATCCCAAAAAGCAAAGTGGGCTGGGCTTGGCTGAGCCCTGAGTCTGTTTCCCAGTAGTGTAATTTTTCCCCTAGAAATAGTCAACATTAACCCTTTGTGGACAAAAGAAAATAATGTGCATTACATTTAACGGCTTAGCCAGCTATGTTGTGTGCCCTCATCCTGCAGCCAGCAGACCCGAACTCTGTGCCTCACGTTGGGGTGCAAGCCTTTCATGTTTGCATTTGCAAAGACGTAAAGTCTCAGTGCTGACCTGTTTTCTTTAGCACTTTCATGTAAAAAAATGTTGCCCTTCCAAAGTACGTTCCTAGCAAGCTTTTTTAGCACATGACTGCATGTACACACTGAGAGCACTTTAACGTAGACTTTATAGAATGACATTTCTGTGTAGAAGAACCTCTGTAAATGACTGCTCACACTATCTGGAATTATAATTCGCTCCAACACAAGTAGACCCTGGAACCCCGTCCAGCAGATGGTCCCCAGAGCCCACTGCTTCTCTCTATGCCGGCTGCAAAACAGTCCCCTCATCACCTAAGAATGCACGGATGAGGAGGACACTAGAGAGGAGGGAAGCAGCAAGAAATACATTGCAGTCCTGGACAGTGCTGGAAGTGAAGGTGGCAGACGCTTCCTTTCTTATTTGTCCGCCAAGTGCGAAAATAGTGGTAGAGCGAGTCCCAAGAGAAAAAGTGGGGAGTAGATTTTTCATTTCCAAAATATTATTTAATAGCAAAACATTTCAGAAACCATAGTTCCTCCCCATGTGCAAGATGTCTGTTTGCTGTCAGTGAACGGAAATATAATGGGAATATAGCTTATGGGTCAACAATCAGCACTTTTCATAGTTGTGGGTTTGTTTACACTGTATATTATAGCAAACTCAAAACAATGACAGATCCTCAGGTACAGGTTTAGCTTGACAACCAGTAGATTATCATCTGTCATGATACATGTTTTATCTAGAGACATTTCTTCACTTTTTGGCCCATTGAGTTGTCAATTTAATACTTTTCTGATCATTGGACCCCGACAAATCACGTGAATGGGGGTCTGATGTACCCTAACTAAAATAATACATGTACCTATCTACATTAGAGCAATTAATATAGGAAGGTGCAGGGGCGTTCAGCTTCTCTGTTCATTTTTGGGTATGATTCTCATGATCTGTTGAGGTCCCACCAATCAGAAATTTATCCCCCTTCCTGTGCATAACGGAAATTTGTAGTGACCAGACAAGCCCTTTATAAAATGTTGAGCTATTTGCAAATCCTGGCCACGGTGTTGGCTGTGCCCCCTTTTCATTCCACATTTTAGGTATATGTCGCAAATGGCTAAGGTTAATTCTTGTGTTCGCGAGCAGCAGGGAAGACTTTCTTTGGAGTAAAATATAAGAGGAAACCGTACAAATACATTGATAAATGGCGCCCTGAGTATATTAGTGTCACATGTAGACATCTTTTACTGATTAGTCGCCATGTAAAAAGATCTGGCCTGGTCCCCTGTGCTAGAAAAATAATCCTATTCCAGAAATGATAGGGGGAAGTCATTAGGGCTAAATGCTTCCAGTATATAACTACCTAGGATTGTCAAGGACAATGTTTGGGGCGCCCTGTGCCTGGACACAGCTGGTGCATCTTATTATGAGCTGTTGTATTGTCCAAATACCTACATATATGTACATAAAGGAAAAATAGATTGTCTTGTCGATCTGTTCTGCACATATTCTTAGATAAACCACTATTTTGTCAGGGACTCATATCTGAGCAGAAGCTCACATTGTCTCTTTGTATTACATAATTTTTTTTACAACATTTAAATTATATTGCGATACCATAATAAAAGTAATGGGATGGCTCCACATCTGTGCCTAGAATTGCTATTTTTTTTGTTATGTTCATTTTTATGGACTAGAGTCTCAGTTTGTACTGGTTTTAACATCTCAAAATATCCAGCCGTGCGTCCTCCTGCCACTTCCGAATGAGAAGGAATCATCACTTCATAAAATGCAACAACAAAGGCCGGAGATGCTAAGTTATACCGGCGGTACAAAGTTTCCGCATTTTGCTTCCGTTCCAGCGCTTGGCACCTTGTGGTTTTATACTAGGCAAAGGATGGTTTGTTCTGAGATGAGAGAACGGTGAGACTTGATATGATGGCACATGGACTTTCCATGGAAACTTGCGCCACTCTGAGTTTGTAAAAGGCTCAGGTAATATGGCATCCTATGGAACATGCCAAAATCATCTCAAAGATTCTGTGTGTGCCTCAGAATAACATATATATATTGTAATGTAGCAATCTATAGATGCCGTTTTACAGATCTGTACCATGTGACAGCAATGTGCCTGTGCCTTCACCTGTACACTCTACACAGAACGATAGAGCAAGAAAATTCCTCTGATTTCTAAAAATAAAACTCCCGTTCTGGAGAGTTTAATTCATAAGAAACTTCTCTATGAAAATCTGGGATTATAAGTGATACTTGTAGTTAGAGAAAATTTCTGCTGAGATCTCTCCTTTCTACTTTCATCTAATGATGCTGTAAGCAAACTAACATACCAACCTGTAGGCCAGTGATGGCAAACCTTTTAGACACCAAGTGCCCAAACTACAACCAAAACCCACGTATTTTTCACAAAGTGCCAATATAACTATTTAAGCAGTAACTTATTAAGGCACCTGAGGACACCGATACAGTAGAAAGAAGAAATTTCGGATTATCATTTTAGCTTCCTTTCAGAGTCGTGGGCTGCTTGGGACTTCTAAAGGCCTTGAGTCCTGTCTGGCGAACTCTGCTCGGGTGACGGTATGGGTGCCCATAGAGACGACTCGGAGTGCCACCTCCGGCACCCGTGCCATAGGTTCTCCACCACTGCTGTAGGCCTTTGATGGATCAGTACTCTGGTTAATCCAGCTCTGAGCAGAACCTCTGACAGCTGAATGCTTATACCCTTTTGTTTCTTTGACAGGTGGTGGTCTCAGCAGGTGGACCCTACCGCTCCAAACTTCTGACATGCTGCTGTGACATAGCAGAAATGTTGTGAAAGTTCACTTTAAAGAGATTTTGCAGTATCAAGGTCATGTAGATACCTTCACCTATGGGTCATTTCCATAGCTACCATGTACACATCCTGTGTCTACACATGAGATAATGAATTATTTTCTGCCAAGTTGCCTGAGATCAAGCTCATGACTATGTCTAGTGTGCAGTTATTTATTGGGGTTGTCCTTTTAACCTTTCATGGACACAAGCTGTTACAGATGCTCTGCTAGAGTTTGGTGGTCCTGTTTGGGATCCACTTTACTTTTGTGTGTCCTATTGTATGAATGTGAAAAGATGATTTCTGTAGAACCTCCCTTTTTAGATGTTATTTCTGTAGACCTTGACTTTATTACTAGGGATGGTAACAAACCCAAACTGTTCATATGTTTCCAGGAGTGGAGGTCTGCACGTGTTCTGCAGAAGGTCTGTCACATTTATTATCTCCTGGTAATGGCCTAACAGGACATGGTGCCTTTAATCTCTGTGTAAAGTATTTCTAACATCTGTTCTTTTGTGATGCAGGTTAATATGATACAGCCTAGTCATAAGATGGCTATGGACCCTGTTTCTCTCTGCAAAGAGGGGGGTGGGGGGTGTTATCACATTTTCAAGTTGTTCTTATCCCAGGAGCCTATGTCATGAGTGAGGACAACTTCGTCCTCGTGTACGATTTCTTCATTTTTGCTAGACCTTCTCTAAAGTCACCCAGCCATTCCTGTCTATATAATCGCTGGAGATGGAGGTTCAGGTGATTTTTAACTTTCTATGACCAATCTTCCATAGCAGGACCTTAAAGGGTTTTTCCAGTGACATGCAAATTAGCCCTTAACCACAGGCTAAGTGAAAACATGATGATCGGTAGGGGTTTTAGTGAAGGGACCCCACAGATCACAAGAATGGAGGTCCCGTTATCTTCCCTTGGGGCCCGAGATGAAGAAAGCAGCTGGTTGCGCATGCGTCAGTAGCTCTATTCATCTCTATGATGCTTACGGAATTTGCAAAGAATGGCGCTTGCCCATCTCCGGCAGCGCCATAGAGATGAATGGAGCATTCATCTCTATGGCGCTGCCGGAGATGGGCAAGCGCCATTCTTTGCAATTTCCGTCAGCATCATAGAGATGAGTAGAGCTACTGACGCATGCGCAATTGCCTGCTCTCTTTAGCTCACAGAACAACTGACCCCCGTTCTTCTGAATAAGGGCCTGCGCCCTTTAAGTACACACGACTTACAAATGACTGCTTATTCTATGGATTTACTTTATACTAAGGCACTGTTCACACCTACGTTTAGACCTTTTTTTTCCCCTCACACTAAAACGATAATAACTGAAGTCTAACGGATTCATTATAATGTCTATTGATTTATGGCTTTTGATATTGTCCATGTGTACCACTAGCATTAGGCTTCTGTTTGAGATGGAATAACAAACAGTAGCTGCAGCTCTATAAGTTTTCATTATAAATAACTGAAGCACTAATTGAATTGATGGAAACAGACACTGACAGAAGCCATTAAAGGGGACCCACACAAAATAAAAATTTTATATACAGCGATACAGCTCTGTCTACTTATTAAGAAAAAGTTGTTTCAAATATTGTACACTGTGCCTTGCATGAGAGAGAGCTCAGTTACATCATTGGACACTTCATGTCAGATGACAAGGGTGATGTCATCAAAGGTTCTTTTCATGTATGTATCCGATCACATGAAATCACAGCATGCTGTGATTGTCCGTTTTCAGCAAATAATTGATATTATCTAATTTTCCTAAAAGCTTTCTGTATCAGTTCCTCACGATTTTCTAGAACTCGCTTGCTGTCATTCTATAGGAAGCTTTATTGTTTACTTTCTGTGGATAGAAATGTGTCCCTGTTCATGAGGTGTCACAAAGGTGCACAAGCTGTTACTATGACACTGCTCTGATTACACTCTGTAATAATATTGTCTTGTGCACCTGCATGTCCACCACATGACCATGTCTACAGAAAGTAGACAACCCCTTTTAATGTTATTGGGTAAAGCAAGTGTTACTGGGCAAAGGACCTTAGATGACATCTCCCTGGTCAGGTGATATGAAGTGCTGAATAGTAGTAGTAATAGGGGGGTATGTTAAAGCAGAACTCGTCCCTCTGATGCCAGTAAGTGTAATATAAAGTTTAATTATGCGGATGGGGTGGAAACAATTTTCGCTAAAAGAGTGTCAGTCGGTTAATAGGCTCTATGGGATTCTGTCACTAACTTCATTTGTGAAAAAGATTAGAATGGAGCCTTAGGGTGGCGTTTTGAACACGTTTTTGGCCCGTTTTTAAGCAGTCCGTCAAAAACCGCATGCTTTAATAAAACGCATGTATGTTTTAGGAAAGGCATCCGTTTTTGACAGGTTTGACCAATTATCTTAATTGGAACTGGTCAAAAACGCATGTGGTTCTTGACGGACAGCTTAAAAACGGGCCAAAAACACTTTCAAAACGCCACTTGTGCCATTAATCTTAGGCGCAGGTGAGAATTGGACCTTACAGAAAAGTCTGATATGACTTCAAAATAAAAGTGAAATTGCAGGCTTTCACTCCACTCCCCCTTCCATGCAAGTTAAGTGACATTTGACATGTCATAAAAGTCTATTTTTTAACAGTAAAATAAATACCGCTGTGTTTGACGTCAGGCGTAGAGTTAGAATCGGCAGTCTGGGGAGAGTTTCAGGTCCAAGCACTCTATTTAAAACCCTTATACGGATTAAACACTTTTTTTGTGCATGCTGTGTCTCTGAATACACTGCATGTCCTTACTGATTTGTATGGTAAACCTTTATAAAAAGTCTCTTTATTGTGCTCACACTCTAGACACGCTGTCTAATTCTCACAGGAAGCTATCGGAGCTCCTAATAAAACTGTCATGGACGCTCGCCGCGCCGATTAGTTAACATTTCCATGTGGATGAGATTAAACGAGGCCGCCACCGCTCACTCCTTGTAGATTTCTCACTTTCATGTTGAGGTCTTAGCCCCCTGACATCAGCTGTTATCACACAAGCCTCCTATTGTGGTCCCATAGTACAGTATGGCTGAGCCGACAAGAAGCAGGCCGGGAGCTCGCACACTGTGCAGGGCACACGTCTGGCCAGCAGATGTGAGACTGGCTGTCAGGCTGCCTCTCCAGAGCAGGAAATCTCTCCTCTTACACTGTAAATAAATATAACCCTGAGCTCCTTCACTCAAGTGTCAAGCTCCTGAACCACAGTAAAATAGCTGGAAGAGGCTCCGTAAGTCCCGGAGATCCGTACAGCTCCTAATAGGAGTAGTGGTGCTTTCCAGGGAAACTTCCTTCAAGAAATAAAGAGAAGACATACGCATTTATATTTATTAAGGATGCTGAGTAGATGGCATGGAAGCCTTCACCTGTGTGTCACCTGAATCTCCCTAGATGGAAAATCTGCCTAATTATATAAGAACTAGAGAGAGATCAGAACATAATGAGACAACTTGGCTGTCATGGTAATAAATAGTTTCCCAAACGAACTATCCTGTATCCAACTTTTCCCATGTTCCAAGTCTGCCTAGTTATATCATTCTATAGGAAAATGCTGTGTATCGCTGTACTTGGCATGGTTACCCTCCACCCCACCAAAAACCGCTACAGCTAATGAAAGGCTGATTTCTGTTTCTTGGAAAGCTGAGTGACCGCAAATAAGTACTCTAGAAAAGCTGTTCGGCTATTCGTATATTATAGGCATATTTGGTTACCTACCTAAAATGTACTGTCCAGCTGCCTTCCTGCATTATCATTCCTATTCCTACTCCGGACTTCAATACTATGCGCCTATAGTTCATTGTTTCGTGCAATGCTTCTTAAGTTTAGATTCCGTAAACCACAGAAACCTCGTTGGTGCCGGAAACTTTCATGCTCCTGAAATTATATTTGCCTCTTTTAATCAAACACATCTTGTCTCCAGGAAGGGAAATTAAATTGGAGCCTTAATATTTCAGGGAAAAATGTTTGAGTTCATCTTTAGAATGGAAAAACAAATCAAATCTCTGCATAGCTGTTCCTCAGGGACTTTAACCTTAGAGAGGCCACTTGTATCAAACGGGGTCTACAACTACCAGCATCCGAGACCCCCGATTTATGACTCCTTCTATGCAGCCGAACAAAACTAAGGCAGGTCAGACCTGAATAAATACCAGTGAACAAATGTTTGCAGTATTTTAGAAAGGAATGGGGCTGAGACATCCTATGCCAGTCCACTCCACTGGCAGTCGTGCCTTTCCACACCCAGAAACTGGCAAAGAAGCACTGATAAATGCCCCCCACATTTATCTGTGGGAAGGAGAAGGGATAGAGCCTAGTTCAAGGGGTTCTCTACTTTGATTCCTTGACTATAAGCTGATGTTCAATAGGACTATAGTGCCAGCACAGAAATCAAGTATTACATAATGCCTGTTCCAATCAGTAGGCACATGTACTCTAAGGTGGGATGCACAAAATTGTTGAATAAAACAGTCTAGACAGTCCCTTTAAAAAAAAAAAGTGTATGCACTGATAACTCTTCACAGGTGAGATAGCAGGCACTAAATGTTGTTTTGTCTCAAAACCGAATATAAGAATTATATATTTCTTGTATATTTCTTGCTGCTTTCAGTCACATAGGTATGAGGCATGTTTTCCCCCATTCTCGTGCATTCATCAAATAATAATCTGTGTCATAGTTGGGATTGTTCTGTGTAATGAGTGATTACATAAGCGCCTGGCCGGCTCCCAACAAGTGGACCGCAGGGCAGTATGTCCTCGTTACTGTATTCTGTTATCTGCCGTATCCAGGTCACCATCTCGTATTCTTCTTTTCTGTCTCCCTCAGCATTAACAATAAGCTCCAGCAGCCGGAGGCAGCATCTGGGGTCTTGGAGTTTGCTATGAAGCATTATGGAGAAATGGTAAGTGCATTCCAAGTTCAAGGTAGTCGTATGGTTAGACTTAAAGGGGTTGTCCCCCTTTACCTAATTTTTTTTTAAAAATGTGTATGTAAGTGTAGAGGGCAGATATTGGGTAATTTACCAGTATACATTGTGTTCCTTTATTAATATATACAGTGAAGCCTCAGGACTTTTACCTTATCAGCCAGATATACCTTACCATAAAATGGCTGCAGATTGAGGGTCATGTGATCTTATTTGTCCATAAGCAATTGCCCTGTCTGGCTGATGAGGTAAAAGACACGAGGCTTCACTTCAAATATCAAGAAAGCAGTTCACATCTTTTAATAGGAGTATATTGGTAAATTACCTACTATTCTCCCTCCCACACATTACAAAAACACATGAAATAAAGTGGCCAACTCCTTTAAGAATCTGTAGGAATAACATACACCCAGTGTGCAAGCGTCCTTCTTGAAGACTCCATCTATGCATGTAAATCATTACTACCTTAATCCACCCAGGGGCGACAGCATAGAAATTCTTGTCTTTTTTGTGTGAGAAATCATCACCTCCTTCTGTGAGTAAAACTTGTCTTGATTTATTAAAAAAAGGAAAAAGTATAACTGCATATCTACGGAGACCTATATCCCAGTCCAAGTGACAACTATTATAACCTTCAATAGTGGTTGTCCCCCTTGTCCGAGTCAAACTCTTAGTTCATGTAAAAAAAAATTCTAGAACAACAGTAAAGACTGACACAAAAGTAGGAAGTCATATAAGCTCTGGTAGGTAATGAAGCTTTATGTGATAATCATTAGACTCACATTTGAGTGCTCTGTTTTGGGTCTGCGTATTGCAGCTTTGGCCATCCAGAGCCACCTGCTTCATGAACAGAAAGAATACTGGTGAAGCCTGGGAGGTGGATTTATAACTCTGCACTTCTGAATAATCTTGGCAACTTCTATGGATGCTGTATCTATAACCCTTGAAAATGCAGCAGGGGATTATATATGTGCGTGTGTGTGTGTTAGACTTGGGTACACCCCCAGAACTTAAACTAATAAAGGAAATTGTTCTTTATGCACCATGTGTCCAGCAACGTTTATACATGTATGTATGTGTGTATTTATGAATATATATACAATATACACACGCCTTGTATGTGTGGTCAGCCAGTGGGGTTTTGAGAAACGAGCCCCTGTCTGTGGCCTCTACACAGAGGGCGACTGTTCTCGAAGCGGCTGTAATTATTTCCTGCAGTTGCTGTAAGTTAGATCTCTCCTAGTTACATCACTGTCTCTCCGCTCTGGGAGAATAACGTCATTGTGCGGGGCACCTTGTGCAGCACTGCCTGTGAGCTGCACAAATCATTCTCAAAGCCAAAATTAAGAGGGGACACAAGCTTTCTCTGCTGGTCATCAGAGGTGCAAGTTCACTCTTCAAGGACCCGGGGCAAGGAGCAGTGACCTCGCCCCATAGTGTCCTGGGAAAAAAGGGTCAGATAAAAGCCACAGTTGGATCACAGCTTTCTAGGAACATCCTCTCAAGAATCCCACAAACCTTAAACCACAAGTAATTTGTTTTCATTGCAAACATCTAGCAGATGGAGGCATTGCCGTATCCTCTGAGGGCTTACAATGAGCCTCTGTTACATGGATCCGTCCTGCAGAGATTTCCCTCATCCATTTCTGTAGGATCTTTGGGAAAATGCCCTTTTCCCTTAGATAAATCATCGTCAGTAGTAGTTCTGTAGCCATTTGCAAAACCCCATTTGAATACACATAGTGTGTTTGGGATTATTAATTGGCATCATACACTATGCTAAAAGCTTACCCTGTTAAAGTGCACTGCAGGGGAACATTCATGGTTCTTTAGACCCCTGGATGTATGCAAAGTATTGTCCGTTTTATAACACAGTGTTTTGTTACATTAATAATAATAATAATAATAATATTATTATTATTATTATTATTATTATTATTATTATTATTATTATTGTTATTTATTTTATTTTTTTTTAACAATTTATAGATTCTAAACCTGAAGTGGAATGCCCTTAAGGGCTTATTTACATGACCGTAATGTCTTGTACGTTTATACATTGAAAGGCCTGTTCTAAAAATGAACAATAAGAGATTCCTACCACTATTAAGGACATTGGGGGTATTTATCAGAAGCCCTGAAATAATCGTAAATGCTAGCACTTGCGATTATTTCCCCCTTTCTGCCACCTTCATGCCAGGTCCCGCATTCCCCCACCAAATACAAGAGGCCGGAGCAGTGGTGGGGCTGCTATAATGAGCCAGTGTACGATAAATAACCCTGATTGTGTTTGATTCGGACCCATGATCATGATGGGCACTTTTTTTTTTTTTTTTTAAATCCATACTGGTTGGCTGCTGTTGTCACGTGGCATCATTATAAAACTTTTTGTCTTGTCCTTTTTAGGAGATCCAGGCTACCTGGTATGAGAAGCTTCATGAATGGGAGGATGCTTTGGTTGCCTATGACAAAAAGCTTGAGGTGAACAAGGACGACTCAGAGCTGATTTTGGGGCGTATGCGCTGTTTGGAAGCTCTTGGGGAATGGTAAGCTGACACCTCTGCAATGTCAAAAAAATAGACCTAACATATCTGCAGAGGCTTCAAACTCCATTGTCTGACATGGACATGTGGGTGACTAAGGCCCCTGACAAGATGTCCCCATCTATTAAACAAAATGTCCTGTCAGAGCTATTAACTTATTTTATCTTCACGGAATATCAAGCATGTCTGGATTGATGTGGGCTGAGGTCTCAAATAATAACCTAATGAGCCTCAAATGGATGGGGTGGTTCTAGACTGCCAACTGCTCAACCCAGTCTGCATCACTCTTGGCATTTCAATTGATGTTGGGGAAATCTTGAAACCACCTAATAGAATGATGATGTCTTGATTTGCTCATGTTATATGTCTGTGCACCTCCTGCCTCTGAACATGTCAAGCAAAACAATATTCTTCTCAATGCTGGCTCAAGATTTGTCTGTGGTGCACAGTATGACCACTAGGTGGCATTTGGAAGCATTCTCATTAAACCATTTGAATACCGCAGGGCTTGTACTAGATCTTATGTAATAGGTATGCACTGTATATGCTCTGTTCTGTCTTGTTGCTGAGGTAAGTGCATACGAGCAATAATAGGCAGTAATAAAAAAATCTGATTGCTGTATATCACTCGTGTAAGTACCAATATATCCCACATGTTCAAGATGTGGAATTCATATAGAGGGTTTTATAAACCTGTCAAAAAGAAAAACTCCCATAGTAACCAGTCACAGCACATCTTTCATTTTGACTTTTCTGTTATGCCATGGACAATTTAAATATCTTGTATTTGGTACCCTCTTGTCTATTAACCACCTTATATTTTTTATGACTGTATTGGGAGCTCCTCCTCCCGTAAGATTCATTTAATTGGCCTTTAACTTTTTAAAAGGAACACTCTAGTCAAAGTTTATTCATTGAATAACACATGGTGCAGCGTCTTAAGGGAGGAGCATGACTCATTTTTATTGTATTCCTACAACTTCAGTAGAGACAAGAGTCCTGCTCCTCCCTTCAGGCCCTGCACAAGTAATTTAATGAATCAGTTGTGACTGGAGTGTTCCTTTAATGTTTAGTGCAACAGTCGCATTAAAAATTGCAAAAGAACATCAAGTAGCATCATGTACTCTATGGGGGACTGGAATAATTTTGCACTAAAACATAAATTCAGCCTTTCCTGAAATACCAGTCCAAACCATTTGTATACATTTGTCTTAAGACAACCCTATGTCAAAGTGACTTTGGCTTAATCCATGATCATTGGTCATATTTTTGCCAAAACAACACCACACACAGACATAAAAATAAAATGATACATCATCGCCATTAATTTTTGGGTCCTTGATGAAGGACAGGACTATCCTTTGTAATCTGTAAAAAAAAAAAAAAGTACATAGTCTTTTAGGAAGGACACACTAAAACTCTTGCTTCCCTAAAATGAATCTGAGAGATTGTAACAAAATCTAATAGCAATCCTTAAAGTAAATTTTTTTTTTTCTGTCACAGGATTATTTTACATGTGAAATATGTGTAAAATCTAGTCTTTATAGCAAATCACCTATAGCAATCCATTTCTGCATATCACGTGTATGAAGAACACGTAACCTGTCTCGCAACCTTACTTTGTCACATGTTAATTGCTGCTCCTGTTCATCTGTGGCTTCTGGATCTCTAAAGCTCCTTCACATAAAGAACAATACATTTTTGACCCCGAGGCCCCTGATAGTTGCTTTACCTTCAGCTACTGATTTTTAAATGATATAAATAAATTGCAAATGATGCACTCGACCTAAGAAATTCTAAGTATGTGGGAAGGGGGCATAAAAGCGCTTACTATATGAGACATTTTCTTCTGAGCAGTAAATCTCTGCACATAGAAATTTAGCTGCTGCTTAAAATAGATTTCAGTGAAATGTCTTAATATGTTTTAAAAGCCGAACAATCCCTCCCTCCGCTCAGAAAATTAAAAAAAATTATAGTTGTAGTTGTGTCATATTGATACCTTACAGGGATAATACAAAGTTATAAAGTGATCACCTATTCGCAGGACAGGGGATAACTAGCTGATTGTTTGGGGTCTTCTTGGACCCCCAGTAATCATGAAAATGGAGGCAAATAAGGCGTCTGCACTGCTGCTACATTTGTTCTCTGCCACAGATAGCCGAGGCGCACCTGGGTGTTATCTGTGTTGTATCCACCGTCCATTGAAATGATTATCAGCATGCCATCTGCAAAAAGAAATGGACAGCACACAGACAAAACATTGTTTGTGTGCGTGTAGCCTTACACAGAATTTGGACATTACAAGAGATGAAACAACTCGGGACTGGTTACGCTCGTACCGTGTATGTTACATTGAATTGCCTGCTGTGGGTGACCACTTTCCATACAACACATATGGCGGAGGAGGAAGTTTTTAATTTTTTTATTTTATCACTTTCTTTTTATTGTTTTAAAATTTAACAAACATGCATGCAATTCCACACTTACACATAACTTCCTAGCAGACAGTTTCCAGCTCCAATTTAAAATTTGTGAGAAAGGCTGAGAAGAGAATGATCTCCGAGACCATAGAAATAATAGGTTACATTTATTTTCCAAAGTTTGCATGGCTACATAATCTTTGCCATATCTAGTAAATAGTATATCTATGAAGCAGCTTATCCATCCTTGTAGGTAATGCACGATCCAGGCAACCAGAATTCAAGCCTGGACTCTTTACACTGCTGTTGTGGAAGTGAACAGTACGGAATGTTCTGTATGTGTAGCATAAGTTATTACAGGAGGTCATTCTCTGTACAATGACATGTGTAAGGGAAAGAGCATTGTATGGACATCTACGTGCAAGATACATGTACTCATCCATCTGTCATAGTTACTGCTAATCCGTTATTGTACGGAAACTTCTACAGAAGATGAGTCATTTTCCAATGTAATTTGTGTTAAAAAAACACTGCCTACCTCATATCCACATTAGTGAGTGCGTAAAATTACTGCCAAGATTCTGAGGTAAATTGCTGAGCAAGCTCTTTGGGATTTATATGGCCTATCGCGAGTACCACCTATGTGTCATCTGTCACAATCTACACCGATTTTCTTTACTATATATTTTTATCCTGCAACCAGGCTCCATGCCCTCTGTATAGACTTGGTATAATGTGATAAGTTATAGAGAGCAATAACTTATCACTAAAAAGCGTGAATGCTTTTTACCTGTAAAGCAAACTGTTTTAACACTATAACCCTATATGCATGAATAATCCTTACTCCATGCCACACTGCTGGTCTGCTCCTGTGCAATACACTCTGACCTACACAGTATCTAGAAGGATCGCAATGTGGACACTATAGCTCCTTCCCTTCTCATCAATCTTGGTTTAGGTTCTTTGTTAGGGTCTGACAAGAGTAAATATGGGTGACTTATAGTGCAGGATAAGCCCTTGTCTGTGTGTGGCCATACAGTTCACCTGAATACTGCACTGTGCATACAAACACAGTAAATTTGGACATATGGGGACTCTGTGTCCCTATTCTCTAACTAATTTTAGGGTTTGCTTTTAGTCCCATAGGACCTTATATGAAGTGAATGAGAGGAACATGAGGCACAAACATTTGCTTTTCATTGTGACAGAGGAGTTATGCTGCTGCTGCCCACATCTGGGTTTATTCAGTGTTTAACATGTAACCTTTGACTTTACTCACCGGAAAAATAACTGCAGGCAAGAAAATGGTGATAAGGATCAGTTCACACTCGGGGTAAAATAGCATTCAATGTGTTGAATTCTAACATATTATAACTTAGTGTTCTTTACATTGTAAAATATATGAGACACTTTGCCAAATGTCTGATAAATCTAAGGGAAAAAGGAAAGAATTGAATAAATCATCTTTTAAAAATATGGATATGAATTTAGGCATCGTCACATAGTAGAGGGGATCTGCATGTATGTGGCCACCATCCACAGTTACCACAGCCCCGGGATAGAGTAGTATTCTGGGACTATCATGGATTCCATATGCTAGTTGGATGGCTGGAGTCTGCTAAAACGACCACCCTTCCAGAGCAGACCTCCATTCTGGGACTTGGGCAATCCTTCTCTGTGATGTCTACGATCCCATGTTGTGGACCAGGCTTGTGTTCATGAGCTAAAGGTTGCATTGTACAAACTGCAGTCGTCACAGCAAATATGTTTTTCTGGAGTGGTAATATTATTTACCCAGTTTTATTGGAAATATGAATTAAGAGCGACTATGTAATGTAGAGTTTACAGACAACTCAGAATTTTTACAGTTTATGTAAGACTATAATTGGTTACTTTCCTGGAATCCATTTTGATGGTCAGTCCCACCCTGGCTTCGTAAGCGCAAAGTTTCCTGTGTGTCAGGATTCCCGTGTTGGACAGCCAACTTGTAGGCCCAATAGGAACGTCCAAGCCCGGACTGGCAGAACACAGCGCCGAGGTAGGAAAATCTCACCAATGTAAATTTGTGGAATATTTAAATGTGTGCTCAAAAAATAATAGGACCTGCTGGCTGTGGGGAGCGTTTGGGGAGCATATTTTTAGCAGGTTGGTTGCGCCTTTTCAAGATGTTGCCACATTTTTTGTGTCCGCTATAATTTATGCAACCACTGACATTTAGTGTTTCCAATGTGTAATGAGACTGATGGGAATATTGTGCATGTGATTTGTACTTCACCAGACCATAGATGGAACCAAACTCCTTCCTTGGCGGTGAAGAGGTGGCATGAGCGTAGCTTTTGTAGATTTTATAGATGTTATAAACCAAAACCTAAATCCGACCAGTGGATTTGTACAAAATAGTTCTGTATCCATATAAATAATCCAAATATTTAATATGACTGCCACGACAGGACCCACTGGGCTGAATTTTCCTAGATGCCTCCTTGCTATGACTAGTGATGCATTGATATGCCTCCTACTCCAATAGTTATATCCAGGGTCAGACTTACCGACAAGACTAAAGCATCACAAATTGGAAAACAAAATTGTGTCAGGGTGCAATCCAGGGATCCACAGCTGCCTTATATAACTTCAATCCTTTTCTTCCATTGATGTTGCTATTTTATCCTGGATCTAGTCGCAGTTACTTCCCAAATTTGGACAAGTTCAGTTTTGTTTTGTTTTTTTGCATCACCAGGTCTTTTTTCCCTTTGGGGATGGTCAACTACTAAGTTTGTGTCTATTTTCTAGCCGAGATAAGTGTGTAGACGGAACAGCATTGTCTGGTCCATCATCTTTCTGATTTATAAATTTCCCTATACACTATCCTCCTATATCTTACTATCCTGTCCCCTTAATGAGACTTTCTCAGGATTCTCCATAGGAAGGGCTGCTCCAGCCTCACTTGCTTGTTATTGCTAAGTCCACCTGGAGTCGTAGTCTGTTGCCCGGTTTCGGGTCTAATACTGGGCAGGAAATGTTTACCATATGTTCTGCACCAAGTGTTTACAAGTCATCTGAGGACCACAGGAGAGGAGAAAGACAAGTGCATAACTCATTGTCGAGTGGAGACGGGTTACATAACTGTCGTCTTCTATAAGCTTCTCTGCCGGAGACCCAGACAGTGACGCCCGGTGAATTCTCTGATCAGGAAACCACTGGCGTATAAATATGCATCTCATTTTTATGTCCTCTATTTCCCATCACTGACCCCACTCATCTCTTCTTTGCCTTCTCAAAGTTTCCATGCATACAACATGTGGAACACAAGTGGAAAAGTATGTAGTGATCCATCGCAGATAAACAATATCGGCAAGAGAAGAGCAGCCGCTTCAGGTTGACTTTAAGGGTTTTGCAGACTGAAGGGATTTTTTCCACTGTCGTGAAGGAAATATGTAGATAATAAGGGGAGCTTGATGCATTAGAGTGGGCCCCATTTAAATTAGGCCCATCTTTAACAGTGCTTAGTGAAGGCTATGCTAGGGGACGCAATTGATCTCACTATATGACCTTTGAATGTTGGCTACAGGGAAGTGTCGCTCCCATGTTTACAAAAAGTCTAAAACTGTAGCAGAGATTTAGACACTTGGTGTCTTTCCAATAATCAAATCATGTTTTTATTTTATTTTATTTTTTTTTCCCCATCATGGTGGCACAGAAGTCAAATATTCTTTGACATGTGACCTTCACAGAGTCTTGTCAGTGGCCATGCAAGTCACAAATGGTCTATTAAGGCTGCGTTCACACACTGCAGTTGTATTGTTACTGCATAAAACGTGTTCCTCTAGTGTGAACAGAACCAAAATGAATATTTCTTTTACCATTTTCAGTGAAAATGAACTGATCCTTTCCACTCATTTAGGAACAATTGTACTATTTTAAGTAAGGTACATTTTGGGAAATTCCGATCTTTTCTGAATATAGTAACCAAATTTCTCAAAATATGTTCTCCTGTCGGCCTTGCTGGAAACCTCAAGATGACAATAAGCAGAATGTGGCTTGTACTGTGCTCCCTATTGCCATAATAGTAATCTTATATAATATTGGTATAGCATAGAGAAACATACATAACAGGAGCCAGCATGCCTCCATCAAGACAGATGACTTTACCTCTCCTCCAGCCTAAACAAGTCCGGGGCATTCTCACCGTGACGAGGGAGAGGAAATGTAAGTGTGATGGGGTATTGGAAAATACTTGTCATCTGGAATGTTGACACAGGATCTAACGCAAATTCATTGTTAATAGAATCACCATGGTGACACAGGGAAGTCAATTAAATGAGAGAGGACATCCAAAAACAACATCACCACCCGGGGGGGGGGGGGGGGATAAAGAATGTTGGAGAGAATTTTTTATACTTTATTTTTTCTTCTTTATTCCCCTTTCTGGATCTGGAGGATTAACATGGCAGCTCTTATGGTATAAAGGACCCTGTGACAGGAAAATTACTTAGAGGTCTGTTGTTGTTCCTACTTTAAATCCAGAGCAGGTGTTACTGATGGGATGGATAACGTGAAGATATTTCTAATGCTTTGCCCTTTCTGGGAGTCTGTGGGAGTATGTGTGTCTAATATACATACACAAATGTCGTTTCTTAGTTTTTGCCATTTCTATCCTTAAAGGGGTTGTCCAAGTTCAGCAAATAATTGATGGCTTGTATGGGGAAAAGTTATCCAATTTTCCAATATACTTTCTGTAACAATTCCTCATAGTTTTCTAGATCTCTGCTTGCTGTCCTCCTATAGAAAGCTTCTATATTTCCTTCCAGTGGATAGAAATCCGTCCATGGTCATTTGATGGCCATGTAGGAGCACAAGCCCTTATTATCACAGAGCGTAATCAGAGCCGTGTGATAATAGCAGCTCGTGCACCTGCCTGTCCATCACAGACCATAGACAGATTTCCCCCTCTCACCACAACAGCACCCAACCAGAGAGAGGGATCCGCCTCCAGGGACAGGAAATCCAGACCTTAAAATGTGCGGTACGCCCCATCTCCTTCAGTGGTTTCCTGTCCCTGACGGGGGATCCAGTGAGTCTCGGTGAGGCTTAGGAATCGGGGGGAATGGGAGTCCCAGGTACCCCCCAGGTGGCTGCACAAAATCCCCCGCCGAGGCTTACCGGAGGGTGGAAGCTCGGCGGGGCGTGTATGGTGAAGGCTGCAAAGTGCAGCGCAGACTGTGAGTGGCAGACGGACTCCGGCGCGTCTCCGATCCCGGAGTTGGGGGCGTGCGCAGGAGTGGAGGCGGCTGAGCGCAGGTTTCGACTCCTCCCCGCAGCGGTCTTCAAGAAAATTGCGCCGACTCCACTTCCAGCGGGGACCGGAAGTGGCGCGCCGTTCAGCGTTCCACGTGGGAGTGAGGTCACGAGCGGGGAGATTTGAAAAGGAGATCCCACACAGAACAACACACAGGACTCCTAACACTCACAGCCAGCCACAGGAGCCACTCCAGTTGTTGTACCCTCTCCACCAGATGAGATGAGTTCTAATGAAGGTGGTAGAGAATCGGTGGACACCGCTACCGTAAATTTTGGTAGAGGGATGGTCCGCTGATTGGTGAATGTGGCCTTACCATGCCTTTAAACTGGTTCTGATGATGTCTTATGTGATTTCTTGTTTTCGAGGGAAGAATCGCATAGGGGGAAAGCCACTGTAAAGTCTAAGAATCGTGCATGTAGAATCTGTGGAGATAATCTGCCTGACTCATACTTAAAACCTAATTGTGACCAATGTGTTCAGCGCCTGTTAGCACAGGATCAGTCAGCCTTGTTTGAGTCCATGCGCATGCTAATCCAGCAGGAGGTGCGTAGTTCTGTGCAGGAAATGAAGAGATCCCTCAGGTCAGAGAATTCCCCAGGCACTTCCAGGCATTTTGAAGATACTGGCCCTAGTCCGGAACAGTCATCAGAGTCAGAGGAGGAGGACAGGTCAGGCAGACCCCTGTTCCCTATTGAAGATATTGATCATCTTATTAAATTAGTAAGAGCGACCATGGAATTGGAGGAAGAAAAGGAGGAACGCTCAGTAACGGACGTCATGTTCCAGGGTCTAAGAGAAAGGAAGAAAGTTTTTACCTATCCATGAGAATATTTCCTCCCTTATCCAGGCAGAATGGCGGAAGGCAGACAAAAAAGTTTTTGTCCCTAGGGCAATGAAGAGGAAATATCCTTTTCCAGAAAATGAGACGGAGATCTGGGACAAGGCACCGAAGGTAGATGTTGCCGTTTCAAAAGTCTCTAGGAAGAGCGCTCTTCCAGTGGAGGATTCAGGTGTGCTTAAGGATCCCATGGATAAGAAGGCAGATAGCTTTCTAAGGCGCTCCTGGGAGGCTGCAGCGGGCGCATTTAAACCTAATATCGCTGCCACATGCTTCTAGGTCACATCTTATTTCAGAGGTTACCACTGCGCAGAAGGCCTCAGCCTTCTTAGCAGATGCCTCGGTGGACGCCCTACGGTTGTCAGCAAGATCAGCGGCTTTATCCAATTCAGCCAGAAGGGCCTTGTGGCTGAAAAATTGGGCAGGTGACCTTCCATCAAAGAGCCATTTATGTAGTATCCCTTGTGAGGGGGAGTTCTTATTTGGATCTGCTCTAGATAACATCTTGGAGAAGGCAGCAGACAGGAAAAGGGGTTTTCCTAGTACAAGACCTCAGGAAAGGAAGTTTTTTCGCCCCTCAAGGCGGTTTAGATCTCCCCAGAGATCCGCAGACAAAAAGGAGGGATGGCAATCCTCTAGAAAATCTAGGGGCTTCATGTTCTCCCGACCTCAGGATTCCAGTAATCGCCCCGGTCAGCAATGACGCCTGGGGTCCAGTGGGGGGGAAGACTCTCCCTGTTCAAGGAGAAGTGGAGGAAGATTACAGGGGAGTGACTGGATCATGGGGATCATACAAGATGGTCTAAAGTTACCTTTTCTATCCCCTCCCCCGCAGCGTTTCAGGATAACATCAGTGCCCGGAAGAGCAGCAAAACAGGCTCTGGAAGCCGAGGTGAAATCCTTATTAGAAAAAGCCAATCTTTTGTATGGCTCGCTAGCCGGAACAGTGCACATAACCGCAATAACCTGTCTGTCCCGTCTTGGGACCACTACCCTAGTCCATTCTACTAGCCAATACCTGAGGAAAAAGTTGTTATACAATTTTTGGGTGACTAGCTCTATACATTACTGTACCTGGATAACAAAAAAATAACTAACTTTTAGATGTGAGACACATCAGACTCACATCAGAAGAATTTGCACTAGTGCCTCTTCTTGATAATGCCCTGGCTTCAATGTGCATGCACTCTTAAGCCAGGTTGTATTTCGCCAGCTTCACTAAGTGTTCACAGGTGTGAGGGGAACAAGGAAAAGGTGAGTAATAAAGGGTTTTTGTGTGGTGTAGTTGGTTTAGGGTCCCCTGCTAGGTTGACTTTAACATATTATCCAATGGATTGAGCTTCAAAGGAGGAGTCAAACTCGAAGCAGAAATTCCACTGTGTCAAACACGTAAATCATAAACCTTATAAATACCATAAAAGCCACATAAATTAACTTTTTAAACTTGACTTTATTATTTTGCTTTTCTGCTGTGATATGATGAACTTAAAAATACAGATTTCTGGATCATAGCAGCGCATGCTTAGTGATTTGAATCCAGAAAAGTCAGAACGCGACATGTTTTATTCAGGAGCTCTCAGCATTTTGTTCTCTGAACCCTGTTGCTTCTTATTTTTCCAGGGGACAACTTCATCAGCAGTGCTGTGAGAACTGGACTAATGTCAGCGAAGATGCCCGTGCCAAGATGGCTAGAATGGCAGCAGCGGCAGCATGGGGGTTAGGTAAGACGTCTGGTTAATGTAAAGAGGGAATGCTGTCATGTCTGCACTCATCACATGGGAGCAGCTGAGCTATTGATTCATTGCAGTGGCACAAATTAGACATCTGATCCCAATGCAAGTAACATTCACTGCCTCCTAATGACTTTTCTTGACATCCGTTTTCTATCACCTCTAGTGACGTCTTCGCCATCTGAATTGGAGTTTATTTATTCTAGTGGATCAAACGACTTCCACTAAATACATAAAATTACATTTATCACTGTATCTACCTCCAATCCAGTTTCCCTCAGAACTGAGTCATGTGCTGCTCTGCCCCCATTCAGCTGCTGAGTGCTGTACCATTCCCATCCATCATCTGCCTTGCTCATTGATTGGGTGACATAGTAATTAAGCACCAAATGGGAAACAAATGAAAATGCCTTGCGTGCCATTGGTGGTGCATCACTCTGGGAATGGTTATACAATGAGCTACTAATTGCTAAGTGTTTCCTAAATACATTACCACCTTCTCACGATTGGCCCAGAGGTTTTTAGGTATAGGATAATAAGATGTCAGATGTCTGTTTATAGTAAATTTGTATTGGATTGTACACACTGTTCTTGTAATGTGCAAAACTCGTGCTTAAATGACACAGATTCATCATCATCTGCCGCTTAATCAGTTGTGGTGATCACCGAGCCTCATACTGTGTATCCAATAAGATGGCAGTAATTAAACCTTTTACTCATCTTTAGTAGTTGATTGGCCCATGGAGTGTGGTCCACCTATGGACTATTGCTTCTCCAGTGACCTGACCCCTATTAGCTCTAATGGGTGGAGTAGTTACACACTGTATTCTCCTTTCAGAGCATTGGGACAGTATGGAGGAGTACACTTGCTTGATCCCCAGAGATACCCACGACGGAGCCTTTTATCGGGCTGTTCTGGCTCTTCACCAGGATCTCTTCTCTCTTGCCCAGCAGGTGGGTTGTCACTAACATAATGGTCATAAGCTTCTGCTTTTCGGGAACATGATTGACCTAATCTATGTCTTCTAGTGTATTGATAAAGCCAGAGACATGCTTGATGCAGAGCTGACTGCAATGGCTGGAGAAAGCTATAGCCGTGCCTATGGGGTAAGTTTGCCTGTTATTTGCTATATTGCCTCCACAGTAGCAAAATTTGAACATTTTGGCAGCAGGAACTGTGAATGTACAGGTAGTCCCCTACTTAAGGACACCCGACTTACAGACAACCCACAGTTACAGACAGACCCCTCTGACCTCTGGTGAAGCTCTCTGGATGCTTTACTATAGTCCCAGATTGCAATAATCAGCTGTAACGTGTCTGTAATGAAGCTTTATTGATAATCCTTGGTCCCATTACAGCAAAAAATGTTTAAACTCCAATTGTCACTGGGCCAAAATTTTTTTGGTCTGGATCTACAATTATAAAATATACAGTTTCAACTTACATACAAATTCAACTTAAGAACAAACCTCCGGACCCTATCTTGTACGTAACCCGGGGACTGCCTGTATAGCTCCATTCCTTTATTTTCTGGCTGCCTCCTGCATGTACCAACAGAATATGAATGGGTTAACCAAATGGAGACAGCCTTTACCTAAAATGTTATACTCCCTCTCTTTACATTTATAAGGTCTATATCTGTAATTGTTTCTACTTTGCAGGCTATGGTCACATGTCAGATGCTGTCGGAGCTGGAAGAAGTCATCCAATATAAATTGGTACCTGAACGTCGAGAAATTATTCGTCAGACCTGGTGGGATCGGCTGCAGGTGAGTCTTTATAGGGTCGCAATGCCGGACTAAAATTTGTTCATTTAGACAATTATTTTTCTTTTTCTGCTTTTTGTACTTTACACGGGAGGTACAGGGTGTGAAAAGGAAAAGAGACTTCTATTAATATCGCTGTTTACAAGTCTCTCGCCCTTCAGAACATTCTTGGGACATTGTTCCCATACGCATTTCTAATATGCCCCGTAGTGTCGGGACAGATCTTTATTAGGTGTGGAGGGGGGAGCAGGTATTTCTCACCTCCTGCAGCCAGATCGAGGCACACACTGGCATGCAGTCACACCCATGACACATGCAGACATACTCTCTGTGCAGACAACTTGTGCTAGGGGCGGGGGTTACCGACCAGAGCCGGCATCATCAGCCAAGAGTCCTGCAAATACTGACATCTGGTAAATGTAGAGCAGTGTACAGCCAAAGAAATAGCCATTGCCAGCCAGTACCGGCTTCTGGAAGGTGCATTATTCCTGTGATCGATTTCTAATAACCTGGCAGGCTCATCCTCTGAGCTTTACAGTACAAACGTCATTTCCATCTTTATATAATAAGTTATTACCAATTATACTGACTTGTCTGCATACCTTCGGGACACGGCACAGCTACTGTTACACTGCGTGACGGTATTATGCTTGTTAGTTATGTCACATTGATTAAAAAGTATGTGATGGTAGTATGTATCTTCTCCTCTCACAGGGCTGTCAGCGCATCGTTGAGGACTGGCAGAAGATTTTGATGGTTCAGTCTCTTGTGGTCAGTCCTCATGAAGACATGAGAACTTGGCTGAAGTATGCAAGTCTCTGCAGCAAAAGTGGCCGCCTGGTGAGAGCAAGTCCCAATGGCTTTTACTTCCGTTTATTTGTCTGCCTTACATCTGTCATTCAGCGCAGCAGGGAACCATGTCCACATAACACGACTTGTCTGTAAAATAATCACTCGTCATCCTAGCCTTTCCCTCTAGAGTACCAGCCTGAACCTGCTTTCTGTCAGGGCAGCAGCTGATGAGGAGTATAGGTTATCAAATATATAACTCAAGGTGCAGATTGGAATTTCTTGTGGATTTGTTATTAGTATTAAATGGTTTACAAAAATTCCTTGTAATACCCCAGTTCCCCATCCGAATTGCAAAAACGTCAGCATTTTTCTTTCATTAGTGAGAGTGATTTGTGATTATTTAGTAGGTAGGTTGCATCCTTGTAGCCAACTGACTCCATAATTTCCACAGTCACTATGATGCTCATTCAGTAGAAGAAAGGCGTACTAGCCAATGGCTGCCATTACATAATCTCTAACCATTTCTTGTCTCATAAACTTGCAGGCTCTGTCTCACAAGACATTAGTGATGTTACTTGGAGTGGACCCAGCTCTGGAAAGTGACCAGCCTTTACCAACCGCTCACCCACAAGTCACCTATGCCTATATGAAGTACATGTGGAAGAGTACGCGAAAGGTACTGACCGTGTATCCGTGTTGGATCACCCAGGCTGAATGTGACTCAGGAGTTCCCGAAAAAAAAAAAAATACTGTTTTCTTTAGAGGTCTGGGAGCTGTGCCACCACGCATCCAGAACATTGCGTGCTATGAGAAAAGCAGATATAATAGGTGGAAGCGGGCCGGGTTGTGCACATTAAAGTGTAAATATAGTATGAGGTTTTTATTGTGTAGATACTTGGATGCCTTAAAAGTGGGTTCCTAACTTGTCTGCGGAGAGCAGTCTAGTATAGGCTATGCGGCTAAATGCAGTATATGTATCATAAATGGACCCCCTAATGCAGTGATGGCAAACCTTTTAGGCAGCGAGTACCCAAACTACAACCAAAACCCCCTATTTTTCACAAAGTGCCAATGCGACAATTTAAGCAGTAACTTATAACTCCCTCCTCTGTCAGAGATTTAAAGTTTATAGGACCTGAGGACACCAATACAGTAGAAATAATAAGAAGTTTGGATTATCATTGTAGCTGCTTTCTAGGGTCCTGGGCTGTCTGGGACTGCAAGAGTCCTGTCTGACAAACTCTGTGCTAGGGTGATAGCTCGGGTGCCCATAGAGAGTGCTCTGAGTGCCACCTCTGGCACCCGTGCCATAGGTTCGCCATCACTGCCCTAATGCAACCGGTGTGACTAGCTTTTTCATGTATTTGTTCCTCGATGGATCTGTCATTTTTATTTCCTGTTTTTCTGAATTTTCCCCATTTTTTTTCAGCTTTAAAACTCCCTTTTACAATCATTTATTAGCTTTTTGAGGGCTCTATAACAGCGACTGATAACAGCAGATTTATTCCCAATCTGCTCCTTATGTAAATATGCCCAGCCACGTGCAACATGACTAAATTCATATTTGATGTTAAACCTATTTCTTTTGCAGGTATAAAAATAATTTTTCCATGATCCGTGTAAATCTGTGCGCTAATCATCTTGTTACAGACTTACAGATACAGTTAGTTACTAGCTGTCCAGAGCTGTCCAGTCCAGTATTCCTGGGCATAGTGACCCCACTGGGCTCTGTTTTTGCAGAAGCTGCTTTGGTGACATCACACCCTTTCACATTTCGCCATGACTAAATTTGTAACTATTTTAATTAACTTTTAGGTGCAGGGTATTGATCAAAACCCTGTATACTCCTCCCCCCCCCCCTCAGTTTCAATATCTCTGCTTGCTGTCAGTGACAATTCAGTGTGTCAGTGTAACAATTCAGTGTGGGGAAACCCCCTCTATTGAACATCTATTTCTCACTGCCAATCGTAAGCTACAGTTGTAGCCAGGCATTTTGATAATTCCATTTTGGGTGCATTCACACGTGGTATTCTGACCCAGCAGCCAAACGCATAGTAAAATCATGCATGTGTCTGAAACAACATGTGAACACACCCTCTAAGCTTAAACATTTTTGCCTTAAAATATATTGTGGCAGTTCAGATACATTACAACAAACTACTGAGATGGGAAACCTTTTCTTAATGAATGATACAATGGCACCAAAACTTCAACTTTGAGAAATAGAACTGAGTGTATTTATAACATTCCCATTCAAAGCAAGCAGAGTCTTGAAAATGATGAATGGGAACACAAAGGAAAGTTTCCATTTACACTGTATAGGGACAATCGCTGTATTCAGTTCTCCTCCACTCATCCATTTTCTTCTACTGCTCTTAATTACTACTCTGTCCTTTACTTTCTTCTTTGTCCATTTGAATTTCTCTTCCTGTGTTTTTCTCCAACATGCCCCTCGTGCAACGCAGATTGAGGCCTTCCAGCATATGCAGAAGTTCGTGAGCAACGTGCAGATCCAGGCCCAGCATGTTGCAGATGACCCACAGCACAAGCAGGAACTGCAGAAACTTATGGCAAGGTAAGCCCCACATATCCCCAACACTGATCCCCTGGGATCAGCAGGGAGCTTCAGTAATAAAAATCGTCAAGGCGGTTACATGTTATTTTATTGGACTGCAACATAGCCTTGGTCTTTCATATGTCTGATCATTGTAGTGCATCACAGTAATAACATGAAGCATGTTGATAACTAAGAAAACAACCTTGGGGTCCCCTGATTGATTACTAGTGGGGGCTTCAGTGCCCCTTCAGATATTGACATTGACAGTGCAGTGTAGCTCCTGCTCAAGCAACACAGGTCAGGTGCCCAATGATCAGTAAAGTGCTTTAACTAATTTAGTGTGGAACTCTCATTTATAGGTGTTTCCTGAAGCTTGGTGAATGGCAACTGAGCTTGCAAGGCATCAATGAGTGCACAATCCCCAATGTCCTTGAGTATTACAATGCTGCCACTGAGCATGACCTCAATTGGTACAAGGTAAGTAAGCATCAATGTTAAACCTTACCACCAGTAATGGCGACACTTATACAAGAATATCAATGTTGGTATTTACTCATCAGGCCTGGCACGCTTGGGCTGTCATGAACTTTGAGGCTGTGCTTCATTTTAAACACCAATATCAGCCAAGGGAGGAAAAGAAGGTTCGCCATCCAAGCAATGCCAGCGGCAACACAGAGAACAGTGAAAGTGAGAGCGAAGGAGAGAGCGCGGAGAACAGCCCTGTGCCATCTCCTGTGCAGAAGAAGCCATCTGAGGTACCCACTACATTACTTTCATATAGGACCTTAGTAACCCAGTAGGAGAGGCACATAGTTATAAATGCTGTAGCCTGTGAACCGTGCAGCTGGTGGATGTATGTAGTGTAAGAAGAGCCTTCAGTTCCTTGCATTAAAGGCATGTTTCAAAGGGACAGGTTCTGCGTAAGATATATAAATTAACTGTGAGGAAGCAATGAATTGATTTCTCTTCTCTGCACTCAGGACCTTTCCCATACCCTATTACAATACACTGTGCCGGCCGTGCAAGGATTTTTCCGCTCCATCTCTTTGTCTCGTGGAAACAACCTACAGGACACCTTGAGGTAAGATTTTTAGCAGCTTCACAAGTTAAGCTTTGGCTCTAATGTTGCCTTCTTTCCCTGCACAATTTCCTCTTGGGCAATGGCTTGTTTTCCCTGTGAGATCAGAGAGTGAGTGATAAGGGCACAAGTATTTCCTGGATTAACCAAAGGATATGAGAGATGCCAGAAGCCAACTGAACAATCCTATATTCAGAAATTGCATGGGAGCGATTAACATGGCCAAAATTCTGACTCTGATGAAGTTAATAAAATCTGACTTGTGCAATGTGATAAAAGGATTTTAGTAAAATTTCTCACTAATACCATTGGAAGACTCACCGTGGGGTTTGACCCTGCTGCTTGGATTTTTGCATTTAAAAGGAACCTTTCAGCAGAAGTTTAACTAATAAAATACTACGAGATAATGTTTATTTCATTGCCCAGTATGGTGGCATCATCCACTAATTCAGCTTTTAAGTGAGATGTAAATGGGCTGTATAAAGTTACATAGGTGGAGAGTTTAGCACTGAAGTCAAGCTCTCCTTTCATCAGAACTTCCCTTCTGTTGTGGTTGACATCATGCACCACACTTCAGGAGTTAGGGGTTGTCCCTGAATGGGGAATTGTCAATTAAAGCAGAGGGAGTAATCTGAGGTGGGGAGCTAGACTTCACTGCTGAGCTCTCCACCACCATTGAATTTTTACAACCAATTTGTCTCTCACTTCAAAGTTGAATTTCCAGATCATGTCACCAAACCAGGGCATGAAAAAATATTATCTGGTAAGTGTTAAACTGCTTGACAATTTCTACTCACAGCTTCCTTTAATATAAAATCATTTTCTCATAAAAAATCTTTTTCGGAGTAATATATTCTTCTACAGGGATGTTGGTTCCTGCCTTTTTGTTCTTTATCCGGTCTTACTGCTTTCGCTACAAACTGATTGTACCCTGTACCTTTGTCTCATACTTGATGTAGCCTGTTAGTGGCTGGGCCTTATACCACAATGATCCCACAAGTCCTCAATTTATTTTTAAACAAGTATGGGATTTAAATGATGTACAAAAATATATATATATATTTTTTTTAAATTCTGTATTCAAAAATCTTGGGAACATGTTTGTAATAATCCAGGAAGAACAATAGAAAGTCCTATGAAAATGTACTCCACCTAAATGCAAGAACTGGTTGTAACCCAAAATCTCATGAACGGTTTCATACACTGATCAGCTGCATTGCTGGATTTTAGGATTACAATATAATTCTCTTTATCTACCTGTTTCCAAATAATAGAATCAGTGAGATTAGTGTCCATATAAAGGTACTCTCATTCTATCTTATTATTTTCTGGACTGTTGTGAAATTTGAGTATTAAAATTAATGGGATATGATGCTGTCATTGGCCTTCATTTTTCCTCCATAGTCAGGTGGAAGCTCTGCTTTAATAGTGCTGCACTGCTCGTCCCTGCCCAGCAGGGGGCTACAGTGTTAATAACTTCATCATCAGTGTTATTTCTTCTTTATTTTTATAGGTAATTACAGTTTTCTAAAGTGCTGGACTGTTACTAGTATAAAAACTGCTCAGATCATAAAAAGATATGCTTTGGCTTTAAAAGATGGGAATGACTCTAATTCTAATAAATTATCTGGTTATAAATAAAGACAGCATACATGTGATGTGATGGCTGATACAGAGAATTGTTTTCCACTTGCAGGGTACTCACTCTCTGGTTTGATTACGGCCATTGGCCTGATGTGAATGAAGCTCTCGTTGAGGGAATTAAGACCATTCAGATAGACACGTGGCTGCAGGTAAAAGCTGTGACTAGTTATTGCATTCCCCTATACAGCTACATTGTTATTTTTTGAATGTTCTTTCAGGCTGTGTTCACACGTGGAGGAGTAACTCCCAAACGTAGATGCATTTAGACCTAAACATTTGCTTTAGGGAACTGGCAACATATGCTTTGACTTGTTAACTGAGAAAACACGTATTTATACAATTTCTACATAAAGCACTAACTATAACCTCTGGGTTCATGACTCGGTACTCTGAATTGAACAACACTAAAATCAGGTTTGAAAATATAAGAGATCCCTATGTTTAAAGTGTTGTGTAATATATCTATGATGGTGGTGGGCTCATGTGTGAGAGATAGGTGAAGTGCATGTACTGTAGTATGGTAGGATCAATCAGACAACCACGGGTTAAAGGACACTAGGTCGTCTGATAAATAAATTTACAACAAAAAAAAACTAAAAATTCTGAGCTAGAGCTGATATAAATAAACAGTAAAAATATTATATATGTTAGGTCAACATGTCCTAAAATGTCCAATCTAAATATAATAGTTATTCCCAGCATTTAACCCAGTAACTGAAAACTGCAAAGTCGAACAAGCCATTTTTAGACCATTTTTCAACATATAAAAATTGTAATAAAAACTGCCATGCAGTCCTCAAAATTGTAGGATTGAAAACATCATCTAATCTTGCAAAAAAGGACACCACACAAAGCTTTGTACAAGTTTGAGAAATGTATTCGCGCCAGATATTTTTTTGTACAGGAGGTTTTAATTTTTGTAATGTATGAAAACCTTATAAAACCTATCTGAATTTGTTAACCCTGTGATCTCACCGACCCAAAGAATAAAGAAGACAGGTCATTTTGGATACACAGTGAAGGACAAAAAATTCAAACCCACAAGAAAATGGCACAAAGTATTTTTTCACCAATTTCACTGCATTTGGAATTTTTTCTTGTGCTTGAGAACTGTGCCGGGCACTACCCACAATCCTGAGCCAACATCCTCAATACAAACAGATTGGGACTTGCACTACTTGTGCGGCAGCAGAGAAGGCAATACTGTACATCCAACATGAAGAAAAAGTGGCGGCACTCAACAGGTAAAATCCAAAGTCTTTATTACATCACAGGAAAGGGGGGGGGGGGGCTGCCAGACACTGATCAGAAATCGCTCCTCAGCGCGAAATAAATGTAATCTTTGCCGTACCTGGCGCCCCCTCCCCAGCACCTTTTGCTGTGATGTAATAAAAACTTTGCATTTTACCGGGTGAGTGCTGCTCCTTTTTCTTCATATTGGATGATTTGGATTTTTTTCTCTCTTCCCAGTACATGGCATGAAAAATGTATTATTGTCACTATGAAGTGCAACTAGTTATGCAGAAAACAAGCCTTCACATAGATCTTTACATGAAAAAATTTCTAGCTTATTGAAGGTGGGGAGTGAAAAACGAAAACTCAAAAATGGAAAAGGGCCTGGTTGTTAACTGTAATAATCCAGTGGACAGGCACATGAGATATACACTCACCGGCCACTTTATTAGGTACACCATGCTAGTAACGGGTTGGACCCCCTTTTGCCTTCAGAACTGCCTCAATTCTTTGGGGCATAGATTCAACAAGGTGCTGGAAGCATTCCTCAGAGATTTTGGTCCATATTGACATGATGGGATCACACAGTTGCCGCAGATTTGTCGGCTGCACATCCATGATGCGAATCTCCCGTTCCACCACATCCCAAAGATGCTCTATTGGATTGAGATCTGGTGACTGTGGAGGCCATTTGAGTACAGTGACCTCATTGTCATGTTCAAGAAACCAGTCTGAGATGATTCCAGCTTTATGACATGGTGCATTATCCTGCTGAAAGTAGCCATCAGATGTTGGGTACATTGTGGTCATAAAGGGATGGACATGGTCAGTAACAATACTCAGGTAGGCTGTGGCGTTGCAACGATGCTCAATTGGTATCAAGGGGCCCAAAGAGTGCCAAGAAAATATTCCACACACCATGATACCACCACCACCAGCCTGAACCGTTGATACAAGGCAGGATGGATCCATGCTTTCATGTTGTTGACGCCAAATTCTGACCCTACCATCCGAATGTTGCAGCAGAAATCGAGACTCATCAGACCAGGCAACATTTTTTCCAATCTTCTACTGTGCAATTTCGAGCTTGTGCAAATTGTAGCCTCAGTTTCCTGTTCTTAGCTGAAAGGAGTGGCACCCGGTGTGGTCTTCTGCTGCTGTAGCCCATCTGCCTCAAAGTTCGACGTACTGTGCGTTCAGAGATGCTCTTCTGTGTTGTAACAGGTGTCGATTTGAGTCACTTTTGCCTTTCTATCAGCTCGAACCAGTCTGCCCATTCTCCTCTGACCTCTGGCATCAACAAGGCATTTCCGCATACAGAACTGCCGCTCACTGGATGTTTTTTCTTTTTCGGACCATTCTCTGTAAACCCTAGAGATGGTTGTGCGTGAAAATCCCAGTAGATCAGCAGTTTCTGAAATACTCAGACCAGCCCTTCTGGCACCAACAACCATGCCACGTTCAAAGGCACTCAAATCACCTTTCTTCCCCATACTGATGCGTGGTTTGAACTGCAGGAGATTGTCTTGACCATGTCTACATGCCTTAATGCACTGAGTTGCCGCCATGTGATTGGCTGATTAGAAATTAAGTACTAACGAGCAGTTGGACAGGTGTACCTAATAAAGTGGCCGGTGAGTGTACTGTGTACTCACATCCCATCCCCTTTCATTATTCAGTGGCAATAGAGTAACAAATGCTTGCCACCCATTCACACAACAGATCACATTGATCTGAAAGTTTTAGGGTTGTTTTTTCCGCTGAAGTTCAAAAGTCATCCAAGGAAAATCAATTGTGCAGTAAGTAAGAGCCAATAAGAAAATTGTAGAAAGTTATTGCAGCAGAGTTAATAACATTCTGTGACAAATCAGAAGAAATGGACCAAGATCAAACATGAACTTTTATTTAATGTAAATTGTATCTATAGGAATGGACAGCTGAGACCTAGTGCAAGCATAACATTTGTAGCCGGATTTGTAGAGAAAAATGTAATAGGCTTCTATGTTTTGATGTGTTGACAATAGATTTATTTATAATGGAATGCAATGTCTGGCTTTTTATTGGATCATTTTATTGAATAGCTAGTATAAGAACTTTTCCAGTGAATTCACTGATTACCACATACTCGTATCATGACAGGCAGCATCCAAATGTGTTTTCCATAAAGAAACCCAATACCTTACTCGTACTCCATTCTTTTATTCCTCCGTAATACATTACACTAGAATGAGGAATTTACTGACTCCTAGCCATGTGACCATACATTGCCAATCTATACATTACAAGTTGGGCTTTATGTCATGATTTGGTTGCTTTTAATTAATGGAAGTGAAACTGTGTTTATACACACCCATATATACATACATAATAGCAATAGGCTATGACACTAAAACCATCACATGGGATATAAGTAACTTTGGTTCCTGAAATTCATTTGCTGAAAAAAAGAATAATTGGTAAGTAGGATAGGGAATAACAAGGTGATCAGTGTGCTTCTGACTGCTGGGACCCCAACTGATCTCAAAACTGGACCCCCATGATCCACAGAATGGGGATCTGCTTCTCACTTAAAGGGGTATTCTCGTCTGGGCAATCACATTCAGTTTAATTACTCTGCCATATATAAACACTTTTTTCAATTAGATGTTATTAAAAAAAAATGTACCTGTGTGAAGATAATTTCTCTTAAATGTAGTAATATGGTCCCTTAGAAACGAGATAGCTTCCTGGGATACGGCCACCTCTGCTGGAGTGATTGCACAAAGACACAAAGGGTGTTCGTATATGAAATGTCCGGGAGTTACAGCATATCCCACAGCCGTCCTGCGGTAATGAACGCTGAATCCAGGTGGTCAGGCAGGACTCAATAGCACATGTCTGGCCAACGCTGCCAAAATGTGAGGTGGTCGTATCCGAGAAAGCTATCTTGTTTCTAAGGGACAACATGATTACATTTATGAGAAATTATCTTCACACAGGAACATTTTTTTTTAATAACATCCAATTGGAGAACTGTTTACATATGGCAAATGAATTAAATTAAATGTAAATGCACAGATGGGAATAACCCTTTAATTGGAGTGGCAGGACGCATGCTCCACCCAGATAGAATGGGATACCCATTTTCCAGAATGCTGGTGGTCCTAGCAGTAAGACCCTCACCAATTACCTCGTTACACCTTAATCTGTGGATATTGTATAACGTCTAAACTTGGGAGAACCCGTGTAAAACGTCATGGGTGGCTTCCACTTGTTAGTTTGAGTTCTTGCTATGGAGACTGCATCTCCCAGCCTACAGAACTTTTCTGCTGTTTATTATTAGTACGAGATATCAGATACTTTATTTGTATAAAGCACTCCCAAGCGTACAGAACTTGTCTCTTCAAGCTCCATCCTTATTGTTTAAATCTGTTAAAAAGATTGTTCTGTTTGTTTGATGGTCACAGGTGATTCCACAGCTCATTGCAAGAATAGATACCCCGAGACCTCTAGTAGGACGTCTCATCCACCAGCTGCTCACTGATATTGGACGATATCATCCACAGGTAAACTAATGTCCTCTAAAGTGTTTACAAATGCAGCACTAGGTTCCTGGGGTGGGCTTCGGCCCATTGTTATATGAATTATTATGCAAACTAAAGAGATTGGTAACCAGAACTTGGTGTCTTGGATTATTTTAATGCAAGATGCCGGATTCTGGTTATTGATCGCATGTGTTTGCTAGCCATATATGTGAACGCACTCAAAAGCTAAATGCACACCACATCTCTTTACTTGGCCTAACTAGCCATACAATATGCGAACATCTCCATGATCCCCATTCCCCAGTTACTCCTTTTTTTTTTTTGTTCTCTTTCTGCCCAGTTACTCCTGAACATAGATGCGTATAGACCAAAGTGTTAGAGTTTGGGCGCTAGCAACATGTGTTTTGCCTTGTTAACCTGTAAAACATGTTCCTAGTACCCAAACGCAAGTATATAAACTATGGGGGAATAACGTCTTCCAGGTATACTTGAATTGATTACTTGAGGATGAACTAGTCACTGGCAGGTTAGCCTTGGTTATCACGGGAATCAGACAGGAGTTTACTTTGCCTGGGACTGGTGACAACAAATCAGCCTTGGAATTTACAATGAAATTGAATATCTTCCTCCAGCAGCGGCACAGGCTCAGGAATGAAATGTTTGTAGTTATAAGAATGATCATAACGCTGGAGAACAATGATACAGATAGGAAACTGCTGTGTTATTTCATGAAGGGTCTCTGGAATTTGTATTACTGGAACAATTGACAATGAAGCTCTGACTTCCCTGGAAGCTGCTGGAGATCACTGCTGATAAAATGGAGCATGAATCCTTCTGAATATTTCAGCATATATTGATATTGGAATAGTGACCATTTTAAAAAAAAATGTTGGTTGTTTGAGTTTTAATCTTTGAGTTAAAAATGCAAGTTCTATTACACTGCACATTACTGCATTCACAAACGGCCATTGTGTTACATTTTGAAACACAGTGCAAAGGCTGTGGTGGAGGGGCTTGCCTAATTGCAGATGTGTTTCCACGGAAATCCTTGCAGTAGGGAACAAGCACCACATGTTTTCATGTAAGCCATGTAAGGGTGATTTTTGTGTTTTTAAACAGTTTTAAAGCATGCAGTTTCACTCTGTGGCATCTCTTGCTATCACTAGCTATCCAGTTCCAGCCCCCCCATGCCCTCTGTTATATAGCCAGCCCCCCCCCCATGCCCCTTGGTATATAGCCAGCCCCCCCTCCCCCCCCATATGCCCCCTGGTATATAGCCAGCAGACACTGAACCTTGGTATATAGCCAGAAACAAAATAATTAATGACATTTAGTTTGGTTGAAACTTGGTGTTTTTTTTTTAATGAAATGCTAAGTGGTTTAGGGGGAGGTAGGGGGGGGGGGGGGCTTGGGCTGAAGGACCTAAGTATTTGGGACATGTTTGCGTGCAACATTTAAGACCCCGAACATTGCCATTAGGGTCCATCTAATGCTGGTGGTAATGACATTCATATGTGATGTTTTTAACCAACCCGAGAATACCGGAGCTAATTCGTCATCAGATGTGAGGCATTGAGCAATGTTAGTTTCACCTCATTTGCACTTGTTTTTCCTCTATGATTGTCTCCTGATTGTACGGTTTGGGGCCTCGCCTCGTTCATGTGCAGCAGGGTAATTGTCCCCGGAGATGCTCATTAGAAGGGCAGATTATCATTCCTTTCTAAGGCTGCTCTAGTGCATGGGTTACACGTGTGACCTGGTGGGAAACATATGGCTAACATGATCGTTCTTTGCTATTTACATGGTGTGTTACTTCAATCCCACAGGCTCTCATTTACCCCCTTACTGTTGCTTCTAAATCTACAACCACGGCACGTCACAATGCTGCAAACAAGATCCTGAAGAACATGTGTGAACATAGCAACACCCTAGTCCAGCAAGCCATGATGGTAGGTGACCCCCTCAGAGTTCATTCTGCAAAAGGGGAGGGAGAAGGTCTTTTCTAAAGGGAACCTGTCACCAGGGACCTCATTTTTCACTAAAGACAGATTGTAAAAGCCCATAACACCTGCAGTGCACATCTGCCATTACAATATAATTGTGTGTTATAACTTACTCTTGCATCCTGAAAAAATCCTAGGGTAGTCACAGGGACTGGACTTTGGTTTGTATGCATTTCAAAAAACAACATGTGACCTGTTTGAGCTGCAGGCTCCATGTGTGTGCTCCTGCACAGCTTGTCCCTCCCCGACTGATGCCAGACTGACCAGGCTGTAACCTCTGAGAAGAAGCAGGAGGTGGAGCTAGACGGGAGCACAAAGGTGGGGGCTAAGATCTGAGGAATGAGTAACACAGACAAGCCACATGTTGTTTTTTGAAATGCATCCAAACCAAAGCCCAGCCCCTGTGACTACCCCAGGATTTTGTCAGGGAGCAAGGTAAGTTATAACACACAATTATATTGTATTGCAAATGCTTAGAAAATGCAGAAAGGCATATTTGCACTGCAGATGTGATAATGGTCTTCTGCAACCTGTCTTTAGTGAAAATGAGGACCCTGGTGATAGGTTCCCTTTAAAGTGGAAGTGTACTTGAGCCTGCAGAGTGTTTCACCATGAAGAAACCCACTGACCTCAGTGATATGTGAACTTTACCAAGAATAAATTAGAAATTTTTCTAATCATCTTGATTTAACGTCTTGTAGTTTTCTGTGTTTTCAACTACAGAAACTACACAAAAAACCCTGTGTAGTCTGACCCCGCACTCAAACACTGATAAAAACACACCCAGGGCAACAATATTTTTAAAAAAATCAATAAATCTTATTCATGATAAACATGAGAAATTAGCAAATAAGTTACTGTGATTAAAGGAATGTTGGAAAAGCACAACTCTGTATTAAATACAAATGAAGAACACAAATCTGAATGGATGACCACTATAGCTAGCCATACAGTGAACAAATAGCAAACATGTACCTATAAGTGGTGTTCAGTGTATATATTGCTATAATAATAATAATTTATATACCGCCATCAAATTCCGTAGCACTTTACAAATCATAGGGGACACAGACAAATATAATATTACATTACAGAATACAAACAGTCATATGGAACAATAGGAGTGAGGGCCCTGCTCGCAAGAGCTTATAGACTGAGGATGAGGGGGTGACACGAGGTAAAACAATTGTATAATGGACCAGCCATTCTTTATAAGGGAACAATATTAAATAATTTAATTAATAATAATTGTGCTGCTTGAACCAGCCATCAGCCGCCATCTTATTTACAGGGTCCAAGGTAAAAGTGACCGCAGAGAAGCCTGGAACTTGTATATATCTGCTGTTTGCCGGATAACAGATGGCAGATAGGATAGATTAGTAAAGGGAGAGCTGGTGTTTCATGCAGTTAGCGAGAGTGTTAGCATTTTAAGAGCACGTTTGAGGCTATGGGGTTTTTGCTTTTGATCTCATTTGAAAGTTCTCGGTTGAAAGGTAGTGATAGAATCAATGGATGAGTGGGGTACTGTTTGATAGATACCAGCCATGTTTTTATATACCTAAACAGTATTTTAATATGTAAATGCCTCTTATTACCTTTTAATTCACCTTTCTTTCTTTCTGGCACCAGGTTAGTGAAGAACTGATTCGAGTTGCTATTCTCTGGCATGAGATGTGGCACGAGGGTCTGGAGGAGGCATCACGTCTCTACTTTGGAGAAAGGAACGTGAAGGGCATGTTTGCTGTGCTTGATCCCCTTCATGCCATGATGGAGAGGGGACCTCAGACGCTTAAGGAGACCTCTTTTAATCAGGTGTGTTTCTAACCCACCACCACCAACACATACAATACAATACAACTTTATTAATCCCCGGTGGAGGAAATTCTTTTGTACATAGTGCCCAGCTTAGATCATACATTATGATACAGTTTTACGATTATTTACTCACAGTACACTACTGTGTCAAACATATGGTGAACAGTTTGTCGGTGACTTGTTTGTTTGCTTGCTTGTCTGTTGCTTGGTTACATGTTACTGAATAACATACAGGGTTACATACATATGTATACTCTAATTACAGACTACAAATGGTGGTACAATTAACATACAGTAGACCCGGATTCCATAGATTCCAGTTCCCTGTTACTGGATAGCATGATAGATAAGAGGTGGTTCTTCCAGCTTGGATTGGGGGAATTTTGCATGCAGATCCAGGGGCGCCATTGTCTGGTGCTATTAGCAGCCTGATCTGGCACCCATCTAAGCTTTACAGTAATCCACCCAACCAAGTTTAAACCCGGTGGCTACCCAGCCATTGGTTCACCTACATTTAGGAGCCCTATTCACCATGACTGGTCGCTCTTGGCTGCCAGGGATCCCGCACTCTGTTGCGCCCATACTTCCTAGTGCAGGTGCTCCAACAGGGTTTGGCATGGTTTGGGAACGGGGGTGCAGAATAGTTTTGTACCGGCAGCTTATGACTCAAGGTAGGTAGGCCGCAGAGTTGGTGGGATGAAGTCCTAGGCCTTTATAGGGGAGGCCGCTGTTCAGCCTGATGGCCACAGAAGCAGTGGGATGATCTATATTGGGACATCAGCTGTTTGTCCTTCAGCCCAAGTGGCAGGGGCAGGGCAGCCCTTAGACTTGACACAGGCAACTGCAGTGGGGCCTCAGGGGTCGGAGGCTGCAAGGTATCGCAGGCCTGACGCATGCCACAGGTCTGCAGGTGGGATACATCTGACCAGTGACATACAGGCCTTTAATCAGGGATAGGAGCGCCAGAACAACATCTAATCCGCCACCCTGGACTGTGGCATGTTGGAAAAGCACTCGGCGAGACGCAGAGGACTCTGCTGGATGGTTCACACTGCTGGTCCACACTTGAGCCAGGGACCTCCTTGCAGCAGTCCTCAGTCTAGGGTGATGGGTGTGCAGGGGGACCCAATGGCCACAGCTGTCTCCCGACGTTCCTGCTGCGCGGATGCTGGCATCCTCCTCACTGCCTCAACTCCATGGTGCGTGTATGACCGTCTCAGACTGCTGGTCTGCTTATGTGCTCCTCGATCTCGGCTTGCGTCACTGCCTTTAGGCAAGGTGATCGCGGAGCAGGTAGAAAGGAGCAAAGTGTCGCAAAGCAGGGGGAAAAAGACGGTGGGGAAGTGGGGAGGGAGAGAGGAAAAGGGGATTTTCTGGAGCGGGTGTACAGGCAGTCACTACGACAGCGCCATGTGGGAAGTTCATCATGTCACATGCGGTTTAAGTTGAGAAGGAAGAATAATATGTGATATCCAATTATGGTGATTCTCTTTCTTTTATCATCCTTCTTGTTCTCAAGGCTTATGGTAGAGATCTAATGGAGGCTCAGGACTGGTGTCGAAAGTACATGAAATCTGGTAATGTAAAGGATCTAACGCAGGCATGGGACCTGTACTACCATGTTTTCCGACGAATCTCCAAGCAATTGCCTCAGGTAAGTGAATGAAGAACCACAATTGCCTTTTCTTTACCTGTCACTTACTGTTGAAAGTGTATGGAGCGCTCTCATGTTCTGGGTTTGTTTTTCAGCTTACCTCTCTGGAGCTCCAGTATGTATCCCCCAAACTGCTGATGTGTCGAGATTTGGAATTGGCTGTACCAGGAACTTATGATCCCAATCAACCAATAATACGCATCCAGTCTATTGCACCTTCCCTTCAGGTTATCACCTCCAAGCAGAGGCCTCGAAAGCTAACACTAATGGGTGCGTCATTTATGTCTGTTAGACTTTTAAACTATAACTCTGCTTTTAAAGGGAGTCTACTAGTAGCTTTGACTCCTGTTTGGTAGCATCACTGTAGACCTGTGTTACCACACTTTTCTGTGTGGAATTAGTGGCAGCAGGAATTAGAAAATTGGTTTAGGTTCCAGGATTGTGTCTGGACTTGGAAAACTGGGGGAGTCTCCAAGTTACTTTATCTTATGATTAGGCCCCTTGCACACGACCGCATATAGTATGCTTGCTGTATGAACAGCAGCTAGCATACAGCCACCATACGGCAGCACACCTCCCTATGAAGAGGTGAGGGCTGAGAAGCTCTCACCTCTCCAGCCGAATATATGCTGTCCCCGGATCCCAGCATTGGCGTAGCAACAGTTCATGTGAAAGGAGACTTGGTAACAACAAACACAAAGTTACACATTCTCTCCATCCATTGCAGATGTTATCCCTCCCCATTCGTCAGACATCTGCATGATCAGTATAAAAGATGTCTTTAGCTGCAGTACCTCACATCTCCCTACTGCCCTCTCCTGGTCCATTATATGTACCAAGCAGAATCGGTGGTCATTAAGGCTACATGTTGATTTGGTACCATGTAGGGTTGCACCGATACCAGAATTTTGAGTTTGATGCGATACCCAGAAAAGTATTGCAATGCTCGATATTAATACGATACTTTCAAGAAAAGGAAAAAAGTATCTGAATGTTTAGGGGGCATTTACATTGCATGTGTTTCAAATGAAATGCACATTTCTAAATGCAATCAGTAACGGTCAACTAGTGATTTGCCAGTAGAAGCTTTAGTGCTTTATGACCGTGTAGTAGATGTGTTGTAGAGGTTGTTCTAGTAATGTTTATATAAAATACTATACTAAATAGTATAATTTAGGGCTCATGAACACGGGGGTTTTTGATGTCCATATGCAATCTTTTTTTGCGGAGGGCAAATGGACTCACTGTTTCCTATGGGTCTGTTCAGATGTCCGTTTTTTCACGGGTGTGCAGACAGTGAGAAAAAAATTGCAGCATGCGTTGTTTTGTTTCGTATGGGGAGCATGTACAGTCAATGGATCTGCAAAACAATGGACGGCACATGCATGACATCCGTATCCAGAGTGTTTTTTTTTTTTTTCTTCAAATGTTGCAACCATCTGGGCAGGGCAAGAAGTAGATTGGAAACCCATCAGCTTTTTTTGCATGTGAAAAAAACGGATGACATACGGATACAATATGGATTGATTACAGACATCATGTCAGCATTTTTTGCAGATAAACACCGGAACTCCCGTCTGAATGAGCCCTTATTTTTTGTCTAATACATTTTATTCATTTAATTTAACTGTATTATATGCTTAAAATATTATAATCTCCATAATAATAATCTCCCTAATAATAATAAGCATCTCCATAATAATCATCACAATAATCATCTCAATAATAATTTACATAATAACCACCTCCATAATAATCTCCATATTAATAATAATAATCATCATCTCAATAATAATAATCATCTCAATAATAATCTGAGAAGATCCCTCTCTATATACCAGTATATTCAGCTTGTGTCACAGTGAAGCTCTTGGTTACAAAAATCCTCCCACAGACAACCACTAAGCCCATAGCCTAGTTTATATCGGCTCTGTTCTGTATCTCTATGGCAGGTGGAGTTTGTGGGTTCAAATCCCGGGCTGAGCAAAAATTAATGCATAATTTAGAGTCGTGTGTCTGGGGAAGCCCTGGGAGATGTGCAAACACCATATATGGGCAGATGGTGATATCTCCCTGGTGACGTGCTCCCTGCTCTGCCGCTAATCTGACAAGTCTACAAAAAGTATTCCCTACCCAATATCTGCTCTGGGGAAGCCCTGGAGATGTACAGGCACCATATATGGACAGGTCTGATATCTCCCTGATGACGTGGTCCCTGCTCTGCGCTAATCCGACACATCTCAAAAGGATTCCCTGCCTGATGTCTGCTCTGCAGACAGATACAAGGAGTCTGTAGAGTCTGTGGAAGTCATTCAGTACCGCAAGTAAGAGAAACCTGGTATTGAACTGTTCTGGCTTTGCACCTATCATATAAGTACCAAGGTTTCAATGCATCATGCAACCCTAGTACCATGTAATGATTATGTGTGAAATTTTAGCATAAGGATCAGTGCATGTCGCCTGTGACATCATCTGAGCTGTAGGCGACTTGTCTATCAGCAGATGTCGGAATAGTGCAGAATTCACTATGAAACGTAAAATCCTTTTATGGATTCGCTAAACCTTAAGATGTTTTTACTTTCGAGTCCTTTATGAAGTGTAATTATAAAACATGGTTTTGGCATTTGGGTAATCTTTGAACGTGAGATCAGGCCAGTTTTCGTCCCAGCCACCATTGTAGAGCTGGCCATGATTACATTCCATTTTTATAGAGTGGGAGTAGCAATGGTGCAGAACACTTTACTCCTAGCACCGTGTGGAGGAAACAGTATAGTGAACTAACCGTATTAAAGCCTAAATTACCTCATTGGACTCCATCAGGCTAATCTGTGCCATCCATGATATACATTGGCATATAAATGAGTTGACTGATCCTAGTTTTTCCAATACTGGTGACAGTGGTTTGTAGTGAGATATGTATTTGTCCTTACAGGGAGCAATGGGCACGAGTTCATGTTTCTGCTGAAAGGACATGAAGATCTACGACAGGATGAGCGAGTGATGCAGCTCTTTGGACTGGTTAACACTCTTCTAGCAAATGATCCAGCATCTCTGCGGAAAAACCTCAGGTATGGATTGTTCACGTAGTGGTTTGTATGCTGTAAAGAAAAGTAAAAGGAGTCACTTTTTCTGTTGTTTTGCTGTTTTGACAGTATTCAGAGATATGCAGTTATCCCATTGTCCACTAACTCTGGTCTGATCGGATGGGTTCCTCACTGCGACACACTACATGCCCTCATACGAGACTATCGGGAGAAGAAGAAAATCCTACTGAACATTGAACATCGCATCATGCTCAGGGTAAGCAGGTTATGCCTTCAGTAAGTAGCTGAGTGTAGGCAGTACAGAGGTTTAACCTTAATCTTTTCTTGGTTGTAGATGGCTCCAGATTACGATCATCTCACCCTCATGCAGAAGGTGGAAGTGTTTGAGCATGCTGTCAATAACACTGCCGGGGATGACCTGGCCAAGCTGCTTTGGCTAAAAAGTCCAAGCTCAGAGGTTGGTGATTCTCTATTACATTTAAACCCAAAAGTAGTATTAAAACCTTATAATCTGGCACTTGATTGAAGAAAAACACTAGAGGTAATTACCAGAGACAAGCCAGGGGAATTATGCATCAAGCAGCTCCACATCATTGGCCGATATGCAAAATGATGTCACCATTGTGAAGGTCTTCTCTACCAATGTTACTTAGACATTATAAACAAGGCCACAGTTGCAATATGATGGTGCATTTTACTATGTGCACAAAGATGGCCATTGCGTTCTTGTCAGAAGATGCATCCATTTTCTGATTTAATAGAGATGTAATGTGGATACTGTTTTATAAGGTGATGCTACAAATATGATTGTATTATTTTCTGTTTTAGGTCTGGTTTGACAGAAGAACCAACTACACTCGGTCTCTGGCAGTGATGTCCATGGTTGGGTACATCCTAGGTTTGGGTGACAGGTACATGTTTTGTGTATGCAGATGGTGGCTTATAAATATATTACAGATTGTAGATGGAGAATGTTTATGCCTGTAATTTCTTGCAGACATCCATCTAACTTGATGCTTGATCGTCTAAGCGGCAAAATACTTCATATCGACTTCGGAGATTGCTTTGAGGTAATTATTTGTACTGCCACTCAATCAGGGAATTGTTTGGCATAGATGGAACAGCTCCCTGGACCTCTTCTTTCCCACTTACTAGCGACGAAGGTTTAAGGAAAACCTTGGTGTATTGTCATAGGCAGCTGTGTATAATGGACATCCTGCGACTTTCCTCACATGTGCAATGTATTGTGTATTGGGGGTGTAATTCTACAAGTAACAGAAACATGTCCTGAGTAATACATTTATCTTCAATCCTGGGAAATGAATCTTTTGTATATACATTTCTATGGTGATGACATCATTTTCCTGCTGTATTTGGACATGGTTACCCTCTAAGCCCCTTTAAGCTTATATAACAGGATTATTATAGGTTTTGCACACACCAAGAAGTGGGAACCTTGATTGCATCTTTTTGGCTTCAATTAGATTAGGATAATATCATAGACAAGTAAGGGAGCAGGACATCTAACATGAAGCAGATGCTGGAAGAGAGACACGGCTGGATAAACAACATGAAATCGCAGGATGTTGGTCTGCCAAGCAATACAGTTTATCCACATATTCAGAAAATAATAACTTACATACACATATTTAGTCAACATATTATGTGTTTTCTTTTAAGGTGGCCATGACCAGGGAAAAGTTTCCGGAGAAGATTCCATTCCGATTAACAAGAATGTTAACCAATGCTATGGAGGTAAGGACACAAAAACACAGCTTTCAAGAAAGGATCTGTTCACCTCTCATATTTTTTTTTTGTATATTCATCAGTAATTATCTATAGTATAAGGAACCGTCCCTATGTTTTGTCCAAAGGTAACTGGCCTTGATGGGAATTATCGTATCACATGTCACACAGTCATGGAGGTGTTACGGGAACACAAGGACAGTGTCATGGCTGTGCTAGAAGCTTTTGTATATGACCCTCTTCTCAATTGGAGACTTATGGACAGTAAGTAGCACTCATGTGGTCACCTCACATCTCCATACACATCCTGTGGTCTTTTTCAGCATGTCCAGAAAGCGCCAGCAGTCACACATAACTCCTATATGTGCTATTGTGGTTTATGAGATGCGGAAAATCACAATCCCTCTATGTGGTTTAGGTTTTAGGAACAGCTTTGCTTGTTTGCATAGTTACAGCCTTAGGAGTAATCGAGATATAAATTTTAATGGGTCCTCCATTAAATAGTCAGGATATTACTTGCCTCTGGGAGTGCAGTGCTTGTAGAAAATGCATCTATTACCAAGAACTGTTTATTATTATTATTATTATTATTATATCCAGTAGTGGGCATAATATTAAGCTTAATCAGAGCAATTTCTATTACACCAGTAATCGGCTTCTGAGTAACGTTCAGTGACTGCGGTCCAATCTTCGCAATTTTATGCTCATGTGACAAATTCCCTCATCTCCAGGAACTGAAATGGAATACAAGCCATGAAAAAGTTCTAATTCCTGGTGGGCGATGGGCCGGGGAGTTGGCCAGACTCTTTTGGGGGGTGGGGGTTGTTGGGGGTGCACGATGTACCAAGAGCTCGGAGCCTCTTAGTATCAAGCACAGTGTGTGCCGCTGGAGATAGGGGGGTTATGACAAGCGCATGAATCGTGATAAATTCGACCTTTCTCTCCTTTATCGATCAACACCCCCTAGTGAGCTTAGTTCCGTTGGCTTCCATATTCAGTACATGGGTTCAAAAATGAACCACACAAAGATGGATACAGAATAGTCCCACAGGTGTGTTCCGTTGCTGCACTGTATGGCTTAATGGCAAAGATAGACAATTTTCCAATGCAGTTTCTGTAATGAATCCTGATGGTCTGCAGTCATTCTGCAAGAACATGAATAGTTTACTTCTAGTGGATAAATGTATCCAGAATCCTCCACCAACATCTTATGCAAAAAGGGAAGGCATTAATTGTATTTTTGTATGAGATCCGGGAGGAGGAGGTGTTTTTTTGTTTGCAGGCCCACACTTTACTTCAAATAATAACATGGACATATTCATATCCACTCAAAGAAAATGGTAAAGGTTCCTATTGAATGACCGCAAGCAGTGATCTGGAAAACTGTCATGAATATACAGAAAAGCAGCAAAAGATAAAGAAAAGCCTTTTTCTTTTTATTTGATGGAAGCCGGCCCATTGGTCAGTGGCCACATCAGCTACGTTTTTCATAGTTGGACAGTGATCAGATAGTCGTCGTCCCCCCCCCCATGACTCTATAAATAATGACTCTTCTCGATGAGTTCCTTTAGATGTATCCATGCTGATTTGCATGATAATCAGAATCCAATCATCACCCAGCCTCTCACCATGTCTATATAATAATCTTTTCACAGCCAATATAAAAGGCACCAAACGCTCTCGTACACGGACAGACTCGTACTCAGCCGGACAGTCTGTGGGTGAGTTTAACCTCAAACAATCCAACAATGTCCATGGAGTCTATTTACTCACGTCCAACAAATAAAACCTGCCTAACTTTTGTTTAACAAATCACAATCCATGCATGTGAATCCTAAAACAAAAAATTCTTCTGTTACTCTCAGCCACACCACTACTACAGAATCTTTAGGAATAAAATCTGCATATAGCACTGGTAGGGGCATGTGCAGCTGTGATATTTGAGACTGTCTTAGGTGAGAAAAGTTTGGGAGGCACTAGGGTGTCGCTCAGCTTTTATATCATACCAGAGAGCTCTAGTGCATTATGCAGTAGTAAGGAGTCATGGAACAGAGAACATGTGCTGGCGAGCTGTATCAATATGAGGACTACAAGGGGATTGGTTCTAAATGGCTTCTCTGATTTAGACAATCTCTACTTGTTAGGAGACCTTGACAATAATGTCCTGATAGAGACCTTTTGTTGAAATAAGGATACCGTACAATGGCTAACTTATATATTAACTTCCCTATGTGCATGGGTTATTTAACCTGTACCATCACATTAACGCTTCAGTTTACCCTGTGATGCTGCAGTATGTACATGAACACTATGGTAATCACGTACTTTCAGGAGATTGCTAATGGAATCTGACAGCCAGTCTTTTTACTGGCCAAGATCAGAGATGCACTCGTATCCCAAACAACCCCTTATATGCCGTGGTCAACTGTGACCTATGCATGCAGAGAAGTATCTTTTACACCCTTTCTACTCCTTCCCACGAGCAGCAAAAACTTTAGCCATTTGCAAAGCACAAACATTTACAACTGCAATAGAATGGTCATCTCCATCTATCTAGCCCTCGGCTAGGCTGCCGTTTCGGAGGTTTTCCCTAGCTAACTAATCTATCATATCATTTCTTCAGGGTTTGTCCCTGCTTCTCAAATAGTTACAGGCTAACTTTTCCACGGAGTCTGGTCTCTCTGCAGGAGAGATTTCTCACTCAGACTCTGCCCTAGTGTCTTGCCTGACAAAGCACACGATGCTGCCTATATTGTTGTCTAACTAGAGCTGTAACCTTTTTGTTTGTGGGCTTGTTTTTTTTCTGAATTAGTTGTGTTTTTAATGGTGCCGTTGTGAGGCTTATATAACTAACTAATAACTTTTGTAATAATTGCTTTTATTCAAGTAATTAACAAAAAAAGGCCTCTGACTTTTTACATGATAAGTTTTGCGCCCGTGACTGTGGATTATTTATCACCTTTTTACTTCCTATAGTTATTTTTATGTGATTTTTCCCAAGAACCATAACCTTTTTCAATCAATGGAGTTTGTTTTTTGTTTTTTTGACCAATGAGTTGATGTTTCCATTGGTACATTTCAGTATTACTTTTTGATGGTTAGTTACTGCCATGTAAGTTGGGATGCGCTAAATTAGTGCATTGTCTGGTGTACTTCTATGTGATAATGTATAAAGGGGTTAAACGTGAGTTCCAGATAATAAACAGTATCGGATGAATGGGGGTTTGACTCTTGGAACCACCACAAACAGCTGTGTTACCGTAGTAGTAGCAACGTTTTGCTTTCAAAGCTTCTAGTGGTATATGACTTTTACTGTCCCTCTTATGTCAGCCAAAAGCTGCATGAGATCTGAATTTACCTGCCTTAAATTAATCTCCATTTGAAACACTAAGGATCATCTTTTTCACATTTCAATTCTTCAAATCTTGGGGCAGCAACTATACCCAGTCTGCAGGTTTCAACTTGAATGTTACAAATTACAATTTTTAAGAAGATTGTCAGATTCCAAAGGCTGTTCTCACTCCCAAAAAAGGGTCAGTAAGTTACTCTGTAACTTGTAAGTATCCCAAAATCTTACAAAACAAACCCTTTGACAGCTATGTGAAGGCTATGGTTGTCTGAATTTCACAAGAAAAAATGTATAAGATTCCTTACATTCTTAGGCCTTTTTCACAAGGCCACGATAGTCTATGGCACTTGCCGCACCGTGACTTAAATGGGCGGCTGCGCTGCAAAATATAGGACCTGTCGTAAATTTGGGTGAATTTGTAGTGCAGGTGCTCGCCTTTCATTGGAGAGGAGCACTCCCTTTTCCACCCAGCCGTGTGCTGCGCCTGGGATCCAATGCGGGCCATGTGAGTAAAGCCTTAGCCTACATGCACACAGCATGTAGTTTTATATGGGCTGAAAACAATGGATCCGTTTACTGTATTTGTCCTCCATATGTGTCCTGTTTCTCCCCCTGTATGGACACAAATGCAGCCCTTGGCCCCTTGTTTCTGCATTGTATTTATGGTCCATATAAAATAAGGAAGGCCGGTAAATGCCTCTGTTTTGTTCCAGTCACTAGATTTTGTTGCCAAGCAATTGATCTGCATATGTGGAAGCCACAAGCATCATATACTGATAGATGACAGCAGCAGCTTCAATATTTTTCACAGGTCCATAGAAGTTTTCTATGGGAAAGCACCGGATGCTAATACAGACAGGAATAGGACTGTTGTGCATGTGGCACACAGATACGGTCCTCTGGACTACATGACTACATTGAATAACATTGAAATATGAGACTGATTTATAAAATATGGTTCAGACACATCTATGAAACAACATAGTGTGCATGTAGCATTAAAGTCAAAATGGACTTAGTCCTGAAAGGGTTAATAGATGTGCAAGTATAAGAGGTCCTTCTGATACTGTGTCCTCACATGCTGGGTTCATCCTGGGCAATGGCCACAGCGTAATGGTGTTTGACAGATCATCAGAATCCTTATGGGAAATCACAAGGAAATTACAATGTTCTGTGTCACGGCTCCAGAGCTTTCCCACAACAGTAATGTGGGCACTGCACAATGTGGGCTCACAGGGCGCACCGTAAGCAATCAGGAAAGCGTAAACACCGCTGTGTAGATGCCGGCACTTGTATCGTGATGTGTATATCATCCCTACTCGTGCCAGCACTGCAGAACAGCGTCTCCCTAAGCTTTACAGGTTATGAACAGAACATGATGTTAATCCAGCAGCCTCTAAAAAATAATGACTGTATTTCCATACTACAAAATTAAGAGGACTCCCATAAAAGTCATCCAGCATATTGTCTGCTTTATACTACAGAACAGAATCTTCTACAGCAGCTATTAGACTTGCGTGTCTATTTTCACAAGTTTTCTTTATACTTATTATGCGGCTGCTTCTTATATATGATTCTGCAGTCTTCTCACCAATCCTAACATCTTACTAACGTATAAGCTGGGCTGGAGAATGTGAATGTGTGTAATCTGTTATTCTGTGGACACATAGGTAAGCAGTGTAGCTGTAGACATAATAAGATGGATATTTTGCTTGGACAAAACAAAATTTACCATCAATGTCAAGCTTGATAAACCTGGGGCCTTTACTCAAAGATCCAGGCGCTGTGACTGTGGTAATCTTAGAATTGCTATCCATGGCCTAATTCCTTCTAAAATCAACTTTTAATGATAATGTGCCTGAAGCCCTCTGAGATCTGGCTTTACTGCTCACTGCACAAGTGCTAAGGGAGCAGGGGGAAGTTAGACAGTGTAACGTCCTCTAAAGCCATATCACAGAAGAGCTTGGGTGGCCACTTGGTTCATTAGCATAATTGTAAAAGTTGATTTTGGAAGGAAGAAGGCCATGTATGACAAATATAAGAAGATTACCACAGTCACGGTGCCTGGATCTATGAGTAAGTGGCCCTGGTTTATCATGATGGATTTTGATGGTGGATTTCCTTTAAAGCCGTTTCATGTTTCACACAAAATGCATTAGTTGGAACGAGTTAGCTTGTGGTCTGACACAAGAAAATGGGGAAGCTTAGATAGCACAAGAACTACGAGGATATACAATCCCTGGCCTAGTGTTTCCTCTATTAAGAACTCAACATATAAGGTCAGATTGGGGAGCCACTGTAAAGACGCAACACAACAGCTATCCCTGCCAACAATAACAGATCATTGGGTCTGATGATGACCCCCACCTCGTCTGCCAAGCCCCTACGCTCTGCCCAGTTATCCATACCCCTAAATCTCTTTCTGGATACAATTTAGTGACAGAATTGAGAAAGTTCATTATTTTCCTTTATGTTGCCAAATGTATCACAGTACAACACAGTAACAACACATCAGTATAATGTGCATGTTGTTAACCTATAGGCTTTTTTGTTAATGTTATTTTCTTTTTTGTTTTTTTCCAGAAATGATGGAAACTGTAGATATTAGTGAGAATGCTCACAAGAAGCCTGGAAGTACAGTGCCGGAGTCCATACACACCTATAGTACGTTCACTCACCTTTCCTTATTTGGATCCTCTATGAAACTGCAACGTTTCAAGAAAATTTATCATCCTTTACCCAATATCATTGAAAATATAGGACCAGTTTAAAATACTGTCAATATGGATTAAATATGTACGGTGGGATTAGTGGAATGATAGTTCACCAGAACAGCATCAACTTACTAAGATTTGGTCACCCAGTGTCATGTTTTCTCCAGTTCTGGTGTCGCCAGAGTTGATTTTCAATGGTAACTGTAAAATAGAGAAAACCATTTTAAAACCAACACTGGGGACATCTCTATGTAGTAAGTATTGAATCGGTAAACTAAATATTTTGACGTCCCAACTAAAAGAAAAAGTTATGGCTGTTAACATAGCACAAAATTCCCAAAAAGCGTTAGGTCGTTAACAAAATGGTTAGTAAAGGATGTAATAATACCTTCTAATATGTGTAATTTTGTTTTCTTGTTGCAATTACATTTTATCTATTTTCTTTGCAGTTGGTGATGGTTTAGTGCAGCCTGAAGCACTAAATAAGAAAGCTATCCAGATTATAAACAGAGTTCGAGATAAGCTAACAGGTAAATTCAGGCAATGCCACATAGATATTACACACAGGTTTCGCTTGGGGCTGGGGGTGTCACCTGTATATATGATAGCTGCTGCATTGTGGGATGCAAATGACCTACCATGACAGATTTTATGTATTTTAGAATACAGATGACTGATGCACTCTTCATTTCTTAGGTCGAGACTTTTCCCATGAAGAAACTCTTGATGTGGCCACACAGGTAGAATTATTGATTAAGCAAGCCACGTCTCACGAGAACCTTTGTCAGTGTTATATTGGATGGTAAGTCATATGTAACACTTTAAAGAGTCAACTTCGAAGACTGTTTCAATTTAATCACAAATTATATGCTTCTTAGTGTTGGGATATCCATTTTTCTAGTAGATCTCCAATTGTGACTGACTGCAGTCACTACCCGAAAATACGATGCATTTCATGTCAGTTGTGTAAATCTAGTGAGCTCCCTCTAGTGGTGGATACAAGAAGCCAAAAATGGATCAGTTAGGTTTACAATGGTGTTAAGGATTTGCACCGCTTTATTACCAAACCATTTCTTCAACCCCAAACAAGATACAAAAAAAATTGTCGAAATGCTGAGGCTCCACTATGGAGAGATGCTAATCTGTTAATTAAGACATTTAATACCTTTTCATTTCTTTTCAGGTGTCCATTTTGGTAGAAATTGCTGTGACCTTCCTAGACCTGAATTGATGGAGCTGGCAGCACAATGGATGTCATTGTCATGGGTTGCTGATCACCGGTGTCTCTTACCTTAGCAAACTGCTAAACTGTGGGCACTGGGATGGATTTTGTGTATATAGGGATTGCTCCGTGCCACACCAATCATGCTTGGCGCCTGTCAGATAACCTGGAAGATACAGCCTGTTACCCAGCTACAAATCAAGAACATTACAATTTATTACTGAAGTGGTTAGCCAGAAGTGATGTAGCTGTGAAAGAATTATGATTGATAAAGTGATACAAAATATATATGTGACGCCAAGTGCTCCAGTGCCGCTTTATTTATATATTATGTTGGAATTTTTATATATATTTTTGAGTACTGCATGAAGGTTCCATATTTCACAATGCAATAATTTGTTCTAAGAAGATGATGTATACCTACAATGAGACATGCTTCAAACCTATGGAAGGGATCAGATTTGCTGTATTTGATATAGGTTTGAAAATAATTTTATTTCATGGCACATACGAGACTGGTGATACAGGTTCTGGTTGTTTTTGTTCAATCTGGCTAGGTTCAAAACTCTTGATTACAAATTTTTTATATAATTCAAGCTACCTACATGTACCAGTGGAGGGAGCTCATGAGCTTACTGCATACTGACTAAATTGAATCTAATAATAATGCAGTATGCAATCTGTCCCAACTAGAGTTATGTCTAACTAGTCTGACTTTGCCATAAAAGGTATAAGGGTACCCACCCCCGTCCTTTTGCATTCAAAGCTGCCTCATTGTTTGGGTTGTTAAGCTCCTTTTCTTGATGTGAACGCCCTTAAAACAACTGTTTTTGGACCCGAGAATTTGGGGCTCTTGTATGAGGAAAATGGAGACCAGTGTATAGAGATATGAGGAAATTAACCACCACAAGATTTTGGATTTTATAACAATGTGATAAATTCACTTAGAAATGAACACATTAAGATTCCCTGTAAATATAACATATTTTGTCCATCCTCTGCTAAGAATATAAATGCCATCCTGGTAATATCTGTTTTCAGGGAATTTGGGTGACTATCATTTGGCTCTCACAACAATAAGCAGGTGAGCTGCAGCGGTGGCTGCGGCAAATGCTCTATAACAATGATAAACATCCTGGTGATATCCAACCACTGTGTATCTCCATGTCATCATAGTGGCAATGTGTTATTATATACTGGAACTTGTAAGTTTGGAGCTGCAGCTTATAGAGTCATGATGTATAAAGACCTTGTAGATCTTCTTTGTGATTTTTTTTTTTTTTTTTTTGACCTACATTAATTTTAAGGGGAACACCACATTTATCTGAAATGCTGCCGTTATCGCCCCCTTCACAGTATTAGGGCAACTAATAGCCGATATTGTCAGGTCTTAAGTACCATGGACAATGAAATGCATAGATGTGTAAAATAACAGAGTTAATTCCATAATGAAGACATTTGCTTGTGTTCTTCCAATTGCTGTGACTGCGAAGGGTCCTGACAAGCGGGGCCGAATGGGAGACTATAGAGTAGATGCAGGGCGGCACTACCAGTAATACCGCTTATTGTAAGGTAATTGTCTGATACAGTCTGTTCATAACGGCACCATATTTGACATTTCTACTTTTAAATTACACTGATATTTTATCCCAAGAAAACTATGAGGGTCTCTGTTTGTTTATTTTTTGTTTATAAATGAAACTTATCAATAAATATCAATCAACTATTCTGTTGTTGAGGTGTGGTCCTTTAACAAATGCTCTTACCCCATGTACCAAGACTTCCCCCATCTGTCTAATGGGTAGTTAAGCTTGTCTGGTACCAGCCTATTTGATCCATTAAACAGAAGGTGAAAACATGATTGCTGTGAGTTTATGCCCATAAAGGGAATCTACTATCGCCAGAATGACCTTCTCGCTAGACCGAACAAGAATTCAGAGTACTTGATGGACACTCCGTTTTGTAGAAAAATGATAATTGCATTTCAGCAGACCTAGTTAAACTGTCCACTAGATCTGCATTGCTTACTTATTTGACTAGAAGGTCTCCATGTCTCAAAGTATGGAATGGAGATGCTGGATCAAAAAATAAGATTCTTATAGGTTGTCCTCTTGCTATCCAGCTTTAAGGAAACCTGTCATCAGATTTTCACTAATAAACCTAATAGGTTCCCATAGAACTATGCTATCTTACCCACTCTGTTTTTAGCTTAAATAAAAACCATCCATAGTTACTATCCCCAGAAAATGAACTTTGTAAGCCTACCTGGCACCCTGCCTAAAGGAGTCAAAGGGCGTGTGTTAGTCATGTGAGGCAGTATGTCTCTCAGCTCATGTCTGCCGGCATGTCAACCAAACAGTTCATTTTCTGGGGATAGAAACTATGCATTTTTTAGCTAAACAAAAGTATAGAGCTATGGGAGCCGGTCATTAGGTTTATTAGTGAGAATCTAGTGACCAGTCCCTTTTATGTTCTACCAATAGCCTAGTAGAATATAAAATCCATCTAGATTCCAGACTTTCATAGGAAGGAGTACTCTTACCAATATATCCACAGTAAGGCTACATTCACACGAACGTATGGGGGATGTATATAGGTCCCCCATACACTTCAATGGCCTTGCGGCACCGTACCGGAGCGGTACGTTGCAGCACATGTGTGGCACCGCACTGTTCCGTGGCCCATAGAAAGATAGTCCTATCTTTCTACGGAATACGGCGCAGTGCACTGTATATTCCTATGCAAAGTGGCGGGGCTGAGCAGCACTCACCACCTCTCCCTGGTGCAGTGTGAATGCGCCCTGAGGGCGCGTTCACATGTTGCGTTTTGGTTGCGTTTTCATTGCGTTTGAAACGCATATACAACAGCTGATGTGAGGTAATTTGCCTAATTACATTACCGTTTACGTTTGTAAATGCAATGTTAACGCATGCGTTAACACCGCGTTTACGATGCGTTTTGTAAAAGGAAGCGTTAACAGTGATGTAATTAGGCAAATCACCTCTCCTCAGCTGTTGTATATGCGTTTCAAACGCAATGAAAACGCAGGTCAAAACGCAACGTGTGAACGCGCCCTAAAGCAGGGTACTCAAGCAGGCCATAGGTGCAAGACTGACATACATACGATATTGGCAGCCTCTGAGAAGATATCTACTTCGTGGACTGTTGGAATTAATTTGGAAATGGATAGTATCGGTCTTTCCCCCAGCCCCCTTCCCACACTGACGACAATAGAAGTCTATGGGTCAGGAAAAAAAAAATGATGACACCATGTATTGGATTGATACTGTGTATAGGATTTTGATAAATCCTGTAAAATCCTGTAAAACTACTCACGGTGGGAAATTTCTGCAATGAAAAGCTACATGTTATATGCTTTGTGTGCAGCCGACCTTAAAGGGGATGTTCCAGGGCTTTTCTGATTTTGATCTATCCTTGAGGCTACTTTCACACGGCCATGTGTTCGTTCCATAGCGATTCTCCGCTTTACCTACAGAGCAAGATAGAGTATGCTCTATTTTCCCTGTGCACAGTTCGGTAGACCACCAGGGCGCCATAGCCGTCTATGGGGCATGTTTGAGGCCAGATACAAGTATTCACATGTCCAGTGTGAAAGGGGCCTTAAAGAAAATTTACCATTTGATTTCATGCATTATAGAGCAAACATACCTTGAGAATGCTGTAGCTACACTCATGGAGGATCATATCTTTTTTAATCCCTAGTGGTTTTCCTGAGAAAGCTAATATAAAATTCAGGACCTTGGGAAAGCTGGATCCACATTGCACGAGCTTTCTGAATAGCCAAGACAGGACTAATCAACCTGAGCTGGATCACTCATACACTGCATCTGGGGGATGGTGCAGCAATGATTATTCTTCCTGGCAAGGAGAACAGTTTTTGCATTATTCTCTGCTGCAGTGCATAACTAATTTTAAAGCAAAAGAAGCCTTATTATAAGCCTTATTATATTGTTTTCAGCAAAACCACTCATCACAGGCATTAACCAAGGTATAAAAAAAATATAATGAACAAAATTCCATTCCACCCTCTTTCCCTAGAACTGATATAAATATAAACAGTAAAAATCATAAACACATTAGGTATCACTGCATCCAAAAAAGCCGGATCTATCAAAATATAATAACGTTTTTTCACTCCGTTTAACCCCGTAACGGAAAATAGCGCCCAAAGTCAAAAATGGCACTTCTTTGCCATTTTGAAAAATATTAATGATGGCATTGAAAATATAATCAAAATTTGCACAAAATGAGATCACTCACAGCTCTTTACACCAAAGTATGAAAAAGTTATAGCGCCAGAAGATGGCAAAATCCCTGTGATCGTACTGACTGAAAGAATAAAGTAGACATGTCATTTGGGGCACACAGTGAAAGCCCTAAAATCCAAGCCGACAGGAAAATGGCACAAATGCATTTTTTTTTCACCATTTTCACAGCATTTGGAATTTTTTTTCCTGCTTTCCAGTACATGGCATGGAATATTAAATACCATCACTATGAAGTGCAATTTGTTACACAGAAAACAAGCCATCACACAGCTCTTTACATGGAAAAATAAAAAAAGTTACAGATTCTGGGAGAAAAATGGAAATGAAACAACAAAAAAGGGCCCGGTCATTAAGGAGTTAAAGGGAGCCTACCACCACAAATCCGCGTAGCTGCGCGCCCTCGTCCGGCGATCCTGCCGTCTGCGCATGCGCAGAAGAGCAGGCCCGCGCCTGTTTCGGAGTAGTGACCGCGCAGGCGCGGGCCTGCTCTTCTGCGCATGCGCAGACGGCAGGATCGCCGGACGAGGGCGCGCAGCTACGCGGAGCTGCGCACCGAAGATGGGTGAGTAGGAGGGGTAAAGTGGCTACCGGGGCGTGGAGTAGCCGCCTCGTGTAATCTCATATGCGGCTACTCCACGCCCCAGTAGCCGCATAAGTAAATTTGAATAAATATCAAATGAAAGTTATCAAAAAAGTGCAGGGACGTGAGGATTAGCCCTTAAAAGGGCTATCCTCACGTCCCATTGATCCACCTACCACCCAATCTACCTTTATAGGTAGATTTGTGGTGGTAGGTGCCCTTTAAGGCTAAAACACATTTGGATGTGATCATGGAACGTGACCTCCTACCACAAGGAGCAGAAGTGACCTTTTTGAGAATGTAAACACCTTTGTTTCTAATTAAAGGTGAAAAATTAACTGTGAGAAAACCAGTGGAAAAATCAGTCACTGTAAAAAAAAACTGACTGCAAGGATATATGTCATGCACTCCATGGCGTCAGGATGAGAATAAGAAAACTGCCCTGTCCTTGTAGAGACACTTCTACTACAACAAAAAGTTTCTGAATAAGTCTTCATGTGGTGTGCAGCTCCGGTGCCTCTACCAACATGGCTGCCTGCAGTGCCCGCTGTACGGTGACGTCATGTGGCAGACTTCCGGCGTGTCGCGACTGAGTTGACGTCACCGGAGCTCGCTGGCAAGATGGCTGCGCCCGTGGCAGGCGTGACGCGCAACATGGAGAAATCCGGGGCCACCGAGGGAAGCAACGAGCGCCCACCAGAGCCCATCCCCGGCTTCCCTGACACCGATGCCTTTGTCAAGGTGCGTTACAGGGGGAGTCCATGTTGGGATGAGTGAAGAGCCTAAAGTCTCTGTGCTGTGGCCATGTATAAGAACGAGTCCCTCCAGAGCACAGTCGCCTGCTACGTCCATTCATCAATATAGGAAACATGGCGGACTGCATAGGTTGTTGTGTTGTGCGTATCCCCCGTCCCCATGAAGTCTAAGGTCTTGTTGTCACACTAGAAAATCGGGCTTCTAAACCAACTATAGGTTCTCATGGACCAGTTGGTGAGGGTCCCAAATCTACCTGTATGCGGGCAGTTTGTGGAGTTAAAAAAAAAAAAAATCTTTTACACTTTTCCAGATGTTTGTATAATGAGAAAAATTGGAATCTCATCCCTCAATGCGGCAAGTGAAGTTGGGGGAAATACCCATGGGTTGAACATTAATACGCCGTTTTTTTTTAAATCACACACTTAAAAAATAATTGTACCGTCGCGATTTGGGGCACTAAACCACCCCTCTTTAAGGACATGTATTGCTCTTTGAAGGGGGTTCCAGGAAAGAGTACTTAGGTCCTGCAGTCTTAGAGGAGTATTCTGGTCCTAGCAGGTTATACCCCCCAATCACAGGATAAGGATAACTTGTAGTTACAAGAGTAGGGGTGTTCCACTTACAGCTGGTTATCTACTTGCATGGGGATAAATTACTGATTTTTAGGTCACCCAACAAGAATCTGGATACTTTGTATGCCCAAAAGAATAGAGCAGCTGGTCACATGTTTGTGCATTTTAGCAATCCCATAAAAGTGAACAGAGTGGCTGCAATTTTGCTCATTTTATTGTGGGCACCCCCTGTTCTCTGGGAAGAAGATTCTGCTGTGACTGTAATATCACTTCGCCTTACAATAGTCAGTATTGTTATTGATGGGGTTTTTTATGTTTGTGTATATCATCATTTCTTGTTGTGCCACATGGTGTATCTAGACTTTACTATTCTTACAGTTCATACTTTGTAACCCAATGCTTTTTAGATGAAGTGGGTTATCCAGAATGTTTATATTCATTAATGGGGAGGAATGGTCTGGAAAATAGTGAGGAATGAAAGTTATAAAATTTCACAAACCTAAAAAACACAAGCTAAAATACATGTCCATCCGTGAATCGCTCTGTAAGCCCCTATTACTGCCACCAGTGAGCCATAAAGCCTTGAAGTCCAGAAGATCTGATGTTCAGAAGTATCAGATATCCATATGTCAGTAGCATATTCTCATACCCACAAGACAAGTCATAGATTGAGACCCCTAAGATCTCCATGGATGCCATTCTCCATTCAATGAAAATAACCACGGATGCCTTCAGGAGAATACAAGTTTAAGTTTTGTTAGCCTTTGGTCTCTATGGAGTGAAGCACATCCCATGTATTCTCAGTGGGAGTGACATCTACTAAGTTTTTTGGCCTAGTCAACATTTTTTGTCGGCTTCCTTAACCCATTCATGAACACATTGCTAAAGGAGGCCCCTGACATTAGACAATATCGTTGACAAGAATGGTTGTCATTTTTCTGCGTCAGTCACATCCACATGAATGTTATAGCACACTTTACTAAGAGCACGTTGTCCACGGCTTCATGCACCTCGGTGTCCTGCCTTCATCTCATAGCCCATCCTAGTGTATTACTTGTAGTGGGACACCTTTCACTGTGCCCTTTTGCCCTTGGTACTGATTCTCTCACTGTTCTTCAGCTATGCTCTCCATCATAAATATGCGTCTTCCACCACTGGGTCATCATACGTACAGGAGTCCCATGATCCTTTATCACTGGATCAGGATGGCCTGTGTCCCATTTGACGTTGTTGTGATCTACAGAAGGCTGCTAATTAGCTACCATGTCTTCCTTATATGCAATATGTTGTACAAGTGATTTGGGGAAGGGGGGGTGCAGCATTACACCCATATTTATAAATAGCAGGGAGACGGTGATCCCCGTGCCATGTTTTATCCCCTCAAGGAGTACATATTCTATTAGCATTGTATACAGCCTCCCTTTACGTTGAGTGTCATGTCTTGCATTTTCTTTCTGTTGTCAGTATGCCCTTGGAAAAGTCGTCGGAGCCACAAAGGCCTCCACTGGACTCCCGCAGTCTGGAGACGAGTATGACTTCTACCGCAGTTTTCCCGGTTTCCGGACCTTCTGTGAACAACAGGGCGATCACCTGCTACACTGGTAAGGTCCAGCGAGTAAATAACCTGAGTAGTGCAGTATGAAGGTTTGTCTGGCAAGTTTTCTATCAATGCCCATAACCAAGAATGTAACACTTGGGCACTATTCACTATATTATGTAAATTCTCACCAGTATCAGGCTCTGCATGGCTGTCAGTGGATGGGTACAGCTTTGTATTTGCATTGAAAGCCTGTATAGACCTACAATACTTCTGACCTCAAAAGGTACTGCTACAATTTATTAGTCTTGGCAAATATTCGACATTTCAAGAAGCACATTGTAGTACTGAGAATGGTCTGCAATGGATACAGTTGTGAAAACTATTAGATTATTATAGGTTTTCAGAATCTGAACAATAATGCTCCAATTCACTTACAGCAAGCAGAGATCTTGGAAGTGGCTATGAATAGATAAAATGAAATAGAATGTTACAACTTTTTAGTGTTTTATTTTCTCTCCATAGTATGAGCCAGATTATGCATTACCATGGCTGTCGCAGTAATCTAAAGGATCATAATAAGGTCACAGTACTGGAAGATAAATATGATCTGCTGGTGGATGCCAATGATGCTGTTCTGGAAAGAGTGGTAGGTTCTGTAGTCCTCAACCATCAGCATTGGTATTACTACTAAAAGAAAGCATTGCATTATGGGATTCTTAGGCATTAAAGGGAACCTGTCACCTCATTTTCACTAAAGACAGATTGTAAAAGCCCATGACACCTGCAGTGAAAATCTGCCTCTGGCCTTTGGTTTGGCTTTGGTTTGGATGCATTTCAAAAAACCACATGTGACTTGTTTGAGCTGCAGGCTGCCTCCATCTTTGTGCTCCTGTACAGCTCGTCCCTCCCCCACTGATGTCGGGCTGACCAGGCTGTGAGAGCTCTGAGAAGGAGGAGGAGCTGTACAGCAGCACAGAGGTGGGGGGGGGGGTAATATCTGAGGAATGAGTAACACAGACAAGGCACATGTTTTTTTTTTTTTTTTTTTAATGCATCCAAACCAAAGGATTTTATCAGGATGCAAGAGTAAGTTATAACACACAATTATATTGTAATGCAAATGTTAGAAAATGCAGAAAGGCAGGTGTGCACTGCAGGTGAGATGGGCTTCTGCAACCTGTCTTTAGTGAAAATGAGGTCCCTGGTGACAGGTTTAAAGATATGTTGTCTTTCAGGGTATACTACTTGATGAGGCTTCAGGCGTCAACCGGAATCAACAGCCAATCCTCCCCTCTGGACTGCAAGCGCCGAAGACTGTCATCTCCAGCTGGAATCGTAAGGTAAGTAATTGAAAAAGTGGAGCCAATTTGATCAGTGTTCATATCTATGTATTTTAACTAAGTAGTTTTCACCTTATGTTCTTTCGCTATAGGGTAGTGGCACATCTAAGAAAGGCAAAGCAGAGACCTACAGACTGCTGCACGCCAAGAATATCGTCAGGCCACAGCTTAAGTTCAGAGAGAAGATCGATAATTCAAACACGCCCTTTGTCCCGAAAATCTTTGTCAAACCCAATGCTCAGAAACCTCTGGCAGAAGGTGAGTCTAGAGGACATCTCAGGCGCTAGTGTATAACTCTATATAGGGAGCTGATAGAAGCACATGACACAGATGGTTTAGCTGTAGTTTGTAACCATGGAACTTTTCTGCTTACTGTGGACACAAACTAGAAGGATTTCAAACAAGATTTCATTCAGTTTGTCGTTTCCTTAGGTCTTAAAAACAGACGGGACAAGCAGCAGCGTCCTGAAGATCTGGATGTCCCTCCAGCTCTGGCCGACTTTATCCATCAACAGAGACAACAGCAGAGTGATGAAGACATGTAAGGTTTAAAGGGATATTCAGCCCTATCTTTAGAATGGTGGTTGTTCTACAATTATACTGCTTAAAGTGTCACTCTAGTGAGCATCACTTCATCATCACAGACTGGTGATGTCCTGTTCATTCGTCACATGCTCTGTTTGCGGCTGTGAGCAGATGTATTCCAGTGTTGTGGCGGACTGAAGTGTTGCTTTGAGTTACAGGTTTTATGATCCCTTTTGGTTAGTGGTTGATGCATTACTAACACAGTCTTCCTCCTGTTTACCCGGCTTTAGGTTTGCGCACCCTTATCAGTATGAATTGGATCACTTTGTTCCTCTGGAGTCGTCCTTACAAATGCCAGAAATCCAGGTTTGTGTTGTATGATTGTAAGAGATTTTGCAGCCATACTGCTGGCTGTAGTATACCCATGAGTCTAATCGCTACATCCTCTCCTTCCAGCCCTATCGCCCCCTGGATGAGACCTCATGTCACTTCATCACCACAATGGATGATCTGGTACAGTTAAATGAGAAGCTGCTGCAGTGTTCTGAGTTTGCTGTAGATTTGGAGGTGAGGGGGACGTTGGGGATTTTGTCTTGAGACTTAGCTGCGTTGTAGTATGTGAGTCATCAAATATTCTTCCTTTCTTACACAGCATCACTCGTACAGAAGTTTCCTTGGGCTCACCTGCCTCATGCAGATCTCCACCCGCACAGATGACTACATTATTGACACTCTGGAACTGCGCAGTGAACTGTATATACTGAATGAGAGCTTCACAATGCCAACTATTGTCAAGGTCAGAGGACTTAATGTTACCTGGCAGGGACTTTTATAGATGATCCTTTCTGAGCTTCAGCTAGTGGATCATAAGGAATGCCAGCAGCTTTCAGATCATACATGGTACCAAGAGAGCTGCATCCTCATTTAGGCTTTAGAGAAAAAGACTCTCTTGCAATAACTCCCATAGGTACAATTAGGTGAAGTTAGGAAATTTTTCAGAACCGTGTCATTTGCAGAACTTCAGAGGAAACTGCTTTACTTCAGAGCATCAGTCTGTCTGGAAACACGTCCTGCAGCAGCAGGGATGTGCATTTCATGTTTAAGTGATTCCGGAAGAATGATTCAGGATTCCAACGTTTTATATCTTATTTCTTCTAGGAACGGGGGGGGGGGGGGGTTGTTATCATTGCTTGATTCACAATACCTGGCACATAGCCACGTGGATGTTTGTGTGGTGGGCTGTGCCTGGCAGTGGAGCTCGGTGGCGACATGCCACACATTACATTAGCTATAGACTGCACCATTCCCTGTTGGCACCGGAGGCCAGAATCTCTTTGTCTATCAAACTAAATGTGTCCAGTAGGGGGCAGCATCAATAGCTGGCACACAGTTCATCAGCACTTGACAAATCCACAAGGGAGACTGTGACTCCACCAGCAGAATAGTGAGCGCAGCTCTGGAGTATAATACTGTATATAACATTGATTTTGAACAAGATAAAGCATATGAGTTGAATGTTGAAGAATTTTTTGTGTGTTTTCTTCTCTAGATTTTTCATGGAGCAGATTCAGATATTGAGTGGCTCCAGAAGGACTTTGGCTTGTATATTGTGAACTTGTTTGACACCCACCAAGCGGCTCGTCTGCTCAATCTGGGAAGAAACTCTCTGGATCATCTGCTCAGACATTACTGCAGCGTGGAATCGGATAAGAAATACCAGCTTGCAGACTGGAGAATCCGGTAAGCAAATGTCTCATATAACCCCTCTGCTTCGCTGTGGCTACAAGGTCCCCCCCTCTTATAAGCTTTATCTGTTTAACAGACCACTGCCAGAAGAGATGCTCCATTATGCTCGAGCTGATACTCACTACCTGCTGTACATCTACGACAAGACCAGGACTGATCTGCTGAATGCAGCCAATGGTCAGCAGACCCTTTTACACCTAGTCTGGCAGAGGAGTAAAGACATATGTTTGAAAGTGAGTAATAGTAATGTTGCAGTGAAACAATGGTACAAGGAGTAGTTATGATAGTATTTCTATTCTTGTTTATACGGTGCAATATTGTGCTAGTTATATTCTTGTAGATAGGGGGCAGTATTACAGTAATCATATTCTTGTAAGTAGCGGGCAGTTTATTGTAGTTATATTCTTGTATATACGGCGCAATATTGTAATAGGGGGCAGAATTATAGTAGTTATATTCTTTTACATAAGCAGAAGTATTATAGTAGTTATATTCTTGTACATAGGGGACAGTATTATAGTAGTTATATTCTTGTACATAGGGGACAGTATTATAGTAGTTATATTCTTGTACATAGGGGACAGTATTATAGTAGTTATATTCTTGTACATAGGGGACAGTATTATAGTAGTTATATTCTTGTACATAGGGGACAGTATTATAGTAGTTATATTCTTGTACATAGGGGACAGTATTATAGTAGTTATATTCTTGTACATAGGGGACAGTATTATAGTAGTTATATTCTTGTACATAGGGGGCAGTATTATAGTAGTTATATTCTTGTACATAGGGGGCAGTATTATAGTAGTTATATTCTTGTACATAGGGGGCAGTATTATAGTAGTTATATTCTTGTACATAGGGGGCAGTATTATAGTAGTTATATTCTTGTACATAGGGGGCAGTATTATAGTAGTTATATTCTTGTACATAGGGGGCAGTATTATAGTAGTTATATTCTTGTACATAGGGGGCAGTATTATAGTAGTTATATTCTTGTACATAGGGGGCAGTATTATAGTAGTTATATTCTTGTACATAGGGGGCAGTATTATAGTAGTTATATTCTTGTACATAGGGGGCAGTATTATAGTAGTTATATTCTTGTACATAGGGGGCAGTATTATAGTAGTTATATTCTTGTACATAGGGGGCAGTATTATAGTAGTTATATTCTTGTACATAGGGGGCAGTATTATAGTAGTTATATTCTTGTACATAGGGGGCAGTATTATAGTAGTTATATTCTTGTACATAGGGGGCAGTATTATAGTAGTTATATTCTTGTACATAGGGGGCAGTAGTATAGTAGTTATATTCCTGTACATAGGGGGCAGTAGTATAGTAGTTATATTCCTGTACATAGGGGGCAGTATTATAGTAGTTATATTCCTGTACATAGGGGGCAGTATTATAGTAGTTATATTCCTGTACATAGGGGGCAGTATTATAGTAGTTATATTCTTGTACATAGGGGGCAGTATTATAGTAGTTATATTCTTGTACATAGGGGGCAGTATTATAGTAGTTATATTCTTGTACATAGGGGGCAGTATTATAGTAGTTATATTCTTGTACATAGGGGGCAGTATTATAGTAGTTATATTCTTGTACATAGGGGGCAGTATTATAGTAGTTATATTCTTGTACATAGGGGGCAGTATTATAGTAGTTATATTCTTGTACATAGGGGGCAGTATTATAGTAGTTATATTCTTGTACATAGGGGGCAGTATTATAGTAGTTATATTCTTGTACATAGGGGGCAGTATTATAGTAGTTATATTCTTGTACATAGGGGGCAGTATTATAGTAGTTATATTCTTGTACATAGGGGGCAGTATTATAGTAGTTATATTCTTGTACATAGGGGGCAGTATTATAGTAGTTATATTCTTGTACATAGGGGGCAGTATTATAGTAGTTATATTCTTGTACATAGGGGGCAGTATTATAGTAGTTATATTCTTGTACATAGGGGGCAGTATTATAGTAGTTATATTCTTGTACATAGGGGGCAGTATTATAGTAGTTATATTCTTGTACATAGGGGGCAGTATTATAGTAGTTATATTCTTGTACATAGGGGGCAGTATTATAGTAGTTATATTCTTGTACATAGGGGGCAGTATTATAGTAGTTATATTCTTGTACATAGGGGGCAGTATTATAGTAGTTATATTCTTGTACATAGGGGGCAGTATTATAGTAGTTATATTCTTGTACATAGGGGGCAGTATTATAGTAGTTATATTCTTGTACATAGGGGGCAGTATTATAGTAGTTATATTCTTGTACATAGGGGGCAGTATTATAGTAGTTATATTCCTGTACATAGGGGGCAGTATTATAGTAGTTATATTCCTGTACATAGGGGGCAGTATTATAGTAGTTATATTCCTGTACATAGGGGGCAGTATTATAGTAGTTATATTCTTGTACATAGGGGGCAGTATTATAGTAGTTATATTCTTGTACATAGGGGGCAGTATTATAGTAGTTATATTCTTGTACATAGGGGGCAGTATTATAGTAGTTATATTCTTGTACATAGGGGGCAGTATTATAGTAGTTATATTCTTGTACATAGGGGGCAGTATTATAGTAGTTATATTCTTGTACATAGGGGGCAGTATTATAGTAGTTATATTCTTGTACATAGGGGGCAGTATTATAGTAGTTATATTCTTGTACATAGGGGGCAGTATTATAGTAGTTATATTCTTGTACATAGGGGGCAGTATTATAGTAGTTATATTCTTGTACATAGGGGGCAGTATTATAGTAGTTATATTCTTGTACATAGGGGGCAGTATTATAGTAGTTATATTCTTGTACATAGGGGGCAGTATTATAGTAGTTATATTCTTGTACATAGGGGGCAGTATTATAGTAGTTATATTCTTGTACATAGGGGGCAGTATTATAGTAGTTATATTCTTGTACATAGGGGGCAGTATTATAGTAGTTATATTCTTGTACATAGGGGGCAGTATTATAGTAGTTATATTCTTGTACATAGGGGGCAGTATTATAGTAGTTATATTCTTGTACATAGGGGGCAGTATTATAGTAGTTATATTCCTGTACATAGGGGGCAGTATTATAGTAGTTATATTCTTGTACATAGGGGGCAGTATTATAGTAGTTATATTCCTGTACATAGGGGGCAGTATACATCTTTATTTGTGCAGAATGTGAAGTTGATTTGTTTTTGTCACAGAGATTTGTAAAGCCAATCTTTACAGAGGAGTCATACCTAGAATTGTACCAAAAGTTAAAGAGACATCTTAACACGCAGCAATTGGCTGCCTTCCGTCTTCTCTTTGCCTGGAGAGATAAGATGGCGCGACAGAATGATGAAAGCACTGGGTGAGAACATATTTCTGAGTTAATTTAGCCAGGAATCCCACAGGTCTATTGTTGGTCATTTCACACTATTTGTTTTCTTCTTTCAGATATGTCCTTCCCAACCACATGTTGATGAAGATTTCAGAGGAGCTTCCTAAGTAAGTGCTGATTAAGGAGAATGAGTGCTAAAACTAAATTAGATGACTTCCATTCCTTAACAGCAAGCCGAGATCTTGAATACAGTGAAAAATAGTACTGTGTAGTATATTTGTTAAAATGTTTATAATATGTTGAGCTTTGAAAAATCTGATTTTTTTTTTTTTTAAATGGAATCACACCGCTTTGAAGGTTTTCTAGATTTAGTCTACACCGCTACATACATACTGCTTTAGGCTCCTTATACATGAACGTATGGGCGGGCCGTTGCTATAGCTGCACAATGTGTGGCTGCATTGCGACCCCTATTCACATCTATTCGGTGCAGTGAGCACTCACTTTCTCACCGCACTGTGACTTTGCATGGAAAAATATGTTATGTCATATTAAGGCGCCAGCCACTCGGCTTTCAATAGAGAGGGGAGTGGTGAGGAGTGCTCACTCATGCACATGGCTGTACGCTCACCCAAGCATATGTTCATGTGCAAGAGGCCTAAGATGTTGTACAAGACTTGTACCTGATCTATCCACTATATATATATTTTTTTTTTTTTTTTTTAGGGAACCACAGGGTATAATCGCCTGCTGTAACCCAGTTCCTCCCCTCGTAAGACAGCAGATTAATGAATTGTCTCTTCTTGTCCAGCAAGCTCGGGAGACTCCATTGAAGAAGGTATATTGCATAGATATAATTGTCTGAAGGCTACATTCCTGGTTTGTTTCCCTTAGTGTCCATAGATCTGCTCTTGGAGAAAAGCACTCATAATGGCAAATCTTTTCATAAACTAGAGACAAAAGGAAGCCCTTTATTATATGCACGTTATATGGAAATTTTCTGCATTCCAGATTACTGTTTGGACCCCACAATATCCTTTAAAGGTGCTGGCCAATACTTTTAATCTGTGTTTAGACATTCCCTTATTTCTTCTTCCCTTTTCTTCCTCTATAGTCAGAAAGTAGCTCTGCAAAAAAGAAGGGTCCCATGCCGAACCCCGAGGTATGTACACTTTTTGTATGGAGTAACTTCCAACCCGATTTATAAGCAGCCGTCAGTAACCATTTGTCTTCGCCTTCACAGAAAATGGAAAATTTCCTGTTTGGCCCTCATGATTTATCAAATACTCACATGGGGCAGCTTCTCCTGGCCGGAGCAGGTAAGGGACTAATTGTGATCCATATACAATCCTGTAAACCCTCCAGTTTCTTTCTTTTGACAAAAATAGAGCGTGTGTTTTTGTGTGTCCTATATATAAATAGTGTATGTGTGTATTTATGCACCTTGCAGTTTGTAATTGCATAACTCTCTTAGCATATAATACATAAAACCCTTGAATCTTCTCTTGTGATCCAGCTGTAGAAATAACCACAGGCAGCTTATTCAATGATGAGGATCCTGCTCCTCCAGCACCACACAGTCCTGTCGCTGTGCGCGCTAAGGCTACAATCACATTGTTTGATGTAAGTACCGCATAGGATGACTGACTAGAGTTTTAGAAGCATAACTGAGAACTCCCCAGTGCTAGAGCAGGCATAGCACATGGATTCTCTCTGGTGTTGGTAAATTTCTTAAGCCTTATACAGTGTCAAATTGTGTAATTACTATATAGAATGCCTTGATGGCCTTATAACTTTCCGCTGACTGACAGCAATGCTTAGAAATGCCATGTAGTACAATGTTTAGAAGCTAAAAAAGTGTATATAAACCTGTACCCTGATAATCTAACCACACTGTCAGCTCACAGAACTAGATAGATCATTATGTGTCTGCTTGGAGAGGCCTCGCCCACACCCTGGGAGTTTGCACTGAGCATCCTAGGGAGTGATAGGAGCTAAAGCGGTAATAAAAGTGTAACATCACTAAGGGATTGAAATTTGCGAATTTTCTTTCATGGGAAAACCCCTTTACGCTTATATTCATGAATACTATAATAAAGTTGGTCATGGACGTACTTGAAAGGGGGGTTGGTCATGGACAATTGGGGTTTTGTTACATACACCCCCTTTCATTTGCAGCCATTTTATGGACACTTTTACATAAGTCTGCAGTTAAGACAATTGTGTGAAATTTGTACACCAGAAAACCAATGTAACTACAATGATGATTCCTCTCCCCTCCCCCCCGCCAAAGTGCGTTGATGTAGATAATTGACTTGAATTAAATCTGATGTAACTTTCCTATTGAGTCCTAGGTTATATGTTCTTCTTCTAGGATCCTGGAGATGAAGGTGTCAAGAAGAACAGACTCTCTCAGTCCCAGAAGAAGGCTAGGACCATTTTGGATTCCTTTGACAACCCATTTAGTATGGTGAGATGCTTACCCCTTTCAATAACACCTCCTGATTTATGGAAGCTTAGACTTAATCTAATGAAAAGTTTGCTTTGTAAATCAAACTCCTGCCATTTCTAGGATCTCTGCTTGCTGTTATTGAAAGAGAATATGCATGTCCGTATCTGGATACTGAACCAAGATCTTGTATAAAAGTGATGACCCCTGTTAACTGTTTGTTAGAGGTTCTTTTTGTTAAAAGGATGTGCTAACTCTTTTATCATCTTCAGTTCCTTCCATCTGATATCCGGGGATCTCATGCATCTCAAGCAGCCAAGTCAGACCCAAATACAAAGATGTTTGAGGTAAGTATTGCAGTAAGCCTTCCCCTGGTCTCTGAGGCACAGCAATGAGCGGCCTTTCTTCTCTTTCTCACAGATCAGTAACCGCTGGAAGCTGGTGAGCATAGCACAGCAAGAACGAGAGGCTAAAGCCAAGGAGGAGGCCAGGCAGAAGAGGCAGGCTGAAAAAGGTGCCCACAGTTTGCCACCAATAATAAATAATCTTTATATAGAGCCCTCATATTCCGCAGTTCTTTATAAATCATGGGGGATCTATACAAATAAGATAATAAAAACCTAGTCAATGGACACAACAGGAGTAAGGACACTGTTTTTTTGTTTTTTTTGTTTTGTTTTGTTTTTTTCAGAGGCTCAAGAAAAGGCCAAGGCTGAGTTCAAACTAAATGCAGCAAAGCTGAAGTCTGTGCGTGAGCAAGTGATGGTGAGTAACCAGGACAATTTCTAATAATAGTTTCTTATAGACACTGATACTGGAGGAGATTTATCAGAAGTGTCTGAGAACAAGACTGCTGTAGTTGCTCATGGCAACCAATATAAGCCCTGAAATCACAATTGCTTGCGAACCACCAGCAATTGTGATTATTTCTTTTGATGCCATCTCCACGCCAAGAGGGTGTGAAGGGGGTAGCGGCTGGTGGCAGAGTGGGACAGTGCGAGGCATTCTTGCATAATTTGTGCATTGTTGCATCACTGATGTGCAGAAATCAGTGGGATTTCTAGATTGTAAGTTTTATTTATTAATTTTTTTTCACCCAACAGGAAGAAGCAAGCAAGAAGCGTGAACGTGTGGCTAGTGATTCAGCCAGTGAGACCCCGAAAGCGGACAAGAAACGCGCCAAGCGATCAAAAGAGCCTACAGAGCCAGCTGTTCCGGCTTCATTTACACCATTTGACTACAGCAAGTCAAACTTCAAAGAATTTGCAGGTGTGTGAGAATAAGGTTTTATGACAGGGAAGAGGGAAATGTGTGGGCACCACATTGAAATGAAGCAAAAGAAAAGGAGTGCAACTCAGAGTTTTAGTAAGAAACCACTTAAATACAAGATAATTACAGAGTGCGCATCCAAGAGTTAGTAATAGAATACAATACTTTATTTAATACATAAAGAGAAGGAGTAAGGGGAGCAGCACAATGAAAAACGAATTGAAATTTGTGGTGGGTGCAGGCTTCACAAGGATCCGACTCCAAATCCCAGGAAAAACCGAAATTCAAGACCGGGAAGCAGCACTCCGTGAAATATTCAATGTTTTATTTTGCCAGTGGGCAGATGCAACGTTTCAGCTGTCTCTAAGCAGCCATTTTCAAGCATGCATGCTTGAAAATGGCTGCATAGAGACAGCTGAAACGTTGCATCTGCCCACTGGCAAAATAAAACATTGAATATTTCACGGAGTGCTGCTTCCCAGTCTTGAATTTCGGTTACTTTATTAAATACAGATATAGTAAAAAAGAAAAGTGCTGAAGGACAGTCTTCTCAGAAGGGGGGAAAAAAAGTTGAAGGAATGCTCCAGCCAAAGCGAATTCATTGTATAATTCCTGGTGCAGGGCGTGAAGGGAGATCCTAGAACATAGTCATGCTCTTACCTTCAGGCCCTGCACAAGGTATAATTAGGTGTATGGTCACAGCTGAATTTGTACACTGAAACAAAGTCCAATAAGAAGTGAGTTTGAGAATATAATGGAACCAGTATGCGGCAATGGAAATGGGGGGGGAAATAGCTTCACTCAGCATTTGCATATATTGCCCCCACCTGCTGGTCACATGACAAGAAATAAATCCTCTATATTAAAATCTTATGCACCTTTCAAAATTTGCAGTGCTTACTGCAACCTATAATAACTTCATCAGTGGGAAATCTAGGAAAAATAGCTGAACCGTGACCAAGGAGTTAAGGTGGTGTCACACGTTGCGTTTTGAACCCGTTTTTACTTCGTTTATAAGCATGCGTTTTCAGTCTGTTTTTAATTAAGATGATTGGGAAAACCGGACAAAAACAGATGCATGACTGTAAACACCAAGTGTGACATCACCCTTGGGATTCAGTCACATGTGGCATTTTGAACCCGTTTTTGGCCCATTTTTAAGCAGTCGGTTAAACGCATGCGTTTTTCAACAGACTGCTTAAAAACTCCACGTGTGACCACACCCTAAGACTTCTTGCGCACGACCCGGGCATAGCATAAGTTTGGCTGGGGAGACCCTGCACATCCAACAGTCTCCATAGGTGCCCGGTCATACTTGCAGGAAAAGATGGAGCATGCTCTTTTTCCTGGTGTAACGTATGCTCACCAAACTGCGCCCGGAAGTTTTAGGAGTCTATGGGTTGGGGGCGTATATCCAGCAGCAAATTGTGCAGCCAGATAAGTCCCCACAATGTGCATATGAAAGGAGCCTTAGGGTGCTGTCACACAATGCTGCGCTAGCGCAATGGAGGCGTGCCTCGGGCTGAACACATTTGCGTTTGCAGTGGTCTTGAAACCTTGCACCTAATTGCTCAAAAACAAAGCAACATCACATGCCAGAAACCAGGTGATGCATCTCCCACCATGTGCCTACCTGAGCAAACAGGATGTGTAATGATTTGTGTTTGTTCCTCAGGAGATGACATATTTCATTAAAATTAATTCACTTTAATTCAACCTGAACAAACATTCTCCTGTCATCCCCTGAGGAAGATATACATATATTCATGTGGTGTTTGTGGCCTTTGTTCCCCCTTAAGTCTTGTCAGGTCACTGAGGTTATAGCTCCTTACTGTGTGGAAGTACACTCAGGACACGGCATATTATAGACTTGCAGGGGACACTTTATCAGTCGCCTTCATATCTTCTATCAGTCTCCCTTTTGTTTACACCATTTTAAGTGTTTAACTCTTTCCCTCTTTGGGAGAACTGTCCTTCTGCACTTTTATTTACATTTTTTTTGGATATCTTTATATATTTTATAAAGCATTGTTGTTGTGTCATGTTTTTCTATGTGGTATGTAAGAATTTGTATTATTGTTTTCGGGACTCCCAGAGACCACTATGAGGCATCCCACATAACAGATGTATTCAATAGACAGAATGGTGATAATCTCAGACTTTTGGATCCTTCCTATGATTTTTACACCTCGACTTAAAGTCTTAACGCTTTGTCCCCCACAGGAAGTAGCAATGTGAAGAGTCAGTCTGACTTTGATCCCAATAAGCAAACACACCAAAGAAAGGTAAGATTTTTCTCTTCTGCATCATGTTGTTCAAGTAAATTTTCCTTGATGGATGGGCTGCAATAATAGTGAATTGCTATAGCAGCCTGAATATGCATGGGCTTGCTTTTTATATATATTTTTCTTTATATATTATATAATTTTTTATTTTTTTTCTTGTTATGCCCATGGCAACCAATCACAGCTCAGTTTTCATTTTACCAGTGCTCATGAATATTTTAAAGGGGAGCTTTGATTGGTTGCCATGGGTAACTAGGGATATTCTGACTTTCAGACAGCTTGATAAATCTGCCCCAGTGTGTAAATTAGGTCTTGGACTAAGGAGGACTTGAAGTCCTTTTGTAGAAAATACATGGAGGTGCCTAGGGTTGAGTTAATGTGGGTCTTTTTCTCTAAATCCACTGAACTAATGATGCTGGTGCTCTCTCACACCTTGGTAATAATCCTGTGAGCCAACAGTTCTCAGGATGACGGATTATTGGAACTGAAATGTTTGGTTTACTTAGGTCAGCATCATATAATTAATGGTATGGACGTTGTATGTTTTGTCACACATTACAACATACAGGTTGGTCAGTTTGGAATTTAGAATAACCTTTGCACTGTAAATGTAAGCGATGACTACAGCACTATGGCATATGCTGGCATCGCTGTAAATGTAAGCGATGACTACAGCACTATGGCATATGCTGGCATCACTGTAAATGTAAGCAATGACTACAGCACTATGGCATATGCTGGCATCACTATAAATGTAAGCAATGACTACAGCACTATGGCATATGCTGGCATCACTGTAAATGTAAGCAATGACTACAGCACTATGGCATATGCTGGCATCACTGTAAATGTAAGCAATGACTACAGCACTATGGCATATGCTGGCATCACTGTAAATGTAAGCAATGACTACAGCACTATGGCATATGCTGGCATCACTATAAATGTAAGCAATGACTACAGCACTATGGCATATGCTGGCATCACTGTAAATGTAAGCAATGACTACAGCACTATGGCATATGCTGGCATCACTGTAAATGTAAGCAATGACTACAGCACTATGGCATATGCTGGCATCGCTGTAAATGTAAGCAATGACTACAGCACTATGGCATATGTTGGCATCGCTGTAAATGTAAGCAATGACTACAGCACTATGGCATATGTTGGCATCGCTGTAAATGTAAGCAATGACTACAGCACTATGGCATATGTTGGCATCGCTGTAAATGTAAGCGATGACTACAGCACTATGGCATATGCTGGCATCACTGTAAATGTAAGCGATGACTACAGCACTATGGCATATGCTGGCATCGCTGTAAATGTAAGCGATGACTACAGCACTATGGCATATGCTGGCATCACTGTAAATGTAAGCGATGACTACAGCACTATGGCATATGGACAGCATTATTTTTTACGGTTTAGCACAATTTAGTCCCTATTTATATGTGGTAGTTCAGAATATAAATTGGTCATATTAGTACTACATAACATGGAGCTTGCATCAGGAGTGATGTTTCTTGTTTTTCCTTATGTAGAAGAATGACTCTTCAAAGAAAGCTCACAAGTCATTTGGAAACAAAAGCATGTCCTTCATTGGTGGGAAATCGGACAGGTCAGTAACATGAACCAGCTTGTGTCAAGATCTTCTGCTAGAACTCTCCCTGGATCTAGCGGCTGGATGTGTGGTATCCGGCAGATGAGGGAGAAGCGTAGTAGTTTTCAGCTCTCACTAAGTTGGAATCTCCTCTGACAATGCCCCTTAAGCACCTTTTCTTCAGTTTTCACAGTCTGAAACTACATCACCTCCAAACTCGAGATTTTGGAATTGTAAAAGCGCCAACCTTATTTAATCCTGTGTGGTCATATCAAAATTAAAAAAGTATGCCCATATAACATTTCCTTTCATTTGTGTTTGTTTAGGGGTTTCAAACACAGTTGGCCTAAAAGATAAGAGGATCCATGAAGAGGAAATCGCATTGGAATATGCCCATCTCTCCATCTGTTGTTGTTTTTTCTTTATTAAAGTTTTTAGTTACTGAAAGCTTTTTTTGTCATGTCATTGGTTTTAGTTCTGTACATGCTGTGTACATGGCTTTTACTATTGTTTTTTGCTTACTTACCACTTTGGAATTTGAGGCAAAACTCCAAATGTGTTATGATTATCTTCTCTTACACTGTCAAACCAGAGGCAGCCAGTGTCAGAGAAGCTGCTGTGTACACAGTTTGCTGCTGTTGCTGCGCTCTTGTCAGCATTGCTTGACCCACAGAACACACCTGACGGGAGCCTGCTGAAGAACAGGAGATTACATCGTCCACAAGGGACCAAAGAGCTGCCGATGTATAAAACTCCCTATACAACAAGCAGATCATTCTTTGGATTCATTGTGACACACTAATTAACCATGGCCAACAATCCTGTTCTATAGTAGCAGCCACCCATCAGCAGCTCCTTAGTTCCTCGTTATATTCTCCTCTTCTCTAGCACGCACTCCTATCAGCTGTGCACTGGCTGCCGATCATCTCTGGCAGGAAGCGGGAGGGGGGCAGCAGTAGAAAGTATGATAGATGAGCATAGTGAGATAATACTGTGCATTAGACAATATGCATTACACATGCCCCCTCCCCTGCCCAAGCACCTCCTTTCTGACAGTGATGAGGATAGCAATGGTCAGATACTGGGACTGAAATCTCATTAGCTGTTTGGGGTGAAAAGAAATTTCAAAGCACCCCTGAACCTGTGTAGCAGTCCCTACAGAATGGTTCTGCAGTTTCCGTCCAGTTTTCCACTCAAATACATCTCTGCATACTACAACTATACACTTTTCAGGACTTGCCCACCTATCACCCAGGTGAGTCTATAAGCTGTCCCCCTGACAGGATATCTTTATGATCTAGCTAGAGTTTCACTAGGAATATTAATATAATCTATATCTGCAGATATACATTGGATCCCAATGCAATGGAGGTGGGTGTGGAGGTGTAAGAATACAGGTTAAAATCTGGATATACGCCACTATAGACGCCTTTGGTGCCCGGCGGCTCTACAGTGACGACACCATGTGTTAATGCTCAGCTCTATTGCCGGTGCATGATGATGTCATCACATTGCGTCTCCCGGCAATAGAGACGTGCATTAATGTGGAAGTGAAGGGATAGAAGACGGCAGCAGGGGAAGGTGAGCATTGGATTTTTTTTTTTGCAGAGTTCTGCTCGGATAGGGGACATAGGAAGCAGGGGGGCTGGGGGAATGTACAGGAAAAGGGCATGTTGAAAGCAGAGGGTGGGGCCGATTCTTGCCTTTTTGCTGCCAGAGTTGAAACTAATTTTAAAAATTTACTTCAAATTTTCTTTTCCTGGGGTCCAGGGGCAGCACACACAAATGGGTTCTCGTCATCTAGAACAAATCAGATAGACGGGTTACCAAGCAGTTCACATGTATTCAATGAACTAGTTAATGTGCTCTATAATAGGGTGGAGGAACTAGGAGACTGTGTGTTATTTTAAAGCAATAGAAAGGTATATAAGGGTGCTGCCCCTGGACTCCAGGAAAACAAAATTTTGAGTAAATTTTTGTTTTCCTGATGGTTGCCGGGGCAGCACAAACAAATGGGACCATGTTGTAGTCTTGTCCACTTCATCCACGGAGACATGACATAACTCTGCCGAAGAGGTAGCTGTAGACCGTGTAGAATGAATTCCTATTTTTGAGAGGGAATTGGATGCCACTTATGCTTTAGCATTCTTCTATGGTGGCCTTGGACCACCTGGCTTAGAGTTGCTCTACTTGCCCTCTGTTATTAAGGCACTAGAATTGGAGACACAGAACTAAATGAAGAGAATTTTTGAAGGAAAGAACCAAGAACTGCTCTTCTTAACTCCCGATTATGGAGATCTTCTTGCTCCTAAATGAGAGGTTGTAGAAAGAAGGAGCATAATTTTTTGAGTGTTTTTTTGATGAAGTAATTTAAGGTGGAATAATCTGTCGGAAGGTATGCTTTAAAGAGAACCTGTCAGGTAAATTAACCCCCGAAACTAAATATATTTTCATAAACTGCCATTATAAAGCATTGCCACTATCCGGTCATTGTCCCTCTACATGCCTGTAAACTCAAGCAATGAGGTCCTAAAGCTGTATGCAAAGGGCAAATGTGAGATGTCCAATGAGTCATTATCATATTCAGCTGTCCAGCTTATTCATGAGTGGGAGGCACAGCCACACCCCAGTGCTTGACTGACAGCCTGTATAATGATATGATGGCTCCTCTATGTGCTTCCTTTAGCTGGTGCCCCCTGCAGCCTGTGTGTATGAGATACTCCTATACACATGACTGATACCCTGTATAATGATGAGGTATTATGGTGTAATGGTTCCTCCATGTGCTTCCTGGTGCTGGCGCCCCCTGCAGCCTGTGTGTATAAGATGCTCCTATACACATGACTGACACCCTGTATAATGATGTGAGGTATAATGGTGTAATGGTTCCTCCATGTGCTTCCTGGTGCTGGCACCGCCTACAGCCTGTTTGTGTATGAGATACTCCTATACAAGCTGTCAGTCATGTGTATAGGAGTATTTCATACACATAGGCTGTGGGGGCGCCAGCACCAAGAAGCACATGGAGGAGACATCAGACCCTTATTCCTATACACATGACTGACACCCTGTATAATGATGTGAGGTATAATGGTGTAATGGTTCCTCCATGTGCTTCCTGGTGCTGGCGCCGCCTACAGCCTGTTTGTGTATGAGATACTCCTATACAAGCTGTCAGTCATGTGTATAGGAGTATTTCATACACATAGGCTGTGGGGGCGCCAGCACCAAGAAGCACATGGAGGAGACATCAGACCCTTATTCCTATACACATGACTGACAGCCTGTATAATGATGTGAGGTATAAGGGTCTGATGTCTCCTCCATGTGCTTCCTGGTGCTGGCGCCCCCTGCAGCCTGTGTGTATGAGATAATCCGATACACATGACTGACAGCCTCTATAACGATGTGAGGTATATCATACACACACAGACTGTAGTGGGCATGTCTACCAGCACCAGGAAGCACAGAGGAGTCATTACACCTCACATGATTATACAGGCTGTCAGTCATGTGTATAGGAGTATCTCATACACATAGGCTGCAGAGGGCACCAGCACCAGGAAGTACATAGAGACATTACACCATAATACCTCACATCATTGTACAAGCTGTCAGTCATGTGTATAATGATGTGAGGTATTATGGTGTAATGTCTCCTCTATGTACTTGCTGGTGCCCTCTGCAGCCTATGTGTATGAGATACTCCTATACACATAACTGACAGCCTGTATAATCATGTGAGGTGTAATGACTCCTCTGTGCTTCCTGGTGCTGGTAGACATGCCCACTACAGTCTGTGTGTGTGTATGATATACCTCACATCATTATACAGGCTGTCAGTCATGTGTATCGGATTATCTCATACACACAGGCTGCAGTGGGCGCCAGCACCAGGAAGCACATGAAGGAGACATCAGACCCTTATACCTCACATCATTATACAGGCTGTCAGTCATGTGTATAGGAATAAGGGTCTGATGTCTCCTCCACGTGCTGGCGCCCCCGCAGCCTATGTGTATGAAATACTCCTATACACAAGACTGACAGCCTGTATAATGATGTGAGGTATAATGGTGTAATGTCTCCTCCATGTGCTTCCTCTTGCTGGAGGCTCCTGCAGCTTGTGTGTGTATAAAATACTCCTATATAAATGACTGACAGCCTGTATAATGATGTAAGGTACAATGGTGTAATGGCTCCTCCATGTGCTTCCTGGTGCTGACGTCCCCTGCAGCCTGTGTATGTATGAGATACTCCTATACACACGACTGACAGCCTGCATAATGATGTGACACTCCTGGTACTGGTGGCCCCTGCAGCCTGTGTGTGTATGTGAAAGATACAAAATCTCCAGGCAGCCATGTTATAGCAGAACATTAAAGATTCATGTGTAGCTCATGTGTATGGGAGGACACAGCATGTCAGCAGGTAAAGCACAGACACTAGCAATGCTTTACTATACATTACATACAGACATGGGGGAGAGGGGAGGGGTAATGGGGGACATCACTCTCTCTCTCCATGTGCCCAGCCTCATTTACATAATAAAGAAAAGATGATTTTAGAATGGTTAATGTATGAATTGACTAGATAAAGCCTGGGTTGGATCATTGTGAGCTGCTCCAACAGGTAGTGGTGGTGACATTTAGTGACAGAGACCTGATGACAGGTGTCCTTTAAAGGTAATGGCCCTTTTATGTAGAGGTTCAGATAGGGCCCTGAATAAGGCTGATAGGACAATCAATAGCTCACAGGAGGGGACTAGAGGATGGGCAGAAGGACTTCAGGCTTTGAAGAAGGTGTGCAGTAAATGCTGGAGAATTTCATTCTGCAGCTGGGAATTTGTTGAGAATTTAGTTCGATTTTTTTTTTTTTTTTTTTTTAACTTTCCTGGAAGAAATTTAAGACAAGATTTAAGTCCTCTGGGCTGAAGTTGTTTTTGTAAGAACATCAAGAGTTGAGTATATCCAATACTCTTTTGTAGACCTTTACCAAGGTAGGTCTGTGGGCAGCTAGTCGGGTAAATAATGACTTCAGGACACAAACCTAGTTGTGACAAGATCAGCCTTCAGGTTGTTAGCTGTCGAGTGTCTTGATGAGGATGTAAGAGACTTATATCTGGGGCTCAAACCCCCCTGCAGTTGCAAGGTGACTTTCGTATTAACCCTTTCATGGCGATCGGGATGAAAGCACATACTAAGACACACAAGTAGGGGTGTGTAAAGGTAATAAAATACAGCAATGCTATTGGCCATAATGAATATACCAGGACATCCTCTTTAAGACATTCTTCCAAAATGTAGATGAACTATGCACCGTTTTCTCCGGAGACCTTGTTCTCATATAAACAGAATGTTTATACTAATTGTCCTTGTGTTAGCTGTGTTTAAGTCACAACATGGCCTTCCAGCAGAGAAGCTGCAGAGAGGAACAAGGGCACAGTTATTTCTAAACAGTTTCACACAAAATGCAGTTCACAGACTAAAATGGTGTCTACTTGGTCCAAAACGACGTCTGTAGAGGAATATATCTCTTACAAGGATGGTGTACACTTTTTTTGGAGAGCAGGGGCACTGTTGCTGGTAATTTCCAGTACCTTCCTTTCAACAGTGTCAGGCCCTGTGGTGCCAGTGGTGCCAGAATGGCAGGACGACAATTGCCTCTGCTTTGGCCTCTGTATCTCAACCTAGAAAGAAATAAAAAAAATACTCAGTCTCCTAGGTCCTCCGCCCTATTATAGGGCACATTAACTAGTTAATTGAATACATGTGTACTGCTTGGTAACCTGTCTGAGAGCACCTTGTATTTTATTTTTATCTTGACAAGAGAAGAAAATGGAAAAATCCTACTGGTCAGGCATTTTATTCTTTGGGACAAGTTCCTCCAGTGGATTGGCAGGGAAAATACTCTCTGAGGTATAACTTCCCACATAGCCTGGTCCATGGTTTAAACCCCCCCATACCATTGTGCCTCCGAGTGGGATCATATTGCCAACAATGGGTGCCTACCTGCATAACCATGGAGAGACTGTGCAGTCTCTGGTGCTTTCCCCCTATGATGCCATAGAAGACAGGAATTTGTTTTGGGGAAAGCCTCCCCAAGGTCGTTCTTCCGGTCTCAGAGAGATCCTCCCTGGGAGGTGACGGACAAGCCTAAACCTATTCCTCCCAGAGGAGAGGGTCTGCCTTTAAAACTGTTACCAGGCGCGCAGATCTTGGCCATATGCTTTACCCCTTGTTCTCTGTGCAGTCTTGTGTGACGACCTCCACCCGGGTTAGTACAATAGTCCACTTTGGGTGACTAAGCCTAAGTTCCGGAGCTGTTGAAGTAAGTATACTCGATGCCATCTGACAGTGGTAAGTCTTGCACAGGCACGATCTCTGTTCTCCACTTATGGATAAGTATAGTACTCTCACTCCTGCGAGAATCCAGCGTTTCCCAGGCCTTTCTGCGCATGTGCAAACGAAATCTCTGCTCTCGCGAGATGTTACACATTTAAATGCTTGCTGCTAGTTCGGGCTTGTCCCACTTGCCAAGCAGCCAAACCCGTTTGAGGTTAGAGTTTTGGCGCCACCTCCCAGGTATGCCAGCTGCCGTGTGCTTTTGCACTGTGTCTCAATGTGTTTGTATCTGTCAGATGTCCTCCTATAATGAGGTGTCTGAGTGCTCCCATAGAAGTGAGAAAATAAAAGTCTAGACACAGACTCTGCAGGGTGTGTAATCAACCCCTTCCTGATGACAGAACAGCTGAGGAGTGTTCCTATGCACAGCATTAAACCAAGCAGACTCTCAGAAGTCTCAAGCAGGTGAATTCATGTCCCGGTTCAAGGAGCAGCTGGCAGATGCCTTTAACCCCTTAAGGACGCAGCCATTTTACAGCTTAAGGCTCAGCCCGATTTTTTGGATTCTGACTTGCTTCGCTTTATATGGTTATAACTTTTGAACACTGTTACTTATCAAAACGATTCTGAGATTGTTTTTTCCCCACATGTTGTACTTCATTTTAGTGGTAAATTCTGGCAGATAAGTTTTGCGTTTATTTACAAAAAAAAGAAAATATGATACATTTTTTGAAAAATTTGCCATTTTCGAAATTCTAAATCATTGCGTTTTCAGGCAGATAGATTTACCACCTAAATAAGTTGCTGAATAACATTTCCCATTTGTCTACTTTACATTTTCATAATTTCTGAAATGTCTGGATAATTTATTTTGATGTCACGCGGCTTACAAATAGAATATCGCTTTTCCGGATTTTCAGAATTGACTATTTTGGGGATAAATACAGTTTTGAATGAAATTTTACATATTTAGCATCAAAACCCCCTATATAATCTACCCATTTTCAAATCTGCACCCCTCAAGCTATCAGAAACAGCTTTTACGAAGATTGTTAACCCCTTGAGATCTTCATAGTAATTGAATCAAAATGGAGGTGAAATTTAGAATGGTCATACTGTTCCCTTATACGTTCATTTAGCACTAAAATTTACACATTTCCAAAATATAAAAAGAGAAATCCCACCATACAATTTGTTCTGCAATTTCTCCTGAGTACAAAGACCCCCCACATGTGGCTGTGACTTGTTTTATGGGCGCACAGCAAGGCGCAGAAGGGAAGGAGGGCGCTGCAGCTGCCAGGATTTTAGTTTCCTCATTGGCCCCTTTTGAAGGCTATAAAATTTTCGCTTTTTCGTTATTGGGGCCATGTGACGGCATTTTTTTTGCGGGATGAGATGCTTTTTCCATTGTTACCATTTTGGGGTTGGTATCACCTATTGTTGAAAATTTAGGAACTTTTTTTGAGGGCAGGAGTAGAAAAGCATCAATTCTGTACTGGATTTTTGACTTTTTTTTTTTTTGGTGTTCACCGTATAGACTAATAATCCTGTTATCTTTATTCTATGGGTTGATACGATTACGGGGATACCAGACATGAATATATTTTCTTACGTTTTACTAAATTTGTCAAACAAAACCCTAATGTGGGGAAAAATCTATAATTTTTGTATTGCCATCTTCCAAGTGGCATAACTTTGTTACGTTTTTGGCTACGGAGCTGGTTGATGGCTTGTTTTTTGCGGGACATGTTGTACTTTGCACCAGTATCATGTCTGAGTACATATGGTTTTTTGGTCGCATTTTATAGCATTTTTTGTGGGATTGAATAGGTAAAAATCATAATTTTTGGAGGGTTTATAACAGTTTTTTTTTACGGCGTTTATCGTGGGGGTTCAATAATGATTTACTTTTATTCTGCGGGTTGTTACGGACGCGGTGATACTATATATGTGGGGTTTGTGTTATGATTTAGACTTTTTTTTTGAGTTATATGTCTCTTTATATGTTTTGGGGGTTTGGGGCATTTTTAGTGATTTATGACTTTATTTTTTTATTGAATAACTTTTTTTTTTTCTTTTTTACTTTTATACCATGGGATATGAACAAGCAATCATCTGATTGCTTGTTCATGATAATATTCTGCAATACTCATGTATTGCAGAGTATTATCAGTGTCAGCCTATGCACTTGCATAGGCTGGCACTTTGCCAGTAAGATGACGTCACAGACGCCATCTTACTGGCAATTCTTGCTAGTAACTCTGGGGTCCAGATCGGACCCCAGAGTTACTATAGCAACGATCGGCGCCCCCCGAAAACGGTTCGGGGGGGCCGATCGTGGGGGAAAGACACCCCAGATACTTGTTAGATGCCGCGGTCGCGCTGACCGCGGCATCTAAAGGGTTAAGCACCCGCGATCGGAGACAACTCCGATCGCGGGTGTTACACTGGGGTGCCGGCTATTAGTTACAGCCGGCACCCCGTGTTTCCCGATGCCGGTTCGGCTCTGATCCAGAGCCGAGCCGGCATAAGCGCCGTGGCGGATATATCCGCCACTGAGCGCTAAGTCACTGCGCTCCGTGGCGGATATATCCGCCGCGGAGCGTGAAGGGGTTAAGGAGGCCCGATCCTCCCATCTTAAAGGTAAACAGAGCTTTCATTCTAATCAAATGTCTATAGATCTCTCTCCACAATCCTCCGCTTCAGAAGATTCCTCAGATATGGAGATCATATCCTTACATGAGAATTCAAGTGTTGATGAATCTTAAAGATTTATTCAAAGCTGTTAAAGCTACTGTTGAATCTTCGAAGGTTGCGGAGGAGAAGTGTGATAGAGAAAAATAGTTTTGTTTTTCTTATATCCAGAGACAAAGTTCTGCCTAGTCACACTGTCCTCACTAATATGATACAACAGGGGTGGGATATCCCTACCAAGCGCTCTAATCCAGGCGCAAGGTCAGATTGCAGCAGCAATGCAGCTTCAGGGCGCGTTCACACGTTGCGTTTTGACCTGCTTTTTCATTGTGTTTGAAACGCATATACAAAAGCTGAGGAGAGGTGATTTGCCTAATTACATCACTGTTAACATTTCTGTTTACAAAACGCATTGTAAATGCGATGTTAACGCATGTGTTAACTCATGCATTTTGTTAACGCATGCATTAACATTGCATTTACAAACGTAAACTGTAATGTAATTAGGCAAATTACCTCTCCTCAGCTGTTGTATATGCGTTGAAAGCGCAACCAAAACGCAACGTGTGAACGCGCCATCAGGCCTGGAAAGAACCAAAATGGGAGACTGGCTCGGAACCCCAGGTACCTTTGAAGTTCTCATCAAAAGGAAACTGCCATCCTTCCAGACACGGTTGACAGAAAGGTTGAGAGTTCTTTGAAAAAGACTTATCAAGCCACCTCTTCTGCCTGCAGGGCAGCGTTAGCCACAGTCCCCGTAGCCAGGGCATTAAGAATTTGGCTTTCTCAGGATCTAAAATACAGTATACCTAGAGAGGAGATGATGCAATTAGCAGCTGAGTTTTTATGTGATGCCCATCTAGATGTTATAAAGAATTCATCCAGGGCCATGGTGGCCTCTAATGCAGTGAGAGGGTGATTCCCCAGGCAAAGTGAACTTTGCAGCCTCCATTTCCAGTCAGAGAGCCTGTTGGCCCTCAATTGGCAAAGAATTGGAGGCTCTTTCTTTTCCTCAGCCCGCCAAGCAACAGAGTCAGTTCAGACCCTTTTGGTCGAATGGCAGAAGGTCGCCAAAATTTAAGACATCCTCAAGGAGTCACTATGAACAGAGTTCCAGGCCAGAAGGTCACCTAACTTCTCTAAGAAAAGACCTCCGATCCCCAAAAACTGGAGACTCATGACGTCATCTGGATGCAGATCCCTGTTGGAGGAAGGTGTTAACCCCTTCCCGACATGTGACGTAATAGTACGTCACATGTTGGGTCCCGGTACATGGAGAGGGCTCGCGGGCCGAGCCCTGTCCATAGCCGGTAAGTCTTTGCTGAATATTGCAGCAAAAGCTTACCGGTAACACCGGCGATCGGTGCCGGCACCAATCGCGAGTGTTTTACTGCTGATCGCTGCCGGCAAAGGTGCCGGTGGCTGCAAAAAGACGGTGGCGCGCAGGCACCGCCATCTTTCCGTGGATCGTCGCTCCCCGTGACGTCATCGGGGAGCAGCGATCCGTTGCCATGGTAGCTTTGGGTCTCACGAACACCCGAAGCTACTTCGGGTTAACCCATTCATTACAATGTGCTATCAGCACATTGTAATGTATGAGTATTAAAATCCCCATATACTGCCATACTGTAGTATGGCAGTATATGATAGGATCGTACAGACACCCTAGGGAGTCTGAAAAATAGTAAAAATTAAAAAAAAATTATAATAAAAAAACCTAAAAATTCAAATCACCCCCCTTTCCCTAGAACTGATATAAATATACAGTAAAAATCATAAACACATTAGGTATCACCGCGTCCGAAAATGCCCGATCTATCAAAATATGATAACGTTTTTTCATTGCATTTAACCCCGTAACGGAAAATCGAGCCCAAAGTCGAAAATGGCACTTTTTTGCCATTTTAAAAAAAATTAAAAATTCTATAAAAAGTGATCAAAAGGTCATACAGTCCTAAAAATGATAACATTGTAAACGTCATCAAAATCCGCAAAAAATAGCACCACCCACAGCTCCAAACACCAAAGTATGAAAAAGTTATTAGCGCCAGAAGATGGCAAAATCCCCCCAAAAAAATGTTGTACAGGAGGTTTTAATTTTTGTAAATGTATGAAAACATTATAAAACCTATACAAATTTGGTATGCCCGTAATCGTACCGAACCAAAGAATAAAGTAGAGATGTCATTTGGGGTGCACATTGAAATCCGTAAAATCGAAGCCCACAAGAATACGGCAAAAATGCGTTTTTTTTAACAATTTCACTGCATTTGGAATTTTTTTCCCGCCTCCCGGTAGACGGCATGGAATATTAAATACCACAATTTTGAAGTGTATAAAATAAGCCGTCACACAGCTCTGTACATGGAAAAATAAAAAAAGTTACAGATTTTTGAATGTGGGGAGTGAAAAATGAAAACGCAAAAACGAAAAAGGGCTGCGGTGGGAAGGGGTTAAAAAATGGTCAAACTTCCTGCGATGCCTGGGTGCATTCCACCATCCAAAAAGGCTCATCTCTGGAGTTCACAGTTCCCCCTCCAAACAGATTCATATGCAATCCATGCAACAATATTCTTTTTTTTCCAGATACAGAAGTTGATAAGCAAAAATGCTCTAAAGGAAGTCTCCCTCATCCCAGCGTGGTAAAGGGGTTTATTTAAATATTTTTTTAGTCCCAAAACCGGGAAACAATACCTCACAGAATCGTTACTGGACCTGCACAGTAAACGGCGGGGAAAGAAACGCAAAAAAATTTCGGACAAACATAATTTTTAATTAATACCTTTCAAAAAATGCAGCAAAAAGCAATTTTAAAAAGTTACGCACTCTAAAATAAGACCACTAAAAAGGACAACTCTTTTCACAAAAAATAATCCCCTAACCAGATTTGTCAGCCGAAAAATAAAAAAAGGTATGCAAATGAAAAGATGGTGATGCTAAAATTGACAACATTTTCGCCTAATTATTTTTTGTTTAGTAAAAATTGGAAAAAAAAATGTAAAAATCTATGTAAATCAGTGTACTTTTTTTCATTTAATCCATTGCAAATATTTAATTTTCCACCCAAATTTAATGAATTCTCAAAAAATATTACAAAAAAATATTACAATTTGTAGACCGCGCCTCCATTTTGTTATAACCCCTATAAAACACCTAAAGGGTTAACAAACTTCTTAAAAGTGTTTTTTCATATGTTGAGGGGTGAAGTTTTTATAATGGGGTCAATTACGAGTCTAGCAATTATTTAGGCCTCTCAGCGTAAATACAGGTTTTGGTGATTTTCCTAAAAATTTGAAAAATGATACCTAAATTCTGAGCCTCATAACATTTTAGTAAAATATGTGGAATCTTAAGAAACTATGCCAACATAAAGCAGACATTTAGGAAATGTAAGTCATGAATATATTTGGGTGCTATGACTATCTGCATCAAAAGTAGAGGATTTAGAACTTTGAAAATGAAGAATTTTTGAAAATTTTTGCCAAATTTTGTTTTTTTCATAACTAAACACAAAAGATTTCATCCAAATTTTTTAACTAATTTGAAGTACAATGTGTCACGAGAAAACAGTCTCATAGCGTTCCAAAGGGCAGATTTGAAAAATGGGACCGCTTCATAGAGGCCAAAATAGGCTGAGTCCCGAAGGGATTAACCCCTTCCCGCTCACGGGGAAAATATCCGCCACTGAGCTGATGCAGGCTCAGATCTGGATCGGAGCAGAACTGGCATCGGGATACACAGGGTGCCGGCTGTAACTAACAAAATACTCAAGTATGGCATTCCTGTAATCATATCGACCCATAGAATAAAGATAACATGATTATTAACTGGTTCGCAACCGCCCGCATGGAGAGGGCTCACGGGCTGAGCCCTCTCCATAGCCGGTAAGTCTTTGCTGCATATTGCAGCAAAGACATACCGGTAACAGCCGGCAGCCTCAAAAAGATAGCGGCGCTGCCATCTTACCTAGGATCGTCGCTCCCTGTGACGTCATCACGGAGTAGCGATCCGTCTCCATGGTAGCCTCGGGTCTTCCAAAGACCCGAGGCTATTTCGTTTTAACCCCTTCATTACAATGTGCTGTAGTATGGCAGTATATGATAGGATCGATCAGACAGCCTAGGGTTAAAGTACCCTAGGGAGTCTGAAAAATAGTAAAAATAAAAAAAGTTAAAAATAATTAAAAAAAACCTAAAAATTCTAATCACCCCCCTTTCCCTAGAACTGACATAAATAAACAGTAAAAATCATAAACACAGTAGGTATCGACGCGTCCGAAAATGCCCGATCTATCAAAATATATTAACAGTTTTTCAATGTGTTTAACCCCGTAACGGAAAATAGCGCCCAAAGTCGAAAATGACACTTTTCTGAAAAATATTTTTAAAAAATCTATAAAAAGTGATCAAAAGGTCGTACAGTCCTAAAAATATTTGCCGCACTAGCCTTGTTATAGAGAGATGGCAGAGGTGCCCGTTCCGCAGAGATATGGCCGATCCTGGGGTCTGAGATTGGGGTCCTCTCTGGTGGATAGTATCACTGTGAATAAAGGTAGAGCTGTTGTACCACTGAATGTACAGATGTAACACGTGGGCACCGCTCACATGGGTCCGCAGCAGGCGTGTGTGCTCCAGAGTCATGTCTGTTTATTTTCCTCATTTACCCAGACTACTACTACTGTAGCTCCCGGGAAAGTCTGTGATTCTAGGTAGTTGTCAGCACCTTCCTCTTTTTGCCCGCAGTAAACATGGCGTCAGCAATGTGGGCGACTAGTCGTTCCTGGCACCACGTGGCGGGTCAACCTAACCTACGCAACGCTTTGTCCCGCCTCTAGAGAGCGGCCATTGGCTGCTGTCAGGCACGTTGTACGCAGGAGGTTAGTGTGCGGTGTGCACGGCTCCGGGGGTTTGTCATGGAGCTGCCGGTCCGGGATGGCTGGTTCCGGGAGACGTGCAGCCTGTGGCCGGGTCAGGCCATGTCCCTGCAGGTGGAGGAGGTGCTGCACCACCACAAGTCCGCTTTCCAAGAGATCCTAGTGTTCAAGAGGTGAGAGCCGCACCTGTCACCGGGGAGCCGCAGTCACGTGTCCTCTGCATAGACTCTCCCATCAGTGTGCTACCATACAAGTCATTGCCTCTCGTACCCTTCCAGCTGTGTGTGTGTGTGTAGAGACTACACACCCCTGCATTATACATTGGTATGGCCTAAGGATTGGCCACATTAGACTGCATACACACCTGACGTTTGAGATGCGTTTTGAAGCACAATTCAAATGCAACAGGGAGGGGCTTGTGTCTTACACTGAAATGCACGTGATCGGTTACTGGCACCATGTAAACAATGCAAACCTGGTAGACGTTCAGTGTAAACACATACGCGACCAACCCAATCCCTTCCCTGTTTGACATGTTTCAAAACAGACATCAAACTCCACATGTGAACATGGCCTGAGACGTGGGAAAGGGGCCTGAAATCTGCTGAATCTCCTGCAGAAAATGGTTCCTGCTCAATGCTGCCCAATCCATGAGCGGTCCACAATGGAGTCCTCCACATAGCAGAGCTGGGGCTGTTGTGTCTGCAGTCATCTGCTGCTCCGCCTGATCATACCCCGTCCTGGGGGGTCCCCCGATTCTACTGAGGCCACCCGGAGCTGATCCTGGATTATACAACATTTTCATTCTGCCACCTTCCCTGTTTTAAAATAACACATAGGGGGTGGCGGGATTCATCAAAAGCTGGCACCTGTGCACTGGCGTATGGTAACACCCCCCTCCTGGATAGCCCACTAGATTTATCTGTCGGGGGGCTGCGCCAACAGACAAAACTACTCCAGGTCCGACCATGTCATAGAGGTGATATAGACACACATATAACATTTTTTGCTGTGGCAGTGCTATCATTTCACTGCTTGTACACCAGAATCTGTTATAGAGGAAGTGATAAATGCCCCCCTATGTTTCTAAGAAAGAACCCAATATCCTCAATCATTATCTCTCCCACAGGACTTGTCCCCCAGCTTTCCTAGGATCCTGCTGAATCATTTAAACAGGTTTTCCCACAAAGCAGCTTAGGGCCTAACTTGCTGATTGGTGGTGGTCTCCCCCACAGATCACTAGAAGGGTCCGATGTGCCACCTAGATGGCTTGAGCCGCCGGTCGCACATCTCTATGGAGCTGACGGAGATTGCCTAGTATGGCATGCACGACCAGCTGCTCCAGCCATCTCAGTGGGGGTACATCTGACCCCCGTTCTCATTAGACCCCCATCCTGTGGATAGAGCCTAACTAACTTGCTTTGTGGAATAGCCCCCTTAATCTGGTTTAAAAATAACTTTTGGAATACTCTAATATGTGATCAATAAGGCCCCTTTTTACTTTTCTGGATTGTCACTGGTTCCTGGGATGACTCCAGACCTGATTTAACTCCATTGACTCCCTATAATATTTGGTTGTACTGTGTTATGTTTTGCACCCGGTGCTCATGGGTAATTTGTACAATATGTCTGTCTTGCAGTAAGACCTATGGAAATGTGCTGGTGTTAGATGGGTTAATCCAGTGCACGGAGAGGGATGAGTTCTCCTACCAGGAAATGATTGCAAACCTTCCTCTATGCAGTCATCCCAACCCAAAGAAGGTAAGTGCCCCCAGAGAGTCTGAGGGAAGAGGCATAACAATTGGAGGGAGCCCGCCAGCATGATGTAGGACACTGTACAACCATTCCAGATATACCCTTTCTATTTCCCTCTAACAAAAACTTCATTTTTATCAGGAAAAGATCCAAATGATAAAAACTTTGAGGGAATGAGGAGGGTTGAGCCCATTTCGCTGAAGAAGGATATCTTCTCATTTGTTTGGTGTCTCCTCAGGTTCTCATCATCGGTGGAGGTGATGGAGGGGTTTTGCGGGAGGTGGTGAAGCATCCGTCCGTGGAATCAGTGGTCCAGTGTGAGATAGATGAGGTAAGTTCATGGAGTTCAGAACAAGAATCTGAACCTTTGTGCATTCCTCCCCTGAATCTATCTAGTATAGAAGTACGATTGCTGGATGCATCACCATAGAGGCTGAGTTCACATGCTGTGCTTAGAAACGCAATTCAAATACAACACAAAAGTGTTTCTCTTTATCACATGTTCATTAACTCCTTACCGAAGTGTGACAAATTGCTACATCAGCCCCCACGGGCTGAGCCCTCTCCATACAAGGTCGGCGTTTGCTGCATATTGCAGCAAACTCCCATCAGTAACACTCGCGGTTTGTGCTTGCTCCAATCGTGGATGTTAACCCTGTAAATGCGTGTGAGAGGCGTTATATTGGAATCGATCCCTCCCCTGTGAAGTCATCGGTGGGCAGCAATTGGTTACTATGACATTCTGGTTGGGGAGTGAAAAATTAGAATGCAAAAACGAATGCTAAAATCAAGGGAAACTCCTCTCCGCTGGGCTTCAAATACATTTCTTAATGCAGCTTCTGGCCTCGGGAGCCTGAAAAATCTATAGCCATTCATGAAATAACGAATGAGGACATTTCTCTTTCCTTCCAGGAGGTCATCAATGTCTCCAAGCAGTATCTGCCTGGTATGGCTGTGGGTTACTCCAGTCCTAAACTCACTCTACACGTTGGGGATGGTTTCCAGTTCATGAAACAGAACCAAGATGCATTTGATGTCATTATCACAGACTCCTCCGACCCTGTTGGTAAGATTGTGTTGTGACTAGAGCATAGGCTCAGTGTGCAGACGTGAAACGGGATCTAAGATTTGGCCTTAAAATAAAATTTTGCCATGGAAATATGCCAATTTACACCTGTGCTGACTAACCTAAAATCTAAAAATAGACACCTGATTATGTTACTCAAAACAGCAACTGGTGTGCACATTTGTTAGGACCATAGCTGGTTAACACTCTCAACAAATAAGCAGCACTAGGTGCTGCTTGAGTAACGTAATCTGGGGTCTGCTAATAGATTTTAGGTTAGATGGTGCAGGTGTCAATCGGTATATTTGCAGTTTTTATATTGTCTAGTACACATGTGCTGGCTATCCCACAAAAGACCAGTGAGGACAAAATTCCCTTATTTTCCGGGGTTTGTGGATCAGTTGATAACTTTTTAGGGAGATCTCTGTGCACGCTTAAATAAGGAATAACCCTCTAAGTGATTGATGGGCTGATGCCTGCATGCACACAACAGTAAGCTGTAGGTCCTTGTGCACTCTCCTCATAAATACACCCCAAAAAAAGTACTGACTGTATTCAAATTGCTGCACAAAGCATTTTAAATTGGTCCCTGTTCCCATTGGGGTCACAATCTAAACAACCTACCAGTATGTTTTGGAGTGTGGGAGGAAACCGGAGTACCCGGAGGAAACCCACGCATACACAGAGAGAACATACAAACTCTTTGCAGAAGTTGACCTGGGTGGGATTTGAACCCAGGACTCCAGTGCTGCAAGGCAGAAGTGCTACTCACTCTGCCACTGTGCCGCCGTCCAGCAAGGCACAGTATTCCTTTTGTGAGGTTTGGGTTTATAGCTGTCCTGACCCAATACTTTGTTGCCACTGCATGTGCATTGCTCCATTGTTCAGTCTTAAGTGCTTTCAGATGGGACAAGAACATTGTGTGAACATGCTTCTATAGAATTCTATGACCTGCCATTATTACATATGTATATTTATTCATGCTTATCTCTGTTCTGCAAAATAACGGTTGTTGCCCCCAGGTCCTGCGGAGTCTCTCTTTAAAGAGTCTTACTATCAGCTGATGAAGACAGCGCTCAGGGAGGGCGGGATCCTGTGCTGTCAAGGTGAGAAAATGTTTCACGTATGATTCTTCAACCAGCGCCAATTCTGCTGTTAACCCTCGATCTCTGCTCCGCTTCAGGGGAATGTCAGTGGCTGCACTTGGACCTTATTAAAGAAATGCACCAGTTCTGTAAGACTCTGTTCCCTGTGGTAGAATATGCCTACTGCACCATCCCCACCTACCCCAGTGGCCAGATCGGCTTTATGCTCTGCAGCAAAAACCCAGTGAGTTTCATCCTGTTCTTATGGAGACTTAATTGTTGCGGTACATGCACAGTGCAAAAATGGGTGACACATATTTGCACTGAATACTAAACGTTTTAATGCATCAGTGCCTCCAGACATTATTTAACTAGATTGTGTCACTGATCTGCTAAGAAGTATAGCATGTCCTTGTCAGAGCGGTCTTTCTTGGCTTTCCCATAGACTATAGTTTTATGAGGATCTGTGGGGGAAAAAAAAGGATGCCAACCTGATGCAGATCGCCTGTGAAAAAAATGGTTATTAACCTCTGTTTTTCACTGACTGTTCTTGCAATGTTTGTATATAGGGTAAAACATCTAAAATTGGGCAAATCTATTAGTCTCACAACCAACTTTTAGGGGATTTTTTGATATTGTGGGTCCCAGGTTTTGATCGCCTAAAATTAATCTAAAGTGGAGACTAACAATATGTGTTCTGTTCTTATTTTTTGTAAATTGGGCAGGACTAACTATATTTTATGTCTTGCAGAACACAAATTTTCGAGAGCCTGCACAAGCACTGTCTCAGGAACAAGTGGATGAGATGAACCTCCGATACTACAATTCCAGCGTTCATCGGGCAGCTTTCGTTCTCCCAGAGTTTACACGAAAGGTAGGGCACTATATTGTGTGTGTATATACATGGCCACTTCTGAGAGAGAAATAATCTGCAAAGTTTAGCACAACTGCACTTTCTACCAACCTGCATTGCCAAGGGCAGGACTTGGAGATTTAGAGACCACTGCTCAGATTAGTTTGAGGGTACAGGCGGTCCCTTACTTAAGGACACCCTACTTACAAACGACCCCTAGATAAAGACGGACCCCAGGGACCTCTGGTGAAGCTCTCTGGATGTTTTGCTATAGTCCCAAATTGCAATAATCATCTGTAAAATGTCTGTAATGAAGCTTTATTGATAATCCTTGGTCCCATTACAGTAAAAAATTTTGAAACTCCAATTGTTACTGGGGAAAAAAAATTGTCTAGAACTACAATTATAAAATATACGGTTTCGAATTGCATACAATTTCAACTTAAAGGGGTATTCTCGCCTGGTCATTCACATTCTGTTTCATTAATCTGCCATATATATACATTTCTTCAATTACGGTAGATGTTATTAAAGAAAAATTACCTTTGTGAAGATAATTTCTCATAAATGTAGTTATTTGGTCCCTTAGAAACAAGACTGTGTCCCTGGATACAGCCACCTCTGATGGAGTGATTGCCCAAAGAAACAAAAGGTTTTTGTATATGAAATGTCCGGGAGTTACTGAAATGTCTTACAGCCGTCCTGTGGTAATGATCACTGAAGCCGGGTGGTCAGGCAGGGCTCAGTAGTGCATGTCTGGCCACCGCTGCCAAAATGTGAGGTGGTCGTATCCGAGGAAGATATCTAGTTTCTAAGGGACAGAATGACTACATTTATGTGAAATTATCTTCACACCAGAAGATTTTTTTTAATAACATCCAATCAAAGAAATGTTAACATATGGCAAATGAATGAAATGTAAATGCCCAGATGGGAATACCCCTTTAAGAACAAACCTATGGAACCTATCTTGTATGTAACCTGGGGACTGCCTGTATATTTGTGTGCCCCGCTAGTCACAAGCTCCTGAATTACTTTCCTGTTGGAAATTTCTAACACAATGGAAATAAGTCAGGGCTGACATATTGTCTTGGGACTTGAATGTCTGTTCTAACAAGTAAACTTCCTTCTCCCCTATCAGGCGCTCAGTGATGTGTGAGCCATCGACAGACGTGACTCCTAACTCTCCAAGAGTCTTCGGCCTTCTAACTAGAGAACACAAGCCTCCCTCCCGTGTGAATGGGACACAGGACACGGCCTCTCCTCCTGGCTCTATTCCCGTGCCGGCAACTGTGATCTGTACACTTGTGTCTGGCCCTAAATCCATGGGTACAACACGTTATGTTTTCCGCATGTATTTTCCTTCGGTCTTAACGCTTCTGTTAACCCTCACTGACACAAGACACTAATCCTATCCTGTTATCAAATGGTGTCAGCTGCTGCAAGGGTGAAATGGATGCTTTCATACTTTTATTGTTCACCCCTCCCACTTCCTTATTGCCAATGTTGTCACATCTATCTATTTAATACCAAGGCTCATCAGACCCACACGCTGCTAGTCTTTACGTTTCATGTTATAGGAAGGAATAGTGGGTCATGAAATATTGTCCCTCCCTCAGGTACTGGTTCATATCTGTCTGTTTGGCCAGATGAGGGCCAGCTACATAAAGTGGAGAAATATTTGGGGAGGGTTGAAAAAAAAACTGCTGACTGGTTGTTACCTGTCAGAAAACGGATCCCAATATAATAGTCGCTCTTTGTCATTGCATCTGGGTGATTTGTGGCTCCTTATACTGGTAGGAGTAATAATAAATCTCAACTGCATCAAATACATCTTCTGTGTCTATTCCATGTTCTAGATATGTCTGCCATGTTAAAAATTAAAATAGGGTGGTAAAAGAACATTTGGGTTTTTATTGAAAATAAGGACAGCTTATGGGTTATTTATTACTACCTATAAAAGTCAGAGTTATTCTGTAACTCTGACTAAGGCCGCGTGCACACGACCATAGTTTGGGGGCCGTGGACATATAGGTCTGTTTTTACATTGTGTTTCTCGTCTGTTTGGTCATTCCTTATCCGCAAATACGGACCATAGGCCACTTTGCAACAGAATGGAAAAATTGTTCACAATCCGCAGAATCGCAAGTTCATAGACTTCAATAGGAAGGCAGTAGATGCAAACACTGCCAAAATAGGACAGGACCTGGTATTAAAGCAATGCAAAACTGCCTTCACACGAATGTGTGGAGCCCTTGGAAACTGACCCAATCTCATGGACTGTACACCACTTCCCGTTCGTTCTTTCATGATATATTACATCGTCCTGGCATCATATTACTGGTGAAATAGTATATTCAAAGGGTAAAAGTTCTTTCCATGATTCAGCATGTTCCTTCCCCTTCAGCGGTGAGTAGTTGCTTTTCTCTGTCAATTCAAATGACTAAGGAGAATGAATGACACAGATAATGGGTTCCGAGTACAGGAAGAGGACTTGAAAGAGGTTATCCATCCCCCTTGATTGAAGAAGCCTTCGATAGGGCGTTACAAAAAGATAGAAATGTAATCTGGAAGCAGCATTTAAGAGGAAAGTATCAGTCCAGAGTAGGTTCATGTTTTGGATTGACTTTTTACCATTAGCTAACAATATCAGGACAGCCATAGATAATAATTGTCACATAGTACAAAATGACAAAGAGTTGGGCCCATCAATAATGAAAAGATCGCTGATTAACTTTCAGGAGAGGCAGAACAATCAAAACTGAGTTATTGAGTAGCGCAATGCAGAAGAAAAATTGGTTGCAACTAAGTGCCCCAACAGGAAATCACTGGTGTGGTAATTGCAGTTTTTGTGGTCAATTCTTCAGGACCTAATTTTTTGAATTTGGAGACCAAAAGGTCCAGATTAAGCAACCCCTTACATGCATAACCAGGTTTGTAGTATATTTAATAATGTGCTCTTGTAAAAATTCTACATCGGGTAGACCATAAGAAATGTCTCCCCTATTGTGATGCTTTTCCCTGTCTGTTGGCGCGTATGTAGAGGGACCTTATTGGTTATCTGAAGAGGCAGGCTGCAGCACAGTAAGGACAAAATGCAAATCCAGAAGGTCTGTAAACAAGTAGGAGGCTTCTAAAACCTCCTGAACAAGCCGTTAAGTCTTCCAGACAATACTAAAACTTTCTAAAAGGGAGGACAGACTTACCACCTGGATTCAGCATTTATTACAACAGGTTGGTTATAGGACATGCAGTAACCCCCGGCCATTTTCATATGCAAAAACTATTTGTTTCTTTGTGTAATAACTCCAGCAGCGGTTGTATCCAAGGAAAGCTGTCCTCTGTTTCTAAGGGACCATATAACTTGATTTATGGAAATTTGTCTTCAAACAGGTACATTTTTTTTTTTAATAATGTACAATTGATGAAATAATGTATCTGTTGGGATATATATATATATATATATCTCCCTTTGAGAACACCTGACTTAGACAACCCCCTCTGGTGATGATGGTAACTTACTGTACTTTTTGAGGCTGTAATGATCAACTGTAAGAGTTGACAAAGCTGTCAGCAAAGAAGTTTTAATGTTAACCCCTTAACGCTGAAGCCACTTTTCACCTTCCTGACACGGCACATTTTTTCAAATCTGCCCTGTGTCACTATAAGTAGTTATAACTTCGGAACGCTTAAACATATCCAAGTGATTTTGAAATTGTTTTCTTGTGACACATTGTACTTTATGTTAGTTGAAAAATTTTGGTGGTATGTTTTGCATTTATTCATGAGAAAATCAGATATTTGGTGAAAATTTGGAAAAATTCTTGATTTTCGAACTTCAAAATGTTCTACTTTTTCCATACATAGTCATAACCGCAAAAATACTTAATAACTAACATTCACCGAATGTCTACTTTATGTGGACATGTTTTTTTTTATGCCTAGTCTTATTTTTGTAGGATGTTATGGGGCTTTGAACGTTAGGTGCAATTTTTCACATTTTCATAAAAAACGCAAAATCCTGCTATTGAGGGACCTGCTCAGGTTACAAGTCACTTTGAGAGACCTAAATAAAAGTAAAACCCCATAAATTACCCCATTATAGAAACTATACCCCTAAACGTACGTAAAACAACTTTTATGAAGTTTGTTAACCCTTTAATTGTTTTACAGGGGTTAAAACAAAATCGGATGCAATTTTGAAAGGGAAATTTTTTGGGCTAAATTAATGTGTTTTTCAAAAAATGTACAAATTTTCGGTGGATGAAATACCAAAACGCTCCACAAAATTTGATACCCTATCCCTCCCGCATATAACAATACCCCATATGTGGTGGTAACCTGTTGTATGGGCACACGCCAGGGCATTGAGGGGGGAGCTGCGCCATTCAGAGCAGATTATGCATTGTCACTTTTTATTGGCTATACAATCTTTATTTGGGCAACTTGGACATATAAGGGCTTATTTTCTGCGACATGAGATGCACTTTACAAATACTTCATTTTAGTGGGTCATTAGCTAATTGATGAGGTTTTATTAACTCTTGAATGTATGGGTGAAAAGAAAATTGTCAATTTTGGTTTATTTTCTTTTTGTATTTTTTGGGGGTCGTACACCGTACATTAAAAATACTATAGTATCTTTATTCTACAGATCACTACGATTACGGTGATACCTCATTTATATAGTTTTTCATTTATTTTTACAATTTTACTGGATTAAAAACTAATATAGAGGAAATCTCATTTGTTTTTGCATCGCCATCTTTTCGGAGACGTAACTTTAATATTTTTTGGTTGACAGAGCTAGTTTAGGGCTTATTTTTTACGTGTTGAGTTGTTCTTTTCAGTGGTACCATTTTGGCGCGCATAACTTTTTTTGATCACTTTTTAGAACATTTTTGTGCAGAGATTTTATGAAAAATGTACATTTTTGGCGTGTTTTTCGGGTTTTGTTTTTACAGCGTTCACCGAGCGGGTCCAATAATGTTTCTGAGTTATTGTACGGATTGTTACGGACGCGACGATACCAAATATGTGGGGGGTTTTGGTGATTTTGTGTTTTTCTCACTTTATTGCATGTGTATAGGGAATATTTGTGTTTAGGGGACTTTAACTTTATTTAATTCTTTTTATTCAAACATGGTTTTTATTCAATGTTTTTAACTTTTTTTATTTACTTTTACAGGTTAGCTTGAAGAAGCGATCCACTGATCGCTTGTTCAAGCTATTCTTCACATTACACATTACGCATGCTCAGTGTGTTACAGCCGGGTCCTGTCAGAAGGCACGGACCCGGCTACAGGAAGGAGATCGCGCAGCCCCGGGCACCGGCAGTCCCGGGGCTGTGATCGGAACAGCGGACTTAGAACAAATATGTCGAGCTGCATGTTGGTCTACCCCCCACACCTTCTTTAAACACTACCAGTTGGATGTGGCGGGTTCTATCGACCTTTTCTTTGGGAGGAAGGTTCTTTCCTCTATTATCCCTCCCTAAAAGTTTTCTTCTCTGAAAATCTCTCTGGTTTGTGCCATCGTGGTGCTGGGGAAAACATTAGTTACTCACCGGTAATGAGGTTTCCTCGTACCACGACGGCACCTGGTATATTCCCACACGGTGTTTTTTTTCCTACGTTTTCTTGGTGTCAGTCAATTGGGTGTCGCAAAAAAAAAAATATATATATATATATATCTACTTACTACGCATGCATGGAAAAAATCTTTCTCTAATGTATTTACCAAGTCTCTGTAACCACTGAGGCAGGATAGGAGGAGCGCGATTTTTAAGCTGAAATATTTTGCCCAGATTTATTATAGTTCTCAAGGCGCCACTTGGTTATTTTTACCCAAAAGAGAGTTGAGTAGAACCCTATTCGTTCCTCTTCTATTGGGACTGGGCACAGTACCTTTTTGGAGAGTAACTTGGTTATTTCTGACATCATGTTGCTTTTCTCTCCCGATGGAACTTTTGTTATCTTGAATTTTCGAGGAGGTAGGTCTTTGAAGTCCAATGTTATCCCTTGAGATATGGATCTGAGAATCCATTGGCTGTTTGAAATGTGTCTCCAGGCAGGGAAGAAGTGGGATAGCCTTCCTCCTACCTGGGGCCTCGCGTCATTGTGGCCGTGAAGTGGTTTGCCTGGACTGCATATACTGTTGGCCAAACAAATAGCCTTTATTTGAATGAATGGGTCTGGACGGACCTGGTCTGTTCTCTCTAACTCTCCTCTGGTACCTTGATTTACGAAAGGATCTGGATCTATAGGGAGCAGAAGTAGTTGGAAACCCTTTTTTCCTGTCTCCTGCTTTTTCTAATAAATCGTCCAGAATGGGACCAAACAAAAAATTTCCGTCACAAGGGCTGCCACACAATTTACTTCTGGAGGCTATGTCCCCTGACCAGCTTTTCAACCATAATGCCGTTCTGGCCGAGTTAGACTGTGCTGCGGATCTAGCAGAAAGTCTCAAAACGTCCACCGAGGCTTCTGCCAGAAGAGCCGCCCCTTTCTGAATACCTGCTATTGAGGCCTTTAAGGGATTCTCTAGGAACCTTGTTTTGGATATCCCCCCAAGCTGGTCTAACCATAACAAGACTGAGCGGGCCACACAGATTGCCGCTACTGCCGGTCTAAAAGAAGTGGTCGCATATTCCCATGATTTTTTGAGGAATCCTTCTGCCTTCCTATCCATGGGGTCTTTTAAAGAGTTAATATCCTCAAAAGGTAGGGAGGCACCACAGGAGATCTTAATAATGGAAGCATCTACCTTTTGGTGGAAGACCCCAGGAGGACGTAGCATTTTCCTCAAAAGGGTACTTTCTTTTAATAGCCCTAGGGATATATGACTTTTTCAGGATTTTGCAATCAGTGATTGTATGGGATTATGGATTGGAAAAGTACGCCTTTTCTTTTCTGCTAACCCCTCAAACATATCCTGTACTGATTTATGGAGTTTCTTTTCCTCTATATCCATGGAGGACCTGACCATTCTTAATAGTCCTTCTGTATCTTCCGCTAAAAATAAAGGGTGCCCCGATAATTCCTCCTCTGAGATAGAAGAGGCATCCCCCTTTTCTCCCTTTTTCCTCTGATGCTGATAATACTTCCATAGGATTTGCAGAGGATGGTCCTGGGAGATCTTTCTCTATAAGAGTAGTTCTCTGGTCAATAATGTCTTTAACTGACACCTGTACCTCCTCCCTAGTAACGAATCGCAGAGATTCTAGCCAAGAAGAAGACTCTTCTGCGAGAATTTTAGCAATACATGCTTTTGGTAGCTTTTTTGGGGACCTCTTCTCCCTAAAAATTTTGTTTATAAAAAATTTGCCATCAGAATAAGAAAAACAGAAGAAAAACCCCTCCAAGTATACTCACCACACTGAATTACCGGAGTCGGGGTCCTCAAAGGCTCAGGAGCCTCACGTCTTTATGCCAGTGTGAGAGCACCATCCACCTGCAGCCCAGGCTTTTTTAAGAGATAGGCTCCGCCCCCCCCCTTCCGGTACCGCCTCGACTCCTCTGGGTTCACACAAAACCCCAGAAAAGTGCCAAAAAAGAAGTAAAAATGAATTTAAGTGTAGAACACTCACCCAAGGAGGAGAACTATAATCCCTGGGCTCCTCCTGGATCTGGCGGCATGTAGAGGTTCGCGGACCGGAAGTACTAAGTACTTTACTTCCGGTCGCGTTCTCTGCTACGCTCCGGACTCTGGACAAGGTTTAAAGCGCGCCTGCATGCGCATGCCCGATCCTAGTAGCGGGAGAAGCCGTCCGATAACGGGTGCAACTCCCTGAATGGAGGCCTATGTTCCCGGACCGCCAACCAGCGATCCAAAAAATAACAAACCAGAAGAGCTCAGGTCCCTTCTAGGGACAGGAAACCACTGAGGCAGGATAGGAGGAGCGCGATTTTTAAGCTCAGGTTTCCTGTCCCTGGGGGCGGATCCCTCTCTCTCTGGTTGGTGCTGGGGAAAGACTTTTGGTAATGTAATGGATTACTTGAAGTGAATGTCTGTAAGCCACTCTCCAAATGTGGTATTCCCACCAACATAAAGCCCTGGAAGCTATAATAATAATGAACATTCCCATTACTGAGATATGGGAGAGTGTTCATACTCTTTGAATTCTATGGTATCGGGGCATAAAATAAAACTGACCAAAAAAAGATCTTTTTCCCCTAAGAAGTTCCTAAAAATAAAAGTATAAGGCTTTGTTTATGACCCAGTCTGCCAAAATTCTTCCATAATAATGTCAGAGATTGAAAAAGTCAAGACCAAAACTATTAATACCAGATAACCTTAAATTACTCTCCTATGAAGGTTTCTTGTCATTTTATCATTTTGAATCTAAAGGGGTTGTCTAAGTATTTTTTTTTTTTCAATAAGTGTTTATTTAAAAAAAAATTATACTTGGGAGGGCTAGAAAAAAACTAAAAATCTTAGTGTCCCCCTATCTAGCACACATCTTGTGCCTCTGCCAGCTCCCCCTCCTGTTCCCCTTATACTCTGACCCCCTAATATTGTGCCCCTCCCTCAGCAACTCCCCCCTCTTATTTTGACACCAGTTGCTGTGTACAGCCCTGAAGCCTGCAGGCAGGATGACATCATCCTGTTGATATGCCAGACCATACCTCCCATAGGTTGGGACAAACCCAGGAATCCAGGACTGTCCTGCTGGATGGTTGGGAGGTATGGCGTATATTTCAGCAATACAGAGTCTACCTACGTGGGTTCTAGGAAGAAGATGAAGTCACTTCTACTCCTTTGACGAGATCATCCTGCAGGGGCTTAGCCAACCACTGAATGCTCCTCCAATCCATGCCCCAACATGGCTGCTAAGGACTTAATTTACCTTCCCTTCCAATCTCCCCCTTCCTGGGATTAGAAAAAAATGCATACACTGGAAAGTGGATAAATTTGAACACTTACCAAACAGTTATCGGTTTAAAATAGCCTGCACAGAAAAGAAAAATGGCTGATCACCCGTTTTGTTGCAATGGTTTAACCCCTTCCCGACATTTGACGTCTGAGATTCCTCTTCCATTACATGTCGCAGTCAGGCTTGACCACGGCGTGTGAGGGGAATCTCAAGTGATTTTGGCCCATCCCAACAACCCTCTGCTGCGTGACCTTCTGGGAGCCAGGTTCTGCCTTCTATCAGGACCTGGCGGTAACACACTGACTGTGTGCAAAAAAGTTATGTGCGCCAAATGGTACAATTCAAAATGAAAACTCGACACGAAAAAAAATAAGCCCTAAACTCTGACGATTTTCTTTTCCTCCATACATTCAAGAGTTAATAAAATCTCATCAAGTTAAAGATGCACTAAAATTAAGTGCATCTAATGTCGCAGAAAATAAGCCAATTGCCAAAAAAATAAAGATTGTATAGCTGTTAAAAAGTTATAATGCAAAGCTGCTCTGAATGGCGCAGATTCCCTTCAATGCCCTGGCGTGTGCCCATACAGCAGGCTACCACCACATATGTGGTATTGTTATACTCGGGAGAGATTGGGTATCAAACTTTGTGGAGTGTTTTGGTATTTTATCCACTGAGAATGTATATATTTTATGAAAAATACATTCATTTAGCCAAAAAAAATTTAAATTTTAAAAATTGCACACAATTTTGTTTTAGCCCTTGTTAAACAATTAAACTTCATAAAAGTTGTTTTACATACATTTAGGGGTGTAGTTTCTATAATGGAGTAAGTTATGGGGTTTTACTTCTATTTAGGCCTCTCAAAGGTACTTGAACCCTGAGCAGGTCCCTCAAAAGCATGATTTAGCGTTCTTTATGAAAATGTGAAAAATCGCACCTAAAGTTCAAAGCCCTATAACATCTTACAAAAATGAGAGGATGCTTAAAAAATCATGTCCAAGCACACATGGTGAATGTTAGTTATTAGTTTTTTTTTGCTGTTATGACTATGCGTGGAAAAAGTAGAACATTTTGAATTTCAAAAATCGAGAATATTTCCAAATTTTCACCAAATATCTCATTTTCTAAGAAATTAAATGGGTACCACCAAAATTTTTCAACTAACATGAAGTACAAAGTGTCATGAGAAAAGAAATTGAAAACCACTTGCATATATTAACCCCTTCCCGCCGCAGCCCTTTTTGGTTTTTGCGTTTTCATTTTTCACTCCCCACCTTCAAAAATCTGTAACTTTTTTTATTTTTCCATGTACAGAGCTGTGTGACGGCTTATTTTCTGCGTAACAAAATACACTTCAAAATGTTGGTATATTTCATGCTGTGTACTAAAAAGCGGGGAAAAAATTCCAAATGCAGTGAAGTTGGTAAAAAACGCATTTGTGCCGTATTCTTGTGGGCTTGTATTTTCCGGATTTCACTGAGCGCCCCAAATGACATGTCTACTTTATTCTTTGGGTCACTACGATTACGGGGATAACAAATTTGTATAGGTGTTATAATGTTTTCATACATTTAAAAAAATTAAAACCTCCTGTACAAAAATTTTTGGGGGGATTTTGCCATCTTCTGGCGCTAATAACTGGGCACGATTTTCCGTAACGGGGTTAAACACAGTGAAAAACCGTTATCATATTTTGATAGATCGGGCATTTTCGGACGCGGCGATACCTAATGTGTTTATGATTTTTACTGTTTATTTATATTTTTACTTTTTTTATTTTTACTATATTTCAGACTCCCTAGGGTACCTTAACCCTAGGTTGTCTGTAAGATCCTATAATATATACTGCCATACTACAGTATGGCAGTATATGGGGATTTTACTCCTCATACATTACAATGATAGCTGATAATGCATGATAATGCACGGATAATGCACGGATCGCCGCTCCCCGATGACGTCACGGGGAGCGACGATCCTCTTTGCCGCCGGCGATCAGCCCGAAAACACCCGCGATTGGTGCTGTCATCCATCGCGGGTGTAACTGGTAAGCCTTTGCTGCAATATGCATCGTCACATGTCGGTAAGGGGTTAAAGTGTTCTGAAGTTATAACCATTTATAGTGACACAGGGCAGTTTTGAAAAAAATGGGCCGTGTCAGGAAGGTGAAAAGTGGCTTCGGCGGTAAAGGGGTTAACAAGCCAGGATTTCCAGGGCCTTAATCCATTGTTTTAAGTTGTTTAAAAAACATATGAGGGCACAACACAGGCAATATGGTGTTTTGCTTGTGTAATGACTTGCGTCAAAGTTTTCTTTTTATTCATTAAAGCACTGGAAATCCTCTCCTGTTTAACCATCCTGTGGATTAGCAGCTTTCACCGCTGCTCTTGAACCCCCAGTGGTTGATGTGCCAGCATAGTCCACCCTCATGCCTGCAGCCCAGGAGGCACTTCCATCTGAGGCACAGACCTATGAGGCGTTCTTCACATGGCCCTCCATCTAGACAAGATATCCTCACGTTCTTGGCTTGGCGGATAGAGGATAATGCCCTCCCAGGATTTGTGGATTCTGTTGCCTTTTGTGTCCTTCCTCCAATGCCTTTGACCCAGTTCAGCATTTTGCTTTACTTTCAGTTCTTGTGGTCTACAGCCAGGACTATGAATACAAAGGGCTTTCATTGTTTCATTGTCAGCTTTAAAAAATGGCACTAGGAGATGATTATGTAAGCAGCTCCTTGTGTTAAACAGACGCAGCGGTGTTACATGGCAGACGCAGCGGTGTTACATGGCAGACGCAGCGGTGTTACATGGCAGACGCAGCGGTGTTACATGGCTAGCGCTATCAGAAACTTTCGATAACACTAGCAGACACTGCTGCGCTGTACACTGTGCTGCCTCTTCCCCGGACCCCCCCTAACTCCGCCCCCTCATGAATACGCCGGACCACTTCCAGCGTTTCTAGGGTACATCGCAGCAGTGTCTGCTAGCGTTATCGGAGGTTTGTAACCTCTGCTGTAACACTGCTGCGTCTGTTTTAGCACTAGGAGCTTCTTACTTTAGTAAGCAGCTTCTAGTGACATTTTTAGAGGTGAACGGTCCTCTTTAAGGTCATTTTATTCACAGTAAACAGTGGAACTGAGCAACCATAATCTCCATCTATTACCAGTAAAATGTGCTCATCTCCAGCCATGTCCACTGTGAGGATCTCCAACAGCTTGCCCTTCACTTCATGGACATGAACATCCTTTGGAATGACTTTACTTATACATGGCTATCGTTTCTCCTTTATATATGAAAATTATATTTAATTTTAGGCTTTGTTAATATTTAAATCTCAAGGTACTGCTAAAATATTTAACAGTCAATTACAGAGCGGTAAGACACAGATTGTTCCTACAGGGTATTATTAGCCTTCAATCCGTGAGGTGACAGAATATCAAGATTTAATTTACTCTCGTATCATAACACCCTATGAAAATTAGACATATAAATGACTGCTTTGAAGCGACAGGGGCTGCACATGTTTATCCTTACTCTGCATCACTGCACTATGTAATAGAAATCATTGGTTCAGTAGTGATATAGGCACATGGGGATTTACATTCTAAACACCTTCCATTTCTTAGCAATTTCTCAAATATTGATCAAAACTTACTTTTTTTAAAAATTACTAGGAGGAAAATGATAATAAGAATTCTTCATTATTTTAGGGGCCATTGAATGTAACTATCTCTTAGAGGAGTGAATGATTATAATTTGATTTAAAAACCTGTTTACTGAACTGTCCGAGAACTTTTAAATGACAATTAAAAAACAATTGGAGGCCTGCAGCTACCACTAGGGGGAGCTCACTCTATTTAGATTATTATATAAATGTACATTGGATGAAATGTTATAAATCGTGGTTAGGCACACAAATTGTAACCCTAACCCTCCTACTATGTGGGAGTAAAACCAGAATTAACAATGTTATTTGGATGGAGCATAGTATTTTATATTAAGCAGAAAGCCAATCATAAGTTAATATGTGTGTCCTTGGTTGGATGTCATGGGCTTGCCATCCAACACAGTTCTGGGCCCCATTAGACATAAAGAAGTAGATGTGATATCTAATATGCAATTGGAGCCCATGCCCTTGTATCATATTTAAAGTCGCTGATTGTATATCATTGACTGACATCTATTTTGTGATAAAATCTTACACTGCCTGGCCAAACAAAGAGCTCCATGCTGTGATATTTTCACCAGCATCTACTTATTTATTCTGTAATTTACACAGGGCTGCTGCCTGTCCTTACACAGGACTGCAAGTTATTTATGGAAGGTATGATACAGGATTGTCTGCTTTATATGACGGGAGCGGAAGCAGTCCTATCTACGGAAGGAATGTGTGTGGCTGTTTGGAGGAAAGGAGGCCATTTAAAGGTTTGCAATGGAGCCCATTCATTTTTTTTTAATCAGTTAATTTGTTAAAAGAAATCTACCACCAGGATGAAGGATTATAAAACAAGCGCCCTATCTGTCAGGATCCGCTCATCTTTTATCTTTTCATGCCCTTGTTTTTAACAAAAAAAAAAAGCCTTTAATTTATTCAAATTAGCTCGAGGGACTCCAGGCTCCATTAACGCCTATGGAGCCTGGAGCCCCTTATGCTTATTTGTATCATTTTAAAAGCCTATTTTTGTAAAATCCAGGACATATGAAGCTAAAAGAAGAACAGATCCTGCCAGAGGGGGCACACACCAGTATGTAAGTGTGCTTGGTATATAATCCTTCATCGTGGTGGTAGATGTCCTTTAACCCCCTCACGCTCTGCGGCGGATATATCCGCCACAGAGCTGTGAAGGGTGTATGAAGAGGGCTCACGGGCTGCATATTGCAGCAAAGACCCATTGCTATGACTCGCGGTCAGTGCTTGCACCAATCATGGGTGTTAACCTTTTCTCAGCACTTAAAACATGGCAATTAAAACATGGCGCCCCATGGGCACCTCCATGTTTCTTCCGATCATCATCGGGGGGCGGTGATCAGTTGCCATGACAGCCTCGGTTCCTCGTCAGACCTGAGGCTGCATGGTTTATGCAGATTTGTAATGAATCGTATGCAAAAACACAGTAGCATTGCAGTATATGGTAGGTTAATGTACCCTAGAGGGTACATTAGTAGTTCTGTCAAGGCCTGTTTCATAGAAATGTAATTTATTTTTACTTTTACAGTTATTTCTATGACCATTGTGGGATTTTCTTACATTAAAAGGGGTACCGACAGTTTTTTCCATGTGCACTTTTTCCACATATACTGATGCACAGATCTTCAAGCAAACACTGTATTCTACATGCGTCTGCCTCACATTTGGACCAGACGCAGCGTTAGGGCTTCCATGCAGATGGAATTGTCCCCTTTCTAGGTATAACTCTGTGACACATGATCTCAATCAAAAGCATTAGGATGTTTGGCAAACTTTTCTCTTAGGGCTCTTTCACATTGGCATTGATGTTCAGCTTCAGTTGTGCATTCATTGCATCTTGTCTCCATTGTGTCCCAGTTTTTCTTCCATTTTGTCTCCATTGTGTCCCAGTTTTTCTTCCATTTTGTCTCCATTGTGTCCCAGTTTTTCTTCCATTTTGTCTCCATTGTGTCTCCGTGATGCATCAGTTTTGTCTCTGTGTCCGCAAAAAAACTGAAGGTTTAACATTGCTTTGAAAACATCACACCTGGTTTTTCAGCCTTATCAGTGAAAGAAATCTACGTTTCCTTTTTTTTTTTGCGGCCCCATAGAATTCTTTTGCCTCCTGTGATCCGCATCCATTCAAAAATTGGACATGTTTCATGATTTTTTCATGATCTTTGTGAGGCATCCATGGAAATCACTAAACCTTATAGCACATTACAATAATGAGCTCTGCTTATTAAATCACATGTGATTCCAGCAGGGTTCACAGTGGGTTGTACTACTTCTTCTTTGAAAACCAGAATAAAGCATTTGTCTGATGTAACAAACAAGAATGCAGCTATCCTCTCATTTTTAAGAGGTGCATTCTGGCAGTTCCAGCTCATTATTGTTCTGTGTTTTTGAAAAAATTGTTAAACTTCTCAATCAGGAGACATTTTGGATTTGTAAAAACCCATACTTAATAGATAACAGAATGGCATTTGGTTTTATTGATTATTGTATTCTGTAGGCAAGTTCTAATGTTCATTTTCTTGTATTTAGTCCTTGTATTCACATAGTGGAATGTAATATGAACAAAAAAGCATCCTGCTTACCTTGACCTAAAAGACTGTAAAACTTAGGTAGTGTAACCACCATGTGAATTAGGATGTGCAGACATCGGTCTCTGGCATAGTCACCATCTTTGTAAGACTATTGGTTGGATGAATCATGTGACTGTGGGGGCAGATTATAAAAGACTGGCTGGCAACATAGCGCGACAAGCTATGAGTAAGATGTTTTATCGAAATGCATAGGCTAGAAGTGTTCTACACACACAGTTATTTTCTATTGTTTGCCACTACTGATGTACCGTATGTTTTATTACGAAGAAATAAAATTTTTATGGTCAACTGTTCCTGAGCTGGAGTTGTTCTTTTGCCCTAAGATACTCCTTACTATAAAACACTAATCAAAAAAGGAAAAACATATTTAACACCAATTAAAAATTCTATACAAATAAACGCAGGGGGAGATTTATCAGGACTTGTATGCCATTTTTTTGGTGTACAAGCCCAGAAATAATCGCAATGCCTTATAAACTGCCAGTAATTGTGATAAGTTTACACTTTATGCCCATGTCCATGCCAAGTGGGTGTGAAGGGGCATGAAGTGGACGCACCTACCAGTAGTACATTATAATAAAGGCGGTTTGGGCGGTAGCCTGGGGCCCAAGCCTTCCAGGGGGCCCATGGCCATTAAAACCACCCATTAAAATTTTATACTGAGAAGGACCTTCACCCATTAAATCCTCATACATCTGTTTCTGCTCTCTATTCACATGCACAGAAGAGCCATTTCAGGACCTTTGAAGGTCCTCCACAGGTCCTTTCAGAAAGGACACATTCTATATTACCCAAAAAGATTGATTCTAGTACCATATGGCGAAAGTGAATTCCAGACTTGTAGGTGCTATGATATTCACACAGCCCAGGGCCCATGGCAGTCATAATCTGCCCCTGGCACCCACACACTAGCTATAGCCTGCAAATATTCAGCGCTGAAAGTTTGTAGGCGATAGTGCAAAAGAGGATCTGTCATAAGATTGTCCACCAATGCAGCCATTTGCCAGATAAATGAGGAGGCCAGATCCTGCTGATGTATTCGGTGGTGCCGCAGGGGTGGGGAATTTGTGGCACTTGTATGATAGATGTCCCCCGCAGCTCCACTACATCTCACTCTCACTGACACAATTCTACTACATCCATTCCATTAACCCTTTAAGGACCTTGGCCTTTTTTGTTTTTTCATTTTTATTTTTCACTCCCCACAATCAAAAATCTATAACTTTTTTATTTACATGTAAAGAGCTCTGTGATGGCTTGTTTTTTGTGTAACAAATTGCACTTCATAGTGATGGTATTTATTCTTCCATGCCATGTAATGGGAAGTGGGAAAAGAAATTCAAAATTCAGTGAAATTGGTGAAAAAACGCATTTGCGGCGTTTTCTTGTGGGCTTGAAATTTACGGCTTTCACTGTGCACCACAAATTACATGTCTACTTTATTCTTTGGGTCGGTGCGATCACGGGGATACCAAATTTGTATAGGTTTTATAATGCTTTCATACAAAAATTAAAAACTCGTGTAGAAATTTTGCCATCTTCTGGCACAAATAACTTTTTTATACTTCGGTGTACAGAGTGTGGGTGGTGTCATTTTTGCGACTTCTGATGAAGTTTTCAATGCTACCATTTTTAGCACCGTACAACCTTTTGATCACTTTTTATTGATTTTTTTTTAAATTTTTCAAAATGGCAAAAAAGTGGCATTTTCGACTTTGGCCGCTATTTTCCAGTGAGAAAAGTTATTATATTTTGATATTTTCCAGCGAAAAAAGTTATTGGGGCACATTTACTTACCCGGTCCAGTCGCGATCCAGCGGCGGGTTCTCCGACGCTGATTCGGGTTCTGCCGGGATTCAGTAAGGTCCGTGCGCCGATATTCACCAGGTGTCGCTGCTGCGCCGAGGTCCGCCGAAGTTCACCTGCTTTTTTCTGGTGTATGTGAGTGCTTGATCTTGCGACACAAATGGCTTTTTAAATTCTGCGGTTTTTCCGAATCCTTCGGGTTGTCCGGTGGCCACGTGCGCCACAATCCCGTGAAATACAGCGCAAAGCGGAAATATTCGGGAAAAACCCGACGGATTCGCGGCTGCGGACCCTTAGTAAATGTGCCCCATTATATTTTGAAAGATCGAGCATTTTCGGATGCGGCGATACCTAATGTGTTTCTGATTTTCACTGTTTATTTATATTTATATCAGTTCTAGAGAAAGGGGGTGATTAAAACTTAGATTAGAACTTTTTTTTATTTTTACTTTTACTATTTTTCAGACTCCCTAGGGTACTTTAACCTTAGGTTGTCCGATTGATCCTACCATATACTGCCATACTACTGTATGGCAGTATATGGGGATTTTCCTCCTCATTCATTACAATGTGCTGATAGCACATTGTAATGAAAGGGTTAAAACGAGACAGTCTCAGGTCTTCGGAAGACCCGAGGCTGTCATGGTGATAGATCGGCGCTCCCTGATACAGCAAAGACTTACCGGTTATGGAGAGGGCACAGCCCGTGAGCCCTCTCCATTCTCCCGCAGCCGACCTCTTGCGTGTTATCAGTCACGGGTCGTGAAAGGGTTAACACACAGCAAGACCTCTTATACATATACACCTCTTATACATGCACACACAGAGGAGTTCTGGCTCTATTACAGTGCAGCGACTCTGTAGTCTGAACAAGTTCCAAGCTGGTGCATGGGGATTACTGCTCTGAGCTTATTCCAGCCATATAAGGAACCACTGGTGCCTGTGGCAGAAGAAATGATAACACCTAGTTGTCAATGTATTCATACATATACAGAAGTAGAATCCAGTATTTGCATGTATTATCTTCACAGATAAGACATGTAAGGGTAAGGACAGGAGTGATCTCAGGTTTGTATTGTTGTTCTGTAAATACGTCAGGGCTGTGTCCTCCTATATAGTCTACAGATTGTACAGATTGATACAGAGCCCCTGTGTAGATCTTGTAACTGACCACTATACAACCAGTGTGTACCACAATGGGCATTTATTTTAGATTTTTTCTCTAGATTAGTAAGTGGATAAACCAACCCCATGTTTCCTGCTTAGCGCTTGCAGTGTTGTCTCGTGTGTTATTCTGCAGTGCCCGGGTTAGGGATGACCCCAACACTATGTTGAGGTGTCAGCATGTGTTGCTGCTCTCTGAAGAGATAGTAAGGCATAGTGCACCCCAATGGCAAATAAGTGCAGAGAATCAGGGTCTGCCGTCAACAGTTACCTTCTTTACAATACAAGCAAATGAAAGGGCTGACTTCTTCTCCTCCCTGGTAGAAGAGTTTTACGATGAGGAAAGGCCTGGGCTAGCTGTCCCTCTCAGAAGGCTGGTACCCTGGTCACAGACTAGGATCAATGGCAAAGTATCCCTGTCTCAGTTTCGGAAAATAGAGAAAAGGGGCAGCAATCCACAGCAATTCCTCCTAGGGGTTGGTGCTCGCAGCTGGAAGTTCTGGCGTTCAAAGCTTCATATATGGCATAATGGAAGCAGAGAGCCACAGCACCGAAGTTTAAAAATGCAAAGAAGTCTTTATTAGTACATCATCCAGGCATAAAAAGAGCAACGTTTCGATTCTAATGCAAATCTTTTTCCTTATGTACCTTCTACCAGGAAAGGAGGGGTTACATTTCAACACAAAAACAATGGCCTACCTCATATAGACCTACATAGAGTCCTCATAATGTTCTGTAGCAGCACGTTTTTATACAACTTTCCAGACACCACATGTGATTCTAAAGGTCAGGCTGTCTGCTTTTCTGGTAAACAAATCTGCTTTTCTTCTGCAAAACAATCTTTACTATAGCTGGGAAATTACTGGCTTCTCTTTAGTTAGAGATACAAAGTCAGAAATGTTTCTCAATGTTCATTAGCCATTTTCTATTAGTCTATACAGATACAGTACTAATGAACAGAATGTATGTAACAAAACACTATAGTTTAACTTCTTCACGCTCTGCGGCGAATATATCCGCCACAGAGCTATGAAGGGTGTATGAAGAGGGATCATGGGCTGAGCCCTCTTCATAAAAGAGAGATGGGCTTTGCTGCATATTGCCGCCCAATGTCCGAAACGCAACTTTTACACCATTTAACATGACATAAAAAATTTAATAAAAAGTGATCAAAATGTCGCACATTCCTCAAAATGGTAGCAATTGAAATGTTGACTCATTTCACAAAAAATGACCCCTCACACAGCTCCGTGCACCAAAGTATGAAAAAGTTATTAGCGTCAGAAGATGGCAATTTTTTACAAAATTTTTAGTACACATTCGTTTAATTTTGGAAAATGTATTAAAACACAATAAAACCTGTAAAAATTTGGTATCACTGCGATCGCACCAAAACAAAGAATAAAGTAGAGGTGTTTTTTGGAGAACAGAGTGGAAGAACGAAGAACTGAGCCCACAAGAACGTTACGCACATGCTTTTTTTTTTAATTTTTCCACATTTGAAATTTTTTTCCTGCTTCCTAGTATACGGCATGAAATAATAAATAACATCACGGGATGGAGAGCGAGAAATCAGCGAAAAAACCCCGCGTCCTTAAGGGGTTAATGCCCCTTGATGCAAAATGAAGTGAGAAGTGAAAGTTCAATACTTCTCTGATCCAGGGCACAATGGCGTGTCACCTGTGACTTTATAAATACATGTGCAGGCAGTTTGCACGTTCTTTTCAGTGCAAAGTGGGACAGAAAACTGGCGCAGCCAGTATTATATATGTGGGCCCATGTGTATGAGCCTCAGCCTAATCTGTTCCCATCACCATGGGCTGTGACTGATCTCTGCTAGCCAAAGCTGCAGAAGAGTTCGTGCTGGTCCAGGTAAACTTCTGTGGCGCCAACATTTGCAGCTTTCCACTATCTCAGTGTCATTTTATCTTGTGGGGTGCCATTATTGCAGGAACGCTCAGGCATAATAGACAGTACCGACTAGGTGGAATATCTGTCTTACCGGGTCACAAGATGCTGAACAGGATAGCAAACAGGATAGTGAAGCAGCATCTCAGGCACCTGATCCACCTAGAAGAATTGATAAAAGATGGTCATACCAAATTTTGTTGTGCTTTAGATTTCTTTCTTTTAGTCATTCGATTTCAATTATGTTATGTTAATTGATAACAATAAACTATAATTTTTAAAGGATCCTTATTTTATTCACACATCTGTTTTTCACTCCGTATCCTATCAGTGATTTTCAAAGTTCGCTCACCGACCCTTTATTTTTTGTCTTCTCACATACTGTGTCCTATGTGCCGATAACGGACGGCAATAGAAGTGTACAGGTGCAGTAAGTTTCTTTCTCACTCGTGATGCTGGTGAACCAGGGGTTTTGCTGTTTACTTGTTGCCAACTGTGAATTTCCTTTTGCAGAAAAATGTTGCAGAAACTTCTGCAAAATGGACTGACTTAAAAGGCTCAGTACGCTGTCAGTGAAAGTCATAGATAGTGTAAAATACAGATGTTTGAAGAAGTAGCATTTAACACTTGCAAGAAATCTCACATCTATAAATATATTCCATCCTGTCTATTTACCTATTAAAGGGGTTGGTTACTTTACCTTATGTTTTTTGTAATGTGTGTGTAAGTGTAGGGGACAGGATATTAGGTAATTTACCAATATACATCAAATAGTTCTATATTGCTTTATTGATATGAAAATTGACCCATCAGGCTATGCACCTGTATGTACAGATTGTTAGTAGTATTTCCAGGTGTAATACATAGGAAGTAAAGAGTGGAGTGAACTAGTAATAAAGCCTGCAGGATGCTTGCATTGGGCATAGTGACAGTATGATATCTTGTGGCTGCTGCTGGTTTTTCTGGAGATTTTGATGCTGTGTGATACTCCAACCGCCTGATAACCAAGATTGATGATCCAACTTAAAGGAAACCTACCACTTCGGATAGGGCTTATAAGCAGCACATGCCGTGCACCGTGCTTCGCTTTGAGGAATAAGCCTGCAGTCAGGATTTGACATAAATACAGATAGATGGTCCGACACAGTCTTATCCACATAGCTGCAAAGCCGATGAAAACTAATACAAAACTAACATAGAGCAATTGTTAACATAGTTGTGCAAACTTCATATTGGCTTAAACAGCCCAATGGGTACATTACTTTGGCAAACGTTATACAACATGATGGCTACTTTTAGCCTCCAGATTTTACCCCCTAAAAGCTGGCCACCAGAAAAGCTCTCCAGGACCTGTCTTACTGAGTGGGTAGGCAAAGACTGCTGTCTGCTAACCAATACTGCAGGAGGTGAGTCAGCAGGAGAACCTGTGCTGGTGCTGGCAAACTTCTCCAGTATGGCAGCGTCTTCAGCTTGTCCAGCAGCCATTTTACTTGGCCATTGGTGGTTGGCAGCTTCCTTTACCTCTTCCCCTTTAGCTGTTTTAGCAGGGTGCCATTAGAGAAGGAAAACTCAGGAACAATAAGATGGCACTGAGCAGGTGGAATATCTGTCTTACCGGGTCACAAGATGCTGAACAGGATAGCAAACAGTGTAGTGAAGCAGCATCGCAGGCACCTGATCCACCTGGAAGAATTGATAAAGGGTGGTCATACCAACTATTGTTGGGCTTTAGATTTCTTTCTTTTATTCATTCCATTTCAATTATGTTATGTTCATTGATAATAAACTAGTTTTTTTAAGGCATAGGACCTATTCACATATCCATTTTTTCTCAGTATGAAATCCATGAATCTCACAGATCACTTTCTGCACCTTTATTTTCTATGTGCCTTTTCACATTTCTGTTCACTGTTCCATTGTCAATTACAAATATTTTAGAGCCTGTCCTATTTTTTCACTTCTGCTGATCACTGACGACAATAGAACAAGGTGTATTGCTGTCTAATAGTTGCCAAACATTCACTTTTTTTATGCAGATGTGGAAAAAATACTGGAACAGACTTGAAAAAAAGAAACAGATGCGGATAGAAAACAGACACAAAATTGACTGAATTAAAGGGTCAGTATGCTATCATTGAAAATCAGACAGCATACTGAAAAAAGAGGCCTTTAACACCTTAACGCTCCATAATGTACCTGTACGTATGTATGAAACCTATGTACTCCTTACAAAAAGGAGAAATAAGGCAAGACTATAACATTCGAAAAAGGATGAAATGTATTACAAACTTTATTCACATAAATACATGATTTTCTAAAAGCATTTAATTGATGCAGAGTTATAATGATGGCGCACAGAAAAAAGTAGTCATGCCTGGACATATAAAGGAGATGTAGTAAATATTATAAATGAGGACTGGTAAAGAGGTAAAAGCCAAGACACATAAGATGTAATAAGTAAATAGTGATTATTACACAGCAGGAGCTCGTGCCATTGAAGAATTGGAAAGGGTGAACATGAAATGAAATACCAGTCCTTACCAGGTTGAAAAGTGCGGTGCTGACACACTGAGTAAAGGGGAGGTGTAATTTGTAGAGCATAGTAAAAGCAGTAAAAACAAAGTCCACCAGAAAAGGGCACGAATGCGTTTTTTTTAAATCAATTTCACAGCATTTGGAATATTTTTCCCGCTTCCAGTACACAACATAGAACATAAATACCATCACTTGGAAGTTCAATGTGTAACGCAGAAAACAAGCCTTGATAAAACTCTTGTAAAAATATATTAACACTTATGGATTTTTGAAGGCGGGGAGCAAAAAATAGAAACACAAAAATGAAAAAGGCTGCATCCTTAAGGAGTTAATATGTAGCATCATGTCTATCTATTAGAATTTGCCTTACTTAGTCTTAGTGACAGACAGTATGAGATCGTGTGGCTGCTGCTGGTTTTCCATGAGATTCTGATGCTGTGTGACTCTCCCACCCCCTGCTGACCAAGTTCAATCATCCAACTTTAACAAACAGTATAAAAAGGAGCGGATTTCTTATTCTCCCACATCATTTCTGCATATTCCTTGTTTTCACTGTGTCCATATCTCAAGATGCTGCTCCTGGGCTCTGTTCTGGTGCTGCTCATGTTGGGGGCCAGGGGTCTCTCTCAGCCATATGACAACACAATGAGACGCAGCCAGGTGAGTGCCGCACTAAGCTCACGTCCACCATGACCAACACATACTCATCCATGAAATGGTTAATGTAAATGTAATCTAACAAGTGATCCCATAATAATGTTTTTTTATTTTTTTTACTATTGTGTTGTCAATGGCTCTTACCTAAGTTATCCCAATCTCTTTATAGGAGGTTATGTTCTTTTATAAAAAGTGTTTTGAGTGTGTCATCTTTCTGAAGCGTTTGTCTCAGCCAAGTAATATATGACTAAAAATGTCTTGAAAGAAACATGTTACCCATAAGATCACTCAGAACCTACTGTAATCTATAACCAATTTAGTTTTATACTTCAGATTGTAGTAAGATCTCTTCTGCCATGTGACCTGCCATATGTCTGCTCAGAACATGTGAAGTTGTGTCCCAGACTCATAGGGGGACATGTATCTTTAATTCTGCTGGGTATTTTTTAGACTTTTTTGAGACTTTTTGTTGTTTTGTGACTTTCCACTGAGACTTTCGCTGTCGTTTCTCAAGTACACCTTGGTCTGCACTTTGTGCAATGTGCCTTATGTATCTTTATTTTCCAGATGTTCTGTGCAACCTTTGCCTTATGTATCATTTTTTTTCTCTATTTTTGTGAAAATCAGCACCTGGTCCAGGGCAGATGCAGAGAAGGATTGTGTGCACTATTGAAGCACAGCTGCACATCAACTTGCCCCGCAAGGGCGTCATACTGTGTATGGCAGGATATGGCATGTTTTAACATGTAAATTGGAATTAGTTCTCATGCTTTAAAAGGAAACCTACCATGAAGAAGCTAATATCAGTAGTAGATCTGATTGTAGATTCCTCCTGCCTGCCTCTGCCCTAATCTGTAATTTTATAATCCTGGAGCCTAACCTAATTTGTTAATTTACGTTTGACTAAAATAAAGTTTTTGAACTGCAGAGGCTACTGGGGCGTGTACTAGCCTTAGCTCCCAGTGCCCGGCCAGGCTACCGGTAATACACACCCCAGTAGCCTCTGCAGTTAATTTACATATTACTACAATAAAGTTTTTGAACTGCAGAGGCTACTGGGGCGTGAAGTAGCATTAGTTCCCAGAGCCTGGCCAGGCTAGTACACGCCCCAGTAGCCTCTGCAGTTAATTTACATGTTACTAAAATAAAGTTTTTTTAGGTTAGGTTCCAGGATTATTAAATTACAGATTAGGGCAGAGGCAGGCAGGAGGAATCTACCATGAGATCTACTTCTGATAGTAGATTCCTCATGGTCGGTTTCCTTATAAATGTTGAGATCCATGAGATAGATATAAAACAAAATGGGTACATGTATCATTTGTTTCATTTTATAACTTTTGAAAGTTGGCAGGAGTCGGCATACTTTAGCAATCCTATGTATCTTTCTAACTTTGACGTTGTAATACATGTATGGTTTTTTTTCTCTCTTTCTCTCTGATTAGCAGGTTTCTTAATTTTTTTTTGCATCTTTTTAGGTGCATGTATGTAAGTAAGCATGGGGTCAGTTGTATTTAGTTTTGCACCTAAAAAGTCTGTAATTTGCTCTATATAATTTCGCAGAACAAAGGAAACATCTGACTTGGAAAGATATATTTAGGAACACTGCAATAGACACACACCAACTAACTTTTTAAGACCCTGGAATAGTCACAAAAATGAACCTAAAAGTAAAGAAAAACCTGCAAAAAGAAGATAGAAAAACAGATCAAAATAAAGATACCTGTCCCCCAATGACACTCTAGCTCTGCTAAATCTCTGCTATATATCAGCTATAACGCACATAGTCAGCTATGCTAGAGCTCTTTTTCCTGCTATAAAGATCTTATCTGTAGCTTGTAGAGTAGGTCTCCTCACACTGCTGCCGCTTGGAAGTGCCCGTGAGCTTGTCTTGGAAAGCAGGGGGGAAGGTCTGGAAGCAGAGAGACACTGCAGCAAGCAGACAGAAAAGCTATTCATGAGAAGAACCCAACCCTAGTCAGAAGAAGATTTACAGTGAGATCTCATAGCAACCAAAATTTTATACACCAGGACTCAGAGAGGAGATGGAATTATATCTGTGATAAGCTGTATCTTTGTTAACAACAGTGAATTAGAGAATTTGTTATCCTGTGTATATTTAAGAAACTTGTCTGTGGGAATATTGCAGAAACTTATGTGTTTTACATGTTACCATGCACTTGGCTAGTTTGAAAGCGTTTTTCATTGCTGGAAGTGTAAGCAGCTTTGTTAACATTTTACACATACAGCAATGCAGAAAAACACTTTCAAACCAGCGACAAGCATGGTAAAATGTAAAAAGCATTTGTTTCCGTAATATGTTTAAAAATGCATTGCATATATTAGGACATTTACCTCTGCCATGTATAAATGACTCATATTCAACCTCAGGATGGAGACGATTGACATAGGGGCAAAAGTAGAAGGCTCTAGCAACCTATGAGCAAGTGCAGGGAGTACAGGAAGTGTAGTAGTAGTGCTCACACCTGGGTCCTGGGGCTTGAAAAGGACAAAAGGTCTCTACCACCAATATTAGCCTACACATGGATGACAATAATAAAGGACTGACTGCTCTATCCGATTCAGCTAGGGCAGTGGTCTCATGTACAGGGCCATGGAATCCTGTGAATTTATGGTGAATCCTACACCGTGTGTATGGGGCATTTTGCTTTGGGGGTGAGGAGATTTGAATTACATGATGGTATGGATGGCATCACTTTTGTACAGTATATGGCAATTAGTAGGGGTCTTTTGACACATAGGGGGTCATTTACTAAGGGCCCGAATCGCGTGTTCCCGCTGGGTTACCTGAATATTAGTTTTACGCCGATTTTCCCTGAATTGCCCCAGGTTTTTGGCGTACGCGATCTGATTGTGGTGCATTGGCAACGGCATGCACGTGACGTAAATTTGGGGCGTGGCCATTAGAAAACCCGACAGACTTGAAAAAAACGTGTATTTAAAACAAAAAAGTGTCACTTGACACGCGCTTACCTGCACCCAGGGTAGGACGGTGAATACGACGGACTTCAGCGCAGCAGCGACACCTGGTGGACATCGGGTGCACTACCTTAGTCAATCGCCGAAAGACCCAAATCCTCCACAGAGAACGCGCCGCTGGATCGCGACAGGACTGGGTAAATAAATGTGCCCCCTAGTGTTGGTTGTACTTGGAATTATATACAGGATATTGACAGGATGTGTGTGTGTATCTGTGCAGCATAGCTCTTGCTAAGTAGGTCAGCTGGTTGCCTTGTGGGTGTAACTAGGAGAGGCTGGGCCTCATAGCAGATTTTAGCATGCCCCCCTTATATATACCCACACACATTAATACAGTCACACACATTTATATACATTTGCATACAGATAAAGTTATACACTCATACACACATCCATGCACTCTTACACACATATACATACATGTATACACTCAAATGTACACATTTATGCACTCATATATACATTTATACATACAGTATATACAAACTCCTACAGTAAGTACAAACCCTTGCATTTATAGACATATACAGTATATAATCATATACACACATGCAGTATAAATACCTAAAATTTGGATAAAAACTGTATAGTACTTAGACTTATAGTATATACACACACCATTCATCATATACACACATACATACAGTATATACAAACCATACAGTATATACATACACATGAAAATGCAGTATATACAGAAAAGACAAACACATACAGCATTACACACATATTAATCATATACAAAAGTATACAGCATATGCTGTAGACACCATAAACACAAATACAGAATGCACATAAACACACACATACAGCATATTCACACATACAGTATATATAGACCATATATCATATACACACATACAGCATATACAAACATATCCAGCAAAAAACACACAAATACAGCATATGTACATCATATACATTCATACAGCATCTACATAAACACACACAAATACAGCATACACACACCATATACACTCATACCACATATACATCAACACACATACAGAATATACACAGCATATAGACACATATAGCAGATACAGACACATATAAACACACATACAGCATATACTCACATACATACATTTATGTATTCACTGACTGGCAGTGTTCTTACCTGGGGCCCAGTAGCTTCTTAGTCCTGGTGTCCTTCTGCCCAGTAGCTTCTTAGTCCTGGTGTCCTTCTGCCCAGTAGCTTCCTAGTCCTGGTGTCCTTCTGCCCCCTCCCCTAACATCTCTCATTTGAAGTGCACTGTATATATATAATATGTTTTAAAGGGGTTTTCCCTTGAAGGCAAGTTAGCTGATCAATGGGGGTCTCAGTGCTAAAAGCCCTGCAGATTGCGAGAACGAGGGTTCTCAGATTAATGGAGCAGACGGCCGTTCTGTTCCATTAATCTCTATGCGCAGCGTAATACTCACCGATCTCCATCAGCTACCCCCACTGATCAGCAAGTTAGGTCATATCCCGTGAGAAAACCCCTTTAACCATTTTTTAACTGCCTGTATTTCCAGTTAATCAATGATTTGTCTTCTGTCTTAGGAACTTTCTGAGAATCAGGAAGAGATAAAGCGTCTCTCCGGAATGACAGACAGCACAGAGAGTAATTCACTGGAGCTGGAAAGAGCAGCTGACAACCTCCAGGCTCGCTGTGTAAACTTTTATTGGAAGACGTTTAGCGAGTGCAAGTGACCGATTAAAGAAACCCACATGGATTTTAAATTTTAGATTGAGTAACCAGGATTGTACTTCACTGTTACCCCAGATTGTGGATTTCTATAATAAACCAAAAAAGACATCCAACAATAATAGCTTATGCTGTGTTTCTTTACATATGCCATTAGAGAACAACTTTAAAGTATAAAAACTTTTGTCTAACTCTGCACCAAGCTAAAATAAGCAATTCTCCAATTTACACTCATTGTGGCTTATTTACTAAGGGTCACGGATTGCACTTTTGTCAGTTTGTTAGCTGTTTTCGGGATTTACGCCGCTGTGACAGGTACTTAACTGGGGATTGTGTTGCACACAATTGGATTATGACGCGGCTGCGCTGGTTTTCATGCAACAGAAATTGGGGGTCATGCTGTCGGAAGATCCGACTGATTCGGACTGAGCGCAGGATATAAATTACAAATTGTGTTGCAAGATCAAGCATTTACAGGCACCGGGAAGAAGAAGGTGAACTCTGTCTGGCCTGAGCAGGGAAGAGACACATGCAGGATATTGGGTGCACATTCTTAGAGAATTGCGGCACAGTGTATGATTGTCAGACAATGCAATTTCGTGAACTCCGCAGGACCGGGTAAGTAAATTATCTTTTTGCAGGGATATGTTTTAGGACTGAGAATCCGACAGGAGCACCAACTTATCTGAGTGTGCTGTACCTTTGTTTCTCTAATCCTCACATGCTTCATGCCATAGAATTACATACCTGGAACGGTATGTAGCAGTGCTGGGTGTGTTTAAATGGAGCAGAAATGTGTATGTATGAAAGTGTGAATATAGCACAAATAAAGACAAGGCTAAGTCTCATAATCAATTTTAATGATTTCAGTGATTTAATTTAAAACAAGTCTTTTAGGGGGGTTTGAAGGGTTTTATAGGGTAGGTTGACTTGTTTTATTATTTTTTTTTTTTTTGTGGTGTAGTAGATTACTATATGATCAATTCTGACCATGATGCAGAGATCAAGTGCTCTGTGCTGTCTTCCCTGCCTTGCTCTGCACTAGATCACTGTACAAGCAGTAACGCCAATTCTGTGTCCTGATTGGCTGCGCTGTTCATGCACGTTCATGTGAATTCCCTGAAGCCCCATCCACGTTAGGAGAAGCCGAGAGACTTTACAGATAGGGCTGATAGATATACCAGGATGTATCTTAAGATACATGGACAAAAGCCATGTGATGTGTTATATACAGGAGAGGATACAAGCCATGTGAGGGGGTTGTATACATGAGAGGACACAAGCCATGTGAGGGGGTTATATACAGGAAATGACACAAGCCATGTGAGGGGGTTATATACATGAAAGGACACAAGCCATGTGAGGGGGTTATATACAGGAAATGACACATGCCATGTGAGGGGATTATATACAGGAGAGGATACAAGCCATGTGAAAGTGGTTATATACAGGAGAGGACACAAGCCATGTGAGATGGTTATATACAGGAGAGGACACAAGCCATGTGAGGGGGTTATATACAGAAAAGGGCACAAGCCATGTGAGGGGGTTATATACAGGAGAGGACACAAGCTATGTGAGTGGATATATGCAGGAGTGGACACAAGCCATGTGAGGGGGTTATATACAGGAAATGACACATGCCATGTGAGGGGGTTATATACAGGAGTGGACACAAGCCATGTGAGGGGATTATATACAGGAGAGGATACAAGCCATGTGAGAGTGGTTATATACAGGAGAGGACACAAGCCATGTGAAGGGTTACATACAGGAGAGGACACAAGCCATGTGAGGAAGTTATACACAGGAGTGGACACAAGCCATGTGAGGGGGTTATATACAGGAGAGGATACAAGCCATGTGAGAGTGGTTATATACAGGAGAGGACACAAGCCATGTGAAGGGTTACATACATGAGAGGACACAAGCCATGTGAGGGGGTTATATACAGGAGTGGACACAAGCCATGTGAGGGGATTATATACAGGAGAGGATACAAGCCATGTGAGAGTGGTTATATACAGGAGAGGACACAAGCCATGTGAAGGGTTACATACAGGAGAGGACACAAGCCATGTGAGGGGGTTATATACAGGAGTGGACACAAGCCATGTGAGGGGGTTATATACAGGAGAGGACACAAGCTATGTGAGTGGATATATGCAGGAGTTGACACAAGCCATGTGAGGTGTTATATACAGGAGTGGACACAAGCCATGTGAGGTGTTACATACAGGAGAGGACACAAGCCATGTGAAGGGTTACATACAGGAGAGGACACAAGCCATGTGAGGGGGTTATATACAGGAGTGGACACAAGCCATGTGAGGGGTTATATACAGGAGAGGACACAAGCCATGTGAGGGGTTATATACAGGAGTGGGCACAAGCCATGTGAGGGGGTTATATACAGGAGAGGACACAAGCCATGTGAGGGTGTTGTATACATGAGAGGACACAAGCCATGTGAGGGGGTTATATACAGGAAAGGACACAAGCAATGTGAGGGGATTATATACAGGAGAGGATACAAGCCATGTGAGAGTGGTTATATAGAGGAGAGGACACAAGCCATGTGAGGGGTTATATACAGGAGAAGACACAAGCCATGTGAGGGGGTTATATAAAGGAAAGGACACAAGCCATGTGAGGGGGTTATATACAGGAGAGGACACAAGCCATGTGAGTGGTTATATGCAGGAGTGCACACAAGCCATGTGAGGTGTTATATACAGGAGAGGACACATGCCATGTGAGGGGTTATATGCAGGTGTGGACACAAGCCATGTGAGGTGTTACATACAGGAGAGGACACAAGCCATGTGAGAGGTTATATACAGGAGAGGACACAAGCCATGTGAGGGGCTATATACAGGAGAGGACACAAGCCATGGGAGGGGGTTGTATACATGAGAGGACACAAGCTATGTGAGGGGGTTATATAAAGGAGTGGACACAAGCCATGTGAGGGGATTATATACAGGAGAGGATACATGCCATGTGAGAGTGGTTATATACAGGAGAGGACACAAGCCATGTGAAGGGTTACATACAGGAGAGGACACAAGCCATGTGAGGGGGTTATATACAGGAGTGGACACAAGCCATGTGAGGGGGTTATATACAGGAGAGGACACAAGCCATGTGAGGGGTTATATACAAGAGTGGACACAAGCCATGTGAGGGGGTTATATACAGGAGAGGACACAAGCCATGTGAGGGTGTTGTATACATGAGAGGACACAAGCCATGTGAGGGGGTTATATACAGGAAAGGACACAAGCAATGTGAGGGGATTATATACAGGAGAGGATACAAGCCATGTGAGAGTGGTTATATAGAGGAGAGGATACAAGCCATGTGAGAGGGTTATATATAGGAGTGGACGCAAGCCATGTGAGGGGATTATATACAGGAGAGGATACAAGCCATGTGAGGGGGTTATATGCAGGAGATGACACAAGCCATGCGAGGGGGTTATATGCAGGAGATGACACAAGCCATGTGAGGGGGTTATATGCAGGAGTGGACACAAGCCATGTGAGGGGGTTATATGCAGCAGTGGGCATAAGCCATGTGAGGGGGTTATATGCAGGAGTGGACACAAGCCATGTGAGGGGGTTATATACAGGAGAGGACACAAGCCACGTGAGGGGTTATTTACAGGAGAGGATACAAGCCATGTGAGAGTGGTTATATACATGAGAGGACACAAGCCATGTGAGAGGGTTACATACAGGAGAGGACACAAGCCATGTGATGGGCTATATAAAGGAGAGGACACAAGCCATCTGAGGGGGTTATATACAGGAGAGGATACAAGCCATGTGAGGGGGTTATATACAGTAGTGGACACAAGCCATGTGAGTGCGTTATATACAAGAGTGGACACAAGCCATGTGAGGCATGTGAGGCAGGAGAGGATACAAGCCATGTGAGGAGGATATATACAGGAGCAGACACAAGCCATGTGAGGGGGTTATATGCAGGAGAGGATACAAGCCATGTGAGGGGGTTATATACAAGAGAGGACACAAGCCCTTCGATGGGGTTATATACAGGAGAGGATACAAGCCATGTGAGGGTTTATATACAGGAATGGACACAAGCCATGTGAGGGGGTTAGATGCAGGAGTGTACACAAGCCATGTGAGAGGGGTTATATACCGGAGTGGACACAAGCCATGTGAGGGGTTATATACAGGAGAGGACACAAGTCATGTGAGGGGGTTAGATGCAGGAGTGTACACAAGCCATGTGAGGGGGTTATATACAGGAGAGGACACAAGCCATGTGAGGGGTTATATACAGGAGAGGATACAAACCATGTGAGGGGTTATATACAGGAGAGAACACAAGCCATGTGAGGGGTTATATACAGGAGGGGACACAAGAAATGGGAGGGGGTTATATATAGGAGTGGACACAAGCCATGTGAGGCGTTATATACAGGAGAGGACACAAGCCATGTGAGGGGGTTTATATACAGGAAAGGACACAAGCCATGTGAGGGGGTTATATACAGGAGAGGACACAAGCCATATAAGGGGTTAAATACAGGAGAGAACACACGCCATATGAGGGGGTTATATACAGGACAGGACACAAGCCATGTTAGGGGGTTATGTACAGGAGAGGACACAATCCATGTGAGGGGATTATACAGGCAGTCCTTGGGTTACGTACAAGATAGGGTCCGGAGGTTCGTTCTTTAGTTGAATTTGTATGTAAGTCGAAACTGTATATTTTATAATTGTAGATCCAGGCAAAAAAAATGTTGGCCCCAGTGACAATTGGAGTTTAAACATTTTTTGCTGTAATGGGACCAAGGATTATCAATAAAGCTTCATTACAGACACCTTACAGCTGATCATTGAAATCTGGGACTATAGCAAAGCATTCAGAAAGCTTTACCAGAGGTCAGAGGGGTCTGTCTGTAACTATGGGTTGTCTGTAAGTCGGGTGTCTGTAGTAGGGGACCGCCTGTATACAGGAGTGGACACCAGCCATGTGAGGGGGTTATATACATGAGAGGACACAAGCCATGTGAGGGGGTCATACACAGGAGAGGACACAAGCCATGTGAGGGGTTATATACAGGAGTGGACACAAGCCTTGTGAGGGGGGTTATATACAGGAGAGGACACAAGTCATGTGAGGGGGTTATATACAGGAGAGGACACAAGCCATGTGAGGGGGTTATATACAGGAGTGGACACAAGCCATGTAAGGGGTTATATACAGGAGAGGGGACACAAGCCATGTTAGGGGGTTATATACAGGAGTGGACATTACTGTAAATTTTGGATTTGAGGCTGGGTCCTGCATTTTTAAGCACTCTAGTCATACCCCAGGGAGATCACGACGTTTATATTTGCGGTCACATGTGTTGTTAAGGGTGCGGTCACATGTTGCATTTGGTTGCGTTTTCATTGCATTTTGAAAGACATTACATAAATGTAAACACAATGTTAATGCATGAGTTAACATCACGTTTACATTACGTTTTGTAAATGAAAATGTTAACAGGAATGTACTTAAGCAAATCACCTCTCCTCAGCTGTTGTAATGCATTTCAAAACGCAACCAATATACCACATGTGACCTTACCTTAAAAGTAACCAATAAATTAAAAAAAAATGTAAATGCAAAAATGTATGAATTTTAAAAAAACTGGTTAATGTGCAAAGTTTAAACTTTTAAAGCATGTGAAATAATTCCAATTTACATGTTAAAACAGGGTCCATGAAAAAAAATCCTTTATTTGCCTCAAAAAACCTGCCCTGGACCAGGTGTACATCTGTGCCTAAAAAGTCGCAAAAAAAGCAAAAAACTGAAACATAAGTGAAAAGTTTGCGACTCATAAAAGTGCATTTTTGAGGACACTGCATTACCTTTAATGACCCTTTCCGATAATATTTTTCAGCTTCATATTGCTATTGTATGGATATTGTACATATTGTACAGTATTTTAGGTATACATACAAGGGCATGTTATAACTGGTATTGCCCTTATACAGGCAGTCCCTGGGTTACATACAAGATAGGGTCTGTAGGTTTGTTCTTAAGTTGAGTTTGTATGTAAGTCGGAACTGTATATTTTATCATTGTAATCCCAGCCAGAACTTTTTTGGTCTCTGTGACAATTGCATTTTAAAAATGTTGGGTTGTCATAAGAATCAGGATTAACACTAAAGCTTCATTACAGACACCTGATAACTGTTACAGCTGATCATTGTAGCCTAGGACTAAAGCACAATAAATTACCAATATCCAGAGGTCCGTTTGTAACTAGGGGTCGTATGTAAGTCGAGTTTTCTTAAGTAGGGGACCGCCTGTATATATTTTTACCTAAGTCATAGCGAGTTACTGCACCACGTTGTGGAGTTCCTGTCTCCCCTCTTTCTTTTTAAGTCACTGATCAATTCTATTAAGACTTGCTCTCCATATATTATCTCTTTTAGTTTGTAACTATAACTAAAAATTGTCTTTTGACAGTTATTTTGTAGCTCTCATTTTTCCTCAATAGGTATGTACCTACTGTTAGTAGTATTACCAGGTGTAATACCAGTGAAGTCTGCAGGCTGCATTGTTCCCGTGTCTCAGTGACAGTAGGACATCTCCTTGCTGCTGCTGGTTTTCCCGATGATGCTGATGCTGTGTGAGATCCCCCCTCCACACACATCCCTTGCTGACCAAGTTTAATGATTTGCTCTGACGTCACATTTGGGTTTGAGGAAGGGTATAAAAAGCAGAGGATTCCTTATTCTCCCATCTCATTTCTGCATATTCCTTGCTTTCACTTAGTCCAGATCTCAAGATGCTGCTCCTGGGCTCTGCAGGGACTGTTCTGGTGCTGCTCATGTGGGGGGCCAGGGGTCTCTCTCAGCCATATGACAACAGAATGAGGCTAGATCACAACCAGGTGAGTTCACATCCAACATGACCGCACATTCTATATACTCATCCACCAAATAGGTAAAGTTAATTTAATGTAACACATTTTTCCATGACATCTTGGCTACCTTAACCCTATCTTTTCTAGATTCTTCTGAATAGAATTAATGGTATTTGGGAGTTTTTTGGCTAGTGTGTTGCAACAGGCTCTTACCTGAGGGACTTACAAACTCCTTTTTAGGGTGTCTTCTTTATATATATATGACATACAAATTTCAAAGAAGGAACATCACTCAAAACCTATGGTGATTTATAACCAACATAGATATATACGTGAGCAATCTCTACAATCTCTAATGCTTATGTCATATGACAAGCAATATGTCAGATCAGAACATGGAAATATGTCAGACCCAGGTCAAGCATATCATCCATTGTATTGAGTATATTTGGAAGTTTCCCAACAAGATATTTTTGCAATTCTTGATTTGGATTCAAAAGTGCAATGAAAGGACAACCTATGAACAGGTGCATGGGTGTAGCCATAAGGGGTGAAGTAAAATCAGTCACATCTGGGTCCTGGTGTTTGAGGAGGACAAAAGGTTTCTTCCATCAGATGAAGCTCCAATGTTATTAGCAAGTGGGACAATTTGTCTTGGGATCCAAGAGCTTTGAATTACATGTCAGTATAATATTATATGAAATAAATGGACATCATCAGTAGATATCATCTGATACCCAGTGTTATACATGGTCCCTGTCCTTAGTCCATTCATGATAGTGCAAATAGATTGAAGCATTTGCAGATAATGAGATTTTCCCATTGACATAAGTGACCAGAATATTACGGCTGAAAATAAAGTGATATCTCAACCCTGAAATGTGATATAGATGCAGTACTGTACAGTAGATCAATATATATATATATATAGTCTTAGCTTGAAGTTTCTTTAGAATTTTCTTTCCTCAGAAAGCTGGTTGATACTGACGGTGTGCCCTTCTCCTACATGATAGCGTAACTAGAGTAAAACTGTCATTCACAACACAAAACAATATTTCCCTCTAAATCCCTTTAGCGTTTTGAACTTCATGTTCTTAGACTGCTGAATGGTAAATCTACTTAGCTTAGTATTCACAAAGAACCTGAATTTGAAGGATACATTTCTGTTAGCCATTCTTCATTACCTGCCCCAAGCATCTCTACGAGCATGACTTCTACCTACACGACTACTATTATGATGACGTCACATGTAAGGAGGTTGCTGGGTTAATTAAACATTCATTTATCGATAAGGAGAAACTGTATAAGAACTCCATCCTACAGTCACAAAAATTAGAATGAAAGAGAAGAGGAACCTATGTACATAGAACCGATTACCCTATAACATATGGAGAAGGGGGCTATTGCTAGAACATGAACTGAGAACAAGGATAGGGTCCGATTTTGATTTTAACTTTGGCTACTATCTGTTCTTTTTAGTGGTTGGTAATGGAGTTTCACATTACAATCTCATTGTAAACTGGCCACGGATTACCAAGTGCATGGAATTATGGGATGTTTGTGGGAAGTTCTTTCTAAGTGAGGTGTTTTGATTTATTTCTTGTGAAAGGGCTCATTATGACCTAGGTCTATTATTTAATGTATTTTGCCTGATAATTGGAAACTAAATGTTATCATGGAAGATGGTCTACTTGGACAAGGTATATGTGGTCATCTACTGACTGAAGAAATTGGCTGTGAGGAATGCTACATTTCATTTGAGCAGTCCCATTGGTGAAATATCCAAATTTTGTCCTGGAAATTTAACCAGCCAAGCCAATATTATACTTCTCTAACTGCAATCCCACCAAATATGCCAGAACATTGCCTTCTGTCAGTTATTGATGGTTTGGAACCTGTAGTTGCCAACTGTTGCTTCCTTATTTCCATAAGATTCAGTCCCTTTGTACCTTATTTGTATCCTTTTACGAAGCCAAGATACTATACACTAAGAAATTCACAGCACGGCTGCAGGGGTTGTCTATATCCCTGGGTTCATCTGATATCATTACCTACTTCAATTATAAATATAATTGCAATGAGACCCTGCTGAAGGTGTAATGTACACATGGTAATGCTGTGAATCAGGGGCGATGCAGATAATTTTAGGTGGGGAACAGTAACAGCTGGTAGATGATTAGCACATCTCTCAGTGGTGAGCCCAGTGTGCATCTAATTGACTCTGCTTAATCTTAAGCAGAATGTTCTGTTTATATTGTGATATTGAGGCCATTATACAGGAGATCAGGGACATCTGCTATTAATTGTTGTATAAAGCATCCTTGTAATGAGATCTAGAGGAGTCGCTTATGTCCAATGCCCTGCTCCCTCCAAATTATCACTACAAAGGAAAAAAAATAGATCAAGTGATCAATTTCCTAAAGGGATCACCAGTTTTTGGTCAATTGCTGAATACATGAAAAGCTTTACAATGTTGTAATTAACTTTTTGTATCCATTTCTCCCCATTTTTATTTTTATGCTGTTATTGACTGATAAGATTCTTGTTTAGGTACAGAGGTTTAAAACCCCTATACATAGCTACATATGTTCAAAGCTGTTAATTGGATAATTGCAGAGGTGTAAAAAGATATCAACAGAAATATTATGTCCTTTTCCTAACTCCATCCCAGACCACTGCTGCCATACATTGATTATTTTCATTGCAAAACACTAAATCCTTAATAATTGATAAAAATAGCTGCCAGCACCGGGGGAAAGGGGGGGGGGGAGGGAAGGGGTGGGGGTGGGGAACTGAGTGTATGGAAATTTGCCTTGCTTTCATGATTAAGAATACATTCAGTCTGCCATAGTGTCTCCATATGGTCTGTAGTAAGGCTGCTTATTCCATTCTGAGAAAATATGCAAATACGTTTTCTAAGATAACTCTTGTAAGGCAGCTCCCAATAACATGAAGCATGACTGATGATCTGATGTAGGATTATAACCAGTATGCAGTATCTATTCCTGAAGGAACAGATTACCAACTGTAGACAGCACTTTTTCAATGTGGTTTCATCTCTTCAGTACAGTTACCAACTGATTTCGCTGAGGGAGATACTTTAGGGTCAGGACATATAAGGTCTCCTTATGGAGACTTTGTTAATTAAGGCCGGCTTGTACTGAAGAAATGTCAAACAGCACTTTAATGCAGTTGGGAATATGTTCTTTCTGGAATAGATATACTGGTTCGATTTAAATCCCGCATCATGTTATTAGGCTTCCTGAAAGTCATGCTGGATGTTGCAAAGTAGCTAAAAGAGGGGTGGCTTTCCTTATCCTATCCAGGAAAACGTATTTTCCCAGAATCCCTTAGTGGAGCATAAATTGCTATAAGTCTCCACATGCCTACAAGGCGACCTTAGTTGTCCAAGATTCTTACTTCCTGACCCTAATCCATTCTGACTAATGGTCATTGACCTCATATTACAGCATGATATCTCCAAGAAGATTATTATTAGATCTGCTGTCAGACATAATGACCTTTGTATCCAGGTGCAAGAGAATCAAGGCTGGACCCTTTCTACCTTAATATTGTTACATATGGTGCTTTGAGGGAATCCTTACTTAGACACCTTTCATACGTTTTATGTTGACCATTGCAGACTGGAACCCAAGTCAAAGCTTGGTCAAAGACCAAGATACATAAGAACACACACACCTACCACCAGATTACCATTGGTAGACTGACCTCTTATGCTTGTTATCTCTAGGTGATGATGGACCGTTTGCAGCTAATTCCATGGCTCCCGGGTTTAAGAGAAAACAACTTTTTAAAAATGATGTAAATGAAGCTCACATCACCTGAGCGCCTCATGGCTCTGCCGTTCCCTAATTATGCACGCCCTTGCATGCTCAATATTCACTCCACTGCCCTGGCCCACTATACTCTGGAAATCTCGCACATGCATGAGAACCTGTCCCTTGCGCAGCCTTACTAGTAACCTGGGGGCTGTGTAAGGGACAAGTTGTTGCACATGCGTATGATTTTCAAACGAGCGACTGACATCATGGCGGAGCCATGATGCTCAGGTGCTGTCAGCTCCTCAGGCTCATTTACATAATTTTATAAAGTTGTTTTCTCTGGAACCCGGAAGCCCTGGAATTAGCTGCAAATGGTCCATCATTAGAAACAGGACTCATTTTCATTCATGGACTGTGTCTAGGTATCAGACAGAGCCCATGGACACGACTGGCACCATTTTTGTATAAAAGCATCTATGTTCATCTAACCATGATTTGTCTCCTGTCTTAGGAACTTGGTAAAATTCAGGAAGATCTTCTCCTAAAGCTGCTTTCTGGATGGACAGACAGCACAGAGAGTAATTCACTAGAGCTAGAAAGAGCAGCTCCTAACAACCTTGACATGAAGCTGATTCCCTCTGTGAGGTTTCCTCAGCGTGAACGAAAAGCTCCGTGCAAAAACTTTTTCTGGAAGACGTTCACCATGTGCTAGTGACCGGCTAAAGAATTCAAACTGGTTTTTAATTTCTAGATTGTGTGAGAGAAACAGGACTATATATATCATTACATTGTCTCCCTGTCTCCTCATATTGTGGATTTCCATATTAAACCAAAAAAAGTCGTCCAGCAATAAGAGTTTGTATTGTGTTTTTTTTTTTAAATTTATTAACACATGACATTAAATGGGTTGTCCTGATATCAAGATATGGCTGTTTTCTCAAAAAAGCAGAGCCACTCCTGTCTATGCCATGGAATGCTTCTAATATTGTATTTTAGCTTCAATAAAGCGAATAGGCCTAACCTGTAATACCAACCACAACCTGGTTCTGATGTGGCACGGTTTTTATTCTGGATAATCCCTTAAAGTTCATGCATCTCTATCAATGTTAGCTTCTAGCAAGCCAAGCAATGAATTTATGGGAAAGTGACTTTAAATCAGCCAGACACAGTGTGAGCCTATAGAAGCGATTGCAAACATAACAAACACAGGCGATTGATCTAAAATTTAAGTGTACTTATTTTGCTTGAAATAATCTATGTTATTAAATTCTCTGCTGACTGTAACCTCCTTGCTCTAATATACGACCGTGCATACTGAGAAATATAACTACCTAATATATACTAAACAAGTCACCAATAGTAAAGTCTATTGCGGCAGAGAGTTCTCACTGCTCTTACAGTAAAGAACCTTTGTCTATGGCGATGGTAGAGGCACCTCTCATCGAGGTGTCAAGAATGCCCCCTTGTCTTGGTCACAGGCCTAGGTATAAAAGATATTCGCTAAGATCTCTTTGGAAAATGTCAGAGCAGAAGTATAGCATCTCAGGAACTTTGAGACAGCTTTCCTTCCACAGCACATGGAGGACACCAGCTTCATCTCACAAATACACAGTTCCTCTCACCTGAGCAGCCCTTGCTGCCTTTTGATAAGTGGCAAAACCCGGGCTGGAGAATGGGAGTGACCTCTTTGTTCTCTTTGCTCTCTTTGACTCTGTCACCACTTAGCTAAAGCCCAAAACAAACAGGAGTTGATCCAAAACAGAGATGACCAGTAAGTGGGATATTTGCATGTCCTCTGTGTTCTGTATCCATTCCTGCTTTTGGCTTTAAATCCTGAGGTTTTTCATTCCTTCTGACAGATGAAATGAAGTGGAAAACCAAACATAGTGGCAATGTCATAGAGTGGTGGAGGGTGAAAACAGCATTAGGGAAATCACAGGGTGTTTCAGGGAGACAGCAGTCAGTTGGCAGCAGCATGAGAAGGCTGCAGAGTGGCACAATGACAAATTATGGAGGTGGCAGCAACATCTTAGGCCACAGAGTGCCACAATGACAGAGTGTGGAGGTGCCGGCAACAGCATCATGAGGTCAGAGAGTGGCACAATGACAAATTCTGGAGGTGGCAGCAACATGGTAGGCCACAGAGTGGCACAATGACAAAGGGCGGAGGTGGCGGCAGCAGCAGCAGGAGGTCAGAGAGCACACAATCACAATGTGTGTAGGTGGGTGGCAGCAGTAGCAGCAGCATGAGGCCAGAGAGTGGCACAATGACAAATTCTGGTGGTGGCAGCAACATGGTAGGCCACAGAGTGGCACAATGTGCAATAACTATGTGGATTTGACACGGATTTCATGGTATCCACTTTAGCAACAAAAAAGAATAAAGATTTGGGGAATACAGAACCACAAAAACTTACACCCTGAATTGCAAATGGCCGTCTGTTTTTATAGGGCTGTGACATCACATAAGCCTGCCGGTCGCTGATTGGCTTACATGTCTGCACATGTGATCGAAGGTGTTCATCTCTTCTTCCCAGAGTTCTCTGCCCCATGTAACACATTGTGCTCATGGCCATTTTGCTAGTAAAGGGTAAAAAAAAAAGCGTAAACATCGGATTCGTGTCGAACCAAAGTTTTCCTGAAATTCTAAAAAAATCACCCATCTCTTCATATAACACAAAATAAACCTCTAAATCAGAAGACAAACCCCACATATATAGTATCACTGCATCCATATCAACACATAGAATAAAAGGAAATAATTTTTAAACCCACACAATGAGAGCCATAAAAAACTGTTAAAAACCAGCCAAAAAATTATGATTTTTACCTATTGAATCCACAAAAAAATGCAATAAATAGTGATCAAAAAAACATATGTACTCCAGAATGATAGTGTTGCAAAGTACAACATGTCCTGCAAAAAACAAGCCATCAACCAGCTCCATAGCCAAAAAAGTAAAAATGTTATGCCACTTGGAAGACGGCAATGCAAAAATGATAGATTTTTCCCCACATTAGGGTTTTATTAATTACCGGATATTAATTGGCATATATGGCATATATGTTGACAAGTTCTTGAGACCATTTGTGATCTCATTCCCTACATATATAAGAGACACCACGGACCTCCTTAAACGGATAGGGGGCATTACTGTGGGGAGGGAGCATCTGCTAGCAAGTATAGACGTGGAGGCGCTATACTCCTCGATACCCCACGACAAAGGGATTGAGGCTGTTTCCTTTTTCCTATCAAGTCGCGGGATACAATACCGCAGACACAATCAATTTATTTTGAACTTACTTGACTTCTCCCTTAAACATAATTTTTCCTATTCAATAACAGGATCTACCACCAGCTCAGGGGCACGGCTATGGGGAGCCCTAGTGCCCCCACCTATGCCAACTTACTCCTGGGCTGGTGGAAGAACACAGTCCGGTTTGGCGATATCCCCTTTCCAGGTATTGAAAGAGCAGAGATTTTTCTTCGATACATTGACGACATCTTCGTCTTGTGGAGGGGGGGCAAAGCGAGTTTTGTCAAATTTGCGGATAGTCTTAACACAAACCAGATCGGGCTACGGTTCACATATGAGATCAGTACTGATAGCCTACCCTTTCTTGACGTCCTACTGCTACGGACTGCAGAAGGGACACTGGAGACTATGATCTTCCGCAAACTAACGGCAACTAACTCCCTCCTACGTTGGGAAAGCCATCACCCACTTCTACTCCGTAGGGGAATACCAAAGGGCCAGTACCTATGCATGAGGAGAAACTGCAGTACCAACAGAGAATTCAAACATCAGGCAGATGAATTGAGGGAAAGATTCAAGGAGAGAGGGTACCCAGATAAGGTACTCTGCATGGCATTTAAACACGCCGTGCGCTTTGATCAGTCTGAGCTCTTTGAAAGCACTGCAAGGAAGAAGGACGATGACAAACAATTATCTAGACTCATCGCCACCTACGATAATGGTGCAGAAGAGGCTAGGTCCATACTAGAACATCATTGGCCGGTACTCATGTTGGATGCGGACATAAAAGAGATGGTGGGCCCTAGACCTTTGGTTACTTACAGGAGGGGACGATCCATTGGTGACAGGGTGGTTCATAGCCACTTTGTCCCGGAGAAACCAGAAGGTACCTGGCTGGATCGTAGGCCCAATGGCTGTTTCAAATGTGGAAAAAATTGTGTCGCCTGTCCATACGTTCTAAACACCAAAACTTTTCGGAGCAATGTTACAGGCAAAACCTTTGAGATCCAGGGTTTTATTAACTGTCGGTCAACAGGGGTCATCTACAAAGCCACATGCGAATGTGGATTAGAATATGTAGGTAAGACCTACAGGGAGCTCCGTAGACGCATTGGGGACCATCTAGGTGATATCAGACACACCAGAGATACACCTTTAGCGAAACAAATACAACAGTACCATGGGGGTGATTACAAACACTTACGTTTTGTGGGTATTGACATGATACCATACCCACTAAGAGGTGGGGATTGGAATAAAAGAATTCTGCAGGTCGAGACTAAGTGGATATACAGATTGGGAACGGTGTCCCCTGGAGGGCTAAATGAACAACTGCAATTTACCTGCTTTTTGTAGTCCCCAAGAGTTATCAAGGGGGCTACATACATCTGCACCCTCCCCCGCACCGTCACATGACCCGGTCACGTGACCGGAAGTACCTACGGCATTCAGCAGTGGCGTGCGTTTCATGATGAGATGCGGCTGTACATGCCGATGATCCGACCGGCAACGGGCTCAGGATTGATAAGTGACTTTGGGGGGCGTGTACCTACTCCTATTTATATTCTGTTGTTTTATAGGGAAACTTATCCCCACTAGACCAGCCAGGGATCAGTTACCAGGCCTCCACACAGGACACCTGGAGGGTTAACCTATATTTGGAGACACCCATTATACATTTCACCCCAGGGACATCCAATCACTATTTTTTAGCATTTCTGCCAGAAATCCCTCTGATGAATCCGATGAAGGAGGAAACGCGTCAGGGAGGGGGGATGCTGGGTGAGTAGTACAGGGCAATATTTGGTACTACCCTTGTTAGGGCGGGAGTTCATACGCACTGGGATTAGGGACAGGAATAGGTGTTTTTTTCTACCCCAACCGCCTACCCCATCGCATGCTGGAACGCCTCTGGATGCATCCTGGGACTCCCGGTCCTCTTTTCAGATAGAGCACAACCCTGATGTACCACTGCATGATACACGGCATCTGAACTGGTAAGACTATCATATCTCTCTATCATTAACATACTAGATTGCCGATTATTATCCTGCTGGTCCTCTATTTACCTTGTATATTGTTAGGATACCTGTTTGCCATAGGTTTCCACACGTTTATTCTTAAACCTGTGCTGTCTTATTTGTTTGATCATCGTTGGTAGGGTGATGTTTTTAAATTAAGTGATAATAAAGATTATTAAATTTTAATTGTTCACTGCCATGCTAGTACATATTCCTTGAATCACAGTGGACTATAGGATACACTTCCTTATTTTTGGTTAATCGATATAAGCTTGTATATTTTCTACTCCTGCCCTCAAAAAAAGTTCCTAAATTTTCAACAATAGGGGATATCAACCCCACTGAAACCATCTCATTCCACAAAAAAATGCCATCACATGGCCCCAATATTGGAAAAGCTAAAATTTAATAGCCTGCAAAAGGGGCCAATGAGAAAACTAAGTAAAATCCTGGCAGCTGCAGGTCCCTCCTTCTTTTCTGCACCTCGCTGTGCACCCTTAAAACAAGTAACGGCCACATGTGGGGTCTCTGTACTCGGGAGAAATTGCATAACAAATTGTAAGATGGGTTTTCTCTTTTGATCTTTTAGAAATGTGTAAATTTTAGGGCTGAATGAACGAATAATTGACCAAATTTGGTCATTCTAAATTTCACCTTCATTTGGATTCAATTACGATGAAGATCTCAAGGGTTTAACAATCTTCCTAAAAGCTGTTTCTGTTAGTTTGTGGGGTGCAGATTTAAAAATGTGTTGATTATATAGGGTTTTTTTTATGTTAAATATGTAAAATTTCATTCAAAACAGCTTCCAGCTTGCTTTATAATAAGAACAGGGCATATCATTGGTTGCAGACAATAGATATGTTAACTGTTGCCCTCACAGGCATTGGTCCGAGCTGCAATTACCAAGTTCTCCACTTTTGGAAACCTCCTAGAGAGGTGATCAGTCTCTATAGACAGCTCCTTACATGGAGAGGGCACTATTCGCAACAACTACCCACCGTATGCATCGACAGGTTTGTTCAAAAGGTTAATCAAAAGTGGCGCTCGGTCTTCATTAATCTGGCACACCCTGTACTGCTCCGGAAGTGTGCACCAACTTTCTTTTTGGTGCACTTTTAACACAGAGCATGTAACACAATAATAAATGTGGTGCATGGTCTGACTCTATACCGGATTGCCCCTTTGTGTTGCCAACACTTAATACATACATGTGCAAGCAAAACTGGCACAAACACTTTAACGTGGACCAATGACTAACACTGGATTCTGCAGTGATTCTGCAACACTTGTTCCCTGCCTATGAGTCCACTTTGTGCCAGTCTCACACAGGCAGGGCCAATGGTTCCAATAGCTTTCTTGTTCCAATGTCATTTGCTCAGATCTTAAGTTGATCCAACAAGCTGTGACTCTGTCACTCATCACTGGGTCAGATAACTAATGAGTCTTGATGGCTCTGGGGAGAAGCTGATGAGTCCTCCCCTCTCTAGTCTAAACTGTTAATTACCTTTCACAGCCGAGAGATGAAATGTCACAAAAGAACTGCAGCAGAGCCAGGACATGCACCTGTCTGTATGATATATGGAAAGCCACAAGAGGTACAGTAACAATGAATGAAATTACCTCCACTCCAAAAATAGAAAAAGCCTCAGAGCTGTGAAAAGAGATCCTGCAACAGATTAGGAGTCAGTGACCAGCACTTCCTTACAGGCCCTGTAGCTGCTTTTCAAGGATACAATATAGTATGGGATGAGTCTTCAAACAGCAGGAAACAAATGAAATAGGATCTAGCAAGTTAAATATTTAGTTGTCTGGATCTATTGTTTCTCTGTAAATCTAAACCATTCCTCTCCAAATCATATTATTTTATTGAATAAACTTACGTAAATGGGGGGCAAGGGTGATAAAATTTTGCGAATACGTTGTTGCCGTTCTTTTGATAAATTCACTCATGTTGAATACTGAATATATAAGCAATTTACATTAATTCTCTTGTTCCATGAAGCAATTAGATCTCAAAATTTGGTTTGAGTAATGAAATCTATAGGAATATAGCTCAAGATGTGAGTGGAAGATGTAGGTCTTTATTAGTTATCTCTTAACTCAGAAATGGATTGATCCATGGCATATGTCTGGTTAATGCTGTATTATCCTTAACACCTGAACAGATAAAACTAAGAAATGTGTACAAAAACAGTTAAACGGACAATTTTGAAAGTTACTTTCATGTAGATGCAAATGGAAACATTTTAGAGTTTCTTAAAATAATATTCCCTGCAAAGCTGATTCCATATGGGAAGTATATACAGGCAGTCCCTGAGTTATGTACAAGATAGGTTCTGTAGGTTTGTTCTTAAGTTGAATTTGTATGTAAGTCGGAACCTTATAATTTATAATTGTAACCCCAGGCACATTTGTTTTGATCTCTGTGACAACTGGATCTTAAAAATGTTGGATTGTCAAAAGAACCAGGATTAACAATAAAGCTTAATTGCAGACTCCTTTGATAACTTTTATAGCTGTTTATTGTAGCTTAAGACAAAATAACAGTAAATTCCCAACATCCGGAGGTCCATTTGTAACTAGGGGTAGTCTGTAAGTCGGGTGTTCTTAAGTAGGGAACTGCCTGTACTTGGAAGTCTTAAACCACACCAGTTTTATGGGTGGCTAATTCCATATATTTAATCTCTCACACAATTTGATTGTCCCCCAATTCCAACAGGAAACTAATACATGAATCCCATTCTTTGGAATATAAACATTTTACAATGTTTATACACAATTTCTTTATTGATCCTTTATGTTTTCATGTGCTTGACATGTGATCATGAGATTTACACTGCATGTGCAGTACATGACTGAGCTCAGTAATAAGAAGCGCGCCTGTGTGTCTACCCAATTACAGCAAGCAGAGATATTAAAAGCTGTGATGAATAACTAGAGAAGAAAACAAGAAGATTGCAAACCTGGAATTTACTGTACTTGCTTGAAATGTTTCTTCTTTTAAGGAGTCATATTCTCTATACCTCAGTGGTAAAGACAATACACAAAGACCATAATAAATCATCTCAAAAATGGAAGAGTAATGAGGTCTTGTGTGGAGCCTGCAGCCCTCAACACTGATTCATCAGCTCACATTTCCAGTGATTATAATGCTGTTTACTGGCAAAGAAAGATTAATATGATTTCATGGAGAGTTATGTCCCTGTCCTCACCTGTAATAAGTAGAGAATGGCTTCTCTGCTCTGCAAATTTATCCATGACATACATTGAGACCAGACGTTCCCCACATATTCTCCTCCAGAACTTAATATAATGCACATTAGATATGACTCTGCTTACGAAGAGCTGATATATTCACTATTAAGCTATTTCCACACAGCCATAAGGTGGTCAGTATTTTGTATCAGTATTTGATACACAGAGAAACTATTCTCCTCTATTCTCCTATTCTGTCTTCTCTATGCTGTATTAGCCGTCAGAGACGCGTCCATTCCATCTGCTGACTTGCGGACACTATGATGCAACAGTGATGACGTCATAGTGTGCACCTGTTACAGCAGACAGAAGAAAGAAGAGGAGCCGCGAGAACCGGAGCATCAGGGAGCTGCGTCGGGCATCGGGACCGCCCGAAGGTGAGTATGCAAGTTTGTTTTTCATGTGCCTGGCAAACTGGGGGCTGGCTGGCTATATACTACATGGGGGTTGGTAGGCTTTATACTACTGGGGGCTGACAGGCTATATACAACAGGGGCTGGCTATATACTACAGGGGGCTGGCAGGCTGTATACTACTGGGGGCTGGCAGGCTATATTCTCCTGGGGCTGGCAGGCTGTACACTACAGGGGCTGGCTGGCTATATACTGGGAGGCTGTAACCAATGCATTTCCCACCCTCGGCTTATACAATAGGTTTTCCCAGTTTTTGATTTCTGGCTTAGACCATTTTTTTTAAAAATTCAACAGTTAAGGAATATAGGCACTTAAAGTACATAAAGTATTGGGAAGAGAGCCGTGTAACCATACCTATGTATACTGTTAGTAGAAAGGCTATTAAAAAATAAATTTATATTACATGATGGACTGGTGGAGTATCCCCATATGCTGAGGACTGCATAGTGATGTTAGATCTCTGCATTGGGCTGCTCCACAATCCCTCCCCTTCAAGTGACTTTAGTAGTATTCTACCAGAAGCCTTCTTTAGGGGCTGTGAAATTGCTTAGTATAGACATCTTACAGCAGAGCAGTTTAAGGACATTCTTTATTGTATCTATGCTGTGTTTTCTGGCTTTTCTTGGAGCTTTGACAATTCTATTTGCCTAACAATTTTGTACCTTGCTCTAGTGATTATTTGTTCTGTGAATGTACCCAGTGTAGGATCCACCATCCAGTTGTCATCAGCAGATTTGCCGATGTGGGCAAGCAGCAGGGAAAGAGGTTGTGGGAAGAGCAAGGCTTGCACTTCTTCCTTGTATTGACAAGAAGACACTTTTTTCACCCACCTGTAATAAGCAGCGGTCATTATATCTTATGGGACATAGATGCCTAAAATAATTTATGAACATAGCCCCAGGCCCCATGCACATTTCCGCATAATGAAATGTGTACTGTGAGTCGCAAGCCAGGTGGAGAAGGAGGGGCTCAGTGCTGCTCACCCCTCTCAATAGGGAGGTTAGTGGCCACACTGCAATTCAGGGCAGGAACTTTTTGCGGTGCGGCCACTCGACTTTCTGTACACAAATCAGCTTTGGTTATTTTGGGATTCTCATTGGATTATTTCTTTCCTTTTAAGATAACTTCTTAGGGTTATAAGTCCACATCTGCCCTACATCAAACATCTGCAGAGACCGTGAATATCACCTTCAAAGTATTAGGGTTACTGTCAAATTTATCAGCGAGCCTTCAGGACCACGTAAACCTCTCTTTAAACCATTTTTGTGGGAGAAGGTATTAATTTATTCTATTAACCTATTGGGGCACATTTACTTACATGGTCCTGTCGCGATCCCAGAGGTGCGTTGTCCGACGATTTGTGTCGCATGAAAGTCGTCACAATTGTGCCAAAATCCGATCGTGTGTGCCAAAAACCCTGTTAAATGCGGCGCTAATTGGAAATAGTTGGGAAACCCAACAGAAATGCGGTGTGCGGACCCTTAGTAAATGTGCCCCATTATGTAATACATTGTTTCATTATGTCTACTTTTGTTAAAGGGAACCTTATTAGGAAGGTCATTTTTACATGAAGACAGGTTCCAATAGCCCTGGTATTAAAAATGCTTTTGTTGTGTATCTGAATAATTCCCTTGCTTTTAAATAGCTTGTTAAGAATTACCTAGCTCCCTACAAGCAACCCGTGCTGAGTCCCTGGGGCAAAGGGGCAGTTCAAACGAGAATTGCTTGCAGTGGGGAGCTGATGAAGGGTAAGAAGTGAGAAGATGAAGCAGGAGAGAGTTGGAGAGAGAGAGCTAGGTTGATGCTTTAGGAGAAGGGGAGGAGGCATTAAGGAGAAGAGGATTTGTGTAGTTTGAACTGCCCAACCCCCGGCTACACACTGGTGGCATTGAGCCAGGTAATGTTAAAGAGACAATTAAAAAGCGTTGGAATTATTCAGACACACCACAAAGGCATTTTTTAAATCAGCATTGTAAAATGATGACAGTTTCCCTTTAAAAGGGATTATATTTTTTGTTGTTGAATATATCTGCTTATAGTGAGTTAATGGGGGCATCCATGTTTACGCTTAGATGCTACAGGAGCCATAAAAAATGTCTTCTTCAGTTGGTAACCATGCTGCTTATTCATGCACCTACCTATGAAACATAACACAGCAAGTTGAATTCTGACCACTGCATAGATGGGGATAGGATAGGGAGGATAAGCTCTAAGAAGTCATACAATGGGATGGCTATATATCTGTTTCAGGTAACATTTCAAATTGAGAAAATACATACATTTACTTTCTGTTTAAAGATGATTGAATACACAGGATCATTAGTGGTTTTGATGAGTAAACCCTATGATTCCAAATCACCCAAAACTATGTCTGCATATACAACATCAATGTGGAGGAAGGACATACTATCTATCTTAAATTGGTACAGTTCAGCCTAGATGGTGTGGACAACACATTATGCCCCTACAGGTGAGAGATCAGATATTATGTACTATTATTATATGAGCAGTTGACAAAACCGTAAGGCAAAAAGTTTCAGTACAAACTACAAGACAATGTGGGGATCTTCTGCTCAGACTATGTTGCTTTTTAGTTCTTCCGTTCTGGTGAACCAACAAGTTTTTTGGGGGGTGGCAAATCACCCCCTAATAGCATTAAAAGGGAGAACGGATTTTAACATATAGCATCTGAGGAAATACAGGAATGATTACTCATCAAGTATAATGGGAAAATACTCCACATCATATGCACTGCAGGTAGAGTAGGACCGGCAAAACATCCCTCCTTGTTTCTCGTCTTTGTACTTGGGTTGGAAGTTTAAAGCATTGGAAGGTTCCTGCCAACATCTTATGTTTATAATCACTTAAATCCTATTTCAGAACTATTCCAGTCCTGCTATGTGATTCCCTATTTCTAGTGCTGTTTGCAATTTTCCACTTGATGCAGCGTTTAATCTTCATTTAAACCCTGACTGATTCTTGGCTGCTGCTATACTGAATCCATACACATCTGCAGGCAGAGCCTTCCATACAACGCTCACATTTTATTAATAGGGTGCAGTGCTGCTTCACTAGGATGAGTTTTCTCATAACTTACCTTTCTTTCAGATCACAGATCTTTCAGATCTGTGGAGGCACCTTACCGGCTAACATTGAAATTCATGACAACAAGAAACTATGGTGAGAGATGGAATACACAACACACGGGCAACACCTATGCAGATGCAAAGAGTTATGTAGGTGTTGCAAAAGTTTCCCTCTCCATGTCAGAATCTGTAACATGGGAAACTTAGTAATTGCAGCTTGAAGCTACTGCCTGGTAAGGCTAGAGTTAATTGGTGTAATTATCCAATGATGTGGTTGTATTGTTAGCTGGAGTGGGATTGGAGACCTGACCAGGGGGAGTATAAAAAAAAAACCCTGGGTGAGAGCACATGGTTCAGTCAGAGTGAAAGACTCCATCTTGGAGTCAGACTGCAGAGGAGACAAAGGGGCACATTTACTAAGGGTCCTGCGGCAGCACTTTCGGCGGATATTCCGACGGTCTCCATTTTGCGCCGCATCTAGAAAAGGATTTTGTTGCACGCAATCGGATTTTGGCGCATAGGTGCCGGCTTTCATGCGACACAAATCGGAGGGGGGGGGGCGGTCCGTCGGGTGATTCGACTGATACGGACTAAGCGCGGGATTTAACTTTGAAATTGTGTTGCAAGCCAAGCAGTTACATGCATTGGGAAGAAGATGGTGAACTCCGGCGGACCTGAGCGGGAAAACGACACATGCAGGATATCGGGCGCACAATCTACATGAATCTCGTCAGAGTTCATCTTCGTCGGACATTCCTGATCGGGGATTGCGCAGGGACAGGGTAAGTAAATGTGCCCCAGTATGTGCAGCACACCTTAAGTGCTGCTACATATACCAGGAACTCAGTCAGGAGACTCTTACCCAAAATTTGGACACAGCTCCACCTCAACTATCCCAGCCTGCATATACCATCAGGCTGGTGCATTGTTCCTGCAGACCACTCACCATGACAACTCCAGTAATCTGAAATCTCCTGTTGGCCCGTTGCCTGCTGTTCAGTAAAGAACTTTAAGTTGATTTGTACAACATTGCCTCCGTCTGCATATGGCTGTTTATCACCACAGGCTCCACAATCCATTACTCAGGGACTCTACAGACACTGAGGGGTTGCCCCAGGGAGAAACCAGTACACCAGCCTCTCCCTCCTTATTTCTTGCACTCACCACTTCCTGGAGACCTGCCAGGCTGTAGGTCAGCCCTCCGGTCCCTATACCAAGCGTCGTGACCACAGCGTGCCCAAGGTCACACTACCCAGCCACACCGGTATTCTGGGCCCTGGTTGCCTCCAGGCCAACAAGAAAAGACTAGGCCCCGATGGGGGATGTTGCACATGGAATTATGTTGCTACTTTAGAATTTGCCTTTCATTCATTTAAATAATTATCATCATTGTTTCATGTTAACATTAACATCTCCTACACACCCCTCGTAGCACCACTGAGATGGCCGGAGCAGCTTGTCTGGGCCGCCCTGTTTATCTCTATGGAGCTAATAGAGATTGCTGATCCATCAGCTCCATAGAGATGAATTGGGTAGCCCAGCCGTGAGCGACCATCTGCTTCGCCCATCTCGGTGGTGCTACGAGGGGTGCAAAGGGGTACATTGGACCACGCTGTGTTCTAGGTATCTGTGGGGGTCCTATCACTGAAACCCCCACCGATAATTAAGTTAGGCCCTATACCAGCAATGGCGAACCTTTTAGAGACCGGGTGCCCAAACTACAACCAAAACATGACAATTTAAACAGTAACCTATTGCTCCCTGTTCTTCCACAGCATTTAATTGTATCGGCCCCCTGAGTACACCAATATGGTTGAAAGCAGGAGGGCAAATTCAGACATCATTGTAGCTTCGATCCAGAATCTCTCTGTACCGGAAGAATCATGGGACCAGTAAGGGGACTTCAAAAGATAATCTAGCCCTGTTCACACCTTCTCATTCTTCCTGCAGTTTCAATCAGTAAAGGATGTGTCACCTTAAAAGAGGATTGAGAGCAGCATCTCAAGTTTTCTGCGATTGCATGAAGGTTCGAGTCCTGTCTAGTGAACACTGTCCTGGGGAGTCAAGCCTGGGTGCCCGCAGAAAGGGCTCTGAGTGCCACATCTGGCACCCGTGCCATAGGTTTGCCATCACTGCCCTATACTATGGATTGCTTTGTGGATAAACCCCTTTGAAGGAAATCTACAATCAAAATAATAAACCTGGGACACCAAGACTGTGGTGATCTTCTTAAATCTGTTATTTATGGCCTCCTTCTTTCTAAAAGCAAATTTGACATTTAAGTGAGCTGGAAGGGCTGTTTTACAAGAGCCCCTGAGTGCTGTAGCTTCACAGGCTGTTTCACTATCTACATCCCCCCCTGCTCCCTCAGCGCTTCAAACCTCCCTTTGCCTTACATAATCTGACGGAAGCAGTTTAAGCCCACAAGTGCTCCTGTACACTAACAGTCTATGAATCTGGAGCACAGAGGTGCTCTCGTAACACCCCTAGTATCCCTTCGGGACATGTTTCAGGATATTGTAGGACAAGTGAATACACAGGATCTTCATGGGTTTTAATGAGTAACATATACAACATTTATGTGGAGGAAGGACATACTGTCCATCTTAAATTTGGAGTTCTGCCTAGATGATGGTGGGGACAATACATTATGCCATTTTTTTACAAGCTACAGGTGAGATATCAGATATAATGTACAATTGGTATATAATGAATGAATACATTCTGGTTTCCTGAGACTTTTTGCCACAGTTGCCAAAAAATTCTCAACTGAAGATAAAAAAAATTCAATGTGTAGCACAAGAAACCATACAATGTGGTTATCTTCTGCTCAGAATATGTAACCCCCAGTGGCCCTTTTGGTTCAATGGCATTCTGTAAAAAGTTGATTTTAGAAGGAAAGAGGCCATGAATAACAAAATAAGATTACCACAATCACTGTATGACTGGTGTATCATGCTTGGTTTTGATGGTAGATTTCCTTTAAAGAGGACCTGTCACCCCAACTAAAGGAGCTTCTTACTCTAGGAGCTTCTTACTAAAATAAGCAACTCCCTAGCCCTATCCCAGTAAAGGCAGCGTTAAAATGCTCGCTTTATCAGAACATACCGATAAAGCTAGCAAACACGGCACTACCATAGCCCTCCGTACGTTGTAGCCAGGGTGACAGGTCCTCTTTAAGCCGCCTAGCTAGACTCTGCATCTAGCTAACATATCCATCACCCAATTACAGTGTATAAAATATTTTGTTGAATTATAATCAAACACTTGTATTTGACTAACTTTTGAAATCTGAACAAACATGACCTCCAGCTTTTCTATATTAGATAAATTAAAAAAGCCCTCCCTTTGTCCCAATCAAGATAAATAATCCACATACAAAGTAGTAAAGGTAAATTTTACCGAATAGAAAACTATTATGTCATGTTCTCCTTTCTCTACCCCAAAATTATCGATAACAGAGAGCAACAGTTCATGTACTATAGTTTATTTTTTCTCATGAGAACCTAATACCCTAGTTTATATTGACCATTACACATCTTTTGTTTTCATTGTCCTTTTCCAGGTCACTTTTTATGTTGCATTTATGTGACTTTCTTATCTTCAGCCCTTAGGGAGAAACTGTCTCTTTATGTCCCCAGCCTTTGTAGCTGAAATAGCTGTAACAATTAAATCATATTTACGTACATAAGCCCAATGTGTGGCCTTTAAGGGAGACAAGAGACAGATTAAAATCTGCAGAACCAGCCGTATGCCTCATCAGGAGATATTAGTGTTATATTCTGAGAGATGATGGCACAGACTGATAAGATCTGGAAAGAGCCCCTCGTTTAACCTTAGTCTGCTAAATATAGTGTCCTACTGGGGCCTTGTGAAGACATTGATGTGTGCAGCACAGCATAAGGGAAGAAAAGCAAGGGAGTAAAACTGTGTAGAATTGAGTGAATTAAAAGAAAATTCAAACCAACCCATTTGTCAAACTTTTTGAAATTATTTGATTTGGGTCTAAATAAAATCGGATGAGCCAGGAGGTCATAGAAGCTGGGATTGACCTCATGGAGTCCTTTTCAGCATGGCTTGGTGCTTCGTCTCCCCCACTGGGGCCTAGCCTTTTCTTGGGACCTGGAGGCAGCCGAGGCCCAGAATACCGGAGTGGCTGGCGGTTGCGGCCTAAGCACGCTAGTGTCATGGTGCTTGGTATGGGGACCGGAGGGCTGTCCTACAGCCTGGCAGGTCTCCAGCAGGTGGTGTGTGCAAGAAATTAGATGAGGGAGAGGCTGAGGTACTGGTTCTCTCTGGGGCAGCCCTTAGAGTCTGTAGTATGTGTCCTTGGTAGATGGATGGGGCGCCCTTGATGGTGATACAGCCGTAGCAGGAACCAGACGGAGGCAATGTTGTGCATAAAAGTAACTTACAGTTCTTTATTCAAACCAACCGCAGCAACAAGCCAAAAGATTCTGTACAAATGCAGTACTGAGGTGATCTTGGAGAGGGAACCTCAGGAGTTGGATCACCAGCCCGGATGCAGGGGCAGGCTGGGATGTAGCTGTGTCCAATGCTGGAAGCTGCCGCTTTGTCCTGTTTGTCCTGTGTCACTCTGTGTGTAGTTGCTGAGGCCTAGGAGGCCTGTGATCAGAGCTTGTGCTCTGAGGTGGTGCTTCTCTGTCAGAAGCTGGATCCTCAGACCTCTCTACTCTCTAGCAGAGCTGGGTTTCAAGAAAGCTTACTCCTCCCCTGACTAAGGGTTTAGTTAATCCCTGGTCAGGAGATCTCCTTCTCCAATCACACTCCAGTTCACAATTAAGTGCATTGAGGCATATCATTGGATCATAACATGAAATAACATTTAACCCTTGCCTATCCAGGCAGTATACCGCTGCACAATTACCTCTGTACATGTATAGTGTCCTGATCAGACTCTCTACTAGGGGAACACACATATTAGGGGCTTATTTGCAACAACTCCTCTGCTTTGCATTGGCAGGGGTGTTGCAGAAGCACCCTTCTGGGGGGTGCCTGGTAGACTGGTGAACAAGAGCTGCAGTTGTTCCCAGCATATACCATTTTGAAGTTTTGGAGGGAACTCTATGAAGACTGTAGTGTCACAAGGTCGGTTCAATGGCTTGATGCCCAGCGGTTTTAAAGCTAGCCAAAAGATTAAGCTGGAGGGAAGGGATTGTTCTATGTGATGCACTGATGTACATGAAAAGACCTGACATGCTACCCTCTTGCTGTATATCACTCATCACAGTGATCAATAATAAAATCCTGGAAATCCCCTTTACAAGAAGTCCTTTTTGAAGAAACAACTCCTGTATTTATGTATACACCTCCCACAACAATGCATTAAAATTAATGGCTAACAAGTTTAAGACTAAAGCAGAAAAGGCAAGAATTGCTTTTCTATCAGATCCTAACAACCCCTCACCCCATTTAACCCACCCCAATGACATAACCAACAGATTCAGTATTTTCTATCGCCAATTATACAATTATAAAGATGACCCGCCACTCCCCAGCCAATGGCCACCATAAATGACTTCTTATGGAAGCTCCAACTACCATCCCTATCATAGGCCTTCATCTCAACACTTATGGCCCTTTTACCATTTAATAATATCCTTTTACCATACCTCCCAAAAATCTTTAAAGGGAACCTACCACCACGAATCTACCTATAAAGGTAGATCGGGTGGTAGGTGGATCAATAGGACTAGAGGATAGCCCTTTTAAGGGATAATCCTCACGTTCCCCCACTTTTTTGATAAGTTTTATTGTCCCTATATGTAAATTTTCTTATGCGGCTACTGGGGCGTGGAGTAGCCGCAGCTGAGTGTAGAACAGCAAGCGCAGAACAGCAGGCCCGTGCCTGTGCAGCTCCAGCTTTGGAGCAGTGACTAAATGAACGGAGTAAGGCTAAATGAACGTATAACTGACACAATTTGAGCATTCTAAATTTCACCTCCATTTGGATTCAATTACTTTGAAGATCTCAAGGGGTTAATAATCTTCCTAAAAGCTGTTTCTGATAGCTTGAGGGGTGCAGATTTGAAAATGGGTGGACAGGGGGTTTTGATGCTAAATATGTAAAGTTTCAAAACTGTATTTATCCCCAAAATAGTCAATTCTGAAAATCTGGAAAAGTTATATTCGATTTGTACTGTGACGTCAAAATAAATTATCCAGACATTTAAAAAATGATGAAAATTTAAAGTACACATATGGGAAATGTCAATCAGCAACTTATTTGGGTGGTAAATCTATCTGCCTGAAAACGCAATGATTTCGAATTTAGAAAATGGCAAATATTTCAAAAAATTCATCATTTTTTCTTTTTTTTTTTTGTAAATAAACACACAACTTATCAGTCAAAATTTACTACTTACATGAAGTACAATATGTGGGGAAAAATCTCAGCGACGTAAGTCAGAATCCAAAAAATGGGGCTGAGCCTTAAGCTACAAAATGGCTGTGTCCTTAAGGGCAACCCCTGATAATGACAGTATGAATCCTATGTTTATTTTAGATGAGACAAAACAAATTTGGAAAAATCCCAGCAAAATTGATACTGCAGACATACATGCACTCCTCATGATGATATTGAAATGAGTGAGTGGCTCCTGAAAATAATAAAATGAAGCCCCCCCCCCCCCACTCTGCATTGTAATCCTGTGAATTGAGTCAGCTGGGTGTGCTGGGTGTGAGTTCTGCAATACCCCCTATATCCTCTGGTAAACATGCTCCCTGCACGCCTCCTGCATTCACCTCCGCAGCACAGAAAGGGGTGTGAATGATATGTATAGGGGGCGTGTTTACAAGATGACAGAGGAGGAAGAGGGTGGTAACTCAATTCACAGGATTACAATGCAGAATGGGGGGGGGGGCTAATTTTATAACTTACTGGAGTTGCTGACTTATTTCAATTTCATCCTGCAGAGCAACTTACTACAGTAAATGAAGTAGGACCTTTGGTTTGGGGGCTAGATGTGCCTGAGCGGTACTCTTTAAAGTAAATTTTAAAAAATGTTCTTATTTTTGTTTAGGAACTTATCTGGGAAGATATTTTCAATTCATGTAAAGACTTCCCAGTTTGTGTTCCAGGTAATTTATCAATACAACATTTATTCCCATTGATGCAATGAAACATGTCATTTTACAAGGTAACACACAAAAAGTCAGAATGTCAATTTTTAGATGATATGTTGTCAATCAAAAATCTAAACGCCCTCGTAAAGAGTTTATGAATGTTTCCACACTGATAAATGTCATCTATTTCATTGGTCTTAAAGATGTATCTCCCACGTTCCTTCCTTACTCGCTTGACGGAGAATATTAAATGGTAACAGCTGCATTAAGATGTACATGGCAGCCGCTTAACTCCCAAGATTCTTGCCCCCTCCCAGTATCTGCAAATGAAAGACAGTTAGGATGTCCCACACAGATGCAGTGGGAAGACCTGTCTAAAAACAGAATTCTGGAGTTATTTGCACCTGAAATGCACTGCATCACATTTATTGAGGGTTGTAAACAATTTATATGCAGTTTTCCTGACTTATTCGAAAGGGGCGTGGTCTTGGTAAATGAGGTGCTGGAAAATTCTGGCTTAATTTTATTTTATGGATATTTTACCAAGTACCAAGTATTTATGAAGTATAAAGAACATGTTATGTGCTTGTGGCCTGCACATTTATTCAGGATCTTGTACTCACATATTACAAAATAAAATGTAATACGCCAGAAAACTGGGATATTTGCCCTGATAAATCTCCCCCAGTATGTCTGATTGCTTTTAGAAGTCACCTAATTTTACATATACATGTAATGTATTCTCAGTTTAACTGCAGATGTTTTGAGAAGGTCTCAGAGATAAATTAGACAACATTAGTGAACAAACAGCATTACGAAAAACAAGGAGCACACCATTGCGGTATGAGTATGGTATATGTACTGTATATTGTTCTGTTTAATTAACTAGCCAAAGCACAAGGATTCTACTGGAGGAGCTGCATAGAGCCACAGCTCAGGTATCTGTCCATAGACATTGCACTCCCCAAATCTGGCCATTATGGAAGCATAGCTAGAAGAAGGCCATTTTGAAAGCAAGCCATAACAAGTCCCGTTTTCAGTTAGCAAAAAGCCATTCAGAACAAACAGCAAGCATGTGCAAAAAGGTGCTCTGGTCAAGTTTTTATCTTTAAACAAATTAGTTGCTTAGTGAGCCAGGGGCATGTCATGTCCATTGTTGTTTATTGCTCATTTAACAATGTCCCTCTACATAATAATTGAATTGTAATACAGGTGCAATAGTAGGTGTACATTAAATATGGTTACAATCTTTTTGCTACAAGAGGCTCTTGTGGTTCAAGATAAAAACATTAAGGGACCTTTTTATGTTAAAACTAGCTATAAATAATCACCTCAAAATTTGTATGAAAATGAGCCCACCTATGTCCACTTCGACATCAGCACTCCAGTTCCAAAAGGATCTGATGAAGGAGGAAGTTCACCTTCGACACGTCATCCTAATAAACTAAGCTTAACCAAACAAGCTATGGTGTGGACCCAACCTACATTTCCTACGATCCCTGGCACCGTTCCGATTACAACTCACTTGCAGTCTCAACACCTATGTCTATAACTGCCCACATATCTGGTTTAGTATTCCACAGAATCACAAGCTATACAGCCCGAATTAGAGACTTCCTCTTATGCAAAAAGTGACTCTTCTCAGCTCATTTGCTTATGACTTTGGAGTTGATCATGAGTTATTTTTCTGTAGGTAAATGTGCAAATTTTTAATTAAAAAGTTGAATGCTATATTTCAGACCCTTTGTCAATGTGTTCTTAGTTTAGTGGTGGAGAAGCTGGTGACAGTCCTTTAAATTTTCTCTACCCTGAAAGTTTACAAGGAAAAAGGAAAGGTATGTATCAGAATCCTGTCCAGCAACTGCGCAACCACAACCAGGCTTGGCGCTAGCTGTCAGACTAGGTAAGTAGTGGCAAACTTAACCTGCAACGTCCCTGCGGGCTAAGGCCCTGCCTACAGCAGATAAACCACCCTGGCAAGGGAGAGCCCACTATCAGGAACCTAAGGGTTAAGGGGGACAAGTTGGGATTGGGGCGCTTTTATGCTACTTATATGGATCTGATGCATTTTGCCCAATGCCTCTGAATTGTAAACACATAATCAGAATGCGGCCTCCGTCTGTGTTCACGCTCGGTACTTGAATTACATTTACAAAGACAACTCTAGCACAGTGCAGGAGAGTTTCCCTAGATCACATTTGCATTACAGTAAAACATAATATACAAGAAATCTTGAGCCTGCCGCTCACTCACATGGAGCAATATAGGCAAGGAAGCAATATCTTCTGCGTAATCCGGTGCACAGGTTAGCAAAGGAGGCTTGTCGGAGGGCCCGTATGAAATCCAAATGTAAAAAAGTAAGCGGTGACCAGCACTCCATTCTAATAAAATCTTTAGCTTTATGCCATATCCATTAAAAATAGGAATTTACATTGCATAATCCAGGATACCTACGCGTTTTGACTGTAGACATTCAATTCTTACTCATGGTGTCATGGTCTTAGGAGAGCCAATACAATTGAATGATGTAGAATAACTGGTAGCAAGTTACTGCTTGAAATGCCATGTTGGCACTTCATGGTAAATAAGTGGATTTTGGTTGTAGTTTTGGCACTCGGTCTCTAAAAGGTTCGCCATAACTGCCCTACAGCTTATCTTTTTTCAGTTGCTAATAGAAGATAGTGGACTGGGAAGCAGACATCTCAGCTCTCTGTGTAGCGGCCAGGCCTTGTTAATGCAGACTAGCTCCTTTTTAAATGAGAGCTATGCCGCAGTTACTTTGTTCAGCCACTACACCCACAATAAAGCCGTCGGCCTCCTTCCCCATACTCTGTGTATCAGCTGATGATAACAGCAGCACTGTACAAAAAGAAGGAGACGGGCACTGCAATAGTAGGATGGTCATGAACCAATATATGTACTAATAAGCAAACAAAGGAAAGAGGATGCAACAAGTGACCAAAAATAGAAAAATCTTTATTACATCACTTGAAAAACACACATATAATAAAACCACTTACAAGATGTACAATGTAAGTAAGGAATCCTTAGCAACCAGTCAAAAGTGACAACTTATGTGAATTAAAAACAACTTAATGTAATATAACCTGTTTATATTACACTGCAGCGCCGTACAATAGGAACGCCGGATTGAGCTCACAGCGGCCCAGAGTGTTCATGAGGGGGCCTGAGGCGCTGCTTCTTCCCCTGACCGCCCCTCCCAAGCCATGGGCCGCGGTGACTGCCGAGCTTTATGCGTCAGTAACCGCCTCCTAGTCCTGCCCCCTCATGAATACGCCAGACCGCTGTGAGCTATTGTACAGCGCTGCAGTGTCTGCTAACTTTATCGGAGGTTTCCGACACAACATAGAAGAAAAAATACAGAAATCAGCTGATTAACCATAGTTTGGACCCTGAAATTCTATGTATTCAATTTAATATTATTAAAGAATTCTGTTCTAAAATAGATTTAATGGAAATGGGGGCTATTTTGGCTAATGATACATACTATTCCTGAATAAGCGCCACGATATTGTAGTTAAAGATTTACCAGCCAATGTTGATTCTTTACTTGATATTGCATGCAATGATCGGATTCTACATCACAAAACTAAAGTTAAACTTTGGAAGAACCCATCCAAAATAAACCATTAAAGAGGTCACTAGCCTGTAGACTGTAGCACCGAGCAAAGGTATAACAGGAACAAACAAGACCCGTAGCAGAAAAGAGAACAACAGGGAACAGTCAACATGAGGCAAGTTAATCAGACGATTCTAGGAATGATGTATGTCTGTATTTTAAGGTGTATATATTATTCCAATATAGTAAAAAAACTGGTTTGCATAGTTCTCATATTGCCTAGAAAAGAAATATCAAAGAGTGTTCAGTAGAAGTGATAGAATCTGGTGTTTACAATTTACCATTTCCTCATATCCTATACTATCCTATATTGCCACTTGTCATGGATCTCTAGAAGACTATTTGTTCCAATTTTGGGTGGTTGGCTCCCATATATTCCATAGAAATCAACTGTCCAATTGTATTATGTCTGGCAATGTGCTGCACAAATCCAATGCCGTATCTGTAGTGCTGCTGGTAGGGGAAGATGTGAATGGAGATTGCTGAGGAAATAGTAAAATTTGTTGTTGTAATTGTGATATGGAAATGCATTAGTGCCAAGTATCCGATCCCAAGTCATGTGCTTGAGTATAGCGCACTTTTGTTAAATTATATTTCCATTTATTTCCATTCAATAAGATGATATTAGGATGTAGTTTGAGACATTTATAGTTTGTGACTTTTTATTTCTGTGTTTGTCTACTTTGGATTATTCACGGTCTCTGGTGTTATTTATCCAAACTTTATGTGCAAGTGCCAAAATGTTGGACACTAAATTAGTCATAACCCATTTTTCTTGAGAAAAAAATTTCAGAGCAGAAAAATAGCTTTGTACACATCATCCGAGCCAGGACTACATATAGACACAAAGCATGTAAAAACACAGGGAAAATTGCAAACACACAAATATAGAATCACGAATGCACGGGATGTGGGGTGAGCAAAGGGTTATTGTTGTCGGTGGCAACGCTAGTCCTGTGGGAGCTGATAGTTTTGTTATATATTTCGATAGTTTAGGGCTAAGTATGACATAAAGTAGGTACATGCACAACAAAACCACAGCTAAATGTTTTGGCTTTACACTCACATTACAACAGACAATATTATCTATGGTTACTATATCTATCTCTTGAATAACCAAAATCTTTCCAAGTAGCGCCAACTTATATTTTTACAAGCTATAGATAGGCTTACAGTGATTGATAAATCTCTATATATAGTGAAAAACGGGACCCTTCCAACAGACTTATGGTCTGGCACAAATTCACATACAGGCAGGTTTGCCCGAATAACCGTCTAACAGTCCAAAGATTTATTAAACATAGTCCAACAGAAACTCAACAAGCTTTGTTCAGCATGAAATGAAATACAATCTCCTTAGTTTCAGGGTAGCAGTACAAAATGATTAGTCCAACAATAATAATAATAATAATTCTTTATTTATATAGCGCCTACAGATTACACCTCACTGCACAAAGTATGCCAAATTGGTCAACAATGGCTCTCACCCAACTTTTCTGGCTTTTACTTCCACTATGTAAGTCCAGGTTGAAAACTGCAGTTGGTCTTGTCTTTAGAACAGCACATAGCAACTCTTGCCTCTTTCCATTTGCTCCTCATAAATCCAAAAATACTAACCTGTAGCTAAAGGTTAAGGTATATAACACATGTAAAGGAGTATGGAGAGGAGCTATCAAGGCAGGAGACCTGCAACATCTAAGCCATGGAGCTAAAGTACAGTTAACAAAACATGACCCCTATGACACGAAGATCAAGAAGCTTAAGGGGACATACTGCCCATCTATCACTCTAACAAGTGATGGTTTACAATATAGAGCACTAGCTGTGCTCTCAGCTATAACAAAATAGAATGGGTTAACAAAAAATATTTTATATGTATATATAGACTGTCTCAGACTGTCTCTGTCACTAACCTTCTCTGTCATTGACATCTGTCTCTGGCAGTCTCTTTTAGAGACTGGCTGTCTCTGGCAGATTCTTACCAGTGACTGTCTGTCTCAGGCACTCTGATTCGAGTGACTGTAGGTCTCGGGCACTCCCATTCCAGTGACTGTCTGTCCCGGGCACTCTCATTCCAGTGACTGTCTGTCTCGGGCACTCTCATTCCAGTGACTGTCTGTCTCGGGCACTCTCATTCCAGTGACTGTCTGTCCCGGGCATTCTCATTCCAGTGACTGTCTGTCTCAGGCACTCTCATTCCAGTGACTGTCGGTCCCGGACACTCTCATTACAGTGACAGTCAGTCTTGGGAACTCTCATTCCAGTATCCAAGAGAAATCCAGCTCAGACACGGAAGATGCATAATAATTTGATTTTCTTTATTTAAAAATCTTAAAAATCCATGTTAACATTTCAGCAGCAAACGGACAGCATAGAGCAGACCTACACACTTAGTCATGGTCTCATTATACAGAAGCACACCTCACCTATTTAAACCTAGTGTATGTTACCTGTTGGATCAAGTAAGGATGACATGATTAGAAAAAGGGCGAAGGATTAAACTCATCTAACACACCTAAGTGTGAACTATAACCTGCGATCCCGTTCCTATCCATAGTGTATTCCAAACATATATACAAACAAATATAAAATCTATAGTCTCTGAGACTGGATTTCTCTTGGATGTTGGTTTGCAATTTCATGGAAGGCTTACACGCTGTATAAGTGCACCTGGAGGATTGCAAAGAGAACCATAAGGGTGAGCTGGCTACTTCGCTGTGTTTGTTTGTTGGCTCTCATTCCAGTGACTGTTTCTGTCTCTGACTGTCACTTTGTCTATGGGGAGATTTATCAGAAGTGTCTGCATGCATAACTACTCTAGTTGGCAATGGCAACCAATCAGAGCTCAATGTTCATTTTCCCTGTTTATAAAATTACAGCTGATCTCTGATTGGTTTCCATGGGCAACTGAAATAGTTTTACCTCAGACACTTCTGATAAATCTCCCCCTATCTCTGTCTCTCTCCATCTTACCTCACATGTAAGTGTCTTATACTCAATGACCTGTGCAAACTGCCAACTGCCACAGCAGCAGACAATGGCTCCTGTATATGGTGGTTAATAAGTGGATTTTGGAAAGCACAGGGTGAAAATTTCGGGTCAAAACTTGACTAAGTCACAGAGAGCGACTGTGCAAAATTTGGTGTCAGTAAACGCAACGGTGCAGATTCCTTTAGCGGACATACACACATACATATATACATACACATACACTCAGCTTTATATATTAGATATAAAAATAGCAAAAAAGATAGCAGCACATGCAAAAAGTAATACTCAGGTGCAAGGCCTAGGACCCAGACTCAGTCTATCCAATGAATGGTAACTGTCACAGCCAGTATATGTTTCTGCTTATTATAAATATTTTCACATTTGTGGCAATGTACAGTTCACAATGCACTACTATAAATTATGGATATATTAATAGAATATGTTTTTTTATAGATCATATGTATTGGATGTTCACATGTCATTCCATGTTTACAAGTGCTAATTATACTGATGTCACTGAATTTGCATACTGCATTAGCATCACTAATGGCTCACTTGACTATGTATATATACTTCACATTTTGCACTGTTTGATTTGGTTGCGAAGGACTCCAATCCTCAGGAGTCGAAACATTGCAGTGGTCACATGAATAATAATAATTAAGTCTGGATTCTGCCCTTTTTATCTATGTTTTTATATTATATTGGCTTTATCTCTGTCTCCAGACTCTGGCATCTTCTAGGTATCATCATCATACTATGTTCCAATGGATTCTGCATTGAATTAACTGGTCTGTTTGGAAGGATCTCCTCTCCTGGGTTCCCGAAACCTTATCCTAATGACCAGACTATGACTTGGGATATAAAAGTTCCTGAAGGACATCGTGTCAAGATTTATTTCACCCATTTCAACCTGGAATTGTCATATTTATGTGAATATGACTATGTTGAGGTACAAAGCTTGGGAAGTGAAGCTAAGGAAATAGTAGCCATTCTACATTTCTGTAGAAGCAAGGGAAAATTTAAAGAATGGCAATTTGCCAAAATTTTGCATAATTTTCTTGCGTGATATTCAGCATCTTTCTGCAGTACTTGTTTTGGCCATAGGTCTACATCTAAAAGAGTAGCAATAGCATACACCACATTCAATAGGAACCTAAATAATTTACAGTAAAAAAAGCACCATTCTGGCATATAAAGGGCACACTATTTTCAGATTTCTCTAGTTAATGGGGACCAGTGCAATGTGGGACCTAAGTTGACCATTACATACAGGATGTGGAGCGGAAAAGTTAGTTTCCTCAAAATGTACATCAAGCAAAGTATTTGCAGTTTCTCCGCTATCAATGTGATCTAACAATGGTGATTTACCTCCTGACAAAATGTAATGTTGCAGCTTACCAGAAAACGTGCTGTGACAGATTGATTATAATTGGCCGATCATTAATTCATAGCCCAACACATTTTACATAAGGAAAACTGACTAAGCGCAAAATCTACTGTACACTTATAAATGTGTCTCATTGTCATGCCAGTCAGACCTTCAGTATGAATTATGTTCCATGAGGCTTCCATTTCTATCAAACATATTTTACGTTTGATATAATAATACATTTTATGTTCAATATGTCATTTCCATGCACCGGGGGGTGCTGGCTGTCAAAGCTGCTAATTAACAATGCCCAAAAAACCCTAAAGCCTGTGGCAGAGACAGGCCTTCCCCAGGCTTTGGACTGCCATAGAAACTGCCACCCAGCAGTTCATAGGCATTCCTTTCCCCTCCTAATATTGACCTCATCCAGGAATGGGATGCCAAAAAGAGAAGGTATTGCTACCCTGCTTACAAAGTCTTATGGCTCAGCCGTTCACAGATCCACTTCATCCAATCAGTGGCCTTCTCAGACTGTTGGAGATCACTTCTGCTGATGTCACAAGTGACACTCCCTTTGGAATGAGGAGGCCACTGATTGGCTGAATCGGATCCAATGAATGGTCAGGCTATTAGTAGAGGAGACCAGAAGGAAAATAAATTTTGTGTGTTTTGGGGACCACTCTTTAAAGGTTTATCAAGGAATCCCTAATCTTTTATTTTTCCCTTTGGTGGTCCTGCAGGATCATGGGATTACCACAAATAAAACATTTCAGAGCATAGAAGCAGAGGGACACTTTGTGGTCCATTTATTGGCATGGAACCCATCTAACAAGTAGTTTAATCCTTCTTATGCATAATGAAGAGATCTATTGGATACCATAGATGGTTTGCCTCGTATGTTTGCCAGTATGTCAGTGTGCTTGGTTTACAATCCTTCATCCTGGTGGTAGATGTCCTTTAAGGGTAGTTAGAAATCAACAACAGAAAAACAAATCAAAAAACAGAAACAGCTCCATGTATGTTCATAGGTTGTCTTTGATATATTATCGCAGCTCCAGTAAAGTGCGGAGAGGAGTGTACATGAGGATATGATGCAGGGAATCCCTTTGCCATGCACTACCATCTTAGTCTTTACATCAATTGAGATCACATTTAGGGAAGTATTACCTTTTCTCAATTTTCTCACCTCTATCAATTTGGAACAATATATCACATTAAATTATATTTCACTTATTGTTGCTAAAAGGGAAATAGCTCAATAACAATTGTCCTCTTGTATAATACTAACAAACACTGTCTTTAATCCTCAGCTGAGATCTAAGGGGACAGTGGTGGCTCATTTCTGTGGCACGGAGTCTACCGATACTGAGAAAGCCCCAGGAAATGCTCCATTTTACTCTCTGGATAATAAGATGACCTTGGTTTTTAGAAGTGACTTTTCCAACGAAAAAGAGTTTACTGGTTTTGAGGCTTTCTACACTGCTGAAGGTAATGACAATAAGCCCAATAAAGAATGGAGGAAAGTTAATATTGATAGTAATGGATAAAATGTGCCTAGCTTATTAATGGATGACATGAAAAACATTAATGGGGCTATTCACAGTAAAATGTAGGTCTTCTTTCAGAAGACATTCCAGAGCATTGTGGTATAACCCTTATTATTTCTGTCCCATGAATTGTTTCTGAGATTGCCATTTTAATCTGTATGTTAACCCCTTAAGGAAACAGCCCTTTTTTAAATTTTGTGTTTCCATTTTCCATTCCCCACTTTCAAAATTTCATAACTTTTATAATTTTTCCCCATACAGAGCTGTATGAAAGCATGTTTTCTGTGTAACAAATTGTACTTCCTAGTGGCAGTATTTAATGCTGTATTCCATACCGTGTACTAGGAAGCTGGAAAAAAAATCCAAATGCAGGGAAATTGACCAAAAAAACACATTTTTGCCATTTTGGGCTGTGTTATTACAGCTTTCACTGTGCACTCCAAATGACTCCTCCCTTTTATTCATTCGGTCGGTACAATCACATAGATACCAAGGTTATATACCGTATTTTCTGGACTATAAGACGCACTTTTTAGCAAGAAAAAATTTGCTAAAAAGTGCCTGCGTCTTATAGACCGGAGGTCAGGAGGATCCAGCACTGCCAGACCCTCCTGACCGCTGTAAGGGAGATCGGGTGATGCCCTGATATAGAGCTGCACCCGATATCCCAGAGAGGAGCCTCCGCACTGCTCTCCCCTCTCCCCGATGTCCTACAGGTCCAGGACCTGCGGTGATGTCAGAATCATGTGACTGATCACATGCTTCTTACATCACCACAGGTCTCATACTGCCATGCTGCCCTGGGACAACCTGAGTGAAGTTGGCCCCCCCACCTTCAAATCAAACAAAATTGGTGTCAAACGTTTGTGCTACGTTTGTGCTGGTTTGTACAGAAGAAATTTCTGTTTGTGCCACTATCGTTTTTAAGATTTTAATGAAAGTTTCCAGGGGTCATCAGAGGTCCAGCAGCCCCCCCCCCCACATCGCCAAAATCAAACAAAACTGGTGCCGAACAATTCTGCTACGTTTGTGCTGGTTTGTGCTGCTCAAATTTTTGTTTGTGCTGCTTTTGTTTTGAAAAAGTGAACAAAAAATTAAAGGTCAAAAGTTCAAGCAGCCCCCCCACATTAACCGAATCAAGCAAAAATTTTCTTTTGTGCCGCTATCATTTTTAAGGTATGTTCAGGTGTTTGCATAGGTTAACCCCTTAGCGCTCCGCGCCGTAGCTGTACTGCGCAGCTTCCCACTATTGGCGCTCAGCGCAGTACAGCTACTGCGCGAGCGCATACTATTTTAGAATTGTCACCACGTCGCGAGACGTGGTGACATCGGGCTGAAATTTGGGTGACAGAGGCAGGAGGAGTTCCTGTCTCCGTCACCCGACCAATCAAATTGGTCCCGCCCGCCGATCGCCGTGATTGGCCAGTCAAACCTGACTGGCCAATTACAGCGATTTTAGGCTAAAAAACGTGCTTTTGGTTTGGTATCGCTGGAGAGAGGAAAGAGCGTTACTGTGTGCACCAAAATACACTTTTACACTATAAATAGTGTTCTGATCCTTATCTGATCCCTATTGTTCCCTACAAATTCCCATCCTATCTGTTTTTTCCTGTGTCCTGTGTGTTCCCTGTGTGATCGCCTTGTGTGATCCCACGTGTCTTCCGTTTTTCCCTGTCTGTCCCTTCTGAACCCAAACGCACTTTTCAGTGCGCTGTGTTAGCGTTGTTCTGCACTGGACGCACTTTTCAGTGCGCCGTCTGAATAGCGCTGCACAGAATCTTTAGCAATCTTAGCGGTAGTTAGTTTGTCTTAGGGCAAGCTAGGTGCATTTGTAGCGCCTTTTTGCGCGGTGCACATAGGTTTTTTTTCGGTGCCTGGTAATATTTTTTTCCAGAACGCCGTAGGTGTACCCGTACATAGCTACTTTTTGTGTGTGCCATCTGTGCGGCTGGTCCGTGTGGCTTGGTGTGCATTATCTTTTTTTTTTTGTGTGCTATCTGTGCGGCTTGTCCGTGTAGTTTAGTGCGCATTATTTTTTTTGTGTGCTATCTGTGCGGCTTGTCCGTGTAGTTTAGTGCGCATTATTTTTTGTGTGTGCCATCTGTGCGGCTTGTCCGTGTAGTTTGGTGTGCATTACCTTTTTTTTTGTGTGCTATCTGTGCGGCTTGTCCGTGTAGTTTAGTGCACATTATTTTTTTTGTGTGCTATCTGTGCGGCTTGTCCGTGTAGTTTAGTGCGCATTATTTTTTGTGTGTGCCATCTGTGCGGCTTGTCCGTGTAGTTTGGTGTGCATTACCTTTTTTTTTGTGTGCTATCTGTGCGGCTTGTCCGTGTAGTTTAGTGCGCATTATTTTTTTTGTGTGCTATCTGTGCGGCTTGTCCGTGTAGTTTAGTGCGCATTATTTTTTTTGTGTGCTATCTGTGCGGCTTGTCCGTGTAGTTTAGTGCGCATTATTTTTTGTGTGCCATCTGTGCGGCTGGTCCGTGTGGCTTGGTGTGCATTATCTTTTTTTTTTGTGTGCTATCTGTGCGGCTTGTCCGTGTAGTTTAGTGCACATTATTTTTTGTGTGTGCCATCTGTGCGGCTTGTCCGTGTAGTTTGGTGCGCATTATCTTTTTTTTTTTGTGTGCTATCTGTGCGGCTTGTCCGTGTAGTTTAGTGCACATTATTTTTTGTGTGTGCCATCTGTGCGGCTTGTCCGTGTAGTTTGGTGTGCATTATATTTTTTTTTTGTGTGCCTGCTAGACGGTTTATCCGTGTAGTTTGGTGCACATTATCTAATTTTTCTTGTTCTCTATTTTTTTTTGTGTGCAATGTCTCAGAAGACGTACACCGTGTTGGAGGCATATAACATGCTTGCCTCTGACACCGAGTCAGCTAGTGGGGATGATGGTCCCTTTTACCTATCATCATCCTCCTGCTCATCTTCCAGTGACCTGGAAGGACCCCCAAGAAGGCGCCGTAGGGTTCCAGGGACTTCTGCAATTGAAGTGCCTGGGACTTCTGCAGGAGAAGTGCCTGGGACTTCTGCAGGAGAAGTGCCTGGGACTTCTGCAGGAGAAGTGCCTGGGACTTCTGCAGGAGAAGTTTCTGGGACTTCTGCAGGAGAAGCGTCTGGGGCTTCCACTGACCCCACATGGGTAGCCCCAGATAATTATACCCCTCAGGTCCCTGACTTTTTGGGCCATCCTGGCATTAACTTTGACACGACAGGGCTCAGAGCTGTAGACTTTTTTAAGTTTTTTTTTGATGAGGAGCTGCTAAATATTATTATATTTCAGACAAATCTCTACGCTGCACAACATATTGCCCAAAACCCCACGTCCTTTTATGCACAACCCTACAGGTGGACCCCTGTCACTGCAGCAGAGATGTACAAGTATTGGGGCATAATACTCCTTATGGGGATAGTAAAGAAGCCTTCAATCAGGGACTACTGGAGCACAGATATACTGTACCACACCCCCATGTTCCGCATGGCAATGAGCAGGATGCGCTTTGAAGCCATCCATAAGTTTTTGCACTACACTGACAACACACAGTGCCCACCCAGAGGTGACCCCAGTTATGATCGGTTATTTAAGGTCAGGCCCATATTAGATCATTTTAGTGCCAAGTTTGCCCAGGCATATACTCCCGCCAAACATGTGAGCATAGACGAGTCCCTGGTACAATTCAAAGGGAGACTTCAATTCCGCCAGTACCTGCCCAATAAGAGGGCAAGATATGGTGTGAAAATGTATAAGCTGTGCGAAAGTTCATCAGGGTACACATACAAGTTCAGGGTATATGAAGGGAAGGACTCCTCTATAGTGCCCCCAGAATGCCCCCCCTTCCTGGGTGTTACAGGGAAGATAGTGTGGGATTTAGTGCACCCACTGCTGGACCAGGGCTACCACCTCTACCTGGACAATTTCTACACCAGCACCACCCTGTTCAAGTGCCTCACTTCCAGAAATACTGCGGCATGCGGCACTGTACGCAGAAATCAGAGAGGTCTCCCTAAGTCGCTGCTTGGGCAAAAACTTAAAAGGCACGAAAGCAGGGCACTATGCAGCGACTCTGTATTGTGTGTTAAGTACAAGGACAAGAGAGAGGTCCTTGTATTAACCACAATACATGAGCACACCACCACCCCTGTCCCAGTACGAGGTGCCAGTGCAGAAGCCCCCAAGCCAGACTGTATTTTAGATTATAACAAATACATGGGAGGGGTGGACTTGTCTGACCAGGTGCTTCAGCCGTACAATGCCATGCGGAAGTCGAGGGTGTGGTACAAGAAGCTGGCCGTGCACATCATGCAGATGGCATTGTATAATGCTTATGTGCTGCATCGATATGCCGGCCAGAGGGGAACTTTCCTGGAATTTCAAGAGATGGTAATAAAGTACTTTCTTTTTGGAGACCAGGAAGGGGGGAGTGCTAGCACATCTGGAAGTGAGGCCACATCACGTATTGTACCAGGGCAGCACTTTCCAGGAGTAGTTCCCCAAACAGCCAGCAAGGGAAGGTCACAAAAGAGGTGCAGGGTGTGCTCCAAAAATGGCATTCGGAAGGACACCATTCATCACTGTGAGACATGCCCAGAAAAACCAGGGTTATGTATGAAAGATTGCTTCCGAATTTATCATACATCCCTGGATTTTTAGAGTACCCTGTTGTTACCCTGACGCACAGCTTATACATCATGCCGCACCTTCCCTTCTAAGCCCTGCCATGTGCCCAGCCTCTAGATTACTGTCCCGTATGCTTTACCCGGGAAAACATGCATCATGATTTTTAGGGTGTTTGTCTCCCATGGCAGCAGCTGGGCACAAAATGACATAATAGATATTTTTTACTATGCACTATCCATTTTGCACTTTTTCAGGGGTCCACCTGTGGGGTTAAAATGCTAACTATACCCCTAGATTAATTCATGGAGGGGTGTAGTTTCCAAAATAGGGTCAGTTCTTAGGGGTTTCTACTGTACTGGCCCCTATTGGCATCTACAAATCTTTCATGATGCCAAAAAGAAAAAAAAAAGTACAATGTCTGTGCTCCAACAAGTTATTCCCTTTTGAGCCCTGCCGTGTCACCATCCTACAGATTATTGCCTCCTATGGGGTATTGCCCTAACCGGGGTAACCCGCAGAATGATTTTTGATGTGTTTTTCCCCAGTGGCATGAGTTGGGCAAAATACTTTTGTCACTTCAATGGCATATTTGATAAATTGCAATACAACTGTTTCTCTGCACTACTCACTTTGTATTACATTTGAGCCAGCACCTTAGGGGTTAAAATACTCATACAAGCCTACATACATTCTTTGAGGGGTGCCCTTTCCAAAATGGGTTCACTACTTGGGCTTTCTATTGTACTGGTACCTCGGGGGTACCCCCCATTACCAATCTAGTGAAAACGAAGCTTGAAAACCTAAATTGTGCTTCTTTCTTCCTGACCCCTGCCGTGTGCCCAGCCTGTAAATTATTGGCACATGTGTGGTATTGCCGTACTCAGGACAACCCCCAGAATGATTTTTGGGGTGTTTGTCTAAAGTGGCATGGGTTGGGCACAGTATATGAGGCACAAAAATGACTTTTTTGAGATAAAAACACAATTTTTACTCTGCACCATTTACTTTGCATTCAATTTTGACCAGCGTGTTGGGGGTTAAAATGATCATACAAGCCTACATACATTCTTTGAGGGGTGCCCTTTCCAAAATGGGTTCACTACTTGGGAGTTTCTATTGTACTGGTACCCCCCATTACCAATCTAGTGAAAACGAAGCTTGAAAACCTAAATTGTGCTTCTTTCTTCCTGACCCCTGCCGTGTGCCCAGCCTGTAAATTATTGGCACATGTGTGGTATTGCCATACTCAGGACAACCCCCAGAATGATTTTTGGGGTGTTTGTCTAAAGTGGCATGGGTTGGGCACAGTATATGAGGCACAAAAATGACTTTTTTGAGATAAAAACACAATTTTTACTCTGCACCATTTACTTTGCATTCAATTTTGACCAGCGTGTCGGGGGTTAAAATGCTCACCACAACCACCGATAAATTCTTTGAGGGGTCTAGTTTCCGTAATGGTATCATTTATTGGGGGTTTCTATTGCACTGGCACCTCACGGGCCCTGCCAACATGACATGGCACTCCAAATCCAAACGTGTGAAAACGGAGCTGGAAAATCAAAATTTCACTCCTTCCGTTCTCATCCCTTCTGTGTGCCCAGCCTGTAAATTATTGGCACATGTGTGGTATTGCCGTACTCGGGACAACCCGCAGAATGATTTTTGGGGTGTTTGTCTGAAGTGGCATGGGTTGGGCACAGTATATGAGGCACTAAAATGACATTTTTGAGATAAAAACGCAATTTTTACTCTGCACCATTTACTTTGCATTCAATTTTGACCAGCGTGTCGGGGGTTAAAATGCTCACCACAACCACCGATAAATTCTTTGAGGGGTCTAGTTTCCGTAATGGTATCATTTATTGGGGGTTTCTATTGCACTGGCACCTCACGGGCCCTGCCAACATGACATGGCACTCCAAATCCAAACGTGTGAAAACGGAGCTGGAAAATCAAAATTTCACTCCTTCCGTTCTCATCCCTTCTGTGTGCCCAGCCTGTAAATTATTGGCACATGTGTGGTATTGCCGTACTCGGGACAACCCGCAGAATGATTTTTGGGGTGTTTGTCTGAAGTGGCATGGGTTGGGCACAGTATATGAGGCACTAAAATGACATTTTTGAGATAAAAACGCAATTTTTACTCTGCACCATTTACTTTGCATTCAATTTTGACCAGCGTGTCGGGGGTTAAAATGCTCACCACAACCACCGATAAATTCTTTGAGGGGTCTAGTTTCCGTAATGGTATCATTTATTGGGGGTTTCTATTGCACTGGCACCTCACGGGCCCTGCCAACATGACATGGCACTCCAAATCCAAACATGTGAAAACGGAGCTGGAAAATCAAAATTTCACTCCTTCCGTTTTCATCCCTTCTGTGTGCCCAGTCTGTAAATTATTGGCACATGTGTGGTATTGCTGTACTCAGGACAACCCGCAGAATGATTTTTGGGGTGTTTGTCTAAAGTGGCATGGGTTGGGCACAGTATATGAGGCACTAAAATGACATTTTTGAGATAAAAACGCAATTTTTACTCTGCACCATTTTCTTTGCATTTAATTTTGACCAGCGTGTCGGGGGTTAAAATGCTCACCATAACCACCGATAAATTCTTTGAGGGGTCTAGTTTCCGTAATGGTATCATTTATTGGGGGTTTCTATTGCACTGGCACCTCACGGGCCCTGCCAACATGACATGGCACTCCAAATCCAAACATGTGAAAACGGAGCTGGAAAATCAAAATTTCATTCCTTCCGTTCTCATCCCTTCTGTGTGCCCAGTCTGTAAATTATTGGCACATGTGTGGTATTGCTGTACTCGGGACAACCTGCAGAATGATTTTTGGGGTGTTTGTCTAAAGTGGCACGGGTTGGGCACAGTATATGAGGCACTAAAATGACATTTTTGAGATAAAAACGCAATTTTTACTCTGCACCATTTGCTTTGCATTTAATTTTGACCAGCGTGTCGGGGGTTAAAATGCTCAACACAACCACCGATAAATTCTTTGAGGGGTCTAGTTTCCGTAATGGTATCATTTATTGGGGGTTTCTATTGCACTGGCACCTCACGGGCCCTGCCAACATGACATGGCACTCCAAATCCAAACATGTGAAAACGGAGCTGGAAAATCAAAATTTCATTCCTTCCGTTCTCATCCCTTCTGTGTGCCCAGTCTGTAAATTATTGGCACATGTGTGGTATTGCTGTACTCGGGACAACCTGCAGAATGATTTTTGGGGTGTTTGTCTAAAGTGGCACGGGTTGGGCACAGTATATGAGGCACTAAAATGACATTTTTGAGATAAAAACGCAATTTTTACTCTGCACCATTTGCTTTGCATTTAATTTTGACCAGCGTGTCGGGGGTTAAAATGCTCACCACAACCACCGATAAATTCTTTGAGGGGTCTAGTTTCCGTAATGGTATCATTTATTGGGGGTTTCTATTGCACTGGCACCTCACGGGCCCTGCCAACATGACATGGCACTCCAAATCCAAACATGTGAAAACGGAGCTGGAAAATCAAAATTTCACTCCTTCCGTTCTCATCCCTTCTGTGTGCCCAGTCTGTAAATTATTGGCACATGTGTGGTATTGCTGTACTCGGGACAACCCGCAGAATGATTTTTGGGGTGTTTGTCTGAAGTGGCATGAGTTGGGCACAGTATATGAGGCACTAAAATGACATTTTTGAGATAAAAACACAATTTTTACTCTGCACCATTTACTTTGCATTCAATTTTGACCAGCGTGTCGGGGGTTAAAATGCTCACCACAACCACCGATAAATTCTTTGAGGGGTCTAGTTTCCGAAATGGTGACATTTTGGGGGGTTTTCTATTGTACTTTTACTTCAGGGGCTCTTCAATTACACTGTGGCACCACAAAATATTTGCAGCCAAATTGGCCTTCCAAATTCCCGGTATCGCTAACTCTGTTCTGGACATCGATGTGCGGGGAAACAGCAGCTGACATCCACATGTCTGGTATTGCCGTACTCGGAAGAAGCAGGGCAAGAAATTAGGAATATATATTTACCTCAAATTCCTTCTGAATGTATCCGTTTTAGGGCTAAATTGGAAAGATTGAAATCAAAAATTGAAATTTCAAAATTTCCACTCCATTTTCATATGCTTCCGGAAAAATAATTAAAGGGTTAACAGACTTCTTAAATGCTGATTTGAATAGGTTGAGATGTTAGGTTCATAAAATGGTGTTACTTGTGGGGGTATATAGTACATAAGCCTTTATACGGCACTTCCAAACTGAATTGATCACCAAAAAGTTCGCATTTTTCAAATTTCAAGAAAATCTGAGAAGTTGCTACTAAAACTTCAAACCTTCTCACATCCATAAAAATAATGGAAACGTAAAACAAATTATGGATATAAAAAGAAGACCAATGGCAAAAGGTTTCTATCAAAAAAAATTTGTGGTATCACTTTTTGTCTAAAAATTATAACATTTGAAACTTTGAAAATAGTCATTTTTTTCAAATTTTTCCTAAATTTTTGAATTTTTACCCCCCAAAAAAGGAACGGATCACCGAAATGAGACTACTAACATAAACTACAATGTCTCACGAGAAAACAATCTCAAAATCACAGAGATATCTTAAAGCGTTGAAAAGTTATTACCACAGGAAGAGACACTGGTCAAATTTCCAAAAAAAGTTGCGAGCCTTAACCTGCAAACAGGCTGCGTCCTTAAGGGGTTAAAGGTGTTTAGGATGAACTGGTACAAAACAAACCTAGGGACACTTCCCTGGTTTGATCACCAGGGGGAGCTAGCAAACACATTGTACCTTGGAAGAAATGAACTCTGATGACCTCTGGAAAAAAAGTACGAATATATTAAAAATGATAGCGGCATGAAAGGAAAATTTTTGCCGCACAAACCGGCACAAATGTAGCACTAACGTTTGACACCAGTTTTGTTTGATTCGGTTAATGTGGGGGGAGGGGGGGGGCTGCTTGAACTTTTGACCTTTAATTTTGTGTTCATTTATTTAAAACAATAGCAGCACAAACAAAAATTAGAGCAGCACAAACCAGCACAAACGTAGCAGAATTGTACGGCACCAGTTTTGTTTGATTTGGGCAGTGTCGGGGGGGGGGGGGGCTGGTTGACCTCTGATGACCACTGGAAACATTCATTAAAATCTTAAAAATGATAGCGGCACAAACGAAAATTTCTTCTGCACAAACCATCACAAACGTAGCACAAACGTTTGACACTAATTTTGTTTGATTTGAACAAGGGGGGGTCCAACTTCACTCAGGTCCTGGGACAGGGTGAGAAGAAGCGGAATGGGGGAAGTGTGTGTGTGTGTGGGGGGGGGGGGGTTCTGTGTGTATAGCTGAGATGAGTGTGTATGTGGATGGATGATGCAGAGCTGAGTGTGTATGTGGATGGATGATGCAGAGCCGATTGTGTATCGCTGAGCTGAGTGTGTATGTGTATCGCTGAGTGAGTGTGTATGTGGATGGATGATGCAGAGCTGAGTGTGTATGTGGATGGATGATGCAGTGCTGATTGTGTATGTGGATGGATGATGCAGTGCAGAGTGTGTATGTGGATGGATGATGCAGAGCTGTCTGTGTATATGTATGTCTGTGTGTGCTGTGCTTTAGTGCGACCAACAGGGATATTTTAATTGGTGTGAAATATATTTTTACTTTTTTTGGAAGCCTAAATCTGGGGTGCGTCCTATAGTAAGAAGTGTCTTATAGTCCAAAAAATACGGTAGGTTTTGTTATGTTTTAGTAGATATAAAAAATTAAAACTTTTGTATAAAAAAAAAACCTTTATTTTGCCATATTATGAGATGTTTATTTTTATCTCAGTTCTAGGAAAAGATGGGTGATTTGAAATTCAACCGATTTAACCCTAGGTTGCCTAATCGGTCCTATCATCTACTGCTATACTATATGGGGATTTTGCACATGATCTGTTACCATGTGCCGCTGGCACATAGTAACAGATCTTCAAAAATGACAAGTCCTGAGGTCTTATAAAGACCCCAGGCTATCATGGCAACTGATTGTCATTCCCCAATGACGTCATGGATGACGACGTTCACAGCCAAAATGGTGCTGCATGTAAAGCGTTAACACCCTTGATTGGTGCTAGCACTGCATTATGCACCCAGTATAAATGAAGAGGGCTCATACCGTGAATGTGTAATCACTAGTGAAGCCTTAGGATTGCACTTCCAAATGCAACCAAAATGCCACGTGTGAACGTGGCCTCAGGAACCACAAACCCCTTTTCCTAGAGAATTTGTAAACTTTTTATCATGAGGTATAGGGGGCATTTGCACCATTTTCTTTTAGCTCCTTTTTTAACGTCTTTCACTGTGCGTTCCAAATGGTATCTCTAATGTATTCTATGGTATAGTACGATCACAGGGATATCAAATTTATATAGGTTTTATTAGGTTTAAAAACAATTAAAACATTTGTACCAAAAAAGAGAAAATATTAATTTTACCATATTCTGACTCCAATAAACTTTTTCATGCTTAAAAGTACAGAGTTGGCTACGGTGTCGGGACAAGCTGACGTTTTAATTGTTACCATTTTGGGGACAGTCCGACCTTTGGATCACTCACTAAATTTTTTGTGTTGCGAGATGGCAAAAAAAGGGGTGATTCCAACATTTTTTCGTCACGGGGTTCACCAGCTGGAATAACCGTTTTTATATTTTTATAGATTGGGAATTTTGGGAAGCGGTGATAACTAATATGTAGTGGGGTTTTTTTTACCCTTTCTTTACATTATTTATTGTTTTATATGTTTTAGGGGCTTTGGGACATTTTAATTAATTTTATTTTTAATTTTTTTTTTTTTTTACAATGCTAGCTTATGAACTAAAGATCATGTGATCACTAGTTCATACTAATGCACTGCAATAACCATGTATAGCAGTGCATTGGAAGTGTCAGCCTATGTTCTTGCAGGCTTACAGGTTTTGCCTCGTACAGACCCAGGGACCTTCATTAGGTCCCCGGTTGCCGGGAATTGAAGACGGCACCCTAGGAGGTGCCGGGAGGAGAGGGAGGGGGCAGGGAGCTGTGACCCTGGAATCTAATGGGTTAACAGCCGGATTGGAACTCATTCCGATCCGGACTGTTAGAGCATGGTCATGGCTGTCATAAGACAGCCGGGGCACTGCTCTTCCCTGCACGGGGAGCCCGCACAGTTCCCACACGTCAGCCTAGCCTGAGGCCCCTTAGTGACCAACGGAGAAATCTGTATCACTAAGGAGTTAAAGGCTGGAGGTGAGTAAAGTAATATTTACCTATGGATGCAAAATTGTGAAAACAAATGTTCATATCTTTGATTCCTGTAGATATTGATGAGTGTCAAAAGCCGGATGAGGACACAGAGGTATGTGACCACTTCTGCCATAATCACATTGGAGGACATTATTGCAGTTGCCGAGCTGGCTTCAACCTGCATACAGACAAGAAAACCTGCCTTGGTAAGTGTGACAAATGGCATTAGACGTGATTGAAGAACAGTTTTCAGGATTCAATAATATCTTTGTTTGGATTGTATTACAATCTTGAATATTCAAAACTTAAATATTTTAAAAATAAATTTTATGTAATAAAAGCTGATAACTCAGATACATATATGTGTCCAAGGTGCCCAATGTGGATTTCAGGTTCACAGCAATTTCTGGCAAAGGGCAAAATTTAGTGGCCATAGAAAGGAAGACTAAGTTCACCTAACAGTTCTAACATCATCAAAAATGACATTCTACCAAGAGACAATACGAGACACAGGATGCATTGTTTGGATTTAATTATGATCCTAGGAAACTTGAGTGATTTTGTCTTCATAAAAGGCCCTATTAAGATGTGATAGTTGAAGAATTTAAGTTATACCGTATGTGTTATGATGTATGTGTTACATTCAAGGGCCCTTTTTTAGACCCATTTTTCATTAAATACTAATTCAAATCAATTATAAAATCCACTAATTAACAAATTATTCAATTCAGGCCTTTATGGGGTTTTGTTGGAAAACAGCAGAGGCCCCTGGGGTACAGGACGCACCCATGAATGCTGTCATTTTTCTGTTTTATAGAACAGTAAACTGCCTATGAATACAGAAGAGAGTGTCAAAACTGACTCCGAACTTTCCAAACCTTCAATAGCCAACCAACGCCATGTGATAAGCAGGCCTTATAATTATGAGATCACAAATGTTTGCTAATCTGTAACATTGAAATAAATCATATGGTTACAGAATGTGTATTTAATTAGCCTCATATATAGTTACACCTCTACTTCAACTCTTCATACTGTTGACTTATAATAAAGCCTGGATAGCAAGAATGTCTTGGCAGTTAATATCTATTGCCATTGTCTTAATGTGTGCTTTTTGCAATGTTATGGCCAATTGCTAGGACAGGGATCTTGTAACTGGAAAAATACCCTCTCTGCAGGGAGGTACAGGTGGTCCACTACTCAATGACACCTGACTTACAGATGACCCCTAGTTAAAGACAGACCCCACTGTGACCTCTGGTGAAGCTCTCTGGATGCTTTACTTTCGTCCCAGACTGCAATGATAAGCTGTAAAGTGTCTGTTATGAAGCTTTATTGATAATCCTGGTCCTATTACAGCAATTGGTCCCATTGATAATTGGTCCCATTACAGCAAAAAAATTTGAAACTCCAATTGTCACTGGGACAAAAAAAAAATTCTGTCTGGATCTACAATTATAAAATATAAAGATGGACAATAAGCCCAGAAGAAGGACAGTTTCATTCAGCAGGCAGTAAAGGAAAAGAATGGACTCTTCACTGGCGCGACCCAATTAAAAATTGGCATATAGGGTGCCCAATTTATTTAAATAGCATAAAAGCACACATAATCTAAAATACACAGCTAATCTAAAAACTAATAAAAAATGACAATGTGTTTCGCATCAACCTACTGGACGCTTAATCAGGTCTATTTTTTATGCTATTTCAAACACAGTCAGAAGCATAACTATGAAGTGGAGACCCTTACTGGGCTACATAACTAGTGTTTCAAACCTTCCATTATTAAAAAAAAAATGAGGGTATCAAAAGTCAGTCCCCATGTTGAGGAAGTAATGTCAAATCCTTGCAATGTGCCATCATTTACTATGGTCAGGGAGGTGTAATTCAGCTTCCCATCAGGAGCACAACTATGTAGTGGAGGACCAATTTTATGGGGGTGGGCATGGTTCCAGCTTCTTTCAATTATATTCTGCCCATCATAATTGTATTTGTGCCAAAAGAAGGTAATGGTACCCTGCTCCATCTCTCATGTTACTCAGATTATATTGGTCTCTGCACCTTCAACCAGCTTGTGCCTTCTTGGTCCATGGGATGTCACCTGAGAGATGGCCCTTGGTGCCCATAGTTTGCCCAAATGAAAGCCTAAAAACATCAATAATTCTGCCAACACCCTTTTTTAAATATGCATCATAGAATATGTACACTACTTACTATCATATTCTTAAGAGGGAACTGTAACCGAGTATAAAAAGTATAACTTAAAATACCTCATTTGATTGCTGTTGTGACACCTATGCATTATTGACCTTCATCTTCTTAGAATGAATACTTTATTATCCCCATAGGGGAAATTGCTTGTATCACAACCACATCTGCATAACAATAACAAAAACATTACATTCACATTAAATAAAAATGTTCAGAAAACCTAAAAAATGATCAAAAAGTGATTATACTTTTTTGTAATAAAATGATCTTTATATTTTTGTCCATACACAGTTGCTTGTTCTTTTTGATGTTTCTATACATTATAATTAAAACACTTACCCATCTGAAGGAGTTCACAGAAAGTGAATTGTCTGAAGATAATGCACTGTGCTGCAATTCACTAAGATTGTGCGCCCAATATCCTACGTGCGTCCCTTCCCTTAGCCCGCCGGAGTTCACCTACTTCTTCTTGGTGCATGTAAGTGCTTGATCTTGCTGCTCAACAAGGCAGTGGTAACTCTGCCTTTTGCAACAGAGTGCAGAAATATACCTTAGTAGTAACAGCCCACTTGGTGAGCAAAAGCTATCCAATTCCAGGTGGCATACATTTTTAATGGGTTTTTTTTTAAATTTGAAAAAAACACTGAATTGATGAGGAGCAAGATGGGAAGTAAATTAAGTATCCCCTGCAGCATTTTGTATTATATGACAAGTTCTCTTTAGGATGACTGTTTTTACAGTTCTGCCTTTTGCAATCAAAGTAGTTTCATATGTAGGAAAAGCCTGGTGATGGGGTGAAATATATATGTTCGCTAACGCTTCAATTAAATGACATTTAGAAAACAACCAAAAAGTGAAACACATGCACTCTTCAATGGTTTGGCCATGACCTCCTTTATATGGCTTAGGGGCGAGAAAGGGCCTAACAGGAAGGTACTTGTTTCTTATGCCAGGATGTCACAAGAGTGCGGGTTATTGCTGGACTATTGTAAATTTTAGAGAAGCTGATATATCAGCTTGCGTTGCACCTGTTCAAAAAGGAAAAAACTCCAACATAATAAATACTTGATAAGCCCACCAATCAATGATTTCTACACGGTAGACAAGGTTGATGGAAATTTTTAATTTTCACAATTTTTTTTCTGCAAGAGAGTATCTCAAAACTCACATTCTTTTTGGCAAATTGATAATGTTCCTCACAAGATAATCTGGGACCAATAAATTAAAGCATATAATGTTGAGTGAAATCATTATGCAAACTATCGTGAAAACCTTTAAAAATTAAAGCATTTAAAGGGATGTCTCTCTTTTAGTAAAGTGTAACAGTGTGACCTACACCACAAGTTCAGGTGAGATTGTAAGCCCAGACTTCCCAAAGATCTACCCTAAACTGGCCAACTGCAAATATCAAATTCAAGCCGAAGATGGTTTCACTATCGTCTTAAGGTTTCTACACTTTGATGTAGAATCGCATCCAGAAGTCATATGTCCTTATGACCGTCTACAGGTAAGATATACCATAAATATGTCATAAGATATGGAAATAAATCCCAGTGACAATTTTTTGAGAGTTGATCCATGTTCAAATTTTATTATCCCAATTTTCCAGTGCTCAAACTTGTTATTTTTCATTGGAGAAACAAAACTTATGGCTCATGTCCAAAGAAGGTCAGCTGCACATTGCCATAGTCTGGATGTTTATTATTTTAAATATAGTGAAAAAATGCTTCTATCTATTCCCCTACTATGGTGCAAGTGAAGGCAGAAATAAGTGTCCTATAGGGGGATGGGGTCCCCTAGTAAAACCTAGTAGTTTATCATAATAAGAACTAGCACTACGCCCCTTGACTGTGGTGAATGTTATGTTTCCTGGCATCATCCAACATGGCCGGTTTGGTGAGTCTGTGATGGACTAGGAAGGCATCCTCAGAGGGTTGTAAAAATCTTCAATTGTACCTTATCTACTCTTAGTTATCAGGCCTAAAAACCTCAGAGCAATTGTCAGAATGTATTCTGTTGCAGTGGACCTTCTTCTGATTTATTGAATGAAATTAATGAATGACAATGACTGACCCTCCCCTAATCTGTAATCCATTCCTTGTTGTTTTGTTAAAATCCTAAATAAATCTTTTATCTGTAAAACAAAAATTGGCCAACCAATCCAGAGTGCTACTTATGATCACTGAAGATAAGAAATACTTCAGTAGTTGGTTAAGATCACCACTGATATTCCAGAGATTGAGTTGTTTCCCTCCAATTGATCTTTAGAATAACCGTTATAATTGTGTCAAAATACTAAAGTAACACTAAAAAACTAATAAAGTAACATAAAAAGCCCAGTTAACTGGATGGACAAACCAAGATTTGTCTTATCTTTACAGTTAAAACATTTTCTTTTGAAACTCTATGGCTTTCTGACCTATATACACAGAAATCTTAAAATACCTATATGTAAAAACACTAACAATATAGAGAGGGAGGATGAGAGCGTCTCTTTAAAGGAACACTCCAGTCACAGCTGATTCATTGGATTATCTTTTGAGCAGGACCTGAAGGTTCTAGGAATACAATGAAAATTAATCATGCTCCTCCGTTCAGGCCCTGCACCATGCATTATTCAATGACAAGAGTGCCCCTTAACCCCTTCCCGCCGCAGCCCTTTTTTTGTTTTTGCATTTTCATTTTTCACTCCCCACCTTCAAAAATCTATAACTTTTTAAATTTTTCCATGTACAAAGCTGTTTTATGACTTATTTTCTGCGTAACAAATTACACTTCAAAATGATGGTATTTAATATTCCATGCCGTGTACTGGGAAGCCGGAAAAAAATTCCACATGGAGTGAAATTGGTGAAAAAACTGCATTTGTGTTGTAATTCTTGTGGGCTTGGATTTTACAGATTTCACTGTATGCCCCAAATGACCAAATTTGTATAGGTTTTATAATGTTTTCATTTTGCCGTCTTCTGGCGCTGATAACTTTTTATATGGCAAAAAAGTGCCATATTCGACTTTGGGCTCTATTTTCCGTTGCGGGCATGAACGCAGTGAAAAACCATTGTTATATTTTTTTGTTTTATTTATATCAGTTCTAGGGAAAGAGGGGTGATTTGAGTTTTTAGGTTTTTTTATTACAAATTTTTTTTAAGTTTTTAAAATTTTTATTTTATTATTTTTCAGACTCCCTAGGGTACTTTAACCCTAGGTTGTCTGTACGATGCTATCATATACTGCCATAACACAAAGCAGCTTCAGGTCTTCGTAAGATCCAAGGATGTCATGGCGACGGATCGCCGCTCCCCGCCGCTCACGGGAAGCAACGAATCTCTGCAAGATCTTTTTTAAGTCGTTGGCAGCTTCACCGGCGGCGGTCAGTGGGAAAACACCCGTGATCGGTGCTGGCACCGATCGTGGGTGTTACCGGTAAGCCTTTTCTGCATATTGCATATTACCTGCTATGGAGAGGGCTCAGTCTGATACTACATCACATGTCGGTAATGAGTTAAAGTCCTCAAGTCAGTGCACTGCCAAGCATTTCTCAAAGCATGCATCTGTCCCACTTTTAGGCTACACTTACACAAACTCATGCCCGCCGGGCTGAAGCTTGGTGGGCGCGCATCTTGTACCATGGAGAGAAGAAGGGGTGACCCCTCCCCTCTCTATAGAAATGAACGGCGTACGGACCGTGCACAAGGGGAAAGATAGAACATGTACATGTGTGTGGCACCGGACCGCTCCATGCAGCAATAGCCGTCTATGGGGGACCCATACGGTCATGTGAATGCGGCCTTAGTCTGTGTGAATGCCACAGAGGGCTTGAAATTGAAGCAGTTTAGCAGCTTTGCCACTCAGACTGGTCTTGAATAAATAGTCTAAAAGAAGGTTTGCTGGAAGCTACTCAAACTTTTGAGTAGACAACTTATTGTCTTATTTTTGGGACTGGTAGTTGGACTGCTTACTCTTGGTACTTTTTACCATGTGCTCGTAAATCTTTAAGTAAGGACTTTTTGCTTTCTGTATCCCTTTTCTCTATTCATCAGGAAATGAACATTTAGCCAATAAAATGTATTAGTACTGTTTGTGTGGGGCAGTGACCTATTGTCATCATGCCATTGTCATTGTAAGCCAATGAAAGCCTCCACTCTGAGTCCCTCAGAGGAGAAATTAAGGGCCTCATTACATATCCATCTTAAGTACTTAGCAGCAATATTTTTCAGGTGCACAGCACATAATACTATGGCATAGCTTACATAAATATTTACATAGCAAAAATATAATAATAACCAGTTGGCATTTGCAATACAACATGTAATGTTACAAATTTGGTCCACCATAATCCTCTGTTTATGCAGGACTTTGACAGCAGCTTTTTCTCCTCTCCAAACTGAAATAACATGCATGCTCAACCATATATAAAAGCGCGTCTGGTTGACAGAATCTAAAGTTGATGGTCAACTTTAGAGACACTACCCAATATTAGTGATAAACAGACCATTAAAATTCAGGTCCAGCCAATACCTTTGAGCCAAACTTCACACCAGTAACATCTGAAATCAGTGTTTAAACCAATATTTAAATGCTGCCAGCGGCGTTTAAACTATTTTTGGGGCGTCGACACTCCCGTTGACGTCATCGGGGACCAACAATGCTCCCCAAATTGGTGGCGCAGGGCCAAATCAATTTTAGTGCTACTAACGGAAACGATTGTGGGCATTAACAGGGGGATTTAGCCAGAGTCGGCTCAGCCCTGAACTTCTAATAAAGCTCTGAGGGACCTGGACGCTCAAAGTTCGGTATGAACACAAACTTTGTGATTTGGGTATGCTCAACAATTCCCACTATGCAAACCCATGCTTGTATTTCACTTATTGGCAGTGCTTGTCCCATATTTGATCTGCAGCTGTATAGTTTCAGTGCCCAGTTTATAAGGAACTACAGTAGGAATGTGCATTGAGTTTCTTGTGATGTTATGGAGGCAGGAGCTGCACAGTCCAGTATACTGAACAAATATGTATCTTAGCTTCTGTTTCTGTTGATCGTCAACTAAAATGAGAAAGCCAGTGAAGGTTAAGATTTATCTTGGCCACATGTCTTTAAATGCTTGAAACGTGATCTATGGACACTGATGAAATGGCTTCAGCTTTATAAGCACAGAAAAATCCATTTGATAAATACAACACTTTTGCTATTTGATACAGTGTCCTCTGGGACTCTTGTAATTTTCCAGTTTTGCGCTCTGTTTAATCTTCATTTTAGACCTGACAGAATCTGTCCAGAAACCGACAGAAGTCCTTGTAACTCCTCCAGCTACATAGAAGACACAATATGACCTGTAACCCCTTCAAAACAAGAGTCTTCATATAAAAATCTGTGTTTTGTTATGACAAGATGGCTCTGAGCACTTCTGGGGAGCACTATTTCCTCATAAAAACCCTTCAAGTATATGTATTTATTATTTACCACATTAACTGGGACAATGTTCTCAAAACAAAAGCACCCAAAAAAAAAAAAACATTTTAAAAAACAAAACATTTTAAAAAGGTCCTTTGAAAAACATATACCATATGGGAAAAGCAGAAAAAAACCAATGTGGTTACCTTGTATGGCAAGGCGAGCAATAAACTAGAAAGATAAGGCATTTAAGTTGCCAAAAAGCAAAGGTAGCGATGAGGCGTTGCAGGATTATAAAGAGAAAAATAAGTTCTGCTAAAATAAAACAGCAACAAAAATAGAGACTGAAAGAAATATTGCCAAGGAAAGTAAAGTGATCCTAAATAAATTTTAAAATATATAAAAGACAGGAAACTAAAAACGTATAGTTTGGGCCCTAAAGGTATAACCTGGAAGTCATGGTGTAGGGAGTTGAGGGAAAGGCCAATCTTCTCAACTGTCTTGCCCCAGGGAAATCCAATGGGGGATGACATGATCATGAATAATGTATATCCTTAATAACTGTCAGCTGCTTAACCCAGGAAGAGGTACGGCACCACCTGAAAATCATAAAAATAGACAAATCACCGGGCCCAGATGGCATACACCAGATGCTGCATGAATTATGCACTGTGATAGATAAACCATTATTTTTGTAGAGATTCTTTACGGGGATTCTTTACTCATAGTCTGTAAGCTCTTGTGGGCAGGGCCCTCACTGCTATTGTTCCACATGACTGTTTGTTCTCTGTAATGCAGTATTTCATGTGAATATGTCCCCAATAATTTGTAAAGCGCTACGGAATATGATGGCGCTAAATAAATAAAGATTATTATTATTATTGTAAGAGAAGCGAAGGTTGTTATGATGGATACTTTGTATATGTTCAAGAGAGACCTGGGTGCCTTTCTTGAGAACAAAAATATCACTTGTTATGGGGGGGGGGGGGGGGGGTGGATTGTTAAATCCTATAGGTTGGACTTGATGGACCTGTGTCTTTTTCCAACCTTAGGCTGGATTCACACTACCGTTGCCCACCGTACCGTAGCACGGCACACGGCAGTGCGCGGGGAGAGGAGGAGGGGAGAGTGCTGCTCACCCCCGCCCCTCTCCATAGGAATGTATGGCGCACGGCACCATATGCTGTGAAAAGATAGGACATGTCCTATTTTTTCACGAGGTACAGAGTGGTACGGTGCCGCACGTGTGCTGCACTGTACCACTCCCGTAGGGCGCCGTGCGCCCATTGCCGTCTATGGGGGACGTATATTGGCCGTATATACGTCGGCCGTATATACGTCTCCCATGCGGCAGTGTGAATGAGGCCTTATATAGTATGCTATAAATCATCAAATCACAAGCCTAGTGGATGACACTTGAAGTCTCTCTGGACTGATACAATAAATAGACTATAATTACAATCTTCATATTTATATTTCACAACCAATATGGTGACCAAAAGTAATTTCTCAGTTATATGTGTTCATGAGACATTTAGATGACAACTAGGTTTTCAACTTACCAAATTTATATAGGTTTTATAATGTTTGCATACATTTAAAACCTCCAGTACTAAAAAAAATTCTTCATTTTGCCATCTTCTGGCGCTAACTTTTTCATAGTTTGGTATACGGAGCTGTGGGTGGTGTAATTTTTTGCGACTTTTGATGTTTTCAATGCTACCATTTTGAGGACTGTACATCCTTGTAAGATATTTTTATCTAGAGCTTAATTCGCCCTTATTGCAAATGCACGGTGACTTTCGTATTAACCCTTTCATGGCTCCCGGTACCGGGATGAGAGCAGAAACCAAGACACACTAGTCTCTTAGAAAATGCTGAATCTCCAAGTTTATTAGCTGGTAGCCGCATATATACAACACATAAAATCAGTTTCATAGGCGCTTGAAAAGGTGATAAAATACAGCAATGCTATTGGCCATAATGAATATTTCAGGACATCCTCTTTAAGATATTCTTCCAAAATGTCTATGAACTATACACTGTTTCTTCCAGAGGCCTTGTTCTAAACAGTAAGTTGAAATTATCCCAGCTACAAAATGTATAGAGAATGGCTCCAAAAGCTTCTTGCTAACCAAAACAAAATAAGGGGAATAAAACAGGCTGAAGGACAACCATCTCTAACAAGTGTCAAGGAGAAGCTGGCAAACAAGCCAGCAGGTTACATAAAAGGCTGAATCATGACATGGCTGGCAGTGGTCATCATAACCCCCGGCTAAGACTAAAATGGTGCCCGCTGAGTCCAAAATAGCTTCTGTAAAGGAATATATCTTTTACAGTCCTTTTGATAATTTTTAATTGAATTAATTATATTTAGCAAAATGGCAAAAAAAGTGTCATTTTCGAATTTGGGCGCTAGTTTCAGGGTTAAACTCTGGGAAAAAATATTATGGGACATGGCGATACATAACATGTTTATGATTTTTACGGTTTAGATATAGTTCAAGGGAAATGGGGGTGATTTGAATTTTTAGTTTTTTTAATTAATTTTTTTTAACTTTTTCAGTCCCCTAGGGTACTTTAACCTTAGGTTGTCTGATCCTACCATATACTGCCTTACTACAGTATGGTAGTGCATATATTGCATATCATCTGTTACAATGTGCAAAAAAAAAACATGTAATATATAGCCTAAAACTTGACAGCCTCGGGTCTTTGTGTGACCCGAGACTGTCATAGCCAACGATCGTGGGCGTTAGTGACAGGTGTTTTCTCCATTATGCAGCAAACACCTGCTGAGAGTGAAGAGAGCTCAGCCCGTGAGCCCGCTTCATACTCCCCCCTCCGCTACTGGACGCACAGCAACCTCCAAATGCGGTGAGGGGTTGATGTCCTTATTTTACAGACTGTAATATTTATGAAAATGATAAAAGATAAAAAAAACACTGCTGGTGAATTATTGGAATACTGAAAGGTTTTAATAAATGATTATATCCTAGTTTTTGTCATTTAAATCATATATTTCAGATCATCGCTAGTGGAAAAAACCTTCCAACTCTCTGTGGTGAAACTTTACCTCCAGAAATGGACACAAAAAGCAATAAGGTAGAAATTGTGTTTACAACAGATGCATCAGGACATAATACAGGATGGAAAATACAATATACAACCAAAGGTAAGAGAAAAACTTATACTGACTTAGCCCCTCCCACAAAACAACATAATGGGGCAGATTTATCAAGCTGTCTGAAAGTCAGAATATTTCTAGTTGCCCATGGTAACCAATTACAGCTCGGCTTTTATTTTACCAGTGCTCATGAATATTTTAAAGGGGAGCTGTGATTGATAAATTGATAAATCTGCCCCAATATTTCTGCTCTACTGTAAGAACTTTGCTCAAACTGCAGAAGTTTTACTTCTGCAGATTAGGCACCGCCTCAAAGGGGCCATACACAGCAGGTGCCAGTTTTATATTACTAAAAATCTCTCAAAATGTAAGTTTTGGCGAATTTCATGACAATGTGAAAAAAATATTCCTAATTTATAAGCCTCATAAAAACGTGAAGATGCTTAAAAATTTATGTAAACTCAAAGCAGCCATGTAGTAAAAGCATTTTGAAGTTTGAAAATGAATGGTGACTTTTTCTAATTTTTTGCCAACTTTTGTGGCATTCAACAACAATATCAAAACTTCCTTTGGTGGTAAGGTGTCAAATGTGGCCAAAATTATGTCTCATTGACAAGGTAAGGAATCACTTTCCAACCACAAGGACCAGGGCTTCCATCAAGCAAGTTCTACCCATGCAAGCAGGGGCAAACGGGACATTAAGCTCACCTGGGGAAATCCCAGTGGGCCAACTGCTCTGGGGCTGGTGGGGTCAGTCTGAAAATAATATACCTTGTACACAGAATATGAACCTACGCACAGAATATGATGTCGGCAAGTGGCTGACGTCACAGTGTGTGCGCCCGCCAGAGCACACTGAGCTGTCACTGCTGGCTGAACTAGATAGAGTAGAGGAGCTGCGGGGGGAGCGTTGGAAAAGTGAGTACATGGTTTATTATTTTTAAGTGCTGGGCAGGCGACTAGCTGGCTGTATACCGAGAGGGGGACTGTCAGGCAGGCTATATACCTAGGAGGGAAGGCTGTATACTGAGGGGGAGGGCAGGCTGTATACTGAGGGGGAGGGCAGGATGCATACTGAGGAGGGGTTGGCTATTTAATGAGGGGTGGCTGGCTGTATATTGGTTGGGGGGCTGGCTGTATGCCGAGGGGGAAGGCAGGTTGTAAACTGATGGGGGGGCCGGCGGGCTGTATACTGAGGGGGGGCAGGCTGGATACTGAGGGGGGCAGGCTGGCTACATACTGAGGGGAATGGCTGTATGCAAAGAGGTCGCTGGCTGTATACTTGGGGGAACAGGCTGGCTGTATACTGGGGGGCAGGATGGCTATATATGGGGGGACTGGCTGACTATATACAGGGGGCTGACTGGTGGTTTTATATGGCAAAGTAGTAGTAATAGTAGTTATATTCTTGTACATAGGGGACAGTATTATAGTAGTTATATTCTTGTACATAAGGGGCAGTATTACAGTAGTTATATTCTTGTACATAGGGAGCAGTATTATAGTAGTTATATTCTTGTACATAGGGGGCAGTGTTATAGTAGTTATAGTCTTGTACATAGGGGGCAGTATTATAGTAGTTATAGTCTTGTACATAGGGGCAGTATTATAGTAGTTATATTCTTCTACATAGGGGACAGTATTATAGTAGTTATATTCTTGTACATAGGAGGCAGTATTATAGTATTTATATTCCTGTACATAGGGGGCAGTATTATAGTAGCTATATTCTTGTACATAGGGGCAGTACTATAGTAGTTATATTCTTGTACATAAAATGCAGTATAATAATATATTTTTCTTAGGGGCAGTATTATAGTAGTTACATTCTAGTTTATCGGAGAAGGTATTGTAGTAGGATTTTTTTTTGTTTATATAAGACAGTATTAAAGAGGACCTTACTTTAGTAAGCAGCTCCTAGTGCCTTTTTTTATAGGTGACAGGTCCTCTTTAAGTTGTGTTCTTTTAAAAAAAGAAGCGTTATTCCTGTATAAGGCTACATGCACACTGCCGTGTGCCCGCCGCACCGTAGCACGGCAGGCACACGGCGGCGCGGGGAGAGGGGGAGGAGGTGAGCGCCGCTCACCCCGCCCCTCTCCATAGGAAGATATGGGCCACGGCGCCGCAATACGGGAAAAGATGTCATATCTTTTCCCGGTCTACGGAGCGGTACAGTGCCGCACGTGTGCTGCACCGTACCGCTCCCGTACCATGCTGTAAGCCCATAGAAGTGTATGGGGGATGTATATCGGCCGCATATACGCCAGCCGTATATACATCCCCCATACATGTGTGTGAATGCAGCCTAAGGAAGGCACTATGAGTCTCTTTCTCTGCGCTGTACATGTTAATTTAGACCATCTATCAACAGTTTGTGTGGAGTTTAATAACTTCATCCACATCTTCATGGCCACGCCTATTTTTTGACTCCGTCAACAGAATGGGCCCACTTTAAAGTTTTTTCCAGGGCCACTTTAAATTCCCGGTCCGTCCCTGCAAAAAACAGTTTCCCATTGTACACCATTTCTAAAAAAAAAATTTATGGCAGAAAACACACATCCTAGACTATAATATGTCTTTTAGGTTTCCATATTCAGGTAATTTTACATTAGGCTACCTCATCTCCAAAAAAAGCATCCACATTTGAATTAAAACAAATGCTTACAACATTTGACAACCCCCAATACATGCTGAGAGTTGTCTCACACACTAGGTTAGTAAGTACTGATCAGACACAGACAGTAGTGACATTTAGAAACTCACAAGTGACATATTTGCTCCATCAGGTACATACCTGCATGATGACTTCTATCAGCCATGACTTGTTGCTGCAGAATTGGACCGCAAATATCTTCCGCACAAAACTGTGCCCCTGAAAGTACCACAGACTCTCACAGTATAGTGTTCCCTAATTAACTAATGTCCCCAATGTGCCAATAAATACAGTATATCCCCTCACAAATGACCGCAATGTGCCCTGACATAATATTATAAACTAATACAATGTTCTTTTAATACATTATCACATATAATATACAGTACACCTGAATGAATATTAATACTGTGACCACTAATATAACAATATACACTCACCGGCCACTTTATTAGGTACACCTGTCCAACTGCTCGTTGACACTTAATTTCTAATCAGCCAATCACATGGCGGCAACTCAGTGCATTTAGGCATGTAGACATGGTCAAGACAATCTCCTGCAGTTCAAACCGAGCATCAGTATGGGGAAGAAAGGTGATTTGAGTGCCTTTGAACGTGGCATGGTTGTTGGTGCCAGAAGGGCTGGTCTGAGTATTTCAGAAACTGCTGATCTACTGAGATTTTCACGCACAACCATCTCTAGGGTTTACAGAGAATGGTCCGAAAAAGAGAAAAAAACATCCAGTGAGCGGCAGTTCTGTGGGCGGAAATGCCTTGTTGATGCCAGAGGTCAGAGGAGAATGGGCAGACTGGTTCGAGCTGATAGAAAGGCAACAGTGACTCAAATCGCCACCCGTTACAACCAAGGTAGGCAGAAGAGCATCTCTGAACGCACAGTACGTTGAACTTTGAGGCAGATGGGCTACAGCAGCAGAAGACCACACCGGGTGCCACTCCTTTCAGCTAAGAACAGGAAACTGAGGCTACAATTTGCACAAGCTCATCGAAATTGGACAGTAGAAGATTGGAAAAATGTTGCCTGGTCTGATGAGTCTCGATTTCTGCTGCGACATTCGGATGGTAGGGTCAGAATTTGGCGTCAACAACATGAAAGCATGGATCCATCCTGCCTTGTATCAACGGTTCAGGCTGGTGGTGGTGGTTTCATGGTGTGGGGAATATTTCTTGGCACTCTTTGGGCCCCTTGGTACCAATTGAGCATTGTTGCAATGCCACAGCCTACCTGAGTATTGTTGCTGACCATGTCCATCCCTTTATGACCACAATGTACCAAACATCTGATGGCTACTTTCAGCAGGATAATGCGCCATGTCATAAAGCTGGAATCATCTCAGACTGGTTTCTTGAACATGACAATGAGTTCACTGTACTCAAATGGCCTCCACAGTCACCAGATCTCAATCCAATAGAGCATCTTTGGGATGTGGTGGAACGGGAGATTCACATCATGGATGTGCAGCCGACAAATCTGCGGCAACTGTGTGATGCCATCATGTCAATATGGACCAAAATCTCTGAGGAATGCTTCCAGCACCTTGTTGAAGCTGTGCCACGAAGAATTGAGGCAGTTCTGAAGGCAAAAGGGGGTCCAACCCGTTACTAGCATAGTGTACCTAATAAAGTGGCCGGTGAGTGTATATATATATATATAGATCACCCCTTACATTATTAGAATATACAGAATGCACCCTACCCTGATAAATTATGTTATATATACAGTATATATGTTATCTTATGAATTATATTATATTATAATATTTATACAGTGAGTGCTATACCCCCAAATTAAATAAATGACAGGTCGTCCATCCTATGAATAATATAAATAATGGCCCTCATGGAATTATTTTATTTATAATTCCCTGATTAATTTACCCCCCCCCCCAAAAAAAAAAAATTATAATATGCAGAGAGACCCTCCCATAATGAATAATATACAAATAGGATAAACTTAAAAAGAAATCTAACATTTGATTTGATTATGAAGCAAACATACCTTGAGAATGCTGTAGCTACACTGATGCAGAACCATATCTTGTGTAATCCCTGAGCTGAGTGGTTTTTGCTGAAAGAACAATTATAACATTCAGGACCTTGAGAAAGCTGGGTGCTGCTATACATAAACACTTTACACATGGAGCTTCATGAACTATCCAAACAGGACTATTCAACCTGGATCGCTCCTACTCAGCAGCTGAGAAATGGTGCAGTGATTGATTACTTCTGCCTGTCAGGTACAAAATAGGAGCAGTGCATACTTAATGTGAGAGGAGAAGCACTGAGCTAGACACAGAAGCAACAGGGCCTCATTAGCATAATTTCATAATTTTTTTTTTCAGCAAAACCACTCAGTAGAGGGATTAAACAAGAATTAAACAAGATATGATTTTGCATCAGTGTAGCTACAGCATTCTCAAGGTATGGCTGGTTCATAATGCATGAAATCAATGATATATTGCCTTTAATTAACACTTTAATATAATTACAGAATTAAAAAATTGATACTCCCATCATGGCCTCTTTACACTAAAGGATACAGTGGCACAATTATGTCTGAGAGTACTATGTGGCCTGTTCTTTTTCCATAAGTACCGTTACAGCGATAACGGGTATCCAGCATATGCTATATAGGACCACTGTATTAATCAGAGGGACTGGGAGTGGGTTCCGATATTGAGCCGTCAACCTAACGCCATGGTTTATATTTATCAAACTGTTTACGATAAATCTTTGTGTGATTTATGCAAAAAAAAAACTCATTAATTAAATCCCTTGTACCACGTTTATTAAAAGTTTTACAGCGTTTAGTCACATTTAGGATTTGTTTATAAAGGGAAAGTAAGCTTCCTGAAAAAGGACATTTGGTGAAAAGAAGACCAGACCATGTTGTGTCAAAATTATGCCAAATTTGCCAAAATGTGCTTTAAATAAGTTAATCACTAGTAACCCCCATGGTCAGCCACTAACATTTCCAACTAGGGGAGGAGAAAGGTCAAGCTTTCATGGACTAGAAGCTTTCCATGAAGGTTATATCTGTTGACACCGTGCTTATATGATTACCTTCATACGTTCTGATAGAACATGACCACTGACTGAGTGTTCACAGCTCCCACATGTAATGAATGCAATCTCCTGGCAGCCCTCCACTATTACTGTAATAATTACAGCCATTGATGATAAATATCTGGCTCAGTTCTAATCCAAGGTCAGGGATGAAATACAAAAGGAAGGTTTATTCTAAGCCAGTAATTACATTTACATTTAGATATTCAGATTACAACTATAGCCTGGAAGATAGTGGCTATGCCCTTATCAGCCATCTACTCACTGCAGACTGCTGTGAAAGCAGTCAAAGCCAAAAAAAAGTTATAATATTTTTTCTTATGTTTTTTTTTTTCTTTTTGTGTAGCTCTCCCATGTCCTGATCCCATACTGCCATCTAGGGGTCATTTTACACCTCGACAGAAGACCTATGTGGTAAAGGATCACCTTTCACTTTCCTGCGACAAAGGATATGTACTGGAGGAACTGGTAAGGCAAAGCTTGCAGTTTTAGTACCTGTGAAGCGGCTGGCATGAACATTATAGAGGTTTGAGGATATGGATAAAAGAGCCTTTCACTTAGCTAAACAATATTGATCAAGAATTTACAACAAGAATATAACTAGTACAATACTACTTCCCTCTATTTATATATATATATAAGAATATGAATCCCATGCTACTAGCCATGGACTAAAATATAGGTAATATATTACTGCCCCCACGTAGAAAAATAAAAGTAGTATAATAGTGTAATGGTCTTACAATATTGTGATAACGATTAATATATTACATCATAATAACATTCTTTAGTAAGGTAGATATTCTGTTTTTGTTTTATATGCCTTTTAAAGAGTTTCTTTGATGATCATTGTAAATTAGATATTTTGCAATGGAAAATAATAAAGTTTATATATATAAAAAAGAAAAACATTCATTCTGAACAGAGGCCAAGATCAAGTTTCTAACAATTGAACAAAGTTTCTAACAATCTAAGAATACAGGGTGATCCCCTAGTGACATCAGGTGGAACTGGTGTGCTCTTTCAATGGATGGGCTACTGAGCAATGTCAGGCTCCAGTGGTAGTGGACCCACTGGACCTCCGTGAACACCTGGGACAGGAGTCTAAGAGGCAAATGGTATTCACCAAAGCCAAAGCGGGTTGGACTTGCTGCCGGGTGGTAGAACCAGGTCGTTCCACAGGTGTGATTTTGTCTGCGGTGGCAGCTAAGGAGAGGTACAGAAATGTAAGGCAGGTTCGTGGTCAGGGACAGGCGGGACAGGATCAACGTCAGAGGCTAAGCAGAAGGTCAGGGCTGGCAGCAGAGGAGCGTAAAAAGGAACAGGTCTGGGGTCACAACGGGAAATTAATACTTGAGCACAGGGCAACAATACTAGCTTTCTCCAAGGCATTTAGCACAAAGATCCGGCAGGGACTGCTAGGAGAGGCTGACTTTTAACAATTTCCTAGAAATTGCCAGCACCAATCAGCGGTGCGCTGGCCCTTTAGATCTTGGCAAGCCGCCGCACGCGCACACTAGGAGTTGAGGACGCGCACACACAGCTGAGGGAGCCGGAACAGGAATGGGGATAGGTGATTGGGGAGAGCGTTTCCGCTGGCGTTGCACGAGTGAGCCTGCAACCGTGACAAGCAACTAAGACAATATAGAAAATAAGATAAATGAAAAGAAGGGACTTCCATAAAGAAATAATAAAAATTGTTAAATCTAAAATAACCAGATAAAATGTATCAACATGTGTTGGTGATAATAATATAGTTGATATACTGTGCATTAAACAGTTATACGCTTGTTGTATGACATTCAGCCACCAGGAGGGCTTTTCAATTTCCAGAACATAAAACCTGCATGGTCAGTGCAGGGTGAAATTTAGTTGCACACTACCAGAAAAATTGAGTAAATGTAGTAAAATAATTTGGACAAAGATCTGTATAAAAATGAAAACAATGAGCAATTTCACACTTGTGGTGATATAAACTGCAGAGCAGCCATTGTGGCATTTCAACAACTCTTCCCACAAATGGACATAAAATAGTAATGCCATGTCACTTATAGTGACACATGTCAGATTCTAAAAACTGGTCTTGGCGGAAAGTTTTTATAAGTTTTATAAAGAGTTTATTTATGCTGCTGTGTAGTAAAGTTATTCTTTTACCATAACAGAAGAAAGGAAATAACAATGCTGATGAAACAGTAGTCTAACTGTATGCTATACAGAAATGGATAGATTAGACTCCAAGTTTACAATGAAGCCCTGGACTGATGGAGATAGATGAGTACTTGGCTTTTTCTTGCAGTAATATAGAGATGGATGTGGGTGCATTGCTGGTCAGTACCCGACCACTCAGATAGCTAACCTTATTCTGTAAAAATGGGATGACTGCTGGTAAATATTAGACCCTTTTAAAGTTTTGCAACAACTTCCTTAGAAAACTGTTTTACTTTATAAACTTGGTTAGCTATAAACACTCCACAGTGTCCCCCATGTGCTGCATCTGTATACTGTATCATATTATACTAATAAATGGGAGGCATAAGACTTATCAAAAAAGTGTCAGCATTATTTTTCTGGCAGCATCTCCGCAGAGAACAGAGTCATGAGCTACATCCTGTATTAACAATTCAGTACATCCCCAGTCAGTCACATGCTGACAGGCAGAATATCCCAGCCATTATTATTATGAGACACTTTTACAGGTAGCAGGTTTGTGCTGCTGTATTTTACCCTTGTGACCACAGGTTACATGCTTTTAGATATCTCTGGTGTGCTGTAGCTGATTTTTTATATCGCCTTTAAAAAATAAGTGCTGCTTTACTATTACTTAACATTTATAATATAAGTTTAGAATATCAAGCTCTCTCGCTCAAGAATAAACACTGTCTAATGTATTAACTTTACATAGAAACACACAGATGCCAGGAAGGAATATTTATGCACTGAGCATACCACTTTATTAGTAACAAATTATAAAATGAGCGGTTTGGGCAGCTGCCCTGGGGCACAAGGTTTCTAGGGGGCCGTGACCACCAAAACTATCCACTGAGTTTGATAATACCCTGTAGAAAATAACACCAACCCTGAAATCCCCATACATGTTTGCTGGCTCTCAACACATGTATACAAGACTCCTTCCAGGATCTTAGTAGGTCCTACAAAAAAAAGTCTATAAATTGCAGAACTAAAATTCCCCTTCCTTTCCCAAAAAGCTTGGTTCAGTTACCATTTGTAGTCACTAAATGTCAATTCATGGCTGGCGATCTGCCCCTGTAAGTTCTGTAACTCTTGTTATTAGAAAAGTGGAAACATTACTTTCCAAATGAAAACACACCAAGAACTTTAACCCCCCAGGCGCACCAGGACGTTATAGTACGTCCCCGTGGCTAGATACTTAGCGCACAGGGACGTTCTATAACGTCCTGCTTCTGGCACTCGCGAACGGAGCCGGCACCAGAAGCAGCGGCTGTCAGCTGTCTATCACAGCTGACAGCCTGCGCTAACACCCACGATCGGGTGTGAGTCATGACCACGGCGTGTAAGGGTGTTTGCGCTGTGGAGCGGATCCCCCGTGCCGCTTACCGGAGCATCCGATCCACTTCTGGGCAGCTCCGAGGACTGGCATGTGCCCCGGAGCTGCCCGGTCTCCATGGCAGAGCAGTGTATTGAACTTGAACCAGTGATCAGAGCATCACTGGTTCAAGTTCAAGTATGTATAAGTAAAAAAAAGTCAAAAACACTAAAGTTAATACATTAGAATAAATAAAAAATAAATACATTAAAATATAAGCCCCTAAAATGTCACTTTCCTATAAAAACACTTAATAAAGTATAAAAAACACAAAAAACCCCGCATATTTGGTATTGCCGCGTCCGTAACAATCTGTATAATAAAACAGAATCGTTACTGGACCCGCACGGTACACGCCGTAGAAAAAACGTTCCGAAAAAAGATCTTTTTTAATTAATACCCTATAAAAAAAATGCTCTAAAAAGTGATTTAAAAAATGTTATGCACTCCAAAATAAGCCCACTAAAAAGAACAACTCTTCTCGCAAAAAAATAAGCCCCTAACTAGATTTGTCAGCTGAAAAATAAAAAAGTTATGCATATGAAAAGATGGTGATGCTAAAATGAACAAGATTTTCTCCAAATTGGTTTTTCAGTACAATTGAATAAAATACACAAAACCCCCACATATTTGGTATCCCTGTGTCCGTAACAATCTGCATAATAAAAGAAAATCGTTATTAGATCCACAAAGTTAACCCCGTAAAAAAAAAAAAAAAGCTCCAAAAAAAAGATAATTTTCAATTAATACCCTATAAAAAATGCTCTAAAAAGTGATTTAAAAAATGTTATGCACTCTAAAATAAGACCACTAAAAAGAACAATCCTTCTCGCAAAAAAATAAGCTCTTATGCATATGAAAGACGGTGATGCTAAAATGAACAACATTTTTGCCAAATTACTTTTTATTCAGTAAAAATGGGAAAAAATAGAAAATCTATATAAATGAGGTCTTTTGTCTTTTCGTAATCGTAGCGACCCATAGAACAAAAATAATATACTATTTTTATGGTATGGTAAACGGCCAAAAAAAAACAAACATAAAAATCTTCCTAAAAAGTGATGATTTTCATTTCCTCCACCAACAAAGAGTTAATAAAATCTCACCAATTAGCCTATAGATTCCCCAAAATTACGTACCAGAAAATTGCATCTCACGTGGCAAAAGAAATAAGCCCCTATAGGTCCACATTAAAAAAAGAAAAAAATTATAGCCTGTACAATGTGACATAGCAAATCTAATCTGGATGGCGCCTCCTTCCCTTCTCTGCCCGGCCGTGCGCCCATACAGCAGGTCACTACCACATATGGGGTATCCGTGTACTCGGGAGAAATTGGGTAACAAACTTTGTAAATGTTTAATTTTCCACCCAAAATGAGTGTATCGTGAAAAAATATTACAATTTGCAGACTGCACCTCCATTTTGTTTTAACCTCTATAAAACACCTAAAGGGTTAACAAACTTCTTAAAAGTGGTTTTTCATACGTTGAGGGGATGTAGTTTCCACAATGGGGTAATTTATGAGTCTCGCTATTATTTGGGCCTCTCAGTGTCAATTAGAAGTTGAGCAGGTCCATCTAAATACGGGTTTTGGTGATTTTACAAAAAATGTGAAAAATGATACCTAAATTCTGAGCCTCATAATATTCTAGTAAAATATGTGGAATCTTAAAAAACCATGCCAACATAAAGCAGACATTTGGGAAATGTAAGTTATGAATTTATTTGGGTGCTATGACTGTCTGCATCAAAAGTAGAGAATTTAGAATGTTGAAAATAAAGAATTTTTCCAAATTTTTGCCAAATTTAGTTTTTTTCATAACTAAACGGAAAAGATTTCATCCAAATTTTAAACTAATTTGAAGTCCAATGTGTCTTGGGAAAACAATCTCAAAATCCCCTGAATATCTTATAGCGTTCCAAAGCTATAACCACTTTTAGTGACACAGGTTAGATTTGAAAAATGGGGCCGTGTCCTTAAGGCCAAAAGAGGCTGAGTCCCGTAGGGGTTAATAAAATATGAAGACTGTTTATTGATACACATTCTTTATTGGTGGTGAATGGCATTAAATACCAGCAATGTTTTACATTTAAAAATTGCAATATGCATATATTCTGATCTCCGCTGTGAATGGCTGAGAATCAAATAACCCAATAATATACAATTATAGGGTTATCTGTGGTATAAAACAAACAATATGTGAAGTTAAAGGGCTATTTCCACAAAAAAGGGATACATAATATCCTTCCCCAGGGTGCTGATAGTTTCCCAACTTCTTTTACAAGCCTGAAGGCTCCACTAGATTTAGTCTACAGTATTGTATACTGTCCTTACATTATATTAAAAAGTATGCAACAAACCCCTTATCTGTCTGTTGTATTGGCTGCTAGCCTTTACGGGCAAACAAATTAAACATAGTTTGTCACCAAGAAAATGTTGCCCTACTTGAGCAGCAAGAGGAAGTGATGACTACCTTGATTTCAGTATTAATTTATTTGATCACAGTTGATGAATTGCAATGAGAAGCAAGTGTTGCGAGGAGTCTTATTGTTTCATGATAAGTAGCTCCCAAACCCTCGCCCTCCATCTCTTTATATCTGCTTTCTACCTGTGAGGTTACATTCACACACTACAGTCAAAACTCCATCCTACAGGATTCATTTTTGATGAGGTAAATTTAACCAAATTTATTGAACAGGTTCTACCTGCACATTGAGAAACTGCAACATAAAAACTAAATGTAGTTCTTTATGATGCAGATTTAGGACAACGCCCCCCATAGGCAGGCAATGGGTACATGGACGTATGGACCGGTACGGTGTAGCTCACGTGCAACGGTGTAGTAACGGTGTAGAACCGTTCCATACCTGGGAGAAAGATAGGACATTTCCTATCTATCCCTGAAATATGGCGCAATGTGCCATATATCGGTATGGAGAGGGGTGGGGATGAGCAGCGATCACCCCTTCCTCCTCTCCCAGGCGCCGACGTGTATCCGCCATGCTACTCTAGGTCGCACTAACATTTTTCCAGAAGGGTAATAATGCTCCTCTCAACATTTTTGAGGAGTATTTATAGGCGAGGAGGAATATGAAATTTTCAGTAATACATATAAATAAATCTAAGGCGTATATTTTTGCATGAATATGATTGCAGCCAGTGTTTTGTGAGCTTAAAAAGCCAATTGAGACACTTATATTAATTTGACATCATGCATTAAATAATGGGTCATAATCTCTTTTCTTTTGTCTCCTTAAAAAATTACAACCTACAGACCAGACTATGGCTGACACCCCAGACCTCCTTCCTATGTCGTCCAGACCATGGCTGACGGCCCAGAGCCCCCATTTTGCAGACCACTGCTGACACCCTAGCTCCCTTTGTCCATACCACGGCTGACGCCCCAGACCCCCCCCTGTCCAGACCACCTCTTTTCCAGACCACGGCCTACGCCCCAGACCCCCCCTTTTGCAGACCATTGCTGACACGCCAGCCAACCCTTCCAGACAATGGCTGATGCCACAGAGCCCCCCCCCTTTTCCAGACCTCAGCTGACACCCAGCCCCCACTGTCCAGACCTCAGCTGACACCCCAGCCCAGTCTGTCCAGACCTCGGCAGACACACCAGCCCCCCCCTGTCCAGACCTCGGCTGACACCCCAGCCCCCCCTGTCCAGACCTCGGCTGACACCGCAGCCCCTCTGTCCAGATCTTGGCTGACAACGCAGCCCCCCCCTGTCCAGACCTTGGTTGACACCCCAGCCCTCCCTGTCCAGACCTCGGCTGACACCCCAGCCCCCCTGTCCAGACCTCGGCTGACACCCCAGCCCCCCTGTCCAGACCTCGGCTGACACCCCAGATCTCCCTGTCCAGACCTCAGCTAATACCCTAGCCCGCCCTGTCCAGACCTTGGCTGACACCGCAGCCCCCCCTGTCCAGACCTCGGCTGACACCCCAGCCCTCCCTGTCCAGACCTCGGCTGACACCCCAGCCCTCCCTGTCCAGACCTCGGCTGACACCCCAGCCCTCCCTGTCTAGACCTCAGCTGACACCCCAGCCCCCCCTGTCCAGACCTCGGCTGACACCGCAGCCCCTCTGTCCAGATCTTGGCTGACACCGCAGCCCCCCCTGTCCAGACCTTGGCTGACACCCCAGCCCTCCCTGTCCAGACATCGGCTGACACCCCAGCCCCCCTGTCCAGACCTCGGCTGACACCCCAGTTCTCCCTGTCCAGACTTCGGCTAATACCCTAGCCCGCCCTGTCCAGACCTTGGCTGACACTACAGACCCCTCTGTCTAGACCTCAGCTGACATCCTAGACTCCTCACGCACCCCCCCCCCCAATCCAGACCATGGATGGCGACCCAGAATACTCCTGACCATGCATGGGTGGAGATGCTGGCCACTCAGACCTGATTGAGGGGCGGTCACGATGTCCGCATTCTACCGCGAGTCCCAGACCCAAACAACAATGTGGCAAGTTGAAGCTCCTTGCAACTAGCTGCGACTATGAATGGCCAGGAGTGCCCATATCCACCAAAAATCAATAAAGGTCTCAGAAAACTGACTGAGAGTAGGAGGCCACTATCACCTAACATGTACATTGTATATATGATACATGCACCTCCATGTATAATCCTGCCTGAGCAGTGCTGCTGCAGATGTTACACTCATGTGATTACTCACTATGGAGTCAGACCCCAGGTCCCTGGTTGATCTGTTGTCACGTTTTCCTCTAGTACATCCCCAGCCTTTCATATCTGCCACAACTATCACACAGAGACATTGGGGTGGAGAGTGGACGTGGTCTCCGGTAGCTCCACCCACTGTTACCTGGCTACAGAGACACAGCATCAGGTCAGGGAGGGCCCGCAGGAGGCATCAGGCTCACACAGAGGACAGGTCAGTTGCGCCTCCACAATAACTCCAAGGCTCCTCCATCTCCTCTTAGCAGCTGTGCATGTGCCGAGCTGTCAGGAAGGCTGCTGCAGCTCCTTAGTCTCCCCAGTCACAGGGAAAAGTCAGTGCCTGTTTAGACACATGGGGGGCTTTTCAAAGAGTAATACTGCATGTGGAAGCGTCTATGACGCTTGTGGAGGGTTTAATGCGACCTCTGGCTGGCAGGAACACGTTCGTGTGAATATAATATTAAATGCATTGTGTGTACACAACCAGAAGGTGCAAAAATGGAATGAACATAGGTTTTTTTCCTCATATTATGGTATGGTAGTATATATTTTTTTCCTTTGTAGAATGGAAAAATATTATCCTCATTCACTACTGTATGTCGGAGCGATGGGACATGGGATAAACCAATGCCAAAATGCACCAGTAAGTTCTGCTCACTTTCATTAGTCCAAAATGTACTTTGATTTATTGAGGAGTCCAGATGTATAAAATTCGATATAAAAAAAAAATCAAGTCCTATTACAAATAAGATGTGTGTAAGCCTATTGAACAGATACACCAAGGAGCCATATCTAAAGAAAGCCAAATCTGTTATCTCCAAAAGGAGACTAATACACCTTACCAATGCACCAATGAGTTACCAATGCAACCAATGTAAAATAAGTGATGAATTCTGGATCTGTGTGAATTAGACACAGATCCAGCCGAAATACAATAGCTGCGTCTACTTTAAAAGCCCAATCACATTCAAGTGAATGAGACAATGTTGCCAATATTAAGCACAACAGCAGCATTATCTATGGCAGTGTTTGCATGGTATCATAGAGTACGGCAGTCTCTTTAAATTACATTTTAGCATGGATGACGCACTACAGTCCTGATATAGAAGAATAAGGTGGTAACAGGTGCATTATTGTAACACATAATCCTATATCCAGTTGTAGACTGTGGCTTACCGGATGACCTAGAAAATGGAAATTTCACATTTGAAACCAAAAGTGAAAAGACAACGTACAATGCACAAATCCATTACAGATGTGCCGAACCTTTTTACAAAATGAAAGATGATCAAGGTAAGAGAATGTATTGCACCGTATATCTAAATGTACTATATAAAATAGACAACAATCATAGAAACAACATAATACTGATATATTTAATTCGTGAATCAGATCATTTAGAAAAAAGCTGTACAGGAAGCAATGGGATTTATTGTAAAGCACTAATTTTGTTAGATTTGTATTATTTTTAACAGCACAGTACCGCTGTGGAGAAGGAGGACACTGGGAAGAGATAAACACTGGGGACAGAATGCTCCCAACCTGCAAACCAGGTATATGAAGAGTTACCAGATAACCTACTAAATCAGGGGTCCCCAAACTTTTTACATAGGGGGCCGTTCACGGTCCCTCTCAGACTGTTGGAGGGCCGGACTAAAGTTTAAAAATAAATAGCGGTACATGTGAGCGCATCTGTAATACACTGGGACCTCCCTAAATTAATATACTGCACCCCCTTGTGAACTATTTTATATATTGGCCCAATGAATTAATTAATTGGGTCAATTAATTCTTAAATATATACGGGGACCCCTCTCCATGAATTATTTTCTATGCTGCTCCCCCCATTAATTATTTCCTTTGCTGCTACCCTCGTTAATTATTTCCTATGCTGCTCCCCTCATTAATTATTTCCTATGCTGCCCCCCACCATTAATTATTTCCTATACTGCCCCCCCACCAGTAATTATTTCCTATGCTGTACCTCCATCATTAATTTTTTTCCCATACTGCCCCTCCATCATTAATTATTGTCCATACTGCCCCTCCATCATTAATTATTGTCCATACTGCCCCTCCATCATTAATTATTGTCCATACTGCCCCTCCATCATTAATTATTGTCCATACTGCCCCTCCATCATTTATTGTCCATACTGCCCGTCCATCATTTATTGTCCATACTGCCCCTCCATCATTAATCATTTTATATAGTACCCTGCTGCTGGTTAAAAAAATTAAAACCATACTCACCTCTGGCAGCGGCTCCCGCGTCTTCTTTCTTCGGGCTGCTGTCGGTCAGGAAGGGGTGCGCGGCCGCGTGATGACGTCATCACGCGGCCGCGCAGCCAGGTACAAGGAGCGATGTGCGCCGGGGTTGTCTTCCGGCCACATCGCTCCACCTGTAATAATAGTGCTTGAGCGGACACATCGGCCGCATCGAGCACTATTAAGGGACGGGCAGGAGCTTCCTGTCCGGACGGATGGAGGCTCCTGGCCGACTGCCGCGACCTGCACTCCTCAGCAGGAGCTACTGCCGCTCCAAGCGGCGGGGGCCGGATGAAAATAATGGAGCCAGATATGGCTTAATATCAGGAATTGTGGAGGTGACTTATAATAGCCAATAACCTCACAAACTCTGTTTCATCCACTTGAAATAGACCTAAATGTAATATTTTGGCTGTTACCCATCTGGTATCAAGTGAGAATTATATTCCAGGACAAAAGTAGACTAACCATTTAGTACAGTGGTCCCCAAACTGCGGCCCGCGGGCCGTAGTTTGGGGACCACTGTACTAAATGGTTAGTCTACTTTTGTAGACTACCAGATGGGTAACAGCCAAAATATTACATTTAGGTCTATTTCAAGTGGATGAAACAGAGTTTGTGAGGTTATTGGCTATTATAAGTCACCTCCACAATTCCTGATATTAAGCCATATCTGGCTCCATTATTACCAATATGTAGAATCTAACTACCGCATAATGGGGGAGATTTATCACTGCTTCTAACCCAGTTTTCTGGTGCAGAAGCAGTAAAAGAATCACTTCTTGCGCAGTGCATTTATATAGCGTCTACACCAGTTCCACGCCATGTGGGCATGGAGGAGATGTAGAGGGGGGGGGGGGAGTAGCAGATGGTGAAGTCGGCGGCCACAGGGCCAGAATGCCCTGTGCCTGCATAATTTTGAAAACCCCAAAACTACTCCATGTCAGACCTGGCATAGTTTTGCCCGGCAGCTGCGACGCCCAACAGATGCATCAAGAAGCATAAGTCTCCTCCATTATGTATTGATACGAAATTAAAAAATTATATAGTTATAAAAGTTTAAAAAAATATATACATTCCACATTGACGCAGAGTTTTGTCTGAATGAAGCAGATTTTGTCTCATTCCACCAAGTGTTCTCATGAATTTATTCTCTGGTGAACTGGTGAGGCTTGGTAGGCCTCTGTTAGAAAAGTGCAATTGAGCGCAAGCTAAGTGTTGTTCCAAAAGATTTTCACTTTTTATGAAAGTTTTAATGTAGTACCTTGTGGATTCATGATCCAACTCTCTCTTTCACCTCAGAATGCGGTATATCAACAAGGATCCGTGGAAGAATAATTGGTGGTGAAAATGCCAAACTGGGCGATTATCCATGGCAGGTTTTCATACAAAATGACCCCCGTAATGGAGGTGGAGCACTTCTTAATGACAACTGGGTTATTACTGCTGCTCATGTTATATATGAGGAAGAAAGAGAGCTTGAAATAATCCGAAAAAATACAATACTAAAGATGGGATTTATCAGCCAAGATGACAGCAGTGCTTACACAGCATTTCCCAAAGCCTTTTTTATACATCCAGACTACAAGGACGACAACACCTTCAATAATGATATCGCACTGATCAAATTGCAAGACAAAGTCCCATTGAATGCACACGTCCTGGGAATCTGTCTTCCGACCAAAAACAACCGCTTTCTGATAAACGATACACAGGATGGTCTCATGAGTGGGGAAGTGGCTGGATGGGGAAAAACAAAATCTAGATCAAAGCCGTCAAAAGATCTGCTTTATGTTGAGGTGGATGTCGTGGAACGAGCCAAATGCAATGCTGCCTACCAGAAGAAGCTGAAAGCTGGGAACAGAATATTGGTCACTGACAATATGTTCTGCGCTGGGATGCCCAAAAAGGATTCTTGTGAAGGGGATAGTGGTGGAGCATTGGCGTTTAAAGACTCGCACACCGATACATGGTTTATTGGAGGAATAGTATCCTGGGGAGGAGACAAATGTGGTGCTAAAGATCTATATGGTGTATATACTAGAGTAAGCAACTATCTTGACTGGATACATGAGACAATCCTGACAAACACTGACTGAGAAAGAAAGCCTAGAAAACAAGCCATGCACATACCTCACCCTTTAAGTAATGGGTTTTCAGGACTACTGGATACCAATAACCTATTCTTAGAATAGATCTAGATTAGCATCAGTCCAAGTCATATGCTAATCAGTATGAGGTGGACTGTATGAAGATTCAAATGATCTTTGTGGCGTCCTCACTATACAGGCAGTCCCTGGGTTACATACAAGATAGGGTCTGTAGGTTTGTTCTTAAGTTGAGTTTGTATGCAAGTCGGAACTGTATATTTTATCATTGTAATCCCAGCCAGAACTTTTTTGGTCTCTGTGAAAATTGGATTTTAAAAATGTTGGGTTGTCATAAGAATCAATATTAACACTAAAGCTTCATTACAGACACATTTGATAACTGTTTCAGCTGTTTATTGTAGCCTAGGACTAAAGTACAATAAATTACCAATATCCAGAGGTCCGTTTGTAACTATGGGTCGTATGTAAGTCGAGTGTTCTTAAGTAGGGGACCGCCTGTACACAAATCACGGCAGCTGAGTCACCTTCATTGTTATTCGAGTGAACTGCAGCTAAGTCACCAAAGGATGTGAGGTCTCTGCCCTGGCAACAGGAAATGGTGTTCATTACAGAATTATCGATATTTTATCATATGTAGATTTCATAAAGATAATATTTTTATCGATTCATGTGTTATTGTTGGTTTTCCTCTCAATTTTTCTAATTGTATGTCGCTTGACTTTCTCACTTTAGTCTCCATGCTCACCTTAGTTTTTCTTTCAATAACCGCCACATTCGCCATAGTTCTTCTGATTTAATACCTAAGAAAACTTTGGCAGGACATGGGGTCATCTGTGGTTTCACAGCCTGGTTTGAAAAAGCTATAGGGGGACATTTATCATAGTTTTCTTTTGTCTTGTGCTTATTTGTGCCTGTTTGTATTTTTTATTTCTCAGCCATATTTATGAAAGTTGGGATCTAATACGGAAAAAGCAGCACTGCAAAATGTTCCTGAATATGCAGTTATGGCTAGAATCATCAGGCAGTGCGACTAAACATATTTGCGCCAAAATTACGAAAATTTTCATACGACAAACATCTGGAAACTAAATCAGGCGGAACCCTGAAAAAAAATAAACATGGTGAACTTTGCAAAACAGCACCAAAACTTGAAAAATAACACTAAAAAGGTGCAAAAACCCCTGAAAAAAAGTTTGATAAATGCCCTCCAAATTCCTTTTGTTTAACCCAACTGTTGATCATAACATCTAAGTGATTCCAGAGGCTCCCTCTGACAACCAGTGGCACTCCACAGTCATGATCATGAGTCAACAATAATGGCCTTACTTGGCAGCCAGGGAATCCAGTGAAGGTAACCAGGTCTGCCTATACGCCAACCCCAACTCCCCGCAAAAAAAAACAAAACATGTTAGGTGCTGCTACACCCATGTTTGTGTACTACTGATTTAAAAAAAACTAATTGCGGTTTCTGGTTATTAAAAACAATAATAATTCCTTTATTTTATATAGCGCACACAGATTACACAGCGCTGCACAAAACTTGCCAAATCAGTCCCTGTCCCCAATGGAGCTCACAATGTAATCAACCTACCAGTATGTTCTGGAGTGTGGGAGGAAACCCATGGAAAAACATGGAGAGAACATACAAACTCTTTGCTGCAAGGCTGTAGTGCTAACCACTGAGCCACTGTGCTGTCCCTAACAGTATTTAGAGCAACACACAAAGCTAATTTATTGAATAATGCCTGGTGCAGGGTGTGAAGGTAGGAGCATGACTAATTTTCATTGTATTCCTAGAACCTTACTAGAGCCTACAGTCATGCCCCTACCTTGAGGGTATATATTGACCATATTGAGAAAAGCGGTTTCTCACTCAGATGGTCTCACTCTGACCGTGGTTTGAACATCAAAAACTGCACCTAAATAGCTGAATGTGTGAACGCACCCTCAGGCCCCTTCAAATATAATTCAATGAATCAACTGTTACCGATGTTCCTTTAACATACATTTTATTGTGATTTACTGTACGTTGCTCGGTAAAATGTTGCAAAATTTCAAGTCTGAAAAAAATGGATTTGTTCAGTAGTAATTGGTTGAGGCCAATACAGGCAGTCCCCGGGCTACATACAAGATAGGGTCTGTAGGTTTGTTCTTAAGTTGAATTTGTATGTAAGTCGGAACTGTATATTTTATCATTGTAATCCCAACTGGAACTTTTTTGGTCTCTGTGACAATTAGATTTTAAAAATGTTGGGTTGTCATAAGAACCAGGATTAATAATAAAGCTTCATTACAGGCACCTGTGATAACTGTTATAGCTGATTATTGTAGCTAAAGTACAATAAATTACCAATATCCAGTGGTCCGTTTGTAACTAGGGGTCGTGTGTAAGTCGAGTGTTCTTAAGTAGGGGACCGCCTGTATTAGTCAGTGATGACTAGTGTTGAAGAAAAGTCATCGCTGTAGTTTTTATAGAGGTGCTGCGATGGTACTGAAAAACCCATAGGAGTCAAAGACAGGATTGTGAAGGGGGCACAAAAATAAAAAAAAATGATGCCACACTTGGTGTTTCCACCACTATAAACTATTCTTCATGGACTTCACTGCCTGCCAAACTGAAAAAGGGTCCCAATGGATATTCTGATGAAAGTCAAAAGATTCCGTGCAGAGTTAGACGAGACATATACTGCAACAGATTCATATAACGTATATACTCAAGTATAAGCAGAGACCCCTAATTTTACCACCAAAAACTGGGAAAACCTATTGGCTCGAGTATAAGCCGAGGGTGGGAAATGCATTGGTCACAGTTTCCCATTATATAGCCAGCCAGTCCCCTGTAGGATATAGCCAGCCCCCCCACATGTAGTATACAGTCAGCCTCCCCCCATGTAGTATAAAGCCAGCCAACCCTCCCCCCATGTAGTATACAGCCAGCCCGCAGTTTGCCAAGCACATTTAAAAAAAAAAAACTTACATACTCACCTTCCGGAGGTCCCGATGCTCCGGTCCCTGCTACTCCTCTTCTTACTTCTCTTTGCTGCAACAGCCGGTAGAGACGCGTCTACGCTATGACGTCATCAACAGCGACACCGCCGCATCATAGTGTGCGCCGGCCAGCAGATCGCATGGATGCGTCTCTGCTGGCTAATATAGCATAGAGAAGACAGTAGAGGAGCCGCGCTGAGCATCGGGGCACCAGAGGGTGAGTATTAAGTTTATTTTTTTTTATGGACTCATATATAAGCCGAGGTGAGGTTTTTCAGCACAATTTTTGTGCTGAAAAACTTGACTTTATATGCGAGTATATACAGTAAGTGTCTGGTGCTGGATGATAAATCTGCTATAGTGCAATCCTTTCATCAATTTATTTTAAAGGTTACAAGCGTCCCGAGGCCACCTTCCAAATACCCTTAGCGCTCCGCGCCGTAGCTGTACTGTGCTGGTTCCCACTAATAGCGCAGTACAGCTACTGCTCGAGCGCATAGGAGCTTCAAAGTGTCACCAAGTCGCGAGACGTGGTGATATCGGGATGGGACTTGGGTGACGGAAGCAGGAGGAGTTCCTGCCTCCGTCACCCAACCAATCAAATCGGTCCTGTCCGCCGATCACTGCGATTGGCCAGTCAAACCTACATATACCTACAAGTTCAGGGTTTATGAAGGGAGGGACTCCACTATAGTGCCCCAAGAATGCCCCCATTACGTATTGTACCAGGGCAGCACTTTCCAAAGAGCCAGCAAGGGAAGGACACAGAAGAGGTGCAGGGTGTGCTCCAAAAATGGTATTTGGAAGGACACCATTCATCACTGTGAGACATGCCCAGAAAAACCAGGGTTATGTATGAAAGATTGCTTCCGAATTTATCATACATCCCTGGATTTTTAGAGTACCCTGATGTACTATGCACAGCTTATACATCATGCCGCACCTTCCCTTCTAAGCCCCGTCATGTGCCCAGCCTGTAGATTACTGCCCCGTATGGGGTATTGCTTTACCTGGGAAAACATGCATCATGATTTTTAGGGTGTTTGTCTCCCATGGCAGCAGCTGGGCACAAAATTACATAATGGATATTTTTTACTATGCACTATCCATTATGCACTTTTTAGGGGTCCACCAGTGGGGTTCAAATGCTAACTATACCCCTAGATTAATTCATGGAGGGGTGTAGTTTCCAAAATAGGGTCAATTCTTAGGGGTTTCTACTGTACTGGTATCTACAAATCTTTCATGATGCCAAACACTTTGTATTACATTTGAGCCAGCACCTTAGGGGTTAAAATGCTCATACAAGCCTACATACATTCTTTGAGGGGTGCCCTTTACAAAATGGGGTCACTACTTGGGGGTTTCTATTGAGATAAAAATGCAATTTTCACTCTGCACCATTTACTTTGCATTCAATTTTGACCAGCGTGTTGGGGGTTAAAATGCTCACCACAACCACAGATAAATTCTTTGAGGGGTCTAGTTTCCGAAATGGTGACATTTTTGGGGGTTTTCTATTGTACTTTTACTTCAGGGGCTCTTCAATTACACTGTGGCACCACAAAACATTTGCAGCCAAATATGGCCTGCCATATTCCCAGTATCGCTAACTCTATTCTGGACATCACTGTGCGGGGAAACAGCAGCTGACATCCACATGTCTGGTATTGCCGTACTCGGAAGAAGCAGGGCAAAAAATTAGGGTTGTATATTTACCTCAAATTCCTTCTGAATGTATCCATTTTAGGGCTAAATTAGAAAGATTGTAATTAAAAATTGAAATTTCTAAATTTCCAATCCATTTTTGTTTGCTTCCGGAAAAATAATTAAAGGGTTAACAGACTTCTTAAATGCTGATTTGAATAGGTTGAGATGTTAGGTTCATAAAATGGTGTTACTTGTGGGGGTATATAGTAGAGAATCCTTTATAGGGCACTTCCAAACTGAATTGATGACCAAAAAGTTCGCATTTTTCAAATTTTAAGAAAATCTGAGAAGTTGCTACTAAAACTTCAAACCTTCTCACATCCATAAAAAAAATGGAAACGTAAAACAAATAATGGATATAAAAAGAAGATCAATGGCAAGTTTTTTTTCAAAAAAATTGGGTTATCACTTTTTGTCTAAAAAGTATAACATTTGAAACTTTGAAGTCATTTTTTTAAAAATTTTTCCCAAATTTTTGAATTTTTACCCCCCCCAAAAAAGGAACGGATAACCGAAATGACACTACTAACATAAACTACAATGTCTCACGAGACAACAATCTCAAAATCACAGAGATATCTTAAAGCGTTGAAAAGTTATTATTACCACAGGAAGAGACACTAGTCAGATTTCTAAAAAAGTACCGAGCCTTAACGTACAAACAGGCTGCGTCCTTAAGGGGTTAATAGTGAGGCAAACTGCACTACATTTGATAAATCTGGGCCATTGGTGCAGAGTGCACCACAATATTAATTACTGCTGCACTCTGCATGCGCCAATCATGCTTAGAGTGTACCAGTTTTTCTTTTGGTACGCTCAGTTTAATGAGCATTTGCCACATTTCTGTCGAGTCGCTGTAATGAATGTAGTGCAAGGGATGACTCTGCACTGGAACGCCACTTTAGATTCAGAATTTTTTGGAGCAGCAGACACAGTGCAGCCATAACAAAAAAACGGTAGCAAACACATCACGAATACATATGCATAAGGTATAGAGATATATATATATATATATATATACCTTCCTCGGGTTACGTACAAGATGGGTTCTGCAAGTTCGTTCTTAAGTTGAATTTGTATGCAAGTCAGCACTGTATATTTTATAATTGTAACCCCAGGCAAACATTTTTTTGGTCTCTATGACAATTGGATTTTAAAAATGTTGGGTTGTCATAAGAACCAGGAGTAACAATAAAGTTTCATTACAGACACCTGTGATAACTGTTACAGCTGATTATTGTAGTCTTAGGCTAAAGTACAGTAAATTACCAACATCCAGAGGTTCGTTTGTAACTAGGGGTCGTCTGTAAGTCGGGTGTTCTTAAGTAGGGGACCGCCTGTATATAGATAGAGTATATATAAATTTACATTGTATGGATGCAGAATATAGATATACAGGCAGTCCCCGGGTTACATACAAGATAGGGTCCAAAGGTTTGTTCTTAAGTTGAATTTGTATGTAAGTCGAAACAGTATATTTTATAATGGTAGATCCAGACAAAAAATGTTTTGTCCCAGTGACAATCGGAGTTGCAAAATTTTTTGCTGTAATGGGACCAAAAATTTTCAATAAAGCTTCATTACAGACACCTTACAGCTGATTATTGTAGCCGGGGACTATAGTAACATCCAGAGAGCTTCACCACAGGTCACAGTGGGCAGAGGGGTCCGTCTGTAACTATGGGTTGTCTGTAAGTCGGGTGTCCTTAAGTAGGGGACTACTTGTGTACAGTATATAAACAAAACATATAGAGTAGATGGATAGGGAATATAGATATCTCTACACCCTACCCATCTAAAATATATATACATACATACAGTAGATAGGGTATGGAGATGTATATGGATAGTGTGTGTAAATATATTATATATACACACACACACATACATACACAGTATATAGAATGCATACAGATATATACAGTATATGGAAAGGGAATATATCTATATATACACTGTATCTATACGTCCTTTCCATATACTACATATATAGTATGTGGATAGTTTATAGATATATACCGTATAGACACCGGTTTAGAGATATATGCTGTATGGATAGGCAATAAAGAAATATACAGTACATGGACAGTGCATATAGATATGTACTATATGTTCATATGTTCATATATTCTAGTTATATATTCATATCCTAACTATATACAGTACACATCTTGACGCTGTTTAAAGGGTGTACAGACATATGCAGTATATATGAATATATAGTGTCAAGATATATATTGTATATGGATTTAGGATATGAATATGTGTAATATATTATATATACACATACATACATATACTCTCTACATCACATGTACATCTACTCTAACTACAGGCAGTCCCCGGGTTACATACAAGATAAGGTCCATAGGTTTGTTCTTAAGTTGAATTTGTATGCAAGTCGAAACTGTATATTTTATAATGGTAGATCCAGACAAAAAAAATGTTTTGTCCCAGTGACAATTGGAGTTTCAAAGTTTTTTGCTGTAATTGGATCAAGGATTATCAATAAAGCTTCATTACAGACACCTTACAGCTGATTATTGCAGTCTGGGACTATAGTAAAGCATCCAGAGTCCTTCACCAGAGGTCACAGTGGCCAGAGGGGTCCGTCTTCAACTATGGGTCGTCTGTTAGTCGGTGTCCTTTAGTAGGGAACCGCCTGTATAAATTCATGTCCCATATCCATATATAATAGATATCTTTACACTCTATATATTCATATATACTTTAATCGCGTTCCGATGCATGGAGAGGGCTCGCGGGCCGAGCCCTCTCCATAGCCGGTAAGTCTCTGCTGCATATTGCAGCAAAGGCTTACCGGTAACAACCGCAATCGGTGCCGGCACCGATTGCAGGTGTTTGCTTGCTAATCGCCGTGACGTCATCGGGGAGCGGCGATCCGTCGTCATGGTAGCTTCCGGACTCACGAAGACCCGAAGCTACTTCGGGTTAATCCATTCATTACAATGTGCTACCAGCACATTGTAATGTATGAGGAGTAAAATCCCCATATACTGCCATACTGTAGTATGGCAGTATATGGTAGGATCGATCAGACAACCTAGGGCAGTGATGGCAAACCTTTTAGAGGCCGAGTGCCCAAACTACAACAAAGACCCGCTTATTTATCGCAAAGTGCCAACACAGAAATTTATATTGTGATTTACACTCCTTTCTCTGTCAGTTTTCATTGATACCAGCACCCTGAGGACACCCATAAAGGAGAAAATAGTCCCAGGTAGAGCTGTCACTTTAAAATACCTCTGCACAGCAAGTACTGGGCTGTCTGGGACTGTAGGAAGATACCTGGAGTCATCTCTGGTGATGGCTTGAGTGCCCACAGAAAGGGCTCTGAGTGCCACCTCTGGCACCCGTGCCATAGGTTAGCCATCACTGACCTAGGGTTAAAGTACCCTAGGGAGTCTGAAAAATAGTAAAAATAAAAAAAAAGGTTAAAAAAATTATAATAAAAAAACCAAAAAATTCAAATCACCCCCCTTTCCCTAGAACTGATATAAATATAAATAAACAGTAAAAATCATAAACACATTAGGTATCGCCGCGTCCGAAAATGGCTGATCTATCAAAATATAATAACGGTTTTTCACTGCGTTTAACCCCGTAACGGAAAATCGTGTCCAAAGTCAAAACTGCCACTTTTTACCATTTAAAAAAAATTTAAAAATTCTATAAAAAGTGATCAAAAGGTCGTATAGTCCTAAAAATAATATCATTGAAAACATCATCAAAAGTTGCAAAAGATGACACCACCCTCAACTCCATACAACGAAGTATGGAAAAGTTATAAGCACAAGAAGACGGCAAAAGAAAAAAAAAAAATTTGTACATGAGGTTTTAATTTTTGTAAATGTATGAAAACATAATAAAACATTATACAACTTTGGTATCCCTGTAATCGCACAGACCCAAAGAATAAATTAGATGCGTCATTTGTGGCGTGAAGTGAAAGCCGTAATATCCAAGCCCACAAGAATACGACACAAATGCGTTTTTTCACCATTTTCACTGCATTTGGAATTTTTTCCCCGCTTCCAGTACATGGCATGGAATATTCAATGCGATCACTATGAAGTGCAATTTGTTACGCAAAAAACAAGCCGTCACACAGTTCTTTATGTGGAAAAATGTAAAAGTTATAGATTTTTGAAGGTGGGGAGTGAAAAATGGAAATGAAAAAACGGGAAAGGGCCTGGTCATTAACCGGTTAAATCTAGTGACAGGAGATAAATTATCAATTATTTTCATTACTATAGATGCACACACAGATTAAGGGTCCAGTGAGTTTTTTTTTTTTTTTTTAAACAAACGTTATGTAAAAATCCCTTTTCTGCTAAAGTAAGCAGAATTGAAAATAATAACACATTACACTAAATTTTAATGACATTTCTAAATACAGATTATGCCATGTGCTGGAAAACAGGGGGGAAAAATGAGGCGAAATTGGTGAAAAAATACACCCCAAATAACGATCACAGGGATAACAAAGTCAAAGATTTTATGAAAATTAAAACCTCTTGTACAATCAAACAAATCTTCAATTTGCCATCTTCTGACGCTAATAACTTTCATACTTTTGTGTGTGTAGTGTCATTTTTTGCAAGAAGATGTTTTCAATGGTTAACACCAGGTATAACCATTATTATACTTTGATCAGACATTTTGGGATACTGCAATACCCAACAGGTTTTTTTTTTTTTAATGTTTGGATACTTTAACCCTAGGTTGTCCAACTGATCCTATCATATGCTTCATACTACAGTATAGCAGTATATGGGGATTTTACTGACCATTTATTACAAGGTGCCACAAATGAGAAGAAAACATACAGCCTGGGGTCTTACAACCACCTGAGGCCGTAATGGAGATAGATCATCCCCTCGGCTCTTTGTAAGACCCAAGGCCATATGTTTTCTGCCCATTTGTTACAAAGATCCAAGGATGTCATGGAGACAGATTGTTGCTCCCTGATGACATCAAAGGAAGCGTCACTCTAGCCAACATGGCGGCGCCCACGTGCTGCCGGCTTTTTACTGCCGCAAGCCTTTTGCTAGCCGCGATCGAAGGATTAACACCTGCAATCAGTACCAGCACCAATTGAAAGTAGAGCCCTCAGTCCTCTCCATACACCTGCAGCCGATGTGTGACCTACTAATACAGCACACGTCGGTAAAGAATTAACAAATCCCCCTCTCCATGTGCATGAGACATTAGGGTGATGTCACACGTGGCGTCTGTCTGTTATTAAATTGCATTTTTTTTTTTTACGTTTTCCATGTGTTTGGCTGCTTTGAACCTAAGATAAATTGATTCAAAGCAGCCAAACTCAAAAAAAAAAAAAAAAAAAAAAAAAGATGCATTTTTAAAACGCATGCTCTAAAACTAACCAAAATACTGCATGTGGCATCATAGGTTTGCAACTCGTTTTTAAGCGGTCCATCCAAAAACAGGTCTTACCAATTATCTTAATTAAAACTGGCCAAAAACGCATGCGTTTTTGGATGGACCGCTTAAAAACGGATTCAAAACTCCATGTGCGGCACCACCCTTAGTGCAAACACAAACCAAGCCGCACCCACTGGGGCGGGCTGATCGCATCGGCGTTTCTATAGAAACGCCTGCGATCAGGAACGAGCCGTCGGTGTTTTGCGTTAATTTAATGCAAAACACCAGCGGCTCGTCCCTGATCACAGGCCTTTCCATAGAAACTGTGTGTGCGGCTTGGACTGCGTTTGCGTACGCAGACCGAACGGCACACGTGGCGTTTTGAACCCAATTTTGGGCCGTATTTAAGCAGTCCATTAAAAAACGCATGCGTTTTTGACCGGTTTTAGAAATTATCTTAATTAACACTGGTCAAAAACGGAAGCGTTTTTAATGCATGCGTTTAACGGACTGCTTAAAAACAGCCCCAAAACGCCACATATGCCGCCGGCGTTAGGGTGGGGGCACACGGTAGCGTTTTGAACCCATTTTTAACCCCTTAAGGACGGAGGGTTTTTCGGCTCATTTCTCGCTCTCCAACTTCAAAAATCCATAACTTTTTCATTTTTCCGTGTACAGACCTGTGTGAGGGCTTATTTTGTGCGTAACAAATTTTACTTTCCCGTAATGTTATTTATTTTAACATGCCGTGTACTGCGAAGCTGAAAAAAAATTCCAAATGTGGAAAAATTGAAAAAAAAAACGCACGTGCGTCACGTTCTTGTGGGCTCAGTTTTTACGACTTTCACTCTTCGCTCCAAATAACATGCCTACTTTATTCTTTGGTTCGGTGCGATCGCGGTGATACCAAATTTATATAGGTTTTATTGTGTTTTAATACATTTTCAAAAATTAAACGAATGTGTACAAAAAAGAAAAAAAAATTTTTGCCATCTTCTGACACTAATAACTTTTTCATACTTTGGCGCACGGAGATGTGTGAGGAGTCATTTTTTGCGAAATGAGGCAACATTTTCATTGCTACCATTTTGATCAATTTTTATTTCATTTTTTATGTTATGTAAAAAGGTGTAAAAGTCGCATTTCGGACATTTGGGCGCCATTTCCCGGCTCGGAGGTCACCGCCGCCTGTAACCGTTTTTATATTTTGATAGCTAATATGTTTGTGATTTTTACTGTTTATTATGTTTTATATCCGTTCTAGGGAAAGGGGGGTGATTTGAACTTTTAATATTTTATTAATTTTTTTTTTTTTTTTAACTTTTTTTTCCCACTATCTTTTAGACCATCTAGGGTACATTAACCCTAGATGGTCAGATCGCTGCTACCATATACTGCAATACTTCTGTATTGCAATATATGGCATTTTTGCAGCACATTCATTACAATGAGCCACTGGCTCATTGTAACGAATCTGCAGATGCCAGATAGTCTCGTGTCAAAAGAAGACACGAGGCTACCATGGCAACCGATCGCCGCCCCCCCGATGACGTTCAGGGGCGTGGCGATCGAAAAAAATATTTTTTTTAAAAATGCCACCGTCGACTTTGCCGGCGGCAACGGGGGGGGGGGGGGTTAATAGCCACGATCGGTGCAAGCACCGACCGCGGTTATTAGCGGTGGGGGTTTTATGCATTATGCAAAAAACCCCACCCTTGTATGAAGAGGACTCAGCCCGTGAGCCCTCTTCATACATCCCTTATACCTCTGCGCCGTAGAGCTATGGCGCAGACCGTTAAGGGGTTAAGCAGTGCATTAAAAACACATTTGTTTCTAAAAACCGCTTCCGCTTTTTGAAAATGCATCTTTGTGGTTTTTGTCCGTTTTCCAATTATCTTAAGATGATTGGGAGAAACGGTCAAAAACTGACGTGTTTTTAACACACGTGCTTTTGACGGACTTCTTAAAAACGGCCTAGAAACTGGTTCAAAACGCCACGTGTGCCACCACCCTAAAGGGTGCAGTCACATTGAGCAGGTGAATTTGATTTTAAAGGGGAAACCTTTGCAACAGATGTCATTCACCTTTTACGATAAGAAACCACCTAAAATTACCTCAAAACAGATGTAGTTTCAACTGAAACAAGCGACCACAACCTACGTTTTTGACATCCCCACCAGAAATTGAATTATTTGTCTTAAACCATTATCATCCACAACTGCTTTTGGCTTCAAAAACTGACCATGTGGACACACCCTCAGGCAGCATTCAGCAATGCGTTGCGTTCTAAGCCGCAGTCACACATACCGCTAGACGTCCGTTCATAACGCGACGCTAGCTCACAGGGGGAGGTTCTCGGCCCGAACGCACATGCGTTTCCAGAGAAACGCATGCGATCGGCTTAACAATCGCATGCATTTCCCTGGAAACGCATGTGCGTTCGGGCCGAGGACCTCCCCATGTGCGCTAGCGTCGCGTTATGACGGACGCTTAGCGGTACGTGTGACCGCGGCCTAACACATTCCTAAGGTTTCAGCCTTGATCACATGCTGAGGATACATTACGTTTCCTCTGCAATGTAACCTCAGCATGTGATCACAATTCAAGGCTTTGGAAAGTGTCAAGAACACAATCTCAGTCTTATGTTCAAAGGTAGAGAATGGCTAATTTGAGATGTTACAACAGATTAGGAGCCCTACAAATCAAGCAGCAAAATTCTATTAGTTTAGAGATCAATACATTTTTTTCAGGGGTTTTAAAATTATTATATTTAATAAAAACTCCCACAAATTACCAAATTCTTTTTAAAAGAAAGGAAGTTGAGCTTTAGGAGGGCAGATTGAGGAAATAGTTCCCAGGTGACATGGCACTTGCAAAGCAGATTTTGTGATTTTATATTGGAATATAGCTGTATTACTGTATACTGCTTGAGCAATCAGACCCAGTAGGGTTTAACCCTTAAGCGAAAAAGCTCCTTTCTTGCTCTCCACCTTCGAAAAACAGGAGTTACTTACCGGTAATGATGTTTCCTCGTACCACGACAGCACCAACCAGAGAGAGGGATCCACCCCCGGGGACAGGAAACCTGAGCATAAAAACACGCCCCTCCTATCCTACCTCAGTGGGTTACAGAGACTTGGAAGAACCTTATTATTAGTATATCAGAAAAAACATTTTCCATGTAACCATAATTTTGACAAAATTATTTTATTACCTTTTTTATTTATTTTTAAAATTTATTTAAATATCAATATTAATATTAATATTTATTTTATTTTTTGACACCCATGAAATACCACCAATAAAAAGGTAGGAAAAAAATCACCAGGGTGGGAATATACCAGGTGCCGTCGTGGTACGAGGAAACATCATTACCGGTAAGTAACTCCTGTTTTCCCCAGCACCACGACGGCACCAACCAGAGAGATTTTCAGAGAGAAATATTTAGGGAGGGAAAAAACATAAGAAACACGCCCCCAGAGGAGAGCGCTTTTCTCTCCAAAGAGTTCAAGAGTACCCACCACATTTAACCGATAGTGTTTTAAGAAAGTGTGGGGGAGTAAACCCGCATGCTCCCTGACAATCCATCTCAATTATGCCCAAGATGTGGCTAGTGCTCGGGTAGAAAAGGCACGGATAGTTTCTGGGGCAGAATCTACAGTTACTTCCTAGGTCAGATTCTATTTTTTATAAAGGTCTAGACCACCAAGTAAAAAGATTATTTTCTTTTACACCATACACATGATCTTAAGATATATTATGACCGAACAATTGGCCTCTAGGTAAAGAAAAACCTTCTTCCACTTCAGACTTTGGATTAGAAGCAAGGAACATAAGGAATATTCTGTATGACAAATGAAAGATAGAGGAGGCCAGTCCACAATTCCTCCGTAACTACATAATTAGGCAAAACCTTTGCGAGTCGGAACATCCTACTGTGGGATCAAAAGCGAAACTGTCTTTTTAACCTAATCACCCATGGATTAGATGTCAACTATACTAACCAGAAAGCATAAGGTTTTTCTCCCCAGAGAAAACCTGATACTAGAAATTAAAATGTTCCAAAATAACTTGAGATTTACATATGACGGACAACGGATTGATCTTCCATTTATATTAGGTGTTCCTAAGGAACACGTTTAAAGAGCAACTTTGTTTTCATTGTATGATCCTGTGACAACTTACGCCCTGTTTCACTATTGTTATATTCTTCAGCTTTTGACTGACTCCAGATTCTCTGAAAAAACTGTACCTTTCTTTTTTTTTTTTTGACAGTATATATAATAATTTATTAGAACCTCTTTTGGAATCCTGACAGCACCTTGCTTAAATTCCAAAGGTCCGACCACTAGACTCTCTAGTGAGGATTACAGCCTCTACCCTTCATGCAAAACACAAGTTGTAGTGATCTCAAATAAACTAAGACCGGGTAAGGCTGGTATAAAGGCCATCGTTAGAACTAGGAGGGACATGGGTGGCCTGCCGACTCAGATTAACTGGTTTATCTATTTTAAAACTTCCTATAAGAAGGTACAGCTTTGCCCCTAATGGCAGATAGCTTTCTCTATATACAAATGCAGCATAGAGGAATGACTGGATATGAATGGAATATCAGGGTCCTCTCCCCTATTTTAGTATTATGTGAGGTATATGATAGGTGGATGACTCCCTGACGTCATAGGGACTTGTGCACCTGTACACATTGTATCATAGAATGTGGAGGGACATGGGTAAATAATGGGGTTATTACACATGAATATATTTGATACCCAGATGGATGTTGGTCACTACAAGCTATTAATGGCTAATTTGAAGTGTAATATGGTTGTAGAATGTACCTTATATGATCACATGATTTAATGATGTCCATATACAGGTAGTCCCCAGGTCACGAACAAGACAGGCCCCCAGGCAGAACCCGCATGGAAATCGGAACTGTACGTTCCACAACCGTAGTCCCAGATCAAAAAAATCTTTTTTTTTTTTTTTTTTTTTTAAAAACTGCAATATATTACTTAAATCTGCAGGATCTGAAAAGAGACACTGAATATGAGGGCGCTACACCAAAGACCATCACCATTATTATTCTGACCTGCTCTTGCTCTACCTTTGTGACCTAGAAGAGAGGCAGACTGTCGGGCTTATACAAATAAGCAGACCACCATCAGGGAATCATATCCCATTGGGAATCTCCAAGTCTGGGTACACATTGTTATTTGGAGTTCGCTGTACCCGCAAAGCACACAACGCCAGGAGCATATCTTATCAGTAAGGATTTTGCCCTTATTCACCACATCTTGCTCCCTTATAGAGAAATTGCTTGGAGCAAAGATTCTGATACCATTCACCCTAACTTGCTTACCTTTGGAACAGCTGCTCTCAGCAAAGACTCTGGCATCATTCACATTAACTTACTTACCTGTGAAACTATTGTCTCTATCAAGGTCTTTGACATAATCCCCATTATCTTGTGTATTTTGGGTACTTGTGGAACCACTGCTCACAGCCTGGATCATTCACATTACTTTGTGCACCTGTGGAAACTATTCACAGCAAGGATTATGTAGTCATTCATATTACCTTGGGTATTTGTGGAACCACCGGTCTCAGCAAGGAGTATAGCATCATTCCAATTACTCTATGCCTGTGGGACTATTCACAGCAACTATTATTGTGTATTTGTGGAACCACCGCTCACAACAAGGAGTATAGCCTCATTCACATTACTCTATGCCTGTGGGACTATTCACAGCAACTATTATTGTGTATTTGTGGAACCACCGCTTACAACAAGGAGTATAGCATCATTCACATTACTCTATGCCTGTGGGACTATTCACAGCGACTATTATTGTGTATTTGTGGAACCACCGCTCACAACAAGGAGTATAGCATCATTCACATTACTCTGTCTATGGAACTATTCACAGCCACTATTATTGTGTATTTGTGGAACCACCGCTCACAACAAGGAGTATAGCATCATTCACATTACTCTATGCCTGTGGGACTATTCACAGCGACTATTATTGTGTATTTGTGGAACCACCGCTCACAACAAGGAGTATAGCATCATTCACATTACTCTATGCCTGTGGGACTATTCACAGCAACTATTATTGTGTATTTGTGGAACCACCGCTCACAACAAGGAGTATAGCATCATTCACATTACTCTATGCCTGTGGGACTATTCACAGCAACTATTATTGTGTATTTGTGGAACCACCGCTCACAACAAGGAGTATAGCATCATTCACATTACTCTATGCCTGTGGGACTATTCACAGCAACTATTATTGTGTATTTGTGGAACCACCGCTTACAACAAGGAGTATAGCATCATTCACATTACTCTGTCTATGGAACTATTCACAGCCACTATTATTGTGTATTTGTGGAACCACCGCTCACAACAAGGAGTATAGCATCATTCACATTACTCTATGCCTGTGGGACTATTCACAGCGACTATTATTGTGTATTTGTGGAACCACCGCTCACAACAAGGAGTATAGCATCATTCACATTACTCTATGCCTGTGGGACTATTCACAGCAACTATTATTGTGTATTTGTGGAACCACCGCTCACAACAAGGAGTATAGCATCATTCACATTACTCTATGCCTGTGGGACTATTCACAGCAACTATTATTGTGTATTTGTGGAACCACCGCTCACAACAAGGAGTATAGCATCATTCACATTACTCTATGCCTGTGGGACTATTCACAGCAACTATTATTGTGTATTTGTGGAACCACCGCTCACAACAAGGAGTATAGCATCATTCACATTACTCTGTGCCTGTGGAATTATTCACCGCAACTATTATTGTGTATTTGTGGAACCACCGCTCACAACAAGGAGTATAGCCTCATTCACATTACTCTGTGCCTGTGGAATTATTCATCGCAACTATTATTGTGTATTTGTGGAACCACCGCTCACAGCAAGGAGTATAGCCTCATTCACATTACTCTGTGCCTGTGGAATTATTCATCGCAACTATTATTGTGTATTTGTGGAACCACCGCTCACAGCAAGGAGTATAGCCTCATTCACATTACTCTGTGCCTGTGGAATTATTCATCGCAACTATTATTGTGTATTTGTGGAACCACCGCTCACAGCAAGGAGTATAGCCTCATTCACATTACTCTGTGTCTGTGGAAGTATTCACAGCCAGGGTTATATTATCATTTACATCTCCTACCGTATCTTATGTATCTGAGGAACAACTATTCCCAGTAAAGGTTTTGGCATTATTTATCATAACTTGCTTGGTTTCTGGAACACTGCTCCCACAAGGATTCAGGCATAATTAACAATATCTTCTATACCTCCTGTTATAAAGCTGCTCTGTCTTTAGTGAGGATTCCCATCTTTCCATGCACTGGCGCTCAAAAATCACAAATACAATTACTGGAACTGTGGATAATACCAGTGCCCCTTCCTAACTAATATAAAGTCAATGTGTGCAGTGGCCCCACAACCACAATGTATTATATGAGCAAACCTTTTATATCCTATTGTATGCAGATGAACAAGGTTGGAGAGAGCAGTTTGAATTAAGTTAGGAAATTGCACACCAAAGTTACCAAACTGCAATATGCCATAAAAGAGTAGCTTTCAAACTAAACAAGTTTGCAGGCATAGAAGCACCCGATAATGAGGGGTTTTCTACCTCTTGTAATTTTGAGCCAGGTGATCCATGTTGATGGAAACTCACTTTCTGTGTCCAAGCAATGCTTTATGAAAGCGGCATGTGGTTCAGACCCAAGATAACTGAAGAGCAATCATGTGCTCTGTGAAGTGTCTCAGTCCTGAACTTCTCTCCATACCTGGAGGGGAGGCTAACCTGCAAGTCGTTAGATGATTGACTGAACTACCTGAAACTCTCATACAAGTGCAGAATTCCCTTTAGTTGCACTTAGCTGTAGTAAACGCTCATAGGCTATAATTCAGAGCATGCTTGCAAACAGTTTATGTAGCATTTTTTGTCTCCTGATCTGCTCAGTTAAACATACACCACAATCTGACCATCAGCGAGTTCTGTGCAGGACGCCATAATAAACAGAAACCATGTGTTTCCTTGAGGCACCTCCACACTAAACTCTTCTCCACACTGGGAGAAGAGGTTAACCTGCAAGCCGTTAGCCAATTAGCTGAAGCTGGCTGCAAGGGTAATTAATCCAAGCTGTAACCCAAGCTACTGAACAGGATTTTAGACCTGACGAGAGCAAGTATGTTCAGCTTAGAATGGCTGGTAGTTTTCCAATGTATCCATGGGTTAACTAGAATCCATATTACACATTTCATATCATGAGTGTAATAAAAAAAAAAAATAGACTTACCACCCGGAACTCTCCTATGGGTACGATGGTTTTTCCGGGTCTGTGGGGATACGGTGACCTTTTTGTCAGGTTCTGTGAGCCCCCTCATAAGAGATAATCCAACAGACACAACCCATTCCACTGGAGGTGTGTACTGTACAGGATGCCCGAAGTCCCATCCTGTTAGCGCCATTCACCACGTGAGGTGTGTTTGGAGAGGAGGAATCACACCATGCAACTGTGAATCCTCCTTCTGGAGAGGTCGGATACTGGACACGTCTCCCTGCATACCTGCTCCCACTCTGGGGTCGGTACCGTGCAGCAGAAAACCAGAACAGGCACACTCTAGTCCCCATTATACATCATGTTGTTTCTGGGGCTAGGACACACATAATGGCAACTATCATTGCTGACACTTTGCCTAGACCCGCAGCACCTCGCCTGTGCTGCTTTGGATCGCTCCAGATCTGGATAACCTCCAGCTCACTGGCCGGGTTCAAAACCTAGTACCTGCCGTCTGACAGGCACCAGGTAGTAATCCTCTTAACACTCAGGTTCCCGCCAGGGACAGGAAACCACTGAGGTAGGATAGGAGGGGCGTGTTTTTATGCTCAGGTTTCCTGTCCCCGGGGGTGGATCCCTCTCTCTGGTTGGTGCCGTCGTGGTGCTGGGGAAAGCCATAACTTTTTCATTTTTCTGTGTATGGGCTTGTGCGTAAAAAAAAAAAAAAAAACTTTACTTTTCCGTGATGTTTTGTATTATTCCATGCCGTGTACTGGGAAAAAAAAACAAAAACAAAACCCATGTGCGTCACGTTCTTGTGGGCTCAGTTTTTAAGACTCACTGTGTGCTCCAAATAACACCTCTACTTTATTCTTGGGTTTGGTACGATCACAGTGATACAAAGTTTATATAGGTTTTATTGCATTAACACATTTTCAAAAATTAAAACGAATTTAAAAAAATAAAAATTTACCATCTGATGCCAACTTTCTCATATTTTGGTGCACGGAGCTGTGTGAAGTGTCATTTTTTGCAAAATTAGCCAACGTTTTCATTGCTACCATTTTGAGGACTGCAACATTTTGAACACTTATGCTATTTTGGGCATAAGTGCCATTTTCCGTTATGGAGGTCACTGCCAGTAACAGTTTTTATATTTTGATAGATCAGGCATTTTTTGGATGCAGCAATTCCTAATGCGTTAGATTTTTACTGTTTATTACGTTTTACGCCTGTGCGTCTTTGCCGACGCCATACAAAAGGTTAACACCTGCAATATGCAGCAAAGCCCATCTCTGTATGAAGGCGGCTCAGGACGTGAGCCCTCTTTATAGCTCTGTGGCCAATATATCCGTCACAGAGCGTGAAGGGGTTAAACACCATAAGGGTGCAGCCACATGTTCAATTTTTCAGATACAGTTTATGCCAAAACCAGGAGCTTTCCTTTATTCACTGGGTCAGTACAATCCCCGAGATACCAAAACTTTTCATACCTCAGTGTACATACAGAAATTCACCTTACGCAGGTTTTTTGCAGGACAAGCTGACGTTTTCATCGACCATTTAGCATTTTGGGGGCTGTACAACCTTTTGATCACTATCGAAAATGTGTTATGAGAATTAGTGGCAATTCAGAAATATGGGTGCTATTTTCTGTTTTGGTGGGGTGTTGACTGTTATATACATATACATGTTGATTATCAAGACACAGGGATACCCAACATGTTTGATTTTACTTATTTTTATATATTTTAAAGGTAGGAGGGGGAATTATTACTACGACTATTAAAATACAGGCAGTCCCCGGGTTACATACAAGAGAGTTTCGACTTGAGAACAAACTATGGAACCTATTTGATAATTGTAGTTCCAGACAAATATTTTTGCCCCAGTGACAATTGGAGTTTTAAAATTTTTTGCTATAATGGAATATCAATAAAGCTTCATTACAGACACCTTACAGCTTGATCATGGCAGTCTGGGACTATATGATAGCATTCAGAGAGCTTCACCAGCAGTCAGTGGGAAGAGGGGTCTGTCTTTAACTAGGGGTAGCCTAAGTAGGGTATGTGTACACACATACACACGTTAGTGTCAGAATAATACATGCCTAATGGCAGCCTTTAATAGACTCTTAGCTGTTGTTGCTACAGCCTGGCACCCTCTGGAGACATCATGGAGGGCGGTGACAAGTGTTCAAAGGCACCCCATAAGGAGAGCCGTTATATGCGGTGGCAATTTGTGCTGCCAACTTCTGTCCAAAATAATCGTCCCCAGGTGTATAAACATCTATACAGTGTGATTGACAGATTCATGATATCCCAGTCAAGTCTTTGAATTACAATATTCGTTTTGGCAAGAAATCACATCGAAAGCACTACTTGGTTAAATTGTTTTATTTAAGAATCCTACATAGACAAGTCTTGTAAAAAGCATCCAAACACATAACACATGACTGCAGCAAACAGCATTCTTGGTATTACTTACAAACCAAAAACAGTCCCAACACGCTAGAACAGGAGCATTTTTCATTTCACTCCAGAGCGTTCACCACCCACCCCACCAGCATCATATGCAGTTCACAAAGACTCACATTATCATTAAACAGGAAAGAATGCACACATCATTCAGCATTCACAGCAGTAGACATTTCAAGGAGAGGGAGAGTTTTTTTTGTTTTTTTATACATAAACCTATTTCAAACAATTTTAGGCAGGGGGTAAATAAGCCCCAATCTTCCGAATGAACAAGTCCATTGAATGCAAGAAACATTCGTACGTTACTTGCTCCCACTGCTCTCTGCACACGCTCACTATGGCCACCGGATCGAGAGACACATCTCCAACGTTTAGAAAAAAAAAAAAATCCCTTAATTCACCACCAGGTCTTTGCACGCTCTCTGGATCTCGCTCATACCCCAAGCCTCTCATGCCTTGGTACCAACAATCCCACAGTTCAAACAGCCTTCTGGTTCCATCTCACAGCCGTGCGTTCTCAAAAGCGCTGGTACGACTTCCACGAAATAAAGTAGTGGACAAAAATTGGATCACCCACCGTCTTAAGAATCACCGTGAGCCGCAGCAGATTTCTTGATGGGAATTATGAAGGAATGATTCCAGGGCAGGATATAAAAGAGCTGAGTTCCAGGTCCACAGAAACAAAACGTGCGGAGCAGAGATCAGTATTTGAAGCAGTAAACACATTTAAAAAAAGGAGGAAGACTGCTCTAAACAATAGTTGATTCTCATTTACATGAAACATGGGGGGAAAAAAAAAAAACAAATCATACATGTAAAGATTTTAAGTTATCACTGGGCAATACCAAAGGTAAGGGGTTTTCTTCAACGCAGTTAGAGTTCATTAACTATTTAATATTGGAAAAATGCCAACTGGTTTCCTTCATAGAGGATATACAGCTGAACCTCCTGCAAACTTGAAGAAAACCTCTACAGAAAAAAAATGTAAATGCATTTTTCATTGTACTTACCATAAAAATAAGGAAATGTTCATTTACTTTCCCAACCCTCCCAAAACCAAGCCATATACCTACATACCCCAACCAGAGGACTTTGACTCCATGCTTGAACTGAAGCCCCCATTGAACCCAGAACCAGAACCAGCATTAGGAGACCCCCACCCTATAGCCCCTGAGTTTGAGCCATAGGAATTGCTAGCAGAGCCAAAACTCTGTGACTGGTCTCTTGGCTGATTCCCTTGACCCTGATTGTTACCCTGTGGGCCAGGCTGATTTTGCTGACTTGCGAGCATGCCCATCATACCCCAGCTACTCTGTAAAGCTGCCTGAGCTGCAGCCATCATTGCAGGGTTAATGCTGAAGGCCCCAAAGTTCATGCCGCCACCACCACCACCCCCCATGTTATTTGGCTGATTGTTACCAAGCCCACCACTGTTTGGCCTGTTATTAGGGTACCCCTGATTCCCAAAGTTTGGTCCTGGGAATCTGCCACCCCTCTCCAAAGGGCTCCTATTGTTATTATTATGCTTGGGTTCTGCTGTAGATACATGGACACTGACTCCTTTGATAATTAGATCTTCACCACACAAAGATTGGGCAACCTTGAAAAAGAATTAAAGACATTCACTTAGTGGCAAGAAAAAAAACACAAATCCAAATTTTTGGACATTTCAATGGAAATTTAGGCGATTTGTATGGTCCATTATATTGTATGCTGGATTTGGGGGGGGGGGTGGAGGGGTGGAGGAGGAGGAGTCCAAGCAATCTTAAAACGCCCACCCCTCTCCAAATCCAATATGGATAGAGAAAGCTTAATTTGAAGGATAACCTGGACATTTAAAAATTGCCCTGAGAAACGTGTATTTGCAAAATAACAGCTTTGTCACGGCTGGAGGTAGGACATGAACTGTGATCATATAATAAAGATGCAATGTGCTCCTGCTGTATAACAGGAGGAAGATAGATGAAGGGTTCACTATATAAAGACACAATATCCGTAACTTATATTACGCAAATATCCGTAACTTATATTACGCAAATAAAGTTAACCTACACAGCCGAAAAGGAAAACCAATTATATACTTGGCTACACTAAACAGAACAGGCAGCAAATCTCCCCCCGCCCTCCCCCCCCCCATCTAGCAGGTGATCTGAATGCTACTGTGTCATCTTATGAAGAGAGAAGGGTAAAAAAAAAAAAATATATATATATATATATATATATTACATTAAGACATGCTCTGTTCCCTTGTATTTACTACCAAGTGTTAAATGTACAGTGACCATTTAAGGTCAATATCTGAGGAGCCGACCTTCATTTCACTTAAAGGTAATCCATATGCAGGTTCTGCCTAACACTATTACAACTCTCAGGTCACAAAACCAGTTTAGGTTCAAAACATTTCCACAAGAGGGGTAAAAAGGTTGAAACATGTGTAAGGACACATCTATTGGCATGTTTACATCATGAAGTTCGAATCTTACCTGATCATCCGCAAAGGTCACAAAGGAAAATGCTCTAAATGGCTTTGGGATGAACACATCCACAACCTCTCCATATTGTGTGAAGAATTGGCGGAGCTCCTCTGCAGTCATGTCCTCGGTGCACCGACCAACAAAAACCTTACGGCTGCGCATAGGTTCATCTGGGCTTTGCTGTAAAGAAGTCATAACAGATGAGATTTACCAATGTGTTTTTCCAGAAAACTGAAGTAGTTTGCAACTGCAACTAGATTAGCGAGTGCTGCCTCAAGCAGGGCTAAGCTGATACTAGCAGCTTATCTACAATTTTGCCAACTTCACATGGTTCCCAAAACGTATTCTTTTAGAATATAAAAGACTCCGGGAAAGTAGCACTATATACTTGAGGCTCTTCAAAGATTAAAGGAAATTTTTTTCATGCATTGTGAACCAAACATACCTTAAGAATACTGTAGTGAAGGTATGTTCTACAGTTTCATTGTTAAAAAAAAAAAAAAAAAAAAATTGTAAAAACCACAATAAAGATGTCCAGAAAGGAGTAATTAACCTGAGCTGGATGACTCCCAGCAGCTGTGAGGCACAACAGTGATTACATCATACTTTGAAGCAGTGTATAATTAGGGTGAAATGAAGCTCCAGCCTCACCACAAATCTTATAATTTATTTTCAGCAAAACCACTCAGTTCAGGGATTAACACAAGATAAGTTTCTGCATCAGTGTAGCTACAGCATTCTCAAGGCATGTTTGGTTCACAATTCATGAAAACAAATGGTAGATTTCCTTTAAAAGAAGCCAACAAGTACCACTTGCTTGAAACGCACTTACAAGCATGTATAAATCTTTACCTTGGAATTGGGAAGTTTACAATCACACCATCTTCCATCAATCATGTGGCGCTGGGACATCACTTTTACTTGCGTTTCATAATCGGCAAACCTTACAAAGCCAAAGCCTTTAGAGTGACCTGTTTTAGCATCTTTTTTAACCTGTAAAAACAAAGTAGTGAGTGAATTGGCAACATTCAAATAGCAGCTATATCGCAAGTGTCTGCAAACAAATCTTTACCTGGACCATAATGACTTCACCAAATGTGCTAAAGTAGTCTTTCAGATCCTGCTCAGTTGTTTTCCATGGCAAGCCAAGCACAATGAGGTCGGAAGTTTTTGTTACAGCTCGCTTGATTTTAACAGCTGAAGAAGCATCAGTTTCATCCATCTTTCTTTTGTTGTCTGCAATTTAGAAATTGAATAAAGGAACTTTTGATTCAAGTGACTTGCAATTAATTAGCCCCATTTGTGAAATGCTGTCCAGCTATAATAATTGATGAACTTTTAATATCTGCAGCACTTGCATAACATTTAACAAGGGGAGCTGCTGCATGAGTAATTTGACAGAAGACAACGGGAGAACAAGGTTGATCGCAGCTGGATTTTTAAAAAAATTCAATATATTTACACATTAGTTTGCTTTACAAGGCAATCCCTTTAACCCTTTCATTAATGTACAATAATGGCATGGCAGACATTCAGTAGACATGTTTTAGGTCTGGTAATTTCCAGTCAAATCTACAGCACCTAGAAACATTTCAGGAGGTATTTTTGCCACAGAACTAAGGTATTACTGTGAGTGGCTCTCAATTCTAAAGCCAAACTAGAACTTTGGTGCCAGAGATACAAGATGTAATCATATGAAGTCCCCCCAAGAAAGGGCTGCAGGCGTGAATGAACAGTCCGCAGAAGGTAAATATACTTTCTGTAATTGTAGCTCATCCAAAGGGGAAAGAACATTTTTGCCCATTAACATTTTACATATCTTACACATATACATACACACAAACAGATACATAAAACACAGTATTTCAAACAGTTGTAATACAGTTGCTATTTCTCACAACTACAGCACACTTAACCAATGAGGTTCTGGTATTGTGCCTATAATACAAGTGTGCTCATATTACAGCCATCTGAAAGTGGCCTTATTACCACAGTAGTTTTTGGTTAGGGTCACAGTTTATATAGGGGACAGAAATTATATACCTATGTTATCCCCTGTGCAATTTTCTTGTAAAAATTGTTTGTCACACCCTGCGGTTTTGGCGCTCCTTTTAATACACGCTCCTGTGAATACAGACACGTATGGTATGTATTAACTGTTCACTTTTTTTTTTTTTTAAATGTCCTATGAAAAGTTTGTTTGAACAAGGGGACTGGACAAGTACACATTTAAGTCAAAAGATTGGAACCAAGGTTATTATGCATTTAATTCAGAAAAGTCTGAAAAGTTGCAGAAACGCAATTGTGTGTACTTGAATATTCTGATACATTTTGCTGAGTTTGTTGTGTATGTATTTAGAATTTTTTTTTGGTAGATAAACCAGCTTGGATGAGAGTTTTAAGAGCAAATGTCTTAATTTTTAAATAATCTACATTATTTAGACTTCCATTTGCAGTTTGAATTTAAGGGCTAATAGAAACTTCGTCCCTTTTGATTTAAGGGATTTAACTCAGTGACGCGCCCTGAAAAGTCTCTGGCGATTGGGCATTTTTAGCAAATATTCGTAAGTGGCGGTTCCATGGCCATAACTTATTTTTTGCATGCTACCTTAATATTTTTAAGGACACAGAGTTAGTCAAAACGTTATAAGTTTAAAAATAAATTTTTCATTTATATTCTTGTTTGGAGTTAAAAATTAAAAAAAAAAAGTCTTTGGTAATTTATAGTATTTTTTTTTTAATTTTAATTTATTTTTTATTTTTTAAATACGGAATTAATGAATTCCCCATTTTGTTTCGGTCGTTTTGGTATATATGTAATCGTTATAAATTTTACTTTATTCTTTTTGTTGTACAAGTTTTTCCCTGTAATTGAGGCATTTATAAGAGCTACATTCAGAGGAAAACCACCACCTGCTACTGGTGGTGCCGATCAGAGCTGTACTGGGACTAATTAGACCCAGTAGTTTTGATTAACCCCTTTAGACCCAGCGGTCACATGACAGTAACAGCACCAGCTCTTTGCATCCCAATGCTATGAGGAGCAGAGAAATGAGAAGTGGTAACAAACAACAACTCCCGCTAGGGCGGGAGCATTAGAAAACTGTAGCGACGTATAAGACCTGTGCCCGCTGACATCTAAAGTTAGTGGGCAGTCAGAGGAGTTAATCACGCCTCTGGACTATGTGGCATGCAGAAGTTCTGCACTTTAAATTCAGTACAGTTCAAAAGATAAAAGTTATAACTGTCCATGTCTAACCCGATGTGTGGATTTTTTTAGTTTACAACTAGAAGCCAACATACACAAGATGTAGATAAGCAATAGCACAGTACAATAAAGAGCCATATCAACATAGTACAGCATTAGGGGGTGCTATAAAATGTGACAATTGTCTTTGAAAGGATTCAATTTTAGTTTTATTTGTAAACGTCAAATTAAAAAAAAAAAATTGTCAGAGGAGCTAAATATCAGAAATCTCCTGGCAGCAAAAGTGTCAACACTCCAAGCCAGTAATATTCCGAGAAGGGCCAGTTCCAACGAGTTATTAAGAGTCACAGGTTGGACAGAGATTATATAAAAATGTAAAGTTTTAGGCCTGTGCATTGGGTCATAACAATGGAGGAGAAAAAAACAAAGAAAAAGCCACAGATAATGGATGAGAACTGGTCCTAATAGGAATGAACACATAGTTCCCCAATTCATGTGGTTACAATAAATGCTCACCTTTTGGGTAGTTAACGACATAAACAAGATTTCCCCATCCACTTTCGGGAGCATGGAGAATGCCCTCTACCAAGCGGACACCACGCATGCACTGATTAACTGGATTTCTGTATCTAAGGCCACAAGCACCAGGAAACTGAGCTGTTACGGTGGATAGCAGGACTGTGCCATCATCCTCAGATGGAATTTCCATTGGCTCCTCATTCTCATCCTCTGCCACGCGAATATATTCCATTTCCATGGCTGCAAACTAGGAGCAACAAGTAAAAATCAGAATAAAGTTTAAAATGTGGGATATTTCATACAAGAACAAGCTGTCCACAAGTGATTGTATTGAGGCTTCCCCACACTTAAAATCTCAAAGTCAAGACATACCCTGCAAGGGTATGATAGGGATAAAGATTAAAGGTCACATTCCACTGGGCACAATACCAGGAAATTCTTGTTGCAGGTATAAATAGAGCAGATTTTACAAAAAGAATTGCATGCAGAAAAGAAACACTGGTAATCAATTTTATGACCAGAGCATCTGCAGAAAAACTGACGCACCGTTGATATTAAAAGCTGCAGCTGAATCTGCATCTAAAAAGGTGCTGTACCAACTATTTAAGTTAGTTATTCACAAGATTGAGGATAAGAATCTGATGGAGGGGTCCGAGACCACAAGAAAGTGACCCTTCACACACTGGTGCACTTTTTGTTCTCACCAATGGGCATAGCGCAAGGATGAGCATGCATCATGCCACTCATTTAGTTGTAAGTCAGTGTTTGTAACAGCTGAATACGCACTCACGTTAGACAGTGAATAGGCGAGCCAGAGTGAACTGTGCTAAGAAACTTCCAACACTACCATACAAATGAATGCAGTGGTAGAATGCTTGCTCGACCAGCTTAGCAGGTGGTTGGTGCAACCCTTTAACTTACTCCACATCATTGTGTGGTTACCATTACCTACAAAAATACACTTTTGATGTCAAACACAAAAGGGATGTCAAAAAAAAAAAAAATAAATAAAATAGGCAAAATAGAAATACACCGCAATCAGAAAAAAAAAAATAATAATTTTTACAGGGAACATGTCACCAGGCACATTGCTATGAAACCACAATAAGTACCTTGTATGGCCGTTCGCATGCGTGTTCGCAGCAGTCTCCACTTTATCAGTGGAGACCGCTGCCTCTAGCAGGAACAATCAACTTATATTCCTGGTCTGCTTCCTCCATGGTGGATGGTGTTTCTGGGCACAGCAGTCAAGGCAACAGTGCGCTGGTCATCACTGCCCCAACCCTTCATATATGCGGAGGGAGAAGGGCGGACTGTGCATGAGCAAGAATCGAGACAAGACTGCGGCAGGCCAAGAAGCCAGGACCTGCTGCGGCCACAAGGAGTCGCGGTTATGCAAAGACGCAGCCGACGGCGCCTTGATTGCTGTGCCTGTAACCCCACACCCACCTGACTGGAAGCGGACCATGAACACAAGTAAATCTTTGCAGCTGCGGTTGCAATTTATAAAGACTTGTCCAGAACGCATGCAACTGGCCATACAAGGTACTTATTGCGGTTTAACATATATTCGCCCGGGGACAGGTTCTCTTTAAATGGAGCAAAGTTTAATAATTGGATAAGAACAAGCTCAGCAACAACCCAATATTCTTGTGTGTTCCAGTTCCATTCTTTAAATTCAACAAATTTCCATTCACTTGTTGTATACATAATTAACAGCTGTATTCCCCTTCCTGCTCAAGGCCAGCTGGGGCCCTGTTCACATCACTGTTACATGTTGAATTATTACAAGTCAAAACCAGGCGAGGCAACTACAGACTACTACTGTTCACTCAAAAAACAGGGGTCTAACAGATCTGTTTAAATGCCCATTGACTTCATTGGAAATTAAGGGTGGTTGCACATGAGTTTTATTTTTGCACCTCAGTGATTTTTCACAGAACCTTTTTAGATTATGAACATATATAGATTGGTTTTCACGTAGTGGCTTCAGTGAATTATTTTTTTACTTATGCCTTGCTGACCCTACACACAGAAGCCAGGAAGTGAAAACCAATCTGTGTCCACAACCCAAAAAGGCTCAGTGAAAAATCATTGATAAAAAAAAAAAAAAAAAAACAATGTGAAACCACCCAAGGCTTTCAGAGTGCCCATTTGCACAGAATCTGATACTTTAGTGGAAAATTGGATTTAAGTCGCAGCGCTATTTTTGTTGGTAACAAATAATAGAAGCCAAAAAAGGCAAACCAATAAAAGTCCAGACATCAATGGTCATTTTACAGATCTGATAGACTACTGTTAATTTAGTGAGGGGAGATATTATATTAAGGGCGCGTTCACACGTTGCGTTTTGACCTGCGTTTTCATTGCGTTTGAAACGCATATACAACAGCTGAGGAGAGGTGATTTGCCTAATTTCATCACTGTTAACGCATGCGTTAACAAAAAGCATCGTAAACGCGATGTTAACGCATGCGTTAACGCATTCGTTTTGTCAACGCATGCGTTAACATTGCGTTTACAAACGTAAACGGTAATGTAATTAGGCAAATTACCTCACATCAGCTGTTGTATATGCGTTTCAAACGCAATTAAAACGCAACCAAAACGCAATGTGTGAATGCGCCCTAAGGGAAATCCTTAATGCAGTTGTAAACAGAGCCCAAGATCTGGGAAACAAAAATTAAAGGCTGTATTTTACCCACTTAAAGGCAATTTAGTTTATTGGACACCATGTGATAAAAGTCTTATTAAATGTGATTCAATAGGAAAGAGGTAGGTACGGACTTTAGTGGGCTAAAGTCCCCTTTCCTGTTTCTTAAATTAACCCTTCAATTCATCTATTAGTGGCCTCCATAACTTCCCTATCCACCTCCTTAGGGCAAATGGGCCATTTATGGATCAGAACTGAGCATCTTCTTACCTAATCTTTTACATGAACTACATTTCCCATCACTACTTCCCAGAGACCTGCTCTACAGGATTACACGTGGCCATCACTCGGAACTACAGGTGAAAGGACAGAGGGGAGAGGGCGAACCAACTTACCGGCAGTGGAGCGACAAAAGATAGATACAAGAGCCGCACACTACTGGCAGCAGGACACGGGGGATGAGGTTTCTATTCGCTGATAGCTACGATATATCTTGGGAACTGAAACACAAAGAACATTTGAGAGTTGGAGAAACGTGTGGACGAGGACTTGTCTCAGTACATGAGAATTACAGGAGCTCAGCAGCTGCTCTACCAGCAAGCAGCTATAGGGTTAACAGCAACAAAGTACAGGGCCCGTGCAGGCGTTAGTGGCGGGAAGGCCCGTGCCTCACAGAGAACAGGCCATGCCCGGCTCCCAGCCACCGCCCCCCTCCATCAGCAGGCCCCGGCCATGAGGCCGCTCTATCCCCCAGTACTCCCGCACCCTGAATACTTACATGCTCCAGTTCCAAACTAGTAACGGGCTCCCGAGTGTCGGCGAAGGCCTCACAGTTAGGAAACAAACTAAACAACCTTTGTCGCGCTGCTCTCCTAGAAATCTTCTAGCATCTCCCGGGCTCCGTCACAAAATGGCGCCTACACCAACTGCTCAAGCGCTCATCTACCGCTGCGCACTACCACTATGGTCAGGAGGGGGTGACGAACCTTAAATCTATCACTACTTGTTCTACGTTACACTTACACGATACAAGTAACGCCATTATACACAGAAATAAGATTACCTTTAATAACGGCGCAGGGATTCAGAAAGGTACGCTTGAAAGCGGGCTGGTAAGAGCTGTTGTGTTCCCGTTCCCCCTATAGCTGAAAAGATGGTAGCGTCCGAGTCTGCGGTGAATCTTTGCGCATGCGTAACGTGCGTGGAGCATGTGCATTGCTCTCTGTAGTCAAACAAAGGGTGAAGAGGCCTGTACTGTAGCGAGGACATGAGGCCTGTGTGCGTGTGGATGGGATACAGGCCTAGCGCCTGTGTCTTAACATTGAGGAGACACACAGCCATGTCTAAGACTGCATTTACACCTGGCGTTTTTGGATGCGGTTTGGCATTGTGAATGACGCTGTCATGTTTGTTACAGGAAATTACATGCAGTTTAATGTTTGTTGAGAAAACAGACATTAAAAATTGCATTTTTTTTCAAAACTACTTAAGGACACTCGATTTACGGACGACCCCTAGTTACAGACGGACCCCTCTGCCCACTGTTACCTTTGGTGAAGTCTCTGGATGCTTTATTAAAGTCCCAGACTGCAATGATCAGCTGTAAGGGCGTGTTGACACGTTGCGTTTTGACCTGCGTTTTCATTGCGTTTGAAACGCATATACAACAGCTGAGGAGAGGTGATTTGCCTAATTACATCACTGTTAACGTTTCCGTTTACAAAACGCATTGTAAACGCTATGTTAACGCACACGTTAACAAAGCGTTAATACACGTGTTTTGTTAACGCATGCGTTAACAGTGCGTTTACGAACGTAAACGGTAATGTAATTAGGCAAATTACCTCACATCAGCTGTTGTATATGCGTTTCAAACGCAACCAAAACGCAACGTGTGAACGCGCCCTGAGGTGTTTGTAATGAAGCTTTATTGATAATCCTTGGCCCCATTACATCAAAAAATTAGAAACTCCAATTGTCTCTGGCTCAAATTTTAAAAAAAATTGTCTAGAACTTAAATTCTAAAATATACAGTTTCGACTTACATACAAATTCAACTTAAGAACAAACCTCCGGACCCTATCTTGTACGTAACCTGGGGACTGCCTGTATGCTGGTTTTCCCATGTAAAGCAATACTCCATATGTGCCAATAATCTCCAGACTGGCACACGGCAGGGCTCAGAAGGTGAAGGATCAAAATGTAGCTTTTGGACCTCCGATTCCAGCAGATTGGTGTTGGGCTGCCTCTGAGGTTCCGTTACAATACTGGGAACCCTTTAAAGCAGTGGTCTCCAACCACCGGGCCGCAGCCCAAGACCAGGTCGTGGGTCACCTGGACCCGGTCCACGTCAAAAAAACGTGGAAAAAAAAACCTTGGTACTTGCCTCCGGCGCTACTCTTCACTCTGTGACCCCTGTTCTTCTCTCCTCAGATTCCTGACAGTGCAGGCAGAGGCACATATATACACTCTGCCCGCGTGTACCCACTATGATGCAATCAGCCTGCAACACGGGTGCACGCTGGCACTTTTTGCTGTAACAATCGGCAGAGACGCGTCCATGCAATCTGCCAGTCGGCGCACATTATGACGTCATCAGCGGCAACACAGTTATACAATTTTCCAATATACTTTCTGTATTCATTCCTCAGGGTGCGTTCACACGTTGCGCTCCGGTTGCGTTTTCATTGCGTTTTAAAACACATTACAACAGCTGAGATGAGGTGATTTGCCTAATTACATTACTGTTAACGTTTGCATTACTGTAAATGCGATGTTAATGCATGTGTTAATAATGCATTAACACATGCGTTTTGTTAACGCACACGTTAACATAGCGTTAAAGGGAACCTGTCACCAGGAGAGCCATTTTTAGCACTCCCCCAGTCCCCACATAGCATAAAACATACACTGCCAAAGTGTTTTTGTATAAAAAATAGGTTTTACAGAAAAAAAGATGTGTTATATTGTACCTTTCATTAGCATCTGCTGTGTGACTAGGCAGTTGCCCAATGGGAGGGGCTGGAAAGGAGCAGTTCCCCCCCACACTTGGGAAACATGTGACCTTTTCAAATATATGAATAACTCCCCACACTCGGGATTGGCTGTAGAGGAGCAGGGGGCGTCGCTAAGCCCAGTGATGGGTGTTTTCATATATTTGAAAAGGTCACATGGAGAAGCTGTTCCCCAAGGGTGGGGGGAACTGCTCCTTACCAGACCCTCCCATTTGGCAACTGCCTAGTCACACATTAGCAGATACTAATGAAAGGTACAATATAACATATCTTTTTTTTCTGTAAAACCTATTTTTTTATACAAAAACACTTTGGCAGTGTATGTACTATGCTCTGTGTGGACTGAGGGAGTGCTAAAAATGGGTCTCCTGGTGACAGGATCCCTTTAACAAATGTAAACAGTAATGTAATTAGGCAAATCACCTCTCCTCAGCTGTTGTAATGCGTTTTAAAACGCAACCAAAGCGCAATGTGTGAACGCGCCCTGACTGTTTTCATAACTCTGTGACCCCTGTTCTTCTCTCCTCAGATTCCTGGCAGTGCAGGCAGAGGCACATATATACACTCTGCCCGCGTGTACCCACTATGATGTAATCAGCCTGCAACATGGGTGCACGCTGGCAGAGAGTATAGACGTGCCACTGCCAGGAATCTGAGGAGAGAGGAAGCCAGGGCCAGGTGTGAAGGGGAGCACCGGAGGTAAGTGTTGACTTTATAATTTTTACGGGCACTGCTGGGGGCATTTTATTAATGGTGGGGGGGGGGGCACTTCTGGGGACATTTTAAGAGGGTGATCACTGCTGGGGACATAGTCAGCCAACCACCTGTAGTTTATAGCCAGCCACATGTAGTACATAGCCAGCCCCAGTAGTATATAGCCAGCCCCACGTAGTATACAGCCAGCCCCCTGTGGTATACTGCCAGTCAGCCTCCAGTAGTATACAGCCAGCCCCATGTAGTATATAGCCAGCCCACCCCCTGTAGTATACAGCCAGCCCCCATGGAGTATACAGCCAGCCAGGCCATATGTAGTATACAGCCAGCCCCCAGTAGTATACAGCCAGCCCCCTTTTAGTATGCAGCCAGCCAGGCCATATGTAGTATACAGCCAGCCCCATGTAGTATATAGCCAGCCCGCCCCCTGTAGTATATAGCCAGCCTCCTGTGGTATACTGCCAGCCCCCAGTAGTATACAGCCAGCCCCATGTAGTATATAGCCAGCCCCATGTAGTATAAACCCAGCCCGCCCCCTGTAGTATATAGCCAGCCCCCATGGAGTATACAGCCAGCCCCATGTAGTATATAGCCAGCCCGCCCCCTGTAGTATATAGCCAGCCCCATGTAGTATATAGCCAGCCCGCCCCCATGGAGTATACAGCCAGCCAGCCTTCATGTAGTATACAGCCAGCCCCCATTTAGTATACAGCCAGCCAGACCGAAAAAAACCAAACATACTCACCTTCGGGCAGTCCTGATGCGCGGTGCAGCTCCCCAATGTTCCGGTACCTGCTGCTCCTCTTCTTTCTTCTTTTTTCTGTAACAATCGGCAGAGACGCGTCCACGCAATCTGAAATCGGCGCACATTATGATTTCATCAGCGGCGACACAGTTATACAATTTTCCAATATACTTTCTGTATTCATTCCTCACTGTTTTCATAACAGTGATCATAAAATCAATAACATTAATTCGCTGAAATGGGACTTAATAATCATGTCCACAATTAAGTTGCAGTCACACGTTGCAGTTAAAACTGCATCACAATCAGATTTGAGGTGGTTTTAGGTGCAGTTTTATCAATTTAACATGTGAAAGACATGAGCTGAATGGGTTAATGAGATTTGTGGAGTAGGTTTTCCCTTCAACATCAAATTCACTCATTGAGTTAATGGGGGACATTTGCATAAAGTGTCGGTATCTGCATTGGCTTATTGGTTATATAAAAATAAAAATATATCTTTATTACAGTATCTAAAATCAGTAAACAGTGTGACAGCTCAAAATTCCAATGTAACAAAAGCCATCAGGCAGGTGCGTCATACAAATAGAAAATAGTATGGAAATGTTCAGAGTAAAAGCGGACAGTTGTATAAAAGTGGTCAAATTATTGACTCGAGTCAATAGGTTTTCCCAGTTTTTGGAGTTCAAATTAGGTACCTCGGCTTATACTTGGGTCGGCTTATAATCAAGTTTATACGGTATTTAGTTAGTTAACCCCTAGGTGCACCAGGACGTTATAGTACGTCCCGGTGGCTAGATGCTTAGCGCACGTCCAGCTTCTGGGACCGGCTCACGAACAGAGCCGGCACCAGAAGCAGCGGCTGTCAGCTGTCTATCACAGCTGACACCGCGCTGTAACACCTGCGATCGGAGCCGACTCCGATCGCGGGTGTTAACCCCTTACACGGCGCGGTTAAGCATGACCGCAGCGTGTAAGGGTCTTCCCCCTATGGATCGGATCCCCCGTGCCGCTTACCGGTGGATCCGATCCTCTTCCTGCGCCTGCATGCTCAGACAGTTTACACTGCTCTACAATGAAAAAGTATTGTAGAGCAGTGTATTGAACTTGAACCGGCGATCAGAGCATCGCTGGTTCAAGTTCAAGTATATATAAGTAAAAACATGTAAAAACACTAAACACTGCACATAATAAATAAAAAATAAATACATAAAAATATAAGCCCCTAAAATGTCACTTTCCCATAAAAACACAAAAAAAACCTGCATATTTGGTATTGCTGCGTCCGTAACAATCTGTATAATAAAACAGAATCGTTACTGGACCTGCACGGTAAACGCTGGAGGAAAAAACGCAAAATAATAATAATAATATACTATTTTGATGGTATGGTTAACCGCCAAAAAAAAAACACATAAAAGTTTTCCTAAAAATTGATGATTTTCATTTCCTCCACCAACAAAAAGTTAATAAAATCTCACCAATTAGCTATAGATGACCCAAAATTACGTACCAGAAAAGTGCATCTCATGTGGCAAAAGAAATAAGCCCCTATAGGTCCACATTAAAAAAAGAAAAACATTATAGCCTGTACAATGTGACATAGCAAATCTGATCTGGATGGAACCTTCTTCCCTTCTATGCCCGGCCGTGCGCCCATACAGCAGGTTACCACCACATATAGAGTATCCGTGTACTCGGGAGAAATTGGATATCAAACTTTGTGAAACCTTTTTTCATCTAATCCATTGTAATTCCACCCAAAATAAGTGTATTGTGAAAAAATTTTACAATTTGTAGACTGCACCTCCATTTTGTTTTAACCCCTATAAACACCTAAAGGGTTAACAAACTTCTTAAAAGTGATTTTTCATACGTTGTAGGGTGTAGTTTCCATAATGGGGTAATTTATGAGTCTAGCTATTATTTAGGCCTCTCAGTGTCAATTAGAAGTTGAGCAGGTTCATCTAAATACGGGTTTTGGTGATTTTACAAAAAATGTGAAAAATGATACCTAAATTCTGAGCCTCATAACATTCTAGTAAAATATGTGGAATCTTAAAAAAAACATCCAACATAAAGCAGACATTTGGGAAATGTAAGTTACGAATTTATTTGGGTGCTATGACTATCTGCATCAAAATTAGAGAATTTAGAACGTTGAAAATAAAGAATTTTGCCAAATTTTGTTTTTTTTCATAACTAAACGCAAAAGATTTCATCCAAATTTTTAAACTAATTTTAAGTACAATGTGTCACGAGAAAACAATCTCAAAATCCCCTGGATATCTCATAGCGTTCCCACGCTATAACCACTTATAGTGACACAGGCCAGATTTGAAGAATGGGGCCGCGTCCTTAAAGGGGTATTCTCATCTGGGCACTCACATTCAGTTTCATTAATCTGCCATATATAAACATTTCTTCAATTGGATGGAAAAAAATGCTCATGTGTGAAGATAATTTCTCATAAATGTAGTCATTTGGTCCCTTAGAAACGACATAGCTTCCTTGCATACGGCCACCTCTACTGGAGAGATTGCACAAAGAAACAAAAAGTTTTTGTATATGAAATGTCCAGGAGTTACTACATGTCCCACAGCCGTCCTGTGGTAATGATCGCTGAATCCTGGTGGTCCGGCAGGGCTCAATAGCACATGTCTGGCCAACGCTGCCAGAGTGTGACGTGCTCGTATCCGAGGAAGCTATCTGGTTTCTAAGGGACCATATCACTACATTTATGAGAAATTATCTTCACACAGGAACATTTTTTTTATTAACATCCAATTGAAGAAATGTTTACATATGGTAAATGAATTTAATTAAATGTAAGTGCCCTGATGAGAATACCCCTTTAAGGCCAAAAGAGGCTGAGTCCCGTAGGGGTTAATATACGTCTAGGTCTCGCATTTGAAAGATGGTAGAGTGCTTGGCAAAGTTTTATATAATGTAACTAAAATGATCTATAAAAATTAGTTTCTATTCAAAACATAATAAAATGTGTGTTATTTATTTATGTATTTATAAACAATTCCCAGAAAAAGAAAAATTGTCAGGATGAAAGGTTCCCTCCCCAAAACGTTTATTACAATCTTAAAAAGTAAAATATATTTAAATTTCATGAGAAAAAAAGCTTTGTGTTATGTGACGGCGCAATTGTTGTCCATCAGAAGAATAGGAATAGTTTCCATCACCTTCATTCTCAATTTTCTCCCTTAACGCCGAAGCCACTTTTCACCTTCCTGACACGGCCCATTTTTTCAAATCTGCCCTGTGTCACTATAAGTGGTTATAACTTTGGAACGCTTTAACATATCCAAGTGATTTTAAAATTGTTTTCTCGTGACACATTGTACTTCATGTTTTGGTGGTATGTTTTGCATTTATTTATGAGAAAATCTGATATTTGGGGAAAATTTGGAAAAATTCTTTATTTTCGAACTTCAAAATGTTCTACTTTTTCCATACATAGTCATAACCGCAAAAATACTTAATAACTAACATTCACTGAATGTCTACTTTATGCGGACATGGTTTTTTATGCATACTCTTATTTTTGTAGGATGTTATGGGGCTTTGAACGTTAGGTGCAATTTTTCACATTTTAATAAAAAAGGCAAAATCCTGCTATTGAGGGACCTGCTCAGGTTTCAAATCACTTTGAGAGACCTAAATAAAAGTAAAACCCCATAAATTACCCCATTATAGAAACTACACCCCTCAACGTACGTAAAACAACTTTTATGAAGTTTGTTAACCCTTTAATTGTTTTACAGGGGTTAAAACAAAATCGGATGCAGTTTTGAAAGTAAAATTTTTTTTTGGCTAAATGAATGTGTTTTTCAAGAAATGTACAAATTTTCAGTGGATAAAATGCCAAAACGCTCCACAAAATGTTATACCCAATCTCTCCCGAGTATAACAATACCCCATATGTGGTGGTAACCTGCTGTATGGGCACACGCCAGGGCATTGAGGGGGGAGCTTCACCATTCAGAGCAGATTATGCATTGACACTTTTTATTGGCTATACAATCTTTATTTTTTTGGCAATTTGGACATATAAGGGCTTATTTTTTGCGACATGAGATGCACTTTAAAAATACTTCATTTTAGTGGGTCATTAGCTTATTGATGAGATTTTATTAACTCTTGAATGTATGGGTGAAAAGAAAATTGTCAATTTTGGTTTACTTTCTTTTCGTATATTTTGGGGGTCGTACACCATACACTAAAAATACAATATTATCTTTATTCTACAGATTACGGTGATACCTCATTTATATAGTTTTTCATTTATTTTTACAATTTTACTGGATAAAAACTAATATAGAGGAAATCTCATTTGTTTTTGCATCGCCATCTTTTCGGAGACGTAACTTTAATATTATTTGGTTGACAGAGGTAGTTTAGGGCTTATTTTTTACGTGTTGAGTTGTTCTTTTCAGTGGTACCATTTTGGTGCACATTTCTTTTTTTGATCACTTTTTAGAACATTTTTATGTAGAGATTTTATGAAAAATGTACATTTTTGGCGTGTTTTTCGGGTTTTATTTTTACGGCGTTCACCGAGCGGATCCAATAATGTTTCTTAGTTATTGTACGGATTGTTATGGACGCGGCGATACCAAATATGTGGGTTTTTTTGGCGATTTTGTGTTTTCACCTTATTGCATGTGTATAGGGAATATTTGTGTCTAGGGGACTTTAACTTTATTTAATTAATTCTTTTTATTATAAAAAAATTTTTTGTTTTTAATTTACTTTTACAGGTAAGCTTGAACAAGCGATGTATTACAGATGTATTACACTGTGTTACAGCCGGGTCCTGCCAGGAGGATCGCGCAGTCCCGGGGCTGCGATCAGAGCAGCGAACCCCCGGGGCCAGGAGCCGGGGCCAGAAGTTTGACGTAATAATACTGCATTTTGTGGGAACGCACCTCCCGCCATGCAGTACTATTACGTCAAATGTCGGGAAGGGGTTAAATCTTCTGCAATATCCATCGGAAGCTGATGTTGCATTGCAAAGATAGGGTTGTAAAGAAAGGCTCCACCGCTATGGTCTAAGTATCTGAACCTGCTTTTCAAATTTCTGAAAAGACATTGGGGGACATTAACATAAAGTGTTGGAGTCTGCATTGGCTTTGTTACCAACCTGATACACATGTAATATTGTGGAGCTGTGCACATACATTTCTGGCACCTAGACCATTTTCTGGCAGCAAACATCCTGTGAGTGCAATAGAACGGTTTTGTGTCCCTGCTAGACCTAATTTGTTTTGGTCTACTTTCCGCCAGTTTACAGCGCCCAAAAGTAGAGAGACACATATTAATTGTGTCTGAGTCACGCCCCTTTTCGGAGAAGAGTCGGATCAGGAGGAAAAAGTCATTTAACTTATAAATAGGTTGGAGAACAGAACATGCGGTCAGAGCGCCACAAAACTGGCAGAAATGCCATAGTAAATGTCCCCCATTCTGTCTGTGATCTTGTTTTTCGGTGGGCTGTATTGAAATTCTCCTCAGCTTCTGTAGATGGATTAAGGTAAAGAGTAGAGATGAGCGAACATACTCGTCCGAGCTTGATGCACGTTCGAGCATTAGTGTACACGAAACTGCTCGTTGCTCTGACGAATACTTTGCCCGCTCGAGAAAATGGCATCTCCCTCCTTTGTGATTTTTGGCGGCTAGAAACAGAGCCAATCACAAGCCAGGAGACTCTGCACTCCACCCTTACACGTCCATAGCAGTGGTTGGCTGGCCAGATCAGGTGACCCTGGAATAGACTAGCCCCTGCCCGCGCTGCTCGCATCATACTCTGTCTGGATGCCGCTAGGGAGAGAGCTGCTGCTGGTCAGGGAAAGCGTTAGGCTGTTCTATTAGAATAGTGTTAGGCAGGAGTGATTCAACAAGAACCCAACAGCCCTTCTTAGGGCTACAATAACGTTTTATTTTACTTTTTTTTGGTTTGCCTGTGGCTGGGCTTGCTGCAATTAGTAGTGCAGCTAGTACCATATTGTGAGTAATTTGCAGGGAGACTTGCTACCGTTGTGTTTAGCTCTTAGTGACACACATATCCACCTTAAACACCGAAGTGGGACAATTTATTAGGGGTTTGATTTGAATTAGGCACAGTCTGCTGATTTATTTTTTTTTACGTTTATTTCTTTTTATAACTCAAAGTAATCTGGCAAAGCAGTGTGCTTTCAGTGTAGGCTAGAAAATAGCCATAGGAGAACCCCAACGGCTTACTTAGGCCTACAATAGCGTTATATTTTCCTTTCTTTTGTTTGCTTGTGGCTGGGCTTGCTGGCACTAGTAGTGCAGCTAGAACCATATTGTGAGGAATTTGCTGGGAGACTTGCGACCGTTGTGTTTAGCTCTTAGTGACACACATATCCACCTCAAACACCGAAGTGAGACAATTTATTAGGGGTTTGATTTGAATTAGGCAGAGTCTGCTGATTTATTTTTTTTTACGTTTATTTCTTTTTATAACTCAAAGTAATCTGGCAAAGCAGTGTGCTTTCAGTGTAGGCTAGAAAATAGCCATAGGAGAACCCCAACGGCTTACTTAGGCCTACAATAGCGTTATATTTTCCTTTTTTTTGTTTGCTTGTGGCTGGGCTTGCTGGCATTAGTAGTGCAGCTAGTACCATATTGTGAGGAATTTGCTGGGAGACTTGCGACCGTTGTGTTTAGCTCTTAGTGACACACATATCCACCTCAAACACCGAAGTGGGACAATTTATTAGGGGTTTGATTTGAATTAGGCACAGTCTTCTGATTTATTTTTTTTTATAACTCAAAGTAATCTGGCAAAGCAGTGTGCTTTCAGTGTAGGCTAGAAAATAGCCATAGGAGAACCCCAACTACTGCAGGGGTCAGAGGCCGTGGTCCTGGGCGGGGTGAGACACCACCTGCTGATGAGGGAGCAGGGGAACGCCACAGAGCTACACTCCCTAGGTTCATCATGTCTCAAGTTACTGGGACTCGTGGTAGAGCACTGTTGAGACCAGAACAGTGCGAAGAGGTGATGTCGTGGATTGCGGACAATGCTTCTAGCCATTTGTCCACCAGTCAGTCTTCCACGCAGTCCACCAATGTCACCGAAATCAGTACTCCTCCAGCTCCTCCACCTCAGCCTCTTTCCCCCCAGTCTGCCCCCTCCCAGCAAAATTTGGCATTTGAACCGGCATACTCTGAGGAACTGTTTTCTGGACCCTTCCCATAGTCACAAACCACTTGTCCGGTTGCTGCTGAGCTATTTTCCGATGCCCAGGTTTTCCACCGGTCGCAGTCTGTGGGTGATGATGACATTATTGACGTAGTGGAAGAAGTGTGTAAAGAGGTGTCGGACAATGAGGAGACACGGTTGTCAGACAGTGGTGAAGTTGTTGTCAGGGCAGGAAGTCCGAGGGGGGAGCAGACTGAGGGATCGGAGGATGATGAGGTGACAGACCCAAGCTGGGTTGATAGGCCGGGTGAACACAGTGCTTCTGAGACGGAGGCGAGTCCTATAGCAGAACAGGTTGGAAGAGGCAGTGGTGGGGCCAGACGGAGAGGAAGGGCCAGAGCTGGTGCATCAGCGCCAAATGTTTCCCGTAGTCAAGCTCCCGTGGCGAGGGCTAGATTTTCAGAAGTCTGGAGGTTCTTTAAAGAAACACCGGATGACCGACGGACTGTGGTGTGCAACCTGTGCCAAACCAGGATCAGCAGGGGTTCCACAACTACTAGCTTAGCTACCACCAGTATGCGCAGGCATATGAATGCTAAACACCCCACTCAATGGCACCAAGCCCGTTCACCTCCGGCCGGGCACACCACTGCTCCTTCCCCTGTGTCATCTGCTAGTCAGCCCCCTGCCCAGGACCCCGGCCCAAACACCTCCCGTGCGAAAACCCCATCTTCGCCTCCACGATCCTCCACAGCATCCACCAGCGTTCAGCTCTCCATACCCCAGACGCTGGAGCGCAAAAGGAAGTATAGTGCAACCCACCCACACGCCCAAGCCCTCAACGACCACATCTCCAAATTGCTTAGCCTGGAGATGCTGCCCTATAGGCTGGTAGAGACCGAGGCCTTTCGAAACCTCATGGCGGCGGCCGCCCCTCGGTATTCGGTCCCCAGCCGCCACTACTTTTCCCGATGTGCCGTCCCAGCCCTGCACAATCACGTGTCAGAGAACATCATCCGTGCCCTGACCAACGCCGTTTCTGACAAGGTCCACCTGACCACTGACACGTGGACGAGTGCTGCCGGGCAGAGCCACTATATATCGCTGACGGCACATTGGGTTAACTTGGTGGAGGCTGGGACCGAGTCTGACCCTGGGGCTGCTCATATACTGCCGACGCCGAGGATTGCGGGGCCTACCTCGGTCCAGGTCTCAAAGGCCTACTATGCCTCCTCTTCCTCCCACCCCACCTCCTCCTCCGAATTACGATCCATGGGCATGGCACCATCAGTCGGTAGCTCTAGGCACAGCAGCAGTGCCGTAGCTAAGCGACAGCAGGCGGTGCTCAAACTGCTGAGCCTAGGCGATAAAAGGCACACCGCCCAAGAGCTATTACAGGGCATCACGGCGCAGACTGATCTGTGGCTGGCACCGCTGAACCTGAAGCCAGGCATGGTTGTGTGTGACAACGGCCGTAACCTGGTGGCGGCTCTGCAACTCGACAGACTGACACATGTGCCATGCCTGGCCCATGTGTTAAATCTCATAGTTCAGCGTTTCCTCAAGACATACCCCAATCTGTCTGATTTGCTCACGAAGGTGCGCCGCATCTGTGCGCATTTCAGGAAGTCCAGCACAGATGCTGCCACTCTCAGGGCAGCGCAGCGCCGCCTCCAACTGCCCGCTCACCGACTGTTGTGCGACGTGCTCACGAGGTGGAATTCAACATTAACCATGTTATCCAAAGTTTACCAGCAGCGCAGAGCGATTGTAGACTGCCAGATGTCAACTTCCACCAGAACTGGTAGTCAGGTCAGTCAGCTTCCTCAAGTCTACAATGAGGAGTGGACGTGGATGTCTGATATCTGTCAGGTGCTGAGTAACTTTGAGGAGTCAACACAGATGGTCAGTGGCGATGCCGCCATCATCAGCCTCACCATCCCGCTGCTTGGCCTGTTGAAAAACTCTCTGGTCAGCATGAAGTCGGAAGCTTTGCGCTCGTCACAAGAGACGGGGGAAAAAGATTCCCTTCTTGATAGCCAAAGCACCCTTAGGTCTGTTTCTCAGCGCATATCGGAGGAGGTGGAGGAGGAAGAGGAGGAGAATGTTGGCGAGACAGAAGAGGGGACCATTGTTCAGTCCTTCACTGTTCAGCGTGTATGGGCAGAAGAAGAGGAGTTGGAGGAGGAGGAAATGGGCAATCAGGCCAGTGAGGGGAGTGAATTCTTGCGCGTTGAAATGGCAGATTTCATGCTAGGCTGCCTATCCCGTGACCCTCGCGTTCAAAGAATTTATTCCAGCACCGATTACTGGGTATTCACTCTCCTGGACCCACGGTACAAGCAAAATCTTTCCACTCTCATCCCTGGAGAGGAAAGGAGTGTGAGAATGCATGAATACCAGCAGGCCCTGGTGCACAAGCGGAAACAGTATTTCCCTTCTGACAGCGCTAGCGGCAGAGGGCGTACTTCTGCGGGACAAGTAGCGAGGGAGAGTAGGCGAGCAGGCAGCTTGTCCAGCACTGGCAGGGGTACGCTTTACAAGGCCTTTGCCAGTTTTATGTCACCCCAGCAAGACACTGTCACCTGTCCCCAGTCTCGGCAGTGTAGGGCTGATCTTTACAGAAAGATGGTGAGGGAGTACGTAGCTGACCATACCATCGTCCTAAATGATCACACAGCTCCCTACAACTACTGGGTTTCAAAGCTGGACATGTGGCACGAACTGGCGCTGTACGCCTTGGAGGTTCTTGCCTGCCCTGCCGCTAGCCTGTTATCCGAGCGGGTTTTCAGTGCAGCTGGTGGCATCATCACCGATAAGCGTACACGCCTGTCAACTGACAGCGCTGACAGGCTGACGCTTATCAAGATGAATAAAGCCTGGATTTCTCCGGATTTTCATTCTCCACCAGGTGAAAGAAGCTCAACCTGAATAATGTATGCACTCCTCCTCCTCATTGTCCTCCTTCTTCTCCTCTTTGTACACTAAAGCAGAGGAAACTGGCTATTTTTTGCCAGGGCCAACTGGCTCTAGCTATAGTACTTTATGTATTTAATTTTTCTGGAGGGCCACCTACCCGGTCCTCTGTTTTAAGCAATTTTTGGGAGTGCCACATACAGGCACTCAATCTATTTAATTTTTCTGGAGGACCACCTACCTGCTCCTCTCGTTTGAAAACTTTTTTGGACTGCCACATACAGGCACTCTCCAAATTAAATTGTCTCCATAGCAGCCTCCACATGTCGTCTTTTTAGCTGCCTGCACACGTTGTCTCCATTGCTACCTCCACACGTCATCACCATAGCTGCCTCCAAAAGTCGTCCATATAGCTGCCTCCATACATGGTCTCCTTATCAAACGAACTGTGTCAAGCTGAATTTTGGGTTGTTTTCATGGCTTCCACATCAAACTTGTTAACTTTGTCGCCACCCTGCTGTGTAATCCACAAAATATACTGGCAAACTTTTATCATTTACCGATATTATTTCAGCGCTTCTTGCGCATCTGTTTACATTCCCCTCACCCGCCATAACCCAAACTTATAAGAACGCTACTACACTTGATCTTATACAAAAGGTTCTTAGAAGTGCTGTTTGGGGAGTAGCCTAGAGACAGGGGCTTGGATTGGCGAAAGCTCGCCTGGCAGCGGAGCGCCAGCTCCATCCCAAGATCCAACTAACATAGTTTTAACTGCAGCACCTTTAATCTACTACTAGTTCACTGCCTCCATACATGGTCCCCTTATCAAACGAGCTGTGTCAGGCAGAATTTTCAGGTGTTTCACCAGATACATAGTGGAACTCGGCCCGTCTGTCGCCGCCATGCTGGAGACCTGAAGTTGCAATCATAGCAGCGCAATATGGATGCCCCATACTGTAAAAACAATTAAAAATAGAACCACTATGCTATTCCATTATTCCTATGTGAAATATTCAAACGACCCGGCCTGCTTTGAAAATTATAATTTTTTCAAAGTAAACGCTTCTGGCCCCCAGGCCCATTTTGTGGGGGGAGGAGCCGAGAGACAGGGTCTTGGACAGGCGAAAGCTCGCCTGGCAGTGGACCGCCAGCTCCATCCCAAGATTAGACAGCCTCAGAGGCATCCATGCATGCTGCCCCTGCTGTTTCCTGTCCATTTTGCCTCCACGATCCTCCACAGCGTCCACCAATGTCTCATTTCAACTCTCTATACCCCAGACTCTGGAGCACAAGAGGATATGCAGCACATCATCCCCTTATCAAACGAGCTGTGTCAGGCAGAATTTTCAGGTGTTTCACCAGATACATAGTGGAACTCGGCCCATTTGTCGCCGCCATGCTGGAGACCTGAAGTTGCAATCATAGCAGCGCAATATGAATGCCCCATACTGTCGCTCTTAATCATGGAAGTCGTCTCCATGGCTGCCTCCACATGTCGTCCCCTTATCAAAAGAGCTGTGTCAGGCTCATTTTTACGTTATGGAACTTGGTCACTATGTCGCCACCATGCTGTGTTATCGACTAAATATACCGTCAACCTTTTGTTCACATAGGAAATCATTTCAGCGCTTCTTGCTCACCTCCTTTGGTGAAGCCTGAGTCCATTTAGGGTATGTCGCCATGACACTCTCTAGCCTGCCGCTGCTGCCGCTGCCTCTGCATGCCGTCCCCTATAGTGTCAGGGTCAATTATTGCATGTTTTAGATGCTATCTAGCCTCATTCGGTCACTCTGTCATGGCCATGCTGTTGCCCATAATTTTGGCATAATGGTGCGATTAAGCAGCCTCAGAGGCATCCATGCATGCTGCCCCTGCTGTTTCCTGTCCATTTCCGTGGTGTTTCCATCCTTTTCTGAGGTTCCCAGGTGTTTGGCCAAGCTTCCCTGTGCAGAGCCTTGGTCCCCTTGAAAAATGCTCGAGTCTCCCATTGACTTCAATGGGGCTCGTTATTCGAGACGAGCACTCGAGCATCGGGAAAAGTTCATCTCGAATAACGAGTACCCGAGCATTTTAGTGCTCGCTCATCTCTAGTAAAGAGTTAAAAGCCAATGCTTTAGAATTTATCCATTATCTCATATAAACAAATTTCACATTATTAGCAAAGGAATCTTACATTGCATTTATTATTTGAATAATTTCCTCATATAAGCCTTCATATGACTATGCTATAGTGATTTAAAAAATGAGATTGGGGGCAGCGGTCAGCTGTGATGCAGGCTGTGTATCAGTCTTCTCTTTCATTCTTCTTCGCCTTCTCTTCTCTCTCCTCTGCCTGCTCAATTTACATGTCGGGAAGTGCAGAGGGTAAGGTAGCTAGAGTGTGGAGGAGAGGAGACTGACACAGGCAGCAGTTGCCAACACCCTGGGGACTCACCAATAAGTGTTGAAAGGCAGCCAGGTAAAAAAATGTAATAAAAATTATTTAAGGAAATGAAACTGTGCAAAAAAGTAAATAACAAAAGTAAATATCATTTCTTTACTGTTGCTGTGGTTTTCGATCGTATTCCCAACTCACACTATACCTTGTCTATTTCACTAGCATATCTATAAAAACCAACATTATCTCTTTTACATCTGTACCTGTTTTCAGGCCCAGCACCTGGCTAACCCGGGCAAGTGCCGGGGCCCAAGAGTGCTAGAGGGGCCCACCCTGTTTCAATTGTGCCAGTGTCGCTTTAAGACACTGGTACAAATGATCACCTTCCCGTTTGTGTATTTTCAGGAACAATTTTATTTTGTTGTATTGGTTGTTAGGGACGTACTGATACCTAATATGTAGTGTTTTTCAACTTTTAACATGAAATGTAATTTTAATAGTTGATGGCCATTAGGGGATATTTTTAACATTTTTATTTCTTTGCAATTATTTTTAAACTTTATTATTTACATTTTTTTGTCCAAGTGTGGGGCATGAACACGTGATCATTTGAGCACTTGTTCAGTGTAATATACTGCAATACTAATATCTCACCTGTTAGCGCAAGAGTCCAATTGTCACACACAGTCAGGGCCCTGCAGCTATCTCTAGGACTCTGCTTTTGCTCTCGGGCGATTGTTAAGACGTACATGTACATCGGGATGCAACAACAGACCCCATTTCCCTACATACACGTACGTCCAAATGCATTATAGGGTTAAAGCATAATTGTAAATTTGCTTCTGGCTTCTACTTATGCTTAGTTATAGCGGTAATAGATATATGAGGGTATCATTAACGCAGGGTTTTTTTCCTTCATTTTTTGCTCTCCACTTTCAAAAATCCATAATTTTTTCATTTTTCTATCTACAGAGCTGTGATAGACCTTATTTTCTGCGTAACAAATTTTACTTCACAGTGACATTATTTATTATTCCATGCAGTGTACTGGGAAGCTGGAAAAAATTTTCAATGTTGTGAAATTGCCCAAAAAAAGCATTTGTGTCACTTTCTTGTGGGCTCCAAATAACACCTCTGCTTTATTCTTTGGTTCGGTATGATCACGGTGACACCAAATTTATATAGGTTTTATTGTGTTTTAATACAGTTTGAAAAATTAAACGAATATGTATGAAATTTTTTTTTGCCATGTTCTAACTTTTTCATACTATGGTTTACAAAGCTGTGTGAGGTGTAATTTTTTTCAGAATGAGCTGAAGTTTTCAATGCTACATTTTGAGGACTGTGCAAACTTTTAATCACCTTTTGTTGCATTATTTATGTGATGTACAATGGTGTAAAAGTAGAGTTTTGGACATTTGTGCGCAATGTTCCTGTCAGAACCGTTCAGTGTGAATTGTGTCTCAGGGGTTTTGACACGCCCGATTGCGGTGGTGCAGCAAGTTCTGACAGTAATGTGCAATGTGAATTGTGCCTTTGGAGTCTGGACACACCCGATGACTTTGGTCCAGCAGTTAATGAGTTACCTGGTCTTTGCTGGACTGATGCAGGTGATTTCAGCTCCAATCAGCACTAGTCCTATCAGCTTCTTGTCTGTCTCTCCAGCTTTACTTATAAGGCAGCTAGTGGCTCAATTGCGTGCTGGCTATTGTCTTGTTCTTACCTGGATATCCCAGCTCCCCATATTTCCCTGTGACCTCTTTGTACCTTCTGTTATCGTTGCCGAACCTCTGCCTGACTTTTACTACCGTTTTCTGCCCACTGAATTTGTACTGCGATTCTTCTGGTTTTGATTCTGGCTTGTCGACTACCCCTTATTGTGTTGTCTGTCTTGTCCTGTTACGTGTGTCACTTACATAGTATAGGGACCGCCACCGTGGTTGTCCGCAGTTGCTAGAACTGTCTTGAGGCAAGTAGGTAGGGACAGTGGGGGGGGTTCAGCCTTAGGGCTCACTGTCTGGTTGTCTTGCCCCCCTATACTGACAGAATAGCCAGCCCAATATACTGTCGCTGTCATGGACAGCAGAACTGCGTTGACAAATATTGTGGAACAGATGCAGCAAATCAACACCATGGTGCAGGAACTAGCTGTTCGGCTTCATGAGCAGGAGACGGCCCCACGTCAGTTTACCATGGCTTCCCCAGCACCACCTGAGCCACCTGTACAACTCCCAGATAAGTTCAGTGGGGATAGAAAGAGATTCTGTGCATTTCGGGAGGGGTGTAAATTGTTTTTTAGATTGCGCCCCCGCTCTTCTGGGGATGAGGTCCAGAAGGTGGGCATAGTTATGTCTCTACTCCAGGGGTCACCACAGGAATGGGCTTTCTCGTTACCTCCTAGTTCTCCTGAGTTGCAGACGGTGGATGGGTTTTTTCAGGCCCTAGGGCTACTGTATGATGACCCGGATAGTGCAGCTAATGCTGAACGTCACTTGACAGGTCTGAGGCAGGGTAGACGTCCTGTGGAGGAATATTGCTCGGAGTTTAGGCAGTGGAGTGGTCCCTCCACTTGGAATGACTCGGCACTCCGATTTCAGTTTCGTGTCGGACTGAATGATCGGTTGAAGGATCTGTTGGTAGCTTATCCCACTCCTAGTTCCCTTGAGGATAGCATGACATTAGCTATCCGAGTTGACAGACGCTTGAGAGACAGGCTAAAGGAGAGAGGTACATCAGACGCTTTTAGACCTTCACCTATTCGTGTTACCAACCCTAGTCCTTCCCCTTCTGCTATACCCCCATCAGAGGAACCTATGCAAGTGGATTCTACTGATGCCAAGACCAGACGTGCATATCGTGTGTTGAACAACTTATGTTTCTACTGTGGGAAAGCAGGACATCGAGTCCGGCAATGTCCATCCCTTCCTGGACCACCGCCGGAAAACTTCTACGCCTGAGTGACTATCGAGGGGGTCACTCAGGCGAACAGGTAACCTTCACCAATAAGAATAAGTTATTATTGCCTATTTCATTGTCTTTGGGAGGGAGAAACATCTCTGGTTATGCTCAGATTGACTCGGGGTCTTCTGCTAATTTTGTTAACCCTATGTTCTTTTCCGGTCTAGAGGTGTGTCCCCTTCTGCTCCAATCTCCTGTTAATGTCACAGGAGCAGACTCAGCCCCCTTTGCTCAGGGGGATATACGTTACATCACTCCCTGCCTTGAGGTTAAGGTGGGGGCAGTTCATGTGGAACGTATGAAGTTTTTGTGTCTGCATAACCTGTCGTCTGATGTGATCTTAGGTTTGCCTTGGTTGGAGAAGCACAATCCTGTTTTTGATTGGGCAAACCGGGAACTGGTAAAATGGGGTACTGAATGTGACTCCCATTGTGAGGTGGTTTCTTTTGCTGAGTGCTCTTCCATGGAAGAGGGTATTCCGAGTTTTTTGTCCGATTATGCGGATGTATTTGATGAAAAAGCTGTGGACGGATTGCCGCCACACAGACCATACGACTGTACCATTGAATTAATTCCCGGTGCCAAGTTTCCTCGAGGTCGTATTTTTAACTTGTCTTGTCCAGAAAGGGAGGCTATGCGGGAGTACATTAAGGAAAGTCTCCAGAAGGGTCACATTCGCCCATCTTCCTCCCCATTGGGAGCAGGGTTCTTTTTTGTGGGAAAGAAGGATGGGGGATTACGACCCTGTATAGATTATCGACAACTTAACAGAATCACTGTTAAGAATCAACACCCTCTACCCCTGATTCCTGACTTATTTAACCAAATTGTGGGGGCCAAATGGTTTTCCAAGATAGACTTGCGAGGGGCTTACAATTTGATTAGAATCAGAGAGGGTGATGAATGGAAGACCGCTTTCAATACACCAGAGGGTCATTTTGAATATCTAGTGATGCCTTTCGGTTTATGCAATGCCCCGGCGGTCTTTCAACATTTTGTGAATGATATATTTCGTCAGCATCTAGGTCGTTTTCTTGTGGTCTACTTAGATGACATTTTGATTTTTTCTCCCGACTGGGCTTCACACATAAGACATGTTCGGGTAGTGATGGAACTGCTTAGACAAAACAGTCTGTTTGCTAAGTTGTCTAAATGTCAGTTTGGTATCCAGGAGGTCTCTTTTTTGGGTTACTACGTCACCCCTAATTCCTTCCGTATGGATCCCCTTAAGGTGGTGGCCATCGAAAAGTGGGAACGTCCCAATAATTTGAAGGCCTTACAAAGATTTCTGGGGTTCGCTAATTATTATAGGAAATTTATTAAGGGGTTTTCTGTTATAGCCAAACCACTTACTGATCTCACCAGGAAGGGGGCAGATCTTGTCAACTGGTCTCATGAGGCTATCCGAGCATTTGACAAGCTCCGTAAGTGTTTTTCAGAGGCCCCAGTACTGACTCAACCTAATTTTGAACGTCCATTTATTGTGGAGGTGGACGCATCAGAGGTAGGGGTAGGAGCGGTGTTGTCCCAAGGATCGGACACTCTCACTAACCTGCGACCTATTGCGTTCTTCTCAAAGAAGTTCTCTCAAGCTGAATGTAACTATGATATCGGTAATAGGGAACTATTGGCCATCAAGTTGGCATTTGATGAATGGAGGCATTTCCTTGAAGGTGCCAAACATAAGGTGGTGGTACTCACTGATCATAAGAATCTGGTTTACCTAGACAATGCTAAACGTCTCTCGCCACGTCAAGCCCGATGGGCTTTGTTTTTTACCAGATTCGATTTTGAAGTCACTTACCGACCTGGTTCCCGTAATATCAAGGCTGACGCCTTGTCTCGTAGCTTTGATTTAGAAAGTTCCCCCAGAACTCAATCTGATACTGTTTTAAGACCCGGGGTAGTAGTGTCTATTTTGCAACCTGACTTGGTGACCCTGATTGCAGAATCTCAGGGTCAAGCACCTCATAACACTCCAGACTCTTTGTTGTATGTACCGCCTAACCTTCGACTCCGAGTTCTTGAAGAGATTCATAGTTCTGTTTTGTCTGGTCATCCAGGTGTGGCAGGTACTAAGTATCTGCTCTCACGCCATTACTGGTGGCCATCTTGGGCTCGAGATGTCAAGGCTTTTGTCGAAGCTTGTGAGGTTTGTGCTAGGTCCAAGGTCCCTCGTAGGCCACCCGAGGGTCTGTTACATCCTCTACCGGTCCCTACGAGACCTTGGACGCATCTTTCTATGGATTTTATTACCGACTTGCCACTATCTAAGGGTAAGACAGTCATTTGGGTAGTGGTGGATAGATTTTCTAAGATGTGTCATCTCATTCCACTACGTAAACTGCCTAACGCTCGCACACTCGCCACACTTTTTATTAATCATATTCTACGTCTTCATGGGGTGCCTGAGAATGTTGTTTCCGACAGGGGTGTCCAGTTTGTGGCTAGGTTTTGGAGAGAGTTCTGTGGCAAATTAGGTATCTCTCTGTCCTTCTCGTCTGCATTCCATCCTCAGACAAATGGACAGACAGAGAGGACCAATCAATCGTTAGAGCAATTTCTAAGATGTTTTGTGGCTGATACTCAGAATAAGTGGAAAGACTTCATTTCTCTAGCAGAGTTTGCTATAAACAATCATGAACAACGTGCTATTAAGATGTCACCATTCTTCTGTAATTATGGTTTTAACCCCAGGTACTCGTCTGTTCATTCTGCAGAATCTATTAATCCCTCAGCCGAGGCCATTTTCTCTAAACTGTGCACAGTTTGGGCCCAAGCTCATCAGAACTTGGTAAAAGCCCAAGAGTCTTATCAAAGACATGCTAATAAAAGACGTATATCTGGCCAGCAATATGTACTAGGTGAGAAGGTCTGGCTTTCAGCTAAAAATCTGAAACTTAGGGTGCAGTCAGGGAAACTGGCACCCAAATATATTGGACCTTATACCATTGTGGAAATCATTAATCCGGTAACCTTTAGGTTGAAACTACCCAATGCTCTTCGTATCCATCCTGTGTTTCATAAGTCTCTTCTTAAAAGATATGTGCCACCGGTGTTGCCTTCACCTCCTCCGGCTCCACTCATCGTCCAGGGGGAATTGGAGTATGAGGTGGAGAAAATTTTGAATTCCCGCTGGGTACAGGACTCCTTACAGTATCTGGTCCACTGGAAGGGTTTCGGACCGGAGGAGCGCACGTGGGTCTCTGCTAAGGACATGCATGCGCCCCGTCTGGTCCGGCGGTACCATTTACATAATCCTTCTAAGCCTGGTCCAATGATTAAGGGTCCTGAGGCCCCTCATAAGAGGGGGGGTACTGTCAGAACCGTTCAGTGTGAATTGTGTCTCAGGGGTTTTGACACGCCCGATTGCGGTGGTGCAGCAAGTTCTGACAGTAATGTGCAATGTGAATTGTGCCTTTGGAGTCTGGACACACCCGATGACTTTGGTCCAGCAGTTAATGAGTTACCTGGTCTTTGCTGGACTGATGCAGGTGATTTCAGCTCCAATCAGCACTAGTCCTATCAGCTTCTTGTCTGTCTCTCCAGCTTTACTTATAAGGCAGCTAGTGGCTCAATTGCGTGCTGGCTATTGTCTTGTTCTTACCTGGATATCCCAGCTCCCCATATTTCCCTGTGACCTCTTTGTACCTTCTGTTATCGTTGCCGAACCTCTGCCTGACTTTTACTACCGTTTTCTGCCCACTGAATTTGTACTGCGATTCTTCTGGTTTTGATTCTGGCTTGTCGACTACCCCTTATTGTGTTGTCTGTCTTGTCCTGTTACGTGTGTCACTTACATAGTATAGGGACCGCCACCGTGGTTGTCCGCAGTTGCTAGAACTGTCTTGAGGCAAGTAGGTAGGGACAGTGGGGGGGGTTCAGCCTTAGGGCTCACTGTCTGGTTGTCTTGCCCCCCTATACTGACAGTTCCGTTATGGGGTTCAATGCTGAGAATAACAGTTTTTATATTTTGATAGATTGGGAATTTGGAGGCGTATCACATGTTTGTGATTTTTACTGTTTATTACGTTTTATACCAGTTCTACAGAAAGGGCGGTGATATGAATTTTTTTTTTATTTATTTTTTTAACTTTTTTTTTTCACAATTTTTTAGACCCTCTTGGGTACTTTAATCCTAGATGGTGTGATTTTTTCTTACCATATTCTTCCAATGCTACTGTATTGCAGTATATGGTATTTTTTACACAGTATTCATTTCTATGAGCCACTAGCTCATTGTAATGAAACTGCATATGCCATGCAGCCTCAGGTCTGACAAAGATCTGAGGCTGTCATGGCAACTGATCACCTCTCCACGATGATGTTGGAGCCTTCTTGTAAATGGTGATAGCGGGATAGTGCACTGATAGCGGGTATTAGCGGTGTTTGCTGCAATATGCCCTCTTCATACAGCCCCTGAACCCCTGCATTGTACATGTACGGAGCAGATCGTGATGTGGTTAAAATCCTCTCAGCTTTTCCTGAAGTGGGTGGGAATTCCTGGTTGCGAGGCTAGAGCACTGAGTGCATTCACGTGAAAGTACACAATCAGCACAGCCAATCAGGGCACATAATCAGTGTTACTGCTTATGCATAGATCTGGGGCAGATCAGTGAAACCTCTCCAAAGATCACCTCTCTGGGGGGAACCCTCCATAAAAGTTTTTTTGCTTTGTCACAGAATTTTTTTGTTTTTTTTGCCATTATACTCTATGGAAGCTGTCTCCTATCTGCAGAACACGCCTTTCCTGTGCAATGAGGTTGCACTGTTGTATTTATACTGTGCTTTGTGTGCAGGATCTGATGCCATTTATTTCAATTTATGGGAAGCCGGAGCTCTGTCTTTATTTGTATATTCAAACTTTCATACATACATATTATTGCTACATTCAAACACAAACCGCTCTGCTACATACCATTCACTGGCCACTCCCATGGGACTAGGGACACAGCTCTGCATACAGAAAGGTAAACTTTGACCTAACATCTTTTTTTTTTAAAACAGCCAGTTTTACTATAAAAACTCTTTAGCAATGTGTACACTATTTTCTATAGGGACATAAGGTAGCCAAAATAAACTACTATATACTGGAATTTTCATACTGACACTAGGCTCAATAATAGACCTACACCTGATAATTTTCTAGGGGTTTTCAATTAAGAAGTCAACTCATAGTCAGCAGCAGTCACATGACTTTAGAAATATCTGGTCCAACCAGAAGGGGTGTGATTAGTGAGTCAGGGTGCTGTTTGTGGGCACTGGAATCCTGAAGATGATAAAAACAATTTATTTGAAACCGTAAAACCCCTTTAAAGAGGACCTGTCACCAATAAATTGGCCACTAGGAACTGCTTACTAAAGTAAGCAGCTCCTAGTGCTTAAACAAACGCCGCAGTGTTAGAGTGATAGCGTTACTGGAAACCTCTAACAAAAATGATGGGTGACAGGTCCTCTTTAAGGCTATGGCATTAGTAATGTTTGTTGATTTATAAACATACATGTTTGGGGACAGTTGGACAACACTGTTGACATTTGCATGTTAATCCATCTAAATAGGAAACGTTTTTGTATTTTGCTTCCTGGAGATTTTTCAGTAGTGTCTAAATGACAAAATATGGAAGGACAGAGTCATACATGATCCTTGGCACAGAGCACATAGGAAAAACAACATCTACATTTACATTGTTTTCAGTGATTATTTATTATTACATTTTTAGCAACACACATTGTGATTAAATGATATATGCTCCTTAATTAAAATAACACCCTTAATGCTGTATAATAATCGATAGATATATGAAGAGTGTTGTACAATTCCAAATGGAATAAGTTTCAAGCAATAATCAAAATGTACGGCAGCAAAACAAGTAGCATTGGGGATTCTGTATTGATTATAATTAGCATCTTCTGGGCTTATTGGTTGCAGTTTTAAATATGGAGGCCAGACTGCCTTCCATTCATTTATTAAACTATTAAGCATTTATATTAAAGTGGGCTAGTCATTTTAGCCAACATACTGCATCTTGCCCTCATATATCCCCATTAGGCATTTTTCACTTTTCTAGCTACTAAGAAAAACATATTTTTATAATCAACTAAATCACTCTTTACTGAGGTAGAGAAGACCTCTTCTTTCTCAATGACAAAGCCAGCGTTGGTCACCACCTCTCTTACACACTTTTCATTCACTGTCAAGGTGTGAAATTTGTGATCGCCTACACGATAAAAGGTCATATTAAGTGTAAGAAACAATACCAAATGTCCATCGATTTTCAGCCATGATGTTAAGTTTTTCAAGTGCTTCTTAAAATCCTCCTTAGTTTTGGAGATGACGTTGAATAGGAAAACCGTAACCACACAATCCATCTGAGGGATGACTAGCAAATTATTAGAGGCAGTGTCAAATAGATCATACTTAAAGACCCCTTTAACTGCTCTTCTTACTTGCTCTTCCTTTTCCTCCCATCCATCCCTGAAAAATAATTAGAAGTAAAAAATGATAGTAAAATTCTACCTGCTTTTCTTTCTTGGACCAACCCAAGCAGGATATGCATCATACTACCGTAATCAGATTTTTATTCCTTACCAAAAGGTCTGAGGAGTTAAAGTTCAAAGCAATTTTTTATTATCTGCATTTTCAAAAAATATTGCTTAAAAGCTAGATGCAATTATTGCAATTGCAGATAACTAGATGCAATCACCAAAATGAATATGCATATAAACTTTATGAAGAAAAACTGGTTGTCCTGTAGCCTAAATACAGTTAGTCAAAGATGCTGGTGTTATAGATCTACCTTCATGTCTGATTCTCAAATGGAATTTCCCTCATTACACAGCAGAGAATTCTGGGGCTTTGTATTCACACTGTTTCCATGTTAGGCTGCATTCAGATGAACACACGGGAGAGGAGGAGGGGGTAAGTGCTGCTCAACTCCACCCCTCTCCATAGCGATACATGTGGTAAGGCGCCGTTTTCCGGGGAAAGATAGGACATCTCCTATCTTTTCCTCGGGTACCGATCAGTATGGTGCCGCACAGTATGCTGGCCAATGGGGGACGTTTATTTGACGGCCATATATATGTCCCCCAATGGCCGTGTGAATGGAGTCTTAGATTGTGAAAGAGCCTCCATTTTGTGAATGTACCTGTTTCTCTAAATACGTTTATTTTTCTTGACTGAAGTTTAGTTGTTTGGTGAGAAAGAGTTCACTATTTACCAAGAGATGAAAAACAGACTAATTCCCTGGAACAGTGACATAGGGACCCTGTTCTGCAGAGGTGGAGCTTCAGGCAGGAAGAGTGTGTGACAGCCATCTTGTGATGCAGAGATCTGAGAGAGACTGCAGACAGAGAGATCCCTAAGGGATCAGGGTTACTGCAAGTGGAGATGGATCAGAGACTGTAACAGGTTTCTACCAGACACTGGACCTGGAGGAAAAGATTGCCCTCTGGAACCCTGCTGAAAGGACGTGTGCTATTTGAGAAGACTAGAAGTACCCATCTCGGGTTAGGGAGAGAAATGAGGCCTACTGTGCCAACTCAGTGGGTAACCGTCCAAGCACCACATTCCATTCTTGGCACCAAAATGCTTGTGACTGAGTAAGGGTTTTAGTAAGGTATATTGTAGGTAACAGGCCACATTACTGCAGAAGGGGTAACTTATTTGGTCTAAGGATTAATACCCAGAGGATTCTACCCAGAGTTGCAACTCTCAGAGAGAAGCCGGTTTATTATTGCACATACTTATACTCTGTGTGCGGAGAATAGTGGGAAAATATGCAAATACATTTTCCTGGCTTGTAAGGAAGCTCCCTTGTCTTCAAGCATCTTCTTCTGGAAACCTTATGACATGATGCAGGAATAAAGCCAAACCAGTATATCTATTCCAGAAGAAACAGATTCTCAACTGCATACAGCACTGTTTTGACCTTGTTGGGTCTCTAATCATAAGGCTTCCTAAAGGTCATGCTTGATGTCAGGGGAGTTTCCTTACAAGGTAGCTAAAAGAGGCGTGGTTTCCTTCTCCCATCCTGGAAAACTTTGCATACCAGAATCCCCTAGTGAAGCGTCAATGGCTATGTGACTCCACGTGCCTACAAGGAACTCTTAATTGGAACTCTTACTTCCCAAACCTGGGGAGAATAGTGTTATTTTAAGTTTGTAAGCTACTGTGTTGTACTGCTGGTGCACCCATATCACACACTTGGAATTGTTCCTGTGAATTAGGCTATTAGAAGGTACAAGCTGCTGGTTTAGTGCAACCTGCAGAAATCGTGAAGTATACTAAACGCACAAACCACGGGGCACTGCACTGTGTAACACAAAGGCCTCAGCTTTCTGGCTTAGTGTATTTAAATATTTTTGGTTATTCCCTTTGAAATAGGCGTTAAAAACCTAAAGTGAAATTTCCTTTCTTGTGACTTTGCTATATCCTGGGAAGTCCACCCCAGTACATGTCTTAAATCCACACTGCTGTCAGTGTTATCTTGAAGTGAGTCTATCAGTAGTTTTGACCATACAAACCTTGCGCGTTGTATCGCATGCATTGATAAAATGAACAGTCAATGCTATTTCAGTGGGCAACAGAGAAAATATTAAAGGAAATCTACCATCAAAATCAAGCATGATAAACCAAGGACACTCGCTGTGATTGTGGCAATCATATTATATTTAATAACCCAAGCAAGACACGTCTCTAGATCCTATTCTGAGAAATTTTGCAATTGTGCTGAAATAAAATATCTTTTTAAATCCGGTAGTCTCAAGCCCCCTTCATGCAAAGGTAAATATAACGTGTTTAACTTTATTTGCGAACTCTTTCCATTCCACAGAAAACGTCTAATACATGAGACTAGTGTATTAAAATAATATTTGTGAGGTATTACTGGCCAGTTTTGTAAAAAAAATAGTACTTGGGAAGTGTCACCATTTTCAACAAAGTCAGTGTCAGGACTCGAGATTAGTGGATCCTCTGGACCACCGCAGGAGGTGGTACTAGCCGACACCTGGGACCGGAATCTAAGTGCACTTGGTCTTCACCAGAGCCCGCCGCAAAGCAGGATGGTCTTGCTGCAGCGGGGTACCATCAGGACATTCCACAGGCGCGGCAAGCCCATGGTGGCATCCAAGGTTGGGGTACCGTGGTCGAGTTCAGGCCCAGGGTCAGAACAGGCGGCAGAGATTCAAAGGGCAAGTCCAATCCAGGGTCAGGAACGGGAGGTCCAGGCAGATGGGAACAGGAACGGACTGGAACACACAGGAGCACGGGAGCAGGAATGCAGGAGTACGGGAACAGGAATGCAGTAACAGGAATATCGGAAGGAACACACTAGAATATCGCAGGGACACAATAGCATAAGCACAAAGATCCGGCAGGGAATGATGAGGCACTGGCTATATCCATTTCCTGAAAAGGGCCAGCACCAATTGGTGGCAGTTGAATGGGAATCAGGAACCGGGAGAGGTAAGCCACGGCGTGGGGTGTGTGTGTGTGTGTGTGGGGGGGGGTGTTTTGGAGGGGTGCTACACACAAGAGGCACCAAGATCACGGAAACAGGAAGGAGGACTGACCCAAACTTTCCAAAACTAACCATACATATTCCCACTCGATGCGGTCAAAAGCCTTGAACGCATCGATTGAGAGAACAACTCTTTTTCCTCTAGTCTCACATGGAGTCCACCACATCCGATTAACATTGTAGCTGACCAACCTTATTTTTTTTATTTTCCTCACCTTTTTGGCCAGGATTTTAGCCAATATTTTATTATTGGTATTATATAGGTATAAGTGCTGTAGCATTAGTCATTACAAATTCAGGTGGGATACTGTCTGTCCCCATCGCCTTTCCCATGGGGCAGAGCTGTCAAACTCATTTTTGTGGGAGGCCACATCAGCTTCATGGTTGCTTTAAAGGGGCCGACTGTCATTTTATTACTTTATTGCTGTATCTACTCAAGCTATTTAGTAGTTAAATTCATACAGCTCCTTGAGGGCCACCACAATGCTGAACATAGTAACAATAACCTGAGACACCGGCATGGCTTGTATATACCCCACAGGAAAAAAAATAATCAGAGTGTCCCCACAGTGCACCCCAGCAGCCATAGTGTCTCTCCAGCAGCCACAAAGTGTCTTCCCAGCAGTCACAGTGTCCCCCCAGCAGCCACAGTGCTCCCTCAGTAGCCACATTGTGCCCCCAGTAGCCATGGTGCTCCCACAATACCACTCAGCATCCACTGTGCTCCCCCAGTGCACCCAGTAGCCACTGTGCTCCCCCAGTAGCCACACTGCTTCCCCAGTACCATCAGTGGTCACAGTGCTCCCAGTGCCCTTCCCTTTCCCACTGTTGTGAAAAAAACCCCAAACATTTACTTACCTTTCCTTGCTGGCACACGATGGAGCAAAAAAGAGAACAACTAACGTTTCCAGGGAGCGAGGAAAGGTAAGTATTGTAGGCTATGCTGCACTCCCGACAAGCGCAACATAAGGGCAGGGAAACAAGAGTCGGGCTGGAGAGCACAAGGCAAATCCGGCCCGCGGGCCTTGTGTTTGACACCCATGCCCTATGGAGTTCCCTAAGCGCCTGCCTAAGTTCTGTTTATTGAAGAGGGTGATCCAAAAACTCTACCTCAGAGGATGAGATGGTGGGCATCTCAATCAGAGATAATGCTGTCTTTATCTCTTGTAACTCCACTTTCAGTTCTGAAGAGTATAGTTCTTTAAAATACATCCCAAATGCCTCTCTAATTTCTTGTTGATGTACAAGAAGCTTCCCCTTACAATCTTTAAATGATAGTATCAGCACTTTATTCAGGTGGGCCCTAATAGTCCTAGCCACATGATATGCCGGGTTATAGCGACCCAGCATACTCCTTTAAATATAAAAGGGGTTGTACATTTTCAGCAAATAATTGATATGGTTTGTGTAAAGAAAAGTTAACCATTTTTCCAATATACTTTCAATGTCAATTCCTCACGGTTTTCTAGATCTCTGCTTGCTGTCCTTCTATAGGAAGCTTTTTTGTTTACATCTGTTTCTGGTCATGTGATGGACAAATAGGTGCACCATCCGTTATTATCATAGAGAGTAATCAAAGCCGTTTGATAATAACGGCTCATGCATCTGCCTGTCCATCGCAGACCATGGACCGATTTCTATCCACTGGAAGTAAATAATGAAGCTTTCTATTGCAGGACAGCAAGCAAGGATCATGAGGAATTGATACAGAAAGTATATTTGAAGAGTCGATAACTTTTATCAGTAGTGTCGGGAAATAAAGGTGACAGAGCACTGCACCCCAGGGTGCCCACCCACACGAGAACAACATATCTATGAGCAGGATCCTCCCCAACAACATCCGAGGCACTAGAGAGCATTGGCTTTAACATTCTTCTCCGCAGGACGGAAATGTATCTAAAAGTTGAAACGGGAGAAGAAGAGAGACCAACGAGCCTGTCTTGGATTGAGACGCTGGGCAGTCTGGAGGTACAGGAGGTTTTTATGATCAGTATAGATACTGACTGGATGACGAGCACCTTCCAGAAGATGACGCCATTCTTCCAAAGCAAGTTTAATAGCCAGAAGCTCCCGTTCACCAGTAGAGTAGTTCCGTTCTGCAGCTGAAAAGGTCTTGGAGAAGAACCCACAGGTGAGGGTTTGGCCCTTGGGACTTTTCTGTGTGAGAATGGCTCCAGCAGGAACGGTTTCTCAGAGTCAAGCCAGGTGAGAACAGGAGCAGATGAAAAGGCAGATTTTAGCTTTGTGAAAGCGTCTTCAGCCGCCGGAGGCCCGTGCCTAGGGGTGGCTTTCTTCTTGGTCAGCGCCACAATGGGAGATACCAGGGAGGAAAAATGTGGGTAGTAATTGGCAAAGCCCAGGAATCTCTGGATATCTCATAGTCACACTGGACGCGGCCACTGAAGTACTGCACATACGTTGGCAGGATCCATCTGTTGTCCCTTGTCTGAAATAATATATCCAAGGAAAGTGAGACTCTTCTGATGGAATTGGCACTTCTTGAGCTTAGCATATTGGTGGTTAACCCTTAACCGCCTGAAAACCTGCCGTACATGGACCAGATGGGATTCAATTTCCGCAGAGAACACCAGGATATCGTCCAGGTAGACCACGACAAGGTATAAAGGAAGTCTCTTCCATTCATCACCTTCATGTATGCGGATGAGGTTGTATGCTTGAAAACCTTGGCACCACGTGGACAGGGGACCCCAAACTATGGCCCACGGGCCACATGCGGCCCGCGGACCGTTTCTATCCGGTCCCCGCCGCGGTGTGGCTGTGCCATCATGCTCACTGATGGCGCAGCGGTGCTGTCATTTGTTACCTGGCCTCTGCGAACCCTGTTGCTGTGAGGAGGCCCAATTGACAGCGCGAGGAGACATTGGCTCCTTGCAATGTCAATCACCGCCACAAGAGGCCGCCCTCTCTCCATACTCTTCCGGCGCTGACGGGTCAGTCAGATGTGGGGAGAGCAGAAGACTGGCTGCTGAAGTAAGGCGCTGGACCCAGGTTTGTATGATTTTTTTTCAATAGTGCTGCTGGGCATTTTAGTGGATTGTGGGGACCCTGGTTATGATGAGGGGGCATTGTACCATGAGGGGGGCATGCATGAGGGGACATTATACCATGAGGGGGGGGGGGCATGCCTGAGGGGACATTATACCATGAAGGGGGGGTGGTGCATGTTTTTTCACCGTGACTTTATTGAGGCCGCGGTAATTGATGGATGGATTGAACCATCCTTCTTGGCCACAAAGAAGAATCCTGCTCCGACAGGAGACGAAGACTTGCGTATAAAGCCCTTCTGCAGGTTCTCCTTTATGTAGGCCGACATGGCCGCGGTTTCATGAACAGATAGGGGGCACACTCGACCCCGTGGAGGAGTTGCACCCGTCACCAAGTCTATGGGACAGTCATAGGGTCAGTGTGGCGACAGAGTCTCTGCTTGCTTTTATGAAAAAACATCTGGGGTAATCTGCGGCATTGTTCCAGGAGAGCTCTGAGGTCAGGGTCCGGAACTGGACAGCATATTGTCCCACGGAAGAGTTCCCCTCACGAAGATTCAGCAGCGCAGTTTCAGCAGAGGAGGACTGAGCAGGTTCTGCCGATTCAGGAACCTGATGCTGAAGTTGATGCTGAGTGGCTAGCAGCTGTTGCAACACGGCCATGACTTGTCCCAGCTGTTCACGTTGTGCGGCAATCTGCGGGTCGACCAGGGAGCGGAACTTCGTCGGGATCCATGGCCGGATCTTACACTTAATCTTACTCGGATCTGCAACGTCCAGTCCAAACCGGGGTCAGCAATGGGAGATGGGAATGGGAACACAGGCACATGGGACACAGGACACAGGAACTCAGGAGCAGGAATACACGGGAGCAGGAATGCAGGATACACAGGCTCCAGGCTCCATAGGTGTTAATGGAGCCTGGAGCCCCTCAGGCTCATTTGTATAATGTTTAAACTCATAAAAACAAGGGCATAGGAAGCTTAAAGAAGAGCAGATCCTGTCAGAGGGGGAACACACCAGCATGTAATTGTGCTTGGTTTACAATCCTTGATCCTGATGGTAGATGTCCTTTAAAGAATTTAGGATCCAGTGCATATTCCTGCATCACTGCCCACAGGAATCACCACTCCACTTCCATTTTCCTTTAGGTATTTTAATTGCTACCAATTGTCACCTCCTGCATCACCCCTTCCTCATTGTAGATTGTGAGCTCTTGCAAGCAGGCCCCTCATTTGTATTGTATAATCTAACCAGGTTATTCCCTTATAATGTCCTATTTTGGTTGTATATGTACTCTATGATTTGTAAAGTGCTATCACATAAGATTGTGTTATATATTATCATTTATATAAGTAGGTGAATATTATTGACAATGCAATTTAATGGAAATAAGCATCAGTCCTATAAATTGAGTATCACACAGATTTACCCACTTAAATTTATCTACATACTTATTTCCTTCCAGTTGACAGACATATTTGGAAGCAAATGACCAATCTGTGGCTTCATGACCCTTTTCCAGCCATTGCATGAAGTGTTTGACACTGGCCTCTGTACAGTCCATCACATAGATTTCCTTGAAGATATTGCTGGCTGAGAAGAGGGGATAGATCATTCCTCCAACATTCATTTCAAGCAATGTGTTTCCTTTCACTAGTCCTGATAGAAATAGGAAATTAAAAATAAGTGGCCAAATAAGGAATATAATTGTGATATAAAGATTTTAGCAACAAAGAACAGATATATTATGGTCACAATGTTTCACATAAAGAGAACTCATCACGCAAATTAACCCCAAAAACTAAATATATTTTCACAAACTGGCATTGTCTCTCTACAAGCCTGTAAACTTAAAGGGAACCTACCACCACGGATCTACCTTTTAAGGGCTAATCCTCATGTCCCCGCAATATTTTACTAACGTTTAATTCCCTAATATGTAAGTTTTGTAAAGAGGCTACTGGGGCGTGGAGTAGTGCAGACGCTGGCCTGCTGTTTTGCGCATTTGCAGACAACAGGTTTAGCGGACGAGGGCGCACAGCTATGATTTGCTGCGTGCAGAAGCCACGCCGTGTAGCCTCAGCTCCGGCTACTCCACACCCCAGTAGCCTCTTTACAACATTTACATATTAGATTACTATTAAATTACTTTAATTAATTATAATTATAAATATAATATAATATAAATATAATTAATTAATTTAATTATATTTCATTACTATTAAAAGTTAGTAAACAGGGATGTGAGGATTAGCCCTTAAAGGGCTATCCTTACATCCTATAGAGGAACCTACCACCCGATCTACCTTTATAGGTAGATCCGTTGTGCTAGGTTTCCTTTAAGCAATCAGATGGTAAAGCTGTAAGCAAATGACCTGAGAAATGTCCAATGAATCATTATCATATTCAGCAGTCCAGCTTATTCATGAGTGGGAGGCAAAGCCACACCCCCAGTGCTTGACTGACAGCCTGTATAATGATGCTGGCGCTGGCTCCGCTTTGAACTCCCTGGTGCCGCCATGCCTCCTTTAAGCTGTGTGTGTGAGAAATACAACTGCTCCAGGATGCAGCCATGCATATAGCAAAGCATGTCAGTTACTTGTGTAGCTGAGGTCTGTGTCTCACACATGTGTATAGCAGAACATGTCAGGTACTTGTGTAGATGATGTCTGTGTGTCACACGTTTCACATGTGTTTGTCACAAGTGTATAGAAGAACATGTCAGGTACTTGTGTAGCTTATGTCTGTGTCTCACACATGTGTATAGCAGAACATGTCAGGTACTTGTGTAGATGATGTCTGTGTGTCACATGTGTTTGTCACATGTGTATAGAAGAACCTGTCTCTCACTTGTGTATAGCAGAATATACAATCGGGCACTGGTATAGCTGATGTCTGTGTCTCTCACTTGTGTATAGGAGAATATGTCAGGCACGTGTGTAGCTGATGTCTGTGTCTCTCACTTGTGTATAGGAGAATATGTCATGTACTTGTATAGCTGATGTCTATGTCTCTCACTTGTGTATGGCAGAACATATCAGGCACTGGTGTAGCTGATGTCTGTGTCTCTCAGTTGTGCATAGGAGAATATGTCAGGCACGTGTGTAGCTGATGTCTGTGTCTCTCACTTGTGTATAGGAGAATATGTCAGGTACTTGTGTAGTTGATGTCTGTGTCTCTCACATGTGTATAGAAGAACATGTCAGGCACTTGTGTAGCTGATGTCTGTGTCTCTCACTTGTGTATAGCAGAACTGTTAGGATTGGTACACAAAAGACAGGGGATAGTGTGCCCTGAGCTTGCCCCAACCTCTGTCCCTTCCTATAGCCCCCCCACGCTAAACCGTTGGGCGACTACTTGAAGACTCGAAATATTCTGGGTAAGTGTGGGAAGGGGAACACAAACAGACTGACAAACATAAAACATAAAAGAATCGTAAACAAGCCGGAGTCACAACTAGAGGGTACGTCAAAAGCAGAATCAGTAAGCAAGAGTCAAAGTCCAAAACTAGCCGAGTTAGCAACAATATAGATACAGATACAGAGCAATACAAACTAGCAGCAACCAGGTGGAGAAAGGGATTTTCAAACACTGGCACTGGTGACTAGTGAAGCTGCAATTTATGCAGCCAGAACTCCACCTCCAGAACCTGATAGGTGCTGGACAGCATCTGGGAATTAACCCCTCAAGGTGCAGAAACAACCAAGCACCAAGCAGAGGTTCAAAGTCCCAGCCACTCCTAGACAGCGCGAGATCTTAGCAGCCGCTGCCCAGGACGAGAGGTGGAGTTTGCGCGGATACGCGCCGGGGTTCGGAGAACGCTGCTGGCACCACCAGACGAACCAGAAGTCCCAGCAATCTCCCTAGCGAACCTGACAGTACCCCCCCCCTGACGGGGGGCCTTCGGACCCCTAGATCTTAAAGATGGCTTCTGAGGGTAGGTCTGATGAAATAACCTGAGTAACCGTGGAGCATGAACATCTCTAGCCGGAACCCAAGACCTATCCTCAGGACCAAAACCTTTCCAATGGACCAGGTACTGCAGGGAGTTACCTACCCATCTGGAATTCACCACCTTTTCCACCTCAAATTCCAGATTCCCCTCCACAATAGATGGAGAAGGAGGGTCAGAAAGAGGCAAAACAGGCTCAACATAGCGCTTCAGAAGACTCTTATGGAAGGTGTTATGGACCCGCCACCCTGCTGGAAGTGTAATCTTGAAGGAAACCGGGTTAACAATATGAGTAACAACAAACGGACCCACAAACCTGGGCGCAAACTTCAAAGAGGGGACCTTCAATTTAAGGTTTTTTGTTGATAACCACACTTTATCCCCCACCACAAACGTATCAGATTTAGTGCGCCTTCTTTCAGTTTGTTGGACCATAGAATTTTGTGCCCTCTGAATATTCTCCCGAACTTGTGACCAGAGCGAGCGCAACTTGGATGTAATGGCTTCCGCTCGAGGAATATTAGAGACAGGCACAGATGAAAAAGAGAAACGTGGATGAAAACCATAATTGCAGAAAAACGGAGATACCTGTGTGGACGAACTACAGTGGTTATTAATAGCAAATTCTGCCAACGGAAGGAATTTCACCCACTGGTCCTGACTGTCCGAGACAAAGAGTCGCAGATATTGAATCATCTCCTGATTCATTCTCTCGGACTGACCATTAGACTCAGGATGAAACGCTGAGGAGAACGACAGATTAACTTCCAGTCTAGAACAAAATGCTCGCCAAAATTTGGAAACAAATTGTACGCCCCTATCAGACACAATATCATCTGGTATACCATGGAGGCGTACAATGTTCTGTATAAACAAATCAGCCAATTCTTCAGCTGAAGGTAACTTTTTTAATGGAACAAAGTGTCCCATCTTGGAGAAACGGTCCACTACCACCCAAATCACTGTATAGCCTTGAGATGCTGGCAGATCAGTGACAAAATCCATTGACACTTTAGACCATGGCCTGGTGGGAACTGGAAGCGGAAGAAGAGGCCCCTCAGGACGTCTCCTGGGAGTCTTTCCTCGCGCACAGACCTGACAGGCTTGGACAAATGCGTGCACATCATTAGTCATGTGAGGCCACCAGTAACTTCTCTTTAAGAGATCCAAGGTACTCCGCATTCCCGGATGACCTGCCAATACTGAGCAATGCGTCTCCTCCAACACTCTCAAACGACAAGAAAGAGGAACAAATAATTTGCCTTCCGGAAGGTCTTTGGGTGCAGATTTTTGTCCTGCTAAAATTTGAGAGGAGAGGTGGGAGGAGACAGCTGCCAACACAACACCTGGAGACAAAATATTACTGTCCGTAGTCGCTGGAAGCTCAGGAGTCCCGAAGCTACGGGACAAGGCATCAGCCTTCACATTTTTTGACCCAGGTCGGTAGGTGACCACAAAATTAAAGCGAGAGAAAAACAAGGCCCACCTAGCCTGACGTGAGTTCAAACGCTTAGCAGTATCCAAATATACTAAGTTCTTATGATCTGTGAGCACAGTTATCGGATGAAGAGCTCCTTCCAAAAAGTGTCGCCAGACTTCAAATGCCCACTTAATGGCAAGGAGCTCTCGATTACCAATATCATAATTCCTCTCACAAGAGGAAAACTTTCTAGAGAAATATGCACAGGGCCTAAGTCTGGTGAGAGTGGAGGACCCCTGAGACAACACTGCACCTACTCCTACCTCGGAGGCATCAACCTCCACAACAAACGGTAGAGAGAGGTCAGGTTGAACCAAAACTGGGGCTGACGAGAATGCCGCTTTTAAAGTTTCAAACGCTGAGCAAGCGGCAGGGGACCAGTTGTTTGGATCAGCACCCTTACGGGTTAGATCCGTGAGGGGTTTGGCGATCACAGAAAAGTTCTTTATAAAGTTCCGATAATAGTTAGCGAAACCTAAAAATCGTTGTAGGGCCTTAAGATTGGTAGGCCGAACCCAGTCCGTGAGCGCCTGAACCTTACTCGGATCCATCTGTACATCAGAGGGAGTCACAACATAACCTAAGAAGGAAACCTTCTGGACGCAAAAAACACACTTTTCCAGCTTAGCGAAGAGGTGGTTTTTGCGCAACCTGGTAAGTACTTGGCGGAGATGTTGCTGGTGAGAAACCATATCAGGAGAAAAAATCAAAATATCGTCTAGATACACCACCATAAACACACCGATGTAATCATGAAAAATGGAGTTCATAAAGCCTTGAAAAACCGCTGGGGCATTACTCAAACCAAAGGGCATAACCAGGTATTCAAAGTGCCCCAAAGGTGTATTAAATGCGGTTTTCCACTCATCCCCTTCTCGGACCCGAATCAGGTTATAAGCCCCTCTGAGATCTAATTTAGAGAAAACTTGGGCCCCAGAAACCTGATTTAAGAGATCCGGGATCAAGGGGAGGGGACCTGAGTTTTTTACCGTTATCTTATTTAATTCTCGATAGTCAATACACGGCCGTAAACCACCATCTTTTTTCTCAACAAAAAAGAACCCGGCCCCAGTGGGCGACTCAGAGGGACGAATATGTCCGATTGCCAAACTCTCATCAATATAACTCTTCAGTGCCTCCCGTTCTGGTACCGACAAGTTATATATACGACCCTTTGGCAATCTAGCATCAGGAAGAAGGTCAATTTTACAATCAAACTCCCTGTGAGGAGGAAGGACTTGGGACAAGGGTTTTGAAAACACATCTGAGTAGTCCGAGAGAAAACCTGGAAGACCCTGATCTTCCGTCACTACTGTACATAGTGAAACTCTGGTCAGGTGCTCCTTACAGAGAGGACCCCAATGAACCAGCTCCAGAGTTTCCCAATTAATTACCGGATTATGGATCCGGAGCCAGGGTAGACCAAGAATGACATTTTCAGACAGGTTTTCCATAACTAGAAAAGAACACCATTCTTCATGCATAGCTCCTACCATAAGCTTTATCTGCGGGGTTCGGAATTTGATCAACCCTGCCTGTAGAGGGGTCAAATCCGCACCCGACATCTGGATAGGAGTGGACAATGGAATCAATGACATGCAAAACTGAGAGACAAAATTATAATCGATTAAATTAGTCGCAGCACCTGAATCCAAAAAGGCGCGACCAGTGCAGGAAACAGACTGAAACTTAACCGTACAAGGTAAATACATTCTAGACACAATAGGGAGTACCTGAGCTCCTAAGCAGTCCCCCCGACTACTGCTTAGGAGCGGAAGTTTTCCTGCTGCTGCCTCTTGGAACAGGTGTTGATCTGATGATCAGGACTTCCACAGTAGAAACAAAGATGGCGTCTTATTCGATGTTGCTTCCGCTGTGCAGGAGAGATGCTATCCAGCTCCATGGATTCCAATTCTGGACTACCTGGAGACGGACTGGCCGCTGGCTGACAGTCCGAGGACACCCGAGGTGATCGCCTGGAACTTAGGCGACGATCAACTCGGATGACCAGAGTCATAGCATCATCTAATGTCTGAGGCTCGGCATAAGCTAAGACTAAGTCCTGTACTCTGTCTGACAGTCCGGACATAAATTGGTCTTTTAGGGCGCAGTCATTCCATTGAGAGTCAGTCACATACTGTCTGAACTGGGCACAATAATCTTCTGCTGTCCGTTTTCCCTGACACAGAGATCTAAGGTGGGAAACTGCAAGTGCTCGCCGGTCAGGTTCGTCATAAATCTGGCCTAAAGCAGAAAAAAAAGCGTCAAGAGAAGAACGGGATGGAGAGTCAGGTGGGAGAGAAAAAGCCCAATTTTGCGGATCCCCACGCAACAGGGAAATTACCACGCCCACCCTTTGAATCTCTGTGCCCGATGAACGAGGGCGTAAAGAAAAGTAAAGTTTACAGCCCTCCCGAAATGAAAAAAATTTCTTACGGTCACCAAAAAACACGTCAGGGAGAGGAACCTTAGGTTCAGGCGTGGGTGGCAGTGGATCCTGCGGTGATGTCTGCCGTGGAACCTGCATAGATTCCTGAATTTGGAGACGGGAAGCTAGATCCTGAACAAGCTGAGTTAGGGTCTGGACCTGAGCGACCACAGCTGACAAAGGCTCCATGGAAGGAGAGAATGTAGCAGGTCGGATACAGGATGCAGACCTATGTGTGGCCAGTGTTTCTGTTAGGATTGGTACACAAAAGACAGGGGATAGTGTGCCCTGAGCTTGCCCCAACCTCTGTCCCTTCCTATAGCCCCCCCACGCTAAACCGTTGGGCGACTACTTGAAGACTCGAAATATTCTGGGTAAGTGTGGGAAGGGGAACACAAACAGACTGACAAACATAAAACATAAAAGAATCGTAAACAAGCCGGAGTCACAACTAGAGGGTACGTCAAAAGCAGAATCAGTAAGCAAGAGTCAAAGTCCAAAACTAGCCGAGTTAGCAACAATATAGATACAGATACAGAGCAATACAAACTAGCAGCAACCAGGTGGAGAAAGGGATTTTCAAACACTGGCACTGGTGACTAGTGAAGCTGCAATTTATGCAGCCAGAACTCCACCTCCAGAACCTGATAGGTGCTGGACAGCATCTGGGAATTAACCCCTCAAGGTGCAGAAACAACCAAGCACCAAGCAGAGGTTCAAAGTCCCAGCCACTCCTAGACAGCGCGAGATCTTAGCAGCCGCTGCCCAGGACGAGAGGTGGAGTTTGCGCGGATACGCGCCGGGGTTCGGAGAACGCTGCTGGCACCACCAGACGAACCAGAAGTCCCAGCAATCTCCCTAGCGAACCTGACAAGAACATGTCAGGTATTTGTGTAGCTGATGTCTGTGTCTTTCACACGTGTATAGCAGAACATATCAGGCACTGGTATAGCTGATGTCTGTGTCTCACATGTGTATAGCAGAACATGTCAGGCACTTGTGTAGCTGATATCTGTATTTCTCACTTGTGTATAGGAGAACATGACAGGTAATTGTGAAGCTGATGCCTGTGTCTCTCGCATGTGTAGAGCAGAACATGTCAGGTACATGTGTATAGCAGAACACAGCATGTCAGCAGATAAAGCACAGACACTAGAAATGCTGTACTATACATTACACACAGACATGATTAAGAGGAGGAGAGGGGTATCAGCGGTAACATCACTTTCTCAATGTGTCCAGCCTCATTTACATAATAAAGAAAAGATGATTTTAGGATGATTTATGTATGAATTGACTAGATAAAGGCTGGGATGGAATCCATGTGAGCTGCTCCAACAGATGTTCTTTAATTTAAGAATGTCATTTTAGAATCTTGATCAGGGGCGCACAATCTCCACACTACTCTAAGTTAAGGCCTGCAACAACTTGCCTAGTACCCTGTTTTCCCTAACAGTGTTTAATATTAATTTTTGTTACTAAAGAGGCACTAGGTCTTATTTTCAGGGGATATGTTATTTTTTCAGGAACAAATATTCACAATCATTGTTGAACAAAAATTCATCATTTCTTTATATCCTGTAGTCCTACCATCACATGCATAAGCATTAACATCTGACCTCCATCAAGAAAGTCTTGTTACTCTCTGTCCGTGTACAACAATTGCTGGTACATTTTCAATCCAGGTATTTATGCACAAAAAGCAAGATTTTTTTTTTTTAACATCCCTATAACTCTCCAAACTCTAAATTTTATGCTGAATTTCTTGTGACTCTGTTTCTATTTATATTATTGGCCCCAATCTCTCATGTTTAGTACTTTCCTTGAATGAGGACTTCTTCGGGTAGCCTCTCGTAGCATTTGCAAAACAACAGACAATGATTTTATTCCATAAATTCTTCCCCCATGTGACAACCTCTTGCAGTATCTAAATGATCTACTAATTCTAATGTATGACGTGGGGAGGGTTGTAGCAATGACTACCATAGATGATAACTAACCAATGAGTGCTTATATCAGCAATCGAAATGTGCATTGCTAAAGGATCCCTGGATATATCTAGCAAGTACCTTCTAGCTTCTTCTGCTCCAGTCACTCTTATCCTCTGGGTACGGACCCTGGAACATACAACATGTCCTATGAGGATCAGCCTCAGTTTTGTGGTGCCCAGAGCAGAAGGGAAGTGAAAAAAAGTTGAAAATAGGTTTTTTGTTACATTCAGGGTCTTAGCTATAACAAAATAAAATGGATAAACAGAAATTTTTTTTATCTCCATGTATCTTTCTCACAGTGTCCCCCTCTCTCTCTCTGTCCCTTCCCCCTCTGTCCCTCTTTGAGCCCCTCTATCTCTGTCCCTTCCTCTCTTTCTCTTATGAGGGTTAGGTTAGGGAACCAAAGGAAGCGGCTGGCATGGCTCTGGTTTGGGTGATAGCCGGATAAAAAAAACTCTGCAGCACACATGTTCACCTGTCAGAGCAATTTCAATAACACAACGATATCTGCATTCCATAACTCTATTCCGGATGTTTTTTTTTTAACCCGAAGCGTGTTTACCTGTCTGTAAAATACATTTTTTTGTATTAAACTGACCCGCATCTGTTGAGTGATAACAAGCAGCGACGTGCCAGCCTTTTTCTTTGGTTCCATAACCTCCCCCTCCAATATACCCACAGGAGATGAATTCACCTTGAAGATTAAGCTGCCAGCTGAATGGCAGCTACTTGAACTCTACATATTTATTTAACGCTCTGATTGAGCTTGCCTAAGATGAGCATATTATTTGCGGGGGTCACTGATATACTTTTCAAATTCCCCTTTATTAATAATTCCTAGGTCATCTATTACTCTGAACGTAACCCTAATAATATTACACAAGCCTCTGTCCTCTTTTTAAAAAAAATATTTTCCACTCTTTCTTTCCGACTCTCTCACTCTGTGATTGGTTTCTAGAAGCCTGGCTATGCCCGGTTTCTAGCTGCCACAGCAGCCAGCAGACAATGGTTACTGTGTTTTGGAAAGTGTGGGGTAAAAATTTTGAAACAAAACCTAGTAATCTGTCCATCGTGATGTGTGGAGGTGCAGGTGCACGATTCGTTATCATACAACTCCTATTACTTGTGATAACGGCTCGTGCCCCTACAAGTCCATCACATCACTATGGATTAAAGCTGGCAAACTTTATTCATTTAAACTGATCCTGTGCCTGTGCCCACCATCCGCCAAGTGGCATGTGCTGTAACAAATTGAATGCTGCTGGAGACTTTAAACAATTACGTTCGGGCATTATTGGCAGTAGGTTGAGCCAGACTCGTTTGGGGGGTTGTCTGGTGGGACCTGAACCACCAAATTTCCACTCAACACTACTCCTAACACATCCTTAAACTTAAAAACACGTAGGCATCAACAGTAGTTTGATAGTATCATTAATTTCCACGCAAAATCTATCCAGCAATAGTCTTCCCTACGGTTTGAATTCATGAAATACCTTATGTTAAAGGGGTTGTCCACTTTTAGCAAATAATTGATATTGCTTGCATAATGAAAAGTTAAACAATTTAAAAAAATACTTTCTGTATCAATTAATTGCGGTTTTCTAGAGCTCTGCTTGCTGTCCTGCTATAAAGCTTTTTTTTTTTTTTACTTCCAGTGGATAGAAATCTGTCCATGGTGGTGTAATGGACAGGCAGGTGCAAGGGCTGTAATTATCACACAACTCCTATTACTCTCTGTGATAATTACGGCTTGTGCACCTGCATGTCCATCACATCACCATGGACAGATTTATATCCACTGGGAGTAAATAGAGAAGCTTTCTATAGCAGGACAGCAAGCATGGATCTAGAAAACCATGAGGAAACAATGCAGACAGTATATTGAAAAATTGGTTAACTTTTCCTTACACAAACCATATCAAATATTTGCTGAAAGTGGACAACCCCTTTAATGTCACAAAATACACAGGTTTTTAACTATACAGACCTGAAGAAAATATATCATGCAGTTGCTTTAGTGGTCCAACTGTGGATTCATCTATGAAGTCGACATCCCCATGAGAAAAGTGAGACTCCACAAAGTGTTTAGTATTCAACTCTTTGTCAAGATAATGTTTCAGGTTGGTATGAGCCATGGTCTCTAGTTTGTGTCCTGCGTGGAAATTCTCCAGTTTCTTACTTCAAACCTGTCCAAGAGAATGTCTTGAATCCTATGCCTCCACCCTACATCGCGTTATTTATTCAGGTGGCTTCAGGATAATGTTTGATCAGACAAATTGGTCCTTGTGACTGTAATTTTATTGTGTGCATTGTATTAGGTATCATGGGATTTTTTTTTATGTTTAGTAAGTGAGATCCCTTGGGATTTTTTCTGTGTCATAAGTGAGGTGCTTTAATTCGTAATAAAGTGGTTTTCTGCTTTTTATATTGGATTGATAGATAATTTTATGATGTTGTAATATGATGTTTATGAATTATGATGTTTTTATATGGAGGCATGCTGTGATTTCATGTGATCAGATACATACAAGGGGTAGACTTTTCAAATGTAACAGGACCTTAGATGTCATAGCCCTGGCCACATGACATGCAGTGCCCAATGATATAAAAGAGTTTTCTCTCAATGTTCCATCATCATCATAACAGCATCTCCTAGCAGTGAGACCTGTCAATCAGGAACAAAGAGTTAAAGCAGTTCAGTAAACATTGCATATACTGGACCCCATTACTATCATTGAACTAACATCAGGTGAGTTGTATATAAGTTTACAAACTGATTTTTTTTTACATTGCAGCCATGGAAGGAAACCATTTATGGGTACAAGCAATGATTTTTAAGGTTTTTAACAAGGTTTATCACTGAAACTTTATTACAGATACCCTACAGCTGATCATTGTTGCCTTGGAATAAAGTAAAGCATCCAGGGGAGAGCTTCACCAGAAGTCACAGAGGGAAGAAAGGTCTGTCTGTAACCAGGAGTCATTTGTAAGTTGGGTGTCCTTAAAAAAAAAAAATTATGATAATGAGGCTCTGTAACTCCTGTGGCTGTCATCCAACTCAGGTTTATTATTCCTGTCTGGTCAGTTCAGGCAGCTCTTTTATGTATGGTAGCCAGTCTGCAGCAATGTCCTGAATTTTATTATTGCTTTTTGAGGAAAACCACAGTTCAGGGATTAAACAAGATACGTTTCTGGATCAGTGTAGCTACAGCATTCTCAATGTATGTTTGGTTCACAATGCATAGAAACAGGTGACTATCCCCGAGAATGTTCTACAGAGGCGTAAATGTTTGTAGGAGGAAGAATCTCAAAAGATCCCAGGCCTTTTGTTATTTAACTTCTAATACACCTGGTCACTCCTAGGAACGCATTCTATAGAAGTATTTCAGTATATTGCATGAGCATTTATCCTTAGAGTGTAGCAAACAACCCTATTCAATAAATGGAAAATATGGTCATCCATTTTAACCCCTTCCTGACATTCCTGACTATTATGTCACGCTCCATACATCTGTATTACATTGTGTTATGTGAATAAAAGCTTGAACAAGAGACCAGAGAATCTGTTTTTCAAGCCAGCCTGTAAAAGAAAAATAAAAGTTTAAAACACTTAATAAAAACACTTATTAATAAGAATTAATTAAATAAAGTTAAAATCCCCTAAACAAAAAAATTCCCTATACATGTGCAACATCCCCCTAGAGGGCCTAGCCTCTTCTTGGGGCCTGGCGGTTGCGGCCTAGGCACGCTAGTGTCACAGTGCTTTGTATGGGGACTGGAGGGCTGTCCTACAGCCTGGCAGGTCTCCAGCAGGTTGTGTTGGCAAGAAATGATGTAGAGGGAGAGGCTGTAGTACTGGTTCTCCCTGGGGCAGCCCTTAGAGTCTGGCCCTGGTAGATAGATGGGGCGCACTTGGTGGTGATGCAGCTGTAGCAGGGACCAGACGGAGGCAATATTGTGCATAAAAGTAACTTACAGTTCTTTATTCAACCAATGGTAACAACACACCAAACGATTCTGTACAAATGCAGTACTGGAGTGATTTTGGAGAAGAACCTCAGGAGTGGTCTCACCAGCCTGGATGCAGGGGCAGGCTGGGATGTAGCTGTGTCCAATCCTTGAAGCTGCAGCTTTGTCCTGTTTGTCCTGTGTCACTCTATCTGTAATAGGTGAGCTGAGGCCTAGGAGGGCCTGCGCAGAGCATGTGCTCTAAAAGATGCTTCTCTGTCAGAAGCTGGATCTTAAGAGCGCTAACTCCTCCCCTGACTAAGGGTATAGTTACTCCCTAGTCAGGTGGTCTCCTCCTCCAATCACACTTCAGTTACAAAAGGTGGAACATCATTGGATGATGACCTTAACATGCTTTTAACCCTCTGCCCATCCAGGCAGAATCTACTGCTGCTCAATTACCTCTATATGTATTGCATAGGAAAAGGGCTTATTCGCAATTCCTCTGCCATGCGTATTGGCAGGGACGTTGCATACCCCCAGTGCAATTAAAAGAGCCGCCCACGGCTCGATTATTGGACCAGATGTGGAGAAAGAGAACCAACGCTGTCCAACAGGCATTGGCTTTAGCAGCTCAATGGGTACATTGCTTAAACGTTACAACCGTTACATGGGAATGGCTACTCAGGGTAGTAATAGGAAAGTGCCAAAATGTCCACTTTCCTGTGGAGAAAAAGGCATAAATGCAAACAGAATGTCCCATTCCTGCAAATAAAGAACATTCAGTTCAACACAAAAGTCACTGGCAAATTTTCCTTGTAGTGGATGGCTAAAAGTCTCTCAGAAGGCTTTTGAAGAAAAGTCCGTCTTCTGGGCACAGCCCTTGATGTGGGGAAAAGTGCAGTAAACAAAGGTTCTCCTCTGGATGTAAAGGGACAGAATCCTTTGGTAGTCATCCCAACTGGGAGTAGCAGACAAAGTATGCAATATATACAATAGATAAAGTACCTGTTTAGGGCTACAGCCCATCAGGGGTTACTCAGTATCTGAATTGCAGTCTGTAGGAGTGAGTACTTCAGGATTGGCAAAGCAGACAGCCTTCGGCTTCCGATTTTTGTGTTGGGACAGCTGGTACTCCTGCAGATATACGCAGGAGGTTTCCCCTTTGTCTCTCGCTGAGAGCTCCTGAGTTCCTGTTGAGAGAAAATTACCATTTCTTTGTCATCGTCTCCGGAATCAGGCACTGGAGTAGGGATCGCAGGCTCCTCAGAGACGACAGGGGCAACAGGTTCTGGGACAGGGTCATCCTCCATAGGCAGCAGCATTGGAGACTGCGGCGGGGATGAGGACCTCTCTTGAGTAACTCTCACTGGAGTAGAGACAATCAGACAAAGTTGAGGCACAATGGTACGGAATCCAGTCACACTGATTATTAATTTAAAATTTTTGTTTACTTTGCAAACAATTACATTTATGTGACGTTTCTTCAGACACAGTGGGACAGATTTACTTAGCCGGCCCATTCGCGATCCAGCGGCGCGCTCTCGGTGCTGGATTCGGGTCCCGCCGGGATTTATTAAGGTAGTTCCTCCGACGTCCACCAGGTGGCGCTGCTGTGCTGAAGAGCATCGGAACGCACTGGAATACACCGAGCCGGGCTGAGTGAAGGTAAGTGCAATTTTCGCGACACATTTTTTTTAAAATGCGGCGGTTTTTCCGAATCAGTCGGATTTTCGTTCGGCCACGCACCCCGATTTCCATCGCGTGCATGCCGGCGCTGATGCGCCACAATCCGATCGCGTGCGCCAAAATCCCGGGGCAATTCAGGGAAAATCTGCGCAAATCGGAAATATTCGGGTAACACGTCGGGAAACCACAAATCGGGCCCTTAGTAAATGACCCCCAGTATGTGAGTTTGTGAGGGTTCAGGAGCTGCTATGCAGGCTTGGCGCTTAGGGGAAGAGCAGGAGTCCGCTTTTAGAGTAGAAGCGGACTCCCACTCTTCCCCTAAGCGCCCAGCCTGCATAGCAGCTCCTGAACCCTCACAAACTCACATACAGTGTCTGAAGAAGGTCAGTGATTGACCGAAATGTCACATAAATGTAATTGTTTGCAAAATAAACAAAACATTCAAATTATCAGTGTGTCTGGATTCCGTACTATAATGCTTGAATGGGATTGGGACCCTATCCAGAGCGCCTGAACAAGCAACTTTAGGTGTGCAGTACAACTCCTATACGAAAAGTTGAGGCACAGTCACAAGTTCAAGGAAACTGGGGGTAGATGAACACAATGGGGCTCTTGGACTGGAAGTTGGGGTCATAGGACTTAACACGAAGGATCGTAGACATCTCTTCAGCCGGTTCCTGTGTACCTGGAGGGATGGACGGTCTCCTCTTGAAATCTCGTAGACTTCAGGGGAGAGACTGTCCCTAACTAGGTATGGCTCACACTCCCATCGCCCATCTGACTTACTGGTGGGATGGTTGTTTTTTAGCCACACTCGTTCTCCGGGGGAAAGGGGCTCAGCACAGGCATTGCGGTCAAAGTCTCTCTTTTGTTTGTCTCGGGCTTCTTCCACCCGAAGATCCACGATTTCTCTGGCATCCGCCAGGCGCCTCTGATGCTCCTGAACCCAATCAGTCTGAGGGAGTAGAAATTGGAAATCTGGGTTTTCCGTGTCCAACGCCATATCTGCAGGGAGATGGCCATGTCCCCCGAACATCAAGTAGTAGGGAGTGTATCCTGTGAATCAATGGGTGGTATTATTGTACAAGTATACTAGCTCCGGTAACTTCAGATTGTGGATTTTTTTTTTTTTTTTTTTCCAAAACGTTTTTATTGAGTCAATAAAATCATTACAATCTTCATTTTACAACATATAAGACTCTTTTTTCATTTTTTAACATACTTCATTGCTACATGTATCTTTACATCGCAAGTAAATATAGGCTTTAGAAGCATTGGGTAGAGTATATATGTAACATCATGAACATAACCTTTAACTTCTATAGATAAAATAACATATCCGTTGTTGTATCTTAATGGTCCAGAAACCATATTTCTCTTTATTCTTCAGGTTGGCTATATCACTTAATTGTGAGTCACTTCTTATGCTATATATGAGATAAAATGTCAAGGGGCTTCATTTTGGATTTTTGATCCGTGCTCTGCAGATTTCTCCGTTAGGGCCAGCAAACTTCTGTTGCGCCTCTAGGACCTGCATATTCTCCTGAATTGCCTTCCGAGAACCGCTGGGCACTGTTGGTAGAGAGTTGTGGAGAGCCTTCAGCAATTCAGGGTAGCAGTTGGTACCCAGTACCAGGGAGAAGTTAGCATCTTCAGGCACTTGTGTCACCACTACGCCCTGTCTAGTTAACTCAGTGTCTCCAATGGTTAGCGTGGGCTCCCAATAGCCTCGGATGGGTATGGTTTTCCCATTAGTAGCAGTAATGTTCAAGTAAGCCCTGGGAGGCCGCTTATCTCTCGAAGGTAGCACTTCGAAGGGTAGTCACTTGAGCGATGGTATCAATTAAGGCCGGTAGGGTTACCCCATTGATGGTTACATGAACCATGGGTCGAGTCCCCAAGAACCTGGGCATCCAGTTAGCATCTCAGGGACTTGGAGGTCGTCCCGTAGCTGCAACGGTTTGTCGTTTAACCAACGACATTCATTCTCTTCATGCCTGTATTTACGGCAGTAGCTGCACCTCTGGCGGGTTTCTTTCTGACTCCAAGTGTTTAAGGACTTTGCCTCCCTTGGGCGCGGTTTTGCCGGGGAGTCACGAGGAGTTACTGACCGTACAGAGTCCTCTAGTGGTTTCCTCCTTGTGGAGGAGACGGTTACTTCCAACTGGGACAATCGGTTGAGTATTTTACTCATGGTATCCGCCAGGTTGGTGACCTGTTCTGGTAGGACAGCAACTTCCGCAGACACGGGAGGAGGTGATGTCGGCTGCATTGTATGACAAGCTATAGCAGTATCCTCCATTTCCACTGATTCAGACTCTTTCTGCGGTCCAGCGGGCAGTCGGTCCCCTAATATGTCAATGGTAGTTTCCTTAAACTCAAGAAAGGAGGCCTGGGCTTGTTGAGAGGAGATTATCTTTAGTTGACATCTTCAACTCTGAGGCAGTACATTTATCAAAGGTGTTGCGCCGCCTATTAAGAATCTGGACAACACTCTGGCACTGTTCTCGGGGCCAAGACTTGACTTTCCGGAGAGCGGGTCCCTATAATTGCCGGTTAGAATGCCCACTTTCTGTTCGTCTGTGAGCGGATTTTAGGGCGAAGGTAGCTAACAGCTTGGCTCTGAACTCATAGAGGGTGTGTAATTCTCCTTCGTAGTGGGGTAACCAGGGGGCCCCCAGATAGTAGGGCATGGTCAGAGGCATAATGCTGGGAGTCCCGGGGATACTGGCTGCAGCAGTACTGAGGGGGCTCTCTGGTGGGTTTAACATGCTCCGATACCCTGAGGAGGGACCAGGGGACAGGAATTGCCCGATTCCATGTCTTCATCTTGTGCTGACATGATCGAGCTAGCCTAATGAGGGCTGAGGGATACACATTGTCCGTTGCTATGGGCTATGGCCTGTAATGGGGACTTGGGCACTTTACAACACAGTCACTATTCCCTGGGAGGTGAGCCAATTAAACTAGCGTCGGAAACAATCTCTACCCCTACCCCTTTAACTTCCCCAGCGGTACTCACTGAGGATCAGCCACGGTGACAGAACAGCTCCGGTGCACGATAGACTCCATTCCGGATGTCGACAGGCAGCCGGGACTCAGCAGCGATCAACGGTGCTCTCCTTCAGTCGCAGGACACGTGCGCAGGGACTCCGGATGAGGTGCACGCTTCTGGCAGGCTTCAGGCACGGCCTGCGCCCAAATCCAAGATGACCGATTAACCCTCTTCATTGCCAACTGCACCCGCTCTGGCTCCTCCTCCACAGTACTTTGCGCCACATGCGCAGGGGTTGGAGCTTTGCAATGCCTCTGAGTTTCCCGCCAAGGTTTTGGCGGGCTGGATTACTTGCTGAGCCACAGTCGTCTGAGGTAAATGTTACAGGCGCGGCATCCCCGGATGTAGCAGAACTGACAAAGTTCTTTGCAGGGATTAACCTCCTGGGTGCTGGAGCGATGCTCGACAGCACGTGGCAATGCAGTATAAAACAGTCAATGTTGAAAACAGCACAAAGTCACTTGGGCCTAAACCCAGATGGCAGCAAGGTTAGGCAGCACAGTAGTTTTGGAATAAAGGACAGTCTATAGCGCCAGAATAAGGCACAGAAGTAGAAATCCTGTTCGTGACGCCACTTGCAACATACCCCACCGGGGCCTAGCCTTTTCTTGGGGCCTGGAGGCAGCCGGGGCCCAGAATACCGGAGTGGCTGGCAGTTGCGGCCTAGGCACGCTAGTGTCACAGTGCTTGGTATGGGGACCGGAGGGCTGTCCTACAGCCTGGTCTCCAGCAGGTAGTGTTGGCAAGAAATGATGTAGAGGGAGAGGCTGTATTACTGGTTCTCCCTGGGGCAGCCCTTAGAGTCTGCAGTGTGTGTCCCTGGTAGATTGATGGGGCGCCCTTGGTGGTGATGCAGCTGTAGCAGGGACTAGACGGAGGCAATGTTGTGCATAAAAGTAACTTACAGTTCTTTATTCAACCAATGGTAACAACACACCAAACGATTCTGTACAAATGCAGTACTGGAGTGATTTTGGAGAAGAACCTCAGGAGTTGTCTCACCAGCCTGGATGCAGGGGCAGGCTGGGATGTAGCTGTGTCCAATTCTGGAACCTGCAGCTTTGTCCTGTTTGTCCTGTGTCACTATCTGTAATAGGTGAGCTGAGGCCTGTGTGCAGAGCATGTGCTCTAAAAGATGCTTCTCTGTCAGAAGCTGGATCCTAAGAGTGCCAACTCCTCCCCTAAGGGTATAGTTACTCCCTAGTCAGGTGGTCTCCTCCTCCAATCACACTCCAGTTACAATAGGTGGAACATCATTGGATGATGACATTAACATGCTTTTAATCCTCTGCCCATCCAGGCAGAATCTACCGCTGCTCAATTACCTCTATATGTATTGCATAGGAAAAGGGCTTATTCGCAATTCCTCTGCCATGCGCATTGGCAGGGACGTTGCACATGTCTAATAAAGTAAGAAAAAAAACACAAAATCACCAAAAATAACCCCACATATTTGGTATCCAGGAGTCCGTAACAATCTGTACAATAACTGAGAAACATTATTGGACCCGTTCCTTAAAAACAAAACCCGAAAAACTTGTTAAAAATGTAAATAATCAAAGATTATGTGCGCCAAATGGTACCACTGAAAAGGACAACTCGACAAGTATAAAATAAGCCCTACACCATCTGTGTCAACCAAAAAATATTAAAGTTTTGTCTCCGAAAAGATGGCGATATGAAAATAAATGAGACTTTCTCTTTAGTAAAATTGTAAAAATGTATTAAAAAATGATTAAAATGAGGTATCACTGCAATTGTAGTGATCTATAGAGTAAAGATAATGGGGCAGATTTACTTACCCGGTCCGTTCGCGATCCAGCGGCGCGTTCTCTGCTGTGGATTCGGGTCCGGCCGGGATTCACTAAGGTAGTTCCTCCGCCATCCACCAGGTGACGCTGCTGCGCTGAAGTTCCCCGGAGGCGCGCTGGAATGCCCTGAAATTCACCGGCCTATACATGGTGAAGGTAAGTGTAATTTTCGCGACACATTTTTTGTCTTAAATGCGGCGGTTTTTCCCGAATCCGTCGGGTTTTCGTTCGGCCACACCCCCCGATTTCCGTCGCGTGCATGCCAGTGCCGATGCGCCACAATCTGATCGCCTGCGCCAAAATCCCAGGGCAATTCAGGGAAAATCGGCGCAAATCGGAAATATTCGGGTAACACGTCGTGAAAACGCGAATCGGGCCCTTAGTTAATGACCCCCCAATATGTTATTTTATGGTACGGTATACTGCCCCAAAAAAGTACAAGAAGAAAGGAAACCAAAATTTACGATTTTTTTTCCTCCGAACATTCAAAAGTTCATAAAATCTCATCAATGATATAATGACCAACTAAAATGAAGTATTTGTAAAGTGCATCTAATCTCGCAGAAAATAAGCCCTTATATGTGCAATATCCCCCACCAGGGTCTAGGCCTTTCTTGTGGCCTTGAGGCAGTCGGGGCCCAGAATACCAGAGTGGCTGGCTAGTGCGGCTGTGGTCACGGTGCTTAGTATTGGGACCTACAGCCTGGCAGGTTTCCAGCAGGTGGTTTGTGCAAGAAATATGGAGGGAGAGGTTGATGCAATTTTACTCCAGCCCGCCTCGGGATCTTCGCTGCGCTGTTGACGGGACTCATATGCAATATAATCCACCTCTGACTTTCTCTCTGCCAAGTATCAATCACATGATCTGTCGCAGGACTTTCAACATGTTGCCGAGCAACAGGAGTAATCCTATCGCCGAATATCCATCACGCGATGTGTCACATGACACTAAACACGTTGCCGAGCAACAGGAAGCCATGCACAAGACCGGAACTCCCAGACACACAGCGAACAGATATGGACACTACATGTTGCGAATAACAGCTGCCACTAGATGGGGAACACTGAGTGTTTGGGACACCATGTAACTTGTTCCTTTTTCTTTATTGGTGGTTTTATATACTCTATTGTAGATGTTGACACTCCATGTATAGTCTTTATGGGCGGGATCGGAAATGATTCTTTGACAGGGGGTGGCATGGGGAGGAGCTGTACTCAGCTATAAAAGCATGTTTGTCATTGTATTTTTGTCATGATTAAGGACAGGTAGTCTGTCCGAAACGCGTAGGCGATTGTTGTCCTTCAGAGTGGAATGTTTGATTTCTTTATCTAATGCATAAATAACAATACAGAGTCAGGATTTTGGCTGGGCCGTGCATTTTCTTCTACATGTCCATCATGCACAGGCAGAGGGTTGGCCCGCACCAAATCCATGCTTTCTCTGGAAGGTGAGCTGACATCACCTATTTATTAAAACGCAAAGGGGGAACAATACATGCAAAAAAATGCTCCATATGGGCACATGAAAAAGCTAATGAAATGAAACAAAAAGAAACATGTGCTATACCAAAATACAATCTTTATTAATGCATACACAAATCACACCAAAAATAGAATAAAAACATTTAAAAAGGATCACAATCCTCTATACAAGAACACAGGGAGGGTAGGGCATATGATAAATACCCATCAAAGCAACACCTCCCTATACAGCCCCCAAGCCTTAAACCTGTCCAGCTATTGCAATACAAAAAATAGCAAAAAGAAAGTGTCAGAAGTAACAAAAGGATATGCTACAACAATATGGCAAGAAAAAAGGCCAATATACAAAACATGGTAAAGCAGTATATGATAATAGTTACCAATAGACGCTGGGCTGGCAGGCAAAAAGGGGGGGGGGGCTGGAAGAGGCCCCACGCGTATCGCCACTCATAGTGGCTTCCTCAGGGGTGACTGGTGTGATGGGTGACACAATATAAATACCTGTGTAGATGTAATCAGTGGCGGCAGGTGTGGAGCGCTGTGATGAAAAAATGGGCGCTCGGCGTCCTCCTCAGTGTAGTGCGCATGCGCCTATTTTGTGCCCGCGAGTCACATGATGGAATGTCATGTGACCCACATCGCGGCGTACAGCGCCGCACAGATCTAGCACAGAAGGGATAGTTCTTGTATGTAGAAAGTGCCTGAGGTAAGTGTGTATTGTGCCCGCGAGTCACATGATGAAATGTCATGTGACCCCCATCGCGGCGTACAGCGCCGCACAGATCTAACACAAGAGGGATGGTTCTTGTATGTAAAGTGCCTAAGGTAAGTATGTATGTATGTATCCTGCATAGATATTATTGCAATGATACTACATAAAAATATAGATAATAAACACTGAAAAGATGACGAATAATAATAAAAATACCTCTAAAGTGCAAAATGTGGATATACATGAATTAATCAATAAGTGAATAAATAAATAAATAATCAATGTGCCATAATGTATAAAAACTGGATAAGAATTCTTGTACGATAACATGATTCAATCCAACACAGAAAGCATGTGACAAAGACAATATATATATAGATATACATGATAAGTAAGATATAACATAGAAGGCTACTACACCAACATGACATATAATGACAGACACATACATGGGCCCATGTACACACGCACACACACATTGAATACAAACACCTAAAAAGCCACCTTAATTAAATACATGAGTATAATACACAGATATCTGTAAATGTCTATACTGGTCACAAAAACTATGTTGCAGACAATTGAGGATGAGAATGGCAGGTACATCCCAGATCCGCTGCTGGGGAAACCCAAATCGTTGAGAGGTTTTTGGTGCCGGAGGATGAAGCAACCAAAGTCGGACGAGCCAGAGCGAAGGAGAATGGAGGAAATGATGTAATGAGGTAAGACACAGAACCAATCTAGATAACAAGTGAGAGATGGAAGTGCAGCAAGGATTAGTGGATAATATATCATATATAATATGCAAGTTCAGGAGTATAATTGGAAAGATGGAAAATAAGGAAGGCAACAAGGTGAGGGATGTGAGAAGTCTGGGGGAGTTGGGTGCTGAGTGATGATGGAGGTGAAGAAAGAAAAGGAAAGGGATGAAGATGGGAGAGGAAAAGAAGAAAAAAAAAAAAAAAAAAAAAGAAAGAAAAAATGAGGGAGAAAAAGAAAAAGGATAAAAACGAAGGATGAAAAGGGTGCAGACATGAGAAGTGAAAAGAGAAACAAAGGACTGCAAGGCATGTACACTGTGAACAAAAACCGAAAAGACTCATACAAAGACCCCAAAATATAATGATGAGTCTCGCAGGTTCCTGGCCCTCTTTGCAATCATCTTGGGTTTGACTGTGATGTGTGGGTGTAGCCGTGGATCGCTCCTCAGAATACCCCAGTTTTTTTGTAACAGTTTATAAATATCTGACCATTGGTTGTGGTATGGTGTTGTCAAACAAGGTTTTCCATCAATCTTTTTCGTGCTGAGTGTAAATGTGTCTTCCCTCTTGGTGTGCCTGGCCCGCACGTAGGCTCTAGACACTACCTTCTTTGCATATGCACGTTTGCGGAATCTATTAGTTAGATCCGTGCAATGTTGTTGGAATTCGTCCTGGCTGCTGCAATTTCTCCTCGCACGTAGAAACTGACCAATTGGGATCCCATCCCTCAAGTGTCGTGGGTGAAAGCTCGAATAATGTAGCAGATTATTGGTCGCTGTCTCTTTTCTGTACAGAGTCGTCTCGATATGTCCATTCCGGCTTGTGATTCGGAGGTCCAAAAAGTTTACCTCTGTCTGTGAAAACACAGGTGTAAGATGGATCTGTAAGTTATTGGTATTTAGATCTTAAATAAAATCTTGGCAGGTCCCGAGTGAGCCCCTCCAGAACACCAGCACATCATCGATGTAGCGATGCCACCCGATTACGTGCTCCTGGAAGGCCTCAATTGTCTGCAACATAGTTTTTGTGACCAGTATAGACATTTACAGATATCTGTGTATTATACTCATGTATTTAATTAAGGTGGCTTTTTAGGTGTTTGTATTCAATGTGTGTGTGCGTGTGTACATGGGCCCATGTATGTGTCTGTCATTATATGTCATGTTGGTGTAGTAGCCTTCTATGTTATATCTTACTTATCATGTATATCTATATATATATTGTCTTTCTGTGTTGGATTGAATCATGTTATCGTACAAGAATTCTTATCCAGTTTTTATACATTATGGCACATTGATTATTTATTTATTTATTTATTCACTTATTGATTAATTCATGTATATCCACATTTTGCACTTTAGAGGTATTTTTATTATTATTCGTCATCTTTTCAGTGTTTATTATCTATATTTTTATGTAGTATCATTGCAATAATATCTTTGCAGGATACATACATACATACTTACCTTAGGCACTTTACATACAAGAACCATCCCTCTTGTGTTAGATCTGTGCGGCGCTGTACGCCGCGATGGGGGTCACATGACATTTCATCATGTGACTCGCGGGCACAATACACACTTACCTCAGGCACTTTCTACATACAAGAACTATCCCTTCTGTGCTAGATCTGTGCGGCGCTGTACGCCGCGATGTGGGTCACATGACATTCCATCATGTGACTCGCGGGCACAAAATAGGCGCATGCGCACTACACTGAGGAGGACGCCGAGCGCCCATTTTTTCATCACAGCGCTCCACACCTGCCGCCACTGATTACATCTACACAGGTATTTATACTGTGTCACCCATCCCACCAGTCACCCCTGAGGAAGCCACTGTGAGTGGCGATACACGTGGGGCCTCTTCCAGCCCCCCCCCCTTTTTGCCTGCCAGCCCAGCGTCTATTGGTAACTATTATCATATACTGCTTTACCATGTTTTGTATATTGGCCTTTTTTCTTGCCATATTGTTGTAGCATATCCTTTTGTTACTTCTGACACTTTCTTTTTGCTATTTTTTGTATTGCAATAGCTGGACAGGTTTAAGGCTTGGGGGCTGTATAGGGAGGTGTTGCTTTGATGGGTATTTATCATATGCCCTACCCTCCCTGTGTTCTTGTATAGAGGATTGTGATCCTTTTTAAATGTTTTTATTCTATTTTTGGTGTGATTTGTGTATGCATTAATAAAGATTGTATTTTGGTATAGCACATGTTTCTTTTTGTTTCATTTCATCACCTATTTATTATACTTCTGAATAGGACACTGGGGACCCATTACTGCCAATTAGTGTTATTTGGAGTGGTGGTGTCCAACCACAGAGCCACTGCCCAAAACTGGGCCTCGACCAAAAGAACTTAAAATAAAGAACTGTATACTGACCTCCGGTGCTCCTTCACCCTGTGGGTTCCCGGCGCACAACCACAGGCATGTCTATGCACCCTGCCAGCGCACGCACTATGACATGGCCAATTACATCACAGTGTGTGCACCTGGCAGCGAGAATAGAAGTGCCTCTGGCTGTCTAACAGAAAGTTGCGGTGCAAAGAGAAACCTTGGGCAGTGGGGAGAAAAGGAGAATCAGAGGTTTTTTAATTTTTAAGGTGGGGTGTGCAATGGGGACATTTCTTTGGTGGCAGAGCCACCGCTACCATCTCGAACATGACTGACTGTTTCGCTCTGTCCATTGTTGAACGCCGAACAAATCTTAAACAAGTCCTGGTAATGGCCTTAGACTGCGGTCATGCCTGAGCCGTGTAGTTTAGCACAGGTAGCACCTTGTTACGCGGCATAAGTGCTTTCCCCGTGTAGGTGCGTCCACACATTCAATTTTTCAGATGCAGTTTTTGGAGCCAAAAGCAGGTGTGGATAATAAATAACTGTACGTCATCGATACGAGTGCGACACAGCCGGACACTCTGTTCCAGTCCATCTCGATGCTCACTGCAGAGAAAATAGGCAGAGAACGCGTGAAGTCCTGCATTGGTAAGTGTTTTTTTCCCCTGCAGGCCAAGGTGCATAGAGGAGGACCCCAGGAAAATGGAAATTACCTCAGTTTTCTGGTATAGACAGGTACATCTCCCCCATAGTTGTAACTAATATACCCTTCCCCAACACACAACTAACCAGATAATGTCCCCCATAAAACTGTACCAACACATATCAAGTATGCTTCCTCCAAAACCACACTGATGCTCCATATATCAAATATAACATTGTGTTATGGAAGTGCAAATATGAAAATCTTTATTTACAGATCAGTAGAAACAAATTCTTTAAAAACATAATTTAAATACATTTTAAAGATAAGAAGTTACGACCATTTTATCAGTGACATTTGTAAAACAATCTGGTTGAGGCACATCTTCATGGTACAAGAGTTCATAAGACGGTCACTTGGATTACTTCTTCATAAGACGATAGCATGGAGCTTCTGTGCATTTTTCTCCAATCAATTAGAATCTGGAATAGATAACACCACTATAAAACAACCCAACTAACCCATCGAATTCCCTGCACAGCCATCCCATCAACAAAAAAAGGACAAAATCCATAACGAGGGAATTCTGAACCTTTACTTCTTTCAATGAAAAATGAAACGGAAGCTTCCGGAATCAGCTTTAGGCTACAACTGGATATTCTAAGACCAAATACACAACTAACCCAATAATAGCCCATCACCGATTCCATCCACAGCCATCCCATCAACAAAAAAAGGACAAGATCCATAACGAGGGAATTCTGAACCATTACTCCTTTCAATGAAAAATGAAACGGTGGCTTCAGGAAGCAGCTACAATTAGAGACAAAAGAACTTACCAAATATTAGAACCAGGCCATTGCCTGGAAGGCTAGAAGGATGTTCCTGGATTTTTCTGGATGACAAAATGACATCCAAGTCAACTTTGAGACCTACATTAAAAAATGAGAGCGGGCAAAACCTTTCCATAAATTGACAAACGTCAGCATCTAGAAAACGCAGAGCAAATGTATAACTTTTTCTTTAGGGAAGAAGCCAGAACATCATATAGTAAACAGCCATTTTTGAGCAGCGGCCAAGGGTCATTTGCAGCTGTGGCCATGTGATTATGTTGCAGGAGCAAAGGAATAATAGCGATTGCTGGCTTCTCAAGTTGTTTCAGCAGCGGCCAAGGGGCTTATGGCGGCTGTGGCCATGTGACTGTGGCAGTGGCAAGGGATTAAAGCAACTTCTGGCATCTCATTTTTTGTTAAAGGGGTTTTAACCTCAAACTCAAGTTAGGCCCTGTCCACAGGGGGCCCAGCTTGCTGATTGGTAGGGGTGCTAGTGATAAAGCCCCACAGATCACAAAAACAAGTGGTCCAATGTGTGCCAAAGCACCTCAGTCAGACCCCTCGCCGCTCCATGAGAGTAATGCAGCAGACAGCCCGCATAACCATTCTGCTCCATTTCTCTGTATGGTGCTGACGGAGATCGGCGAGCGTGACGCTCGGCAATTTCCATCTGCTCCTTTGAGATGATTGGAGCAGAGCGGTCATGCGCGGTCGTCTGCTCCATTAATCTCCAGGAGCAACAAGGGGTCCGACTGAGGTACATGGAACCCCATCAGACCCCTCGTTCTCATGATCTGTGGGGATCTCGTGACAGACCCCCACCGATAAGCAAGGTTGGGCCCTATCTACAGGATGGGGCCTAACTTGAATTTGTGGGAAACCCCCTTTAAAGGAGCGGCCAAGGGCTTCTGGCAGCAGTGGCCATGTGACTATGTTGCAGAAGCAAAGGAATAACATCAACTTCAGGCTTATTTTATGTTTTACCAGCGGCCAAGGGGCTTGTGGCGGCTGTGGCCATGTGACATGTTGCAGTGGCCAAGGGATTGTGACGTGATCCGGTAGCTATAGATTTAATTGTAGGGCAGGGTGGGCCGACTTTACACCGTATAGTTAACGGTGTATAGTCCATTTATTAATGGGCAAACAATTAACTATAACAGCTAACCTTAACACTAGGGGATGCCAATTTTATCACGGTAACAAAGGAATAACCCCTTAATTATCCCCCATATTACAGTGTGACAAAAACAACTGGGAACAAGGGAGCCGCCAAGACATTGTCCCGGCAGAGTGGCCATAATTAGTCTTAGTTACCCGTCGAATGCCACCTCTGAGACAGCATTTAGAGTATGATACCCTTTCACACGGTGCTACAACGACATCCCTGAATCATCAATGCAACGAGTCATGCTAGGAGCACTTACTGTTTATAGTAGGTCCTCTTGCCTTTGATAGAGATAGTGGCCGGAGTGATAAGGAAGTGGCAACTGCTCCTGAAAAAAAAAATGTAAAAAATAGGAAAATTAAAGACTGACATGTGTTAATATGTTGTACCACAACAATATATAAATCACAGTCCCATGTGTTACATGGATAACATTTCAGCCACAGCCTTCATTACCCTACCAGAAAAAAAATTCATACAACTTTGTAATACCATTTCAAATAATCATAAATTCAGATCGCAAAAACTTAGTGGCTCAGATATATTTAGAGAAAATCATGAAGTCTCTGAGGTCAAACTGTTCTAGTTGCCCATGGAAACCAATCGGAGTGTAGCTTTAATTTTATAAACAGCTGTGGGAAAATGAAAGCTGAGCTCTGATTGGTTGCCATAGGCCCAAGTGTCCTAGGACCTCGCACATGTATTTATTATATGTTTTTATGAGCCGTTATTGAGTTACAGGAGCGTTTTTACTGACACGTTTTGATACTATGCACTTAAAGGGGCGTAATAGTGTATGTCCGTAATTTGTGCCAAATTTATAGCCGATATGCACCACAATTCTGTCATAATAGCATAAAACTAAATGCAACAAGACAAAATAAGTGGAACTGTGTAAGATGCTAAAAACTGACCTGCTTTATTAAAAGCGTGCAACCATAACTTATGCACAGTGCAAATCTTTTAATATATTTTGATCATTAATTTCAACCTTTGGCTCAAACACAGATCAATAAGATTCACTTGAATAAAAAGGCATTTACAAATGACAAAAAAAAATAAAAAATGCCATGACATGTAATTTAGTAGAGCAATGAAATGGTGGAAAGATGGCAGAGACAAGTCTTGGATTTCATCAGGAAACAGATCAAAAGACATTGCAGTATATATAATGAAAATCCTGGACACGCAACCACGTGAGAGCGCATTCACACGATGTGTTGCATCGCGTTGTGTTTTTGACGCATTCCACTGGCTTCAGCCTTGATAACCTGCCAAAAACGCATGCAGTCTTTCAAAGGACTGCTTAAAAACGTGCGTGTTGCATTTCCACTGCTAAAACGCAATGTAACCTTAGCAAGCAATCAAGGCTGAACCCAGTGGAATGTGTCAAAAACGTGACACAAAACGCGAAGCGACGCATCGTGTAAATACGCCCCAACTCTATGCCACAAACGCTACTCTAACAAACAAGCTTCACCAAGCAAAATCACACATGTGAAATCAATAAAACCCACTGACCTGTTGGGAGAAACCACAAAATGGAGAGAGTAAGAGGGAAACATTGGTGTTTTACCACAAGCCTGAAGCATTATATAAAAACACAGACACAAGAGGGTAGGGAGGAAGTAGAAGCTTGAGAGGTCTCCACTCCTGTCTGCTACATGCAAATGAGGCAGAGTCCCATGATTCCTTGCTCTGATGCAAGGGAGCTCCGGTCAGGTAAGTCCAGGTGGGCATAAAGCAATAAAACAAAAGAAAGAGAAAGAAATTGAAGTTTTTGTACAGGATTCTCCCCAAGTGGGTGGGTGGATGACCTTTGGTTTCTCCCTCACAGGACACAGGATATCTTTTCTCAAGTTGGACTTTCATCTCATTTTCACTGCAGCGTCATCGTTGTTGCTCGGTAAACCTAGCAGAGGGGGGAGGAGCTTCCTTCTTGTCTCACTGTCTTCCTGCTAGTGAATAATCCAGCAGGCTGTTGAGGACAAATCTGTAGCAATCTGGTGTCGTCAAAGCTGTCTTGTGCCAAGTGAGGAGTCTCCTGGCGTACCAGATGGGGTCCTTATAGCAATTTATAAGGAGCCAGGTGGCCTGGATATCCTCTATGGCATGAGTGCCCTGGAACAGCCCATAAAGCACCACGTGGTGCGTCATGGAGCTCCTTGGCACAGAATCTTGGAAATAGGGCTCCAGGGTGTCCAACAGGCTCTGGGCAAAGGGGCACCCCCAAAACAGGTGCAGAGGGGTCTCCTCCATCCAGGGGCAACTGGGGCAGTAGGGGGTGTTGCTCAGTCTTCGGGCATACGTGAAGTCCCGCCTTGAATGGCCATCCATGATATGTCCTTGTGCCTGTTGAGCAGTCCTGGGTGACTCCTGGGACAAATTCCAACAAATCTTTGGCTCGGATGAGCTTGTGTACGGTCTTTGGTTTTCACAGGTCGGGCTTCAGTCCCTCCAGTTGGTGCTCCCTCACAAAGCGGACGGCCTGGCCGTAGTACCAGGGCCCGTCCCAGTTGTAAGGGATGGAGCTGTCCCACTTGTCCCAGCCGAGCCCCCTCCAGAGGGGCAGGAGGAAAAAGCGGGACATGGACTTTCCCGCAGATCTTGCAGAGTTCCTCAGGGTCCTGCACACGCAGTCGCAAACAAACAAAATCCAGAGCAAAGTGGGGATGTTCGGGACAACTTTGCCCCCTTGCTTGGCTCCTTGAACATGACCGCTCACTTGACCCGATCCATATTTGATCCCCAAACAAAATGAAAAACGGTCCTGGTAACAGCCTTGCAGACGGGGGCCGGGGGTGGCCACGCCTGAGCCGCGTACTGGATTACAGGCAGCACCTCATTACGCAGGACGAGCGTCTTCCCCTCCAAGGAGAGCTGGCTGAGGCTCCACAGGGTGACTCTGGTGTTGACTTTGGCCAAGCGTTCTTGCCAGGTCTTCAGGGCTGTGCCTTCCTTCCCGAACCAAACTCCCAGAACCTTCATGAAGTCCTGCTGGATGGTGAAGGGTAAGGGGGCAGAAGAAGCAAGCTGCCAGTCTCTGAAAAGCATGGCCTCCAACTTCTTGCAGTTGCCTTTTCCCCCGAAGCCTGTCTGAACTCCTCGTAGGTCTGGATGAGTGCCGTCACTGAACTCCGGTCGGAGCAGAAGACCGCCACGTCGTCCATGTACAGCGAGCACTTGACCTCGTCGCTTCCGGGTCCTGGTGCAGTGATCCCTCTGATCCCTTCGTTCTGCCAGGTAGACTCTGCAAACAGTTCTATAATGCAAAATAAAAGAAGGGGTGAAAGAGGACAGCCTTGCCTGACCCCTGATAGCACAGGGAAGGGGTCAGTCTTCCAGCCGTTCACCAACACCGAGCTGTGGATGTCAAGGTACATTAGGTCAACAAACGAGCAGAACGTCTTACCCAACCCGAACCTGCGCAGGGCCTGGCTCATGAAGCGTTGAGAGACACGGTCGAAGGCCTGCTCCTGGTCCAGGCTGACCAGGGCCGTGCGGACACGGTGGCTTCCTACGTAGTGCAGGGTGTACCTCACCAGGGCCAGGTTGTCCGCGATCTGGCGGCCCGGGACGCCGCAGGTCTGGTCCGGATGGACGATCTCTCCGATGACTCCCTTCAGCCTGTTGAAGCAGTCCCTGCTTCAGGGTCGGTGGCATCCTGTCCTCCACCACCATCTCCTCATACAGCTCCAGCAGGTCCGGGCAGACGAGGTCCCCCAGCGCTACATAGAGCTCGGCCGAGAGAGCGTCACTGCCCGGAGTACTGCCAGGTCTGAAGGATTTAGCGGCAGAGAGTGGCTCGGCCAACGTCAGAGGGGCATCCGTGGCCTCGGCACCTGCAGGATTGAGGGTGTTAGCGATACCTGACAGGAACCTCTCAGCGGCTTCATCGTCTGTGGGCTTGCGGGAGGTCGCCGTAGAAGTTGTTGACAACACTCTTCCCCCTCTTCCCCCTTTGCATGCATCCGCTTTCATCTCACAATTCGTTCAGGGGTATGTGGCAGATGTGGACTGTCCTGAAAAAGAAAGGGTTAAAATTCTCACCCTTCTCCAGGTTGTCCACTTTGGCACGAAAGAAGATTCGCTTGGATTCCTCCTCAAAGTGCCTCTTCAGGCCCTTCTTGGTGTCCTCCAGCTCCTCAGGACCATGTAGATGTCTCCAGCTCCACCTGCACTCGATTGTCCGCCAGCAGCGCGCAGTTCAGCTTCCAGGAGCCCGGACCCGGCAGGAAGCCGTGGCCCTGGGTGCACTGAAACTGCACAGCCCTGTGGTCAGGGAAGAAACAGGGGACCGTAGAGGACCCACACTGCCTGATCGCCTTAGAGGTGAATACAATGTCAATCCTAGAATGGGAAGCGCCGTCAGGGCTGCTCCAGGTGTAATTCACGGAGCCAGCCCAGACGGCATCCCTCAGGGATGCTTCTGTGCTTCTGTCACTATCTCCACCAGCAGTTTGGATGTGGCGTCCAGCTTGTGCCACTCTTCCTCTATGACGCAATTGAAATTGCCAGCCAACACCACCAACCTAGTGGTGCCCAGTTGCAGCCTGAGGTTCTGGAAAAGCTCCAGTCGTTCACCCCTGTCAGGGGAAGCATACACGCTGATTAGCCGCACCGACTCACCCGCCCAGGAGCCGTCTATGACCAGAAGTTGGCCGCAGACGAGCTCCTGGACGGAATCAAGCGTGAAGGCGCTCCCCCTGAGAAGAATGGCAGTGTCAGCAAACCTGCAATCGCCCCCACTGAAGCAGTAGGAAGGACCATGATTCCATCTCCTGGCCAGATGGTCGTAGGACCTAGAGGAGGGGATACTACACTCACCGGCCACTTTATTAGGTACACCTGTCCAACTGCTCGTTAACACTTAATTTCTAATCAGCCAATCACATGGCAGCAACTCAGTGCATTTAGGCATGTAGACATGGTCAAGACAATCTCCTGCAGGTCAAACCGAGCATCAGTATGGGGAAGAAAGGTGATTTGAGTGCCTTTGAACGTGGCATGGTTGTTGGTGCCAGAAGGGCTGGTCTGAGTATTTCAGAAACTGCTGATCTACTGGGATTTTCACGCACAACCATCTCTAGGGTTTACAGAGGATGGTCCGAAAAAGAAAAAACATCCAGTGAGCAGCAGTTCTGTGGGCGGAAATGCCTTGTTGATGTCAGAGGAGAATGGGCAGATTGGTTCGAGCTGATAGAAAGGCAACAGTGACTTAAATCACCACCCGTTACAACCAAGGTAGGCAGAAGAGCATCTCTGAATGCACAGTACATCGAACTTTGAGGCAGATGGGCTACAGCAGCAGAAGACCAAACCGGGTGCCACTCTTTTCAGCTAACAACAGGAAACTGAGGCTACAATTTGCACAAGCTCATCGAAATTGGACAGTAGAAGATTGGAAAAACGTTGCCTGGTCTGATGAGTCTCGATTTCTGCTGCGACATTCGGATGGTAGGGTCAGAATTTGGCGTCAACAACATGAAAGCATGGATCCATCCTGCCTTGTATCAACGGTTCAGGCTGGTGGTGGTGGTGTCATGGTGTGGGGAATATTTTCTTGGCACTCTTTGGGCCCCTTGGTGCCAATTGAGCATCGTTGCAACGCCACAGCCTACCTGAGTATTGTTGCTGACCATGTCCATCCCTTTATGACCACAATGTACCCAACATTGTAGATGGCTACTTTCAGCAGGATAATGCGCCATGTCATAAAGCTGGAATCATCTCAGACTGGTTTCTTGAACATGACAATGAGTTCACTGTACTCAAATGGCCTCCACAGTCACCAGATCTCAATCCAATAGAGCATCTTTGGGATGTGGTGGAACGGGAGATTCGCATCATGGATGTGCAGCCGACAAATCTGCGGCAACTGTGTGATGCCATCATGTCAATATGGACCAAAATCTCTGAGGAGCTTCCAGCACCTTGTTGTATCTATGCCACGAAGAATTGAGGCAGTTCTGAAGGCAAAAGGGGGTCCAACCCGTTACTAGCATGGTGTACCTAATAAAGTGGCCGGTGAGTGTATATTCCTGTAACATGTACACATCGCACGACTGGGAGGCAAGGTTAGTTAGTGCAGTCTGACAACAAAACTTATCTCTAATGCTTCTAATGTTGATGGAGAAAACAGTTAAGTTAGCCATGAGGGAAGAAAAAGAGATTATACATTGGTCTGTTCTGTGACACAGTATGTTCTGTATGAATGTGCCATTATAAATACTGTGTAAATGTAAGTAATCGGACTTGTGCACTTTCAATAAAGCCATTAACACCTCCTCTTTTGCCAACATCAGCGGTGGCAGCCAGAAGAGAAAAGGAAGGGTGGTGGGCTACTCCATTGCACCTCTTGTGGAAGAGGGGACAGTCTTGCTTTTTTCTTTTCTGCTTTAAGAAAGTGGGGAAATGGTACAGTTCATATCACTCCCTTCTGGGGAGAAAAGAGTGGGTTAGTCCATTTCTTCTTCTTCATTGAGGAGGTGGTACAGTCCTTAAACACTCCCTCAGGGGAGAGAGTGGTCTAGGCCAAATCCTCTTCTTCCTCGCGGTAGTCTCTTTGGGCCTCCCAGATGGTGTAGTCAGCTTCAGGATTGTGGGTGCTTATCCCACAATATTTTGCAGTTTGGGCCGTTCAACACTAATGTTTGTTAAACAATTCAGTTTCAGTGTAGTGTGAAACCTTGGTCAAATAATACAGCAGTTCACAAGTGCATTTATAAACCTTAAGAGTGCCCAACTGTACATGCTAGTGCGGTGCTTGTGCTTCTTACCAGTCTCCGCTGCTGATCCCAGTCTTCAAGCCGTGCACACGCGCCGGCCTTAGAAAATTAAAGGGTGAGCTCACCATTAATTGGCGCTGGCCATTTCCCAGAATTCTAAATAAATCTGACTCTCTCTGCACACCCTGCTGGATCTTTGTGCCTTAGAGAAAGCTTTGTCTAATGCCCTGCGCTGTTATTGTGATTTCTCATTGTGACCCCGATTCTGCAGAGGTTCCTCCAAACCAAGAATAGAAGGGGGGCCAAAGGAAGGGGGGGAGGGGGTACTGTCACGGATGTCCTCGCGACCGACATCTCAGGTCAGGAGTACACCTGTGCCACGCTCCAGTCCCCGGCTCCTCCGTGGATCTGAGTTACCCCCAAAAAACATCCTTCCCTTTCCAGGCTACTGCTCAGTATCCGGCAGCACGGCACGTGCGGCCCCCACCGGCGACCAGAGATTTAAAGGGCCAGCACAATTGTTGCTGGCCCTTTCCAGGAATTTTATAAAAGCCGTCCACTTCCTGCATTACCCGCCGGATCTTTGTGCTTCATGCACAAGAAAGCTTGTTTCATTGCCTTGTGCCTGTCGTTCCTGACTCCGTGCTGCCTGCATTGATCTCCTGCTTTGTTCCTGATGTTTATCCTGTGCTGCCTGTCTTGACCTCTTGCCTGTCAACCATGATTCTGCCTCATGACTTTGTACCACGCCTTGGCCATCCCCACGAGCAAAGTTACGCCTGTGGAGCAACCTGGTGATACCCTGACGCAGCAAGTCCATCCAGCTTTGCAGCAGGCTCTGGTGAAAACCAGGTGTCGGCTTACACCATCATTCCCGGTGGTAAGGGAATCCACTACCTCAGATCCTGACAGGGGTGCTATCTCTGTCTGGAGAAACCAAGGTTTAATCACCAGAGGCGATAGGGCTTTTTTACTATGAGAACTGTCAATCTGTGGAGTAGCCTGCCTCAGGCGCTGGTCACAGCAGGGACCGCAGAGAGCTTCAAGAAGGGTCTAGATGCCTTTTTACACCTAAATAACATTGATGGTTATGTTATATAGAATTGTTTACCCTAAATCCCTTCTTCCTCTAATCCCTTCCCGTCCTTGGTTGAACTTCATGGACATGTGTCTTTTTTCAACCGTATGAGATTGAGGTAAAAATTAAGGGATTTCTTTTGAGCCAGACGCCAAAGGAGTGTGTGCACAACCAGGGGAGAGGAGTTTTTTTAAAAGTGTGATGTAGTGGAGTTGCAGCGTCGGGCCCCGGAGCTGGACCATGGTCCAGATAGAATATGAAGGTCAAAGCAGAAAAACGGGGTCAAATAGATGGACGCACTACATCCAAATGAGAGTGATACTGGTTTTTATTGGTAGTGTGACAACGCGTTTCGACACCGTAACGGCGTCTTCATCAGGTCAAAAAACTATGTGAATTATATGTGTCCCTTACAAAGACAAATAGAAAAACATAACATAGCATAATTAGTATAATTAGTAGGGTTAGTATAAAAACATAATGTGTAGGCATGATCAGTATTAAAAGGGTTAGTATAAAAAAACATAATGTGTAGGCATGATCAGTATTAGTTAAAAATACAAATATATACATACAAATAGTTATAATGGTTGGGGTTGCATAAATATAAATATAAATACATAAATGCATAAATATAAATAAATACATGAATAAATGAGGATCAGTCTATTAAATAAGTAAATGAGGATCAGTCAATTAAACAATTAATAGAGGAATGAAGGAATAAATGGTATGCAGAATAATGAAGATGAAGCTGTGGTCTAATTAGATATATAGGGGCACATTTACTTACCCGGCCCATTCGCGATCCAGCGGCGCGTTCTCTGCACAGGATTCGGGTCCGGCTGGGATTTAAGATGGTAGTTCCTCCGCCGTCCACCAGGTGGCGCTGCAGCGCCGAAAATAATCTTAACGCCCCGGAATGCACCATCCCATAGAAGGTGAAGGTGAGCGCTCCCCAAGCGACACATTTTCGGCATTTAAATGCGGCGGTTTTTCCGAATACGTCGGGTTTTCGTTCGGCCACGCCCCCCCGATTTCTGTCGCGCGCATGCCGGCCCCGATGCGCCACAATCCGATCGCGTGCGCCAAAAACCCGGGGCAATTCATGTACAAGCGGCGCAAATCGGAAATATTCGGGTAACACGTCGGGAAAACGCGAATCGGGCCCTTAGTAAATGACCCCCATAGTGTGTCGTGTGATAGAGGGTATCTGCAGGGGGGGAGGGGGGGGATTTTTCCTGCCGGGTAAGTGGCAGATTAATGCTGCCTGGTGTCCAGCCTGGAGGGGGACGAAGAGATAGGTGTTAGAAGAGGGTATATAAGGGAAGGGAGGAGAAGGAGGGAGGTTTATTATGTGTGGCACGGAAGGGGACTCACCGTAGCGTCCGGGTGCCGTGAGAGACGGTCTGCGTGTTGGTATGGGCGCGGGAGGACAGAGCGCGCGCCAGAGGAGACGCAATATTTATTGACAGTGGTGGAAGATGAGCAGGAGGCAATGCGCAAGCGCTGGCCTCGGGGAAGGAATGGGGAAAAAAGATTAAGGATATCGGGATGTAGTGAAGGGGGAATGATATGTATCCATGATTAGTTCGTTATGTGGAATGTAATGTGGATGCATAATTATGTGGACTTGTAGGGAAGTGGATCGAAACTGATTGAATGGAGGTGTTTAAAGGAATAATTAACTGATGAATAAACATCTAAAGATGAATAAATAAATAAATAAATAAATAAAGATACATAGAAATATATAATTGTCTACGAGTGCATACAGATACGCCTGAAATAATTGGTAAAATGGTAGTAGGAAGAAGATAAAACTATGAATATAAATATAAAAACAATGAATGACCTAGAATCATGATTATGTAGAATTGTGGGGGAATTGGATGAATGAAATGAGAGATGCTTGATTGGAGGGGTTTAGAGGAATAATTAAATAAATAAGTAATTAAATAAATAGATAAATAAATTTACGTATAGATATAAAAATGCATTTAAGTGTATACAGATATAGCTGCCTAACTGTAACAGATGCGCATGTGGGGTGGAATAATGAATGAAATGGTTAAAATAATTGGTCAAATATAACTAGGAAGAAGATACAAATAAACAAACAAAAATACAAAAAAGGAGAAATTCATTCATTAAAACATTCATTAAAACATGAAATGCATAGAATCATATAATGTGCATATATTCTGCATAGAACATATAGGCCATATACATATATCTATGGTATGTAGATACATGGATAGATCCCGCGGGCTGTCATCCGGTTGGTGGAAAGGTCAGGATGGGTTCCCAATGGAATCCGAGGGTACTGGAGTGGAATCGGAGTTAGAAGAATGTTTCGACCAGGTTTGAACGACATGGTTGAAACATCCTTCTAACTCCGATTCCACTCCAGTATCCTTGGAGTTACCCTCCACATCCTTCCTTCCCTGCCTTCACCTATTGTGCACATACGGCTTCATTGCCTTTTTCACTATGCTGATCACAATATGTGCATATTTGTATCCTTTTTACACGATTCTGTTCCCTGTTTTTAATTAATATTATGTGCTTCCATTTTTATATATTTTTTAGTAATTCTAAATCATCACCTAATTAACCATTTGCTATGAATGAGCAACCCCTCGGTCTTGTACAACTTCCGAAGATCAAGATGGACCCTCTATCCCTCAGCCAACTTATCTACTCATCTTGTTAACCTCTGATCAAAGTAGTCAACTCCTGGTACCCCATTTCTGTGCCGATGACATCTTTCCACTTTGAATCCAATGGGCAATGCTTGTCAACAGCTGGGACCATATAAGAATGTATGGACTTTTCTTTTGTTCCTTCAAACCTGACCATTTGAATAACAACTATAATGTTGCTCTCATGTTATGAAATTGAATTCTTATGAATTCTATTTTTTTTACCTTGTACTGCTCTCTCCAATCATGCCTAGACTGTTTTGGAATTTTCTATCAGGCTGCTTTCATGTTTATATACATATTTTCTATAACCGTGGTTGTCTATGTCGCCCCCCTCACGTGCCTTCACCCCCCCTCCCTTCCCCTCCTACACCCTTTCTTACCCCTGGATCATGTATTTTTTAGCACTGGTTCACGTAGATTACTTCTTAATGCATTTTATTTATTGTATTTACTCGTTATGTCCATATTATAAAGCACTTCTGCACTTTATATATCTAGACACCTGATATGTTGATGGTGCTATATCTATAATCGCCGCAAACGATATTTGGATAAATATTCGCCGCTCCATCTTTGTAACTTGGATTCTGTATTTTGCACTTTGTACCTAGGACTCTGTACACACTCGTAATGTTGGCACTAAATAGCACCTTGTATCCTTTATATTGATACCTTGGGCACTCTGTTCGCATTGAATCCATAATCGTTGTCAATTATAATCATATTTGAATATCCAGACTTACCTTTGTATGTTGTTCACTCCCTAGCACGCACATATTTTGGTGCACACTTTTCCTTTCTCATGACATTTTGTCATTGTGCCTTCCTTTAGCCATTGGCATATGTACACCTGTCATTGTCTTTGATAATTCATGTGTACACTCTGACATGTATTGTTATACAACAAAAAGTTTTTCATCAATATCTTTAATTACACATAACTTTGCCTTTTTTGTTCTGCTTCAATGCAGTTGCGGTCCCCGGAAACACCTCTAATGCATTCCCTACAGAGCATGCGCATGTAACGCCGGCATCGCCTCTCCATAGTAACCAAACCTCATTTCATCACTTCCGGTGACCAAACTCCATGTCGTCACTTCCGGTGACGCGGGTGCACTTCCGGTTCTCGGATCCAGCATGTAGCGTCCACATGGTCTCCTTAACAAGGTGCAGTAACCATATATGTGCAATAATTTACCATGTGGGGGAGCGTTCTGGTGTGTGGCTGTGGGAGTGGAGTTTGGCCGGGCGGCGGCGGCATAGGCATTATTAAAGAGCAACCACTTCTGCCTGATTTACATACCCCTGAGGAAATGAGTATCCAAAAGAGTGTAACATGGTGGTAAGGGCAAGAAATAAGAATAAGTTTACCCCCAGTTAAACTAATAATGATAACCAAAAATTTGTAAGTCAGAAAAAATTACACCAAAAAGCATAATTCAACTTTAAATCTTTATTTAGTTCACAAAACATGATTAAAATGTAGCCATTGGCAAAGAAAGCCTACAAAATTAAAAAGGTGTGTGTTATAATCCATATCACTAATTAACCCAAAGTATAATTATGGTACAAAGCATATTCCAACAGAACAGACCTAATCACTCTAAATTTAATTGTAAGATACTAATAACAACAGAATTTATACATAGAAAACAATAGGATAAATCATACCAGTAAATAGGACACCACACCAGCCAGCCCCGACACGTGTTTCGCAATAAGCTTCCTCTGGGGGGAGTGTCTGGTCCCTAGTATTCTCCTCCTATTTAAACCACCTACAGCCAATCAGTATGTAAGAAAATTTACCTACGTCAGATGCTTTGTCAGTCAGGAAATGACGAAGACCAGAAGTAAAAGAAACCACTCGAGCCAGAAACAAAGTTACACGGGCCCCGATCAGAACAAATTGTGGCTCATGTGCACAATAGAGCCGAATGTGCCGTGCGACACAAAAAGAAAGGCACAAAAGATAAAATACCACCCAATACTAAAGCATCTAGCTGTAGGAATACCTAAAAATGACATATTGCAGAAAAAGTCTATAAAGGTGATGTGTTTATATGTAAACAACTGGGACATAATCAATCAAGTCTATTGCACAATTACCATGTGTAAACCATTAAAACTGCCTAAAGTATATTGCATAAATCCCAAAAATAGCAACATTTATAAATAAATACATATCATAAGTGACAAGTGACAACAAGTGTAAGTGAGAGTGCAACACACGTGAAATAGTGAGCTGAAACATAAAAAATATTGTGATGAAAACAATGTATAACGTATTAATGGCCATAGAAAATGGTGGCCCTTCATGTGCAAGTAGGTTTGCCTGGAATATGTCCTAGGAATCGAAGAGATGGCAGGGAAATTTTTTGGGGGGGAACTTTAATTTGCAAAACACGTGTCGGGGCTGGCTGGTGTGGTGTCCTATTTACTGGTATGATTTATCCCATTGTTTTCTATGTATGAATTCTGTTGTTATTAGTATCTTACAATTAAATTTAGAGTGATTAGGTCTGTTCTGTTGGAATATGTTTTGTACCATATTTATACTTTGGGTTAATTAGTGATATGGATTATAACACACACCTTTATAATTTTGTTGGCTTTCTTTGCCAATGGCTACATTTTAATCATGTTTTGTGAACTAAATAAAGATTTAAAGTTGAATTATGCTTTTTGGTGTAATTTTTTCTGACTTACAAATTTTTGGTTATCATACCCCTGAGGAAGTCACAAGGAGTGACGAAACGTGTGGGGTCTGTCTCCCTGTACCCAGCATTTCTCTTATCCATTGGCAATTAAGTACCTTTACTTGCACCTTTGTAGAATTGTTTACATTAGGTCCCATTATGTGACTTTTTACTAGAGCAGTTTGTACTCATTGTGGACCATTGTGCTGACTTTTCAATACCCATTCGTGGTTTCATTTGTTTCATGTATGCCTTACTGCATGGATAGGACCTTACATCTCACTGTTTGGCATTTTCTCATAGCAGGGAACAGGGAGAGTATATGAGGGACATGGCTTTGTACCTTACCTTGTCCGCTCTTTAGGTGCTGACTGGGCACCTTTTTAAGGGTTTTTATAGTTTGTGTTGTTGCTGTATATTTTTGCTATTGAATAAAAGTAGTTTCTTTGATTTTTGGTCACTTTATGCATCATCTTTCCTTTGTCAAGTGTTGCCACATTACATTCCACATAACGAACTAATCATGGACACATATCATTCCCCCTTCACTACATCCCGATATCCTTAATATTTTTTCCCCGTTCCTTCCCCGAGGCCAGCGCCTGCGCACTGCCTCCTGCCCATCTTCCCCCACTGTCAATAAATATTGCGTCTCCCCTGGCGCGCGCTCTGTCCTCCCGCGCCCATACCAACACGCAGACCGTCTCTCACGGCACCCGGACGCTACGGTGAGTCCCCTTCTGTGCCACACATAATAAACCTCCCTCCTTCTCCTCCCTTCCCTTATATACCCTCTTCTAACACCTATCTCTTCATCCCCCTCCAGGCTGGACACCAGGCAGCATTAATCTGCCACTGACCCGGCAGGAAAAATCCCCCCCCCTGCAGGTACCCTCTATCACACGACACACTATATATCTAATTAGACCACAGCTTCATCTTCATTATTCTGCATACCATTTATTCCTTCATTCCTCTATTAATTGTTTAATTGACTGATCCTCATTTACTTATTTATTTAATGGACTGATCCTCATTTATTCATGTATTTATTTATTTACATTTATGCATTTATGTATTTATATTTATATTTATGCAACCCCAACCAGTATAACTATTTGTATGTATATATTTGTATTTTTAACTAATTCTGATCATGCCTAAACATTGGGGGTCATTTACTAAGGGCTCGATTCGCGTTTTCCCGACGTGTTACCCGAATATTTCCGATTTGCGACGATTTCCCCTGAATTGCCCCGGGATTTTGGCGCACGCGATCGGATTGTGGCACATCGGCACAGGCATGTGCCGATGGAAATCGGGGGGCGTGGCCGAACGAAAACCCAACGGATTCGGAAAAACCGGCACATTTAAAAAAAAATCTGTTGCGGAGCTTGCACTTACCTTCACTCAGCCCGGCTCAGTGAACTCCAGCGTGTTCCGATGCTTTTCAGCGCAGCAGCACCACCTGGTGGACGGCGGAGGAACTACCTTAATAAATCCCGGCCGGACCCGAATCCAGCGCAGAGAACGCGCCGCTGGATCGCAAATGGACCGGGTAAGTAAATCTGCCCCATTATGTTTTTTATACTTACCCTACTAATTATGCTAAGTTATGTTTTGTTTTCGTATTTGTCTTTGTCTCTTGCCATATAATTCACATAGTTTTTTGACCTGATGAAGACGCCGTTGCGGTGTCGAAACGCGTTGTCACTCTCATTTGGATCTATCTATTTGACCCCGTTTTTCTGCCTTGACCTTCATTTTCAACCATATAAACTAGGATGAAGGACCCTGCCAGTGATGACTCATATCTATATGATCTCAGGGCCATTATAGGAGACTAATAGAAACTTTTAATTTAAAATAGAAACTTTTATTTTATAAAGACAAAATTCTTTTTGTATCTTTTGAAGGTTTCAGTCTACAACCCTTAACAGAAAGGGCTTTATTTTGATGTTATTTACTCGAACAAAGTGAAATTCGATACAAATTTCACAGAAAATTCGATTTGCCACAAACCCAAAGTTTACGCTGATTCGTGGGAACAAAGTTTTTTTTTATCCTCTTTTTTTAGCTAAATGGGTGCAAGCACAACATGTTGCATAGAGGATAGAAATCTGGGAAGGACAAAGGAACAGCCTTGATGACATCTGCAGACCTGTGAGCTAATCAGCGACCAGCACACTTTTGTGATGTCACACAGCCCTATAAAACCCAGCCATTTTCTATCTCAGCACTTCACACTTCATGTGCTGCCTGTAGCGTCTAGCTGCTGTTAGTGTACTGCGATGTAGCTATTTCTGCTCCAATCCCAGGGTGTGCGTTTAGGGGGAACTGTATACCTCAAATAGCAGTTCTTTTTAGTTACCAATTCCAATAGGAAATAATCTGTTTCATATCCACACTGCTGTAGTGATTTGTGGACAACTCTCAGGGTGTGCGTTTTGGGGATCTGTATAATGCAAACTACAATATTTTTTGTTGCTAAAGTTCAGAGCAAGAAATATGTGTCACATCTACCTAGTTTATAGAGTGATTTCTGCTCCTCTCCCAGAGTGTGCGTTGTGAGGTATCTGTATAACGCAAATTCCAATACTTTTTGTTGCTAAAGTTCAGAGCAAGATTTATGTGTCAAATCCACGTAGTTTCTTGCGTGATCTTTGCTTCAATTACAGGGTGTCCGTTGTGGGGTATCTGTATATTGCAAATTCCAATACTTTTTGTTGCTAAAGTTCGGAGCAAGATTTACGTGTCAAACCACATACCTTTTATAGAGTGATTTTTGCTCCAATTACAGGGTGTCCGTTGTGGGGTATCTGTATAACGCAAATACCAATACTTTTTGTTGCTGATGTTCAAAGCAAGATTTACATGTCAAATCCACGTAGTTTATAGAGTGATTTTCGCTTCAATTACAGGATGTCCGTTGTGGGGTATCTGTATAATGCAAATTTCAATACTTTTTGTTGCTAAAGTTGAGAGCAACAAATAAGTATCAAATCCACATAGTTGATTAACCACTATGTAAGACAGAAAGTTGGCAGGTGGAGCAGGTGGAGTAGGCAGAGGTCGCAGCACAGTAAGGAGACATCGCAGCAGGGGTAACTCTGTGAGGCCAGAACTGCTGCTGTCATCTAGCGGCAGTGTGTTGATGAGCAACCCAAAGGTTGTTGATTGGTTGACTAGGTCACCCAATTCCTCAAATATAACATCTGACAAACCCTGCCAAGAGTTTGTGGGTTCGTCAGATACAACAATTAGTTGGTATGGCCCAGGAGCAGGACAGCAGCCCCCACCTGTCCTCAACCAACCTTTGTCCTGTTCATTTCCCTCAGCCAGAGTGCTACTAGGTGGTTTGAGCTCAGCGCCACTATTCAGCGAGGATGAAGTGTTTGAGAACAGTCAGCAGCTGCTTGGCAGTGAAGAGATGGGACAGACATCCTCTGCTTCGTGAAGTAGGCAGGCTGTGCATACTGACACCGTTGAGAAGAGTAGCAGTGACAGGGAAACGCACATTGACGATGTAACAAGGGAATCATCATCGTCGGGCGAAGAGAGTGTCAGGCAGTGGAGCAGGCAGCAAGTCGCTACTGTGGTCATGAGTCAGCAGGGTGGCCGCAGTGTTTGTCACGGGAGCCAAGTACAGCACAGCAGTGTCACGCAGTTCTACACCTGGTTTGCCTGGGCAAGCGAAGTCACAAAGGGGAGAAACTGCTCCGCATCATGCAACATGAAATCAATGTGTGGCTTTCTCCGTGACAACTAAAAATCGGGAACCATGGTGACAGACAATGGTGTCAGTGCTGCACCAAGGAGGGATGGCACATGCACCCTGCATGGCGCACGTGTTTAATCTGGTTGTCAACGGATTCCTCAAGTCTTCCACCCATCTGCAAGACATTCTAACAATGGCCAGGAAACTTTGCATGCACTTAAGCCATTCTGACAAAGCCAAACACACCCTCCTTGAGTTGCAGCGTCAGAACGGCCTACCCCAACATAGTCTGATATGCAATGTTTCCACCCGTTTCTCCACCCCTGGGAGAAACGTGGAACAGATGTGGAGGTCCATCCTGGCGCCGCAGCAACAGCAGCAGCAGAACCTAGTGGCACACATGCCATTTCAACGAGTAAAAGGCAGTAGTAGCCCTTAACAAATATGTAGTACAGAAGGTGGGCCAGTCCTTGAGCTTATCTGTTTCTTCCAAGGTGCATGGCAGTGCGGACGTGTGGAGCTGTAACTACGGTCAGGGCCAGTACATGTCTTTTACAGCCCACTGGGTAAATGTGTTTCCCGCCCAGCCACACCAACAACTTCCACAAGAGACGGCGCTTTCTCCTCCACGTTGTCAAACTGCTGCTACTGCGCCAGTATCCGCCTCCTCCTTCTCCACCACCACGTCAGCCTCCACAAGTACTGCTCCATAATACCACATGTGCAGGGCACAGCGGTGTCACGCAGTTCTACACCTGGTTTGCCTGGGCGAACAAAGTCACACAGGTGAGGAACTGCTCCTCTTCATGTAACAAGAAATCAATGTGTGGCTTTCTCCGTGACAACTGAAAATCGAAACCATGGGGACAGACAATGGGAGGGACATTGTGTCCACATTGCACCGAGAAGGGGTGGCACATGCGCCCTGCATGGCGCACGTGTTTAATCTGGTTGTCAACACATTCTTCAAGTCTTCCACCTATCTGCAAGACATTCTAACGATGGCCAGGAAACTGTGCACGCACTTCAGCCATTCTTACAAAGCCAAGCACACCCTCCTCGAGTTGCAGCGTCAGAACGGCCTACCCCAACATAGTCTGATATGCGATGTTTCCATCCCTTGGAATTCCAACCTCCATACGTTAGACCGCCTGTATGAACAGAAAAAAGCCATTAATGATTAGATGATGCAAGCGGAACGGAGTACCCCCCAGTGTAACTTTCATGTCAGCCATTGGCAGCTCATGTGTGACACCTGCTGTTTGCTAAGGCTCTTTGAAGAGGACATGTTATTTGTCAGTCGCCAGAACTGCGGGATGAATAACGTCATTCCACTGCTTCATGTCCTGGACCTTATGCTGCAAAATCTGTCTGGTCAGGGCACTGGAGAAGTGGAGACTACATCTCATGGCCACATGAGTCCGGTGGGGGCTGAACTGGAGCAGGAGGAGGAGGACATTGGAGCACAAGCAGAGTCTGGTGAAATAAGTGGTTTACAAGAGAGGAGGAGCAGGAGCATCTGGAGGAGGTAGAAGACAAGACAGATGACCCAAAAGCACCGTGTCAGTATACATTGGAGATGGAGGCCAGGAGTCCCTCAGTATCACTTGCGCAGATGGTCCACAGCATACTGCTTTGCCTAACTAGTGACAGCCGAATAGTCAACATTAGCATAGGGATGGACCTTTGCTACCGGTCAAAAATGGGTGACTTTTTTCCAGCTGCTGAGCGGGAGGAGCAACTGGCATACTATAGAGAAATACTGTGCACACAGTTGGCTGTTCCCTATGTACGCCATTGTCCATCCTCTGTGGTCTGACCGGGGGATTCCTGGCAGTCATCGCTCATGTACTACTGCCACGGCTGCTGTGGGGAGCTAGGGGGGTAGGAGCAGTAGCAGTTCCATCAGCAGCAGCTTAAGTCTGGATTCTTTATTGAGCAACTTCCTTCACCTGCCTAGTGAGGAGGGTAGCCGCTACTTAGACAGCACTTTAGTAGAGGATCCCATGGACTACTGGGCAGCCAAACTTGATGCGTGGCCGCAACTTGCAGAATTTGCAGTAGAGAAGCTGTCCTTCCCCGCCAGTAGTGTGGCATCAGAGCGGGTGTTCAGTGCAGCGAGGGCCATCGTTACCCCATGGAGAACCCGCTTGTCCACCCGTAATGTGGAGAGACTGACCTTTTTCAAGAGGAATGAGGCTTGGATCGGCCAGGATTTCAACTCACCAATGCCTTATGCATCACATTAGCATTGTCCGCCACCTCTGCACTAAATCATTGTGCCACTCTGTGGGCTCCAGCTGCTGCTGACACCAAATCCACACTATATTATTGTGCCACTCTGTGGGCTCCTGCTGCTGCCGACACCACCTCCTCACTATATAATTGTGTCACTCTGTGGGCTGCAGCAGGCGTCCGGCGGCGGTACAGTGCCACACACGTGTGTCACTGTACCGTACCATAAAGGGGAAGAAGATAGAAGATGTACAATGTTCACTTGTTCGTTCGGCTGTGCGCCGTGTATCCCTGTGGAGAAGGGAGTAGTGAGCCGCCCTCAACCTTCCTCTCCTGCGCGCTTCCCGGCTACAACCAGACAAGCATACGTAAGTGTATATGAAGCATAACGGTTGTAGTGGAGGTAGTTAAATAGCACCTCAGGGGCGAATTGTATTTACAACAATATAATTAGTTGAATCCACAGGTTTAGAAACGCTTTGCTAGATAATCAATTTTCACATTGTGTACTGGACTAGACCAAAATGTAATATTTAGTACGGGATGAAGATAACCGTCTGCAGCTTTGGCTCGACTGCCTCTTTCTTTGAGTGGCCCCTCAATGTTAAGGAAATGGACGGAGGACATTGACTTCATTAGAATGGACCTCCTGTGGCGCTGGAGTCCACTACTCTAGTGGTTGAGGATTTCACCAGAAGTTATGGTTGTAGTGGATGCAGTGAAGTAGCACTTCAGGGGCGAACTGTTATTACAACAATATATGACTAAAATGGTCATTTTTGTCAGGCTTGCGGGTAGTGGATCCTCAGGACCACTGCAGACAATGACTCAAGCCACTACCTGGGACCGGAGTCTAAGTGGTACCCGGTTTTCACCAAAGCCTGCCGCAAAGCGAGTTTGACAAGCTGCGGCGTGGTACCACCAGGTCGTTCCTCAGGCGTGACTTGTCTGCAGTGGCGGCCAAGGTTGAGGTACAAGAACGGCAATCAATCTCGTGCTCAAAGTCCAGGCACAGGGTCAGGGCAGGCGGCAGAGATGCAACGTCAGAGTTCAATCCGGGGTTAGCAACAGGAGGTCCAAGCAGAGGGGTATGGGAACACATCACACAGGACAGCAGCATCGAGGATCACTGGTACACGGGAACATGGAGGGACACAGGAACGCAAGGAGACACAGGAACGCAGGCAAATCGCAGTAAAGCTTTTTCTCAGGCTGTGAGGCTTGCAGGAAGAGGCAGGCTTATATAGAATTGGGCAATATGGCCAGCACCAATTAATGGCGAGCTGCCCCTTTAAATCTGCTCTGCGGGGGCAGAGCAGCACGGGTGAGCCCGTGACCTGCGATATGGGTCGCGGGGCCACCCGTGACAATTTTGTTATTAAGTTGTGTCCAAAGGTTTAAGAACAATTATTCATTTTCCCCTTTCTTTGATCCCCCTCAATGTTATAGAAAGGGGCGGAGGACATTGTCTTTATTAGAATGGGTCCTCCTGTTGTGCTGGTGTCCACTAGTATAGTGGTTGGGGATTTCACCAGAACTTAGGCTTCATTCACTTCCGTTGTGCGGACATACAAGTTTGCAGCCCTATATACGTCTTCATAAATGGCAGTGGGCGCCCGGCGGTGGTACCGTGCCACACACTTATGTCACTGTACCGTACCATAAACGGGAAAAAGACAGAACATGTACTATGTTCACTTGTTCATTCGGCCGTGTACCATACGACCATGTGAAGAAGGGAGCAGTGAACCACCCTCAACCCTACTCCTCTACTGCGTGCCTCCCATATGCTTGCCAAGATACAGCTGGACGAGCATACTGTGCATCTGGTTTGTCCGTAGGATCAGGGGCACCCGTGGCTGTCACAATTAAAAAGCAGAACTCTTGAGCAGCCAGGCCTCCGCTCCGCCCACCATCTGTCCCCTATTAGATGATTACTGGCGTGTGTGACACTCCTGCGTCGGATATGTCTTTGACACCTGACCCTGCAGGCGTGTCATCAGACGTCACCTGTGCCGGGTCTGTCTGCGACCTGGAACATGACCTGGCAGATGCATCATCAGACGTCACCTGCGCTGGGTCTGGCTATGACCCGACATGTGACCCGATGACAGTCGCCTGGGTCGGATTAGCAAAGAAGAGGAGGTTATTAGGTAAGTTTATTATTTTATGTTTTTTTAATATATGAATGCCCTGTTACAATTGGGTGTGATATTACTAATTGCTACTGTTGTGGGGTGGGGTGGAGGGATATTACTAATGGCTACTGTAAAACTCCCCCAGCCAGTACTCCATGGCCCAACAGGGAGTAGATTGGGAGACTAGCCCCTTACTGGATGATGTTCTTTCACAGTATACGGATGACCTACTCTTTCTGTGCCTCTATTTTACAGGTTTGCCAGGATGCATCTATTGACCTTATTGATCTATTGACCTTATGTGTTTTCTGTTCCAGAAGGGTTGCAAAGCTTCCTGAGACAAACCCCAGTACTGCCAGGAGAAGGTGGTCTTCCTAGGCCACTGCTTCTCAGCCAAAGACAGACACCTGACAGAGGAAAGAAAGAATAGTCCAGAATATGTCCCTGCCCTGAGGCCCTAAGCCTCTTCACATGTTTCTAGGACTTGCCAGCTATTGCAGGCCTGGGATAAGGTCTGCTGCCTCCAGTCTGATGCTGCCCCTTGATGGCTGCATTGCCTCTTCCCCATTTGCTTTTTGTCAGGAGGCAATTGATGCATTCTATATGGAAGGCTAGAGATTTCCTAACCTCTGCAGGGACCCCCTCTAAGCATGGCATGCTGATTAAAGAGCTCATGGATGCTCTCTTACTTCCACAAGAGGTGGGGATAGTAAAAGTATAACACAATTTGGTAACTCCACAAGCCAAGGGCAAGTATGCGGTCGATAGGCTGGTAAAGGCAGCTGCAAGATGGAACCCAGAGACTGTCCTGTAGTCTCAACGGTAAGTTCTGAGTTAAAAAGTTTGATCTATAGGTGTTCCATTCCATGGTGGCCCTAGTGTCATCAGAAGTGTGGAGGAAAGCTGGTGCCCAGATTCCAATGGGACCTGGATGCTGGGAGAGAGGGTGTGCCTGCCCAGAGCTCTGCACCTGACAGTAAGTCAAGTAGCCCACGGACACACACACACGCATACAAAATGGCCATGCTAGTGCTCATAAACCGCAAGTGGTTTGCCCCGGGCATTACTACACCTGTCACTAAACTAGTTAAAGCCTGTATGGTCTGTACCCGCCACAACCCGGGTAAGGTGGTAAAGACCCCACAGAACATGAAACCCAAGCCGCTGTATCCCTTCCAGAGACTGCAGATGGAGTTTATCCAGCTTCCAAAAAGTGGTACGTAGGAATACGTGCTTGTGTGCATTGATCTCTTTCTAGGGTGGCCAGAAGCTTTTCCCATGACCAAGGCTACTGCCAGAGCTACAGCCAAGAAGTTGGTAAGTGAGATTTTTCTGCAGGTTTGGACATCCAGAGAACATAGAGTCCTGTCACAGAACCCACTTCACTGGACAGGTTAAGACTCAAACCTTGTCTCTCCAGTGTGAAGAGCAGGCCTTACACACCCTTTACCCTTCCCAGGCTAGTGGTAGGGTTGAGGGACAAAATGACACTCTTAAGTTAGAGATCCGGGAGGCCATGGAAGTAAAGAGGAAACTACGGCCTAAGTGCCTTCCTGCTGCCCACCATTTAGTTAGGACCACCCCCAACAGAAAGATGGGATTTCCCCCTTTGAAGTACTTTTTGGCTGTGCACCCAGACTAGGCATCTACTTCTCACAGACCCTATAGCTGATAGCAGGAAACCAGGTGGAACATGCCACACAGTTGAGCCAGGCCATTGAAAAGGTCCGCAAAAGTGTTTCTGATTCCTTTTCAGATCCAGACAGAGACCTCAGGATGCATACTCTGAAGACTGGAGACTACGTGGTGGTAAAGAGACACACCAGAGAGAGAGTCTGGAGGCTTGCTACGATAGGGTAGAGAGTCCAAGGGAATCTAGTGGTCTAAGAGAGAAGCACCTAGATGAAGTTTATATAGATACAGTAGGAGTACCAAGGGGGAAAGGGGGTCCCAGATAAGTACAAGGCCCACAATCAGATATGGGCAGGTCAAGAAAACATTATTCCCAAATTACCTATGAGCAAAATAGTGAATTATATGCTTATTAGATGCTTTCCAGAACGGCATGGCATTGGACATGATCCTTGCTGAGAAGGGAGTTGTCTGTAAGATGGTGGGTGCGGCTTGTTGTATGTACATCCCAGATGACATCGCCCCCTATGGATCCATTACCCATGCTCTTGAAAAGATTGAAGGAGTGTCCAGGGAACTCAAGAGAAACTCAAGTCCTCCATGTCCCAGATGGCCATCCAGGCGGTAAGAACCACAACAGGAGAATTGCTTGGAGTGGAGGATGATGCTGCCTTTTGGAGAACCAGCCTGTTTACAAACTTGTGAACTATGGGAACTCAGTGATGTGATTTGAGTGTGCAGACCTTTAACCCTTTTAGTGACTGGCCTCTGGGGGATCTGGTGAAGCCATAAAAAAGTCCAGCAGATGAGGGTTTAGCCCATCTGAAGGTACCTGGAGTTTGAGGAGGTTGCTCAGAAGAGGTTATAGGTCTGCAAGTCTCAAATAGGGGGGAATGTTAGTGATATATTTGGTATTAGCCGGGGGTCATGCACTATGCAGCTAATGTCAGGATTCAGCCATTTTTATGTAACCTGTTTGCTTGCCTGCCAACTTCTCCTTGGCATTTTATTATTACAGATAGTTGTCCTTTGGCCTGTTTCCTTCTCCTTATCTTGTTTTGCTTAGCAAGAAGTTGTTGGAGCCATTCTCTGTACATTTTGTAGTTGGGATAATATAAACATATATATGAGAAAGGCCTCAGAGCAGAAATAGTTTATGATTTATTAATCTTTTCGGAGAATGTCCTGGTAAATTTATTATGGCCAATAGCATTGCCGTATTCTATCTTCTGTTCATGCCCCTTTGATGATGATGTTCTTTTTGATATATGCAACTGGGCACTAATAAACAGGGGGAAGATTCTACATTCACTAAGAGACTGATGTGTCTTGGGTTTGTTCTCTCGTCCTGGTACCGAGCAGCCATGAAAGAGTTAATTAGAAAGTCACCTTTACAACTGAAGTAAGGACTGTTTTGAGTCCTAGATAAAAATCTCTATTAGAACCTACTTTCAGACTGGCCATACTGTGAACTCGGTCAGGAGCTGGAGGAAGAGAAGAGAGTCGAAAGAGTGGGTCTAGAAGAGATCAAGTACTGAGAGGGGGAGGAGGTAGAAGCCCAGAAGAGGACACAGAAAAGGATAAAGAGGAGGCAAGAGGAGAGACATAGAGCTAAAAGTGTTGGATAGGGGTGCTGGAAATATGACAAAGGGACCAAAGGAAACTGCAAGAAGAACAACGACACAATAGGGAAAAAAAGTGGTGGGGGTAAGAGTAACAGGGAAGAGGGAAAAAAATAGGAAGGAGAAGTTCTATAGATAGCCCACAGGGCAGAGCGAGGAAGCTAGATTACAGGGATGGAGATAATAGACCACGTTAATACAAGTTGGACAAGATATTCCAAACGAGGGACTGACTTTCTATAAAAAAAGCCTAACCCAGGGGTTACCGCCAACCCTCATTGATACTATTCTACAAATAGTTTGTTCAACTTACTGGGTAAGAACAAAACATCAAAGGACCCAAAAGCAGACCTAATGCAAGTTCGGCCAAACCTCCATAACATACACGTAACGGGCAACTAGTGGGCCGTAGTCTAAAAGAGGAACTTAAAGGACATCTATCCCCAGGATGAAGACTGTATGCAAATGAGTCTGAGGGACTCCAGGCTCCATAGGTGTAAATGGGGCCAGTAACCCCTCAGGCTCATTTGTATACAGTCTTTCATCCTGGTGGTAGATGTCCTTTAATAAACCGTTGTGAGTCTGATGAGCATGCCAAGCAACTAGTAAGTAACTCTGTTGGGCAATCTGCCCTAGTGCCTGCACACTAATGGGTTTGTGGTCAATCCTATATGAGATAAAAACAACTTATTCTAACACATAAGAGACATTCCTAACATGTTGGGCAGATTTATCAATGGTAAAATGAAAGCTGAGCTTTAATTGGTTGCCATGTGCAAATAAGAATATTCTGACTTTTGGACAGCTTGATAAATCTGCCCCATTGTTTTGTCCTATTTTCCACAGTATCAAGCTGGTCAGCCAGGTACTGGATTTGATATGAATGAGTTTTGAGGGTAGAGTAGTGGTCTGACAAATGCGCCTGTTTTGCATGATTAGAGGCTTCCACTTCCGTAACTCTGGCCTCCTGCCAGTTTAGTGCTGTAAGACTGTTCCAGGCCTGCTACACAACACTCCATGTAATCTTTAGTGGGGATGGCTCTCAAGTGTGCTTTAAAAGTGTGTAATTTGATATGATTGAGTTTTGAGGGTAGAGTAGTGGTCTGACAAATGCGCCTGTTTTATAGAAAGTCAGTCCCAATTTTTTCAAGAGTAGAGAATGTTGCTACAGCAATGGTGACATATTTGGAGGTTAAACTGCCGAGGGCTAAAATGGCGAGACCACAGGGTTTAGTCCACCTTTTGTGGTTATTAATGTCAGAGACAGCGGAGAAGGAGTAGGATACATTGTCCATTCAGAGCTGGTGTCACCCCAGGAGACATTTTGAGATGGAGAGACTGAAGCAATATGCAGGAGGTGTTACTAGGAGTACTAGGACATATTCCATGCGCAGTGGCTTACGGAGTGGCAGCAGATGAGATCGTCAGGGTCTTGCGGCGTTTAGGGCCCATTAGCTGTTGAAATCCGGTGCTGAACTGTCTCTGCTATAGCCGGGCCACGCCCCCTTGTCACTAAACTTTTTTTTGGTTTTTCTAGACCCTGCCCCAATAGGAGGAGGTACCTTTTAAGGAGAAACGGTTCAAGATGACTGGCTTCAGGAGGGAGACATGGAAGGAGTTCGGGAATGGGCATGGTGGGAGGAAGGCACAGCTTGTATGCCACAGGATTGATGCGCTTCAGCACCTCGAGGGGATCAAGGAAATGTGGCCAAATTTATAGCTGGGAATCTTCAGCCGGACATATCTGGAGGAGAGCCACACTTTATTACCTGGAGAAAAAACTGGGGGAGGTCCGCGTTTCATATCAGCCTGAGTTTTGGTGCGTGCGGACCCCATGGTCCGAGACAATATGCAGGGGAAGTCCATGAAGCCGGAAGATGTGCAGGAAGAATAGGCTGGCAAGGCGTGGAGCTGACAGCAGACCCGGCAGAGGAACGAAATGGGACATCTTAGAAAACTCATCCATTACCACCCAGATGACTGTGTTACCGGAAAAAGATGGGAGATCCATAATAAAGTCCATGGATGTGTAAGTCCACGGACAACTGGGTATTGCCAACGGCAGGAGCAGACCTGCAGGCTTTAGATGTGATGACTTGTTAAGGGCACAGGAAGAGCAAGAACTCACAAAATCTTGAACATCTTTGACCAGATCTGGCCACCATTAATAATGAGATATGATGCTGTCGGCTTCTCCGGAGATTGATCAATGAATTAATATGGGGGCGGAAACATGTAAGACAAACTAGACTCCCTATACAAGAAATATAAAGGAGGTCTGTCAATCCCTAACTTCAAATTATACTTTCTCGCTGCCAGGATATGCTTTTTACGTAGATGGAAGTACAGTGCCTACAAGTAGTATTCAACCCCCTGCAGATTTAGCAGGTTTGATAAGAAGCAAATAAGTTAGAACCTTCAAACTTCAAACAAGAATAGGATTTATTAACAGATGCATAAATCTTACAAACAAAAACGTTATGTTGCTCAGTTAAATTTTAATAAATTTTACACATAAAAGTATGGGTCAATTATTATTCAACCCCTCAAACCATCAGAATTCTGTTTGGTTCCCCTAAAGTATTAAGAAGTAGTTCAGGCACAAAGAACAATGAGCTTCACGTGTTTGGATTAATTATCTGTTTTTCCAGCCTTTTCTGACTATTTAAGACCCTCCCCAAATTTGTGAACAGCACTCATACATGGTCAACATGGGAAAGACAAAGGAGCATTCCAAGGCCATTAGAGACAAGATCGTGGAGGGTCACAAGGCTGGCAAGGGGTACAAACCCCTTTCCAAAGAGTTGGGCCTACCTGTCTCCACTGTTGGGAGCATCATCCGGAAGTGGAAGGCTTATGGAACTACTGTTAGCCTTCCACGGCCTGGACAGCCTTTGAAAGTTTCCTCCCGTGCCGACGCCAGGCTTGTCCGAAGAGTCAAGGCTAACCCAAGGACAACAAGGAAGGAGCTCCGGGAAGATCTCATGGCAGTGGGGACATTGGTTTCAGTCAATACCATAAGTAACGTACTCCACCGCAATGGTCTCCGTTCCAGACGAGCACGTAAGGTACCTTTTCTTTCAAAGCTTCATGTCAAGGCTCGTTTACAGTTTGCTCATGATCACTTGGAGGACTCTGAGACAGACTGGTTCAAGGTTCTCTGGTCTGATGAGACCAAGATCGAGGTCTTTGGTGCCAACCCCACACGTGACGGTTGGAGACTGGATGGCACTGCATACGACCCCAAGAATACCAACCCTACAGTCAAGCATGGTGGTGGCAGCATCATTCTGGGGGGCTGCTTCTCGGTCAAGGGGTCTGGCCATCTGGTCCGCATCCATGGGAAGATGGATAGCACGGCCTACTTGGAGATTTTAGCCAAGAACCTCCGCTCCTCCATCAAAGATCTTAAGATGCGTCGTCATTTCATCTTCCAACAAGACAATGACCCAAAGCACACAGCCAAGAAAACCAAGGCCTGGTTCAAAAGGGAAAAAATCAAGGTGTTGCAGTGGCCTAGTCAGTCTCCTGACCTTAACCCAATTGAAAACTTGTGGAAGGAGCTCAAGATTAAAGTCCACATGAGACACCCAAAGAACCTAGATAACTTGGAGAAGATCTGCATGGAGGAGTGGGCCAAGATAACTCCAGAGACCTGTGCCGGCCTGATCAGGTCTTATAAAAGACGATTATTAGCTGTAATTGCAAACAAGGGTTATTCCACAAAATATTAAACCTAGGGGTTGAATAATAATTGACCCATACTTTTATGTTTAAAATTTATTAAAATATAACTAAGCAACATAACTTTTTGGTTTGTAAGATTTATGCATCTGTTAATAAATCTTGCTCTTGTTTGAAGTTAGAAGGCTCTAACTTATTTGCTTCTTATCAAACCTGCTAAATCTGCAGGGGGTTGAATACTACTTGTAGGCACTGTATTCAGTGGTAATGAACAATATATTAAACAAGGTGAGGGGTCTTGAACACTGGATGGAATCTTTAGAGTCAGGTCAATTGGGAAAAGGACAGTTGAAAAAAAATACCACTTTGTAACTTGCTTAATAAAACATGGAAAACACTTAGAAAGATAGGGAAAATTGGAGGGGCAATTGAAGTTACACCATTATGGTTTAATGTACACATTAAGGAATTTTGGAAAATGGGAGAGAGTTGGAATTTTTGGAGATCCTTGGGGATCAATCGGGTATCACAATTGTTTAAAGATGGTAGACTAACACCATTTTCAGAGTTACAAAAGGAGTATGGGGTGGGAGAAGAATTTTATTTTTATTATATTCAGATTATGGGGGCATATAGAGGGACCACAAAGAAAACACTTTTTTGGTAGATATAGACACCTTGATGGATAGATTGTGGATAGGTGGGAGGGATAGATACTCAATATATAGAGTTTATAATATATTAAACACAGAAAACACGTGGTATAGAAGATTCAAGGCCCAAGGACATTGGGAACTAGAAGTAGGAGAAACCATTAATGAACAGTGGAATAAGGTATTTCACAATATTAAATATTCCTCATTGAGCATGAATCACAGGATGGTGTATTTCAACTATCTTCATAGAATATATTATTCTCCTCAGAAAATAGCAAAGATGGGAAGGCGAGAACGTGAATCTTGCTGGAGATCAAGAGAGGTAGGGTTTCACCACATGATATGGAACTGTCGAAAGACCAGAGGATGGAAGAGCGGTTAGGAATATGAATAGAGGGGACGGGGAGGGTACTAGTTCTCAATATGATTGGTTGTGATCTGTGTCTGGGGAAGCATCACATTGAAGCAATTTGCAGACTCTCTCTCTTGGCAAAGGTGATCATCGCAAAAAGTTGGAAAAGTATAGCACCCCCAACAACACAGCAATGTGAGGTATTATGTTAGAAGGTTGAAAAATACAAAAAATACATTACACGCGCAGAAAATCAATTAATGGGAAAAGATATGGGTACCCCAATAGATGAGAGCAATAAGGATAGTAGACTACGTATTTTCTGTTTCCTTCTCTTTCTTCTTTTTTTTTTCCATTGCCTTCTTTTCCCCTTCCGGCGAGGGTTGGGGTGGTTTGGGAGGGAGGGAACATAAAAAAGTATAAAAGTTATAAGTTTTATCTGCATACTAACAGGAAAAATGAATCAGAATATGTCTTTGGACGCTTTGATACACATTGTTGAAGTCAACTTGATTTGTTGTAACTGGGATGTTCAATGATCAAACAAAATAACCAATCTATTAATGTATTTCCTGCCATAAGTTTATGTTATTTTAATATGTAATGAGATCTACATTGTTTTGATAATTTTCAATAAAAAGCGAAAGAACTAAATAAAAATAACGAGATATGAGAGCAATAGGTCTTGCCAGGAGGAAGCTGCCATAGGAAACGATATGACAAGGAGCCAATTCTTCCCCAACAACATCAGAAGCATGAGAGAGAGGATCAGCTTTGACGTTCTTCTCGGCTGGAAGGAAGCGAATCGAGTTGAACAAAGAAAAGAAGAGAGACCAGTGAGCCTGTCGAGGATTGAGATGCTGAAAAGTCTGGAGATATAGGAAATTCTTGTGGTCGGTGTAGATATAGAACAGATGACGAGCTCCTTCCTGAAGATATCCCCACTCTTCTAAAGCAAGTTTTATGGCCAATAGCTCTCGGTCCTCTATGGAGTAATTCCTCTCTGCAGAGGAGAAAGTCTTAGAAAAGAACCCACAAGTTCAGCCATTGGACCCTTTCTGGGCGATCACTGCTCCAGCTCCTACTGAGGAGGCATCAACTTCCAGCTGAAATGGCTCCTCCATATCAAGCCGTGTGAGAACTTGAGCCAAGACAAAGGCTGACTTCAGACTAGAGAAGGCTTCTTCAGCTGCAGGGGGCCATAGTCTGGGATTGGCATTCTTCTTGGTCAGCGCCACAATGGGAGACACAAGAGAGGAGAAGTGCGGAGTAAACTGCTGGGAGTAATTGACGAAACCCAGAAATCTCTGTATTGCACGCATTCCTACAGGGCGAGGCCATTAACCCCTTAACGCTCTGCGCCGTAGCTCTACGGCGCAGAGGTATAAGGGATGTATGAAGAGGGCTCACGGGCTGAGTCCTCTTCATACAAAGGTGGGGGTTTTTGCATTTTGCAGAAAACCCCCACCGCTAATAAGCGATCGGGGAGCGCCGATCGGTTACCATGGTAGCCTCGGGTCTTCTTTTGACACAAGGCTACATGGCTTATGCAGGTTCGTTACAATGAGCCAGTGGCTCATTGTAATGTATGACCTGCAAAAATGCCATATATTGCAATACTGTAGTATTGCAGTATATGGTAGGAGCGATCTGACTATCTAGGGTTAATGTACCCTAGATGGTCTAAAAAATAGTGAAAAAAAAAAGAAAAAAAAAGTTTAAAAAATAAAAAAAATAAAATATTAAAAGTTCAAATCACACCCCTTTCCCTAGAACAGATATAAAACATAATAAACAGTAAAAATCACAAACATATTAGGTATCGCCGCGTCCCAAAATGCCCGATCTATCAAAATATAAAAACGGTTACGGGCGGCGGTGACTTCCGAGGCGGGAAATGGCGCCCAAATGTCCGAAATGCGACTTTTACACCTTTTTACATAACATAAAAAAAGAAATAAAAATTGATCAAAATGTCGCACAGACCTCAAAATGGTAGCAATGAAAATGTCGCCTTATTTCGCAAAAAATTACCCCTCACACATCTCCGTGCGCCAAAGTATGAAAAAGTTATTAGCGTCAGAAGATGGCAAAATTTTTTTTTCTTTTTTGTACACATTCGTTTAATTTTTGAAAATGTATTAAAACACAATAAAACCTACATAAATTTGGTATCACCGCGATCGCACCGAACCAAAGAATAAAGTAGGTGTGTTATTTGGAGCGAAGAGTGAAAGTCGTAAAAACTGAGTCCACATTTGGAATTTTTTTTCAGCTTCGCAGTACACGGCATGTTAAAATAAATAACATTACGGGAAAGTAAAATTTGTTACGCACAAAATAAGCCCTCACACAGGTCTGTACACGTAAAAATGAAAAAGTTATGGATCTTTGAAGTTGGAGAGCGAGAAATGAGCCGAAAAACCCTGCGTCCTTAAGGGGTTAAAGAACCGCAGACATCTTAGCAGGATCTATCTGTAGATCTCTACAGAGATGATATAGTCAAGGAAGGGAAGACTCTTTGAGTTTGGCGTAAAGACTATTGGCTCTTAAATGACTGAGCACTTGCCACAGGTAAGACTGGTGGGACTCAAGATCCATAGAGAACACCAGAATATCAATGAGATAGACCACTACACCAGTACATAGCAAGTCTCTGAAAATGTTGTTGACGAACTCCTGAAAAACAGCTGGTGTGTTGCAGAGTGGCAACGGCATGACCAGGTACTCGAAGTGCCCATCACGGGTATTAAAGGCGGCCTTCCATTCATCACCTTTGCAGATCTGGATGAGGTTATATGCCCCACAGAGGTCTAGTTTGGTGAAGACCTTGGCTCCATGTAAGCGGTCAAAGAGTTCCGTGATCAATGGCAATGGATAGCGGTTTTCACAGTGATCTTGTTTAGGCCATGATAGTCTATGCATGGATGGAGTGACCCATCCTTTTTGGCCACAAAGAAGAACTATGCACTGGCAGGAGAAGAGGACTTACGTATGGACCCCTTCTGTAGATTCTCTTTTATGTAGGCCAACATTGCAGTGGTTTTGGGAACAGACAGTGAGTACACTCAACCCCGTGGAGGAGATCTGTCCAGCAGCAGGTCAATAGGGCAATCGTGGCGGCAGTGCTGTGGCAAAGTCTCTGCTTGCTTCTTCGAAAAGACATCAGCAAAGTCCACTTATGGTGCCGGGAGACCCACCAGAGGCTTGGAGGACGTCGGACGTGAGATGGTGAAGATGGGACAAGGTAGTTCTAGACAATGTGACTGGCATTCCGTTCCCCAATGGAGAACTTCACTCAACTGCCAGTAGAGCACCGGTGCATGGCGCTGCAACTAGAGATGAGCGAGCACTAAAATGCTCGGGTACTCGTTATTCGAGACGAACTTTTCCCAATGCTCGAGTGCTCGTCTCGAATAACGAGCCCCATTGAAGTCAATGGGAGACTCGAGCATTTTTCAAGGGGACCAAGGCTCTGCACAGGGAAGCTTGGCCAAACACCTGGGAACCTCAGAAAAGGATGGAAACACCACGGAAATGGACAGGAAACAGCAGGGGCAGCATGCATGGATGCCTCTGAGGCTGCTTAATCGCACCATTATGCCAAAATTATGGGCAACAGCATGGCCATGACAGAGTGACAGAATGAAGCTAGATAGCATCTAAAACATCCAATAATTGACCCTGACACTATAGGGGACTTCATGCAGAGGCAGCGGCAGCAGCGGCAGGCTAGAGAGTGGCATGGCGACATACCCTAAATGGACTCAGGCTTCAAACCAATGGGTGGCAGAGAGGAACCAAAGGAGGTGAGCAAGAAGCGCTCAAATAATATCGGTACATGATAAAAGTTTGCCAGTATATTTTGTGGATTACACAGCAGGGTGGCGACAAAGTTAACATGGAAGCCATGAAAACAACCCAAAATTCTGCCTGACACAGCTCGTTTGATAAGGGGACCATGTATGGAGGCAGTGAACTAGTAGTAGATTAAAGGTGCTGCAGTTAAAACTATGTTAGTTGGATCTTGGCATGGAGCTGGCGCTCCGCTGCCAGGCGAGCTTTCGCCAATCCAAGCCCCTGTCTCTAGGCTACTCCCCAAACAGCACTTCTAAGAACCTTTTGTATAAGATCAAGTGTAATAGCGTTCTTATAAGTTTAGGATATGGCGGGTGAGGGGAATGGAAACAGATGCGCAAGAAGCGCTGAAATAATATTGGTAAATGATAAAAGTTTGCCAGTATATTTTGTGGATTACACAGCAGGGTGGCGACAAAGTTAACAAGTTTGTTGTGGAAGCCATGAAAACAACCCAAAATTCTGCCTGACACACGTCGTTTGATAAGGGGACCATGTATGCCTACAGTTCATGCCAGTCGCTGCTCTGGCTGCCAGTCTCCTTTCGAATACAGTTTAAAATAATAACCCTCATCCATAAAGCTCTGTATAATGCTGCACCCCCCTACCTCTCCTCTCTTATCTCAGTCTATCGCCCAACCCGTGCTCTTAGATCCGCCAGTGATCTTAGATCAACCTCTACCCTAGTGCGGACCTCCCACTCGCGTCTCCAAGACTTCTCTAGAGCTGCACCAATTCTATGGAATGCTCTGCCCCGGACTATCAGACTAATACCTATCCTCCAAAGTTTCAAACGTGCTCTTAAAACCCATTTCTTTAGGCAAGCCTATAACACTCATTAACTGCATGAAGTTTTAACTCTTCTACTAACCCGTCCTGTGTCGTCCTCCCATCTGTTATCCAGCAACCAACAGGCACCAGACTTCTATGCAGTCCCATTCACCCTGGACCTGGTGACGGCTGAGTGGTTCAAGCGACAGCAATTCCATTTATTATATTTTGTTCTATTCCCTAAGAAGAATGGCTTGACCATTAAAAATTCTTTTACCTCGTGTTACCCCATCATCTTCATAAACCGTAAGCTCTGGCGAGCAGGGACCTCACTCCTGTTGTTCCATACAAATGTTGTGCTTTGTTACATTACATTTGTATTTGTTTCCTATGATTTGTAAAGCGCTACGGAATATGATGGCGCTATATAAATAAAGATTATTATTATTATTATTATGGAGGCAGTGAACTAGTAGTAGATTAAAGGTGCTGCACTTAAAACTATGTTAGTTGTACCTTGGGATGGAGCTGGCGCTCCGCTTCCAGGCGAGCTTTCGCCAATCCAAGCCCCTGTCTCTAGGCTACTCCCCAAACAGCACTTCTAAGAACCTTTTGTATAAGATCAAGTGTGGTAGCGTTCTTATAAGTTTGGGATATGGCGAGAGAGGGGAATGTAAACAGATGCGCAAGAAGCGCTGAAATAATATCGGTAAATGATAAAAGTTTGCCAGTATCTTTTGTGGATTACACAGCAGGGTGGCGAGAAAGTTAACAAGTTTGATGTGGAATGCCCTGTAATAGCTCTTGGGCGGTGTGCCTTTTATCGGCTAGGCTCAGCAGTTTGAGCACCACCTGCTGTCGCTTTGCGACGGGACTGCTGCTGTGCCTGGCGCCATGGCCACGGATGGTAATTCGGAGGAGGAGGAGGTGGAGGAGGGGTGGGAGGAGGAGGAGGTATAGTAGGCCTTTGAGACCTGGACCGAGGTAGGCCCCGCAATCCTCTGCGTCTGCAGTATATCACCAGCCCCAGGGTCGGACTCGGTCCCAGCGTGCACCAAGTTAAGTGTAGTAGCGTTCTTATAAGTTTGGGATATGGCGGGTGAGGGGAATGTAAACAGATGCGCAAGAAGCGCTGAAATAATATTGGTAAATGATAAAAGTTTGCCAGTATATTTTGTGGATTACACAGCAGGGTGGCGACAAAGTTAACAAGTTTGTTGTGGAAGCCATGAAAACAACCCAAAATTCTGCCTGACAAAGCTCGTTTGATAAGGGGACCATGTATGGAGGCAGTGAACTAGTAGTAGATTAAAGGTGCTGCAGTTAAAACTATGTTAGTTAGATCTTGGCATGGAGCTGGCGCTCCGCTGCCAGGCGAGCTTTCGCCAATCCAAGCCCGTGTCTCTAGGCTACTCCCCAAACAGCACTTCTAAGAACCTTTTGTATAAGATCAAGTGTAGTAGCGTTCTTATAAGTTTAGGATATGGCGGGTGAGGGGAATGTAAACAGAAGCGCAAGAAGCGCTGAAATAATATTGGTAAATGATAAAAGTTTGCCAGTATATTTTGTGGATAACACAGCTGGGTGGCGACAAAGTTAACAACTTTGATGTGGAATCCATGAAAACAACCCAAATTTCTGCCTGACACACGTCGTTTGATAAAGGGACGATGTATGGAGGCAGCTATATGGACGACTTTTGGAGGTAGCAATGGAGACAACGTGGGGAGGCTGCTATGGAGACAATTTAATTTGGATAGTGCCTGTATGTGGCAGTCCAAAAAAGTTTTCAAACCAGAGGAGCAGGTAGGTGGCCCTCCAGAAAAATGGAATAGAGTGAGTGCCTGTATGTGGCAGTCCAAAAAAGTTTTCAAACCAGAGGAGCAGGTAGGTGGCCCTCCAGAAAAATGGAATAGATTGAGTGCCTGTATGTGGCAGTCCAAAAAAGTTTTCAAACCAGAGGAGCAGGTAGGTGGCCCTCCAGAAAAATGGAATAGATTGAGTGCCTGTATGTGGCACTCCCAAAAATTGTTTAAAACAGAGGACTGGGTCGGTGGCCCTCCAGAAAAATTAAATGCATAAAGTACTATAGCTAGAGCCAGTGGACCCTGTCAAAAAATAGCCAGTTTCCTCTGCTTTACTGTACAAAGAGGAGGAGAAGGAGGAAAATGAGGAGGAGGAGGAGTGGATAAATTATTCAGGTTGAGCTTCCTTCACCTGGTGGAGATTGGAAATTATGAGAAATCCAGGCTTTATTCATCTTAATAAGCGTCAGCCTGTCAGCGCTGGCAGTCGACAGGCGTGTACGCTTATCGGTGATGATGCCACCAGCTGCACTGAAAACCCGCTCGGACAACACGCTAGCGGCAGGGCAGGCAAGAACCTCCAAGGCGTACAGCGCCAGTTCGTGCCACATGTCCAGCTTTGAAACCCAGTAGTTGTAGGGAGCTGTGTGATCATTTAGGACGCTGGTATGGTCAGCTACGTACTCCCTCACCATCTTTCTGTAAAGATCAGCCCTACTGTGCCGAGACTGGGGACAGGTGACAGTGTCTTGCTGGGGTGACATAAAGCTGGCAAAAGCCTTGTAAAGCGTACCCTTGCCAGTGCTGGACAAGCTGCCTGCTCGCCTACTCTCCCTCGCTACTTGTCCCGCAGAACTACGCACTCTGCCGCTAGCGCTGTCAGAAGGGAAATACTGTTTCAGCTTGTGCACCAGGGCCTGCTGGTATTCATGCATTCTCACACTCCTTTCCTCTCCAGGGATGAGAGTGGAAAGATTTTGCTTGTACCCTGGGTCCAGGAGAGTGAACACCCAGTAATCGGTGCTGGAATAAATTCTTTGAACGCGAGGGTCACGGGATAGGCAGCCTAGCATGAAATCTGCCATATGCGCCAGAGTACCAACGCGTAAGAATTCACCCCCCTCACTGGCCTGACTGTCCATTTCCTCCTCCTCCAACTCCTCCAACTCCTCTTCTTCTGCCCATACACGCTGAACAGTGAAGGACTCAACAATGGTCCCCTCTTGTGTCTCGCCAACATTCTCCTCCTCTTCCTCCTCATCCTCCTCCACCTCCACCTCCTCCGATATGCGCTGAGAAACAGACCTAAGGGTGCTTTGGCTATCAACAAGGGAATCTTCTTCCCCCGTCTCTTGTGACGAGCGCAAAGCTTCCGACTTCATGCTGATCAGAGATTTTTTCAACAGGCCAAGCAGCGGGATGGTGAGGCTGATGATGGCGGCATCGCCACTGACCATCTGTGTTGACTCCTCAAAGTTACTCAGCACCTGACAGATATCAGACATCCACGTCCACTCCTCATTGTAGACTTGAGGAAGCTGACTGACCTGACTACCAGTTCTGGTGGAAGTTGACATCTGGCAGTCTACAATCGCTCGGCGCTGCTGGTAAACTCTGGATAACATGGTCAGTGTTGAATTCCACCTCGTGGGCACGTCGCACAACAGTCGGTGAGCGGGCAGTTGGAGGCGGCGCTGCGCTGCCCTGAGAGTGGCAGCATCTGTGCTGGACTTCCTGAAATGCGCACAGATGCGGCGCACCTTCGTGAGCAAATCAGACAGATTGGGGTATGTCTTGAGGAAACGCTGAACTATCAGATTTAACACATGGGCCAGGCATGGCACATGTGTCAGTCTGCCGAGTTGCAGAGCCGCCACCAGGTTACGGCCGTTGTCACACACAACCATGCCTGGCTTCAGGTTCAGCGGTGCCAGCCACAGATCAGTCTGCGCCGTGATGCCCTGTAATAGTTCTTGGGCGTGTGCCTTTTATCGCCTAGGCTCAGCAGTTTGAGCACCGCCTGCTGTCGCTTAGCGACGGCACTGCTGCTGTGCCTAGAGCTACCGACTGATGGCGCCATGCCCACGGATGGTAGTTCGGAGGAGGAGGTGGAGGAGGGGTGGGAGGAGGAGGAGGCATAGTAGGCCTGAAACACCTGGACCGAGGTAGGCCCCGCAATCCTTGGCGTCGGCAGTATATGACCAGCCGCAGGGTCAGACTCGGTCCCAGCCTCCATCAAGTTAACCCAATGTGCCGTCAGCGATATATAGTGGCCCTGCCCGGCAGCACTCGTCCACGTGTCCGTGGTCAGGTGGACCTTGTCAGAAACGGCGTTGGTCAGGGCACGGATGATGTTGTCTGACACGTGCTGGTGCAGGGCTGGGACGGCACATCGGGAAAAGTAGTGGCGGCTGGGGACCGAATACCAAGGGGCGGCCGCCGCCATGAGGTTGCGAAAGGCCTCGGTCTCTACTAGCCTATAGGGCAGCATCTCCAGGCTGAGCAATCTGGAGATGTGGACATTAAGGGCTTGGGCGTGCGGGTGGGTTGCACTATATTTGCGTTTCCGCTCCAGCGTCTGGGGTATGGAGAGCTGATTGCTGGTGGATGCTGTGGAGGATCGTGGAGGCGACGATGGGGTTTTTGTGGCAGGGTCCTGGGCAGGGGGCTGACTATCAGCTGACACAGGGGAAGGAGCAGTGGTGTGCACGGCCGGAGGTGAATGGGCTTGTTGCCACTGAGTGGGGTGTTTAGCATTCATATGCCTGCGCATACTGGTGGTAGTTAAGCTATTAGTGGTGGAACCCCTGCTGATCCTGGTTTGGCAAATGTTGCACACCACAGTCCGTCGGTCATCCGGTGTTTACTTAAAGAACCTCCAGACTTCTGAAAATCTAGCCCTCGCCGCAGGAGCCCTCGCCACGGGAGCTTCACTAGTTGACACATTTGGCGCTGATGCACCAGCTCTGGCCCTGCCTCTCCATCTGGCCCCACCACTGCCTCTTCCAACCTGTTCTGGTCGAGGACTCTCCTCCGTCTCAGAAGCACTGTGTTCACCCGGCCTATCAACCCAGCTTGGGTCTGTCACCTCATCATCCTCCGATCTCTCAGTCTGCTCCCCCCTCGGACTTCCTGCCCTGACAACAACTTCCCCACTGTCTGACAACCGTGTCTCCTCATCGTCGGACACCTCTTTACACACTTCTTCCACTACGTCAAGAAGGTCATCATCACCCACAGACTGCGACTGGTGGAAAACCTGGGCATCGGAAAATTGCTCAGCAGCAACCGGACAAGTGGTTTGTGACTGTGGGAAGGGTCCAGAAAACAGTTCCTCAGAGTATGCCGGTTCAAATGCCAAATTTTCCTGGGAAGGGGCAGACTGGGGGGGAGGAGGCTGAGGTGCAGGAGCTGGAGGAGTGCCGATTTCGGTGACATGGGTGGACTGCGTGGAAGACTGACTGGTGGACAAATTGCTCAAAGCATTGTCGGCAATCCACGACATCACCTGTTCGCACTGTTCTGGCCTCAACAGTGCTCTACCACGAGTCCCAGTAACTTCAGAAATGAACCTAGGGAGTGTAGCTCTGCGGCGTTCCCCTGCTCCCTCATCAGCAGGTGGTGTCTCACCCCGCCCAGGACCACGGCCTCTGATTCCTGCAGTAGTTGGACGCCCACGTCCCCGCCCTCGTCCTCTACCTTCAGCCCTCGGGTTAAACATTTTGAAAATGAAAGTTATAACTTTAATTTTTTTTTTACTTTTTTTTGTGTTTTTTTGTGTTTTTTAGTTTTTTTTTGTGTTTTTTAGTTTTTAAAACCAAACAATGCTATCCTATTGCTATGGCTATTTTCTAGCCAAGTATGAAAGCACACTGCTATGCCAGATGAGATGACGCTGAGTTATGAAAAAATAAACGTAAAATAAAAAGGAAATGGCAGACTGTGCCTAATTGAAATCCAACCCCTAATAAATTTTCCCACTTCGGTCTTTGCGATGGATATGTGCGTCACTAAGCGCTAAACACAGCGGTCGCAAGTCTCACTCCAAATTCCTGACAATTGGCTAGTATATGCACTGCAGCAAGGACAGCCACCAGCAGATCAACCAGAAATAAAATATATATAACGCTATTGTAGGCGTAAGTAAGCCGTTTGGATTCTCCTTTGGCTATTTTCTAGCCAAGTATGAAAGCACACTGATGAGATGACGCTGAGTTATGAAAAAATAAACGTAAAATAAAAAGAAACTGCCAGACTGTGCCTAATTGAAATCCAACCCCTAATAAATTTTCCCACTTCGGTCTTTGCGATGGATATGTGCGTCACTAAGCGCAAAACACAGCGGTCGCAAGTCTCACTACAAATTGCTCACAATTTGCTAGTAGATGCACTGCAGCAAGGACAGCCACCAGCAGATCAACCAGAAATCAAATATATATAACGCTACTGTAGGCGTAAGTAAGCCGTTTGGATTCTCCTATGGCTATTTTCTAGCCAAGTATGAAAGCACACTGCTATGCCAGATGAGATGACGCTGAGTTATTAAAAAAATAAACGTAAAATAAAAAAGGAAATGGCAGACTGTGCCTAATTGAAATCCAACCCCTAATAAATTTTCCCACTTCGGTCTTTGCGATGGATATGTGCGTCACTAAGCGCAAAACACAGCGGTCGCAAGTCTCACTACAAATTGCTCACAATTTGCTAGTAGATGCACTGCAGCAAGGACAGCCACCAGCAGATCAACCAGAAATCAAATATATATAACGCTACTGTAGGCGTAAGTAAGCCGTTTGGATTCTCCTATGGCTATTTTCTAGCCAAGTATGAAAGCACACTGCTATGCCAGATGAGATGACGCTGAGTTATTAAAAAAATAAACGTAAAATAAAAAAGGAAATGGCAGACTGTGCCTAATTGAAATCCAACCCCTAATAAATTTTCCCACTTCGGTCTTTGCGATGGATATGTGCGTCACTAAGCGCAAAACACAGCGGTCGCAACTCTCACTACAAATTGCTCACAATTTGCTAGTAGATGCACTGCAGCAAGGACAGCCACCAGCAGATCAACCAGAAATCAAATATATATAACGCTACTGTAGGCGTAAGTAAGCCGTTTGGATTCTCCTATGGCTATTTTCTAGCCAAGTATGAAAGCACACTGATGAGATGACGCTGAGTTATGAAAAAATAAACGTAAAATAAAAAGTAAATGGCAGACTGTGCTTAATTGAAATCAAACCCCTAATAAATTTTCCCACTTTGGTGTTTGAGGTGGATATGTGTGTCACTAAGAGCTAAACACAACGGTAGCAAGTCCCCCTGCAAATTCCTCACAATATGGTACTAGCTGCACTACTAGTGCCAGCAAGCCCAGCCACAAGCAAACAAAAAAAAAAAAGTATAACGTTATTGTAGCCCTAAGAAGGGCTGTTGGGTTCTTGTTGAATCACTCCTGCCTAACACTATTCTAATAGAACACCCTAACGCTTTCCCTGACCAGCAGCAACTCTCTCCCTAGCGGCATCCAGACACAGAATGATCCGAGCAGCGCGGGCAGCGGCTAGTCTATCCCAGGGTCACCTGATCTGGCCAGCCAACCACTGCTATCGACGTGTAAGGGTACCACGTCATGCTGGGTGGAGTGCAGAGTCTCCTGGCTTGTGATTGGCTCTGTTTCTGGCCGCCAAAAAGCAAAACGGCGGGAGCTGCCATTTTCTCGAGCGGGCGAAGTATTCGTCCAGGCAACGAGCAGTTTCGAGTACGCTAATGCTCGAACGAGCATCAAGCTCGGACGAGTATGTTCGCTCATCTCTAGCTGCAACCACGAAAGATCCAAAAGAACTAAAAAAGAGCACCGGGTTAAAGGAAGGAAAGTCTCTCCTTGTGCAAGATCCCCACTTGTAGGCATAAGGGTTCAGTGCGGTACCGGATCGAGTCTTGGAGAATCTGCCCTCTGACTGAGGAGATTACCAGTGGCTTCTCGAGACCGACCACAGGAAGACGGTACTGAGAGACAAGGGCAGCATCCACAAAGTTTCTTGATGAACCGGAATCCAGGAAGGCAGAGGCTTGAAACTGATTACCCATTCCGTAGCTGAGTAAGACGTGGCAAAGCTTTGTTCTCTTGTCCCAAGAACCCTAGGTGCATGTGTTTCCTGGACCCTGAGAATGGAGTGGACAGGACTGAAGGAAGTGTTCCGGACTGGCACAATAGAGAAAGAGGTTCTCCTGGCATAGCCTGGAACGTTCCTGGGAAGAAAGCTGAGCTCTGTCCATCTGCTTTTGTTCCTCTGCAGTGGTCACGGCAGGTGGCGAAGCAGTCTTTGGAATGCAGGAGCCAGGCGAGGCAAACATCAGACCCGGACATGCACTTGCCCGAGACGTTGCTCCTCAGAGCACTCCATAAACCGGATATCAATCCAAGTGACCAGAGAGATGATCTGCAGGTCCCGTGCAGACAGAGCTTCTTAAACTTGTCCCAAAAGTCCCTTTTTAAAGGTCAGGGCTGCATCGTTCCATGCTAGCTTAGAGGTCAAAGTACGGAACTGAACGGCATAGTCACCAACAGATGAATACCCTTGACGCATGTTCATCAGTGCAGTCTCAGTTAAAGACGCCCGTGCAGGTTCCTCAAAGACTGACCAGATCTCAGCTAAGAAGGAGGTGATGTCAGCTGTAAGCGGGTGTTTTATGTCCCAGAGGAGAGTAGTTCATGTTAGGGCTTTCCCAGGGAGGAGGCTGATTATGAATGCCACCTTAAACCATTCCATGATGAACTGTGTTGGCATCAGCTCAATGTGCAGGGATGAACAGGGTGATAAAGCCCCTGCACAACTTGGGATCACCTTCATACTTGGTCATCATTGAGAGTCTCAGCCTAGGTTCAGCGGAGGGTAGGCCAACTGGAGTAGCAGGAGGAGCTGCAGGAGCTTGATGCTGTAGCCTGAGCAGCCATCAATTGCTGCAACATGGCAGTGATTTGTCCAAACTGTTCTCCTTGCGTGATCTGCCGGGACTGCTGGACCATGACGGTGGTAAGATCAGCCAATTCAGGTAGCAGAACCTTAGCGGGGTCCATGGCCGGATCTTACTGCCAGGATCCAGGGGTAGTGGACCCACCCATGTAAGCTGATACCTGGGACCAGAGTCTAAGTGGACTTGCTGTGCGTGGTACCACCAGGTCGTTCCACTGGCGCAACCGGGTTGCCGGAAACAGCTGGCTTTACAGACTCATTGCGGCTGAGGTAGTACAAAGATATCCAAATTACTTTGTAAGTAATTGTTGCATATGCAGCGTGTAAAGCATGAACTGTGACCCTCACTGACCTTCTAGCAGTAGGTGCTTCTAGTGACTGTTTACAGTATATTGATACATTTTTAAAATGATCTTTATAGTGTGAACATCACTAGGGGATTGAAATTTGACAATCGTCTTTAATGGGCAAACTCCTTAGTGACCACCCATACAGGTTTTTACGTCAGTCACTAAGAGGGCCTTAGACTAGGCGGAGGGGTTTCTCTGTCGGTTTAGCCTAAGTTCTGCATGGGTCCCCCATGCAGGGGAGATCAGGTGCCCTGCTGTAACAGTCCAGATTTAAATGAGTTCCGATCTGACTGTTAACCCTTACATACCTCTACGTACCTGGTGAGGGAGGAGGCTCCCTCCCTTGTTCACCTGGTAATACTCGATTAGATTGCGGGGTGCTGTCTTTTTTCTGGACAGCCGTGGACCTAATACAGGACTCCGGGACTGCCTTGTGCATTATCTGCTTGATTAAGCCCCTGGCTGGACCGAGCAGACTTTTTCATCCCGGTCTGCTCTCTATCTATGGGCAGTGATTCCCACTGTCTGGGGTAACAGGCACCTTCATCATGCAGACCGCGCCTCTCGGCAGCTGTCAGAGGAGATTCAGGCAATAAAGAAAACATAGGACCTCCTCTGCGGCCACCCCCTCGCTCCGGTCCCCTCTGGCACCCAGCCCAAGAGCCTAAAGCAGCACGTACAAGCACCTGCACTTTGGGGCCCACTCTGCCCACATCAAGGGGTGGCAACATGGCACCTGCACAGAAACACAGAGGTGTACAGCCAGAGGTAAGCACCAGTGACATAACTAGAGTCCTCTGGGCCCCTGGGCAAAATTCCCCAGGGCAATTGGCTCATGCCCAGGACCATGGAATTCATGTGCATGAGCCCACAAAAAGTAATGAGGCTATGTCCTAGCCACCGAAATGATGGCTAACTCACAGTACCAAAGTGTTTGTGTGTGTGTGGCCTTAGGTTGTGATCTCATTAAAGTAAAGAGCCTAATTTTAGGGTTACTGCCCCCTTCCTTGTTAAATCCATCTGATCTCATGTTTAATTCCGCCTGTTCTTAGTAAGTGCCCCCTTTTTCTGCCCCAATTCTTACTATCTACGCTAAATGTCCTTTTTATTTGCCCCTAGTTCATAAAAACTGATATGACAAAATTTGCTGCATAGAAACTAGAACATAACTAAGATATTACATGGGTACAGTACTAGAAGCAATTTTACTACTAAGATACAAAACCACAACCAACATTACTAAATACATACAGCACCATACCTAAGATTACTACATAGATACATTAACAGAACCAAAATTAATATATGTAAACCACACAAAAACCAAGACTACAAAAATAAAAGAAAAGAAAAAGGACAAATATGGCCGTAAATTTATCACTGGTGGATGACAAATCTTGTGCAGTATAAGATGTTTCCATGTAGCTTCCCCTATAGAAGAATATGTGTAATACCAGCACTTAATGTAAATCTGGTGACAGATGACACTGTTGATTAGAGAATGTTTGCTTTTCTGCTCCCTGGTCGACATATCAGCTTCTTTCAGCTGTTAGGCCCCTTCCACATTTGCGAGTGTGATGCGTTGAACTTGCATCACACTCACAGCGAGTGCTGCCTGGATCTTCCGGGCCCGAACACTGCAAACCGGAACTGATGTCAGTTCAGTTCCAGTTTGCACAGTTCGGGCTGTGCGATCCAAGCAGCACTCGCTGCGAGTGTGATGGGGGTTCAATGCATCACACTCAGGAGTGTAGAAGGGGCCTTACTCATCTATGCAGATTTAGCAAAACAAAAATTTTTAGCAACTTCAAAATACAACCTTAAAACTGTTCTGCTCACAATAGCCAATACAGTAACATGGGCCTTACAGTAGGCAACATAATTAGCTATTTAGTCACAGAGGCCAAATAGTAGCCTAGTGACAATGGCCCCGACAGCAGCCAGGCCATAGCCATTATTAATCACCCCCTCCACAGTTAAGATCAGTAATACCCCCCGACAGTTGACATCAATAAAAAAACCACAGTAGCCATCAGTAATATCTCTCCATGGTAGCCATCAGTAATGCCCCCCACTGTAGACATTAGTAATATCCCCCCACAGTAGACATTAATAATATCACCCCACAGTAGAAATTAGTAATACCCCCCACAGTAGACATCAGTAATACCCCCCCCCACAGTAGCCATAAGTAATACACTGCCCCATAGTAGACATCAGTAATGCCCCTCCATAGTAGACATTAGTAATATCCCCCACAGTAGACAACAGTAACTCCCTCCCCCCACACAGTAGCCTTCAGTAGTAACTCTCCCCCACACTGCCCCATAGTAGACATCAGTAATGCCCCTCCATAGTAGCCATGAGTAATACCCCCCCCCCCACAGAAGCCTTAGTAATACCCCCTCCCCCCACAGTGTCCATCAGTGATACACCCCTCCCCCCCCCACAGTAGCCATCAGTAATATCCCCACAGTAGCTTTCAGTAATACCCCCTCCCCCCAAAGTGGTCATCAGTAATACCCCCTCACAGTAGCCTTAATAAATCCCCCACCCCCCTCACAGTGTCCATCAGTAATACACCCTACCCCCCACAGTAGCCTTCAGTAAAACCCCCCACAGTGGCTATTACTAATACCTACCACAATAGCTAAGTTGGGCACCCATAGGACCTATTAATAATACTTCACCCTCCTACTGTAGGCATTTCCCCCCAGTCGCTATTAGTAATATTCCCACCCTCCCACAGCTGCAACCTTTAGTAATATTTCCCTTCTCCCTCAGAAGACTTTAATACGATTGCCAACAATAGCTATCACTTATATCCCCCCAATGGCCATCAGTAGTTTTGCATTATAATAATAACAAGGCCCCAAATGCTGTCTTTTCTTGGGGAAGTTGTGCAGGCGTCATCTGCCGTGATTAAGCGTGTGCGTGATGGAGGCTTTATCCTGGTCGGATCCCATTTTCTGATAAGGGACAGAGTGTGGGCGGAATGGGGGCCTGGCTAGTCACAATTTCTGATTATGAATTGTGATAGCCACGGGTCCCCTCTACCAGCGCACAAACCAAATGCAGAACAGTCTGTGCGCTGGAACATGGGGAACATGTCATAATTCATAATCAGAACATTTGCCCCATGTGCTGCGTCGAGTTATCAGCTCAGTGCATGGGTCAGATGTGGGCCTCTGTCGAACAATGGGCCCGGTCACGGTCGCACCCCCTGTGAAAGAGATTGTTACGCCCCTGGTAAGCACCTCACACAGACAGGGCTCGCAAGATAAAAATGGTGAAAATAACCCCAGCTTTACCCTCACGAGGCTGTTCAGCTAGGCTCCCCCCTACCACAGACTCAAAAACTTCTTCTCACAGATGGGTTTACTGACCCAGGTGGGCGGCCCACCAAACAAACTTTATATCGTTCAGGAGCTTTCAGAGTGCTACAATGGCAATATAAGGCTCTCCGTATTACACTATGGAGGAGTGTTGCCTCACATTGCTTACGCTTCCCAGGTCTGGGAGCTTGTATAACATTCTCTATATGCAGGTTTTCCCTACACAGTGATTTTGCATGGTCCCCCTATACACTGAAGTAAAGTGGTTTCCCACCAATAGATGGCCTGGTGGAGACCATGCATGTTGTAAAATTTTTGCCTTCATCTTTACATCTTGGTTATACTCCTTGTAGGTGTTTTTACTGGCGAACACCTACACTCCCCCAGTAGGTTCAGCTGTGATAAGACATCACAGTTGGTATTTGCATGATGGCATAATCGGTTATTAGTGTAGCCTAGCCCCAGCTTTGGACTTTTTCCCTTTCCTCCTCCCCTCTGCTCCTCTCTAAGGGTTAGTTCTTCTCGTCACTTACTTTCCTCCCCTTTCTTTCTTTGAGCCTCCTTCCTGCCCGCCAACACATCCACCCCTCCTTCCCCTGCTTCCCCGGAAAGAAGAAAATGACTAGCCATTCAATAACACTCTCCGCTTATCACCTGCTGAGATACCCCCGTAGAGCACAAGATCCCCTCTGTTTTCAGACACTTCTCGCGGGCGGGACCCTTAAAACATCAAAGCCAAAATAGACCTACACTGTGACATAACTCCATCCCTGTGTTTCTTGGACTTGGTGACACCCCACGCAATTTCAGCAATATACACTCACTGGCCACTTTATTAGGTACACCATGCTAGTAACGGGTTGGACCCCCTTTTGCCTTCAGAACTGCCTCAATTCTTCATGGCATAGATTCAACAAGGTGCTGGAAGCATTCCTAAGAGATTTTAGTTCATATTGACATGATGGCATCACACAGTTGCCGCAGATTTGTCGGCTGCACATCCATTATGCGAATCTCCCGTTCCACCACATCCCAAAGATGCTCTATTGGATTGTGATCTGGTGACTGTGGAGGCCATTTGAGTAAAGTGAACTCATTGTCATGTTCAAGAAACCAGTCTGAGATGATTCCAGCTTTATGACATGGCGCATTATCCTGCTGAAAGTAGCCAACAGATGTTGGGTACATTGTGGTCATAGAGGGATGGACATGGTCAGCAACAATACTCAGGTAGGCTGTGGCATTGCAACGATGCTCAATTGGTACCAAGGGGCCCAAAGAGTGCCAAGAAAATATTCCCCACACCATGACACCACCACCACCAGCCTGAACCGTTGATACAAGGCAGGATGGATCCATGCTTTCATGTTGTTGACGCCAAATTCTGACCCTACCATCCGAATTTCGCAGCAGAAATCGAGACTCATCAGACCAGGCAACATTTTTCCAATCTTCTACTGTCCAATTTCTATGAGCTTGTGCAAATTGTAGCCTCAGTTTCCTGTTCTTAGCTGAAAGGAGTGGCACCCGGTGTGGTCTTCTGCTGCTGTAGCCCATCTGCCTCAAAGTTCGACGTACTGTGCGTTCAGAGATGCTCTTCTGCCTACCTTGGTTGTAACGGGTGGCGATTTGAGTCACTGTTGCCTTTCTATCAGCTCGAACCAGTCTGCCCATTCTCCTCTGACCTCTGCATCAACAAGGCATTTCCGCCCACAGAACTGCCACTCAACGGATGTTTTTTCTTTTTCGGACCATTCTCTGTAAACCCTAGAGATGGTTGTGCGTGAAAATCCCAGTAGATCAGCAGTTTCTGAAATACTCAGACCAGCCCTTCTGGCACCAACAACCATGCCACGTTCAAAGGCACTCAAATCACCTTTTTTCCCCATACTGATGCTCAGTTTGAACTGCAGGAGATTGTCTTGACCATGTCTACATGCCTAAATGCACTGAGTTGCCGCCATGTGATTGGCTGATTAGAAATTAAGTGTTAACGAGCAGTTGGACAGGTGTACCTAATAAAGTGGCCGGTGAGTGTATATAGCCTTTTGTTAGACAAATGGAGCTTCAAAGGTCCCCCTTTTGTAGCAGCCTGGGAAAGGGAATGGGATAAAACGTACACCCCGGATGAATGGCTTAAAGCCTTTGAATTATGCCATAAACTATCCATTTCACGCAAAGCACAGGAGACTAATTTTAGAGTGCTCTCCAGATGATACTGGGTATCTGCCAGACTCCATGCAGTACACTCAACTAGCCCAGATAGATGATAGCACTGTTTAAAGGGGTTGTCCTAGAGTTCTGGAAAAAAAACTAAAGGAGAGGGCTGCTTAAAAAATAAAGTCCTACTTACCTGGTGCCCTCCGCTGACTCAGCTTCCGGCCGGACCCGACAACCTTCCGGCCAGCATTCGTAATGCTGTGAATAGGGAAGTAGGACTTTATTTTTTTAAGCAGCCCTGTCCCGGCCACCTTTAGTTTTTTTTCCAGAACTCTCGGACAACCCCTTTAAGTGCCTTAGGCACCAAGACTCACATCTGGTGGGGATGCCCGATTTTACAACTGTTCTTGTCCCAAGTATGTAAACTGATATTTGACCTGACATGATTGCAAGCTAACAAACAAGCTAACATAGTCTAACAAACAATCCTGCTGTTCTCTTATTTTTCCTACTACCCATCGTAGTGTCCAAAGCCAAGTAGTCACTAATGGGGTACATGCAAATAGCAGCCGTACCCTCATCCCCAGGTTGTGGAATCCACAAGGACGCCCCAAATATCTGACTGGCTCGGAGAAAGATCACTTTCGCATCGGTTAGGCCGTGGTCACACGATCCGCTAGGCGTACGTTCATAACGCGACCCTAGGGCACAGGGGGGCGGTCCTCGGCCTGAACGCACACGCGTTTCCAGAGAAACGCATGCGATTGATAAGCCAATCGCTTGCATTTCCCTGGAAACGCATGTGCGTTTGGCCCGGGGACCACCCCCTGTGCGCTAGCGTCGCGCTATGAATGAACGCCTAGCGAATTGTGTGACCGCGGCCTTAGAGGAACTTACAGAGGACTCGCCAGGCATGGCCAGGGGATTTCGGGACAATGGCTGACGTTTAAATTATCTCCTGCATTTGTAGCTCCACCTCTTTATTAGACTATTAGATGGCTTATAGCAGCTGCACCTCTTACTTGAGCGCACTCTACTCAGGCTGCTGCAGAAGTCAGTGGGGAAGATGTATCTTTATTTCTACTTGTCTAGCTTTAACATTTGCGCTTTGTAAATGCGTTTTGTTAATGCGTGTTGTAAACATGACGTGTGACCGCACCGAAAGAGCTGAAGTATGGTAAATATTAATTAGTAACTAATTTGGGTAGCAAGACTGAACATTTTGAGTTTTGAAAATAGCTAATTTTTTTTTAAAAATGTACAAACGCTTTTTTTTCATAAATAAATTCAAAAGAAACCAACCAAACATGAATCAATATGTCCTAAAAACCAATTGGGTAAGTTAAAGTGTGCTAAAGATATCACTGAATAAAGTGACAAATGGCAGTTTTGAAAAAAAAAGACTTGATCATAACGGCAGAAATTAGCTTGGTCACCAAGGGGTTAAGGTACGTTCACATTAAAGATTTTGACACAGATTTTTGGTTTCTGAAATTCATGAGGAAAAACTCTCCCACTAGAGTCAATAGTTTTTGTTTTTTCACGTGGACAAAAATAGTGACATCTTCTATATTCTCTATGGAATTCTGTCAGTTTCCACTCTAAAAGTGGGTCTGTGAATATAAAATCCAAGTCGTAAAGTCTAAGGGTGATGTCGCACCTGGTGTTTTTAGGCCGTTTTTAGTTAGTGCGTTGCGGATCGTAAAAAACACATGCTTTAAAAAACGCATGTGACTTTTGAAAACGCATGCGCTTTTGTCCGTTTTTCCGAGTCTGTGCAATTAAAAACTGACAAAAAATGCATGCATTTTTAAAAAACATCATGTGTGACATCACCCTAACAGCCTATTTTGACACCAACTGTCTGACAGGGAATCTGTGTAAAATTCAGTTGGACAAACCTGTATGTTTTCTTTTTGCTTGAACAAAAAAATACAAAAATCTATGAACTGCAACAATTTCAATTACAAGATCTGTTGTTTGGCCACCAGGTAAACTGAAAATATAAGCAGCCTTACAGAGGTACAAACATCAACCACATGTCACAGAATCTCTGTACTTTTCTCTACAGCATAATAATGACACCTGCCTCCTGCAGGGTGCAATTAATAAAAACATTAATCCACCTGTGACAGTCAGCACCTGTCGCTTCTAACTCCTCTCCAGGGAGGCCTATGGGTTGTTTATTCTTAAACCGTCAGTGGTTTAAACCATCTACAAGATTACATTTACAGTAATAACAACCCCTGGACATTTGTTCTTCCTGCTGATTTGCATTAAGTTGTTACACCATTTTCTTATTGCATATGCTGTGACAAAGCATAATAATAAGTGGCCCGATGAAGTTCGGTCCTGGCCAAAGTCAACTGGACCCGAACTTAAAAATTATATTCTGAACCCAGACATGAACAACCATCACAGGTTTGGGGACCCAAATACACAATGGACATGGACTTTACAGTTCGGGTTTGCTCAACACTTATGTCACATATGTAACTGACAGGAGTAGGCTGGTTGCTTCTGTTCACAATTGTTAGGTCTGATCTCAAGTCGACCAGTGCAGTGATTATATTGGATGGAAGCCAAATTATTAAATAGTTCTTGGACCCGAGGGTGGTGGCATATGTGGCGTTTTTGGCCCGTTTTTAAGCAGTCCGCCAAAAAACACATGCGTTAAAAAACACATCCGTTTTTGACAGGTTTGACCCATTATCTTAATTGAAACTGTTCAAAAACACATGCGTTTTCAAAAACGTCCTGTTTAAAAATGGCCCAAAAACGCATTCATAACGTCACGTGTGCCATCACCCTCACAAGCGACAAGCAATTAACACAGACTCAGGGTGCGTTCAGACGTTGCAGTTAAAACTGCATCGCAATCAGCTTTGAGGTGGTTTAAGGTGAAGTTTTGTCAATTGAACAGGTGAAAGACATGAACTGAATTTGATTTTGAAGGCGAAACCTGCTCCTCAAATGTCATTCACCCCTTCAGTTCATGTCTTTCACCTGTTACATTGACAAAACTGCACCTAAAACCACCTCAAAGCTGATTGCGATGCAGTTTTAACTGCAACGTGTGAACGCACCCTCAAAGTTGGTCTGAGCAAAAAACACACTTTATTTGAACAGATCGTTGTCTTTTATACACATCAGAATTATACCACACATAATCTTATGTACCCAGCTAATCTTTATTGAGAAGATGTTAGTTTACTTTTCAGTGTGTTGTTACACATTGCATCAGGAAAGTTTTATCATTCTTAACTCCTCCGACTTTAAACGCCAGCAGGTGCAGGTTCTGGAGTCTGCAGCAATGTCTTTAGACGTTATCTTTAGACCCGGTCTCTGAGGCCACGGTCACACATTCTGCTGGGCGTCCATTCATAACGTGACACTAGCGCACAGGGGCCGGTTCGCTGCCCGAATGCACATGCGTTTACAGGGAAACGCATGCGATTGATAAGCCATAAGCTATGCATGTGCATAGGCTGACACTGCTAATACCCTGCATCAGTATGATTGCTTGTTCATGTTCCATGGTGGAAGTAGTAAAAAAGTAAAAAAATAAATAAATAAATAAATAAAAATGCCTATAAGCCCCATAACATGAAGAGACATATAACGATAAAAAAAGTCTAACACAAACCCCACATATATAGTATCACCGTGTCCGTAACAACCGGTCGAATAAAATAAATAATTATTGAACCCGCACGATGAACGCCATTAAAAAAAACTGTTAAAAACCCACCAAAAATTCTGATTTTTACCTATTAAATCCCACAAAAAATGCCATAAAAAGTGATCAAAAAAACATATGTACACCAGAATGATACTATTTCAAGCATGATACTATAACAAGCCATCAACCAGCTATGCAGGAAAAAAGTAAATATGTTATGCGACTTGGAAGACAGCAATGCAAAAATGATAGATTTTTATTTGGCAAATTTAGTAAGATGTAAGAAAAAATATTCATGTCTGGTGTCACCATAATCGTATCGACCCGTACAATAAAGATAACATGATTACTAGGCTATATGGTGAACTCGAAAAAAAAAAAAAGTAAAATATACAGTACAGAATTGATGCTTTTCTACTCGTGCCCTCAAAAAAATATTCATAAATTTTCAACAACAGGGGATACCAACCCCAAAATGGTAACACTGGAAAAAGCATCTCATGCAGCAAAAAAAAATGCCATCACATGACCCCAATAACAAAAAAGCGAGAATTTTATAGCCTACAAAAGGGGCCAATGAGTAAATTAAAATCCTGGCAGCTGGGGCGCTCCTTCCCTTCTGCGCCTCGCTGTACGCCCATAAATCAAGTAACGGCCACATGTGGGGGTCTCTGTACTCTGGAGAAATTACAGAACGCATTTTTATCTTTGACAAATGTGTAAATTTTAGGGCTAAATGAAGGTATAACCGATACAATTTTACCATTCTAAATTTCACCTCTTCTCAAGGGGTTAACAGTCTTCCTAAAAGCTGTTTCTGATAGTTTGAGGGGGCATATTTGAAAATGGGTTGGTTATATAGGGGGTTTTGATGTTAAATATGTAAAATTTCATTCAAAACTATATTTATCCCCAAAATGGTCAATTCTGAAAATACAGAAAACTGATATTCGATTTGTAAGGGTGATGCCACACATAGCGTTTTTGGTCTGTTTTTAGTCAGACTCAATTATCTTAATAGATAAACAGGTTGTAAGCAGCCATGCATGGTAAAAGGCCAAAAACGGACTGAAAACAGATGTTTAAAAACTGACCAAAAACACCATGTGTGGCATCACCCTAAGCTGCGTGACATAAAAATAAATTATCCAGACATATCAAAAATTCTGAAAATATAAATAGAGATGAGCGAACACACTCGTTCGAGCATAAGCGTACTCGTAACTGCTCGTTGCTCGGACAAATACTTTGCCAGCTCGAGAAAATGGCATCTCCCGCCGTTTTGATTTTTGGCGGCCAGAAACAGACCCAATCACAAGCCAGGAGACTCTGCACTCCACCCAGCATGACGTGGTACCCTTACACATCGATAGCAGTGGTTGGCTGGCCAGATCGGGTGACCCTGGAATAGACTAGCCCCTGCCCGCGCTGCTCGGATCATTCTCTGTCTGGATGCCGTTAGGGAGAGAGTTGCTGCTGCTGCAGGGATAGCGTTAGGGTGTTATATTAGCTTACTGTGCGGAATTTGCAGGGAGACTTGCGAACATTATGTTTAGCTCTTAGTGACACACATATCCATCTCAAACACCTAAGTGGGACAATTTATCAGGGGTTTGATTGAATTAGGCACAGTCTGACGATTTTTATTTTTTTTTCAAAACTTAAAGTGACTTAAAATCCAGTTGTTGTGTGCTGTCAGTGTAGGTTAGAAACTAGGCATACAAGAAACCAACCAACTTTCTTAGGCCTACAATAGCGTTATATATATATATATATATATATATATATATATATATATATATATATATATATTTTGTTGATTTGCTTGTGGCTGGCCTTGCTGGCACTAGTAGTGAAGCTAGTACCATATTGTGACGAATTTGCAGGAAGACTTGCGAACGTTATATTTAGCTCTTAGTGACACACATATCCATCTCAAACACCTAAGTGGGACAATTTATTAGGGGTTTGATTGAATTAGGCACAGTCTGACGATTTTTATTTTTTTTTCAAAACTTAAAGTGACTTAAAATCCAGTTGTTGTGTGCTGTCAGTGTAGGTTAGAAACTAGGCATACAAGAAACCAACCAACTTTCTTAGGCCTACAATAGCGTTATATATATATATATATATATATATATATATATATATTTTGTTGATTTGCTTGTGGCTGGCCTTGCTGGCACTAGTAGTGAAGCTAGTACCATATTGTGACGAATTTGCAGGAAGACTTGCGAACGTTATATTTAGCTCTTAGTGACACACATATCCATCTCAAACACCTAAGTGGGACAATTTATTAGGGGTTTGATTGAATTAGGCACAGTCTGACGATTTTTTTTTTTTTTCAAAACTTAAAGTGACTTAAAATCCAGTTGTTGTGTGCTGTCAGTGTAGGTTAGAAACTAGGCGTACAAGATTCCCTTGTTACACCCTCAGGTCTGTTTCTCAGCCCATATCGGAGGAGGTGGAGGAGGATGAGGAGGAGAATGTTGACGAGACAGAAGAGGGGAGCATTGTTCAGTGTGTATGGGCAGAAGAAGAGGAGTTGGAGGAGTTGGAGGAGGAGGAAATGGACAGTCAGGCCAGTGAGGGGAGTGAATTCTTGCGCGTTGGGACTCTGGCGCATATGGCAGATTTCATGCTAGGCTGCCTATCCCGTGACCCTTGCGTTCAAAGAATTTATTCCAGCACCGATTACTGGGTATTCAGTCTCCTGGACCCACAGTTAAAGCAAAATCTTTCCACTCTCATCCCTGGAGAGGAAAGGAGTGTGAGAATGCATGAATACCAGCAGGCCCTGGTGCACAAGCTGAAACAGTATTTCCCTTCTGACAGCGCTATCGGCAGTGGGCGTACTTCTGCGGGACAAGTAGTGAGGGAGAGTAGGCGAGCAGGCAGCTTGTCCAGCACTGGCAGGGGTACGCTTTACAAGGCCTTTGCCAGTTTTATGTCACCCCAGCAAGACACTGTCACCCGTCCCCAGTCTCAGCAGAGTAGGGCTGATCTTTACAGAAAGATGGTGAGGAAGTAGGTAGCTGACCATACCATCGTCCTAAATGATCACACAGCTCCCTACAACTACTGGGTTTCAAAGCTGGACATGTGGCATGAACTGGCGCTGTACGCCTTGGAGGTTCTTGCCTGCCCTGCCGCTAGCGTGTTGTCTGAGCGGGTTTTCAGTGCAGCTGGTGGCATCATCCCCGATAAGCGTACACGCCTGTCGACTGGCAGCGCTGACAGGCTGACGCTTATCAAGATGAATAAAGCCTGGATTTCTCAGGATTTCCATTCTCCATCAGGTGAAAGAAGCTCAACCTGAATAATGAATGCACTCCTCCTCCTCATTTTCCTCCTTCTCCTCCTCTTTGTACACTAAATCAGAGGAAACTGGCTATTTTTTGCCAGGGCCAACTGGCTCTAGCTATAGTACTCTATGTATTTAATTTTTCTGGAGGGCCACCTACCCGGTCCTCTGTTTTAAACAATTTTTGGGAGTGCCACATACAGGCACTCAATCTATTTAATTTTTCTGGAGGACCACCTACCTGCTCCTCTGGTTTTAAACATTTTTTGGACTGCCACATACAGGCACTATCCAAATTTAATTGTCTCCATAGCAGCCTCCACACGTCGTCTTTTCAGCTGCCTCCACACGTTGTCTCCATTGCTACCTCCACACATCATCTCCATAGCTGCCTCCCAAAGTCGTCCATATAGCTGCCTCCATACATCGTCCCCTTAGCAAACGAGCTGTGTCGGGCAGAATTTTGGGTTGTTTTCATGGCTTCCACATCAAACTTGTTAACTTTGTCGCCACCCTGCTGTGTTATCCACAAAATATACTGGCAAACTTTTATCATTTACCGATATTATTTCAGCGCTTCTTGCGCTTCTGTTTACATTCCCCTCACCCGCCATAACCCAAACTTATAAGAAAACTACTACACTTGATCTTATAAAAAAGGTTCTTAGAAGTGCTGTTTGGGGAGGAGCCGATAGACAGGGGCTTGGACAGGCGAAAGCTTGCCTGGCAGCGGACCGCCAGCTCCATCCCACGATCCAACTAACATAGTTTTATCTGCAGCACCTTTAATCTACTACTACCTTACTGCCTCCATACATTGTCCCCTTAGCAAAAGAGCTGTGTCAGGCAGAATTTTCGGGTGTTTCACCAGATACATAATGGAACTCGGCGCATCTGTCGCCGCCATGCCGGAGACCTGAAGTTGCAATCATAGCGGGCACAATATGGATGCCCCATACTGTCGCTCTTAATCATGGAACCATTTCCGAAAAAACAATTAAAAATAGAACCGCTATGCTATTCCATTATTCCTAGGTGAAATATTCAAACAACCCCGCCTTCTTTGAAAATTATAATTTTTTTCAAAGTAAACGCTTCTGGCCCCCAAGCCCATTCTGGGTGGGGAGGAGTCGAGAGACAGGGGCTTGGACAGGCGAAAGCTCACCTGGCAGCGGACCGCCAGTTCCATCCCAAGATTAGGCAGCCTCAGAGGCATCCATGCATGCTGCCCCTGCTGTTTCCTGTCCATTTTGCCTCCACGATCCTCCACAGCATCAACCAATGTCTCCATGCGCAACTTTAAACTGTCTATACCCCAGACACTAGAGCGCAAGAGGAAATACAGTACATTATCCCCTTATCAAACGAGCTGTGTCAGGCTCATTTTTCAGGTGTTTCACCAGATACGTTATGGAACTTGGTCACTATGTCGCCACCATGCTGTGTTATCGACTAAATATACCGTCAACCTTTTGTTCACATAGGAAATCATTTTACCTCCTTTGTTGAAGCCTGAGTCCATTTAGGGTATGTCGCCATGACACTCTCTAGCCTGCCGCTGCCTCTGCATGCCGTCTCCTATAGTGTCAGGGTCAATTATTGCATGTTTTAGATGCTATCTAGCCTCATTCGGTCACTCTGTCATGGCCATGCTGTTGCCCATAATTTTGGCATAATGGTGCGATTAAGCAGCCTCAGAGGCATACATGCATGCTGCCCCTGCTGTTTCCTGTCCATTTCCGTGGTGTTTCCATCCTTTTCTGAGGTTCCCAGGTGTTTGGCCAAGCTTCCCTGTGCAGAGCCTTGGTCCCCTTGAAAAATGTTTGAGTCTCCCATTGACTTCAATGGGGCTCGTTATTCGAGACGAGCACTCGAGCATCGGGAAAAGTTTGTCTCAAATAACGGGCACCCGAGCATTTTAGTGCTCGCTCATCTCTAAATTTAAAGAAGACATATGGTAAATGTTATTCAGCAACTTATTTAGGTGATAAATCTAACTGCCTGAAAACGCAATGATTTAGAATTTCGAAAATGGCAATTTTTTAAAAAAATTCATAATTTCTTCTTTTATATTAATTAAATGCAAAACTCATCAGCTAAAATTTACCACTAAAATGAAGTACAACATGTGGGGAAAAAACTATCTCAGAATCGCTTTGATAAGTAACAGTGTTCAAAAGTTATAACCATATAAAGAGACTCAAGTCAGAATCCAAAAAATGGGACTGAGCCTTAAGCTATAAATGATGAGTTAATTGCAACGTGTGACCGCACCCCTTCCGGCGCGTTTACACGTTCCGGTAGCATCGCGACCCTAGTGCACACAGGGCAGGGCTCGGCCCGATCGCATATGTGTTTCCCACCCAGCCCCGAAAAGTGAAGAAATACAGGCCAGGGTTCAGATACCAGATAGTTTAGAATATATAATAGCACAAGAAAATTAAGCCACAACGGATATTTTATCAGCTGAGAGTGTAGTCTGTGCTGAATATTTATAGGAAGGGCAAGTCTTGCCCCAGATGGAGGGAGAAGGCAATCCAAGACTAGCAAGACCAATGCAGAGTACAGAGAGATGGGTGTGCCAGCTAACAGGTCAACCAGCCACTGGAGCCCAGTTCAGACTGATGGAAAAAATAATTGAAACAAAAATTAATTGTCTGTCTCCTAAATCACAGATGTGAAATTATTTTTCTTTGAATCCAAAAACCTGTGAACTGTAACATTTTTAGTTGTAAAGTTTGTTGTTTGTATCCCAGGTAAACTGGAAATTACAATATGCAGCTTTAGACAGGTCACAGCATCTCTGTACTTTTCTAAACAGCATAATAATGACACCTGCCGCCTGCAGGGTCCAAATAATGAAAAGATTAATTGACCCATGACAGTCAGCAGCTGTCGCTCCAAACTCCTCTCCAGGGAGGCCTACGGGTTGTTTGTACTTAAACAGTAAGTGGTTTAAGTCATCCACAAGACTTACATTTACAGTAATAATAACTCCCGGACGTGGGTTTGAATCTAACCCGGACGTAACCTTGGCTGATGTCAGCATCAGGGGACCCGAGTGCAAAGTTGAGTACCACGCCAAACTTTGTGGTTTGGGTATGCTCAACAATAGTCACCACATGTAAGCTGGTCGCTTCTGTTCACACTCATTGTTTATACATAATGGAATACTTTTTATCCATATGTTATACATATTTTCTGTTGTATTCCTACTTGTTCTGTCTGGCAATGCTTGCCACCCTGTCGCTACCCTGCACTTGCCCAACAGAGTTCACCAACCTTTTTGTGGTGCATCTTTAAGATAGGGCGTGCGACACAATTTGCATGGTAGATACGGCGCTCCAACCCCTAATTTGTTTTGCATGAAGGCTAGCGCAGTTCTAGCACACTTCTTAAATACCCATGCAAAGTCCGACAGAAGTGCGACGCAAAGCCCTTCTTCTGTGTGCCCCAATGTGTTTTGTCACCAATTTCCCCACATTTGAAAATTTCCAGCCTCCCAGTACAAGACATTGAATATTAAATATTGTCTCTAGGAAGGATGAATTGTTGTGCAGTAAACAAGCCCTCATACAGCTCTGTACACTGAAAAATAAAAAGATATGGATTCCTGAGGGTGGGGAGAAAAAAATCGAAACACAAGAGCAGTGGTGTAAAGGGGTTAACACCTTGAAGCTGAGACAATTTTCATCTTATAGACCAAGCATTTCTTTAACTTTTTCATTGTCTTATTCCTAAGCCCTAATATGCACAAAGAAAAAAATAGTTTTTACATATAAAATGGCAGGAGTCACTGTATGTCCCACAGCCACCCTATGGTAATGAACACTGAATCCAGGTGGTCAGAAGGGCTCAATAGCACATTTCTGGTCATCGCTGTCAGGGTGTGGGGGCGGTTGTATCCAACATGGCCACATTTATGAGAAATTATCTTCACACATTTTTTAATAACTGCCAGTTGGAAAAATGTTTATACGGTAGATGAATTAAATAAAATGTGATTGACCAGCTGGGAATAACCGACCCAAAGAATATAGGGGATGTGTCATCTGGACTACACAAAGAAAGTTGTAAAAGCAGAAAATCAGAAAATATACAATAACGCTGAATTTTTTTTTCCAGCTTCAAAGCGAACAGCAGAGCATTTTAAATGGTGCCACTAGAATATTTTGTTATCCTGCCAATACCGTATATTCTACAGGGGGCTGACAGGCTATATACTACAGGGGCTGGCAGGTAACTGCTAAAATATGGTAACTGCTTTGTACACTGTAAAATCCAGAAGGCTTGTGGAAGGAGGGAAGTGAAAAATTTGACAAAACATTCATGGGGTTAAAATGCCCTGGCAGTACAAAATGGATACTCTCTTACTCAGAATGGTTTAACTTATTACTCTTGTGCCAGGTACATGTCCAACAAACAGCACAATAACAACCAGACTTGGCTCAAGATGTCAGACTAGGTATGTGGTGGCAAATGCACCCTGCAATATCCCTGCAGGCCACAGCCCTGCCTAAAGCAGATATACCGCCCTAATAAAGGCTCACTAACAGGCACCAGGTAACAGACCCCAAGAAACACTGCAAGTCGATAGGGAAAACTTACTTCATCTGTCAGCTTCTGAATTTGTGGATGAAGCTAGAGACAGAGCAGTGTACACACAAGGGCATAGAGGGAAAAACAACAGATACAGAGTGGAGTTGGACAGAAGCGGGTCAAAACCAAAATGGTGGCAAGGTGCAGAATCAAATTACTAAAGAGAGTACTAGCAGAAAATGTAAGAAGCAATAAAGGGACTAGTAGAAACAACAAGGTGTAATGGAACTGTGCAGGTATATAAAGGAGTTCCTGGATGCTGCCCTCCGCAGCCGACTGGATTGGCCAACCATCACACCAGTAACCCATGATGGACATCGGCGAGGATGCAGAGGAGTTGGCAATATCAATCAATACCAAAACAGTAGAAACCTAGCCACAGTTCACACAGTTCCGCCTTCTGCGGACAGCATACAAAGCTATCATCCAGGAATCAGGGGTACCGCACTCCCAATAGAGTTTGGACGGTGCTTGCGTCGGGTACTCAGCCCCAATATGCAATGGAGAAGAACGTAGCACACATCCTGTGTTTAATTTTTATGTTTTCTTCTTTTAATTCATAATATCAATATTTGCAGCTCCACCAAAAAGTATGCAAAAAATCATATAGAGAAACAACAGATCATAAATTCTCCTTAGCGACGTTTCGGTCTAAATCGACCTTTGTCAAGCCCGATCTGAAACTGATACAAAAGTAGAGCAAAATTAACATCCTAGTATATTAATGCATCCTAAATAATTATATCAACGTGCCAATTATCTACAAGAGATATGTGTCTAGTATGATGATAACATATTGGTATGTCCATAAAAGATCAATGGAATAAAGAAGGTGGTCTTAGTCGACCAAGAGGAGTAGTAGTATCCTACTAAACATAACCAAGGGGCAAGGATGGAGGAGAAAATAGCAATTGGACAGGAGATGAGGTGGAGAGAATTCCAGGTGATGTGTTCTGTATAGCGCTTACCTTTTGTAATGTATATGTGCCGGCTCAGGTGGAGTAGAGGGCTTGTGCCTGTTGTTGGTGTGCTAATAAGCACACACTGATGACGGCCGAGCCAGTGAGCGGTCGCGCGATCGCGAGACCGGAAGTCCGGCCTGCAAGACCGGAAGTCCTGCCCGCGGTGCGCGAGTTGCTTCACTGCGCATGCGCACCACGAGCGCGCCCCACGGCCCAAAGCATCAGGGCGTCGTGGTAACGCGTCGTGAGGCGCGCACGCGCAATGTAAGAGCCGTGGTTCCCACCACCCTAATGGGAGTGTTTGCGAGGACCCGGCCCCTACCTGGCCCGGCCGTAATAAAGCTGGATGTGCATAAGTATATGTGTATAGAGATATGACTGTATGAATGAAAATAGGATGTGAATCTTGGGGCTAAATGGAATGATTGATACGATTGTATGCATGATGCATGAGTCCTAATATATGTAAGGTCTGTATAGTATATACAGAGAAAGTGTATATAGTAATGGAATAACAATAGGGGAATATAAGATAGAAATAAATAGAAAGATGGAATTGATAATGCACATAGACATAACTGTAATGTATGAGAGATGAATTGAAAATAGTGTACATAGCCATAACTATAATGTATGTATACAGTTACCATATACCACGAGTCTATTTGTAGAGGTCAATCCCCTTGACCATATCCACGCTATAATCTATTTTTTCTGAAAGACAAAAAGTAAAATGTGTTAGGAATTAAATCAACTTAACAGTCAAATGCATATAACATATGTAGAAACAGCATAATTCAAGAGAATGATCTATCATAGGCACGATTCAGTCCTTTTGGTTCAATTGTTTGGAGGGTATGTATCCAGTAAGCTTCTCTCTGGCATAATAGAGCTATACGATTCCCTCCTCTTCTTGGCATATCAATTTGTTCGATCACCTGAAATCGCAATTGTGATGGCTGGTGGTGATGGGAGTTAAAGTGAGCTGGAACAGGAAGTAAATTCTGCTTTGTACGGATGGTGGACTTGTGTTTACTTATTCGGTCTTTTATTGGGGTGATTGTTTCGCCAACATATCCTAGTCCACATGGGCATTTCAGCAAATACACCACAAACTGAGAGTTACATGTGTAGTAACCCTTTATCGGGTAGCGTTGTCCAGTTCTGGGGTGATTAAAATATTCACCCTTGATCACTGAGGAGCACTGATTGCAATCCAAACACGGAAAAGTTCCTTTTTTGGGGGTTGCTAAAAAGGTCTGCTTCGACACTTTCCACTCCCAATGTCCGCTCTAACTAAAGAGTCTTTTAGATTCTTTGTGCGTTTATAGCACATCAGAGGAGGTTCCTGGAATTCTTGGATGTTAGGGTATGCTTTTTGTAGAAGAGACCAATGTTTATTCACGGTTCTGGTGAGGAGTGGTGATAGTGAATGGTATTGGTGTATCAGTGGAATACATTTTGAGTTTTTTTTAGATTGTGGATGTACCTGTGACAGGCTCCTAGTTTGTGTTTCTTGTAAAAGTTTATGGGGGTATACTCTCTGGGAGAATTTTCCTGCCATGTCATTCAATCTTTCAATTTTTTTAGTTTGTTCACTCACTATTCTGTTGAGCCTATTGAATTGTGATGTAGGTAGGGATCTTTTTGTACTCGGAGCATGTGAACTTTGATAGTGAAGGAGTGTGTTTCGGTCAGTAGGTTTAGTGAATAAGTCGACTTGAATATGACCCTCCTCATTTTGTATAATCATGGTGTCCAGAAAGTTCATTTGTACGTTATCATGATGTATTGTAAACTGCAACTCTGGAGTGATTAAGTTGAAATACAAATGGAATTGTAAGAGGGTGTCCAGCGGGTCCACCCATACGCAAAATATGTCATCTATATAACAACGCCAGTAAATAGAATGTTGCTTAAAAGTAGAGTTGTTGTACAGATTTTTTTCTTCAAAGTATATAGGCATTTGCGTAATGGGGGGGCCACGTTGGACCCCATTGCTGTTCCTTGTAGTTGAAGGTAATATTGGTCTCCAAATAGAAAGAAATTATTGTATAGTACAATATGTAATAGTTCTATTAGGAATCTCTTGTCTTGTTCTGTCTGAGTAGGTGCTCAACTGCCTCCAAACCCTTATCATGTTTTATCGACGTATATAAGCTACATACATCCCATGTTACGAGAATGGCATTTCTGGGTAGGGGAGAGAGAGCTTTAATGGAATCCAGAAATTGTGATGCATCTAATAGGATGGCTGGAGTAGTTTTAATGACCCCTGTTCATGTCTTGCCTGTGTCTATTTTTTATTGTCACTAGTGTATTCTGTACCGTTTCCCTTATGTAATGTAATGTGGTCAGGTAACCATTATTTTGTTATTTTGCAATGTCCTATAACTATGTTTGTATGCAAATAAGGAACTATCAACATTTAAGAACGTGCCTATCTTATGTATGTAACTGTAACTTTAAGCTTATCTCTAACTATATGTGACAATTGCCTGGACACTATGTACTCCCAGGAGTACTTTAGTATCTTATAGTATATGCATCATAGTATCCCAAATTCCTTCAAACACTCTCACTCCTATATCATATATAATTGTGATCCCCTGCTGTACCCCTGACGGCTCATTAACACAACCGTCGGGGGAACGTATGTACAGCCGTAAGTTTGCTACTACTTTCTATGGAGCGGGGCGGGGGTGAGCAGCTCTTTCCCCTTCCTTGTCTTCTGTGCACTGATGTCCTACGGCACAGCGGGCACACGTCAGTGTGAATGTAGCCTAGGCTACATATCTGTACCGTACCGTTTTTTTACGGTTTACATACGGCCACATTGTTTTCTAGGATAAATACGTCCAATCATTTATATTGCCGTTTTTAAGCCCGTACCGTACCGTACCGTATTTTGGCCGTAAAAAAATATAGAGCATGTTCTATTTTAACCCTTATATCTGTCCCGTATGCTCCATAGAAGTCAATGGGAGCGTAAAAATACGGGCTAAATACGGGCTGTTTCCAGGGTGACCAGGATCAAGGGGGGTTGACCTTCCTGTCAGCATTTGCTCTGTGTAGTAGTGGCTGCAGTGTCTGATGAAAATGTCTTTCCTCTCCATGGAGCGTCTTATAGCTCTTGTTCAGGAGAATCCCATTTTGTGGGATAAAAGAGACGAAACATTTTCCGATTGGCTCGAAAGGCCAAAAAGTGGGAGGAGGTGACGGCTCTGTTGCTTCCAGATGATTGGAGTGAGGCGAAGCCTGCAAAGCAGCATAAAGAACTTGGTGAGTGAGATTCAATCCCCTGTCACCAACCTGCCAGTGACCTCTATAGCTTTGTGCATGATAGATGTCACCCCTGCAGCTTTGTGCATGATAGATGTCACTCCTGCAGCTTTGTGCATGATAGATGTCACCGCTGCAGCTTTGTGCATGATAGATGTCACCCCTGCAGCTTTGTGCATGATAGATGTCACCGCTGCAGCTTTGTGCATGATAGATGTCACCGCTGCAGCTTTGTGCATGATAAATGTCACCCCTGCAGCTTTGTGCATGATAGATGTCACCCCTGCAGCTTTGTGCATGATAGATGTCACCCCTGCAGCTTTGTGCATGATAGATGTCACCGCTGCAGCATTGTGTGTGACAGATGTGACCTTCGTTTTTTTTTGGTTTCAACAGTGGGAATCATCACCATGCGCTGGACATCAGCCCGTGATCAGTACAAAAGGGAGAAAAGTCTGCTTGCCAAAAGTGGTAGTGGGACATTAAAGAAGAAACCCTACTTCTACACCAAGTACATGCGTTTCTTGGACGCAGTAATGGATGTGGGAGAGTAAGTATATAAGGTTTTCAAAATGTTAAACATGTTCTATATGTCCAGAGGTGTGTTCTTTCCATCATGCAGAATTATGTCCCTCAACTGAAAAGAATCATTATGCATGATTGACAAAAAAATCCCTTGTATATACATTTTTAATATAATTTTTTTTATCCCACAGTACGGCTGATAACCTGGAGGAATCATCAGCCCCAGAGATGGCAACCTCTCAGGACGAACCGCCCACTGATGTGGAGGACGCGGGTGGAGAGGCTGGTCCCTCCACTCAGGAGCCTCCTGAAGTCCCTGCTCCTTCCACACCACCACCAGCACGTCAATCTGCCACACCAACCCATAGTCGGTGGCGCAGGCCACCGCAGACACAGGAGAGGACAACTGTGGAAAATGTGGCTTTATTCGAAATATTAAATCAGCTAAGAACCCGAAGGGATGACTCCCTAGAGGACGCCTACCTGGCGCCAGAATTAAAAATGGTGTCAGAACATGACATGGCTAACTGCAAAGCGGCACTGTTTTCCGTGGTACAGATTTTCCAAAAAACTGACTATCCTCATAAAAATGAGGTTGGGCTTTAACTGGACCGGCACCGGGAACGTGTTGGAGGCCAACTCCCGCCCAGCCCTCCACGGCCCACTCGTATGTACCCCACCACTGAAGTCCCATCACATACTCAGGCATCAATGGGGGGAATGTCCAGGGAATTTTTTGATTTATAATTTTTTTTTGTTTTTTTTATGTATATAGTTTAACAATTTATTTTCATAAAAGTTATGAAAAAAAAGTAAAGTCTACTGTGTTTATTTGGGAAATAGTTTTTATATAATGCAGTGTGCCACAACCACAAAGGTCTGTGCAGACCGTGTCATTGAGCAATCAAGCTACAAGGATACATGGCCTGCATACACTCATGTGTACAGTGAAATAATCCCTCTCTCCACCCCCACATCCAACAAAACACGATACACAATTTTTTAAAAATATATTTATTTAAACATGATCACTTAACGATGAGGTCTTGGTTAACTCCTTTGACTTATTTTTAACTTGTGGCACAAAATTCACAAATCAAAAATGGGTCAATGAAGTTTTAAGCTCACAACCCACGTCAAGGGGCCCCATCTCTTGCGAGTCCCTACACTAACTACCAAAACCAAAAAGTTGAAAAATAATAAAAAACTGATCTAATAGTTCAGAGCCTCAACGTCCACTAATAGCATCCATCTGCCAGGGAACTGCATCCTCTGAAGAAACAAAGTAGGAGGCAAACTGCTCACGAATAGAGATGAGCGAACATACTCGTCCGAGCTTGATGCTCGATCGAGCATTAGCGTACTCGTAACTGCTCGTTGCTCGGACGAGTATTTCGCCCGCTCGAGAAAATGGCAGCTCCCGCCGTTTTGCTTTTTGGCGGCCAGAAACAGAGCCAATCACAAGCCAGGAGACTCTGCACTCCACCCAGCATGACGTGGTACCCTTACACGTAGATAGCAGTGGTTGGCTGGCCAGATCAGGTGACCCTGGGATAGACTAGCCGCTGCCCGCGCTGCTCGGATCATTCTCTGTCTGGATGCCGCTAGGGAGAGAGCTGCTGCTGGTCAGGGAAAGCGTTAGGGTGTTCTATTAGCTTACTGTTAGGCAGGAGTGATTCTACAACAACCCAACAGCCCTTCTTAGGGCTACAATAATGTTATACTTTTTTTTTTTATTTGCTTGTGGCTGGGCTTGCTGGCACTAGTAGTGCAGCTAGTACCATATTGTGAGGAATTAGCAGGGGGACTTGCTACCGTTGTGTTTAGCTTTTAGTGACACACATATCCACCTCAAACACCAAAGTGGGACAATTTATTAGGGGTTTGATTTCAATTAGGCACAGTTTGCCAGTTTCTTTTTATTTTACGTTTATTTTTTTAATAACTCAGTGTCATCTCATCTTGCATAGTAGTGTGCTTTCATACTTGGCTAGAAAATAGCCATAGGAGAATCCAAACGTCTTACTTACGCCTACAGTAGCGTTATATATATTTGATTTCTGGTTGATCTGCTGGTGGCTGTAGTTGCTGCAGTGCATCTACTAGGAAATTGTGAGCAATTTGTAGTGAGACTTGCGACCACTGTGTTTTGCGCTTAGTGACGCACATATCCATCGCAAAGACCGAAGTGGGAAAATTTATTAGGGCCCGGGGTTGTATTTCAATTAGGCACAGTCTGCCATTTCCTTTTTTATTTTACGTTTATTTTTTTCATAACTCAGCGTCATCTCATCTGGCATAGCAGTGTGCTTTCATACTTGGCTAGAAAATAGCCATAGGAGAATCCAAACGTCTTACTTACGCCTACAGTAGCGTTATATATATTTGATTTCTGGTTGATCTGCTGGTGGCTGTAGTTGCTGCAGTGCATCTACTAGGAAATTGTGAGCAATTTGTAGTGAGACTTGCGACCACTGTGTTTTGCGCTTAGTGACGCACATATCCATCGCAAAGACCGAAGTGGGAAAATTTATTAGGGCCCAGGGTTGTATTTCAATTAGGCACAGTCTGCCATTTCCTTTTTTATTTTACGTTTATTTTTTTCATAACTCAGCGTCATCTCATCTGGCATAGTAGTGTGCTTTCATACTTGGCTAGAAAATAGCCATAGGAGAATCCAAACGTCTTACTTACGCCTACAGTAGCGTTATATATATTTGATTTCTGGTTGATCTGCTGGTGGCTGTAGTTGCTGCAGTGCATCTACTAGGAAATTGTGAGCAATTTGTAGTGAGACTTGCGACCACTGTGTTTTGCGCTTAGTGACGCACATATCCATCGCAAAGACCGAAGTGGGAAAATTTATTAGGGCCCGGGGTTGTATTTCAATTAGGCACAGTCTGCCATTTCCTTTTTTATTTTACGTTTATTTTTTTCATAACTCAGCGTCATCTCATCTGGCATAGCAGTGTGCTTTCATACTTGGCTAGAAAATAGCCATAGGAGAATCCAAACGTCTTACTTACGCCTACAGTAGCGTTATATATATTTGATTTCTGGTTGATCTGCTGGTGGCTGTAGTTGCTGCAGTGCATCTACTAGGAAATTGTGAGCAATTTGTAGTGAGACTTGCGACCACTGTGTTTTGCGCTTAGTGACGCACATATCCATCGCAAAGACCGAAGTGGGAAAATTTATTAGGGCCCAGGGTTGTATTTCAATTAGGCACAGTCTGCCATTTCCTTTTTTATTTTACGTTTATTTTTTTCATAACTCAGCGTCATCTCATCTGGCATAGTAGTGTGCTTTCATACTTGGCTAGAAAATAGCCATAGGAGAATCCAAACGTCTTACTTACGCCTACAGTAGCGTTATATATATTTGATTTCTGGTTGATCTGCTGGTGGCTGTAGTTGCTGCAGTGCATCTACTAGGAAATTGTGAGCAATTTGTAGTGAGACTTGCGACCACTGTGTTTTGGCTTAGTGACGCACATATCCATCGCAAAGACCGAAGTGGGAAAATTTATTAGGGCCCGGGGTTGTATTTCAATTAGGCACAGTCTGCCATTTCCTTTTTTATTTTACGTTTATTTTTTTCATAACTCAGCGTCATCTCATCTGGCATAGCAGTGTGCTTTCATACCGGCTAGAAAATAGCCATAGCAATAGGATAGCATCGTTTGGTTTTAAAAACTAAAAAACACACAAAAAAAAAAAAACACAAAAAAAAGGTAAAAAAAAAATTAAAGTTATAACTCTCATTTTCAAAAAGTTTAACCCGAGGGATAGGGGTAGAGGACGAGGGCGGGGACGTGGGCGTCCAACTACTGCAGGGGTCAGAGGCCGTGGTCCTGGGCGGGGTGAGACACCACCTGCTGATGAGGGAGCAGGGGAACGCCGCAGAGCTACACTCCCTAGGTTCATGTCTGAAGTTACTGGGACTCGTGGTAGAGCACTGTTGAGGCCAGAACAGTGCGAACAGGTGATGTCGTGGATTGCCGACAATGCTTCGAGCAATTTGTCCACCAGTCAGTCTTCCACGCAGTCCACCCATGTCACCGAAATCGGCACTCCTCCAGCTCCTGCACCTCAGCCTCCTCCCCCCTAGTCTGCCCCCTCCCAGCAAAATTTGCCATTTGAACCGGCATACTCTGAGGAACTGTTTTCTGGACCCTTCCCACAGTCACAAACCACTTGTCCGGTTGCTGATGAGCAATTTTCCGATGCCCAGGTTTTCCACCAGTCGCAGTCTGTGGGTGATGATGACCTTGTTGACGTACTGGAAGAAGTGTGTAAAGAGGTGTCCGACGATGAGGAGACACGGTTGTCAGACAGTGGGGAAGTTGTTGTCAGGGCAGGAAGTCCGAGGGGGGAGCAGACTGAGGGATCGGAGGATGATGAGGTGACAGACCCAAGCTGGGTTGAGAGGCCGGGTGAACACAGTGCTTCTGAGACGGAGGAGAGTCCTCGACCAGAACAGGTTGGAAGAGGCAGTGGTGGGGCCAGACGGAGAGGCAGGGCCAGAGCTGGTGCATCAGCGCCAAATGTGTCAACTAGTGAAGCTCCCGTGGCGAGGGCTAGATTTTCAGAAGTCTGGAGGTTCTTTAAGGAAACACCGGATGACCGACGGACTGTGGTGTGCCACATTTGCCAAACCAGGATCAGCAGGGGTTCCACCACTACTAGCTTAACTACCACCAGTATGCGCAGGCATATGAATGCTAAACACCCCACTCAGTGGCAACAAGCGCGTTCACCTCCGGCCGTGCACACCACTGCTCCTTCCCCTGTGTCAGCTGATAGTCAGCCCCCTGCCCAGGACCCTGCCACAAAAACCCCATCGTCGCCTCCACGATCCTCCACAGCATCCACCAGCGTTCAGCTCTCCATACCCCAGACGCTGGAGCGGAAACGCAAATATAGTGCAACCCACCCGCACGCCCAAGCCCTTAATGTGCACATCTCCAGATTGCTAAGCCTGGAGATGCTGCCCTATAGGCTAGTAGAGACCGAGGCCTTTCGCAGCCTCATGGCGGCGGCCGCCCCTCGGTATTCGGTCCCCAGCCGCCACTACTTTTCCCGATGTGCCGTCCCAGCCCTGCACCAGCACGTGTCAGACAACATAATCCGTGCCCTGACCAACGCCGTTTCTGACAAGGTCCACCTGACCACGGACACGTGGACGAGTGCTGCCGGGCAGGGCCACTATATATCGCTGACGGCACATTGGGTTAACTTGGTGGAGGCTGGGACCGAGTCTGACCTGCGCCTGGTCATATACTGCCGACGCCGAGGATTGCGGGGCCTACCTCGGTCCAGGTGTTTCAGGCCTACTATGCCTCCTCCTCCTCCCACCCCTCCTCCACCTCCTCCTTCGAACGACCATCCGTGGGCATGGCGCCATCAGTCGGTAGCTCTAGGCACAGCAGCAGTGCCGTCGCTAAGCGACAGCAGGCGGTGCTGAAACTGCTGAGCCTAGGCGATAAAAGGCACACCGCCCAAGAACTATTACAGGGCATCACGGCGCAGACTGATCTGTGGCTGGCACCGCTGAACCTGAAGCCAGGCATGGTTGTGTGTGACAACGGCCGTAACCTGGTGGCGGCTCTGCAACTCGACAGACTGACACATGTGCCATGCCTGGCCCATGTGTTAAATCTCATAGTTCAGCGTTTCCTCAAGACATACCCCAATCTGTCTGATTTGCTCACGAAGGTGCGCCGCATCTGTGCGCATTTCAGGAAGTCCAGCACAGATGCTGCCACTCTCAGGGCAGCGCAGCGCCGCCTCCAACTGCCCGCTCACCGACTGTTGTGCGACGTGCCCACGAGGTGGAATTCAACACTGACCATGTTATCCAGAGTTTACCAGCAGCGCCGAGCGATTGTAGACTGCCAGATGTCAACTTCCACCAGAACTGGTAGTCAGGTCAGTCAGCTTCCTCAAGTCTACAATGAGGAGTGGACGTGGATGTCTGATATCTGTCAGGTGCTGAGTAACTTTGAGGAGTCAACACAGATGGTCAGTGGCGATGCCGCCATCATCAGCCTCACCATCCCGCTGCTTGGCCTGTTGAAAAACTCTCTGGTCAGCATGAAGTCGGAAGCTTTGCGCTCCTCACAAGAGACGGGGGAAGAAGATTCCCTTGTTGATAGCCAAAGCACCCTTAGGTCTGTTTCTCAGCGCATATCGGAGGAGGTGGAGGAGGATGAGGAGGAAGAGGAGGAGAATGTTGGCGAGACACAAGAGGGGACCATTGTTGAGTCCTTCACTGTTGAGCGTGTATGGGCAGAAGAAGAGGAGTTGGAGGAGTTGGAGGAGGAGGAAATGGACAGTCAGGCCAGTGAGGGGAGTGAATTCTTACGCGTTGGTACTCTGGCGCATATGGCAGATTTCATGCTAGGCTGCCTATCCCGTGACCCTCGCGTTCAAAGAATTTATTCCAGCACCGATTACTGGGTGTTCACTCTCCTGGACCCACGGTACATGCAAAATCTTTCCACTCTCATCCCTGGAGAGGAAAGGAGTGTGAGAATGCATGAATACCAGCAGGCCCTGGTGCACAAGCTGAAACAGTATTTCCCTTCTGACAGCGCTAGCGGCAGAGTGCGTAGTTCTGCGGGACAAGTAGCGAGGGAGAGTAGGCGAGCAGGCAGCTTGTCCAGCACTGGCAAGGGTACGCTTTACAAGGCTTTTGCCAGCTTTATGTCACCCCAGCAAGACACTGTCACCTGTCCCCAGTCTCGGCAGAGTAGGGCTGATCTTTACAGAAAGATGGTGAGGGAGTACGTAGCTGACCATACCATCGTCCTAAATGATCACACAGCTCCCTACAACTACTGGGTTTCAAAGCTGGACATGTGGCACGAACTGGCGCTGTACGCCTTGGAGGTTCTTGCCTGCCCTGCCGCTAGCGTCTTGTCCGAGCGGGTTTTCAGTGCAGCTGGTGGCATCATCACCGATAAGCGTACACGCCTGTCGACTGACAGCGCTGACAGGCTGACGCTTATCAAGATGAATAAAGCCTGGATTTCTCATAATTTCCAATCTCCACCAGGTGAAGGAAGCTCAACCTGAATAATTTATGCACTCCTCCTCCTCATTTTCCTCCTTCTCCTCCTCTTTGTACAGTAAAGCAGAGGAAACTGGCTATTTTTTTACAGGGCCCACTGGCTCTAACTATAGTACTTTATGCATTTAATTTTTATGGAGGGCCACCGACCCGGTCCTCTGTTTTAAACAATTTTTGGGAGTGCCACATACAGGCACTCAATCTATTCAATTTTTCTGGAGGGCCACCTACCTGCTCCTCTGGTTTGAAAACTTTTTTGGACTGCCACATACAGGCACTCAATCTATTCCATTTTTATGGAGGGCCACCTACCTGCTCCTCTGGTTTGAAAACTTTTTTGGACTGCCACATACAGGCACTCAATCTATTGAATTTTTATGGAGGGCCACCTACCTGCTCCTCTGGTTTGAAAACTTTTTTGGACTGCCACATACAGGCACTCAATCTATTCCATTTTTCTGGAGGGCCACCTACCAGCTCCTCTGGTTTGAAAACTTTTTTGGACTGCCACATACAGGCACTCAATCTATTCCATTTTTATGGAGGGCCACCTACCTGCTCCTCTGGTTTGAAAACTTTTTTGGACTGCCACATACAGGCACTCAATCTATTCCATTTTTATGGAGGGCCACCTACCTGCTCCTCTGGTTTGAAAACTTTTTTGGACTGCCACATACAGGCACTCAATCTATTCCATTTTTCTGGAGGGCCACCTACCTGCTCCTCTGGTTTGAAAACTTTTTTGGACTGCCACATACAGGCACTCAATCTATTCCATTTTTATGGAGGGCCACCTACCTGCTCCTCTGGTTTGAAAACTTTTTTGGACTGCCACATACAGGCACTCAATCTATTGAATTTTTATGGAGGGCCACCTACCTGCTCCTCTGGTTTGAAAACTTTTTTGGACTGCCACATACAGGCACTCAATCTATTCCATTTTTCTGGAGGGCCACCTACCTGCTCCTCTGGTTTGAAAACTTTTTTGGACTGCCACATACAGGCACTATCCAAATTGAATTGTCTCCATAGCAGCCTCCACACGTTGTCTCCATTGCTACCTCCAAAAGTCGTCCATATAGCTGCCTCCATACATCGTCACTTTATCAAACGAGGTGTGTCAGGCCGAAATTTGGGTTGTTTTCATGGATTCCATATCAAAGCTGTTAACTTTGTCGCCACCCTGCTGTGTTATCCACAAAATACACTGGTAAACTTTTACCATTTACGGATATTATTTCAGCGCTTCTTGCGCATCTGTTTACATTCCCCTCACCCGCCATATCCTAAACTTATAAGAACGCTACTACACTTGATCTTATACAAAAGGTTCTTAGAAGTGCTGTTTGGGGAGTAGCCTAGAGACAGGGGCTTGGATTGGCGAAAGCTCGCCTGGCAGCGGAGCGCCAGCTCCATGCCAAGAACCAACTAACATAGTTTTTAACTGCAGCACCTTTAATCTACTACTAGTTCACTGCCTCCATACATGGCCGCCTTATCAAACGTGCTGTGTCAGGCAGAATTTTGGGTTGTTTTCATGGCTTCCACAACAAACTTGTTAACTTTGTCGCCACCCTGCTGTGTAATCCTCAAAATATACTGGCAAACTTTTACCATTTACGGATATTATTTCAGCGCTTCTTGCGCATCTGTTTACATTCCCCTCACCTGCCATATTCCAAACTTATAAGAACGCTACTACACTTAACTTGGTGCAGGCTGGGACCGAGTCTGACCCTGGGGCTGGTCATATACTGCCGACGCAGAGGATTGCGGGGCCTACCTCGGTCCAGGTGTTTCAGGCCTACTATGCCTCCTCCTCCTCCCACCCCTCCTCCACCTCCTCCTCCTCCTCCGAATTACCATCCGTGGGCATGGCGCCATCAGTCGGTAGCTCTAGGCACAGCAGCAGTGCCGTCGCTAAGCGACAGCAGGCGGTGCTCAAACTGCTGAGCCTAGGTGATAAAAGGCACACCGCCCAAGAGCTATTACAGGGCATTCCGCATCAAACTTGTTAACTTTGTCGCCACCGTGCTGTGTAAGCCACAAAATATACTGGAAAACTTTTTTCATTTACGGATATTATTTCAGCGCTTCTTGCGCAGATGTTTACATTCCCCTCACCCGCCATATCCCAAACTTATAAGAACGCTACTACACTTGATCTTATACAAAAGGTTCTTAGAAGTGCTGTTTGGGGAGTAGCCTAGAGACAGGGGCTTGGATTGGCAAAAGCTCGCCTGGCAGCGGAGCGCCAGCTCCATGCCAAGATCCAACTAACATAGTTTTAACTGCAGCACCTTTAATCTACTACTAGTTCACTGCCTCCATACATGGTCCCCTTATCAAACGAGCTGTGTCAGGCAGAATTTTGGATTGTTTTCCTGGCTTCCATGTTAACTTTGTCGCCACCCTGCTGTGTAATCCACAAAATATACTGGCAAACTTTTATCATGTACCGATATTATTTGAGCGCTTCTTGCTCATCTCCTTTGGTTCCTCTCTGCCACCCATTGGTTTGAAGCCTGAGTCCATTTAGGGTATGTTGCCATGCCACTCTCTAGCCTGCTGCTGCTGCCGCTGCCTCTGCATGCCGTCCCCTATAGTGTCAGGGTCAATTATTGGATGTTTTAGATGCTATCTAGCCTCATTCGGTCACTCTGTCATGGCCATGCTGTTGCCCATAATTTTGGCATAATGGTGCGATTAAGCAGCCTCAGAGGCATCCATGCATGCTGTCCCTGCTGTTTCCTGTCCATTTCCGTGGTGTTTCCATCCTTTTCTGAGGTTCCCAGGTGTTTGGCCAAGCTTCCCTGTGCAGAGCCTTGGTCCCCTTGAAAAATGCTCGAGTCTCCCATTGACTTCAATGGGGCTCGTTACTCGAAACGAGCACTCGGGAAAAGTTCGTCTCGAATAACGAGTACCCGAGCATTTTAGTGCTCGCTCATCTCTACTCACGAACAAACAATCCAGCCGCTCCGGGTCGTCCTTGGAGAGTGTTGTCCAGGGGGATAGACGCTGTTGGATGTTGTCCCTCCAGTTCACCATCTGAAGCACCATCGTGGATCCGAACGAAATTGTGAAGAATAACGCAGGCTTGCACTACCTTCTTAATATTGTCCGGGTCCATCTGAATTGAGCTACGTAGAACCCGCCACTTGTTGCTTAGAATCCCAAAAGCACACTCCACGTACCGTCTCGCACAAGTGAGCCGGTAATTGAAAATGCGCCTTCGTTCATCCAAACCACGCCGAGGGAATGGTCGCAACACATGACGGGAAAGTCCAAAGCCTTCATCAGCGACGATCACAAATGGTGCAGGAGGCCCAGTTGATCCAGGTAGACATCTTGGCTCTGGAAGGGCGAGCTGGTTGGAGCGAAGCCGTTCACCCATTCTGGAAGCCCTGAAGATCGCTGCATCCACAGAACTTACATAGGCCCCAATGTCCACAATTATAAACTTGTAGTCACTGTCAGCCAAAGCCAACAAGACCACAGAAAAATATTGTTTATAATTGAAGAATTGGGACCCTGAGTGAGCCGGCTTCTTTACACGGATGTGTTTCCCATCCAGCGCCCCAATGCAATTTGGAAACTGTGCAGATTCCTGGAAACCACCCGAAATCCGGATCCAGTCTTCAGCAGTAAGCTCAGGCATCACCGCAGCTTTCAATCGCTCCCATATCACTTCGCAGGTCGCTCGCACGATCATTGAAATGGTGGAAACACCCAGCAGAAACTCATAATGCAGTGAAGCAAACGAGTTCCCAGTGGCAAGAAACCTAAAAAAAAAAAAATACATTTAATATTTAAACACACAGTCCATCTTGAAATAATGAAACGTATGTACTAGGAAAAACTTACCGCAGTGTCAGGATGAGCCGTTCCTCTGGTGTGACGGACCGCCTCATGTTGGTATCCTGTAACCGAAGCCCCGATCGCAGGTCCTCCAAAAGACGGTGAAACGAGGTGACAGTCATCCGAACGTAGCTGTGAAACTTGTCCGGATGCTGCCGCAGGTCAGTGTACAAGTTCCTGAAGTGACCCCTCCTAGGCCGCTCAGCGACAATGGGATGAATCCAAAACCGCCGGGTTCTCTTCCGCTCCTCCGCCTGCATTGCCAAACGCCTTCGGAGAATCGTCACAAGGGCCCAGTCCAGGAGCAGATCATCAGTGGGATTGTATGACATCGCTGGAGCTAAAAACGCCAGAAACCAAAGCCAAAAGAAGCAATGGAGTCTAACCTCGCTCTCAGAAATGGCAAAATGGAGTCTGGGCCGGTCAGGTGACCAAATTTGGGGTTGGACAAGCTTTTGTCATCATTTTGTCATCATTTTTCAGAATTTGCCAGCCCACCGTATTTTATACGGACACGGTACGGATACGGGTGACATACGTGCACATACGGATGAAAAACGGTCCGTATATACGGCCACTTACGGCCCGTAAATTCGGGACTGGAGAAATCATACGGTCCTGTGAATGTAGCCTAACACTGATATCTCCGTCTCTAACAGCCCCTGACCAGCAAAGTTTGGCTGTTTGGTTTGGCTGTTCATTATTTGTGCCACAAACAGAGGAAGGGATACACGGGTTTAGAATAGTGAATAGAAAGAGGATTTCTAAAATTTTTATATTTGTGCACTTAACAATTAAACAAAGTTGATTGCTCTGAATTCAATAATGTAAGTAAATTCATTACGTATTCCTATGAAAACATGTGATGGTATTAGTTAATAGTTATGCATAATTTGCTGAAGCCTTAGACCTGAGAAAGGAGTAGTGTGAGAAATATTTTATGGAAATCAATTTACTATAAAATACAGAAGTCTGAAGTGCAGTGCTTTGGCTTTTCTTTCAATATTGTTATCTATACTCAGACATCCAGGATCAGAACCACAAAGAATTAATGTATGTAGCTATATGGGTGTAGCTATATAATGTAAACTAGGTGTAATGTATTAGTTCTCATGACTGACACCTGAAGATCATGATGTGACAGGTGATTCTTACAAATACACATTGCATTCATATTCAAGTAACTATAAATATATTGAGCAGTAGGGTAGAAGATATCAACTTTTTTGAAAAGATCAGAAAATGGATTGCGGTACAAATAAGCTCTATCATGTCCATTGCTTTGATTCCAGAAAACATCTAGATCAGTACTTTTCAGACAGTGCACAAAAGATCTTTGGAGAGGATTCCTTGAAATTTCCCATTGAGAACCTTACAGAAACTTTCTCATTGGGTATGTATTTTTCTATATTTATTTAGTTTTAAATGTTTATTCTTTTACTGCATAATAATTTACATCATTACAACACAAAATGTATATCAAGTTAAATTATGTATGCTTAAAGGGGTATTCCCATCTGGGCATTCACATTTAATTAAATTCATTTGCCATATGTCCCGGCTGTGGGACATTTCTTCAATTTCTTCAATTGGATGTTATTAAAAGACATGTTCCTGTGTGAAGATAATTTCTCATAAATGTAGCCATGTTGTTCCTTAGAAACGAGATAGATTCCTCGGATCCGATCACCTCACATTTTGGCAGCGGTGGCCAGAAATGCGCTATTGAGTCCTGCCTGACCACCTGGATTCAGTGATCATTGCCACAAGACGGCTGTGGGACCTGCAGTAACTGCCAGACACTTTATATACAAAAACGTTTTGTTTCTTTCTACAATCCCTCCAGCAGAAGTGGTCGTTACCAAGGACACAGTCTTGTTTCTAAGGAAAAATATGACCATATTTATGACAAATTATCTTCACACAGGAACATTTTTTCTAACATCTAACTGAAGAAATGTTTATATATGGCAGATCAATGAAAATGAATGTGAATGCCCAGATGAGAGTACCCCTTTAAGTCAATACTCATCCGCTACTTTATGGCTGGAAGGGATTGGTGGGGAGAGGTAATAAGAGAAAAGGAAAATTATAAATTAATTAATTATAAATGAGTTTATACAACTAAATACTTCCCAAGTCATCTTTTATCAACTAGACAGGGACAACCTGATAGTTTTCAATACAGACATAAAAAAATATAAGCCTTGGTTTATTCATTAATATATACAGTAACTGTCATTTCAGATCCTTTTAATATTGTGTGTGTGGAGAGGGTTAATTTTTCTAAAATAGTTGTGAAATTCTGCAAAGGTTGCAAATTGCCCTTTAGCAATGACTTTACTTAGCTGTAAAGTCAGAACCTTCTCTCTCACCTTTTTTTTCAAAATTTCTAAAAATTTCTAAAAGTTCTTTCAAAGTTTTAAATTTTCTGCTTTTCAGGTAGATAGTCATAGCATCCAAACAACTTCATAACTAACATTTCCTAAGTGTCTTTTTTTTATCAGCATGACTTTTTATGCATTCTCTTTTTTCTAGGTTGTTAGGAGGTTCAGAATTTTGAGTGCAATTTTTCTAATTTTTATGAAAATCGCTAAAACCTGTAGAGGCACCTGCTCAGGTTTAAGTGACTTTGAGAGGCCTAAATAACAGTAAAACCCCATAAATAATGCCATTCCAAATTTACTCCCCTCAATGTATGAAAAGTCAAATTTAAGAAGTTAGTTAACCCTTTTGATGTTTCACAGGGGTAAAAAAAATGTCAATCATTTTGACCAAAAATTAAACACAATGTATTAAATGACAAAAGACTCCACAAAATTTTATACCCAAACTTCCAAGTATACCCCATATATGTTGGTAAACTGGCAAAAATGTTTATTAATTTATTTTTTATTTTAGAAAAAAATCTATAAATCAATATGCTTATGAATACAGTACATCATAGATTACAAACAAAGAAGAAAAAAAAGCTGCAACAAAGATTAAATATGATGTACCTTTACATTTATTGCCCATTGCCCCAAATCCACCCATTTCTGCCTTGCTGACCACTATGGCATTTTTTTTTAAATGTAGGCATATGGGGGATTATTTTTTGCAGGATTTGATCCACTTTTCAGGTATATCATCTAGGGATATTCAGTAGCTAGTAATGAGATTTTATTAACTCTTTCTTAATGGTGGTTAAAAAAAATCATTAATTCTGGTTTAGGGTTTTTAGCTTTTTTCCCCATCTGTTCAACCTACAGTAAAAATAACATGTTATCTTTATTCTATGTGTCCACGATCACAGCAATACCCCATTTATACAGTTTTTTTTATGGTTGTCTTGTTTTGCAGTATATAGAACTCATTGGGACACATTTACTAAGCTCTGTTTTCTGTCGGACTTTGCACATTTTTTCTTGTGCAAACTATATGCAACATAAATTTCTGCACTCAAGGGGGCATTCTGGTGCTCAGTTGGATCGTGCGCCAGATTTAACATGCAAAGTCCAACAGAAGTGTATTACACCCGCTATCTTAATGGTGCACGAAAAAAGTGATGCACTAATGGAACAGCGCAGATGGTGCCAGATTCATGAAGAACAGGTGCCAGAATCTGGAGCACTTAGTAAATTCTTAGTAAATTTGTACATTTGGCCCATTTTGTAAGAAATTCACTTGTTTTTGCATCATCATATATTATTGGGCATAACATTTTTATTTTTTCATTTACAGAGCTTTTTAGGGCTTGTTTCTTATGGGACAAGCTGTACTTTGTATTGGTATCATGTTGTGGCAAATTATTACTTTTTCATCACTTTTATTCTGAGGTCAGATGTAAAAATATGATTATTTTTGTATTTTTTTACGGTGTTCACCGTAAGGGCTCAGTGAGAATTTTATTTTATTGTACGGGGTATGACTGACATGGTGATACAAAATATGCCGGTTTTTTTTTGTGATTTTTACTTTTTTATGTTGTATTCCATTTGTATAGGGGAATTCTATTTTTTTTTGTAATAATTTCTTTATTTTTTTTATTTTTAAACTTTTTTTTGACTGTTTTAGTTTGGCCTAGGGTGGTACACAAACAAGTGATCATTTGAATTGCAGCATATTACATGGTCATCAGCATTGTCAGCTTGTCCTTTTAAGACAATCCTAACAGGCTTCTATGAAGGCAGTCCTGGGGTCTGTCATGGGACCTCAGAGCTGCCATAGCAATGATCATCCCTGTAATGTCCGGTAGACGTTGCAGTCACCATGACCGCAACATCCATCGGGTTAAGCAGCTAGGATTACGATAGTCGCGATCCCAGCTGTTACTGCTGGAACCCGGTTTCAGATGCTGCCCGGATCCTGCGGTGATTGCAAAGGCTCAGCTTCTGAGACCGGTTGAAAACCATGACTTAACCAAACCTCATGCTGTGGCAAGTACCTGCACACTATGACATACAGCTATAGCAGGATGCAGGAAAGAGGTTAATGCCTTGTTTTCCCATAGTAGATACAAGTCATTAGGGCTCATTTACTAAGGGTTGTGGTGCACCCTTTAGTCAGACTGTGCACCTTTTTTGGGGCTAAACAGGTATTTAATAAGTGTCTGCGCTGAGATTGTGTCACACCTGACACTTTTTGTGGCGCAACTGTGCTGCCTTCCATGCGACACAAATGAGGAGGCGTGCCGTCGGACAGTCCGACTGATTCAAAATGAGCGCAGTATTTAACTTTTAATTTTATGTTATTACATAGTACAGTTGGTAAAAGACATTATCGTCATGTACACCAAGTATTGGACAAGTTAAGGGACTTTTAACATTTCACTCTTTATACTATTTCTCTACAGGTCACATTAAAGGAGATATCTTGATAGACCTCAGCAAGGGTTCCCCAGTTCATCATCTGTACTCAGCATGTGACTTTTTTAAACACCTAATAGTGCTGAAGATGAAAGACAGATGCATCCTGGAGCTGAAGAGATGGGTGGATACACGCACAGGAGCATTCGACTGGTGTCATGCTGCACAACTTCATGCAGACATAGAAGGAAAAAGGTGAAGGATTTGTTCAAAAATAGTGAGATTGATACAACTTTAGAAAAAGAAATAAATTAAATATCTACAAGAGTCTCAGGCAGGTTATCTTTTACCTCTTTTTATATTAAAGCATAATCATCATTTCAGATACTTTTTTATATCTATAGTTGGGGAATGTGGTGAACATTTTTGTAATATAATTTATTAACAAATTCTTCTTAGTTTGCCATTGGCAACTAGAACAGTTTTTCCCTCAGATACTTCTTATAAATCTTCCCGTGTGTGTCTATGAAGGCTGCATGAACTTACATATAATAACCCTTAGTTTATTTAAACATCTCTGGCAGTGGGGATTAGAGACTGCTGGTGGAATGTCACTTCAGAAAACCCCTGTCTTTGGTTCTGTAGAAATTCGTCTTAAAGGGGTGTTCTCACGATCACAAGTTAGGCCCTATTCACAGAAAAGAGCCTAACTTGCTGATTTGGGGGATCTCAGTGATGAGACCCCTACAGATCACAAAAACAAGGGGCCCGATGGGGTTCACATACCTCCGTTGGACCCCTTATCTCTCCATCAGAGTAATGGAGCAGACGGCCGCACACGACCGTTATGCTCCAATAATCTCTATGGAGCTGACGGAAATCGACACTTCTGATAAATCTCCCCCAAGAATCTCATCTTTCATATTGCATCAGGTTTATAATTCAGGGAGCTACAGAACTGGAAATAATTGTTAAAGAAAATGCAAGCTACAGATAAAAATTCAATTGCACTTTTTCCTAATTGTCTGTATCTCTGGCTATGTAGCTCACAAAGCCACAAGCCTGATAAAAACTGAAAGATGAGATTCTTATCTTTAATATGACCCCAAGGGGGTCATTTATCTTTATTTTTGTCTGTCTTTTTTGAGACTTATTTTGGCTCTTTGCAATTTTTGTGTCTTTTTAAGGACTTTTTGAAATGTGCATTGAAGTTCACTGGACATTTGTTTATTATCAGTAATACACATTTATCTTATGTGCTAAAAGTCGCAAATGACATTTAGATTTTCAAATTGTCAAAAAATTGCTCCATTTTTGTCGCAAAAAACTCCAGACGAAGCTATACTTAAGGAAAACTTAGAAAATGGAAAGAAGTGCCTTGAGAAATTTGTGCAATATTTTTGAGACATTTGTGATAAAAAAAAGCTGTAAACCCCCCCATTTAACAAAAGGAAAAGGTGAGAATTATAAAATACCAAAGAAGCTTACGGAAAAAAGACAAAAACAAGCAAAAACACACGGAGATAAGATAAATGACCTCACATGTTTCTAGATACTAGGAGTGTCCTCCAAACTTGACTGATCTCAAGTCATATGTCACTCTTCTCTGTTCATTTTGAAAGACGGAATTCTAGAAACAATATTTCATACCCTACCTGAGGGGTTGGTAGTTTAAATGGGGTAAAATATGGTGACATGGTCCCTTTAAGACCTTTTTAACTAATTGTTGAGCTCATGGTAAAAGTTACCTCTGAGTAAAAATCATATACAGTGTAAATAGGATAACAGTTGTAGAGCTCTGTACACTCAGCATAAGGCCACTGGTACTTTATATACTGGATAGAAGTAGTAGTACTTGGCTGTGACTATACTGTATATGCACAATAGGAAAAGATAAACTGTGTTGTGCCCTTATATACAAGACTGAAAAAGAAAAATTGTGATGTACCCTTAGGTTACATTCACACTAACGTATGGGGGACGTATATACGGCCGACGTATATACGGCCGATATGAGTCCCCCATACACTTCTATGGGCGCACGGCACCCTACGGGAGCGGTACGGTGCAGCACACGTGCGGCACCATACCGTTCCGTACCCGGGAAAAAGATAGGACCTGTCCTATCTTTTCCCGTAATACGTCGCCGTGCGCCATAGGTTGCTATGGAGAGGGGCGGGGCTGAGCTGCGCTCACCTCCTCCTCCTCTCCCCGTACACTGCCGTTGCCCGCTACGGTACGGTACGGGTGGGCAACGGCAGTGTGAATATAGCCTTATACTGTATATTGGATTGGAGTAGTAAATACAGGATACAAGTAGCTGTACTGTTGTTTGTCCAAATATTTAGGATATTGGTAGTAGTAATAGGATTAACCCATATTCTATATGTAGGACAAGAGTAGAAAGACTTTTGAATCAAGTCTACCACCTCCCCAAGAATTATAATCCATTAGCAGAATTTTACAGAGAAATGTGATTTCAAAATTACTGTTATTATTTCTCTGCACTCTCTCCCCCATCTCAGAACACACAGGGTATTATGTATGATAGGGGGTGCTCTGGGGGCCGTGTAAGAGCCCTGGAGGGCCTCTGGCTGTGAGAACCGTGGAACACTTGCACTTGATCTGCGGTTTATGTATATTTATAGTCTTTTATGTTTATGTTTATTTGTGGGTGTGGCTTGTCTTATTGTTTATTGGTTTGGTTGAGGGTGTGACAATCGGTTGGGTGGGGGTTGTAGTATTTGGTGTTTATACATTTTGGTGTATTTTAAATTATTGTTTTTGCTAGGAGTGAATGTGGCTGGACCAGCAGGTAAGATATTGTATATATTTTGTATATATTATATATTATGTTTGGTTTGAATTGTTATGTTTTTTTATTTTTATATAAAATAAAAGATCTACAGATATAAACCAGTGGTAGATTTCCACTGCATTCAACATTATATTCATCTGGAGGATGCAGATAAGGTTGAAGTTGGAACTATCAGGAGGCCCTTGCTGCCACTGAGTCTGGTGCAGCTGCACCCTTTGTCATATGTTTAACATAGCAGACCTGGTTAAATTTACCAGTATCCGCTAGTACTAAAAGCCAACATACTACTATACTTCCATGCTTCTATTGATGTTGAATGCAAGATAATGGGGGAGATTTAACAATGTGTCCCAGGTTCACCAGTCTCTAGCTGGAAAACACTTGTTGTTGTGCCAGATTTAACACGGTCCTGATGAATTCTGGTGCATGATAAGACGGTTGGGTCCTACTTTAGACCTACTTTTAGTTGGTCTAAACTGTGCGCCAGAATTTTGGGCGCACGGACGGTTTCCCATAATCCACGCCACTTTCTCGTCAGACCACACCCATTTTCCTGAAGGCCACGCCCCTTATTCGGACAAGTCGGAAAGCTGCCAAAAAATGGTCTAAAAGCCATGATAACTGTGGTGTAGGGCATTTTAGGCAGTGTTTTAGGCGCAAAAACACCAGAGTTTTGGCACAAGTACATTAATACATCCCCCCAATAACTTTCTTAATTTCTTTTATTCTTTCAGTGATCATTTAGAAGACAAAGAAGGAAAAGTGAGATCAGCGCTACAACATGTTGTGAAATGTGACCTTGAGAGAGAAAATGTAACAGAGCCGATAGATTTACCTCCAGCCGATTGTATCATTAGCGCCTGGCTTCTAGATGTTATCAGCAAAGGCAGAGATGACTACATAAGAAATCTGAGGAAGTTCTCAAGATTGCTAAAACCTGGGGGACACCTCATATTACTTGGGCTTCTAGATGCTACTTATTTTATCATTGGGGAAGACAAGTTTCATATTTTCAAATATGATGAGCATTTTGCCAGGAAAGCTCTAATTGGAGAAGGTTTTTCAATAGATTCCTGTGTGGTTAAAAAGAGAAAAGCTGAGAGTGATCTTATGGACTATAAACGGGTCATATTCATTGTCGCGCACAAGGCGACTTAAGGGCTCTTTTAAAGTGGCTTTGTTTTTCACATCCGGGCCTCAGGATGCAGTCACACATTGCAGTTAAAACTGCATCGCAATCAGCTTTGGGGTGGTTTTAGGTGCATTTTGGTTAATTTAACAGGTGAAAGACATTTCTTGAACAAGTTATTGACATTTGTGGAACGGGTTTCCCCTTCAAAATCAAATTCGCCCCTTCAGTTCATGTTTTTCACCTAGTAAATTAACACAAGTGCACCTAAAACCACTTAAAGGGGTATTCCGGGAATATGAACATCTGACACAAAAACCCTTGATGATATAAATAAATGAATACAACAATACTCAGTGTCATTAGTCACAAAACGGAGCTAAAATAATATGATTTTATGATTTACAAAATTTATGGCCTCTCTAAAGTAGGTGGAGATATCACTAAGATGGCCGCCACTGGAAACTACAAGTTCCATGATCCTTTAGTTCTCAGTAAGTCCTCCTACCACTTATGCTCTGCTAACAGTGATGATGTAACAGGTTTTCTTCCTCTGTTACCATAGTAATGATGTGTAACTGCCATCACCACAACACTGGCCATACTGGCAGCACTGCAACCAACCGACTACAGCCAAACATAGTGGTGATCACATGACCCTGCCCAGGCAGGTACAGGACATGTGATGTGGACATGTGACCAGCAGCCATCTTCTTTTCTGCGACGGACCACGCAGAGGAAATTAACGGACTGATTAAAGGGCCAGTAGCATTTTAATTCTTCATTACAGTCTATGCCACCAGCATTTTCTGCTAAGGGGAGCAACATTTTAAATAACAACTAATTACACATTAGCTTATATTTTGAGTGCCCACTTGTATATGAATTATGCTGATTCCTGGAATACCCCTTTAATAACTGATTGCGATGCAGTTGTAACTGTCAATGATTTCCACCGATGCCTCACAAGCCATTGTTTTCAATGGGTGTTTCCACAGTGGCTTATGTTTTTCAATGATCCATTCTCCATGGTAAAAATTATGAACCCTATCCTACTTTTTTCAGAAGGAAATAAAAGTAGAAAAAAAAAAAATGAAAATGTTTTCACTGATGTAACTGAGAAACCAGGTGTTATGACACAACGGAGACAAAATGCAATAGGCGCGCAACCCCAACGCCATTGTGAAGTCTGAGGATGCGTTCACACATGGTGTTTGCATTGCGTGTACCGACAAAATACCAGGTGCTGGTTACAGATCGCATGTGTTTCACTGGAAACGCAGATGCTATCAGGACGAGCCCCTCCCCAGGCATTTGCATTTCAATGTAAAAGCAATGTAAATACAATGTGTGAACGGACCCTCAGGGTGTGATCACACGCACAGCTTTGATTTAGTTAAGAAACAAATCAAAATGCACAGGAGCGTGCCACAGCCCAATCTCATATGCATTTCTATGAAGACACATGCGATCGGTAAGCAGCACCCGGTGTCTTGCACTTAAACACCAAACAGGGGTTGATAACCGATCACATGTGCAACATCCTCCACCGGGGCCTCGCCTTTTCTTATGGGCCTGGGCCCAGAATTCTGGAGTGGCTGGCTAGTGGGCCTTGATATGAGAGGCCGGAGGGCTGACCTACAGCCTGGCAGGTCTCCAGCAGGTGGTGTTTGCAAGAAATATGGATGGAGAGGCTGATGCAATGGTTTCTCCCTGGGGCAACCCCTGAGGTGTATGTAGGTTGAGTCCCTGGTTAATGGGTGGCGGAACCCATGGTGGTAAGCAGCCATATTCAGGGATCAGATAGAGGCAACATTGTGCAAATCAACTTACTGTTCTTTATTGAACAGCAGGCAATTGCCCAAAAACGGTTACCAGCAGGTTTTGGTTGCTCGAGTGGTCATGGAAAGTGGTCCACAGGAATGGTGCACACAGCCTGAGTACATGCAGGCTAGGATAGTTGAGGTGGAGCTGTGCTCAAGTTGTGGAAGCTGCTGCTCTGGGCTAGAGTCTCCAGACTAGCCCTAAGTGTCAGGTTTGGGGTTTGTATCTTAGGCAGCACTGAAGGTGTGCTGCACACTCTGTCTCCTCTGCAGTCTGACTCCAAGATGGAGTCTCTGACTCTGAATTAACCATGTGCTCTCACCCAGCAGGGGTTTTTTATATTCCCCCTGGTCAGGTGGTAGCATCTCTCCAATTACACACCAGCTTTCATAACATAACATAACATCAATTACTTACACCAGTTAACTGTTGCCTTGCCAGGCACTATCTTCAAGCTGCAATTACTAAGTTTCCCATGTTACAGCTTCTGTCATACTGTCATTCTGTCAGCTACCTAACCCTTTGTATCTTCAGGGGTGTTGCATACCCCCTAGTAATTGCACGAGCCGTCCACGGCTTTGCTATAGACCAGATCGATATAAGGGCTGGGGCCGGATGTAGTACACAGTCTGCAGATGGTCCATGCACTCTACAGCATGTAGGGGTGCAGGTAATAAAGTGCACTTTAGAACAAGTTCTTGGCTTTATGCAGTTTAGGGGACACAAACCGGCCATGATCCTGGCAACAGGCAATGGGGTCGGTGTCGGACTAAGTAACATAAGTGAGGACCATACAGTTGGTAGCTAACGCCCTTAAATCAACTGTTTTCTTAGGAAAGGTGTGGTGTCATATCCTGTAAACCGCTCCTTGCACAAGGGATGAAATTTGTCCAAAGACACATCACCTAGGTGGCATAATCATAAACATGTATAGATCAAGTGACGGTCTGACACAGTCTTGTCCTCAAAGATGCAAAGCCTACAAAAGGGTTAAATGCAAGCTGACATATAGTAATTTTGTTACTATAGTTGCACAAACATATTCATATTGGCTTTACCAGCCCTATGGGTAAATAGCTTGAAATGTTACATAACTTTACAGTAAACAGGATGGCTATTCGTAATAACAAAAAAAAATGTCCATTTCCTGTAAAAGAAAAGGCATATTGTGCACAAAAATAAGCTTTTTCCTCAGTGTATCTGACTATAAGTCTCTCAGAGAGCTCTAGTATGGAGAGTCCATCCTCTAGGCACAGCCCTTGGTGGGGGAAAAAGTAGGAGAAATAATACAAAGGATCTCCTCTTGAGGTGATGGACACAGTCCTTTCTTGTAAAGCACAATCCCTTGGCATTAACCCAGATGGCAGCAGGGATAGGCGGCACGGTCTTTATAAAAAACTGTTCCAGAATAAGGCACAGAAGTAAAAATCTTGTTTGTGACGCCACTTGCAACATCCCTCACCAGGGCCTAGCCTTTTCTCATGGGCCTGGAGGCAGCCGGGGCACAGAAAACAGGAGTGGCTGGCTAGTGTGGCCTTGGGCATGCTGTGTTCACGGTGCTTGGTATGGTGGCCCGATAGCTGATCTACAGACTAGCGGGTTTCCAGCAGGTGGTGTGTGCAAGAAATATGGAGGGGGCAACCCCTGTGTCTGTAGGATAAGTCCCTGGGTAATGGGTGGGGGAACCCGTGGTGGTGAGTAGCCGTATCCACGGATCAGACAGAGGCAACGTCAACGTCAATCAACTTACAGTTCTTTATTGAACAGCAGCCAACAACCCAAAACAGTTAACAGCAGGTTCTGGCTGGAGTGGTCATGGAGAGTGTTCTGGAGGAATGGTGCACACAGCCTGATAGTTGATGCAGGCTGGGATAGTTGAGGTGGAGCTGTGTCCAAGTTGTGGAAGCTGCAGCTCTGGGCTAGAGTCTCCAGACTAGCCCTGACAGTAGGCCTGAGGCACTATAAGTTCCTGGGATTAGTATCTGTGGCAGCAGTGGCATCTGCTGCTCACTCTGTCTCCTCTGCAGTCTGACTCCAAGATGAAGTCTCTTACTCTGACTGAACCATGTGCTCTCACCCAGCAGGGGTTTTTTTTCCCACTGGTCAGGTGGTAGCATCTCTCCAATCACACTCTAGCTTTCCTAACAGACAAATCGTTGGCTAACTACATACACTATAACTGTCGCCTTGACAGGCAGTATCTTCAGGCTTTAATTACTAAGTTTTCCATGTTACAGCTTCTGCCATGGACAGGGATATTTTTGCAACACCTACCTAACCCTTTGCTAATACACATGTTTCCATAGAAACGCATACGTGATCAGGCCGTGGCACACCCCTGTGTGCGTTGATTTTGTTTCTTAATGGAATCAAAGCTGTACGCATGACCTCACCATAAGTGAAAACTTCAAATGTACCAATACCTTCAGATGAATTTTCAAGTTAGGTCGTCAAGTGCATGTATATAACAAAAGTCAAAAAATAACTCTACAACTCTATTTGTCTCCATTCACTCTGGTGTTTGCCAATTTAGCTCTGGCATTTTTATTGTTGCGCCATGTGTTGTCTGTTTGAAGTCACCCTGAATCAATCTGGCTAATTTTAGTATAAGGGTGCGGTCACATGTACCACTTTGATTCCATTTAAAAGCACTTACAGGCCATGCCATGGCCTCATCACACAAATGTATATTACATGTATTGTTTAAACGCACTAGGTGCTGGTTACCAATCTTATGCATTTCCATAGGAACACATATGCGATCGGGCAGAACTTGCAGATTTATCAGATGTGTCTGAGAGCAAAACTATTGTAGTTGCTCATGGCAACCAATCAGAGCTCAGCTTACATTTTCCCATAGCAATTTATAAAATACTGAGATCTGTTGCTCCCAAACACTTATGCAGCACCTCTGCCAATGTTTAGGCTAGGTGGTTGTTGTGAATGGTGCCCTCTCCTTGTCAGAAGCTATCTGGTGAGCCTGCACAACTCACTCAGTAGCTACTGCCCTGGAAAACTTTGTAATTGCAGCTGTAAGTCACTGCCTGGAAAAGCAAGAGTTAACATGTAGAATGTTATTCACCAATGATATCCTTTGTACTATTGTAAAGCAAGCTGGAAGCTGATTGGAGAGCGCTGCACATGACCAGAGGAGTATAAAAACCCCTGGTGGGTGGGAGCACATGGTCAGAGTCGGAAACTCCATCTTAGAGCACATGTCAGTTCCATTTAGCAGAGGAGAGCATCACGTGTCTGTGCTGCAGAAGCCAGTGTCATGATACCAGGAAGCAGAAGTCCCATTGCCTGATACCCAGGGCAAGTCAGGATACTAAGCCCCAAAGCAGATATCCACTGTCCGGACTTGGGTCCATCTTTACCAGCCCAGCCTGAAGTAACTACCAGGCTGTGAGCAACTCTTCCTGTGGACCAGCTATCTCCTATCTTGATGTAGGGACTCCCGATGTGCTCAGTACCTATGACCCGTACACCCATCAATCCCTGTGTACCTTTACCTTATCCAAGAGAAATACACGGAAAGACGCCTTTGAAGTTGGAATATGGTGGCCACAGCAGCCTCTTTATTAACAAACATACAAAGGGAATTTAAATATATTAACATAAATAACATGTTACAATTTAACATTTATTAACTATACATGAAAAACCTGCAGAAAGAAGGTCTATGAGGGCCGGCGAGAAGAGAGTGCACGCAATATTCCCCACGCCGCACCGCTCCGGCTCGTGGGGTGACAAAAATGTTGCGGACACTCAATTTCCTCCTCCCAGGTCCACTCACCGGGTGTGACCAAACACTCGTTCTTCCCGAAACCACTTCCACCTGTATAATGCTTCACCCCACTGGCCCTCATAGACCCCGCCACAGGCTGCGTGACAAGTTAAATAACATTTACCCAGCGCACCAAAAGGGAAGGCGGGCGGGCGTTCAATTCCTTGTCGTTGTGGCAAGAGGAAGAAGGGGCCGTCCCTGCCCCCTTTTAAGAGACCAGGAGACTGCGGCTCCCGTGAGATCTTCGACGCGGGCATAAGCCCCGCCCCCTTAACCCCATCGCTCCGGTGCCCCTCATCATGACGGGCCTCCGTTACCGCCTCCGCCTCCTGGTCCACTTCGGCCCTAACTTTCCAGCCTACTGAATACTGCTACTGATGTTAGGCCATTGCCTGCTGTTCCCTGAGCGATTGGTGCAAATCCTGCCTCAGAGCTCTGTGGCATAGGAGAAAATTCAGCCTGCCATAGCTCCTGCCAGGGAAAGAATGAAGCTCTGCCCTATAGGCACGAATTAACTCAGAGGAGAAGACCAGCGCCGCAGCAGCCCAGCAAGAAAGAGGGTTAATCGGCCATGTTGGATCCCTCCACATCCTGTCGTCTGGCCTGTTGGCGAGCCAAACATCTGCCAAAGTGTGCAACCAAGTGCTGCATAGCCTGCCCCCAGGCATCGTGCACCCCCATCTGCTGCCACCATCAAATGGCGAATTCTCCACAACAGCTGCTTCCTCCGATTTCGGACCTCCCGAGGGCGTATATCACAGTGACTGTTACTTTGTCTCTCTTAGCCCCGAATGGGGTACAGTCTGACCTTCCCACAGGTAAACAACATCTTCCACCAGGAGGCCCGATTACCAAAGCTGTCTTAAAGGGGCATGACCCCTTACCAGCCCATGCTGTCCGCTGAGAACACCCTACCAGCTACAGAGGTCGCCGCCACAAGCTCAACAGTGCCTCCAACAGCTGCAGGTCCTGTCCGGGAATAACACTCCTCCATTTGTCAGAAATGTAGACGAATCTAAAGCTCCTGCGCTCTTCATCATGTGCTTTACAGCGGTGATCTGATAAATCAGGATTTTTAAGTTTACTAAAACCTGGAGGACACCTCATATTACATGGGCTTAAAAATTCAACTTATTTTATCACTGTGGAAGACAATTTTGAAAGTTTCAAACATGTTGAACATTTTGCCAGGAAAGTTTTAGTTGGAGAAAGTTTTGCAACTGATTCCTGTGAGGTTATAAAAAGAACAGCTGAAAGTGACTGTCACGGGTGTCCCCACGATCTAAGCTTCCGCCAGCCTTCTCTGAGGCCGCTCCAGAGCCTCCGCCAACCTCCCCTGAGGCCACTCCAGAGCCTCCACTGGCCTCCCCTGAGGCCTCATCGGTGTGCCTAGAGCCAACCCTTCTTCTCGGTGCCTGCTCTCCCCCTAAGGTGTCTTATCATCAAGAAGAATTGGAGGAGGCGAGGAAGGAAGAACAGCGGGCTGAAGAAGAAGAGAAGAGGGGCCCTAAGGTGGGGGGGGGGGTACTGTCACGGGTGTCCCCGCAATCCATGTCTCGGATCGCGGGGGCACCGCTGTCCCGGTCTGTTGCACTGGCCCGGTCCGGTATCGTCACGGGTGTCCCCGCAATCCATGTTGCGGATCGCGGGTGCACCCGTGCTCCGCTGCCCCATTCCCCTCGGGTCAGTACTTACCTGTCCCAGCTCCTGTTGGCTCCATCGCGGTCCTGACCAGGCTGCAGGTCTGTCTCCTGTGTAGGCCGTGCGCTCCCGCTGCTAGGGCGCGCGCACGCCTACTCTCTAAGAATTTAAAGGACCAGCGTCCTCCTTATTGGTGCTGGCATACCTGGCTCTGCTATATAGCCTGGGTACTCCCAGCATCCCCTGCCGGATCTTCATGTCCTGGTACTGAAGAGAAACTGAAGAGAAAGCTATCCGGTGGCGGTCCTGGTATCCTGTGGCGGTCCTGGTTTCCTGTGGCGGTCCTGGTATCCTGACAGCTATCCGAGGTCCTGCCAGCCATCCGAGGTCCTGCCTGCCATCCGAGGTCCTGCCTGCAATCCATGGTCCTGCCTGCCATCTGTGGTCCAGCCTGCCATCCGTGGTCCTGCCTGCCATCTGTGGTCCTGTGTCCCTACCTTGGCTGCCACCACGGGCCTAGTCGCACCCGCGGAGCGACTTGGTGACTCCTGCCGCAGCAAGACCATCCCACTTTGCGGCGGGCTCTGGCGAAGACCGGGAGATCACTTAGACTCCGCTCCCGGGTGCAGCTAAGGTTGTTATCTCCCGCGGTGGTCCAGGGTGTCCACTGTTTATCCCCTGAGATCGTGACAGTGACCTCATTGATTATAAGAGGCAGGGCCGGATTAAAGTTGGTAGGGGCCCCTGGGCGTCTGGTGGGGGCCCACCATTGAATGTAGTCCAGACAGGGAACAGCCATCGCTATATACTGCTCCCCAGCAATAACTATATACGGCCTCCCCAGTGTACAGCGCCCAGTATAGATGGGCATGAGCACAACGTGTTACATGGGGCAGAAAACTCTTGGAAGAATAAAGGAACATAGCAGTACTGTTCCTCACTGTATGGGGGTAGTGTTCCTCACTGTATGGGGGTAGTGTTCCTCACGGTATGGGGGTAGTGTTCCTCACTGTATGGCGGCAGTGTTCCTCACTGTAAAGGAGTAGTATCCCTCACTGTATGGGGGTAGCATCCTTCACTGTATGGCGGTAGTATTCCTCAATGTATGGCAGTAGTGTTCCTCACTGTATGGGGTAGTGTTCCTCACTGTATGGCGGTAGTGTTCCTCACTGTATAGGGGTAGTGTTCCTCACTGTATGGAGGTAGTGTTCCTCACTAGAGATGAGCGAACATACTCGTCCGAGCTTGATGCTCGTTCGAGCATTAGCGTACTCGAAACTGCTCGTTGCTCGGACGAGTATTTCGCCATCTCCCGCCGTTTTGCTTTTTGGAGGCCAGAAACAGAGCCAATCACAAGCCAGGAGACTCTGCACTCCACCCAGCATGACGTGGTACCCTTACACGTCGATAGCAGTGGTTGGCTGGCCAGATCAGGTGACCCTGGAATACACTAGCCCCCATTCTCTGTCTGGATGCCGCTAGGGAGAGAGCTGCTGCTGGTCAGAGAAAGCGTTAGGGTGTTCTATTAGAATAGTGTTAGGCAGGAGTGATTCTACAAGAACCCAACACTCCTTCTTAGGGCTACAATAAGGTTTTATTTTCCTTTTTTTTGGTTTGCTTGTGGCTGGGCTTGCTGCTATTAGTAGTGCAGCTAGTACCATATTGTGAGCAATTTGCAGGGAGACTTGTGCTTAGCTCTTAGTGACACACATATCCACCTCAAACACCGAAGTGGGACAATTTATTAGGGGTTTGATTTGAATTAGGCCGAGTCTGCTGATTTATTTTTTTTTACGTTTATTTCTTTTTAGAACTCACAGTAATCTGCCAAAGCAGTGTGCTTTGAGTGTGGGCTAGAAAATAGCCATAGAAGAACCCCAAAAGCTTATTTAGACCTACAATAGCGTTATATTTTCCTTTTTTTTTGGTTTGCTTGTGGCTGGGCTTGCTGGCATTAGTAGTGCAGCTAGTACCATATTGTGAGTAATTTGCAGGGAGACTTGTGTTTAGCTCTTAGTGACACACATATCCACCTCAAACACCGAAGTGGGACAATTTATTAGGGGTTTGATTTGAATTAGGCACAGTCTGCTGATTTATTTATTTTTTACGTTTATGTCTCTTATAACTCAAAGCCATGTGGCACAGCACAAAATCCAGTTGTGTGCTGTCAGTGTAGGTTAGAAACTAGCCATAGCAACAGGATAGCATCGCTTTGTTTAAAAAAAAAACACAAAAAACACAAAAAAAAACACAAAAAACAAAATTTTGAAGTTTACACTTTAATTTTAAAAATGTTTAACCCGAGGGCTAGGGGTAGAGGACGAGGGCGTAGACGTGGGCGTCCAACTACTGCAGGGGTCAGAGGCCGTGGTCCTGGGCGGGGTGAGACACCACCTGCTGATGAGGGAGCAAGGGAATGCCGCAGAGCTACACTCCCTAGGTTCATCATGTCTCAAGTTACTGGGACTCGTGGTAGGGCACTGTTGAGGCCAGAACAGTGCGAAGAGGTGATGTCGTGGATTGCGGACAATGCTTCTAGCCATTTGTCCACCAGTCAGTCTTCCACGCAGTCCACCCATGTCACCGAAATCAGCACTCCTCCAGCTCCTCCACCTCAGCCTCCTTCCCCCCAGTCTGCCCCCTCCCAGCAAAATTTGGCATTTGAACCGGCATACTCTGAGGAACTGTTTTCTCGACCCTTCCCACAGTCACAAACCACTTGTTCGGTTGCTGCTGAGCAATTTCCGTTGCCCAGGTTTTCCACCGGTCACAGTCTGTGGGTGATGATGACATTATTGACGTAGTGGAAGAAGTGTGTAAAGAGGTGCCGGATGATGAGGAGACACGGTTGTCAGACGGTGGAGAAGTTGTTGTCAGGGCAGGAAGTCCGAGGGGGGAGCAGACTGAGGGATCGGAGGATGATGAGGTGACAGACCCAAGCTGGGTTGATAGGCCGGGTGAACAAAGTGCTTCTGAGACGGAGGCGAGGCCTAAAGTAGAACAGGTTGGAAGAGGCAGTGGTGGGGCCAGACGGAGAGGCAGGGCCAGAGCTGGTGCATTAGCGCCAAATGTTGCCTGTAGTCAAGCTCCCGTGGCGAGGGCTAGATTTTCAGAAGTCTGGAGGTTCTTTAAAGAAACACCGGATGACCGACGGACTGTGGTGTGCAACCTTTGCCAAACCAGGATCAGCAGAGGTTCCACCACTACTAGCTTAACTACCACCAGTATGCGCAGGCATATGAATGCTAAACACCCCACTCAATGGCACCAAGGCTGTTCACCTCTGGCCGGGCACACCACTGCTCCTTCCCCTGTGTCATCTGCTAGTCAGCCCCATGCCCAGGACCACGGCCCAAACACCTCCCGTGCGAAAACCCCATCTTCGCCTCCACGATCCTCCACAGCATCCACCAGCGTTCATCTCTCCATACCCCAGACGCTGGAGCGCAAAAGTAAGTATAGCGCAACCCACCCACACGCCCTCAACGTCCACATCTCCAAGTTGCTTAGCCTGGAGATGCTGCCCTATAGGCTAGTAGAGACCGAGGCCTTTTCGAAACCTCATGGCGGCGGCCACCCCTCGGTATTCGGTCCCCAGCCGCCACTACTTTTCCCGATGTGCCGTCCCAGCCCTGCACAAGCACGTGTCAGAGAACATCATCCGTGCCCTGACCGACGCCGCTTCTGACAAGGTCCACCTGACCACGGACACGTGGACGAGTGCTGCCGGGCAGGGCCACTATATATCGCTGACGGCACATTGGGTTAACTTGGTGGAGGCTGGGACTGAGTCTGACCCTGGGGCTGCTCATATACTGCCGACGCCGAGGATTGCGGGGCCTACCTCGCTCCAGGTCTCAAAGGCCTACTATGCCTCCTCCTCCTCCCACCCCTCCTCCACCTCCTCCTCCGAATTACCATCCCTGGGCATGGCGCCATCAGTCGGTAGCTCTAGGCACAGCAGCAGTGCTGTCGCTAAGCGACAGCAGGCGGTGCTCAAACTGCTGAGCCTAGGCGATAAAAGGCACACCGCCCAAGAGCTATTACAGGGCATCACGGCGCAGACTGATCTGTGGCTGGCACCGCTGAACCTGAAGCCAAACATGGTTGTGTGTGACAACGACCGTAACCTGGTGGCGGCTCTGCAACTCGGCAGACTGACACATGTGCCATGCCTGGCCCATGTGTTAAATCTCATAGTTCAGCGTTTCCTCAAGACATACCCCAAACTGTCTGATTTGCTCACGAAGGTGCGCCGCATCTGTGCGCATTTCAGGAAGTCCAGCACAGATGCTGCCACTCTCAGGGCAGCGCAGCGCCGCCTCCAACTGCCCGCTCACCGACTGTTGTGCGACGTGCCCACGAGGTGGAATTCAACATTAACCATGTTATCCAGAGTTTACCAGCAGCGAAGAGCGATTGTAGACTGCCAGATGTCAACTTCCACCAGAACTGGTAGTCAGGTCAGTCAGCTTCCTCAAGTCTACAATGAGGAGTGGACGTGGATGTCTGATATCTGTCAGGTGCTGAGTAACTTTGAGGATTCAACACAAATGGTCAGTGGCGATGCCGCCATCATCAGCCTCACCATCCCGCTGCTTGGCCTGTTGAAAAACTCTCTGGTCAGCATGAAGTCGGAAGCTTTGCGCTCGTCACAAGAGACGGGGGAAGAAGATTCCCTTGTTGATAGCCAAAGCACCCTTAGGTCTGTTTCTCAGCGCATATCGGAGGAGGTGGAGGAGGATGAGGAGGAAGAGGAGGAGAATGTTGGCGAGACAGAAGAGGGGACCATTGTTCAGTCCTTCACTGTTCAGCGTGTATGGGCAGAAGAGGAGTTGGAGGATTGGAGGAAGAGGAAATGGGCAGTCAGGCCAGTGAGGGGAGTGAATTCTTGCGTGTTGGGACTCTGGCGCATATGGCAGATTTCATGCTAGGCTGCCTATCCCATGACCCTCGCGTTCAAAGAATTTATTCCAGCACCGATTACTGGGTATTCACTCTCCTGGACCCACGGTACAAGCAAAATCTTTCCACTCTCATCCCTGGAGAGGAAAGGAGTGTGAGAATGCATGAATACCAGCAGGCCCTGGTGCACAAGCTGAAACAGTATTTCCCTTCTGACAGCGCTAGCGGCAGAGGGCGTACTTCTGCGGGACAAGTAGCAAGGGAGAGTAGGCGAGCAGGCAGCTTTTCCAGCACTGGCAGGGGTACGCTTTACAAGGCCTTTGCCAGTTTTATGTCACCCCAGCAAGACACTGTCACCTGTCCCCAGTCTCAGCAGAGTAGGGCTGATCTTTACAGAAAGATGGTGAGAGAGTACGTAGCTGACCATACCATCTTCCTAAATGATCACACAGCTCCCTACAACTACTGGGTTTCAAAGCTGGACATGTGGCACGAACTGGCGCTGTACGCCTTGGAGGTTCTTGCCTGCCCTGCCGCTAGCGTGTTGTCCGAGCGGGTTTTCAGTGCAGCTGGTGGCATCATCACCGATAAGCGTACACGCCTGTCGACTGACAGCGCTGACAGGCTGACGCTTATCAAGATGAATAAAGCCTGGATTTCTCCGGATTTTCATTCTCCACCAGGTGAAAGAAGCTCAACCTGAATAATGTATGCACTCATCCTCCTCATTGTCCTCCTTCTCCTCCTCTTTGTACACTAAAGCATAGGAAAATGGCTATTTTTTGCCAGGGCCAACTGGCTTTAGCTATAGTACTCTATGTATTTAATTTTTCTGGAGGGCCACCTACCCGGTCCTCTGTTTTAAGCAATTTTTGGGAGTGCCACATACAGGCACTCAATCTATTTAATTTTTCTGGAGGACCACCTACGTGCTCCTCTGGTTTGAAAACTTTTTTGGACTGCCACATACAGGCACTCAATTTTTTTAATTTTTCTGGAGGACCACCTACCTGCTCCTCTGGTTTGAAAACTTTTTTGGACTGCCACTATCCAAATTAAATTGTCTCCATAGCAGCCTCCACATGTCGTCTTTTTAGCTGGCTCCACACGTTGTCTCCATTGCTACCTCCACACATCATCGCCATAGCTGCCTCCAAAAGTCGTCCATATAGCTGCCTCCATACATGGTCTCCTTATCAAACGAACTGTGTCAGGCAGAATTTTGGGTTGTTTTCATGGATTCCACATCAAACTTGTTAACTTTGTCGCCACCCTGCTGTGTAATCCACAAAATATACTGGCAAACTTTTATCATTTACCGATATTATTTCAGCGCTTCTTGCGCATCTGTTTACATTCCCCTCACGCGCCATATCACAAACTTATAAGAACGCTACTACACTTGATCTTATACAAAAGGTTCTTAGAAGTGCTGTTTGGGGAGTAGCCTAGAGACAGGGGCTTGGATTGGCGAAAGCTCGCCTGGCAGCGGAGCGCCAGCTCCATCTCAAGATCCAACTAACATAGTTTTAACTGCAGCACCTTTAATCTACTACTAGTTCACTGCCTCCATACATCGTCCCCTTATCAAAAGAGCTGTGTCGGGCAGAATTTTGGGTTGTTTTCATGGATTCCACATCAAACTTGTTAACTTTGTCGCCACCCTGCTGTGTAATCCACAAAATATACTGGCAAACTTTTATCATTTACCGATATTATTTCAGCGCTTCTTGCGCATCTGTTTACATTCCCCTTACCCGCCATATCCCAAACTTATAAGAACGCTACTACACTTGATCTTATACAAAAGTTTCTTAGAAGTGCTGTTTGGGGAGTAGCCTAGAGACAGGGGCTTGGATTGGCGAAAGCTCGCCTGGCAGCGGAGCGCCAGCTCCATCTCAAGATCCAACTAACATAGTTTTAACTGCAGCACCTTTAATCTACTACTAGTTCACTGCCTCTATACATCGTCCCCTTATCAAACGAGCTGTGTCGGGCAGAATTTTCAGGTGTTTCACCTGATACATAGTGGAACTCGGCCCATCTGTCGCCGCCATGCTAGAGACCTGAAGTTGCAATCATAGCGGCGCAATATGGATGCCCCATACTGTCGCTCTTAATCATGGAACCATTTCCGTAAAAACAATTAAAAATAGAACCACTATGCTATTCCATTATTCCTAGGTGAAATATTCAAACGACCCGGCCTGCTTTGAAAATTATAATTTTTTCAAAGTAAACGCTTCTGGCCCCCAGGCCCATTTTGGGTGGGGAGGAGCCGAGAGACAGGGGCTTGGACAGGCGAAAGCTCGCCTGGCAGTGGACCGCCAGCTCCATCCCAAGATTAGGCAGCCTCAGAGGCATCCATGCATGCTGCCCGTGCTGTTTCCTGTCCATTTTGCCTCCACGATCCACCACAGCGTCCACCGATGTCTCATTTCAACTCTCTATACCCCAAACGCTGGAGCACGAGAGGATATGCAGCACATCATCCCCTTATCAAACGAGTTGTGTCAGGCAGAATTTTCAGGCGTTTCACCAGATACATAGTGGAACTTGGCCCATCTGTCGCCGCCATGCTGATGACCTGAAGTTGCAATCATAGCAGCGCAATATGAATGCCCCATACTGTCACTCTTAATCATGGAAGTCGTCTCCATGCCTGCCTCCACATGTCGTCCCCTTATCAAAAGAGCTGTGTCGGGCTCATTTTTCGGGAGTCTCCCATTGACTTCAATGGGGCTCGTTATTCGAGACGAGCACTCGAGCATCGGGAAAAGTTCGTCTCGAATAACGAGTACCCGAGCATTTTAGTGCTCGCTCATCTCTATTGCCAACGTTGTTATGTGTCTGTTAACATAGTGATGTGTGATGTTGACCTTATAATTTTTTTTATAAAAATTTCAATGGAATTTGAGAATTTGAACTCCCAGGTAGGTGAGACTGGCCTTTGCCTACTTAATAGGTATACTTGCACCCCAGGAAGGCACATGGGGTCATCTTAGCATTAAGGCTTCTGATATGTCCAAATTCAGTACCTGATAGGTCTGACGATTCAAGAAGATTGTGCGCCCGATTTGCTGAATGTGTCGCTTCCCCGAGCAGGTATGCCGGAGTTCACCATCTTCATCCTGGTGTATGTAAGTGCATGGCTTGCGACACAATTTTTAAGTTAAATCCCGCAGTATGTCCGAATCTGTTGGATTGTCCGACGGCCCATCCCCCAATTTGTGTCACATGAAAGCAGGCGCGATTGCAACTTAATCCGATTGTGTTCGACACAATCGCCTAGTAAATACCTGTCACAGCGGCGAGATACCTGAAAACGTCGGAAAACCCAACGGAAATGTGGCCGCAGGACCCTGAGTAAATAAGCCCCTATGTGTCCCTATCTTTAGACATTCTATCTTGGAGTCTTTGTGCAGGAGTCTAATAAGGGTCGAAAGAGAGGTTGAATAATAGGAAGGATAAAGTGAATCCCTGTCTCGTACCTCTGTATAGGAAGATTGGGGAGGCATTACAGCTATTCAGTCTGATGGTCGTCTGCATATCTGAATGTAGCATTTTCAAACAGGAGAGGAGGGCCATCTCTAGGGTGAGACACTGCGTGAAATGCTTTCTCGGCCTCAAAGTTGAGTGGAGGATTTTTTTTTTTCAAGGGGGAAGTGGGAATCTGGCAGGACATTTCATTAAAGGCGGGCATCTGGGGTGCACATTTCATTAAAGGGGGCATCTGCTGTGGATTGGGGGCTGACTATGGACTGTTGAGGCTATATACTGAGTGGGCACTTGCAGGGGCTATCTATATACTGAGTGGGCAAGTGCTGGGGATATCTGTATACTCAGTGGGCACGTTCTGGGCCTATCTATATATTGAGTGTGCATTTGCAGAGGCTATCTATTTACTGAGTGGGCATATGCAGGGGCTATCTATTTAATGAGTAGGCATGTGGTGGGGCTATCTATATACTTAGTGGGCATGTGCAGGGGCTATCTATATACTGAGTGGCCATGTGCTGGGGCTATCTAAATACTGAGTGGGGACTTGCTGAAGTTAACTTTATACTGAGTGGGCACTTACAGGGGCTATCTATATACTGAGTGGCCACATGCTGGGGCTATTTATGTAATGAGTGGGCACATGCAGGGGCTATCTAAATACTGAGTGGGGAGTTGCTGAGGTTATCTGTATACTAAGTGGGCATGTGCGGGGGCTATCTATATACTTAGTGGGCACGTGCAGAGTCTTGCTTTCCATGGCTTAAAAATGTTTTGATCAAATAAGAAATTGTGTACAGACCTCACAAAATTGCGACACAGATATGCCATGAATATGGATATAGTTATGCAGGCTCTTTCAGGCTCGGTACAATGGGGCAGATTTACTTACCCGGCCCATTCGCGATCCAGCGGCGCCTTCTCTGCGCTGGATTCGGGTCCGGCCAGGATTTATTAAGGTAGGTCCTCCGCCGTCCAGGTGGCGATGCTGCGCTGAAGAGCATCGGAACCCACTGGAATACACCGAGGCGGGCTGAGTGAAGGTAAGTGCAATCCAGGTGGCGATGCTGCGCTGAAGAGCATCGGAACGCACTGGAATACACCGAGCCGGGCTGAGTGAAGGTAAGTGCAATTTTCGCAACACATTTTTTTTTTAAATGCGGCGTTTTTTCCGAATCCGTCGGGTTTCCGTTCGGCCACGCCCCCCGATTTCCGTCGTGTGCATGCCGGCGCCAATACGCCACAATCCGATCGCGTGTGCCAAAATCCCGGGGCGATTCAGGGAAAATAGGCGCAAATCGGAAATATTTGGTTAACACATCGGGAAAACGTGAATCGGGCCCTTAGTAAATGACCCCCACCGTGTTGTTTAAGCAATCTGTAATATTCTCCAGACAATCAGGGTCAGGGAATTTGTGGTCTGGGAGATTAGTGATGGTGCTACTATCTTCTCCTCATTGTATGGCTGTGCCAAGAATTCCTTTTGCTCCAGTGTGAGTTTGGGGGGCGAGGGTTGTTTTATGAAGCATTTCCCATGTTCCTGCTGACTTGTTAAAGTTTTCTGAATATCCTGAGGAGTGGTTAAATAGTGAGAGCTGTTTGGGTCTAAGAATAGTATATGACGGTTTTGGCGGTACAGTTAAACGAGGCAGTAATTTTCCTGGCCTTTTGCCCCATCAGAAGAATATTATTTGTAGATGTATCTTTGGTGTGTCTCCATCAGTGACTAGCATGGAAAATCATATTTTTGTACCCTTTTTGTTTTCTTTTATGCGCTATACTCTTATGTGACCACTTATGTGATGTATACTCTTATGTGACCACTTAAAGTGAATTTGGACAATCTCCAGAGATTGTCTTGTGGGACCTGTCAAGATGTGGGGTCAGGCCATCGTTTAAGTTGCCACCTAATATCAAAGTGTGCAAGGACTTGGTGTAAAGGAATTGCAATGATTTTGCAATAGAAGAGGCATTCGGCGGAGCAGGAGCATTTACGTTGATGATTGAATATGAATAGGTTGTTATAAATAGGTTAGTCCAAATATATGTACCTTTCTTTGGGATCAAGGACTTTTTCGTGAATGGTTTATTGGAGGGAATTTTGCATAGGGATGGAATCCCCTCCGGCCCCCTGGATTTGTTGATATATGATGCAAAGATGCATCTTTGCACTATCCATGCAGCTTTGAGGTTACCTGGCCCCTAGACACGACCTGGAACTTCTGACTTTAGGGTCGGGCCGCCATCTTGGATTTCTGTGTGACATTGCTTGCTGAGTTTGTGTCTTTCTGCTCTGAGCCAGTAGCTTTTCCTCCTGCAGTCAACACGGAGCTTGCACTTATACACAGACACTCCCTCCCTTCCTTTCAGGACATCATGAGCAGACAGGAGCTGCAATCTACAAACTACAAGGAGATAAGTGATCCGGGGGAAGGGGAGATAGGCACATATCTGTGAGATGTAGCAGAGCTGACTGTGTAAAAGTCTGTCAGTCTCTGTGTAATAGGTATCTTATGCATCTCTGATCCGTCTCATCTCTCTCCTACTATGTGTCAGTGTGTTAGTACAATGTCAGAAGCCAGATGAAAGTGTATATACACCTGTACCCTGATAATGTAACCACATTGTCACCCCACAAAACTTGATGGATGATAAGATGTCTGCTGAGAGAGTCCACTGGACTTTGCACTGAGCAGCCTAAGGGGTGATAGGAGGTAAAACAGCAATAACACTGAGTAACATTGTAAAGTAAGGGGTAACAATGATCTTTATTGTATTAACATCACTGGGGGATTAAAAACTGAGAAGTTTCTTTCATGGGAAAACCCCTTTAAGATGGAATGAAGAAGAAAGGAAGGGTGGTGTCAGTAACTGTGATGAAGTCATCCTTTACCTGATGGTGAGAAAATTGTACACAGGTGGTTTTTTGGAGAGTTCAGACATCCTGTCCCAACCTGTGGGAGTCATGGAAAAATTACTCCAGTAAGCAGCTCCTAGTGCTACAACAGACACAGCATTGTTACACGCCAGTGGCGTAGAAGCCCTGAAATAATTGCATATTCTAGCTTATTGCTCCCACTCCACCCAGGGATATCTCAGTGTCAGTCTATGGAGGAGAGCTGGGGTATCACCAAGGGGGGAGAGAGGTGGTGTATTTCAGGTCTTTGTGTGCCTGATTCCCTTGTCTCTCTATAAAGCATTCATCTGATCATTTGTTCATGCTCTTACACTGTAATACACATGTATTGCGGTGTATAATGTAACTAACTGAGCATGCTCAGTTAGTTACAGCCGGTTCCTTCCATGAGGTGGAACCTGGTGTGAAGAGGAGTCTGCAGCCGCAGGGCACTTGCCAGACCCCAGGGCTGCGGAAGAAAGGATTTGATCCCCCAGTAAGCTCAACGGGGGATATGTCCAATCCACGGGGGAGGCAAAAGAAGTACTCTTAATGGCCACTTAAAATCATGATACATCGGTCAGGATAATAACTTGTTTCATTTCTTCCATTTCTTTCAGCGAGACAAAGAAGGAAAAGTGAGATCCGCGATGCAACATGTTATGAAATGTGACCTTGAGAAAGAAAATATTACAGAACCAATAGATTTACCACCAGCCGATTGTATCATCAGTTTTTGTCTCCTGGAAGCTATCAGCAAAGATGAAGATGATTATGTCAGAAATCTCAGGAAGTTCTCAAAGTTGCTAAAACCTGGAGGGCACATCATAATCATTGGTCCTAGAGACGCAACATATTATACAGTTGGGGAACACAAGTTTCATAATTTCAGATATGATGAGGATTTTACTAGGAAAGTTCTAGTTGGAGAAGGTTTTATAATTGATTTCTGTGAGGTTAAAAAGAGATGAAATGTGAGTGATCTCACTGACTATAAGAAGATCATTTTCATTGTAGATCACAAGGCGACACAGGTTTAAAGAGAACTTTCAAATGTATTAACACTTTCAGATGACTATTCAAAATAAGATGTCAAGTGTATGCACATGACTAATAACACTATTTATGGCCGTTAAACAATTTGTATCTTGTATTCATTAGAAGCTTTCTCCTCTACCAGCTTCATCTCTAATTTTCAGTTTCTATTTAGCTTGAGGATGAAGACTAGTACTTTTATGTCTACAATGGATACAGGAGATGCTGCTATTTGAAAGGATTGTCTGTTCTAGAACAGAGTCACGTTAAGTTTTTTATTTTCTCCAATGGTGGTAGACACATTTAACAAATAAAGTTAAAATGGTCCCTTTGTAAAGAATTGAGCACTGCTATGGATATTGATGAATCAGTCACAGGAGTCTGTATCAGTCAGATTCCAATGATTTTAGATTATAAGATGCAGACATGTTTTACCATGTCTTATAATCTAAAACATTTAAACAGTATGGAAGTATAACTGCAAATCATGCATCATGTATTCCTCCGGACTGAGGAGGCAGCAATAATAGTATATGCTTGACAAATGAAATAAATAATTAAACATATGCAGGAAAGTAATCAAAAATCAAGTAGATGTACCATATACGGATTAACAATAAACTGGTCAAACAAGACTCAGCTAATCCATTACTGAAAAAATAGCACAAGGAACGCTATGGCTGCCCTCTTGGGTATGCATGCAAAATTTAAACAAACAGAAAAAGAGGATACGACATGCCAAATATGACAATAAAAAGTAATTTTTATTAATTGCAAAATTTTAAATATCGTATAAAATAGCATCTCAGAAGAGACGTAAAATATGAGGCACAACCAAGTATACTGTCCATACAATAGTATGTTAACAAACAGTGTAAACAATGATAAACTGCAATGCAACATGTATACCATTGACAACATATTGCCTATATCGGCCTGTAGTTAAAATTCCATGATGCAGTATCTTGCCTTAGTAAATGATTACAAGGTTAAACATTGCATGACATATACTGGTTGGACATACTACCTGGTGTGCCTCTAGCCCCCAACGCGCGTTTCAACCCGCCTGGTCTTTCTCAAGGGGTAGTGTTAATGCACACGCTCCAGGATTATATGTAGCTGGGGGCCAATCAGCCGCCAGATTCAAATTAGGAGTCCACGTTCACCTGTGTGTGTGGCGCATGGTCCACCTATCGGCCCCACGTCATCGGCGGGGACGGGCCTGTGACGTCAGAGGGGCAGAGCCTAAGTTCCGCCTCACATGACCTCTCAGACACGCAGCCCGCATATAATCTTGGAGCGTGTGCATTAACACTACCCCTTGAGATAGACCAGGCGGGTTGAAATGCGCGTTGGGGGCTAGAGGCACACCAGGTAGTATGTCCAACCAGTATATGTCATGCAATGTTTAACCTTGTAATCATTTACTAAGGCACGATACTGCATCATGGAATTTTAACTACAGGCCGATATAGGCAATATGTTGTCAATGGTATACATGTTGCATTGCAGTTTATCATTGTTTACACTGTTTGTTAACATACTATTGTATGGACAGTATACTTGGTTGTGCCTCATATTTTACGTCTCTTCTGAGATGCTATTTTATACGATATTTAAAATTTTGCAATTAATAAAAATTACTTTTTATTGTCATATTTGGCATGTCGTATCCTCTTTTTCTGTTTGTTTAAATGTTATATGCAGGAAAGTGTCACAGTAGTGTGTATAAATCCTCAGCTTAATTAGCAATTCACAATTATTCAACCGAATATGCAAGGTATACTGCACCTGTGTCAATGAGTAAGAGGTGACCAAGAAAGACAGGGGGAACCCAAGTCTAGCCTGCCCCCAATGCATATTTTGCATAAGACTGCTTTGTCAAGCGATCTCCATTAACATGAGTTGTCTCCACTGAAGCATGTGTGGTACATATTGGGGGTCATTTACTAAGGGCCCGAATCGCGTTTTTACGGCGGGTTACCCGAATATTTCCGATTTGCGCAGATTTTCCCTGAATTGGCCCGGGTTTTCGGGCACACGTGATCAGATTGTGGTGCATCATCGGCGCATGCACGCGGCGGAAATCGAGGGCGTGGCCATGCGGAGAAACCGCCGCATTTTTTAAAAAAAAGTTGTTGCTGGACACGCGCTTAGCTGCACCCAGCAATGGATCGTGAACTCCGGTGGCGGACTTCGGGGGACTTCAGCGCAGCAGCGACACCTGGTGAACATCGGAGGAACTGCCTTAGTGAATCGTCGGAAGACCCGAATCCCCCGCAGAGAAGGCGCCGCTGGATAGCGAATGGACAGGGTAAGTAAATCTGCCCCATTGTCTAAATTGAACTAGGTTAATGGTTTAGGGCATGGTCTTAAGTTGAATCAAGTTGATGCCAATTCACCCAAGTTTCCGAAAATTATGCAAAATAAAGCCAATAAATAGTAAATAAAAAGTTAGATTAGAAAGGTCTAAATATATTAATGGCCACTCAATGGGGCACATTTATCATACACTGGAGCTTAGTACACCATGGTATAATGGGATCCCCGACCCCAGACACATGTCGGATTTATCATAAGGCTCCAGCCTATTAATACTTCCCAGTGGGCAGCTGCAATGCACTTTCACTCCAGGTCTGAGCTGGTATAGAATTGCTCCCTATCCCTCACCTGAGATGCAGACATGGGGCTTTCCTGCTTGGCCTGGCAGTGTCCCCTCCCTGGCCAACCGGCCTTGAGGACAGAGTAGTCATAATTCCCCACCCTGCATCAAGTACATGTCATGGTAGCAACCCCTACGACTGCCCACATTATGTGGGACATCACTCTATACTTATAATGTAATAGTGCTAAGGTGTGGGATCTGGGACATCATTGAAATATATATATATATATATATATATATATATATATAAATATATTTATTTTTAGTTGCTGCTGTTTTCTCAATTTGCTTTATTGAAATCTAATATACAAAGTTGAGTGTATGTGTGTGTATTTATGGATGTATGCATACATCACATTTATAATCACCAAATTTTGCACAGTCGCTCTTTGTGACTCAGGGAATGTCATTGACTTAGTTTTGAGCCAAAACTTTCACCCAACGCTTTCCAAAATCCACTTATTAACCACGATGTACAGGAGCCATTGTCTGCTGCTGCTGTACACGGGTCATTAATATGAGCTCTTAGCTGTTATTGGTTACCATAGGCAATGAGCATAAGACAGCTTGTATGTGAGGTAAGATGGATAGAGATACAGAGATAGAAGGAGATTTATTAGAAATGTCTGAGGTAAAACTGTTCCAGTTGCCCATGGAAGCCAATCAGAGATCAGCTGTCATGTTATAAACAGCTGTGATAAAATGAAACTTGAGTCACTGAAAGAGATGGTCAGTCTCAGTCAATAAAGCAGATGGTCAGTGAGCCACTGAAAAAGACGGTTAGAGACAGTCAGAGATAGTCACTGAAAGAGGTGGTCGGTGACAGTCACTCAGAGATGGTCAGAGACAGAGACAGTCACTGAAAGATATTGTCATAAACAGTCACTAAAAGAGACGGTCATAGACAGTGACTGAAAGTGACAGTGAGAGACAATCACTGAAAGAGACAGTGAGTGACAGTCACTTAAAAAGACGGTCAGAGGCAGTCACTAAGATGGAAAAATACAGAGAAGGTTAGAGACAGAGATGGTCAGATACTGTCACTCAGAGATGGTCTCTGGCAGAGATGGATGGAAACAGTTAGTCAGAGACACAGAGAGAGTCAGAGAGAGACAGTCATAGAGAGAGATAGAAACATATAAAAAAAATTTTTGTTAACCCATTCTATTTTGTTATAGCTAAGAACAGTTATTTCCTATCCTGGGCAGCATCGAGATCTACAGCAAGTACTATAATAAAATGAAGACATTGCATTTAACTCCATGTGTCCATTACATTTGCTATAGAAATTTTTCTAAACAGATGTGAAATTAACATATTGAAACAGAATATACAGGGTTACCAATATTACTGTTATAGTTGCAACATAGGGCTGTTCCATTTTTTGCACAAATGCAATAGAAATACATTTTTGGGTCCATTACTAGGAGAAAGCAGATATATACTGCTCCATAGAGAAACTCTATATACAACAATAGTTTTTCCCCCTCCTACATCGCTCTCACGTTATTGCATGGGACTGGTTAGCTGCCTCTCCAAGCTCTATCAGTCTAATGCATACACAGACAAGTACCCAATATTTTGCATTGTTTAGATGAAACACCAGGTGCCTGTTATTGAGTGGCCACATCCTAAGAGATGGCATTCCACATTACAGGCAGCATGGTTCCTATCAAGGAGGCACCATGCCATTGAGTATAAAATATCACTGCTCTTCTAGCTATTAGCTTTCTGTTTGTAAGTAGAGCTGGGCAAATTTTCAAAAATTCGATTCGAGGAGTTCTCCGAATTTCCCTTCAAAATAAGTTTCAACCCGAATCGAATCATGACGAATCACATTAATAAAAGGTATTTATTGGCTGCAAAGAGCTTGTACAGTGTTGTAGAATGTTGTGCCATGCTCAAATATGCAAAGGGAGCGTGGTTTGGTCTTCAAGCAATGCTTTGTTTTAGTATGACAAGCACATGACAGCCATAATCGATTGACCCTTCAATTCCATAGGCACTTACAGGGGCCAACTTGACCAAATAAGTGAAGCGGGAACGCAGCCTGACAAGGTAATGTCTGTGACATCTAGAAAGGACTGAGCTGAGGGCCAAGATTCCACTATAACATCAAAGAGTGCACTCTTTTTACACAGATAATTTCATCGATTACGACAGAACCTGTTCTGTTAAACGCTGATACATGTAGAAACCCCCCAAAAGAGTGGAGAGGGTGTTGGCAGTAATTTTGCATTGACGTCACTGATCTTTTTGCCCTTCTTTTCATCCATCAGTGCCCACTTTCAATCGGTCAATAATCCATCAGTATTGCTAAAGCCAAAAACAAACAGGAGTGGATTCAAAACAGAAATGACCAGTAAATGTGATATATGCATGTCCTATGAGTCCTGTATCCACTCCTGCTTTTGGCTATAAATCCTGAAGCTTTTCTTTTTTTTTTTTTTTTTATAAACTTTTTATTGGATCCAATAATGCATATACAGACATTGACAAATAGTCATACATATGTACGGTTAGTACAGAGTAAGGATCCATTAGATTTTTTCCATAATAAAGTTAACAAAATAACATAACTAAACAAAAAACAAAACAACAGGTTATCAGGCTTATAAAACAAGAATTGCTATTACCTATACGCGCATATATGTCCTTGGATAGAAATGAGCTATCCAAACCTATCTGTGTAAACTAGATGCACTTGAAAAAGATTCTGCACTTCGATTATCTGGGTGCAGATTCCCTCAGAGAGTGATGGGAAGAAGCTTTATAATATGGAGTGTTCATCCATAACTCCCAGTTTTTGTGATATTTAGTTTGGTAACCTTCGTTGTAAGCAAAAAATCTTTCTAAGATACAGTTATTATTAACCCTCCTAGTGAGTTCTGAAAAAGATGGGATTTTGTTTGATTTCCATAAAGACGCTATAAGATTGATCGCTGTGACTGTGATGTGAAACACTATTACCCTTTCTTTGGGTAACAATCTAGCCATTCCTACTCCCAGTAGGGCCATAGCCGGAGATAAAGTAAAATGAGAACCAATTATGTTTCTTAGCATTACCTCTAGTTGGGTCCAAAAACCTTTTAGTACACTACATTCCCAGAAAATGTGCACCAGCGTTCCTTTGGCTTTTGTGCATCATCAGCAAAGCGCAGAAACATTAGAGTATATTTTACTAAGTCTTTCCGGAGTATAATACCAGCGATACAACATTTTTCGTCTGGTTTCTAAATGTAATGCGCACTTAGATAATGCTCTTGGGGAGTCAAATATGAATTCCCACTCGTCTGCGTCAAGGATTATATCTAAGTCCCTTTCCCACTTCTCCGTACATGGGAGCTTTTTGAGTTCTTGAGCAGCTTCAATAGCTCTGTATGCTAGTGAGATTCCTTTTGTTAGTCTGGTTGGATGTAGAAATGCTGATTCGAATGTAGATTTGGGAGAAAGGTTACCTGGAAAGGCCGATGCTGCAAAGTATCTAAGTCTAAGATATTTAAAAAAGTCTCTTTTCGGGACGTTGAATTTGTTACAAATGTCTGTAAATGCTATCAAGTGATCTTTTTGCCAAATGTCAGAGAGTTTCTGTATACCTAAAGTTAGCCAATTGGATAGATCTAAATCTTCCACTAGCTTGGGGACCATGGAGATTGGTAAATCCTGTAACCTCAGGGATATTATTTTGTGTAACTTTGTCTGTTTATGCCAAATTTTAAGACCAGCTCTGGTGGTTAAGAGCGGGTGGGGTGATAAATTGTTTCCTAAGGCTAGCCCAAACTTTAGCTGCTATTGACCCTCCTGGGGAAACCTCGTTTTCCATTTGCACCCATGGTTTTGTAATTTTTGGGGATAGCCATTGCCTTGCCTGTTCTAAAACTGCCGCCTCATAATAACTAGAAATTCTAGGAAGACTCAAACCGCCTTTCTCTTGTGGTAAGTCTAATATATTAGCTGCTGTTCAAATGTGCCTGTTTATGAGTTGTTGTAATTTATTCAAATATTTCTTAGAAACTGGTATTGGCATATTTCGGAACGTATAAATGATCTTTGGTAAGATCATCATTTTTACTGAGGCGATTCTTCCTAACCAGGAGGCTTGATACTTTGCATGTTCTTTTAAATCTGCTTCTACAGAATTTAACAGAGGGGTATAATTCAATTTATATAATTTTGAAGCTGGGAATGCTAATCGGACTCCTAAATATGAGATATCCTGATCTGCCCACCCAAAAGGATATTTTGACTGTAAGCTCGCTTGGATCTTAAGAGGGACATTCATTCCCAATATTGTGGATTTACTAGCATTGAGTTTGTAGTATGACACTCTACTGAACCAATCTAGAATCTAACTTATTGCTTCTAATGATGTTTCTGGATTGGAAACCGAAATTATTACGACATCCGCAAATAGTCCTATTTTGTGGCACGTTTGACCTACTTTAATAGCTGAAATGTCTTTAGATGTTCTAACCTTCTCCGCTAGAGGTTCCATGACCAGGGTAAATATAAGAGGAGACAGGGGGCACCCTTGCCTAGTTCCGTTTGTAATTTTAAAGGGTTTCGAAGAATAACCACCCAGTGAGATAAATGCAGATGGAACTGTGTATAACGCCATTATACCTCGGGTCTCTTCTTTTGAGAAGCCAGATTTGTTCAATTCTGCTTTTAGGTAGCCCCAATGCACTCGGTCAAATGCCTTCTCTGCATCCAAAGAAAGGAGCAGAGAAGGCGTTCGAGTTTTCTCTACCATTTCGATCAGATTGATAAATCTGCGCGTGCCATCTGAGGTGACTCTCCCCCTGACGAAGCCCACCTGATCATGGTGTATCAGCTCCGGCAGGAGGAGTGCCAGTCTCTCTGCCATTATTTTGGAATAAAGTTTTAGATCTGTGTTTAACAGAGATATTGGGCGGAAATTTGGTGGTTTGTCAGGGTTCTTCCCTGGTTTAGGAAGTGTGATTATGAAAGCTGATAGCATCTCCTCTGGGATGCAACCTGACTCTTGGATGTTATTGAATACCTTTACTAAATATGGACCTAGCAGGTTGGAGTGAGTCTTATAGTAGTCATTGGTCAGCTCATCGGGTCCTGGAGCCTTACTATTTTTAATTGTTTTAATGGCTTTGACTACCTCTGGGCGTTGCTATGGTTTCTGATTGTTCCCTCGTAAGGGAAGGGAGTTCTACTGAGTTTAAGAACGAGTTAATTTCCTCATTTTTGGGCTGAGTTATGTCTGACTCTCTATTGAGATTATACAATTTTGTGTAGTACTCCGCCATTACTTCAGCCATGTCTTGCGGGTCATACACTATTTCATTCTTACTATTTATTATAAAGGGTAGCCTATTTTGCGCTTCTCTTTTTTAAAGTTGATTGGCTAAGATCTTACTAGCTTTATTTCCCTGATTATAGTGTCTAGCTTTTAACTTTCTTAAAGCTTTCTCATAAGCTTGTGTATCCAGTTGTTGAAGTTGGTGTTGTAGGCTGTTAATCATTCCCTCTCTATGTTCACAGAAATTTGATTTGTTTAGCGCTAGAAGCAGCGTTAGGCTAGCTAAAATGTAAGTACGCAGTTCGTAATTTGCTTTTTTGTATGCTGCCTCTAAGCCCATATAGTGACCTCTAATGAACATTTTATGGGCGCACCATAGATCTACAGTGGTTAGATCCTCAGTATTGTTTTCCTCAAAAAAACTTCTGCATAACGTCAGAAGTTTGGTCATGAAATTTAGGGAGGTGAAGCAAAAAGCTCTTGAGACGCCAATGTGAGGAACGAGGGTGACTATACTTCTCAGCAATTTCTAAGTGTATTGGAGCATGGTCCGTCCAGCTGATCACATCAATTTTGGATGAGTTCACTCTCCGAAATAGCTGGTGATCGGCTAAAAACATATCTATTCTGGAAAAATGCTTATGTGGATGCGAGAAAAAGGTATAATCTCTGTCTGCTGGATGCTGTAGCCTCCAAACATCCAGATATGCTTCCTTATGTGCATATCGGAATAATTCTGTAGGCTCATCCAGAGTAGTAGATTTAGAGGTGTCTACTGCGGGCCACATCGACATATTAAAGTCACCTGCAATCAAAACTGATCCTTGCTTGTACTTGTTAATCAAGGGGAAAAGTTTGTGAAAATTTTTTCTTTGATGGGTGTTGGGTGCATATATAGACACTATTGTATATGTGATATTGTTAAGTGAACAAATCAACATAACATATCTACCTACTGGATCTATTATTTGGTCTATGATTGTGCAAGCTACTGAATTCTTGATAGCTATTAATACTCCCCTTTTTTGTCTACTGCTGGTGCTATAAACAAATGGGGGAATTGTTTGTGTTTAAAAGAAACCTACCACTTGAAGTGGCAGGTATAAGAGGGAACTACCGAGCACCGGCTTAGGGTGAGCTGGTGCCGGAGCTTATTTTTGTTAGTGTTTTAAACCGGTTCACGCTGCATGGAGAGGGCTCACGGGCTGAGCCCTCTCCATAGCCGGTAAGTCTTTGCTGCATATTGCAGCAAAGGCTTACCGGTAACACCTGCGATCGGTGCTAGCACCGATCACGGGTGTTTTCACAGCGTGGGCTGCCGGCAAAGCTGCCGGCAGCCTCAAACAGATAGCGGCGCATGGGCGCCGCCATCTTACCTGGGATCGCCGCTCCCCGTGACGTCATCGGGGGGCGGCGATCCGTCTCCATGGTAGCCTCGGGTCTTCCGAAGACCCGAGGCTATTTCGTTTTAACCCCTTCATTACAATGTGCTGATAGCACATTGTAATGAATGAGGAAGAAAATCCCCATATACTGCCATACTGTAGTATGGCAGTATATGATAGGATCGATCAGACAACCTAGGGTTAAAGTACCCTAGGGAGTCTGAAAAATAGTATAAATAAAAATAAAAAAAAGTTAAAAAAAAAAAAATTATAATAAAAAAACCTAAAATTTCAAATCACCCACCTTTCCCTAGAACTGACATAAATATAAATAAACAGTAAAAATCATAAACACATTAGGTATCGACGCGTCCGAAAATGCCCGATCTATCAAAATATGATAACGGTTTTTCAATACGTTTAACCCCGTAACGGAAAATAGCACCCAAAGTCAAAAATGGCACTTTTTTGCCATTTTGAAAAATCTAAAAAAATCTATAAAAAGTGATCAAAAGGTCGTACAGTCCTAAAAATTATATAATTGAACATATTATCAAATTTCGCAAAAAATGAAACCACCCACAGCTCCGTACACCAAAGGATAAAAAAGTTATTAGCGCCAGAAGTTGGCAAAATCAAAAAATTTTTTTTGTACAGGAGGTTTTCATTTTTGTAAATGAATGAAAACATTATAAAACCTTTACAAATTTGGTATCCCCTTAATCGTACCGACCCAAAGAATAAAGTAGACATGTCATTTGGGGCGCTCAGTGAAAGACGTAATATCCAAGCCCACAAGAAAATGGCGCAAATTCCTTTTTTCACCATTTTCATTGCATTTGGAATTTTTTTCCCGCTTCCGAGTACATGGCATGGAATATTTAATACCATCATTATGAAGTGCAATTTGTTACGCAGAAAACAAGCCATCACACAGCTCTTTACGTGTAAAAATAAAAAAGTTATAGATTTTTGAAGGTGGGGAGTGAAAAATGGACATGAAAAAACAGGAAAGGGCCCGGTCCTTAACCGGTTAAACTTTATGGCCGAAGCTGCTTCGGCGCAGGGAGGTACGCGCGCGGCGCACCATGCGCGCGACCGTGCCCGCGGCTCTCATTCACTTCCTATGTAACCGCGTGCACGGTTGCGTGCATGGTGCGCCGAGCGCGTACCTCCCTGCGCCGAAGCAGCTACTGCTATACTGCGGTTTAAAACACTAACAAAATTAGCTCTGGCACCAGCTCACCCTGAGCTGGTGCTCGGTAGTTCCCTCTTATACCTGCCACTTCAAGTGGTAGGTTTCCTTTAAGACGATGCAAATCTTCTTCATTCAAATGTGTCTCCTGCAGACAAAAAACGTCTGCTCTCGAGCTTTGTGCTTCCCTTCACAAGCGTGATCTTTTAAATGGGCTATTTAGCCCTTTAGCATTAACTGAGGTAACTCTGATTACCATGGTGTTTAAATGGACTTTTGCTGTATGTCCCTATTGCATCATTCCTTATAGAAAATACAACACTGTAAGGACAATTTCTTATCAGCCTGATAACTACATAGTGAACAGATAATAAAAACATAACAAAAACAAAGGTAGTTTGAGCTACCCAGGAACACAAAATCTTGATCCCAGTTGGGGATCTGTAGGGGATTGAAATGTGTACACTAGACATTGTTTATCTAGCATAAAACCGTGACCCGGCCTAAACTTTTTAAGGCTTTAAGGCAGAAGTCACCCGTAAGTTAACATGAAAATAGGCATTAATAAAGAAAGTCACCTATTGTCCTGGTATCACAGGATTATTCCAGGATAAGATCAGGTTTTCTGTACTGCATGCCACTCTTCTTCCAGTCTGGTTGCCGTTGACGGACTGCTTCTTGCAGGAGAAAGCCCCCATTCTTGCAGAAGCTGCTGTAGTTTAGCCGGAGATGCAGCTATGATTTGTTTTCCATCTTTGGAGATAATTATCTTCACTGGAAACCCCCACAGATATTGAATGCCGTGTGCTCTTAGGACCTTCGCTGATTCCTGGAACTCTCTCCTTCGGGCCAGTGTAATAGCAGACAGGTCTGTATATAACGTAATGTCCTTAAATCTTTCTGGAAGTTCTGCTGGATTCCTCGCCTCCTTCATGAGCTTTTCTTTAAAATGAAAGAAATGCAAGCGGGCTATTACATCCCTTGGAACTGTGGCTGGTAAGGCTTTGGCTTTGGGAAGCCTATGTACACGATCCAATAATAAATCTGCTTGTGGAGCATCAGGTATTAGGGACATGAAATAGTCCGTGAGAAATTCAGCTAGTGCATCAGGCTTAACGGATTCAGGAATGCCATGGAACCGCACGTTATTCCTGCGGGATCTGTCCTCCATATCTGCTAATTCTCTTACCTCTTCTTCCAAGTTATTGCTCAAATCCACAAGCTCATTATGAGCTGCTGTAACTTCAGCCATCTTGTTTTCTACATGTGAAGTACGCTCACCGAGCTCTGTACATTCTTTTTGAAATGACTGAAGCGCTCTCTGAATATCTTGCTGTAAGGAAGATCTTAGATCATTAAGCATGGACTTCAGGAGGTCCTCAGAGATTGTCAGTGAGGTGTTAGGAGCTGGTATAGCTGCATGTGCCGTCTGATGTGTAAGGCTTACTTGGTAAGGCATCTGCTGGTATGCCATTAGGCTAGGGCTTCCCACCGGAGTAATCGTCTCTCCTTGCTGTAGCTGTTGCAGCAGGTTGGTAGGTGTTGTTACCAGAGATGAGCTGGATGAGCAGCCTTGCGATGGAGCCGGAGATGTTACAGGCTGTGTGAGCGAGTGCGCAGCTCGTGTGCGGCCGCCGCCATCTTGCGACTGCGTGGACGGAAAGAATTCTGTTAATTTTGCTGGCTCCCCACGCTTTTTTGCCTTCCCCATGGTGTCAGGTAAGAGTGGGGTGTTCAGGGGATCCATTGGGGTACGGGTTATTCTGCCTTTCTGACGTTTTTTAGCTGCTTACAGGTCAGGTCGTACGGAGCAGTGAGATATGCGTCCTACTCCATGAACAGCCGGCCACGCCCCCAATCCTGAAGCTTTTCATCCTTCTGGCAGATGAAATGAAGGGGAAAACCAAACACTGGCAATGTCATAAAGTGGTGGAGGGTGAAAACAGCAATATGGAAATCACAGGGTGTTCCACAGAGACATCGGTCAGTTGGCAGCAGCATGAGTAGGCTGCAGAGTGGCACAATGACAAATTATGGAGGTGGGGGAAACATGGTAGGCCACAAAGTGGCACAAAGATAAGAGTGTGGAGGTGGCGGCAGCAGCATCAGCAACAGGAGGCCACAGGTTGCAGCAGCATGGTGGCAGCAACATGGAAATCCACAGAGTGGTCCAATGACAGAGTGAGCAGGTTGCGGCAGCAGCAGCATCAGCAACAGGAGCCCAAAGGTGGCAGCAACATGGTAGCAGGAACATGGAAAGCCACAGAGTAGCACAATGATATAGTGGGAAGGTGGCATCAACAGGAGCCCACAGGTGGCAGCAACATGGTGGTAGCAACATGGAAAGCCACAGAGTGGTCCAATGACAGAGTGTGGAGGTGGCGGCAGCAGCAGCATCAGTGGCAGCAACAGGAGGCCACAAAATGGCACAATGATAAGAGTGTGGAGGTGGCATCAGCAGCAGCAAAAGCCCACAAAACCCACAGCAAAGGAGGCCACATTGTGGCACAATGATGAAGTTTGAAATTAATTTGAACTCAAAGTATTCAATGTAAATTTTAATTTGTAGATTGGAGATGCCACGTCATTTATACATTACAGTTTTCCTGAAAAAATCAGGCGCTTTTCCTGAAAAAAAAAAAGAACTCCAAAGGTGGCACCAGCAGCAGCAGCATGAGGTCAGAGGTGTGGAGGTGGCGGCAACATAGTAGCCCACAGGGTGGCACAATGATAGAGTCTGGAGGTGGCAGAAGCAGGAGCCATATAGCCAACAGCAGAAGAGGCCACATTGTGGCACAATGACGAAGTTTGAAATGAATTAGAAGTTGAAATTTTCCATTTTAATTTGTAGATTGGAGATGCCACATCCATTATACATTTCAGTTTTGTTGAAAAAATCAGGTTTTGACAAAAAAGAACTCCAAAGGTGACACCAGCAGCAGCATGAGGTCAGAGGTGTGGAGGTGGTGGCAACATGGTAGGTCACAGAGTGGCACAATGATATAGAGCGGAGGTGGCATCAGTAGCAGCAGGAGCCCGCAGGATGGCACAATGATAGAGTCTGGAGGTGGCAGCAGCAGGAGCCCATATAGCCAACAGCAGAGGAGGCCACATTATGGCAAAATGACGAAGTTTGAATTGAATTCGAAGTTGAAATTTTCCATTTTAATTTGTAGATTAGAGATGCCACATCCATAATACATTACAGTTCTCCTGAAAATATCAGGCCTTTGACAAAAAAGAACTCCAAAGGTGGCACCAGCAGCAGCATGAGGTCAGAGGTGTTGAGGTGGAGGCAACATGGTAGGCCACGGAGTGGCACAATGATATAGTGTGGAGGTGGAATCAGTAGCAGCAGGAGCCCGCAGGGTGGCACAATTATAGAGTCTGGAGGTGGCATCAGTAGCAGCAGCAGCAGGAGCCTGCAGAGTGGCACAATGATATAGTGTGAAGGAGGCATCAGCAGCAGCAGGAGCCGCAAAGTGGCACAATGATATAGTGTGAAGGTGGCATCAGTAGCAGCAAGAGCCCGCAGAGTGGCACAATGATGTAGTGGGAAGGTGGCATCAGTAGCAGGAGCTTGCAGAGTGGCACAGTGATATAGTGTGAAGGTGGCATCAGCAGCAGTAGCAGCAGGAGCCCGCAGAGTGGCACAATGATATAGTGTGAAGGTAGCATCAGTAGCAGCAGGAGACTGCAGAGTGGCACAATGATATAGTGTGAAGGTGGCATCAGTAGCAGCAGCAGCAGGAGCCCGCAGAGTGGCACAATGATATAGTGTGAAGGTGGCATCAGCAGCAGCAAGAGCCCGCAGAGTGGCACTATGATAAAGTGTGAAGGCGGCATCAGTAGCAGCAGCTGCAGGAGCCCGCAGAGTGGCTCAATGATATGGTGTGAAGGTGGCATCAGTAGCAGCAGCAGCAGGAGCCCACAGGGTGGCACAATGATATAGTGTGAAGGTGGCATCAGTAGCAGCAGGAGCCCGCAGAGTGGCACAATGATATAGTGTGGAGGCGGCATCAGCAGCATCAGAAGCCAGTACAGTGGCACCATGATATAGTGTGGAGGTGGCGGACAATTCCAGTCCCTGGTAAAGATGGTAGGAGGCAAATGGAGCAACTGGCAGCAGATGTATAGCATCAGGTGGGTGGCAGCATCAGAATAGTGGCTGAGGCAGGTAGTTAGAACCCAGACTCATTTCTCAACATTTGGAGGAGGCGTCATGGCTGATCTAATCTGATGCATTAGGCATTGGCAAGTTGAAATCCTGGCCGATCCAAACCTGATTCATCTTGACAGTCTTGTCAGTCTCTCCGCATTATGGGTGGACAAGCGGGTTCTCCTTGGGGTAACGATGGCCCCCGCCTCACTGAACACCTGCTCTGATTCCACACTACTGGCCAGGCAGGACAGCTTCTCTACTGCAAACTCCGCAAGTTGCAGCCACACATCAAGTTTGGCTGCCCAATAGTCCATGGGATCCTTTACCTGATGTGGTAAAGTGCTGTTCAAGTAGGCCACCATCTGCTGGTGCAGGATCTGCTCCATGTCCTGCTGCTGCTGGTGGGGGCTACCCTCCTCACTAGGTGGGTGAAGGAAGTTGCTCAATAAGGAATCCAGACTTAAGCTGCTGCTGATGGAGCTGCTAATGCTCCTACCTCCCCAGCTCCCAAGAGCAGCCATGGCAGTAGTACGCGAGCGATGACTCCCCCAGGAATCCCCCGGTCAGACCTGACAGAGGATGGACAATATCACACATAGGCAGCGGCCAACTGTGTGCACAGTATTTCTCTATAGTATGCCAGTTGTTTTTCCCTCTTAGCAGCTGCAAAAAAGTCACCTATCTTTGACCGGAAGCGAGGGTCCAAAAGGGTGGAGAGCCAAAAGTCCTCCCTATGGCGGATGTTGACGATTCGGCTGTCACTAGTTAGGCAAAGCAGCATGCTGCGGGCCACCTGCGCAAGTGACTCTGAGGGACTCCCGTCCTCCATCTCCACAGTATACTGCCACGGTGCTTCTGGGTCAAACCAGGTGTAGAACTGCATGACACCGCTGTGCCCTGCACATGTGGTATGATGGAGCAGCACCTGCGGAGGCTGAGGTGGTGGTGAAGAAGGAGGAGGAGGACACACACAGGAGCAGCAGTTTGACAACGTGGAGGAGAAAGCGTCGTCTCTTGTGGAAGTTGTTGGTGTGGCTGGATGGGAAACACATTCACCTAGTGGGCTGTAAAGGACATGTACTGGCCCTGACCATAATTACAGCTCCACACGTCCATAAACTCAAGGACTGGCCCACCTTCTGTTGAACATATTGGTGAAGGGCTGGCACAGCCTTTTTGGAAAAAAAATTGCGGCTTGGAACTCTTCACCTTGGTTCGGCACAAGCCATTAGTTCTCTGTAGGGTGCAGAGTCCACAACTTGGAAACGGCGAGACTGCAGTACCAACAACTTCGACAAGAGCACGGTCAGCTTCTGCACCTTAGGATGGCTCGACGCATCTAGTTTTTTGTAGTCGCCTCGCTCAACGACTATTGGCACCATGAACAGCGAGGAGCAGGAGCATCTGGACCGTGAGATGATGTCAAAAAACTCCCTTTGGCAGAGGTGCTGGACCCTTGACTTGCTGAAACAGCATGTGTGCCACTAGGTGCTGCTGCTGCTGTTGCTGCGCCTGCAGGATGGATCACTTCGTCCTTGCTGAATAGTGGCGCTGAGCCCAGTCCACCTAGTATCTCTCTGGCTGCGGGAAAGGAACAGGACAGAGGCTGGTTGAGAGCAGGTGAGGACTGCTGACCTGCTCCTGGGCCATGCCAACTAATTGTTGTATCTGAGGAACCCACAGACTCTTGGCTGGGGTTGTCAGATGTTATATTTGAGGAATTGGATGACATGGTCCACCATTCAACAACCTTTGGGTTGTTGATCAACACACTGCCGCTAGTTGACAACTGCAGTTTTGGCCTCACAGAGTCACACCTGCTACGACGTCTCCATACAGTGCTGCCACCTCTGCCTGCTCCACCTGCCACCTTTCTGTCTGACATAATCGTTTATAAACTACGTGGATTTCACACGTAAATCTGGCTGTAAACTATAGCCACAAAAAGGTATGGCAACGTGCGTTATACAGATACCCCACAACTGACAGTGTAATTTCAGCGATAATCACTGTATAAACTATTTGGATTTGACATGTAAATTTGGCTGTAAACTAGAGCCCTCAAAAGGTATGGCAATGTGCGTTATACAGATTCCCTACAACTGACAGTGTAATTTCAGCGAAAATCACTGTATAAACTACATGGATTTGACACGTAAATCTGGCTGTAAACTATAGCTCAAAAAGGTATGGCAAAAAGGTATGGCAATGTGCGTTATACAGATACCCTACAACTGACAGTGTAATTTCTGCGAAAATCACTGTAAAATCACTGTATAAACTACGTAGATTTGACACTTAAATCTGGCTGTAAACTATAGCCCAAAAAGCTATGTCAATGTTTCAATATTTTTCCCGCTTCCCAGTACACGGCATGGAATATTAAATGTCGTCACCATGAAGTGCACTTTGTTACACAGAAAATAAGCCGTCACACAGCTCTTTATGTGGAAAAATAAAAAAGTTATAGATTTTTGAAGGTGGTGAGTGAAAAATGGAAGTGAAAAACTAAAAAAGGCCAAGTCGTTAAGGGGTTATCCTGATCTACCTGGCCGTCATCTTAGCCACAATTCATGGCCTCTGCCTTCTGAACACAAAATAAATACTTTTCTCTTACTCCCCATGAGATCAACATTATGCTCCACAGTAGCCAATATAGTGTCAGTGCCCCTATAGCAGCTGTCTTTCACAGTAGACAATATAGTTACAGTGCCCCCACTGTTGCAATATAGTAATGATGCCCCCACAGTAGCTAATTTAATACAGTAATAGTGACTCCACAGTTGTCAATATATTAACGGTTCCCCATGCAGTAGCCAATATCATAACAGTACCCCTACAGTACCCAATTTAATAACGGTGCCCCACAATATCCAATATAGTAACAATACCCACAAAGCAGCAATACTGTAATGGTGGCTCCACGTTAGCAAATATTGTAATCGGGCACCCACAGTATCCCTCAGTACTGTCTAAAGTAGCCAATATAGTAACAGTGTCTCCATAATAGCCCATAGAGTAGTGATTCCCCCAGAGTAGCCAATTTAGTAAAGGTGCCTCCACACTAGCCAATATAGTAACAGGGCCCTCACAGTAGCCAATACTCACAAGGTCTCCATGGTAGCCAATAGTCATATTAATAACTAACATAATCCCCTTATGCACTTGGTGTAGGGGCTTACAAAAATATATCACATACTAATTTTTGCTGGCTTCCTCTCCTCAAAGCTGTGGGAGGTCGGGATGAAGGATGCAAGAAAGTGGAGCAGCCGAATTTCATCATGACACTGCTGAACTTCTGTTCCAGATCAGACTGTGATGCCAGCAAGAGAAGGGCAATGTGCACCATTTATTTATAAATGTGGTTAGGGAGCAGGCACACCAGAGGGCATTGACGCCTCCATGTTTTCATGCTGCAGTTCCAATGCCAATGTCCTCCTCAACCCCCTGATACAAAACCTGTCTTGCAGCAGAAAACCAGCTCTTCACCTGGATAGCATTGGTGAAAGCATTCACACAAGGGAGCACCTGCTCCAATTGCTTTCAAAATAAATCAAATCCTGTTTTTTTCCCAGCCTTTATCTAGTCAATTCATGCTTTAATCTTTCTAGAATATATTTTATTTAACTGGTTAAACATCGGGCCCTTTCCTGTTTTTTCATTTCCATTTTTCACTCCCCACCGTCAAAAATCTATAACTTTTTTATTTTTACACGTAAAGAGCTGTGTGATGGCTTGTTTTCTGCGTAACAAATTGCACTTCATAGTGATGGTATTGAATATACCATGCCATGTACTGGGAAGTGGGAAAAAAATTACAAATGCAGTGAAAATGGTGAAAAAACACATTTTTGCCATTCTCTTGTGGGCTTGGATATTACGGCTTTTACTGAGCGCCCCAAATGAATGACAGGTCTACTTTATTCTTCGGGTTGGTACGATTACGGGGATACTAAGTTTGTATAGGTTTTATAATGTTTTCATACATTTACAAAAATTAAAACCTCCTGTACAAAAATGTTTTTTTTTTAGTAACTTTTTTTTATACTTTATTGTATGGAGCTGTGGGTGGTGTCATTTGTTACAACATTTGATATTATTTTCAATGATATTATTTTTAGGACTGTACGACCTTTTGATCACTTTTTATAGATTTTTAAAAATATTTTTCAAAATTGAAAAAAGGGCCATTTTCGACTTTGTGCGCTATTTTCTGTTACGGGGTTAAATACATTGAAAGACCGTTAATATATTTTGATAGATCGGGCATTTTCTGACATGTCGATACCTAATGTGTTTATGATTTTTACTGTTTATTTTTATGTATGTCAGTTCTAGGGAAAGGAGAAAAAAAATGTTAGGTTTTTTTATTTTAATTTTTTTAATTTTTTTATTTTTCTTTTTAATATTTTTCAGACTCCCTAGGGTACTTTAACCCTAGGTTGTCTGATCTATCCTATCATATACTGCCATACTGCAGTATGGCAGTATATGGGGATTTTCCTCCTCATTTATTACAATGTGCTATCAGCTTCAGTTAAAATGAAATAGGCTACCATGGAGACTGATCGTCACAGGGAGCGACGAACCTAGGCAAGATGGCGGCGCCCACGCGCCGCTATCTTTTTGAGGCTGCCGGCACCGATCGGTGCTAGCATAGTTAGGGGGGATGTTTGGCTATATACAGTGGGCACTGGCTGGCTATATAGTGGGAGTCTGTCTGGCTGTATACAGTGGTAACTGTCTGGCAAATATACTGGGGGGTCTGACTGGCTTTATACTGGGTGGCTGGCTGTATACTGGGGTACTGGCTAGTTTTATAATAAGGGGCTTTCTGGCTATATAGGGGGGGCTGGCTGGCTTGCTATATAGTGGGGGTCTGTCTGGCTATATACAGTGGGGACTGGCTGGCTAAATACCAGGGGGACTGACTGGCTATATATTAGGGGGACTGGCTTTATACTGGGAGGCTGGCTGTATACTGGGGGGCTGTCTTACTATATAAAGGGAGGGCTGGCTATATACTTGGAGGGGCTGGCTTGCTATATACTGGGGGGTTGGCTGGCTATACACAGTGGACTGACTTGCTATATACAGGGGTCAGGCTGTATACTGGGGGGACTGGCTGGCTATATATTGAGGGGCTGGATTTATAACGGGGGTTGTCTGGCTACATACTGGGAGGCTGCTGATATACTGGGGGGCCAGCCCACCATACACCTGCAGTATATTGCTAGCCAAGCCCCCAGTATATAGCCTGCCAGCCCCTGCCCCCCAGTATATAGCCTGCCAGTCCTGCCCCCAGTATATAGCCTGCCAGCCCCTGCAAGTATATAGCCAGCCCTCCCTTTATATAGTAAGACAACCCCCCAGTATACAGCCAGCCTCCCAGTATAAAGCCAGTCCCCCTAATATATAGCCAGTCAAACAGTATATAGCCAGCTCCTGTCCTCCCTGTAGTATAGAGCCTGCCAGCTCCTGCCCCCCAGTATATATCCAGCCAGCCCCCCAGTATATATAAAAACTAACACAGTACTCACCTTTCCGATGCCACCAGAGGACCTTCAGGTGGCATTGGAAAGGTGCGTACAGTGTTAATTTTTCTTGCTTTGGAGGCTCCACTGCCTCTCCGGGTCCTCTCTGGGTCCTTCCACTTCTCTTTGGCTCCTCTTCGGGTCGTTTGGGTTCTATTCGGTTCCCCGCCCGTGCCCTGCACACAGAATGACGTCAACTGCTTGCCGATGTCATTGTTTGTGCGCCATAGGCATCCTGAGGGGACCCAAAGCTGGGCCAAACGGCCTGAAGTGGAGTCGAAGAGCAGAAGAAGGACCTGAAGATGACCTGAAGGATGCAGAGAGACACTGGAGCATCGGAAGCAAGAAAAGGACCTGAGGGGGGACGTCAGAAAGGTGAGTACAGTGTTAATTTTTTTATAGACTTGAGTATAAGCTTAGTTAGGTTTTTTAAGCACAATTTTTGTGCTGAAAAACTTGGTTTATACTCAAGCATATATACGGTAGTTATATTCTTGTACAATGAGGCAGTATTATAGTAGTTATATTCTTGTACATAGGGGGCAGTATAGTAGCAGTTATATTCTTGTACATAGGGGGCAGTATTATAGTAGTTATATTCTTGTACATAGGGGGCAGTATTATAGCAGATATATTCTTGTACATGGGGGCAGTATTATAGTAGTTACATTCTTGTACATAGGGGGCAGTGTTATAGTAGTTATATTCTTTTTACATAGGAGGTAGTATTATAGTAGTTATATTCTTGTACATAGGGGGCAGTATTATAGCAGATATATTCTTGTACATGGGGGCAGTGTTATATTAGTTATTTTCTTGTACATAGGGGGCAGTGTTATAGTAGTTATATTCTTTTTACATAGGAGGTAGTATTATAGTAGTTATATACTTGTACATAGGGGGCAGTATTATAGTAGATATATTCTTGTACATAGGGGGCAGTATTATAGCAGTTATATTCTTGTACATAGGGGCAGTATTATAGCACTGCAGTATTAAGGCAGTATTAAGTTGTGTTCTTTTAAAAAAGAAGCTTTATTCCTGTATTAGGGAGACAGTATGAGTCACTGTACATGTTGATTTAGACCATCTATAAACAGTTTGTGTGGAGTTTACTAACTCCACCAAATCACATGGTTGCACCTACTTGTTTTGACCCTGCCCACAGAATGGAGCCACTGTTACAGTTTTTTCCAGGGCCACTTCAAATTCCCAGTCTACCCCTGGCTGTACCTCTGTCTAACATCCTCTAATGTCTGGTACGGTGCCAAGTGACTGGCGCAAGGCAAAAGTGGTGCCAATATATAAAAAGGGCTCTAGAACTTTGACATGAAATTACAAGCCTATAAGCTTAACTTCCATTGTGGGGAAAATATTGGAAAGGTTAGTTATAGACTACATACTGGAGTATGTGGCATCAAATAGTATAATAAGTGACAGCCAGCATGGGTTTACTAAGGATAGAAGTTGTCAAACTAACCTGATCTGCTTCTATGAAGAGGTGAGCAAATCCCTGGATGGAGGAACTGCTGTGGATATTGTGCTCTTGGACTTTGCAAATGCATTTGACACTGTCCCTATCAGACGCCTGATGGATAAAATTATGCCTAGTGGTTTGCAACTACTGCAGGGGCGTTCATTATTCGCCAGGGTAAGTATGAAAATAATGTAGCATTGGGATCCAAAAATTTTTTGGAGAATCCTCAGATGAAGTCGAGTTGTTTGAATATATCTGAAGGGTATATAGTGATATATTTACTGAAGGATATGTATGATTTAAATATTTATCATATTAATGTTTTGCATTCTTATTGCATTTTTAACCCCTTGCCGCTCCGCGGCGGATATATCCGCCATCGAGCGCAGTGAGTTAGCGCTCGATGGCGGATATATCCGCCAGCGGCGCAACATGTTCAAATTCGGTCATCCCGTCGCAAGACGGGATGACCGACCGCCGAAACCTGGCGGGATCGCGAGGGGACATCCCCCCTCTGACATCACAGGACCTGTCATGTCGGTCCTGTGATGTCGATCGCTGCGATTGGCCCGTCTTTACAGACGGCCAATTGCAGCGATCGGAGGCTGCAGGCTGGCGGCTCCGGGGTTAATGACGTCATCCCGTCGCGAGACGGGATGACAAAACCCCGGAGCATGCTGGGATCGAGAGGGGACGTCCCCCTCTGACATCACAGGACCGATCTGATTGGTCCTGTGATGTAGATCGCTGTGATTGGCCCGTCTGTACAGACTGGCCAATCACAGCGATCAGTGACTGTGGAGGGCAGACCCAACACCCTCCATGCTCTCCAACGCCGCCATTCTGCGTTTGGTAGTGTTGGAGAGCAGAGGGTTTTAGGATCTGTCCGTAAAAGTGAAAAAAAAAAACTACTACACCCATCCTCCATCCCCTCCCAGTGTAATCCCACTTCCCTGTACTATCCCCCCCATCATCTGTATTCCCTTTCCCCCCAAACCGCACTTTTAAGTGCGAAGTGTGTGGAGTAGGAGTTTAGTGGAGGAGAAGGCGTTAGTGGAGGAGAAGGCGTTAGTAGAGGAGAAGGCGTGTGGTGGAGGAGAAGGCGTGTGGTGGAGGAGAAGGCGTGTGTGGAGGAGAAGGCGTTGTGAGGAGGAGAAGGCGTTGTGAGGAGGAGAAGGAGTGTAGTGGAGGAGAAGGCGTTAGTGGAGGAGAAGGCGTTAGTGGAGGAGAAGGCGTGTGTGGAGGAGAAGGCGTGTGTGGAGGAGAAGGCGTTGTGAGGAGGAGAAGGCGTTGTGAGGAGGAGAAGGCGTTGTGAGGAGGAGAAGGAGTGTAGTGGAGGAGAAGGCGTTAGTGGAGGAGAAGGCGTTAGTGGAGGAGAAGGCGTTGTGAGGAGGAGAAGGAGTGTAGTGGAGGAGAAGGCGTTGTGAGGAGGAGAAGGAGTGTAGTGGAGGAGAAGGCGTGTGTGGTGGAGAAGGCGTTGTGAGGAGGAGAAGGAGTGTAGTGGAGGAGAAGGCGTTGTGAGGAGGAGAAGGAGTGTAGTGGAGGAGAAGGCGTGTGTGGTGGAGAAGGCGTTGTGAGGAGGAGAAGGCGTTGTGAGGAGGAGAAGGCATTGTGAGGAGGAGAAGGCGTTGTGAGGAGGAGAAGGCGTTGTGAGGAAGGAGTGTAGTGGAGGAGAAGGCGTGTGTGGTGGAGAAGGCGTTGTGAGGAGGAGAAGGCGTTGTGAGGAGGAGAAGGAGTGTAGTGGAGGAGAAGGCGTTGTGAGGAGGAGAAGGCGTTGTGAGGAGGAGAAGGCGTTGTGAGGAAGGAGTGTAGTGGAGGAGAAGGCGTTGTGAGGAGGAGAAGGAGTGTAGTGGAGGAGAAGGCGTTGTGAGGAGGAGAAGGCGTTGTGAGGAGGAGAAGGCGTTGTGAGGAAGGAGTGTAGTGGAGGAGAAGGCGTTGTGAGGAGGAGAAGGAGTGTAGTGGAGGAGAAGGCGTGTGTGGTGGAGAAGGCGTTGTGAGGAGGAGAAGGCGTTGTGAGGAGGAGAAGGCGTTGTGAGGAGGAGAAGGCGTTGTGAGGAGGAGAAGGAGTGTAGTGGAGGAGAAGGCGTTGTGAGGAGGAGAAGGCGTTGTGAGGAGGAGAAGGCGTTGTGAGGGAGGAGTGTAGTGGAGGAGAAGGCGTTGTGAGGAGGAGAAGGAGTGTAGTGGAGGAGAAGGCGTGTGTGGTGGAGAAGGCGTTGTGACGAGGAGAAGGCGTTGTGAGGAGGAGAAGGCGTTGTGAGGAGGAGAAGGCGTTGTGAGGAGGAGAAGGCGTTGTGAGGAGGAGAAGGCGTTGTGAGGAGGAGAAGGCGTTGTGAGGAGGGAGTGTAGTGGAGGAGAAGGCGTTGTGAGGAGGAGAAGGAGTGTAGTGGAGGAGAAGGCGTTGTGAGGAGGAGAAGGAGTGTAGTGGAGGAGAAGGCGTGTGTGGTGGAGAAGGCATTGTGAGGAGGTGAAGGCGTTGTGAGGAAGGAGTGTAGTGGAGGAGAAGGCGTTGTGAGGAGGAGAAGGAGTGTAGTGGAGGAGAAGGCGTTGTGAGGAGGAGAAGGCGTTGTGAGGAGGAGAAGGCGTTGTGAGGAGGAGAAGGCGGTGTAGTAGTGGAGTGGAGTAGTTGTAGTGTAGGTTGCATACTATCACCCCCATCATGTCTCAAAAGACGTATACGGATCTGGAGGTCTATAGTTTTATGGCCTCCGATACGGAGTCAGCAAGTGGGGACGAGTTTTATTTGTCTTCCTCGTCCTCACAAAGCGAGTCAGAGGAACCCCCGAGAAGGCGCTTACGCAGTAGTGCCAGAGTGCCCGGGACTCCTGCTGGAGTGCCCGGGACTCCTGCTGGAGTGCCCGGGACTCCTGCTGGAGTGCCCGGGACTCCTGCTGGAGTGCCCGGGACTTCTGCTGGAGTGCCCGGGACTTCTGACCCCACATGGGTGACCCCCAGTAGTTATGCCCCTCAGGTCCCTGATTTTACGGCCAGCCCTGGGATACACAGAGACACGGCAGGGCTCGGACCAGTGGACTACTTTAAGATTTTTTTTACTGAGGAGCTTATTAGTTTGATGGTGTCCCAGACTAATCTCTACGCTGCACAATACATTGCCCACAAGCCCACTTCTTTTTATGCGCAACCCTACAGGTGGACCCCTGTTAGTGCAGCAGAGATGGAGAAGTATTGGGGCATAGTACTTCTTATGGGACTCGTCAAAAAGCCCTCTATTAGGGATTATTGGAGCACAGACATTCTGTACCACACCCCGATGTTCCGCATGGCAATGAATAGGATGCGCTTTGAAGCCATCCATAGGTTTCTGCATTTTGCTGACAATTCTCAGTGCCCACCCAGAGATGACCCCAGTTATGATAGGCTATATAAGGTCCGACCCATATTAGACTACCTGAGTGCCCAATTTATGGATGTGTATACTCCAAAGAGGCACATATCAGTGGACGAGTCCCTGGTACATTTCAAAGGGAGACTTCAGTTCCGCCAGTACCTGCCCAGTAAGAGGGCACGGTATGGCGTGAAGATGTATAAGCTGTGTGAGAGTGCATCAGGGTACACTTTTAGGTTCAGGGTATATGAAGGGAAGGACTCTAGGATAGTGCCCCCTGAATGCCCCCCCTTCCTGGGAATAGCTGGAAAGATAGTGTGGGATTTGGTGCACCCACTATTGGACCAGGGCTACCACCTCTACCTGGATAATTTTTATACGAGTATTACCCTGTTCAAGTGCCTCGCTTCCAGACAAACTGCGGCATGTGGCACTGTTAGGAAAAATCAGAGAGGTCTCCCTAAGTCGCTGCTAGGGGAAAAGCTCAGAAGGCATGAGAGCCGAGCACTAAGCAGCGACTCAGTATTGTGTGTTAGGTACAAGGACAAGAGGGATGTCCTTGTACTAACAACAATACATGGGCACACCACCACCCCTGCCCATGTACGGGGTACCAGTGCAGAAGCCCCCAAGCCGGACTGCATTTTGGATTATAATAAGTACATGGGAGGGGTGGATTTGTCGGACCAGGTACTTCAGCCGTACAATGCCATGCGGAAGTCGAGGGTGTGGTACAAGAAGCTGGCCGTGCACATCATGCAGATGGCATTGTATAATGCTTTTGTGCTGCATCGATATGCCGGCCAGAGGGGAACTTTCCTGGAATTTCAAGAGGTGGTAGTCAAGAAGCTGATTTTTAGAGACCAGGAAGGGGAGAGTGCTAGCACGTCTGGAAGCGAGGCCACATCACGGATTGTACCAGGGCAGCACTTTCCAGGAGAAGTTCCCCAAACAGCCAGCAAGGGAAGGAATCAAAAAAGGTGCAGGGTGTGCTCAAAAAGGGGCATAAGGAAGGAAACCATATATCAGTGTGACACATGCCCCGACAAACCAGGGTTATGCATGAAGGAGTGTTTTAGGATATATCACACGTCCCTGGATGTATAATTGTACCCTGATGCACACAGCTCACACAGCTTATACATCATGCCGCATGCCGCACCTTCCCTGCTGAGCTCTTCCGTGTGCCCAGCCTGTAGATTATTGCCACATATGGGGTATTGCCGTACCCGGGAGAACCCACATGATGATTTTTGGGGTTTTTGTCTCCCGTGGCAGGAGCTGGGCACAAGATGACATAATGGATAATTTGTACTATGCACTATCCATTATGCATCATCCTTGGGGTCCACCTGTGGGGTTAAAATGCTCACTACACCCCTAGATTTATTCATGGAGGGGTGTAGTTTGTAAATAGGGTCAGCTTTTAGGGGTTTCTACTGTACTGATCCCTAAGGGCATCTACAAATGTTTTTTGATGTAAAAAAAAATTAAATGTCTGTGCTCCAAATACCATTCTATTCCGAGCTCTGCCGTGTCTCCACCTTGTAGCCTATTGCCATACATGGGGTATTGCCATACCCGTAATCACCCGCAGAATGATTTTTGGGGTGTTTATCCACAGTGGCATGAGTTGGGCTGTTTTCATTTGTCACTACAATGGCACATTTGAGAAAACAATGCTATTTCTACACTGAACCATTCACTTTGTGTTACATTTGGGCCAGCATCTCAGGGGTTAAAATGCTCATACAACCCTAGATCAATTCTTTGAGGTGTGCCCTTTCCATAAACGGGGTCAATACTCGGGGGATTCTATTGCACTGGTACCTCAGGGGCACCCCAATAACATTCTAGTGAAAAGGGTGCTTCAAAAGCTAAATATTGCTGGTCTCTTCTCAGCCCGGCCGTGTCCCCAGCCTGTAGACTATTGCCACACATGGGGTATTGCCGTACTCGTAATCACCCGCAGAAAGATTTTTGGGGTGTTTATCCATAGTGGCATGAGTTGGGCTGTTTTCATTTGTCACTACAATGGCACATTTGAGAAAACAATGCTATTTCTACACTGAACCATTCACTTTGTGTTACATTTGGGCCAGCATCTCAGGGGTTAAAATGCTCATACAACCCTAGATCAATTCTTTGAGGTGTGCCCTTTCCATAAACGGGGTCAATACTCGGGGGATTCTATTGCACTGGTACCTCAGGGGCACCCCAATAACATTCTAGTGAAAAGGGTGCTTCAAAAGCTAAATATTGCTGGTCTCTTCTCAGCCCGGCCGTGTCCCCAGCCTGTAGACTATTGCCACACATGGGGTATTGCCGTACTCGTAATCACCCGCAGAAAGATTTTTGGGGTGTTTATCCATAGTGGCATGAGTTGGGCTGTTTTCATTTGTCACTACAATGGCACATTTGAGAAAACAATGCTATTTCTACATTGACCCATTCACTTTGTATGACATTTGGGCCAGCATTTCAGGGGTTAAAATGCTCATACAACCCCAGATAAATTCTTTGAGGTGTGCCATTTCCAAAAACGGGGTCACTAGTCGGGGGTTCCTATTGCACTGGTACCTCAGGGGCACCCCAACATCAGTCTAGTGAAAAGGGTGCTCCAAAAGCAAAATCTTATTCCATTCCTTCTCAGGCCTGCCGTGTGCCCAGCCTGCTAATTATTGGCACATGTGTGATATTGCCGTACTCGGGACAACCCGCAGAATGATTTTTGGGGTGTTTGTCTAAATTGCCATGGGTTGGGCACAATATATTAGGCACTAAACTGACATTTTTGCAATAAAAACGCAATTTTTACTATGCACCATTTACTGTGCATTCAATTTTGACCTGCATGTTGGGGGTTAAAATTCTCACCCTAACCCCAGATGAATTCTTTGAGGGGTCTAGTTTCCAAAATGGTATAAATTATCGGGGGTTTCTATTGCACTGGTACCTCACGGGCCCTGCCAACATGACATGGCACTCCAAATCCAAACGTGTGAAAAAGGAGCTGGAAAAGCTAAATTTCACTCCTTTCCGTCTCAGGCCTACCGTGTGCCCAACCTGTCAATTATTGGCACATGTGTGATATTGCCGTACTCGGGACAACCCGCAGAATGATTTTTGGGGTGTTTGTCTAAATTGCTATGGGTTGGGCGCAATATATTAGGCACTAAACTGACAATTTTGCAATAAAAACGCAATTTTTTACTATGTACCATTTACTGTGCATTCAATTTTGACCTGCTTGTTGGGGGTTAAAATTCTCACCACAACCCCAGATGAATTCTTTGAGGGGTCTAGTTTCCAAAATGGTATAAATTATTGGGGGTTTCTATTGCACTGGTACCTCACGGACCCTGCAAACATCACATGGCACTCCGAATCCAAACGTGTGAAAAAGGAGGCGAAAAATCAAAATTTCACTCCTTTCCTTCTCAGGCCTACTGTATGCCCAGTCTGTCAATTATTGGCACATGTGTGATATTGCCGTACTCGGGACAACCCGCAGAATGATTTTTGGGGTGTTTGTCTAAATTGCTATGGGTTGGGCAGAATATATTAGGCACTAAACTGACATTTTTGCAATAAAAACGCAATTTTTACTATGCACCATTTACTGTGCATTCAATTTTGACCTGCTTGTTGGGGGTTAAAATTCTCACCACAACCCCAGATGAATTCTTTGAGGGGTCTAGTTTCCAAAATGGTATAAATTATTGGGGGTTTCTATTGCACTGGTACCTCACGGACCCTGCAAACATCACATGGCACTCCGAATCCAAACGTGTGAAAAAGGAGGCGAAAAATCAAAATTTCACTCCTTTCCTTCTCAGGCCTACTGTATGCCCAGCCTGTCAATTATTGGCACATGTGTGATATTGCCGTACTCGGGACAACCCGCAGAATGATTTTTGGGGTGTTTGTCTAAATTGCTATGGGTTGGGCAGAATATATTAGGCACTAAACTGACATTTTTGCAATAAAAACGCAATTTTTACTATGCACCATTTACTGTGCATTCAATTTTGACCTGCTTGTTGGGGGTTAAAATTCTCACCACAACCCCAGATGAATTCTTTGAGGGGTCTAGTTTCCAAAATGGTATAAATTATTGGGGGTTTCTATTGCACTGGTACCTCACGGACCCTGCAAACATCACATGGCACTCCGAATCCAAACGTGTGAAAAAGGAGGCGAAAAATCAAAATTTCACTCCTTTCCTTCTCAGGCCTACTGTATGCCCAGTCTGTCAATTATTGGCACATGTGTGATATTGCCGTACTCGGGACAACCCGCAGAATGATTTTTGGGGTGTTTGTCTAAATTGCTATGGGTTGGGCAGAATATATTAGGCACTAAACTGACATTTTTGCAATAAAAACGCAATTTTTACTATGCACCATTTACTGTGCATTCAATTTTGACCTGCTTGTTGGGGGTTAAAATTCTCACCACAACCCCAGATGAATTCTTTGAGGGGTCTAGTTTCCAAAATGGTATAAATTATTGGGGGTTTCTATTGCACTGGTACCTCACGGACCCTGCAAACATCACATGGCACTCCGAATCCAAACGTGTGAAAAAGGAGGCGAAAAATCAAAATTTCACTCCTTTCCTTCTCAGGCCTACTGTATGCCCAGCCTGTCAATTATTGGCACATGTGTGATATTGCCGTACTCGGGACAACCCGCAGAATGATTTTTGGGGTGTTTGTCTAAATTGCTATGGGTTGGGCAGAATATATTAGGCACTAAACTGACATTTTTGCAATAAAAACGCAATTTTTACTATGCACCATTTACTGTGCATTCAATTTTGACCTGCTTGTTGGGGGTTAAAATTCTCACCACAACCCCAGATGAATTCTTTGAGGGGTCTAGTTTCCAAAATGGTATAAATTATTGGGGGTTTCTATTGCACTGGTACCTCACGGACCCTGCAAACATCACATGGCACTCCGAATCCAAACGTGTGAAAAAGGAGGCGAAAAAGCTAAATTTCACTCCTTTCCGTCTCAGGCCTACTGTATGCCCAGCCTGTCAATTATTGGCACATGTGTGATATTGCTGTACTAGGGACAACCCGCAGAATGATTTTTGGGGTGTTTGTCTAAAGTGCCATGGGTTGGGCGCAATATATTAGGCACTAAACTGACATTTTTGCAATAAAAACGCATTTTTTACTCTGCACCATTTACTTTGCATTAGATTTTGACCAGCGTGTTGGGAGTTAAAATGCTCACCACAACCCCAGATGAATTCTTTGAGGGGTCTAGTTTCCAAAATGGTGACATTTTTGGGGGTTTTCTATTATACTGTTACTTCAGGGGCTCTTCAAGTACACTGTGGCACCACAAAACATTTGCAGCCAAATTGGCCTTCCAAAAACGCAATAGTACGAACTCTGTTCTGGACATCGCTGTGCGACAAAGGAGCACTTGACATCCACATGTCTGGTATTGCCGTACTCGGAGGAAGCAGGGCAATAATTTTGGGATGTTTATTTACCTCAAATTTCTAATGAATGTGTCCATTTTAGGGCTAAATGAGAAATATCGTAATCAAAAATTGAAATTTCAGAATTTCAAATCCATTTTTGTTTGCTTCTGGAAAAATAATAAAAGGGTTAACAGACTTCCTAAATGCTGATTTGAATAGGTTGAGATGTTAGGTTCATAAAATGGTGTTACTTGTGGGGGTATATAGTACAAAAGCCTTTATAGAGCACTTCCAAACTGCATTGGTCACCAAAAATTTTACATTTTTCAAATTTTAAAAAAATCTGAGAATTTGCTACTAACACTTGAAACCTTCTCACATCCGTAAAAAAAATGGGAACGTAAAACAAATAATGGAAATAAAAAGAAGACCAATGGCAAAAGGTTTCTACCCCAAAAAAATTGTGGTGTGACATTTTGTCTAAAAAGTATAACATTTGAAACTTTGAAAATTGTAATTTTTTTCAAATTTTTCCTAAATTTGTGAATTTTTGCCCCCCCAAAAAGGAACGGATCACCGAAATGATACTACTAACATAAACTACAATGTCTCACGAGAAAACAATCTCAAAATCACAAGGATATCTTAAAGCGTTGAAAAGTTATTACCACAGGAAGAGACACTGGTCAAATTTCTGAAAAAAGGACCGAGCCTTAACCTACAAACAGGCTGCGTCCTTAAGGGGTTAAATATAAATGTATGGTATCAGTGTTTTGTAGTTTTAATGATTATGTTTGTATAATCAAATCATGAGTATCATGTATAGACGGGGACAAATAGAATAAAGTACGAGATAGACCGGTTCATAGTCATTTTACTAGACCCTCTCCGCCTACTACTTGGCTTAACAGAGAACATATTTATACAGGGGGAGCTGTATATATATACAGCTCCCCCAGCAATCACTGTATACAGCTACCCCAACAATCACTGTATACACCTCCCCCAGCAATCACTATACACAACTCCCCCAGCAATCACTATATACAGCTCCCCCAGCAATCACTATATACAGCTCCTCCAGCAATCACTATATACAGCTCCCCCATCAATCACTATATACAGCTTCCCCAGCAACCACTGTGTACAGCTCCCCCAGCAATCACAATAGTCCCCTCCCCCAGCAATCACTACATACAGCTCCACCAGTAATCACTATATACAGCTCCCCCCAGCAACCACTGTATACAGCTCCCCCAAAAATCACTATATACAGCTCCCCCAGCAATCACTGTATATAGCTACCCCAGCAATCACTATATACAGCTCCCCCAGCAATCACTATACACAACTCCCCCAAAAATCACTATATACAGCTCCCCCAGCAATCACTATATACAGCTCCTCCAGCAATCACTATATACAGCTCCCCCATCAATCACTATATACAGCTTCCCCAGCAACCACTGTGTACAGCTCCCCCAGCAATCACAATAGTCCCCTCCCCCAGCAATCACTATATACAGCACCACCCGTAATCACTATATACAGCTCCCCCCAGCAACCACTGTATACAGCTCCCCCAAAAATCACTATATACAGCTCCCCCAGCAATCACTGTTTACAGCTCCACCAGCAATCACTATATACAGCTCCACCAGCAATCACTGTATAGAGCTCCCCCAGAAATCACTATTTACAGCTCCCCCAGCAATCACTTTATACAGCTCCCTAGCAATCACAGTATACAGCTCTCCCAGCAATCACTATATACAGCTCCCCCCAGCAACCACTGTATACAGCTAACCCAGCAATCAATGTATACAGCTCCCCCAGCAATCACTATATACAGCTTCCCCAGCAGTCACTGTATACAGCTCCCTCAGCAATCACTATATAAAGCTTCCCCAGCAATCACTATATACAGCTCCACCAGCAATCACTATATACAGCTCCACCAGCAATCACTGTATACAACTCCCCCAGCAATCACTGTATACAGCTCCCCCAGCAGCCACTGTATACAGCTCCCCAGTAATCACTGTATACAGCTCCCCCAGCAATCACTATATACAGCTCCCACAGTAATCACTATATACAGCTCCCTAAAATAACTATATACACCCTCCCTATAATAACTATATACACCCTCCCTATTATAACTATATACACCCTCCCTATAATAACTATATACACCCCCCTATAAAACTATATATGGCCCCCTATAATAACTACATAGAGCCCCCCTATGATAACTATATACACCCCCTTATAAAAACGAAATACAGTCCCCTATAACTATATACAGTCCCCCTATAACTATACACAGTCCAGTCCCCCTATAACTTTACACAGTCGATCCTCTAATAACTAACTGCATGCAATCCCCCTATAACAACTATATACACCCCCCACAGTAAATATAAACAATCCCGCTAAAATAAATATATACAGTCCTTAGTCCTAGGTAAAGTAATAAAATTATATTCATGTTCCAGCGTTCCCCCATGCGTGCCGTCCTCAGCTTCCCTCGCGGTGGATATTGGCTGCAGACAAAGATGTTTATATGCGGTCGTCTATGGCAGAGCAGGAAACTTATGGTTCCTTTGCTCTGCCATAGACGAAAGGCAGGAACATTGTCGCGATTCGGCCGGAGCCAAGTACACTGTTGGCGATTCAGGCGGTCGTGCGACCACCCGAAACGCCCAAATTTGGTGGGGGCCCCTTCAAGAGCCCCCCTTATGATCCGGCCCTGCTTTTACTAGCAGTGTAAGTGGGACAACCTGCACTATCTGTAGATTTATAAACTGCCACTCTAAAGGCGTGATCTTGTGTGTGTGTGGCAAGAAATACGTTGGAAAAACCTACTGTGTATTCCATGGGGGATCACCTAGGTTACAAATGAAAAGCGTGTGACAGACCACTGGCGAGACAAAACTCTGAAGAACATAATGGGGATCCCAGTGGTCTAAAATTTATAGGCATCGATCTAATAGACCCCCCCTATTCGAGGGGGCGATTGGGACCATATTCTACTACAAAAAAAGGCCCAGTGGAACTATCGCCCCAAAATTGTGGCTCCCCAGTTCTCAACAAGCAACTTAGCTTTGCATGCTTTATTGAACCCAATAGCTAGCACGCACTAGCCATACTCATATCAGTTGGAGGTATGTATATTAATTTCCTTATTTCTTGTATATACTTTATTTTGTCTTTAGACAAGTGTCAAGTTCAGACGGTCTATTCAACAAGGAATACAACAGACTTTCGGGGTATTGTTGTCCCCCAGCTAACCTTAAATGCACCCCTCCCTCCTACTTTTGAACCCGCCCCATAGACATGTAAGGGCTTGCTCCCCCTCTACTAGGGGTATGGACATCCCTTTTGCCTATAGCTTTGCATGGATATCCTACTCTTACCCCCGGAGGCGCTTCTGTGAGCATCCCGTTTTTTTGCTAACTCGGACCAGGGCTGTGTCGGCATCTGTGCATGCACACAATGATGCAATTTTCTTGAAGCTCTACAGGCCTTCTATCCTGTGACATCAATCGTGGGGTGTGGCCATTATACGAAGGTGACTCGCTCAAATGGGAAAATCCCATTTAAAGCCAATCAAGCGTTTGCACATGCGGTCCACTGACCCGGAGGCTTCAGACATACAGCGGATGTGCTGGTAATACTAATTTTGATCCCCCTTATGACCCATCATCATGGCATGTAAGATTACTTTTTGTGACTAAACCCAGGTGCACTGAAGCTTTTGCTGATGGCAATGATCAGGTAACACACCTCAGCCTATCTGCTTCTTATAGGTCTTTTTACTTTATGTGAGATTACTGATGACGACTATTATGTTGTTTAGATCGCATAGGCACATCTGCTGATTTTGTCTTCCACTACATTTTTGTCATGAGACATAGTGGTAAGGAGATATTTGTTGTAAACATTACTGTATATTGTTCATTTGGATACTTATTTGTTTGTTTGTCCAATAGGTCAATGAGCCCCTGACAAGCCCATGATTAGCCCCTGATGAGCCTTTGTTCTCAGGCAAAACATGGCATGTAGGGTACCTTGACAAATATATCATATACAATCACTCACAGGATACAAGCATTCTGCTATATATGTCCTCTTGATTGGACAGTTTAGGAATAGTGTGCCCGTGATAGGGACAGGTTCCAGTTGGGGTAGCAGCCGTTCAGGGCTTGATAGGACCCTTTTACCATTTTAGGGTTAGATAGGGCTTCTGCCCATCATTACATTTCCCTTTAACTGGTGTTCCTATACCTCATCTGATTGTTTTGTCCCTCCTACTTGTCTCCTATCTGATTCCGCACTCTACCTTTTCCCCCTGTACAGATAGCTATACCCTTTGGACACATCCGCTTTTCCAGTTCTTTGGATGCTTATATGAAGCACTGGACACCACATATTTTAGGAGGTCTGTGGAGGATCCATTAATGGTATAGATTCTATGTGTGGCATTAGTTTGTCTCTGGTGTTTGTTGGTTTTTGGTTGACTTTATATACAGATTTTAGATAATTACTTTCATTTACTTAAACTTACCATTTGTACCGTGAATTCAAACACACAACCACATGTCACAGAATCTCTGTACTTTCCAAACAGCATAATAATGACAGCTGCCTCCTGCAGGGTCCAAATAATTAAAAGATTAATCCACCTGTGACAGTCAGCACCTGTCGCTCCAAACTCCTCTCCAGGGAGGCCTATGGGTTGTTTGTTCTTAAACCGCCAGTGGTTTAACCCATCAAGACTCATATGTACAGTAATATTAACTCCTGCTGTTTTGTTTTATAATTCAATGTGTGGCACTCTTGCACTCTTTATTTTTCACAGCTTGAATGTAACACAGTTGTCTTATTGTATACAGTGTAACAAAGGGCACCACATGTGCCTGAAACACATAAGCTTGTTTCTCGAATGAACGTTCACAGGCTGTGGCATGTTTCTACAACAGTTAGGACCTGATGTAGAAATACATGCTGCACAGCCAACCAGCCGGATACATCAAGAGTGGTAATGGGTGTACCCAAACTACAAAGGATATGGCAGCTTCGTCACCCATGGAGATCAAATAGGTCTGCTGGATCCGGGTCTGTGCTCGGGTTTATGATTGACTGCTGAGCATCCAGTCAACCAAATTGCAGCCCCTTAGCAACCACAGGCATGTCCTCTTGCCACAAAATCCAAAGAGCAAATAGTATATAGCTTTAGGCTACATCAACCATAAAATCATGTAGGTCATAAATTCACAAGTCAGTACCTCGATGTATAAAAGCCAGACTGTACCAGATGTATAAAAGCAATGAAGTCCTATATTCCTCTGATTCCAAAACACCGCTGAGCTTGTGCAAGCTACAATGCTGAGTGCATGCTCCAGACACAGAGGACTGGTGTTCGGGCATGTGCTGTAACAGTGAATGGGCAAGTTTTGAGAGTTCATCGGGCAGCAGTTCAGGGGCCTGTGTTGCGTTCCAGGAGGTGGCCCATCGAATGTACCGTCCATGACTTCATGGTCCATGGCCTCTTCACCAGAGTCTGGCTTTTCTACATCAAGATCAGGGGTGCAACTAGGAGAGGCTGGGCCCCATAGCAGACACCATACACACCATATAAAAAACACACATACAGCATATTATATACATGCACACATATATGTGTGTGTGTGTGTTTATAAATGTGCATATATATGCACATATATAGTTACATACACACACACATATATATGTATATATCCAAGAAAAAAATGAGACTGCACTCCGAGGTAAATGTGAAAAAACGGATGGGAGCTTTATTAGCCCAAGTGCAACGTTTCAGACCCGTTTCAGACTTGGGCTAATAAAGCTCCCATCCGTTTTTTCACATTTACCTTGGAGTGCAGTCACATTTTTTTCTTGGATATATTCATCTGGTGTGTCAAGACCAGGATATTGGGGTTTGCACCCACAAAGTTATTTGGCAATCTTGGTGCTGCTGGACTTTTCAAATGTTTGTATATATATATTAGAAAAAAAGACAGAAGCACAATCCTTGTATAAGAAAAAGGATATCGGGTGCTATCCTGCATTCTCACCAAAAAGAGTCCACTAGTATCAAAATAAAAATGGCACCACTCCAGTTCAAGTGAAACAAATTGTGTTTATTCCATCCTCTGCAACGTCTCAGCATGCTTGAACTGGAACTGGAGTCCTGCCGTTCTTCTTTTGTATATTTATACAGTATATACATATGTATATATATATATATATATATATATATATACGCACAGCTGGTTCTGGCGGGTGGGCTGAGTGTGCAAGCTTTGGGCCGGCAGGCCGGCTAAGTGTTCGGGCGGCTTTGGACCAGCCGACGGGTGTTCGGGCTTTGGGCCGGCCAACAGGTGTCACATCCAGCCGACAGGTGTTGCGGGTGGGCCAAATGACAGGTGTTCCTGGAGGGTGGACTGGCAGACAGTTGTTATGGGGGGGCAGGTCGACAGGTGTTAAGGGAGGACGGTCAGCTGACAGGTGTTACAGGCAGCCTGGCCCGGCACGATTCAGGCGTCTGCTGTAACAGTGAATGGGCAAGTGTCTGGAGTTCATCAGGAAGCAGTTCGGGGCCTGTGTGGCTTTACAGGAGGAGTCCTGTCCAATGTTCCATTGGCCGGGGAGGAGGGCCATCCGCCAAACGGGTTGCAGGCTTTCTTTGTGCCGTCTGGTGAAAGAGTAATGCGTCTGACCATTACATCAGGCAGGGGGGAGGGCAGACAGTGACCTGTACTGGCAGTGGAGTACAGTAGGGACACAGAAGGAGGGACCATCAGTGAATTATGACCCGGCCGTGTGTCGTTATGCCACTGATATGAGATATGAGATACTGACATGTGAATTTACGACCCAGAGGATTTTAGGGTTGCTATAGCAGAAAGACATATGCTATCTGCTCTTGTACAAAGCTTCAAATTTTCTTTTAGGCATTTTAACTGCAAAGTCAGTTAAAAACTGCAGTTTTGGTTAGGGAGCTATATATCATATAATAAACTCCTTGTATCCATATACCTTTTGCATTGATCCTACATATTTACCATGAGTAATATCCAAGTGTCACATTCCTCTGGACATTGGAACTTTGACAATACAGGCGGTCCCCTACTTAAGGACACCCGACTTACAGACAACCCATAGTTACAGACAGACCCCTGTGCCCAGTGTGACCTCTGGTGAAGCTCTCTGGATGCTTTAAAATAGTCCCAGACTGCAATAATCAGCTTAAAATTGTCTGCAATGAAGCTTTATTGATAATTCTTGGTCCTATTACAGCAAAAAAATTTGAAACTCCAATTGTCACTGGGGCAAAAAAAAAAATTGTCGGGAACTACAATGATAAAATATACAGTTTCGACTTACATACAAATTCAACTTAAGAACAAACCTACAGTCCCTATCTTGTATGTAACCCGGGGACTGCCTGTATAGCCTTTTGGCTAATAAAAGCCCTCGTAGACATATCTCAGCATTACAGCCTCCACAACAACCTCAGCAACCATTTTTGGCATTGTGTCAAGTTGAATTAAAAACTCTTTATAAGAATTACACTCAGTCCTTCTCAGATCCCCACATTATATTTAACAAATATATAACTATATATATATATTTTTTATGTTTAGATCGCCACATTATATTTAACAAATATATAACTATATATACATATTTTTTATAAAGCTATAATCAATTCAATAAAATGTAATCAATAAATATAAATTGTAACTGGTGTAAAAATACTTGTGCAAAAATGTACATGCACAACCTATATGCACATGTCTTATATTGGGCCACATTCAGTAAAGTCCCTGTCCCAATTTTCTGTCAGACTTTCCACATTCTTTTATCTGTAAACTGCTTGCACATGTATTTAAGTAGTGTCCGCACCACATATGTGTCTCTTGTAACTAATAGGGGGGGGGGGGGGATTTATCAATGTGTCTCAGGTACCGCCAGTTTCTTGCTGGAAAACACTATTCTTTGCTGAACTAGATTTATCACTGTGATGATGAATTCTGGAGCAGTATAAGACTATCAGTTACTATTTTAGAGCTACTTTCAGTTGGTCTAAACTGTGCATTAGAATTTTGGGTGCATGGATGATTTCCCACAAGCCACACCCTTTCTTGAGAGTCCCTCACATCTCTCGAAGGTTACTTTGCGGTTGTTTCTAATGATTTGGGGCCCTACAACATGGGTAAAGGCAGTGTGGTACAAGAAAAAAATGCCTCTACAATCCATAATACACTTCAGTCATTTCACATCTTGTGCTGAGCTGTACTAGCAAATAAAAATGTTTCCAAAACATTTTTGTCTCAGAATCTTTTTTTACCACTGAAAAATAGTATATAGAAATGGAAATTCTATTTTCCAGTTTTTCCCATAATTTCCAACTTTTATTCTTCAATTTAAGAAATATATTAAGATGTGCATCATCTAATTGCGTGAAACAATAATCTCATGTGTTCTGAAAAAATATACAATACAGGTATGGTGATTTAGTAGTAGTGATGTAGTTAAATAGGTCAATTGTTAAAACTAGAAAAATGACGGGGTAAGGATGGGGCGGTAAACACTTCGGTATTGAAGTGGAAATGGTCAACCAGATACGGACATATAGGAAGTTCTTGATTTCATGTTTGCAAAAACATTAACAAAGTAACCATTGGTAAAGATACCAATGTATCTATTACTCAACATGGAATCTATGTTTACATTATTTTGGTGATAATCTGCCAACATAGTTTTATAAATTAAAAGAAATTACACTTTGTAAAAATAACCCCCAAATAAAACTGAAAATGAAAACAAAGAAAACTCCAATAAAAATGTAAATTATGGTGCAAAGATTTTTTGGTAGGTCGACAAGTAGAAAAATGCAACCCTAACCCTAAACCTCTATGACAAAAAAGTGTTTTTAGTTCTGATCATTGAGGTCTTAAGGTCCTGCAATTGACCAAATCAATTTTTCCTCCAGGTCCATTATCCACTAAAGCAGATTTTTCACCTTTCTCTGAACATAGTGGTGCTTTAATACTGAAAATTCTGTTATTACAGAAAATACAATTAAACTGTAGAATGAATAAACTATGTGTGGTTCCCTGACTGCAAACATTAAAGTGGGGCATTGCTATTTATCTTTTTACCTTTTAACCCCCATAAGGGGGTTGTCCAGGAATTAAACATTTTTATACATGGCTTTAGTAAATAACTTAAAAAAAGAGCTTATACTCATCTTGTACTCATCTAGAGTTTTTTTAATGCTCCTGGGCAAGCGTATTATAGTGGCCATGCCCCTTCCCCTGCATCCGGCCAGATACATCAAGAGGCTTGATTGGGCGGAGTAGCCACTGGGCAAAACTACACCAGGTCCAACCTGTTGTAGTTTTGTGTAAATACCTGAGAACTAAAGTTTGACAGTTTTTCAAAATTATGCAGGCACGGGCAGAAAACGCCCCTCTATGTCTCCTTCACACCCATATGGTGTTGCAGTGGGGAAGTCCATGTGAGAATCGAAAATTCTTGCAATGTGCAAGAATTTGCAATTCTTTCACAGAAAAGTGGTGTAGAAGAAGTGATGAATCTCCCCCGATGTCCTTATGAGACAAACAGTGTTTAGGATGAGTCAAATGACGCTTAAGATCATCCAAGGCTGTAATTGTAAAAAAAAATCAGACTTAAAGGCTTATGGTAGTATTCCTTAGACAATTCCCATAGTATTCTTTAAGCAATTCATATGGATAATGTGTAGGTAAAATGTGGTAAAAACAGCAAAGGTACTACTTGTGAATTCTTTCTGTTGAATCAATGCAGGTAGATACTGAAACAATACAAAAGGATACACTGTGCTGACTCAATCTGATTTGGTATACTCAATTGAATCCATACAAGTAGATATAAGGCAGCCTTCAGGTAATATAAGTACAGACAGTGTAAATTTAGGATTTACATATTGAATGTCACTTAAGCTCAGGAGATTAATATTTTAAATATTTATGGAGTCAGCCCCGAGCTTGTTACCTCGTGTTAAACTGTCTGGTGTCCCGGAGCTTCTCGATGAGTTCCTTTGCACAGTATAGTTTCTTGGCGTACAACATGTTTCAGTCGCACAGCGGGTTTCGTGTTTGTTCAGACCTAGTGCACAAACATCCAGCTGATTGGAGCAGTTGATGTTCAGTATGTGAGACTTTTGGGTTCAAGTAGTGGATATTTAGTAAGCTTTTAGATGTTGAATGTTATACTCTCGTATAGTTTGCTAATCATACTGTAGTTTTATACAATAGCGGCATGGCCCATCCTACATAGCAGCTTTGAAGTCAAATGCTCCCTCTTTCCTCAGTGGCAAGAGAATGGCTGAGCCTCTTTTGATCCTCTTATGTTAACTCTAGGGTTGCACCAAACAACTGGAATATCTTGGCCTATTTGAAAACGTTTTCAAATGTAAGTTTGGGATGATATTAGGCAAATTACAATATTTACAAGTACTTAAATAATAAAAACAATGTGAAAACATATAAGATAAAATGTTTAACATACATGCAACATAAAACTTTAGTACTATAGTACATGGACACCCATAGGTGTCTATAGTGTCAATCATATATACCAGAAACATATCACAAAGTAAAAAATGTATGAAATTTGTACACGATTTGTATGCTGGGTAAACAGCTACAAATACAGATCAAAGGTGGCACAAACCCTACAGAAAACTGAAAACGTCCATATCTGCATTGAGACTTTTAGGTGATAGTGTCTTTAATTCAAAAATCATATGTGATTCTGCGCTGGACATCTTTGAAATGAAATGTCCATCTTAGTCTTGCTGGTATGGATGGCACAAAATTAAAGAAATTATGAACTTTCTTGAAATGAAGAGATAATGAATGCTTTTTGAAACCAGTTTTGATATTTTGACTATGTTCACAAACACTATCTTTTAAAAATCTAATTGCACGGCCAATGTATTAAAGTCTGCATATACATTCAACCATATAATTCACTTCTTTTGTTAAGCAAGTAAGAAATTTATCAATAGGGATTTCAAAACCATTCATTGTGGATTTGAGTATGGCTACACTCACATGATGTATGCCCGCTGTACCGTTGTACCGCGGGCATACATTGGCTCCGGTGAGAGGAGGAGGGGATGAGCGCTCTCCATAGCTATAAATGGCCGTGACGCCGTATTATGGGAGAAATATAGGAGATATCATATCTTTCTCCTGGCTGCGGAACGGTACGGTGCCATGTGCCCCATGCCATGTATGGGGGACGTATATATACGTCGTATATACATCGGCCGTATATAAGTCCCCCATACGTTCATATGAATATAGCCTAACTATAAAATAACAGCCTAACAAGTTTTTTTAAATGTTGTGGCTTTGCAATTATTGCATGTAACATAGGGGTAAAAGCCTTTCTATAACCTCCAAATAGTAGGTGATGCCAATTTCTTTCTTTTGATAATTGGGGATATTGTTGCCTAAATTGGGCTCTTAGGTATATGTGAATGGGTTCTGCTTAGTAAAGTGGCCCAGTCATTATATCCTCTTGAAGTAGATGCCAGTGCTTTTGAATAATTTGCTCTACTCTTTTATGTTTAGCATTAAAAGGTAAAATCAACTTTGGTAGAAACATTTTTTGTTGACAAAAGAAAAAATTGTTAAACCAAAAATAATTGTGTGTTAGAATAAAATGAATTCCATTTAACCCCTTAACAAACTGGCACATTTTTGTTTTTTCATTTCCATTTTTCACTCCCCGCCATCAAAAATCTTTTACATGTAAAGAGCCCTATGGCAGCTTGTTTTCTGTGTAACAAATTGCACTTCATATTGATGGTATTTATTATTCCATACCGTGTACTGGGAATCTAGAAAGAAAATTCCAAATGCTGTGAAATTGGTGAGACAACGCATTTGCGCCGTTTTCTTGTGGGCTTGGATTTTACGACTTTCGCTGTGTGTCCCAAATGACACATCTACTTTATTCTTTTGCTCGGTGCAATCACGGGGGTAACAAATTTGTTTAGGTTTTGTAATTTTTTCATACATTTACAGAAAGTAAAACCTCTACATCTTCTGGCGCTAATAACTTTTTCATACGGTGTACGGAGCCAGGGGTGGTGTCATTTTTAACAAATTTTGATGACATTTTCAATTCTACCATTTTTAGAACTGTTCGACCTATTTTCCGTTACGTTGTTAAATGCAGTGAAAAACCGTTATATTTTGATAGATCGGGCATTTTAGGACTTGGCGATACCTAATGTGTTTATAATTTTACTGCTTATTTGTATTTATGACATTTAGTGAAAGTGTGATTTTAATTTTTAGGGTTTTTTTAAATATAATTTTTTAAAACTTTTTAAATGTTTTTGGTGTACAGTTATATATAAAAAAGGCATTCTATGATGATTCCTATGGGTAAATTTATACTCTATTATAGTTGGAATATTTTTTTCTAAAGATGAGTCAAGTAATAATAATAATAATTCCTTTATTTATATAGCGCACACAGGTTAAGCAGCGCTACACTGAACTTACTAAATCAGTTCCTGTTCCAAAGGGCTCACAGTCATGTTTTGCAGAGTTGGAGGAAACCAAAGGACCCAGAGGAAACCTACACAAACACGGATAGCAGATGTTGACCTGGATGGGACTTGAACACAGGACCCCAGTAAAGTTTTAAGTTTGTATATTTCTCAGTGGGGTGTTCTTCAAGTTTATAATATGTTTTGCAATTGCTCACTGGGCATTCTGCTGTATACTTCTCGCTGTCCATTAGCTTAAATCAATCTTAAATCTTTAATCTCATCTTTGTTGAGGCTAGAGCTGTGAAATTTTTTTGAGATCTTCCTAATATCATAGTCTACTGCTAATTTAAAACCACTCATTTCCTGGCTGACTTCTTGTCAGGGAAATTTGATTTCAATTTCAATACCGTGTGTAAAAACTTGGACACTACACTGGATGTTAAAATAGGATTCTTCAAAAAATATTCTTTAGTCTCAGATTTGTAAAGTATTTTTCCACTCCAATCTGTGTTAGGAATTTGTTTAATTACTATGTAGTGGCATACTGTTGTTGGTTTAATGGAAAATTGCTTAAATTGAATATTGCTGATCGGCTGGGTCAGTTTTGTTATTTTTTTATATTTAGATTGGGCATTTCTTCTTTTTTTCTAGCTCTCTTTTTTGGGGTTCCCTTGCAAAGGGTTTTGTGAATAATTGAAATTGTACTGATGTTTCTAGAGATATGTTTAAGTCTAAGTTTAAGTTTAACTTGTTTTGGTGATGTTGAGATGGATAGTTGTGGGGGTGTGCTTGGGTGTAGTGGTTGAGATGTGAAATCTGTGTCTGAGGGGAAATTCGATAATGGAGCAAATGGTGTATATTGTGGTGTTTGTTTTGGTGAAATTCGTCCGCAGATAATGGCATTAAAGTCTTGAATGTTTTCTGAATTCTTTTTTGAGGGAATATTTTAGTGTTGTATCTCTGACTTGTGTACTCTGTCCTGAAAAAGTATCCCTATTGAGTGGTGAGAAAATATTAGAAGTGGGTACATTATACTGTGTGTTTTTAATACTCAAAATTCTCTTTCTAATTTACAAACACTGGATTTAATTTCATAAATTGTTCATTTTTATTAAAAACATCAATCAACTGTTTGATTTTGATGATTTCTTCCTCAAGTAATCATTTCTCTTCTTCTGTTTATTATCAACTTAACCACTTACTAAGAGGGGGTCAGGGGCTGAGCCCTCTCCATAGCCAGTAAGTGTTTGCTGCTAGCACCGATCACGGGTGTTAACCCGTTGATCACCGCCGGCAAAGCTGCCGTTGGCATTAAACAGCCACCATCTTGGCTCGGATAGTCGATCCCCATGAAATCATTGGGAAGCGGTGATCCATTGCAATGACATGATCTGTTATTAGTGGAGGGAGGCCGTTGATGGATCTATTATTAGTGGAGGGAGGCCGCTGACGGACCTGTTATTATTGGAGGGAGGCCGCTGACGGACCTGTTATTAGTGGAGGGAGGCCGCTGACGGACCTGTTATTAGTGGAGGGAGGCCGCTGACGGACCTGTTATTAGTGGAGGAAGGCCTCTGACGGACATGTTATTAGTGGAGTGAGGCCGCTGATGGACATGTTATTAGTGAGGGGAGGCGGCTGACGGACATTTTATGAGTTTGGTGCATCATTCCTAACCTTATTGTAATTACTTTAAATGCTGTATAAATACAATTAAAACAACAATTTAAAAAATCATTGTATATGTTAAACATTGGCAGGGGATGGGAGGAGGTGCTGTGGTTGGGAGGGGGGGGGGGCCTGCCAAAAGTTTGCTATGAGGCCCACTCATTCCTAGTTACGCCACTGCATACAACCTATAAAAATTTGGTATCCCTGTGATTGAACCGACCCAAAGAATAAAGGAGATTTGTCATTTTGGGCGCACAGTGAAAGCCGTAAATTCAAGCCCACAAGAAAATGGCACAAATGCATTTTTTCACCAATTTCACTGCATTTGGCATTTTTTTCCCTCTCCCCAGCATGTAATATTAAATACCATCACTACAAAGTGCAATTTATTAGGCAGAAAACAAGCTATCACAGAGCTCTTTGAAAAATGTGAAACGTGAAAGTGAAAAATGGAGATGCAAAAACAAAAAAGGACTGGGTCGTTACGGGGTTAAATACCATCTTGAGATTCATATGCTTTTGATGTTGAGCTGTTTTTATTGTATGTCTTAAGTCTATGTTTTTATATGTTTTATCGCAAATGAATAAAGCATTTCCCCTTGGGGATTAATAAAGTTTTATCTAATCTAATGTAACCTAACCATCAGTGGTTAAAACTGTCAATAACATTTACAGTAATATTAACTCCTGCTGATTTGCTTCATGCAATGTGTCAAATAATTGTGTTTTTATTGCATTCTTTATTGTCTTTTTTATTTTTCATAGTTCAATTGTATCACTATTCTCTTATTGTATATGATGTAATCATGCGGATTCGTCGATTTAATGTTAAGTTTTTACTGAGATTTTTCTCCATGCGTTTTTCTATCTGTTTTGTTTCAGCTGATCTGACATCAAGGGGCCCCCATACTTTGCCCTTAAAAAGGCCTTCACCAAGTGTGGGCGATTCGGGCAGGTCCAGCAGTCTGGCTTGTCTTTGAACTGGCTTCTGCTGAACAGCCGGTTTAGAGAATCTAGGTACACTTCAGCATATAGCAGAACAATAAGTTCCCATGCTGTGCCATTGAACTATGGACGCACACAGGATGTCTGCGTCTTTGCGCTGGTGTCGCAGTGTCTGATGTCACTGCACCGCCATCCTGTGTATCAGCATGCTGACACCAAAGAGGAAGAAGAGCGAATAATAATTTTATTATTTTCCAGTGGCTGCTTAATGTGTATATCTGTGACTAGAGGCCATGTGTATTTCTGGGGGCCATGTCTATATTTTTTGGGTGGGGCCATATCTGTGACTGGGGTCCAATACACTGCTCTACAATACTACTTCATTGTAGAGCAGTGTAAACTGTCTGAGCATTTAGACGCACGCACAGACAGTTTACAGTCAGACTTGGAAGGGGTCTGACTGTCAGGCTCCAATCGCAGGTGTTAGCGCATGGTGTCAGCTGTGATAGACAGCTGACAGCCGCTGCTTCTGGTGCCAGCTCCGTTCATGAGCTGGTGCCAGAACCAGGACGTTATAGCATGTCCCGGTGCGGGAAGTATCTACCCGCAGGGACGTACTATAACGTCCTGGTGTGCGCAGGGGTTAAACAAATCGATATGTTAGGTAAATATTTACCTAAACTCTCACAAGACAGAGATCTAAAAAATGTAGTATCACAAGGGGTAAGATTTTTTGCCAAAACGGGGACCATTTTGGGGGACCATTTTATCCCCTAGGCTTTTTTCTAGTGTCATACCTATTCAAGATAGATGCACTCGGTTATACCATCCAGGTTGCCACAAATGTGGCCACAGAAAATATAAAGCATGTGAACATTTATGCAATGGGAATACATTTAATTCTTATACCACACTAAGTACTTTTAATATTAAAACCTTTATCAACTGCAATACATCCTATGTAGTATATTTAGCAGCTTGCAGTCGGGTCCAATATGTAGGATGCACAACTTGCCCTGTAAAAACTTGTATCAGACGACATATTTCAGATGTCACCAATTCCTCTGTTAATGTTTCGTCCCTTACCCATCATTTTGGGAGGTTCATGAAGGGGTGGTCACAGATTTCAGATGGGTAAGCATAGAAAAAGTCAGCAGACCAATCAGAGGGGGTGATCTTCATAAAAAGTTATTGAACAGAGAATCCTATTGGATTTTTGTATTAGACACCAGACAACCTTAAGGATTGAACTCCTGTCATGATCTTATCACTAGCTATTGAGATATAAGGACAAAAAATAAATTGTGCCTATTTGACATTATTGTATTTTAATACCGCAGTGATCAATAGTGTGTTTCCAACTCTATATGTACATTCCCACGTGTATACCTACATATATGTCTCCTTTTCTCTTTTCTTTTCCCTAACAATATTTATTTAACTTTACATTTGCATCACTATGTCCATATTTGCTTATTGGCTTTCTTAAAAAATCTGTATACTATAAGGCTTTAGTTTACATTCTAAAGCAGGGTTCCCCAAACTATGGCCCGCGGGCCACATGCGGCCCGCGGACCTTTTCGAACCGGCCCCCGACACTTAGCGCACCAGCGCCGGGCCCTCGCGGCCTGCAACAGTCGGGCACGAGCCTCCGTCCGTCCGGACAGGAAGCTCCTGCCCGTCACTGTATAGTGCTCGGTGCGGCCGGAAACGGCCGCTCGAGCACTATTACTGGAGCGATGTGGCCGGAATACAACCCCGGCGCACATCGCTCCATGATCTAGGCTGCACGGCCGCGCGATGACCGTACGCGCTGCCCGTACGCGGCAAGAAGATAGAAGACTTAGGTGAGTACAGGGTTTTTATTTTTTTATTAAAAAGGGCAGTAAAAAGATTGTGGCGACTGGGGGCCAATAGTTAGTTATGAGGGGCAGAATAGGAAATAATTAATTATAAGGGTCAGCTTAGGAAATAATTAAATATGAGGGGCAGTATAGGAAACTAATTAATTATAAGGGGCAGCTTAGTAAATAATTAATTATGAGGGGCAGCATAGGAAATAATTAATTATGAGGGGCAGCATAGGAAATAATTAATATTTAGGTGTAGAATAGGAAATAATTAATTATGAGGGGCAGCATAGGAAATAATTAATGGTGGGGGCAGCATAGGAAATAATTAATTATGAGGGGCAGAATAGGAAATAATTAATTATGAGGGGTAGAATAGGAAATAATTAATTATGAGGGGCAGTATAGGAATAATTAATTATGAGGGGCAGCATAGGAAATAATTAATGGTGCGGGTATAGGAAATAATTAATTTTGAGGGGCAGTTTAGTAATTAATGGGGGGGGGGGGGGGGAGCATATTCAATAATTAATGGAGAGAGGTCCCAGTATATTAATTAATTAATTGGGCCAATATATAAAATAGTTCACAAGGGGGTGCAGTACCGAAATATTAAATAATTAATTGAGGGGGGCCCCAGTGTATTATGGATGCGGTCACATGTACCTCTATTTATTTTTAAACTTTAGTCCGGCCCTTCAACGGTCTGAGGGGGACAGTGAACGGCCCTCTACGTAAAAAGTTTGGGGACCCCTGTTCTAAAGCATGAAACAGTATTGTTTTTTAATGTGTTTTTTAGTTGCATGTTTTTCTCCTCCGACTAAATTATGTGCAGGTGTTTTTATTTAAATGACTATGGAGTGAGAGTCATGTTAGATCAGGGCTAATGCTTTTCATCCGAAAGGCGTGGATCAGAACCTACTGTGTTTTACCAAATGTACGATTATGCTGTTTGATGAATAAAGAAGTTTGTTTTTAAGGACAAAGGAGTCTGCGCTGGAGTTTCTCTGTTGCTTTTGATTATTTTATGGGTTTTCACAGAAGTGGCGATAGTTTTTTGATCATTTATGGAGCATTTAGGGCTCTTACTTTTTTTTTATTTGTAAATATATTTTAAATAGAGATGAGCGAACATGCTCGTCCGAGCTTGATGCTCGGTCGAGCATTAGGGTACTCGAAACTGCTCGTTGCTCGGACGAATACTTCGCCCGCTCGAGAAAATGGCAGCTCCCGCCGTTTTGCTTTTTGGCGGCCAGAAACAGAGCCAATCACAAGCCAGGAGACTCTGCACTCCACCCAGCATGACGTGGTACCCTTACACGTCGATAGCAGTGGTTGGCTGGCCAGATCAGGTGACCCTGGGATAGACTAGCCGCTGCCCGCGCTGCTCGGATCATTCTGTGTCTGGATGCCGCTAGGGAGAGAGCTGCTGCTGGTCAGGGAAAGCGTTAGGGTGTTCTATTAGCTTACTGTTAGGCAGGAGTGATTCTCAAAGAACCCAACAGCCCTTCTTAGGGCTACAATAACGTTCTACTTTTTTTATTTTAATTTGCATCTAGTACCATTTTGTGAGGAATTAGCAGGGGGACTTGCTACCGTTGTGTTTAGCTCTTAGTGGCACACATATCCATAGCAAAGACCGAAGTGGGAAAATTTAGTAGGGGTTGGATTTCAATTAGGCACTAACTCAGTGTCATCTCATCTGGCATAGTAGTGTGCTTTGATACTTGGCTAGAAAATAGCCATAGGAGAATACAAAGAGCTTACTTACGCATACAGTAGCGTTCTATATATTTGATTTCTGGTTGATCTGCTGGTGGCTGTACTTTCTGCAGTGCATGTACTAGCCAATTCTGAGCAATTTGTAGTGAGACTTGCGACCGCTGTGTTCTGCGCTTAGTGACGCACATATCCATAGCAAAGACCGAAGTGGGAAAATTTAGTAGGGGTTGGATTTCAATTAGGCACTAACTCAGTGTCATCTCATCTGGCATAGTAGTGTGCTTTGATACTTGGCTAGAAAATAGCCATAGGAGAATACAAAGAGCTTACTTACGCATACAGTAGCGTTCTATATATTTGATTTCTGGTTGATCTGCTGGTGGCTGTACTTTCTGCAGTGCATGTACTAGCCAATTCTGAGCAATTTGTAGTGAGACTTGCGACCGCTGTGTTCTGCGCTTAGTGACGCACATATCCATAGCAAAGACCGAAGTGGGAAAATTTAGTAGGGGTTGGATTTCAATTAGGCACTAACTTAGTGTCATCTCATCTGGCATAGTAGTGTGCTTTGATACTTGGCTAGAAAATAGCCATAGGAGAATACAAAGAGCTTACTTACGCATACAGTAGCGTTCTATATATTTGATTTCTGGTTGATCTGCTGGTGGCTGTACTTTCTGCAGTGCATGTACTAGCCAATTCTGAGCAATTTGTAGTGAGACTTGCGACCGCTGTGTTCTGCGCTTAGTGACGCACATATCCATAGCAAAGACCGAAGTGGGAAAATTTAGTAGGGGTTGGATTTCAATTAGGCACTAACTCAGTGTCATCTCATCTGGCATAGTAGTGTGCTTTGATACTTGGCTAGAAAATAGCCATAGGAGAATACAAAGAGCTTACTTACGCATACAGTAGCGTTCTATATATTTGATTTCTGGTTGATCTGCTGGTGGCTGTACTTTCTGCAGTGCATGTACTAGCCAATTCTGAGCAATTTGTAGTGAGACTTGCGACCGCTGTGTTCTGCGCTTAGTGACGCACATATCCATAGCAAAGACCGAAGTGGGAAAATTTAGTAGGGGTTGGATTTCAATTAGGCACTAACTCAGTGTCATCTCATCTGGCATAGTAGTGTGCTTTGATACTTGGCTAGAAAATAGCCATAGGAGAATACAAAGAGCTTACTTACGCATACAGTAGCGTTCTATATATTTGATTTCTGGTTGATCTGCTGGTGGCTGTACTTTCTGCAGTGCATGTACTAGCCAATTCTGAGCAATTTGTAGTGAGACTTGCGACCGCTGTGTTCTGCGCTTAGTGACGCACATATCCATAGCAAAGACCGAAGTGGGAAAATTTAGTAGGGGTTGGATTTCAATTAGGCACTAACTCAGTGTCATCTCATCTGGCATAGTAGTGTGCTTTGATACTTGGCTAGAAAATAGCCATAGCAATAGGATAGCATTGTTTGGTTTTAAAAACTCAAAAAAAAACAAAAAACACAAAAAAAAAAAAAAAACACAAAAAAAAACAAAAAAAAGTAAAAAAAAAAATAAAGTTATAACTCTCATTTTAAAAATGTTTAACCCGAGGGCTAGGGGTAGAGGACGAGGGCGGGGACGTGGGCGTCCAACTACTGCAGGGGTCAGAGGCCGTGGTCCTGGGCGGGGTGAGACACCACCTGCTGATGAGGGAGCAGGGGAACGCCGCAGAGCTACACTCCCTAGGTTCATGTCTGAAGTTACTGGGACTCGTGGTAGAGCACTGTTGAGGCCAGAACAGTGCGAACAGGTGATGTCGTGGATTGCTGACAATGCTTCGAGCAATTTGTCCACCACCAGTCAGTCTTCCACGCAGTCCACCCATGTCACCGAAATCGCCACTCCTCCAGCTCCTGCACCTCAGCCTCCTCCCCCCCAGTCTGCCCCCTCCCAGGAAAATTTGGCATTTGAACCGGCATACTCTGAGGAACTGTTTTCTGGACCCTTCCCACAGTCACAAACCACTTGTCCGGTTGCTGCTGAGCAATTTTCCGATGCCCAGGTTTTCCAACAGTCACAGTCTGTGGGTGATGATGACCTTCTTGACGTAGTGGAAGTGTGTAAAGAGGTGTCCGACGATGAGGAGACACGGTTGTCAGACAGTGGGGAAGTTGTTGTCAGGGCAGGAAGTCCGAGGGGGGAGCAGACTGAGGGATCGGAGGATGATGAGGTGACAGACCCAAGCTGGGTTGAGAGGCCGGGTGAACACAGTGCTTCTGAGACGGAGGAGAGTCCTCGACCAGAACAGGTTGGAAGAGGCAGTGGTGGGGCCAGACGGAGAGGCAGGGCCAGAGCTGGTGCATCAGCGCCAAATGTGTCAACTAGTGAAGCTCCCGTGGCAAGGGCTCCTGCGGCGAGGGCTAGATCTTCAGAAGTCTGGAGGTTCTTTAAGGAAACACCGGATGACCGACGGACTGTGGTGTGCAACATTTGCCAAACCAGGCTCAGCAGGGGTTCCACCACTACTAGCTTAACTACCACCAGTATGCGCAGGCATATGAATGCTAAACACCCCACTCAGTGGCAACAAGCCCGTTCACCTCCGGCCGTGCACACCACTGCTCCTTCCCCTGTGTCAGCTGCTAGTCAGCCCCCTGCCCAGGACCCTGCCACAAAAACCCCATCGTCGCCTCCACGATCCTCCACAGCATCCACCAGCGTTCAGCTCTCCATACCCCAGACGCTGGAGCGGAAACGCAAATATAGTGCAACCCACCCGCACGCCCAAGCCCTTAATGTGCACATCTCCAGATTGCTTAGCCTGGAGATGCTGCCCTATAGGCTCGTAGAGACCGAGGCCTTTCGCAACCTCATGGCGGCGGCCGCCCCTCGGTATTCGGTCCCCAGCCGCCACTACTTTTCCCGATGTGCCGTCCCAGCCCTGCACCAGCACGTGTCAGACAACATCATCCGTGCCCTGACCAACGCCGTTTCTGACAAGGTCCACCTGACCACGGACACGTGGACGAGTGCTGCCGGGCAGGGCCACTATATATCGCTGACGGCACATTGGGTTAACTTGGTGGAGGCTGGGACCGAGTCTGACACTGGGGCTGCTCATATACTGCCGACGCCGAGGATTGCGGGGCCTACCTCGGTCCAGGTGTTTCAGGCCTACTATGCCTCCTCCTCCTCCCACCCCTCCTCCACCTCCTCCTCCGAACTACCATCCGTGGGCACGGCGCCATCAGTCGGTAGCTCTAGGCACAGCAGCAGTGCCGTCGCTAAGCGACAGCAGGCGGTGCTCAAACTGCTGAGCCTAGGCGACAAAAGGCACACCGCCCAAGAGCTATTACAGGGCATCACGGCGCAGACTGATCTGTGGCTGGCACCGCTGAACCTCAAGCCGGGAATGGTTGTGTGTGACAACGGCCGTAACCTGGTGGCGGCTCTGCAACTCGGCAGACTGACACATGTGCCATGCCTGGCCCATGTGTTAAATCTGATAGTTCAGCGTTTCCTCAAGACATACCCCAATCTGTCTGATTTGCTCACGAAGGTGCGCCGCATCTGTGCGCATTTCAGGAAGTCCAGCCCAGATGCTGCCACTCTCAGGGCAGCGCAGCGCCGCCTCCAACTGCCCGCTCACCGACTGTTGTGCGACGTGCCCACGAGGTGGAATTCAACACTAACCATGTTATCCAGAGTTTACCAGCAGCGCAGAGCGATTGTAGACTGCCAGATGTCAACTTCCACCAGAACTGGTAGTCAGGTCAGTCAGCTTCCTCAAGTCTACAATGAGGAGTGGACGTGGATGTCTGATATCTGTCAGGTGCTGAGTAACTTTGAGGAGTCAACACAGATGGTCAGTGGCGATGCCGCCATCATCAGCCTCACCATCCCGCTGCTTGGCCTGTTGAAAAACTCTCTGGTCAGCATGAAGTCGGAAGCTTTGCGCTCGTCACAAGAGACAGGGGAAGAATATTCCCTTGTTGATAGCCAAAGCACCCTCAGGTCTGTTTCTCAGCGCATATCGGAGGAGGTGGAGGTGGAGGAGGATGAGGAGGAAGAGGAGGAGAATGTTGGTGAGACACAAGAGGGGACCATTGTTGAGTCCTTTACTGTTCAGCGTGTATGGGCAGAAGAAGAGGAGTTGGAGGAGTTGGAGGAGGAGGAAATGGACAGTCAGGCCAGTGAGGGGAGTGAATTCTTACGCGTTGGTACTCTGGCGCATATGGCAGATTTCATGCTAGGCTGCCTATCCCGTGACCCTCGCGTTCAAAGAATTTATTCCAGCACCGATTACTGGGTGTTCACTCTCCTGGACCCACGGTACAAGCAAAATCTTTCCACTCTCATCCCTGCAGAGGAAAGGAGTGTGAGAATGCATGAATACCAGCAGGCCCTGGTGCACAAGCTGAAACAGTATTTCCCTTCTGACAGCGCTAGCGGCAGAGTGCGTAGTTCTGCGGGACAAGTAGCGAGGGAGAGTAGGCGAGCAGGCAGCTTGTCCAGCACTGGCAAGGGTACCCTTTACAAGGCTTTTGCCAGCTTTATGTCACCCCAGCAAGACACTGTCACCTGTCCCCAGTCTCGGCAGAGTAGGGCTGATCTTTACAGAAAGATGGTGAGGGAGTACGTAGCTGACCATACCATCGTCCTAAATGATCACACAGCTCCCTACAACTACTGGGTTTCAAAGCTGGACATGTGGCACGAACTGGCGCTGTACGCCTTGGAGGTTCTTGCCTGCCCTGCCGCTAGCGTCTTGTCCGAGCGGGTTTTCAGTGCAGCTGGTGGCATCATCACCGATAAGCGTACACGCCTGTCGACTGACAGCGCTGACAGGCTGACGCTTATTAAAATGAATAAAGGCTGGATTTCTCAGAATTTCCAATCTCCACCAGGTGAAGGAAGCTCAACCTGAATAATTGATCCACTCCTCCTCCTCCTCATTTTCCTCCTTCTCCTCCTCTTTGTACAGTAAAGCAGAGGAAAATGGCTATTTTTTGACAGGGCCCACTGGCTCTTGCTATAGTACTTCATGCATTTAATTTTTCTGGAGGGCCACCTACCCGGTCCTCTGTTTGAAACAATTTTTGTGAGTGCCACATACAGGCACTCAATCTATTCCATTTTACTGCAGGGCCACCTACCTGCTCCTCTGGTTTGAAACATTTTTGGGACTGCCACATACAGGCACTCAATCTATTCCATTTTACTGGAGGGCCACCTACCTGCTCCTCTGGTTTGAAAAATTTTTGGGACTGCCACATACAGGCACTCAATCTATTCCATTTTACTGCAGGGCCACCTACCTGCTCCTCTGGTTTGAAACATTTTTGGGACTGCCACATACAGGCACTCAATCTATTCCATTTTACTGGAGGGCCACCTACCTGCTCCTCTGGTTTGAAAAATGTTTGGGACTGCCACATACAGGCACTATCCAAATTAAATTGTCTCCATAGCAGCCTCCACACGTTGTCTCCATTGCTACCTCCAAAAGTCGTCCATATAGCTGCCTCCATACATCGTCCCTTTATCAAACGAGGTGTGTCAGGCAGAAATTTGGGTTGTTTTCATGGATTCCACATCAAAGTTGTTAACTTTGTCGCCACCCTGCTGTGTTATCCACAAAATATACTGGCAAACTTTTACCATTTAGGGATATTATTTCAGCGCTTCTTGCGCATCTGTTTACATTCCCCTCACCCGGCATATCCTAAACTTATAAGAACGCTACTACACTTGATCTTATACAAAAGGTTCTTAGAAGTGCTGTTTGGGGAGTAGCCTAGAGACAGGGGCTTGAATTGGCGAAAGCTCGCCTGGCAGCGGAGCGCCAGCTCCATGCGCATCATGCGCTTCTTGCGCATCTGTTTACATTCCCCTCACCCGGCATATCCTAAACTTATAAGAACGCTACTACACTTGATCTTATACAAAAGGTTCTTAGAAGTGCTGTTTGGGGAGTAGCCTAGAGACAGGGGCTTGAATTGGCGAAAGCTCGCCTGGCAGCGGAGCGCCAGCTCCATGCGCATCATGCGCTTCTTGCGCATCTGTTTACATTCCCCTCACCCGGCATATCCTAAACTTATAAGAACGCTACTACACTTGATCTTATACAAAAGGTTCTTAGAAGTGCTGTTTGGGGAGCAGCCTAGAGACAGGGGCTTGAATTGGCGAAAGCTCGCCTGGCAGCGGAGCGCCAGCTCCATGCGCATCATGCGCTTCTTGCGCATCTGTTTACATTCCCCTCACCCGCCATATCCCAAACTTATAAGAACGCTACTACACTTAACTTGGTGCAGGCTGGGACCGAGTCTGACCCTGGGGCTGGTCATATACTGCCGACGCAGAGAATTGCGGGGCCTACCTCGGTCCAGGTCTCAAAGGCCTACTATACCTCCTCCCACCCCTCCTCCACCTCCTCCTCCTCCGAATTACCATCCGTGGGCATGGCGCCATCAGTCGGTAGCTCTAGGCACAGCAGCAGTGCCGTCGCTAAGCGACAGCAGGCGGTGCTGAAACTGCTGAGCCTAGGCGATAAAAGGCACACCGCCCAAGAGCTATTACAGGGCATTCCACATCAAAGTTGTTAACTTTGTCGCCACCCTGCTGTGTAATCCACAAAATATACTTGCAAACTTTTACCATTTAGGGATATTATTTCAGCGCTTCTTGCGCATCTGTTTACATTCCCCTCACCCGCCATATCCTAAACTTATAAGAACGCTACTACACTTGATCTTATACAAAAGGTTCTTAGAAGTGCTGTTTGGGGAGTAGCCTAGAGACAGGGGCTTGGATTGGCAAAAGCTCGCCTGGCTGCAGAGCGCCAGCTCCATCCCAAGATCCAACTAACATAGTTGCAGCACCTTTAATCTACTACTAGTTCACTGCCTCCATAATAATAATAATAATAATCTTTATTTATATAGCGTCATCATATTCTGTAGCGCTTTACAAATCATAGGAAACAAATACAAATGTAATGTAACAGAGCACAACATTTGTATGGAACAACAGGAGTGAGGTCCCTGCTCGCCAGAGCTTACGGTTTATGAAGATGATGGGGTAACACGAGGTAAAAGAATATTTAATGGTCAAGCCATTCTTCTTAGGGAATAGAAAAAAATATAATAAATGGAATTGCTGTCGCTTGAACCACTCAGCCGTCATCTTATATACCAGGTCCAGGGTGAATGGGACTGCAGAGAAGTCTGGTGCCTGTTGGTTGCTGGATAACAGATGGGAGGACGACACAGGACGGGTTAGTAGAAGAGTTAAAACTTCATGCAGTTAATGAGTGTTATAGGCTTGCCTAAAGAAATGGGTTTTAAGAGCACGTTTGAAACTTTGGAGGTTAGGTATTAGTCTGATAGTCCAGGGCAGAGCATTCCATAGAATTGGTGCAGCTCTAGAGAAGTCTTGGAGACGCGAGTGGGAGGTCCGCACTAGGGTAGAGGTTAATCTAAGATCACTGGCGGATCTAAGAGCACGGGTTGGGCGATAGACTGAGATAAGAGAGGAGAGGTAGGGGGGTGCAGCATTATACAGAGCTTTATGGATGAGGGTTATTATTATTTTAAACTGTATTCGAAAGGAGACTGGCAGCCAGTGCAGCGACTGGCATGAACTGTAAGCATACATGGTCCCCTTATCAAACGAGCTGTGTCAGGCAGAATTTTGGGTTGTTTTCATGGCTTCCATGTTAACTTTGTCGCCACCCTGCTGTGTAATCCACAAAATATACTGGCAAACTTTTATCATGTACCGATATTATTTGAGCGCTTCTTGCTCACCTCCTTTGGTTCCTCTCTGACACCCATTGGTTTGAAGCCTGAGTCCAATTAGGGTATGTCGCCATGCCACTCTCTAGCCTGCTGCCGCTGCCTCTGCCTCTGCATGCCGTCCCCTATAGTGTCAGGGTCAATTATTGGATGTTTTACATGCTATCTAGCTTCATTCTGTCACTCTGTCATGGCCATGCTGTTGCCCATAATTTCGGCATAATGGTGCGATTAAGCAGCCTCAGAGGCATCCATGCATGCTGCCCCTGCTGTTTCCTGTCCATTTCCGTGGTGTTTCCATCCTTTTCTGAGGTTCCCAGGTGTTTGGCCAAGCTTCCCTGTGCAGAGCCTTGGTCCCCTTGAAAAATGCTCGAGTCTCCCATTGACTTCAATGGGGTTCGTTATTCGAGACGAGCACTCGAGCATCGGGAAAAGTTCGTCTCGAATAACGAGTACCCGAGCATTTTAGTGTTCGCTCATCTCTAATTTTAAACTTTTTTCTTAATTTTTTTTTACCATCCCACTCTGGGACTTGAATAAGTGATCATTTGATCACTTGTTCAAAGTGAAACACTGCCATATGGATGTAAGGTGGTATATTAAAGCAGTCAGCCTATGCAGATTCATAGTTTGACACACACAGTCTGCTACAGGATATGTCAATGTGCTGGAGAAGGCAGTCCTGTGGTCTTTGTCCGAACCCCGGGGCTGCCACAGAGATTATCGGCACCCTAAGAACCCGGCGGGGACGATTGTGAGGAGAAGCCCTAAAGACGATGTTGCCATGTTTGACTGTGGGCCTATAGAGGTAAACGGAATCATGGCTATAGCCCTATTGAGCGCTATGAGCTCCCACACTGCTGTCGCCATTGACAGTTGTAGTTGAGGGCATAAATGCATGTCCAGGGTTGGGAATTTTGGTTGATATGTTTTAAATTTATTTATAAAAAGTTTAAAATTGTGGGAAATTTTGGAAAAAGCCATTTTCAGAATATCACATGACATGACACGAGCAGTCACGTAACCAAATCAGGTGCAACTGTCCATTTGGATGTCACATGACTACGCCACTTCCAACCTTTTTTCCACTTGAACCTTTATATGGGATACTGCTGTTTTTCTGTTGCTTAGCCTCATTGAAGCAGTATGAATAGATTATTTTCTATTTAGTGGTGTAACTACTGTATATATTGTAAAAATGTCAAACTACATGTTCACATGACTGAAGATCATGATGTGACAGGTGATTCTTATAAAAACCCAATGCAAATAGATTCAAGTAACTATAAATATATTGAGCAGTAGTGTAGAAGAAATCAATCAGTTTGAGACAAGATCAGAAGATGGATTGCAGTGCCTATAAGCTCTATAATGTATGTGGCTTTGATTCCAGAAAACATCTAGAGAATTACTATTCAGAAAAGGCAAAAATGCTCTTTGGAGAGGATTCCTTGATATTTCCTATTAAAAAGCTTAAAGAAGCTCTCTCGTTGGGTATGTATTTTCCTGTTACATTTCTTTGCATTTTTTAATAATTTTATTACAGACTAATTCACATCTTTACATAGGGTAGCTTCCTAATCTCATTAAAAAATTTACTAACTGGTCTTCCGAACATATATCCTGAATTGTCGAGATTAATTGTGTTAAACTGACGATTCTCCCCCACTCCTTTTTCTTATCTTTATATACTTTACAGTAAGCCATCAGGGTCTTTGATCTATTTTCTATGGGCTGCATCTACCCCTAGAATTGTAAATTGTACATTGATGCATTGGAAACTTCAAGGGGGGTTGGGACTCCCAGACTTTATGGGTTACTTTGTGGTGTCCATGTTAGCTTGTATTTTGGATTAGTTTTCCAACCACATGAACTGGAATCACACCTTACCCCTGTACCCCTGTATGATTTCCCTGGTCGACCACCTTCACTACTCTGATCACAAAATCAATAAACTACCCTTGATATGTTCCCATATGATGAAAACACTCAAGACACTGTGCTCCTTACAGGCCTTTTTGAGCCAAAAGGCTCCCCTGTCTCCATTACTCCAACAATCCAGACTTTCCTCATCTCTTAGGATATATTAACCCCTTACATTTTTTTTTTAATAAGGTAACTTTTTTTATGCAGTACTTCACAAAAATAACCCAAACTTATGCATATAAATCAATTTGTCTCATTACACAAATCTATAAATTGCGTAAAGAACAGTTTATACACCATCCCCTACAACTCCAAACCTCGTTCTGGTCTCATCTTCAACTTCCTCCATTTTGTTTTATTCATAAATCTCTTTACCACTCCTATGGCTGATGCACTGTTTTACAATAAATGTCTGGCTATTGTTTTTTTCATGTGATGCAGAACTTTTGCATTTGCCAATCGCTTCCCTTTCATCACATCAAGACCTCTCAAACAGCCAAGCACACACACCTTGGGCTCCATCAAGATCCTGACATTAAACATAACTTGAATCAATTATATCACCTGTCCCCCACAGGAACCAAATGCCATATCAATGTAAAACAAAGATCCACATGTAGAGGACATACAAGAGTATTGACGCACAGCCACAATTGTTTCACACCACAAGTCACGCAAACCATCCTCAGTACACCACCTACAGAAGAGCGTAAGCCTGCCTGTAGTATTGCCCCAAAATCTTGGGCAAATGTTCTCTTGGAACATTTGGAGGTTAATTTAGACTTGCATAATTATTATATATGGGGTATATTGACTTTAATAGCATGTGCTGTATGTTTTAGTCAGTAGTAATTATTATTGTGTGTTTTTTTGAGAGGCTAGTGTAATAGCTTCTTTTACCATTAAGTTAAAGTTTGACAATCCTTGTTATAGAATTCTGGATTGCCATATATTAGCCACAAGGACTAAGCAGATAAGTTGTGATATATTATGCTCATCCATGCTCATTAAATCTGCAGTTTTCATTCTTCCATATGGGTTTTTTTGGACTGTATAACTGTCCACCTTACAATATGCTCAGTCTAAATCTGAATAATTTCAGTTTGAGCATTTGGGCCAACAAGAAATTTTGGGTAATAATCCAGTTTACAGCGATTGTGGAATTATAGTCAGGGTGCTCATATAAACCACTGACTTACTCCATTTTAATAATTAATTACTGCTTGGTATTGACTAAAATCTCTACTCTTGTTATACTCTTGCTATACTTCTTAATAGTTGTGTTGTTGTGTGCTCAAGAATAACCCTTTTTGCAGACAAATACATATTTGCATGTCACTATTTAAACTTTGCTTAAAGTTGTCAAGTAACACTGTTAAAATGGTTTATGAATAGAGATGAGCGAGCACTAAAATGCTCGGGTACTCGTTATTCGAGACAAACTTTTCCCGATGCCAAAGTGCTCGTCTCGAATAACAAGCCCCATTGAAGTCAATGGGAGACTCGAGCATTTTTCAAGGGGCCAAGGCTCTGCACAGGGAAGCTTGGCCAAACACCTGGGAACCTCAGAAAATGATGGAAACACCACGGAAATGGACAGGAAACAGCAGGGGCAGCATGCATGGATGCCTCTGAGGCTGCTTAATCGTACCATTATGCCAAAATGATGGGCAACAGCATGGCCATGACAGAGTGACCGAATGAGGCTAGATAGCATCTAAAACATGCAATAATTGACCCTGACACTATAGGGGATGGCATGCAGAGGCAGCGGCAGCAGTGGCAGGCTAGAGAGTGTCATAGCGACATACACTAAATGGACTCAGGCTTCACCAAAGGAGGTGAGCAAGAAGCGCTGAAATGACTTCCTATGTGAACAAAAGGTTGACGGTATATTTAGTCGATAACACAGCATGGTGGCGACATAGTGAGCAAGTTCCATAACATATCTGGTGAAACACCCGAAAAATGAGCCTGACACAGCTGTTTTGATAAGGGGACAACATGTGGAGGCAGCCATGGAGACGACTTCTATGATTAAGAGCGACAGTATGGGGCATCCATATTGCGCTGCTATGATTGCAACTTCAGGTCTCCAGCATGGCGGCGACAGATGGGACGAGTTCCACTATGTATCTGGTGAAACACCTGAAAATTCTGCCTGACACAGCTTGTTTGATAAGGGGACGATGTATGGAGGCAGTGAAGTAGTAGTAGATTAAAGGTGCTGCAGTTAAAACTATGTTAGTTGGATCTTGAGATGGAGCTGGCGCTCCGCTGCCAGGCGAGCTTTCGCCTATCCAAGGCCCTGTCTCTCGGCTACTCCCCAAACAGCACTTCTAAGAACCTTTTGTATAAGATCAAGTGTAGTAGTGTTCTTATAAGTTTGGGTTATGGCGGGTGAGGGGAATGTAAACAGATGCGCAAGAAGTGCTGAAATAATATCGGTAAATGATAAAAGTTTGCCAGTATATTTTGTGGATTACACAGCAGGGTGGCGACAAAGTTAACAAGTTTGATGTGGAAGCCATGAAAACAACCCAAAATTCTGCCTGACACAGCTCGTTTGATAAGGGGACGATGTATGGAGGCAGTGAACTAGTAGTAGATTAACCCCTTAATGACCGCCCTATCGGCTTTTTACGGCGGTCATTAAGGGTACTTCTTCTGACGCGTACGCCTTTCTACGGCGGCGCGTCAGAAGAAGATTTCGGGCCACCGGGTCTCGCTGGTGACGGTGTCGGGCTGTGATATCACAGCCCAGACCCGCACTAACACCCGAGATCGGAAAAACTCCGATCCCGGGTGTTTAACCCCTTACACGCCGCGGTCAAGCATGACCGCGGCGTGCAAGTGTGTCCCCTGTGGATCGGACCCCCACGGTGTGCTTACCGCGGGATACGATCCCTCCTGCCTCAGCCCCGGGTTCTGACTAGTGACCCGGGGCTGTCGGCTCCTCTCTGTGCCGGGTTCCGCCTCCTGGCAGGACCCGGCTGTGTGTAACTGAGCATGCTCAGCATGCTCAGTTACTTACACAATACACTGCAATACAAGTGTATTGCAGTGTAAAGGCTTGAATAAGCGATCGGATGATCGCTTATTCAAGCCAAGAAGTAGAAAGTGTAAAAAAAGTTAAAAAAAATAAATAAATCTTTTTATAATATAATTAAATAAATAAAATACAAGTCCCATAATCTCCCCAGTAACACATAAAATGCAAATAAAGTAAATAAAACACAAAAACACGTACATATTTGGTATCACCACGTCCGTATTAATCTGTACAATAAATCTAAATCAATATTGAACCCGCTTGGTGAACTATGTAAAGAAAAAACTCGAAAAACTTCCCATAATATACAATTTTCCATCAAACACCGTCACAAAAATTTTTCTAAAAAGTGATCAAAAAAAGTTACGTTCCCTAATATGATACGACTGAAAAGAACAACTGTTTTCGCAAAAAATAAGCCCTCAAACAGATCTGACAACAGAAAAATACAGAAGTTATGGCCCTGAAAAGTTGTCAATAGTAAAAACAATGCGATTTTCTCCAATATTGGTTTTGCTCAGGAAAATTGAGCAAAAATAAGAAAAACTATATAAATGAGGTATCACCGCAATCGTAGTGAACCAGAGAATAAAGATAAAATATTATTTTTACGTTACAGTGAGCGGGGGGAAAAAATGCTCATGAATAAGCTTTAAACTCCCAAAATAAATTATCTATACATTGTATCTCATCCCGTACATAATAAGCCCTGATATGTTCGCATTTCCAAAAAAAAAAAAAATTTATAGGTCGTACAATGTGACAATAAAAATCTGCTGTGAATGGCGCCTCCATTCATTCTATACTCTGCCATGCGCCCGTACAGCAGTTTACCACCACATATGGGGTATCCGTACACTCGGGAGGAATTGTGCATCAAGTGTTGCAGTGCGTTTCATCATTTAATTTATTCTGAAAATGTCAGTTTTGGCCTAAATGAATGTATTTTCCAAAAAAATTCTATAGTTTCTAAATCGCAGGTCCATATTTTTTAACCCATGTGAAACACTTAAAGGGTTAATAGACTTAATAGAAGTTGTTTTACATATGTTGAGGGGTGAGCTTTCTATAGTGGGGTAAGTTATGGGGTTTTACTATTATTTAGGCCTCTCAAAGTCACTTGAAATCTGAGTTGTCCCTCAAAATGTGAGTTTTGCCAATTTTCATGAAAATAAGAAAAATCGCACCTAAAGTTCTGCGCCTCATAACATCCTAGAAAAATGACCGGAAGCATAAAATATCATCCCAACATAAAGCAGATATTCTGTAAATGTTAATTATCAAACTTTTTGGGTAGTTTTACATCTTGCCTGGAAACCAGAACATTTCAAACTTGGAAAATGAAGAATTTTTACAAACTTTTGCCAAATTTTCACTTTTTTTCAGAACGAAACGCAAAACTTATCACTTAAATTTTATCACTAACATGAAGTACAATGTATCACGAGAAAATATTCTCAAAATCACCCGGATATGTTAAAGCGTTCCGAAGTTATAACCAATTATCGTGAGACATGTCAGATTTGAAAAATTAAGTCTGGTCATTGAGCTGAAAACTAGTGTCGGTGATAAGGGGTTAAAGGTGCTGCAGTTAAAACTATGTTAGTTGGATCTTGGGATGGAGCTGGCGCTCCGCTGCCAGGCGAGCTTTCGCCAATCCAAGCCCCTGTCTCTCGGCTACTCCCCAAACAGCACTTCTAAGAACCTTTTGTATAAGATCAAGTGTAGTAGTGTTCTTATAAGTCTGGGTTATGGCGGGTGAGGGGAATGTAAACAGATGCGCAAGAAGCGCTGAAATAATATCGGTAAATGATAAAAGTTTGCGAGTATATTTTGTGGATAACACAGCAGGGTGGCGACAAAGTTAACAAGTTTGATGTGGAAGCCATGAAAACAACCGAAAATTCTGCCTGACACAGCTCGTTTGCTAAGGGGACGATGTATGGAGGCAGCCATATGGACGACTTTTGGAGGCAGCTATGGCGATGACGTGTGGAGGTAGCAATGGAGACAACGTGTGGAGGCAGCTAAAAAGACGACGTGTGGAGGCTGCTATGGAGACATTTTAATTTGGATAGTGCCTCTATGTGGCAGTCCAAAAAAGTTTTCAAACCAGAGGAGCAGGTAGGTGGTCCTCCAGAAAAATTAAATAGATTGAGTGCCTGTATGTGGCACTCCCAAAAATTGTTTAAAACAGAGGACCGGGTATGTGGCCCTCCAGAAAAATCAAATACATAGAGTACTGTAGCTAGAGCCAGTTGGCCCTGGCAAAAAATAGCCAGTTTCCTCTGCTTTAGTGTACAAAGAGAAGGAGAAGGAGGAAAATGAGGAGGAGGAGTGCATACATTATTCAGGTTGAGCTTCCTTCACCTGGTGGAGAAAGGAAATCCTGAGAAATCCAGGCTTTATTCATCTTGATAAGCGTCAGCCTGTCAGCGCTGTCAGTCGACAGGCGTGTACGCTTATCGGTGATGATGCCACCAGCTGCACTGAAAACCCGCTCGGACAACACGCTAGCGGCATGGCAGGCAAGAACCTCCAAGGCGTACAGCGCCAGTTCGTGCCACATGTCCAGCTTTGAAACCCAGTAGTTGTAGGGAGCTGTGTGATCATTTAGGACGATGGTATGGTCAGCTACGTACTCCCTCACCATCTTTCTGTAAAGATCAGCCCTACTCTGCCGAGACTGGGGACCGGTGACAGTGCCTTGCTGGGGTGACATAAAACTGGCAAAGGCCTTGTAAAGCGTACCCCTGCCAGTGCTGGACAAGCTGCCTGCTTGCCTACTCTCCCTCTCTACTTGTCCCGCACAAGTACGCCCTCTGCCGCTAGCGCTGTCAGAAGGGAAATACTGTTTCAGCTTGTGCACCAGGGCCTGCTGGTATTCATGCATTCTCACACTCCTTTCCTCTCCAGGGAAGAGAGTGGAAAGATTTTGCTTGTACCGTGGGTCCAGGAGAGTGAATACCCAGTAATCGGTGCTGGAGTAAATTCTTTGAACGCAAGGGTTAAGGGGTTAGGCAGCCTAGCATGAAATCTGCCATATGCGCCAGAGTACCAACGCGCAAGAATTCACTCCCCTCACTGGCCTGACTCTCCATTTTCTCCTCCTCCAACTCCTCTTCTTCTGCGCATACACGCTGAGCAGTGAATGACTGAGCAATGGTCCCCTCTTCTGTCTCTCCAACATTCTCCTCCTCTTCCTTCTTATCCTCCTCCACCTCCTCCGATATGCGCTGAGAAACAGACCTGAGGGTGCTTTGGCTATCAACAAGGGAATCTTCTTCTCCCGTCTCTTGTGACGAGCGCGAAGCTTCCGACTTCATGCTGACCAGAGAGTTTTTCAACAGGCCAAGCAGCGGGATGGTGAGGCTGATGATGGCGGCATCGCCACTGACCATCTGTGTTGACTCCTAAAGTTAGTCAGCACCTGACAGATATCAGACATCCACGTCCACTCCTCATTGTAGACTTGAGAAAGCTGACTGACCTGACTACCAGTTCTGGTGGAAGTTGACATCTGACAGTCTACAATCGCTCTGCGCTGCTGGTAAACTCTGGATAACATGGTTAATGTTGAATTCCACCTCGTGGGCACGTCGCACAACAGTCGGTGAGTGGGCAGTTGGATGCGGCACTGCGCTGCCCTGAGAGTGGCAGCATCTGTGCTGGACTTCCTGAAATGCGCACAGATTTGGCGCACCTTCGTGAGCAAATCAGACAGATTGGGGTATGTCTTGAGGAACCGCTAAACTATGAGATTTAACACATGGGCTAGGCATGGCACATGTGTCAGTCTGCCGAGTTGCAGAGCCGCCACCAGGTTACGGCCGTTGTCACACACAACCATGCCTGGCTTCAGGTTCAGCGGTGCCAGCCACAGATCATTCTGCGCCGTGATGCCCTGTAATAGCTCTTGGGCGGTGTGCCTTTTATCGCCTAGGCTCAGCAGTTTGAGCACCGCCTGCTGTCGCTTAGCGATGGCACTGCTGCTGTGCCTAGAGCTACCGACTGATGGCGCCATGCCCACGGATGGTAATTCGGAGGAGGAGGTGGAGGAGGGGTGGGAGGAGGAGGAGGCATAGTAGGCCTTTGAGACCTGGACCAAGGTAGGCCCCGCAATCCTCGGCGTCGGCAGTATATGAGCAGCCCCAGGGTCAGACTCGGTCCCAGCCTCCACCAAGTTAACCCAATGTGCTGTCTGTGACATATAGTGGCCCTGCCCGACAGCACAGCGTTGGTCAGGGCACGGATGATGTTGTCTGACACGTGCTTGTGCAGGGCTGGGACGGCACATTGAGAAAAGTAGTGGCGGCTGGGGACTGAGGTTGCGAAAGGCCTTGGTCTCTACCAGACTATAGGGCAGCATCTCCAGGCTAAGCAGTTTGGAGATGTGGACGTTGAGGGCTTGGGCGTGTGGGTGGGTTGCACTATACTTCATTTTGCGCTCCAGCGTCTGGGGTATGGAAAGCTGAACGCTGGTGGATGCTGTGGAGGATCGTGGAGGCGAAGATGGGGTTTTAGCACGGGAGGTGTTTGGGCAGGGGGCTGACTAGCAGATGACAAAGGGGAAGGAGCAGTGGTGTGCCCGGCCGGAGGTGAACGGGCTTGGTGCCATTGAGAGGGGTGTTTAGCATTCATATGCCTGTGCATACTGGTGGTAGTTAAGCTAGTAGTGGTGGAACCCCTGCTGATCCTTGTTTGGCACAGGTTGCACACCACAGTCCGTCGGTCATCCGGTGTTTCTTTAAAGAAAATCCAGACTTCTAAAAATCTAGCCCTCGCCACGGGAGCTTGACTACATGAAACATTTGGCGCTGATGCACTAGCTCTGGCCCTGCCACTACGTCTGGCCCCACCACTGCCTCTTCCAACCTGTTCTGGTATAGGATTCGCCTCTGTCTCTGAAGCACTGTGTTCACCCGGCCTATCAACTCAGCTTGGGTCTGTCACCTCATCATCCTCCGATCCCTCAGTCTGCTCCCCCCTCGGACTTCCTGCCCTGACAACAACTTCACCTCTGTCTGACAACCGTGTCTCCTCATCGTTCGACACACTTCTTCCACTACGTCAATAATGTCATCATCACCCACAGACTGCGACCGGTGGAAAACCTGGGCATCGGAAAATAGCTCAGCAGCAACCGGACAAGTGGTTTGTGACTCTGGGAAGGGTCCAGAAAACAGTTCCTCAGAGTATGCCGGTTCAAATGCCAATTTTTGCTGGGAGGGGGCAGACTGGGGGTAGGAGGCTGAGGTGGAGGAGTGCTGAATTCGGTGACATGGGTGGAATGCGTGGAAGACTGACTGGTGGACAAATGGCTAGAAGCATTGTCCGCAATCCACGACATCACCTGTTTGCACAGTTCTGGCCTCAACAGTGCTCTACCACGAGTCCCAGTAACTTGAGACATGAACCTCATCCTGCCCAGGACCACGGCCTCTGACCCCTGCAGTAGTTGGACGCCCACGTCCACGCCCTCGTCCTCTACCCCTAGCCCTCGGGTTGAACATTTTCAAAATTAAAGTGTTAACTGTAAATATTTTTAGTTTTTTTGTGTTTTTTTTTTTTTAAACAAAACAATGCTATCCTATTGCTATGGCTAGTTTCTAACCTACACTGACAGCACACAACTGGATTTTGTGCTGTGCCTGATGACTTTGAGTTATAAAATTAAATAAACATAAAAAAAAATTGTAGGCCTAAGTAAGCCGTTGGGGTTCTCCTATGGCTATTTTCTAGTCTACATTGAAAGCACACTGCTTTGCCAGAATACTTTGAGTTATAAAAGTAAATAAACATAAAAAAAAAAATAAATCGGCAGACTGTGTCTAATTCAAATCAAACCCCTAATAAATTGTCCTACTTCTGTGTTTGAGGTGGATATGTGTGTCACTAAGAGCTAAACACAACGGTCGCAGGTCTCCCTGCAAATTCCTCACAATATGGTACTAGCTGCACTACTAGTGCCAGCAAGCCCAGCCACAAGCAAACCAAAAAAAAGTAAAATATAACGCTATTGTAGGCCTAAGTAAGCCGTTGGGGTTCTCCTATGGCTATTTTCTAGCCTACACTGAAAGCACACTGCTTTGCCAGATTACTTTGAGTTATAAAAGTAAATAAACGTAAAAAAATAAATAAATCAGCAGACTGTGCCTAATTCAAATCAAACCCCTAATAAATTGTCCCACTTCAGTGTTTGAGGTGGATATGTGTGTCACTAAGAACTGGATTTTAAGTCACTTTAAGTTTTGAAAAAAAAAAAAAATCGTCAGACTGTGCCTAATTCAATCAAACCCCTGATAAATTGTCCCACTTAGGTGTTTGAGATGTGTGTTTCACTAAGAGCTGAATATAACGGTCGCAAGTCTCCCTGCAAATTCCTCACAATATGATACTAGCTGCACTACTAGTGCCAGCAAGCCCAGCCACAAGCAAATTAAAAAATAGATATATAACGTTATTGTAGCCCTAACAAGGGCTGTTGGGTTCTTGTAGAATCACTCCTGCCTAACACTATTCTAATAGAACACCCTAACGCTTTCCCTGACCAGCAGCAGCTCTCTCCCTAACGGCATCCAGACAGAGAATGATCCGAGCAGCGCGGGCAGGGGCTAGTCTATTCCAGGGTTACCTCATCAGGCCAGCCAACCACTGCTATCGACGTGTAAGGGTACCACGTCATGCTGGGTGGAGTGCAGAGTCTCCTGGCTTGTGATTGGCTCTGTTTCTGGCCGCCAAAAATCACAATGGCGGGAGATGCCATGTTCTCGAGCTGGCGAAATACTCGTCCGAGTGTGTTCGCTCATCTGTGTTCAACTATATGGTGTAGCCTACTATTGTGTTTATTTAGGTTAATAGGTCACTGCAGGTAGTTGGTGTGTTTTTAATTACTGTTATTTATTTATGAGTAAAGGGGCAATTGTTCTCTATTTATTGTGCCAATGGATCAATCTTTTGTCGCAGATTGTGATTTAACATATAAACTAAATTGCTATTTTGCAGCCAAATTAAGGAGTTTGTGAAAATTTGGTTTTTACCCTATATAGTTCTGGGATTTTAAGTGTTTTTAACCCTGTGTTATTCCTTGAATAAATTATTTTTCTAATATTCACAGGTTCGGGAGGGAGGGAAGGAAGTGTATATGAAGCAGTTCAACCAGCAGGCAGTGATCTGGATCAGCAGCAAGTGAGGAGACCAATGGGGCAGTGAGGTGTAGGCACTGTAACCACGTGTGAAGAGGGCCTGTAGGGAAGAATTGTAAGATAGATGCTATGGGGGAAACTTATATTTCTACACCAGTTTTCTGGCATAGAAGCAGTGCAAAAATTAGCGAATTCTAAAAAGCCTAAGCCACCTCCACACCATGTGGGTGAAGAGGGATATAGAGGGGTGTGGTGGCTAGCGGAGCAGGTAAGCATGGAGCATTCATGTCCCATGCTTGTATAATTTAAAAAAACCTGTGAACTTGATTTGACCTTTTTGATATTTCGTCTGTTTCCGGTTTTTAGCTAGAGCTATCTCATTTCTTCAATAACCCTATTTTTAGCTTCTGTTACCTTAGGTAGATCCAAGGATTTCTATTTTTTCGTAATACAATATTTTGCTGCAATGAAAATGTGTGATCTATACTGCCATAAAGTTTGAAGATTCGTACATTGCCACCAAACATGTTTTGTGGTGCCTTTTTTAGGCAGCCTTTCTAATATAAGTTGGAATATCCTTTTACACTATATGCGAGCCTATCAGGCGCAGGTACCGAGTTTGCACTTTTTTCTCCTATTGTATCTCTCTACTATATTCCTCATTATATTTCATATCTGAAAATATTGAAGTAAAGTCTTTTATATTTATTTTTCAACTCTGCAAATTTTATAATCCAATCTTTCTTTATATAGTTAAAGGGGATCTCATTTTCACTACAGACAGGTCGCAGAAACCCATCACACATGCATTTCAAAAATACATTTCTGCTTTCTCTAAGAATTTGAATTACAATATGATTGTGTGTTTTAACTTACCTTGTACCCTGACAGAATCCTCACTGTAGCCCTAGGGGTTGGGCTTTGGTTTAAGAGACACTTCACTTGTCTGTGCTGCTCTCTCCTCAGCCCCCACCTTTAGGCTCCTGTACAGCTCCTCCGTCTCCTAATGATGACAGCTCACCAAGCTGTGAAGGAGCAGAAGGGAGGAGCTTGTGGAGGAGGACAAAGGTAGGGGGCTGAGGAGTGAGCAACACAGACAAGTCAGGTGTTGTTTTTTGAAAGGCATCCAAACCAAAACAAACCACTGGGAATACACAGATGATTCTGTCAGGGTGCAAGTTAAGTTATAGCATACAATACATACATATAGCATGGGCTTCTGCAAACTGTCTTTAGTGAAAATGAAATCCCTAGTGACAGGTTCCCTTTAAGCTCTCTATTTACCCAGATCTCTAGGTACACATTAGGTATAAGTGCTTTTAAACCTTTTATTGATATTAAATATAAGGCTATTTCAATATTTTTCTGTGTCATTTCAGTCCATATCATAATACTGCATCCAATAGAATCTAATAGAATCTAAAGTATAATGTCTCTTATTATGAAATTCCAAAATTTTCTTACAGTAGATACAAGTCATTGTTTATCCACAACATGTAACATGGTTTCAGTATTTTACAGTTACATACTACAGTGTGTAAAAGACATGCTCAAATTCAACACAATGCTGGAAAGGCAAAGGACTTCAGACATTCACTCTTTATACTATTTCTCTACAGGTCATATTAAAGGAGATATCTTGATTGACCTCAGCAAGGGTTCCCTGATTCATCATCTGTATTCAGCCTGTGCCTTTTTCAAACACATGATAGTGCTGAAGGTCAGAGACAGATGCATCCTGGAGCTCAAGAGATGGGTGGACACTCGTACAGGAGCATTCGACTGGTGTCATGCTGCACAACTTCACGTAGATGTTGAAGGAAACAGGTGAAGGATTTGTTTAAAATTAAAGAGAATATATGTATATAACTTGTGAAAAAAATGAATTACTTTATCACAAGAGTGCTATGTTTCAGCCCCTGAATCAGGAGCCTTTCTCAAGCCTTGAGAAATATATATAAATACTAGAGATGAGCGAACATACTCGTCCGAGCTTGATGCTCGTTCGAGCATTAGCGTACTCGAAACTGCTCGTTGCTCGGACGAATACTTCGCCCGCTCGATAAAATGGCATCTCCCGCTGTTTTGCTTTTTGGCGGCCAGAAACAGAGCCAATCACAAGCCAGGAGACTCTGCACTCCACCCAGCATGACGTGGTACCCTTACACGTCGATAGCAGTGGTTGGCTGGCTAGATCAGGTGACCCTGGAATAGACTAGCCGCTGCCCGCGCTGCTCGGATCATTCTGTGTCCGGATGCCGCTAGGGAGAGAGCTGCTGCTGGTCAGGGAAAGCGTTAGGGTGTTCTATTAGCTTACTGTTAGGCAGGAGTGATTCTACAAGAACCCAACAGCCCTTCTTAGGGCTACAATAACGTTATACTTTTTTTTTTTTATTTGCTTGTGGCTGGGCTTGCTGGCACTAGTAGTGCAGCTAGTACCATATTGTGAGGAATTTGCAGGGGGACTTGCTACCGTTGTGTTTAGCTCTTAGTGACACACATATCCACCTCAAACACCGAAGTGGGACAATTTATTAGGGGTTTGATTTGAATTAGGCACAGTCTGCTGATTTTTTTTTTTTTTTTTTACCTTTATTTCATTTTATAGCTCAAACTCATCTTGCAAAGCAGTGTGCTTTCACTGTAGGCTACAAAATAGCCATAGGAGAACCCCAACGGCTTACTTAGGCCTACAATAGCGTTATATTTTCCTTTTTTTTGTTTGCTTGTGGCTGGGCTTGCTGGCATCAGTAGTGCAGCTAGTACCATATTGTGAGGAATTTGCTGGGAGACCTGCGACCGTTGTGTTTAGCTCTTAGTGACACGCATATCCACCTCAAACACCGAAGGGGGACAATTTATTAGGAGTTTGATTAGAATTAGGCAGAGTCTGCTGATTTTTTTTTTTTTTACCTTTATTTCATTTTATAGCTCAAACTCATCTTGCAAAGCAGTGTGCTTTCATTGTAGGCTACAAAATAGCCATAGGAGAACCCCAACGGCTTACTTAGGCCTACAATAGCGTTCTATTTTCCTTTTTTTTGTTTGCTTGTGGCTGGGCTTGCTGGCATTAGTAGTGCAGCTAGTACCATATTGTGAGGAATTTGCTGGGAGACCTGCGACCGTTGTGTTTAGCTCTTAGTGACACGCATATCCACCTCAAACACCGAAGTGGGACAATTTATTAGGGGTTTGATTAGAATTAGGCAGAGTCTGCTGATTTATTTTTTTTTTACCTTTATTTCATTTTATAGCTCAAACTCATCTTGCAAAGCAGTGTGCTTTCAGAGTAGGCTAGAAAATAGCCATAGGAGAACCCGAACGGCTTACTTAGGCCTACAATAGCGTTATATTTTCCTTTCTTTGGTTTGCTTGTGGCTGGGCTTGCTGCCACTTGTAGTGCAGCTAGTACCATATTGTGAGGAATTTGCTGGGAGACCTGCGACCGTTGTGTTTAGCTCTTAGTGACACGCATATCCACCTCAAACACCGAAGTGGGACAATTTATTAGGGGTTTGATTAGAATTAGGCAGAGTCTGCTGATTTATTTTTTTTTTATACCTTTATTTCATTTTATAGCTCAAAGTCATCAGGCACAGCACAAAATCCAGTTGTGTGCTGTCAGTGTAGGTTAGAAACTAGCCATAGCAATAGGATAGCAATAGGATAGCAGAACAGGTTGGAAGAGGTAGTGGTGGTGCCAGGCGGAGAGGCAGGGCCAGAGCTGGTGCATCAGCGTCAAATGTTGCCCGTAGTCAAGCTCCCGTGGCGAGGGCTAGATTTTCAGAAGTCTGGAGGTTCTTTAAAGAAACACCGGATGACCGACGGACTGTGGTGTGCAACCTTTGCCAAACCAGGATCAGCAGGGGTTCCACCACTACTAGCTTAACTACCACCAGTATGCGCAGGCATATGAATGCTAAACACTCCACTCAATGGCACCAAGCCCGTTCACCTCCGGCCGGGCACACCACTGCTCCTTCCCCTGTGTCATCTGCTAGTCAGCCCCCTGCCCAGGACCACGGCCCAAACACCTCCCGTGCGAAAACCCCATCTTCGCCTCCATGATCCTCCACAGCATCCACCAGCGTTCAGCTCTCCATACTCCAGACGCTGGAGCGCAAAAGGAAGTATAGCGCAACCCACCCACACGCCCAAGCCCTCAACGTCCACATCTCCAAGTTGCTTAGCCTGGAGATGCTGCCCTATAGGCTGGTAGAGACCTAGGCCTTTCGAAACCTCATGGCGGCGGCCGCCCCTCGGTATTTGGTCCCCAGCCACCACTACATTTCCCGATGTGCCGTCCCAGCCCTGCACAAGCACGTGTCAGAGAACGTCATCCGTGCCCTGACCAACGCCGTTTCTGACAAGGTCCACCTGACCATGGACACGTGGAGGAGTACTGCCGGGCAGGGCCACTATACATCGCTGACGGCACATTTGGTTAACTTGGTGGAGGCTGGGACCGAGTCTGACCCTGGGGCTGCTCATATACTGCTGACGCCGAGGATTGCGGGGCCTACCTCGGTCCAGGTCTCAAAGGCCTACTATGCCTCCTCCTCCTCCCACCCCTCCTCCACCTCCTCCTCCTCTGAATTACCATCCGTGGGCATGGCGCCATCAGTCGGTAGCTCTAGGCACAGCAGCAGTGCCATCGCTAAGCGACAGCAGGCGGTGCTCAAACTGCTGAGCCTAGGCGATAAAAGGCACACTGCCCAAGAGCTATTACAGGCATCACGGCGCAGACTGATCTGTGGCTGGCACCGCTGAACCTGAAGCCAGGCATGGTTGTGTGTGACAACGGCCGTAACCTGGTGGCGGCTCTGCAACTCGGCAGACTGACACATGTGCCATGCCTGGCCCATGTGTTAAATCTCATAGTTCAGCGTTTCCTCAAGACATACCCCAATCTGTCTGATTTGCTCACGAAGGTGCGCCGCATCTGTGCGCATTTCAGGAAGTCCAGCACAGATGCTGCCACTCTCAGGGCAGCGCAGCGCCGCCTCCAACTGCCCGCTCACCGACTGTTGTGCGACGTGCCCACGAGGTGGAATTCAACATTAACCATGTTATCCAGAATTTACCAGAAGCGCAGAGCGATTGTAGACTGCCAGATGTCAACTTCCACCAGAACTGGTAGTCAGGTCAGTCAGCTTCCTCAAGTCTACAATGAGGAGTGGACGTGGATGTCTGATATCTGTCAGGTGCTGAGTAACTTTGAGGAGTCAACACAGATGGTCAGTGGCGATGCCGCCATCATCAGCCTCACCATCCCGCTGCTTGGCCTGTTGAAAAACTCTCTGGTCAGCATGAAGTCGGAAGCTTTGCGCTCGTCACAAGAGACGGGGGAAGAAGATTCCCTTGTTGATAGCCAAAGCACCCTTAGGTCTGTTTCTCAGCGCATATCGGAGGAGGTGGAGGAGGATGAGGAGGAAGAGGAGGAGAATGTTGGCGAGACAGAAGAGGGGACCATTGTTCAGTCCTTCACTGTTCAGCGTGTATGGGCAGAAGAAGAGGAGTTGGAGGAGTTGGAGGAGGAGGAAATGGGCAGTCAGGCCAGTGAGGGGAGTGAATTCTTGCGCGTTGGGACTCTGGCGCATATGGCAGATTTCATGCTAGGCTGCCTATCCCGTGACCCTCACGTTCAAAGAATTTATTCCAGCACCGATTACTGGGTATTCACTCTCCTGGACCCACGGTACAAGCAAAATCTTTCCACTCTCATCCCTGGAGAGGAAAGGAGTGTGAGAATGCATGAATACCAGCAGGCCCTGGTGCACAAGCTGAAACAGTATTTCCCTTCTGACAGCACTAGCGGCAGAGGGCGTACTTCTGCGGGACAAGTAGCGAGGGAGAGTAGGCGAGCAGGCAGCTTTTCCAGCACTGGCAGGGGTACGCTTTACAAGGCCTTTGCCAGTTTTATGTCACCCCAGCAAGACACTGTCACCTGTCCGCAGTCTCAGCAGAGTAGGGCTGATCTTTACAGAAAGATGGTGAGGGAGTACGTAGCTGACCATACCATCGTCCTAAATGATCACACAGCTCCCTACAACTACTGGGTTTCAAAGCTGGACATGTGGCACGAACTGGCGCTGTACGCCTTGGAGGTTCTTGTCTGCCCTGCCGCTAGCATGTTGTCCGAGCGGGTTTTCAGTGCAGCTGGTGGCATCATCACCGATAAGCGTACACGCCTGTCGACTGACAGCGCTGACAGGCTGACGCTTATCAAGATGAATAAAGCCTGGATTTCTCCCGATTTTTATTCTCCACCAGGTGAAAGAAGCTCAACCTGAATAATGTATGCACTCCTCCTCCTCATTGTCCTCCTTCTCCTCCTCTTTGTACACTAAAGCATAGGAAACTGGCTATTTTTTGCCAGTGCCAACTGGCTCTAGCTATAGTACTCTATACAGGCACTCAATCTATTTAATTTTTCTGGAGGACCACCTACCTGCTCCTCTGGTTTGAAAACTTTTTTGGACTGCCACATACAGGCACTCAATTTATTTAATTTTTCTGGAGGACCACCTACCTGCTCCTCTGGTTTGAAAACTTTTTTGGACTGCCACATACAGGCACTATCCAAATTAAATTGTCTCCATAGCAGCCTCCACATGTCGTCTTTTTAGCTGGCTCCAAACGTTGTCTCCATTGCTACCTCCACACGTCATCGCCACAGCTGCCTCCAAAAGTCGTCCATATAGCTGCCTCCGTACATTGTCTTCTTATCAAACGAACTGTGTCAGTCAGAATTTTGGGTTGTTTTCATGGCTTCCACATCAAACTTGTTAACTTTGTCGCCACCCTGCTGTGTAATCCACAAAATATACTGGCAAACTTTTATCATTTACCAATATTATTTCAGCGCTTCTTGCGCATCTGTTTACATTCCCCTCACCCGCCATATCCTAAACTTATAAGAACGCTACTACACTTGATCTTATACAAAAGGTTCTTAGAAGTGCTGTTTGGGGAGTAGCCTAGAGACAGGGGCTTGGATTGGCAAAAGCTTGCCTGGCAGCGGAGCGCCAGCTCCATCGCAATATCCAACTAACATAGTTTTAACTGCAGCACCTTTAATCTACTACTAGTTCACTTCCTCCATACATCGTCCCCTTATCAAACGAGCTGTGTCAGGCAGAATTTTCAGGTGTTTCACCAGATACATAGTGGAACTCGGCCCATCTGTCGCCGCCATGCTGGAGACCTGAAGTTGCAATCATAGCAGCGCAATATGGATGCCCCTGTCGCTCTTAATCATGGAACCATTTCCGTAAAAACAATTAAAAATAGAACCACTATGCTATTCCATTATTCCTAGGTGAAATATTCAAACAACCCGGCCTGCTTTGAAAATTATAATTTTTTCAAAGTAAACGCTTCTGGCCCCCAGGCCCATTTTGGGTGGGGAGGAGCCGAGAGACAGGGGCTTGGACAGGCGAAATCTCGCCTGGCAGTGGACCGCCAGCTCCATCCCAAGATTAGGCAGCCTCAGAGGCATCCATGCATGCTGCCCCTGCTGTTTCCTGTCCATTTTGCCTCCACGATCCTCCACAGAGTCCACCAATGTCTCATTTCAACTCTCTATACCCCAGACGCTGGAGCACGAGAGGATATGCAGCACATCATCCCCTTATCAAACGAGCTGTGTCAGGCAGAATTTTCAGGTGTTTCACCAGATACATAGTGGAACTCGGCCCATCTGTCGCCGCCATGCTGGAGACCTGAAGTTGCAATCATAGCAGCGCAATATGAATGCCCCATACTGTCGCTCTTAATCATGGAAGTCGTCTCCATGGCTGCCTCCACATGTTGTCCCCTTATCAAAAGAGCTGTGTCAGGCTCATTTTTCGGGTGTTTCACCAGATACGTTATGGAACTTGGTCACTATGTCGCCACCATGCTGTGTTATCGACTAAATATACCGTCAACCTTTTGTTCACATAGGAAGTCATTTCACCTCCTTTGGTGAAACCTGAGTCCATTTAGGGTATGTCGCCATGAGACTCTCTAGCCTGCCACTGCTGCCGCTGCCTCTGCATGCCGTCCCCTATAGTGTCAGGGTCAATTATTGCATGTTTTAGATGCTATCTAGCCTCATTCGGTCACTCTGTCATGGCCATGCTGTTGCCCATAATTTTGGCATAATGGTGCGATTAAGCTGCCTCAGAGGCATCCATGCATGCTGCCCCTGCTGTTTCCTGTCCATTTCCGTGGTGTTTCCATCCTTTTCTGAGGTTCCAAGGTGTTTGGCCAAGCTTCCCTGTGCAGAGCCTTGGTCGTTATTCGAGACGAGCACTCGAGCATCGGGAAAAGTTCGTCTCGAATAACGAGTACCCGAGCATTTTAGTGCTCGCTCATCTCTAATAAATACCTTTCCTGTTTTAGTTCAATTAGGATTACAAAAATTATTTAGATAGTCAAAAGTTTTGCTGACTTTCACTCATTTTCCATTTACCAACTACAAAAATCCATAACCTTTTCATTTTTTGTGTACAGAGCTATGTGAGGGCTTATTTTCTGCGTAACAAATTTTACTTCTCAATGACTTTATTTATTATTCTATGCCGTGTACTGGGAAGCTGGAAACAATTCCAAATGTAGGGAAACTGGCAAAAAAATGCATTTGCATCATTTCCTGTGGACTTGTTATTAGGTGCCCTTTCCAAAATGTGGTCACTTCTTGGGGGGATTCTATTGTACTGTTACCTCAGGTACACTCCAAAAGCTAAATTTTGCTCCTTTCCTCATAAACCCTGCTGTGTGCCTATCCTGTAGTTTATTGCCTAACCGGGACAACCAGCATAATGATTTATGGGGTGTGTTTCCAAATTTCATTTGATAAATTTAAATGCATTTTTTTCTCTGAACCATTCACATTGGGGCTTATTTACTAAAGGTCCACACGCACACTTTCGTCGCATTTGCAATAATCTAAGGGCCTCTGCGCCACGCCAGAGGCACAGAACAAATGTTCCCCTGTGCCTTAAAGATCCTGTCATAGATGGGATCTTAGAGGCACTGCCTACGGACAGCCCTTGGGTCTTGATTGGACCTCAGGGCTGCCATTACAGCAAGCGGCACCCCCCAAAGGTGCAGGGGGAGGGGCAATCGCCGCGGTTGAGACCCCTAGCAGGCAATTTAAATGTCACGTTTGAGCTGACCTAGACATTTAATGGTTTAAACCCCTGCGATCAGAGCCCTCTCCTGTTAGTTGTAGTTGACACCCCATGTTTTATGATAATATATATCAGGCACATCAATTATATCTTTGGTTTATTGGCAACATCTAAGTTAATTATAGATGCACCTGTAGATGTATTTGAAGGCAATCCTGAAACACATTTCTTCTTTGCGTAACATCATGGGAAAGTACACATAATTCATCCTTGGTTGCAATTTCCACAAACTTCAAGGTGCCTTGCTTATCTTTAAAACTATTATACACAAACAATAAAGGAATATCCAGCCATGATACCACTCATTAAGGAGATGGGTTCTGTCTCCAAGCGATGGCATGAAATCCTTATCTGTTTTAGGTCAATTGAAAGTACCACGGTTATTTATATTTGCCAAATGCCAGATTAAAAAGAGAGAGAACATTTTAAGGAATTTTTATTACTTTCTGCATGTATGACTTTGGTCAAATGTTTTAAACATCCTTCCACAAACTAATAGTTGGTAGGAGTTTGGACCCAAAACTCCCAACTGTTATAACTAAGTCATCCTTTTTTAAGCAATGTTTTTATTCGAATTTTCTCATTTAAATGAACAAACACCCTATAATTACCCTGTAACATTAAAGGGCCAACCAAGGGAAGGGAAGGTGAAGGAAGTGGGAGGGGATACCAAAAGGGAGGGGGTCAGGTGAATGTATGAATCAACAAAGCAGTCCTTCATATGGAGCATACAAACATATATCTATTTCAGCAAAGGGAGGGCAGGAAGGAAAGTCAGGTGGTGAATATAGAGTAGGGGAGGAAGCTGGCTGTGGACCACTGAATCCTGGAGTATTGAGTACCTTCAGTGCCATCAATAATAGCACTTGGTGGATTTTGTGAGGATAAATAATTTCTTAACTTCTCTTTATTTGTGTAGTGTCTCTTCTATCCCATCCATACTTAATAGGCATGTTAATATTTGGACACAAAGAACTTTAAAGGGAGCAAGGGGATTAATCCACTCTTGTTAGATCGCCTTTGTGCAGCTGTAGAAATATAATGAAAAAATATGCTGAGGTAGTTGGGTGAGGTTTTGATGGGAGGGTGTTACAAATTCTATAGCTTTGTAGGGTGGGGGGGTTATATGCTTTGTGGATAATTTTCAGTGCCATGTACATAGATGAGTGGAGTAACTTGTAAGTCTTCCATGTATGGTCAATGAAATCTGAGAGTTTTAGGTCTGGGAAGTGGCATAGCTAGCCCATTATGTCTGTTTTTCACTGTACACTGGAGTCTATTGAGAATGTAGAGTGGAATAAAATAATTATATTGTCAGGCTCAGGGGTTGTGGACCCTCTGGACCACTGCAGTTGATGACATGACACAAGCCACTACCTGGGACCGGAGTCAAGTGGTACCCGGTTTTCACCAGAGCCCGCCGCAATCCGGGGTCAGCAACAGGAGGTCCAAGCAGATGGGTACGGGAACAGGGCACATAGGACACAGCAGCACCGAGGAACACTGGTGACACAGGAACACGGAGGGACTCAAGAAGCACAGGAACGCAGGAAACACAGGAACGCAGGAGACACAGGAGGGCAGGGTAATCGCTGTGGAGCTTTCTCTGAGGCTGTAAGGCACAAAGATCCGGCGGGGGTGTAGGAAGAGGCAGACTTAAGTAATTTTCAGAAAATGGCCAGTGCCAATTAACGGCGCAATGGCCCTTTAAATTCACTGAAGGTGGCGCGCACGCCCTAGGATGCGGGCCCGCGCAGGCCGCGCTGCTGGTGTCGGCGTGTGATCGTGGCCAGGTAAGTGACTCGCCGAGGGACCGGGGCAGCGGGAGATGGGTCGTGGGAGCACCCGTGACAGATATCCTGAATTGTACCTCCGTTGGTCTGTTGAAAAGGTAGATTGTGAGATCATCTGGTGTAATATGGTAGAGTTTGCGTAGCTGGATGCCTGTAAGTAGCCAAAAAAGTCCCCTGCATGAAAATTGTATATTTGTTTGGTTTCAGTAAAAGGTAAGAGTGCTTGTAGTGTCAGGAGTGAGTATGTTCTGCAATGCTCTTATACCTATAGAATACCAGTGGGAGAATACTGGGTACGGACTACCATTTTGAAAGCCTGGGTTCCCGTGAGAGGGGAGTATGAAGGATTTCTGCGGAGGTAGTCCTTTCAGTTTTCTGGTGTACTTTCAGGTTCTGATTGTAGTGAACAGTAAGTGATTGGTTCTAACCTCCTCTTTCAAGGAAGTGAACTCTGAATGTAGAATTTATAGTAGAGAGACAGGCTGTGCAAAGTATGTGTCTTGGTCTATGTTTGTAAAGGTAAAACTAACTCTTATCCAGTCACTGATGGTGCACAGCAGGGCAACCACATTATACAGACGCACATCAGGAACGTTTAGGCCACCATTAGACTATGAGTGAGCATGCAAATTAGTAATCTTGACTTGACTTGAGTTTTTTTGCTCAGTATAGTGCATCTTTTTTCATCTTTGGGTTTAATATAAGTGAGTAAAGACTGGAATAAGTAGAGTAGTTTAAGTAAAAGCACCATTTTCAATAGGTTAGCTCTGCTTGAGTAAGTTAAAGTGCATCCTTGCCAACGTTGTAATGTGTCTGTTAACGTAGTGATGTGTGATGCTGACCTTCAATTTCAATGGAATTTGAAGATTTGAACTCCCAGGTAGGTGAGACTGGCCTTTGCCTACTTAATAGGTATACTTGCACCCCAGGAAGGCACATGGGGTCATCTTTGCATTAAGGCTTCTGATATGTCCAAATTCAGTACCTGATAGGACTCCATGGTGTTTTATTAGATCTAAAAGTACATTGTCTGACAATAATGCAATTCAAGAAGATTGTGTGCCCGATTTGCTGAATGTGTCGCTTCCCCGAGCAGGTCTGCCGGAGTTCACCATGTTCCTCCTGGTGTATGTAAGTGCATGGCTTGCGACACAATTTTTAGGTATGTCCTAATCCGTCGGATCATGTCCCCCCAATTTGTGTCACAGGCAGGCGCGAATGCAACTTAATCCGATTGCGTTCGACACAATCACCTACTAAATACCTGTCCCAGCGGCAAGATACCTGAAAATGTCTGAAAACCCGACAGAAATGTGGCCGCAGGACCCTGAGTAAATAAGCCCCTATGTGTCCCTATCTTGACACATAGAAAGGGTGTGCTAGAACCCTTTTCTGCTTAACAGGATAATTAAGCCCAGCAGTGTTCCAAGTTAGAATATAAAAGGGGCATTCCCACAAAGACAAGTTTCTTTTATGGACTCAGGATAGCAAAATAACACATTCTCTAATTCACTGTTATTAATAAAAATACAGCATTTCAAAGATATAAATTCAACCTGTCTCTATGAGTCCTGGTGTACACAATTTCAGTAGCCCCTAGACACGACCTGGAACTTCTGACTTTAGGGTCGAGATGCCATTTTGGATTTCTGTGTGACATTGCTTGCTGAGTTTCTGTCTTTCTGCTCTAAGCCTGTAGCCTCACCTCCTGCAGTCAACACGGAGCTTGCATTGATACACAGACACTCCCTCACTTCCTTTCAGGACATCATGAGCAGACAGGAGCTGCAATCTACAAACTACAAGGAGATAAGTGATCTGGGCGAAGGGGGATGCAGGCACATATCTGTGAGATGTAGCAGAGCTGACTGTGTAAAAGTCTATCAGCCTCTGTCTGTCAGCCTCTGTGTAATAGGTATCTTATGCATCTCTGATCCGTCTTATTTCTCTCCTATGTGTCAGTGTATTAGAAGCCAGGTGAAAGTGTATATACACCTGTACCCTGATAATGTAACCACATTGTCACCCCATAAAACTTAATGGATTATAAGATGTCTGCTGAGAGAGTCCCCAGGACTTTGCACTGAGCAGCCTAAGGGGTGATAGGAGCTAAAACAGCAATAACACTGAGTAACATTGTAAAGTAAGGGGTTACAATGATCTTTATTGTATTAACATCACTGGGGGATTAAAACCTGAGAATTTTCTTTCATGGGAAAACCCCTTTAAGATGGAATGAAGAAGTAAGCAAGGGTGGTGTCAGTAACTGTGATGAAGTCATCATTTACCTGATGGTGAGAAAATTGTACACAGGTGGTTTTTGGGAGAGTACAGGCATCCTGTCCCAACCTGTGGGAGTCATGGAAAAATTACTCCAGTGGTAAGGGTCATCCATCCCACTAGGGGGAGGTGGCAAAAATGAAAAACAGTTAAAAAAAACATAAAGATAATAAACAGTAAGCCATACTGTTAAAACATAAAGATAGTAAACAGTTTGCTAGAACCAGTCAGAGAGGGGTATGGAGAGATATAGGTTCAGAGAGATGTTATTGGGTAGAAACGAACATTGTTGTACAAATTCAGTCTCTGTTTTGGAGACGACAACCCCGAACTTGTTTAGGGTCTTTAAAGAGGACCTGTCAGCTGTAAAAACTGCACTTAAGTAAGCAGCTCCTAGTGCTACAACAGACACAGCAGTGTTACACGCCAGTGGTGTAGAAGCCCTGAAATAATCCCATATACTAGATTATTGCTCCCACTCCACCCAGGGATATCACAGTGTCAGTCTATGGAGGAGAGCTGGGGTATCACCAAGGGGGGAGAGAGGTGGTGTATTTCACGTCTTTGAGTGCCTGATTCCCTTCTCTCTCTATAAAGCAATCATCCGATCATTTCTCCATGCTCTTTCACTGTAATACAAATGTATTGCAGTGTATAATGTAGCTAACTGAGCATGCTTAGTTAGTTACAGCCGGGTCCTTCCATGAGGTGGAAACTGGTGTGAAGAGGAGTCGGCAGCCGCTGGACACTTGCCAGACCCCAGGGCTGCAGAAGAAAGGATTCGATCCCCCAGTAAGCTCACTGGGGGGAGGGGGGTCCGATCCTTAATAGCCACTTAAAAACATGATCTACCGGTCAGGATAATATCTTGTTTCATTTCTTCCATTTCTTTCAGTGAGCAGTTGGAAGACAAAGAAGGAAAAGTGAGATCCGCGCTGCAACATGTTGTGAAATGTGACCTTGAGAAAGAAAATATGACAGAACCAATAGATTTACCACCAGCCGATTGTATCATCAGTTTTTGTCTTCTGGAAGCTATCAGCAAAGACCAAGATGATTATGTCAGATATCTCAGGAAGTTCTCCAAGTTGCTAAAACCTGGAGGGCACATCATAATCATTGGTCCTATAGACGCAACATATTATACAGTTGGGGAACACAAGTTTCATAATTTCAGATGTGATGAGGATTTTGCTAGGAAAGTTCTAGTTGGAGAAGGTTTTATAATTGATTTCTGTGAGGTTAAAAAGAGATCAAATGTGAGTGATCTCATTGACTATAAAGGGGTCGTTTTCATTGTAGCTCACAAAGCAACACAGGTTTAAAGAGAAATTTCAGATGACTATTCAAAATAATGTCGAGTGTATGCACATGACAAATAACACTAATTATGGCCATTAAACAACTTGCACCATGTATTCATTAGCAGCTTTCTCCTCTACCAGCTCCATCTCTAATTTTCAGTTTCTATTTAGCTTGAGGGTGAAGACTAGTACTTTTATGTCTACAATGGATACAGGAGATTCTTCTATTTGAAAGGATTGGCTGTTCTAGAACAGAGTCACGTTAAGTTTTCTCCAATGGTGGTGGACACATTTAACAAATAAAGTTAAAATGGTCCCTTTGTAAAGAATTGAGCACTGCTATGGATATTGATGAATCAGTCACAGGAGTCTGTATCAGTCAGATTCCAATGATTTTAGATTATAAGACGCAGACATGTTTTACCATGTCTTATAGTCTAAAACATTTAAACAGTATGGAAGTATAACTGCAAATCATGCATCATGTATTCCTCCGGACTGAGGAGGCACCAATAATAGTGTATGCTTGACAAATGAAATAAATAATTAAACATATGCAGGAAAGTGTCACAGTAGTGTGTATAAATCCTAAGCTTACTTAGCAATTCACAATTATTCAACTGAATATGCAAGGTATACTGCACTTGTGTCAATCAGTAAGGGGTGACCAAGAAAGACAGGGGGAACCCAAGTGCCCCCAATGCATGTTTTGCAGTGGACTCCTTTGTCAAGCTGTCTCCATTAACATGAGTTGTCTCCACTGAAGCATGTGTGGTACATATTGTCTAAGTTGAACTAGGTCAATGGTTTAGTGCATGGTCTTAAGTTGAACCAAGTTGATGCCAATTCAACCAAGTTTCTGAAAATTACGCAAAATAAAGCCAATAGATAGTAAATAAAAAGTTGGATTAGAAAGGTCAAAGTATATTTGTAGCCACTCAATGGGGCACATTTATCATACACTGGAGCTTAGGACACCATGGTATAATGGGATCTCCGACCCCAGACACATGTTGGATTTATCATAAGGCTCCAGCCTATTAATACTTACCGGTGGGCAGCTGCAATGCACTTTCACTCCAGGTCTGAGCTGGTATAGAATTGCTCCCTAGCCCTCACCTGAGATGCAGGCATGGGGTTTTCCTGCTTCGCCTGCAGGGTCCCCTCCCTGGCCAACTAGCCTTGAGGAAGGAGTAGTCATAATTCCCCACCTTGCATCAAGTACATGTCATGGTATCAACCCCTCCAGCCCCCAATATGTGGGACATCATTCTCTACTTATAATGTAATAGTGCTAAGATGTGGGATCTAGGACATCATTGGAACTTTCATATAGGAATTTCTTGATTTTTAGTTGCTGCTGTGTTCTCAATTTGCTTTATTGAAATCTAATATACAAAGTTGAGTGTATGTGTGTGTATTTATGGATGCATGCATATGTCACATTTATAAACACCAAATTTTGCACAGTCGCTCTTTGTGACTCAGGGAATGTCATTGACTTAGTTTTGAGCCAAAATTTTCACCCCACGCTTTCCAAAATCCACTTATTAACCACGATGTACAGGAGCCATAGTCTGCTGCTGCTGTACACAGGTCATTAATATGAGCTCTGAGCTGTGATTGGTTACCATAGGAAATGAGTATAAGACAGCTTATATGTGAGGAAAGATGGAAAGAGATACAGAGATAGGAGGAGATTTATTAGAAATGTCTGGGTTAAAACTGTTCCAGTTGCCCATGGAAGCCAATCAGAGATCAGCTGTCATGTTATAAACAGCTGTGCAAAAATGAAACTTGAGCTCTGATTGGTTTTCATGAGCAACTAGAGCAGTTCTTATGTTATAAGACACTTCTGATAAATCCCCCCATAGACAAAGTGACAGAGACAGTCACTGAAAGAGATGGTTAGAGACAGTCAGAGATGGTCAGTGACAGTTACTGAAAGAGATGATCAGAGACAGAGACGGTCACTGAAAGATATGGTCATAAACAGTCATTGAAAGAGACGGTCATAGACAGTGACTTAAAGTGACAGTCAGAGACAATCACTGAAAGAGACTGTGAGTGACAGTCACTTCAAAAGACGGTCAGAGACAGTCACTAAGATGGTCTCTAACAGAGAAGGTCAGAGACAGAGATAGTCAAACAGTCACTCAGAGATGGTCTCTGACAGAGAAACACAGAGAGAGTCAGAGAGAGACAGTCATAGAGAGAGATAGAAACATATAATTTTTTTTTTGTTAACCCATAAGAGCAGTTATTCCCTATCCTGGGCAGCACTGGAATCTACAGCTAGTACTATAATAAAATGAAGACATTGCATTTAACTCCATGGGGCAGATTTACTTACCCGGCCCATTCGCGATCCCGCAGCGCGTTCTCTGCGGAGGATTCAGGTCTTCCGGCGATTCACTAAGGTAGTTCCCTCGATGTCGCTACTGCGCTGAAGTTCGTCGGAGTGCACTGAAGTTCACCATCCTACGCTGGGTGCAGGTAAGCGCATGTCAAGCGACACTTTTTTTTTAAAAATGCGGCGGTTTTTCCGAATCCGTTGGGTTTTCTTACGGCCATGCCCCTGATTTCCGTCGCGTGCATGCAGGCGCCAATGTGCCACAATCCGATTGCGTGCCCCAAAATCCTAGGGCAATTCAGGGGAAATCATCGCAAAGTAAATGACCCCCCATGTGTCCATTACATTTGCTATAGAAATTTTCCTAAACAGAATTGAGATTAACATATTAAAAAGGAAAATACAGGGTTACCAATATTACTGTTATAGTTGAAACATAGGTCTGTTCCATTTGTTGCACAAATGCAATAGCAATACATTTTGAGTCCATTACTAGGAGAACACACATATAAACTGCTCCATAGAGAAAATCTATATAAAACAATAGTTTTCCCCCCTCCTACATCCCACTCACATTATTGCATGGGAATGGTTAGCTGCCTCTCCAAGCTCTATCAGTCTAATGCATACCCATACAAGTACCCAATGTTTTCCATTGTTTAGATGCAAGACACCAGGTGCTGGTTATTGAGTGGCCACATCCTAAGAGATGGCATTCCCTACTACAGGCAGCATGGTTCCTATCAAGGAGGCACCATGCATTTAAGTATAAAATATCACTGCTTTTCTAGCTATTAGCTTTTTGGTTGTAATTAGAGCTGGGCGAATTTTTCAAAAATTCGATTTGACGAGTTCTCTGAATTTCCCTTCCAAATTTGTTTCAACCCGAATCAAATCATGACAAATCACATTAAAATACAGGTATTTATTGGCTGCAAAGAGCTTGTAGGGTGTTGTAGAACGTTGTGCCATGCTCAAATATGCACAGGAAGCGTGGTTTGGTCTTCAAACAATGCTGTGTTAGTATGACATGCATATGACAGCCGCATCTCTTAGAATCGCTTCACCCTTCAATTGCATAGGCACTTACAGGGGCCAACTTGACCAAATAAGTGAAGCAGGAACGCAGTCTAACAAGGTAACGTCTATATTATCTCGAAAGGACTGAGCTGAGGGCCAAGATCCCACTATAACATCAAAGAGTGCACTCTTTTTACACTGACTTCAGATGATTCCATAGATTATGACAGAACCTGTTCTGTTAAACGCTGATACATGTAGAAACACCCCAAAAGAGTGGAGAGGGTGTCGGCAGTAATTTTGCATTGACGTCACTGATCTTTTTGCCCTTCTTTTCATCCATCAGTGACCACTTTCATCAGTATTGCTGAAGCCAAAAACAAACAGGTGATTTGTCAGATATCTCAGGAAGTTCTCCAAGTTGCTAAAACCTGGAGGGCACATCATAATCATTGGTCCTATAGACGCAACATATTATACAGTTGGGGAACACAAGTTTCATAATTTCAGATGTGATGAGGATTTTGCTAGGAAAGTTCTAGTTGGAGAAGGTTTTATAATTGATTTCTGTGAGGTTAAAAAGAGATCAAATGTGAGTGATCTCATTGACTATAAAGGGGTCGTTTTCATTGTAGCTCACAAAGCAACACAGGTTTAAAGAGAAATTTCAGATGACTATTCAAAATAATGTCGAGTGTATGCACATGACAAATAACACTAATTATGGCCATTAAACAACTTGCACCATGTATTCATTAGCAGCTTTCTCCTCTACCAGCTCCATCTCTAATTTTCAGTTTCTATTTAGCTTGAGGGTGAACACTAGTACTTTTATGTCTACAATGGATACAGGAGATTCTTCTATTTGAAAGGATTGGCTGTTCTAGAACAGAGTCACGTTAAGTTTTCTCCAATGGTGGTGGACACATTTAACAAATAAAGTTAAAATGGTCCCTTTGTAAAGAATTGAGCACTGCTATGGATATTGATGAATCAGTCACAGGAGTCTGTATCAGTCAGATTCCAATGATTTTAGATTATAAGACGCAGACATGTTTTACCATGTCTTATAGTCTAAAACATTTAAACAGTATGGAAGTATAACTGCAAATCATGCATCATGTATTCCTCCGGACTGAGGAGGCACCAATAATAGTGTATGCTTGACAAATGAAATAAATAATTAAACATATGCAGGAAAGTGTCACAGTAGTGTGTATAAATCCTAAGCTTACTTAGCAATTCACAATTATTCAACTGAATATGCAAGGTATACTGCACTTGTGTCAATCAGTAAGGGGTGACCAAGAAAGACAGGGGGAACCCAAGTGCCCCCAATGCATGTTTTGCAGTGGACTCCTTTGTCAAGCTGTCTCCATTAACATGAGTTGTCTCCACTGAAGCATGTGTGGTACATATTGTCTAAGTTGAACTAGGTCAATGGTTTAGTGCATGGTCTTAAGTTGAACCAAGTTGATGCCAATTCAACCAAGTTTCTGAAAATTACGCAAAATAAAGCCAATAGATAGTAAATAAAAAGTTGGATTAGAAAGGTCAAAGTATATTTGTAGCCACTCAATGGGGCACATTTATCATACACTGGAGCTTAGGACACCATGGTATAATGGGATCTCCGACCCCAGACACATGTTGGATTTATCATAAGGCTCCAGCCTATTAATACTTACCGGTGGGCAGCTGCAATGCACTTTCACTCCAGGTCTGAGCTGGTATAGAATTGCTCCCTAGCCCTCACCTGAGATGCAGGCATGGGGTTTTCCTGCTTCGCCTGCAGGGTCCCCTCCCTGGCCAACTAGCCTTGAGGAAGGAGTAGTCATAATTCCCCACCTTGCATCAAGTACATGTCATGGTATCAACCCCTCCAGCCCCCAATATGTGGGACATCATTCTCTACTTATAATGTAATAGTGCTAAGATGTGGGATCTAGGACATCATTGGAACTTTCATATAGGAATTTCTTGATTTTTAGTTGCTGCTGTGTTCTCAATTTGCTTTATTGAAATCTAATATACAAAGTTGAGTGTATGTGTGTGTATTTATGGATGCATGCATATGTCACATTTATAAACACCAAATTTTGCACAGTCGCTCTTTGTGACTCAGGGAATGTCATTGACTTAGTTTTGAGCCAAAATTTTCACCCCACGCTTTCCAAAATCCACTTATTAACCACGATGTACAGGAGCCATAGTCTGCTGCTGCTGTACACAGGTCATTAATATGAGCTCTGAGCTGTGATTGGTTACCATAGGAAATGAGTATAAGACAGCTTATATGTGAGGAAAGATGGAAAGAGATACAGAGATAGGAGGAGATTTATTAGAAATGTCTGGGTTAAAACTGTTCCAGTTGCCCATGGAAGCCAATCAGAGATCAGCTGTCATGTTATAAACAGCTGTGCAAAAATGAAACTTGAGCTCTGATTGGTTTTCATGAGCAACTAGAGCAGTTCTTATGTTATAAGACACTTCTGATAAATCCCCCCATAGACAAAGTGACAGAGACAGTCACTGAAAGAGATGGTTAGAGACAGTCAGAGATGGTCAGTGACAGTTACTGAAAGAGATGATCAGAGACAGAGACGGTCACTGAAAGATATGGTCATAAACAGTCATTGAAAGAGACGGTCATAGACAGTGACTTAAAGTGACAGTCAGAGACAATCACTGAAAGAGACTGTGAGTGACAGTCACTTCAAAAGACGGTCAGAGACAGTCACTAAGATGGTCTCTAACAGAGAAGGTCAGAGACAGAGATAGTCAAACAGTCACTCAGAGATGGTCTCTGACAGAGAAACACAGAGAGAGTCAGAGAGAGACAGTCATAGAGAGAGATAGAAACATATAATTTTTTTTTTGTTAACCCATAAGAGCAGTTATTCCCTATCCTGGGCAGCACTGGAATCTACAGCTAGTACTATAATAAAATGAAGACATTGCATTTAACTCCATGGGGCAGATTTACTTACCCGGCCCATTCGCGATCCCGCAGCGCGTTCTCTGCGGAGGATTCAGGTCTTCCGGCGATTCACTAAGGTAGTTCCCTCGATGTCGCTACTGCGCTGAAGTTCGTCGGAGTGCACTGAAGTTCACCATCCTACGCTGGGTGCAGGTAAGCGCATGTCAAGCGACACTTTTTTTTTAAAAATGCGGCGGTTTTTCCGAATCCGTTGGGTTTTCTTACGGCCATGCCCCTGATTTCCGTCGCGTGCATGCAGGCGCCAATGTGCCACAATCCGATTGCGTGCCCCAAAATCCTAGGGCAATTCAGGGGAAATCATCGCAAAGTAAATGACCCCCCATGTGTCCATTACATTTGCTATAGAAATTTTCCTAAACAGAATTGAGATTAACATATTAAAAAGGAAAATACAGGGTTACCAATATTACTGTTATAGTTGAAACATAGGTCTGTTCCATTTGTTGCACAAATGCAATAGCAATACATTTTGAGTCCATTACTAGGAGAACACACATATAAACTGCTCCATAGAGAAAATCTATATAAAACAATAGTTTTCCCCCCTCCTACATCCCACTCACATTATTGCATGGGAATGGTTAGCTGCCTCTCCAAGCTCTATCAGTCTAATGCATACCCATACAAGTACCCAATGTTTTCCATTGTTTAGATGCAAGACACCAGGTGCTGGTTATTGAGTGGCCACATCCTAAGAGATGGCATTCCCTACTACAGGCAGCATGGTTCCTATCAAGGAGGCACCATGCATTTAAGTATAAAATATCACTGCTTTTCTAGCTATTAGCTTTTTGGTTGTAATTAGAGCTGGGCGAATTTTTCAAAAATTCGATTTGACGAGTTCTCTGAATTTCCCTTCCAAATTTGTTTCAACCCGAATCAAATCATGACAAATCACATTAAAATACAGGTATTTATTGGCTGCAAAGAGCTTGTAGGGTGTTGTAGAACGTTGTGCCATGCTCAAATATGCACAGGAAGCGTGGTTTGGTCTTCAAACAATGCTGTGTTAGTATGACATGCATATGACAGCCGCATCTCTTAGAATCGCTTCACCCTTCAATTGCATAGGCACTTACAGGGGCCAACTTGACCAAATAAGTGAAGCAGGAACGCAGTCTAACAAGGTAACGTCTATATTATCTCGAAAGGACTGAGCTGAGGGCCAAGATCCCACTATAACATCAAAGAGTGCACTCTTTTTACACTGACTTCAGATGATTCCATAGATTATGACAGAACCTGTTCTGTTAAACGCTGATACATGTAGAAACACCCCAAAAGAGTGGAGAGGGTGTCGGCAGTAATTTTGCATTGACGTCACTGATCTTTTTGCCCTTCTTTTCATCCATCAGTGACCACTTTCATCAGTATTGCTGAAGCCAAAAACAAACAGGAGTGGATGCAAAACAGAGATGACCAGTAAATGGGATATTTGCATGTCCTCTGTGTTCTTTATCCACTCCCGCTTTTGGCTATCAATCCTGAAGCTTTTCATTACTTCTGACAGATGAAATTAAGGGAAAAACCAAACATAGTGGCAACGTCATAGAGTGGTGGAGTGTGAATACAGCATTATGGAAATCACAGGTGTTCCAGGGAGACAGCGGTCAGGTGGCAGCAGCATGAGTAGGCCGCAGAGTGGCATAATGGCAAATTATGGAGGTGGCAGCAACATGGTAGGCCACAGAGTGGAACAAAAAAAAGGGGAGGGGTGGCAGCAGCTGCAGGAGGTCAGAAAGTAGCACAGTGACAAATTCTGGTGGTGGCAACAACATGGTTAGCCACAGTGTGGCAGATGTCATTTGGTTGGAAGTGGATGACCTAGTCAACCAATCGAGAACATTTGGGTTGTTCATTAACAAACTCCTGCTAGATGACACCGGCAGTTCTGGCCTCACAGAGTCACCCCTGCTGCGATTTCCCCTTATTGTGCTGGGACCTGTGCCTGCTCCACCTGCCACCTCTCTGTCTAACATATTGGTTAATCAACTATGTTTATTTGACATGGATTTCTTGATATCAGCTTTAGCAACAAAAAAGAATTGAAATTTGGGTTATATAGATCCCCAAAATGGACACCCTGGACTTTGAGCAAAAATCACTTCATCAGCTGCAAGCAGCTAGATGCTAGAGAAAGCACATGCAGTGTGAAATGACAGGATTGCAAATGGGCGTCTGTTTTTTTATAGAGCTGTGACATCACATAAGGCTGCCAGTCACTGATTGGCTTACATGTCTGCACATGTGATCGAGGGTGTTCCTTTCTTCTTCCCAGAGTTTTCTGCCCAACATAACACTTTGTGCTTGCGCCCATTATGCTAATAAAGGGGAGAATAAAAAATTTGTTCCTACGAATCACTGTTAACTTCGGATTTGTGCAGAAGCGAAGTTTTCCTGAAATTCTAAATGAAATCCACTTTGTTAGAATCGATTTAAATTTGAATAATTTAGCATTATAAAAATGCATCTGGAAAGAAAAATCACTTGAATCATTGTACTGTAAATATGACTTTCTGATCACTTTTTATTGCATTTTCTGTTTGGTTGGATGTGCAAAAATCATAATTTTTGACATGTTTTTTAACATGATAATGATTTTATTGTACGGGGTGTTACGGATGTAAAGATAGTTTTTTGATCATATAAGGAGCATTTATGGGACTTTTTTTTAACTTTCTTTTTATTTGTAAATATATTTTAAACTTTTTTCATAAATGTTTTTACTGTCCCACCATGGGATCATCTGATCACTGGTTGAAAGTGAAACACTGTCACACTGATGTATGGCGGTAAATTACCACAGTCATTCTATGCATATTCATAGTTTGACATGCACAATCTGCTACAGGATCTGTCATTTTGCTGTAGAAGGCAGTCCTGTGGTCCTTTTGCGGACCCCGGGGCTGCCACAGAGACGATCGACACCCCAAGAACCTGGCGGGGAAGATCGTGAGGGTGATACGTCTAGAAGCCCTACCAGGGACAGGAATCACCGGCCAACCTGGACTTTTACATCCCAGGATGTTAAAGGATTAAAAGCCAATCAGCATAGGCTATTGGAACCTATCACCATCTAAAAATGACATTCCTGGTTACAGGTTTGTTTTGTTTATCTATAGAATGAATAAACTATGTATAATTCCCTGACTCTAATGTTAAAGTGGATTATTGCTTTTAAACATTTCACCCTTTAAAGGGGTTTTTCTGAGATAATTTATTTATACATCTGGAAAGGGCTACAAACATAACAAACAAGTTGATAATTAAGCTTTTATTTATATTTTGTGTTTGGGACATGCTGTTCTTCATGTTAGTGGGACATTTTGGTTGAAATGTTTTAAATTTAATTATAAAAAGTTAAAAATTTGGGGAAATAATGACCACACCAGATGTCACATAACCATATCAGGAGGAACTCTCTCCATTTGTCCATTTGGATGTCACATGACTACACCAGTTCCGATATATATCTGTTTATACGCACATATTATTTTTGAGAATGGCTGTTACAAGCTGAAATTTTGCATAGAATTAAGACCTAATTTTTTCCCACTCGAAACTTTATATGGAATTCTGCTGTTTTTCTATTGCTCAGCCCCATGGAAGCTTAGACCCACTTTTGCTGTTTGATTAGATTTTTTCTATACAGTGGTGTAGCTACTGTATATATTGTAAAAATGTCTTACTACATGTTCACATGACTGAAGATCATGATGTGACAGGTGATTCTTATAAAAACACAATGCAAATAGATTCAAGTAACTATAAATATATTGAGCAGTAGTGTAGCTACTGATTGAAGAAATCAATCAGTTTGAGACAAGATCAGAAGATGGATTGCAGTGCCTATAAGCTCTATAATGTACTTGGTTTTGATTCCAGACAACATCTAGAGCATTACTATTCAAAAAATGCCAAAATGGTCTTTGGAGAAGATACTTTGATATTTCCTGTTAAAAAGCTTACAGAAACTCTGTCATTGGGTATGTATTTTCCTGTTTCATTTTTTTACATTGTTTATGCTTCTTTGTTTCTTTTCATCTCTTAGGATATTTTAAGTCCTTACATTTTTTTAATTCGGTACCTTTTTTATCCATTACTTCACAAAAATAACCCAAACATATTCATACACATTATTTTGTCTCATTACACAAATATATAAATTGCATAAAGAACAGTTTTGTATTATTTATAAACCTCTTTTCCTCTCGTATTGCTGATGGGCTGTTTTACAATAAATGTCTGGCTATGGTATTTTTCATGTGATGCAGAACTTTTGCAATCGCCAATCACTTCCCTTGCATCTCATCAAAATCTCTCACACAGCCAAGCACACACACCTTGGGCTCCCTCGGGATTCTGACATTAAACATAACTTTAATCAATTATATCACCGGTCCCCCACAGTAACCCAATGCTATATCAATGTAAAACAAAGGTCCATATGTAGAGGACACACAAGAGTATTGATGCACAGCCACATTTCTTTCACACCACAAGTCACGCAAACCAACCTAAGCACACCACCTACAGAAGAGCGTAAGCCGGTCTGTACTATTGCCCCATCATTTGTTGACATTGCTATTACACTCTTCTAGGCTTCTCTTGGAACATTTGGAGGCTAAATTCAGACTTGTATAGCTATTGTATATGGGGTATATTGACAGCATCTGCTGTATGTTTCAGTTAGTAGTAATTATGTCTGTTTTTCTCAGAGGCTAGTGTAATAGTTGCTTTTACCATTAAGTTAATGTTTGACATTCCATGTTATAGAATTCTGGATTGCCATTGCCATGCATTAAATCTGCAGTTTTTCTTCTTCCATATGAGCTTTTTTTGGACTGTATTACTGTCCAGCTTACAATATGCTCAGTCTAAACCTGTATAATTTCAGCTTGAGCATTAGGGCCAACTACAAGATTTGGGTAATAATCCCATTTACAGCTATTGTGGAATTATAGTCACCCTGTTCTTATAAACCACTGACCTGCTCCATTTATTAATTAATTACTGCTTGGTATTGACTAAAATCTCAGCTCTTGTTCTACTCTTACTATGCGTTTTAATAGTTGTGTTGTTGTGTGTTCAAGAATAACACTTTTTGCTGACAAATACATATTTGTTTGTCACTATTTAAACTTTGCTCACTAAAGCTGAGTAATCTTGTCAAGTAACATTGTTAAAATGGCTTATGAACTAATACATGGGATGTGGTGGTAACAACTGGAATAACCATGTTGGGAGGACAACACCATTTGTGTGTAACTAACCCTTTATTTTAATCAGATTTAATTACTGTAACCGGTATGTCTGAAATTTTGTATCTTGTGTTTTGGCATTAACCGGACTAAGATCCCCGAAAGGATTATATGTTGGTATCTGATATCCTCTTTCAGCTGTTGTATATAAATGGTTGTGTGTTGTATTTTGGCATTAATTGCTTTAACATCTGTGAAAAATTGTAAGTTAGTAATTAATATCTTAAATAATTTACATTTCTAAATTTTTAGCTGGCATACACAAACTATTAGTTATTGTATACTTTAGTATACATTCCATTGGTATTTAGTATTGTGATACAGGGTCTATTCCTACTGAGGCAGTTAAAGTACCTAAACATGATAAACCAGGCACCAAAGGAAATACCCCATAGCTGACAAATGTTACACCAACAGCTTTACAAATCATCAAGCTGTTCTCACATGCGGCTGCTCAGTTTCACAGTATTTATTGTTTTATATATATATACACTCACCGGCCACTTTATTAGGTACACCATGCTAGTAACGGGTTGGACCCCCTTTTGCCTTCAGAACTGCCTCAATTCTTCGTGGCATAGATTCAACAAGGTGCTGGAAGCATTCCTCAGAGATTTTGGTCCATATTGACATGATGGCATCACACAGTTGCCGCAGATTTGTCGGCTGCACATCCATGATGCGAATCTCCCGTTCCACCACATCCCAAAGATGCTCTATTGGATTGAGATCTGGTGACTGTGGAGGCCATTTGAGTACAGTGAACTTATTGTCATGTTCAAGAAACCAGTCTGAGATGATTCCAGCTTTATGACATGGCGCATTATCCTGCTGAAAGTAGCCATCAGATGTTGGGTACATTGTGGTCATAAAGGGATGGGCATGGTCAGCAACAATACTCAGGTAGGCTGGGGCATTGCAACGATGCTCAATTGGTACCAAGGGGCCCAAAGAGTGCCAAGAAAATATTCCCCACACCATGACACCACCACCAGCCTGAACCGTTGATACAAAGCAGGATGGATCCATGCTTTCATGTTGTTGACGCTAAATTCTGACCCTACCATCCGAATGTGGCAGCAGAAATCGAGACTCATCAGACCAGGCAATGTTTTTCCAATCTTCTACTGTCCAATTTCAATGAGCTTGTGCAAATTGTAGCCTCAGTTTCCTGTTCTTAGCTGAAAGGAGTGGCACCCGGTGTGGTCTTCTGCTGCTGTAGCCCATCTGCCTCAAAGTTCGACGTACTGTGCGTTCAGAGATGCTCTTCTGCCTACCTTGGTTGTAACGGGTGGTGATTTGAGTCACTGTTGCCTTTCTATCAGCTCGAACCAGTCTGCCCATTCTCCTCTGACCTCTGGCATCAACAAGGCATTTCCGCCCACAGAACTGCCGCTCACTGGATGTTTTTTCTTTTTTGGACCATTCTCTGTAAACCCTAGAGATGGTTGTGCGTGAAAATCTCAGTAGATCAGCAGTTTCTGAAATACTCAGACCAGCCCTTCTGGCACCAACAACCATGCCACGTTCAAAGGCACTCAAATCACCTTTCTTCCCCATACTGATGCTTGGTTTGAACTGCAGGAGATTGTCTTGACCATGTCTACATGCCTAAATGCACTGAGTTGCCGCCATGTGATTGGCTGATTAGAAATTAAGTGTTAACGAGCAGTTGGACAGGTGTACCTAATACAGTGGCCGGTGAGTGTGTGTGTATATATATATATATATATATATATATATATATGTATACATATGTAGCATAGATATGTTCTTCGGGTCAGAACAATTACAGTGATGTCCCATTCATATAGCTATTTTTATGTTTGAATAATTTTGCAGAATAAAAATTCATTTGAAGAGAAAAATCACTTGCTTTTGCAAAGCCATCTTCTAAGTGGCATAACATTCAAGTGTATTTGTTGACTGAGCTTTATTAGGGCTTATTTTTTGTGGAAAGAGGTGTACTTTTTTTTAGCATCATTGTGGTGATCACTTTTTATTGCTTTTTTGTTTGGTTAGATGCACCAAAATCAACATTTTCAGCATGCTTTTAGTATTTTTTTACGGTATTCACCACATGGGTCCAATAATGATTTTATTTTATTGTATGGGATGATACCATATATGTGATGATTTAGTGGTGATTTTCACTTTTTTATTTTTAAAATAAATGGGCATTTAAGGGACTTTACTCATAGTTTATTCTATTATTTTATTCTTTTTTTTAAATTCCTTTAACCTTTTCTTTTTGTGATAATTAAGATTGAGCCCTATTTTGCATCCAGGCAGTTTTCTATAAAGTTTGAATCTTTGAGTTGTGGCACAGTAAAAAGGAACAGATAAATAATATCAAATCCTTTTTTAATCTATTTAATGTTTCACATAATGCATCAGCACAAGATGAATTTTTACAGTTAAACATCTAAAAAAACATCTACTAACAGCCCTGAGAAGCTAATGGAAAATTGCATCCTTAGAAAGGTATCTGCCTTTGAAGGCAGATACAAATGCATTTTAGTATATAAAACACTAGCTGTAGATATGGAGGAATCAAATATTTTACAAGAATGAAACGGTATGTTTCACAAATTCTCTAAACAAACAGTAGGCTTTATTATTGAAAAGATTAGTTCAATTAATAAAGGTAAATGAGCAAATACTATTGCAATTTATAATAACAATAAGGCAATAGCCAATATTTAAGTGTGCTCCATTTTGTCACCATGGTTATTACATGAAACAAAACAAAAATTGTTGTGCCTGATTTTCTTCTACCTCTTCCATACCATGGAATAAATACAGTAAAGGATCTGATGGGAATTCAAAGCCCCAAACTTTCTGACCCATGTCTTGTATTTCCTTCCACAGTCCCTGGACCTCAGGGAATGTCCATAAACCATGATATCAACCTATACTGTTTGTTTTGCATTTAGGGCAGTCCGTAAGCCTGTCTGGCTTAAGTGAAGAGGGGGGCAAGTTAAAGCACAAATGGCCCTATACATAATGCGTTTTTTTGTATACCTCCACACTTCGTTCAAAACTGCCCTTCTGAGCATTTGCCAGCCCATCACTATTGTTTTGGTTGGGTCATGTGTTTGTATGTCTGACAACCATGCATTGAACATTTAGTACACCTCTTTTTTTTGTGTGCTGATTTTTTAGTCTACGATAAAGGTAGGAGATTTTAGGACAGATAGTGTCTCCCAATATCAAGCCATCAAACAAGTTGTTGAGTACCTCTTTACTGAAATCCCTTAGTTTTGACATTACTACGTCTCATACCTGTGCCTATTGTACATACTGGGGCTTATTTACTAACAGTCCGTAAATTTCACTTTCATCAGATTTTCTGAAATTTTCAGGTTTCGTGCAGCTGTGGAGGCTTGCATGCGTCAGAAATCAGTGGTCGTGCCATTGGACGATCCGACTGATTTGGACTGATCGCGAGATTTAACTTTCACAATGCGGCTTATTTACTAAGGGTCCGAATCGTGCATTTTCGTTGTGTTTCTCGAATATTTCCGTTTTGTGCCAAATTGCCCTGGGATTTTGGCGCACACAACTGGATTTTACATAACAGAAATTGGGGGTGTGGCCGACGGATTTGGAAAAAACGCGAAATTAAAAAAAAAAAATGTGTCGCAAAAATAGTACTCAGATACACCGAGACGAAGAAGGTGAACTCCGGCGGACCTCAGCGCAGCAGCGAAACGTAGTGGGTATTGGGCGCATGACCTTAGTGAATCCCGGCAAGCTCTGAATCCTTGTTGACAACGCACCGCGAGATCGCGAATGGACCGGGTAAGTAAATGAGCCCCATTGTGTCCCAGGATCAAGCAATTACATGCCCCAATAAGAAGAAGGTGAACTCTGGCAGACCTTAGCAGAGAAGCGTTACATGCAGGATATCAGCGCATGATCTTAGTGAACTTCTCGGAACGGGTAAGTAAATGTGCCCCAAATTGTCACAACTTATCTGCTTAGGCCTTGTGGCTAATATATCCAGAATTCTATAACAAGGATTGTCAAACTTTAACTTAATGGTAAAAGAGAGGAGGCCACACATTATGAGGAAAGATGTAGGACAAAAGGCCACAACAAGAGGGGGGGGGGGGCACTGCTGGACCTTATCCTTACCAACAGACCTGAAACTAGAGGTTGGGGGGAACCTGGGGAATAGTGATCATAATATCATTGATTTTGTGTTACGCTTTACTAAGAGCGTTAGGGAAGGGGCAACCAACACTCTAAACTTCAGGAGGGCAAATTTTCAGCAACTAAGGGAAGACCTTAAAGGCATAGACTAGGACAATGTTCTCAAAGAACCCCCCCAAAAAATGGGACTTTTCTCAAATATTCTGAAAAAGTCCTGTGAGAAACACATACCTTATGGGAAAAAGCAAAAGAGGAACAAGAAAAAGCCAATGTGGCTAACTAGTCTTGCAAAGAAAGCAATAAGCGAGAAAGATAAGGCGTTTAAGGTGCTAAAACGTGAAGGTAGCGATGAGGCATTACAGAATTATAGAGAGAAAAATAAATCCTGTAAAAAGCAAATAAAGGCCGCAAAAATAGATACTGAGAGAAATATTGCCAGGGAGAGCAAAAATAATCCCAAATTATTTTTCAAGAATATAAATGATAAGAAACTAACAACAAAGAGTATGGTCCCCCTTAGGAATAACATGGGGGTCATGGTGGAAGGAAATGAGGAAAGGGCCAATCTACTGAATGTCGCCTTCTCAATTGTCTTTATCCAGGAAAATCCCCTGGTTGAAGACACAATGAGGAATAATGTAAATTCTCTTTGGAATTTAAACAGTTTAACCCAGGAAGAGGTACGGCGCCGCCTCACAACCACTAAGATAGATAAATCACCAGGGCCAGATGGCATACACCCCCGGGTTTTGCATGAACTATGTACCGAGATAAACAGACCGTTATTTTTAATATTTTAAGATTCACTGAGGACTGGTTATGTTCCACAGGACTGGCGCATAGTAAATGTGGTACCAATATACAAAAAAGGATCAAAAAGCGATCCTGGAAACTACAGACCTGTGAGTCTAACTTCTGTGGTGGGGAAAATATTTGAGGGGTTTGTTAGAGATGCTATCCTGGAGTATCTCACTGTGCACAACCTTATAACCCAGCGTCATCACGGGTTTATGAGAGAGCGGTCCTGTCAGACCAATCTGATTGGTTTCTACGAGGAGGTAAGTTCAAGACTGGATCTGGGGGACGCTGTGTATGTTGTATATCTGGACTTTTCAAAGGCATTTGACACCGTGCCACATAAAAGGTTGGTATACAAAATGAGACTTCTGGGAATAGGGGAAAAGCTGTGTATTTGGGTAAGTAATTGGCTTAGTGATAGAAAATAGAGGGTCGTCATTGATGGCATATTCTCAGATTGGGTTGACGTTACCAGTGGAGTGCCACAGGGGTCAGTATTGGGGCCACTTCTTTTTAATATTTTTATTAATGACCTTGTAGTGGGTTGACACAGTCAAGTTTCAATATTTGCAGATGATACCAAGCTGTGTAAAGTAATAAATACTGAGGCCGATAGTTTAGCATTGCAGAGGGATTTGTGGAAGCTTGAGGAGTGGGCAGAGACATGGTTGATGAGGTTTAATGTAGATAAATGTAAAGTTATGCACTTGGCCATGGAAACAAAAAGTATAATTATGTTCTAAACAGTCAATTACTTGGTAAAACTGGAGCTGAAAAGGACTTGGAGGTATTGGTGGATGGTAAACTTAATTTTAGTGACCAGAGCCAGGCGGCTGCTGCTAAAGCAAATAAAATTATGGTATGTATCAAGAAAGGAATAGATTCTCATGATAAAGACATAGTTTTGCCCTTATACACATCCCTGGTCAGACCACACATGGAATATTGTGTACAGTTTTGGGCACCAGTGTATAAAAAGGATATAGTAGAGCTGGAACGGGTGCAGAGGAGAGCAACCAAGATTATTAGGGGAATGCAGGGACTAGAATACAATGACAGATTACAAAATTTGGGATTATTCAGTTTAGAAAAAAGACGACTGAGGGGAAACCTCATTAGAATATACAAATACCTGAAGAGACAGTACAAGGATCTCTCCAAAGATCTTTTTATACCTAGGCCTGTGACCAGGACAAGGGGGCATCCTCTGCGCCTAGAGGAGAGGCGATTTTACCATCAACATAGACAAAGGTTCTTTACTGTAAGAGCAGTGAGACTGTGGAACTCTCTGCCGCAGGAGGTTGTTATGGCGGACTCTATGTACATGTTCAAGAGAGGCCTGGATGCCTTTCTGGAGAGAAAAAATATCACGGGTTATGGGGATAAAACATTTATTTAAATCTTAAAGGTTGGACTTGATGGACTTGCGTCTTTTTCCAGCCTTATATACTATGATGCAATTTGAAGGAGAATGGAGGACTGGAGGCCATATTATAAAGGAGGACAGGAAGTTACAATACGAGATTCAATTTGTGTCGCAAGATCAAGCACTTACATACACCAGGAAGAAGAAGGTGAACTCCGGCCGACCTGAGCAGGGGAAGCGACACATGCAGGATATTGGGCGCACAATCTTAATGAATCACAACAGAGTGCATGATCGTCAGAACATGCACTTTCTGTGAACACCTCAGACAGGGTAAGTAAATGTGCCCCACTGTGTATTATCTAGCTCATATTGTCGCTTATTTCCTTGAGGTTCATCCAGTTGGGTTCCCTGTCATGTAGGAGATGGCTCACTTTGAATATGCCTTTCTCTCTCCATTTGTGAAAGATACTAGACAAAGTGCATTGTGAGAAGGAGGGTGTGCCAATAGTGGGAGGTGTTTAGATATCACATATGGGAGTTTGAACATCGTCCCAAGTGTGCGCCATGCCGCTATTGTGTCTTTACAGATGACTGCTAACTTCACTTTTTTTGGGACCACTGATAGGGGGGTTTATAGTAACTAGAGATGAGCGAACACTAAAATGCTCGGGTACTCGTTATTCGAGACGAACTTTTCCCGATGCTCGAGTGCTCGTCTCGAATAACGAACCCCATTGAAGTCAATGGGAGACTCGAGCATTTTTCAAGGGGACCAAGGCTCTGCACAGGGAAGCTTGGCCAAACACCTGGGAACCTCAGAAAAGGATGGAAACACCACGGAAATGGACAGGAAACAGCAGGGGCAGCATGCATGGATGCCTCTGAGGCTGCATAATCGCACCATTATGCCAAAATTATGGGCAACAGCATGGCCATGACAGAGTGACAGAATGAAGCTAGATAGCATCTAAAACATCCAATAATTGACCCTGACACTATAGGGGACGGCATGCAGAGGCAGCGGCAGCAGGCTAGAGAGTGTCATGGCGACATACCCTAAATGGACTCAGGCTTCAAACCAATGGGTGGCAGAGAGGAACCAAAGGAGGTGAGCAAGAAGCGCTCAAATAATATCGGTACATGATAAAAGTTTGCCAGTATATTTTGTGGATTACACAGCAGGGTGGCGACAAAGTTAACATGGAAGCCATGAAAACAACCCAAAATTCTGCCTGACACAGCTCGTTTGATAAGGGGACCATGTATGGAGGCAGTGAACTAGTAGTAGATTAAAGGTGCTGCAGTTAAAACTATGTTAGTTGGATCTTGGCATGGAGCTGGCGCTCCGCTGCCAGGCGAGCTTTCGCCAATCCAAGCCCCTGTCTCTAGGCTACTCCCCAAACAGCACTTCTAAGAACCTTTTGTATAAGATCAAGTGTAGTAGCGTTCTTATAAGTTTAGGATATGCCGGGTGAGGGGAATGTAAACAGATGCGCAAGAAGCGCTGAAATAATATCCCTAAATGGTAAAAGTTTGCAAGTATATTTTGGGGATTACACAGCAGGGTGGCGACAAAGTTAACAACTTTGATGTGGAATGCCCTGTAATAGCTCTTGGGCGGTGTGCCTTTTATCGCCTAGGCTCAGCAGTTTCAGCACCGCCTGCTGTCGCTTAGCGACGGCACTGCTGCTGTGCCTAGAGCTACCGACTGATGGCGCCATGCCCACGGATGGTAATTCGGAGGAGGAGGAGGTGGAGGAGGGGTGGGAGGAGGTATAGTAGGCCTTTGAGACCTGGACCGAGGTAGGCCCCGCAATTCTCTGCGTCGGCAGTATATGACCAGCCCCAGGGTCAGACTCGGTCCCAGCCTGCACCAAGTTAAGTGTAGTAGCGTTCTCATAAGTTTGGGATATGGCGGGTGAGGGGAATGTAAACAGATGCGCAAGAAGCGCATGATGCGCATGGAGCTGGCGTTCCGCTGCCAGGCGAGCTTTCGCCAATCCAAGCCCCTGTCTCTAGGCTACTCCCCAAACAGCACTTCTAAGAACCTTTTGTATAAGATCAAGTGTAGTAGCGTTCTTATAAGTTTAGGATATGCCGGGTGAGGGGAATGTAAACAGATGCGCAAGAAGCGCTGAAATAATATCCCTAAATGGTAAAAGTTTGCCAGTATATTTTGTGGATAACACAGCAGGGTGGCGACAAAGTTAACAACTTTGATGTGGAATCCATGAAAACAACCCAAATTTCTGCCTGACACACCTCGTTTGATAAAGGGACGATGTATGGAGGCAGCTATATGGACGACTTTTGGAGGTAGCAATGGAGACAACGTGTGGAGGCTGCTATGGAGACAATTTAATTTGGATAGTGCCTGTATGTGGCAGTCCCAAACATTTTTCAAACCAGAGGAGCAGGTAGGTGGCCCTCCAGTAAAATGGGATAGATTGAGTGCCTGTATGTGGCAGTCCCAAAAATGTTTCAAACCAGAGGAGCAGGTAGGTGGCCCTGCAGTAAAATGGAATAGATTGAGTGCCTGTATGTGGCAGTCCCAAAAATGTTTCAAACCAGAGGAGCAGGTAGGTGGCCCTGCAGTAAAATGGAATAGATTGAGTGCCTGTATGTGGCAGTCCCAAAAATTGTTCAAACCAGAGGAGCAGGTAGGTGGCCCTGCAGTAAAATGGAATAGATTGAGTGCCTGTATGTGGCAGTCCCAAAAATTGTTCAAACCAGAGGAGCAGGTAGGTGGCCCTGCAGTAAAATGGAATAGATTGAGTGCCTGTATGTGGCAGTCCCAAAAATGTTTCAAACCAGAGGAGCAGGTAGGTGGCCCTCCAGTAAAATGGAATAGATTGAGTGCCTGTATGTGGCAGTCCCAAAAATTGTTCAAACCAGAGGAGCAGGTAGGTGGCCCTCCAGTAAAATGGAATAGATTGAGTGCCTGTATGTGGCAGTCCCAAAAATTGTTCAAACCAGAGGAGCAGGTAGGTGGCCCTGCAGTAAAATGGAATAGATTGAGTGCCTGTATGTGGCACTCACAAAAATTGTTTCAAACAGAGGACCGGGTAGGTGGCCCTCCAGAAAAATTAAATGCATGAAGTACTATAGCAAGAGCCAGTGGGCCCTGTCAAAAAATAGCCAGTTTCCTCTGCTTTACTGTACAAAGAGGAGGAGAAGGAGGAAAATGAGGAGGAGGAGGAGGAGTGGATCAATTATTCAGGTTGAGCTTCCTTCACCTGGTGGAGATTGGAAATTCTGAGAAATCCAGCCTTTATTCATTTTAATAAGCGTCAGCCTGTCAGCGCTGTCAGTCGACAGGCGTGTACGCTTATCGGTGATGATGCCACCAGCTGCACTGAAAACCCGCTCGGACAAGACGCTAGCGGCAGGGCAGGCAAGAACCTCCAAGGCGTACAGCGCCAGTTCGTGCCACATGTCCAGCTTTGAAACCCAGTAGTTGTAGGGAGCTGTGTGATCATTTAGGACGATGGTATGGTCAGCTACGTACTCCCTCACCATCTTTCTGTAAAGATCAGCCCTACTCTGCCGAGACTGGGGACAGGTGACAGTGTCTTGCTGGGGTGACATAAAGCTGGCAAAAGCCTTGTAAAGCGTACCCTTGCCAGTGCTGGACAAGCTGCCTGCTCGCCTACTCTCCCTCGCTACTTGTCCCGCAGAACTACGCACTCTGCCGCTAGCGCTGTCAGAAGGGAAATACTGTTTCAGCTTGTGCACCAGGGCCTGCTGGTATTCATGCATTCTCACACTCCTTTCCTCTCCAGGGATGAGAGTGGGAAGATTTTGCTTGTACCGTGGGTCCAGGAGAGTGAACACCCAGTAATCGGTGCTGGAATAAATTCTTTGAACGCGAGGGTCACGGGATAGGCAGCCTAGCATGAAATCTGCCATATGCGCCAGAGTACCAACGCGTAAGAATTCACTCCCCTCACTGGCCTGACTGTCCATTTCCTCCTCCTCCAACTCCTCCAACTCCTCTTCTTCTGCCCATACACGCTGAACAGTGAAGGACTCAACAATGGTCCCCTCTTGTGTCTCGCCAACATTCTCCTCCTCTTCCTCCTCATCCTCCTCCACCTCCACCTCCTCCGATATGCGCTGAGAAACAGACCTCAGGGTGCTTTGGCTATCAACAAGGGAATATTCTTCCCACGTCTCTTGTGACGAGCGCAAAGCTTCCGACTTCATGCTGACCAGAGAGTTTTTCAACAGGCCAAGCAGCGGGATGGTGAGGCTGATGATGGCGGCATCGCCACTGACCATCTGTGTTGACTCCTCAAAGTTACTCAGCACCTGACAGATATCAGACATCCACGTCCACTCCTCATTGTAGACTTGAGGAAGCTGACTGACCTGACTACCAGTTCTGGTGGAAGTTGACATCTGGCAGTCTACAATCGCTCTGCGCTGCTGGTAAACTCTGGATAACATGGTCAGTGTTGAATTCCACCTCGTGGGCACGTCGCACAACAGTCGGTGAGCGGGCAGTTGGAGGCGGCGCTGCGCTGCCCTGAGAGTGGCAGCATCTGGGCTGGACTTCCTGAAATGCGCACAGATGCGGCGCACCTTCGTGAGCAAATCAGACAGATTGGGGTATGTCTTGAGGAAACGCTGCACTATCAGATTTAACACATGGGCCAGGCATGGCACATGTGTCAGTCTGCCGAGTTGCAGAGCCGCCACCAGGTTACGGCCGTTGTCACACACAACCATTCCCGGCTTGAGGTTCAGCGGTGCCAGCCACAGATCAGTCTGCGCCGTGATGCCCTGTAATAGCTCTTGGCCGGTGTGCCTTTTGTCGCCTAGGCTCAGCAGTTTGAGCACCGCCTGCTGTCGCTTAGCGACGGCACTGCTGCTGTGCCTAGAGCTACCGACTGATGGCGCCGTGCCCACGGATGGTAGTTCGGAGGAGGAGGTGGAGGAGGGGTGGGAGGAGGAGGAGGCATAGTAGGCCTGAAACACCTGGACCGAGGTAGGCCCCGCAATCCTCGGCGTCGGCAGTATATGAGCAGCCCCAGGGTCAGACTCGGTCCCAGCCTCCACCAAGTTAACCCAATGTGCCGTCAGCGATATATAGTGGCCCTGCCCGGCAGCACTCGTCCACGTGTCCGTGGTCAGGTGGACCTTGTCAGAAACGGCGTTGGTCAGGGCACGGATGATGTTGTCTGACACGTGCTGGTGCAGGGCTGGGACGGCACATCGGGAAAAGTAGTGGCGGCTGGGGACCGAATACCGAGGGGCGGCCGCCGCCATGAGGTTGCGAAAGGCCTCGGTCTCTACTAGCCTATAGGGCAGCATCTCCAGGCTAAGCAATCTGGAGATGTGCACATTAAGGGCTTGGGCGTGCGGGTGGGTTGCACTATATTTGCGTTTCCGCTCCAGCGTCTGGGGTATGGAGAGCTGAACGCTGGTGGATGCTGTGGAGGATCGTGGAGGCGACGATGGGGTTTTTGTGGCAGGGTCCTGGGCAGGGGGCTGACTAGCAGCTGACACAGGGGAAGGAGCAGTGGTGTGCACGGCCGGAGGTGAACGGGCTTGTTGCCACTGAGTGGGGTGCTTAGCATTCATATGCCTGCGCATACTGGTGGTAGTTAAGCTAGTAGTGGTGGAACCCCTGCTGAGCCTGGTTTGGCAAATGTTGCACACCACAGTCCGTCGGTCATCCGGTGTTTCCTTAAAGAACCTCCACACTTCTGAAGATCTAGCCCTCGCCGCAAGAGCCCTCACCACGGGAGCTTCACTAGTTGACAGTGGCGCTGATGCACCAGCTCTGGCCCTGCCTCTCCGTCTGGCCCCACCACTGCCTCTTCCAACCTGTTCAGGTCGAGGACTCTCCTCCGTCTCAGAAGCACTGTGTTCACCCGGCCTCTCAACCCAGCTTGGGTCTGTCACCTCATCATCCTCCGATCCCTCAGTCTGCTCCCCCCTCGGACTTCCTGCCCTGACAACAACTTCCCCACTGTCTGACAACCGTGTCTCCTCATCGTCGGACACCTCTTTACACACTTCCACTACGTCAAGAAGGTCATCATCACCCACAGACTGTGACTGGTGGAAAACCTGGGCATCGGAAAATTGCTCAGCAGCAACCGGACAAGTGGTTTGTGACTGTGGGAAGGGTCCAGAAAACAGTTCCTCAGAGTATGCCGGTTCAAATGCCAAATTTTCCTGGGAGGGGGCAGACTGGGGGGGAGGAGGCTGAGGTGCAGGAGCTGGAGGAGTGGCGATTTCGGTGACATGGGTGGACTGCGTGGAAGACTGACTGGTGGTGGACAAATTGCTCGAAGCATTGTCAGCAATCCACGACATCACCTGTTCGCACTGTTCTGGCCTCAACAGTGCTCTACCACGAGTCCCAGTAACTTCAGACATGAACCTAGGGAGTGTAGCTCTGCGGCGTTCCCCTGCTCCCTCATCAGCAGGTGGTGTCTCACCCCGCCCAGGACCACGGCCTCTGACCCCTGCAGTAGTTGGACGCCCACGTCCCCGCCCTCGTCCTCTACCCCTAGCCCTCGGGTTAAACATTTTTAAAATGAGAGTTATAACTTTATTTTTTTTTTACTTTTTTTTGTTTTTTTTTTGTGTTTTTTTTTTTTTTTTGTGTTTTTTGTTTTTTTTTGAGTTTTTAAAACCAAACAATGCTATCCTATTGCTATGGCTATTTTCTAGCCAAGTATCAAAGGAAGCACAGTACTATGCCAGATGAGATGACACTGAGTTATTGCCTAATAGAAATCCAACCCCTACTGAATTTTGCCACTTCGGCCTTTGCTATGGATATGTGCGCCACTAAGCGCAGAACACAGCGGTCGCAAGTCCCACTACAAATTGCTCAGAATTGGCAAGTACATGCACTGCAGAAACTACAGCCACCAGCAGATCAACCAGAAATCAAATATATAGAACGCTACTGTAGGCTTCAAGATCAAGAAGCTGTTTGTATTCTCCTATGGCTATTTTCTAGCCAAGTATCAAAGGAAGCACAGTACTATGCCGGATGAGATGACACTGAGTTATTGCCTAATAGAAATCCAACCCCTACTGAATTTTGCCACTTCGGCCTTTGCTATGGATATGTGCGCCACTAAGCGCAGAACACAGCGGTCGCAAGTCCCACTACAAATTGCTCAGAATTGGCAAGTACATGCACTGCAGAAACTACAGCCACCAGCAGATCAACCAGAAATCAAATATATAGAACGCTACTGTAGGCTTCAAGATCAAGAAGCTGTTTGTATTCTCCTATGGCTATTTTCTAGCCAAGTATCAAAGGAAGCACAGTACTATGCCGGATGAGATGACACTGAGTTATTGCCTAATAGAAATCCAACCCCTACTGAATTTTGCCACTTCGGCCTTTGCTATGGATATGTGCGCCACTAAGCGCAGAACACAGCGGTCGCAAGTCCCACTACAAATTGCTCAGAATTGGCAAGTACATGCACTGCAGAAACTACAGCCACCAGCAGATCAACCAGAAATCAAATATATAGAACGCTACTGTAGGCTTCAAGAAGCTGTTTGTATTCTCCTATGGCTATTTTCTAGCCAAGTATCAAAGGAAGCACAGTACTATGCCAGATGAGATGACACTGAGTTATTGCCTAATAGAAATCCAACCCCTACTGAATTTTGCCACTTCGGCCTTTGCTATGGATATGTGCGCCACTAAGCGCAGAACACAGCGGTCGCAAGTCTCACTACAAATTGCTCAGAATTGGCAAGTACATGCACTGCAGAAACTACAGCCACCAGCAGATCAACCAGAAATCAAATATATAGAACGCTACTGTAGGCTTCAAGAAGCTGTTTGTATTCTCCTATGGCTATTTTCTAGCCAAGTATCAAAGGAAGCACAGTACTATGCCAGATGAGATGACACTGAGTTATTGCCTAATAGAAATCCAACCCCTACTGAATTTTGCCACTTCAGCCTTTGCTATGGATATGTGCGCCACTAAGCGCAGAACACAGCGGTCGCAAGTCTCACTACAAATTGCTCAGAATTGGCAAGTACATGCACTGCAGAAACTACAGCCACCAGCAGATCAACCAGAAATCAAATATATAGAACGCTACTGTAGGCTTCAAGAAGCTGTTTGTATTCTCCTATGGCTATTTTCTAGCCAAGTATCAAAGGAAGCACAGTACTATGCCAGATGAGATGACACTGAGTTATTGCCTAATAGAAATCCAACCCCTACTGAATTTTGCCACTTTAGCCTTTGCTATGGATATGTGCGCCACTAAGCGCAGAACACAGCGGTCGCAAGTCTCACTACAAATTGCTCAGAATTGGCAAGTACATGCACTGCAGAAACTACAGCCACCAGCAGATCAACCAGAAATCAAATATATAGAACGCTACTGTAGGCTTCAAGAAGCTGTTTGTATTCTCCTATGGCTATTTTCTAGCCAAGTATCAAAGGCAGCACAGTACTATGCCAGATGAGATGACACTGAGTTATTGCCTAATAGAAATCCAACCCCTACTTAATTTTGCCACTTCAGCCTTTGCTATGGATATGTGCGCCACTAAGCGCAGAACACAGCGGTCGCAAGTCTCACTACAAATTGCTCAGAATTGGCAAGTACATGCACTGCAGAAACTACAGCCACCAGCAGATCAACCAGAAATCAAATATATAGAACGCTACTGTAGGCTTCAAGAAGCTGTTTGTATTCTCCTATGGCTATTTTCTAGCCAAGTATCAAAGGAAGCACAGTACTATGCCAGATGAGATGACACTGAGTTATTGCCTAATAGAAATCCAACCCCTACTGAATTTTGCCACTTCAGCCTTTGCTATGGATATGTGCGCCACTAAGCGCAGAACACAGCGGTCGCAAGTCTCACTACAAATTGCTCAGAATTGGCAAGTACATGCACTGCAGAAACTACAGCCACCAGCAGATCAACCAGAAATCAAATATATAGAACGCTACTGTAGGCTTCAAGAAGCTGTTTGTATTCTCCTATGGCTATTTTCTAGCCAAGTATCAAAGGAAGCACACTACTATGCCAGATGAGATGACACTGAGTTATTGCCTAATAGAAATCCAACCCCTACTGAATTTTCCCACTTCGGTCTTTGCTATGGATATGTGTGCCACTAAGAGCTAAACACAACGGTAGCAAGTCCCCCTGCTAATTCCTCACAAAATGGTAAAAGATGCAAATTAAAATAAAAAAAGTAGAACGTTATTGTAGCCCTAAGAAGGGCTGTTGGGTTCTTTGAGAATCACTCCTGCCTAACAGTAAGCTAATAGAACACCCTAACGCTTTCCCTGAGCAGCAGCAGCTCTCTCCCTAGCGGCATCCAGAGACAGAATGATCCGAGCAGCGCGGCCAGCGGCTAGTCTATCCCAGGGTCACCTGATCTGGCCAGCCAACCACTGCTATCGACGTGTAAGGGTACCACGTCATGCTGGGTGGAGTGCAGAGTCTCCTGGCTTGTGATTGGCTCTGTTTCTGGCCGCCAAAAAGCAAAACGGCGGGAGCTGCCATTTTCTCGAGCGGGCGAAGTATTCGTCCGAGTAACGAGCAGTTTCGAGTACCCTAATGCTCGACCGAGCATCAAGCTCGGACGAGCATGTTCGCTCATCTCTAATAGTAACGCTAGCAGGTCTTATGGTTGACAAAAGGCCTGTTCTGTTACACAATCTTAATAATCACTTGATCCATGAGCCCAATCATATATATTGACAAGGGCTCGCTGGATTTTATGATCTTATATTGGGATAGCTAATACTCCCATTGTCCTTGCTGGCCATTAATTTTGTGCACTTTAAGCGCAGTCCTTTCCCTTGCCACAAGAAGTTTGCAAAAGTCTTATTGGGCCTAAGTATGTCCATATGGCTTAAGAGTATCAGGAGTGTTTGTAAGGGATATAGCAGCTAAGATGCACTCATCATTTTCAGCAAGTGGTTATGTCCGAACAAAGATAAGGGAAGATTGTGCCATTTCTGTATCTCAGAGGCAATTTTTGTAAATAGGGGGGGATAGTTGAGTCTGTAGATGGATTCTTGTGTCTGACTAATTTTTATGCCTAAGTGCATGATGGAATGTCTTGCCACTGGTATATTTTGAAGCTGGGCTGTCACCTCATCTGGGAAAGGGAACAATATGGCACACTTTTCGGTAATTAACCTAACAATGAATAATATGATGTCTAAAATAGCATCCGATAATTCACAACAGGGACACCAAATTATATATGGAATTGATTGTTTAACTGCAAATTTATAGATATATATGGATTGTCACCTACAAGAATATGTCCAAAATCGTCTAGCTTATGGCTAAAAAATATACCAAAAGTAAATTTTTGCAACACTGCAGGAATTGTACCAAATGAGTGGAATGTGACAAAGATGTTGATATACTAGAAAATACTGTATATACTAAAGTCCTGAAAAGCCCAAACTTGGCTTATACCCGAGTCAAAAAAAAGAAAGTTAAAATTCATCTTACTAGTGCCCTCCATGATCTGTCCGGAGGCAGCAGGTCCGTGTCATGGTCCGGCGCACAAGCTGCTATGGCAGCCGTTACACACAAAGTTATGACTGTGTCAGCCGGCGTCAGAGCCTATGATGGTGCTGGTGAAAGGCTGGCTGGCTATATAATGGGGGAGGGGACTGGCTATATAATGGGGCAGGGTATTGGCTATATAAGAGGGAAATGATGGTTGGCTACTGCGGCATGGGGCTGGCTACTGGTGGGATGCTGGCTATATGGGGAATGCTGGCTGGCTATATACCAGGGCAGGGGGATGGCTATATGCAGGAGCTGACTATATACAGAGGCAGGCTATATACTGGGGCTGGCTATCTAATGGGTGAATGCTGGCTGGCAAGGGGCTGAAAAGCTATATACTGTGGGGAGGCTGTGACCAATGCATTTCCCACCCTAGGCTTATACTCAAGTATTCATTTTCTCTGTTTTTTATAGTAAAAGTAGGAGCCGCAGGTTATATTTGGTTAAGTTTACTCAAAAAGGAAATGGACTCATATATAAAGCCCTATGAAAAATATGGAAACTAGTATTAAAGAAAAGAAGAATTGCATGGCAAAAGAAGAACATTTAAAAATACTTATTATCACTCAATATTCAAAGACTCATGGAGCATTCAAGGGCATTGTTGAGAATTATTGGAATATTCTATTGCAAGATAAGATAGTAGGGCATTATTTGCCACTAAAACCTAAATTTGTTTTTGGAAAGCAAAACATGTAGGTAATTTTATTGTCCCTACTATACAAAATAGAATATGTAAGGGAAAGGAAAACTTTTTTTTTACAAAAAATGGGATTTTTCAAATGTAGACACTAAAATGTGTAAATGCTTGGGTGGTAACATTAAACAATATACTGTATAATCTGTAATACCAAAGGTGTAATATAATGCAAACATTGCACATATCACTAAAGCCGCATTCACACAACCGTTGGGGGACGTATATATGTCGTATATACGTCCCCCATAGGCCGGCAATGGGAAAATGGAGCGGTACGTGAAGCACAGGTGCGGCACCGTACCATTCCGTACTCAATTAAAAGATAGGACATGTCCTTTCTTTTTCCATATTAAGGCCCTGTGCGCCGTGTATCTCTCTGGAGAGGGGCTAGCAGCACTCACCCCCTCCTCCTCTCCAGTGCACTGATGTGTACCCACAATTCTCCGGTACACAGTCGCATGAATTCGCCCTAAGAGAAAACTGATCACTAGAATTAAGGAACATTTAACCAACATAGAAAAACAATATGATGGTTACCCCTGTTGTCAGGATCTGAGGTAGGGGATCCTCTGTACAACCACAATCGTTGGCGTAAGCTGACACCTGGGAGCAGAATCTAAAGGGCACCTGGTTTCCCCAGAGCCCGCCCTAAAGCAGGATGGACTTGTTGCGGCAGGGTACCACAGGTCACTCCACAGGTGCGACTTTGTCCTCCGTGGTGGCCAACGTATGGTACCAAGATGTGAGGCAGAATCCCTGGAAATTCCTGGAAATTGCCAGCACCAATCAGTGGTGTGCTGGCCCTTTAAACATAGGAGGGATGCGCACGCCAGGCTGCGGGTAGCGGAGCAGGAATGTGGAGAGGTAAGACAGCAGAGCAGGGAGCTGGGGCCACAGAGAGGCATGGGGGCGCCAGCGACTTAGGACGTGGGTCACAGAAGCACCCGTGATACGTGTTTTGGCATTTTAAACAAAACCATAGTGTTATTATAAAAGGAACAAAGATATATGGAATTGAAAAGGTGAAACCCAATTCAAGGGGGGCTAATTTTACTAAACAGATATTGCAAGCATAGAGTCGGTGGATTTTTGATTTAGATACCTTGATACTGAGTAATTTAAATAATGACATTGAAAAATATATTTTTTTAATTATATAATTTGGTGAAGGCAAAATGGACGTGAGAATTCAGGTTGAAATAATATCCCAAAGATTTAATACAATGCACTTAGTCTATGTTTGACTCCTTCTTGTCCACAAACCAAGAAAAATCCTTACAACAAGGAAGCACTGAAAATTCCGTCTTCCCTACACTTATCCTATGGAATTGTTTGAAATATCCAGAACCTAGTGTCCATCAATAGTGGATAGCATACAGTGCAGGTCAGTTGGTGTTCATCTATTTTGTGTAGCCTACTATTGTGGTTATTTATGTTAATAGGTCACTGCAGGTAGTTGGTGTGTTTGTAATTACTGTTATTTATTTATGAGTAACAGGGGCAACTGTTCTCTATTTATTGTGCCAATGCAGTTTGTCTCAGTTTGGGATTTAACATATATTCTAAATTGCTATTCTTGCAGCCATATTTAGGATTTTGGTTCTTACCCTATATAGTTCTAAGTTATTCCTCGAATAAATTATTTTTCTAATTCAGGAGGCAGAGGAGAAAAGAAAGTCCAATAGCCGGCACTGCTCACACCAAAATTAACAAACACCTTTTGCAGACCAAAGGCAGGTGACTGGGCATTAGGGAAATTAAAGCAGTCCTGGGTGCACGTTCAATGTATGCAGACAAATGAGGCAAAAACAGAGAGGAAAATGCGGCACAATATTTTCAAGCCTTGAAAAAGCGTGTGTGCACGCGAAACGGCCCGTCGCCTTGGCGAGACAGCTCTTCACTCTGTCCTGTTACCTCTACCAAAATAAAGAAGCCTTTTTAACATGATTTCGGTGAGTGACGTATTTGCCTCTAAAATTCAATGGTTAGGGATATCACTGTGTTTCTGGAGGGGAGAGAAGGAAGTATTTATGCAGCAGTTCAACCAGTAGGCAGTGGTATGGAGCAGCAGCAAGTGAGTAAGCTGGTGGGGCAGTGAGGTGGGGGCACTGCAACCACGTGTGAAGATATATAAATGCTATGGGTGAGATTTATAACTGTTACACCAGTTTTCTGGAATAGAAGCAGTGCAAGAATTTGCAAACCCTAAAAAGACTACGACACCTCCACACCATGTGGGCATAGAGGGATTTAGAGGGATGTGGTGGCTAGCGGAGCAGGTAGATGTGCTTGCATAATTTAAAAAAACTTGTAAACTTGGTTTGACCTGGCATAGTTTTGCTGAGTGGACACAAAGCTTGCGGGATACTTCAAGAGGCCTAAGCCTAGGTACCGGAGCACCTCCTGGATGCAGGATGGAAGCAGTAGGAGCTAGATAGCAGTGACTGTAACAGGATGAACAGCCTCTGGTAGTAACATTTGTAATTTTATTTTTTAACTAGTTGCACTCACGAAAGATGGGTGGCTGTAATCTGGCTTATTGATGGTGCATACAAAAATACACAAAACAATTACTTGACTTTTATTATCTTTTGGGGATTCTAAATCTACAGATGCCTATGTGAGGCACTATTAACCACAAGGTAACATCAATATACTGTATTAAAAAGTTACAGAGCCTTTGGTAAGAGATGTTTTCTTCTTTGTAAATTCTAAAAGACAAAACAACAAACAGTATCATTTTTAAAAGTGCTTAAGTACTTCTTTTTTTCCTTTACCTTAGAATTATATATTATCTTTGCATCCTTTATTTAATCTTTCTTTTCCCCTATTTCATTTACCAATGGGGTAAAACAAGAGCTTATCTCCCACATTTAGCAAGTCTTGTTTCTATATTTCGGCAGTTTCAGGTCTTTAGCTAGTGCTATCCCATTTGATCAATAACCCTATTTTTAACTTCTGTTACATTAGGTAGATCCAAGGATTTCTATTTTCTCATAATTCAATATCTTGCTGCAATCAAAATGGGTGATTTCACCCTATGTTTAACCCTATATGAAGTAAGGAATGTAATTTAAAGCGATTAATTACCTTGCCTATCACAGAAGAGATTAATTTAAAAATCTCCATCCAATACGTACATTGCCACCATATGTGTTTTGTGCTGCCTTTTTTGGCAGCCTTTTCAATGTGATCTAGAATATCCTTTTACCCTATATGCTAGCCTGACAGGGCACAGGAACCAACAAGTTTGCACTTTTCCACATGGTACATATTAAGGTCCTTGCAACCTCCATACTAGGCTGATACCATTGAGCTTCTATCATATAATATATTATATATAATCCCATCTTTCTTTATGGACTTTATGTTGTTAAAGGGATCTCATTTTCCCTAAAGACAGGCTGCAGAAACTCATTAGACCTGCATTTCAAATATACCAATATAGTCTGCTTTCGCTAAGCATTTGCATTACAATATAATTGTGTGTTATAACTTAACTTGCACCCTGACAGAATCCTCAGCGTAGTCAGGGAGTTAGGCTTTGGTTTGCGAGCATTTCAAAAAACAACAAGTGACTTGTCTGTGCTGCTCACTCCTCTGCCCCCACCTTTGTGCTCCTGTACAGCTCCTCCCTCCCCTACTGATGTCAGCTCACCAGGCTGTGAGCTCTGTGAAGGAGCAGGATGGAGGAGCTTGTACACGAGGACAAAGCTGGGGGCTGAGAGATGAGGAGTGAGCAGCACAGACAAGTCCCGTGTTGTTTTTTGAAATGCACCCAAACCAAAGCAAACCCCTGGGACTACACAGAGGATTCTGTCAGGGTGCAAGGTAAGTTATAACATACAATTATATTGTAATGTAGAGAAAGCAGAAAGGCATATTTGCAATTCAGCTGTAATGGGCTTCTGCAAAATGTGGTTCCTAGTGACAGGTTTCCTTTAAGCTCTCTATTTACCCAGATGTCTAGTGCTTTCAAACTTTTTATTGATAATAAATTTTAGGGTATTTCAATATTTTTCTTTGTCCATATCATCATACTGTATCTTATTGAATCCAAAGTATAATGTCTCTCATTATGAAATTCTAAAATTTTCTTACAGTAGATGCAAGTAACATGGTTTCAGTATTTTACATACAATAGTTTGTAAAAGATATGAACAACAAGTTCAACACAGTGCTGGAAAGTCAAAGGACTTCATACATTTACCTTTTATACTATTTCTCTACAGGTCATATTAAAGGAGATATCTTGATAGACCTCAGCAAAGGTTCCCCGATTCATCATCTGTATTCAACCTGTGCCTTTTTCAAACACCTGATAGTGCTGAAGATCAAAGACAGATGCATCCTGGAGCTGAAGAGATGGGTGGACACACGTACAGGAGCATTCGACTGGTGTCATGCTGCACAACTTCATGTAGACTTAGAAGGAAACAGGTGAAGGATTTGGTCTCAAAATTTATATATATATATATATATATATATATATATATATATATATATATATATATATATATATATATATATATATGTGTGTGCACCTTTCCTATTTTAGGTCAATTAGGATTACACAAATTACACAGATTAGCAAATATTTTATGGCTTTTTTATGACTTTCTGCAAAGTCAAAAGTTTTGCTGACTTTCGCTCATTTCTCGCTCATCACCTTCAAAAATCCTCAACTTTTTCATTTTTCATGTACAGGGCTTTGTGACGACTTATTTTCTGTGTCACAAATGTTACTTCTCCGTGGCGTTATTCATTATTCCATGCCGTGTACTGGGAAAAAATGTGATGAAATTGGCAAAATAACGCATTTGCGTGATTTCTTGAGGGCTTGGTTTATATGACTTTCTATATTCTATTCTTTGAGTTAGTATGACCATGGTAGTACCAAATTTATATAAGTTTTATTGTGTTTTAATACATTTTTAAAAATAAAATGAATGCGTACGGAAAAAAAAATGTTGCCATATTCTGATGATAATAAGTTTTTCATAATTTGGTGTACTAAGCTGGGTGAGGTGTAAATTTTTGCAAATTAGCCGTTTTCATTGCTACCATATAGAGGACACTTTCATCACTTTTTATTACATTTTATATGTGATTGAAAATGGTGTAAAACTAGCATTTCAGACATTTGGGCGCTATTTCCCGTTATGTGGTTCCCCATTGGGAAAAAACATTTTGAGAAGCGGTAATACCTAAAGAATTTGTGATTTTTAGCCTCGGGTCTGATGAAGATCCAAGGCTGTCATGGCAATCGATTGCTGCTCAAAATGACATTTCCGAGGAGCGACGATAGGAACAAAGATGCCGACGTCATTGGCAGGGTAAATACCTTGGATCAGTGCCAGCGCCAACCACGGGTACTAGAGGAGGGTGTTTGCTGCAATATGCAACAAACCCCACCTCTGTTTGAAGAGGATTCAGCCTGTGAGCCTTCTTCATACAACTCCTGCACTTCTGCACCGTACATGTATGCTGCAAGCAGGAAGGGGTTAAAGGGAACCTACCACCACGAATCTACCTATAAAGGTAGATCGGGTGGTAGGTGGATGTATGGGACGTGAGGATAGCCCTTTTTAGAGCTAATCCTCACGTCCCCGCTAGCGTAGCATAAACTTTATTGCCCTAATATGTAAATTTAATTAAGCGGCTACTGGGGCGTGGAGTAGCCGGACACGAGGCTACACGATGCGGCTACTCTACGCCCCAGTAGCCGCTTTCCCCGCCTACCCTGTGATCTTCGGCGCGCAGCTCCTGGCAGCTGCGCGCCCTTGTCCGAGAAGCCGGAGTTCTGCGCATTCCCTAGTATTTTGGCGCACGCGATCGGATTGTGGTGCATCAGCGCTGGCATGCACGCGACGGAAATCGGGGGGCGTGGCCATAAGAAAACCAAATGGATTCGGAAAAACTGCCGTATTTTTAAAAAAAGTGTCACTTGACACGCGCTTACCTGCACCAAGGGTAGGACGGTGAACTTCAGTGAACTCTGACGGAATTCAGCGCAGCAGCGACACTCCTGGTGGACATCGGGCGCACTACCTTAGTGAATCGCCGGAAGACCCGAGTCCTCCACTGAGAACCCGCCGCGGGATCGCTACAGGATGGGTAAGTAAATCTGCCCCAATGTTTTTTACAATGCACTATATATTATGCATTTTATTAGGGATCCACCTGTGGGGTTAAAATTAAAAAACTATACCCCTAGATTAATACATGGAGGGGTGTAGCTTCCAAAATAGGGTCAAATGCTTCATGATGCCATAAAGTGTGTAAATATGTAAAATGTCTGTGCTCCAAATGCCAGTTATTCCCCTACTATGTCTCCATCGTGTAGATTATTGCCACACATAGGATGCTGCAATACCTGGAATAAGCCGCAGAATGATTTTTGGGGTGTTTCTCCCCAATGGCTGATTTCATTTGTCATCTCAAATGGCACATTTGAGAAAACAATGCAATTTTAAGCTGGCACATTCCTATTGTGGCCAGCGTAGCAGGGGTTAAAATGCATATACAATCCTAGATACATTCTTTGAGGTGTGCCCTTTCAACTTTTTGGGGGTTTCTATTGTACTGGTACCTCAGGGAAACTCCAAAAGCTAAATTTCACTCCTTTTCTCATAAATCCTGCCGCATGCCTATCCTGTAGTTTATTGCCACATATGGGGTATGGCCCTAACCGGGACAACCTGCATAATTCTTTTTGGGGTGTTTGTCCTGATTTGGGCTGAGTGCAATTTGATAAATTTCAATGCAAATTATGCTCTGAACCATTCACATTGTATTACAGTTGAGCCAGCATCTTACGGGTTAAAATGCTCATACAGCCCTAGGCAAATTCTTTGAGGGGCGCCCTTTCCTAAAATGGGGTCACTTCCCTGGGGTTTTATATTGTACTGGTACATCAGGGGCATCCCAACATCAGTCTAGTGAAATCAGAGCTCCAAAAACTAAAATTTAGCTTGCTCCCAACTGAGCTCTGCCGTGTTCCCATCCTGTAGATTATTGCCACATATGGGCTAATTACATGGGATAACCCCCAGAATGATTTTTGATGTGTCTATCCCAAGTGGCATGAGTTGCGCAAAATAAATTGGCAGTAACATGGTCTGCGAGAAAAAAAAAATGTAATATTTACTCTGCTTCATTCACTTTGTATTAAGTTTTTGCCAGCATATCGGATGTAGTTTCCAAAATGGTAACACTTCTTGTGGGTTTCTATTGCAGTGGTACTCAAGGACTCTACAAACACGACAGGGCGCTCCAAAAAAAAAAAAACCCTGTGAAATCATAGCTCCAAAAGCTAAATTTTGCTTGTTCCCTTCTGCACAACCAATTTCTCAAAACAAACTTACATGGGGAAAAAAACTATAGGTTTTGCATCACTGTTTTCCAGGTGGCATAACAATTGTATTTTTATCACTTTCTATTGCATTTTTTTGGGATGATAAAGTTAAAAATCATAATTTTTGGTGGGTTTTGAACAATTTTTTTTACGGCGTTTATGGTGCAGGTTCAATAATTATTTTTATTCTAGGGGTTGTTATGGATGTGGTAATACCATATGGGTGGGGATTGTGTTATGATTTTGACCTTTTTCAAATTATGGGGGTTATTAATCATTGGTTTTCGGGTATTGCGGGTTTTTGAAACTCGCACAAAATGGCACAATTATAGAATGAAGGTGGCGGCCACAAAGTTGAAATTTTCAATTTAAATTTGAATTTGAAGATTAAAGATGCCACATACATCCTTCATTACAATTTTCATTTGTCTTTGCCAAAAAAGAACTGCAAAGGTGGCACCGGCAGCAGCATGAGGTCAAAGAGTGGTATGATGATAAATTCTTTAGCTGGCAGCAAAATGGGAGGCCACATTGTGGCACAATGACAAAGTTTGAAATAAATTTGAAGTTGAAATTTTTAATTTAAATTTTAATTTGAAGATTAGAGATGCCACATGCATCCTTCATTACAATTTTCCTGAAAATATTATTTCTTTGCCAAAAAAGAACTGCAAAGGCGGCAACAGCATGAGGTCAGAATGTGGAGGTGACAGCAACATGGTAGGCCACAGAGTAGTAGTACGTGAGCGATGACTGCCAGGAATCCTCCGGTCAGACCTGACAGAGGATGGACAATGGCGCACATAGGCAGAAACTGTCTGTACAGTATTTCTCTATAGTACGCCAATTGTTGCTCCCTCTCGGCAGCTGAAAAAAGTCACCAATTTTTGACCAGTAGCGAGGGTCCAAGTGGGTGGAGAGCCAAAACTCATCCCTATGCCGGATGTTGACTATTCGGCTGTCACTAGTTAGGCAAAGCAGCCTGCTGCGGGCCATCTGCGCAAGTGACTCTGAGGGACTCCTGGACTCCATCTCCACTGTATACTGCCAGTGTTTCTGGGTCATCTGCCTCGTCTTCTACCTCTTCAGGATCCTCCTGCTCCTCCTCTCCTGTCACCTGAGTGGAAAAACCACTGATTCTATCAGACTCTGCTTGTGCACCAATGTGCTCCTCCTCCTTCAGTTCAGCTCCCACTCATGTGAGATGTAGTCGTCACTTCTCTAGTACACTGACCAGAGGGATTTTGCAGCATTAGTTCCAGGACATGAAGCTGTGGAATGATGTTATTCATCCCGCAGTCCTGGCGACTGACAAATAACGTGGCCTCTTCAAAAGGCCTGATCAAATGGCAGGTGTCACGCATGAGCTGCCAGTGGCTGACATCAATGTTACACAGGGGAGTACTATGGTCCACTTGCATCATCAAAAAATCATTAATGTCTTTTCTCTGTTAATACAGGCGGCCTAACACATGGAGGCTGGAATTCTAACTGGTGGAAACATTGCATATCAGACTATGTTGTAGAAGGCCGTTCTGCAGCTGAAACTTGAGAAGGATGTGCTTGGCTTTGTAAGAATGGCTGAAGCTCATGCACAGTTTCCTGGCCATTAAAGAATGACTTTCAGATGGAACGAAGATTTGAGGAACCTGTTGACAACCAGATTGAACACATGCGCCATGCAGCGCGGACACCATGGTCCTCCCATTGTCTGTCACCATTGTTCCGATTTGTCGTTGTCTCAGAGGAAGCCACACATTGATTTCTTCTTGCATGAGGCGGAACAGTTTCTCCCCTGTGTGACTACGTTCGCCCAGGCAAACTAGGTGTAGAACTGTGTGACACCGCTGTGCCCTGCACATGTGGTATGATGGAGCAGCACCTAGACTTGTGGAGGATGAGGTGGTGGTGGAGAAGGAAGAGGCAGTCACTGGCGCAGGAGCAGCAGTTTGACAACGTGGAGGAGAAAGCGGCGTCTCTTGTTCAAGTTGTTGGTGTGGCTGGGTGGGTAGCACATTTACCCAGTGGGCTGTAAAGGACATGTACTGGCCCTGATCGTAGTTACAGATCCACACATCCGTGCTGCCATGCACCTTGGAAGAAACCGATAAGCTAAAGGATTGTCCCACCTTCTGTTCTACATATTTGTGAAGGGCTGGCACTGACTTTTTGGAAAATAAATTTTAGCTTGGAACTCTCCACCTTAGTTTGGCACAAGCCATTAGTTCTATGAAGGGTGCAGAGTCCATGACTTGGAAAAGGAGTGACTGTAGTACTAACAACTTGGACAGGAGCACAGTCAGATTCTTCACCTTAGGATGGCTGGACGCATACAGTTGTAATTGCCTCTTTTAACGACTGCTGGCACAATTTCTATTGAGGAGCAGGAGCATCTGGACCGGGAGATGATGTCAAATAGCTTCCTTTGGCAGAGGTGCTGGAGCCTTGACTGGCTGAAATGGCATGTGTGCCACTAGTTACTTCACTTTCTGCCCACAGATTCTACATATACACACACTCAGCTCCTCTGGTACCTTAACAAAAAACTGCCAAACCGCGGAGGTGGTGATTTTACTGCCAACGCTCTGCACTGAAGGACTACTAATGCCACTGCCTTGCTGAGCCCCTGTTACACTGCTTACTTGGACATGGTTAGCAGGGTTTGTACTCCACAGTTGCTTGGCTCTTGTCCTCGCAGTGGATCTTCTCCCAATGATGATTCATGTCTTCACCCGGCTCCCATCATCATAAATTTGTGTTTCCCTGTCACTGATATTCTCCCCAACGGTCTCAGTATGCACAGCCCTACTTGCAAGTGCAAGTACCACTGTCCACATCTCTGCTATTCCGCCTACTGCACAAAGCAGCAGATGTCTGCTCCACCTCTTCACTGCCAAGCAGCTGCTGACTGTCCTCAAACAATTTATCCTCACTGAGCCCAGACCACCTAGTAGATCTCTGGCTGAGGGAAATGAACAGGACAGAGGCTGGTTGAGGACAGGTGAGCGCCGCTGACCTGCTCCTAGGCCTTGTCAACTAAGGGTTGTATATGACGAACCCACGGACTCTTGGCTGGGGTTGTCAGATGTCATTTGGGAGGAAGTGGATGATCTAGTCAACCAATCGACAACCTTTGGGTTGTTTATCATCATACTGGCGCTAGATGACAATGGCTGTTCTGGACTCACAGAGCCACCCCTGTCACAACGTCCCCTTACTGTGCTGCAACCTGTGCCTGCTCCACCTGCCACCTCTCTTGGAGGTTAATCAAAGATGGTTAATCAAATGTGTTTATTTGACATGGATCTACTGTATCTTACAAAAAAAACTTGAAATTTGGGGTATACAGAAGCAAAAGAACTGGCACAGTGTAATAGGAGCAGAAATTACTACAGAAAATATGTGGATATTACAAAGATTTCTTCCTATTCACTTCAGCAACAAAAAAAATGCAATTTGGGCTATACAGATCCCCCAAAACAGACACCCTTGGAGAAAAAATCACTACAGCACAGTACAGTACAAGCAGCTGGAAGCTACAGACAGCACATGCAGTGTGAAGTGCCAAGATTGAAAATGGGTGCCTGTTTTTATAGGGCTGTGACATTACATAAAACTTCCGGTCGCCGATTGGCTTACAGGTTTACAGGTGTTCCTTTCTTCTTCCCAAAGTTCTCTGCCCCATGTAACACGTTGTGCTCATTCCCCTTTTGGTAATGAAGGAGGAAAAAAAAACTTTGTTGCCACAAATCACTTCGGATTCGTGACAAATCTAATTTTCCATGTAATTCGGACCAAATTCCACTTTGTTCGAATCGATTCTAGTCTAGTTATAGCACAAGGGATGTGCTATGGTTGCCTATACTCCAGGGAAGTATATGGTTTAGAATTCAGCTGTGGTATGTCCTCTCATGGAAGTGTGTTCCCGTATTAATGTATCGTTGTGACAGTGTGGCTTGCACAGGTAGACCATGAAAGGTGTGAGGCTTCAATGTGGCCACTGTCAGTGGGCCACCCCTGGTAGTCCTCAGAACCTATAAATAAACAAAGAAAACAGATCATGTGGAGGGCGCGTCTGTTGGTAAGAAAGTGCCTCTCCAGAGAAGACTTATGTGAGACCACAATAACACAGTTTCAGCAGAGAGGGACAGGATGCCTCAGGTGCCTATATAGGCTGGTGACACTGGATAGGTGCCTGCACTGGTTAGTGGCGCCAGAAGAGTGCCTGTGCCGGTTTAGTGGTACTGGATATATATTAGTGCTGGATAGTGACACTGGGAAGGTACTTGTACTGGCTAGGGGCTGAGAGGCAGTTCTGTTTAATGGCATTGACTGGGTGCCTATGCGGTGATCCCATATGAGGCCTCTGCTAAAGAATATGTCAGAGTATAGATGACCTCTGATCTGTAATCCCCAAAACCAGGCAGGGGAAGAAGTGCTTATCTTTGATCTGTGGGAGAAGAAAAAGAGAACAGCACACAACAGCCAGATGCTTAGGGTGTCACTTCAGTCCGGCTGTAACGAGAAGGCTCCTGTGGGGAGCCGATCACTGAAAGCAATTGAGTGGCTGTATCACTGTCCCATGAAGATGATCTTATAGAGTTATAGGGGAATATTTATCAGGGCATATGTGCAATGTCCATGATGTAGATGCCCTGAACTAATCAAAAATGCTAGCTTATTGCTCCCACTCCACCCAGGGCTATCATAGGGTCAGCCTATTGAGGGGAGCTGAGGTATCACCAAGGTGGGAGAGAGGTGGTGTCTTTCAGGTCATTGCACACCTAATTTCATTGTCCCTCTAAAAAGCGTTCATCCGATCGTTTGTCCATGCCCTTACACTGAAATACACATGTATTACAGTGTATAATGTAACTGACTGACTACGCTCAGTTAGTGACAGCTGCGTCCTACCAGGAGACGGAACCTACAGGGGATGTACTTACATGACGTGGTCATGCGTGTAAGGGGATAAACACACGGAGATCGGAGTGTCCCGGCACTTGAGTCCCGCAATCTTCTTCTGACGTGCCGACATAGAAAGGCGGTGCTTCAGAAGAAGTACCCTTAATGGCCGCTGTAAAAACACGATACAGCGGTCATTAAGGGGTGAAAACACCACTTACAGACCTGGTTAATTTCACCAATATCCACCACTACGAAAAACCAATATTCTAGAACCTACCACTAACTTCGATGCTGTCCTACTGATGTTGACTGCAGGATAATAACTTGTTTCGTTTCTTCCATTTCTTTCAGTGAGCAGTTGGAAGACAAAGAAGGAAAAGTGAGATCCGCGATGCAACATGTTGTGAAATGTGACCTTGAGAAAGAAAATATAACAGAACCAATAGATTTACCACCAGCCGATTGTATCATCAGTTCTTGTCTCCTGGAAGCTATCAGCAAAGACCAGGATGATTATGTCAGGAATCTCAGGAAGTTCTCAAAGTTGCTTAAACCTGGAGGATACATCATAATCGTTGGTCTTATAGACGCAACATATTATATAGTTGGGGAACACAAGTTTTATAATTTCAGATATGATGAGGATTTTGCTAGGAAAGTTCTAGTTGGAGAAGGTTTTACAATTGATTTCTGTGAGGTTAAAAAGAGATCAAATGTGAGTGATCTCACTGACTATAAAGGGATCGTTTTCATTGTAGCTCACAAGGCGACACAGGTCTAAAGAGAACTTTTCAAATGTATTAACACTTTCAGATGACTATTCAAAATAAGATGTCAAGTGTATGCACATCACAAATAACACTAATTATGGCCATTAAACAACTTGCATCATGTATTCATTAGCAGCTTTCTCCTCTACCAGCTTCATCTCTAATTTTCAGTTTCTATTTAGCTTGAGGGTGAAGACCTGTTCTAGAACAGAGTCAAGTTAAGTTTTTTATTTTCTCCAGTGGTGGTAGACACCGTTTAACCAAAACAAATAAAGTTAAAATGGACCTTTTGGTAAAGAATTGAGCACTGCTATAGATATTGATGAATCAGTCACAGGGGTCTGTATCAGTCAGATTCCACTGATTTTAGACTGTAAGATCCAGACATGTTTTACCATATATGTCTTATAGTCTAAAACATTTATAGTAACAGTATAGAAGTATAACTGCAAATCATTCATCATGTATTCCAGAAAAAAACTTTTGTATAAACACTTTCAAAGATACTAAATATATTCAAGGAGTTGTGATGCCCATCCAACCATAGCCAAGCACCTGCTGCCTGAGACTAATGCTGGTGAGAGGTACAGGAGAGAGGTAAATATATGCTCTTTAATATTTTTAGAGCCCCCCAACCACCCATTAAAATTGCTGTACAACCCTTTGAGGATTTTAGACACTTTTCCGACTAGTGCCTCAAAATCTACCCCAATGTTTCTTATATTAGCTGTTCGAGCTGTTGCCCATGTTTCCTTTTATAAGATCCAGATCTTGAATTTTGCTCTAACATTAAAAAACAAAATATATGCTGAAGAGACCATTTAACTTGTATTCCCAAATGGTAGTGTAGACTAAAAGTTACCATCCAATTGCTGTATAATGTATGAATGTATGCATGTATGTAAGCCAAGCATACAACTGTTAAAGATAATAAGGATAAGTTTATTCATCAATTAAATGAAATACAATATTTTCTACTTCCCTTCTGGGCCCAGCCATGTGTCCTGACAGCAGGTTACATCCACATGTGAGGTGTATTTTTAGTCACAAAACAACGGTCTAAAGCAGCAGTGCCACCGGCCTGAGGAGGCACCAATAATAGGGTATGCTTGACAAATGAAATACATAAATAAACATATGCAGGAAAGGATGACAGTAGTGTGTATACATTCTCAGCCAACTTAGCAAACACAGGTGAGATTAACAATTCACAACCATTTGCCCACATATGCAAGGTATACTGCACCTGTATCAATGAGTAAGGGGTGACCAAGAAAGACAGGGGGAACCCAAGTCCAGCCTGCCTCTAATGCATATTTTGCAGTGGACTCCTTTGTCAAGCTGTCTCCATTAACATTAGTTGTCTCTACCGAAGCATGTGTGGTAGGTAGTGTATAAGTTAAGGGCATGGTCTTAAGTTGAATCAAGTTGATGCCAATTCATCCAAGTTGCTGAAAATGTACCTGGCTTAAACTAAGCCAGTAAATAGGAAATATAAAGTTAGATTAGACAGTTTTAAATATATTTGTAGCCACTCAATGGGGCACATTTATCATACACTGGAGCTTAGGACACCAAGGAATAATGGGATCCCTGACTCCAGACACATGTTGGATTTATCAGAAGGCTCTAGCCTATTAATACATCTTGGTGGGCAGCTGCAAAGCACTTTCACTCCAGGTGTATAGGGATGCTGTAGTTCTATAAATTGTTATGCAATATAACGATTAATATCACTACCTTCCTTGTCATACTGTTTGCTATATTCTATACATTCTGTTTCTAGTCTCTGTATTGTACCCTATTATTTACCACACTCAGGGTTAATACTAATAATATTTATTAACACTAAAAGTATACAATGTTAATCACAATATCCACAAAACCCACAGAATCCAACCCACAACAATGCATATAAACACACATGCACACACATATAACAATCCTTACACCTAACTATCCCTATTATTAGAGAGAATGAAGGGGACAGGGAGATTAACAGAGGAGGTTAACAGGGGAGCCAGGGTACAGAGATAGGTTAACAGGGGACCCGGGGTACAGAGATAGGATAACAGGGGAGCCGGGGTACAGAGATAGGTTAGCAGGGGAGCCGGGGTACAGAGATAGGTTAACAGGGCAGCTGGGGTACAGAGATATGTGGACAGGGGTATAGAGACAGGATAACAGGGGAGCCGGGGTACAGAGATAGGTTAGGAGGGGAGCCGAGGTACAGAGATAGGTTAACAGAGCAGCCGGGGTACAGAGATAGGTTAACAGGGGAGCCGGGGTACAGAGATACGTGGACAGGGGTATAGAGATAGGTTAACAGGGGAGCAGGGGTACGGAGATAGGTTAATAGATAGATAGGTTAACAGGGGAGCAGGGATAGAGAGTGTGAGACACTGAAGGGGTTAACTGTGGATGGGCGGTATGTTTCCCCTAGGTTTTGCTATTATGCAAGGCCTTAGTGCTGAGGTTGGGTGTCCAGCACCTTGGACACAGGTGATGGGAGCAGCCCAATCAGTTTTTTTTTTAAACCGCTCAGCAGAGCTGAGAGTGTTGTCTCTCTCTGGAAGGAGGCTGGAGAGCACACAGCCCTGACCTCTGTGCCTGGAGCAGCCAAGTGATTTTGTATAGTGGTGAGTTAGTGAACACCTGTATAGTTAGCACCCTGACGGGTAGGATTTTTGTTTATTTAATGCCTGAATGTGAAGGCTGTTTTATTTTGCTGCTACAATAAACGCAGGCGAGACCTGTTTTGGACTAAACCTTGGTGTCACTGTCTTGAACTGCATCACAGCACCCCGCTACCACGGTCTTTACTGGGCCAAATCCTCCACAAGAGATACAGGTACTCAGTCAAATCTGGGAAGGTGATATGGTCTGTGGGGTGATCCTCCTAGCTGGTGATGAGGGCAGCTTCCTTCTCCCTTCCTCCACACTCATGCCCTTATATGTCTGTCCTTTGTCCCTTCCCCCCAAAAAGGTGGACAATAGATGTTTGCCCTTCATGTCTTTTATATCCAATTTGGTCACCCATTCTGCCTACCTCAGTTGGGAAATGACAAAACACCATAGATTCCCATCTGGAGATGTGCAAATTAAGGGCTTGGGCGTGCGGGTGGGTTGCACTATATTTGCGTTTCCGCTCCAGCGTCTGGGGTATGGAGAGCTGAACGCTGGTGGATGCTGTGGAGGATCGTGGAGGCGACGATGGGGTTTTTGTGGCAGGGTCCTGGGCAGGGGGCTGACTATCAGCTGACACAGGGGAAGGTGTGCACGGCCGGAGGTGAACGCGCTTGTTGCCACTGAGTGGGGTGTTTAGCATTCATATGCCTGCGCATACTGGTGGTAGTTAAGCTATTAGTGGTGGAACCCCTGCTGATCCTGGTTTGGCAAATGTGGCACACCACAGTCCGTCGGTCATCCGGTGTTTCCTTAAAGAACCTCCAGACTTCTGAAAATCTAGCCCTCGCCGCAGGAGCCCTTGCCACGGGAGCTTCACTAGTTGACACATTTGGAGCTGATGCACCAGCTCTGGCCCTGCCTCTCCGTCTGGCCCCACCACTGCCTCTTCCAACCTGTTCTGGTCGAGGACTCTCCTCCGTCTCAGAAGCACTGTGTTCACCCGGCCTCTCAACCCAGCTTGGGTCTGTCACCTCATCATCCTCCGATCCCTCAGTCTGCTCCCCCCTCGGACTTCCTGCCCTGACAACAACTTCCCCACTGTCTGACAACCGTGTCTCCTCATCGTCGGACACCTCTTTACACACTTCTTCCAGTACGTCAACAAGGTCAACAAGGTCATCATCACCCACAGACTGCGACTGGTGGAAAACCTGGGCATCGGAAAATTGCTCATCAGCAACCGGACAAGTGGTTTGTGACTGTGGGAATGGTCCAGAAAACAGTTCCTCAGAGTATGCCGGTTCAAATGGCAAATTTTGCTGGGAGGGGGCAGACTGGGGGGGAGGAGGCTGAGGTGCAGGAGCTGGAGGAGTGCCGATTTCGGTGACATGGGTGGACTGCGTGGAAGACTGACTGGTGGACAAATTGCTCGAAGCATTGTCGGCAATCCACGACATCACCTGTTCGCACTGTTCTGGCCTCAACAGTGCTCTACCACGATTCCCAGTAACTTCAGACATGAACCTAGGGAGTGTAGCTCTGCGGCGTTCCCCTGCTCCCTCATAAGCAGGTGGTGTCTCACCCCGCCCAGGACCACGGCCTCTGACCCCTGCAGTAGTTGGACGCCCACGTCCCCGCCCTCGTCCTCTACCCCTAGCCCTCGGGTTAAACATTTTGAAAATGAGAGTTATAACTTGAATTTTTTTTTTAACTTTTTTTTGTTTTTTTTGGGTTTTTTTTTGTGTTTTTTAGTTTTTAAAACCAAACGATGCTATCCTATTGCTATGGCTATTTTATAGCCAAGTATGAAAGCACACTGCTATGCCAGATGAGATGACGCTGAGTTATGAAAAAAATAAACGTAAAATAAAAAAGGAAATGGCAGACTGTGCCTAATTGAAATACAACCGCGGGCCCTAATAAATTTTCCCACTTCGGTCTTTGCGATGGATATGTGCGTCACTAAGCGCAAAACACAGTGGTCGCAAGTCTGACTCCAAATTGCTCACAATTTGCTAGTAGATGCACTGCAACAACTACAGCCACCAGCAGATCAACCAGAAATCAAATATATATAACGCTACTGTAGGCGTAATTAAGCCGTTTGTATTCTCCTATGGCTATTTTCTAGCCAAGTATTACAGCACACTACTATGCCAGATGAGATGACGCTGAGTTATGAAAAAAATAAACGTAAAATAAAAAAGGAAATGGCAGACTGTGCCTAATTGAAATACAACCCCGGGCCCTAATAAATTTTCCCACTTCGGTCTTTGCGATGGATATGTGCGTCACTAAAACACAGTGGTCGCAAGTCTGACTCCAAATTGCTCACAATTTACTAGTAGATGCACTGCAACAACTACAGCCACCAGCAGATCAACCAGAAATCAAATATATATAACGCTACTGTAGGCGTAATTAAGCCGTTTGTATTCTCCTATGGCTATTTTCTAGCCAAGTATTACAGCACACTACTATGCCAGATGAGATGACGCTGAGTTATGAAAAAAATAAACGTAAAATAAAAAAGGAAATGGCAGACTGTGCCTAATTGAAATACAACCCCGGGCCCTAATAAATTTTCCCACTTCGGTCTTTGCGATGGATATGTGCGTCACTAAAACACAGTGGTCGCAAGTCTGACTCCAAATTGCTCACAATTTACTAGTAGATGCACTGCAACAACTACAGCCACCAGCAGATCAACCAGAAATCAAATATATATAACGCTACTGTAGGCGTAATTAAGCCGTTTGTATTCTCCTATGGCTATTTTCTAGCCAAGTATTACAGCACACTACTATGCCAGATGAGATGACGCTGAGTTATGAAAAAAATAAACGTAAAATAAAAAAAGAAATGGCAGACTGTGCCTAATTGAAATACAACCCCGGGCCCTAATAAATTTTCCCACTTCGGTCTTTGCGATGGATATGTGCGTCACTAAAACACAGTGGTCGCAAGTCTGACTCCAAATTGCTCACAATTTACTAGTAGATGCACTGCAACAACTACAGCCACCAGCAGATCAACCAGAAATCAAATATATATAACGCTACTGTAGGCGTAATTAAGCCGTTTGTATTCTCCTATGGCTATTTTCTAGCCAAGTATTACAGCACACTACTATGCAAGATGAGATGACACTGAGTTATTAAAACAATAAACGTAAAATAAAAAGAAACTGGCAGACTGTGCCTAATTCTACTCAAACCCCTAATAAATTTTCCCACTTTGGTGTTTGAGGTGGATATGTGTGTCACTAAGAGCTAAACACAACGGTAGCAAGTCCCCCTGCAAATTCCTCACAATATGGTACTAGCTGCAAATAAAAAAAAAAAAAATTATAACGTTATTGTAGCCCTAAGAAGGGCTGTTGGGTTCTTTTAGAATCACTCCTGCCTAACAGTAAGCTAATAGAACACCCTAACGCTTTCCCTGACCAGCAGCAGCTCTCTCCCTAGCGGCATCCAGACAGAGAATGATCCGAGCAGCGCGGGCAGCGGCTAGTCTATCCCAGGGTCACCTGATCTGGCCAGCCAACCACTGCTATCTACGTGTAAGGGTACCACGTCATGCTGGGTGGAGTGCAGAGTCTCCTGGCTTGTGATTGGCTCTGTTTCTGGCCGCCAAAAAGCAAAACGGCGGGAGCTGCCATTTTCTCGAGCGGGCGAAATACTCGTCCGAGCAACGAGCAGTTACGAGTACGCTAATGCTCGATCGAGCATCAAGCTCGGACGAGTATGTTCGCTCATCTCTAGTTGTAATACATTTGAAGATCGTAATAGGTTTTTTAAGGAGCATAACAATATTATCAAATATTTAAAGTAATTGGCCCCTTGTAAAGGCAGGACATGGACAAAGAATGTGATCACTAAATTGGGCCCCTAAAACTGACAACTGCCTATCATCTCTGCATGCCATAATGATGCGGTGCAACTAGAAAACAATCCCTTCTTAGGTCTCGTGCAGATACAAAACAGGACAAAGAATTAGAGTAATACAATACAAATGGAAGGTTAACAACTATATAGTAAGCAAATGACATAATCAAAAAGACATGAGAAAAGAAAGAAATAAGAATAGAAAGGAACATAACCAAATAACCGATAGAAAGCAAGAATCTCAAGAAACACAGACTGAGAGCAGAAAACACAGAATTAGACAACTATTTGAGCAGCAAAAAGGGGGCGGACAAGGACCTTAAATCAGAGAGAACCAGATAAGAGGGAGACAGAACTCTGAAGTTTTGCAAGACTGAACGCTTAGTGGTCCAGAAATAAGGCTGCAGATTTTCAGCAGTTAAGCAATTGAGTACAGTTCAGAATCCAGACTGAATAGCACCTGCAACATCCCCCACCGGGCCTAGCCTTTTCTTGGGGCCTGGAGACAGCTGGGGCCCAGAATACCGGAGTGGCTGGCGGTTGCGGCCTATGCACTCTAGTTTCACAGTGGTTGGTATGGGGACCGGAGGTCTGTCCTACAGCCTGGCAGGTCTCCAGCAGGTGGTGTTGGCAAGAAATGATGTAGAGGGAGAGGCTGTGCTACTGGTTCTCCCTGGGGCAGCCCTTAGAGTCTGTAGTGTGTGTCCCTGGTAGATAGATGGGGCACCCTTGGTGGTGATACAGCTGTAGCAGGGACCAGACGTAGGCAATGTTGTGCATAAAAGTAACTTACAGTTCTTTTTTCAACCAACGGTAACAACACGCCAAACGATTCGGTACAAATGCAGTACTGGAGTGATTTTGGAGAGGAACCTCAGGAGTTGTCTCACCAGCCTGGATGCAGGGGCAGGCTGGGATGTAGCTGTGTCCAATCCATTGTCACTCTAGGTGAAGTTGCTGAGCTAAGGCCTAGTAGCTTCTCCTGTGGTGAGAGCTGGGCCTGAGAGATCTGCTCTCTCTGAAGTTCCTGGAACTCTCTCTCTCTGTGGAGAGCTGCGTCTGAACTGAACTGTCTCTCAGCTCTGACTCACTAACTCCTCCCCTGACTAAGGGTTTAGTTCCTCCCTAGTCAGGTTGTCTCCTTCTCCAATCACACTCCAGTTACAATAGTGAAACATCATTGAATGATAACATAACATTGCTATAACCCTTGCCTATCCAGGCAGAATCTACCGCTGCATAATTACCTGACTATTGGACCAGATGTGGAGAAAGAGAACCAACGCTGTCCAGCAGCTGCTGGCCTCCGGAGGGTCCAGGTGTGTAGCAGCCGGTAGGGGTAAACATGGAATAGGTTGCACTTTCGAGGAAGTGCTGGCTATGTGCAGTGTAGGGGACAAACCGCCCATGGTCCTGGAGACAGGCACCTGGGTTGGTGTTGGACTAGGTGCATAAATACAAATATATGTGACAGTTGGTAGCTAACACCCTTAAACCAACTGTGTAGTAGGGAAAGGTATGGTGTCATGTCCTGTAATCCACTGCTTGCACCAAGGCCTGACAATTTGTTTGAAAACTCTTCTTCCTTGGCGACAAATAGTAATAATAGTAGTACATGTTATACATACAGTACAATTTTACCTGGCCTCTGACGGTCTTACCCTGAGTGTATGGCATCTAGGTGTTACTAAGTTGAACACCCCCAGTCCCCTAAAGACCCGCGGTTTACAGACTACCACACTGTACTGAGCCCCAATTCTAGGCGTAAGCTTGCGGTCAGGATTTACATATAATAAGACGGTCCAACACAGTCACACTCATCTGCAAAGCCTATGAAAATGTTAAATGCAAACTTACTGACAGTAGATGACAGTTGTGCAAACATTATAAAACACACATTGGCTTTAGCAGCCCAATGGGTATATTGCTTGAACGTTACAAACGTAACATGGGAATGGCTACTGAGGGTAGCAATAGCAAAGTGCTAAAATGTCCATTTTCCTGTGGAGAAAAAGGCATAAATGCAAACAGAATGTCTAATTCCTGCAAATAAAGAGTGCAACACAAAGTGCAACACAAAAGTCACTGGCAACTTTTCCTTTGGTAGTAGTTGGCTAAAAGTCTCTCAGAAGGCTTTTAGGAAAAGTCCATCTTCTGGGCACAGCCCTTGATGTGGGGAAAAGTGCAGTAAACAAAGGGTCTCCTCAGGATGTAAAGGCACAGAATCCTTTGGTAGTTATCTCTGCTTCAGCAGAGGTGGATGCTAATGTAGCATATAATACTGTTGCACAGTTCAAGGAGAGTCTCTTGACTGAGATAAATAAATAGAGGAAAGAGTCTCAGGAAAGTCTCTGGCTCTATAAGGTATATGGGCGTTCAGCCCAACTGGGAATAGCAGATAAAGTCGTATGTACAATATATTTACAGTACAGTTACCTGTGAGGGCTACAGCCCATCAGGGGTTATTCGGTATCTGAATCATCAGAAGGATCCAGAATCAGAGCGGGATCCTGTGTAAAAGAATCAGCAGAAGCCGGCTGGGGACACCCGGTGGCAGTTTCAGGCACTGCAGGCTCCACACGCCCTCCTGGCATTCAGGGGGAGGGGCACTGCCCCCCGGGGTGTCGGCTGCTCCAGCCGGTGGCTCAACAGAGCCGGGGACCATGGAAGGGTCCAGAAACAAAGAAATGGGAACTTGCGGCAGCGCCGCAGCTCCCTACAGCTCCGACTCCTCTGGGGCCGGGTCATCACCCCACTGGTAGATGGCAGATGCAGGTGATGCTTTCATTGGGACTTCCGGATAAGGCTCATCAGCCAGACCATCCTCCGTCATGGTGCTTTCTGCAGGAGGGGCGGTAGGGGTGTTCCCTTGGATCATGCCCGGCCCATGGATCTCTCTGGGGCAGGCTCTGTCCTTGCAGATGGTTGGGCAGGTGCTGGAACTGGAGCGGGAGCAGCCAGATGATCGGGAACCACAGTAGGAACCATAGGACGATCAGCAGCGGTGGCAGGACCAGACGCTGGCTCGGCAGTTGGAGTAGGCCCAGGCGTTGGCTTGATAGGAGTCAGGGCCTCCCCACGTGCCTCCTCCACGTGGGCCCGCGGTACCAGCATGGTAGCCAGGAGAGGTAGCAGGAACCGCCCGGGTGTTGCTTGGCGCTCAGTCACCGACTGCAGGTAGGTTCGCATGACGAACCTTGCATTGGCAAGGATGTATGTTGCACACCTACTCAGGGAAACAGCTACCCATGGAACAGATGAAACACCCCTTATGTATTTAAACAACCAAATATAAATGATATTTAGAGGCAGCTGAGTGAGGAAAACCTGAATCTGATCTTGAACCCAATGAAGATGTAGTAATAGGACCTAAAATAGGCAAAAACTTATTGAACCTAGACCGATATGTGTAATGTTGGGTTCACACCATGTTATCTGCCATACGTTGTAAGGATACATCAGGAAGATTCTTTGTTGTGCCTACTGTGCCTATACATTAGAATAGTCAAGGTCAAGGGACTCCACCTCCCCCCTAAATGCGGGGACAGGAGTGTACATTGGAAGCAGCCGACAATTGGCTGCTGCTTATAATTAGGGTGTTCTCCCAGTGAGGTCAATATGCAAATATGGACGAGGAAATCACCGGGTTTCCCCTCAGTGCATCTGCTCCACATACCCGACCAATTCCTACTCTTAGTGCCTACATTTCATATCCGCTGGCTACAGGATCAAAATATGAAGCTTTCTATGTCTTTCCATCCTTCATTTTTTAATGGACGGAACATATAGTGGTCAGGCAGAGGCATGACCATGCCTCCATCTGCCCTCACTAAGTGGACGCGTGTGTAGTAACGAAACAATCACAAGATCGCCTGCACACCAAAATATAATATGCAATAAGGAAGAAGAGCTAGTATGCATCTGCATAAAGTGCATATAAATTTTATTCATTGAAAAGTTTTTTTAACAAATACCATGCATCAAAAATATGTTTAAAAACAATTAAAAGGTGTGAGAACACACATAAGGAAACAACAAGTGTACCAAAACAGTATAAGTTGGTCCACATTCAGCCACAAATGTTTAAAAGGTACACAATCAATTCCCACAAATCAAAATAAACAATACATGAATGTCCTGGATGAAAAAGGGACTCCTGCAGTAGTCCTTATATTAGTCACCAAAAGGTCCTTAAGAATGGAAAACTAGCCAATAGTGCGATTAACCCATAAATCTGGACAACATCCTGGGTATACACTCACCGGCGACTTTATTAGGTACACCTGTCCAACTGCTCGTTAACACTTAATTTCTAATCAGCCAATCACATGGCGGCAACTCAGTGCATTTAGGCATGTAGACATGGTCAAGACAATCTCCTGCAGTTCAAACCGAGCATCAGTATGGGGAAGAAAGGTGATTTGAGTGCCTTTGAACGTGGCATGGTTGTTGGTGCCAGAAGGGCTGGTCTGAGTATTTCAGAAACTGCTGATCTACTGGGATTTTCACGCACAACCATCTCTAGGGTTTACAGAGAATGGTCCGAAAAAGAGAAAACATCCAGTGAGCGGCAGTTCTGTGGGCGGAAATGCCTTGTTGATGCCAAAGGTCAGAGGAGAATGGGCAGACTGGTTTGAGCAGATAGAAAGGCAACAGTGACTCAAATTGCCACCCGTTACAACCAAGGTAGGCAGAAGAGCATCTCTGAACGCACAGTACGTCGAACTTTGAGGCAGATGGGCTACAGCAGCAGAGGACCACATCGGGTGCCACTCCTTTCAGCTAAGAACAGGAAACTGTGGCTACAATTTGCACAAGCTCATTGAAATTGGACAGTAGAAGATTGGAAAAACGTTGCCTGGTCTGATGAGTCTCGATTTCTGCTGCCACATTCGGATGGTAGGGTCAGAATTTGGCGTCAACAACATGAAAGCATGGATCCATCCTGCCTTGTATCAACGGTTCAGGCTGGTGGTGGTGGTGTCATGGTGTGGGGAATATTTTTTTGGCACTCTTTGGGCCCTTGGTACCAATTGAGCATCGTTGCAACGCCACAGCCTACCTGAGTATTGTTGCTGACCATGTCCATCCCTTTATGACCACAATGTACCCAACATCTGATGGCTACTTTCAGCAGGATAATGCGCCATGTCATAAAGCTGGAATCATCTCAGACTGGTTTCTTGAACATGACAATGAGTTCACTGTACTCAAATGGCCTCCACAGTCACCAGATCTCAATCCAATAGAGCATCTTTGGGATGTGGTGGAATGGGAGATTCGCATCATGGATGTGCAGCCGACAAATCTGCGGCAATTGTGTGATGCCATCATGTCAATATGGACCAAAATCTCTGAGGAATGCTTCCAGCACCTTCTTGATTCTATGTCACGAAGAATTGAGGCAGTTCTTAAGGCAAAAGGGGGTCCAACCCGTTACTAGCATGGTGTACCTTATAAAGTGGCCGGTGAGTTTACAAGTCAAAAAGGAGATCACAGAGTCAAAAGAAGTGCGAAGAGCCAGTCACAGTATAACTAGGGTGGCTCCAGCCACTAGTAATACTGTGACCAGCTCTTCCCACTTCTTTTGACTCTGTGATCTCTTTTTTGACTTGTATATCCAGGATGTTGTCCAGATGTATGGGTTAATCCCACTATTGGCTAGTTTTCCATTCTTAAGGACCTTTTGGTGACTAATATAGGGACTACTGCAGGAGTCCCTTTTTCATCCAGGACATTCATGTATTGTTTATTTTGATTTGTGGGAATTGATTGTGTACCTTTTGAACATTTGTGGCTGAATGTGGATCAACTTATACTGTTTTGGTCCACTTGTTGTTTCCTTATGTGTGTTCTCATACCTTTTAATTGTTTTTAAACATATTTTTGATGCATGGTATTTGTTAAAAAACTTTTCAATGAATAAAATTTATATGCACTTTATGCCTCTTCCTTATTGCATGCCTCCATCTGCAGCTATTTGTCAATGTATACGCTAAGCGTATACGTCGGTTGCTTTCCTGAAGTATAAGTTTACCTTATACAAAAAAGTGGTTGGAAGCTACACTTATTACCATATATTTACTCATGTATAGACCCACCTAAATATTTAAACACAAAAAATTGGAAAAACCTATTGATTGGATTATAAGACTAAGGTGGGAAATGCATTGGTCACAACTAGAGATGAGCGAGCACTAAAATGCTCGGGTACTCGTTATTCGAGACGAACTTTTCCCGATGCTCGAGTGCTCGTCTCGAATAACGAGCCCCATTGAAGTCAATGGGAGACTCGAGCATTTTTCAAGGGGACCAAGGCTCTGCACAGGGAAGCTTGGCCAAACACCTGGGAACCTCAGAAAAGGATGGAAACACCACAGAAATGGACAGGAAACAGCAGGGGCAGCATGCATGGATGCCTCTGAGGCTGCTTAATCGCACCATTATGCCAAAATGATGGGCAACAGCATGGCCATGACAGAGTGACCGAATGAGGCTAGATAGCATCTAAAACATGCAATAATTGACCCTGACACTATAGGGGACGGCATGCAGAGGCAGCGGCAGCAGTGGCAGGCTAGAGAGTCTCATGGCGATATACCCTAAATGGACTCAGGTTTCACCAAATGAGGTGAAATGATTTCCTATGTGAACAAAAGGTTAACAGTATATTTAGTCGATAACACAGCATGGTGGCGACATAGTGACCAAGTTCCATAACGTATCTGGTGAAACACCCGAAAAATGAGCCTGACACAGCTCTTTTGATAAGGGGACGACATGTGGTGGCAGCCATGGAGATGACTTCCATGATTAAGAGCGACAGTATTGGGCATTCATATTGCGCTGCTATGATTGCAACTTCAGGTCTCCAGCATGGCGGCGACAGATGGGCCGAGTTCCACTATGTATCTGGTGAAACACCTGAAAATTCTGCCTGACACAGCTCGTTTGATAAGGGGATGATGTGCTGCATATCCTCTCGTGCTCCAGCGTCTGGGGTATAGAGAGTTGAAATTGGTGACATTGGTGGACGCTGTGGAGGATCGTGGAGGCAAAATGGACAGGAAACAGCAGGGGCAGCATGCATGGATGCCTCTGAGGCTGCCTAATCTTGGGATGGAGCTGGCGGTCCACTGCCAGGCGAGATTTCGCCTGTCCAAGCCCCTGTCTCTCGGCTCCTCCCCACCAAAAATGGGCCTGGGGGCCACAAGCGTTTACTTTGAAAAAATTATAATTTTCAAAGCAGGCCGGGTCGTTTGAATATTTCACCTAGGAATAATGGAATAGCATAGTGGTTCTATTTTTAATCTAGTAGTAGATTAAAGGTGCTGCAGTTAAAACTATGTTAGTTGGATCTTGAGATGGAGCTGGCGCTCCGCAGCCAGGCGAGCTTTCGCCAATCCAGGCCCCTGTCTCTAGGCTACTCCCCAAACAGCACTTCTAAGAACCTTTTGTATAAGATCAAGTGTAGTAGCATTCTTATAAGTTTAGGATATGGCGGGTGAGGGGAATGTAAACATCTGCGCAAGAAGCGCTGAAATAATATCCGTAAATGAAAAAAGTTTTCCAGTATATTTTGTGGCTTACACAGCACGGTGGCGACAAAGTTAACAAGTTTGATGTGGAATGCCCTGTAATAGCTCTTGGGCGGTGTGCCTTTTATCACCAGTTTGAGCACCGCCTGCTGTCGCTTAGCGACGGCACTGCTGCTGTGCCTAGAGCTACCGACTGATGGCGCCATGCCCACGGATGGTAATTCGGAGGAGGAGGAGGTGGAGGAGGGGTGGGAGGAGGAGGCATAGTAGGCCTGAAACACCTGGACCGAGGTAGGCCCCGCAATCCTCTGCGTCGGCAGTATATGACCAGCCCCAGGGTCAGACTCGGTCCCAGCCTGCACCAAGTTAAGTGTAGTAGCGTTCTTATAAGTTTAGGATATGGCGGGTGAGGAGAATGTAAACAGATGCGCAAGAAGCGCTGAAATAATATCCGTAAATGGTAAAAGTTTGCCAGTGTATTTTGTGGATAACACAGCAGGGTGGCGACAAAGTTAACAACTTTGATGTGGAATCCATGAAAACAACCCAAATTTCGGCCTGACACACCTCGTTTGATAAAGGGACGATGTATGGAGGCAGCTATATGGACGACTTTTGGAGGTAGCAATGGAGACAACGTGGGGAGGCTGCTATGGAGACAATTCAATTTGGATAGTGCCTGTATGTGGCAGTCCAAAAAAGTTTTCAAACCAAAAGGATCAAATAGCGATCCTGGAAACTACAGACCCGTAAGTCTAACTGCTGTGGTGGGGAAAATATTTGAGGGGTTTATTAGAGATGCTATCCTGGAGTATCTCACTGGGCACAACCTTATAACCCAGCGTCAGCATGGGCTTATGAGAGATCGGTCCTGTCAGACTAATCTGATTGGTTTCTACGAGGAGGTAAGTTCAAGACTGGATCTGGGGGACGCTGTGGATGTTGTATATCTGGACTTTTCAAAGGCATTTGACACCGTGCCACATAAAAGGTTGGTATATAAAATGAGACTGCTGGGAATAGGAGAAAATCTGTGTATCTGGGTAAGTAATTGGCTTAGTGATAGAAAACAGAGGGTGGTCATTAATGGCACATTCTCAGATTGGGTTGATGTTACCAGTGGAGTGCCACAGGGGTCAGTATTGGGGCCACTTCTTTTTAATATTTTTATTAATGACCTTGTAGTGGGTTTACACAGTCAAGTTTCAATATTTGCAGATGATACTAAGCTGTGTAAAGTAATAAATACTGAGGTCGATAGTTTAGCATTACAGAGGGATTTGTGGAAGCTTGAGGGATGGGCAGAGAAATGGTTGATGAGGTTTAATGTAGATAAATGTAAAGTTATGCACTTGGGCCATGGAAACAAAAAGTATAATTATGTTCTAAACGGTCAATTACTTAGTAAAACTGAAGCTGAAAAGGACTTGGGCGTATTGGTGGATGGTAAACTTAATTTTAGTGACCAGAGCCAGGCGGCTGCTGCTAAAGCAAATAAAATTATGGGATGTATCAAGAGAGGAATAGATTCTCATGATAAAGACATAGTTCTGCCCTTATACAAATCCCTGGTCAGACCACACATGGAATATTGTGTACAGTTTTGGGCACCAGTATATAAAAAGGATATAGTAGAGCTGGAACGGGTGCAGAGGAGAGCAACCAGGATTATTAGGGGAATGGGGGGACTAGAATACAATGACAGATTACAAAATTTGGGATTATTCAGTTTAGAAAAAAGACGACTGAGGGGAGACCTCATTACAATGTACAAATACCTGAACGGACAGTACAAGGATCTCTCCAAAGATCTTTTTATACCTAGGCCTGTGACCAGGACAAGGGGGCATCCTCTACGCCTAGAGGAGAGGCGATTCTACCATCACCATAGACAAAGGTTCTTTACTGTAAGAGCAGTGAGACTATGGAACTCTCTGCCGCAGGAGGTTGTTATGGCGGACTCTATGTACATGTTCAAGAGAGGCCTGGATGACTTTCTGGAGAGAAAAAATATCACGGGTTATGGGGATAAAACATTTATTTAATTCTTGAAGGTTGGACTTGATGGACTTGCGTCTCCTTCCAGCCTTATATACTATGATACTATGATACTATGAAACCAGAGGAGCAGGTAGGTGGCCCTCCAGAAAAATTGAAAAGATTGAGTGCCTGTATGTGGCAGTCCAAAAAAGTTTTCAAACCAGAGGAGCAGGTAGGTGGCCCTCCAGAAAAATGGAATAGATTGAGTGCCTGTATGTGGCAGTCCAAAAAAGTTTTCAAACCAGAGGAGCAGGTAGGTGGCCCTCCAGAAAAATTTAATAGATTGAGTGCCTGTATGTGGCAGTCCAAAAAAGTTTTCAAACCAGAGGAGCAGGTAGGTGGCCCTCCAGAAAAATTGAATAGATTGAGTGCCTGTATGTGGCAGTCCAAAAAAGTTTTCAAACCAGAGGAGCAGGTAGGTGGCCCTCCAGAAAAATTGAATAGATTGAGTGCCTGTATGTGGCACTCCCAAAAATTGTTTAAAACAGAGGACCGGGTCGGTGGCCCTCCAGAAAAATTAAATGCATAAAGTACTATAGCTAGAGCCAGTGGGCCCTGTCAAAAAATAGCCAGTTTCCTCTGCTTTACTGTACAAAGAGGAGGAGAAGGAGGAAAATGAGGAGGAGGAGGAGTGGATAAATTATTCAGGTTGAGCTTCCTTCACCTGGTGGAGATTGGAAATTAGGAGAAATCCAGGCTTTATTCATTTTGATAAGCGTCAGCCTGTCAGCGCTGTCAGTCGACAGGCGTGTACGCTTATCGGTGATGATGCCACCAGCTGCACTGAAAACCCGCTCGGACAAGACGCTAGCGGCAGGGCAGGCAAGAACCTCCAAGGCGTACTTCCAGTTCGTGCCACATGTCCAGCTTTGAAACCCAGTAGTTGTAGGGAGCTGTGTGATCATTTAGGACGATGGTATGGTCAGCTACGTACTCCCTCACCATCTTTCTGTAAAGATCAGCCCTACTCTGCCGAGACTGGGGACAGGTGACAGTGTCTTGCTGGGGTGACATAAAGCTGGCAAAAGCCTTGTAAAGCGTACCCTTGCCAGTGCTGGACAAGCTGCCTGCTCGCCTACTCTCCCTCGCTACTTGTCCCGCAGAACTACGCACTCTGCCGCTAGCGCTGTCAGAAGGGAAATACTGTTTCAGCTTGTGCACCAGGGCCTGCTGGTATTCATGCATTCTCACACTCCTTTCCTCTCCAGGGATGAGAGTGGAAAGATTTTGCTTGTACCGTGGGTCGAGGAGAGTGAACACCCAGTAATCGGTGCTGGAATAAATTCTTTGAACGCGAGGGTCACGGGATAGGCAGCCTAGCATGAAATCTGCCATATGCGCCAGAGTACCAACGCGCAAGAATTCACTCCCCTCACTGGCCTGACTGTCCATTTCCTCCTCCTCCAACTCCTCCAACTCCTCTTCTTCTGCCCATACACGCTCAACAGTGAAGGACTCAACAATGGTCCCCTCTTGTGTCTCGCCAACATTCTCCTCCTCTTCCTCCTCATCCTCCTCCACCTCCACCTCCTCCGATATGCGCTGAGAAACAGACCTAAGGGTGCTTTGGCTATCAACAAGAGAATCTTCTTCCCCCATCTCTTGTGAGGAGCGCAAAGCTTCCGACTTCATGCTGACCAGAGAGTTTTTCAACAGGCCAAGCAGCGGGATGGTGAGGCTGATGATGGCGGCATCGCCACTCACCATCTGTGTTGACTCCTCAAAGTTACTCAGCACCTGACAGATATCAGACATCCACGTCCACTCCTCATTGTAGACTTGAGGAAGCTGACTGACCTGACTACCAGTTCTGGTGGAAGTTGACATCTGGCAGTCTACAATCGCTCTGCGCTGCTGGTAAACTCTGGATAACATGGTTAATGTTGAATTCCACCTCGTGGGCACGTCGCACAACAGTCGGTGAGCGGGCAGTTGGAGGCGGCGCTGCGCTGCCCTGAGAGTGGCAGCATCTGTGCTGGACTTCCTGAATTGCACGCAGATGCGGTGCACGTTTGTGAGCAAATCAGACAGATTGGGGTATGTCTTGAGGAAACGCTAAACTATGAGATTTAACACATGGGCCAGGCATGGCACATGTGTCAGTCTGCCGAGTTGCAGAGCCGCCACCAGGTTACGGCCGTTGTCACACACAACCTTGCCTGGCTTCAGGTTCAGCGGTGCCAGCCACAGATCAGTCTGCGCCGTGATGCCCTGTAATAGCTCTTGGGCATTGTGCCTTTTATCGCCTAGGCTCAGCAGTTTGAGCACCGCCTGCTGTCGCTTAGCGATGGCACTGCTGCTGTGCCTAGAGCTACCGACTGATGGCGCCATGCCCACGGATGGTAATTCGGAGGAGGAGGAGGTGGAGGAGGGGTGGGAGGAGGAGAAGGCATAGTAGGCCTTTGAGACCTGGACCGAGGTAGGCCCCGCAATCCTCGGCGTCGGCAGTATATGAGCAGCCCCAGGGTCAGACTCGGTCCCAGCCTCCACCAAGTTAACCCAATGTGCCGTCAGCGATATATAGTGGCCCTGCCCGGCAGCACTCGTCCACGTGTCCGTGGTCAGGTGGACCTTGTCAGAAACGGCGTTAGTCAGGGCACGGATGATGTTCTCTGACACGTGCTTGTGCAGGGCTGGGACGGCACATCGGGAAAAGTAGTGGCGGCTGGGGACCGAATACCGAGGGGCGGCCGCCGCCATGAGGTTTCTAAAGGCCTCAGTCTCTACCAACCTATAGGGCAGCATCTCCAGGCTAAGCAACTTGGAGATGTGGACGTTGAGGGCTTGGGCGTGTGGGTGGGTTGCGCTATACTTCCTTTTGCGCTCCGGCGTCTGGGGTATGGAGAGCTGAACGCTGGTGGATGCTGTGGAGGATCGTGGAGGCAAAGATGGGGTTTTCGCACGGGAGGTGTTTGGGCCGTGGTCCTGGGCAGGGGGCTGACTAGCATATGACACAGGGGAAGGAGCAGTGGTGTGCCCGGCCGGAGGTGAACGGGCTTGGTGCCATTGAGTAGGGTGTTTAGCATTCATATGCCTGCGCATACTGGTGGTAGTTAAGCTAGTAGTGGTGGAACCCCTGCTGATCCTGGTTTGGCAAAGGTTGCACACCACAGTCCGTCGGTCATCCGGTGTTTCTTTAAAGAACCTCCAGACTTCTTAAAATCTAGCCCTCGCCACGGGAGCTTGACTACGGGCAACATTTGGCGCTGTTGCACCAGCTCTGTCCCTGCCTCTCCGTCTGGCCCCACCACTGCCTCTTCCAACCAGTTCTGCTATAGGACTCGCCTCCGTCTCAGAAGCACTGTGTTCACCCGGCCTATCATCCCAGCTTGGGTCTGTCACCTCATCATCCTCCGATCCCTCAGTCTGCTCCCCCCTCGGACTTCCTGCCCTGACAACAACTTCACCACTGTCTGACAACCGTGTCTCCTCATCGTCTGACACCTCTTTACACACTTCTTCCACTACGTGAATAATGTCATCATAACCCACAGACTGCGACTGGTGGAAAACCTGGGCATCGGAAAATTGCTCAGCAGCAACCGCACAATTGGTTTGTGACTGTGGGAAGGGTCCAGAAAACATTTCCTCAGAGTATGCCAGTTCAAATGCCAAATTTTGCTGGGAGGGGGCAGACTGGGGGGAAGGAGGCTGAGGTGGAGGAGCCGGAGGAGTGCTGATTTCGGTGACATGGGTGGACTGCATGGAAGACTGACTGGTGCACAAATGGCTAGAAGCATTGTCCGCAATCCACGACATCACCTCTTCGCACTGTTCTGGCCTCAACAGTGCTCTACCACGAGTCCCAGTAACTTGAGACATGATGAACCTAGGGAGTGTGGCTCTGCGGCGTCCCCCTGCTCCCTCATCAGCAGGTGGTGTCTCACCCCGCCCAGGACCACGGCCTCTGACCCCTGCAGTAGTTGGATGCCCACGTCCATGCCCTCGTCCTCTACCCCTAGCCCTCGTGTTAAACATTTTCCAAATTAAAGTGTAAACTTTTAATTTTTTTTTTTTTGTGTTTATTTTTTTTATTTTTTTATTTTTTTTAACAAAACGATGCTATTCTATTGCTATGGCTAGTTTCTAACCTACACTGACAGCACACAACTGGATTTTGTGCTGTGCCTGATGAGTTTGAGCTATAAAATGAAATAAAGGTAAAAAGAAAATAAATCAGCAGACTCTGCCTAATTCTAATCAAACCCCTAATAAATTGTCCCACTTTGGTGTTTGAGGTGGATATGCGTGTCACTAAGAGCTAAACACAACGGTCGCAGGTCTCCCAGCAAATTCCTCACAATATGTTACTAGCTGCACTACTAATGCCAGCAAGCCCAGCCACAAGCAAACAAAAAAAAGGAAAATATAACGCTATTGTAGGCCTAAGTAAGCCGTTGGGGTTCTCCTATGGCTATTTTGTAGCCTACAATGAAAGCACACTGCTTTGCAAGATGAGTTTGAGCTATAAAATGAAATAAAGTTAAAAAAAATATAAATCAGCAGACTCCTAGCAAGTCCCCCTGCAAATTCCTCACAGTATGGTACTAGCTGCACTACTAGTGCCAGCAAGCCCAGCCACAAGCAAATAAAAAAAAAACATTTATAACGTTATTGTAGCCCTAAGAAGGGCTGTTGGGTTCTTGTAGAATCACTCCTGCCTAACACTATTCTAATAGAACAGCCTAACGCTTTCCCTGACCAGCAGCAGCTCTCTCCCTAGCGGCATCCAGACACAGAATGATCCGAGCAGCGCGGGCAGGGGCTAGTCTATTCCAGGGTCACCTGATCTGGCCAGCCAACCACTGCTATCGACGTGTAACGGTACCACGTCATGCTGGATGGAGTGCAAAGTCTCCTGGCTTGTGATTGGCTCTGTTTCTGGCCGCCAAAAAGCAAAACGGCAGGAGATGCCATTTTCTCGAGCGGGCGAAGTATTCGTCCGAGCAACGAGCTGTTTCGAGTACGCTAATGCTCGAACGAGCATCAAGCTCGGACGAGTATGTTCGCTCATCTCTGCACATAGTAATACACAAATCATAAATATGCTCCTGTCAGTAAACAGCGCACAGTAATACTTGGATCATAAAAGTGCCTCTTTCAAAAAATAATTTGCAGTAATAGGTGGATCATAAATCTGCTCTTCTCATTAAATAGAGGGCAGTAATATGTGAATCATAAAAGCACTCCTGTCAGTGAATAGCGTGAAGTAATACATGGTTCATAAAAGTGTGCTTCTCAGTGATTCACTCATATTAACACATAAATCATAAAGGTATTGTTGTTAGTGAATAGTGCCCCATAATACAAGGATCATAAAAGTTCTCTTCTTAGAGAAGACAATGCAGTAATGTAGTGGATCATAACTGTGCTTGCAGTAATACATGGATCATAGAAGTCTCAGTGAATACCGTGTAGCAAAAAATAGATCATAAAGATGTTGTTGTTGGTGAATAGTGCACAGTAATACATGGGTCATAAAAGTGTTGGCATGCAGCAATAGGTGGATCATAAATGTATTTATGTCCAAAGAAATGTCCAGCACACTATTCCTCTCCAGAATTGTTTAAGGCTTTAATGAGAATTCATATAAGACCAAACATCTGATAAAAACATAATAGCGATCTAGGCAATTTGGCTTTCGCCATGATCTTGATCTATAGACATGAGTGTTCTTCTCCATGTATAGGCACAGTAATTCCTGGTTCATAAACATGCTCCTGTCAGTGAATAGCGTGCAGTATTACATGGATCATAAATTTGCTCTTCTCGGTGAATATTGTGCAGTAATACATGGATCATAAAAGTGCTCTTTTTCAGTGGACACCTCGTAGTAATACATGTTGGTGTTGTTAGAGAATAGCGCACAGTAATACGTGGATCACATTGTTTGTGCACCGTTAATAGGGTTTTCCCATGGTTGAAAAACATGGCTGTTTTGTTTCCAAAAACAGCACCACACCTGATCATATTTTTTGTAGGTATTTCAGCTCAGCTGTATAGAAATGAAAGAGCTTAGTTGTAATACCACATACTACCCATGGTCAGGTGTGGTACTCTTTCTGAAAGAACCCCTTTAACTCCATGTGAGAGTAAGGGTGTGTGCCTTTTTCAATTACTTCTTTAATCTTCTGTGTGAATAATAGGTCTTAACACTCAGAACCCCTTTAACTGCTGTGACTAAGGATGGGCGAATCAAATCGATTCTAACAATTCTAACTTCGGTTAGAATTTCAGGATAAAGCCGAGGTTTACGGTCATTTGTGGGAAAAAGTTTTTTTCCCCTCCTTTATTACCTAAATGGGCACGAGTACAAAGTGTTACATGGGGCAGAGAACTCCGGGAATGAGGGAACACCCTCGATCAGATGTGCGGCAACCGGCAGGCTTATGTGATGTCACACAGACTAAAAAAGAGGTAGCCATTTTCTAATCTCGGCACTTCCCACTGCATGTGCTGCCAGTAGCATCCAGCTGCTTCTACTGTACTGTACTGTTGTGTATACCCCAATTAGCAGTTCTTTTTTGTTGCTGAAGTGAATAGAAAGAAATCATTGTGTAATCTGTACTGATTTCTGCTTCAATCCCAGGGTATCAGTTCTTGTGCTTCTGTATACCCCAAATAGCAGTTCTTTTTTTGTTGTGAAACGCAAATTGACGATGATGTAACCAATCGCACTTGGTAGCCAGGTGTATCAAGGGATTCATCATCGCCGGGCGAAGAGAGTGTCAGCTTGCAGGTCAGGCAGCGGAGCAGGCAGCAAGTTGCTACTGTGGCCATAAATCAGCAGGGTGGCAGCAGTGTGAGCACGGAAGCCAAATGGCCATGGGGTACAAACCCCGCGTCGGAAGTCCAAGTAAGCAGTGGTACAGGGGCTCAGCGAGGCACCGGCGCTAGTATTCGCTCAGTGAAGAGTGGAAGCCGAAGGGAGCTGTTTGTCTTTGACATCATTTCCCGATCCAGATGCTCCTGCTCCTTGCTACGCATGGCGCCAGCAGTCGTTGAGAGAGGTGATTACAAAGAGAAAACTATATGCGTCCAGCCATCCTAAGGTGCAGAAGCTGACTGTGCTCTTGTCTCTCCCTTTCCAAGTCGTCGACTCTGCATCCTTCAGAGAACTAATGGTTTGTGCCAAACCGAGGTTAGAGAGTTCCAAGCCAATATTTTTTTTCCAAAGAGGCACTGCCAGCCCTTTACCATTATGTACAACAGAAAGTGGGCCACTCCATGAGCTTATCAGTTTCTTCCAAGGTGCACGGCAGTGCGGACGTGTGGAGCTGTAACTACGGTCAGGGCCAGTACATGTCCTTTACAGCCCACTAAGTGAATGTGCTTCCCGCCCAGCCCCACCAACAACATCCACAAGAGACGCCACTTTCTCCTCCACGTTGTTAAACTGCTACTACTGTGCCTGTGTTCGCCTCCTCCTCGTCCTTCTCCACCACCACCTCAGCCTCCACAAGTGCTGCTCCATCATACCACATGTGCAGGACACAGTGGTGTTCTACACTTGTTTTTCAGGGGCGAACAAAGTCACACAGGGGAGGAACTGCTCCGCGTCATGCAACAAGAAATCAATGTGTGGCTTTCTCCGCAACAACTAAAAATCGGAACCATGGTGACTGACAATGGGAGGAACATGGTGTCCGCACTGCATGGTGCACTTGTTTAATCTGGTTGTCAACAGATTCCTCAAGTCTTCCACCTATCTGCAAGACATTCTAAAAAATGCCAGGAAACTGTACATGCACTTCAGCCATTCTTACAAAGCCAAGCACACCCTCCTCGAGTTGCAGCGTCAACATAGTCTGATATGCGATGTTTCCACCCGTTGGAATTCTAGCCTCCATATGTTAGACCGCCTGTATGAAAAGAGAAAAGCCATTAATGATTTTTTGATGATACATGCGGAACAAATTACTCCCCGGTGTAACTTTGATGTTAGCCACTGGCAGCTCATGTGTGACACCTGCCATTTGCTCAGGCCCTTTGGAGAGGCCACATTATTTGTCAGTCGCCAGGATTGCAGAATGAATACCGCTGCTTCATGTCCTGGAACTCATGGTGCAAAATCTGTCTGGTCAGGGCACTGGAGAAGTGGAGACTACATCTCATGGCCACATGAGTCCGGTGGGGGCTGAACTGGAGCAGAAGGAGGAGGACGTTGGTGCACAAGCAGATTCTGAGGAAATCAGTGGTTTTTCCACTCAGGTGACAAGAATGGAAGAGCAGGAGCATCCAGAGGACGAGGTAGAAGATGAGGCAGATGACCCAGAAGCACCGTGGAAGTATACAGTGGAGATGGAGGCTGGGAGTCCTTCAGAGTCACTTGCCCAGATGGCCCGCAGCATCCTGCTTTGTCTAACTAGTGACAGCCGAATAGTCAACCTCAGGCATAGGCATATGACTTTTGGCTCTCCACCCTCTTGGACCCTCGCTACCGGTCAAAAATGGGTAACTATTTTCCAGCTGCTGAAAGGGAGGAACAACTGGCATACTATAGAGAAATACTGTGCACATAGTTGGCCTCTGCCTATGTGCGCCATTGTCCACCCTCTGTCAGGTCTGAACGGGGGATTCCTGGCAGTCATCACTCACGTACTACTACCACGCCTGCTGCGGGGAGGTGGGGAGATAGGAGCAGCAGCAGCTCCATCAGCAGCAGCTTAAGTCTGGAATCCTTATTGAGTAACTTCCTTCACCCACCTAGTGAGGTGGGTAGCTGCCACCAGCATCAGGCCATGGAGCAGACACTGCACCAGCAGGTGGTGACCTACTTAGACAGCACTTTAACACCTCAGGTAAAGGATCCCATGGACTACTGGGCAGCCAAACTTGATGTGTGGCCGCAATATTGCAGAGTTCGCCATAGAGAGCCTGACCTGCCCAGCCAGTATTGTGGCATCAGAGTGGGTGTTCAGTGCAGCGGGGGCCATCGTTAACCCAAGGAGAACCCACTTCTCCACCTGTAATGTGGAGAGACTGACCTTTGTCAAGATGAATCAGGCTTGGATCGGCCAGGATTTCAACTCACCAATGCCTTATGCATCAGATTAGACAAGCCATGACGCCTCCCCCAAACGTTGAGAAATGAGTCTGGGTTCTTACTACCTGCCTCAGCCACTATTCTGATGCTGCCACCCACCTGATGCCACACATCTGATGCCAGTTGCTCTATCTGCCTCCTACCATCTTTACCAGGGACAGGAATTGTCTGCCACCTCCACCTCCATATCATTGTGCCACTCTGTGGGCTCCTGCTCCTGCTGCTGCTGACACCACCTCTGCCCTAAATCATTGTGCCACTCTGTGGGCTCCTGCTGCTGCTGACTCCAACTCCACACTCTGTCATTGTGGCACTCTGTGGGCTCCTGCTGCTGCTGATGCCACCTCCACACTATACCATTGTGCCACTCTGTGGGCTCCTGCTGCTGCTGATGCCACCTCCACACTATATCATTGTGCCACTCTGTGGGCTCCTACTGCTGCTGCCGCCACCTGCAAGCTCTATCATTGTGCCCCTCTGTGGCTTTCCATGTTGCTGCCACCATGTTGCTGCCACCTGTGGGCTCCTGCTGCTGTTTCTGCTGATGCCACCTCCACACTCTTATAATTTACCACTTTGTGGCCTCCTGCTGCTGTTTTTGCCACTTCCTCCACACTCTTATCATTGTGCCACTTTGTGGCCTCCTGCTGCTGCTGCCGACTCCTCCATACTCTTATCATTGTACCACTTTGTGGCATCCTGCTGATGCTGCCGCCACCTCCACGCTCTGTCATTGTGCCACTCTGAGGCCTACTCATGCTCCTACCAACTGACCACTGTCACCTTGGAACACCCTGTGATTTTCATAATCCTGTTTTCACCCTCCATCGCTCTATGACATTGCCACTATGTTTAGTTTCCCTCTTCATTTCATCTATCAGAAGGAATTAAAAGCCTCAGGATTGATAGCCAAAAGCAGGAGTGGATATAGAACACAGAGGACATGCAAATATCCCATTTACTGGTCACCTCTGTTTTGGATCCACTCCTGTTTGTTTATGGCTTTAGCAATACTGATGATGGATTATTGGCCGCATTATTGAAAGCGGACACTAACGGACGAAATGAAGGGAAAAATGATCAGTGACATCAATTGCGAATTACTGCCAACACCCTCTCCACTCTTTTGGGGGGTTTCTACATGAATCCGGGTTTAACAGAACAGAACAGATCTGTCATAATCTATGGAATCATCTGATGTCAGTGTAAAAAGAGTATACTCTTTGATGTTATAGTGGGATCTTGGCCCCTTAGCTCAGTCCTTTTGAGCAGGCTTATTTGGTGAAGTTGGCCTCTGTAAGTGCACATGGAATTGAAGAGTGAAGCGATTCTAAGAACGGCGGTTGTCATGTGCATGTTATACTAAAACATAGGGGGTCATTTACTAAGGGCCCGATTCGCGTTTTCCCGACGTGTTACCCGAATATTTCCAATTTGCGCCGATTGTACCTGAATTGCCCCGGGATTTTGGCGCACGCGATCTGATTGTGGCGCATCGGCGCCGGCATGCGCGCGACAGAAATCGGGGGGCGTGGCCGAACGAAAACCCGACGTATTCGGAAAAACCGCCGCATTTAAAAACCGCAAATGTGTCGCTCGGGACGCGCTTACCTTCACTCAGACGGCCTCGGTGAATTCCGGCGCGTTAAGATGCTTTTCAGCGCAGCAGCGCCACCTAGTGGACGGCGGAGGAACTACCCTATTAAATCCCGGCCGGACCCGAATCCAGTGCAGAGAATGCGCCGCTGGATCGTGAATGGACCGGGTAAGTAAATCTGCCCCATAGCATTGTTTGAAGACCAAACCACTCTCCCTATGCATATTTAAGCATGGCACAACATTCTACACCACCCTACAGGCTCTCTGCAGCCAGGATATTTCTGTTTTTTAACGTGATTAGTCATGATTCGATTCAGGTCGAATTTTTTTGAAAAATTCGGCGACTCGGGACAAGCCAAATTTTAGCAAATTCACCCATCTCTAGCTGTGACTTAATTTTTTAATTATATTTTTTGTTTATTTTTTTAGGTCATTTCGTTTCAAGTACTTACCCTTGCCCATTAAGGGCAGGGCAACTTCCCTGTTATTCCCACCCTTTTTCTGCCCTCTAGGTCTTTACTAGCCCAATCTCACAGCCAATTTGGGTTTTAAAATCCACATCCCCATTGACTTCAAAGTTCAGTGTGAAGTCGGGGTCCTAAACCAAATTTTGTGTCAAAATTCAGACAAACCCATATTTCAACCAACCTGCTCATCTCTAGTGTTTAGAAAACGGGCCACTATGATGATTTTTTCCCCAGCTTTCTAGGTCTTTGATCTTATTGAGCACATGCAATGCTCTACAATTCACTGTAGTCGATTACTCTCCGTGGCTGCACAAAGTAAGCTGCAGATAGCAGTAAGAGGTGTTGGAGGAGGAAGGATGCTTGGTAGAAGTGCTGCATATAAAATTGAGTTTTAAAACAAAGAAGCCTATAAATCTGGATAATAAAGATTAGGCTGCATTAAGGATGATAGACTCTACCCATAAATGGTGGTGCTTTCTAGATGTTAATTTAAGTGATAGATTTCCTTTAATATTATGTGCCAGATAGATACCAAAAATTGTGATCTGCACATTTATGTTTTTAGTTATAGAAGTACCATTTATGTAAATGTTTGTACCACAATTAAACTGGAAATTACAATATGCATCTGCAACACCGTCTCCGATGCAAGGCAGAAGCTGTGTTTGCAAATACGTCCCACCATGTAGCTTGGTGCCTGTGTAGGGTCTGATTAGCCTCACAGCATGTCACTACATCACACTAGATAACACAGATGAACTCTGCAGTGGTAGATCCTGCCTGGTAAGGCAGGAGTTAATTGCTTTATGTGATGTAAAATGTGTCATCCAATCACAAGTATTATCCTAATGTATTGTAAGCTGGGATGTAATTGGAGGAGTAACCACCACATGACCAAGAGCTGAGAAAAAGTGATGGTTGGAGATTTCCAACAGTCAGTTCAGTCAATTCAGTGAGACCAAGCAGTGAGTTAGACAGAGAGAGGAAAGGGGTATCATCCTACCTTCAAGGGTGATACCTGAACCACTCCAGGACAAGCTGAAGCTTCCTATTAGAACACAGCTACCTCCCAGCCTGCCCTCTGCATCCAGGCTGGCGATCTACCTCCTGTGGCTACCTCCAAGTACAACTCAGCGATCCACCATTCTGTTAAAGGCACGTTGCTGCGGTTCCTGTCGGTTCCAATAAAGAACTGTAAGTTGTTTCTGTTCAACCTCTGCCTCCGTCTGGTCCCTGCTACTACAGCTGCCCTCACCATAGGCACCCTGTCCACTACACAGAGACTCATCCTCTAGACACCAAAGGGTTGCCCCAGGGAGATCCGCTATAGCAGCCTGTCCCTCATCATTTCTTGCCAACACCACCCTGCTGGAGACCTGCCAGGCTGTAGGACAGCCCTCCGGTTCCCCATACCAAGCACCGTGACACTAGCGTGCCTAGGCCGCAACCGCCAGCCACTCAGGTACTGCGGGCCCCGGCTGACTCCAGGCCCCGAGAAAAGGCTAGGCCCCGGTGGGGGATGTTGCAAGTGGCGTCACGAACACAGGATCATTACTTCTGTGCCTTATTCTGGCACTAGAGACTATCCTTTATTGAAAAACTACTGTGCTGCCTAACCCTGCTACCATTCGGGTATAGGCCCAAGTGATTTTGTGCTATATTTCACATTGACTTTATTACTGCTGCCAAGCGCTGTCAAGCATCGCTCCAGCAATCAGGGGGTTAATCCCTGCCAACGGACTCTGTTAGCTCAACTACAGTTGGTGCAGAGCGGTTGAAGCATTTACCTCACAAGGCTGTGGCGCAGCAAGTTTTTCCAGCCCTCCAAATCCTCATTGGCGGGAACTCCAGAGTCGTCACTAGGCTCCGCCCCCTGCGCGAGTGGCGCGAAGCACCGTGGAGGAGGAGCTGGAGCGTGTGCGGCCGGCAACGAAGAGGGTTAATCGGCCATCTTGGATTTCGGCGCAGGCCGCCCGTGAAGCCTGCCAGCAGCGTGCGCCTCATCCGGAGTTCCGGCGCACGTGTCCTGCGACTGGAGGAGAACACCGCTGAGCATCACCGAGCCCCTGCTGCCTGCCGGACATCGGGAATGGAGTCCTTCATGCACCGGAGCTGTCCTGTCACCGCGGCTGATCCTGAGTGAGTACCGCTGGGGAAGTTAAAGGGGGGTAGAGATTGTTTCCGACGCTAGGTTATTGGCTCACCTCCCAGGGAATAGTGACTGTGTCTTAAAGTGCCCACGTCCCATTCTAGCCATCGCCCATAGCAACGGACATTGTGTAACCTTACAGACTTCCCTCAGCTAGGCCAGTCATGTCCGCCCAGGACGAAGATACGGGACTGGAGCAGGTCCCGTCCCCTGGTCCCTCCTCAGGGTACCGGAGTATGTTAAGCCCTCCAGAGAGTCCTTTCACCCCTGCTACAGTCAGGGTCCCTGGGACCCCCACCATGATGCCTCTGACTATGCCATACTATCCAGGGGCCCCCTGGTTACCCCACTACGAGGGAGAATCACACACTCTCCCTGAATTCAGGGACAAGTTGTTAGCCACCTTCGCCCTGTACCCGTTCACAGAGGAACAGAAAGTGAGCATCCTAACCGGGCAGTTGAAAGGACCCGCTCTCCGGGAAGTCAAGTCTTGGCCCCAAGAACAGTGTCAGAATGTGGGCCAAATTCTTGATAGGCTGCGCAACACCTTTGACAAGTGTACTGCCTCAGAGTTGAAGCAGCAATTCTTCAGGAAAAGACAGAAGCCCCAAGAGTCCCCCCGAGACTTTGCCCTCTCCCTACAGGAGACATGGAAGGCCATAACCCATCTTGATCCCAAAGACACTAAAACCTCTGATCAAACCCTGAGGGAACAATTCAATAATGGACTTGTTGATAGAAATCAAAGGTGTCAACTAAAGATCATCTCTTCTCAACATGCCCAGGCCTCCTTTCTTGAGTTGAAGGAAATTGCCATTGACATATTAGGGGACCGACCGCCTACTGGACCGCAGAAAGAGCCTGAATCCGTGGAAATGGAGGACTCTGCTCTAGCTTGCCATCCATTGCAGTCGACATCACCTACTCCTGCGGCTACGGAAGTTGCTGGCTTAACAGGACAGATCCCTAATCTGGCGGACACCCTGCATAAAATACTCGATCGGTTGACCCAGTTGGAAGTGACTGTCTCCGCTATGAGGAAGAAACCTTCAGAGAACTCTGTACGGTCAACTACCCCTCGTGACTCCCCGGCCAAACAGCGCCCAAGAGAAGCGAAGTCGTTAAGCACCTGGAGTCAGAAGGAACCCCGCCAGCGGTGCAGCTACTGCCATAAATATGGGCATGAAGAGGATGGATGTCGTCAGTTAAACGACAAACCCTTGGAGCTAAGGGACGACCTCCAAGGGAAGGACCTGTAAGTCCCCGAGATGCCAACTGGATGCCCAGGTTCGTGGGGACTCGCCCCATGGTTCATGTAACCATCAACGGAGTTACCTAACCGGCCTTAATTGATACCGGCTCTCAAGTGACCACCCTCCGGAGTGCTGCCTTTGAGAAATGCCGAGGAAGAGCATCCTTAGTCCAGCCTCCCAAGGCTTACTTGAACATTATTGCTACGAACGGAAAGCCCATACCCATCCGTGGCTACTGGGAGCCCACGCTAACCATTGGAGACACTGAGTTAACCAGACAGGGCGTAGTGGTGACACGAGTGCCTGAAAACGGTAACTTCCCACTGGTACTGGGTACCAATGTCCTCCGCAACTGCTACCCTGAAGTGCTGAAGGCTCTCCACGACTCCCTGCCAACAGTGCCCAACGGTTCCCGGAAGGTAATTCAGGAGACTATGCAGGTTCTAGCGGCCCAACAAAAGTTTGCTGGCCCTAATGGTGAAATCTGCAGAGCCCGGATCAAGGATCCCCAACCTGTCCGCCTTCAACCTGGGACTGAGACGTTAGTATGGTGTCGAGCCTGCATGGGCGTCCAAGGTCAAGACTACCAGGTGATAGTAGAACCTCTACCAGCTGATGAAGACCTGCCCATTCTAGCCGCCAGGAGCCTAGTCACTGTGTCCCGAGGACAAGTACCCATTCGACTACTAAATGTGGGAGACTCCCCAGTGGATCTGAGAAAGTACCAAGCCGTAGCCACTCTCTTCAGCGTGCATCCTGAAGACTTGGTGGAAACCTCTCTGTCTGCCTCCCAACAGTTGGAACTGAAGCAAAGTGCTGAAGGTGAGCCTGCCGAGCAATCCTGGTGGCTTGAGCTCAATATTGGAGACGACGATTTTACTCCTGCAGACCAAGTACAAGGTGTCCTGGATGTCGTTATGAAGCACCACCAGGCCTTCAGCAAACACCCACTGGATTTTGGGCAGACTACCCTGATCCAACATACCATCCCTACTGGCTCTCATCCTCCTCAAGGAACGATACCGGCCCATACCTCCAGTCCGCTACCAAGAGGTGAAAAAGCTGGTACAAGAGATGAAGACAGCCAACGTTATCCGGGAGAGTCACAGCCCATGGGCTGCCCCGCTGGTCCTTGTGAAAAAGAAGGATGGAACCCTTCGATTCTGTGTTGACTATAGGAAGATCAACAATATCACCCACAAGGATGCCTATCCTCTGCCTCGAATCGAGGAATCCCTCGCAGCCCTAGGGTCAGCTGCCTACTTCTCTACCCTGGACCTGACCAGTGGCTACTGGCAAGTGGCCATGGCGCCGGAAGACAGAGAGAAGACGGCTTTCACCACCCCAATGGGCCTGTTCGAGTTCAACAACATGCCGTTCGGGCTATGCAACGCCCCGGGCACATTTCAACGGCTGATGGAGAGATGTTTGGGTCATCGATACTTCGAGACCGTCCTACTATACTTGGACGACATCATCATCTACTCCAAGACTTATGAAGACCACCTCCACCATCTGGCTGAAGTCTTCCAAATCCTGACCCAACATGGGTTGAAGGTCAAGCCATCCAAGTGCCACCTGCTACAACCTAGCGTCAAGTACCTGGGACATGTGGTGAGCGCTCATGGAATTGAGCCAGATCCAGAGAAGATTGCAGCTGTCCACGACTGGCCTACCCCATCAACCGTACGGGACATCAAAAGCTTCCTGGGATTTGCCAGTTATTACAGGCGTTTCATCCCGAAGTTTGCCCAGCTGGCGGCTCCCCTGCAAGAGCTTCTAAGGGGCCTGCCAAAAGAGAGCCAACGTTCCCGAGTATCCATTGAGTGGACGGCCGAACGAGAAGCTGCCTTCCAGATGCTCAAGCAACGGTTGACTGAGCCTCCGGTGTTGGGATATCCAGACTACAGTCTGCCTTTCACCCTATACACTGATGCCAGCAAGCAAGGCCTAGGGGCTGTACTATCCCAGCTCCAAAACGGAACTGAAAGGGTCATAGCCTACGCCAGCCGTTCCCTCCGAGAACCGGAAAAAAACGACCAGAACTACAGTTCCTTCAAGTTGGAGTTTCTGGCGTTAGTCTGGGCTGTGACCGAAAAGTTCAAGGACTACCTTGGGTTTTGCAGCCAGATCTTGTGCAGTGAGCTCTGCAGATTTTTGTGGCCGATAACTTTAAAAAAAAGCATTAGCAAAGCGAGTGTATGAGCTTGGCGGCGAGTGTGCATTGATGCGAAGTGTGTACAGTGTCTTAAGTGTGACTTAGGTTTAAGGGACTTAAGTTTGAGGGGCTTTAGTAGGTAACTTCTGTGTTTTGTGTTACTTTGACTGTAAATTCTTTCTGTGCATATTTATATTGTAATCCCCATTAGAATAATGGACTCCATAAGTGGCATTGCTACACGGTGTACATCCTGTGCCATGTATGCTTTCCTTGAACAGCCGTTCGAGGGGGAATACTGCTGTGTGGGGTGTGTGAAAATTGCTCATCTGGAAGCCCATATTCTGGATCTAAATGAGCAAGTTTCAAGGCTGCGGGCAATTGATAATATGGAACGAAGTTTGCTGCTCCTGGAGCACAAACTCTCTGGGGAAGATGGTTGTGGGGAGGGAAGTATGGAGGTGCAGAATGAGGGGGCAGCTAGTTGGGTAACATGTAGAAGGCGGGGTAGAGGGAAGAGTTGTAGAGAGTCTAGTCCTGATCTGGTGCACCCCAATTAGTTTGCCAGGCTGGCGGATGAGGGGGATATCAGCTCTGGGGTAGCAATGCTGCAGAAAGACGTGGCCGCTAGCAACCAGGGGACTGTCTGCTCCAGTAAGAAGGGTAATGGGAGCACAGGCAAGGTCAGACAGGTGCTGGTAGTGGGAGATTCCATTATTAGGGGAACACACAGGGCAATCTGTCACAAAGACCGTGCATACCGAACAGTGTGTTGTTTGCCGGGTGCTCGGGTTCGGCATGTTGCGGATCGGGTTGACGGATTACTGGGAGGGGCTGGTGAGGAACCAGCGGTCATGGTCCACATTGGCACTAATGACAAAGTAACAGGTAGGTGGAAGGTCCTTAAAAATGATTTCAGAGATTTAGGCCATAAGCTCAGGGCAAGGACCTCAAAGGTAATTTTCTCAGAAATACAGCCTGTACCACGTGCCACACCAGAAAGGCAGCGGGTGATCAAGGAGGTAAATAAGTGGCTCAAAAGTTGGTGTAGGAAGGAGGGGTTTGGGTTCATGGAGAACTGGGATGACTTTTCTGTGGGTTACAGGCTCTACAGTAGGGATGGGCTGCACCTCAATGGGGAGGGGGCCGCTGTTTTAGGGGAAAAAATGGCTAGAAGGTTGGAGGAGTGTTTAAACTAGAGACCTGGGGGGAGGGCAATTACAATTGTGCAGGGCAAATAGACGGTGTACATAGAGAGCTGGGAAGAGTCATAGTCCATGGGGGAGGAAGGGGGGCTGGAATGAGATTGGGGAATAAGGACAAAAGGAATAGGGACAGGGAAAACCATATAAAGTGTATGTACACAAATGCCAGAAGCCTCACAAACAAAATGGAGGAACTGGAACTCTTGATGTTGGAACGGAAATACGATATAGTGAGTATCAGCGAGACATGGCTGGACAGTAGCTACGACTGGGCTGTTACTATAGATGGTTATAGTCTTTTTAGAAAGGATCGTATAAATAAAAAAGGGGGAGGGGTTTGTTTATATGTGAATTCTTGCCTCAAGCCCGTCTTGCGAGATGACATCAGTAACGCAAATGTGGAGTCCCTATGGGTGGAGATAAGGGGAGGGAAAAAGAATAATAAAATATTACTAGGGGTTTGTTATAAGGCTCCAAATATAATGGAGGCAGCAGAGGAAATGCTGATAAGTGAAATGGATGCGGCTTCAAAGCATGGTGAAGTACTTATCATGGGGGACTTCAATTACCCAGATATTGACTGGGGGGCAGAAACATGCAGGTCCTTCAAAGGCAGCAGGTTCTTGTCAACAACAAAAGACAATTACCTGTCGCAACTAGTCCTGGATCCAACAAGAGGGGGGGCACTGCTGGACCTTATCCTTACCAACAGACCTGATAGGATATCAAAACTACAGGTTGGGGGGAACCTGGGGAATAGTGATCATAATATCATTGATTTTGTATTACGCTTTACTAAGAGCGTTAGTGAAGGGGCAACCAACACTCTAAACTTCAGGAGGGCAAATTTTCAGCAACTAAGGGAAGACCTTAAAGGCATAGACTGGGATAATGCTCTCAAGGACAAAAGCCCCCCCCAAAAATGGGACTTTTTCTCATATATTCTGAAAAAGTCCTGTGAGAAACACATACCTTATGGGAAAAAGCATAAAAGGAACAAGAAAAACCCTATGTGGCTAACTAGTCTTGTAAGGAAAGCAATAAGCGAGAAAGATAAAGCGTTTAGGGTGCTAAAACGTGAAGGTAGCGATGAGGCATTACAGGATTATAGAGAGAAAAATAAATCCTGTAAAAAGCAGATAAAGGCCGCAAAAATAGAGACTGAGAGAAATATTGCCAGGGAGAGCAAAAATAATCCCAAATTATTTTTCAAGTATATAAATGATAAGAAACTAAAAACAGAGAGTGTGGGTCCCCTTAGAAATAACATGGGGGTCATGGTGGAAGGAGATGAGGAAAGGGCCAATCTACTGAATGTCGCCTTCTCAACTGTCTTTACCCAGGAAAATCCCCTGGTGGAAGACACAATGAGGAATAATGTAAATTCTCGTTGGAATGTCAACAGTTTAACCCAGGTAGAGGTACGGCGCCGCCTCGCAACCACTAAGATAGATAAATCACCGGGGCCAGATGGCATACACCCCCGGGTTCTGCATGAATTATGTACGGTGATAGACAGACCGTTATTTTTAATATTTGAAGATTCACTGAGGACTGGTTATGTTCCACAGGAATGGCGCATAGCAAATGTGGTACCAATATACAAAAAAGGATCAAATAGCGATCCTGGAAACTACAGACCCGTAAGTCTAACTGCTGTGGTGGGGAAAATATTTGAGGGGTTTATTAGAGATGCTATCCTGGAGTATCTCACTGTGCACAACCTTATAACCCAGCGTCAGCATGGGTTTATGAGAGATCGGTCCTGTCAGACTAATCTGATTGGTTTCTACGAGGAGGTAAGTTCAAGACTGGATCTGGGGGACGCTGTGGATGTTGTATATCTGGACTTCTCAAAGGCATTTGACACCGTGCCACATAAAAGGTTGGTATATAAAATGAGACTGCTGGGAATAGGAGAAAATCTGTGTATCTGGGTAAGTAATTGGCTTAGTGATAGAAAACAGAGGGTGGTCATTAATGGCACATTCTCAGATTGGGTTGATGTTACCAGTGGAGTGCCACAGGGGTCAGTATTGGGGCCACTTCTTTTTAATATTTTTATTAATGACCTTGTAGTGGGTTTACACAGTCAAGTTTCAATATTTGCAGATGATACTAAGCTGTGTAAAGTAATAAATACTGAGGTCGATAGTTTAGCATTACAGAGGGATTTGTGGAAGCTTGAGGGATGGGCAGAGAAATGGTTGATGAGGTTTAATGTAGATAAATGTAAAGTTATGCACTTGGGCCATGGAAACAAAAAGTATAATTATGTTCTAAACGGTCAATTACTGAAGCTGAAAAGGACTTGGGCGTATTGGTGGATGGTAAACTTAATTTTAGTGACCAGAGCCAGGCGGCTGCTGCTAAAGCAAATAAAGTAATGCGATGTATCAAGAGAGGAATAGATTCTCATGATAAAGACATAGTTTTGCCCTTATACAAATCCCTGGTCAGACCACACATGGAATATTGTGTACAGTTTGGGCACCAGTGTATAAAAAGGATATAATAGAGCTGGAACGGGTGCAGAGGAGAGCAACCAGGATTATTAGGGGAATGGGGGGATTAGAGTACACTGACAGATTACAAAATTTGGGATTATTCAGTTTAGAAAAAAGACGACTGAGGGGAGACCTCATTACAATGTACAAATACCTGAACGGACAGTACAAGGATCTCTCCAAAGATCTTTTTATACCTAGGCCTGTGACCAGGACAAGGGGGCATCCTCTACGCCTAGAGGAGAGGCGATTCTACCATCACCATAGACAAAGGTTCTTTACTGTAAGAGCAGTGAGACTATGGAACTCTCTGCCGCAGGAGGTTGTTATGGCCGACTCTATGTACATGTTCAAGAGAGGCCTGGATGACTTTCTGGAGAGAAAAAATATCACGGGTTATGGGGATAAAACATTTATTTAATTCTTGAAGGTTGGACTTGATGGACTTGCGTCTCCTTCCAGCCTTATATACTATGATACTATGATACTATGATACCTGGCTGCATCATTCTTCACTGTCTTCACAGACAATAATCCCTTGGCGCATCTGAACACCGCTCGTCTTGGAGCACTGGAACAACGGTGGGCCTCCAGGCTTGCCAACTTCAACTTTACCATCAAGTACCGGGCTGGTAAGACCAATGACAACGTCGACGCTCTGTCCCGTCTCCCAGACCAGTGGGAGGGACCCTCCACGGATGCTCAGTGGGAAGATGTGGAGATGCCAGCGTTCTATGCCCGGTTTGTGCGTCAAGATGCCCAGAGAGTTTACTCCTTACCGTCAGAGGCAGAGCCAGCTACTCCCCAAGAAGAGTCAGAGCCCCCTGCGGAGAAGGACCTCTGGATAAGTCTTCAGGCGGATAGCCACGCCATAGGAGAAGTAATGGATTATCTCTCTAGTGGGCGAGTGCCTGAAAGAATCCGCCACAGAAGAGCTGATGGAGAACTGTCTCAATTGTGGCGTCAGAGAAAGTCTCTGAACATGCATCAGGGTCTGCTAAAGAGAAGAACTCTGGACCCTACCACTTATGACCGGCTGTACCAGATTGTGATTCCCAGGAGGGACGCCAAGATAGTATTGGATATGTACCATGACCAGTCCGGACACTTTGGCGCTCAGAAGACTGAAGCCACCCTCCGAAAGCGCTTCTACTGGGTTAACATGAAGCCCGACATCGAAGCCTGGTGTCGGGAATGCCCAGCCTGCGCCATCGCTCGAGGAGAGTGACACAATCAAAGGGCCCCTCTACATCCCATTGTGAGCCAACAGCCCTTAGAGATCCTGGCATTGGATCATGTGAAGTTGGAGCCCAGCAGATCCGGTCACAGTTATGCTCTCACGATCATCGACCACTATACCAAATTTGTGGTTGCAGTACCTGTCAGAGATCTGTCTGCAAGGACCACCGCAGCGGCCCTGTGGAAGAGCTTCATCCTCCCCTATGGCTGTCCGGACCAGATCCTTACGGACCAAGGAACAGCATTTGAGTCCCAAGTCTTCCAGGAGCTGTGCACTCTATATGGCTGCAAAAAGCTGAGGACCACAGCCTATCATCCCCAAGGCAACGGGCTTCGTGAAAAGATGAATCAGACTCTAATCAATATGCTGAGGACTCTGACCCCTGCAAAAAGGGCTGACTGGCCAAAACTGTTGCCCGAATTAGTGTACCTGTACAACAATACCACTCATTGCTCCACAGGATACACCCCGTATTATCTGATGTTCGGGAGGCACGGCCATCTCCCTGCGGATATGACCTGGGACATGGAGTCCCCTGATTCCCAGTCTTTACTCCCCCAGACTGACTGGGTTCACGAACACCAGAGGCGCTTGGCGGATGCCAGAGAAGTTGTGGATCTGCGGTTGGAAGAGGCCCGAGAGAAACAAAAAAGGGACTTCGATCGTAATGCCTGTGCTGAGCCTCTTGCCCCAGGAGATCGAGTGTGGCTGCGCAACAACCATCCCACCAGTAAGCTAGATGGGCGTTGGGAGCGTGAGCCATACCTAGTTAGGGACAGTCTCTCCCCTGAAGTCTACGAGATTTCAAGAGGAGACTGTCCACTACTCCGGGTACATAGGAACCGGCTGAAGAGATGTCTTCGTCCTTTTGCCCCTATGTCCACACCTCTCACCTCGACCCCCAACTTACAGACCTCCTTGTGTTCACCTACCCCCAGTTTCTTGGAACTTGTGACTGTGCCTCAACTCTGTTTTGTTGTTTCCACTCCAGTAAGAGGTACCCCAGAGAGACCATCATCCCCACCGCAGTCTCCAATACTGCTGCCTGTGGAGGATGATCCGGCTCCAGTGTCTGCAACCCCTGAAGCATCAGAGACAGCTGAGACTCCGACTCCAGCGCCTGACTCAGAGGAGGATGATGAGGAGGTTGTTATCTTCTCCCAGCCGGAACTTCGGAGGTCTCAAAGGGAGACAAAAGGTAAAGCTCCTGCGTACCTGCAGGAGTACCAACTGGTGTCACACAGACGGAGGAGGCAGGTACGCTTTTCTGACACCGAAGTACTTACCACCGAAGAAGATACTGAGTAACCCCTGATAGGCTGAAAGCCTTACCAGGTACTGTGTATATTGTACATATTGTAAATATTATTACTGCTATCCCATTTGGGCTGAGCGCCCGCTATTCCACATGAGCCAGAGACTTTCCTGGGACTCTCACCCCTATTAATTTATTTCAGTCAAGAGACATACCTTGAACTACCCACTGTCATGTGCTATGATAGCACCCCTACAAAGGACTCTGTCCCTCTACACATAGAGGAGACCCTTTGCATCTTTATTGCACTTTTCCCACTTCAAGGGCTGTACCCAGAAGATGGACTTTGCTATTAAAGACCTTCTGAGAGACTTTTGCCAACCTCAAGGAAAAGTTGCTACTTTATTTATTTTTATATTGCACTTAATGCCTTCCTTTTAGGTACGGACATTCTAAATGTACTTTTATGCCTTTCCTTTTCAGGTAAAGAGACATTCTATGCTGCTACCCTGAGTAGCCTAACTATCTGTAACGTTGGTAATGTTATAAGATGTGTACCCATTGGGCTCCTAAGCCAATGTGAGTTTACAACATGTTTGCACACTGTCAATATATGTCAGTAGTTTGCACTAACCTTTTATAGGCTTTTCAGATTGTAGTGTGGCTGTGTCGGACCGTCTAATATGTAAACCCTGACCGCTATCTTATGCCACTCATACAAGGGTAAGAATGTCAGTCGGCAGGTACTTATACATTTGTATAATGTTTCATTGTGTCACATATGCCGATGTAATGCATATACACACTATATATTTGTCGCCAGGGAAGAAGTGTTTATATAACAAATATACAGGCCCCGGTGCAAGGAGTGGATTACAGTACATGACACCACACCTTTCCTACTGTACAGTTTGGTTTAATGGCGTCAGCAACCAACTGTCACACATGTCCTTGTCTTAGTCCGACACCAACCCAGGTGCCTGTCTCCAGGACCATGGGCGGTTTGTCCCTACAGATCATGTAGCCTGCACTTCACAGAAGTGCCCCTATCTACCTCTGCGCCCCAATCAGTCTGTAGTCGAGCCAAGGGCGGCTCTTTCAATTGCCCCGGGGGTATGCAACACCGTCTACGATGCAAGGCAGAAGCTGTGTTTGCAAATACGTCCCACCATGTAGCTTGGTGCCTGTGTAGGGTCTGATTAGCCTCACAGCATGTCACTACATCACACTAGATAACACAGATGAACTCTGCAGTGGTAGATCCTGCCTGGTAAGGCAGGAGTTAATTGCTTTATGTGATGTAAAATGTGTCATCCAATCACAAGTATTATCCTAATGTATTGTAAGCTGGGATGTAATTGGAGGAGTAACCACCACATGACCAAGAGCTGAGAAAAAGTGATGGTTGGAGATTTCCAACAGTCAGTTCAGTCAGTTCAGTGAGACCAAGCAGTGAGTTAGACAGAGAGAGGAAAGGGGTATCATCCTACCTTCAAGGGTGATACCTGAACCACTCCAGGACAAGCTGAAGCTTCCTATTAGGACACAGCTACCTCCCAGCCTGCCCTCTGCATCCAGGCTGGCGATCTACCTCCTGTGGCTACCTCCAAGTACAACTCAGCGATCCACCATTCTGTTAAAGGCACGTTGCTGCGGTTCCTGTCGGTTCCAATAAAGAACTGTAAGTTGTTTCTGTTCAACCTCTGCCTCTGTCTGGTCCCTGCTACTACAGCTGCCCTCACCACAGGCACCCTGTCCACTACACAGAGACTCATCCTCTAGACACCAAAGGGTTGCCCCAGGGAGATCCGCTATAGCAGCCTCTCCCTCATCATTTCTTGCCAACACCACCCTGCTGGAGACCTGCCAGGCTGTAGGACAGCCCTCCGGTTCCCCATACCAAGCACCGTGACACTAACGTGCCTAGGCCGCAACCGCCAGCCACTCAGGTACTGCGGGCCCCAGCTGACTCCAGGCCCCGAGAAAAGGCTAGGCCCCGGTGGGGGATGTTGCACATCCTTATACAGGTAGCAACTTCAAACACATTTCTGCAGCATCTCTGTACTTTTCTCAACAGCATAATAATGACACCTGCCTCCTGCAGGGTTTAAATAATTTAAAGGTTAATCCACCTGTGACAGTCAGCAGCTATTGCTCCAAACTCCTCTCCAGGGAGGCCTATGGGTTGTTTGTTCTTAAACCGTCAGTGGTTTAAACCATCAACAGATTTTATATCAACAGTAATATTAACTCCTGGGTGTCTATTCGTCTTGCTTATTTGTTTTATGCGATGTGTAGCATAATTGGGTTTTCATTGCACTCTTATTGTACTTTTTAACAGTTTTTCACCATTCTCTTATTGTATATGATGTGACAACAAGCACTTAGGGCCACATTATCATTGGGGCTATTGGAAAAACAGCACCGGGCCCCGCAATTTGAATTGTTTCAGGAGTATAATACATGCACTTGCTGTGTGGCCTCTTTCAGAGGCAGGAATATGGTGACGTCACTGCGCCCCTGCATCATCCATTTGAAGCCGAAAATGAGTAGGGAACCAGATCTGGAGGTGAGAACTAATTTTTGTTTTGTATGCAGCCTGGGGCCAATAGGAAAGAAATATTACCAAGGGGGGTCCCTGCAAAATCAATTAATAAGAGGGGCACTGCCTATTAATTTAGTAAGGGGAGACTCTGCCTAATAAACTGCTAAGGGGGGCCCTGTTTAATAAAATATTAAGGGGGCCCTGTGGTCAGTTGTGGTGTGAGGGATGTATATGATACATGTGGTAGTCAGGTGTAAGGATTAGATAGGAGAAGTGTCATGGCTGAAAAAAGTTAGCTAGAAGATTAGACCAAAGTGAAGAGACAACATAAATATCATCTTTAACTCATTGGATTACACTGCAGGGTTTGTGCGGGACCGGTATCTGCTACTATATGGTCACTAAATGGTGGTAAATACTGGTCAGTTTCATTTAGTCATTATGTAAAGATAATGGACAAAATGTAGTGTAAATAATTGGGCCTTGGACAGACGTATCTTTAGTGATAATGTCCTTTTTATCCCGTCAAGATGGCACCTCGATAGGCGGCTGCATTTACAGCAGCTCCAGCATTTTCCCTGTTTTTCTGTCTCCTTCTATACCATTTCCCCTTTTTCTATAATTGGTTTGGAGCGTACTTGTCAGCCACTGCACATGTACTATCCAGGCTTCCTGTTTCCGGCACTAAACTTGTTGGGGAACCCAGGAGTTGAGCAACCACATAGTGTATTTATGTAACTGTGAAGTTAAGCCTTTCTGTAAATGTGTGTAACAATTGCTGGGATGCTATACACAAAACAATTTCTCTCCTAGGGGATCAATAAAGTACTATTGTATCATATGGTGGCTTTTGTGTAGTAACGATATGGCAGTAAATATTATAGGAAGTTATTGGTAGAACTGGTCTTTATATAAGGTCTTTTGTTCATTTCATTGGTATCATTTGAATATTGTAGTTGGAATATTGGTTTTATGGTAGTTTTATTTGGTAACAGTATAGTGGCATTTGGCTATGGGCCAAAATTAGAATTTCCAAATCACATACACTTAAATGTACCGCAAGGAATCCACCAGACTTGCATTTTTTTTCATGCACACAAACGCATTGTTTTAACACGCGTTTAAATCTCACCTTGCTCTACTTTTGCAAGTGAGGCGCGTGAAAAACAAACCATACAAGTCTATGGAGACGCATCAAAAATGCATTGCTCTCTGAAACATGCAAGAAACATGCAAGTGCAATGCGTTTTTCACGCAGCAATTGTCATAGAAAAGATAGAGCTCAGTCCTGAGTCCTTTTCACACGTATTATCTGCTTGTCAAAACCGCATTGAAAATGCATAGAAAATGCATTGAAACCACGATTGAAAAACTGAGACACTGAACAAACTCTGACTGAAAACTGATTGAGCTCTGATGAAAAATTTCAGTTTTTCACTGACCAAACTCTGAACGCACCCTGATCAGATTCTGATCTGCAACGCAAGTGTGGAAGGGGCTTTAGGGCGCATTCACACGATGCATTGCGTCGTGTTGTGTGTTGCGTTTTTGATGCATTCCACTGGCTTCAGCCTTGATTACATGCTAAGGTTACATCACGTTTCCACTGCATTTGCTAAAATGCAATGTAACCTTAGCATCAAAAACGCAACGCACAACGCGAAGCAATGCATCGCATGGATGTGCCCTTAGGCTTACTGCACATGTTGTAGATTGTCAGTTTCAATTCAATTGAAAATCTGCATTCAATATGCATGTTTTTAATGTGTTCTCTATTTAGTTATGCGATTTCGTCTGTTTTTAGGCAGATTTTCTGCATGCATTCTGCATACTTGTTTTGTTTCACCTGATGTGACAAGCAAATCCGATTTGTAGATTTGTTGCAGACTTGATCAAGATTTTCACTCCCCTTTGGACTTCTAAAAAAATCTCTTAAAATGCACAAGAAAAGTAACATAATCATTATTTTATTTTTGGTACTGAGCAACAATTTCTGTGTTGTCTACATAATTTTTTTCAAATCACATGCACATAAAATCCACTGCACACTGAGACAAAGACAATGGGGCAAATTTATTAAGCTGTCTAAAAGTCTGAATATTCTTAGTTGCCCATGGCAACCAATAACAGCTCAGCTTTCATTTTACCAGTGCTCATGAATATTTTAAAGGACAGCTGTGATTGGTTGCCATGGGAAACTAAGAATATTCTGACTTTTAGACAACTTATTTAATCTTCCCCAATGAGTTCCTGAGGCAGCAGCAGCTGCAGCATGGGGACTACAAACTACACACAGCTGAGTTGTTTATATGGGGAGGCACAGCACATCTAGTGTATAGTGAAATAGCAGTGATGTAGTAGGAGAGCTGACATTGAGTGTAGTATGCATCTAATGGATCTCATAATCTCTGATCTATCTCATCTATGTGTCAGATACTAGTACAATGTCAGAAGCTGAATGAAAGTGTATATAAACCTGGGCCCAGATAATGTAACCACATTGTCACCCCACAGAACTAGATGGATCATAATGAGGTAATATTTATCAAGCTGTCTGAAAGTCAGAATGTTTCTAGTTGCCCATGGCAACCAATCACAGCTCCCCTTTGAAATATTCATGAGCACTGGTAAAATTGAAGTCGAGCTGCGATTGGTTGCCATGGGCAACTAAAAATATTCTGACTATTAGACAGATTGATAAATCTGCCCCAATGTGTCTGCTTAAAGAGTCCCACCCCTGGGCAGCACATCCTCCTGTCTGCCCGCCGGCCAGCTGGCACAACCTCATCCTCCTGCACTTTCGGTGCCCAAAAAACAGTTGTGTGCCCTGCACCTGCCCCCACCCTGCTCGGACAACACAGCCGCCAAGGAGGCCGAACTGCCTGGGACAGACCACTGAACATCTGCTCCATGGATGGCACAGCCATCTCCTTACACCACTGACAGCCAGGACATTAAAAAAATCTATCTATCTATCTATCTATCTATCTATCTATCTATCTATCTATCTATCTATCTATTTATCTATCTAAGTAAGTAGTGAAGAGACAGCACTCAATAAGTTCTGGAAAAGTGGTGAACTTTTATTCCATCACACTGTGTGATGGAATGAAAGTTCACCACTTTTCCACAACTTATTGAGTGCTGCCTCTTCACTACTTATATTGAGGACCCATGCCAAGGGATCATCGGCTGCTGCAGCAACTATCAACCATTGGCTTGTGCTGCTTTGGACTTTGCATTTTCTATCTATCTATCTATATAAGCTGTATGTATACGCAGTATGTGTGTAGATGCTCTATATACTGTTATACTGTATGTATGTGTGTGTAAGCTGTAAGCACTGAAATAATCGCAAATGCTAGCTTATAGCAAGCAGTTGCAATTATTTTCCCCAGTCCATCACCTGCACGCCAGTGGGCCGTGTGCCAGGAGCCGGCGTGGTGATTGCCTGTCCCAGTGCAAGTGCAATCGCTGAAGCCTTTGAAAATTTGCAGACTGTGTTTATTTCCAGGCCCTGCGTAGTACCCCACCTCTTGATGTATGTGGCTGAGCGGGACCAGCGGTGGGGCTGTTATACGGCGGTGCGCGATAAAAGACCCCTTATGTCTGTATATGGTGTGATTATACGGCATGTATTTTTATAAATGGTGAGTGAATAATGTATTTGTATATGATGCATATATACTATATGTATACATGTATACAGTATGTGTGTATAAACGTATGGATGTTTAAACTTTATGTGTGTATGTAATATAAATGTGTGCGCATGATTGTATAAACATGTTTGTACCAATATTTATGTTTTTTTTTTTTTACGGAATTTTTTTTAAAGAAATCTGTTCTGGGGCCAAAGCTCATTAGTTTCGCCCCTGCTAATAGTCTATGAAGATCATGATGTGACATGTGATATTTACAAATACACAATGCAAATTCATGAATACACAATGAAACTCTAAATATATTGAGCAGTAGGGTAGAAGAAATCAGTCTGTTTGAGACAAGATCATGGATTGCGGTGCACATAAGCTCTATCATGTACATGGCCTTGATTCACGACAATATCTAGACCAATTCTATTCAGAAAATGGGAAGATAATCTTTGGAGAAGATACCTTGATATTTCCCATTAAAAATCTTAAAGAAACTTTCTCATTGGGTATGTATGTTTCTATTTTTCATTTGCTTACAACTTCTATTCTTTTATCACAGAATAATTTACATCATTACACCACAACACCCAGCTATCACATTGAAAGGATGAAAAGGATGGTTGGAGAAAAGTAATAAGAAGAAAGGATAAATTATGTTGATTAAGATAACTTATACTTATATGTCACCTTTTATAAGCTAAACTGAACAGATCCTGGCTTTTTCCATTACACATATAAAAATTATAGAGCCTTAGGTAGACTCTTTCCACCTAATAGTGGATTATAATATAGCCATTTTGGGTGATAATCTCGGTCCAAGCCTTATAGAGAACCAATGGCCACCTAAACCTCCCAGCAAATTTTATACTAAATTGGACTTTAACCCATGAAATCCTTGTAGCTCTGTTCCTACTCTCAAATCAAATATAAACATGAGTCATTTTAGGACAAAGCAGGCTGAAGTGACGCATCCTCCAACTCCATATAGTATTAATGTTACAAACTTGTTAGGGCTATAATATTCAAACAGCCAAGGGCCCGTGGCAGCCTTCATCCACCCCTGTTTCTACCGATGCCCATTTTTCTTTTCATGTTTCAGTTTTTTAATCCTCACCTTCAAAAATCTATAACTGGCTTTTCAGTTGCCAAGATGCATGACTTGTTTTCAACATAAAATATTGTACTAGCTAATGTCAGTATTTAATATCCCAATCAATGATCTGGGAAGCTGGAAAAATTCCTATTGCAGTGTGTAACTTTTTATTTTTATCTTTACTGTCTTTTAAAGCCCCCTAGGATACTTAACCCCTAGGCGCACCAGGACGTTATAGTACGTCTCTGGGGCTAGATGCTTAGCGCACGGGGACGTTCTATAACGCCCTGCTTCTGGCACCGGCTCATGAACGGGGCCGGTACCAGAAGCAGCGTCTGTCAGCTGTCTAGTACAGCTGACAGCCTGCGCTAACACCCGCGATAGGAGCCGGCTTCTGGGCAGCTCCGAGGACTGGCATGTGCCCCGGAGCTGCCCGGTCTCCCTGGCAGTCAGACCCCTTCAGGGTCTGACTGCAAACTGTCTGAGCATGCGCCTGCATGCTCAGACAGTTTACACTGCTCTACAATAAAATAGTATTGTAGAGCAGTGTATCGAACTTGAACCAGTGATCAGAGCATCACTGGTTCAAGTTCAAGTATGTATAATTAAAAAAAAGTCAAAAACACTAAAGTTAATACATTAGAATAAATAAAAAATAAATGCATTAAAATATAAGCCCCAAAAATGTCACTTTCCTATAAAAACACTTAATAAAGTATAAAAAACACAAAAACACAAAAAACCCTGCATATTTGGTATTGCCGCGTGCGTAACAATCTGTATAATAAACAAAATCATTACTGGACCCTCATGGTACACGCCGTAGAAAAAAAACGCAAAAACGTTCCGAAAAAAGATCATTTTTAATTAATACCCTATAAAAAAAAATGCTCTAAAAAGTAATTTAAAAAATGTTATGCACTCCAAAATTAGCCCACTAAAAATAACAACTCTTCTCGCAAAAAATAAGCCCCTAACCAGATTTGTCAGCCGAAAAATAAAAAAGTTATGCATATGAAAAGATGGTGATGCTAAAATGAACAAGATTTTCTCCAAATTGGTTTTTATTCAGTACAATTGAATAAAATACACAAAACCCCCACATATTTGGTATCCCTGCGTCCGTAACAATCTGCATAATAAAACAGAATTGTTATTAGATCCGCAAAGTGAACCCCGTAAAAAAAAAACCCAAAAAAAAAGCTCCAGAAAAAAGATCATTTTCAATTAATACCCTAAAAAGGGATTTTTAGGGTATTAATGCTCTAAAAAGGGATTTAAAAAATGTTATGCACTCTAAAATAAGACCACTAAAAAGAACAATCCTTCTCACAAAAAATAAACCATTAAACAGATTTGTGAGGTGAAAAATAAAAAAGTTATGCATATGAAAGACGGTGATGCTAAAATTAACAACATTTTTGCCAAATTACTTTTTATTCAGTAAAAATGGGAAAAAATAAAAAATCTATATAAATGAGGTCTTTTTGTAATTGTGGCGACCCATAGAATAAAAATAATATACTATTTTTATGGTATGGTAAACGGCCCAAAAAAAACCCCATAAAAATCTTCCTGAAAAGTGATGATTTTCATTTCCTCCACCAACAAAGAGTTAATAAAATATCACCATTTAGCCTATGGATTCCCCCAAATTACGTACCAGAAAAGTGCATCTTATGTGGCAAAAGAAATAAACCCTATAGGTCCACATTAAAAAAAGAAAAAAATTATAGCCTGTACAATGTGACATAGCAATTCTGATCTGGATGGCGCCTCCTTCCCTTCTCTGCCCGGCCGTGCACCCATACAGCAGGTTACCACCACATATAGGGTATCCGTGTACTCGGGAGAAATTGGGTAACAAACTTTGTGGAGTCTTCATTCATTTAATCCATTGTAAATGTTTAATTTTCCACCCAAAATGGGTGTATTGTGAAAAAATATTACAATTTGCAGACTGCACCTCCATTTTGTTTTAACCCCTATAAAACACGTAAAGGGTTAACAAACTTCTTAAAAGTGGTTTTTCATACGTTGAGGTGTGTCGTTTCCTCAATGGGGTAATTTACTAATCTCACTATTATTTAGGCCTCTCGGTGTCAATTAGAAGTTGAGCAGGTCCATCTAAATACGCGTTTTGGTGATTTTACAAAAAAATTGAAAAATGAAACCTAAATTCTGAGCCTCATAACATTCTAGTAAAATATGTGGAATCTTAAAAAACCATGCCAGCATAAAGCAGACATTTGGGAAACATGCACATTTCTAGAGAATGTTTCCTTTATTACTATCATGGTTAAACTGGTTCCTGTCATTTCAAAAGTCTATCAAATTACAAAATCACGCATTAAAACTTAACCCATTAACGACTTGGCCCTTTTTTTGTTTTTTCATTTCCATTTTTCACTCCCACCATCATCCAAAAATCTATAACTTTTTTTTCATGTACAGAGCTGTGTGCATGTTTTCTGGGTAACTTATTACACTTCTTTGTGAAGGTATTTAATATTCCAAGCTGTATACTGGGAATGAGAAAAAGATTCCAAATGCAGTGAAAATGGTGAAAAAATGCATGTGCCCCATGTTCTTGTGGGCTTGGATTTTAGAGTGTTACTTTATTCTGTGGGTCGGTGCGATCACGGGGATAACAAATTTGAATAGATTTTATAATGTTTTCATAAATTTACAAAAATTAAAACCTCGTACAAAAAATTTTTCTTGGATTTTTGCATCTTCTGGCGCTAATAACTTTTTCATACTTTGGTGTACGGAGCTGCGGGTGGTGTAATTTTTTGCGACTTTGATGATGTTTTCAACACTTTCATTTTTCTGACTGTATGACCTTTTGGTCACTTTTTATGTAATTTTTATATTTTTTCAAAATGGCAAAAAAGTGCAATTTTCGACTTTCACGGGGTTAAACACTGTGAAAAAAACCTTATTATATTTTGATAGATCGTGAATTACCTAATGTGTTTATAATTTTTACTGTTTTATTTATATGATTTCTAGGGAAGGGGGGGGGTGATTTGAATTTTTAGTTTTTTTAATGCTGCATAATGCTGCATAATGCTGCATTATTTGCTGCATTATGCAGCAAAGCCTTACCGGCTATGGAGAGGGCTTAGACGATGAGCCCTCTCCATGCACCCACACCCGACACGTGCCGTACTATCAGGGTCGGACTGGGGTACCTGGGGCCCATCAGTGAAATTGATTTTGGGGGCCCACCTACTACTACATATAAATATTCTGGGATGAGGGAATTTGTAAGCACTAGCGGGGACAGTGAAGCAGAGAATAAGCTAAGCCCTTTCTCCCTCCCTCTCTGCTAGTGCTCGGCTCTTGATTTGTGTACAGGGGCTGCAGGGGTGACATTATCTCAGGGCATTAATGCTAGGGATAGTATAAGAGTTACCCCTGGTGTCCCGGGCTTTCTGCTAGTGGCTGGGCTGTGGTTAGGGATGTAAGGGTTCGCAGTGCACCAACCTTCCAATAAGGAAATGTTGAAAACCATTAGAAGAACTGATGACAATAACTCTACTCTGGCGTCCCGCACCACATAGACAAGTCACACCTGGCTCTCTGACCCTATAGATATAACAGTACATAAGCTGAGTGCTGTCTTAGGCTGCATTCACACTGCCGCTGCCTGCCGTACCATAGCATTATGGGCAAAGGCAGCGCACGGGGAGAGGAGGAGGAGGTGTGCGCAGCTCACCCCCACCTCTCTCCATAGGAACATATGGCGCATGGCGCGGTACTGCGGAGAAGGATAGGACATGTCCTATCTTTTTCGGGGGTACGGAGCGGTATGGGGCTGCACCGTACCGCTCCCGTTGGGCGCTGTGCCCATTGCCTTCTATGGGGGACGTATATCGGCTGTTTATACGTCCCCCATACGGTAGTGTGAATGTAGCCTTAGAAGGTAAGACCTACAATACAGATCTGACACAGGAAGAAGTAGGATCTTGTACCTCACAGGTGACTTGTTTAATTTTCCACCCAAAATGAGTGTATTGTGAAAAAATATTACAATTTGCAGACTGCACCTCCATTTTGTTTTAACCCCTATAAAACATGTAAAGGGTTAACAAACTTCTTAAAAGTGGTTTTTGATACATTGAGGGGTGTAGTTTCCACAATGGGGTAATTTATGAGTCTAGCTATTATTTAGGCCTCTCAGTGTCAATTAGAAGTTGAGCAGGTCCATCTAAATACGGGTTTTGGGGCTTTTACAAAAATTGTGAAAAATGACACCTAAATTCTGAGCCTCATAACATTCTAGTAAAATATGTGGAATCTTAAAAAACCATCCAACATAAAGCAGACATTTGGGAAATGTAAGTTATGAATTTATTTGGGAGCTATGACTGTCTGCATCAAAAGTAGAGAATTTAGAACGTTGAAAATAAAGAATTTTTCCAAATTTTTGCCAATTTTTGTTTTTTTTCATAACTAAATTCAAAAGATTTCATCCAAATTTTTAAACTAATTTGAAGTACAATGTGTCATGAGAAAACAATCTCAAAATCAACTGGATATCTCATAGCGTTCCCACGCTATAACCACTTATAGTGACACAGGCCAGATTTGAAGAATGGGGCCGCGCCTTTAGGCCAAAGAGGCTGAGTCCCGTAGGGGGTAAATACGGTGCTCAGTGCAACTCAGTCGGACTGAGCGTTTGGAGCGCCCCTTAATTTGAGTTGCATGGAGACTAGTGCAGTTCTGCACAATAGCAGCGCAGACACATCTTGTGCAAGCCGTTTTCCCCTATAAGAAAGTGCAAAGTCCTACAGAAGTGCGGGGCAAAGCCCTTAGTAATTGTGCCCCATAATGTTGTAACTTCACAATTTAAACATAATAAGAATGGGTTTTTTAAAGAAAGCATTTTTTAAAGTCCGAACCAGGAGTGGAGAAAAAATAGGAGGAGCATCTCCATTATGTGTTATCACCTATTAGCATCCACAAAACTGCATCAGAAAACCTTGATGTGAAAATGACTGCCTGGCAGTGATGTTATGTGCTTGGAAACACTTTGGTTTCTCACTTAACTAAACAGAGCTGAATCCTCAATAAAATGTAGAAACATTAAGTAATTCTTGTGTACCTCTATGTCACAATCCTACTGATGGGGTTATACCCTAGCCTGGGCCTCTTTAACCCTTGATATAGTCCAGGCTTGGGGTATACTCTGGCCTGTTACAGCGGTCTCTGAACAGCTAATGCAGCCCTACAAAGATACAGATACAAAACGCATTAAATGTGCTGCATAGTGAAATCACAGATCAGGGACATATATAAAGGACATAAGGGAGCAATTCACTAACGCTCACAACTTACTAGTCGATGCACATAACAAATCCAAAGAAGATATCTCTGCTTCAAGATAAAGCTAGCAGACTTTTAAGACAGGACTAGAAGAAACTTGAAATTTGAGGTTCAGAGAAATCCAGAAACCATAGACCCAGAGCATCTCAACAAGTTTCTAATAGATTACCTTATATACTCGTGTATAAGCCGAGTTTTTTACCACAAAAAATGTGCTAAAAAACCTCACCTCGGCTTATACATGAGTCAATTAAAAAAAACGTACATACTTATCCTTCGGCGCCCTGATGCACGACGCGACTCCTCTTTGGTCTTCTCTCTGCTGTATTAGCCGGCAGAGATGCATCCACACTATGATGCAGCGATGTCATTGCGGATGACGTCATAGTGTGCGCAGGCACAGAAAGAAGATAAGCCGCGGGGAGCTGCATCGGGCATCGGAACCGCCCGAAGATGAGTATAGGTGACTGTATACTACAGGAGGCAGGCTGGCTGTATACTACATGGGGTTGGCTAGCTGTGTATTACATGGGCTTGGCTGACTATATACTACATGGGGCTGGCTGGCTGTGTACTACATTGGGCTGGCTGACTGTGTACTACATGGGGCTGGCAGGCTGTGTACTACATGGGGCTGGCTGGCTGTGTACTACATGGGGCTGACTGGCTGTATACTACAAGGAGCTGGCTGTATACTACATGGGGCTGGCTGTATACTACATGGGGCTTGCTGGCTGTATACTATATGGTGCTGGCTGGCTGTATACTACATGGGGATAGCTGTATACTACTGGAGGCTGGCTGGCTGTATACTACTGGGGTCCAACTGGCTATACACTACTGGGGGCTGGATGGCTATACACTACTGGGGGCTGGCTGCATGCTACTGTACAGGACACTTTTTTTCTTTATGGACAAAGTTTTCTGGATTTTCCAGACGCTCAGCAAAAAAAATTTTTTTTAGCCCTGCTGCATAGATTATGTAAATACCTTTTTTTTTGTAGTATTTGATTAGAAACTTTACATTCTTGGGAATAGTCTTGCTCCAAAGTACAGGTACAAATTCTCCAATAGGGAAATTTTATACAGTGTGAGAGGGATGGCAGGTATAAGCTACAGCAAACTTTCCCCATATAAGTGTTAGCTGTTAGTAGTACATCTAAAAATGGTTTAGTGTTAGAAGCAAATGTAAACTGTAGGTTACAACAGTTATTGTTAAGGTACACAACGCATTGACCAACTGTCTCGGGGTTTGAGTTCCAAACCAAGAGACAGTCGTCAATGTACCTACAATACCAAATAATAGAACTCAAAAAAGGATTCATAGAAGTGTACAGCTAATGCTCTTCCCAGAACGCCATATACAAGTTTGACAAAGATAGCGAAAAACTGGCACAGAGTGGCCCGGTTTTAAAGCTGTTTAGAAGTTGGGTATGAGTAACAAATGTGTGGCTTGGAGAGGAGAAGCAGTCTCTTAGCTGATTTAGGGACGGAGATACACCATCAAAACATCCCCCAAAACTTTACTGTTCAAAGTTTTTTGTTGGTGGGACCATGTGAGGGATGAGGGAAATTTTGGGACTACTTGGTATCCCAGTTTTGTATTTGGGGAGGGATGTAACCAAAGCTCCTTTGCATGGTTGATCAAGTGCCACATTTTAACTGGCCCTTTCGTGAGGATGTTCAGGGAGTTAAGAAAAGGCCCATCTTTGAAGGGTGGCAAAAGTAGCTGTGTCAGAGAACCTTTGAAAAAATGTTCCTTTACCTTTACATATAGTTTAGACAAACCATTTCTATGTCAATCATCCTAGGAGGATAGTCTTATAGTATGTGTAGATATCTGAATGAGGGTTTCTTTTGTCAGGACAAAGAGGAAGGGAGAGGGGGGGGCAATCTTTTCTGGTTGTCATTTGAGATGGAGAATTAGGGTGTGAGGGTACCATTGACGCTGACTGAGGAAAGTTACATGATCTGATTTGTAATTGCCTGAGGAAAGCTGAATTTACTCAAAGTCATTTGCATGTACATCCAGTTCACCATCCATCTGTGGATAATAAAACTAGGGGATATTTATTCCGCCGAGCATACTGGATTAAGAGTAGGACTCTCAAAATATTGGGGCTCATTTACTAAGAGTCCGCGGACCGCAATATCATTGGATATTCCGACGATTGCAGGATACCGGGCGCACGTTCGTAGTGAATTGCGGCAGCTGTGCATTCTTGTCGGGGAACACACCTCGGAGATCACGCAGAGATCTCCTAGGTACAAATCCTATCTGTTCCTTGTTGACCAAGTGGGGTAGAAGATATTTAATTCGGGTGGCTAGTAGCTTGGCAAATATCTTGACATTAACAACTAGAAATAATATAGGGCCATAGTTTTCACAGACTGGGGTCTGTGCCTTCTGTAGGGAGTGTAGTTAGTTGGGTCATTAGAGCTTGAGGAAAAAAGCATGAGGGAGCAGCTAAGGAGTTGAATTTTTCTAACATTGTGGCAAAATATTGGGTTTAGATGACTTATAATAATGAGCTGGAATGCCATCTGGGCTTCAGCTTTTGTCTGACGGTGACTCTTTTATAGCTAGTTCAAGCTGTTTTAGGCTAAATGAGGCTGTTAAGGATTCCCATTGTGAAGGGAGAGTATAGCAAGTTAGAGAGTGCCTAGGTTTGAGAAAATGTGGGGTTTCGCATCTTGCTGTCCACTATCGACTTTTCTCACTTCAGGTTTCTGTAGGTGGCAGGCGCTTCTTTGGTGAGCAGGGCGCGTGGTGATCCCAGTAATCTTCTGCAGGTAGACAAGGTCGGGTCAAAGCAGTCGTTCGTGTGCCGAAACTGGAAGTAACGTGCTCCGGGCTGGGAACTGCTTCGCTGATTGGGCACATAACAAATTCACGGGTACGATGGGGGGTATTTATGGGAGCCGAGCTCTACAGTGGGCACTTCTACCCCTGAGGAAGTCCCCCATTTAGGGGACGGAACGCGTGGGGAGCCCTCCACCTCCTTCACACCAATTATAGCACCCCAAGGCTATCTGACATGGGATGCCGACTGAGACTTTCCTGACGTACATTTAGACAGGTAATGTATTGAGACCAGTTCACACTTAAGACTTACCTTTGTTGACCTTCTATTATCTCTACATCAGGTTCTGTGTATTGTTCAGGTTTCTACTCAGCATTGACTTTGGTTACTAGGGATTATGGGTGCTTTTGGAGTACTGTTATAGTGCAGGAGGTGTTTTGCCAGTTATCCTCACAGGGAATTCTGGCCAATGAATTTACACATGTACTTGGTACAATTTTTATTGCTTTTTATCTGTCTTTCTTGTCTGTGTCGGGATAAAAATGATTTTGTATTTTGTCAGATGACACATCTCCTGGTCTTTTGAATATAACAATCCCATTCCCCACATCACCAACACCAAGGTGTAAACCTGATAGAGAAGAAATTAGCAGAATCACCTCTGTGGCACATTCAAAGACAAAACTCCCAGAGATGCTGTAGTCCATTTCGTTTTCATCCTCCACTATCATACAATAGTGTCAAGAATACAATCCATCTTTGATTCCAACCCTGCATATCCTTCAACATAAAGACTTCCCCTCAAACGGGTCCAATTAAGTTCAAGTCGTGACTTCTGTATCAGGAGCACAGTGGGATGCTCCCAGGGCCGGTTCTAGACAAATTGGGGCCCTGGGCAAAACTAAAAGTGGGGCCCCAAAATAAAACAATTTTATGACAAGTCAGTAAGTGGCTCCCTTTAGTATGGTAAAACAAACTGTAATATGGAAGGCGATGAACAGATGATAGGGAGATGATAGGCAGCACAGTGGTTCCGTGGTTAGCACTACAGCCTTGCAGCGCTGGTCATCATCGGCAAAGAGTTTGTATGTTTGTGTGGTTTTCCTCTGGGTCCTCCGGTTTCCTCTCACACTCCAAAAAATTACTGGTTGGTTGAATAGATTGTGAGCCCCATGGGGACAGGAACTGATTTGGCAAGTGCTGTGTAATCTGTGTGCGCTATATAAAGAATTATTAATTATTATGATAGAAGATAAATATGAAAGATGATAGAGATTTCTACATGCAGAACTATAAAGTACATAATATATACAGTAGATGGATATGAGAGATAAATACACTAGAACAGAAATAGAAGATTGATTGATAAATAGAGAAAAAGTGAGATATATAAATGTACAGATTATAGGAGATAGATATATAGACAGGAGAGAGATGATAAGCATCTTCAACCGGGAATTCAACAGTCGGGTATTTTTGGATATGTTGTTGCGTTATTGACCAGAGCAATTTTTACAATTTTGGCGTTTAAAATTAAAATTGAAATAACAGCAAAAAAAATTAAAGTAACCCAACAACCCACATATTTTCTGAGAGCAGACACTTGCCCCATTTTCAAAAAGTTTATAGACATAGGTGCCTTCATGCAATTTTGATTCAAACTCAAACATTTTATAAAAACAAAATAGTTAAAATTTGACTTTGATGGCAAAAAAATGTTCTCCAAAAAGAAAATATTTACCTTCACATCTCCTAAATGTAATAGAGTTCACAATATCAACAAAACTGTAATAATTAGATATCTGCTTTTCAACTAGAAATTCCATTATCTGTAAGGAGCAGCAGCTCCCATGTGCAGCAAATTCTCCCTGCGGCCTGATGGCTAAGAATCTGGAGGGGGGTGGGGGGGGCCTTGGGGGTGCTGTATCTTTGGCTTTGTGACACAGAACATCACTTCTTTTTTCCTATGAAAGAAGAGAGTCTCCTCTTTTATATGAATCCAAATTTGTGTTTCTAAGTGTAAGGAAAACAGAGATATCAACTGTTTTGATATCTCTGGCACCTGATATTCTCACTTTAAACCTGAATATCTCTGGATCCCTGGCACCTAGAAACGAAATTCAAGATTCATTTGAAAGAAGAGATTCTTTCAGGGGGCAAATGCCCACTTTGCCTACCCATAGCACCGGTCCTGGATGCCCCCTCATCAAGCTCTCAAACACCCGCTTCCAGGGCTGCCACCGGAGGTAAAGTGACAATAAAATGTCTCAACACTTTAGGGCACCAAGTCTCGTCTGATCCAGAACCGATAGGGGAAGCTCATCCCCCCTAACAAAGGTACTTTTAATTCAGTTAACATAATTAAGTCAACTACTAGAATACCGCAACCATTCATCATAGGCGCACAAAAGAAAAGTAATGTCAATAGGGTGGTTTTAGTCTGATTTTTTCCTGAAAAATCTTGAACATAGAAGTAAGCTCTATAACCACCTGGAGAGACTGATGCATCTGAGAAACCAACAAGTGAAGTTCGTTCCTCCCCTCTATTATATCAGAATCCTCTTATATATATATGTCTTGCAAGCCAAATGTGGCTGTTTTGATGGCTGCATTTGGCTCACATATTTACCGTATATACTCGAGTATAAGCAGAGTTTTTCAGCACAAAAAATGTGCTGGAAAACCCTAACTTGCTTATACTTGAGTCTATACAAAAAAAATGTACTCACCTACCGGCGCACCCCCGGGAGATTCTCATCTGTCCAACGATGTTTCAGCACCAGAACCCAAGCCTTATTATTGTTGGACAGAAGAGGACCTCCCAGGGTGGCGTCGGAAGGTGAGTACACTTTTTTTTTTTTCGTACAGGCTGGGCAGGGGCTGTATACTGGGGGCTGCAGGCTGTATACAAGGGGCAGGGGGCTGCAGGCTGTATACTAAGGATAGGGGACTGCTGGCTGTATACTTGGGAAAGGAGATGCAGACGCTTTGCCCGGCCTTACACAATGAAGACACAGTGTTACCGCGTTGTGACGTTATAGTGTATTCCTGGGCAGAGCGCATAGATGTGTCTCTACCTGCGCTGCTGGGAACCCAAAGAGCATGCGTTAATGCAATGTTAACAGATGTATTTACAATGCGTTTACACATGCGCTTTGTAGACGCAAACGTTAACAGCTGTTTAGCGCATGCATTAAAAGTGGAGGCTCCCTAAAGTGGAAGCTAGAGATGACATAGCATTAGAAACTATTTTTAATGTGTACCTACACCTACCTTAGATAATGTTTGTCTGTCTTGCAGTAGTGTTGAAAGTAGTGACTGTCTAGCATCAGAAAATATTATTAATGTACATATGTAATAATTATATTTAGTTGTAAGTTCTGTGTGATTTACCAGTGCGAATTGTGAGTGTGGCAATTTGGGAAAAAGCCTAGGAGTAGATTTAGTGTGAATATGCCATCTTGGATAGTTGGGTGAGATTTATGTTTCAAATTGGGAGGCTCCCTAGTGTACGTGTACCCCGTGACTGAACTCGATAGGGTTCATCACATTTGTCCTTATGGTAGTTCTCTTTCACATTGTCTGGATAAGGATGTGCTTGATGTTTTGGTAAAGTCCTGATCATATCCAAAGTCTGTGAAGTTTCTTTTTCTTGTTGTCTATTCAAATGCTGTATTAAATAGGTCTATTTTTTTTATTTAGGCTCTCTGTGAGTCTGCTCCTTATGGCTTGTATGTCCTTTTAGGTATTTGTCTGTGTGTTGTAGAAAACAAGGATTAGGAGGTTCCGTAGCCTCTCAAAGGTTCTGTAATAAAGAGTTGTAGGTAGACAAAGTGGGATTCTGTAGGTGAAGTCCTTTGGGAATTAGATGTTCTTTGTTGCATCTTGTTAAAAAGAAAATATCATTGTGTCAGTGCCAGTTTCTTCAGAAGTATTTTTCATGTTCCATGTGTGCAAGGTACATTCTGGTATTCTGTACATTCAAGGCACATTCTCCATTCTGTCACTAGAAAAAAAGTTTAGTACCATTTTAGTCAGTTGAAGAAATTCACGTTGCTTTTAATTAGTCAAAAAAATAACCTTCTTGAGATTGTGATACTTTTCCATGGCTAACTGAAATATAAAATGTTAAAAGCAAGCTTTCGGGACTTCAGAGCATCAATGGGGGGCTCATGGCATCCATATTGTATATATTGCAAGTAACAAACCATTAGATATGGCAATGACTTAATTCTGCTGTAGAGGGTAGTCTTCAGAAATGCAGGGGGGATTGGGGGTGCTTATGCTGTGAAAGTGAAAATCAGTGGGATGTAAAAGCAATTGCATTAATTGACCACTAAGTGGCAGTGCTCTATGAGGCAATGAAAAGAAACCAAAAGTCCCAGTGTTATGTGGGAATAAAAAACACAATGACAAGCAAAAATGAAGCAGAGTAATTTTACAGAATAGAACCCAGAGGAGCCAAGTCCAACACCCCTGCCAATACAATGGCAAGGGAATAGTTGCGAACAGCAAACTTTCCAGGTTAGGAGCTGTCTGAGGGAGTCATGAACCCTCTAGAAGGTTCTATCACTGGACATTAGGTATTAGCAGTGGTAGACACTGCCTGGACAAGCAAGGGTTAGGTATCTGAAAGTTATTATCCAATTGTATTTCAACCTGTACACTGGAGTGCCTGGCCAAGGTTTAACAAAACCCCTGTACGGGGAGAGGATAAGCCTTTTTTTGCCAGCTCATCCTAGAGAGCATAAGTCCTTGATCATAGACAGAGCATACAGAGAGAGATAGGGGCACATTTACTAAGGGTCTGGGTAGGTAAATGTGCCCCATAGTGTGTAGCACTCCCTTCCTCCCAGGACACAAGCTGAAGCTTCCACAATTGGACACAGCTACCTCCCAGCCTCCATCTACTACCAGGCTGGTGAACTACTCCTCAGGATCACTCTCCATGACCACTCTCAGCAATCCGGTCTCTCCAGTAATCTGGAATCTGTTACAAGATCGTTTATGCCTTTGCCTGCAGCTGTTCTAATAAAGAACCGTGAGTTATTTTGCACATCATTGCCTCGGTCTGATCCCTGGATATGGCTGTATCACCACTACGGTCTCCCAATCCATTACCCAGGGACATATATTACAGACATTAAGGGGTTGCCCCAGGGAGATCAAGTACCTCAGCCTCTCCCTCTATATTTCTTGCACACACCACCTGCTGGAGACCTGCCAGGCTGTAGGACAGCCCTCCAGTCCCCATACCAAGCACCGTGACAACAGCGTGCCTAGGCCGCAACCGCCAGATACTCTGGTATTCTGGGCCCAGGCTGCCTTCAGGCCCCAAGAAAAGGCTAGGCCCCAGCGGGGGATGTTGCACAGGCAATATGGAGAAATAGACAAGAGATGCATAAGTGAAGCTGGGGGGGGAGAGCAGTCTCTGATGTCAGGAGGCAATGCAGGAGATGTCAAGTGGTGAAGAAGTAGGAAGGAGATGCAGGCAGGTCTGGTATCCCACTGTGTTGCTGGAGCGGAGAGCAGGAAGTTTATTTGAACCAGTGCAACCAGCAGCAGCAAGCAAATGGAGGCAGTGAGGAGGAGGCGCTGCAACATTGCAGGGGAGCATTGCCAGATAGGTGCTATGTATGTACCTGTCTGCCTGGGGGAAGCAGTCCACAGGAAGCAGGTGAGTGACAGGAAATCCCCAGGTGGAATCTGGGCCACTCGGCACTGGATGGCAGCAGAAGATGCTAAATAGTTGTGGATGTAGTCAGTTGGAGCCTTGTAAAAACATGGCCATACCAGGATGCCAATCTTTAACCAGTTCCTGCACTCACAACAGATGAACAACTCTAATCGGATTTATTGATGGTAGATACAAGAACACACAAAACATTAACTTGACTCTGTCCGTGGCTTTCGTAGTCTTTGTAGATTATTAACCTATAGCCACCTACTGTGTGTGAAGCACTGTTAACCATGAGGTAACATCAATATACTGTGTTAAAAAGTTACAGAGTCTTTAGTGAGAGATGTTTTCTTCTTTACACTATAAGGAAATCCTAAAATTTTCGCTGAAAATTTGTATTTTCTACTTTATTTCCCCACAGTCATTGTTTCTACAACAGGTAACATGGTTTCAGTATTTTACATAGTTATATATTACAGTTGGTTAAAGAAATGTTCAACAAGTTTAACCAAGTACTGGACAAGTTAAGGGACTTTAGACATTCACCTATTCTACTATTTCTCTTCAGGTCATATTAAAGGAGATATCTTGATAGACCTCAGCAAGGGTTCCCTGATTCATCATCTGTATTCAGCCTGTGAATTTTTCAAACACCTGATAGTGTTGAAGATCCAAGACAGATGCATCCTGGAGCTGAAGAGATGGGTGGACACACGTACGGGAGCATTCGACTGGTGTCATGCTGCACAACTTCATGTAGACTTAGAAGGAAACAGGTGAAGGATTTTTTGAAAATTAAAAAGACAATTGTAATAATTAGCTAATGTACAAAACACATATTATCCCCTTAACTCCTTAAGGACACAGCCATGTTATAGCTATAGGGACCTCATTTTTCACTAAAGACAGATTGTAAAAGCCTATGACACCTGCAGTGCACATCTGCCTTTCTGCTTTTTCTAAACATTTGCATTACAATATAAATGTATTATAACTTACTCTTGCATCCTGACAAAATCCTGGGGTAGTCACAGGGACTGGACTTTGGTTTACATGCATTTATGCATGTGACCTGTTTGAGCTGCAGACTGTCTCCATGTTTGTGCTCATGTACAGCTCGTCCCTCCCCCACTGATGTCATGCTGTGACCTCTGAGAAGAAGCAGGAGGTGGAGCTAGACAGGAGCACAAAGGTGGGGGCCAAGCTCTGAGGAGTGGGTAACACAGACAAGCCACATGTTGTTTTTTGAGATACACCCAAACCAAAGTCCGGCCCCTGTGACTACCCCAGGATTTTGTCAGGGAGCAAGGTAAGTTATAACACACAATTATATTGTAATGCAAATGCTTAGAAAAGGCAGAAAGGCAGATTTGCACTGCTGGTGTGAAGGGCTTCTGCAACCTGTCTTTAGTGAAAATGAGCTCGATGGTGACAGGTTCCCTTTAAGGCTTAGCCCAATTTTTTGTCTTCTGACATGTGTTGCTTTATATGGTTATAACTTTTGAACACTGTTACTTATCAAAGCAATTATGAGATAGTTTTTTTCCTCACATGTTGTACCTCATTTTAGTGGTAAATTTTGGCAGATACGGTAAGTTTTGATTTTATTTACAAAAAAAAGAAACAATGATGATTTTTTTTTAAAAAATTGCAATTTTCGAATTTCGAAATTATTGCGTTTTTAGGCAGATAGATTTACCACCTAAAAAAGTTGCCGAATAACATTTCCCATATGTTCTTTACATTTTTATAATTTTTGAAATGCCTGTATAATTTATTTTGATGTCATGTGGCGTACAAATCGAATAACGATTTTCTGTATTTTCAGAATTAACAATTTTGGGGATAAATACTGTTTTGAATGAAATGTTAAACATTTAAAACCACCCAACATAATCAACCCATTTTTAAATCTGCTCCCCTCAAACTATCAGCAACGACTTTTAGGAAGATTGTTAACCCCTTGAGATCTTCATAGTAATCAAAATGGAGGGGAAATTTAGAATGGTCAAATTTTGTTGGTTACACGTTCATTTAGCCCTAATATTTACACATTTACAAAAGATAAAAATAGAAAACCCATCTTAAAATTTGTTAAGCAATTAGAGACCCCCACATGTAGCACTAATTTATTTTATGGGCGGTGTGCAGCCCGTGGGGGAGGAGCATGGTACGTGCAGTGCACTGCGCGATGACGTAGTGAGAGCTGCATGGAGCTAGGGGGAAGCGATGTGCCGCGCCTGGAGTCAATCCTCTCCCCCGCTATTGACATCCGCACGCTGACACACGTGAAGTGGTGTTTGAGTGTTCTGTCCACGATCTTGCCCAGAATCAGCGTGTCGGCAATGGAGGCTGAAGGAAATCAGCCCACTCCTCGTTAACCTTTGGGAGAAAGTGAAGACCGCGCGGCTGACCGGATCCAGCAGCTGTAACAGCGCAGGTAGTGGTGCTCCCTATATCTGAAGGCTGAAGGTGAGCTCGGGCTTTTTGTGGATGTTTCCTGGCTTGCTTGCCCATTGAAGTTGGTGTCGTATCTCCTTCCCGGCCTCCGGGCAATTTGCAGACTTCTGTGACTGGGGGTGCTCTCGGAGGGTTTTATCTCTCGGGGAGCACTTCTTAGCTGAAGATAAGCTCGCGGCTCGGGGACCTCTACACTGCTTCTACTGAAACTCTCCGAAAGCAGGGATACATCGAAGTTGTGAGACAACTCTATGTGTGTGGCTATTGCCAGTGAATTAATTTGAACAAGTCTGTGATCTCACTCCCAAGGCTGTGGGCGACTATTTACTTCTTTCAATGCAATGCTACCCTCTAAGCCGATTTTTTTTTAGCCAACACTAATCAATTAACACTAACCTATGCTGACTGTGAGCTTTGCTTTGCCGTGACCTCAGTCTTTCCTATAAGTGGCATTCTTGAATACCATCTCTCAACTGGCTATGTTCAATCCCACAATAATAACTAACAAACCTGAAAGTACTACAGGTGTTAATTTTGCAGACCTTGACTATTACTGAATGAAGTTCTTTTGAATTGTGTATTGTGGACTGCTGTTGCGCCCAGGGTTTATCACTGAGATCGGTAGTCTGGAAGAAGACTTTCTCCTCTGGATTGTATATATGCTTCTTTATTCTATCTAACACTGTTAAAGAGATGTGACTTACCTGCTTTGAGACATTGACAGCATTAACTCTACTAAATGTCTCTCTTTGTTTAACGGGGACTGCATGATAACTAAATTCTGGACTGATTCTAAACTTTACTCTACTTCCCTGATTGCTATTTTTTGATTGTCACCAGCGACTATATAGCAAGCTATAGTCCATATTTCATTTTTGTCAGTGGGCAACTCCCTTCAACTTTCTTAAGTGTTCTACAAAAGAGAGATTGCTACTCACTATCAGTCAGAGCTGGAATAGTTGCTAAAAGCTTGCAGGTGCCCGTATACCCAGTTTTGTTGGATATAAATATTTAAAAAATGGGAAGCAAAAAATTGTTACCAAGGCTAGGCTCTCAGATGCAGGTGGTTCACGTGGAGGTAGGAGAAAAGACGGAAAAATGGAGAAAAGGTAGGTAGGAAAAAGGGAGTGAGGTGTAAGGGTGCAGTGGCCTTGCAGTTAGCCGCTGAGGATGTAATGGATAAATCCACTGCTGAGGATAGCATAGGAGGGAGGGATGAGGGGGATGCGAATATTTCTCTGAAAGATATTTCAATGCAGATAACTCAATGCCTCACAGCGGTGGGTAATGTGTTAAAAGAGAAAGGAGGATTACAGTGTGAAGTGGCCCTGGTCAGGGAAGATTTAATTAAATTTAGGGTAAGAACAGAGGAGGTGAATTAGGGTATAGAGATATTTGGAGGGGGAGACATCCTGAAAAGAGAGCCTATACCTGCTATTCCAAGACATGTGCATCTCTTTCCAGGATTGATATAGTGCTGGTGAATGAATTTGGATCTGAACTGATGAAGGAGGTGGCAATAGGTGCAAGAGGTCTCTCCGACAACTCCCCAGTCTGGTTCACATTAGGAAAACAGAAAGAAACAGGTATTACATATTACAAGGTAATGCCTTTCTGGTTTAACCTCGTAAAAGACGGTAAAGATCTATATGAAGAAATGATTTCCTTCCTGGGTAGGAATTCGGAGGGGCACAAAGTTAGGATAGTATGGGACGCAATGAAGGCGTACTTGAGGGGGCTTATTTATGATCAGGTTTTGTTTCATAAAAGAAGGAAGGTGGCGGCCCTCCAACTAGTTAAGGACAAGGTAGTGGATCTGGAGGATAAGCTCATGCACAACCCCACCGAGGAGAATAAGAGTTTGTGGTTAGAAGCACATGAATGCCTCAGGAGATATTGGGGCACATTTACTTACCTGGTCCATTCGCGTTCCAGCGGCGGCTTCTCCGACGAGCGTTTGGGTCTTCCGGCGATTCATGAAGGTCCTGCGCCCGATGTCCACCAGGTATCGCTGCTGCGCCGAGTTCCGCCGAGTTGCGTTGGAGTTCAGTGATCTCTTCCTGGTGCATGTAAGTATGGCAAGTGCGACCAATTTTTTTTAAATGCCGCGGTTTTTCCGAATACTTCGGGTTTTCATTCGGCCACGCCCCACGATTTCCGTCACGTGCATGCCAGCACCGATGCGCCACAATCCGATCGCGTGCGCCAACATCCCGGGGCAATTCAGGGGAAATTGGCGCAAATCGTAAATATTCGGGTAACACGTCGGGAAAACGCGAATCGGGTCCTTAGTAAATGACCCCCATTGTCTTGAGAAAGCTACCTGGGACATTAAAAGGCAGAGACAAAAGGCTATTTGGGGACATTACAAATCAATGAAAAACTTGGCAGATTTGTTAAAAAGCCAGAATAAAAAGAATGCTATTGGAGCAATAAAAGGGAAAGATGGAATATTGGTGACATCTCAGGAAGGGATTAGAGAAGTGTTAAGGTTGATTTTTGAGAAGCTGTAGTCCTCTGAACTGAAGGTGGGGGTAATCAAAAAAATAAGATCTTGTCCGAGGTTTCCATTCCAATGCTGCCAACGGAGGAGAGGGATGCCTTGGAGCACCCTTTGCAGATGGAAGAGATGACTGAGGCTCTGAAAAGCCTGCCCAGGGGAAAAGCTGTGGGCACGGATGGGATACCAGCAGAGGTACTTCTTCAGTATATATGTGGGGCCTCGGCCAAAATAAGTATAAGTGGAAAGGCTTCAGCCGCCTGGCAGCTGTATAGGGGAACAAGGCAGGGCTGCCCCCTATCTCCTCTGATGTTTGCAGTGGTTTTGGAACCCCTGGCAAGTAGTATTAAATCTGAGGTCAACATAAGGGGGTTGGTATGGGGCTACAGAGAAGTAAGAATACAATTGTATGCCAATGACATGCTTCTGTTCCTGGATAATTCTGAGAAGGGGATAAGGGTGGTGATGGACTTGATAGATAAATTTGGCTGATTATCTGGCATCAAAATAAATTGGAACAAATCTGCCTGCTTGCCTTTTGATCCTAAATTCACATTGACTTCTATTGAAAATCTCCCTGTAGTAGAAAGGATGCGTTATCTGGGGATTACAATTAGTAACAGGCCAAGGGATTATATTGAGTTGAATGTGAAAATTGCTGTGTGGAGAAAAATTAATTTTTCCATGGCAGCAAGGAGTTATTGTCTTCAAAATAGTATTGCTGCCCCATTTAGAGCAGCGCCATCTTGACAGAGGTGAGACCTGAGCCCGCACCTCGCTGACCAGAGCGGGATTAGGAAATCTGCCAAAGGGACAGGGTACAGCTGCGGCTGAGAATTCCATCACCCTGAGGCATACAGCACCCCGCACCACAGATTAAACAGTCAGGCAGGAAAAGTCTCAGGAGGCACCAGAACTCTGGCGCCATTTTGAAGCAGGCTACGGAGAAAGAGAAGTGTTTTAAACTGCAGCAGGCAGCAGTACCTCAGAACCCTGAGACGTAAGGTTCATCAACCAGCTCAGTACATATATCACAGAGCTACTTAACCACCATTATACTACGAGCCCACCGACCTGTGAGTGCTAGAGCTGTTATCATTTACAACTTAAATAGAAAGCTAATATAACCTTAACCCACTAGAGACTTACTGCCCTGACACACTGAGTGACTCCTTCTGATATACCAAGTTTTGCAGATAAACGCATTTGGCAACATAAGTCCCCCTAAAGCAAGCGCAATAAATAAACTCAGATAATTTGCTAGAGGAGACCCTGCCGCACACTACAGCCGCAACGCACGGTACAAACCAGGGCTAAACCTAATGCTGCCGCCTCAAACTCACATATGGAGGCAGACTACGAAACAGAAGAGCCCACTTTGAAACAAGTCACTCTACAAGTACTTGCGGAAATAGACTCCTGCAAAAGCTCCCTCACAGGCAGGCTTGATGAGGAGAGGGTAGACGTCGGTTTACTTCGCCATAACCTGCAAATTCTTAGAGACCACGTTAAAGATACAGAGGATAGAATATTGCAAGTGGAGGATAGTACTGTCAACATCCCGAGGTCCCTCTCCTCATTAACGTCTGACTCTGACTCCCTGAAACAAAAGGCAGACGATTTGGAAAATCGGCTCCGCAGAAACAACATCAGGATCATAGGCATGCCGGCGAGAACAGAGGGCAGAACCCCTGAAAAATGAAATGATCCTTGAAAAATGGATACAGGATCTGTTCCCCACAGCAAAATTCTCGGCTGCTTTTGCGGTTGAAAGAGCACACAGGGTGCCTGCCAGAGCACCACCACCAGGAGCTGCCCCACGACCATTACTAGCAAGATTACTAAACTGTAAAGATCGAGATATGATCCTTCAGCAAGCCCACAAACACCCTGACATCCGAGTGGACAACGCGAAAATCTCAATATTTCCAGACTTCTCTTCAGACCTCCAGAAGCGTAGAGCTACATTTACAGATGTGAAACGCAGGCTTCGGGAAAAGAACGTTCCCTACTCGATGGCCTATCCTGCCCGCCTGAAAGTTTTAGATGGTGATAAAGCCATATTCTTCACATTGCCAACGGAGGCCAGTGAATGGCTGGAGCTGCGTAGAAATGCATCACCGAGGCAACGCTAAGGAAGAAATCCGAAAACCCTGAGACCACAGTTGCGATGAACACGTGAGAAAGGGGATTGAATATACAAAAGGGCAGTACAATTTATATGCTCTCTGGTTATAATGGGTTGCTAAATGTTGATAAGTGTCTTATATTATAATAGAAAAATCAGACCTCTAGTGGGGCTGAGCGTTTAAAGGGTTTGATATATGTTTAAAGATGCCTGGGCTACAACTTTGCTAGAGTTTTGGTCTCTAGGACCAATGCTCATACTCTATGCCTAAGATCCATCAGAAATGGCATGAGTATCCCAGTTTTCGCTCTACGAATGGAGAGGTATTACAGTGCCATTTAGACATCCTAGCCGATTCACAGAGTTTTACAAAGATTTATATAGTTCATCGCTCGAGAAATCAGATAGCGATATAGAGCAATATCTAGACAGGATAATACTACCAGTTCTGACACCTGAACAAGCCGAACTCTTAGAGAAACCATTAACAATAGAGGAGGTAGAAAATGCGATAGACCAATTGAGTAATAATAAATCACCTGGGCCAGATGGCCTCCCCAAAGAAATATATAATAAATACAGAGATCTGCTCCTTCCCAAGCTATTGGAGAGGCAACATTTACTGAGGGCAAGCTTCCGAGATCAGAAGCCACAATCATCCTGATCTTAAAACCTGGCAAGGACCCGCTAAACTGTGGATCTTACAGACCCATAGCACTACTAAACACAGACTATAAAGTCCTTACCAGAGTTCTAGCTTCTCGACTAAATGAAGTTATACTAGCTTTAGTACACCCAGACCAATGCGAGTTTATGCCAGGGAAGTCCACATCGGACAACATCAGGCGAGCACAGGTAATTGCACAAATTGGACAGACGAAGGGACAGGATTGGGCACTAGCGTCCTTGGATACAGCAAAGGCATTCAACTCTGTCAAATGGACTTTTTTAAGCCAATGTCTAAAGAAACTGGGCTTCGGCCCCCATTTCCGTAAATGGATAGACATACCAACCCCAATAGCAGACTGCTGGTCAATGGAGAGCTGTCCCCCACCTTCACCCTTCACCGTGGCACACAGCAAGGCTGCCCACTATTCCCACTTTTATTCACCCTAACTATAGAAGCATTGGCAGCTCAGATCCACCAAGACTCCATCTTTACAGGGATCAAATTGGGCCAAAGGGAGGACAGGATAGGCTTATATGCCGACGACATGATTTTATTCCTATCTAATACTACCACTTCCCTACCACATACTATTACACTTATTAATAACTTCGGTACCTACTCAGGATTACAGGTGAACTGGTCGAAGTCAGTATTTATGCCATTAGGCACCTGACAATGGTAAGGCCCAGCGATAGTAGAAGGACTCGCAGTAGTAACAGAATTCAAATATTTAGGGATTATGATCACCAGACTACATCAGGATACACGTAAGCATATTACGGGCCCGTTACTTTCTTATGCAAGAGAGAAATATAAGGCTTGCCACTCTCAGTAGCGGGCAGGATAAAGCTGGTCAAGCTCAAAATCCTTCCCAAATGTTTATACGTATTACAACACGCAGCGGTTCCCCTTCCCAAAAAATTCTTCAAAGAGCTACACTCATTAACAGGAACATTTGTCTGGGCCACCTCCAGAGCTAAACTTAGCCTACACACCCTACAACGCCCAAAAGATGAAGCAGGCATGGCACTCCCAGGCTTCTATAACTATTACCTGGCAGGACAGCTCAGATACTTAGGTTGCTGGACAGGAGGACAGGCACTACCCAACTGCCAACACCATCTACAATATTATCTGGGCCTAAAAACACTATGGCCGGCCCTGGAACTGCCTCAAGAAGAAAATCTAACATTACTACCCCTACATAACCTAGCCAGGCAGACATGGAAAGCGGTCAGACAACTAGCAGACTTCACAGATATAATTGCCGAGACCCCGCTATGGCACAACCCCACACTTTCTAATCTTCACACACTGGAAGGGCAAGTACATTGGGAGCAGAAAGGCATAAACATGTTGGGAGACATATTCGAGGCAAACATTCTATGTTCCTTTCAGGAATTACAAACTAAATATGAGTTGGACAGATCCTTCTTTTACAGATATTTACAACTGAGACCCCTATATCCTCCTATCCTTTATTTGGCATTTATAGGACACAGGGACTGAGGGGATTAGTATCGGTACTCTACACCAACTTAATTCGTAAAAAGATCCTTAAAACCCCACTTCCAGTTATTGACAGATGGAAAGCACTTATCCCCTCTCTAGAAGAGGAATCTATCCCGGAAATTCTATCGTCATACCTCAAAGTTTCCCCATCAGTAAACAATAGACTTATCCAGCTATACTTCACACACCAATATATATTTTTTTTGTGTTCACCATATAGCCTAATAATCACGTTACCTTTATTCTATAAGTCTTTACGATTACGGGGACACCATACTTGAATATTTTTTCTTATGTTATTAAATTTGCCAAATAAAACCCTAATGTGGGGAAAAATCTTTCATTTTTGCATTCCTCCTTCCAAATGGCATAACATTTTCCTTTTTTAGCTACAGAGCGAGTTGAGGGATTGTGTTTTGCAGGACGTGTAGTACTTTGCAACAGTATCTTTCTGGAATATATATGTTTTTTATCACATTTTTTTGCAGGACTAAATTTATTGTGTGACTAAATAGGTAAAAATCATACTTTTTGGCAGGTTTTTAAAATTTTTTTTAATGGCGTTCATTGTACAGGTTCAATAATTATTTAATTTTATTCAACGGGTTGTTACGGATGCGGTGATACTATAAATGTGGGGTTTGTGATATGGTTTAGACTTTTTAATATGTTTTGGGGCTTATGGGCATTTTTATTGATTTATAAATTTATTTCTTATAACTTTAAAAAAAAAACTTTTTTATTACTTCCACCATGGGACATGAACAAGCAATCATCTGATTGCTTGTTCATGATAGTACTCTGCAATACTGATGTATTGCAGGTAGAGATGGGCAAATTTGTTAAAATTCGGTCTGTCCCAATTCGACAAATTTCTTGAAAAAATTTGATTCGACCCGAATCAAATCATGACGAATCATGTTAAAAACTGTTTTTTTTTAGAGAGCCTGTAGGTTGTTGTAGAAAGTTGTGCCATGCTTAAATATGCATAGGGAGCATGGTTTGGTCTTCAAACAATGCTGTGTTTTAGTATGACACGCACATGACAGCCGCCACTCTTAGAATTGCTTCACTCTTCAATTCCATGTGCATGTATCTTCTGTTAAATGCAGATACATGTAGAAACCCCCCAAAAGAGTTCAGAGGGTGTCGGCAGTAATTCTGTAATTTCAATCGTCAGTAATCCATCATCAGTATTGCTAAAGACAAAAACAAACAGTAGTGGATCCAAAACAGAGATGACCAGTAAATGGGATATTTGCATGTCCTCTGTGTTCTGTATTCACTCCTGCTTTTGGCTATCAATCCTGAGTCTTTTCATTCCTTCTGACAGATGAAATGAAGGGGAAAACTAAACATAGTTGCAATGTTATAAAGCAATGGAGGGTGAAAACAGCATTTTGGAAATCACAGAGTGTTCCAGGTAGAAAGCGGTCAGTTGCCAGCAGCAGAGTGGCACATTGACAAATTATGGAGGTGGCAGAAACATGGTAGGCCACAGAGTGGCACAATGACAGAGTGTGGCGGCAGCAGCAGCAGGAGGCCATAATGTGGCACAATGATAGAGTGTGGAGGTGGCGTCAGCAGAAGCAGCAGCAGGAGCCCACTGATGGTAGCAACATGGTGGCAGCAACATGGAAAGCCACAGAGTGGCACAATGATAAAGTGTGGAGGTAGCGGTAGCAGCAGGAACCCACAAGTGGCAGCAACATGGTGGCAGCAACATGAAAAGTCAAAAATGGCACAATAATAGAGTGTGGAGGTGGCGGCAGCAGCAGGAGCCCACAGAACCCACAGGAGAGGAGGCCATATTGTGGCACAATGACGAAATTTGAAATAAATTCGTATTTGTCTTTGCCAAAAAAGAACTGCATAAGTGGCACCAGCAGCAGAATGAGGTCAGAGAGTGGCACGATGACAAATTCTTTAGCTGGCAGCAACATGGGAGGCAACATTGTGGCACAATGACGAAGTTTGAAATACATTTTTGAAATGAAGTTGAAATTTTCCGTTTAAATTAGAATTTGAAGATAAGGGACGCCACATGCATCTTTCATTACAGTTTTCTTTAAAATATCATTTCTTTGCCAAAAAAGAACTGCAAAGGTGGCACCAACAGCAGCATGGTGTGGAGGTGGCATCAGAAGCAGCAGCAGCAGGAGCCCACAGAGTGGCACATTGATATAGTGCGGAGGAAGCAGCAACCTCGTAGGCCACAGAGTAGCACAATGATAGAGCATGGAAGGGGTGTCAGCAGCAGTGGGAGCCCACAGAGTGACACAATGATAGTGTTGAGCTGGCGGACAATTCCAGGCCCTGGTAAAGATGGTAGGAGGCAGATGGAGCAACTGGCAGCAGATGTATGGCATCAGGCCAGTGGCAGCATCAGAATAGTGGCTGAGGCAAGTAGTTAAAACCCAGACTCATTTCTCAACATTTGGGGGAGGCGTTATGGCTGATCTAATCTGATACATAAGGCATTGGTGAGTTGAAATCCTGGCAGATCCAAGCCTGATTCATCTTGACAATGGTCAGTCTCTCCACAATATGGGTGGACAAGCAAGTTCTCCTTGGGTTAACGATGGCCCCTGCCACAATGAACACCCCCTCTGATGCCACACTACAGGCTGGACAGGACAGCTTCTCTACTGCAAACTCCACAAGTTGCAGACACATCAAGTTTGGCTGCCCAGTAGTCCTTGGGATCTTCTACCTGAGGTGCTAAAGTGCTGTCCAAGTAGGCCACCACCTGCTGGTGCAGGGTCTGCTCCATGTCCTGCTGCTGCTGGTGGCAGCTACCCTCCTCAGTAGGCGGATGAAGGAAGTTGCTCATTAAGGAATCCAGAATTAAGCTGCTGTTGATGGAGCTGCTACTGCTCCTCCCCCCATCTCCCTGCAGAAGCGTGGCAGTAGTACATGAGCGATTGATAACTGTCAGGAATCCCCCGTTCAGACCTGACAGAGGATGGACAATGGCACACATAGGCAGCGGCCAACTGTATGCACAGTATTTCTCTATAGTATGCCAGTTGTTCCTCCCTCTCAGCAGCTGGAAAAAAGTCATCCATTTTTGACTGGTAGCAAGGGTCCAAGAGGGTGAAGTGCTAAAAGTCATTCCCATGCTGGATGTTAAATATTTGGCTGTCACTAGTTAGGCAAAGCAGCATGCTGTAGGCCATCTGCACAAGTGATTCTGAGGGACTCCCGGCCTCAATCTCCACTGTATACTGCCACGGTGCTTCTGGGGCATCTGCCTCATCTTCTACCTCCTCTGCTTGTACTCCAATGTCCTCCTCCAGTTCAGTCCCCACCAGACTCATGTGGCCATGAAATGTAGTCTCCACTTCTCCAGTGCCCTGACCAGACAGATTTTGCAGCATGAGTTCCAGGATATGAAGCAGTGGAATGACGTTATTCATCCTGCAGTCCTGTCGACTGACAAATAACGTGGCCTCTTCAAAGGGCCTGAGCCAATCACCTGGGCTGAGCCCAGACCACCTAGTAGATCTGACGGAAATGAACAGGACAGAGGCTGGTTGAGGACAGGTGAGCGCCACTGACCTGCTCCTGGGCAATGCCATCTAAGGAGTATGTCTGACGAACCCACAGACTTTTGGCTGGGGTTGTCAGATGTCATCGGGGAGGAAGTGGATGACGTAGTCAATCAATAAACAACCTTTATCAACACACTGCCGCTAGATGACAACGGCAGTTCTAGCCTCACAGAGCCACCTCTGCCACGACGTCCCCTTACTGTGCTGCGCCCTGTGCCTGCTCCACCGGCCACCTCTCTGTCTGGTCTGGACTGCTGGGAATTGTGGTACCTCTGCATGGTGCCTGCAATTGTGCTTGGTTATTCTGCACCATGAGTGATTAATTCACAGAAGTTGTCCAGCTCCTATCAGGTTCTGGAGCTGGGGTTTTGCCTGTATAAATTGCAGGTTCACTAGTCACCTGTGCCAGTGTTTGAAATCCCTTTCATCGCATGCTCCATGTTATTGGTTGACTTGCTCTGTGTTCTGAATTGTTGTGATCTCGGCTAGTTATTGATGTTCAATAGAGATGAGCGAGCACTAAAATGCTCGGGTACTCGTTATTCGAGACGAACTTTTCCCGATGCTCGAGTGCTCGTCTCGAATAACGAGCCCCATTGAAGTCAATGGGAGACTCGAGCATTTTTCAAGGGGACCAAGGCTCTGCACAGGGAAGCTTGGCCAAACACCTGGGAACCTCAGAAAAGGATGGAAACACCACGGAAATGGACAGGAAACAGCAGGGGCAGCCTGCATGGATGCCTCTGAGGCTGCTTAATCGCACCATTATGCCAAAACTATGGGCAACAGCATGGCCATGACAGAGTGACAGAATGAAGCTAGATAGCATCTAAAACATCCAATAATTGACCCTGACACTATAGGGGACGGCATGCAGAGGCAGCGGCAGGCTAGAGAGTGGCATGGCGACATACCCTAAATGGACTCAGGCTTCAAACCAATGGGTGGCAGAGAGGAACCAAAGGAGGTGAGCAAGAAGCGCTCAAATAATATCGGTACATGATAAAAGTTTGCCAGTATATTTTGTGGATTACACAGCAGGGTGGCGACAAAGTTAACATGGAAGCCATGAAAACAACCCAAAATTCTGCCTGACACAGCTCGTTTGATAAGGGGACCATGTATGGAGGCAGTGAACTAGTAGTAGATTAAAGGTGCTGCAGTTAAAACTATGTTAGTTGGATCTTGGCATGGAGCTGGCGCTCCGCTGCCAGGCGAGCTTTCGCCAATCCAAGCCCGTGTCTCTAGGCTACTCCCCAAACAGCACTTCTAAGAACCTTTTGTATAAGATCAAGTGTAGTAGCGTTCTTATAAGTTTAGGATATGGCGGGTGAGGGGAATGTAAACAGAAGCGCAAGAAGTGCTGAAATAATATTGGTAAATGATAAAAGTTTGCCAGTATATTTTGTGGATAACACAGCAGGGTGGCGACAAAGTTAACAACTTTGATGTGGAATCCATGAAAACAACCCAAATTTCTGCCTGACACACCTCGTTTGATAAAGGGACGATGTATGGAGGCAGCTATATGGACGACTTTTGGAGGTAGCAATGGAGACAAGGTGTGGAGGCTGCTATGGAGACAATTTAATTTGGATAGTGCCTGTATGTGGCAGTCCAAAAAAGTTTTCAAACCAGAGGAGCAGGTAGGTGGCCCTCCAGAAAAATGAAATAGATTGAGTGCCTGTATGTGGCAGTCCAAAAAAGTTTTCAAACCAGAGGAGCAGGTAGGTGGCCCTCCAGAAAAATGAAATAGATTGAGTGCCTGTATATGGCAGTCCAAAAAAGTTTTCAAACCAGAGGAGTAGGTAGGTGGCCCTCCAGAAAAATGAAATAGATTGAGTGTCTGTATGTGGCAGTCCAAAAAACTTTTCAAACCAGAGGAGCAGGTAGGTGGCCCTCCAGAAAAATGGAATAGATTGAGTGCCTGTATGTGGCAGTCCAAAAAAGTTTTCAAACCAGAGGAGCAGGTAGGTGGCCCTCCAGAAAAATGGAATAGATTGAGTGCCTGTATGTGGCAGTCCAAAAAATTTTCAAACCAGAGGAGCAGGTAGGTGGCCCTCCAGAAAAATTGAATAGATTGAGTGCCTGTATGTGGCACTCCCAAAAATTGTTTAAAACAGAGGACCGGGTCGGTGGCCCTCCAGAAAAATTAAATGCATAAAGTACTATAGCTAGAGCCAGTGGGCCCTGTCAAAAAATAGCCAGTTTCCTCTGCTTTACTGTACAAAGAGGAGGAGAAGGAGGAAAATGAGGAGGAGGAGTGGATACATTATTCAGGTTGAGCTTCCTTCACCTGGTGGAGATTGGAAATTATGAGAAATCCAGGCTTTATTCATCTTAATAAGCATCAGCCTGTCAGCGCTGTCAGTCGACAGGCGTGTACGCTTATCGGTGATGATGCCACCAGCTGCACTGAAAACCCGCTCGGACAAGACGCTAGCGGCAGGGCAGGCAAGAACCTCCAAGGCGTACAGCGCCAGTTCGTGCCACATGTCCAGCTTTGAAACCCAGTAGTTGTAGGGAGCTGTGTGATCATTTAGGACGATGGTATGGTCAGCTACGTACTCCCTCACCATCTTTCTGTAAAGATCAGCCCTACTCTGCCGAGACTGGGGACAGGTGACAGTGTCTTGCTGGGGTGACATAAAGCTGGCAAAAGCCTTGTAAAGCGTACCCTTGCCAGTGCTGGACAAGCTGCCTGCTCGCCTACTCTCCCTCGCTACTTGACCCGCAGAACTACGCACTCTGCCGCTAGCGCTGTCAGAAGGGAAATACTGTTTCAGCTTGTGCACCAGGGCCTGCTGGTATTCATGCATTCTCACACTCCTTTCCTCTCCAGGGATGAGAGTGGAAAGATTTTGCTTGTACCGTGGGTCCAGGAGAGTGAACACCCAGTAAGCGGTGCTGGAATAAATTCTTTGAACGCGAGGGTCACGGGATAGGCAGCCTAGCATGAAATCTGCCATATGCGCCAGAGTACCAACGCGTAAGAATTCACTCCCCTCACTGGCCTGACTGTCCATTTCCTCCTCCTCCAACTCCTCCAACTCCTCTTCTTCTGCCCATACACGCTGAACAGTGAAGGACTCAACAATAGTCCCCTCTTGTGTCTCGCCAACATTCTCCTCCTCTTCCTCCTCCTCCTCCTCCACCTCCACCTCCTCCGATATGCGCTGAGAAACAGACCTAAGGGTGCTTTGGCTATCAACAAGGGAATCTTCTTCCCCCGTCTCTTGTGACGAGCGCAAAGCTTCCGACTTCATGCTGATCAGAGAGTTTTTCAACAGGCCAAGCAGCGGGATGGTGAGGCTGATGATGGCGGCATCGCCACTGACCATCTGTGTTGACTCCTCAAAGTTACTCAGCACCTGACAGATATCAGACATCCACGTCCACTCCTCATTGTAGACTTGAGGAAGCTGACTGACCTGACTACCAGTTCTGGTGGAAGTTGACATCTGGCAGTCTACAATCGCTCGGCGCTGCTGGTAAACTCTGGATAACATGGTCAGTGTTTAATTCCACCTCGTGGGCACGTCGCACAACAGTCGGTGAGCGGGCAGTTGGAGGCGGCGCTGCGCTGCCCTGAGAGTGGCAGCATCTGTGCTGGACTTCCTGAAATGCGCACAGATGCACCTTCGTGAGCAAATCAGACAGATTGGGGTATGTCTTGAGGAAACGCTGAACTATCAGATTTAACACATGGGCCAGGCATGGCACATGTGTCATCATAGTATATAAGGCTGGAAGGAGACGCAAGTCCATCAAGTCCAACCTTCAAGAATTAAATAAATGTTTTATCCCCATAACCCGTGATATTTTTTCTCTCCAGAAAGTCATCCAGGCCTCTCTTGAACATGTCAGTCTGCCGAGTTGCAGAGCCGCCACCAGGTTGCGGCCGTTGTCACACACAACCATGCCTGGCTTCAGGTTCAGCGGTGCCAGCCACAGATCAGTCTGCGCCGTGATGCCCTGTAATAGTTCTTGGGCGGTGTGCCTTTTATCGCCTAGGCTCAGCAGTTTGAGCGGCACTGCTGCTGTGCCTAGAGCTACCGACTGATGGCGCCATGCCCACGGATGGTAGTTCGGAGGAGGAGGTGGAGGAGGGGTGGGAGGAGGAGGAGGCATAGTAGGCCTGAAACACCTGGACCGAGGTAGGCCCCGCAATCCTCGGCGTCGGCAGTATATGACCAGCCGCAGGGTCAGACTCGGTCCCAGCCTCCACCAAGTTAACCCAATGTGCCGTCAGTGATATATAGTGGCCCTGCCCGGCAGCACTCGTCCACGTGTCCGTGGTCAGGGGGACCTTGTCAGAAACGACGTTGGTCAGGGCACGGATGATGTTGTCTGACACGTGCTGGTGCAGGGCTGGGACGGCACATCGGGAAAAGTAGTGGCGGCTGGGGACCGAATACCGAGGGGCGGCCGCCGCCATGAGGTTGCGAAAGGCCTCGGTCTCTACTAGCCTATAGGGCAGCATCTCCAGGCTAAGCAATCTGGAGATGTGGACATTAAGGGCTTGGGCGTGCGGGTGGGTTGCACTATATTTGCGTTTCCGCTCCAGCGTCTGGGGTATGGAGAGCTGAACGCTGGTGGATGCTGTGGAGGATCGTGGAGGCGACGATGGGGTTTTTGTGGCAGGGTCCTGGGCAGGGGGCTGACTATCAGCTGACACAGGGGAAGAAGCAGTGGTGTGCACGGCCGGAGGTGAACGGGCTTGTTGCCACTGAGTGGGGTGTTTAGCATTCATATGCCTGCGCATACTGGTGGTAGTTAAGCTATTAGTGGTGGAACCCCTGCTGATCCTGGTTTGGCAAATGTGGCACACCACAGTCCGTCGGTCATCCGGTGTTTCCTTAAAGAACCTCCAGACTTCTGAAAATCTAGCCCTCGCTGCAGGAGCCCTCGCCACGGGAGCTTCACTAGTTGACACATTTGGCGCTGATGCACCAGCTCTGGCCCTGCCTCTCCGTCTGGCCCCACCACTGCCTCTTCCAACCTGTTCTGGTCGAGGACTCTCCTCCGTCTCAGAAGCACTGTGTTCACCCGGCCTATCAACCCAGCTTGGGTCTGTCACCTCATCATCCTCCGATCCCTCAGTCTGCTCCCCCCTCGGACTTCCTGCCCTGACAACAACTTCACCACTGTCTGACAACCGTGTCTCCTCATCGTCGGACACCTCTTTACACACTTCTTCCACTACGTCAAGAAGGTCATCATCACCCACAGACTGTGACTGGTGGAAAACCTGGGCATCGGAAAATTGCTCAGCAGCAACCGGACAAGTGGTTTGTGAGTGTGGGAAGGGTCCAGAAAACAGTTCCTCAGAGTATGCCGGTTCAAATGCCAAATTTTCCTGGGAGGGGGCAGACTGGGGGGGGGAGGAGGCTGAGGTGCAGGAGCTGGAGGAGTGGCGATTTCGGTGACATGGGTGGACTGCGTGGAAGACTGACTGGTGGACAAATTGTTCGAAGCATTGTCGGCAATCCACGACATCACCTGTTCGCACTGTTCTGGCCTCAACAGTGCTCTACCACGAGTCCCAGTAACTTCAGACATGAACCTAGGGAGTGTAGCTTTGCGGCGTTCCCCTGCTCCCTCATAAGCAGGTGGTGTCTCACCCCGCACAGGACCACGGCCTCTGACCTCTGCAGTAGTTGGACGCCCACGTCCCCGCCCTCGTCCCCTACCCCTAGCCCTCGGGTTAAACATTTTGAAAATAAGAGTTATAACTTTAATTTTTTTTTTACTTTTTTTTGTGTTTTTTGTTTTTTTTTGTGTTTTTTAGTTTTTAAAACCAAACGATGCTATCCTATTGCTATGGCTATTTTCTAGCCAAGTATGAAAGCACACTGCTATGCCAGATGAGATGACGCTGAGTTATTAAAAAAATAAACGTAAAATAAAAAAGGAAATGGCAGACTGTGCCTAATTGAAATCCAACCCCTAATAAATTTTCCCACTTCGGTCTTTGCGATGGATATGTGCGTCACTAAGCGCAAAACACAGCGGTCGCAAGTCTCACTACAAATTGCTCACAATTTGCTAGTAGATGCACTGCAGCAAGTACAGCCACCAGCAGATCAACCAGAAATCAAATATATATAACGCTACTGTAGGCGTAAGTAAGCCGTTTGGATTCTCCTATGGCTATTTTCTAGCCAAGTATGAAAGCACACTACTATGCCAGATGAGATGACGCTGAGTTATTAAAAAAATAAACGTAAAATAAAAAAGGAAATGGCAGACTGTGCCTAATTGAAATCCAACCCCTAATAAATTTTCCCACTTTGGTCTTTGCGATGGATATGTGCGTCACTAAGCGCAAAACACAGCGGTCGCAAGTCTCACTACAAATTGCTCACAATTTGCTAGTAGATGCACTGCAGCAAGTACAGCCACCAGCAGATCAACCAGAAATCAAATATATATAACGCTACTGTAGGCGTAAGTAAGCCGTTTGGATTCTCCTATGGCTATTTTCTAGCCAAGTATGAAAGCACACTACTATGCAAGATGAGATGACACTGAGTTATTAAAAAAATAAACGTAAAATAAAAAGTAAATGGCAGTCTGTGCCTAATTGAAATCAAACCCCTAATAAATTTTCCCACTTTGGTGTTTGAGGTGGATATGTGTGTCACTAAGAGCTAAACACAACGGTAGCAAGTCCCCCTGCAAATTCCTCACAATATGGTACTAGCTGCAAATAAAAAAAAAAAAGTATAACGTTATTGTAGCCCTAAGAAGGGCTGTTGGGTTCTTGTAGAATCACTCCTGCCTAACAGTAAGCTAATAGAACACCCTAACGCTTTCCCTGACCAGCAGCAGCTCTCTCCCTAGCGGCATCCAGACACAGAATGATCCGAGCAGCGCGGGCAGCGGCTAGTCTATCCCAGGGTCACCTGATCTGGCCAGCCAACCACTGCTATCGACGTGTAAGGGTACCACGTCATGCTGGGTGGAGTGCAGAGTCTCCTGGCTTGTGATTGGCTCTGTTTCTGGCTGCCAAAAAGCAAAACGGCGGGAGCTGCCATTTTCTCGAGCGGGCGAAGTATTCGTCCGAGCAACGAGCAGTTTCGAGTACGCTAATGCTCGACCGAGCATCAAGCTCGGACGAGTATGTTCGCTCATCTCTAATGTTCAACTCTTTCTTACTGATTTTCCTCTTGATGTACCCTCTCGTTGTGACTCCGGCTGGTTAACAACTCTTTTGTGTTTTATGTTTGTCAGTCTGTTTGTGTTTTCCCTTCCCACACTTATCTAGTATATTCCGAGTATTCATGTAGTCGCCCCACGGTTTAGCGTGGGGGGCTATTGGAATGGGCAAAGGTTGGGGCAAGCTCAGGGCACACTATCCCCTGTCTTATGTGTTACTCAAACCTAACATAACCCTAACATAACCTTCTCCTCCGCAGAGAGGAATTGATCCATAGGTGACCGAAAGCTGTTGGTCATAAAACCTGCCTTAGAAAAGTGACGCTACCTTCTGTTAGGAGCTTATTTTCAAGTCTGCATGTACACAGATCACAAAAACCTCCTCTATCTCCAGACTGCTTGCGGCTCAATCCGTGACAAGCTTGCTGGTCACTCTACTTTTCCTGTTTCAATTTTCTTTTACACTTCCGTCCATCAGAAAAGAACTTTGAGGCTGCTCCCTCTCTCCTGTCTCTGATCTTATTTGGGAAGCATCGGCTCCTCAGGATGTAATTCCCTCTGAGCGACTGGTTGTTGCGGTTTTAGTGGTACTTCGGAGGCTTCCTCCTAGCAAGACCTACGTCTGACCTGCTTTTCAGAAGAGGATACTGACTTGGGGACAATGCTAGCGTGTGTCTGGGCACCCTGTGGTGCAGCACTCTCCTGCCCTCATTTCCCCTTTCTATTGGTGGCCTGATCTGGTTGAGGATGTACCGGATTTTGTGGGTTCCTGCGCTTCTTGTGCCCGAAATAAGCCATCTCGAACTTGCTGGTCTTCTTCTGCAGTTGCCAATACCCAGCTACCGGTGGACTCACGTGGCTATGGATTTTATCACGGACCTTCCATCTTCCTCTAGAAATACCATCATCTGGGTGGTAAATGACTGGTTTTGTTCCTCTGCCAGGTCTGCCATCTGCTCCATGCCTTGCCAGTCTCTTCTTCCTTCTTCAGTACATTGTTTCTGACCAGGGGGTTTCAGCTTGATTCTAAGTTCTGGCAATCTCTGTGCATCTAGCTTCAAGTGAAATTGAACTTTTCCTTTGCATATCATCCACAGTCTAATGGCCAAGTGGAAAGAGTAAATCAGACTCTGGGCTGCTTTCCCACCATTTTGTCTCTGCCCATCAGGACAACTGGTCACACTGTTGCCGTGGGCAGAGTTTTCTTATAACTCTCTGCTTCATTCTTCTCCGTTTATGGCCAGCACCCACGCCCTCCGTTTCCTCTGCCTGTGTCTTTGGAAGTTCCTACCGTGGAAGAGTTGCTCCAGGATCTGAAAACCATCTGGGAGGAGACTCAACTTTCTTTGCCACAGGCTTCACCTCGAACCAAGACCCAGGCCGACAAGAAACGCTGGCCTCCTCACATCTTTTCTCTAGGTGACAAAGTCTGGCTATCCTCCAAATAGTCCGGCTGAAGATCCCTAGTTAAAACCTTTCTCTATGTTTCTGGGGTCCTTTTGAGGTGCTGAAGCGTATCAACCCTGGGGAATATAAGCTGCGCCTTCCTCCCATCATGGACAACCCGAACTGCTTCCCAGTATCTCTCCCTAAGCCAGTCATCCTGAACCTCTTCTCCCAGCAAGTGCCTCCTCCTGCTCGCGAGGCTGACTCCACCAAAACCTTCGAAGTGAAGGAAGTTGTGGACATGAAGATGGTGAGAGGTAAGTGGTAAGATGTAATTGGTTGGCTGAAAGGGGTACGGACCTGAAAAAAGATCCGAAGACAGCATCTTGGACCGTGGTTTCCTGCCGAGATTCCTCCAGAATAAGAAGAGGGAGAGACCGAATGGGGGCACTGTCACGGGTACTCTTGCGACCACATCTAGGGTTGTGGGCTCATCCGTGCTTTTCTATGTGACCCAGCACCACAACTTTCCTGTCCACGTCCCTGCTTCAGGCAGTCAGGCCCCTCCTCTGAGGACGCATGCGCCGGCTCCCAAAAATATAAAGGGAGAGCGCACCATTGATTGGCGCTGGCCATTCCCAGAATTCTTAATAAGCTAGCCTTTCCTTGCACACCCTGTCAGATCTGTGTGCCTCACAGTCTTAGAGAAAACTTGTCTGATGCCCTGTGGTAGTATTCTGAATTCCCGTTGTGACCCCAGTTCTGTTGTTTACTTTGATCCCATACTGCCCATCCTGACCTACCATTACTGCTTGTTCCTGACTATGTTTTTTTCTTACAATTATGTATTACGACCTTGCCACTATTGCGGACAAAGTCGTGGCTGCAGAGCGACCTAGTGGTATGACGCTGCAAGTATAGCCCGTTTTGTGGTGGGCTCTGGTGAAAACCGGGTGCCACTTAGACTTCGCTCCCAAGTGTCCCACTACCCCTGGTGCCTGACACCCCTGTATATAGCCAGCCAGCCTCTGTCCAGCACATTTAAAATAATAAACAAAATTTCTGAGGAATGCTTCCAGCACCTTGTTGAATCTATGCCACGAAGAATTGAGGCAGTTCTGAAGGCAAAAGGGGGTCCAACCCGTTACTAGCATTGTATACCTAATAAAGTGGCCAGTGAGTGTATATGCACTGTACAAAAATACATCAATATAATATTTTTACAAAAAAAACATTAAAATTACATTGCCCATTTAGCACTCGAGGACGTAGTGTATCTAATTTAGTAATCAAGTAAACTTCTTTTTGGAGCAATTTCTTTTTTGTAAATCATTACCTTGTGACACTTCTTCTAAAATTTGCCAACATACATTGCTTACTTTATGATGGAACTCCCGGAAATGTCTAGCCATGCCTGTTTCATGTTTAACCCTTTCCCTTCTTATTCACAGTTCTTCTTCACTTAAGGTTAGAATACTGATTTGTGTTCATTTAGTCTAATTTTTTAGTCTAAATATGTTTGTCGTGCATATGCTAACCCACTCGGACATTTTAGCATATAAATGACTGAAGGTGTGTTACATGTAAAGAAGCTTTTGGCTTGAATTTTTGTCCCTTTACTTGGGTGGCAAAATTAGTCCCCTTTGATTATTCCGATGCAATTTTGGCAGGAAAGGCATGAAAAAGTGCCTTTCCTTCTTACTGCCAAAAACATTTGCTGCAACATTTTTTTTCTCTTATGCTGATCTAATCAATTTACTTGCTATTGATCATCCCTCTCAACTTCATTTTTAGGGTACCCCCGTTCTACAAATTTTTTTTTATCTGAGTGTTCTTTTCTGCTGAGAATTTAATTAATGTATGACATTGATTCAAGAATATGAATTCATATAAACTGTGTTCAGAACTGGTCCACAGTAAGCAGACGTCTTACTGCAGACGTCTTGCAATAGACTTAGACCACTGACTGTTAAACACAAATTTATCTTCAAAATATGCCCTAAAAATATTGGTGTAACTTGAAGCCACAGGGGAAAGTTAAAGAGGATCTGTCACCGCAGAAAACCCACCCACCAAATGTGCCCCCCATAATCCTCCCCCCAGCACCTTTCTTCCTAACCATTTTTTAAAAAAAATTATGTGTAGTAAATTGATTTAAAACGATCCGACCTCTTACCAATTAAGAGGTCGGATCGTGTATCTGGCGTGCTGGCAGTCATCGGTATTCATTAGGCGTGCTGGGGGTGTCGGCACGCCCCTGCCAGCGGTCACATTGTAGGAGAAGCCGGTAGCATCGCATCACTGGCGGCTCTCCGTGCCGCTGTAAATAAGTCCGGCTCGGCCACAGCCGCTAACAGTGCCGCGCGGCCGGCAATGTGAGTTAGCCAGGTTGCGGCCGCAGCCGCTGTTAGTGCGGTGCGGGCGCACAGCGGAGAGCCGGCAGCGATGCGATGCTGCCGGCTTCTCCTACAATGTGACTGCTGGCAGGGGCGTGCTAGGGGTGTGTTGGCACGCCCCCTAATTAATACCGCCGACTGCTAGATACACAATCCAACCTCTTATTTGGTAAGAGGTCGGATCGTTTTAAATCAATTTACTTCATATAAATTTAAAAAAAAATTGCTAGGGCGAAAGGGGCTGGAGGGAGGATTATGGGGGGCACATTTGTTGGGTGGGTTTTCCATGGTGAAAGGTCCTCTTTAAACGAATTGCCAAACTTGAAATAGTTTTTCTTGAGTATAATGTATAAAAGTGACTATTGGTACACAAACTTTTTATGTCCAATGTACATAACTAGGTTACGTCTGAATTGTTGATGGTATCTAATTTGTTCAAAAAGTTTTTTGTATCTTTCAAGCAATTTGTTACAATTTTCTGCAAGAACGAACCAAGATAGTGGTTGTAATATGGAACTTGCACTAGAGACAATGGGGCAGATTTACTCACCCGGGCCCATTCGCGATCAAGCGGCGCGTTTTCTGCGGTGGATTCGGGTCCGACCGGGATTCACTAAGGCAGTTCCTCCGCCGTCCACCAGTTGTCGCTGCTGTGCTGAAGTCCGCCGAGGCCCATCGCAATGCCCTGAAATTCACCAGCCTATACCTGGTGAAGGTAAGTGCAATTTTCCGCGACACATTTTTTTTTTAAATGCGGCGGTTTTTCCAAATCCGTCAGGTTTTCGTTCGTCCACACACACCCCCATTTCTGTCGCGCGCATGCCGGCGCCGATGCGCCAAAATCCAATCGCGTGCGCCGAAATCCTGGGGCAATTCAGGAAAAATTGCCGCAAATCGGAAATATTCGGGTAACCCGCCGGGAAAACGCGAATCGGGCCCTTAGTAAATGAGCCCAATAGGTCATCCAGGGTGGGATTTAACCCCTTATGAATCTTTGGTAATAGATACAGGATCAACACTCGAGGTAAATCTACAATCAGGGCTTTATTTATATTCTCTGTAATTATTTTTGAGTGTACTGTTTCCTCCTTTACAGAGTCACGGTGTGGGTGCATGGAAAGGGCTCATGGGCTGAGCCCTCTCCATAGCCGGTAAGTCTTTCCTGCATATTGCAGCAAAGGCTTACCGGTAACACCCGCGATCGGATCCAGCACTGTCAAGTTCTGCCCCTGTTTACACAACCCCAGATTCTCTAATTGTTAATAAAACACAGCTGAACTCAGAGAAATTACACCAAATGTGCCCAAATTCGAAAATGGTACTTTTTTTGCCATTTAAAAAAAATAAAAAATTCTATAAAAAGTGATTAAAAGTTATTAGCGCCAGAAAATCCCCCATAAAAATTTGTACAGGAGGTTTTAGTTTTTTTAAATGTATGAAAACATTATAAAACCTATACAAATTTGATATCGCCGTAATCGTACCGACCCCAAAAAATAAAGTAGACATGTCATTTGGGGCGTACAGGGAAATCCGTAAAATCCAAGCCCACAAGAATACGGCACAAATGCATTTTTTTTACCAATTTCACTGCATTTGGAATTTTTTTCCCGCTTCCCTCGGCATGGAATACTAAATACTTCCATTTTGAAGTGTAATTTGTTACGCAGAAAATAAGCCATCACACAGCTCTGTACATGGAAAAATAAAAAAGTGATAGATTTTTGAAGATGGGGTGTGAAAAATGAAAATGCAAAAATGAAAAAGGGCTGCGGCGTTAAGGGGTTGAATTCTTCAGTTGGATCATATTGTAATCTTTGATGTACTGATTTGTTTGACAGTTGACAGTTAACTACTTGACAGAAATAGTAGCTTCTTGCTAATAATCTTCTTTATTCATAAAAACGGTGGCCCCACCTTTGTCGGCTTTTTTCAAAATTATCAATCAATCCTTCTTAAGTGTAGTAAATGGCTTTCTTTCTTGATTAGACAAATTATTAAATTTATCATTCTTACATATGTTTAGAGATGAGCAAAAATACTCGTCCGAGCTTAATTAGCGTACTCGAAACTGCTCGTTGCACGGACGAATATTTCACCAGCGCGAGAAAAGGGCATCTCCCGCCATTTTGATTTTTGGCAGCCAGAAACAGAGACAATCACAAGCCAGGAGACTCTGCACTCCACCCAGCATCACGTGTTACACTTACACGTCGATAGCAGTGGTTGGCTGGCCTGATCAGGTGACCCTGGAATAGACTAGCAACTGCCGGCGCTGCTCGCATCATTCTCTGTCTGGATGCTGTTAGGGAGAGAGCTGCTGCTGCTGCAGGGATAGCGTTAGGGTGTTATATTAGCTTACAGTTAGGCAGGAGTGAGTCTACAAGAACCCAACAGCCCTTGAATTTTTTTTCTTTGCTTGTGGCTGGGCTTGCTGGAACTTGTAGTGCAGCTAGTACCATATTGTGACAAATTTGCAGGGAGACTTGCGAACTTTCTATTTAGCTCTTAGTGACACACATATCCATCTCAAACACCTAAGTGGGACAATTTATTAGGGGTATGATTGAATTAGGCACAGTCTACCGATTTTTTTTTTTTTTTTTTCAAAACTAAAAGTCATCAGAGGCACAGCACAAAATCCAGTTGTGTGCTGTCAGTGTAGGTTAGAAACTAGCCATACAAAACCCAACAGGTCTTCTTAGGGCTACAATAGCATTATATATTTTATCTTTTTTTATTTGCTTGTAGCTGGCCTTGCTGACACTAGTAGTGCAGCTAGAACCATATTGTGACGAATTTGCAGGGAGACTTGTGAATCTTCTATTTAGCTCTTAGTGACACACATATCCATTTAAAACCCCTAAGTGGGACAATTTATTAGGGGTTTGATTGAATTAGGCACAGTCTGCCGATTTTTTTTTTTTTTCAAAACTGAAAGTCATCCCAGGCACAGCACATAATCCAGTTGTGTGCTGTCAGTGTAGGTTAGAAACTAGCCATAGCAATCATCATCATCTTCTGTGGTTGCTGTGTGATTTCTTCTGATCGTTTTGTTAAAAAAAAAACACAAAAAAACACAAAAAACATTTACAGTTTACACTTTAATTTTGAAAATGTTGAACCCGAGGGCTAGGGGTAGAGGACGAGGGCGGGGGCGTCCAACTACTGAAGGGGTCAGAGGCCGTGGTCCTGGGCGGGGTGAGACACCACCTGCTGATGAGGGAGCAGGGGAATGCCGCAGAGCTGCACTCCCTAGGTTCATGTCTCAAGTTACTGGGACTCGTGGTAGAGCACTGTTGAGGCCAGAACAGTGCGAACAGGTGATGTCGCGGATTGCGGACAATGCTTCTAGCCATTTGTCCACCAGTCAGTCTTCCACGCAGTCCACCCATGTCACCGAAATCAGCACTCCTCCAGCTCCTCCACCTCAGCCTCCTTCCCCCCAGTCTGCCCCCTCCCAGGAAAATTTGGCATTTGAACCGGCATACTCTGAGGAACTGTTTTCACAAACCACTTGTCCGGTTGCTGCTGAGCTCTTTCCCGATGCCCAGGTTTTCCACCGCTCGCAGTCTGTGGGTGATGATGACATTGTTGACGTAGTGGAAGAAGTGTGTAAAGAGGTGTCGGACGATGAGGAGACACGGTTGTCAGACAGTGGTGAAGTTGTTGTCAGGGCAGGAATTCCGAGGGGGGAGCAGACTGAGGGATCGGAGGATGATGAGCTGACAGACCCAAGCTGGGTTGATAGGCCGGGTGAACACAGTGCTTCTGAGACGGAGGCGAGTTCTCAACAAGAACAGGTTGCAAGAGGCAGCGGTGGGGCCAGAAGGAGAGGCAGGGCCAGAGCTGGTGCATCAGCGCTAAATGTTTCACGTAGTGAAGCTCCCATGGCGAGGGCTAGATTTTCAGAAGTCTGGAGGTTCTTTAAAGAAACACCGGATGACCAACGGACTGTGGTGTGCAACCTGTGCCACACCAGGATCAGCAGGGGTTCCACCAATACCAGCTTAACCACCACCAGTATGCACAGGCATATGAATGCTAAACACCCCACTCAATGGAACCAAGGCCATTGACCTCCGGCCGGGCACACCACTGCTCCTTACCCTGTGTCGTCTGCTGCCTCTGCTAGTCAGCCCCCTGCCCAGGACCCATGACACAAACACCTCCCATGCGAAACCCACACCGTCACCTCCACGATCCTCCACAGCATCCACCAATGAATCCATGCGTAGCGTTCAGCTGTCTATACCCCAGACGCTGGAGCGCAAGAGGAAATACAGTGCAACCCACCCACATGCCCAAGCCCTCAACGTCCACATCTCCAAATTACTCAGCCTGGAGATGCTGCCCTATAGGCTGGTAGAGACCGAAGCCTTTCGCAACCTCATGGCGGCGGCCGCCCCTCAGTATTCGGTCCCCAGCCGCTACTACTTTTCCCGATGTGCCGTCCCAGCCCTGCACCAGCACGAGTCAGACAACATCATCCGTGCTCTGACTAACGCCCTTTCTGACAAGGTCCACCTGACCACGGACACGTGGACGAGTGCTGCTAGGCAGGGCCACTATATATCACTGACGGCACATTGGGTTAACTTGGTGGAGGCTGGGACCAAGTCTGAACCTGGGACTGGTCATATACTGGGGCCTACCTCAGTCCAGGTCTCTCAGGCCTACTATGCCTCCTCCTCCTCCCACCCCTCCTCCACCTCCTCCTCCGAATTACCATCCGTGGGCATGGCGCCATCAGTCAGTAGCTCTAGGCACAGCAGCAGTGCCATCGCTAAGCGACAGCAGGCGGTGCTCAAACTGCTGAGCCTAGGCGATAAAAGGCACACCGCCCAAGAGCTATTACAGGGCATCATGGCGCAGACTGATCTGTGGCTGGCATCGCTGAACCTGAAGCCAGGCATGGTTGTGTGTGACAACGTCCGTAACCTGGTGGCGGCTCTGCAACTCGTCAGACTGACACATGTACCATGCCTGTCCCATGTGTTAAATTTAATAGTTCAGCGGTTCCTCAAGACATACCCCAATCTGTCTGATTTGCTCACGAAGGTGTGCGCATTTCAGGAAGTCCAGCATAGATGCTGCCACTTTCAGGGCAGCGCAGCGCCACATCCAACTGCCCGCTCACCGACTGTTGTGCGACGTGCCCACGAGATGGAATTCAACATTAACCATGTTATCCTGAGTTTACCAGCAGCGCAGAGCGATTGTAGACTGCCAGATGTCAACTTCCACCAGAACTGGTAGTCAGGTCAGCCAGCTTCCTCAAGTCTACAATGAGGAGTGGACGTGGATGTCTGATATCTGTCAGGTGCTGTGTAACTTTGAGGAGTCAACACAGATGGTCAGTGGCGATGCCGCCATCATCAGCCTCACCATCCCGCTGCTTGGCCTGTTGAAAAACTCTCTGGTCAGCATGAAGTCGAAAGCTTTGCGCTCGTCACAAGAGATGGGGGAAGAAGATTCCCTTGTTGATAGCCAAAGCACCCTCAGGTCTGTTTCTCAGCGCATATCGGAGGAGGTGAAGGAGTTTGAGAAGGAAGAGGGGGAGAATGTTGGCGAGACAGAAGAGGGGAGCATTGTTCAGTCCTTCACTGTTCAGCATGTATGGGCAGAAAAAGAGGAGTTGGAGGAGGAGGAAATGGAGAGTCAGGCCAGTGAGGGGAATGAATTCTTGCGCGTTTGTACTCTGGCGCATATGACAGATTTCATGCTAGGCTGCCTATCCAGTGACCCTCGCGTTCAAAGAATTTATTCCAGCAGCGATTACTGGGTATTCACTCTCCTGGACCCAAGGTACAAGCAAAATCTTTCCACTTTCATCCCTGGAGAGGAAAGGAGTGTGAGAATGCATGAATACCAGCAGGCCCTGGTGCACAAGCTGAAACAGTATTTCCCTTCTGACAGCGCTAGCGGCAGAGGGCGTACTTCTGCGGAACAGGTAGCGAGGGAGAGTAGGCGAGAAGGCAGCTTGTCTAGCACTGGCAGGGGTACGCTTTCCAAGGCCTTTGCCAGTTTTATGTCACCCCAGCAAGACACTGTCACCTGTCCCCAGTCTTGGCAGAGTAGGGCTGATCTTTACAGAAAGATTTTGAGGGAGTACGTAACTGACCATACCATCGTCCTAAATGATCACACAGCTCCCTACAACTACTGGGTTTCAAAGCTGGACATGTGGCACGAACTGGAGCTGTACGCCTTAGAGGTTCTTGCCTTCCCTGCCGCTAGCGTGTTGTCTGAGCGGGTTTTCAGTGCAGCTGGTGGCATCATCACCGATAAGCGTACACGCCTGTCGACTGACATCGCTGACAGGCTGACGCTTTTCAAGATGAATAAAGCCTTGATTTCTCAGGATTACCATTCTCCACCAGGTGAAGGAAGCTCAACCTGAATAATGTTTGCACTCCTCCTCCTCATTTTCCTTCTTCTCCTCCTCTTTGTACACTAAAGCAGAGGAAACTGGCTATTTTTTGCCAGGGACAACTGGCTCTAGCTATAGTACTCTATGTATTTAATTTTTCTGGAGGGCCACCTACCCGGTCCTCTGTTTTAAACAATTTTTGGGAGTGCCACATACAGGTACTCTATGTATTTAATTTTTCTGGAGGGCCACCCACCCTGTCCTCTGGTTTGAAAACTTTTTTGGACTGCCACATACAGGCGCGCATCTGTTTACATTCCCCTCACCCACCAAAACCAAGCAAATTACTTATAAGAACAGTACTCCACTTGATCTTATACAAAGGGTTCTTATAAGTGCTGTTTGTAGCCCCCGCCTGCTTTGAAAATTATAATTTTTTCAAAGTAAACGCTTCTGGCCCGCAGGCCCATTTTGCGTGGGGAGGAGCCGAGAGGCAGGGGCTTGGAAAAGCGAAAGCTCGCCTGGCAGCAGACCGCCAGCTCCATCCCAAGATCCAACTAACATAGTTTTAACTGCAGCACCTTTAATCTACTACTACTTCACTGCCTCCATACATCGTCCCCTTATCAAACGAGCTGTGTCAGGCAGAATTTTCGGGTGTTTCACCAGATACATAATGGAACTCGGCCCATCTGTCGCCGCCATGCTGGAGACCTGAGATTGCAATCATAGCAGCGCAATATGGATGCTCCATACTGTCGCTCTTAATCATGGAACCATTTCCGAAAAAACTATTAAAAACAGAACCACTATGCTATTCCATTATTCCGAGATGAAATATTCAAACGACCCCGTCTGCTTTGAAAATTATAATTTTTTCAAAGTAAATGCTTCTGGCCCCCAGGCCCATTTTGGGTGGGGAGGAGCCGAGAGACAGGGGCTTGGACAGGCGAAAGCTCGCCTGACAGCGGACCGCCAGCTCCATCCCAAGATTAGGCAGCCTCAGAGGCATCCATGCATACTGCCCCTGCTTTTTCCTGTCCATTTCGCCTCCACGATCCTTCACAGCGTCCACCAATGTCTCCATTCGCAACTTTCAACTGTCTATACCCCAGATGCTGGAGCGTGAGAGGAAATACAGCAGATCATCCCCTTATCAAACAAGCTGTGTCAGGCAGAATTTTCAGGTGTTTCACCAGATACATAATGGAACTCGGCGCATTTGTCGCCGCCATGCTGGAGACCTGAAGTTGCAATCATAGCAGCGCAATATGGATGCCCTATACTGTCGCTCTTAATCATAGAAGTCGTCTCCATGGCTTCCTCCACATGTCATCCCCGAAAACGAGCTGTGTCAGGCTCATTTTTCGGGTGTTTCACCAGATACGTTATGGAACTTGGTCACTATGTCGCCACCATGCTGTGTTATCGACTAAATATAACTATGTTCACATAGGAAATCATTTCAGCGCTTCTTGCTCACCTCCTTTGGTTCCTCTCTGCCGCCTTAACCAGGCAAAATACTGATACATACAGTGCTACACGTTATCCTCTCCAAAAGGAATTTTTTTAAATTGGTTTGAGTCCATTTGGGGTATGTCTCCATGCCACTCTCTAGCCTGCCGCTGCTGTTGCTGCCTCTGAATGCTGTCTTCTATAGTGTCAGGGTCAATTATTGGATGTTTTAGATGCTATCTAGCCTCATTCGGTCACTCTGTCATCGCCATGCTGTTGCCCATAATTTTGGCATAATGGTGCGATTAAGCAGCCTCAGAGGCATCCATGCATGCTGCCCCTGCTGTTTACTGTCCATTTCCGTGGTGTTTCCATCATTTTCTGAATTCTGAATCCTGGTGGTCCAGCAGGACTCTACAGCGCAAGTCTGGCCACTGCTGCCAGACGTGGTCATATCCGAGGAAGCTATCTGGTTTCTAAGGGACTACATTTATGAGAAATTATCTTCACACAGGAATATTTTTTTAATTAACATCCAATTGAAGAAATGTTTACATATGGCAAATGGATTTTATTAAATGTAAATGCCCAGATGGGAATACCCCTTTAAGTTGCAGCTTTCATTCTGACCCCTACTTAAGAACACCCGACTTACAGACAACCCATAGTTACAGATGGACCCCTTTGCCTACTGTGACCTCTGGTGAAGCTCTCTGAATGCTTTACTATAGTCCCAGACTGCAATGATCAGTTGTAAGGTGTCTGTTGATAAGCTTTATTGATAATCCTTGGTCCAAATACAGCAAAAATTTTGAAACTCCAATTTTCGCTGGGACAAAAGAAAAAAGTTTGTCTAGAACTTCAATTATAAAATATACAGTTTCGACTTGCATACAAATTCAACTTAAGAACAAACCTTCGGACCCTATCTTGTACGTAACCCGGGGACTGCCTGTAATTCTTAAGCTTTGGCAAAATTTGAAAAAATCGACAGTAAAGTCGAAATGGTACATATTTTGTTTAGAGACAAATCCTAATCCTTTGTTAATCACTCAGAAATAATTACAGAGAATACCTATAAGAATATATATAAAGCCCTGGTTGTAGATTTACCTCGAGTGCTGATCCTGTATCTATTACCTAAGATTCAAAAGGGTTTAATTCACCCCCCCCAGGCCTGTCGCGATCCCGCGATACACCTTGCGACACAATTCCGTTTATAAATTTTGTTCGAATCTGCCGGCTTGTCCGATGGCCACGCTCCCCAATTTCTGTTGCATGCAAGCCGATGCGCCACAATCCAATCATGTGCGCCAAAAACCCGGCGCAAAACAGAAATAATCGAAGACAAATTCTGGTGGTGGCAGCAGCATGGTAGGCCACCTTGTGGCATAATGACAGAATGTGAAGGTTGCAGCAGCACCATGAGGTCAAAGAGTGGCACAATGACATATTCTGGAGGTGGCAGCAACATGATAGGCCACAAAGTGGCAACATGACATAGTGTGGAGGTGGTGGCAGCAGCATGAGGTCAGAAAGTGGCACAATGACATATTCTGGAGGTGGCAGCAAACAAAAAAAGACCCCCAAAAGCTGTCACCCTGGACTTCGGCAAAAAATCACTTGATATCTACTTTAGCAACAAAAAAGAATTGAAATTTAGGGAATACAGAACCTCAAAAACTGACTTTAAACAAAAATCACTCCATCAGCTACTCCAAAAATCACTCCATCAGAGTACAAGCAGCTAATCGCTGGAGACAGCACATGCAGTGTGAAATGACGGGATTGCAAATGGCCGTCTGTTTTTATAGGGCAGTGACATCACATAAGCCTGCCGGTCGCTGATTGGCTTACATTAGAGATGGGCGAGTCGTTTCGAACGATGAAGAATTCGGTACGAATTTCAGGGATAATTCAATTCATCACGAATCAGAATTTTACGGTAATTCCAGGGAACAAAGTTTTCCTTCTCCTTTATTACCAAAATGGGTGCAAGCGTACAGGGCAGATTTTCTTATTCGTCCCTGCGCGATTCCCGAGGTGCGTTTCCCAACTCCAATGCACAGCTGCTGAGATTCATTAAGATCGTGCGCCCGATATCCTGCATCTGCGCTTCCCCGAACAGGTCCGCCGAGTTCACCTTCTTCTTCCCGGTGCATGTAAGTGCTTGATCTTGCAACATAAATTTAAAGTTAAATCCTGTGGTTTGTCCGTAGGATCGTCCATCGGGCAGGCCCCCAATTTCTGTTGCATAAAAGCACTCTGGGAGAACTCTGGGCAGGAGAATGGAGCACCCTTGATCACATGTGCAGACCTGTATGTCAATCAACCGGAAGGCTTATGTGATGTCACACAGCCCTATAAAAACACGCTGCCATAACGGCACTTCACACTGCATGTGCTATCTGTAGCGTCCAACTGCTTCTTCCGTACTGTGCTGTAGTAATTTTTCACTCCAAGGGTATCCATTTGGGGTATCTGTATCCCCTAATGGAAGTTCATTTTTGTTGCTGAAGTGAATAGGAAGAAATCTGTGTAAAATTCACATACTTTCTCTAGTGATTTGTGCTCCTATCCCAGGGTGTCCATTTTGGGCGATATGTATACCCAAAATAGCAGTTCTTTTGTGTTGCTCAAGTGCATAGGAAGAATTCTGTTTAAAATCCACGTAATTGCAGCAGTAATTTCTGCTCCAATCCCAGGGTGTCCATTTTGGGCAATCTATATATACCACAAATAGCAGTTATATTTTGTTGCTGAAGTGAATAGGAAGAATTCTGTGTAAAATCCACATACTTTCTGTAGTGATTTCTGCTCCAATCCCAATGTTTCCGTTTTGGAGGATCTGTATACCCCAAATAGCAGTTTTTTTTTGTTTTGTTTTTTGCTGAAGTAAATAGGTAGAAATCTATGTAAAATCCACATATTTTCTGCAGTGATTTCTGCTCCTATTCCAGGGTGTCAATTCTTGTGCATCTGTATACCACAAATTGCAAGTTTTTTTGGTGAATCGACATAGTTGATTAACCAATATCAAGTACTGCCGTTGTTATCTAGTGGCAGTGTGTTGATAAACAACCCAAAGGTTGTCGATTGGTTGACTCGGTCATCCACTTCCTCCCAGATGACATCTGACAACCCCAGCCAAAAGTCTGTGGGTTCGTCAGATACAACACTTAGTTTGGATGGCCCAGGAGCAGGTCAGCGACACTCACCTGTCCTCAAACAGCCTCTGTCCTGTTCGTTTCTCTCAGCCAGAGATCTACTAGGTTTTCTGGGCTCAGCGCCACTATACAGCAAGGACGAACTCCTTGAGGACAGACAGCAGCTGCTTCGCAGTGAAGAGGTGGGGAAGACATCTGCTGCTTTGTGCAGTGAATGGGAAAGTAGAGATGTGGAGAGTGGCACAGGAGGTTATGTTCCACTTGCAAGTAGCCGGGCTGTGCAAACTGATGATGATAATGTAGCCGATCACACTTGGGAGTCGGGTGAAGACAGTGGTTCATCATAATCATCGTCAGGAGAAGAGAGTGTCAGCTAGCGTGTCAGGCAGCGAAGCATGCAGCAAGTAGCTACTGTGGCCGTGAGTCAGCAGGGTAGCAGAAATGTGAGGACGGGAGCCAAACAGCGGTGGAATACAAACCCCGCTTCGTAGGACCAAGTAAGCAGTGGCACAGGGGATCAGCAAGGCAGTGGCGTTAATAGTCATTCAGTGCAGAATGTTGGCAGTAAAATCACGACCTTGGCAGTGTGGCAGTTTTTTGTCACCAGAGGAGCTGAGCGTGCGAATATTTCGAATCTACGGACAGAAATTTAAGCGTAGCCAGAGAGCTAACTTTGGCACTATGGCCTTGCATCAACACATGCAGCATCACCATCCAATGGCCTGGGAAAAACATGGTACAGATGTGGAGGTCCATCCTGCCGCTGCAGCAACAGCAGAAGCACCTAATGGCACACATTCAATTTCAACCAATCAAGGCTCCAGCACCTCTTTCAAAGAGAGCTACTAAAAATCGGAACCATGGTGACAGACAATGGGAGGACCATGGTGTCCATGCTGCACAGAGGAGGGATGGCCCAAGCACCCTGCATGGTGCACATGTTAAATCTGGTTGTCAACAGGTCCCTTAAATCTTCCACCCATCTGCAAGACATTCAAAAAATGGCCAGGAAACTGCATGCACTTCAGCCATTCTAACAAAGCCAAGCACACCATCCTCGAGTTGCAGCGGCAGAACAGACTCCCCCTAACATAATCTGATATGCGATGTTTAGACCCATTGGAATTCCAGCCTCCATATGTTAGATCGCCCTTCTCAAAGTTGAGAAGGGTTAATGTAGAAAAGAAATGGTTAAAGTTAGTGAGCAGGTAGTACAGGAGAACTGGCAAAAATTCTACGGCAAACAGGTTTTTATCAGAAGAAAAAAGATAGAGGGCATTTGTTTGTTTTAACTAGAGATGAGCGAGCACTAAAATGCTCGGGTGCTCATTATTCGAGATGAACTTTTCCCGATGCTCGAGTGCTCGTCTCGAATAACGAGCCCCATTGAAGTCAATGGGAGACTCGAGCATTTTTCAAGGGGACCAAGGCTCTGCACAGGGAAGCTTGGCCAAACACCTGGAAACCTCAGAAAAGGATAGAAACACCACGGAAATGGACAGGAAACAGCAGGGGCACCATGCATGGATGCCTCTGAGGCTGCTTAATCGTACCATTATGACAAAGTTATGGGCAACAGCATGGCCATGACAGAGTGACCAAATGAGGCTAGATAGCATCTAAAACATGCAATAATTGACCCTGACACTATAGGGGACGGCATGCAGAGGAAGCGGCAGCAGCGGCAGGCTAGAGAGTGTCATGGCGACATACCCTAAATGGACTCAGGCTTCAAACCAATGGGTGGCAGAGAGGAACCAAAGGAGGTGAGCAAGAAGCGCTGAAATGATTTCCTATGTGAACAAAAGGTTGACGGTATATTTAGTCGATAACACAGCATGGTGGCGGCATAGTGACCAAGTTCCATAACGTATCTGGTGAAACACCCGAAAAATGAGCCTGACACAGCTCTTTTGATAAGGGCACGACATGTGGAGGCAGCCATGGAGACAACTTCCATGATTAAAAGCGACAGTATGGGGCATCCATATTGCGCTACTATGATTGCAACTTCATGTCTCCAGCATGGCGGCGACAGATGGGCCGAGTTCCACTATGTATCTGGTGAAACACCTGAAAATTCTGCCTGACACAGCTCGTTTGATAAGGGGATGATGTGCTGCATATCCTCTCGTGCTTCAGCATCTGGGGTATAGAGAGTTGAAAGTTGCACATGGAGACATTGGTGGACGCCGTGGAGGATCATGGAGGCAAAATGGACAGGAAACATCAGGGGGAACATGCATGGATGCCTTTGAGGCTGCCTAATCTTGGGATGGAGCTGGCGGTCCGCTGCCATGTGAGCTTTCGCCTGTCCAAGCCCCTGTTTCTCGGCTCCTCCCCACCCAAAATGGGCCTGGGGGCCAGAAGCATTTACTTTGAAAAAATTATAATTTTCAAAGCAGGCGGGGTCATTTGAATATTTCACCTAGGAATAATGGAATAGCATAGTGGTTCTATTTTTAATTGTTTTTTCGGAAATGGTTCCATGATTAAGAGCGACAGTATGGGGCATCCATATTGCGCTGCTATGATTGCAACTTCAGGTCTACAGCATGGCGGCGACAGATGGGCCGAGTTCCACTATGTATCTGGTGAAACACCTGAAAATTCTGCCTGACACAGCTCGTCTGATGAGGGGACGATGTATGGAGGCAGTGAAGTAGTAGTAGATTAAAGGTGCTGCAGTTAAAACTATGTTAGTTGGATCTTGGGATGGAGCTGGCGCTCCGCTTTCGCCTATCCAAGCCCCTGTCTCTCGGCTACTCCCCAAACAGCACTTCTAAGAACCTTTTGTATAAGATCAAGTGTAGTAGTGTTCTTATAAGTTTGGGTTATGGCGGGTGAGGGGAATGTAAACAGATGCGCAAGAAACGCTGAAATAATATCGGTAAATGATAAAAGTTTGCCAGTATATTTTGTGGATAACACAGCAGGGTGGCGACAAAGTTAACAAGTTTGATGTGGAAGCCATGAAAACAACCCAAAATTCTGCCTGACACAGCTCGTTTGCTAAGGGGACAATGTATGGAGGCAGCTATGGCGATGACGTGTGGAGGTAGCAATGGAGACAACGTGTGGAGGTATCTAAAAAGACGACGTGTGGAGGCTGCTATGGAGACAATTTAATTTGGATAGTGCCTGTATGTGGCAGTCCAAAAAAGTTTTCAAACCAGAGGAGCAGGTATCATAGTATCATAGTATATAAGGCTGGAAGGAGACGCAAGTCCATCAAGTCCAACCTTCAAGAATTAAATAAATGTTTTATCCCCATAACCCATGATATTTTTTCTCTCCAGAAAGTCATCCAGGCCTCTCTTGAACATGTACATAGAGTCGGCCATAACAACCTCCTGCGGCAGAGAGTTCCATAGTCTCACTGCTCTTACAGTAAAGAACCTTTGTCTATGGTGATGGTAGAATCGCCTCTCCTCTAGGCGTAGAGGATGCCCCCTTGTCCTGGTCACAGGCCTAGGTATAAAAAGATCTTTGGAGAGATCCTTGTACTGTCCGTTCAGGTATTTGTACATTGTAATGAGGTCTCCCCTCAGTCGTCTTTTTTCTAAACTGAATAATCCCAAATTTTGTAATCTGTCATTGTGTTCTAGTCCCCCCATTCCCCTAATAATCCTGGTTGCTCTCCTCTGCACCCGTTCCAGCTCTACTATATCCTTTTTATACACTGGTGCCCAAAACTGTACACAATATTCCATGTGTGGTCTGACCAGGGATTTGTATAAGGGCAGAACTATGTCTTTATCATGAGAATCTATTCCTCTCTTGATACATCCCATTATTTTATTTGCTTTAGCAGCAGCCGCCTGGTTCTGGTCACTAAAATTAAGTTTACCATCCACCAATATGCCCTAGTCCTTTTCAGCTTCAGTTTTACTAAGTAATTGACCGTTTAGAACATAATTATACTTTTTGTTTCCATGGCCCAAGTGCATAACTTTACATTTATCTACATTAAACCTCATCAACCATTTCTCTGCCCATCCCTCAAGCTTCCACAAATCCCTCTGTAATGCTAAACTATCGACCTCAGTATTTATTACTTTACACAGCTTAGTATCATCTGCAAATATTGAAACTTGACTGTGTAAACCCACTGCAAGGTCATTAATAAAAATATTAAAAAGAAGTGGCCCTAATACTGACCCCTGTGGCACTCCACTGGTAACATCAACCCAATCTGAGAATGTGCCATTAATGACCACCCTCTGTTTTCTATCACTAAGCCAATTACTTACCCAGATACACAGATTTTCTCCTATTCCCAGCAGTCTCATTTTATATACCAACCTTTTATGTGGCACGGTGTCAAATGCCTTTGAAAAGTCCAGATATACAACATCCACAGCGTCCCCCAGATCCAGTCTTGAACTTACCTCCTCGTAGAAACCAATCAGATTAGTCTGACAGGACCGATCTCTCATAAACCCATGCTGACGCTGGGTTATAAGGTTGTGCACAGTGAGATACTCCAGGATAGCATCTCTAATAAACCCCTCAAATATTTTCCCCACCACAGAAGTTAGACTTACGGGTCTGTAGTTTCCAGGATCGCTATTTGATCCTTTTTTGTATATTGGTACCACATTTGCTATGCGCCATTCCTGTGGAACATAACCAGTCCTCAGTGAATCTTCAAATATTAAAAATAACGGTCTGTCTATCACCGTACATAATTCATGCAGAACCCGGGGGTGTATGCCATCTGGCCCAGGTGATTTATCTATCTTAGTGGTTGCGAGGCGGCGCCGTACCTTTTCCTGGGTTAAACTGTTGACATTATAAAAAGAATTTACATTATTCCTCATTGTGTCTTCCACCAGGGGATTTTCCTGGGTAAAGACAGTTGAGAAGGCGACATTCAGTAGATTGGCCCTTTCCTCATCTCCTTCCACCATGACCCCCATGTTATTTCTAAGGGGACCCACACTCTCTGTTTTTAGTTTCTTATCATTTATATACTTGAAAAATAATTTGGGATTATTTTTGCTCTCCCTGGCAATATTTCTTTCAGTCTCTATTTTTGTGGCCTTTATCTGCTTTTTACAGGATTTATTTTTCTCTCTATAATCCTGTAATGCCTCATCGCTACCTTCACGTTTTAGCACCTTAAACGCTTTATCTTTCTCGCTTATTGCTTTCCTTACAAGACTAGTTAGCCACATAGGCTTTTTCTTGTTCCTTTTATGCTTTTTCCCATAAGGTATGTGTTTCTCACAGGACTTTTTCAGAATATATGAGAAAAAATCCCATTTTTTGGGGGGGCATTTGTCTTTGAGAGCATTATCCCAGTCTATGCCTTTAAGGTCTTCCCTTAGTTGATGAAAATTTGCCCTCCTGAAGTTTAGAGTGTTGGTTGCCCCTTCACTAACGTGCTTAGTAAAGCGTAATACAAAATCAATGATATTATGATCACTATTCCCCAGGTTCCCCCCAACCTGTAGTTTTGATACCCTATCAGGTCTGTTGGTAAGATTAAGGTCCAGCAGTGCCCCCCCCTCTTGTTGGCTCCAGGACTAGTTGCGACAGGTAATTGTCTTTTGTTGTTGACAAGAACCTGCTACCTTTGAAGGACCTGCAGGTTTCTGCCCCCCAGTCAATATCTGGGTAATTGAAGTCCCCCATGATAAGTACTTCACCATGCTTTGAAGCCGCATCCATTTCACTTATCAGCATTTCCTCTGCTGCCTCCATTACCATTATATTTGGAGCCTTATAATAAACCCCTAGTAATATTTTATTTTTATTTTTCCCTCCTCTTATCTCCACCCATAGGGACTCCACATTTGCGTTACTGAAGTCATCTCGCAAGACGGGTTTGAGGCAAGAATTCACATATAAACAAACCCCTCCTCCTTTTTTATTTATACGATCCTTTCTAAAAAGACTATAACCATCTATAGTAACAGCCCAGTCATAGCTACTGTCCAGCCATGTCTCGCTGATACCCACTATATCATATTTCCGCTCCAACATCAAGAGTTCCAGTTCTTGGAAAAAAGGTAGGTGGTCCTCCAGAAAAATTAAATAGATTGAGTGCATGTATGTGGCACTCCCAAAAATTGTTTAAAACAGAGGACCTGGTAGGTGGCCCTCCAGAAAAATTAAATACATAGAGTACTATAGCTAGAGCCAGTTGAGGAGGAGGAGTGCATAAATTATGTCTTGTGTCTTGCTGGGGTGACATAAAACTGGCAAAGGCCTTGTAAAGCGTACCCCTGCCAGTGCTGGACAAGCTGCCTGCTCGCCTACTCTCCCTCGCTACTTGTCCCGCAGAAGTACGCCCTCTGCCGCTAGCGCTGTCAGAAGGGAAATACTGTTTCAGCTTGTGCACCTGGGCCTGCTGGTATTCATGCATTCTCACACTCCTTTCCTCTCCAGGGATGAGAGTGGAAATATTTTGCTTGTACCGTGGGTCCAGGAGAGTGAATACCCAGTAATCGGTGCTAGAATAAATTCTTTGAATGCGAGGGTCACGGGATAGGCAGCCTAGCATGAAATCCATATGCGCCAGAATTCACTCCCCTCACTGGCCTGACTCTCCATTTCCTCCTCCTCCAACTTCAACTCCTCTTCTTCTGCCCATACACGCTGAACAGTGAAGGACTGAACAATGGTCCCCTCTTGTGTCTCGCCAACATTCTCCTCCTCTTCCTCCTCATTCTCCTCCACCTCCTCCGCTATGCGCTGAAAAACAGACCTGAGGGTGCTTTGGCTATCAACAAGGGAATCTTCTTCCCCCATCTATTGGGACGAGCGCAAAGCTTCCGACTTCATGCTGACCAGAGAGTTTTTCAACAGGCAAAGCAGCGGGATGGTGAGGCTGATGATGGCGGCATCGCCACTGACCATCTGTGTTGACTCCTCAAAGTTACTCAGCACCTGGCAGATATCAGACATCCACGTCCACTCCTCATTGTAGACTTGAGGAAGCTGACTGACCTGACTACCAGTTCTGGTGGAAGTTGACATCCAGCAGTCTACAATCGCTCTGCGCTGCTGGTAAACTCAGGATAACATGGTTAATGTTGAACTCCACCTCGTGGGCACGTCGCACAACAGTCGGTGAGCGGGCAGTTGGAGGCGGCGCACCTTCGTGAGCAAATCAGACAGATTGGGGTATGTCTTGAGCAACCGCTGAACTAGGAGATTTAACACATGAGAGACCTGGACCGAGGTAGGCCCTGCAATTCTCGGCGTCGGCAGTATATGACCAACCCCAGGGTCAGACTCAGTCCCAGCCTCCACCAAGTTAACCCAATGTGCCGTCAGCGATATATAGTGGCCCTGCCCGGCAGCACTCGGCCACGTGTCCGTGGTCATGTGGACCTTTTCAGAAACGGCGTTGGTCAGGGCACGGATGATGTTGTCTGACACGTGCTTGTGCAGGGCTGGGACGGCACATCGGGAAAAGTAGTGGCGGCTGGGGACCGAATACCGAGGGGCGGCCGCTGCCATGAGGTTTCGAAAGGCCTCGGTCTCTACCAGCCTATAGGGCAGCATCTACAGGCTAAGCAGTTTGGAGATGTGGACGTTGAGGGCTTGGGCGTGTGGGTGGGTTGCACTATACTTCCTTTTGCGCTCCAGCGTCTGGGGTATGCAGCTGAACGCTGCTGGATGCTGTGGAGGATCCTGGAAGCCCTACTGGAGGTTTATAATAAATCATAAGTGGAAGGTATGGTACCTAACTCAATGAGAGAAGCCCTTATTACCTTAATTGTGAAAGAGGGGAAGGATGCTCAGGAGTTGGATGCAAAAATCCTGGCTAGCAGGTTGCAAAAGATTATTCCATCTGTGATTCATGAAAACCAAATTGGGTTCATGGCAGGGAGATCGGTGCGCAATAATATTCTAAACCTCTGGTGGAATCTGCAGACGCCCTCGGAAACAAGGGGAAGGAGAATGTTGGTCTCGCTGGATGTGGTCAAGGCCTTTGACCGTGTCGAGTGGGACTACATATGGGCAGTGCTTAGGAGAATGGGGATCAGCCCTCACTTTATTAAATGGGTTAAAATTCTGTATAGCGGGGCATTGGCCAAAATAAGTATTAATGGAAAGGCCTCAGCGACATTGAGTCTATACAGGGGTACAAGACAGGGGTGCCCCTTGTCGCCTCTGTTCTTTGCTGTGGCGCTCGAACCCTTGGCCTGTAGTCTAAAAGAGAACGGACGCATAAGAGGGTTTGTTAGAGGCTCGAGCAAAGACAGATTAAATTTGTATGCTATTGTTCTTAGATCATTCGGGATCAATGCTGCAATCTGTAATTGACTTGATAGGAGAAAAAGGGGAGAGAAGGCCACAGCATCCAATATGATGAAAAAAGGTTAAACCTTTATTCACGCAGGAATAGAAAAAAGTGCAACGTTTCGATTCACAATGAATCTTTGTCAAGAATGCTTGACAAAGATTCATTGTGAATCGAAACGTTGCACTTTTTTCTATGCCTGCGTGAATAAAGGTTTATCTTTTTTCATCATATTGGATGCTGTGGCCTTCTCTCCCCTTTTTGTCTTGGACTATGGATCCTGCACATTAGGACCCTGGGCTGCGTGCATCAAACAAACAGCTTTTGTTAAATAGATTGGTAGCTGTCTTTTTTCTTTTTTTGACTTGATAGGAGTGCATGGTAACCTGTTAGGTATCCGTATTAACTGGAGTAAGTCTTCATATCTCTTATTAGACCACGTAGAAGAGGACTTTCTAGATCTTGGGCAACTGAATAGAGTTTCTGTTAGGGATTTTTGTGCAGGGCCCCAACAGCCCTCTTGACTTTTGTAAGGTGAGTCCTAATTAACCCTTTCATGATTGAACATAAAGACCAAGACATACGTCAATCTCTTAGTCAAGATCTTCTCCCGTTTAATAATCAAAATGCATAATATATATCAGACAGAAGAGTCATCAAAGGGGTGTGAATAGTATACTCCAAACCTATTGGTCATCAGCACATTCTGGGAAAAAAGTTAATTAATTGTGCTCAGTTCTCAGAGACCTTTTACACAGATATTGTTTATACTAGTTTGCTGAGAAGGAGATGATAAGTGGCTCCAGAATCATAATATCATGCAGCATCGAGGACAGACTGGCTTCTCATTAAATGTCAAAGGGTATTAGCTGACAGGCAGGCAAACAGGTTACATAAAATGAAGTTTGAATCATGACATTAACTTGACAATGGTCAGGGAACATGGCCGCTGTATCTAAGATGGCGGACAGTAGTCAAGATGGCGTCCGAAACAAGTGCGACCTCCTTAACAGTTTCCAAATTAAAATATCTAGGAATAGTGATCAGTAAAAACCTAAAAGATTATATGGCTCTGAATGTAAGGACTATGCTCACAAAAATTAAGGATAAAATAGAAATATGGAAAAAAAATGAATCTTCCCATGGCAGCAAGGGTGGTCATCTGCAAGATGGTAATGTTGCCCATGGCCCTTTTTGTTCTACCGAATAGCCCCATAGTGATAGTAAAAAAAGGATTTAAGATGATAGATAATTTAATAAGAGACTTGGTTTGGGGGGGTAAAAAGGCACGGGTGAGTCTTAAGAAACTATATGCACCATTTGACGGAGGAGGATTAGCTATCCCTGACTTTAGTAAATATTTTATAGCTTCACTATTGCAAAACATTATAGGTTGCGATATAGGGAAAATTAGGTACACACTTGGGAGACACTATGAATTTTTGGAGGGATATAATATATGGAGTATATGAGAAGCAAGAATTTTGATTAAAGAAGAATTTAAGGAGCACTACCCGCTGTTTAGATTAATGCAATGGGTGTGGGAAAAAATAAAGTTAAATTTAGAATGGGAAAGTTATATAGCGGAGACACCACTTTGGGGTGAGGGGGAGTGGACAATGGCCCCCATGGATACGCCAGGTTGTCGAAGGGAATAGATTTAAAACTTTGGCAGAGTTGTCCCAGCAAACTGGTATGGAGAGTGGGGATTGGTTACAATATGCCCAGCTCAGGTATGCCTTTGGTGCGTCACTAACGAGGGTGGATTTTAGGGAGGTACAACACCCCATCCTTAATATACTTAGATCCCAGAAGGACTCTAAAGGTCTGACCTCAAAACTGCGTTAGATTTAGGTTTAGATATTGAAAAAGCGTAAGGTCCCATACTGTTATGAGAAATGGAAAATAGACCTACTTGACCTGTCAGAAAAGGGGTGGAATGACTCACTATCTATGATTAAATATACTACGAAGAACTTGTCATACAGGATATCTCAAATATTCTTAACTCATTAAGTGCACTATACTCCAAAATTCTTAAATAAATTTGGTCGCCATGAAAAAGAAAAATGTCCAAAATGTGAACTGGTAGATGCTGACCTAATACACATGATGTGGTGGTGCCCAAAGTTGGTGCGGTACTTTGAATCCATTCTTGAAGGCATAAAAGTATCTACGGGTTGTATAGTACCATATAATGCTAAAAATTGTATTCTTGGAACCAAAATTGGGGTAATTGGCACAAAAAAAGGAATATGGGAAGGGATGAAAGGGTTGTTGATGGCACGCAAATCGATCCTGTTTAATTGGAAAAATAAAGATCCACCTAAGTTTCACCAATGGAGAAATAAACTGAATTACATAAGAGTAACGGATGATTAGGCAGTTAGAGATAGGAATTAGGTCACCTGAGTAGATCATGATAGTGCAAGGTAAAGCATATGAAGATGGAGATAGTCCACAATATGGGCTTCTAGGACTTACCTGTCGTTTGGAAAGAGGGGTGGTAGGGAACTTGAAGGGAATAACGGGGAAAAAAAAGATGTTGTAATTTTAAGTGGTAATTATATCAAGTGCAAGAGGAAGCCTAAGAATTGATGTGTAATAAGCCGTATCATTAATGTTATGGTGACACAGGCTGTATGAAATTATGAGATGGCAAATATTCATTTTATGATGTACTTGTTGTAATGCTAAATTTTGTATCTAACAATAAAATTATTTATAAAAAAATCTGTGGCCTACCATGTTGCTGCCACCTAAAGAATTTGTCATTGTGCTACTCTCTTACCTCATGCTGCTGCCATCTCTACACTTTGTCATTGTGCCACTCTGTGGCCTATCATGTTTCCTCCACCTCCATAATTTGTCATTGTGCTACTCTGCAGCCTACTCATGCTGCTGCCAACTGACCGCTGTCTCCCTGGAACACCCAGGGATTTCCATACTGCTGTTTTCACTGTCCACCACTTTATGATGTTGGCGCTATGTTTAGTTTTCCCCTTCATTTCATCTGTCAGAAGAAATGAAAAGCCTCAGGATTGATAGCCAAAAGCCAGGAGTGGATACAGAACACAGAGGACATGCAAATATCCCATTTACTGGTCATCTCTGTTTTGGATCCACTCCTGTTTGTTTTTGGGTTTAGCAATACTGATAATGGATTATTGACCGATTAAAAGCGGACACTGAGGGATGGAATGAAGGGCAAAATGATTAGTGACATCTGCACTCTTTTGGGGGGTTTCTACATGTATCCGCGTCTAACAGAACAGGTTCTGTCGTAATCTATGAAATCATCTGATGCAAAAAGAGTGCACGCTTTGATGTTATAGTGGGATCTTGGCCCTAAGCTCAGTCCTTTCAAGCTGGCACAGACGTTACCTTGTCAAGCTGCATTCCCACTTCACTTATTTGGTGAAGTTGGCCTCTGTAAGTGCTCATAGAATTGAAGAGTGAAGCAATTCTAAGAACGGCGGTTGTCATGTTCGTATCATACCTAAACACAGCATTGTTTGAAGACCAAACCATGCTCCCTATACATATTTAAGCATGGCACAATGTTCTACAACACCCTCTGCAGCCAGGAAATACCTGTTTTTTAATGTGATTCGTCATGATCCGGTTTGCTTTGAGTCAAATTTTTAAAAAAAATTTGATTCGGGTCAAACAGAATTTCAACAAATTTGCCCATCTTTACTGGTTATGCTGATGTACACTCACCGGCCACTTTATTAGGTACACCTGTCCAACTGCTCGTTAACACTTAATTTCTAATCAGCCAATCACATGGCGGCAACTCAGTGCATTTAGGCATGTAAACATGGTCAAGACAATCTCCTGCAGTTCAAACCGAGCATCAGTATGGGGAAGAAAGGTGATTTGAGTGCCTTTGAACGTGGCATGGTTATTGGTGCTAGAAGGGCTGGTCTGAGTATTTCAGAAACTGCTGATCTACTGGGATTTTTACGCACAACCATCTCTAAGGTTTACAGAGAATGGTCCGAAAAAGAAAAAACATCCAGTGAGAGTCAGTTCTATGGGCGGAATTGCCTTGTTGATGCCAGAGGTCAGAGGAGAATGGGCAGACTGGTTCGAGCAGACTGGTTCGAGGCAACAGTGACTCAAATCGCCACCCGTTACAACCAAGGTAGGCAGAAGAGCATCTCTGAATGCACAGTATGTCGAACTTTGAGGTAGATGGGCTACAGCAGTAGAAGACCACATCGGGTGCCACTCCTTTCAGCTAAGAACAGGAAACTGAGGCTACAATTTGCACAAGCTCATCGAAATTGGACAGTAGAAGATTGGAAAAACGTTGCCTGGTCTGATGAGTCTCGATTTCTGCTGCGACATTCGGATGGTAGGGTCATAATTTGGCGTCAACAACATGAAAGCATGGATCCATCCTGCCTTGTATCAACGGTTCAGGTGGTGGTGGTGTCATGGTGTGGGGAATATTTTCTTGGCACTCTTTGGGCCCCTTGGTACCAATTGAGCATCATTGCAACGCCACAGCCTACCTGATTATTGTTGCTGACCATGTCCATCCCTTTATGACCACAATGTACCCAACATCTGATGGCTACTTTCAGCAGGATAATGCGCCATGTCATAAAGCTGGAATCATCTCAGACTGGTTTCTTGAACATGACAATGAGTTCACTATACTCAAATGGCCTCCACAGTCACCAGATCTCAATCCAATATAGCATCTTTGGGATGTGGTGGAACGGGAGATTCGCATCATGGATGTGCAGCCGACAAATCTGCAGCAATTGTGTGATGCCATCATGTCAATATGGACCAAAATCTCTGAGGAATGCTTCCAGCACCTTTTTGAATCTATGCCACGAAGAATTGAGGCAGTTCTGAAGGCAAAAGGGGGTCCAACCCGTTACTAGCATGGTGTCCCTAATAAAGTGGCCGGTGAGTGTATGTGATGGCATAACTGCAAAATGTGAACATTTTTTCATGGAACTATAAGATATCCCCTGAAAATAAGACCTAGTGCATCTTTTATTTATGTAAGACACTAGGGCATTTTTACTTACCTGTCCGAATCGCAATTTCCGACAATGATGGTGGTGTCATGGTGTGGGGAATATTTTCTTGGCACTCTTTGGGCCCCTTGGTACCAATTGAGCATCATTGCAACGCCACAGCCTACCTGAGTATTGTTGCTGACCATGTCCATCCCTTTATGACCACAATGTACCCAACATATGATGGCTACTTTCAGCAGGATAATGCCCCATGTCATAAAGCTGGAATCATCTCAGACTGGTTTCTTGAACATGACAATGAGTTCACTGTACTCAAATGGCATACACAGTCACCAGATCTCAATCCAATATAGCATCTTTGGGATGTGGTGGAACGGGAGATTCGCATCATGGATGTGCAGCCAACAAATCTGCGGCAATTGTGTGATGCCATCATGTCAATATGGACCAAAATCTCTGAGGAATGCTTCCAGCACCTTTTTGAATCTATGCCACGAAGAATTGAGGCAGTTCTGAAGGCAAAAGGAGGTCCAACCCGTTACTAGCATGGTGTCCCTAATAAAGTGGCCGGTGAGTGTATGTGATGGCATAACTGCAAAATGTGAACATTTTTTCATGGAACTATAAGATATCCCCTGAAAATAAGACCTAGTGCATCTTTTATTTATGTAAGACACTAGGGCACTTTTACTTACCTGTCCGAATCGCAATTTCCGACAATGATGCACTGTGCTGCGATCCACGTTGATCCTGCGCCTGATATCCTGCATGTGTCACTCCCCGCTCTGGTCCGCTGGAGTTCACCTTCTTCTTCCCGATGCATGTAAGGGCTTGGCTTGCAACACAAATTCCAATGTTAAATCCCACGCTCAGTACAAATCCTTCGGATCGACCAACGGCACGCCCCTGGATTTCTGTTGCATGAAAGCTGGCGCGATTGCGACAAAATTCAATTGTGTGCGCCACATTCCCCTTTTAATACGAAAATAAGTCCCACACATATATACAAACACATGCATGCATCACACACATATCTCACATATAGTTACCTACAGTGTAGACTGTCATCCATGCGGGAGGATATTCCAGATGGCAGGATGCTATCATAGGCCAGACATAAGGTTCAACACATCCCTATGCTTCCTCTTTGTGTACTCTGTGCTTGATCTTCTGCTGTGACCTGCCTCCCCTTCTCTACCCCAACTGCTGCTGCAGTAAAAAGAGATGAGGGGGCGCAGGCTGTGAAGGGCCCACATGCACATCTCCACCCAACGCCCTCTAACTGGAGACTTGGGGAGGAATAGCAATGCTCTGGTTGGTGAGGACATGACACCAAGTGTCATGATTGTACAGGTTAAACTGGGAATAGATTGGCAATTGCATAATGAAAAGACATAATGAAGAAGGTTATATTATAAAGCTTGGTTCTACTATAACTCTTGGAGGACACTGCAATCGTTTAGGATGATGCAGATAGTTGCAGACTGAAGTAAAGTTGCCCCTCTGCTATGAAAGAACCTGGTCATTTGGTTTAAACACCACTTACAGACTTGGTTAAATTCACCAATATGCACAAATATTAAAGCCAATATTCCAGAACATATGACTAACTTCCATGCTGCCCTATTAATGTTGACTGCAAGATAATAACTTTCTTAATTTCTTCCATTTCTTTCAGTCACCAGTTGGAAGACAAAGAAAAAAAAGTGAGATCCGCGCTGCAACATGTTGTGAAATGTAACCTTAATAAAGAAAATATTACAGAACCAATAGATTTACCACCAGCGGATTGTATCGTCACTGCTGTGCTCCTGGATGCTATCAGCAAAGACCAGGATGATTATGTCAGATATTTCAGGAAGTTCTCAAAGTTGTTAAAACCTGGAGGACACCTAATTTTATTTGGAGTAATAGATGCAACATATTATACAGTTGGGGGACACAAGTTTCATTATTTCAGATATGATGTGGCTTTTGCTAGGAAAGTTCTAGTAGGAGAAGGTTTTACAATTGATTTCTGTGAGGTTAAAAAGAGATCAAATGTGAGTGATCTTTCTGACTATAAGGGGATCATTTTCATTGTAGCTCACAAGGAGAAATAGGTCTGAGAACAACACTTTCAGATGATTTTTCTGAAAGATGATGTTGTCAAGTGTATTTTTGGCCATTAAATAAGTTGCATCATGATTATTAGCAGCTGTCTCCTCTACCAGCTTCATCTCTCATTTTCAGTTTCTCTTTAGCTTGAGGGTGAAGATTACTACTATTATAACTTCTATTTGTAGCACATGGAGATACAGGAGATTCTGCTCCTTAAAGGGATTGTCTATGTAAGAACAAATGGACAAGATTTTCTCCAATGGTGGTGGACAAAACTTAGCCAGAACAAATAAAGTTAAACTGGGCACTTTGTAAAGAATTTAGCACTGTTATGAATTTTGAGAAAGCATTCCATGGGTCTATACCAGTCAGATTTAACTGTTTCCTGCCCATGTTTCCTTTTATAGATCTAGATGTTGAAATTATCTACATTGAAGGAAACCTACCATTACGGATCCACCTATTAAGGTACCCTTTAAAGGGCTAATTGTTAATTTATGCCCCAAATATGCAAATTTCTTAAAGAGGCTACAGGGGCGTGGAGTAGCTGGAGTTGAAGCTACACAGCGCAGATTCTCCACGCCCCAGTAGCCTCTTTCAATCCTGCTACTACAACATGTTCAGGATGCAGCTCCTTGTAGCTGCGCACACTCATTCACGTTTGCATAAACTATCTATGCAGAGCCGCCAGCTGTGCGTACTCGGCTCCAAAGCAGTCACCAGTTCTGCATAGATACGCTATGCAGAGCATGGAAGAGTGGACTCCTGGTTCAGCGCGGACTCTTTATTGCTGCACGCTGAACGTGTCATAGTAGAAGGATTGAAAGATGCCTGTAGGGCACGCTCCAGTAGCCTCTTTCAGAAATTTTCATATTAGTGTCTTAAAATATTAAGTATAGGGGGGGGGGGGGGTGAAGGATTAGCCCTAAAAATGGCTCGGATCTATTCATTAAATGAACCTGCCACTTGATCTACCTTAAAGGGGTTATCCGGGTTTAATTTTTTTTTATGTCCGGGCTGGGGAGGACTAGTTAAACATAATAAACATGTACTTACCTCCTCCGGTGCTGCCGATGTCCCGCGCCGCGGCCCGTCTTCTCTGTGCGCCGGTTTCATTACACCGGCGCACAGGGAGCTTCCGGCCGGCCGGAAGCTCCCATGCGCACCATCTCTCAGCGCTTCCGTGCCCCTGTAAACAAACGGGGGCACAGATCGAAGTGACCGCGGCGCGGGACAACGGCGGCGCCGGAGGGGGTAAGTACATGTTTATTATGTTTAACTAGCCCTCCCCAGCCCGGACATAAAAAAAAATTTAAACCCGGATAACCCCTTTAACAGGTAGATCCTTAATGGTAGGTTTCACATTCACAATCATTTAACCGAATAAGCAAGGTATTGCTGCTTTTTTCTCTATTTGCTTTATTTAAATGATATAATAAAATGAAGACATTACATTTAACTGTTTCTGTCCATTTGTGTTGCAATCAAAATTTTACTAAATGAGATTAACATATTGAGAAAGAATGTTTTACCAATTTTACTGTTATAGTGGGAACATAGGGCTTTTAGAAAAATACATTGTATTACAAATGCAATAACAATACATTTTTGGGGGATTACTAGGGGAAGCCAGATGAATACTGTTCTATAGAGAAAATAGAGTATAAACCAATGGTCTCCCCCCAGGGGACTGTGTGGCTGCCTCAATATAACATCTAAGCTCCAAACTCTAGCAGCTTAAGGACTGTTTTACACAAGCACGTGCTGCCCATGTAAACGTGCCGTATGTTGGCAGGATCCCAAGGTTTGCACACAGTATAGAAATATAATGCAGGGCCCTGCCATTACTGTATAACTATTACAGTTCTGGAGCAGCTGTTTGGCCTGCAGAGGGAACGTCCTTGCATTGTCCTTGCTTGTACCGATGCAACACTGGAATGCAAAATCAAATGTTCAACTATTTTTCCAATGCCCTCCACCATGGCCAGGTTGAGGCCTTTTCATGTCCCAGGAAGACACACAAAATTATGCCCACCAACGTAAAATCTTAGGATGCGCACAGTGCAGTCAGGGCTGATTATAGCCTTTAAGCTGTTTGAGGAGAAAAGAATCATGAGAAACATACAGAATATAAGAAGCCAACTGCTATGAGATTATTTACAATTTGGCCTACCTCCGACAAATATACTGCATATATAAATATACACCTAAAATGAATATAGCACACATTTAAACATGTACATGAAAGTTCTGTACTAAAAATGTAAATATAAAGTGGCAGTGAATTACAACACATTGACACATAAATATAGAACAGCAATAAATACACTGGACAATAGGGCTGCCATCACTCGCTTTGCATATGAGGTTGCAGCTTTTGCCTTCTCCCTTTGTACTGGTCCAGTCTGTCATCTTCTTCACAGGTATCAATTCTTTTGCATCAGCAACCATTTCTCACTGGATAATTTGATTCCTTGGTGACCTTTGCAGTATCTCCCTACTGTTCCCTGAAAGCACAGTCACTTACAGTATAATGTTCCCTGGACAGTTAATTGATTCAGGTAACAGCATGGATAGCAAAGTTCAGTTTTTGTAGAATATTTACCAGATGTAGTTAGACAAAGCCTTGGGAATTATTGATATGAATAGGACACCTGTAGTTGAAATAAACAATGCTGTAAATAAAGATTGAGTTTCAGAGGATGGACATCAATAATCATTGTTATCTTAATGCCAGTAGCATAATCATTAGTGATGAGTGGACTACAATTGCAAAGTTCTGTTCTGTAACAAATTTGGTAGGTGTGGCACCCACAACCCCCAAAAGCTGAAAATTTACTGTTGTCCATGCTTTGGGATTGTGTCTGGGGGGAAAACACCAAGCTGGTTGATTGACTGCTGAGCAGCCAATCAACCAGCCTGAGGCCCCTTAGCAACCACAGGCATGTCCTCTGTGGGCATGGCTGGAATTGGTCAGGCTGTACAAAATCAGGATCAGATGTCCAGACACTATTACAAACAGAAGTGGTTGCAGCGCTTCATAACTTTAATTATTCAGACAGGGACTTCTTAAATACCAATAATTGCACTTAGATAGGAACTGGAGGCTGCTGTGATTAGGGACAGGTGGATATCTGAAATAATTACCCTAAGGGCACTGTAAAGAACTACATTCATTTACTGATAGGCTTCTATTTTACAGCAGCAGACATACAGCATCATTCACCAATATCTTAAAGGCACAAACTCAGTTTAGATTGCAGTTCCATCGAAATCTTAAAGGGGCCACTGGAGAAGAGTTTGCAGTTTCATCAAAATCATATGGAGGCTGTTGCAGTGTAGTTTGCAGTTCTATTAAAATCTTAAAGTGGCTGTTTTAGTATAGTTTGCAGTTCCATCAAAATCTTAAAGGTACCTTTGCAGAATAGCTTGCAGTTCCATCAAGATCTTAATGGGGCTGTCACAGTATAGTTTAAAATCTTAAAGGGGCTGTTGCAGTTGTGGTATGATCTGGTGTTAAGTTAAAATACCAGTCTTAGATTTAGATTTAGTATTTTCATCAGTGTTAACTTACACTATCACTCTTAGACCTATTTGTGTCATACAGTACTACTGTAACCTCTGTGCCCAAATGTCACACTATCCACAGTTGGCTTAATAGGTTGCGTTTATTTGTGTGTGAACTGTGGCTTACTGCTTGTGTTTGGATTAACTGAGCAACACCCTGCTCCTTGCATTTCAGCCCTGCCCAGCAGGGGTTACTAGCCTGAAGGACAGTTCCCCCAGTGTGCTGCTGGAGGTGTGTCCGGGAAGGGCTTTATATACCTGCCCATTTCCATCATACCTGGCTGGTTATTTTTAGTCTTGTCTTGTCTGAGTATCTAGTTCAGGTCTTACCTGTGTGTCTGGTGCTTTTGCTGTCTTGTTTGGTGTTCTGTGTTTTGTATCTGATTCTGTACTTTTGCAGCCATTTTGATCTTGACCTGTCTCTGCTTGTCTGGCTGTATCTGGACCTGACCTGTGTATAACCCACCTGAAGTCCTGTATCTATTGTTTGTCCCTCAGTATTGTTTACCTCCTAGTATTATTCCACTTTCCCTGTCTCAGACCTGTGTTAGTATTTTGTGCACCAGTGTGTACGCTTGTCTATTCCTGCATTCTGGTTACCTGTCCGCTCCACCATCCAGCAGCTTCAAGACGAAGTAAGTTTTTCCTGTCATCTTGTAGGGTCGCTCAAGGACCGTCAGTTAGGTTCCTGATAGTGGGTTCGCCCTTATTAGGGCGGTTTATCTGCTTTAGGCAGGGCCTTAGCCCACAGGGACGTCGTAGGGTGAGTTCACAACCACTGACAGCTAGCGCCAAGCCTGGTTGTGGTTGCGCGCTGTTACTGAACAGGTACTGACAACTACATTGTTGTGTCGTTGTTATATTTTGACCTATATCCACAAATGGTACTGCAGGTCTTTTAAACTGAGGAAAGCAGGAATTTAGGTACAGTGACCACACTGGTTCTGGTGCTGCTAGTGGTAATGATGAAGTTGCTGCTTCAGGGAGAGGAGTTGCCTGCTCCAAGTTCCTCTGGTTCAAGCAGGTGCCAGGAAAGCCGTCAACAACTTTATGCAATGGAGTGAGAGCAAACAACCTTATTGCTGATAAAACAAAGGAGATGGCCGTAGACCTACTGTGACTGGCAAAAGTATTCAGCCACCTCAAACTTTTCTACCTTTTGCCACATTTCAGTCTTCAAACATAAAGATATTAAATTGTAATTTTTTGATGAAGAATCATCAACAAGTGCGACACAGATGGGAAGTAGAACAAAATTTATTGATATTTTAAAGTTTTTAAAAAGATAATTAACTGAAAAGTAGGACATGCAATATAATTTGGCCCCTCTACTTTCAGTGGAGCAAACTTACTCCAGAAGTTCAGTGAGGATCTCTGAATGATCCAATGTTGTCCTGATTGATGATGAGAAATATAATCTACCTGTGTGTAATCAAATCTCTGTATTAATGCATCTGTTCTGTGGTAGTCTCAACGTTCTATTTAAAATGTAGAGAGCATCATGAAGACCAAGGAAAACACCTGGCAGGTCTGTGATACTATTGTGGAGAAGTTTAAAGGGCATCTACCACCGGAATGAAGGACTGTATGCCTCATAGGTGTTAATGGCACCTGGAGCCCTTCAGGCTCATTCGCATACAGTCTTTATCCTGGTGATAGATGTCTTTTAAAGATGGATTTGGATACAAAAATATTTCTGGATGAACTGCAGAGATATACAGTTGAGGTGGGAGAGTCTGTCCATAGGCCAACAACCAGTCGTAAGCTGCACAAATCTGGGAGAATGGCAAGAAGAAAACCATTTCTCAAAGATATCCATAAAAGGTCTTATTTAAAGTTTACCACAAGCCACCTGGGAGACACCAAACATGTGGAAGAAGGTGCTATGGTCAGATTAAACCAAATTACCGTATATACTCGTGTATAAGCCGAGATTTTCAGCACAAAAAATTTGCTGAAAAACCTCACCTCGGCTTATACACGAGTCAACTAAGGGGCAAACATAAAGGGGCAAAAAAAAAAAATAATAATACTCACCCTCCGGTGTCCGGATCCTCGGCGGCAGCTCCCGATTCTTGGCAGCGGCTCCGCTCCCCTCTTCTTTCTTCACTGGCGGCTCCCGGTCTCTTTTCTTTCTTCACTAGCCGGCAGTCGCGTCCATGCGATCTGTGGGTGGGCGCACACTATGATGCGGCGCTGTCGCCGCTGATGACGTCATCGGCGGTGACACTGCCGCATCATAGTGTGCGCCCGCTGGCAAGTCGCATGGACGCGACTGCCGGCTAGTGAAAAAGAAAAGAGACCGGGAGCCGCCAGTGAAGAAAGAAGAGGGGAGCTGTCACCGAGGTTCGGAAGCCGCCGCCAGGACCGGGAGCCACCGCCGAGGACCGGGAGCCGTGCCGAGCATCAAAGGTGAGTATTGTCGGAGGGTGAGTATTAAGTTTGTTTTTTTTATTCACTTGGCATACTGGGGGCAGGCTGTATACTACTAATGGGGCACGCTGTATACTACTATTGGGGCAGGCTGTATACTACTATTGGGGCAGGCTGTATACTGCTTTTGGGGCAGGCTGTATACTGCTATTGGGGCAGGCTGTATACCACTATTGGGGCAGGCTGTATACTACTATTGGGGCAGGCTGTATACTACTATTGGGGCAGGCTGTATACTACTATTGGGGCAGGCTGTATACTACTATTGGGGCAGGCTGTATACTACTTGGGGGCAGGCTGTATACTACTTGGGGCAGGCTGTATGCTACAGGGGGGAGGCTGGCTGTATACTACAGGGGGCTGGCTGGCTACTACACCCTCGGCTTATACTCGAGTCAATGGGTTTTTCCAGTTTTTGGTGGTAAAATTAGGGGTCTCGGCTTATACTCGGGTCGGCTTATACTCGAGTATATACGGTAGTACTTTTTGGCCACAATGCCAAACGATATGTTTAGTATAAAAGCAACACAGCTTATCACCCTGAACACACAATCCCCACTGTCAAACATGGTAGTGGCCGCATCATGATGGTTAAAATTGATGGGAAGATGGATGGAGCCAAATACAGGACCATTCTGGAAGAAAACCTGAGTCTGCAAAAGACCTGAGACTGGAACAAAGAATTATCTTCCAACAAGATAATGATCCCAAACATAAAGTTAAAACTACAAAGTATTAATTTAAGGGGCCGCATAATATTGCACATCCCACTTTTCAGTTTATCATTTTTTACAAAAGTTCAAAATATCTATATAATAAATTTCATTCCACTTCACAATTGTGCTTGTTGTTGATTCTCCACCAAAAAAATTACAATTTTATCTTTATGTTTAAAACCTGAAATGTGGCAACAGGTAGAAAAGTTCAAGGGAGCCGAATACGTTCACCAGGTACTTTACAGAAGAACAAACCCATTTGTAATCCTCTAAACATCAAAGGCTGGGAAATTGAACAGGTGAGCATATACAAGTAACTGGGTGCAATCATAGACAACTAGAGTGGGTGGCGAACAGTGCCAAAGTATACTAAAAGTAGTGGTCTTGTATGTACTTTCTCAGGAAACTCAAATCCTTCCTTATAAGCAACAAGTTCCTGAGAATTTGAGAGTCCACATTATAAAATGGGGGTCATTTACTAAGGGCCAAATCACTTTTTTTCGCCAGGTTTCCTGAATTTTTCCGATTTGCGTCGAATTGCCCCGGGTTTTTGGCACACACGATCGGATTGTGGCACTTCGGTGCCGGCATGCATATGACGGAAATCGGGGCTCGTGGCCGTCGGAAAACCTGACGGATTCGGAAAAATTGCGGTATCGATTCGGAAGAATCGTGGCATTTAAAAAATGTCGCTTGACACGCACTTACCTGCACCAAGAAATGGAAGGTGAACTCCAGCGGACCTCAGCGCTGCAGCGACACCTAGTGGATATCGACGAACGGACCTTAGTCAATCCTAGCCGGACCCGAATCAGCGTCGAAGAACCCACGACTAGATTGTGACTGGAACAGGTAAGTAAGTGCTGGGGCAGTAGCTTGGGCAGGAAAGAGACAAAAATAAACTGGTCAGAATAATCAAAAATGCAGAAAGCATCATAGGCAGGCCACCAATAGCATTTGACACAGTCTGGAAGGAAAGACATAAGGGCTCATTTACTAAGGGTCTGCGGATCACATTTTTGTCATGTTTCCCGGCGATTTCTGTTTTGCGATGCATTTAACTGGGGTTTTTGGTGCACGTGATTGGATTTTGGCGCTGAGTTTCATGCGACGGATGCAGGAACTCGGGCACACAAGCTACTTGAATCGCGCCGTACTTCATCTTCGTCGGACCTTCTGGATGGGGGATTGCGACAGCCCCGTTTGAGTAAATGTGCCCCATAGAGTTGAAAGATTCCCAATACCTTGCATTAGAAGATGTGTGGATAGCAGAACATCTACAGGGATAATGAAACCCAACTGCCAACTTCTGTGGCTTTCTGTAACTTTCAAATAAAGAAGAGGAACAGTGATGAGGGCCCGTGGTAGGAGTGAGGGGTGATGATGAGGTCCTACACCCTACATGGGTGGAAGGCAGTGATACTTTGGATGAAGAGGCGGTGGTCAGGCAGCCCATAGCCACACTGTTGCCTGTTACTGTCTACACCAAGGGACCCAGCAAACAAAGGCCATTCTAGAGGGTGTCTGTGGTGTGGCACTTTTTCTCCCAGAAAGAAGAAGAAGAAGCCTTAAACACCTCATGTTTGACCTGGCACCTGCATAAGCTGCAATGGATGAGACACCAAAAAAGTCTGCAGATAACTGAGGCTCCCTCTTCTGCTTTGGTTGGTTGAGCCTGTACCCACCACCTTCTGAATGACCTGGCCACCGGTCTCCCAACAAAGGGAGGTTGTCACACCACTACCACCACCAGTAGCACAATCGCCAAGAAGTTGCGCCCATTCCACTTCCTAGCTCTTGTCATAAATTCCAAGTAGCTGGTCAGTGAAATGCTTCCATTCTGGCAGGTTGGTCTAAATATATATATGCATTCTGGGAGGTGTAGCTCCAGATGCACTGGAAATGCATATCATAAAGCAATCCAAGTGCATCTAGTGAACAAGGCTATGTTCACAAAATGTGTTGCATTATATTTTTAAATGCATTTCAAACACATCTGCATTTTAAAATCAATAACACCTTAAAGACATTGTCACACACGGGGGTGTGGGAGACTCTTTAGGGGCTAGAGTCTGTGCACTCCCTGGACGACCGCAGGAGATGATGGTACTAGCCGCAACACGGAACCGAAATCAAAGTGGACCACTGGTCTTCGCCAAAGCCCGCTGCATAGTGGGATGGTCTTGCTGCGGCGGGGAGCCACCAGGTCATTCCATGGGTGCGACTAGGCACGCGGTAGCAGCCAAGGTAGGGAAACAGGGAAGGCAGGACGTCGGGTAGGAAGGGCCTTGGAAAAGGCAGGACCTCTGGATGGCAGGACCTCTGGATGGCAGGACCTTAGGATGGCCACTGGGATACAGGACCGCCACAGGAGTACAGGACAGCCACAGGAAAACAAGAACACAGGAATGCCACAGGAAAACAGGAACGCCACAGGAACACAGGACCACGGGAATACCACAGGAACACAGGAAACAGGGAGGCGTTTGGAAACGCACAAGAAACAGGGAGGCGTTTGGAAACGCTCAGGAGGCTTTCACTTCAGTAGAATGACTTGAAGATCCGGCAGAGAGTGAAGGGAGGTGCCAGATTATAAGGGCACACCGGATTAGCCAGCGCCAATTAGGAGGACACTGGCCCTTTAAATCAGGACGAGTCAACGCTCGTGTGCCCTAGCAGCGGGAGCACGCGGTCTTGTAAGACGGGAGGATCACCGCCTACTTGGGACCGACGCAGAGCTAAGAGCCCAGAGAGGTGAGTACCGGCGGGGGAAGCAGGGGCACATTACTGCACAATGGAGAATGGGTGCCCCGCGATCCGAGACCTGGATCATGGGTCACCCGTGACAAACATGTTAAAACCAACAGAAAAAAAGGATGCACCAAAAGTCTCTTCAATTCAAATATAGAATAAACAAAGACAACCAAAAGATACACATTTAAAAACATCTAAAATACATAATATACATAAATACCACACGTGGCCCATTTTCCTATGTATTCGTGTTTAAGTATCTCTGTGTGGCCAGGGTTTATTAAAATCCTGTATATTGTTGAGATGAGTCCTGCTGTAGATACATTTAACTTACAAAGCCATAGCTGAAGATGGTGAATTAAATCTGTCTGAGTGGTTTGGGAAGTCCAGTATGGTTTTGGAACTACAGTTGGTAATGTCTGCAAATCAAAATAGGCCCTTAAAATGCCAGGGGTGAGACATGTGACCCGTAAGACTTGACGGAAAATGTGGGTTTAATAAGAAAGATGTCATAGGGGAGTGATTAGATTGCAGGGGAAATAGTTTGCTACACTTAAGCCATATTGAGCTGGTGTGTTTCATTAGGCCTAGAAGTGATATTTTAGGTGGGGTTGAGGCTTTCACCCATAGGTAAGTATTGGGGTGCACTGGGGTGCAATGTTTCTCTATTTCCATCCATTTTGAATAAGCGAGGAGGGCGGACCATGCCAGGACCCTTTGCAAGCTTGTAAGCTTATGGTACAACCCAATCTGTGGGACCCATGTGCCCATATGAACTGCATAAGCGAGGCCTGAACCTCTCTATGTATTTTGAGGGGGATCTGGATTATTTGGGTCTCGAAATGATACATTAGCTTTGGGAGGATAGACATTTTGATTGACGAGATCCTGCCAAAGAAGGAAATCGGTTGTGTGTTCCACTTGTGCTATAGTCTCTTCACAGAGTCAATAAGGGGAATATAGTGATTTGTAGGTAGGGTGAGCCGAATGCCCAGGTATATTAAGGATAGTGTTTGCCATTTGTATCTGTAATTGGCTTTCAATAGGGCAAGTGTGTTTTGCGGAAGATTGAGAGGTAGGGCCTCAGTTTTATTGATGTTGATTGAGCCCGGATAGTCTACCATATTCATCTAGCAATCTATGTAGGTTGGGGAGTGAAGTATGGGGTTGACTAAGAGTCAAAAGGATGTCATCTGCAATCAGAGAGAGTTTGAATTCTTTGTCCCTGACAAAGACCAAACGCCCCTTTAACATCCACAGATCGCCGAATGGTTGGCGCTAGTGGTTTGGGTTGGAATTATTAAGAGAGTCCTCTCCAAGGAAATTTTGTGTGTTTCTTTCTCAAATCCACCGCCAATGAGATGCATCCTCATCTGACCATCATCTTATGGGCCTCCCAGCAAGTCGGCTATGACATCGAATCAGCCATGGTCTGGAAATGGTTTGTGATGACAGCGTCCAATACATCCAGGGGTTTCTTTAAAAGAGACTCATTAAGTCTCCAGTGGCATGCCATAGTCTGATAGTTCTAGTGCAAGAGGTGCATGGTCCGACCAAGTGATTGGACCCAAGCTAGATTTCCTCCTAATTCACAGGATTTGTATGGAGCCTAAAAAATAATCTATTCTAGTGTGTGTACCATGTAGCGGGGAGTAGAACGAAAAGGGGTCTCGTGGGTTGTCTATCCTCCATAGGTCTGAGAAGTACTCGGAAGTCTCTCGTGAGTCTGAGGAGATTTGTGGAGTGGGGCATGTTTTGTGCTGCTAAAAGGACCATTTGTGAAGAGATTGGTAGGTTAAATTTGCCCCCCATAAGCAGCATTGCAGATGGGAATTTGGATAATCACCTGAAACCATGTTTAAGTAACCTAATTTGACCTCTATTAGGGGCATAGATGTTACACAGTGTAAGAGGGATCCCTTTAAGTGATCCGTGTACTATCACATATCTACCCTTAGAGTCTAGAAGTGTCTCCGTGACCTGGAGGGGGCACAAGACAGCAATTAAGGTAACAACCCCTCCCCGGTGCCTTTCATCGTGGCCATGTATGCTGTGGGATATGTACCCCTAGCAAAGAGCCTGATGCATCAAAATGGGTTTCCTGCAAGAACACTACTTTTGCCCCTTGAGCTTGCATCTCCAACAGAGCCATGCATATTTTGCCATTTCAGTTTAGCAACTTTACATTGAGTGTCAGTAGTTTAAACATTGTGCTGGCGGTGGGCTCTGGGTCGGTAGCAGGCAATGATACCTGGGAAAAGAAACAAGAGGAAGGGTAGGGAAGGAAATATGACAAAGACAAAACAACACGTTGAGTGTCAACAATAACCAAGCAGTGTCTATGTAGACTGGTGTTAGTGAGGGCATCCTTAATAGCAATCTGTGACTGTCATCAAAGGACCACAGTCTCCCCTGGTCCAAACAGGGATGCCCTCTGATAAAGGAAAGCGTCCAAGACTTAACATAGTAAACTTGAATTCTTGAAGAAGGTTTTCATCCACATGGTCCTTTGGTCACCTTAACTTCAAGGTTAGTTCAAGGGAAGGGGAAAATTCTTCAAGTGGTGAGTTTTAAGTGTTTGAGTCCCTTGGTGAATGTCGGGATGATGGAAGATTCCTCTTTCTTTGCACCTGAGACCATTCAGGGGGCAGGGCTGCTGGGGCTGGTGAAATATCCCAGTCCTGAATATCTGGGCCCTCCAGGTCCTGCGCACAGCAAAATGCATGTAGGTCTGCATAGGTGTGTAGCAGTGCTGTTTGGCCATTTCTAGTAGCCTTCAAGGTGAAGGGAAATCCCCAGGAGTATGGAATTCCATTCTCACATAGCTTGGACAATAGTGGCCTTAGTTGTTGTCATTTGTGCAGTGTGACCTGGACTTTGTCAAAGATTAGGGGGTCGAGTTTCCTGGCCTTCAACATTATTTGTTATTTGAATTCATAGTCCATTATGCAACACACTGGGGCAGATGTATCAAGCTGTCTCAAAGTCAGAATATTTCTAGTAGCCCATGGCAACCAATCACAGCTCCCCTTTAAAATATTCATGAGCACTGGTAAAATGAAAGCTGAGCTGTGATTGGTTGCCATGGGAAACTAGAAATATTTTGACTTTCAGACAGCTTGATAAATCTTCCCCACTGTGTCTGTTGGTCTTGTTGCTGAGCCACATAGACCTAGGGCTCTATGGGCTCTATCAAATTTCATATTGTTGGCAGGATTTGACTGAATAGAGCCTCCAGGAGCACTTTAACATTCTCAACCCCTCTTGGCTCTGGTACTCCCCAAATTGGAATATTGTTGCAGAACCCCCGGTTAGCTAGGTCCTCGCTGTGACGGTTCATGTCACGTATGATGGTTGCCTGAGTAGCCACATTTTCCTGAAGTTGCGATACAAATGGTGTCATCATGGGATGCCTCTATGCCATTCACTCTGTCCACTAAGGAGCGTAGATCTTGTCTGACTGAATCTAGTTCTCTGCGGAAAGTGTCCTTGGCTTCCTAAATTAACCCTTTAAAGTCTGATTTAGGCACACTTTGGAGCAGAGATTGTGTTTTGCCCCTTTAGAGTGGTTGCTGCAGTATACCCCCAATGATGAGCGGGTGCACAAAGGCAGAGAATCAACCTTAGGACCTTTGGAGGATCGGGGGTGTCTGCACTGTCCAGTGGGGTTAGTAAGAGGGTTTCCAGTATCTACTTAGTGCTCCCCACATGCTGTTCTCCCCTCTCCTGATGGCTGCATAAGGGGGAGGGTGCGGTGGGGTGCTCTGGTGGGTGTACAGTCCCCGGCCTGTGGAGGAGGGGGGAACTTTGACAGGCTGGGGGTACAGGGCTTCCCCAAGATGTCCATCTCTGTTTGTGGGGTCCCCCCAGGCCCATCAGTACTTGTGGCATCTGCGTGATCTCCACCCTCTTAGTGTAGGTGTAAGGGGGAGACCGCACCACTCGCGCCTGCCACTGTTGCCCAAGTCGGGGCAGGGGTTCCACCTGCAACCAGGCAAGGGAAGCCGGGGGGAACTCCTTACCGGTGTCTGCTGGTGTGAGGCTGGTTTTCGTAGTGGCAACTGGCTTGGAGATGCCTGGGTGCCGCCAGCTGGGGAGATTGAAGTTGGTGGCCTGTTCGGGCCAGTCCGTATGCGTGGAGGCAGAGCATGTGGCGCAGCTGATTGTCATGTGCTGGGGCCTGAGGTGCTGGTAAGGAAGTGATCAATCATTGTCCCAGGGGTTGCTGAGGGTCTTGGTGTGACCTGAACCCGTTTGGGACCTTTTCTGGTCTGTCCTGCCAGGGTGAGTTTGCTTGTGGAGCGCACAAAGGGTGACCAGGTGCAAGAGCTGCAGACTACATGTCCTTCTCCATTCAGTGCTAGGACATACCTCCCTCTAGGCTCCTTTCCAACATTTCACTTACTGTCTGCTAACTTCTCTAGATAAAATTTCAACAGAGCGCACACAAATAGATGCACACACAAAGAAAGTTTTCACTCTCACCCCTATTGCTCTGTTCATATCATAACTACTCTGAATTTAATTTTTGGCTTTAGTCACAGAGAGTTAGGGAACAAGTCCTCCTCTTATTTTCACCAAGTGTTGTCATAGGAGAAATAACAGCACCTAATCTAAACCCATTATCGTAAGAGGAAACTTAGAATTGAAAATGGATCCTGCACAGAGAAAAGCTACTAATAAATACAAGATGCAATTCATAAAGTGGCCATACAGAGTTTTATTTATCACATAAATATACATGATAGCTTATCTCGAAAAGCCATCTAAAAGTGCATTTACAATTTAAGTTTCTACATAGACCTACATTTGAGCTACTTGTGAGCTGCAATGTATATGACGGCCTTATAGTCAATTACATCACTGACATTAGTTCTTCTTTTAATCACACAACAATCAATTGTAAAACCTTCTCCAACTAGAGCTTTCCTGGCAAAATCCTCATCATATGTGAACATATGTAGCCTGTCTTTTCCAACCGTAAAAAATGTTGCATTTAAAGATCCAACTAATATGAGGTGTCCTCCAGGCTTTAGCAACTTTGAGAACTTTCTGAGATATCTGACATAATTCTCTTTGTCTTTGCAGATCACATCCAGGAGCCAAGCGCTGATAATACAATCTGCTGGTGGTAAATCTATTGGCTCTGTCATATTTTCTTTCTCAAAGTTACATTTCACAACATGACAAATTGCCGATTTCACTTTTTCATCTTTGTCCCGTATGTGGTCACTAAAAAAAAGAAAAATAGGAGTTATACTCAATAATAGAAATGAGAAGTTATTCTACCACATCTAAAGGGTTTATATCAAGCCTTACATGATTCATGACTTCTTAATCGTCTAAGGGCCAGTTCACATCTCTGTTTTGAATTGCGTTTGGTAGTTTTCATTTAAAAACTCATGAATAACAGAACAAATATTTTCCCATTGATTTCAAAGGACTTGCAATGATGTCTGTTAGTAACCATTTTTAATTCTTCTGTTAGACCTTCAGGGCTTTAACAAATCGAATAAACAACTAAATACTTCTATAAAGAAATAGTCCTTTGATCTAAACCTACAAAATCCAAAGAAGCATTGACCCATAAAATATGAAATATATATATATATTTTATTATTACACAAAATTGTGGATAATACAAGCAACAATATCTGATAAAATGAAAATATGAAGAAAGACAGATACATGATAGCCTGATGGAATGACCTTCAAAAACTGTATATGCCATCACCTATGTCACTTAAATATTGAAAACTACTGCAGCATCGGTGTTTAAATCATCTAAATTTGCTATAGTTGAAAAAATATATTTTTTATATTTGAAAAAAAGCATGGGCGCCTACTCTTGGGGCTTTCACACATTGGCGTTGGTACTCAGCTTTAGTTGTGCATCTGTTTGGTTTTGTCTTTGTTGTGTCTCCGTTTTTTTTCCGTTTTGACTCCATGATGCATCCATTCTGTCTTCATGTCCGCAAAAAAACTGATTAACAATAGTTAAACGGGTCTATGAAAATAGTCATAGACCTATAGGGGCATATTTATCTGTGCCACTTATGGCTAGCAATTGCAATTATCTGCCGCCTTCACGCCATTGGGATGTGAAGGGGCATGAAGGGGGGGGGGGACACAGCTGGGCGAGCGGAGGGCGGGGCTCTCCAGGAGTGAGACGGCGCGGGGCCTGGTGTAGAATAAATGCTACATGCAGCAGCGCTTTTACATATACAGTTGCACGCATGCTCTAGTATGACTGATTTCGGGTCTCTCTCTTCCACCCTACAGACATGTGGAATTAGGGCTTACACAAATGGGGATCCGCACAGTTATACAGTCTGGACCTCCCCTGGTATAATCATATTCCTATATATAGCACTACAAGGGTTAACTCACTGTTTAGCTGAAAGTTCAGCTCACTGATGATGTATACACTTGCTATAATGTATTTAAACTATTACAAATGGATTTTCACATCATGAAACCCTTGTAAATTACAATGACCATGTATTTGATATTCTGGAATGTATGTTTTTTATGTTTTCTATGCATCCTGTATGATGATGAGCTAATGAATTGCCACTTCCCACTTCCTATATAAAATTCCATGTCATACTTGAACAGTGTCGGACTGGGGTGTAGAGGGCCCACCAGAGGAACTGAGTCTGTGGGCCCACTTTCTATTTCAACAATCTTGGTTTATTTTTTTTCCCCTGAGGCTGTGTTCACACATTGGGGCACATTTACTTACCCGGCCCATTCGCGATCCAGCGGCGCGTTCTCTGCACAGGATTCGGGTCCGGCTGGGATTTAAGATGGTAGTTCCTCCGCCGTCCACCAGGTGGCGCTGCAGCGCCGAAAATAATCTTAACGCCCCGGAATGCACCATCCCATAGAAGGTGAAGGTGAGCGCTCCCCAAGCGACACATTTTCGGTTTTTAAATGCGGCGGTTTTTCCGAATACGTCGGGTTTTCGTTCGGCCACGCCCCCCCGATTTCTGTCGCGCGCATGCCGGCCCCGATGCGCCACAATCCGATCGCGTGCGCCAAAAACCCGGGGCAATTCATGTACAAGCGGCGCAAATCGGAAATATTCGGGTAACACGTCGGGAAAACGCGAATCGGGCCCTTAGTAAATGACCCCCATTGCGTTTAAACCACGTTTTAACCAAAAACAGTTGTGGAGCATAATGGGTGAGTCAAATAATTGAAAACTGCTGCTCCTTCTACTTTTACCCCATTCCTGGTTTGGGCATCAAAAACTGCATCTGAAAAACTGAACATGTGGTCGCACCCTTAAAATAGAATACAACGGCTGAGTAGAGGAGATTTGCCTATTTACATTGCTGTTAACATGTGTGTTCACAAAACACAATTTAATGCAATGTTGACACATGCATTAGCATTGTGTTAACCCCTTACCGACATGTGACGTAATACTACGTCACATGTCGGGTCCCAGTACATGGAGAGCGCTCGTGGGCCGAGCCCTCTCCATAGCCGGTAAATCTTTGCTGCATATTGCAGCAAAGGCTTACCGGTAACACCCGCGCACCGATCGCGGGTGTTTTACCGCTGATCGCCGCCGGCAAAGGTGCAGGCGCCGCCATCTTTCCGTGGATCGCCGCTCCCCGTGACGTCATCGGGGAGCGGCGATCCGTCGCCATGGTAGCTTCGGGTCTCTTCGGGTTAACCCATTCATTACCATGTGCTGTCAGCACATGGTAATGTATGAGTAGTAAAATCCCCATATACTGCCATACTGCAGCCAGATCTTGTGCAGTGAGCTCTGCAGATTTTTGTGGCAGATAAAAAAGCATTAGCAAAGCGAGTGTATGAGCTTGGCGGCGAGTGTGCATTGATCTGAAGTGTGTGCAGTGTCTTAAGTGTGACTTACGTTTAAGGGACTTAAGTTTGAGGGGCTTTAGCAGGTAACTTCTGTGTTTTGTGTTACTTTGACTGTAAATTCTTCTTTCTGTGCATATTTCTATTGTAATCCCCATTAGAATAATGGACTCCATAAGTGGCATTGCTACACGGTGTACATCCTGTGCCATGTATGCTTTCCTTGAACAGCCGTTCGAGGGGGAATACTGCTGTGTGGGGTGTGTGAAAATTGCTCATCTGGAAACCCAGATTCTGGATCTAAATGAGCAAGTTTCAAGGCTACGGGCAATTGATAATATGGAACGAAGTTTGCTGCTCCTGGAGCACAAACTCTCTGGGGAAGATGGTTGATGGAAGTATGGAGGTGCAGAGTGAGGGGGCAGCTAGTTGGGTAACATGTAGAAGGCGGGGTAGAGAGGGAAGAGTTGTAGAGAGTCTAGTCCTTATCTGGTGCACCCCAATAAGTTTGCCAGGCTGGCGGATGAGAGGGATATCAGCTCTGGGGTAGCAATGCTGCAGAAAGATGTGGCCGCTAGCAACCAAGGGAATGTGTGCTCCAGTAAGAAGGGTAATGGGAGCACAGGCAAGGTCAGAAAGGTGCTGGTAGTGGGAGATTCGATTATTAGGGGAACACACAGGTCACAAAGACCGTGCATACCGAACAGTGTGTTGTTTGCCGGGTGCTCGGGTTCGGCATGTTGCGGATCGGGTTGATGGATTACTGGGAGGGGCTAGTGAGGAACCAGCGGTCATGGTCCACATTGGCACTAATGACAAAGTAACAGTTAGGTGGAAGGTCCTTAAAAATGATTTCAGAGATTTAGGCCATAAGCTCAGTGCAAGGACCTCAAAGGTAATTTTCTCCGAAATACTGCCTGTACCACGTGCCACACCAGAAAGGCAGCGGGAGATCAAGGAGGTAAATAAGTGGCTCAAAAGTTGGTGTAGGAAGGAGGGGTTTGGGTTCATGGAGAACTGGGCTGACTTTTCTGTGGGCTACAGGCTCTACAGTAGGGATGGGCTGCACCTCAATGGGGAGGGGGCTGCTGTTTTAGGGGAAAAAATGGCTAGAAGGTTGGAGGAGTGTTTAAACTAGAGACCTGGGGGGAGGGCAACTACACTTGTGCAGGGCAAATAGACGGTGTACATAGAGAGCTGGGAAGAGCCATAGTCCATGGGGGAGGAAGGGGGGCTGGAATGAGATTGGGGAATAAGGACAAAAGGAATACGGACAGGGAAAATCATATAAAGTGTATGTACACAAATGCCAGAAGCCTCACAAACAAAATGGAGGAACTGGAACTCTTGATGTTGGAACGGAAATATGATATAGTGGGTATCAGCGAGACATGGCTGGACAGTAGCTATGACTGGGCTGTTACTATAGATGGTTATAGTCTTTTTAGAAAGGATCGTATAAATAAAAAAGGGGGAGGGGTTTGTTTATATGTGAATTCTTGCCTCAAGCCCGTCTTGCGAGATGACATCAGTAACGCAAATGTGGAGTCCCTATGGGTGGAGATAAGAGGAGGGAAAAATAAAAATAAAATATTACTAGGGGCTTGTTATAAGGCTCCAAATATAATGGAGGCAGCAGAGGAAATGCTGATAAGTGAAATGGATGCGGCTTCAAAGCATGGTGAAGTACTTATCATGGGGGACTTCAATTACCCAGATATTGACTGGGGGGCAGAAACCTGCAGGTCCTTCAAAGGTAGCAGGTTCTTGTCAACAACAAAAGACAATTACCTGTCGCAACTAGTCCTGGAGCCAACAAGAGGGGGGGCAATGCTGGACCTTATCCTTACCAACAGACCAACTACAGGTTGGGGGGAACCTGGGGAATAGTGATCATAATATCATTGATTTTGTATTACGCTTTACTAAGCACGTTAGTGAAGGGGCAACCAACACTCTAAACTTCAGGAGGGCAAATTTTCATCAACTAAGGGAAGACCTTAAAGGCATAGACTGGGATAATGCTCTCAAAGACAAAAGCCCCCCCCCAAAAATGGGACTTTTTCTCATATATTCTGAAAAAGTCCTGTGAGAAACACATACCTTATGGGAAAAAGCATAAAAGGAACAAGAAAAAGCCTATGTGGCTAACTAGTCTTGTAAGGAAAGCAATAAGCGAGAAAGATAAAGCGTTTAAGGTGCTAAAACGTTAATGTAGCGATGAGGCATTACAGGATTATAGAGAGAAAAATAAATCCTGTAAAATACAGATAAAGGCCGCAAAAATAGAGACTGAAAGAAATATTGCCAGGGAGAGCAAAAATAATCCCAAATTATTTTTCAAGTATATAAATGATAAGAAACTAAAAACAGAGAGTGTGGGTCCCCTTAGAAATAACATGGGGGTCATGGTGGAAGGAGATGAGGAAAGGGCCAATCTACTGAATGTCGCCTTCTCAACTGTCTTTACCCAGGAAAATCCCCTGGTGGAAGACACAATGAGGAGTAATGTAAATTCTTTTTATAATGTCAACAGTTTAACCCAGGAAGAGGTACGGCGCCGCCTCGCAACCACTAAGATAGATAAATCACCTGGGCCAGATGGCATACACCCCCGGGTTCTGCATGAATTATGTACGGTGATAGACAGACCGTTATTTTTAATATTTGAAGATTCACTGAGGACTGGTTATGTTCCACAGGAATGGCGCATAGCAAATGTGGTACCAATATACAAAAAAGGATCAAATAGCGATCCTGGAAACTACAGACCCGTAAGTCTAACTGCTGTGGTGGGGAAAATATTTGAGGGGTTTATTAGAGATGCTATCCTGGAGTATCTCACTGTGCACAACCTTATAACCCAGCGTCAGCATGGGTTTATGAGAGATCGGTCCTGTCAGACTAATCTGATTGGTTTCTACGAGGAGGAAAGTTCAAGACTGGATCTGGGTGACGCTGTGGATGTTGTATATCTGGACTTTTCAAAGGCATTTGACACCGTGCCACATAAAAGGTTGGTATATAAAATGAGACTGCTGGGAATAGGAGAAAATCTGTGTATCTGGGTAAGTAATTGGCTTAGTGATAGAAAACAGAGGGTGGTCATTAATGGCACATTCTCAGATTGGGTTGATGTTACCAGTGGAGTGCCACAGGGGTCAGTATTGGGGCCACTTCTTTTTAATATTTTTATTAATGACCTTGTAGTGGGTTTACACAGTCAAGTTTCAATATTTGCAGATGATACTAAGCTGTGTAAAGTAATAAATACTGAGGTCGATAGTTTAGCATTACAGAGGGATTTGTGGAAGCTTGAGGGATGGGCAGAGAAATGGTTGATGAGGTTTAATGTAGATAAATGTAAAGTTATGCACTTGGGCCATGGAAACAAAAAGTATAATTATGTTCTAAACGGTCAATTACTTAGTAAAACTGAAGCTGAAAAGGACTTGGGCGTATTGGTGGATGGTAAACTTAATTTTAGTGACCAGAGCCAGGCGGCTGCTGCTAAAGCAAATAAAATAATGGGATGTATCAAGAGAGGAATAGATTCTCATGATAAAGACATAGTTCTGCCCTTATACAAATCCCTGGTCAGACCACACATGGAATATTGTGTACAGTTTTGGGCACCAGTATATAAAAAGGATATAGTAGAGCTGGAACGGGTGCAGAGGAGAGCAACCAGGATTATTAGGGGAATGGGGGGACTAGAATACAATGACAGATTACAAAATTTGGGATTATTCAGTTTAGAAAAAAGACAACTGAGGGGAGACCTCATTACAATGTACAAATACCTGAATGGACAGTACAAGGATCTCTCCAAAGATCTTTTTATACCTAGGCCTGTGACCAGGACAAGGGGGCATCCTCTACGCCTAGAGGAGAGGCGATTCTACCATCACCATAGACAAAGGTTCTTTACTGTAAGAGCAGTGAGACTATGGAACTCTCTGCCGCAGGAGGTTGTTATGGCCGACTCTATGTACATGTTCAAGAGAGGCCTGGATGACTTTCTGGAGAGAAAAAATATCACGGGTTATGGGGATAAAACATTTATTTAATTCTTGAAGGTTGGACTTGATGGACTTGCGTCTCCTTCCAGCCTTATATACTATGATACTATGAAAGTATGAAAAAGTTATTAGCCCCAGAAGATGGCAAAATCCCCCCAAAAAAATTTGTACAGGAGGTTTTAATTTTTTTAAATGTATGAAAACATTATAAAACCTATACAAATTTGTTATCCCCGTAATCGTACCGACCCAAAGAATAAAGTAGACATGTCATTTGGGGCGCTCAGTGAAATCCGTAAAATCCAAGCCCACAAGAATACGGCACAAATGGCTTTTTTTACCAATTTCACTGCATTTGGAATTTTTTTCCCGGTACACGGCATGAAATATTAAATACCACCATTTTGAAGTGTAATTTGTTACGCAGAAAATAAGCCATCACACAGTTTTATGATGACATGTTAACACATGTGTTAACACCACATTCACATTGTGTTTTGTAAACGCAATGTAATTAACCCCTTAACGCTCTAGGGAATGTATGAAGATGGCTCACGGGCTGAGTCCTCTTCATACAAGGGTGGGAGTTGTTGCATATTGCAGCAAACCCCCACCGCTAATAACCTCAGTCGGTGCTTGCGGTGCTTGCGAACAGTTGCCATGGTAGCCTCAGGTCTTCGTTTGACCTGGCTTCTGCAGATTCGTTACAATGAGCCAGTGGCTCATTGTAATGAATGAGCTGCAAAAATGCCATATATTGAAATACAGAAGTATTGCAATATATGGTAGGAACGATCTAACCATCTAGGGTTAATGTACTCTAGATGGTCTAAGAATTAGTGAAAAAAAAAGAAAAAAAAAAGTTTAAAAAATAAAAAAAATTAATAAAATATAAAAAATTCAAATCACCCCCTTTTCCCTAGAACTGATATAAAACATAATAAACAGTAAAAATCACAGACACATTAGGTATTGCCGCGTCCCAAAATGCCCGATCTATCAAAATATAAAACCGGTTACGGCCGGCGGAGTTACCTCTGAGACGGGAAATGGCGCCCAAATGTCTGAAATGCGACTTTGACACCTTTTTACATCACATAAAAAATGGAATAAAAAATGATCAAAATGTCGCACAGACCTCAAAATGGTACCAATGCAAACGTCGGCTCATTTCGCAAAAAATTACATCTCACACAACTCCGTGCACCAAAGTATGAAAAAGTTATTAGCTTCAGAATATGGCAATTTTTTTTTCTTTTTTGTACACATTCGTTTAATTTTTGAAAATGTATTAAAACACAATAAAACCGGTATAAATTTGGTATCACCGCGATCGCACCAAACCAAAGAATAAAGCTGAGGTGTTATTTTGAGTGCACAGTCAAAGTCGTAAAAACTGAGCCCACAAGAACGTGACGCACGTGTGTTTTTAAAAAATTTTTTCAGCTTCACAGTACACGGCTTGTTAAAATAAATAACATTACGGGAAAGTAAAATTTGTTACGCACAAAATAAGCCCTCACACAGGTCTGTACACGTAAAAATGAAAAAGTTATGGATTTTTGAAGGTGGAGAGCACATTCACACGTTGCGCTTTGATTGCATTTAAAACACGTTACAACAGATGAGGAGAGGTAAGCACAAATGTTAACAGTAATGTAATTAGGCAAATCATCTCTCCTCAGCTGTTGTAATGCATTTTAAAATGTGCATTCACACATGGCGTTTTGGATGGGTCAAAAAGCATGTGTCAGAACGCATAAATGTTAAGGGGTTATCCGGGTATACAAATTTACTTATGGCCGGGCTGGGGAGGGCTATTTAAAAATAACAAACGTGTACTTACCTCCTCCGGCGCCACTGATGTCCTGTGCCGCGGTCCGTCTAATCTGTGAGCCGGTTTGGATACAAGGGCTTACAACGCTGAGAGGATGGGAGGAGCTGGCCCCATCGCTGGCCGGAAGCTCCCTGTGCGCTGCTTCTGTGCCCCTGTAAACAAACAGCGGCACGGGTCAAACAGACCGCGGCGCCGCACATCAGCGGCGCCAGAGGAGGTAAGTACATGTTTGTTATTTTTAAATAGCCCACCCCAGCCCGGCCATAGGTAAATTTGGCTACACTGGATGCGTTTTTTTTCATTGTTGGAAGTGTAAACCAGCCAAACGCAAGGTAAACATGCAATCACGCATGCATTTTCAATGTGTTTAAAATTGCACCAAGAACGCATAATGTGACCGCACCCTCATACGTAAGCATTACATTTATATACAGCCTTCATGAACATTTACAAATTCTACATGAATACACTATATAAATTGCACTGTTATTCACACTAAATACCACCTGTACATGAACATTCCACATGCATCCTTGCATTACATGCACATCTACATTCCACATACATACATATATATTAGATAAAGTATATACAATACAATCATACTCAAAAGAGTCAATACTTACCTTTCTTACACAATGGATCTTGTAGTTTTGCCTTCACTGTTGGACAGCAGTTAAGGCAATCAAATTAGATCTGCAGCTGGGGCTTGGAGGGGGCAAAATGGCTGCTGGGGGTGATCAGATGATAAGAAGTACAGCAGTAAGAAGTAAACATAGAAGTAATCAGCTGAGATGGATCTCAGGATTGAGCAGCTGGAGGGAGACACAGGTGGAAAGGGAAATGGAAAAATAAGGAATAATTCAGAAGAGCTAATAATGAAGTTAGGAGGGACATGCAGAGTACAGTAGAGAGGAGGAACCAGCCTGCAGGAAACTGCCATAATCTTCTTTTCTTCTGGATCCGTTCTACTTCCTGTGCAACTCTTTCAGCCTCCCCCTCCTGTCACTGCCGACTGCATAACAATGTAATCAGCGCAGGGCTGGAGAGGAAGTAAGACAGGATCGCTAGTGAGTAGCTGGAGAGGGAGGGAGACAGGATATCTAGCGAGAAGCCTGTACTGAAGCCACAGCTCGGGCTGTATAGAAAAGTGCAAGGAGCTGCAGCTCTGCCGAAGCTCCGAGCTGGTGGCGGGGCTTATTTCTCTGTGTCCTATCCTGCTTAGTGGGGCCCACCGGAGGTTTCTCCGGTGCTCGGCTGGCCCAGTCTGACACTGTACTTGAATATTGCTTTGATAAAGTCTGTATGGATCAGCTGAAATCTAGCAGCATGGGTGAATAAAGCCACTTTGTTTCACTATAACTATATGAGTGCTGCCTACTTTCTGTTGTACTACAGAGGATTTCTAGAAAAAATAGAAATTAGATTTGCTCACCCAATCACCTGAATTTCCTCCTCCAAAGGGTCCTTGTGGTGGTGCCTGCCACCGGATTCTTGACTGAGAAACTCTTGAAATTAGCAACAAAAACTATGGTGAGCGGCAGCACTCCAAATCCCACGTAGGTACGTTGTTCTAATGGCAATAAAACATGCACATGAGGAATGACACACAAGAGCCTAAGATCGACGCGTTTCATGATCTCAACTACAATGTGACAACTCATGCCTTATATACAAAAGAGTAAACTTACCCGGTGTTCAATCACAAGAACCGGATGTTACCACCCCTCTGTTTAGAAAAAACTTTTTCAATCCCACTCCAGAAGAATCCCTGTGTACTCCTGTTGTGGCATTCTCTAAAATGTCTGGATAAGGCTGAAATATTCACTGTGTTGTTATCGATATCTGACAAATGACTCCTGATTCTTGTCTTAAGGGGCCCGGTTGTTTGTCCAACATACTGCTTCTGGCATATAGAACATCCAGCCAAATATACAATGTTTTCTCAGTTGCAGTTAATATAACTGCGTATGTCATATTTGTTATTTGTGAGATATGAAATAAAAGTATTCTGAACTAGGATGTATGTGCATGCCTTACATTTATTGTGCCCACACTTATAACAACCGGGGAACCTCAACCAACTCAGAGTAGGGGCTTCACTTGCTGTACTGCTGAAAAGACTAGGCGACAAAATGGACCCTAGTGTTTTGGCTTTCTTGGGTACACATCTGACACCGGGGGCCATGACAGGAATCATATCATTCTCCTGCAACAGTATCGGTAAATATTTGTAAATAATACGCTTGATTTGGGAAAACTGTTTACTGTAGCAAGTTGAAAAAAGATTTCTGGATTGCTTCTTGGGATAGCACCCAGACCATCACCTGCTGTGCTGCTGTTTTTTTCTATTTACAAGTAATAGAAGTTATAACATTCTTAAATGTTCAATTTAGCCGCACTCATTGGCCCAAATATATGGAAACTGGCGCAATCTGCCTCAGTACAGTTTGTCTCACTAATGTGCACTTTGCAGCACCCTATTAAATAGTGTCTCTTGCGCTTAATCTTGTCTGTTTTCACGACGTGCACACAGTTGCACCATTTTTTCTTGGTGCACTTTGATTTATGCTGTTGCGAAGCGCAGTAATAAATGTGCCGCCATCTAGGAACACACACCACCACGTTTGGGGGTGCACAGTTTTCAAAGTATCAGACAAAATGTATCCTGTTAATAAAGATGGTTATAGTCTTTTTAGAAATAATTGCATAAATAAAAAAAGGGAGGGGTTTCTTTATATGTGAAATCTTGCCTCAAGCCTGCCTTGTGACATCGGTGGAATATGTGGAATCTTAAAAAACCATCCAACATAAAGCAGACGTTTGGAAAATGTAAGTTATAAATTTATTTGGGTGCTATGACTATCTGCATCAAAAGTAGAGAATTTAGAACGTTGAAAATAAATTTTTCCAAATTTTGATATTTTTTCATAACTAAACAAAAGATTTTATCCAAATTTTTAAACTAATTTGACGTACAATGTGTCACGAGAAAACTATCTCAAAATCCCCTGGATTTTGGCCAAAAGAGGCTGAGTCCCGTAGGGGTTAATACAGGGGTTAAGGGTTAAACAGCTCCCAGCTTTCTCTTCTTGTACTCTTGGCTTGATCTCCCTGCTGTGCAGGAGATTCTGTCCTGGTCCCCTACTCTCATGGAACACCTGGGGGCCCAGAACCCTTTCTTTTTTTTTTTTTTAAAAAAAAAGCTTTATTTGGTCTACCGTAAAGAATATACATGCATACATATAGTCGCGGTTACAGTAGTATCAGTATTAATACAAAGCATTGAATTCTTATGTTTTTGACCATTGTTCTTATTCACAGTTAGATCTCAACTTTGTAACATAAACAAGGCGCAACTAGCGCCCTTACGGCTATTCGTCAGACATAGTAGGAAATACATAAGTAGTATAACTATTTATACCGTGGGAGACATATTGATCCAGTGTGTGGCATAAAATAACCTCGTTTTTCTAAGGGCAGGATAGGTGTTTTCACGTGGGGAACCTTGCTGACACTAGAAATTAGTTGTGTCTATCTGTAAACGGCCTAGAGTCCCTTTCAAGTTCTCGGTGGTACCAAGTTGTACGACATAGCTTTGCCATAAGACGCCTGATCTCCTCTGTTGTGAGGTAGGTGGTGATAAATTTCCTCCATTTGCGGAAGAACGATTTCGTACGTTTATTACCCAGTCTCTCTGTTTCTAGCCTGTCTACTTCGAGGTATGTCTTTATCTGTGCTAGCACTTCTGCCCATGTGGGTAATGTGTGTTCCAACCAATGATTTAGTAGACATCTCTTGGCTACCAACAGCGTGATGTGTATGATTGGCGGTAGGGGGTCCCCTGCCTCCTCCTCTGCCCCTTCAGGTATTGTGGAGTGAAATAGTAATCCTAGAGCTGTGATGGGGAGTGTCACTGAGTAGGCTCTAGCAATTTGGTCTCGGATTTCGGTCCAGTAGGGTTGCAAGTTGGGGCACGCCCACATAGTGTGATAAAGACCTACTAGTGGCTCCTCGCATTTAGGGCATTTAGTTATCCTGTCCGGTCGCAATTCCGTTGCTGGGATGTTGAATGCATAGATGGCGGCATGCATAAGTTTGTAATAGGTCTCACACCAACGCTCACTTAGAATGTGCCTACGCACCCCAGCCCATCCCTGCAAGATACGTGTGGAGACATGGTTGGCCCGTAACCTTTTTTCCCAGTATGGGAAGTTAAGTGGTTGTTCCACTGGTTCTCCTTTCCGCCCTAGTATGGAATATAATATCGATATGGACCTTCTCCATCCCACTTCCCCCAGCAATTCGTCAAATTTGTTTGTGGTCATTTCACCTGCCAAGTTTTGTGTTTTTGAGTTGCAAAACATCACCATCTGAATGTAGGGAAAGTCTTGTCTGTCTGGCAAGGCATATTCTGTTGTCAGTTCCGTCAGTGTCTTAAGTCTTGGTTCTGTGTCATGTATCAACTGTCGCATCCGATTTATTCCGTTTGCTTTCCACGGTCCATATAGTCTACTAGTCCCTCCCGCCGGGAACTCCGGGTTGTCCCATAACGTTAGATGTTTGGACATCTGATACGGCATCCCAAATTGTTTCCGCAACACCTTCCATATCGCTATGGTGTCCCTTAATAATGTCGACTGTTTTGCCATTCTTGGGAGTTTAGCGTAAGGTAGGTGCAAGGCTGCTACCAAAACACACCCCTGAAGAAGTCCCTGTTCCAGTTCTATGTTTGAAACTTTGTTGGTGCCATGCACCCAGTCAATTAGGTGTCGTAGTATAGAAGCATGATTATAGCGTCTTATATCTGGGAAGTTCAACCCTCCCGATGGTTTAGTATAGGTCAGGCGTTTTAATGATATCCTTTGCTTCTTGCCCTGCCATACAAATCGTGTGAACGCTTTGTTTAGATCTCTTATGTCTGTTGTTTTTAGCAGCAGAGGCAAGGTTTGTAGGGGATAAAGTAAACGTGCAAAACGAATCATTTTTATGAGTTGTACCCTTCCTGAAATGTTTAGTGGAAGAGATTCCCAGCGCAAAAGCTCTGCTTTTATTTTCTGGAAGAGTGGTGGGTAATTCAGGGTATATAGGGAGGAGGACGTTTTTCCTATATGGATTCCTAAATATTTTATGCTCTTTGTGGCAAGGCCTATTCCTAGCGCTTTTATGGCGTGTTGTTCCGTAAATAAAAGTGGGTCTAGCGGTAAAAGGTCACTTTTGGCCAAATTTATCTTAAACCCTGCTATTTCTCCAATGTCTTCGATGTGCGCCAGTATCCGTGGCACCGTATGCACCGGGTCTGTTAGGAAGATCAGTATGTCATCCGCGAATAAAGCGGATTTTACACAAGTGTTACCCACTTTGATTCCCTCGTTAATGATCGGTGAGCAAAGGGCCTTTGCTAGCGGCTCAAGTGCCAGGTCAAAAAGTAGGGGTGACAGGGGGCATCCCTGCCTTGTCCCTCTACTCAGGTTTATTACTCTGGATTTACAGCCTGCTAATAGTATCTCAGCTCTAGGGTTGGTGTATAAACCTGAGACAAAAGTTCGGAAGTGGCCTGTAAAGCCGTACTTGTCCAATGTCAAGTCCAGCCACCGCCAGCGGATCCTATGAAACGCTTTTTCTGCATCTAGAGCCAATAATGCTCTTTTCCCCGCTGACGGTGGCTGATGTGGCACGCTGTCCAGCACTGCCAGTACCCGCCGGATGTTCGTGACGGCCGCTCTCCCCTTCACAAATCCAACTTGGGAAGGGTGTATTAGTTTGGGAAGTAGTTCTGCTAGTCGGTTAGCTATTATTTTGGCCGCTAGTTTTAAGTCCTGATTGATTAGCGATATGGGCCGGTACGAACTGGGTAGTAGTGGGTCCCTACCTTCCTTGGGTAATACTTTAATATAAGCCGTGTTTGCCGATGAGGGGATTGGGGCTCCCTCCATAATTTTGGTGAAGTAGCTTGCTAGTATGGGTGCGGCTTGGTCCTTAATCTCTTTGTAAAATTCCGCCGGAAATCCGTCTGGCCCCGGTGCTTTTCCATTTCCCAAATCTTTAACCGCCCCCTTTACCTCCTCTGGAGTTATTTCTTTATTTAGTAGAGACATATCTGCGTCAGATACCGTGGGTAGTGATATCTGAGACAAATATGTCCCCGCCCTGGAGCTGTCAAATGGAGTAGTGTCTTCATATAGTTTGGTATAAAAGTTGTGAAAGATTGACAGTATTTCTCTGGGGTTTTCATGTATTGTTCCTTCTGCGTCCCTAAGTCTGGTGATGTTAGTGCGCGGTCTTTGTCCCTTTGCCAAATTGGCCAATATTTTTCCAGACTTGTTCCCAAATCTGAATAAAGTCGCCTCAAATCGGCTGCGGTTTTGTGCTTCTTGCAACTCTATTAGCGACTCGTGATGTGCCCTTGCTGTTTTCCAATGCCCTAGGTTCTCTGTGTTAGGGTGCAAAAGATATTTTGTACAAGCCTCTCTAAGTGAGGCGCTGCTGGTGGCAAAACGTTCCTTATTACGCCTCTTGAGTGCGCCTACATGGTTCATGATTTTCCCCCTGATTTCCATCTTTGCTGCCTCCCAGTACAAGGCAGGTTCTGTTTGCCGTCCTGCTTGCGATGCTGCATATTCTGTCCACCATCCTCTCAGGAGCTGGTTAAATGAGTCATCCTTCGCTAGGTGGGTTGGGAATCTTCAACAAAAGTCAGTCCCTGGTTTGTGGGTATGCGCTAAAGACAATGAAATAGGAGCGTGATCTGATATCAATATTTGTTCTATAGTCGTGTCTATTGTGCGGCTCAATAGTGCCCCTTTCATAAACATGTAGTCCAGTCTGGACCAGTTGTGATGTACCTCTGAGTAAAAGGTGTACTCCCTGTCATCAGGGTGGTAATATCGCCACACGTCCGTCAGTCCTATATCGTCTGTCAGGATTTTCACATCTGAGTCTGTTTGTGATGTCGTCTGCGGTGTCAGTATTTGGCTTTTCCGGTCTTCTGCATTGTTCATGACCTGATTAAAGTCTCCAGTCAAAAGTATGTGAGGAGATATATCTTGGGCTACTATTCCTGTCAGAGATGCATAAAATGTGTGCTGGTCGTGGTTGGGTGCATATATGTTGTATACGCTGAGTCTACCTGCAGGGGTGTCTAGAATGGCATGCAGAACCCTATTGTCTTCTAGCATAACATGAGAGTGTACCGTAATAGATGATCGTTTATTCACCAGTAGGAGGACCCCCCCCTCTCCTTCTAGATGTTGATCCCCCTACTGCAGTTGAGACCCAGAACCTTTTCATTAAAGAAGATTCAGTGCTAAGCAGATGGGATTCCTAAAGCACTGCTACATCCACCTTCATTTTATGTAGATGCCGCAGCACTAGGGATCTTTTCTGCGGGGACCTCAGTCCCTTAACATTCCATGATATTATCTTAGTAGACATGAGTGTCCGTTTGGATCGATCTGCATAGCTATGTCCTTTTCTACACTTTTGTTGTATGGCCTATGTCTCCCACTAAATACAACAAATAACATTAAAACAATCATCAACAATACGATAACTCGAAAACATACAAAAAAAGGTGTATAGTCACCCGTGCCCATGGTATTGGGCTTGACGTATAGTCTCTCATTGACCTCCACATTTTCCGGCATGGAAGGAGACCTCCCCACCCAGTTCGTTTGAAGATGCGTCTTCCCGCCTACATCGGACAAATGATAGCTGTTCCATAGTCTCTTATCTTTGTTTCCCGGACCTCCGTCTCTTCAACCGTTGATCAGACACGTCGTGGGGTCTTGGGTGGACGCTGTGATCCCGATGGCCTCTGTTCCGGGGACATTGGTGGTCGTCTTGGGGAGGAATATGACGATGGTGAGCTTTGTCGCTGCCGTGGATGTTCGCGCCAGGCTTGTAGTGCTTGGATTGTGTTTTCTGCGACCAAAGGATCCATAAAGCTGCAGGAAGTGCCATCTGGGTGAGTGACCTTAAGCGTCGCTGGGTATAGCAGTTGGAATTTCCAGCGTCTCTGAAAAAGTTCGGTGCACAGGGAGCTGAAAGCACGTCTTCTCTTTGTTAACTCTGCAGAGTAGTCCGCAAAAAGTAGCACTGATGCATTATCAATTTTCAATGGCTCTCGTCTTTTTCTGTAGGCCCGCAGAATGGCCTCTTTTTCTGCATAGTCCAGATATTTTGCTATAACCTGGCGCGGTCGATCCTACCTCCCTGATGGTTGCGTAGAGGGGGACCTTGGTGCTTTTTGGGGGCCTATTCTGTGTGCCCGCTCTACTTTGTATGGTCCTGTCAGGCCAAGCTGTTGCGGCAGAATATCTGAGAAGACGTGTGAGAGCTGAGATACTGGAACTGACTCTGGAAGCCCTACCAGTCGTAGGTTGCTTCTGCGAGACCTATTTTCTAGATCGTCAAGTTTCTCTGCGATACGTGCAGATTCGTTTGTGACTGCCGTTAACTTATTCAGAGCTACTGTCAGGTCATCTTCTAGAGTAGATATTCTATGCTCTGCTTAAGATAATTGGGACGTATGCTGGTCCACCTCAGCTTGTATACTCTGCAGCTTCTCCTCTATGGCGTTGGAGACTGCTTCCTGTATGCCTGGGGTAATCTTTTTTGCCACCTCTTTAGCCAGCTTTTTGTAATTAATGGGCTGCCTTACCCCCTGCTGTGAACCAGCATCTGATTCATCCTCTGATGCTTCTCCCTTCCCGCTGCGTGGAGCAGGCGGCGCCATGTTGCCAGCAAGTGGTCCGGGGGAGTCTGTGGCGGTTCTGGGCTCCCGCTCCGTTCAGCGTCTGGCGATTTCCCCAGGTGAGGTCTCCCAGTTCCGGGTAGCCGGGGGACACTGTTTTAAATGTCCAGTGCGGCAGTGTTATGCGCGCATATTGCGCTTTTCGTGCGGTCGGGTGGCGGAGCTCCACTGCGTGTCTCCCTACATCCCGGGGACGGAACCGGAAGTCCCCAGAACCCTTTCTAGTCAGGACCCCCTGAACACAGCCCCACCGAATACTCCATGATTTTGGTCATGCTGGTATCCCAAAATGTCCGATCTATTAAAATATAATAACAGTTATTCTCAGAGTTTAACCCTGTATCAGAAAATAACGCCCAAAGTCGAAAATACCACTTTTTTGCCATTTTTGTAAAATATTAAAAATTCTATAAAAAGTGATCAAAAGGCTAAAAATGTTAGCATTGAAAACGTCATTAAAAGCCTCAAAAAGTGAAACCACCCACCGCTCCATAGACTGAAGTATGAAAAAGCTATTAACGCCAGAAGATGGCAAAAGAGTATAATGTATGAAAACATTATAAAACCTATACAAATTTGATTTTGCTGTGATCACACAGACCCATGGAATGAAGTAGACATGTCATTTGGGGCGCACAGTGAAAGGCATAAAATCCAAGCCCACAAGAATACGGCGCAAACTGCATTTGGAATTTGGAATGCTGTATTCTAAACCTGATCCTGTATCTTGACCGGAATCCTGTAACCTGACCTCATCTGGTAACCATGGAACCTAGTGAATTGTGGCCTGAATCTGCCCCTGTGTAGCCCTAGCCTGAGCCAGAGATTTGTGTACCGCTAACCTGAGTCAGAACTATGTGTACTCTGAACTTGTTCGGAACTCGGTGTAACCCGATTCTGTCTGGAACTCTGTGTACCCCGAGTCTGTCTGGAACTCTGTGTACCCCGAGTCTGTCTGGAACTCTGTGTACCCCGAGTCTGTCTGGAACTCTGTGTACCCCGAGTCTGTCTGGAACTCTGTGTACCCCGAGTCTGTCTGGAACTCTGTGTACCCCGAGTCTGTCTGGAACTCTGTGTACCCCGAGTCTGTCTGGAACTCTGTGTACCCCGAGTCTGTCTGGAACTCTGTGTACCCCGAGTCTGTCTGGAACTCTGTGTACCCCGAGTCTGTCTGGAACTCTGTGTACCCCGAGTCTGTCTGGAACTCTGTGTACCCCGAGTCTGTCTGGAACTCTGTGCTTATCTTATGCTTATCTGCTTTAATAGAATAAATAAAAATTCTTTGTAACGCTGACATATTTCTGTGGACAACTACTTTACCTTTTTTCTTGGAGATCAGCATGGAGTTTCGCAGCATGTCCCCAGTTAAATGCTCCTGTACGTGTATCCAACCATCTTTTTAACTCCAAGATGCATCTGTCTTGGACTTTAAGTATTATGACATGTTTGAAAAATTCACAGACTGCATACAGATGAGGAACCATGGAACTGAGACTAAGATAAATCAAGATATTTCCTTTAATATGACCTGTCCAGAAAAGATGCAGATATTGAAATATCTCATATGCTAATACTGTCATAGATTTTGTAATGAACCCCTGGGTGCACCAGGACGTTATAGTACGTCCCTGTGGGTAGATGCTTAGCGCAACGGGACGTGCTGTAACGTCCTGCTTCTGGCACCGGCTCACAAACGGAGCCGGGACCAGAAGCAGCGTATGTCAGCTGTCTAGTACAGCTGACACCGCGCTGTAACACCCGCGATCGGAGCTGACTCCGATTGCAAGTGTTAACCCCTTAAACGCTGCGGTCAAGCATGACCGCGGTGTGTGAGGGTGTTCCTGTTATGGAATGGATCCCCCTTGCCTCTTATCGGGGGATCCAATCCACTTCTGGGGAGCACCAAGGTCTGCCGAGTGCCCCAGTGCTGCCCGATGTTTCTGACTGTAAACTGTCTGAGCATGCGTCTGCATGCTCAGACAGTTTACACTGCTCTACAATAAATTAGTATTGTAGAGCAGTGTATTGAACTTGAACCAGCGACCAGAGCATCGCTGGTTCAAGTTCAAGTATGGAAAAGTTAAAAAAAAGTACTAAAAACACTAAAGACAGCCGACTTGCAGACAACCCATAGTTACAGACAGACCCCTCTGACCTCTGGTGAAGCTTTCTGAATGCTTTACTATAGTCCCAGATTGCAATAATCATCTGTAATGAATCTTTATTGATAATCCTTGGTCGCATTACACCAAAAAATTTTTAAACTCTAATTGTCACTAGGGCCAAATTTTTTTTTTCTGGATCTACAATTATAAAATATACAGTTTCGACTTACATACAAATTCAACTTAAGAACAAACCTCCGGACCCTATCTTGTACATAACCCGGGGACTGCCTGTATATATATATATATATATGCTCTAAAAATGTCACTTTTCCATTAAAACACTTAATAAAGTATAAAAAACACGAAAAAAAACCCCACATATTTGGTGTTGCTGCGTCCGTAACAATCTGTATAACAAAACAGAATTGTTTCTAGACCCCTACGGTAAACGCCGGAGAAAAAAACCCCAAAAAAACCTTCCGAAAAAAATCATTTTTTAATACATACCTTTAAAAGAAATGCTCTACAAAGTGATAAAAAATGTTCCACATTCTACAATAAGACCACTAAAAAGAACAACTCTTCTCGCAAAAAAGAAGCCCCTAAACAGATTTGTCAGCTGAAAAATAAAAAAGTTATGCATATGAAAAGATGGTGATGCTAAAATGTACAAGATTTTCTCCAAATTAGTTTATATTCAGTAAAATTGAATAAAATACACAAAACCCCACATATTTGGTATCCCTGCGTTATAAAAGTTATTATAAAGTGTTAGGCTCTCTAAACTAAGACCACTCAAAAGAACAATCCTTCTCGCAAAAAATAAGCCCGTATAAAACACCTTTTATGGTTAACAAGCTTCTTAAAAGTGCTTTTTCATACGTTGAGGGGTGTAGTTTCCATAATGGGGTAATTTATGAGTCTAGCTATTATTTAGGCCTCTCAGTGTCAATTAAAAGTTGAGCAGGTTCATCTAATGTCTCTTAATTGCTGCACTTGCCAATTTGGGCAAAATTTATGGAATTGTTCAAACCTACTCAACTTTTCACTTCTTACAATAATTAACTTTTTTGTCAATTCGACTCCAAATATAAAGATTGGCGGATGATCATGATTACAGTTCATCCGTTCTGTTTTACTATGAGTCTTCTCTTCTGCGCTGTGGATGTTCTGTGAAAGCACATTGCAAGGTCCGTTACACGGACTGACCATGGTCACGTAACACTGGCTTTGGACCTCATATGCCAAAATGAAACCAAATTTATCAAGCAGTTTAAGCAACTGTTATAAATCTAAAGTGCAAAATACAACCGAAAGAGCTCAAAATACATTTGCAAACACATTTTTTTTTATAATATTCAAATATAAAAAAGTACTTACCCAATGTGAATGTTTTTGTAAGGTTTACAATAGAAAATATTATTGAATCATCTCCAAACACCATTTTAGGTTTATCTCCAAAGTAGTCCTCTAGATGTTGCCTGCAATCAACACCGTGTACATGATAAATCTTACAGGTATCTGAATTCATTGTTTTATCTTGTATATCAGATGGATAGATTGATTCCCCCAACCCCAGTGCTCAAGGCTGCTCAAGAATCACCTGGCACATCACAAGTTATCATCTTCTCAAGTCAGTTGGGGCATGTGTTTTAATAAATTTGAATGTAATTACCCTATGGCCTCTCTTCCTTAAAATTCAAATCATCCCCCTGTCCTTAACCCATTAAGGACGCAGACAGTTTTACTTTAACCCCTTAAGGACGCAGGGTTTTTCGGCTCATTTCTCGCTCTCCAACTTCAAAATCCATAACTTTTTCATTTTTACGTGTACAGACCTGTGTGAGGGCGTAACAAATTTTACTTTCCCTTACTGTTATTTATTTTAACATGCCGTGTACTGCGTAGCTAAAAAAAAATTCCAAATGTGGAAAAATTGAAAAAAAAAACTGCACGTGTGTCACGTTCTTGTGGGCTCAGTTTTTACGACTTTCACTCTTCGCTCCAAATGACATGCCTACTTTATTCTTTGGTTCGGTGCAATCGCGGTTATACCAAATTTATATAGGTTTTATTGTGTTTTAATACATTTTCAAAAATTAAACGAATGTGTACAAAAAAGAAAAAAACATTTTTGCCATCTTCTGACGCTAATAACTTTTTCATACTTTGGCACACGGATATGGGTGAGGGGTCATTTTTTGTGAAATGAGGCAACGTTTTCATTGCTACCATTTATAGGTCTGTGCGACATTTTGATCATTTTTTATTGCATTTTTTATGTTATGTAAAAAGGTGTAAAAGTCGCATTTCGGACATTTGGACGCCATTTCCCGCCTCGGAGGTCACCGCCGCCCGTAACCGTTTTTATATTTTGATAGATCTTGCATTTTGGGACGCGGCGATACCTAATATGTTTGTGATTTTTACTGTTTATTATGTTTTATATCCGTTCTAGGGAAAGGGGGGTGATTTGAATTTTTAATATTTTATTAATTTTTTTTAATTTTTTTTTTTCACTATTTTTTAGACCATCTAGGGTACATTAACCCTAGATGGTCAGATCGCTCCTACCATATACTGCAATACTTCTGTATTTCAATATATGGCATTTTTGCAGCACATTCATTACAATGAGCCACTGGCTCATTGTAACGAATCTGCAGAAGCCATTAAGCCTCGGGTCAAAAGAAGACCCGAGGCTACCATGGCAACCAATCGCCGCCCCCGATGACGTTCGGGGGCATGGCGATCGCATTAAAGATGGCGGCGCCCCCGGCGGCGATCACATGGTTAATAGCCGCGATCGTTGCAAGCACTGACCGCGGTTATTAGCGGTGGGGGTTTTCTGCAAAATGCAAAAACACCCACCTTTGTATGAAGAGGACTCAGCCCGTGAGCCCTCTTCATACATCCCTGTGATTTGATTTTGAGAATGTTTTCCCATGAGAAATTGTAGTTTATGTTATTAATAGAATTTCGGGGGGGGGGGGGTTGGTGAAAATTAAAAAATTTAGGTCATACTGCAATTTTTTTTTTTTTGAAACCTTTTGTCATTGGTCTTTTTTATATTTCCATAATTTGTTTTATGTTTCCTTTTTTATGGATGTTAGTAGCAAGTTCTCAGTTTTTTAGATTTGAGAAAATGCTAAATTTTTGGTGGTGCATTAGATTGGAAATGCCCTATAAAGGATTATGGACTATAAACCCCCACAGGTAACACCATTTTCTGAACAGAACATCTATTTAAATCAGCATTTTAGAAGTCTGTTAACCCTTTAATTATTTCTCTGGAATATAAGATGGATTGGAAATTTTGAAATTTCAATTTTGTATAAGAATATTTTTATTAAGTCCTAAAATGTACACATTCAGAAGTAATTTGAATGGTAAATATACATTCCAAAATTTTTGGCCTGTTTCTTACGTGTACGGCAAACTGCTGTTTTGCTGCACAGCAATGTTCAGTACAGAGTTAGTGCTATTGGGATTTTGGCAGGCCACTTTGGCTACACACGTTTTGCAGAGAAATAGAATACAATAGAAAACCCCCAAATCCCTCAATGAATTTATCTAGGGCTATAGTGAGCATTTTAACCACCAACATGTTGGCCAAAATTTAACAAAGTAAATGGTCTAGAGTAAAATATTTTGTGCCCAACTCATGCCACTTTAGACAAACACCTCCAAAATCATTTTACGGGTTGTCCTGAGTATGGCAATACCCCATATGTGTCCATTATGTACCAGTACAATGGAGACCCCCGAAAAGTGACACCATTTTGGAAACTACACCCCTCAAAGAATTTATCTGGGGTTGTGGTGAGCATTTAAACCTCGAACATGCTGGCCAAAAGCTTATACAAAGTAAATGGTGCAGAGTAAAAATTTAGTTCTTTTCTGCAAATATGCCATTTTCTTGCCAAATATATTGTGCCCAACTCATGTCACTTTAGACAAACACCCAAAAATCATTCTGTAGGTTGGCCAAAATATGAGACTACTCTATGTGTGCCATTAATATAATGGATTGGCACACAGCATTCTTGAGAAGGGGAGGGGCAAAATTTTTATTTTGGAGCTTCATTTTTACAAGTTTGGATTTGGAGTGCCATGGCATGTTTACAGAGCCCTAGATGTACTAGTACAATAGAAACCCCTAGTGACACCAATTTGGAAACTACTACACCCCTCAAAAAATGTATCTTAGATTGTGGTGAGAAATTTAACCCCAAATATGCTGGCAAAATCTAATACAAAGTAAATGGTACAGAGTAAAAGTTCAGTTTTTTTGTAAATTTGGAATTTTTGTGCCAAATATATTGTGCCAAACTAATGCCACTTTATACAAACAAACACCCCAAATATCATTCTGTGTTGTCAGGGTCAGGGTAGTGGACCCACTGTACCACTGAAATTGAGGACGCAAGCCGACACCTTGGAGCAGAGTCTAAGTGACACTCGCTTTTCACCAGCGCCCGCCGCAAAGCGGGTTGGACTTGCTACAGCGGGATACCACTGTGCAAAGAGTCAGCAGGCAAAATAGTAGTCGTTATCAGGCTTAAGGTCCGGACAGGTGTCGCAGGATCGGAGTCTGAGACTTAGCAGAAGGTCAAGACAGGCGGCAAAGAATCAAAGTCAGGAACATAGCAGAAGGTCACAACGGGTATCACACAGACTGTCAGGGAACGCTTTCTCAATGGCATAAGGGCAAAAAAACCCGGCAGGGGTCGAAATAAGTGGTGCCCACAATAAGTAGTGTCTAGAGATGAGCGAGCACTAAAATGCTCGGGTGCTTGTTATTCGAGACAAACTTTTCCCGATGCTCGAGTGCTCGTCTCAAATAACGAACCCCATTGAAGTCAATGGGAGACTCGAGCATTTTTCAAGGGGAGAAGGGTCTGCACAGGGAAGCTTGGCCAAACACCTGGAAACCTCAGAAAATGATGGAAACACCACGGAAATGGACAGGAAACAGCAGGGGCAGCATGCATGGATGCCTCTGAGGCTGCTTAATCGCACCATTATGCCAAAATTATGGGCAACAGCATGGCGATGACAGAGTGACCGAATGAGGCTAGATAGCATCTAAAACATCCAATAATTGACCCTGACACTATAGAAGACAGCATGCAGAGGCAGCGGCAGCAGCGGCAGGCTAGAGAGTGGCATGGCGACTTACCCCAAATGGACTCAGGCTTCAAACCAATAGGTGGCAGAGAGGAACCAAAGGAGGTGAGCAAGAAGCGCTGAAATGATTTCCTATGTCAACAAAAGGTTGACGGTATATTTAGTCGATAACACAGCATGGTGGCCACATAATGACCAAGTTCCATAACGTATCTGGTGAAACACCCGAAAAATGAGCCTGACACAGCTCAATTGATAAGGGGACGACATGTGGAGGCAGCCATGGAGACGACTTCCATGATTAAGAGTGACAGTATGGGGCATCCATATTGCGCTGCTATGATTGCAACTTCAGGTCTCCAGCATGGCGGCGACAGATGAGCCGAGTTCCATTATGTATCTGGTGAAACACCCGAAAATTCTGCCTGACACAGCTCATTTGATAAGGGGATGATCTGCTGTATTGCCTCTCGTGCTCCAGCATCTGGGGTATAAAGAGTTGAAAGTGGAGACATTGGTGGATGCTGTGGAGGATCGTGGAGACGAAATGGACAGGAAACAGCAGGGCAAGTATGCATTGAAGCCTCTGAGGCTGCCTAATCTTGGGATGGAGCACGCGGTCCTCTGCCAGGCGAGCTTTCGCCTGTCCAAGCCCCTGTCTCTCGGCTCCTCCCCACCCAAAATGGGCCTGGGGGCCAGAAGCGTTTACGTTGAAAAAATTATAATTTTCAAAGCAGGCGGGGGCTACAAACAGCACTTCTAAGAACCATTTGTATAAGATCAAGTGTAGTACTGTTCTTATAAGTAATTGGCTTGGTTATGGCGGGTGAGGGGAATGTAAACAGATGCGCTGAAATAATATCGGTAAATGATAAAAGTTTGCCAGTATATTTTGTGGATAACACAGCAGGGTGGCGACAAAGTTAACAAGTTTGATGTGGAAGCCATGAAAACAACCCAAAATTCTGCCTGACACAGCTCGTTTGCTAAGGGGACGATGTATGGAGGCAGCTATATGGACGACTTTAAGAGGCAGCTATGAAGATGATGTGTGGAGGTAGCAATGGAGACAACGTGTGGAGGCAGCTATAAAGACGACGTGTGGAGGCTGCTATGGAGACAATTTAATTTGGATAGTGCCTGTATGTGGCAGTCCAAAAAAGTTTTCAAACCAGACTAGCAGGTAGGTGGTCCTCCAAAAAAATTAAATAGATTGAGTGCCAGTATGTGGCAAAATTGTTTAAAACAGAGGACCGGGTAGGTGGCCCTCCAGAAAAATTAAATACATAGAGTACTATTGCTAGAGCCAGTTGGCCCTGGCAAAAAATAGCCAGTTTCCTCTGCTTTAGTGTACAAAGAGGAGGAGAAGGAGGAAAATGAGGAGGAGGGGTGAGCTTCTTTCACCTGGTGGAGAATGGAAATCCTGAGAAATCCAGGCTTTATTCATCTTGATAAGCGTCAGCCTGTCAGCGCTGTCAGTCGACAGGAGTATACGCTTATCGGCGATGATTAGAGATGAGCGAACACACTCGTCCGAGCTTGATGCTTGTTCGAGCATTAGCGTACTCGAAACTGCTCGTTGCTTGGACGAGTATTTCGCCAGCTCGAGAAAATGGCATATCCCGCCGTTTCGAGTTTTGGTGGCCAGAAACAGAGCCAATCACAAGCCAGGAGACTCTGCACTCCACCCAGCATAACGTGGTACCCTTACACGTCGATAGCAGTGGTTGGCTGGCCTGATCAGGTGACCCTGGAATAGACTAGCACCTGCCCGCGCTGCTCGGATCATTATCTGTCTGGATGCTGCTGCTGCAGGGATAGCGTTAGGGTGTTATATTAGCTTACTGTTAGGCAGGAGTGAGTCTACAAGAACCCAACAGCCCTTGTTAGGGCTAGAATAGCGTTATATTTTATTTTTTTTTTGGTTTGCTTGTGGCTGGCCTTGCTGGCACTAGTAGTGAAGCTAGTACCATATTGTGAGGAATTTGCAGAGAGACTTGGGAACGTTATATTTAGCTCTTAGTGACACACACATCTCAAACACCTAAGTGGGACAATTTATTAGGGGTTTGATTGAATTAGTCACAGTCTGACGATTTTTTTTTTTTTTCAAAACTTAAAGTGACTTAAAATCCAGTTGTTGTGTGCTGTTAGAAACTAGGTATACAAGAACCCAACCAACTTTCTTAGGCCTACAATAGCGTCAATTTATTAGGGGTTTGATTGAATTAGGCACAGTCTGCTGATTTTTTTTTAAATTTTATTTTTTTTTATAACTCAAAGTCATCAGGCACAGCACAAAATCCAGTTGTGTGCTGCCAGTGTAGATTAGAAACTAGCCACAGCAATAGGATAGCATAGTTTAAAAAAAAAAAAAAAAAAAAAACACACAAAAAACACAAGTAAAACAAAAAAAAAAATTCAAAAAAATTTACAGTTTACACTTTAATTTTGAAAATGTTGAACCCGAGGGCTAGGTGTAGAGGACGAGGGCGTGGACGTGGGAGTCCAACTACTGAAGGGGTCAGAGGCCGTGGTCCTGGGCGGGGTGAGACACCACCTGCTGATGAAGGAGCAGGGGAACGCCGCAGAGCTACACTCCCTAGGTTCATGTCTCAAGTTACTGGGACTCGTGGTAGAGCACTGTTGAGGCCAGAACAATGCGAACAGGTGATGTCGTGGATTGCGGACAATGCTTCTAGCCATTGTCAACCAGTCAGTCTTCCACCCAGTCCACCCATGTCACTGAAATCAGCACTCCTCCAGCTCCTCCACCTCAGCCTCCTTCCCCCCAGTCTGCCCCCTCCCAGGAAAATTTGGCATTTGAACCGGCGTACTCTGAGGAACTGTTTTCTGGACCCTTCCCAGAGTCACAACCACTTGTCCGGTTGCTGCTGAGCTCTTTTCCGATGCCCAGGTTTTCAACCGGTCGCAGTCTGTGGGTGATGATGACATTGTTGACGTAGTGGAAGAAGTGTGTAAAGAGGTGTCGGACGATGAGGAGACACGGTTGTCAGACAGTGGTGAAGTTGTTGTCAGGGCAGGAAGTCTGAGGGGGGAGCAGACTGAGGGATCGAAGGATGATGAGGTGACAGACCCAAGCTGGGTTGATAGGCCGGGTGAACACAGTGCTTCTGAGACGGAGGCGAGTCCTCGACGAGAACAGGTTGAAAGAGGCAGTGGTGGGGCCAGACGGAGAGGCAGGGCCAGAGCTGGTGCATCAGCGCCAAATGTTTCACATAGTCAAGCTCCAGTGGCGAGGGCTAGATTTTCGGAAGTCTGGAGGTTCTTTAAAGAAACACCGGATGACCGACGGACTGTGGTGTGCAACCTGTGCCACACCAAAATCAGCAGGGGTTCCACCACTACTAGCTTAGCTACCACCAGTATGCGCAGGCATATGAATGCTAAACACCGCACTCAATGGCACCAAGCCCGTTCACCTCCGGCCGGGCACACCACTGCTCCTTCCCCTGTGTCATCTGCTGCCTCTGCTCGTCAGCCCCCGGCCCAAACACCTCCCGGGTGAAAACCACATCTTCGCCTCCATGATCCTCCACAGCATCCACCAATGTCTCCATGCGCAGCTCTCCATACCCCAGACACTGGAGCGCAAAAGGAAGTATAGTGCAACCCACCCACACGCCCAAGCCCTCAACGTCCACATCTCCAGATTACTTAGCCTGGAGATGCTGCCCTATAAGCTGGTAGAGAATGAGGCCTTTCGCAACCTCATGGCGGCGGCCGCCCCTCGGTATTCGGTCCCCAGCCACCACTACTTTTCCCGTTGTGCCGTCCCAGCCCTGCACCGGCACGTGTCAGACAACATCATCCGTGCCCTGACCAACGCCGTTTCTGACAAGGTCCACCTGACCACGGACACGTGGATGAGTGCTGCCGGGCAGGGCCACTATATATCGCTGACGGCACATAGGGTTAACTTGGTGGAGGCTGGGACCGAGTCTGACCCTGGGGCTGGTCATATACTGCCGACGCCGAGGATTGCGGGCCTACCTCGGTCCAGGTCTCTCAGGCCTACTATGCCTTCTCCTCCTCCTACCACTCCTCCACTTCCTCTTCCGAATTACTATCCATGGTATGGCGCCATCAGTCGGTAACTCTAGGCACAGCAGCAGTGCCGTCGCTAAGCGACAGCAGGCGGTGCTCAAACTGCTGAGCCTAGGCGATAAAAGGCACACCACCCAAGAGCTATTACAGGGCATCACGGCGCAGACTGATCTGTGGCTGGCACTGCTGAACCTGAAGCCAGGCATGGTTGTGTGTGACAACGGCCGTAACCTGGTGGCGGCTCTGCAACTTGGCAGACTGACACAAATGCCATGCCTAGCCCATGTGTTAAATCTCGTAGTTCAGCGTTTCCTCAAGACATACCTCAATCTGTCTGATTTGCTCACGAAGGTGCGCCGCATCTGTACGCATTTCAGGAAGTCCAGCACAAATGCTGCCACTCTCAGGGCAGCGCAGCGCCGCCTCCAACTACCCGCTCACCGACTGTTGTGCCACGTGCCCACGAGGTGGAATTCAACAATAACCATGTTATCCAGAGTTTACCAGCAGCGCAGAGCGATTGTAGACTGCCAGATGTCAACCTCCACCAGAACTGGTAGTCAGGTTAGTCAGCTTCCTCAAGTCTACAATGAGAAGTTGACGTGGATGCCTGATATCTGTCAGGTGCTGAGTAACTTTGAGGAGTCAACACAGATGGTCAGTGGCGATGCCGCCATCATCAGCCTCACCATCCCGCTGCTTATAGAGGGTATGAGAGATAGGTATGAGCACTATCAGGGCGCCAGATGAGTACTCCAAAGAAACAATAATTGTGTCTAGGATACTAATTTATTCAAAGTTAAAAGCCAAAATACAAAAACCATAAAAATGATATACATAAAATTATTAAGTCCTATAACGCGTTTCAGGTGCTTGGACCCTTTTTCAAAATATGGAAAAGTAGTACAGCAATAACATTAAATGACTCAGGGCATACCTGAATCTGTAGCCTGCCTTGATTAGTGAGACACAAGATACAAAAGAAGGCACAGGAGGCGGCTCCTCCGGTGATATCGTTTGAGTGAAGTAGAAGTAGGTATGTCAAAGAGGTGCTCACCTTATGGATGCTACAAATAGCGTATGTATGTCCCAACCCGGGGTCCAGCCAAAGTCATCCAGGGGATAGGGAGGTTGAACAGACAGTAGTCTCCAGGATACAGGAAGCAGCTCCCAGGGCTCAGATAACCGGCTATCAATGGTTGATAACCGTAGACAATGGAAAATTAGAAGCGAAAAAACTCTGAGCACTAGTGGGGCGCTAAAAAGTAATTCAGGAACAAATTGTGTGTCCAAATAAAAACAATTTATTCTTAAATCCGCATAAAATATACAGGCATCAGAATGCAAAAAAATGCCAAATAAAATGAGTATAAAAATGTCCTTTTAACGCGTTTGGGGTACTATGACCCTTTATCAAAATTACGGACAGTGATATAACATTATAATTAGTAAGACAGTGGAATAAATACATTAAGAGAGGCAAACCTGTAAATTAGATTGGTTGTTAGGAGCAGCATCAATATCCTGGGACCGGAAGTTACCGGCAGTATGAATGGCGCGAAACTGGAAGTGAGTCCCGGAAGTGACATCACCTAACTCAATGCGCTTGCGCAAGGGTCCGGTACAGTGGTGCGCATGCGTGTTACTCCACGCATGCACAGAACAGACTTGAATCCGTAGATTCCGTCCAGAGCAGGTAACCAATAGAATGACTAAACCCTGCGCTTGCGCAAACCTAGCTGCAGATAAGCTGAGCTATAATCATGAAAGAAATATGAGAAAAAGTTATAAGGAATTAAATTAATTGATTACATTGACACCAAACCAGTAGATTAAATAGAAGGTAGCAGGATAATAGATGTTCCATTTATGTTTATAGAGGGATAATAGTAAATCAATAGACACCCTCCAAACTCTCATTCAAACCGATGGGGGTAAGGCATTGGAGTTTGAAAATCCAAAACATCTCCCTCCTTTTGAGGTGATTAAATCTCTGTGGGGTAGAGGCATCAATAAATTCTATTGGGGTTAAACTAAAATCTTTAAAGCATTTGTTATGGTGAGTAGCAGCATGTCGGGATACGCTGTGTAGGGCAAAACCATTCTCTATATTAGACCTATGCTTATTGAAGCGTTCCCTCAAGGGTTGGATAGTCCTACCAATGTACTGGAGTTTACAGGTACACTCTATGAGATAAATCACAGAACTAGAGCCGCAGTTCATAAAACTCTTAATCTCAAAGGTTTCTCCTGTAACATTGGATGTGAAATTTAACTGTCTATGTCTAATACTAATGCAACATTTACATGTATTGTGGCCGCATCGGTAACTGCCAAGCACCTTGGGAAAAAAGCTAGGGTGTATTTTGCCAGATTCAGGCCGGAGGCGGCTAGGGGCCAAGATGTTCTTAATGGTACGTGACCTCCTAAATGTCAGTCTAGGTCTTTTTGGGATGATTTCCTTCAAAAACGGGTCATGTAATAAAATCCCCCAATGTTTATTAATGATCCTCCGAACTTCTGCACTATCAGAGGAATAGGTGGAGATAAAGTTAACCCCTCTAGTTTCCATGTCATCAGTAGTTGTTTTCGACTTTGGTTCAAGGCAGGTTTCTTGGCTCAAAGAGCCTGCTCTTGTTTGAGCTATAGCTAGAAAATTAGGAGGATAGCCCTTAGCTTTAAATCGATTTGTTAGGATTTTACTTTGAGATATGAAGTCAACATCATCAGTGCAGTTACGCCTTATTCTTTTATATTGTTTTATTTTTTTTATTTTGCGTAACTGCACTGATGATGTTAACTTCATATCTCAAAGTAAAATCCTAACAAATCGATTTAAAGCTAAGGGCTATCCTCCTAATCTTCTAGCTATAGCTCAAACAAGAGCAGGCTCTTTGAGCCAAGAAACCTGCCTTGAACCAAAGAGAATGGTTTTGCCCTACACAGCGTATCCCGACATGCTGCTACTCACCATAACAAATGCTTTAAAGATTTTAGTTTAACCCCAATAGAATTTATTGATGCCTCTACCCCACAGAGATTTAATCACCTCAAAAGGAGGGAGATGTTTTGGATTTTCAAATTCCAATGCCTTACCCCCATCGGTTTGAATGAGAGTTTGGAGGGTGTCTATTGATTTACTATTATCCCTCTATAAACATAAATGGAACATCTATTATCCTGCTACCTTCTATTTAATCTATTGGTTTGGTGTCAATGTAATCAATTAATTTAATTCCTTATAACTTTTTCTCATATTTCTTTCATGATTATAGCTCAGCTTATCTGCAGCTAGGTTTGCGCAAGCGCAGGGTTTAGTCATTCTATTGGTTACCTGCTCTGGACGGAATCTACGGATTCAAGTCTGTTCTGCGCATGCGTGGAGTAACACGCATGGGCACCACTGTACCGGACCCTTGCGCAAGCGCATTGAGTTAGGTGATGTCACTTCCGGGACTCACTTCCGGTTTCGCGCCATTCATACCGCCGGTAACTTCCGGTCCCAGGATATTGATGCTGCTCCTAACAACCAATCTAATTTACAGGTTTGCCTCTCTTAATGTATTTATTCCACTGTCTTACTAATTATGTTATATCACTGTCCGTAATTTTGATAAAGGGTCATAGTACCCGAAACGCGTTAAAAGGACATTTTTATACTCATTTTATTTGGCATTTTATTGCATTCTGATGCCTGTATATTTTATGCGGATTTAAGAATAAATTGTTTTTATTTGGACACACAATTTTTACCTGGATTACTTTTTAGCGCCCCACTAGTGCTCAGAGTTTTTTCGCTTCTAATTTTCCATTGATTAGTGAGAGGACAATTCACACGCTGTCTAAGCGTGTTGTGCCACAGGGGAGACTGGAAGACATCACTTCCGGTCAACCCGGTGTGCGCATGCGCACAAGAGACTTCTGGCGCCAAATGTCACGTGATACTGAACATGTGATACGTACGCCGGACTGCGCACGTGCATAAGGTATTACATTAGACGCTATGTGTCGCAAGATACAAGGCACACGCGCATAAAAAGGTATTGCAAGAAGTATTAAAAAACAAGTACGATCTGACAAACACAGAGCTAATATTGAAAATGGTTTTGCATTACATAGTGTATCCCGCCATGCAGCGATACACCACAACAAGAGTTGTAAAGAATTTAGTCTAATCCCTATAGAGTTTGTAGAACCGTCTACTCCCCAAAGGTTTAATCATTTAAAAAAGAGAGAGATGTTCTGGATCTTTAAATTACAAAGTTTAGTACCCACAGGATTGAATGAAAGCCTTGAAAATGTATTTTAATATTCCCACTCCACTCATTATTCTTCTTCTTCCCGTTATTTGATATTTTTTATGAACCAATCACTGTCCCTCCTTGATTAAATGCCCACCTATTGGTGTATTAATTTTCGAATACCTGCCCCGTTCCGACCCTCCCCTTATGTCTATTGTAAATGGACCCTACTTGTCCGGTCCTAACTAAATGTTCACTCATCGATGTATGTATTTTAGAATACCTGCCCCGCTCCGCCCCTCCCCTTATGTTTATTGGCACTGTGAATAGATCGTACTTGTTTTTTAATACTTCTTGCAATACCTTTTTATGCGCGTGTGCCTTGTATCTTGCGACACATAGCGTCTAATGTAATACCTTATGCGCGTGCGCAGTCCCGCATGTGAATCACATGTTCAGTATCACGTGACATTTGGCGTCGGAAATCTCTTGTGCGCATGCGCACACCGGGTTGACCGGAAGTGACGTCTTCCAGTCTCCCCCGTGCCACTAATCAAGGCAGGCTACAGATTCAGGTATGCCCACAAAAAACTGTATATAAGTCTTTTAATGTTATTGCTGTACTACTTGTCCATATTTTGAAAAAGGGTCCAAGCACCCGAAACGCGTTATAGGACTTAATAATTTTATGTATATCATTTTTATGGTTTTTGTATTTTGGCTTTTAACTTTGAATAAATTAGTATCCTAGACACAATTATTGTTTCTTTGGAGTACTCATCTGGCGCCCTGATAGTGCTCATACCTTTCTCTCATACCCTCTATATGCAATACCGGTGTCCTTTTTTTTTGACAACCGGTTATTTTGAGCACTGGGAGCGACTATATACTCTACTGAGAAACTAGTGTCACATCATTGGACTAATACCGGAACTTGCACTGGACCCCAGGTTGGGCTACACATGCACTCCACCAAGGATTTTATAAGGTGAGCACAATATATGTCTCTACTATAAATATCCATTTCCCAGACGATATTATTCGAGGCGCCGTCCTCTGTATCTCTTTTTTCTTCTTTTTGTGTCATCCTGCTGCTTGGCCTGTTGAAAAACTCTCTGGTCAGCATGAAGTCGGAAGCTTTGCGCTCGTCACAAGAGACGGGGGAAGAAGATTCCCTTGTTGATAGCCAAAGCACCCTCAGGTCTGTTTCTCAGAGCATATCGGAGGAGGTGGAGGAGGATGACCAGAAAGAGGAGGAGAAGGTTGGCGAGACAGAAGAGTGGAGCTTTGTTCAGTCCTTCACTGTTCAGCATGTATGGGCAGAAGAAGAGGAGTTGGAGGAGGAGGAAATGGACAGTCAGGCCAGTGAGGGGAGTGAATTCTTGCGCGTTCGTACTCTGGCGCATATGGAAAATTTCATGCTAGGCTGCCTATCCCGTGACCCTCGCGTTCAAAGAATTTGTTACAGCACCGATTACTGGGTATTCACTCTCCTGGACCCAAGGTACAAGCAAAATCTTTCCACTCTCATCCCTGGAGAGGAAAGGAGTGTGAGAATGCATGAATACCAGCAGGCCCTGGTGCAGAAGCTGAAACAGTATTTCCCTTCTGACAGCGCTAGCGGCAGAGGGCGTACTTCTGCGGAACAAGTAGCGAGGGAGAGTAGGCGAGCAGGCGGCTAGTCCAGCAATGGCAGGGGTACGCTTTACAAGGCCTTTGCCAGTTTTATGTCACCCCAGCAAGACACTTGTCCCCAGTCTCGGCAGAGTAGGGCTGATCTTTACAGAAAGATGGTGAGGGAGTACGTAGCTGACCATACCATCGTCCTAAAAGATCACACAGCTCCATACAACTACTGGGTTTCAAAGCTGGACATGTGGCACAAACTGGCGCTGTACGCCTTGGAAGTTCTTGCCTGCCCTGCCGCTAGCGTGTTGTCCGAGCGGGTTTTCAGTGCAGCTGGTGGCATCATCACCGATAAGCGTACACGCCTGTCAACGGACAGCGCTGACAGGCTGACGCTTATCAAGATGAATAAAGCCTGGATTTCTCAGGATTTCCATTCTCCACCAGGTGAAGGAAGCTCAACCTGAATAATTTATGCACTCTTCCTCCTCATTTTCCTCCTTCTCCTCCTCTTTGTACACTAAAGCAGAGGAAACTGGCTATTTTTTGCTAGGGCCAAGTGGCTCTAGCTATAGTACTCTATGTATTTAATTTTTCTGGAGGGCCACCTACCCGGTCCTCTGTTTTAAACAATTTTTGGGAGTGCCACATACAGGCACTCAATCTATTTAATTTTTCTGGAGGACCACCTACCTGCTCCTCTGGTTTGAAAACTTTTTTGGACTGCCACATACAGGCACTGTCCAAATTAAATTGTCTCCATAGCTGCCTCCAAAAGTCGTCCATATAGCTGCCTCCATACATCGTCCCCTTATCAAACGAGCTGTGTCAGGCAGAATTTTGGGTTGTTTTCATGGCTTCCACATCAAACTTGTTAACTTTGTCGCCACCCTGCTGTGTTGTCCACAAAATATACTGGCAAACTTTTATCATTTACTGATAATATTTCAGGGCTTCTTGCACATCTGTTTACATTCCCCTCACCCGCCATAACCCAAACTTATAAGAACACTACTACACTTAATCTTATACAAAAGGTTATTAGAAGTGCTGTTTGGGGAGGAGCCGAGAGACAGGGGCTTGGACAGGCGAAAGCTGGCCTGGCAGCGGAGCGCCAGCTCCATCCCAAGATCCAACTAACATAGTTTTAACTGCAGCACCTTTAAACTACTACTACTACCTTACTGCCTCCATACATCGTCCCCTTATCAAACGAGCTGTGTCAGGCAGAATTTTGGGTTGTTTTCATGGCTTCCACATCAAACTTGTTAACTTTGTCGCCACCCTGCTGTGTTATCCACAAAATATACTGGCAAATTTTTATCATTTACCGATATTATTTCAGCGCTTCTTGCGCATCTGTTTACATTCCCCTCACCCGACATAACCCAAACTTATAAGAACACTACTACACTTGATCTTATACAAAAGGTTCTTAGAAGTGCTGTTTGGGGAGGAGCCGAGAGACAGGGGCTTGGACAGGCGAAAGCTCGCCTGGCAGCGGACCGCCAGCTCCATCCCAAGATCCAACTAACATAGTTTTAACTGCAGCACCTTTAATCTACTCCTTCTACTTTACTGCCTCCATACATCGTCCCCTTATCAAACAAGCTGTGTCAGGCAGAATTTTCAGGTGTTTCACCAGATACATAATGGAACTCGGCCCATCTGTCGCCGCCATGCTGGAGACCTGAAGTTGCAATCATAGCAGCGCAATATGTATGCCCCATACTGTCGCTCTTAATCATGGAGCCATTTACGAAAAAACAATTAAAAATAGAACCACTATGCTATTCCATTATTCCTAGGTGAAATATTCAAACGACCCCGCCTGCTTTGAAAATTATAATTTTTTCAAAGTAAACACTTCTGGCCCCTAGGTCCATTTTGGGTGGGGAGGAGCCGAGAGACAGGGGCTTGGACAGGCGAAAGCTCGCCTGGCAGCGGACCGCCAGCTCCATTACAAGATTACGCAGCCTGAGGCATCCATGCATACTGCCCCTGCTGTTTCCTGTCCATTTTGCCTCCACGATCCTCCACAGCGTCCACCAATGTCTCCATGCACAACTTTCAACTCTCTATACCCCAGACGCTGGAGCACGAGAGGATATACAGCACATCATCCCCTTATCAAACGAGCTGTGTCAGGCAGAATTTTCAGGTGTTTCACCAGATACATAATGGGACTCTGCCCATCTGTCGCCGCCATGCTGGAGACCTGAAGATGAAACATAGAAGCAATATGGATGCCCCATACTGTCACTCTTAATCATGGAAGTCGTCTCTATGGCTGCCTCCACATGTCGTCCCCTTATCAAACGAGCTGCGTCAGGCTAATTTTTCGGTTGTTTCACCAGATACGTTATGGAACTTGGTCACTATGTCGCCATGCTGTGTTATCGACTAAATATACCGTCAACCTTTTGTTGACATAGGAAATCATTTCAGCGCTTCTTGCTCACCTCCTTTGGTTTCTCTCTGCCACCTATTGGTTTGAAGCCTGAGTCCATTTAGGGTATGTCGCCATGACACTCTCTAGCCTGCCGCTGCTGCTGCTGCCTCTGCATGCCGTCCAGTATAGTGTCAGGGTCAATTATTGGATGTTTTAGATGCTATCTAGCCTCATTCGGTCACGCTGTCATGGCCATGCTGTTGCCCATCATTTTGGCATAATGGTGCGATTAAGCAGCCTCAGAGGCATCCATGCATGCTGCCCCTGCTGTTTCCTGTCCATTTCCGTGGTGTTTCCATAATTTTCTGAGGTTTCCAGGTGTTTGGCCAAGCTTCCCTGTGCAGACCCTTGGTCCCCTTGAAAAATGCTCGAGTCTCCCATTGACTTCAATGGGGCTCATTATTCGAGACGAGCACTCGGGCATCGGGAAAAGTTTGTCTCGAATAACGAGCACTCGAGCATTTTAGTGCTCGCTCATCTCTAGTGATGATGCCACCAGCTGCACTGAAAACCCGCTCAGACAACACGCTAGCGGCAGGGCAGGCAAGAACCTCCAAGGCGTACAGCGCCAGTTCGTGCCACATGTCCAGCTTTGAAACCCAGTAGTTGTAGGGAGCTGTGTGATCATTTAGGACGATGGTATGATCAGCTACGTACTCCCTCACCATCTTTCTGTAAAGATCAGCCCTACTCTGCCGAGACTGAGGACAGGTGACAGTGTCTTGCTGGGGTGACATAAAACTGGAAAAGGCCTTGTAAAGCGTACCCCTGCCAGTGCTGCACAAGCTGCCTGCTCGCCTACTCTCCATCGCTACTTGTTCCGCAGAAGTACGCCCTCTGCCGCTAGCGCTGTCAGAAGGGAAATACTGTTTCAGCTTGTGCACCAGGGCCTGCTGGTATTCATGCATTCTCACACTCCTTTCCTCTCCAGGAATGAGAGTGGAAAGATTTTGCTTGTACCGTGGGTCCAGGAGAGTGAATACCCAGTAATCGGTGCTGGAATAAATTCTTTGAACGCGAGGGTCACGGGATAGGCAGCCTAGCATGAAATCTGCCATATGCGCCAGAGTCCCAACGCGCAAGAATTCACTCCCCTCACTGGCCTGACTGTCCATTTCCTCCTCCTCCAACTCCTCCAACTTCTCTTCTTCTGTCCATACACGCTGAACAGTGAAGGACTGAACAATGCTCCCCTCTTCTGTCTCGCCAACATTCTCCTCCTCTTTCTCCTTATCCTCCTCCACCTCCTCCGATATGCGCTGAGAAACAGACCTGAGGGTGCTTTGGCTATCAACAAGGGAATCTTCTTCCCCCGTCTCTTGTGAGGAGCGCAAATCTTCCGACTTCATGCTGACCAGAGAGTTTTTCAACAGGCCAAGCAGCGGGATGGTGAGGCTGATGATGGCGGCATCGCCACTGACCATCTGTGTTGACTCCTCAAAGTTACTCAGCACCTGACAGATATCAGACATCCACGTCCACTCCTCATTGTAGACTTGAGGAAGCTGACTGACCTGACTACCAGTTCTGGTGGAAGTTGACATCTGGCAGTCTACAATCGCTCTGCGCTGCTGGTAAACTCTGGATAACATGGCTAATGTTGAATTCCACCTCGTGGGCACGTCGCACAACAGTCGGTGAGCGGGCAGTTGGAGGCGGCGCTGCGCTGCCCCGAGAGTGGACTTCCTGAAATGCGCACAGATGCGGCGCACCTTCGTGAGCAAATCAGACAGATTGGGGTATGTCTTGAGGAAACGCTGAACTATGAGATTTAACACATGGGCCAGGCATGGCACATGTGTCAGTCTGCCGAGTTGCAGAGCCGCCACCAGGTTACAGCCGTTGTCACACACAACCTTGCCTGGCTTCAGGTTCAGCGGTGCCAGCCACAGATCAGTCTGCGCCGTGATGCCCTGTAATAGTTCTTGGGCGGTGTACCTTTTATCGCCTAGGCTCAGCAGTCTGAGCACCGCCTGCTGTCGCTTAACGACGGCACTGCTGCTGTGCCTAGAGCTACTGACTGATTGCGCCATGCCCACGGATGGTAATTCGGAGGAGGAGGTGGAGGAGGGGTGGGAGGAGGAGGAGGCATAGTAGGCCTAAGAGACCTGGACCGAGGTAGGCCCCGCAATCCTCAGCGTCGGCAGTATATGAGCAGCCCCAGGGTCAGACTCGGTCCCAGCCTCCACCAAGTTAACCCAATGGGCCGTCAGCGATATATAGTGGCCTTGCCCGGCAGCACTCGTCCACGTGTCCGTGGTCAGGTGGACCTTGTCAGAAACGGCGTTGGTCAGGGCACGGATGATGTTGTCTGATGCTGGTGCAGGGCTGGGACGGCACATCGGGAAAAGTAGTGGTGGCTGGGGACCGCCGCCATGAGGTTGCGAAAGGCCTCGGTCTCTACCAGCCTATAGGGCAGCATCTCCAGGCTAAGTAGTTTGGAGATGTGGACGTTGAGGGCTTGGGCGTGTGGGTGGGTTGCAATGTACTTCCTCTTGCGCTCCAGCATCTGGGGTATGGAGAGCTGAATGCTGCGCATGGAGACATTGGTGGATGCTGTGGTTCGTGGAGGCGAAGGTGTTGTTTTCTCACGGGAGGTGTTTGAGCCGGGGTCCTGGGCAGGGGGCTGACTAGCAGAGGCAGCAGATGACACAGGGGAAGGAGCAGTGGTGTGCCCGGCCGGGGGTGAACGGCCTTGGTTCCATTGAGTGGGGTGTTTAGCATTCATATGCCTGCGCATACTGGTGGTGGTTAAGCTGGAAGTGGTGGTACCCCTGCTGATCCTGGTGTGGCACAGGTTGCACACCACAGTCCGTCGGACATCCGGTGTTTTTTTAAAGAACCTCCAGACTTCCGAAAATCTAGCCCTCGCCATGGGAGCTTCAGTACGTGAAACATTTGGCGCTGATGCACCAGCTCTGTCGCAATCCACAACATCACCTGTTTGCACTGTTCTGGCCTCAACAGTGCTCTACCACGAGTCCTAGTAACTTCAGACATGAACCTAGGGAGTGTAGCTCTGCGGCGTTCCCCTGCACCCTCTTCAGCAGGTGGTGTCTCACCCCGCCAAGGACCACTGCCTCTGACCCCTGCAGTAGTTGGACGCCCTTGTCCTCTACCCCTAGCCCTCGGGTTCAACATTTTCAAAATTAAAGTGTAAACTGTAAAATTTTTTTGTGTTTTTCTTTTGTGTTTTTTTGTGTTTTTGTTTTTTTAACAAAACGATGCTATCCTATTGTTATGGCTAGTTTCTAACCTACACTAACAGCACACAACAGGATTTTGTGCTGTGCCTGATGACTTTTAGTTTTGAAAAAAAAAAAAAAGAAAAGAAAAAGCAGGCTGTGCCTAATTCAATCAAACCCCTAATAAATTGTCCCACTTAGGTGTTTGAGATGGATATGTGTGTCACTAAGAGCTAAACAGAACGTTCGCAAGACTCCCTGAAAATCCGTCACAATATGGTACTAGCTGCACTACTATTGCCAGCAAGGCCAGCCACAAGCAAATCAACCAAAAATAAAATATATAGGGGGCGTGTCTTGCCATGCTAGGCGCTGCACGCATCTAAAGTGAGCTCCGCACCGGGCCATTAGATAAGGGACGACTAGCACCCAAATTAATGGGGAAATCGGACCGCAAGAGACCCCCAGTGAAGAATGGACCTACCCAGAACGTGGTGACCCCGATATCTAATTTCTTCTCACCGCTGCAAGTCCGATCTCCATCCACAGGCAGCGCTTCCCGCCGTCTCGGCTCGCGGGCGCCGCCATCTTGCAGGACACACCACGCTGCTGCCGACTCACCCCCGAAGCAGAGAGGTGAGTCGGGGAATAAAGAAAATAGAGGGCGCAGAGCACGGACCGAGTCCCGGTCCACTGACACGGCCACCTTGTACTCTCGGAACCCACTGGCTGACAACCAACCCACCGCAGCAGCCCCTGTGGAGGTAAATAGAGGCAGGGAACAGATCCCCTCAGCACTCTGTCACAACATGGCGCCCCCGCATAAGCACAGGGACGTGCAAGCACCATCCACTACCCCCAAGGGAAAGGGGACAAACGACATCAGAGAGAGGGGAATACCCCCAGTCCCCCCTCCAAGAGATCCCTGTTGTCTGAGGACTCTCAACTTGATTCCCCAAATGTACCTTCTGCCACTAGGTCTAGCAAACCAGATCTTCCACATCCAGAGGAAACTGCTAACACACTTAGAGCCCATCCTGAATTACAGGCGCTCTTAGCTCTTTTGCCATCCAAAAGAGACATGGACACCCTAGCTACAGATCTTATGGGCGCTTGGCGCCAAGATTTACAGCAAGTACACTCTGAGATTTCCACACTAAAAGAAAGATTGAATGATCTTGAAGCCTTTAAGTCTGAAGTGTCATCTACTATACAAAATGTCCAGAAGAGGGCGACAGAGCACTCTAAGTACCAACAGCAGCTGTCAATGCAGATTGATGATCTTGAAAATAGAAACAGGCGAAATAATATAAGGGTCAGGGGACTACCTGAAGCTACGCAGACGCCCGAACTATTACCCACTTTAACTGGCATCTTCAACATCTTATTGGGTCGACCAGCTGATACACCCATAGAAATGGACCGTGCCCATAGAGCTTTGCGTGCCAGGAGCTCTGATCCTGCCTGTCCCAGAGACGTAATCTGCAGAATTCACCACTTTACAACCAAAGAATTGATAATGTAAAAAGCCAGGGCTAAAGGAGACCTAGACTTCGATGGAGCTACAATCACGCTATTCCCTGATCTTTCCCGCCGAACCCTCCGTCAGAGAGCCATCTTACGCCCACTACTATCCCTGTTACAAGAAAGAAACATTTCTTATCGCTGGGGCTTCCCTTTTGCCCTACATGCAAGAACGGGAAACAAGACAGTGACTCTATCACGCCATGAAGAACTACACGAGTTCCTCCGTTCCTTGGATTTACCAGATATCCGAATCCCAGACTGGAACGAGCCTCCTCCTTTTCAAGCACAACGTGCATCAACCACCTCCGCATGGGGGTCCGGCACTCCTCGCCCGCAGCGAAGAAGGTTTCGGGGGAATCCGCCAGCACAAGGAGATCAGGAGGACTGACAATCGTCAACTGCTGTCAGATTGAGTATAACTTGTGTTAATGTTTCTGTAATGCGTTTTGTTGTATATACATACACACCTCTTTAATTAGACAAAAGTCCTACTCAGGATCTTGAATGCGACCACATAGCCCCTTTTTATATTTCCTCAGTTTGATGCTTTGAACAGTTCGGTTCATTAAATCACCATATTGAGGGGTTATGGGATCGCACATAGCAAAATCTCCCCGATTTCCTCACACAACTAATCCCTTCAAAACTGTCCCGTAAATAAACAATCCTAAATACATTCAGAATTACCGTTGGCCCGGTAACGACCACATATACCAACTAACTCTTAACTTCCATCAACATCTAGAGCATCTCCTATCGAGGTGTTATCTACAGCCATTTATAGCTGAGTTCTTACAGATCCCCCAATAGGTTCAGCTGTGATAGGATATCACAGTTGGTACTTGCCTACAGGCATAATTTGTTTTTTAGAAGAGCCCTCAACAAGGACTCTTAAAGTTTTCACACCCGTCCCTTCCCCCTAGGTCAGTTTAAACCCCACCCCCTATTTTTCGTTTCACCGGTCTCACCTAAAAGTTTCTCCTTATCCCCTCCTTACCACAGGGCAGGAGCGAGTCCCGATTTATCAAAAAAGGACTCTACCTTGGTGTTTTCCAAGCAATATGTCCCAATTAACAATTGTATCCTTTAACGCCAAAGGCCTAAATATACCTGAAAAGCGCTCACAGACATTGTATTCATTTCATAAACTGAAAGCGCATATCTTATGCATTCAAGAGACTTTAAAACAGGACACGAACCCAAGATAAACAATAGATACTACACCTCTGTATATCATAGTACAAACCCTCTAGGAAAATCAAAAGGAACATCCGTTTTCATACATAAGGACGCTCAGTGCGAGGTTTTGGAGGTTGAGAAAGACGAGAGAGGCAGAGGCAGATACATTTTTATTAGATGTAACATCCAGGGATCTATCTACACTATAGCAAATGTGTACGCCCCTAACACGGGTCAAACAAGCTTTCTAACTAGTGTTTTCTCCAGCTTAAGCTCCTTCACCAGGGGATCCTTGATCCTCTGTGGAGACATAAATATGATAATGAACCCCCTCATTGATTCTTCCACGGGCAAATCATCAATACCATACAATAGGATCAACAGAATTAGGAAAGACCTACATTCACTTCAACTCTGTGATGCGTGGAGAATTCAGCACCCTGAGGTTAGAGATTACTCTTTCTTCTCTCCAGTGCACAATACGTACAGCAGACTCGACCACATTTTCATCCAGCACAATCTTCTCTCAGTAGTGATTGACACAAAAATCGGTGCAATGTTCATGTCTGACCACGCGCCAGTCTCATGCACACTATCAATATTACCAGCTAAGCGTAGGCCTTTCAATTGGAGGTTGAATGAATCCCTCCTCCAAGACTCTCTATGCACAACGGAACTGAAGAACTATATTCAAAGCTATAGAGCAAATCACTTTGGGGATTCCACACTTGACACAGTTAAATGGGAAATGCTAAAAACCAACTTAAGGGGGATTCTTATGAAACACGGATCTCGATTGAAAAAAGCAGCAGGTGCCAAATTGCAATCCCTTTTCACTAAATTACATGACCTAGAGGCACAACACAAGCAGACCCTCCAGGAATCAACCTTGAGACAATTAACTCAAACCCGCCAGGAGATTAATGCACACTTAGAAGTCAAACAACAGAGGCTCAAACTTCTATGCTCCCGCTCGCTATATGAGTGGGGAAATAAGCCAGGGAGACTGTTAGCCAGGGCACTCAGAGATAGGAAAGCCTCAACATACATCCCTTCAATAAAAAACGCAGCAGGCAAGGTGGTTCATAAAACGGAGGAAATAGCAGAGGCATTTACTGAATATTACCGTACCCTATACAATCTACCGCCACCTTCTCAATCCTATCCCCCACCAAGGCCTCAACTCTTACTCTCACAATATATACAGGAAACCGCTTTGCCCACCATAAAAGAAAGTGACAAAGCATTACTAGAATCTCCATTTACCCCCGAAGAAATTCAGGACACCATCAAAGCCCTCCCCACAGGTAAAAGCCCGGGACCGGATGGCTATACGGCCGCTTTCTATAAATCTCTACTCCAAGATTTATCTCCATCACTTGTAGAAGTATTTAATTCCATCTCAGCTGAAAGTCACTTCCTCCCTTCATTCCTACACGCCCATATAACTGTCATACCTAAGGAGGGGAAAGATCCCCAGCTCTGTCCTAGCTACAGACCTATATCACTCATCAACTCAGATGCCAAAATCTTCGCCAAATTGATAGCAGTCCGAATGGCTCGTGTAGTGGGCCCTCTCGTCCATCTCGATCAGGTCGGCTTCATCCCAACTAGAGAGGCGAGGGATAACACCCTCAAAACATTCTCCTTACTACATTATACCTCACAGGCTTCCATGCCCTTCTTAGCTCTATCTCTTGATGCCGAGAAGGCCTTTGATCGAGTGGACTGGGGGTTCCTCTGGGCGACCCTAAAACAGGTAGGATTAGGACCACGCATGCTTTCCCGCATTCAGGCCCTTTACAAGGCTCCACAAGCCAATATAAGAGTTAACGGAACCTTGTCGCCCTCTTTTACAATTTGTAACGGCACTAGACAAGGGTGCCCCCTATCGCCCCTACTCTACGCTCTGGTCATAGAGCACCTACTAGTAGCAATTAGACAACGTTCGGACATTAAAGGTATTCGAGTAGGTCCTACTGAATACAAATGTTCCGCTTTTGCAGACGACATCCTTCTTTATCTAACTGATCCTCAAACTTCTTTGCCACCTCTAATGGAGACGCTCAACACATTCGGGCATTTTAGCAATCATAAAATAAACATGTCAAAAAGCGTGGCTATGGGAGTGAACCTGGGAGCAGTCATCTCTCAAGCCCTGGCAGCCAACCACCCATTCACATGGAAAAAAAGAAGCCATTTCCTATCTGGGAATCCGAATTCCCGCCGATCTGAACAAAACATTCCAATTAAATTATGAGCCTCTTCTAGAAGCACTTAAAATAGACCTTACCAGATGGGCAAGTAAAAAGATATCATGGTTGGGAAGGGTGGGTTGCATCAAAATGACAATCCTTCCCAAACTACTATATTTATTTCAAACTATCCCCTTCTCCATTCCGAAAATATGTTTTAGTAAACTCAACAGCCTCTTAAGCCAATTCCTATGGGCGCAATCGAGACCCAGAGTAGCTAGGCATATCCTGATACGCAGAAAGCAACAAGGTGGCCTGGGTCTGCCTGATTGCAAGGGCTACTTTCTGGCAGCAACAGCCTCTAGAATCCTGGACTGGTTCCACCATGGTAAAAACAAACTCTGGGTGAGCTTAGAGGAGCATCTGTCACCAACTCATCTAACTGCTCTACCATGGCTAGCCTCGTTTAACACACTTAATCACTCTCTACAAGCCCTTCCTTATATAGCGGCCCAGGTACTGAAGACTTTAAAAAGATGTTCGAACCAGACGACACTTTTTACCCCTGATGGCCCTCTCACCCCAGTGACTGAGAATCCGGACTTTCCCCCCGGAATCTCCAAAGACTTCCTACGCCCTCTAAGAACACTCGCATTACTTCGCTTCCAAAACCTCCTGAACTCAGAGTCACTTAAATCTCTAGAAACTATGCTGCCACAGCCAGATCTCACACCAAAACTACAATGGGAATACAAACAATTAGACCACTTTTACTGCAGTATTAAAAACAAAGCAAACTTACACCGTAGCTTGACACCTTTTGAAACTCTATGCACCTCCAACTCAGAGACACCACATGCTATCTCTGCAGTATATAACCTCCTACTAGATAAGTGGGGTTCCTCTGACCCATCCTTTATTGGGACTTGGGAGAATGAATGCAATAAGGTGTACACTTCAGACGAATGGCTCAAGGCATACGAGTTGTGCCACAAACTATCAATTTCAAGTAAGGCACAAGAAACCAATAACAAGGTACTATCAAGATGGTACTGGGTACCTAGTAGATTGCATATTATTTACCCATCCTGCCCGGATACATGCTGGCGCTGCCTTGCAGCCCAAGGTACGATGACCCACATTTGGTGGGGATGCCCGAAATTACAACCTTCTGGCAACAGGTGCGCAAGCTGATTCTAGACCTGACAGGTATTAGCCTACAAAACGAGCCAGCAGTTCTCTTATTGTCAATACTCCCTGTTTCGGCGACAAAAGCTAAGAGATCATTGATGGGATACATGCTTATAGCAGCACGCACTCTTATCCCAAGATTATGGAAGTCTACTAGAACTCCCCTTATAGCTGACTGGTTTGGGGAAATATCTTTATTGCATAATCTGGAAAAGGCCACTGCGGCATCACATAACAAAGCCACGGATCACTCACTAATATGGGCTCCATGGCTGACGTTTAAACATTCCCCAGAGTTCTTGACCTACTCGTGACTCGCTCCTGACCTATCCCTCCCTTACCCCCCACTTTTCACTATTCCCCCTGTCCCCCACCACACCCCACACACTGGCCTATAGGTTTACGTTTGTTTTGATACTGATATTTCTATACTCTCTATTTTAGTATACACTTCTAAGTAAATGCAGTTCAAACTAGTTATACACCCAGCACTGTTGCATGTGTGCGAATAGACATGTTCAAAAAGGAACCGGTCATAATAATATACTTTGACATTACATTGTCAGACGATTCATGGAAACGCAATTGATGTTCCTTTTTTTTTTTTTTAATGTGCATAACTTTGTTATTACTCATGTGAATAAGCATAATTACAGCTATATATGTCACTTGAAGGACCTGCTTGTTCCATGTTTTGTCTGTTTCCTTCCATTCTTTGACCTTAATAAAGAAGAAAGATACAAAAAAAATAAAATATATAACGCTATTGTAGCCCTAAGAAGGCCTGTTGGGTTCTCGTATGGCTAGTTTCTAGCCTACACTGACAGCACACAACTGGATTTTGTGCTGTGCCTGATGACTTTGAGTTATAAAAAAAAAGAAAAGTAAAAAAAAAAGAAAAAGCAGACTGTGCCTAATTCAATCAAACCCCTAATAAATTGTCCCACTTAGGTGTTTGAGATGGATATGTGTGTTACTAAGAGCTAAATATAACGTTCGCAAGTCTCCCTGCAAATTCGTCACAATATGGTACTAGCTGCACTACTAGTGCCAGCAAGGCCAGCCACAAGCAAATCAACAAAATATATATATAACGATATTGTAGCCCTAAGAAATCCAGTTGGGTTCTTGTATGCCTAGTTTGTAACCTACACTGACAGCACACAACTGGATTTTAAGTTACTTTAAGTTTTGAAAAAAAAAAAAAATCGTCAGACTGTGCCTAATTCAATCAAACCCCTAATAAATTGTCCCACTTAGGTGCTTGAGATGGATATGTTTGTCACTAAGAGCAAAATAGAATGTTCCCAAGTCTCCCTGCAAATTCCTCACAATATGGTACTAGCTGCGCTACTAGTGCCAGCAAGCCCAGCCACAAGCAAACAAAAAAAAATTAAATATAACGCTATTCTAGCCCTAACAAGGGCTGTTGGGTTCTTGTAGACTCACTCCTGCCTAACAGTAAGCTAATATAACAGCCTAACGCTATCCCTGCAGTAGCAGCTCTCTCCCTAACGGCATCCAGACAGAGAATGATGCGAGCAGCGCGGGCAGGGGCAAGTCTATTCCAGGGTCACCTGATCAGGCCAGCCAACCACTGCTATCGATGTGTAAGGGTACCACGTCATGCTGGGTGGAGTGCAGAGTCTCCTGGCTTGTGATTGGCTCTGTTTCTGGCCGCCAAAAATCAAAACGGCGGGAGATGCCATTTTCTCGAGCTGGCGAAGTATTCGTCCGAGCAGTGAGCAGTTACGAGTACGCAAATGCTCGAACGAGCATCAAGCTCGGACGAGTGTGTTCGCTCATCTCTAGTAATGTCCATTTTAACACCCGAAATGCTGGCCAAAATGTAATGTGAATTGAATGGAGCAGAGTAAACTTGAATTTATTTCTCAAATATGCCAATGTTAGTGCCAATGTATTTTGCCCAAATCATGACACTGGGGACAAACACATCTTAATAATTTTGCAGGTTATGCTGTTTATGGCAATACCCTATATGTGGCAATAATCTACAGGATTGGCACACGGCAAGGCTGAGAAGGGACTAACAAAATATAGCTTTTGATGCTCCCTTTTCACTAGATTGGCGTTGGGCTGATCCTGAGGTATCAGTACAATAGAAACCCGCAGAGAAGTGTCCCCATTTTGGAAAGGGCACCCCTTAAAGAATTTATCTAGGGTTGTATGAGCATTTTAACCACTGGGATGCTGGCCCAAATGTACTACAAAGAAAATGGGGCAGCGAAAAATCGCATTGTTTTCACAAATATGCCATTATAGTAACAAATGTATTCAGCCCAACTAATGCTACCGGAGCCAAACGCCCCAAAATCATTCTGCGGGTTATTATGGGTATGGAAATGCCCTAAATGTGACAATAATCTACAGGATGGAGACACGGCAGGACTCATAAAAGAATAACTGGCATTTGGAGCACAGACATTTAACTTTTTACTAGGGATCAGTACAGTAGAAACCTGTGAAACTGCACCCCTTCATGAATCAATCTAGGGGTGTAGTGAGCATTCTAACCCCACAGGTGGAGCCCAAGGATAATGCATAATGGATAGTGCATAGTACAATATATCAATTATGTCATCTCGTGCCCAGCTCATGCCACTGGAGACACACAGCCCAAAATTCATAATGCAGGTTATCCCAGGTATGCCAATAACCCCAATGTAGCAATAATCTACAGGCTGGGCACACTGCAGGGCTCTGAAGGAAGCTGTAGCATGCGGAACAATGTATAAGCTGTAGAGAGTGCATTAAGGTAAATCGTTCAGGGTAAAATTATACATCCAGGGAGGTGTGATAGATTATAAAGCAGTACTTTATACATAATCCTGGTTTCTCGGGGCACATGTCACACTGGTAAATGGTTTGTCTCCTTATAACCCTTTTGTGGCACACCCAGCTCCTCTTTGTGTCTTTCCCTTGCTGGCAGTTTGGGGAACTTCTCTTGGAAAGTGCTGCCCTGGTACTATCCATGTGGCCTCACTTCCTGGTCTACAAAATCAAATGTTTGGATACCACCTCTTGAAGTTCATGGAAAGTTCCCCTCTGGCCTGCACATCAATGTAGCACGAAAGAATCATACAGTACTATCTGCTTGATGTACACGGCCATCTTCTTGTACCACACCCTCTATTTCCGTATGGCATTATAAGGATGAAGCACCTGGTCCGACAAATCAACCTATCCCTTGTACCTATTTTAGTCCAATATACAGTTAGGCTTGAGGTTTCTGTACTTCATACAACAGCAGGGGTGGTGGTGTGCCCATGTATTGTTGTTAGTATAAGGGCGTCTCTCTTGTCCTTGTACTTAACGTGCCTTCTGAGCTTTTCCCCTAGCAGTGACTTCGGGAGACCTCTCTGATTTTTCCTAGCAGTGCCACATATCACAGTTTTTCTGGAAGCATGGCTCTTGAAAAGGGTAGTGCTGGTGTAAATCTCAAGGTAGTAGCCCTGGTGAAGTAGTGGGTTTACCAAATCCCACAACAGCAATTCCCAGGAGGGGGGGGGGGGCATTCTGGGAGCACTATCCTGGAGTCCTTTCCTTCATATACCCTGGACTTATATATGTACATTGATGCACTCTCTCTTATTTGGCACGTACTGCTGAACTGAAGTCTCCCTTTGAAATGTACCAGGGACTCGTCAATCGATATATGCCCTCGATACACTTCCATAAATTTGGCACTCACATAGTCTAATATGGGCCGGACCTTATATAATGTATCATAACTGGGGTCATCTCTGGGTGGGCACTGTGCATAATGCAAAAACTTGTGGGTGGCTTCAAAGCACATCCTGCTCATTGCCATATGGAATATTGTGTTATGGTACAGAATGTCTGTGCTCCAAATGTCCCTGATTGCATGCTTTTTTTTTACCATTCCCATAAGAAGTGCTGTGCCCCAATATTTCTCTATCTCTGCTGCACAGACAGGAGGCCACCTATTGGATTGCGCGATAGGGAGTGGTTTGGGATAGAATCAGACCAATTAGGTCCTCAATAAAGAAAAACTTAAAGAAGACCACTGGTCCGAGCCCTGCCGTGTCTCTCTGTATCCCAGGACTGGCTGTAAAATCAGGGACCCGAAGGGCATAGTTACTGGGGGTCACCTACGTGGGGTCAGAAATCCCAGGCACTTCAGCAGAAGTCCCAGGCACATTAACAGAAATCCTAAGCACTTCAGGACTAGTGCAAAGGTGCCTTCTCTGGGGTTTCTCGGGTCACTTTGGTGGACAAATAAAATTGACACTCGTCCCCACTAATGAATTTGTTATAAGAGGCAATATAATTATAACAAATTAAAAGAAAACAAAGAAATCCAGCTCACCCCCAACTTTTAATGGCCAATTCACCTCCTGGGCACGGAAGAACACCTTGCTGTACGGTGTAGCTTAGAAGAAAGAATTACGGATCAAGCTCAATGGAAGAATTCAAAGCCTTTATTTCAGATTAGCGTGGCATCCAAAGCACATTTACAGGAATTCGGGCAACACATGAATGTGTTTCAAGCAACAACTGTGCTCCTACTCATGAATATTTGAGTATGAATAGGAGGAGGACACTAAGGGGCTCATTCACCGAGGGTCCGCGGAGCGCATTTTTGTAGGGTTTCCCGACTATTTCCATTTTGTGCCCCATTTAACGAGGAATTTTGGCAAATTTTAGCGAATCGCCGCCGGCTTGCACGCGACAATCCGACGGATTCGGACTACGCGCGGGATTTAACTTTTCACATTGTGACGCAAGACACGCACTTACAAGCACCGGGAAGAAGAAGGTGAACTCCGGCAGACCTCGGCGGGGAAGCGACGGATGCAGGAACTCGGGCGCACGAGCTATGTGAAACAAACTGACTTCATCTTCGTCGGACCGTTCGAATCAGGGATCGCGACAGGACCAGGTAAGTAAATTTGCCCCAAAGTGTGTTATATACATTCACCGGCCACTTTATTAGGTACACCATGCTAGTAACGGGTTGGACCCCCTTTTGCCTTCAGAACTGCCTCAATTCTTCGTGGCATAGATTCAACAAGGTGTTGGAAGCATTCCTCAGAGATTTTGGTCCATATTGACATGATGGCATCACACAGTTGCCGCAGATTTGTCGGCTGCACATCCATGATGCGAATCTCCCATTCCACCACATCCCAAAGATGCTCTATTGGATTGAGATCTGGTGACTGTGGAGGCCATTTGAGTACAGTGAACTCATTGTCATGTTCAAGAAACCAGTCTGAGATGATTCCAGCTTTATGACATTGCGCATTATCCTGCTGAAAGTAGCCATCAGATGTTGGGTACATTGTGGCCATAAAGGGATGGACATGGTCAGCAACAATACTCAGGTAGGCTGTGGCATTGCAACGATGCTCAATTGGTACCAAGGGGCCCAAAGAGTGCCAAGAAAATATTCCCCACACCATGACACCACCACCACCAGCCTGAACCGTTGATACAAGGCAGGATGGATCCATGCTTTCATGTTGTTGGTGCCAAATTCTGACCCTACCATCCGAATGTCGCAGCAGAAATCGAGACTCATCAGACCAGGCAACGTTTTTCCAATCTTCTACTGTCCAATTTCGATGAGCTTGTCCAAATTGTAGCCTCAGTTTTCTGTTCTTAGCTGAAAGGAGTGGCACCCGGTGTGGTCTTCTGCTGTTGTAGCCCATCTGCCTCAAAGTTCAACGTACTGTGCGTTCAGAGATGCTCTTCTGCCTACCTTGGTTGTAACGGGTGGCGATTTGAGTCTCTGTAAACCCTAGAGATGGTTGTGAGTGAAAATCCCAGTATATCAGCAGTTTCTGAAATACTCAGACCAGCCCTTCTGGCACCAACAATCATGCCACGTTCAAAGGCACTCAAATCACCTTTCTTCCCCATACTGATGCTCAGTTTGAACTGCAGGAGATTATCTTGACCATGTCTACATGCCTAAATGCACTGAGTTGCCGCCATGTGATTGGCTGATTAGAAATTAAGTGTTAACGAGCAATTGGACAGGTGTACCTAATAAAGTGGCCGGTAAGTATACATCCTCAAACAATTGGTTCCATCCATCCATACTGATATCATAACCCTTAGTACTTAGTACAGCGCTCACCTCCTCCTCTCCCTGCGCACTGCTGTGGGGCAACGGCTGTGTGAAACCAGTCTGCTACTGAATTGTAGTAACAGACAAGATGAAGTAACATAACTGGGGACACAAAAGACTAACCAGAACCGCAAGAGAAAGAGAAAATATAATGTGTTCAAAATATTAGTAATGATACATTAATTCGTTTTTGTAGTTCATGCCAATCGGAAAAACCCTGTTTAGAGTAAACTGACAACATTTTTATTTGTGGCTTATTGGCAGGTTTTACATATGTTAGCACCACATTTATAAAAACCTGCCATATCAAGCTTTGCTCTAGTGATGATAGGCTTATAATGAAGCGTTCAGATACTACTAATGTGAATTAATCTCTGCTGATCACGTGGATAAGTCACATGACCAATACAGACACTTCAAATTGGTCACCATAGTAACCGCTAAGATTGAGTCAAGCGTTCTATGCATATATACTACATTAGATTTGCTTAAAAACTTAAACCATACGTTAGTGTTACATACTGTCTATTTTTAAAGGTTTGATTATAATATATTTGTATAAATGTGTTGATACTTTTAAGATCCTGTTATACTAAAGGTTATGACATCAGTATCAACTGGCCAATGGCGGCAATCAACATCACAGATTGGTCCTGTGATGCCATCCGGGGATGCGGGGGAGGGAGGTGTCCTGAGATGATCCCGGGATGTCAAAAAACCAGGAAGTGCTCACACCTGTGCTAAAGGGTTAAAATTCATACATGTTAGATATTGTCATGTTCCAAAAAGTCTGATCTATCAAAATATTGAAGCGGTTATTCCTAGCAGTGAACCAAATAATGGACCATGAATTTCTGAATCAACACTTTTTTATCATTTCGCAACACATAAATATATGAATGAAAAGTTATCAAAAGGCTGCAGAGTCCCCAACCTTTTGGCAGCAATGCAAATCTCAACTTGTCCCACAAAAATGACATCTTACACAGCACCATAAACTGAAGTGTGAAAAAGCAATGGGTATCAGAATATGACAAAATGAAGATTTTTTTTTAAATCCTACTAAAGCATAATAATACCTATATAAGTTTGGTATTTTCATCATTGTACTGAGCCAAAGAATAAAAAGGGGTTTCATTTGGAGTGCATATTAAAAGCCGTAAAACGGGGCCAAAAAGAAAATTGTGTTAATGTGTTATACAGGTAGTCACCTACTTAAGAACACTCGACTTACAGACAACCCCTAGTTACAAACGGACCTCTGGATATTATTAAATTACTGTACTTTATCCTTAGGCTACAATAAACAGCTGACAATCAAACATTTTTAATATCCAATTGTCACAGAGACCAAAAAAATTCTGCTGGGGTTACAATAATAAAATATTCAGTGCTGACTTACATACTGGAGTATGTGACATCAAATAGAATAATAAGTGACAGCCAGCATGGGTTTACTAAGAATACAAGTTGTCAAACTAACCTTATCTGCTTCTATGAAGAGGTGAGCAGGTGCCTGGATGGAGGAGCAGCTGTGGATATTGTGTTCTTGGTCTTTGCAAAGGCATTTGACACTGTCCCTATCAGACGCCTGATGGGTAAAATAAGATCTATTGGTTTGCCAGAAATCATTTGCAATTGGATTGAAAACTGGCTGAAGGATCATATCCAGAGAGTTGTGGTCAATGATTCCTACTCGGAATGGTCACCAGTTATGAGTGGTGTACCTCAGGGTTCTGTGCTTGACCCACTACTTTTTAATATATTTATTAATGGTATAGGGGTAGGAATTAATAGCACTGTGTCTATTTTTGCAGATGACACCAAACTGTGTAGTGTAATACAGTCTATGGAGGATGTTCATAGGCTGCAGGGTGACTTGGACAAACTGAATGTTTGGTAATCCACTTGGCAAATGAGGTTTAATGTGGATAAATGTAATGTTATGCACCTGGGGGCCAATAATCCAAAGGCAAAATACGTCCTTGGGGGAGTAAATCTGGGAGAGTCCCTTGTTGAGAAGGACCTGGGGGTACTAGTAGATCATAAATTGAATAACAGCATGCAATGTCAACTGCCTCTAAAGCCAGTAGGGTCTTGTCATGTATCAAAAGTGGTATGGACTCTCGTGATAGGGATGTAATATTACCACTATACACTGCACTGGTTCGGCCACACCTGGAATATGCCATCCAGTTCTGGGCACCGGTCCATAAAAAGGATGCCCTGGAGCGGGTTCAACGTAGAGCCACAAAAATGATAAGGGGTATGGAGGGTCTTAGTTATGAGGAAAGATTAAAACAACTAGATTTATTTAGTCTGGAAAAGAGACGACTACGAGGGGACATGATTAATTTATATAAATATATGAATGGTCCATACAAAAAATATGGTGGTAAGTTGTTTCAGATGAAATCAAATCAAAAGACGAGGGAGCACTGTCTCCGTTTGGAGAAATCAAGGTTTAATCACCAGAGGCGACAGGGCTTTTTTACTATGAGAACGGTCAATCTGTGGAATAGCCTGCCTCAGGTGCTGGTCACAGCAGGGACAGCGGAGAGCTTCAAGAAGGGTCTAGATGCCTTTTTACACCTAAATAATATTGATTGTTATGCTATATAGAATTGTTTCCCCTAAATCCCTTCCTCATCCAATCCCTACACTTCCTTGGTTGAACTTGATGGACAAGTGTCTTTTTTCAACCGTATAAACTATGAAACTATGAAACATACAAATTCAACTTAAGAGCAAACCCATAGAACCTATCTTTGTACGTAACCCAGGGACTGCCTGTATTGTGTGTTTTCCAGCTTCCCAGTACACGACATGAAACATTAAATAGCATCACTAGCATATACAGTTATGCAGAAAACAAGTTCTTACAAAGCTCTGTACACAGAAATATAAATAAAGTTATAACATTTTTCAACTGGGGAGTGAAAAATGGAAATGCAGAAATGAAAACCTTAAAGGGTTGAAGGTGCCCTGGGTGTTCAGATCCACCTATTCTCTCTGTGTTAAAAGAAACAATGGGAAAACCACAAACACTTCTTCCTGCTGCGTTTACAGGCTGTAGGCCAGTGATGGCAAACCTTTTGGAGACTGAGTGCCCAAACTATGCGTTTTTTGACAGGTTTTACCAATTATCTTCATTAAAACTGGTCAAAAACAAATGCGCTTTCAAAAAACACATGCGTTTTTGGACCGACTGCTTAAAAACGGACCAAAACCGGGTTCAAAACGCCATGTGTGGGGGGGCGTGGTTTGGCCGCGGAGAGAGATGGCCGCGTGAGCGCTGAGCTCCGTCCACCCGACAGCCACCCAGCGACCAAATAAGCGGCTCCTCCGGCGATAATGCCGAGGAAAGCAACCGGACAGTCAGCGGCACCCCCGGGAAGGAAAAGGGGGCCAAAGAAGCCGGCAACCGGCCGATAGGCCAGTTTTTCAGTGGAGGCTCGGGACGCAGCCAAGATGGCCCCGGCAGCGTGGCGCGAACAACAGCACCTGCCAGAGCCGGGAGCGACAGAACATCGGGGGGCACCACCGCAACACCTAGGAGAACCTCCCCCACATTCGAGGTACCTAACAGATGGAGCACCAGCTCCCAAATATCCTTTGTTCCCCAAGCTCCATCTCCAGCCCATATAGCAGATGACTGCAGCATGCCTCCCCTATGTCTGCAACAGGGCAGCAGCTCTGAATCTTCAAGCTCCCCTCCTCCACATGCAGCAGGGAGCTCCAGGTCTCCTACAAGCAGTCCAGCAAAACAAAAGCAGAAATGCCAGGATCCCAGCACTGAGGTGAGAGCTCAGTCTAACAATGATGGCTCAGTATCTGCAGAAACTGATGTTTGCATCCTTTCAAGCCTCAGATCAATATGTCTCAGAGAGTATGTTAAAATCCATGCTGGAGGCCCTTAGATCATCCCTACAGAAGGACTTATCATCTTTGATTAAACCTTTACAGTCAACTCTAGATGACATGGGTGAAAGAGTCTCTCATGTAGAGAATAAAATGGCGGACTTTGCTAACTCTTTTAATGATCTCGCAGACTCCCACAATGCGCTTGAGGACAAGGTGTCCCTAATCCAGGCTAAGCAAACAGACATGGAAGATAGGGATAGGCGCAATAACTTAAAGATAAGAGGGATTCCAGAGACGGTGCCAAACTCCCAACTGAGAGGATATGTTCAGCAGATGACAAAAGCTCTCATTCCAGACCTTGTAGAATATGAAATGAGTATCGACAGAGCTCATCGGGTACCAAAACCGCCAAATCTACCAGACACGGTGCCCAGGGATGTACTAGCGAGGTTCACCTTCTTCCATACCAAGGAACAATTACTTTCCTTTTCAAGAAAATCCTCAGGGCTCCCTTCACCTTATGAGTCAATTAAGCTGTTCGTAGATCTATCAGCGGCTACCCTGCAGGCCAGAAGAAATTTCATAGCTGTCACCTCAATTCTGTGGGACAATTAAATTCCGTATAGATGGGGTTACCCCACCAAGATATTGGTAAAACGTCAAAACAGCATTATCGCGATCAAGTCGACAGAGGAAGGATTGGATCTTCTTGCAACATGGGATATCCCAAATGAGGTTATAGTAAGAGCCAGAAGCAGAACATCCGAAATCTCCAGGATGGACCCAGAGTGGCATGTCAGAGGAGCCACTTGATCAGCTTCTTCCCCAGCAGATATGTGGACTATGGCGTCGGGTAAGGACGTGGCTGTGAGGCCCACGTATCCACTAATTTGGGTTTTTACTATTGTATTCCCCCCACTGAGTACTTACATCTTAAGATTCTGTACCGTACTGTTTATTTTAGTGTTACGTTTTAATGTTTAACACGTATAATTGGTTAGACTTGAATCACGCTAATATATTTACTATACACCTGATACTAGGGCTGGCTGCACTTTACTACCACCAGAGGGCACTGTCACCACCACGTTCTACTGTAAATACTAAAAATGAGCATTAAACTAATGTCACTCAATGTGAAGGGGTTGAACAGCCCTTTCAAAAGATCACTGTTCTGGAAGGAAGCTCTAAATAGCAAGGGAGATATAGTGTGTATACAGGAAACACATGTTTGCCAGAAGAATCCACCCAAAATTTCACATCCCAAGTTCCAACAAGTGCTTTTATCCACTTACAATAAGAAAAAAAGAGGAGTCCTCATTGCGTTTAAAGATTCCTTAGCTGTTTCTGTCCACCAAACATATATCGACCCACAAAGCCGCTTTATAATTGTGATATGCTCCATAAATAATATAGATTATACACTGGTGAACTTGTACGCCCCCAATAGGAGACAGAAAGCTTTCTTTACCAAACTGTTTAAGAAAATTAAAGAAGTCAAGAGAGGTTCTCTACTCATTTGTGGGGACTTTAACTCAATAGGACATAACTCTTTCGACACTACTTCTCACACCCACCATAGAAACTTTACATTAAATCCAATGCTTTGGGAGCATGACTTATTCGATGTTTGGAGGGTGCAGCACACGTCGGAAAAAGACTACACTTATTTTTCAGCCAGCCATAGAACATACTCAAGGATAGATATGATCCTAACAGACAGATTTGTGCTAGATAAAACAACAAACTCCTCAATAGGGAGCATTCAGTGGTCAGACCACGCTCCCATAACAATCACCTTTACTGACGTTTACTCTTGCAACACGGACTTTGTTTGGCGGGCAAACATGTCCACCATAGCATCTACCAAACATAGCTCAGCGTTAGGGGAAAAATTAAAGGAATTCCTATCAAAAAATCACACGACAGAAGTCAGCCCTTTCTCGCTATGGCTAACACACAAAATGTTTGCAAAAGAAGAACTTACAATTCTTAATAGCAGACTTCGTAGAGAGAGAGAAAGAGAAATCACCTCCATTTTAATGCATATGCAATTCCTAGAAAGGGAAAACAAGCAAACGTTTTCACCATCACTTATATTAACCATAAACAAACTAAGAGAGCGACTCAATACTCTTCTCCTACATAAATATTCCACAGCCTTACAAAAACTTAAGATAAAATACTACTCGCAGGACCAGAAAGCAGGGGCCCTTTTGGCAAGACGCTTAAAAAAACGTAACCAGAAGTCTAAAATCCCTTTTCTATATCACCATGTCTCAGGGGCTAAATTAATGTCCCCAAGAGAAATAGCTGATGCCTTCATGGATTATTATTCCAGCCTGTACAACTTAACCAAAGAGGGCGATACATCTCCCCCCTCCTCAGAGGCTATTGAAAATTTCTTAAAGAAACTACACCTCCCCAAAATAACTGAGAGTCAACTCCACCAGCTTAATGCCCCGTTAACGACATCTGAGATAGAAAAAACTATTAAAACAATACAAATCAACAAATCCCCAGGTCCCGATGGCCTTCTGGGCCTATACTATAAAAAATATGCATCCATACTCTCACCTTACATGAGGGATGTATATTCCTTAGCTGCTTCCACGGGGGAATTCCCTAAGGGGATGCTGGAAGCTATAATCATCACACTCCCCAAGCCAGGAAAATCCCCAGACAAAGCCGCCAACTTTCGCCCAATTTCCCTCTTAAATGAAGACGTAAAAATATTAACAAGATTAAAACTTGTCCTCCCGGGTTTAGTGGCTCCCGATCAAGCTGGCTTCACACCAGGCAGGCAAGCCTCAGACAATACAAGGCGCATTATTAATTTATTACAACACTGCGAACTACACAAAACTACAGCTGCCTTTGTTACTATTGACGCCGAAAAGGCATTTGATAGGGTCAATTGGGATTATGCATTTGCTACCTTAAAAGCATTTGGCATAGAAGGACATATGCTAATGGCCATCAAAGCTCTATACTCTCATCCATCAGCAACGGTGTTTATTAATGGGGTGCGATCCAGGGAATTCCTTCTAACGAATGGTACCAGACAGGGGTGCCCCCTTTCCCCTATAATCTTTGTTCTAACCATAGAACCGTTAGCCACAGCCATAAGATCTCACCCTAATGTCAAGGGAATTATGGCGGGAGGTCAAGACCACCGAATCGCATTATTTGCGAATGATATAATCTTATTAGTCACTAACATAGACACCTCACTAGCCCATATCTTTAACATTATGTCAGAATACAGCAAAGTCTCCTTTTATAAAATTAATAGCTCAAAGTCACAAGTATTACCAGTGAATTTAGGCAAGAAAGAATTGGATGTCCTAAAATCAAAATACGTACTGGACTGGAGAGAGCACTCAGTTGACTATTTGGGAATCAGTATTACATACCCTGTGAGCAACCTAGTCCAATACAACCACATTCCTTTGATCACCAACATTGACACAGAATTAGAAAATTATTCCAAGCACACTCTGTCATGGTTTGGCAGGATTGCTACATACAAAATGCTAATACTACCTAAATATCTCTATCTGTTTCGCACGATACCTATCTTATTACCAAAATCCTTTTTTGCTAAAACAAAAGCCCAACTGAACAAATTCCTCTGGCAAAACAATAAACCAAGAATATCCTATAAAACTTTAACTAAACACAGAACAGTGGGAGGTGTAGGAGTCCCTGACCTACAGGACTACAGTCTAGCAGCAATCCTAGACCAATCGCAACACTGGTGGATAATTTCACCCAATCAAACGTGGCGCACAATAGAGGAAGAATGCCAGACTAAGGGCTCACTCAGGACCAGACTACTATCCCTCGCTTGGGACATAAAACCACCCCAGTCTAAATATTTCACAATACAAGCAATCGATGAGGCTTGGCGCAGTCTAAGAAAACGTTCTAAAGCCACAACAACCATTCCCCTACAACAGATCCCTTTAGAACTAGTAGAACTGAACATTCCTAATCTGAACTTATCCTCCTGGCACTATTTGGGAATTCACTCATTAGCGGATATTTGGTCAGGGGAAGCACTAGCGCCATTTAACATGTTAATGAGGAAATACTCTATTCCTGTAAAGGATTTTTACCCATATATGCGCATTCGCCACCTATTGCAGGAGCTGAATTTCAAAGGGCCCACATTAGATTCTCATTTAGCCAAACTACTACAAAACAACTCTAGCTTCAAAAAAGGTATTTCTATATTCTACAACATGCTAGAAGGGAAAAAATCATTTCAAAAGCTCCCTCATATGATACGTTGGGAACAAAGTCTTAATGCAAAATTTACGGATGACCAATGGAAAGGGGCCCTGCAAATGGCTAGTGTGCATCTTAGATGTACCTCGCACTTAGAGGCGATTATAAAGACTCACTTAAGGTGGTATTTCACTCCATATAGGCTTAATAAAATATTCCCCACATCATCCACCCTTTGCTGGAGAAACTGTGGCCAAACAGGCACACTATTGCACGTTCTTTGGTCATGCCCAGTTATCCATGAGCTCTGGGATGAAACAAGTAGAATATTAAACAGAATCACCCAGAACAAGGTTAGCCTATCACCCGCCACAGCCTTGCTCTTAATAGACGTCAATAAGTTTACTCCAGCCTGTAGGATAGTGGTCACACACCTTTTAATGGCCACTAAACTTACAATCACGAGACACTGGAAGGAAACGCATAGCCCGAAAATAGAAGAAATCACATATTTAGTCAATTCTAGCTGTAAATATGAAAAGGCTATATCTTTCCAAAACCCCACACACCACAAATTTATAAAAACATGGAGTGTCTGGACAGCAAGCCCATACTTCAAGGAATAAAAATATCTTGTTTGCGTGTATAATTCAGGTCGTTACTAGTAAAGTTGGTTTGTTTTGCTGACCTTACTAATTCTCCTTTTTGTTCGGTTTCTGGAGGCTAGGCTACTGTAAATGCGAATGGAAAAATGCTTGTTCCCTCCTACCTGAGTTAATGTTGTAATACTTTTTGTTATACAAGTGGAAAATTTGAATCATCTCTCTGTACAATGCTATGGTAGTTGAACTTTGAGGAGTATAACAGCTAAAGTCAAAGCTGACGAGTTAAGTAATTACGGATATTCTAGACTACTATGGCCAATCTACAGGTTTGTTGTCATGGGAAAAGAAGTGTCAAGTACAGATGTATTATATCGCTGTAACAATGATTTACACCTGTTAAAAAGAAACAATATTTGTCTTTTTTTCCATGTATTTTTGAAAAATTTAATAAAAATGTTAAAAAAAAAAAAAACGCCATGTGTGACATCACCCTAATACAAGAGCAACGGGGGACAGATTTTTCAGAAAAAAACAAAATCTTAAATTTTAGTCAGGAGGATCCAGCACTGCCAAACCCTCCTGACCATTGGAATGGAAATCTGGTGTAGTGCTGATAAAGCATTTTACTGGATCTCCATAAGAGAACTACCTGTACACTGTTCTCTGATCCCTGCTGTCCTAACATGTAAGAAACAGGACCTGAATAGGCTGTATACACTGGATAAAATGCCTGTGCTCTGCAGATGGCTGGATGCTGTTAGTAGCTGAGGGGCTGAGGAGCTGCAGGGGAGGGTGAAAGGGGTATTATTTAGAAGAGGTTGTGAACTGATTGTATGTGTGTAGGAAAGGATAGGAAGCAGATTTAGGAAATATGGGGATAGGGATTTGATGGTATTTAGGAAGTTTATTCATTATAAGGGGTTAAGAGCTAATGAGGGGTGGCGCCAGAATGTAAGTATATAGGTATATTTTTATAAACAACATGGGCAGGCTGCATGCGGCATTGTTCTATTAGACAGGTCTCTGCATGTATGTAACTGTGTCTTTGCCTCCACCGAGGCATTAGCCTTTCCCTGTTATCTCCATGCTGCACTTTGCATCTCTACACATCTTTCTGTTTCTCAGTCCTTCAGTACGTCTGTCATGGAATCCTCCAGTGTATCTTTTTTCTTTTAGTCCGTCTCACTGACATACAAAGGGAGATGGGGGGCAGCAAGAAGATTCATAATCTCCTGTTGCAGGTTCCTCCTGTCTACTAGTGTAGGATCTTTGTTTACATGTCTATTCACAGAGAGTCTGCACACAGCAACAAAGGAAGCATTAGGGATGATGAATGAATTGCTGAGCATTCAAGGATTATTATTAAGGCAGTAAAGGCACATAGGCAGTTTATGTTAAAGAGTGGCCGACCCCTTTAATGGGGGGCTACTGGTCATTTAATTACTGGGGGGGGCTGTGACCAATCCCACCCTTAGCTTATACTCTAGTCAATAAGTTTTCCCAGTATTCAGGCTTATACTCGGGACAGCTTATACTCGAATATGTACAGTACTTATTCACTTAAAGGGTTTGGATGCCAATGGAAAAACCAGACACACTTCCTCTCACTGTATTTAAAATTCTGGTTAGTGTGAACTTGAAAAATTTTAACTTGACATTCCGGGAATACGGATTTTAAAGATTTGAATTTGACTTTCCTGAGAATGTGGATTAAAAGATTTAAAATTGACGCTTCTGGAAATCTGATTTGAAATGGACTTTTCAGGAATGTGGATTTTACGCCCTTAACCCCTTAAGGACCAGGCCCTTTTTCAAAAATCTATAACTTTTTTATTTTTCCATGTACTGTGTGATGTCTTATTTTCTGCATAACAAATTTCACTTCGTAGTGATGGTATGAAATATTCCATGCCGTGTACTGGGAAGCGGGAAAAAAATTCTAAATGCAGTGATAATGATGAAAAAACACATTTGGGCCATTTCTTGTGGGCTTGGTTTTTACAGCTTTCACTGTGTGCCCCAAATGACAGGTCTACTTCATTCATTGGGTCAATACGATCACAGGGATACCAAATTTGTATAGGTTTTATAATGTTTTCATACATTTACAAAAATTAAAACCTCCTGTACAGAAAAAAATTTCTTCATTTTACCGTGTTCTTGCTCTAATAACTTTTTCATACTTTATTGTACGGAGCTGTGGGTGGTATCATTTTTTGCGACTTCTGATTACGTTTTCAATGCTTTTATTTTTAGGACTGTGCGACCTTTTTATCACTTTTTATAGAATTTATTCTATTGTTCAAAATGGCTAAAAAATGCCATTTGCGACTTCGGGCGCTATTTTCCGCTACGGGGTTAAACGCAGTGAAAAACGGTTATTATATTTTGATAGATCAGGCATTTTCGGACGCTACCGATACCTTATGTGATTTTTACTGTTTATTTATATTTATATCAGTTCTAGGGAAAGGAGGGTGATTTGTATTTTTATGTTTTTTTAATTTAATTTTTTTTAAACTTTTTTTATTTATTTTTTTTTACTATTATTCAGACTCCATAGGGTACTTTAACCCTAGGTTGTCTGATTGATCCTACCATACACTGCCATACTACAGTATGGCAGTATAAGGGGATTTTGCATAATATCTATTACAATGTGCAGATCGCACATTGTAATAGATTGTGTGATCCGAGGATGTCATGACAACGGATCGCCGCTCCCCGGTGACGTCACGGCGCAAAACACTGTTCCCCGTCATGCGCAGTCCATAGTGAGAGACACGATTCTTATATTCTGAATATTTATGTCGATATAAACATTGAGACGCCAGGTACCGATCACTTGTTTATGCACCAGCTGATTAACAACTAGGTCATGTGTTTTATAATTGTATTCATGGCTTTCAGCAAAACTTTTTTGTATTATATTTAGCACTTGCACTTTATACTTGCTTGGCACTTATTATGAAGTTTTCCTTATTGTATAAATTGTATTTTTTAAGAGTTGTTTAAAATGAATTTGTGATCATGGCTCACTAAGAGTTAACGATAAGACACTCCCACATTTGCCATTTAAACCTGTTCACTATGGAATGCACATTGCTTGAGAAAGGTGGTAACACACCGAAACGTCAGCCAGTTTTGGAATAAACTCTTCACTTTTACCTGCTTGGATTTGGAGTGCTACTTCATTTTTGGATTTTGGATTTTGTACATACATGGGTTCCTACCCCGAACTCTGAGGTCTCTGCACCCCCCTTTTAGGGGAACTTTGGACATTGTGATGATGTGGACTTTCCTTTTTTTAACACTGCAGAGGATTCAACACCCAGTGCTCACTGCATATAGAGTTAATGTCATCTCAGTTGGTCAGCAAGCACTCCAAACTGGCTTTCATCGACGGCCTCCTCATCGGGAAGGCCCTGGCCTGGGCTACTCCTCTGTTGGACAGGAATGATCCAGTTATGGCCACCCATACCACCTTCCTGTGGTCCGGCTTCCACGTCTGCCTCAGTAGGCTCCCGCCTTCCAGAAGCCGTTCCAGCCTCCAGTCGTACAGTCTGCATGTGAGCCTATGCAGGTTGGCAGAGCTTGACTTACCCCTGGGGAACCTCTGCCTGTACTGTGCCAGCCCCAAGCACCTCATCGGGACTTGTCCAGTCCGTCCCCAACATCCGGGAAACGCCAGCATCTAGGGTTTCTTTGAGAAGCGTCCTTAGGTATGAATTCAGCTTCTCCACACCTGACTGTTCCAAGTCTCAGAATTTCTGGACTCTGGTTCCGCGGGGAACTTTGTGGATGCCGCTCTGGTCTCCCGGCACCACATTCCAATGGGTCCCCTCAAGTCTCCCCTGGTCATTTCTTCAGTAAGCGGACAGCTTCTTTCCAATCCATTCCGGTACCGCACTGGACCCATCCATACTGAAGTTGGAGTCCTACACCAGGAAAGACTGGTCTTCTGTGTCCTGCTGTGCTCCACATCAACTCTTCTTCTGGGTCTTCCTTGGCTTCAACTCCATGCTCCGGTCCTCAATTGGAAAACTGGTGAGATCCTGCGTAGAGGCCCTGAATGCCAATCTCGATGCATGGTGGAACCACTTCAGCTCCTGACCTCTTCTGCGTCATCCTAGTCTCTCGAGGGTCTGCCAGCTTGTTACCAGGACTTTGCAGATGTGTTCTCTAAGAAACAAGCGCAGACTTTGCCACCACATCATCCCTATGATTGCCCTGTGGATCTCCTTCCGGGCGCCACTCCTCCCAGAGGTCTGGTCTATTTGCTTTCTGTTCCTGAGACGGCTGCCATGTCTGAATACATCAAGGAGAACCTGCAGAGGGGTTTCATACGTAAGTCCTCCTCTCCGGTTGGTGCAGGTTTCTTCTTTATTACCAAGAAGGATGGCTCCTTAAGTCCCTGTATAGACTATTGAGGGCTGAACAAGGTGACGGTTAAAAAAGCTACCTTTTGCCGTTGATTACGGAACTCTTTGATCACCTATGCAGTTCCAGGGTGTTCTCCAAGCTGGATCTTTGGGGGTGCTTACATTCTCATCCGGATTCACAAAGATGTCGGGCGTTTAATAATTGTGACGGGCATTTTGAATATTTAGTAATGCCCTTTGGACTGTGTAATGCCCCTGCTTTCTTTCAGGGATTTGTTTACGACATTTTCCTTGACCTTCTCTATACATGTTAGTCAGTGACTACTAATACCTAGATAATAAAGATGTTGCTGTCATTGAATAATGCACACTAATACCTAGAAAATAAAGATGCTGCTGACAGTGAATATCACACAGTAATACCTAGATTGTAAAGGTTCTGCTCTCCATAAATAGTGCATACTTATATCTAGATTGTAATTCTGCTCCTGTCAGTGACTAGTGTAAACTAATATCTAGTATATAAAGGAATAGTGCACACTAATACCTATATCATAAAGGTGCTGCTGTTAGTAGATAGCAAACACTAATATCTAGATAATAAAGCAAACAACAAATCCAGCACTGATTTCGGTTGTTACAATATAATAATAATAATTCTTTATTTATATAGCGCACACAGATTACGCAGCGCTGCACAAGCATGTCAAATTGGTCCCTGTCCCCAAGGGGCTCACAATCTAAACAACCTAACAGTTTGTTTTGAAGTGTGGGAGGAAACCAGAGTACCCGGAGGAAACCCACGCAAACACGGAGAGAACATACAAACTCTTTGCAGATGTTGACCTGGGTGGGATTCGAACCCAGGACCCCAGTGCTGCAAGGCAGATGTGCTACTCACTCAGCCACTGTGCCGCCCTATGCAGCAAACACACAATGGTATGAGAGGGTCAAACTGTGAGCCCTCTCCATATACTGGCAGACGTGTGCCACAATAATATGGCACAAATTGGCAGTCATATTTATGGAGATGCACGGTCCACACAAGGTATAAAGATGAGGGATGGGGCCTTGTTGAGGAACGTGTTTCTCTCTGCTTAGGCTACTATTTCCCTGCGCAGACATCTGGGGCAAGGAACTAAGGATCCGGGTCCCATGCCCTAAATCTTTCCACCTTGTGACCCCCCTGGTCTGTATAAGTTCTGCATTCCCAGAACTTCAACTGTAAAACTTTAAATCTGTATTTCTGAAAAATGGAACTGTAATTTTTTTAGTTTTGCATTCCTGCAACTTGAAATTTTGAAAATCCTTTTTACAGGAACCTGTACTTGAATTTTCCTCTTTCTATATTCCAAAAACTTGAACTTGGAATTTTGACAATCTGCATAACCAGAATTTTTGCAGTGAGAGTAAGGTTTTGTGGTTTTCCGATTGTGTCTTTTACCACAGAGAGAATATCTTGGTCTGAACACCCAGAATTCCATTAATTGCAGTGAGAGGAAGGGTTTGTGGTTTTCCCATTGTTTCTTTTAACGCAAAGAGAATAACTGGATCTAAACACCCAGAGTGCCTTTTGATAATGTGACATCATTTTTTCCACTTCTTTTCTTATTTTATTTTTAATGTTATGTTATGTTATTACTGTAAGTACTTTCCATAATCCATTTTGGGCATGACAACTTTCCTGTTCTTCCTATCATTCTTCAGCCCTCTATCATTCACTACCCTCATTTTACAGCCATTTGAGGGTGTTAAAATCCTCAGCCATATTAACTTCCATGGGGTTCCTTCTTGGGTTAAAGTTCGCCCCAGAGTTGTGTCCCAAAATTCATCAAACCTAAATTTTGAGCGACCCATTTATCTCTAATCATTAAACATATTTAATAAAAAGGATTACAGGCAGTCCCCGGGTTATATACAAGATAGGTTCTGTAGGTTCGTTCTTAAGTTGACATTGTATGTAAGCCGAAACTGTATATTTTATAATGGTAGCTTCAGACACATTTGTTTGGTCTTGTGACAAATGGATTTTAAAAATGTTGGATTGCCATAAGTACCTGGATTAACAATAAAGATTGTCAATAAAGGATGTCATGTTTCTTATCAATCACATACGGTAGGTTGCTATAACTTCTGTGCCAGTGTCTCTCTCAGTTCGTACTTGTTTCTGTCCTGCAGCCTATCTCGTTCCAGCAGTAGTTAACCCTTTGTGATTGACAGAGCCTCACTCCCTTGTGCTTTCTGAATCTGGTATCCTGGTATCACACGGTCTTCACGGTTCTCCTCCTTCACCTCTTCATCTCGATTTCTGAGCTGTTAGATTTCATCTTTATCTGCAGCTCCAAGTGAAGAGGTGAAGGGTGGGGGGGTGGGGGGGGGGAGTTAAAATATAATGTGCTGCATCACACTGGGCTCTGAAAAGTTCAGTAGTCTGTGCCTGTCCTGTGCCTTGTTCAATTTAAGAGGAGTGAGGAACAGTGCAGGACACAACACTTCCTCACTCCTCCCAGGAAGTGAAGAGTGAAGATGTGCAGAGCGTCTGTGATATTGCTCCACAGCACATTTGGGCCCCCAAGCAGCTCTCTGATCCCCACCACTTTCCCCATACAGACTACATCATATACTTAACAGTTGCCATCAAATACTGTGGTCTATGTGTGGTGACTCAAACCACAAGCCCCAGATCTTATTGAATTTAAGGGGACACTTCCTATTTTTGTTATTGGCTTTCTCATCTGGTACAATGGTATTAATGAGTCTCTTTTACATACCACAGGAGGGAGATATAGGGTTCATCCATCTGAGTACAATTGCTTTCTTTCTCTATGAAATATGCGGTCATAATGAGACCAATCTTCCTCCTCCAAGAGGCCAAACAAGCAAACCTCAGGAGTGAAAAGGATAGAACAGAGACAACCTGTAGGTTGCAATACCAAATATTCTCATATCATGTGGTAAAAATTAGCAGGGCTGTCATAGCAGCTGTGACATTCTGGTGTGGGTTCATTTCATATAATCGTATGGGTGTCAGGCGGATAATATGAAGCTGAATAATTTTATTGTTAAGGGCTGGGGACACCGATAGAAGTCCAGTCCTTCATTTCGGGACTGCTGGTAGCGGGTAGACCATTACTATAGCATAAATGATGTGGGAATATAGCAGTGAGGATATTCGATCACATGTTGGAAATAGAGCAAATACTATAAGTAACAGAAGGAAATTACTGACAATCTGAGTCTGATAGGTTTGGGTAGATAAAGACTGATAGACTGTTCTACAATATATTTCAAAGATCTATACTATAGATAGAGAGGGTGAGAATCTTTCATTTGAAACTCTTTGTTTTAGGAAGTGTAAAGTTCCTTAAGGCTATAACTAATGAAAGCCTCCTGGAAAATAAACTGATGAGAGTCAGATGACATTTTCTAAGAAACAGAAAAACATCCGTGTCTGAGAAGTGTGTTAAGGATCTGATAGATCAGATAAAATACACATGCATTTATATGGATGTTCCCATAATGTAGATTAAGGGGCACTATCTAGGAATATTTTTACAGCAAGAGATGTCATATGAGGCGTATTTTAGGCTAGTGATTCCAGTGTGTTTATTTCCGTGGTGCTCTTACTTTGTAGTTTGATACAGTCTATTTTGACACATTCAATGCTATAAGAAGAAAAGAAGTGGGCACTCATAGATAGTTAAAAATCATTTCTTTATTTCATTTTCTTTAAAAGGTGGTTGCGACTATACAGGGGAGAGGGGTTGCACTGCGGCAGTGTTACTTTGGGACGAATCGTTTCGCGCTGTATGAGAACTGAATAATTCCATTTGTCCGAACCACAAGATATTGCCAATATGCTACCCATTAACACCCACAACTTCTTCTTGTATACACTTCAGAAACTCCTATTACATGGACGTGTATAAATAAAAAAATTTGGGTGAGGTCTTTGGAGATCTTCCGTAAGATGCAACAAATGATGTCTGCGTCTTTATTGTTGGCGATTACATAATTTAATGTACCTGTTGAGCATTACTCTAATAGGCTCACTATCTTGTCTGTCCATGCTGAATCCAGTTTCCCCATTACAGTTGGTCATAAAAACTTGTGACTGTGTACTTAAGTTGAAGAAAGCTAAAATATATACAATATGTATCTGTCTTTTTTCAACCATGATACTGTTAGAATAATTGATTGAATTATACAATTTGGGTGAAGAATATATCAACATATTCATGCTGTGTGCCAGGAATTATGTTTTATTAATTGATATATCTAGCAAGAAGACTAGCACATATAGTCATATCCATATGTCCATGATTATACTTATAACAACTTGGCAAAGCTGTAGATGATGGTCTCAAAGTTGACTCAAGTTGGTCTGTTCAGATCCCATTGGTTGACAGTTTAACCACTTGTCACTCAGGGACAGATATATCCTTCACTAAGCTGATACAGGTTCAGCTCATATCCGGATCGGATTAATGCCAACATTAGTAAGCATGGAGTGTCAGTCAGCTTAACCATAGCATTTAACTGCCATCAGGGAAATCCCACACCCCACAAACTCCCCCTAAAGCAGCTTTTGAGGGGTGCTGATTGATATGGTAACCCACACATCCACAATGTCTGTAAAATCACAGCTATTGTCTGAAACAGCCTATGTGCCTGCATAGGCTGACAGATCTTTTATCCTGCAATATATCAGTATTGATCACTAATGAAAAAGTTAAAAAAAAAAGTAAAAAAGAAGGAAAAATTCCCCCAAACCCCTTTTTTAAAAAATTACATATAATTAAAAAAATATGGTATAATTGTGTCTGTCACAACTAGAGATGAGCGAACATACTCGTCCGAGCTTGATGCTCGTTCGAGCATTAGCGTACTCGAAACTGCTCGTTGCTCGGACGAATACTTCGCCCGCTCGAGAAAATGGCATCTCCCGCCGTTTTGCTTTTTGGCGGCCAGAAACAGAGCCAATCACAAGCCAGGAGACTCTGCACTCCACCCAGCATGACGTGGTACCCTTACACGTCGATAGCAGTGGTTGGCTGGCCTGATCAGGTGATCCTGGAATAGACTAGCCCCTGCCTGCGCTGCTCGGATCATTCTGTGTCTGGATGCCGCTAGGGAGAGAGCTGCTGCTGGTCAGGGAAAGCGTTAGGCTGTTCTATTAGAATAGTGTTAGGCAGGAGTGATTCTACAAGAACCCAACAGCCCTTCTTAGGGCTACAATAACGTTATACTTTTTTTTTTTTTATTTGCAGCTAGTACCATATTGTGAGGAATTTGCAGGGGGACTTGCTACCGTTGTGTTTAGCTCTTAGTGACACACATATCCACCTCAAACACCAGTGGGAAAATTTATTAGGGGTTTGATTTCATTAAGCACAGTCTGCCATTTACTTTTTATTTTACGTTTATTTTTTCATAACTCAGCGTCATCTCATCTGGCATAGCAGTGTGCTTTCATACTTGGCTAGAAAATAGCCATAGGAGAATCAAAACGGCTTACTTAGGCCTACAATAGCGTTATATATATTTTATTTCTGGTTGATCTGCTGGTGGCTGTCCTTGCTGTAGTGCATCTACTACCATATTGTGAGGAATTTGTAGTGAGACTTGCGACCGTTGTGTTTAGCGCTTAGTGACGCACATATCCATCGCAAAGACCGAAGTGGGAAAATTTATTAGGGGTTTGATTTCAATTAGGCACAGTCTAAGTTATTTTACGTTTATTTTTTCGTAACTCAGCGTCATCTCATCTGGCATAGCAGTGTGCTTTCATAATTGGCTAGAAAATAGCCATAGCAATAGGATAGCATCGTTTGGTTTTAAAAACTAAAAAACACACAAAAAAAACACAAAAAAACACAAAAAAAAGTTAAAAAAATATTAAAGTTATAACTTTCATTTTCAAAATGTTTAACCCGAGGGCTAGGGGTAGAGGACGAGGGCGGGGACGTGGGCGTCCAACTACTGCAGGGGTCAGAGGCCGTGGTCCTGGGCGGGGTGAGACACCACCTGCTGATGAGGGAGCAGGGGAACGCCGCAGAGCTACACTCCCTAGGTTCATGTCTGAAGTTACTGGGACTCGTGGTAGAGCACTGTTGAGGCCAGAACAGTGCGAACAGGTGATGTCGTGGATTGCCGACAATGCTTCGAGCAATTTGTCCACCAGTCAGTCTTCCACGCAGTCCACCCATGTCACCGAAATCGGCACTCCTCCAGCTCCTGCACCTCAGCCTCCTCCCCCCCAGTCTGCCCCCTCCCAGGAAAATTTGGCATTTGAACCGGCATACTCTGAGGAACTGTTTTCTGGACCCTTCCCACAGTCACAAACCACTTGTCCGGTTGCTGCTGAGCAATTTTCCGATGCCCAGGTTTTCCACCAGTCGCAGTCTGTGGGTGATGATGACCTTCTTGACGTAGTGGAAGAAGTGTGTAAAGAGGTGTCGGACGATGAGGAGACACGGTTGTCAGACAGTGGTGAAGTTGTTGTCAGGGCAGGAAGTCCAAGGGGGGAGCAGACTGAGGGATCGGAGGATGATGAGGTGACAGACCCAAGCTGGGTTGAGAGGCCGGGTGAACACAGTGCTTCTGAGACGGAGGAGAGTCCTCGACCAGAACAGGTTGGAAGAGGCAGTGGTGGGGCCAGACGGAGAGGCAGGGCCAGAGCAGGTGCATCAGTGCCAAATGTGTCACGTAGTGAAGCTCCTGTGGCGAGGGCTCCCGCGGCGAGGGCTAGATTTTCAGAAGTCTGGAGGTTCTTTAAGGAAACACCGGATGATCGACGGACTGTGGTGTGCAACCTTTGCCAAACCAGGATCAGCAGGGGTTCCACCACTACTAGCTTAACTACCACCAGTATGCGCAGGCATATGAATGCTAAACACCCCACTCAGTGGCACCAAGCCCGTTCACCTCCGGCCGTGCACACCACTGCTCCTTCCCCTGTGTCAGCTGATAGTCAGCCCCCTGCCCAGGACCCTGGCACAAAAACCCCATCGTCGCCTCCACGATCCTCCACAGCATCCACCAGCGTTCAGCTCTCCATACCCCAGACGCTGGAGCGGAAACGGAAATATAGTGCAACCCACCCGCACGCCCAAGCCCTTAATGTCCACATCTCCAGATTGCTTAGCCTGGAGATGCTGCCCTATAGGCTAGTAGAGACCGAGGCCTTTTGCAACCTCATGGCGGCGGCCGTCCCTCGGTCCCCAGTCGCCACTACTTTTCCCGATGTGTCGTCCCAGCCCTGCACCAGCACGTGTCAGACAACATCATCCGTGCCCTGACCAATGCCGTTTCTGACAAGGTCCACCTGACCACGGACACGTGGACGACTGCTGCCGGGCAGGGCCACTATATATCGCTGACGGCACATTGGGTTAACTTGGTGGAGGCTGGGACCGAGTCTGACCCTGCGGCTGGTCATATACTGCCGACGCCGAGGATTGCGGGGCCTACCTCGGTCCAGGTCTTTCAGGCCTACTATGCCTCCTCCTCCTCCCACCCCTCCTCCACCTCCTCCTCCGAACTACCATCCGTGGGCATGGCGCCATCAGTCGCTAGCTCTAGGCACAGCAGCAGTGCCGTCGCTAAGCGACAGCAGGCGGTGCTCAAACTGCTGAGCCTAGGCGATAAAAGGCACATGCCCAAGAACTATTACAGGGCATCACGGCGCAGACTGATCTGTGGCTGGCACCGCTGAACCTGAAGCTAGGCATGGTTGTGTGTGACAACGGCCGTAACCTGGTGGCGGCTCTGCAACTCGGCAGACTGACACATGTCCCATGCCTGGCCCATGTGTTAAATCTGAAAGTTCAGCATTTCCTCAAGACATACCCCAATCTGTCTGATTTGCTCACGAAGGTGCGCCGCATCTGTGCGCATTTCAGGAAGTCCAGCACAGATGCTGCCACTCTCAGGGCAGCGCAGCGCCGCCTCCAACTGCCCGCTCACCGACTGTTGTGCGACGTGCCCCCGAGGTGGAATTCAACATTAACCATGTTATCCAGAGTTTACCAGCAGCGCAGAGCGATTGTAGACTGCCAGATGTCAACTTCCACCAGAACTGGTAGTCAGGTCAGTCAGCTTCCTCAAGTCTACAATGAGGAGTGGACGTGGATGTCTGATATCTGTCAGATGCTGAGTAACATCGAGGAGTCAACACAGATGGTCAGTGGCGATGCCGCCATCATCAGCCTCACCATCACGCTGCTTGGCCTGTTGAAAAACTCTCTGATCAGCATGAAGTCGGAAGCTTTGCGCTCGTCACAAGAGACGGGGGAAGAAGATTCCCTTGTTGATAGCCAAAGCACCCTTAGGTCTGTTTCTCAGCGCATATCGGAGGAGGTGGAGGTGGAGGAGGATGAGGAGGAAGAGGAGGAGAATGTTGGCGAGATAGAAGAGGGGAGCATTGTTCAGTCCTTCACTGTTCAGCGTGTATGGGCAGAAGAAGAGGAGTTGGAGGAGTTGGAGGAGGAGGAAATGGACAGTCAGGCCAGTGAGGGGAGTGAATTCTTGCGCGTTGGTACTCTGGCGCATATGGCAGATTTCATGCTAGGCTGCCTATCCCGTGACCCTCGCGTTCAAAGAATTTATTCCAGCACCGATTACTGGGTATTCACTCTCCTGGACCCACGGTTCAAGCAAAATCTTTCCACTCCCATCCCTGGAGAGGAAAGGAGTGTGAGAATGCATGAATACCAGCAGGCCCTGGTGCACAAGCTGAAACAGTATTTCCCTTCTGACAGCGCTAGCGGCAGAGTGCGTAGTTCTGCGGGACAAGTAGCGAGGGAGAGTAGGCGAGCAGGCAGCTTGTCCAGCACTGGCAAGGGTACGCTTTACAAGGCTTTTGCCAGCTTTATGTCACCCCAGCAAGACACTGTCACCTGTCCCCAGTCTCGGCAGAGTAGGGCTGATCTTTACAGAAAGATGGTGAGGGAGTACGTAGCTGACCATACCATCGTCCTAAATAATCACACAGCTCCCTACAACTACTGGGTTTCAAAGCTGGACATGTGGCACGAACTGGCGCAGTACGCCTTGAAGGTTCTTGCCTGCCCTGCCGCAAGCTTGTTGTCCGAGCGGGTTTTCAGTGCAGCTGGTGGCATCATCACCGATAAGCGTACATGCCTGTCGACTAACAGCGCTGACAGGCTGACCCTTATTAAGATGAATAAAGCCTGGATTTCTCGTAATTTCCAATCTCCACCAGGTGAAGGAAACTCAACCTGAATAATTTATGCACTCCTCCTCCTCATTTTCCTTCTTCTCCTCCTCTTTGTACACTAAAGCAGAGGAAACTGGCTATTTTTTGACAGGGCCCACTGGCTCTAGCTATAGTACTTTATGCATTTAATTTTTCTGGAGGGCCACCTACCTGCTCCTATGGTTTGAAAACTTTTTTGGACTGCCACATACAGGCACTCAATCTATTTCATTTTTCTGGAGGGCCAGCTACCTGCTCCTCTGGTTTGAAAACTTTTTTGGACTGCCACATACAGGCACTCAATCTATTCAATTTTTCTGGAGGGCCACCTACCTGCTCCTCTGGTTTGAAAACTTTTTTGGACCGCCACATACAGGCACTCAATCTATTTCATTTTTCTGGAGGGCCACCTACCTGCTCCTCTGGTTTGAAAACTTTTTTGGACTGCCACATACAGGCACTCAATCTATTCAATTTTTCGGGAGGGCCACCTACCTGCTCCTCTGGTTTGAAAACTTTTTTGGACTGCCACATACAGGCACTCAATCTATTCAATTTTTCTGGAGGGCCACCTACCTGCTCCTCTGGTTTGAAAACTTTTTTGGACTGCCACATACAGGCACTCAATCTATTTCATTTTTCTGGAGGGCCACCTACCTGCTCCTCTGGTTTGAAAACTTTTTTGGACTGCCACATACAGGCACTCAATCTATTTCATTTTTCTGGAGGGCCAGCTACCTGCTCCTCTGGTTTGAAAACTTTTTTGGACTGCCACATACAGGCACTCAATCTATTCAATTTTTCTGGAGGGCCACCTACCTGCTCCTCTCGTTTGAAAACTTTTTTGGACCGCCACATACAGGCACTCAATCTATTTCATTTTTCTGGAGGGCCACCTACCTGCTCCTCTGGTTTGAAAACTTTTTTGGACTGCCACATACAGGCACTCAATCTATTTCATTTTTCTGGAGCGCCACCTACCTGCTCCTCTGGTTTGAAAACTTTTTTGGACTGCCACATACAGGCACTCAATCTATTCAATTTTTCTGGAGGGCCACCTACCTGCTCCTCTGGTTTGAAAACTTTTTTGGACTGCCACATACAGGCACTCAATCTATTCAATTTTTCTGGAGGGCCACCTACCTGCTCCTCTGGTTTGAAAACTTTTTTGGACTGCCACATACAGGCACTCAATCTATTTCATTTTTCTGGAGGGCCACCTACCTGCTCCTCTGGTTTGAAAACTTTTTTGGACTGCCACATACAGGCACTCAATCTATTTCATTTTTCTGGAGGGCCGCCTACCTGCTCCTCTGGTTTGAAAACTTTTTTGGACTGCCACATACAGGCACTCAATCTATTTCATTTTTCTGGAGGGCCACCTACCTGCTCCTCTGGTTTGAAAACTTTTTTGGACTGCCACATACAGGCACTATCCAAATTAAATTGTCTCCATAGCAGCCTCCACACGTTGTCTCCATTGCTACCTCCAAAAGTCGTCCATATAGCTGCCTCCATACATCGTCCCCTTATCAAACGAGGTGTGTCAGGCAGAAATTTGGGTTGTTTTCATGGATTCCACATCAAAGTTGTTAACTTTGTCGCCACCCTGCTGTGTAATCCACAAAATATACTGGCAAACTTTTACCATTTACGGATATTATTTCAGCGCTTCTTGCGCATCTGTTTACATTCCCCTCACCCGCCATATCCCAAACTTATAAGAACGCTACTACACTTAACTTGGTGGAGGCTGGGACCGAGTCTGACCATGGGACTGGTCATATACTGCCGACGCAGAGGATTGCGGGGCCTACCTCGGTCCAGGTCTCAAAGGCCTACTATACCTCCTCCTCCTCCCACCCCTCCTCCACCTCCTCCTCCTCCGAATTACCGTCCGTGAGCATGGCGCCATCAGTCGGTAGCTCTAGGCACAGCAGGTTCAAAAGGTTATACAAAAGGTTCTTAGAAGTGCTGTTTGGGGAGTAGCCTAGAGACGGGGGCTTGGATTGGCGAAAGCTCGCCTGGCAGCAGAGCGCCAGCTCCATTTCAAGATCCAACTAACATAGTTTTAACTGCAGCACCTTTAATCTACTACTAGTTCACTGCCTCCATACATCGTCCCCTTATCAAACGAGCTGTGTCAGGCAGAATTTTCAGGTGTTTCACCAGATACATAGTGGAACTCGGCCCATCTGTCGCCGCCATGCTGGAGACCTGAAGTTGCAATCATAGCAGCGCAATATGAATGCCCCATACTGTCGCTCTTAATCATGGAAGTCGTCTCCATGGCTGCCTCCACATGTTGTCCCCTTATCAAAAGAGCTGTGTCAGGCTCATTTTTAGGGTGTTTCACCAGATACGTTATGGAACTTGGTCACTATGTCGCCACCATGCTGTGTTATCGACTAAATATACCGTCAACCTTTTGTTCACATAGGAAATCATTTCACCTCCTTTGGTGAAACCTGAGTCCATTTAGGTATGTCGCCATGAGACTCTCTAGCCTGCCACTGCTGCAATTATTGCATGTTTTAGATGCTGTCTAGCCTCATTCGGTCACTCTGTCATGGCCATGCTGTTGCCCATAATTTTGGCATAATGGTGCGATTAAGCAGCCTCAGAGGCATCCATGCATGCTGCCCCTGCTGTTTCCTGTCCATTTCCGTGGTGTTTCCATCCTTTTCTGAGGTTCCCAGGTGTTTGGCCAAGCTTCCCTGTGCAGAGCCTTGGTCCCCTTGAAAAATGCTCAAGTCTCCCATTGACTTCAATGGGGCTCGTTATTCGAGACGAGCACTCGAGCATCGGGAAAAGTTCGTCTCGAATAACGAGTACCCGAGCATTTTAGTGCTCGCTCATCTCTAGTCACAACCAATACAATAAAACTGTATCGTTATTGAACCCTTTACAATGAGTGGCATAAAAAAGTTAACAAAAACCAACAGAGAGTAATGATTCTCTTCCCATCTCATCCCACAAAAATGCAATAAAGAGCAATAATAAATGTATCTATCGCAGAAAGATACTGTTTAAAAGTTTAACGTGTTCTGCAAAAAATAGTTAAATATTTTCAGGCATCAAGGATCTTAAGATTGGAACCCCAAAGTATTTATGTAGAGATGTAGGTGTAGATTAAAGTAAATTAGGCATACTACATGTTCCCATGACTGACTTGTAAAGATCATGATTTTGCATGTGATATGTAGTGCAAATAGAATAGAGTCACTATAAATATATTGAGCACTGGCGTAGAAGAAATCAGATTCAGATTAGAAGATGGATCCTGCTACATATAAGCTCTATCATGTCCATTGCTTTGATTCCAGACAACATCTAGAACATTACATGTCAGGAAATGCCAAGTCACCCTTTGGAGAGGATTTCTTGATATTTCCCATTGAAAAACTTACAAACACTTTCTCATTGGGTATGTATTTTTCTATGTTTAATTTGTTTTATATTTTGTATTCTAATAGAAAAGCTTGCATTACAGAGCTTTAAATTATTAGAAATGTTTTTTTTAGAATGTACAGTTAAGAGCTGTGAGACTATGGGACTTTCCGCTGCAAAAGGTTGTTATGGCTGATTCTTTGTACATGTTCAAGAGAGGCCGGGATGCCTTTCTGGAGAGAAAATTGTCACATTTTATCAGGAAATAAACTATTGCTTAGTTCCTATATTTTGGACTTGATGGACTTGCATCTTTTCAAAACCTTGTATACTACAGGCGGTCCCCTACTTAAGGACACCCGACTTACAGACAACCCATAGTTACAGACGGACCCCTCTGCCCACTGTGACCTCTGGTGAAGCTCTCTGGATGCTTTACTATAGTCCCAGACTGCAATGATCAGCTGTAAGATGTCTGTAATGAAGCTTTATTGATAATTCTTGGTCCAATTACACCAAAAATTTTGAAACTCCAATTGTCACTGGGGCAAAAGAAAAAAAATTGTCTAGAACTTCCATTATAAAATATACAGTTTCGACTTACATACAAATTCAACTTAAGAACAAACCTCCAGACCCTATCTTGTATGTAACCCGGGGACTGCCTGTATAATAAATAAAAGTTATTATGGACATACAAGATAGGGTCCATAGGTTTGTTTTTAACTTGAATTTGTATGTAAGTCTAAACTGTATATTTTATCATTGTAGATCCAGACAAAAATTCTTTTTGACCCAGTGACAATTGGAGTTTCTAAATTTTTTGCTATAATGGGACCAAGGATTATCAATAAAACTTCATTACAGACACGTTACAGCTGATTATTGCAGTCATGGACTATAGTAAAGCTTCACCAGAGAGCTTCACCACAGAGCACTGTGGGTAGAGGGGTCCGTCTTAAATTAGGGCTCGTCTGTAAGTCGGGTGTCCTTAAGTAGGGTACTGCCTGTATTGGAAACAAAAAAAATATAAAATAACTACTTTATGCTCAACTTACTTCTAATTGCTAGAATACTGTTTTCTGAGTAAAATGTACATCATGTACATATCTAGAAAATGTGTCCATTTTGCTGGGTCTAGACATGACAGTAGGACTAAAATCTAAAGTACCAAAAGGAAAAATGTCAGTAAAAATAATGCTACAAAACTAAGAGGTCCACGTTATAATATTGCCAGTAGCAGTATAACATTTAGACACATAGGTATCTCAAGTAAAGATGCATGTGGTTTTTTGTGCAAAACCAATATTCCTTTCATGAGTTTATGAAAAGTAAAACATTTTTTTCTCAAACATTTTTAAAAAAAATGTTTTATCAACTTTTTGATGTTATCAGTCAGAAGTACTTACATCCAGAAGATAAGTTAAAATAATGCTTCATTAACACATTTTACTCACAAATTGGGATTATCAGATCATCTTATAAAGATGCAAATCTGGCAATGAAGAATTACATCAATGAAACATTATCTTGTCTAGATTGGGTTTCTGACTGTACTTATGCTACTAACAGTGAATTTGTAGCTGATGATGGCTACTCATTGCCCGTCTCGTGACAATACAATCATATAATGACCAAAGAGGAAGCTATCAGCATGGAGTGATACATATAGGGACGCTCTACCCCTTTAACCCCCAATGTAGGTTTGTGTAACCTCTTGTATGTATACATACAAATTCTTGTATGTTTCCTATTAATATTGTGTTGATTATGTCTCTTACGGTATATCACATACTTTGCTTCATTACTTTTGGATTTAGGTATCTATATCTGTATTACTTTACTTTATAGTTAGTACCTTTAACAAAGCCATAATTATATTGTGGTGATTGTGATACATACCCTTCTCGGGGGAGTGGATTTTGGGGGAATGTCCAGCCTAAATTGCTCATTCCCCATGTACATCATGCTAGTTACAGCTTTTTTCTTTTTTGTTTGTTTTTACAAAATATTTTTAAACATATTTTAAACAAAGTGTAAATAGTATATAAAAGTAGGGGTGTACATAAGTGTTAGCATTGACATCAAGTCACAAAGTTCTTAAAATATTAGAGTACACCAATAAACAGGTTCATCAAAATCACTGTAAAATACCTAAACCTCATAAGATTTCCCAGGAAAGGCAACTGATAATACTTGACATCATAGTTTACAAACTTATTTATCATAGATGTTACAATGAGCAGAAGGGGGTGGGACGGCTAAGGTTCCCATATCCATCATTATGGTTGGCCTATAAATAAATTAGATGCCAAGGTGTATTCATAACTGTAACTTACGTTGATTTCTCTGATTAAGTACACTAATGGTGGTATAAAGGCAAATTTCTTGTGTCAGCACAAGGGTTATAGTAAATAGATTGTAGTAGGAATTTGGACAAGAAGGCGGAAGGATTTAGTTTTAAATTTAGGAGAGCTAAACTGGGGAGTTTATGTATTGAACGCCATAAGATAGTTTAAGAGTTGTAAAGCCAGATCCCAGAATTGTTTAATATATGTGTAGTCCCATAAAATGCGGTATAACGAGCCTATGGAGCCACAAACTTTCCATCAGACATTGGATGCATAAAGATATGCTTTGTGAATGGGCTCAGCTATCTCCAGTAGAAGAGAACTTTTGTGGTGTTTTCCGAATGAAAGCTACATTTTAAACATTTATATGACAGGGTCATGTCTTTCTTCCACTGTAGTGCAGAGTAAGGTCAATGAAATATTTGCTCCCACATTTTAAAAAGATAGGGTGCCTGCAAATTCATACAGGCAATCAGTATATAATAGAATGGACACATAACCTTACTCTTCTTCAAAAACAAATGTACCAGATTTTCATCGTATGGTATGGGGCATTAATGTTCCCGTGTTTGTGTATGTGAACTGTGACTAAGGTTGCTGCTGTGTTTGAAATCGATTGAGCTTAACCCAACTCTATGCAGTCTTGTAGATAAATGGTTGGTTAGCACTTCTTGATATAGAGTGTGCTACAGTCTCGAAATCCTACCCCTCAAACGTGTGGGAAATATAGGCTGTGCACAATGTAGTATCAAATGCAGTTATAGTTTATTATAAGTGTACTACCAGCTTTATGCAGCCCAGCCCTGTCCAGCAAGTGATGGACAGCTTGTCCACTCAAGATCCGGGGGCGGCATCCAGGAACTCCTTTAAATACTAAATTTTTATGTGTTGCAAAATGGCAAAAAAATGGAGATTTGGACATTTGCATGCATTTTTTCTTTATATTTTTGTAGATGGGGAATTTTTGGACATTGCAATACCCATTATGGAGTGTTATTTTTTTCTTTTTCCACCTTTTAAAAATATTTATTGTTTTAAATGTGTTGGAGGCTTTTTGGACATTTTAATGCATTTCAGGTTTAATTATAATAGTTTTTTTAAAAAAAAAATTTGTACTGTAATTGTACATGAACAAGTGATCATTTGCATTAGTATTGTCAGCCTATTCAGTTGCAAGGGGTTAAAATGCCTCCAATACCAATGGACAAAAAGTTTACAAAATTGAGTTATTCTCTGGGATAAGGGTTTGTGGCACAGTAGGCCATGTTCTGTGTTGTGTTTTGAAACACAATCCAAAGGTTCCACCCATGATCACATGTTGAGATAGCATTGCGTTTCCAATGTGTTACCTAAACGCAAAGGAAATGCAATCTTACTTTTGTGATTGCATGTGGAGCCTTTAGATTGCATTTCAAAAAGCAATCAAAACGCTCTATGTGAACGTTGCTCAGTGGAGCTTTCCTTCCGCACCCCGCCATGTGCCCTGACAGCGAGTTACATCCACGTGTGTTTAAGTACTCGGAAGAAACTGCACGATATATTTGTAGATGCATTTTCTACTTTTATTCAGCTTAAGTGGATTAAATTTAGGGCTAAATGAGCGTATTAATGACAAAATATGTAAATTCCAAATCAAACCATCATTTTGTTTGAAGTTCTGTAAAATACTTAAAGGGTTAACAAGCGTCCTATATGCAACTTTGAATAGTTTGAGGGGAAGTTAATAGAATCGTATAATATGTGGGGGGTTTCAAAACCCCTATAGAAATAAAATTGCCCCTAAAATAATTTATTCTAAAATTTTCTTAAAAATTGGGAAAAAAATTCTGTTCGATTTGTAATCTTTCTTGCATCGTAATAAAACAAAAGGACACTTATAAAATGATGCCAACAGAGAGCCGAGATATGGTAAATTTTAGCTAGTAACTAATGTGGGTAGTAAGACTATGGGGCAGATTTATCACAGCTCCCCTTTAAAATATTCACGAGCACTGGTAAAATGAAAGCTGAGCTGTGATTGGTTGCCATGGGCAACTATAAATATTCTGACTTTCAGACAGCTTGATAAATCTGCCCCTATATGTTTGAAAAACAGAACATTTTAAATTTTAAAACACAGATTTTCTACATTTTTACCAAATTCATCTTTTTTCATAAATAAATGCTAAATATATCAACCAATATTTCCTACTACCTTGAAGTATAAGATGTAACAAAAAACACATTCTCAAAACCATCTGTGCAAGTTAAAGTCTGCTAAAGTTATTACCGGAAAAAGTTACAGTTTTTGAAAAATAGCTTAGTCACTACGAGGTTAAAGCTTATTTGGCTGTAGGTGAAAGTGCTTCTTAGTGCTTTCTGTAATGTTGGCTTGTTTGGAAAGCATGGATCAGTAAGTCACAGCATGCTATTCTATCACACGTATTGAAGACATTGTTCATGTGTGGATTGACCATTGTCCCAACGTGACCTATATTGGTCTCTGGGGGACTTTTCTCTAAGGACTTTGAACCAAACAGTATCATCCGAAGTACTGTCCTCTGTTGATGTTGTCCTCTGATAGGCAGAACTAAAATTTTAAAATATTCTGGTTTTGGTTAAGGTTAGAGATGAGCGAACATACTCGTCCGAACTTGATGCTCGTTCGAGCATTAGCGTACTCGTAACTGCTCGTTGCTCGGACGAGTATTTCGCCAGCTCGAGAAAATGGCATCTCCCGCCATTTTGCTTTTTGGCAGCCAGAATCAGAGCCAATCACAAGCCAGGAGACTCTGCACTCCACCCAGCATGACGTGGTACCCTTACACGTCGATAGCAGTGGTTGGCTGGCCAGATCAGGTGACCCTGGAATAGACTAGCCCCTGCCCGCGCTGCTCGGATCTTTCTCTGTCTGGATGCCGCTAGGGAGAGAGCTGCTGCTGGTCAGGGAAAGCGTTAGGCTGTTCTATTAGAATAGTGTTAGGCAGGAGTGATTTTACAAGAACCCAACAGCCCTTCTTAGGGCTACAATAACTTTTATTTGACTTTTTTTTGGTTTGCCTGTGGCTGGGCTTGCTGCCATTAGTAGTGCAGCTAGTACCATATTGTGAGTAATTTGCAGGGAGACTTGTGTTTAGCTCTTAGTGACACACATATCCACCTCAAACACCGAAGTGGGACAATTTATTAGGGGTTTGATTTGAATTAGGCAGAATCTGCTGATTTATTTTTTTTTACGTTTATTTCTTTTTAGAACTCACAGTAATCTGCCAAAGCAGTGTGCTTTGAGTGTGGGCTAGAAAATAGCCATAGGAGAACCCCAACGGCTTATTTAGGCCTACAATAGCGTTATATTTTCCTTTTATTTTTGGTTTGCTTGCGGCTGGGCTTGCTGGCATTAGTAGTGCAGCTAGTACCATATTGTGAGTAATTTGCAGGGAGACTTGTGTTTAGCTCTTAGTGACACACATATCCACCTCAAACACCGAAGTGGGACAAGTTAATAGGGGTTTGATTTGAATTACGCCGAGTCTGCTGATTTTTTTTTTTTTTACGTTTATTTCTTTTTAGAACTCACAGTAATCCGTGCCCTGACCAACGCCGTTTCTGACAAGGTCCACCTGACCACGGACACGTGGACGAGTGCTGCCGGGCAGGGCCACTATATATCGCTGACGGCACATTGGGTTAACTTGGTGGAGGCTGGGACCGAGTCTGACCCTGGGGCTGGTCATATACTGCCGATGCCGAGGATTGCGGGGCCTACCTCGGTCCAGGTCTCAAAGGCCTACTATGCCTCCTCCTCTCACCCCTGCTCCACCTCCTCCTCCTCCGAATTACCATCCGTGGGCATGGCGCCATCAGTCGGTAGCTCTAGGCACAGCCGCAGTGCCGTCGCTAAGCGACAGCAGGCGGTGCTCAAACTGCTGAGCCTAGGCGATAAAAGCCACACCGCCCAAGAGCTATTACAGGGCATCAGGCCGCAGACCGATCTGTGGCTGGCACCGCTGAACCTGAAGCCAGGCATGGTTGTGTGTGACAACGGCCGTAACCTGGTGGCGGCTCTGCAACTCGGCAGACTGACACATGTGCCATGCCTGGCCCATGTGTTAAATCTCATAGTTCAGCGGTTCCTCAAGATATACCTTAATCTGTCTGATTTGCTCACGAAGGTGCGCCGCATCTGTGCGCATTTCAGGAAGTCCAGCACAGATGCTGCCACTCTCAGGGCAGCGCAGCGCCGCCTCCAACTGCCTGCTCACCGACTGTTGTGCGATGTGCGCACGAGGTGGAATTCAACATTAACCATGTTATCCAGAGTTTACCAGCAGCGCAGAGCGATTGTAGACTACCAGATGTCAACTTCCACCAGAACTGGTAGTCAGGTCAGTCAGCTTCCTCAAGTCTACAATGAGGAGTGGACGTGGATGTCTGATATCTGTCAGGTGCTGAGTAACTTTGAGGAGTCAACACAGATGGTCAGTGGCGATGCCGCCATCATCAGCCTCACCATCCCTTGGCCTGTTGAAAAACTCTTTGGACAGCATGAAGTCGGAAGCTTTGCGCTCGTCACAAGAGACGGGGGAAGAAGATTCCCTTGTTGATAGCCAAAGCACCCTTAGGTCTGTTTCTCAGCGCATATCGGAGGAGGTGGAGGAGGATGAGGAGGAAGAGAAGGAGAATGTTGGCGAGACAGAAGAGGGGATCATTGTTCAGTCCTTCACTGTTCAGCGTCCACGGTACAAGCAAAATCTTTCCACTCTCATCCCTGGAGAGGAAAGGAGTGTGAGAATGCATGAATACCAGCAGGCCCTGGTGCACAAGCTGAAACAGTATTTCCCTTCTGATAGCGCTAGCGGCAGAGGGCGTACTTCTGCGGGACACGTAGCGAGGGAGAGTAGGCGAGCAGGAAGCTTTTCCAGCACTGGCAGGGGGACGCTTTACAAGGCCTTTGCCTGTTTTATGTCACCCCAGCAAGACACTGTCACCTGTCCCCAGTCTCGGCAGAGTAGGGCTGCTCTTTACAGAAAGATGGTGAGGGAGTACGTAGCTGACCAAACCATCGTCCTAAATGATCACACAGCTCCCTACAACTACTGGGTTTCAAAGCTGGACATGTGGCACGAACTGGCGCTGTACGCTAGCGTGTTGTCCGAGCGGGTTTTCAGTGCAGCTGGTGGCATCATCACCGATAAGCGTACACGCCTGTCGACTGACAGGCTGACGCTTATCAAGATGAATAAAGCCTGGATTTCTCCGGATTTTCATTCTCCACCAGGTGAAAGAAGCTCAACCTGAATAATGTATGCACTCCTCCTCCTCATTGTCCTCCTTCTCCTCCTCTTTGTACACTAAAGCAGAGCAAACTGGCTATTTTTTGCCAGGGCCAACTGGCTCTAGCTATAGTACTCTATGTATTTAATTTTTCTGGAGGGCCACCTACCCGGTCCTCTGTTTTAAGCAATTTTTGGGAGTGCCACATACAGGCACTCAATCTATTTAATTTTTCTGGAGGACCACCTACCTGCTCCTCTGGTTTGAAAACTTTTTTGGACTGCCACATACAGGCACTATCCAAGTTAAATTGTCTCCATAGCAGCCTCCACATGTCGTCTATTTAGCTGGCTCCACACGTTGTCTCCATTGCTACCTCCACACGTCATCGCCATAGCTGCCTCCAAAAGTCGTCCATATAGCTGCCTCCATAAATGGTCTCCTTATCAAACGAACTGTGTCAGGCAGAATTTTGGGTTGTTTTCATGGATTCCACATCAAACGTGTTAACTTTGTCGCCACCCTGCTGTGTAATCCACAAAATATACTGGCAAACTTTTATAATTTACCGATATTATTTCAGCGGTTCTTGCGTATCTGTTTACATTCCCCTCACCCGCCATATCCCAAACTTATAAGAACGCTACTACACTTGATCTTATACAAAAGGTTCTTAGAAGTGCTGTTTGGGGAGTAGCCTAGAGACAGGGGCTTGGATTGGCAAAAGCTCGCCTGGCAGCGGAGCGCCAGCTCCATCTCAAGATCCAACTAACATAGTTTTAACTGCAGTACCTTTAATCTACTAGTAGTTCACTGCCTCCATACATCGTCCCCTTATCAAACGAGCTGTGTCAGGCAGAATTTTCAGGTGTTTCACCAGATACATAGTGGAACGCGGCCCATCTGTCGCTGCCATGCTGGAGACCTGAAGTTGCAATCGTAGCAGCGCAATATGGATGCCCCATACTGTCGCTCTTAATCATGGAACCATTTCCGAAAAAACAATTAAAAATAGAACCACTATGCTATTCCATTATTCCTAGGTGAAATATTCAAACGACCCGGCCTGCTTTGAAAATTATAATTTTTTCAAAGTAAACGCTTCTGGCCCCCAGGCCCATTTTGGGTGGAGAGGAGCCGAGAGACAGGGGCTTGGACAGGCGAAAGCTCGCCTGGCAGTGGACCGCCACTCCATCCCAAGATTAGGCAGCCTCAGAGGCATCCATGCATGCTGCCCCTGCTGTTTCCTGTCCATTTTGCCTCCACGATCCCCCACAGCGTCCACCAATGTCTCATTTCAACTCTCTATACCCCAGACGCTGGAGCACAAGAGGATATGCAGCACATCATCCCCTTATCAAACGAGCTGTGTCAGGCTCATTTTTCGGGTGTTTAACCAGATACGTTATGGAACCTGGTCACTATGTCGCCACCATGCTGTGTTATCGACTAAATATACCGTCAACCTGTTGTTCACATAGGAAATCATTTCACCTCCTTTGGTGAAACCTGATTCCATTTAGGTTATGTCACCATGACACTCTCTAGCCTGCCACTGCTGCCGCTGCCTTTGCATGCCGTCCCCTATAGTGTCAGGGTCAATTATTGGATGTTTTAGATGCTATTTAGCCTCATTCGGTCACTCTGTCATGGCCATGCTGTTGCCCATAATTTTGGCATAATGGTGCGATTAAGCAGCCTCAGAGGCATCCATGCATGCTGCCCCTGCTGTTTCCTGTCCATTTCCGTGGTGTTTCCATCCTTTCCTGAGGTTCCCAGGTGTTTGGCCAAGCTTCCCTGTGCAGACCCTTGGTCCCCTTGAAAAATGCTCGAGTCTCCCATTGACTTCAATGGGGTTCGTTATTCGAGACGAGCACTCGAGCATCGGGAAAAGTTCGTCTCGAATAACGAGTACCCGAGCATTTTAGTGCTCGCTCATCTCTAGTTAAGGTACCAAACCTGGACCTAAACCAGTAACACCAACAATTGATGCTGACAAATTCACTGGTGGCATTTAAACCACTTTTTAACAAAGTGACAATGAAAGGAGCAACAGAGGCTATAAGCATGTCTTTCGTTGCCTGCTTTTGTCATTACTTTACCAGAAACAGGAGGCGAGTTCAAAGTCTCAAAGTCGCAACCAGATTGTGGACCACACACGGGACCTGATATTATTGTGGGTATATGTTTGGTGCTCCTGGGCCTCTGCTTGTTTGACTTAACAACAAGGAGTGGCTCCGGGTTCTTAATGGTAATGGCTGTTAAGGATCTGCAAGGCGGCGGACGGGTGGTGCCGGCTCTTCAGAAGGAGAGTGTTTTTAGCTGCCACCTAATGCAGTCAGGGTCCATTCAGTCAGCACCATCTTGGTTGAGCTCCGATACTGGGGAATAATTAAACTCCATGAGTTTTTGGGGCCAAGGCCCATTCCCCTGCTTCTTTTTTGCATTCTGTGAGTACAGAGGGAGAGTATAGTCGAAAAATCTAACCCGGAAGCAGAGTGAAGTCGCTATAGTAGAGAAGTTTGACCTAGAGCTAAATCCTCATGCATCCATTTGAGTCAGCAGCCACACCACACCCCTGGTTACAGCTTTTTTATTGTTTTTAATTTTGCATTGCATGTTTCCTCTTTTGTAGTAATATCACATTTTATTGTTCAAAATTGTGAATTTATTATTTAACTAATTTTTTAGGGATGATAATTAATTTATAAAATAAATAAATTATAAAACATGTACTAACATTCAAAGGTAGATGAATATTTATGTCTGGTTTTCCAACAATACAAGTCATCGTTATCTACAAAAAGACATAATCATCAAGTACAACCAAGTGAAGGAAAAGGCAAGGGACACTAATTTTTTATACTTATTTCTACAGGTCATATTAAAGGAGATATCTTGATAGACCTCAGCAAAGGTTCCCCAATTCATCATCTGTATTCAGCCTGTGAGTTTTTCAAACACATTATAGTCCTGAAGGTCAGAGACAGATGTATGATGGAGCTGAAGAGATGGGTGGACACACGTACAGGAGCATTCGACTGGTGTCATGCTGCACAACTCCATGTAGAGATTGAAGGAAACAGGTGAAAATAAAGATACACTCACTATCATTGTGCCTGATACTACTGTACAAGACTGTAAAATAAATAGCTATGAATTATGCAGGCAGGATATCTTCCTCCTACTTTTTTAAGTACAAAACTATTCAAAATACAATTTAGGAAGTCATTAGAAAAACTAAAATTTTCCATCCAGAGAAGTTTTCTGAGCTTAGCATTAGAATAGAACATCTCTTTCTGATCCAATAGAATTACAACGTGCAGTTGAAACTGAGAGACTGAACTATTAAACAGAAATCTAATCTAATTTGAAACAATATAGAAATGGAGACATAGTGGATTTTTATTAACCCCTTAACGACTTGGCCTTTTTTAGTTTTTTCACTTCCATTTTTCACACCCCACCTTCAAAAATCTATAACTTTTTTATTTTTCCACATAAAGAGCTCTGTGATGGCTTATTTTCTGCGTAACAAATTGCACTTCGTAGTGACGGTATTTAATATTCCATGGCGTGTACTGGGAAGCGGGAAAAAAATTCAAAATGCAGTGAAAATGGTGAAAAAACACATTTGCGACGTTTTCTTGTGGGCTTGGATTTTACAGCTTTCACTGTGTGCCCCAAATGACAGGTCTACTTTATTCTTTGGGTTGCTACGATCACAGGGATACCACATTTGTACAGGTTTTATAATGTTTTCATACATTTAAAAAAAATTAAAACCTCCTGTACAAAATTTTTTTTTTGATTTTCCCATCTTCTGGTGCTAATAACTTTTTCATACTTTGGTGTACGGAGCTGTGGGTGGTGTCATTTTTTGCGACTTTTGATGGCGTTTTCATTGCTATCATTGTTAGGACTGTGCTACCTTTTGATCACTTTTTATAAATTTTTTTATATTTTCCAAAATGGCAAAAAAATTTCATTTTTGACTTTGGACGCTATTTTCCGTTACGGGGTTAAACGCAGTGAAAAACCGTTATTATATTTTGATAGATCGGACATTTTCGGAAGCGGTGATACCTAATGTGTTTATGATTTTTACTGTTTATTAATATTAATATCAGTTCCAGGGAAAGGGGGGTGATTTGAATTTTTAGGCTTTTTTAATATAATTTTTTTTTTAAACTTTTTTTTACTTTTACTTTAACTATTTTTCAGACTCCCTAGGGTACTTTAACCCTAGGTTGTCTGATCGATCCTACCATATACTGCCATACTGCAATATGGCAGTATATGGGGATTTTACTCCTCATTCATTACAATGTGCTGATAGCACATTGTAATGAATGGGTTAAAACTAGACAGCTTCGGGCCTTCGTGAGGAACGATGCTGTCATGGCAAAGGATCACCGCTCCCCGTGACGTCATCAGGGAGCGAAGATGGCTTCTTTTTGAAGCCTCCGGCAGCATTGCCGGCGGCGATCGCAGTGAAAGCACCCGCGATCGGTGCTAGCACCGATCGCGGGTGTTACCGGTAAGCCTTTGCTGCAATATGCAGCAAAGACTTACCGGCTATGGAGAGGGCTCGGGCCGCGAGCCCTCTCCATGCACCGGGACCCGGCGCGCGCCGTACTAGTACGGCGCGCGTCGGGAAGGGGTTAAACATGAAGGAAGTAGTAGTACAGGGCTCGACTTATACTGTATATGCATGATGAATGTAAATAAAAACTGGTGTGCCTATATTTTATATGCACGATAGGAGTAGATAGACTGTTAAAAGGAGTCTTCCAACTCTCCATGCATTATAATCTGTTGGCAGTATGTTGTGGAGAAATGCCCAAGGATTTCAAATGTACTAAACCCCTTCAGGATGCAGACATTTTGTAGTTTAAGGCTCAGCCCCATTTTTTGTATGACGATATGCGCCACTTTATATGGTTGTAACTTTTGAACACTGTTACTTATCTTATTGAATATGAGATTGTTTTTTCCTCACATGTTGTACTTCATTTTAAAGGTAAATTTTAGCTGATAAGTTTTGCATTTATTTATAAAATGATGAATTGTTTAAAAAATTAGCCATTTCAAAATTTGAAATCATTCAGTTTTCAGGCAGATAGATTTATCGCCTAAATAACATTTCCCATATGTCTGCTTAACATTTTAATAATTTTTGAAATGTCTGGATAATTTACTTTGATGTCATGCGGCTTACAAATCAAATATTGATTTTCTGTATTTTCAGAATTGACTATTTTGGGGTTAATTACTGTTTTTAATAAAATTTTAAATATATAACATTAAACCTCCCCTATATATCAACCCATTTTCAAATTTGCACCCCTCAAACTATCAGTAGCAGCTTTTAGGAAGAGATTGTTATCCCCTTGAGATCTTCATAGTAATAAAATGGAGGTAAAATTTAGAATGGTCAAATTTTGTTGGTTATTTAGCCCTAAAATTTACACATTTCCAAAATATAAAAAGAGAAAAGCCATCCTGCAGCTACCAGGATTTTAGTTTCCTCATTGGCCCCTTTTGTAGGCTATAAAATTTTATCTTTTTTATTATTGGGGCCATTTGATGGCATTTTTTTTGCGGGATAGGATGCTTTTTCCAGTGTTACCATTTTGGGGCTGGTATCCCCCTATAGTTGAAAATGTATCAACTTTTTTTTGAGGACAGGAGTAGAAAAGCTTAAATTCTGTACTGGATTTTTAATTTATTTTTTTGATGTTCACCGTATAGCCTAATAACCATGTTTTCTTTATTCTATGTGTCAATTTGATTACGGGGATACCATACTTTGATATTTTTTCTAATGTAGGGAAAAATTTTACTTTTTGCATCTCAGTCTTCCAAAAGGCATAACATTTTTACTTTTTTGGCTATGGGTCTGGTTGATAGCTTGGTTTTTTCGGACCATATTTTACTTTGCAACAATATCATTATGGAGTACCTATGTTTTTTAAATAACTTTTTATTGCAATTTTTGTGGGATCATCTGATTGCGTGTTCATGATAATACCCTGAAATACTGATATATTTCAGGGTATTAGCTTTGTAAGCCTATGCACATGCAGAGGCATACACTGTGCCTTTTACGCTGCCATTACAGCGATCAACACCTCCCGACGATGGCCGAACATGGGGGAGAGACCCCCAGAACCCTGCTTAAATGCTACGAATGTGTTGACTGTGGCATTTAACGGGTCCCCTGAGCACACTCCAACCACAGGTGTTACACTGGGGTGTCAGCTATTAGTTACAGCTAACATCCTGTGTATTCCAATGTCGGCTCAGTATTTCACAGTTATAATTTCAACCCATCTCTATCAGTCCTAGTGTACACAATTTCAGTTGCCCCTAGACATGTAATTTCTGACTTAGGGCCGGGAAAGCCATCTTGCTTTACTGTCCGACAGCCGTGGAGCTGATATTTCTCTTTGCCTCTAGTCCTTCCCCCCTACATTTCAGGGCAGAACTGTCAGTAATACACACAGAAACTTACTTCATGCTGGCAGCAGCCTGAGGAGTGTAAAGCTACAGAAAGTTAAGTTCTCTTTCTGGGGAGGAGGTGGAACACACAGCAGACCTAGTGTGTTACGGCATAGCAGAGATGTATCTCATCATCTCAGATCTGTCTAATCTCTCTTTCTAGCTGTCAGATACTAGTGCAATGGTCAGAAGCACAATGAAAGTGTATATAAATCTGTACCCTGATAATTTAACCATATTGTCAGCTCACAGAGTGATAAGAGCTAAAACAGGAATAAAACTGAGTAAAATTGTAAAGTAGTGTTAAAAATGATCTTTATTGTGTTAATATCACTAGGGGATTGAAATTTGAGAATTTTCTTTCATGGGAAAACCCCTCTCAGCATAAAAAAAGACTTGGTGGTATTGTTGGATGGCTAACTTAATTTTAGTGACCAGGGCCAGGCAGCTGCTCTTAAAGCAATTAAAATAATGGGATGTGTCAAGATAGGAATAGATTCGGAGGGGGGCGTGGCCTGGATGAGCTCGAGAGCAGACGTGTAGCTCTGAGCTCCGACTTCGCGGCCTAAAAAGCGACTAGATAAAGCAATACCGAGCAAGGAAAACGATCTCAGAGAATCTCTGGAACTGCAGGAAGCATGGTGACACGCAAAAGAATCGCGAAACGTGGTCCCAAACGACTTACCGACTTCTTCTCTGCAAGGAGCGGGCTGCAGGGATCCACACAAGATGGCGCCGCGGGAGTCAGACACGAGGAGGAAAGGAATAAGGATATATCTCCGACCAATTCACCCTCCACGAGCTCCCCAACAAGACAGGAAAACTTACCGTCTCCGATCACAGCACACATCGCAGAGGTAGAGCCGGAGGATCCGACGCTCGAGCCGCGGCAAAACGGAGGCGGGAGACACAAAATGGCGCCTGATCAGACACGGCAGATAACATCTCCAAGCTGCAGCCCAGATAACAAAGATCACGCTGGTCAGACTCGCAGCCTGAAGGAGAGCTGGAAACAATAGCAACATGGACGGGTGAGTCTGATCCCTTGCAGGAATTCCCATCGTCAGAACAACCAGCATCTGAAACTTTCATAAAACATATGATGCTAGCGTTTAGAGGGTCCATACATAAAGACTTTATGTCCATGAACAACCAGACCAAAGTAATGGTGGATGAACTAGGGATAAGGGTCGACCACCTAGAAAATAAGATGGGAGAAGTCACAAACTCTCACAATGAGATGATCGATGCACACTATGCTTTAGAAGAGGAAGTGGAGGCCATGAAACTCAAAATGGCAGACATGGAAGATCGCGGGAGACGTAACAATGTTAAATTTAGAGGAGTCCCGGAATCGATAAATCCGGCGGCGTTAAAAGATTATCTTACAGATCTCCTACGTGCCACTTTACACTCGGCCCCACCAGCAGAATGCCTAATAGACAGGGCACACAGATTGCCCAAACCGAAATCGATCCCTGAGAATCTCCCTAGAGATGTTATTGCAAGACTGCATTATTTTCATACTAAAGATGCCCTCATGCTCCTTTCTAGAAGAGAAAAGAAGCTACCAGAACCGTATGATAATATAAAAGTCTACACAGACCTCTCACAAGCTACACTGCAAGCGAGAAAGAAATTCCTTCCCATAACATTGACACTGCGCAAGAATGAGATGCTATACAAGTGGGGATTTCCACTGAAACTGATCGTCAGACGAGAAGGAACAACGCATGTTATGATGAATCCTGAAGAAGGAATACAGCTGCTGAAATCTTGGGGTCTTACCATCAGCAACATAAACGCAGACCGTCCAGCGCAAAGGGCAGCAGAGATTGCAAAGGACTGGCAAGTTGCATAAAATGCTTGGTTTATAACCCTTTTATTCCATTTTAGGTCCTGAAGGACTCACAGGTGGACTAATTCCCCCCGACTTGATGCAGGTAAACTGTTTCCCTGCACTGTTCCTTACAGCCCTCCTGGCTATTTCTGTGTTAAACACCCAGTTAATTTGGTGGAGGCAGCAGGACGATACGGTCCCGGCTTCCACCGTCTTGTTTTCTGTGTTAATCTTATTTGGTTGTAAATATTTCAAGGTTAAATCTTCACGATATAGCACATATCAACATCATACCATAGAGAAGGAGAGAGGGGCTCAGAGCATTCGTAAGTTTAAATTAAGATGGAAATGAAAGTAATGAGCCTAAACACAAAAGGGCTTAATTCACCCTACAAGAGAGCTTCCATTTGGAAAGATGCCAAAAATCAGAAAGCCAACATCATTTGTCTCCAGGAGACACATTTTATGGAAGGGAAAGTCCCACATTTCGCAAACAAAGATTATCCACGTGTATATATGTCCAACTCAAAAACTAAAAAAGCAGGTGTATTGATTGCAGTCAAAAGAGATGAGGAATTAATAGTTACAGAGGTGTTAAGAGACGGAGCGGGGAGGTTCCTTGCCCTTATCTGCCTAATAAACAATATTCCTTATACTTTAGTTAATGTATATACCCCCAATTCTGGACAAGTAAGATTTTTGAATAAAATGCTTAAAAAAGTCAAAAAAGAAGGAAAGGGCAAGATATTGATTTTCGGTGACTTCAACATAGTCCCGAACCCTAAGATAGATTCGACGGGCAGGGGCAGGGGGCCACCCCCATCTCTAATGTCTTGGCTACACAGAGAAGGTCTCTATGATACATTTCGGTGCCTAAACTCCTCAGCAAAGGAATATACATTTTACTCGCATAGACACAAGTCATTCACTAGAATAGACTTATGTTTAGCGGATAGGGAAGCGCTAACACACATCAGCAAATCAGAAATAGGAGTAATGACGTGGTCGGACCACTCACCAACGTTTACTACATTATCCTTTTCCCATCTTATACACAATCAGAACAGGTGGCGAAACCAACCCTTCATATTCAACCTCCCCTCATATAAGAGGAGAATCTCTCAAGCAATCACTAACTACTTTCACCACAATGTAGAATTGGAAGTAGACCTGTTCAATCTATGGCAATCACACAAGGTAGCAGTAAGGGGAACTTTAATTCAAATAGGGATACAACACAATAGGAAAAAAGAGAAGGTAGTCTCGGACCTACTTAATAAGGTAAAACAGCTCGAGAGGGAGGCCCAACAAATGGACGCAGACAATATTCACACACAATTGACTGAAACCAGACAGGAACTTAGAGCAGCTCTTTTATCAGAATACGACAAAACAATGTCATCAATTAAAGCCTCATATTATACAGCGTATAATAAGCCTAGCAAACTTATGGCAAATAAAGTAAAACCAAAAAAAGTTAGAAACAAGATACAGTTCCTATATAGTAATACGAACCCCCCAAATAAAGAAACACACCCACTTAAGATAGCGAACCTTTTCAGAGACTTCTATGAGTCTTTATATAATCTAGAAAGGGATCCTAAGACCCCGCAACCTTCACAACAAAACATCAATGACTTTCTATCCAAACTAACACTTCCAACCCTATCACCGGAGCAACTAGAAAGCTTAAATAGACCTTTTACATCTGATGAAATTATTGCGGTTATCAAAAAACTAAAAAAAACACAAAGCCCCAGGGCCAGATGGCTTCTCAAATGAATATTATGTAACGTTCTATCACCTACTAATCCCGTACATGATCTCCATTTTTAATAAAGCGATGAAGAGTGGAGCAATGCCGCAGGAAATGCTGGAAGCCACGATAACAACACTACCTAAACCAGGCAAAGATCCAACTTCTCCCCCAAATTTTAGACCAATATCTTTATTAAATAGTGATACAAAACTCTACGCTAAAATAATCGCCTGTAGGTTATTGGATATATTACCCACCCTAATCCATAACGACCAAGTGGGCTTCACAAAGGGGAGGCAGGCCTCTGACGGAACAAGACGCATAATTGATCTAATATCGGAGATGGAGTCTTCTCGAGCGCCTTCTCTGCTCCTTACTTTGGACGCGGAGAAGGCGTTCGATAGGATCCATTGGGGCTATGCGTTCTCTGTGCTGGCCAAATTTGGCTTCCGAGGTCCCATATATAACGCCATACGAGCCCTATACTCCTGCCCGTCTGCCATGGTGCTAGCTAATGGGTATAGCTCAAAACCTTTTAAAATCACAAATGGCACCCGCCAGGGGTGCCCCCTTTCCCCTCTTATTTTTGTATTAGTTATGGAGCCTCTAGCGGAGACCATACGAGTTAATCCAAACATTTATGGTATATCAGCCGGGATGAGATAACACAAACTAGGATTGTTCGCAGACGACGTAATCTTGACTCTCTCTTCAGTGTTAACTTCATTGAGAGAAACTCAAAAAACATTACAAAATTTTGGATTAATTTCCTACTATAAGATTAACGTGAATAAATCCCAAATACTAGGCATTAATTGTTCCCGGGAATTAAAAAATAGTATCAGAAAGGAATTCAATTTTCAATGGTCGAATGATTATGTTCCTTACTTAGGGATAAAATTATGTAGCCCCGTGAAATCCCTGGCAAGCATAAATTTTGAGCCCCTAACCACAGACTTACAGAAAGAGTTGGAAACTTTAGCCAAACAAGAACCATCGTGGATGGGACGAATAGTACTATTCAAAATGATGGTACTCCCAAAAATACTTTATATGTTCCGTACCCTTATCATTCCAATACCATCCAACATAATACTCAGGTTGCAAAAATTAGTCTCAAATTTTATCTGGAACCATAAGAAGCCTAGGATAGCAGCAAAATTACTAACGACAACTAGGGAAAGAGGAGGTATGGGGGTCCCAAATTTGACAAATTACCACAAAGCAATAGTTAGTCAACAAATAAGGAAATGGTGCATCCAATCTAATAACTCAAGCTGGCCCACAATTGAAACATATTCATTAGAGGGTAAGTCCTTATATAACCTATTAATAGCTCACGCGTGCTTCACACCACTAATTATCCCAGAGACACAATCCCCCACAATAAAGGCAACCCTGGATAGCTGGAAATCCCTGTTGAGTACCATACCAAACACATTTCCCAGCAGGTCATTACAGATTCCTATACAGGTCTTAGAATATATAATACCAGGCATATCACTAGAAAGGTGGGCAACCCGAGGCATTAAATACATACAAGATTTATACATTCAAGATAAGCTAGCGTCATTTCAGGAATTATCCCAAAAATTTCAAATATCTAACAGAGATAGTTATCTATATACGCAAGTTACCCACTGTCTAGGAAAAGAGAATTTTCATAAAACTCAGCTACCAATCCCACTCTCAGATCTCATTTCGCAATCAGCAGAAATAAAGGAACAAAAAACCAGAACACTATACAACATATATCAAGGAGAGTTGGTTCCTACTAAGCTTGTATCTCATTTAAAATGGCAGTCTGAATTAGATTCGAACATCACACAAAAGGATTGGAATATTGCATGTTATTGGGCTAAAAAAGCAACTAAGAACGCCAATTTACTAGAGGTGCATCTTAAAATACTAAATAGATGGTATCTCACCCCAAACAGAATATCAAAAATTTATCCAGACTCTTCTGATCAATGCTGGAGAGGTTGTGGAAGCAGGGGTTCCTTATCTCATATATTCTGGAAATGCCCTATATTGTCAACATTCTGGGAAGAAGTTTTCCGGATGTGCACCAAAGTAGCCAAAAGCGATATCCCACTAAACCCCAGATTAGCACTACTGGGAATAGATATAACTAAAATACCTAATAAAGCGAGATGCATGGTGGGACACATTATCCTCACTGCCAAACTTCTCATAGCAAAAGAATGGAAATCCTTAAACCCTCCTACAATTAAAAAGTTATTAGACAAATTGGCAGAGCACTGCACGTTTGAGCGATTGGTGGCACTGAGGAATAACTCACTAACCAAATTCCAGGAAAATTGGGAAGATTGGTTATCACTGTATCCGAACCTTTCACCATGCAGAATGGGCTTATCCGAATAAAATAAAAACAGCCAGAACGATTCTCTATGGTGAAAATTATAGATAACACTAAAGATTATTGTCAGGCATTTACCGTGAAGATTGTTGTTACTGTTATTGTTCTGTTACTGTCAAAATTGTACTATTTACAAAACAGATAATAACTCAGCTAAACATAATTTATGCGTGTACTGTAAGATGATTAAGAAACTTTCAACCATTGGTTGTAAAACCCAGTACAGAAAATTGTAGCAATGTCTTGAGATGCTGATATAATAACTGGTTATTATGGCATTTGTAAAATACAAAATCTTCAATAAAAATTGAGTTTAAAAAAAAAAAAAAAAGATAGGAATAGATTCTTATGATATGATTGAAATTTGAGAATTTTCTTTCATGGGAAAACTGCTTGAATTTCTTCCATTTCTTTCAGTGACCAGTTAGAAGATAAAGAAGGAAAAGTGAGATCCGCCCTGCAACATGTTGTGAAATGTAATCTTGAGAAAGAGAATATGACCGAGCCAATAGATTTACCACCAGCAGATTGTATCATCAGCTCTTGGCTCCTGGATGTTATCAGCAAAGACCGAGATGATTATGTCAGATATCTCAGAAAGTTCTTAAGGTTACTTAAACCTGGAGGACACCTCATATTACTTGGGCTTGTAGAGGGAACATATTATACAGTTGGGGAACACAAGTTTCATGTTTTCAAATATGATGAGAATGTTGCCAAGGAAGTTTTAGTTGGAGAAGGTTTTACAATTGATTTCTGTGAAGTTAAAAAGAGAACAGTTGAGAGTGACCTCACCGACTACAAGGGGTTCTTTTTCATTGTAGCTCATAAGGAGAGTTAGGTCTGAGGTTAAACTTCAGAAGTTTTGACACTTTCACATGACTTCTCAAGAATTGTATGTTGCATAAGTGTATGCACATGTGCATCATGCATTTAATAGCAGCTTTGCCATATTCAGGCTCTCTTTAGATGCCGTTTCAGCTCATCGCCAGAGTTTAACCAGAATCAGTAAGCACGGGGTGTTAGCTGAATCTAATAGCTGACACGCCTGTGAGCTCCGATCATGGGTATTTACCTGTCAAATTCTTCGGTCAGCTTGAAAGCTGTATTTAATTGCTTTCAGGTGAATTCCCCTGCATTATTGGCTGCTTTGAACCCCTGAGTTGTGCATAGCCAGTGCCTGTAAGATTTCGGCACACAAGCAGAATCTTACATTGCCAGTCTATACATCTTTTAAAAATATACGCCCTCAACCAGTTCTAGACAACAAAATAAAAAATTAAAGTGCACTTTTATACCTCTTGGAAGATGACAATGCAAACAAAAAAGGTGTTTCCACACATCAGGTTTTATTTAGCATAATAAAACCTGATGTGTGGAAACACCTTTTTTGAGACGCTCCTTCTCTTCTGCATCCTGCTGTGCGCCCATATAAGTAGCATCTGAATGTGGGTTTTCTACGTAGTCTAAATAAATTACATAACAAATTTTAAGATGGGTCTACTCCTTTTATCTTTTGTGAACTATTTTAGTAGTTTGAGGGGTGCAGATTTGAAATGAAGTCATTCATTGGGGGGCCCAAATATTATATGTTTCAAATCTCATTAAAACCAAAAATGATCCCCAAAGAATTGTATTCTAAAAATGACTTCAAAATTCTAATTGATTTGTAAACAGTCTGACGTCATAATAAAATTAACAAACATTTTAAAACCAATGCCAACATGAAGGAGAGATATGTTAGTAAAAAATGTAAGTAACTATTTTGGATGCTAAAACTGTTTGTAAAAAAATAGAATTTTGATAATAACAAAATTTCAAATATTCCCCCAAATTTTCTTTTTAATAAATACAAAAAATGTCAACCAAGATTTATTATTAACATAAAGTACAAAATTATAACCATATAAAGTGACACTTGTCAGATTACATAAAAAGGTGCTGATGGTTATGTATTGTAACCAATACAAACTTCATATAACGAGGAGGATATAAAGGGGAAAAACAAGTCTGGTTTAGGGGAGGGAGTAAATAGTAGAGAGCCCAGTATCAAGTGATTCTTTGTAAACCAATAATGCCATAGTACACTGAAAAAAGCCACTTTATTATTTTGTTATGCAATGGAATTTATCTTTGATCATAATCCTTATCAGCTTTGGTTTTACTAAATTAAACCAATAGCTATTTAGCTCCCAAAATAGGCAGAATATAAACCTGTGTTGTTACACTGTTATATTGTGTGTAGTACAATACAACAAAGCATATACAGGATACAGTCAATTATTTACCTGAGTAATAAAGCACAACATACTAAGTATATGTCTCCAAGAGTAATTGTGTTTACAACAGAAAAGGGTGGCACGGTAGCTTAGTGGGTAGCATTACAGCCCTGCAGCACTGGAGACCTGGGTTCTAGTCCCAGGATCAACATCTGCAAAGAGTTTGTAAGTTCTCTCTGTGTTTGTAGGGTTTTCCTCTGGGTCCTCCGGTTTTCTCCAACACTCCAAAACATGCTGTTAGGTTGATTAGATTGTGTGCCCCAATGGGGGACAGGGACTGATTTGGCAAGCACTGCATAATCTGTGCGTGGTATATAAAAAAAGGAATTATTATTATATATAAATTTATATCTATTTCAAATGCCCTGAAATAGAGTGGGGAGAATGGAGGGGAAATTCTGGCTAATTAGGTAGGAACCTTATACCGGCGGCTTGATACTCTATAGTTGGCTTCTACTAATGTATTATTTATAGAAATTGTACAAACCAAGCCATATTTTGCCAATCTCTTACACTAAAGAATTGTGATAAATTACGCTTACCATGTTAATATATATGGAATATACACACGGATCACATACTGTAAATTTGTAAATGGCCAGAACGTAAGAAAAGGTATAACAATTCAAATGGTGTGTAGGCAGACAAACCAGGGGTCAGAGAAGGAAAATCTACCATCAAAATCCTGCATGATAAACCAGGGGCACTTACACATAGATCCAGGCACCATGACTGGGGTAAGCTTCTTTGTTAATTTGTTATCCATGGCCTCCTTCCTTCTAAAACCAACTTTTACTAAATTATACTAATGAGCCCAGGGGGCTGTGATCTTTGTGATCTGGCGTTACAGACTGTTACAGTACCTCACCCGCCGCACTGCTCCCTTAGCACACCGATTTTAGAAGGAAAGAGGCCATGGATAACGAATATAAGAAGATTACCAGATGCACAGGGCCTGGATCTATGAGTAGTTGTCCCTGGCTTATAATGCTAGATTTTGATGTTAGATTTCTTTTAAGAGAACGCATTTAATCTGAAATCAGAGAACATTTGAATAATTCCTTGTCCAGGAGATCAAGAATAGCCTGGAAAAACTATTTTATCAGTATCTTTCCCACTGTCACTTACTTATTAGTTACTGAAGCTGTTGCCCATCTGTCCTGATCGTTAAATTTTTGCTCTGCATTCGCATAAGTTGCCTCCAATACTGCATATGCTGTTTGTATGGTTTAAGGTCTAGGGTGTTATATATTTTCACCCCAACATTACGCCTATGCTCTCAAATCTTTGCATAATTTTCTGCCATAAACTAAGCCAATAAATAGGAAATGTAAAGATAATTGAATTGGAAGCCTATATCTGGGATATCATAGGAGCTTGACATTTTGGAATAAGTTGATTTCTAATTGCTGTATGTTCTCCATTTGCATTGCTGAAATAAAATTTAGAAATTGCATTGAATCGTCTGTGTCCATTTCAAGGTGCTATAAAACATTTCAGTAAACAGAAGAGAGATAAACAAATTAAGTAGGAATATATTTAACCCCTTAATGATGTGGACTAATCAGCACTTGGGGGTTGTAGAGGATATAAAACATAACCTTTAATTTCTAATTACATAAAACCCCATCAGGATCGATGCATAAGAATTATAACCATAAAACACCTACACGGAATAATTCATATTGCGGAAGTGTACAGTCAAAAATAATAGTCGTCCCCTGGAAAGGAAAATGTCATCACCTGCATTTAAAGGTGGCCATATCCTACCATGATTCAGACATCTTTAAAGGTGATGGGCTGGATAAATAGGGGCATATAGAGGTATACTGTCCCTATAGAACCCCTCATAAGGGACAAGGGCAGTCCACAACTATCCACCTTCCCTGACTCGTTTCGTCTTCTGACTCTTCAGAGGGATTTAGTAAGTGCTCGCCGTCCGTTTTGGCTGAAGCTGAGTCCGGCATAAAGTGGCATGCAATTAGGACCGCTTAGCTGTTAGCTAAGCGGTGGAGAAATAAATCCGGCTAGTCCACGGTCCTAGTGGTGGATTCGTGGCCATAGTGTGCAACACTCACCCCTTCCTCCTCTACCCGGCAAACGTCAATGTGAATGTAGCCTTATTGATATTTTTTGTGTATGTGTTTTTACTTCATAACTTCATAAACAGCAGGGGTAGCATGCATGGATGCCTCTGAGGCTGCTTAATTGCACCATTATGCCAAAATTATGGGCAACAGAATGGCGATGACAGAGTGACCGAATGAGGCTAGATAGCATCTAAAACATCCAATAATTGACCCTGACACTATAGAAGACGGCATGCAGAGGCAGCGGCAGCAGCGGCAGGCTAGAGAGTGACATGGCGACATACCCCAAATTGACTCAGGCTTCAAACCAATTAAAAAAATTCCTTTTGGCGAGGATAACGTGTAGCACTGTATGTATCAGTATTTTGCCTGGTTAAGGCGGCAGAGAGGAACCAAAGGAGGTAGGTGGCCATATCCTACCATGATTCAGACATCTTTAAACGGTTCGCGACTGCCCGCCGTGTATTCACGGCGGCGGTCGCGTCGCGCTGCATGGAGAGGGCTCACGTGTGCTGATAGCACATTGTAATGAACGAGGAAGAAAATCCCCATATACTGCCATACTGTAGTATGGCAGTATATGATAGGATCGATCAGACAACCTAGGGTTAAGGTACCCTAGGGAGTCTGAAAAATAGTATAAAAAAAAATAAAAAAAGTAAAAAAAAAAAAAATTATAATAAAAAAACCTAAAATTTCAAATCACCCCCCTTTCCCTAGAACTGACATAAATATAAATAAACAGTAAAAATCATAAACACATCAGGTATTCACGCGTCCGAAAATACCCGATCTATCAAAATATGATAACGGTTTTTCAATGTGTTTAACCCCGTAACGGAAAATAGCGCCCAAAGTCGAAAATGGCACTTTTTTGCCATTTTGAAAAATATAAAAAAATCTATAAAAAGTGGTCAAAAGGTTGTACAGTCCTTAAAATGATATAATTGATCATATTATCAAATTTTGCAAAAAATGACACCACCCACAGCTCCGTACACCATAGTATAAAAAAGTTATTAGCGCCAGAAGTTGGCAAAATCAAAAAAATTATTTTTGTACAGGAGGTTTTAATTTTTGTAAATGTATGAAAACATTATAAAACCTATACAAATTTGGTATCCCCTTAATCTTACCGACCCAAAGAATAAAGTAGACATGTCATTTGGGGCGCTCAGTGAAAGACGTAATATCCAAGCCCACAAGAAAATGGCACAAATGCGTTTTTTCACCATTTTCATTGCATTTGGAATTTTTTTCCCGCTTCCGAGTACATGGCATGTAATATTTAATACCATCATTATGAAGTGCAATTTGTTACGCAGAAAACAAGCTATCACACAGCTCTTTACGTGTAAAAATAAAAAAGTTATAGAGTTTTGAAGGTGGGGAGTGAAAAATGGACATGAAAAAACAGGAAAGGGCCCGGTCCTTAACCGGTTCAAGGTGATGGGCTGGATAAACAGGGGCATATAGAGCTATACTGTCCCTATAGAACCCCTCATAAGGGACAAGGGCAGTCCACAACTGTCCACCTTCCCTGACTCGTTTCGTCTTCTGACTCTTCAGAGAGATTTAGTAAGTGCTCGCCATCCGTTTTGGCTGAAGCTGAGTCCGGCATAAAGTGGCATGCAATTAGGACCGCTTAGCTGTTAGCTAAACGGTGGAGAAATAAATCTTGCTAGTCCACGGTCCTAGTGGTGGATTCGTGGCCATAGTGTGCAACACTCACCCCTTCCTCCTCTACCCGGGAAAAGTCAATGTGAATGTAGCCTTATTGATATTTTTTGTGTATGTGTTTTTACTTCATAACTTCATAAACAGCAGGGGCAGCATGCATAGATGCCTCTGAGGCTGCTTAATCGCACCATTATGCCAAAATTATGGGCAACACAATGGCGATGACAGAGTGACCGAATGAGGCTAGATAGCATCTAAAACATCCAATAATTGACCCTGACACTATGCATGCAGAGGCAGCGGCAGCAGCGGCAGGCTATAGAGTGACATGGCGACATACCCCAAATGGACTCAGGCTTCAAACCAATTTAAAAAAATTCCTTTTGGCGAGGATAACGTGTAGCTTTGTATGTATCAGTATTTTGCCTGGTTAAGGAGGCAGAGAGGAACCAAAGGAGGTGAGCAAGAAGCGCTGAAATGATTTCCTATGTGAACAAAAGGTTGACGGTATATTTAGTCGATAACACAGCATGGTGGCGACATAGTGACCAAGTTCCATAACGTATCTAGTGAAACACCCGAAAAATGAGCCGAAAAAGGGGACGACATGTGGAGGCAGCCATGCAGACGAATTCCTTGATTAAGAGCGACAGTATGGGGCATCCATATTGCGCTGCTATGATTGCAACTTCAGGTCTCCAGCATGGAGGCGACAGATGGGCCGAGTTCCATTATGTATCTGGTGAAACACCTGAAAATTCTGCCTGACACAGCTCGTTTGATAAGGGGATGATGTGCTGTATTTCCTCTTGCGCTCCAGCGTCTGGGGTATAGACAGTTGAAAGTTGCGCATGGAGACATTGGTGGACGCTGTGGAGGATCGTGGAGGCGAAATGGACAGGAAACAGCAGGGACAGTATGCATGGATGCCTCTGAGGCTGCCTAATCTTGGGATGGAGCTGGCGGTCCGCTGCCAGGCGAGCTTTCGCCTGTCCAAGCCCCTGTCTCTCGGCTCCTCCCCACCCAAAATGGGCCTGGGGGCCAGAAGCGTTTACCTTGAAAAAATTATAATTTTCAAAGCAGGTGGGGTCGTTTGAATACTTCATCTAGGAATAATGGAATAGCATAGCGGTTCTATTTTTAATTGTTTTTTCGGAAATGGTTCCATGATTAAGAGCGACAGTATGGGGCATCCATATTGCGCTGCTATGATTGCAACTTCAGGTCTCCAGCATGGAGGTGACAGATGGGCCGAGTTCCATTATGTATCTGGTGAAACACCTGAAAATTCTGCCTGACACAGCTTGTTTGATAAGGGGATGATGTGCTGTATTTCCACTCGCGCTCCAGCGTCTGGGGTATAGAGAGTTGAAAGTTGCGCATGGAGACATTGGTGGACGCTGTGGAGGATCGTGGAGGTGAAATGGACAGGAAACAGCAGGGACAGTATGCATGGATGCCTCTGAGGCTGCCTAATCTTGGGATGGAGCTGGCGGTCCGCTGCCAGGCGAGCTTTCGCCTGTCCAAGCCCCTGTCTCTCAGCTCCTCCCCACCAAAAATGGGACTGGGGGCCAGAAGCGTTTACCTTGAAAAAATTATAATTTTCAAAGCAGGTGGGGTCGTTTGAATATTTCATCTAGGAATAATGGAATAACATAGCGGTTCTATTTTTAATTGTTTTTTCGGAAATGGTTCCATGATTAAGAGCAACAGTATGGGGCATCCATATTGCGCTGCTATAATTGCAACTCCAGGTCTCCAGCATGGAGGTGACAGATGGGCCGAGTTCCATTATGTATCTGGTGAAACACCTGAAAATTCTGCCTGACACAGCTTGTTTGATAAGGGGATGATGTGCTGTATTTCCTCTCGCGCTCCAGCGTCTGGGGTATAGACAGTTGAAAGCTGCGCATGGAGACATTGGTGGACGCTGTGAAGGATTATAGAGGCGAAATGGACAGGAAACAGCAGGGGCAGCATGCATGGATGCCTCTGAGGCTGCCTAATCTTGGGATGGAGCTGGCGGTCCGCTGCTAGGCGAGCTTTCGCCTGTCCAAGCCCCTGTCTCTCTGCTCCTCCCCACCCAAAATGGGCCTGGGGGCCTTTGAAAAAATTATAATTTTCAGAGCAGGCGGGGGCTACAAACAGCACTTCTAAGAACCTTTTGTATAAGATCAAGTGTAGTACTGTTCTTATAAGTAATTGGCTTGGTTATGGCGGGTAAGGGGAATGTAAACAGATGTGCAAGAAGCGCTGAAATAATATCGGTAAATGATAAAAGCTTGCCAGTATATTTTGTGGATAACACAGCAGGGTGGCGACAAAGTTAACAAGTTTGATGTGGAAGCCATGAAAACAATCCAAAATTCTGCCTGACACAGCTCGATTGCTAAGGGGACGATGTATGGAGGCAGCTATATGGACGACTTTGGGAGGCAGCTATGGAGATGACGTGTGGAGGTAGCAATGGAGACAACTTGTGGAGGCAGCGATAAAGACGACGTGTGGAGGCTGCTATGGAGACAATTAAATTTGGATAGTGCCTGTATATGGCAGTCCAAAAAAGTTTTCAAACCATAGGAGCAGGTAGGTGGTCCTCCAGAAAAATTAAATAGATTGAGTGCCTGTATGTGGCAGTCCAAAAAAGTTTTCAAACCAGAGGACCGGGTGGGTGGCCCTCCAGAAAAATTAAATACATAGAGTACCTGTATGTGGCACTCCCAAAAATTGTTTAAAACAGAGGACCGGGTAGGTGGCCCTCCAGAAAAATTAAATACATAGAGTACTATAGATAGAGCTTGTTGGCCCTGGCAAAAAATAGCCAGTTTCCTCTGCTTTAGTGTACAAAGGGGAGAAGAAGGAGGAAAATGCGGAGGAGGAGTGCATACATTATTCAGGTTGAGCTTCTTTCACCTGGTGGAGAATGGAAATCCTGAGAAATCCAGGCTTTATTCATCTTGATAAGCGTCAGCCTGTCAGCGCTGTCAGTTGATAGGCGTGTACGCTTATCGGTGATGATAACACCAGCTGCACTGAAAACCCGCTCAGACAACACGCTAGCGGCAGGGCAGGCAAGAACCTCCAACCTACAGCGCCAGTTCGTGCCACATGTCCAGCTTTGAAACCCAGTAGTTGTAGGGAGCTGTGTGATCATTTAGGATGATGGTATGGTCAGCTACGTACTCCCTCACCATCTTTCTGTAAAGATCAGCCCTACTCTGTCGAGACTGGGAACAGTTGACAGTGTCTTGTTGGGGTGACATAAAACTGGCAAAGGCCTTGTAAAGCGTACCCCTGCCATTGGTCGACAAGCTGCCTGCTCGCCTTCTCTCCCTCGCTACTTGTCCTGCAGAAGTATGCCCTCTGCCACTAGCGCTGTCAGAAGGGAAATACTGTTTCAGCTTGTGCACCAGGGCCTGCTGGTAATCATGCATTCTCACACTCCTTTCCTCTCCAGGGATGAGATTGGAAAGATTTTGGTTGTACCGTGGGTCCAGGAGAGTGAATACCCAGTAATCGGTGCTGGAATAAATTCTTTGAACACGAGGGTCACAGGATAGGCAGCCTAGCATGAAATCTGCCATATGCGCCAGAGTCTCAACTCGCAAGAATTCACTCCCCTCACCGGCCTGACTGTCCATTTCCTCCTCCTCCAACTCCTCTAACTCTTCTTCTTCTGCCCATACACGCAGAACAGTGAAGGACTGAACAATGCTCCCCTCTTCTGCCTCGCCAACATTCTCCTCCTCTTCCTCCTCATCCTCCTCCACTTCCTCCACCTCCTCCGATATGCGCTGAGAAACAGACCTGAGGGTGCTTTGGCTATCAACAAGGGAATCTTCTTCCCCCGTCTCTTGTGACGAGCGCAAATCTTCCGACTTCATGCTGACCAGAGAGTTTTTCAACAGACCAAGCAGTGGGATGGTGAGGCTGATGATGGCGGCATCGCCACTGACCATCTGTGTTGACTCCTCAAAGTTACTCAGCACCTGACAGATATCAGACATCCACGTCCACTCCTCATTGTAGACTTGAGGAAGCTGACTGACCAGTTCTGGTGGAAGTTGACATCTGGCAGTCTACAATCGCTCTGCACTGCTGGTAAACTCTGGATAACATGGTTAATGTTGAATTCCACCTCGTGGGCATGGCACATGTGTCAGTCTGCCAAGTTGCAGAGCCGCCACCAGGTTACGGCCGTTGTCACACACAACCATGCCTGGCTTCAGGTTCAGTGGTGCCAGCCACAGATCGGTCTGCGCCGTGATGCCCTGTAATAGCTCTTGGGCGGTGTGCCTTTTATCGCCTAGGCTCAGCAGTTTGAGCAGCGCCTGCTGTCGCTTAACGACGGCACTGCTGCTGTGCCTAGAGCTACCGACTGATGGCGCCATGCCCACGGATGGTAATTCGGAGATGGAGGTGGAGGAGGGGTGGGAGGAGGAGGAGGCATAGTAGGCCTGAGAGACCTGGACCGAGGTAGGCCCCGCAATCCTCGGCGCCGGCAGTATATGACCAGCCCCAGGGTCAAACTCGGTCCCAGCCTCCACCAAGTTAACCCAATGTGCCATCAGTGATATATAGTGGCCCTGCCCGGCAGCACTCGTCCACGTGTCCGTGGTCAGGTGGACCTTGTCAGAAACGACGTAGGTCAGGGCACGGATGATGTTGTCTGACACGTGCTGGTGCAGGGCTGGGACGGCACATCGGGAAAAGTAGTGGCGGCTGGGGACCAAATACCGAGGGGCGGCGGATGCCATGAGGTTGCAAAAGGCCTCTGTCTCTACCAGCCTATAGGGCAGCATCTCCAGGCTGAGTAATTTGGAGATGTGGACGTTGAGAGCTTGGGCGTGTGGGTGAGTGGCACTGTATTTCCTCTTGTGCTCCAGCGTCTGGGGTATAGAGAGCTGGGCGGTGCGGATGGAGATATTGGTGGAGGATTGTGGAGGCGAAGGTGTGGTTTTCGCACGGGAGGTGTTTGGGCCGGGGCCCTGGGCAGGGGGCTGACTAGCAGAGGCAGCAGATGACACAGGGGAAGGAGCAGTGGTGTGCCCATCCGGAGGTGAACGGCCTTGGTACCATTGAGTGGGGTGTTTAGCATTCATATGCCTGCGCATACTGGTGGTGGTTAAGCTGGTTGTGGTGGAACCCCTGCTGATCCTGGTGTGGCACAGGTTGCACACCACAGTCCGTCGGTCATCCGGTGTTTCTTTAAAGAACCTCCAGACTTCCGAAAATATAGCCCTCGCCACGGGAGCTTCACTACATGAAACATTTGGCGCGGATGCACCAGCTCTGGCCCTGCCTCTCCGTCTGGCCCCACCACTGCCTCTTCCAACCTGTTCTCGTCGAGGACTCGCCTCAGTCTCAGAAGCACTGTGTTCACCCGGCCTATCAACCCAGCTTGGTTCTGTCACCTCATCATCCTCCGATCTCTCAGTCTGCTCCCCACTCGGACTTCCTGCCCTGATAACAACTTCCCCACTGTCTCACAACCGTGTCTCCTCATCGTTCGACAACTCTTTACACACTTCTTCCACTACGTCAACAATGTCATCAACACCCACAGACTGCGACTGGTGGAAAACGTGGGCATCGGAAAAGAGCTCAGCAGCAACCGGACAAGTGTTTTGTGACTCTAGGAAGGGTCCAGAAAACAGTTCCTCAGAGTATGCCGGTTCAAATGCCAAATTTTCCTGGGAGGGGGCAGACTGGGGGGAAGGAGGCTGAAGTGGAGGAGCTGGAGGAGTGCTGTTTCGGTGACATAGGTGGACTGCGTGGAAGACTGACTGGTGGACAAATGGCTAGAAGCATTGTCCGCAATCCACGACATCACCTGTTCGCACTGTTCTGGCCTCAACAGTGCTCTACCACGAGTCCCAGTAACTTGAGACATGAACCTAGGGAGTGTAGCTCTGCGGCGTTCCCCTGCTCCCTCATCTGTCTCACCCCGCCCAGGACCACGGCCTCTGACCCCTGCAGTAGTTGGACGCCCACTACCCCTACCTCCTAGACCTTGGGTTCAACATTTTCAAAATTAAAGTGTAAACTGTAAATTTTTTTTGTGTTTTTTTTTTTGTTTTTTGTGTGTTTTTTTTTTTTTTAACAAAACTTTTAGAAGAAATCACACAGCAACCACAAAAGATGATGATGATTGCTATGGCTAGTTTCTAACCTACACTGACAGCACACAACTGGATTTTGTGGTGTGCCTGTCACTTTAAGTTTTGAAAAAAATTCGGCAGACTGTGCCTAATTCAATCAAACCCCTAATAAATTGTCCCACTTAGGTGTTTGAGATGGATATGTGTGTCACTAAGAGCTAAATAGAATGTTTGCAATTCTCCCAGCAAATTCGTCACAATATGGTACTAGCTGCACTACTAGTGCCAGCAAGCCCAGCCACAAGCAAAGAAAAAAAAAATTCTAGCTCTAACAAGGGCTGTTGGGTTCTTGTAGACTCACTCCTGCCTAACAGTAAGCTAATATAACACCCTAACGCTATCCCTGCAGCAGCAGCTCTCTCCCTAACGGCATCCAGACAGAGAATGATGCAAGCAGCGCGGGCAGGGGCTAGTCTATTCCAGGGTCACCTGATCAGGCCAGCCAACCACTGCTATCGACGTGTAGGTGTACCACGTCATGCTGGGTGGAGTGCACAGTCTCCTGGCTTCTGATTGGCTCTGTTTCTGGCCGCCAAAAATCAAAACGGCGGGAGATGCCATTTTCTCGAGCTGGCGAAATATTAGTCCGAGCAACGAGCAGTTTCGAGTACGCTAATGCTCGAACGAGCATCAGCTCGGACGAGTGTGTTCGCTCATCTCTAGTAAATATATATCGTCCAGTGCTGAAGGGGCTTGTGTGGGGGCTTCTATATACTGCTGGGGCATGCGTGGGGGCCACTAAATACTACTGGGTATGTGTAGGGGCTACTATATGCAGCTGGGGCATGTGTGGAGTCTACCTGTATACTGCTGGGGCATGTGTTTGGGGGGGCACTACATACTGCTGGGTATATGTAGGGGCTACCTATATACTGCAGGGGCATGTGTAGGGGCTACCTATATACTGCTGGGCATGTGTAGGGGGTTACTATATACAGCTAGGGCATGTGTGGGGTCTACCTGTATACTGCTGGGGATGTGTGTGTCGGCTACTAATATACTATATACTGCTGGGGTATGTGTGGGGGCTACTATATACTGCTGGGGCTTGTGTGGAGACTAGTGTTTACTGTTGGGGCATGTATGGGGGCTACTATATACTGCTGGGACATGTGTGGGGGGCTTCTTTATGCTGTTGGGGCATTTGTGGGGGGCTTCTTATGGCATGTGTGGTGTCTACCTATATACTGCTGGTGTGAAGGACACTACATACTGCTGGGTATGTTTAGGGGCTACTATATACTGCTGGGCATGTGTAGGGGCTATTATATGCAGTTGTGGCATGTGAGGTGTCTACCTATATACTGCCGGGTATGTGTAAGGGCTACTATATACTGCTGGGCATGTGTGGGGACTACTATAAACTGTTGTGGATCTATAGGGGCTACCTTATACAGATGGGGCATGTGTGGAGTTATTCGTATGTAGAAAAGTCAGAAAATAAACAATAACAATAACAGCTGTGGCACATGTTCGATGAACAGATGAAGATGGCAGTGGCTAGCTACAGGAGCCCTCCATAGTGACCAGCGGTGATCACGAGATGCTACCACTGCCAGCGCCTATTGTCCGACCCAGGTACTGACGCCATTGCATATTGATGCCATTGATTAGGTGACAGTGCCTGGGTCATAGAAAGGTCTCTATGACCCAGGTGCCGTCATCTAAGCAATGACATCAGCACTTGGAACAATAAATCTTAGGAGTGCAGAGGAGGCAGCGGCAGGGATTGCAGGCAGGTGAGTATTGTTTATTTTTTTTTCAGCTATACTATATGCTGCTGGGCATGTGTGGGTCTACTACATACTACTGGGGCATGTATGAGGGCCACTTTATACTGCTGGGCACATGTGGGGGCTACTATATACTGCTTGGCATGTGTGGAAGCCACTGTATACTGCTGGGGCATGTGTGGAAGCTACTATACATTTTTGGGCATGTGCGGGGAGTACTATATTTGTTCGGCATGTGTGGGGTCTACTATATACTGCTAGGTATGCTTAGGGGCTATTATATACAGCTGGGGCATGTGTGGAGTCTACCCATAAATTGCTGGGGCATGTGTGGGGAGCACTATATACCACTTGGGCATGTGTGGGGACTACTATATACTCCCTGGGCATGTATTGGTGCCACTTTATACTGCTGGGCACATGTGGGGGCTACCATATACTGTTGGGCTTGTGTGGAAGCTACTGTATACTGCTGGGGCTGTGGAAGCTACTGTATATTGCTGGAGCATGTGTGGAAGCTGCTATAAATTGTTGGGCATGTGTGGGGGATACTATATACTGTTGGGCATGTGCGGGGTCTACTATATACTGTTGGGCATGTGTGGGATCTACTATATACTGCTAGGTATGTTTAGGGGCTACTATATACAGCTGGGGCATGTGTGGCGTCTACCCATAAATTGCTGGGGCATGTGTGGGGGGCACTATATACTGCTTTGGCATGTGTAGGGACTACTATATAGTGCTGAAGGGGCATGTATTGGGGCCACTTTATTCTGCTGGGCACGTGTTGGGGCTACCATATACTGTTGGGCTTGTGTGGAAGCTACTGTATACTGCTGGGTCATGTGTGGAAGCTACTATATATTGCTGGGGCATGTGTGGGGGCTACTATATACTGCTGGTCATGTGTGGGGTCTACTATATATTGTTGGGTATGTGTGGGGGCCATGCTTTACTGCTGGGGCATGTGTTGGGGCTACCGGTATACTGCTGGGCATGTGTGGGGGTTACTGTATACTGCTGGAGCACGTGATGGGAACCTGATGTTACATATATACTGGATGGCAAGTTCTGTGGCTACCTATATACTGAGGCATGTGCAGGGCTATATATATATATATATATATATATATATATATATATATATACTCAGGGTGCTCTGCTTTCTAAATTTATGAGGATTTACTGGTGTTAAATATGAATTAACAAGGGGGAAGTTTATGGTAATATACACTCACCGGCCACTTTATTAGGTACACCATGCTAGTAACGGGTTGGACCCCCTTTTGCCTTCAGAACTGCCTCAATTCTTCGTGGCATAGATTCAACAAGGTGCTGGAAGCATTCCTCAGAGATTTTGGTCCATATTGACATGATGGCATCACACAGTTGCCGCAGATTTGTCGGCTGCACATCCATGATGCGAATCTCCCGTTCCACCACATCCCAAAGATGCTACATTGGATTGAGATCTGGTGAATGTGGAGGCCATTTGAGTACAGTGAACTCATTGTCATGTTCAAGAAACCAGTCTGAGCTGATTCCAGCTTTATGACATGGCGCATTATCCTGCTGAAAGTAGCCATCAGATGTTGGGTACATTGTGGTCATAAAGGGATGGACATGGTCAACAACAATACTCAGGTAGGCTGTGGTGTTACAACGATGCTCAATTGGTACCAAGGGGCCCAAAGAGTGCCAAGAAAATATTCCCCACACCATGAGGAGGTGCATAGTGAGGAGTTGCAGTGTATTAACTGAATATGCAGGGGGCACAATGTAGAGCCCATGCGCCACCATCTTTTTGAAGCCACTGGTAACTGTTTGCTGCAATATGCAGCCCTCTCCATGCACCCACTCCCGACTTATGATGTACTATTACGTCACATGGCGGGAAGTGGTTGAAAAAGGCTTTTCAAAACCCCTAGTTGAGGCAGAATTCCAAAGAGCCCTTGATCTGACAACAGCTGAGTGCCTGAAACCCTCTGCTAAAACAGTAAAGAATTCCGAAACCTCTCATAATTGTCTGGTTTTCATCACTAGTTACAACAATAATCATCAGACTTTTGCCAACATCCTGAAATGACACTGTCCAATACTTCTGAACACTTCTGAATACTTTCTCAACAAGGATTTATCAAAACATCCCAAAATTATATATATAGAAGATCCCCTACACTAAAAGGTCTACTGGTCCCAACCAAATTATAATTGAAAAAAACTACAATGAAACAAATTTCCTTCAATGCGGCCATATAAACTACAAATGCTGTTCCAACATCTGACATCGAAATAAATCTTTCTCCAGTAACCAAACAGGAGAAGAATTTAGTATCCACCAATTTATGAATCGCAGGGAAGTCAGCACAACTGCGGCAAAAACCAGCTAAGCAGCATCTGGATGATGTTTATGTCATGGCCTATGGTGGTAGCGTCATTCAGAAAATCAACTTTGAAGTGAGGTGTAAATTGGTTTTATGAAGGAGGAGGAGAGTTTTACACTGAAGTCAAGCTTTCCCTGCCTTAAAATGTTCCCTTTAATGTAATTGATGGTCCTGCATCCAGGGACATCATTGATCAGATCTCCTGAAGTCCGGCTCATGATGTTAATCACATGGGAGGAGGAGTTCAGAGGCGGGAGAGCTTGACTCCAGTGTTAAATTCTCTGCCTCCCTGACTTTATACATTTAACTTCAAAGTTGATTTTCTGGATGATGCCACCAAGCTGGGTCATGAAAGAAACATGATCTAGAAGCTGTTTAACTGCTTGACAACATACTGGTAGCGGTTTAGTAGGACAATTTTAGATGACAGGTTCCCTCTGGTGGATGCAATAATACCCCCACCCAGAATCTTGAGTCACATTTCTTTTCATTTGCTTTCTGTGTGATTATAGGTTATTGTGCCTTAAGGATCAGAAATTGAAGATAACACTGCAAGTGTATATTTTATGTTTAGCATCACATGTGTTCTCATGACTGACTCGTGATGTGACAGGTGATCTTAAGAAACACAAGCAGCAGATAGATTCTAGAGGGAGAGGGAGTCAGTCCACCAAAGATACGAGATTGCGTAATGGATTCCACTGCCCGTAAACTTTATAATGTACATGGCTTCGATTCCAGACAACATTTAGAATATTACTTTTCAGATAAATCTGAAATGATCTTTGCGGAAGATTCTTTGATATTTCCAATGAAGACTCTTACAGAAACTTTCTCATTGGGTATGTATTTTTTTGTTTAATATTGTCTTTAACTTTATTCTTTTGTAAAAGAAGAATTGTTTCAGGCAAGTGTATTGTGGCATGTGTGTAATATGGATCTGTTACGAGGATCTGTATGATAATTCAGTATACATATACATGAACTGTATTAGCATGTGGTTATTTCATTAACACTATATAAAAACTGATCTATTTTTGTCCTATAGAAATAATATCCATAATTGTATATACTGATTAAACACTGATGCAATATAGATGAATCCATTTTCTCATATTGACTTTAACCCCTTAACGACCTGGCCTTTCCATTTTTCACTCCCCACCATCAAAAATCTATAACATTTTTTATTTTTACATGTAAAGAGCTCTGTCATGGCTTGTTTTCTGCGTAAGAAATTGCACTTGATAGTGGCGGTATTTAATATTCCATGCCGTATACTTGGAAGCAGAAAAAAAATCCAAATGCAGTGAAAGTGGTGAAAAACCGCATTTGTACTATTTCTTGAGGGCTTGGATTTTATGACTTTCACTGTGCGCCCCAAATGACATGTCTATTTTATTCTTTAGGTCAGTGCGATCACGAGGATAAAAAAATTCAAAAGGTTTTTTGTTTTCAAATCTCAATAAAAATAAAAAATAAATAAAGACATTTTTGGATTTTGCCATCTTGTTGCACTAATACATTTTACAAACTTTGGTGTACAGAGCTGTGGGTGGTTGTAATTTTTTTGCGACTTTTGATGATGTTTTCAATGCTTCTATTTTTAGGACTTTATGGACTTTTGATCACTTTTTATTGAATTGTTTATAAAAAATGTTAACTTCAGGCACTATTTTCAGTTACGGGGTTAGACACAATAAAAAAGTTAATCTATTTTAATAGATCAGGCGTTTTTGGGATGCGGTGATACCTAATATGTTTATGTTTTTTAATGTTTATTTATATTTGAATGACTTCTAGAGAAAAGGGGGTGATTTGAATTTTTAGGTTTTTTTAACCCCCTAGGGTTCTTTAACCCCTTATTTTACAATCTTACTCAGTTTTATTGCTGTTTTAGATCCTATCACTCAGTAATGGTCAGTGTAAAATTCCAGAGTGTGGGTGGGGACTCTCTAAGCAGTCACTTCATGATTCCTCTTGCTATGAGATGCTGTTGTAACATCCCTACCATGGCCTAGCCTTTCTTTGGGTGGCTGGAGTGAATTGGGGCCCAGAATACCCGGAGTGGCTGGCTTATATGGCCTTGGGCACACTATGGTCACGGTGCTTGGTATTGAGAACGGAGGACGGGCCTACAGCCTGGCAGGTCTCCAGCAGATGGTGTGTGTAAGAAAAGTGAAGGGAGAGGCTGATGTAATGAGTTTCTCCTTGGGGTAATGCCTGAAGTGTATATTGAGATCCCTGCATGATGAAGGATGGGGAGCCCATGATGGTGAACAGCCTGATCCAGGGATCATGCAGAGGCATGTTGTGCAAATCTTGCAGTTCTTTATTTGAACATCAACAGCAGGCAACAGTCTAACATTAACAGTAGGCTGGGAAGCTGGTAGGAGATAGATGTTCCTGCAGGAAGAGTTTCTCACAGCCGGGTAGTAACTTCATGCTGGGCTGCTAAAGATAAAGCCTAGTCCGGACAGTGGACCTCTGCTCTAGCTTAGTTTCCTGACTAGCTACAGGTGTCAGGCAGCTGGCATGAGATACCTCTTCCTCCTGGTAGTGTGACACTGACTTCAGAAGCACAGGCATGTGCTGCACTCTCCTCTGCTCCTGGAATACTCTGACCAAAACCATGTGCTACTTGCTCACCAGGGTTTTTTTATACTTCACAGGTTGCAGCACTCTTCAATAAGCTTCCACCTTGCTTTACAATAAGACAAAGGATATCATTGGTTAAGAACAAGAAACATCTTAACTCTTGCTCTCCCAGGCAGTGGTTTTCAGCTGCAATTACAAAGCTTACCTGGGCAGTAGCTTCTGAGTGAGTTGAGCAGGCTCCTACCTAGGCTATGCATTGGCATTGAATTGTGTGCTGACAATGTGCTTAGATTATCAGGGTTTCTCTACACTTTCATTTAACTTCAGAACATTCTACTAGTATCTGACTCTGCTACATCTCAGCTATAACACACACAGAGTGGAATATGTGTATTTGCCGCTACAGGTTTTTGATCCAATCAGACTCCAAAATAGTCAATTTTACCTACAATTTTTCTAAGCCACAAGAGATAAAAGATGAAACAACCCTCCCAAAATGTATAAACTATTTCTCCCGGATGTAGACTTTCCCCACATGTGAATATAAAATTTTGTATGAGTATGCAGCAGAAGGAAAGAGGGATGTTTGTCTTTTAGAAGCCAAATTTGGAAGAAATCTTTTACATATGTCAGGATGCATTTGGAAAACCCTAGTGTTACCAAAACAGGAGAATCCCAATAAATGACACAATTTTGAAAAGTACATCCCTTGGAGAATTTAGTAAGCTCTAAAATGAGCAGTTTCTCTTAGATGTGTAAGCCACTAGGGATAAGAGATGAAACAACCACCCAAAATGTGTAAGACTATTTTTCCCAAATGTAGAATTTCCCAACATGTAGATATAAAATTTTATATGGGTGCACAGTAGAGGGAAAGAGTAATGTTTAACTCTTAGAAGCCAGAAATCCTTTACATGCGTCAGGATGCATTAGGAGAGACCTAGTGGTATAAAACAGGGTACAACCTAAAAAGTGACCCCAATTTTGGAAAGTACACCCCTTGGAGAATTTAGTATGGTGTAGTATTTTGAACACAGAGGTGGTTTTCCAAATATGATGTGCAATAGATGCCCAAGATGGAAATTGCAATTAATTCTGAAAAGTTTGTTGTGTCCATTATGTGATGTCCAGTTTGTGCCCCTATGAAATGTCATTTCTCTGATTGGGAAGCCATGTTGCCTGACGTGAGAAAGATCCAACATGAAGTCCTAAACACTAGCTAAAAAATACAACAGGGCTCTGAATGATAAAGCCCATGTGTATTTGAGCAGAACTAGGAGAATTACAAAGGATGTGCTAATAATTTCAGAGGCTTAAAGGGGAAATAGAAAACCTAAAAAAAATAAAACCAAGTGACCCTATTTAGCAAAATACACCCCGCAAGGAAATAATCAAGGGGTATAGTGAGCAATTTGTTAACAGTTGTTACAATAATTCCCTTTACTGTAATGAATTCACAACAAAAGTGCTATTACTCAAGAGTTGTATGGTATATCTTGAAGCACTCCTTTATGCAGAGGCCAGGTTTGTCAGGGCAGGTCACACAGTGGTAAATAGTGTCCTTCCTAATCCCCCTTTTTAGAACAGCATATTTTCCTTGCTTTAGAAGCAATCTGGGGTATTCCAACGGGAAAATGTTGCTCTGGCACAACACGGGGGGACATCTAATCCAGAGGTACTGGGGCCCTGGTCTTTCTTGCCAATTATTAGTGCCTTAATCTTCACCTCTTGAAAATTGAGGAATGATACGGCATGACCTGCACATTGGAACAGTATGTAAGAGTTGTACAGTGCCATCTGTACAATGTACAAGGCCAGCTTTTTAATCCATTTCCTTGTTTTCCATAGGGCCCTGTGGTACTCTTGCAAAGCTTGTACATTTTGATTCCGTACCTTGCCTTCTTGCTGGACAGGTACTGGTGGAATTTTAACCTGCCTATGAAATGTACAAGTGACTCGTCTACACAGATGTTTTGTAAAGGGGTGTATGCCTCGACAAACTTTGTGCAAAACGGTCGAGGATTGGCCTAATTTTAATTTAATTTTATATAGACGGTCAAAAGATAGGTTGTTTTGAGGAGGGCATTGTGCATTATTGTTATGCAAAAATTTTAGAATTGCCTCAAAGCTTGGCTGTGTCATTACAGTGCAGTAAATTGGAGTACTGTAGAAAACATCAGTACTCCAATACTACCTAATCTCTGTTTTTTTAACAATACCCATGTGCGGCACAAGACCCCATATCCTCTCTACTGCATCTACAGGGGTCAACTAGAGAATGATGATGTGGGGTTTTGTGCAAAAAATTGTTTAGCATATAAATTTGTCTGTGACACCATGAGATTTATGAGGTCCTCAGAGAAAAAAGTATTTTAAAAAGTCTATTTCAGTGAGGCAATCAGTCTCAAAATGAATTCCTGAGCTGCCCACAAACTCAGCAGTTTGGGGCATAATTTTCAGGGGGTAGGGTCCATAAAGAATCATTTGCGGGTGGAGGAACATGTGCAGCGGTAATCCTGTGGCACCTTCTTGAGGCCCCCTCATCACCAGAGGAGAAGGAAAAATAAAGGAATGGAGCATCCTCCTCTTCAGAATCAGTCTCAGCAAGGAAGGCACAAGTCTCCTTTGCTGAAAAAGATCTTTGCGATGAATTGGACATTTTTATTGGGGTGGGGGGTGTTGTGTATAAATGTTGTGCTTTAACATGTGTAAACTTTATTTAAGAGAGTGTGCATGTTGTGCTTCAACATGTTTGGGGGGATAAAAGAATAAACCGTAACCACTAATACTTTTACTGCAGGAAAAAAAATTACAACAAAAAATGAGCAAATGCTGATCAGTAAAATGCTAATGATCAGTGCTCAGCTCTTGCAACACACATACAAGATGGGTTAAAAAACCCCTCTTTTTTACCACCAAGGAAAGCAACAAAAAAGGAGCAAATATTGATCAGTCATGCCCTCTAATGATTGGTTCTGTCCTAGACAGCACAAAGAATCATCCTGTGTTAATGCCTGGATGCCCTCTGGTGATGTATATTGCTGCTATTGGCTGGTTGCATCAATAGCAGCGATTCTAGATGGGGGGTGGGGTGGGGGAGGGTGTTATACGCAAAACCCCTCTGTACCACAATGCAATCTGGTGACTGACTGCTGAGAAGCCTCAAAGATGTTACTCTCTTTCAGTCAGATAGGCAGAGATTTCTAAATATTAACAATTGCCCTTTTTAGAGCACTTAGGTAAATATAAGAGGCTGCTGTGATTAGGGACTGGTGGGAATTGGAAATGATTACCCTTCATAGGGCACTGTGAAGAACTGCATTAGGCTCCTGCTACAGTGCTGGCACAATGTTGATATATTTTGCTGTTCCAGCATCATACAGTAATATCTTAAAGGCAAAATCTCAGTATAGTTGGCAGTACCAGCATCATACAGCAATATCTTAAAGGATCCATGTTAGCACTATTTGTACCTCCAATGGGAAAAACATGGTCCTTCTTCTCACTGCCCAGATAAGCTTTCCTCTTTGCGAGGTGTCTCCCCCACCTTCACATTCCCATGTTTCATATTGGAACCAGTGCAGCAAGGCACAAAACTTCCTAATGAAGGTCCAGTCATTGGTGGTGAAGTGCTGTTGGTCACTACTATGTCTCAATCTGGTGTTCTGGAGCTGGAACTAAACTATTGCCTGCTACTGTTACACAACATTTCCAGCATATCTAAAGTTAAATTCCTCCAAGTTGGTAAATCACATATGAAGTGTTGGGTGGGTAGGTCAAAGTTTCTCTGCAATGCAGATATGTGAAAAGCAGCAGGGTGTGAGTGGTGAAAATGCACACACACACCACGTACACCATGCAACTACGCAGGTTTGTGTGGTTGACCAGGATCCATTGCTCCAGTGGAATGGGAAGTTTTTTGTAAATAGTTCTATATTCTGTACACTTTTTTAGTAAGTTTCTTTTTTTGTGAATAGTTTCCGTAGATCCAGGGAGTTATTCTAGGGGTTGGGAGGAATTTTTCTCACAACTTTGGATGTTTGTCCAGACAGATGAGTTTTAGCAATGCCTGCTGCCATGGTGGTAGAGGCTTAGACAACTGAAGCAGTAGATGGAGCCTCAGTTTTACATGTTTTTTTTTCGGTTTGTCATCCACTGAAGCTCATGTTTTGTTTGCCATGGGCCTGATCAGATTATAGTTTGCTTGAGGAACTGACAGCATGGCATGGAAATGGCATAAGATTTGTCTGCTAAAAAGTTGCCTAAAAAAAATCCCCACAAAGAAGATCCTTTGAGGCAAGTAGCAGTAGCAAGCCACACTGTGTCTATGGGCTATGCTCGTTTTCAAGCTTCTGCATCGTCTGCTGTCTACCTAGGGCTTTGTGACCACCACCATGTAAGTGATTGCAGAAAGCAGCAGAATTCCACTTTGGTTTCATCTTCATCATGGTATAAGGTCCGCTGTCCACATCCTCTAATAGAAGCTGTTGGGCATTTGAGAACCATGTGGATGGCCCATGGATTCCCAGTAAGGAGAGATATCAGAGAATTAGGGAAAGCTCCACGACCTGTGACTGAGACACTCTTGCTGCTTTGAACGGGGTGAGGTGCAGTAGGTTTAAGACAATCCAATTAGGGACACTTTGGGATGTAATTGACCAATGCCTTAACTTTGCCTGGCTTTTCCATTCTGAAAATAAACACTTTATAATTCACTCTGCCAGGGAATATAATTTTCCAATTATATAGTGTTTTAACACCTTGCCGACCGAGGACGAACTATATGGAGGGTTGTATGGAGAGAGCTCACGAGCGGAGCTCTCTCCATACACAGCGGGTAATGGCTGTATAAAACAGCTAACACCCGCCTGTCACTGCCGCGGCCGGTGCTGGCACCGATCACGGCAGTTAACCTGTTAAGTGCCGCGGTCGAACCCGTCCGCAGCACCTAACTTACCTTTACATGGGCGCCGCCATCTTGGATGCCCGATCGCCGGCCCCCGGAACGTCATCGGAGGGCGGCGATTGGTTGCTATAGCAGCCTAGAGTCTCATTGAGACTCGTAGGCTTGCCAGGTGCAATGATTTTTAATAGCCACCAGAGGATAGGCTATTAAAAATCATTGTAAAATAGCTATATACTGCAATACAGTAGTATTGCAGTATATAGTATTAGCAATCGGACCCTGCAGGGTTAAATTACCCTGGAGGATCTAAAATAATGGTTAAAAAAATAAAAAAAAATTGTAAAAAAATTGTAAAAAAAGTAAAAGTTTAAATCACCCCCCTTTCCCTAGAACAAATATAAATATAAATAAGCAGTAAAAATCATAAACACATTAGGTATCATCGCGTCGCAAAATGTCCGATCTATCAAAATATATTAGGGATTTTTCCCAGCGTTTAACCGGTAACGGAAATTGGCGCCCAAAGTCGAAAATGCCGCTTTTTTGCCATTTTGAAAAATATAAAAAATTCTATAAAAAGTGATCAAAAGCCCATACAGTCCTAAAAATGAGAGCATTGAAAACATCATCAAAAGGCGCAAAAAATGACACCACCCACAGCTTCGTGCACTGAAGTATGAAAAAGTTATTAGTGCCAGAACATGGAAAAATGAAGAATTTTTTTTTTGTACGGAAGGTTTTAATTTTTTTAACTGTATGAAAACATTATAAAACCTGTACAAATTTGGTATCCTCGTGATCGTACCGAACCAAAGAATAAAATAGACATGTGATTTGGGGCGCTCAGTGAAAGCTGTAAAATCTAAGCCCACAAGAAAACGGTGCAAATGCATTTTTTCATCATTTTCACTACATTTTTTTCCTGCTTCCCAGTATATGGCATGGAAAAATAAATACAATCACTATGAAGTTCAATTTGTTACGCATAAAACAAGCCCAAACAGAGCTCTTTACATGGAAAAATAAAAAAGTTACAGATTTTTGAAGGTGGGGAGTGAAAAATGAAAATGCAAAAACAAAAAAGGGCCACGTCCCTAAGGGGTTAAAGAGTACCTGTCACCAGGTGTATCATTTTTAGCAGGGACAGGTTTCAATACCCTATGCAAGTAGAAATAGGCTTCTGTAACCTGTCTTTAGAGAAAATGAGGTCCCCGGTGAAAGGTTCCCTTTAAATGTTTCAATATTTTCTACAGGTCATATTAAGGGAGATATCTTGATAGACCTCAGCCTTGGTTCCATGATTCATCACCTGTATGCGGCCTGTGAGTTTTTCAAACACATCATAGTCCTGAAGGTCAATGATAGATGCATCCTGGAGCTGAAGAGATGGGTGGACACACGTACAGGAGCATTTCACTGGGGACATGCTGCACAACTTCATGCAGACATAAAAGGAAGCAGGTAAAATATTTGGCATAATATTAGAGGAAACCCATTGTTATTAAGTTTGTAGCTATTGTAAAATAGTTAAAATACACAAATAGTTTAGGAGGTTTATTGTTGAAGTCAGTAGCAAAACTTCAACTATATATTGCCCGGGATAGTAAATAGCTTAACAAAATAGAAATAAAAATATTTTTTCTGTCACAGTCTGTCTCAGTCCCTGCACAGCCTGTCTTTCAGTCATTTCCTGTCACAGCCAGCCAGTCAGTCAGTCAGTTCCTGTCACAGCCTGTCATTCAGTCAGTTCCTGTAACAGCCTGTCACTTGGTCAGTTCCTGTCACAGCCTGTCAGTCACTAAGTTCCTGTCACAGCCTGTCAGTCACTAAGTTCCTGTCACAGCCTGTCAGTCAGTCATTTCCTGTAACAGCCTGTCAGTCAGTCAGTTCCTGTCCCAGCCTGTCAGTCAGTCAGTTCCTGTCACAGCCTGTCAGTCAGTCAGTTCCTGTCACAGCCTGTCAGTCAGTCAGTTCCTGTCACAGCCTGTCAGTCAGTCAGTTCCTGTCACATCCTGTCAGTCAGTCAGTTCCTGTCACATCCTGTCAGTCAGTCAGTTCCTGTCACATCCTGTCAGTCAGTCAGTTCCAGTCAAAGCCTGTCTGTCAGTCCTCTATCACATATTGGGGCAGATTTATCAAGTGTCTGAAATTCAGAATATTTCCAATTGCCCATGGCCACCAATCACAGCTCCCCTTTAAAATATTCATGAGCACTGGAGAAATGAAAGCTGAGCTGTGATTGGTTGCCATGGGCAACTGGAAATATTCTGACTTTCAGACTGCTTGATAAATCTGCCCCATTGTCTCCTTTCCTGCAGCATGCCCCTTCCCATGTCTCCTTTCTTGCATCATACAATTCTCATACATTGTGCCGCCATATACCATATAATACATACAGCGTGCCGCCATATACCATATAATACATACAGCGTGCCACCATATACCATATAATTCATACAGCGTGCCGCCATATGCCGTATAATACATACAGTGTGCCCCCATATACCATATAATACATACAGCGTGCCGCCATATACCATATAATACATGCAGCGTGCCGCCATATACCATATAATACATACAGCGTGCCGCCATATACCGTATAATACATACAGTGTGCTGCCATATACTATATAATACATACAGCGTGCCGCCATATACCATATAATACATACAGCGTGCCCCCATATACCATATAATACATACAGCGTGCCCCCATATACCATATAATACATACAGTGTGCCACCATATACCATATAATACACACAGCGTGCAGCCATATACCATATAATACATACAGCATGCCGCCATATACCATATAATACACACAGCGTGCAGCCATATACCATATAATACATACAGCATGCCACCATATACCATATAATACATACAGCGTGCCCCCATATACCATATAATACATACAGTGTGCCGCCATACACCATATAATACATACAGCGTGCCGCCATATACCATATAATACACACAGCGTGCAGCCATATACCATATAATACACACAGCGTGCGGCCATATACCATATAATACATACAGCGTGCGGCCATATACCGTATAATACATACAGTGTGCCTCCATATACCATATAATACATACAGTGTGCCGCCATATACCATATAATACATACAGCATGCCCCCATATACCATATAATACATACATTGTGCAGCCATATACCATATAATACATACAGCGTGCCCCCATATACCATATAATACATACAGCGTGCCGCCATATACCATATAATACATACAGCGTGCCCCCATATACCATATAATACATACAGCGTGCCCCCATATACCATATAATACATACAGCGTGCAGCCATATACCATATAATACATACAGCGTGCCCCCTTATACCATATAATACATACAGCGTGCCCCCATATACCATATAATACATACAGCGTGCCCCCATATACCATATAATACATACAGTGTGCCACCATATACCATATAATACACACAGCGTGCAGCCATATACCATATAATACATACAGCATGCCGCCATATACCATATAATACACACAGCGTGCAGCCATATACCATATAATACATACAGCATGCCACCATATACCATATAATACATACAGCGTGCCCCCATATACCATATAATACATACAGCGTGCCGCCATACACCATATAATACATACAGCGTGCCGCCATATACCATATAATACACACAGCGTGCAGCCATATACCATATAATACACACAGCGTGCGGCCATATACCATATAATACATACAGCGTGCGGCCATATACCGTATAATACATACAGTGTGCCTCCATATACCATATAATACATACAGTGTGCCGCCATATACCATATAATACATACAGCATGCCACCATATACCAGACAATACATACAGCATGCCCCCATATACCATATAATACATACATTGTGCAGCCATATACCATATAATACATACAGCGTGCCCCCATATACCATATAATACATACAGCGTGCCCCCATATACCATATAATACATACAGCGTGCCACCATATACCATATAATACATACAGCGTGCCGCCATATACCATATAATACATACAGTGTGCCACCATATACCATATGATACATACAGCATGCCCCTATATGCCATATAATACATACAGCATGCCCCCATATACCATATAATACATACAGTGTGCCGCCATATACCACATAATACAAACAGCGTGCTGCCATATACCATATAATACACACAGCGTGCAGCCACATACCATATATTACATACAGCATGCTGCCATATACCATATAATACATACAGTGTGCCCCCATATACCGTATAATACATACAGTGTGCCGCCATATACCATATAATACAAACAGCGTGCCGCCATATACCATATAATACACACAGCGTGCAGCCACATACCATATATTACATACAGCATGCTGCCATATACCATATAATACATACAGTGTGCCCCCATATACCGTATAATACATACAGTGTGCCCCCATATACCGTATAATACATACAGTGTGCCTCCATATACCATATAATACATACAGCGTGCCGCCATATACCATATAATACACACAGCGTGCAGCCATATACCATATAATACACACTGCGTGCAGCCATATACCATATAATACGGAGCGGGAGGGGAGGCAACGACCAGCGCGGACATTGGGCTGGGATAGGGACTGGTACCTGTGCCGGGCGGTCAGATGTGATAGGCGGGCCTCAGGGGTGGAAGTGTTGGCCGGCGCTCAGGTACATGTGCCGGCCGCGCGCATGTTGAATGGCTGGGCGGGCCGCTGGGGGAAGTATCCGCCCACGCGTTGGCACCTGTGCCGGGTGTTTGGATTTGATAGGCGGGCCGCTGGGGGAAGTGTCGGCCTGCACGCTGGTACAGGTGCCGGCCGCCGGCGGGTAAATGTGATGGGCGGCGGTATTGTTGGGGGGGGGGGGCGGTAAGATGTGCCGGCTGGAACACTTGCCAGTGGGCGGGAGCCGACTCCGCCCCCTAGTCTAGCAGGAGTTGCGCCGCCTGAGGCGGGAATCTCAACTAGCCTCATGGCAGGTGCGCCCCTGTATACATACACTCAGCTTTATATATTCTAGAGGGTTCAACATTATGATGATTATTTTTGAGTCAATCCATGCATAATAAAAGCCAATAATCCAAAGCTATGTGAAGATGCTGAGCTTTCATTCTAGTGGGATAATAACTTTCCTTATTTTTTCTATTTAAATTAGTGACCAGTTAGAAGATAAAGAAGGAAAAGTGAGATCAGCGCTGCAACATGTTGTGAAATGTGACCTGAAGAAAGAAAATATGACAGAACCATTGGTCCTACCGCTGGCAGATTGTGTCATTAGTTTTTTGCTCCTTGAAAGTATCAGCAAAGACCAAGATGATTATATCAGATATATCAGGAAGTTCTCAAGGTTGCTGAAACCTGGAGGACACCTCATGTTAATTGGGGTTACTAATACAACTTATTATACAGTTGGGGGAGACAAGTACCTTACTTTCAGCTACGATGAAAATTATATCAGGAATGTTCTGGTTGGAGAAGGCTTTATAATCGATTCCTGTAAGGTTAAAAAGAGAACAGTTGTGAGTGACCTCACTGACTATAAGACAGTCATATTCTTTACAGCTCATAAAATAACCAGGGCAGAGTAGAAACTTAAAGATAATTTGTCAACTGCATCAATTGGCATGAACTGATCACAAGGCAACATCTATCTTACACAGTTCTTCTACCACTATACCTCAAGTGGTTTTGTTGTGGAGCCATATGCTTTCTGTGAGCATGTTACTGCTGAATCCCCCACAGGGTTCAGTAGGGACTTTCCCAGGAATTAAATGTGAGGACAGTGAGTGGTCAAATGCATCCACCTAAAGATAGTGTTTGGCTGCACAACAAATTCAATGTAGTTATAGTAGTACAGTAAAGAACAGACTGGTACATCACATTCAAACATATTGCTGTAACAAACCTTTTCGCTACTCATAACCAATACAGAGGACATTAGAGCAGTTATTTTATGTATAAAGCATTTGGGATAGGGTATAAAGTGTACTATTACCTTCAGCAGAATGTCCTTGCATGTATGTCTCAGCTTGTCTCCCACTCAGTTACTCTCTCTATAATTGTCTTTTTTTTAGCTATTAGTTTTTAAAGGTCTATCTTGGGAAACAAGACAGATTTTGCTTAGAAATCAGATTACACGAGAAGTTAAAAATATTGCCATCTTCTCTCTGCTCTAAGTAATATTACAGCAATGTAAAAAAATGTAACACGTCCATAGAAGTCTGAGGACAAAGAATGGCCTACATACAGTGTTGTCCATCATATATGGCTGTTTTTTGCGGTTGGTTGCCCAAGAGACCAGGTCACATGGGTGCCAGCCCACCCTATTTTTTTGCACATAGGGACAGTTATCGGTGGCATATGGGTTACATACGGTTGACACAAAGGGGTTATTTATCATTATATGGCTCTTTGGGAGAGTTATATGTCTATTTTTGTAACTCCACTGCCCATCAGATTCATTAAAGTGGCTTTGGCCCTTTAATTAATGTTTTTATGATCTACTTTAATTCTGGGATTTTTTATTTTAAAGTTTTTTTTTAATAAAGTCTTAAAACACATAAAAAGCCCCAGCACATTCACCAGCAGGGGACTGGACTAACTGTGAAACTTTTTATGTGACTTTTTGCAAACTCATGAATCTGGCACTAGCAGTAGTTCTATCTTTACACCAGATTAATGAAGAGGTGTAAATAGTCTTGGGAGAATTTTTAAAAGTAAAAATCTCAATGCAACTTTTTTGACACTTTACAAATAAAAAAGCCCAGGAAAACCAATGATAAATAACCCCCACAGCCTGTTTTGCAACAGGAATCTGTTCATGGTTACACAGGTGCACAGCTCGTTATATCACAAAGCTCTGATTACTCTCTATGATATAACGAGCAGTGCAGCTGTTTTTCCATGGTCAGATTTCTGTCCACTGGAAATAAACAATGAAGCTTCTTAGAGAATAACAGCAAGAAGAGATTTAGAAACCGTGAGGAATTGATACAGAAAGTATATTGTAAAATTGTATAATTTTTCATCATACAAACAATAAAATGTATTGCCAAAATGGGACTACCCTTTTAATGTTTCTTAATTTTTTTTCCAAGTGTCTCCTGAAGATGTATCTTAACCACATCATGTGTAGAAATGTGCTGAGACTGAGACTTTGGGGCAGATTTACTTACCCGTTCCATTCGCGATCCAGCGGTGCGTTCTCTGAACAGGATTCGGGTCCGGACGAGATTTATGAAGGTAGTTCCTCCGCCGTCCACCAGGTGGCGCTGCTGCGCTGAAAAGCATCGGAACGCGCCGGAATACACTGAGCTGGACCAGGTGAAGGTAAGCTCTTCCCAAGCGACACATTTTCGGTTTTTAAAAGCGGCGGTTTTTCCGAATACGTCGGGTTTTCGTTCGGCCACGCCCCCCGATTTCCGTCGCGTGCATGCCAGTGCCGATGCGCCACAATCCGATCGCGTGCGCCAAAATCCCGGGGCAATTCAGGTACAATCGGCGCAAATCGGAAATATTCGGGTAACACGTCGGGAAAACGTGAATCGGGCCCTTAGTAAATGACCCCCTTTATGTACTGTATTAACAAAAATCAATAAATGCATAAAGGACTGAGTGTTATTGAACATTAGGCACCAGTTCAGTGTTATGCATCCTTTCTGCACTTTAGTGGCTGTCTGATATAGACAGGTAGGCAGACACTTTTAGGAATGTAGGTAGTTGAGGAGCAATATGTATTATTTCTGACCTCCAGATGTTGGCAAAGCTGCAAGTGACCTACCCTAGGGTTGTTCACTTTTAGCAAATAATTGATATGGATTGTTCAATAGCAGATCCCCATTAGGGAGTTATAGGCGTTGGTCCAGAGCCTAGGCTCCTGGGGGGTGCCACAACACTCACAGCACAAAAAAATGTCAGGTTAGTGTATTTATACAAAATATGTAAGCTGTAAGTGCATTACATGTGTATGTGTGTGTGTGAAAAGTATGAATGTAAATATAGTTAGGTGTATGTATGTGATAGTATATGTTAGTGTGTATAGAGAGGTGTATGTGTGTGTGTGGAGAGTATGAATGTGAGCTGTATGTTTGATTGTATAGTGATTGAACTGAAATGACTGAAATGGTCTTGAAGGAGTTCCCAGAGATCCTTAACAAATTTTGCCCTTTTTACTTAACTTTGCTGTCCAGTTCACCCCAAACCATCTCAATTGGGTTCAGGTCTGGTGACTGTGGAGGCCAGGTCATCTGGTGTAGCACCCCATCACTCTCCTTCTTGGTAAAATAGCTCTTACACAGCCTTGCGGTGTGTTCAGAGTCATTGTCCATTGTTGAAAACTAAATGATGGTCCAACCAGGGGCGTTGCTAGGGTGGTAAAAGATCCGGGGCACGGGCCCCAATGCATATGCATTGCACTTTGAGTAATGCCCCCTCCTGTACATAACCCCCTCACATGTGGTTGTGCCAATAACAAGGTTACTTCTGGTATATACAGCTACAGAGAACAAAGGAGAAATCCCCATCACCACATCTTATGTTCCTCATTGTCCCTACATCTTGGTTCCCTGGCAGTGTTATCCTGCTGCCGCCCCTAACAATCTCCCCAAATACTGTAAGGCTGCGCTCACACTTTGTCTTGCATTTAAACAAAACCAGGTGCGTGTTACCCATCACATGTGTATTACCAGAAACACAAATAAGATCAAACCGAGGCCTCTCCTAGTGACATGTGTGAACACACTCCAAGAAATGTCCCCCACACAGCCCCCCCCCCATAAGTAATGTGCCTCACACAGCCCCCCAGTAAGTAATGTGCCTCACACAGCCCCCCAGTAAGTAATGTGCCTCACACACAGCCCCCCAGTAAGTAATGTGCCTCACACAGCCCCCCAGTAAGTAATGTGCCTCACACAGCCCCCCCAGTAAGTAATGTGCCTCACACAGACCCCCAGTAAATAATGTGCCTCACACAGCCCCCCAGTAAATAATGTGCCTCACACAGCCCCCCCATAAGTAATGTCCTCACACAGCCCCCCAGTAAGTAATGTCCTCACACAGCCCCCTAGTAAGTAATGTGCCTCACACTGCCCCCAGTAAGTAATGTGCCTCACACAGCCCCCCAGTAAGTAATGTGCCTCACACAGCCCCCCCAGTAAGTAATGTCCTCACACAGCCCCCTAGTAAGTAATGTCCTCACACAGCCCCCCAGTAAGTAATGTGCCTCAAACAGCCCCCCAGTAAGTAATGTCCTCACACACAGCCCCCAGTAAATAATGTGCCTCACACACAGCTCCCCCAGTAAGTAATGTGCCTCACACTGCCCCCAGTAAGTAATGTCCTCACACAGCCCCCTAGTAAGTAATGTGCCTCACACAGCCCCCCAGTAAGTAATGTGCCTCACACAGCCCCCCCAGTAAGTAATGTCCTCACACAGCCCCCTAGTAAGTAATGTCCTCACACAGCCCCCCAGTAAGTAATGTGCCTCAAACAGCCCCCCAGTAAGTAATGTCCTCACACACAGCCCCCAGTAAATAATGTGCCTCACACACAGCTCCCCCAGTAAGTAATGTGCCTCACACTGCCCCCAGTAAGTAATGTGCCTCACACAGTCCCCCCAGTAAGTAATGTGCCTCACACAGACCCCAGTAAGTAATGTGCCTCACACTGCCCCCAGTAAGTAATGTCCCCCACACAGCCCCCCCCCCATAAGTAATGTCCTCACACAGCCCCCCAGTAAATAATGTGCCTCACACAGCCCCCCAGTAAATAATGTGCCTCACACAGCCTCCCCAGTAAGTAATGTGCCTCACACAGCCCCCCAGTAAGTAATGTGCCTCACACAGTCCCCCCAGTAAGTAATGTGCCTCACACAGACCCCAGTAAGTAATGTGCCTCACACTGCCCCCAGTAAGTAATGTCCCCCACACAGCCCCCCCCAATAAGTAATGTCCTCACACAGCCCCCCAGTAAATAAAGTGCCTCACACAGTCCCCCCAGTAAGTAATGTGCCTCACACAGCCTCCCCAGTAAGTAATGTGCCTCACACAGCCCCCCAGTAAGTAATGTGCCTCACACAGTCCCCCCAGTAAGTAATGTGCCTCACACAGACACCAGTAAGTAATGTCCTCACACACAGCCCCCCAGTAAGTAATGTGCCTCACACAGTCCCCCCAGTAAGTAATGTGCCTCACACACAGCCCCCCAGTAAATAATGTGCCTCACACAGTCCCCTCAGTAAATAATGTGCCTCACACAGTCCCCCCAGTAAATAATGTGCCTCACACAGTCCCCCCAGTAAATAATGTGACCACAAAGCCCCCCAGTAAAAAATGTGCCTCACAAAGCCCCCCAGTAAACAATGTGCCTCACACAGTCCCCCCAGTAAACAATGTGCCTCACACAGTCCCCCCAGTAAGTAATGTGCCTCACACAGCCCCGCCAGTAAGTAATGTGCCTCACACAGCCCCCAAGAAAATAATGTGCCTCACACAGTCCCCTCAGTAAATAATGTGCCTCACACAGTCCCCCCAGTAAATAATGTGCCTCACACAGTCCCCCCAGTAAATAATGTGACCACAAAGCCCCCCAGTAAATAATGTGCCTCACAAAGCCCCCCAGTAAACAATGTGCCTCACACAGTCCCCCCAGTAAACAATGTGCCTCACACAGTCCCCCCAGTAAGTAATGTGCCTCACACAGCCCCCCCAGTAAGTAATGTGCCTCACACAGCCCCCAAGAAAATAATGTGCCTCACACAGCCCCCCAGTAAATAATGTGCCTCACACAGTCCCCCCAGTAAGTAATGTGCCTCACACAGCCCCCCAGTAAATAATGTGCCTCACACAGCCCCCCAGTAAATAATGTGCCTCACACAGCCCCCCAGGAAATAATGTGCCTCACACAGTCCCCCCAGTAAATAATGTGCCTCACACAGCCCCCCAGTAAGTAATATGCCTCACACAGTCCCCCCAGTAAATAATGTGTCTCACACAGCCCCCCAGGAAATAATGTGCCTCACACAGCCCCCCAGGAAATAATGTGCCTCACACAGTCCCCCCAGTAAATAATGTGCCTCACACAGCCCCCCCATAAGTAATGTCCTCACACAGCCCCCCAGTAAATAATGTGCCTCACACAGTCCCCCCAGTAAGTAATGTGCCTCACACAGCCCCCCAGTAAGTAATGTCCTCACACAGCCCCCCAGTAAGTAATGTCCTCACACAGCCCCCTAGTAAGTAATGTCCTCACACAGCCTCCCCAGTAAGTAATGTGCCTCACACAGCCCCCCAGTAAGTAATGTCCTCACACAGCCCCCTAGTAAGTAATGTGCCTCACACACAGCTCCCCCAGTAAGTAATGTGCCTCACACTGCCCCCAGTAAGTAATGTGCCTCACACAGTCCCCCCAGTAAGTAATGTGCCTCACACAGACCCCAGTAAGTAATGTGCCTCACACTGCCCCCAGTAAGTAATGTCCCCCACACAGCCCCCCCATAAGTAATGTCCTCACACAGCCCCCCAGTAAATAATGTGCCTCACACAGCCCCCCAGTAAATAATGTGCCTCACACAGTCCCCCCAGTAAGTAATGTGCCTCACACAGCCTCCCCAGTAAGTAATGTGCCTCACACAGCCCCCCAGTAAGTAATGTGCCTCACACAGTCCCCCCAGTAAGTAATGTGCCTCACACAGACCCCAGTAAGTAATGTGCCTCACACTGCCCCCAGTAAGTAATGTCCCCCACACAGCCCCCCCATAAGTAATGTCCTCACACAGCCCCCCAGTAAATAATGTGCCTCACACAGTCCCCCCAGTAAGTAATGTGCCTCACATAGCCTCCCCAGTAAGTAATGTGCCTCACACAGCCCCCCAGTAAGTAATGTGCCTCACACAGTCCCCCCAGTAAGTAATGTGCCTCACATAGACACCAGTAAGTAATGTGCCTCACACAGCCCCCCAGTAAGTAATGTCCTCACACACAGCCCCCCAGTAAGTAATGTGCCTCACACAGTCCCCCCAGTAAGTAATGTGCCTCACACACAGCCCCCCAGTACATAATGTGCCTCACACAGTCCCCTCAGTAAATAATGTGCCTCACATAGCCCCCCCAGTAAATAATGTACCTCACACAGTCCCCCCAGTAAATAATGTGACCACAAAGCCCCCCAGTAAATAATGTGCCTCACAAAGCCCCCCAGTAAACAATGTGCCTCACACAGTCCCCCCAGTAAACAATGTGCCTCACACAGTCCCCCCAGTAAGTAATGTGCCTCACACAGCCCCCCCAGTAAGTAATGTGCCTCACACAGCCCCCAAGAAAATAATGTGCCTCACACAGCCCCCCAGTAAATAATGTGCCTCACACAGTCCCCCCAGTAAGTAATGTGCCTCACACAGCCCCCCAGTAAATAATGTGCCTCACACAGCCCCCCAGTAAATAATGTGCCTCACACAGCCCCCCAGGAAATAATGTGCCTCACACAGTCCCCCCAGTAAATAATGTGCCTCACACAGCCCCCCAGTAAGTAATATGCCTCACACAGTCCCCCCAGTAAATAATGTGTCTCACACAGCCCCCCAGGAAATAATGTGCCTCACACAGCCCCCCAGTAAGTAATGTGCCTCACACAGCCCCCCCAGTAAATAATGTGCCTCACACAGCCCCCCAGGAAATAATGTGCCCCACACAGCCCCCCAGTAAGTAATGTGCCTCACACAGCCCCCTAGTAAATAATGTGCCACACACAGCCCCCCCAGTAAATAATGTGCCTCACACAGCCCCCCAGGAAATAATGTGCCTCACACAGCCCCCCAGTAAATAATGTGCCTCACACAGTCCCCCAGTAAATAATGTGCCTCACACAGCCCCCCAGTAAGTAATGTGCCTCACACAGCCCCCCAGTAAATAATGTGCCTCACACAGCCCCCCAGTAAATAATGTGCCCCACACAGCCCCCCAGTAAATAATGTGCCTCACACAGCCCCCCAGTAAATAATGTGCCCCACACAGCCCCCCAGTAAATAATGTGCCTCACACAGCCCCCCAGTAAATAATGTGCCTCACACAGCCCCCCAGTAAATAATGTGCCTCACACAGCCCCCCAGGAAATAATGTGCCCCACAATGTTTTCCCTCTTCCCTAGTCACTGTCATGTTTCTCACCTCACTGATGCAGCTCTCTCTCTTTCTGTGCGCTGCTTTCCCCTGCAGGTCATGTGATCATTACATCATCACAGGTCCTTGAGCCTCTGGAACTCCCGGAGGCTAGGTCCTTGCAGGGGAAAGCAGCGCCTGCACTCGTTCTCATCACGATCTGAGGACACAGATCGTGATGAGAACGAGAGGGAAGGAATCTCCCGGGCAGCGGGGCAGATGATCTGCTGACCCGAGGAGATTCGGGGCACTGGCCAAAAGATCCGGGGCACGAGCCCCGGATCTTTTGACCTAGCGACGCCCCTGGGTCCAACTACACGCAAACTGGATGGGATAGCAGCTGCTGTAAGATGCTGTGGTAACCATGCTGGTTCAGTTTGCCTTAAATTTTAATTAATCCCCAACAGTGTCACCAGCAAAGCACCTCCACACTATCACACCACCTCCTCCTCCATGCTTCACGGTGGGAACCAGTCATGTAGAGTCCATTTGTTCACCTTTTCTGCGTTGCACAAAGACATGCTGGATAGAATCAAAGATCTCAAATTTGGACTCATCAGACCAAAGCACAGATTTCCGCTGGTCCATTCATGTCCATTCCTTGTGTTCTTTAGCCCAAACAAGTCTCTTGTGCTTGTTGTCTGTCCTTAGCAGTGGTTTCCTAGCAGCTATTTTACCATGAAGGCTGCTGCACACAGTCTCCTTTTAACATTAGTTGTTGAGCTGTGTCTGCTGCTAGAACTCTGTGTGGCAGTGACCTGGTCTCTAATCTGAGCTGCTGTTAACCTGTGATTTCTGAGGCTGGTGACTCGGATGAACTTATCCTCCGCAGCAGAGGTGACTCTTGGTCATCCTTACCTGGGGCTGTCCCCATGTGGTACAGTTTCTTTGTAGCACTTAATGGTTTTGCCACTGCACTTGGGGACACTTTCAAAGTTTTCCCAAGTAATGACGGGCACTCATTTTTCTTTACTTAGCTGTGTATCCACCTGACTTCTGCACAACACAACTGATGGTCCCAAACCCATTTATAAGGCAAGACACCCCACTTATAAAACCTGACAGGGCACCTGCAATGTGAAAACCTCTTCTGGTGACCACCTCTTGAAGCTCATCAACTGAATGCCAGGAGTGTGCAAAGCAGTAAACACACCAGTACATCAAGTAGCCAGGTTAGTTGTAATCCTGGTGGGTTCACCTCAAAGACGTAACAACACGAGTACAAATGGTTAAGTAAAATATAAAATTTAACTTTTAAAATACCAAATATAAAAAAGTCAGACAAAATGGGACTCATTTACTAAGGGTGAACGGACCGCGATTCCGATGGGTTTCCCGAATATTTCCATTTTGCCCTGAATTTCCCCAGATTTTTGGCGCACGCGATCTGATTGTGGCGCATCGGCGCCGGCTTGCATGTGACAGAAACGGGGGGGCGTGGTCATTGGACAACCCAACGCATTCGGACAAACCGCAGAATTTAAAAACGGAATTGTGTCGCAAGATCAAGCACTCACATGCACCAGGAAGAAGAAGGTGAACTCTGGCGGACCTCAGCGCAGAAGCGACACATGCAGGCGCACGACCATAGTGAATCGCGGCAGACCTGAATCCTCGTCTAACAACGCACCGCGGGATCGCAACAGGACCGGGTAAGTAAATCTGCCCCAGTGACTCTATAAAGAATATGCAAGATATACAATATACTTACACCCTCAGAAGGGTATGTTTAAAGGCCCAAACATGATCAGCCTGCAAAAATTGCAGTAACTCGTTCAATGTGCATAATAAAAAGTAGACAATGCAGAATACACATGTAGATATTCACCAATATCGGCAAATCAGTTTTTTGATATAACAGGTAAAAAACTGTAGTACTATATTACCAAATATAACAGCACGGTAAGGGTGAAATAAGAATACCTGTTGATTTCTCAATAAAACATATAAAGGGGGTGTGCAGAGTCGCAGGAAGGAATGGTGCCATTCCGAGTATAAACATAGCATGCAATAAGAGCTAAGCCAATTCCTATTATAGCCTTCATATGTGACAGGAACCCAATTACACCCTAGTGCCTAGCTTGGGGCCAAAGCCCTAAATGACCCTTACCCCGATGGGAACCTGTCCCTATACAAAGGGAAAGGGGTGCTATCCCTACTTACACTAGAGTGTCATATATGACACTATAAAGGGATGATGTGCAGTGGTGCCCTTAACACAGCATGGTAAGAGACATAGGAAAGCCCCTTCCACACTGGCGTTTTTCACGCGCGAGTTCTGCGCGTGCATTTGACGCGCAGAACTTGCATTGCACTCTGTCCCATTGTATTCAATGGGTCTTTCTTCATTAGCGTTGGTATTCACGCGCGTGCTTGCGTTCGTTTTCACGCGCGTCAAAATCGCAGCATGCTCTACTTTTGCGTGTCACGCGCGTTTTTCACGCCCCATTCAAGTCTATGGAGATGCATCAAGAACGCATTGCACTCGCAATCATTGCAAGTGCAATGCGAGTGCAATGCGTTTTAAACGTAAGGGTTGCTAGGTGACCAGAATAACAGTATTTCCCCTGCTCGAGAACGATCATTTAATTAAAAAAACACAATGAAGAACAGTGAAGAATAGAATAAAACCAGTGAACACAGTGAACACAGTGAACACAGGATCATTTAAGAGAAAAACACAGTGCAGAACACAGTGCAGAATAGATTACAGATGTTCGGCACATCTGCTTACTTGTCGGGAGATACGCGCGGAACGGTGCGCCCAAAATAGCATGTGAAGAACAATATATATGTGTGAAGAACACATTGCAGATGTATTTAAACATCTGCAATTTGTTCTTCACACACATATATATTGTTCTTCACATGCTATTTTGGGCGCACCGTTCCGCGCGTATCTCCCGACAAGTAAGCAGATGTGCCGAACATCTGTAATCTATTCTGCACTGTGTTCTGCACTGTGTTTTTCTCTTAAATGATCCTGTGTTCACTGTGTTCACTGTTTTTATTCTATTCTTCACTGTTCTTCACATCTGCTAACTTGTCGGGAGATAATATACACGGGGAACAGTGAAGAATAGATCGCAGATGTTTGCAACTTATCAGAAGACATTATTTTTCAATTAAATAACACATTTTAATCCCAAACCATGGTCCCTTTGAAAAATGCTCGAGTCTCCCATTGACTCGCGCGTGAAAAACGCGCCGAAAACGCAAAAAAAACGCTAACAACATGCGCATGAAAAACGCAAAAACGCTAATTACTCCAAGGTAAAATGGAACAAAAACGCAGCCAAAAACGTCAGTTTTTCACGCATTGCACCCTGACGTGAAACGCAACGCTAGTGTGGAAGGGGCCTAACTCTTGCCCCAATCGGGGTTTTAAACAATCAGTCAAGATTCCGTACAGTGTGTGAAAGGAGTGTACCCAACTCCAAGGTTCAATGCTAGTCCTTATATGTCCCGGAATAAGGGGGGAATGTGGCCAAATCCCAGATTCAATATTGGTCCTTATAGGTCCCTACATGGCATGTTTCGTCTGTCTTTACCAGGCTCATCAGGGGAGTATCTTTAAGACCTCTTGGGAAACACAACAAATGGGGGATACAATGCGTGAAAAAGTAGGATCTTTGCACAGCGAATAGTTAGTTTAAGATAATTTCCGTATGGTCTTAACAGTTTTTCAAAAGTACAAGGTGTATGCAGTTTAGATCAAGGGTTCAAAAGCAGGCATAAAATTTATATATGTAGGGATCGCATAATTAGCAAAGCTAAGTGCCCAAAATAAATTAAAAAAGACTAAGGCTCCTTTCACACTTGCGTTTTTCACGCGCGTTTCTGCGCGTGCTTTTGACGCGCAGAACTTGCATTGAACTCTGACCCATTGTAACCAATGGGTCTTTTCAGACTTGCATTTTTTTTCACGCGCACACGCGTGTTTTTTTTAACGCGCGTTTAAATCTCGACATGCTCTACTTTTGCAAGTCAGGCGCGTGAAAAACGCACCATACAAGTCTATGGAGATGCATCAAAAACGCATTGCACTCTGAGACACACGCAAGTGCAATGCAAGTGCAAAGCGTTTTTCACGCATCAATTGCCATAGAAAAGATAGAGCTCAGTCCTGAGTCCATTTCACACGCATTTTCTGCGCGTGAAAAACGCATTGAAATTGCTTTGAAATTGCATTGAAAACGCGTGTGAAAAACTGAGACACTGAACAAACTCTGACTGAAAACTGATTGCACTCTGATGCACATTTTGCTCAGGACTGAGCTCTATCTTTCCTATGGCAATTGATGCGTGAAAAACGCATTGCACTTGCATTGCACTTGCATGTGTCTCAGAGTGCAATGCATTTTTGATGCATCTCCATAGACTTGTATGGTGCGTTTTTCACGCGTGACTTGCAAAAGTAGAGCATGCCGAGATTTAAACGCACGTTAAAAAAAAGCGCGTCTGTGTGTGAAAAAAAATGCAAGTCTGAAAAGACCTATTGATTACAATGGGTCAGAGTGCAATGCAAGTTCTGCGTGTCAAAAGCACGTGCAGAAAACGCGCGTGAAAAACGCAAGTGTGAAAGGGGCCTTACACATCTTCTTTTTATTGATTTTTGGCACTTAGCCCAGGTTTGCTAATTATGCGATCCTTACATACAAAGGTTAATAGTACCACGTGTGCGTCGGGTGCGGGTACATGGAGAGGGCTCACGGGCTGAGCCGTCTCCATAGTCGGTAAGCCTTTGCTGCATATTACCGAAGATCAGCGCTCCCCGTGAGGTCATCATGGAGTGGAGATCCGTCGCCATGATAGCCCCGCCATGATAGTCTTCCTAAGACTGGAGGCTCTCTTTTTAACCCATTCATTACAATGTGATAATTGCACATTGTAACGAATGAGGAAGAAAATCCCCATATACTGCCATACTGTAGTATGGCAGTATATGGTAGGATCGATCAGACAACCTAGGGTTAGGGTTAAAGTACCCTATTACAATAAAAAAACCATAAAAATTAAAATCACCCCTTTTCCCTATAGTCATGTAAGTGATATAAAATAAAAAAAAAGCAACAATCTTAAAAACATTAGGTACCGCAACATCCAAAAATGCCAGATCTATCAAAATATAATAACGTTTTTTCACTGTGTTTAACCCCGTAACGGATTAGTGCCAGAAGTCGAAGATTCCACTTTTTTGCCATTTTGAAAAGTATAATAAATTCAATAAAAAGTGATCCAACGTTGCATTTTTTCACCATTTTCACTGCATTTGGAATTTTTTTCCGGCTTCCCAGTGCGATTTGATATGCTGAAAACAGGCTCTCATACAGCTCTGTACATGGAAAAATAAAAAAGATATAGATTTTTGAAGGCGGGGAGTGAAAAATGAAAATGAAAAAACAAAAAAGAGCCAGGTCGTTAAGGGGTTAAGCTTCTCCCACAACAGCTCAATGGAGTGGAGATCTGGTGACTGGGCTGGCCAGTCCATTACAGCTGCCTGTTTATTCCATAAATAGTTCCTGCATAATTTGTAGGTGCTTTGGGTCATTGTCCTATTGGAGGATGAAGATGAAGATCAAGTGTAGTCCACAGGGTATGGCATGGCATTGCAAAATGGGATTCAAAATCCCTTCACTTTGTACAAATCTCCCTGTTTATCAGCACCAAAGCATCCCCAGACCATCACATTACTTCCACCAGGTAATGGCATATGGTGTCAAGCATCTTTTCAGATGCTCTTCTGTGTGATCCAAATGCCTCAAACTTAGCTTCATCTGTCCATAATACTTGTTTCCAATTTTCCTCTGTCCTATGTCTGTGTTCCTTTGCCCATATTAATCTTTTGCTTTCATTAGCCAGTCTCAGATATAGCTTTTTTTGCCACTCTGCCCTCAAGGCCAGCATTCTGGAGTCACCTCATTACTGTACAGGTTGACACTGGTGTTTGGCGGGTACTAGTTCATAATGCTGCCAGTTGAGGACCTGTGAGGCATCATTTCTTAAACTAGACACTCTGTCCTTGTCTTGTTGCTTAGTTGTACAGCGGGGCCTCCCACTTCTCTTTCTACTCTGGTTAGAGCCTGTTTGTGCTATTCTCTGAAGGGTATAGTACACACCATTATAGGAATTCTTCAGTTTCTCGGCAATTTGTTGCATGGAATGGGCTTCATTTCTAAGCACAAGAAAAGTTACCTTTTCTCTGTACTTTGTGAGAGTTTCAGAGAACAAAAAAATGTGTTGCTCCAGATTATCAACCAGCTCAAAGGAAGGTCAGTTTTTTAGATTCTCTAATCAGCCAAACTAATTTCAGATGTGCTAGCATACTTAAATAGGGGTTTCTAAACATCCATACATCTTCTTAAGCACTTTGCAAACACAATGGGGCAGATTTACTTACCCGGTCCATTCGTGATCCAGCAGCGAGTTCTCTGCGGAGGATTCGGGTCCGGCCGGGATTCACTAAGGTAGTTCCTCCAACATCCACCAGATGTCGCTGCTGTGCCAAAGTTCATCGAGGGGAGAACTGAAGTTCATCGTCCTACGCTGGGCGCAAGTAAGCGCGTGTCAAGCGACACTTTTTTTTAAATATGCAGCGTTTTTTCCGAATCCGTCTAGTTTTTTTATGGCCACACCCCCCCATTTCCGTCGCATGCATGCCAAAATCCGATTACGTGCGCCAAAATCCCGGGGCAATTCAGGGAAAATCGTCGCAATTCGGAAATATTCATATAACACTGTGGGAAAACGTGAATCGGACCCTTAGTAAATGACCCTTATTGTACAATTAAACCACTGGTGTGGTGGAAGTTGGAAATGGACCTATATACACCTATGTAGATATTGTATTTATAAACCAGATGTTTTCAGCTAGAATAGTCATTTACCACAGTAACAATATACAGGTGGTCCCCTACTTTAGGACACCCAACTTACAGATGACCCCTAGTTACAGACGGACCACTCTGCCCACTGTGACCTCTGCTGAAGATCTCTGGATGCTTTACTATAGTCTCAGGCTGCAATGATCAGCTGTAAGTGGTCTGTAATGAAGCTTTATTGATAATCCTTGGTTGCAAAAAATTTTTAAACTACAATTGTCACTGGTGCAAAAGAAATTTTTTGTCAAGATCTACAATTATAAAATATACAGTTTTACGACTTGCATACAAGTTCAACTTAAGAACAATCTTTTGGAACCTATCTTGTATGTATTACATCTTGTATGTTATGCTGCCTATATAGAGTGTATTTATGATTTATTTAATGTTAGCTTTGTTGAAAGAAAATATGCCAATATTATGAATGTACACATATACATAATGTATTTTCTGGTTTCAATATAATTTTTTAAAGTGTTCTGCTGTATCTCTGGCATCAGAGTTAGAACTATTACTGTAAACAGTTTGCAAACTGTACGCCAGATAAATTTCACAGATCGACCACAATGCAGAGGATGGGACTCCAAGCATAATAGTGATATATGATGCATTAAAAATGGGTCCGCATTTGCAACTATGCCTGATGAGCCACAAAATTCTGCACATAAAAGGTTGTACCTGTGCAGAGTCAGACCATGCATCACATTTATTACCATGACGTGAATTGTATCGCACGCTAAAGGTGCACCAACAAAAAAGTTGCTATTCCAGCACCTTTTATTTATTATGCTTTCCCACACCTTGGTTTATTACTAGATGAATTAAATATGATGCCATTTTACTCTATTGTATTGGGTTGTGCTGCAGCGCTGTCCCCTTTTCTGTATATTTTTAAATATTTTTATTAATCAAGTCATTAATAGTGTTCAGTCTGTTTATATTAGATCCTGCTACAGGAGTTCTTCAGCAGGACGATGCATGCGGGTAAAAATCTAGACAAAGCCTGCACTTTTCGACATAGTCTTACTTATGGCTCAGCAGAACATATCGCTGTCCTGTTTTAAAACCACTATTGTCGCATAATTGATCAAATAAATTATAAAAGCATAGGTACATTTATCATAAGGTATTATATATAGGACGTACCTTATACAGATATGTACACTCACCGGCCACTTTATTAGGTACACCTGTCCAACTGCTCATTAACACTTAATTTCTATTCAGCCAATCACATGGCGGCAACTCAGTGCATTTAGGCATGTAGACATGGTCAAGACAATCTCCTGCAGTTCAAACCGAACAACAGTATGGGGAAGAAAAGTGATTTGAGTGCCTTTGAACGTGGCATGGTTATTGGTGCCAGAAGGGCTGGTCTGAGTATTTCAGAAACTGCTGATCTACTGGGATTTTCACGCACAGCCATCTCTAGGGTTTACAGAGAATGGTCCGAAAAATAAAAAACATCCAGTGAGCGGCAGTTCTGTGGGCGGAAATGCCTTGTTGATGTCAGAGGTCAGAGGAGAATGGGCAGACTGGTTCGAGCTGATAGAAAGGCAACAGTGACTCAAATCGCCACCCGTTACAACCAAGGTAGGCAGAAGAGCATCTCTGAACGCACAGTACTTCGAACTTTGAGGCAGATGGGCTACAGCAGCAGAAGACCACACCGGGTGCCACTCCTTTCAGCTAAGAACAGGAAACTAAGGCTACAATTTGCACAAGCTCATCGAAATTGGACAGTAGAAGATTGGAAAAACGTTGCCTGGTCTGATGAGTCTCGATTTCTGCTGCGACATTCGGATGGTAGGGTCAGAATTTGGCGTCAACAACATGAAAGCATGGATCCATCCTGCCTTGTATCAATGGTTCAGACTGGTGGTGGTGGTGTCATGGTGTGGGGAATATTTTCTTGGCACTCTTTGGGCCCCTTGGTACCAATTGAGCATCGTTGCAATGCCACAGCCTACCTGAGTACTGTTGCTGACCATGTCCATCCCTTTATGACCACAATGTACCCAACATCTGATGGCTACTTTCAGCTGGATAATGCACCATGTCATAAAGCTGGAATCATCTCAGACTGGTTTCTTGAACATGACAATGAGTTCACTGTACTCAAATGGCCTCCACAGTCACCAGATCTCAATCCAATAGAGCATCTTTGGGATGTGGTGGAACAGGAGATTCGCATCATGGATGTGCAGCCGACAAATCTGCGGCAACTGTGTGATGCCATCATGTCAATATGGACCAAAATCTCTGAGGAATGCTTCCAGCACCTTGTTGAATCTATGCCACGAAGAATTGAGGCAGTTCTGAAGGCAAAAGGGGGTCCAACCCGTTACTAGCATGGTGTACCTAATAAAGTGGCCGGTGAGTGTATATTTTCATCTAATGAATAATATGCTTTCTGCAATTACTATTCTGTAGTGCTGGCTTGCATCAGCCAGAGGGGCTGCGGCATTCAAGATGTTTCCGGTCTTAGTGGTTTTAAAACAGGACAGTGATATGTCATGCTGAGCCATGAGCAAAACCACGTCAAGTGTGTAGGCTTATTTGACACAAGCCTCGTACATAACTGAGGGGCCCAGGTGATCTGTTGCTCGGAGTAAACTGTGAATTATCCCCAAAGAAGGGTGAGCTGACTTTTCCCAAAGTTTGTTTATGTATAAAATCATCTCCTCCTAGGTTTTCTCCTCCAGAGAAATCCTGACAGTTCTGCATCCACAGAAACCATCACTGGCTTTCCAGAAGTCTGGAGAATGATGTTAATCACATAATAGGTGAGGTTCTGAGGTGAGGGGGGGGATGCTGAGCTAACCACCTTGTGATTTTATACAACAAATTTACATCTGATTTCAGAGTGAATTCTCTGGATGATCACATCACGATGACCCATAAAAGAAACATGATCATGAAAGGTCTATTCTGCTAGACAACACACTGGTAGTGGTTTATAAGTTCAATTTCTGCTGACATGTTCTCTTTCTAGGGACTCCAGATTGTTTTCCATTAAACTACTATTCTCCTTGTCAGGCTTCTGGGGTAGTGAACCCCCTGGACCACCACGGATGAAGACACAAGCCGACACCTGGGACCGGGGTCTAAGTGGCACCCGGGTTTTCACCAGTGCCACCCGCAAATCGGGTTGGTCTTGATGCAGCGTGGTGCCACCAGGTCGTTCCACAGGTGCGACTTGTCCGCGGTGGCAGCCAAGGTCGTGGTACAAAATCGGCAGGCAATCTCGTGGTCAGGGACAGTCAGTAGGTCAATGCAGGCGGCAATGGTTCAAGGTCAGGGACAGAGTAGGAGGTTAGGGCTGGCAGTGAAGGAGCGAAGACGGGAGCAGGTCCGGGGTCACAACAGGAGGTCAAAACACGGGAAGAACTAACAGGAAGCTTTCTTGGAGGCAAAAGAGCGCAAAGATCCGGCGGGGGATGCTGGGAGAAGCCGGCCTTTAAGGAATCCCGAGAAGTGGCCAGTGGCGCAATGGCCCTTTAAAATGGTGAGTGCTGATGTACACACGCCATAGGTAACAGAGACGTGCTGAAAAGTAGGGATGGGAGCAGGAGCACAGATAGATAAGTAAGGCCAGATGCGCCTGCGACCCGAGACGTGGGTCACAGGAGCACCCGTGACATTCCCCAGGTAGGGGATGAAATGTCCTTTCTAGCTTTCCCTCTTTTATGTGAAATTTTGCCCTTTTTTGTCATGTAAAATTAAGCGTAGAAAGAAGAGTTCAAGCTGTTGGTGTCATACTGAACATAAGAACCTCATCTTTTAGACTGCATGAGGTTCTGTTATCTATAAAACCAGAAATATAGACATTAAAAGAAATATGCAGGGACTGGATCTTCAGCCATCAAAAGCGTGGCTCTAGGTAAAATAGAAATGAAGATTGGGTAGTGTTAATAAGAACTCTTCATGCATTATTTAAAATCTTGACTTAGCGCTCAGCGTCCAATATATCGGACACTGAGCCGATGCCGGTTCAGCTCAAGATCTGAGCCGACTGGCAGCGGGAAACACGGGGTGCCAGCTGTAACAAATAGCCGGCACCCCAGTGTAACATCCGCGATCGGAGTGGGCTACGATTGCAGGTGCTTAACCCGCAAAATGCCGCGGTCAGCGCGACCGCGGCATTTAACTTGGCTTTGGGGGGTCTTTCCCCCACGATCACCCCCCCCCGAGCCGCTTTCGGGGGCGCCGATCGTTGCTATAGAAACTCTGGGGTCCGATCTGGACTCCAGAGTTACCTGCAAGAACTGCTAGTAAGACTTTTATAAACCCTCCAAAAATTATGATTTTTACCTATTCAATCCCACAAAAATTGCAACAAAAATGTCATAAAAAAACATGTACTCCAAAAAGATACTGGTGCAAAGTACAACATGCCCCGCAAAAAACCAGCTCCGTAGCCAAAAAAGTAAAAATGACAAATTTAGTAAAACGTGAGAAAAAAGTTTCATGTCTGGCATCCCCGTAGTCGTATCCACCCATAGAATAAAGATAACATGATTATTAGGCTATACAGTGAACACAGGAAAAAAAAGTGAAATATCCAGTACAGAATTGATGCTTTTCTACTCCTGCCCTCAAAAATAGTTCCTAAATTTTCAACAATGGGGAATACTAACCCCAAAATGGTAACACTGGAAAAAGAAAGCATGTCATCCCGCAAAAAAATTGCCGTCACATGGCCCCAATAACGAAAAACCAAAAATTTTATAGCCTACAAAAGGGGCCAATGAGGAAACTAAAATCCTGGCAGCTGCAGGGTGCTCCTTCCCTTCTATGCCTCGCTCTGCACCCATAAAACAAGTAACGACCACATGTTAGGGGTCTCTACACCCGGGAGAAATTGCAGAATAAATTGTATGGTGGGCTTTCTCTTTTTATTTTTTGTAAATGTGAAAATTTTAGGGCTAGATGAACGTATAACCGACAAAATTTGACCATTCTAAATTTCACCTCCATTTTGATTCAATGAAGATCTCAAGGGGTTAACAGTCTTCCTAAAAGCTGTTTCTGATAGCTTGAGGGGTGCAGATTTGAAAATGGGTTGATTATAAAGGGGGGTTTTGATGCTAAATATGTAAAATTTCATTCAAAACTGTATTTATCCCCAAAATAGTCAATTCTGAAAATCCGAAAAATTGCTATTCGATTTGTAAGCCACGTAACATCAAAATAAATTATCCAGACATTTCAAAAATGATAAAAATGTAAAGTAGACATATGGGAGATGTAATTCAGCAACTTATTTAGGTGGTAAATCTATCTGCCTGAAAACGTAATTACTTAGAACTTTGAAAATGGAAAATTTTTCAAAAAAATCATCATTTTTTTCTTTTTTTTTGTAAATAAACGCAAAACTTATCAGCCCAAATTTACCACTAAATGAAGTACAACATGAGGGGAAAAAAATCTCAGAATCACTTTGATAAGTAACAGTGTTCAAAAGTTATAACCATATAAAGCGAGGCAAGTCAGATTACAAAGAATGGGACTGAGCCTTAAGCTATTTAATGGCTGTGTCCTTAAGGGGTTAAAAGGAATAACTGTTTCCAGACTAAGTTGCTTTTTCTGGTTCTTCTTCTCTTTTTTTTCTCCTCCTCTCTTTCTCTTTCCTTCTTTGTCATGGGATCTGAAGGTCCATTATACCCATGCATATACAGGAAATAGACATATTTACGTCTTTAAAGATCGGTTATTGGGAACAGCATGTAAAAAGAATAGAAGCATCGAACTTTTATCCAGTTTTTTTTTCTTGTCTGACATGTTATATTTAGAGGTGAGTGAGCATACTCGTCCGAGCTTTATGGTCATTCGAGTATTAGCTGAGACAGATCAGAGATAATGGGGGTCATTTACTAAGGGCCCGGTTTGCGTTTTCCCGACGTGTTACCCGAATATTTCAGATTTGCGCTGATTTCCCCTGAATTGCCCCGGGATTTTGGCGCACGCGATCGGATCGTGGCGCATCGGCGCTGGCATGCACGCGACGGAAATCGGGGGCGTGGCCGAACGAAAACCCCACGGATTCGGAAAAACCGCCGCATTTAAAAAACAAAAATGTGTTGCAGAGCTTGCACTTACCTTCACTCAGCCCGGCTCGGTGTATTCCAGTGCGTTCCGATGCTCTTCAGCGCAGCAGCACCACCTGGTGGACGTCGGAGGAACTGCCTTAATGAATCCCGGCCGGACCCGAATCGACCGCAGAGAACGTGCCGCTGGATCGCGAACGGACCGTGTAAGTAAATCTGCCCCATTATGTGTGAAGAACACATTGCAGATGTTCAACATGGGTCATTCTCCTTTTTGAAGTTCCACGAATATTCCAATGAATAAAAAAAAACTAAGAAACAGTGATTGACTTCCTTATTTCTCAATAAAATGACACATTTTATTACAGAGCCTTGGCCCCCTTGAAAAATGCTCGAGTCTCCCATTGACTTCAAGGGGGTTCGTTATTCGATATGAGCACTCGAGCATCAGGAAAAGTTCGACTCGAGTAACGAGCACTTGAGCATTTTTGTGCTCGCTCATCTCTAGTTATAATGTTATATGTCTGAGTCTAAAACTTTAACAAACTGTAACAAATAGCCGGCACCCCAGTGTAACATCCGCGATCGGAGTGGGCTACGATTGCAGGTGCTTAACCCGCAAAATGCCGCGGTCAGCGCGACCGCGGCATTTAACTTGGCTTTGGGGGGTCTTTCCCCCACGATCACCCCCCCCCGAGCCGCTTTCGGGGGCGCCGATCGTTGCTATAGAAACTCTGGGGTCCGATCTGGACTCCAGAGTTACCTGCAAGAACTGCTAGTAAGACTTTTATAAACCCTCCAAAAATTATGATTTTTACCTATTCAATCCCACAAAAATTGCAACAAAAATGTCATAAAAAAACATGTACTCCAAAAAGATACTGGTGCAAAGTACAACATGCCCCGCAAAAAACCAGCTCCGTAGCCAAAAAAGTAAAAATGACAAATTTAGTAAAACGTGAGAAAAAAGTTTCATGTCTGGCATCCCCGTAGTCGTATCCACCCATAGAATAAAGATAACATGATTATTAGGCTATACAGTGAACACAGGAAAAAAAAGTGAAATATCCAGTACAGAATTGATGCTTTTCTACTCCTGCCCTCAAAAATAGTTCCTAAATTTTCAACAATGGGGAATACTAACCCCAAAATGGTAACACTGGAAAAAGAAAGCATGTCATCCCGCAAAAAAATTGCCGTCACATGGCCCCAATAACGAAAAACCAAAAATTTTATAGCCTACAAAAGGGGCCAATGAGGAAACTAAAATCCTGGCAGCTGCAGGGTGCTCCTTCCCTTCTATGCCTCGCTCTGCACCCATAAAACAAGTAACGACCACATGTTAGGGGTCTCTACACCCGGGAGAAATTGCAGAATAAATTGTATGGTGGGCTTTCTCTTTTTATTTTTTGTAAATGTGAAAATTTTAGGGCTAGATGAACGTATAACCGACAAAATTTGACCATTCTAAATTTCACCTCCATTTTGATTCAATGAAGATCTCAAGGGGTTAACAGTCTTCCTAAAAGCTGTTTCTGATAGCTTGAGGGGTGCAGATTTGAAAATGGGTTGATTATAAAGGGGGGTTTTGATGCTAAATATGTAAAATTTCATTCAAAACTGTATTTATCCCCAAAATAGTCAATTCTGAAAATCCGAAAAATTGCTATTCGATTTGTAAGCCACGTAACATCAAAATAAATTATCCAGACATTTCAAAAATGATAAAAATGTAAAGTAGACATATGGGAGATGTAATTCAGCAACTTATTTAGGTGGTAAATCTATCTGCCTGAAAACGTAATTACTTAGAACTTTGAAAATGGAAAATTTTTCAAAAAAATCATCATTTTTTTCTTTTTTTTTGTAAATAAACGCAAAACTTATCAGCCCAAATTTACCACTAAATGAAGTACAACATGAGGGGAAAAAAATCTCAGAATCACTTTGATAAGTAACAGTGTTCAAAAGTTATAACCATATAAAGCGAGGCAAGTCAGATTACAAAGAATGGGACTGAGCCTTAAGCTATTTAATGGCTGTGTCCTTAAGGGGTTAAAAGGAATAACTGTTTCCAGACTAAGTTGCTTTTTCTGGTTCTTCTTCTCTTTTTTTTCTCCTCCTCTCTTTCTCTTTCCTTCTTTGTCATGGGATCTGAAGGTCCATTATACCCATGCATATACAGGAAATAGACATATTTACGTCTTTAAAGATCGGTTATTGGGAACAGCATGTAAAAAGAATAGAAGCATCGAACTTTTATCCAGTTTTTTTTTCTTGTCTGACATGTTATATTTAGAGGTGAGTGAGCATACTCGTCCGAGCTTTATGGTCATTCGAGTATTAGCTGAGACAGATCAGAGATAATGGGGGTCATTTACTAAGGGCCCGGTTCGCGTTTTCCCGACGTGTTACCCGAATATTTCAGATTTGCGCTGATTTCCCCTGAATTGCCCCGGGATTTTGGCGCACGCGATCGGATCGTGGCGCATCGGCGCTGGCATGCACGCGACGGAAATCGGGGGCGTGGCCGAACGAAAACCCCACGGATTCGGAAAAACCGCCGCATTTAAAAAACAAAAATGTGTTGCAGAGCTTGCACTTACCTTCACTCAGCCCGGCTCGGTGTATTCCAGTGCGTTCCGATGCTCTTCAGCGCAGCAGCACCACCTGGTGGACGTCGGAGGAACTGCCTTAATGAATCCCGGCCGGACCCGAATCGACCGCAGAGAACGTGCCGCTGGATCGCGAACGGACCGTGTAAGTAAATCTGCCCCATTATGTGTGAAGAACACATTGCAGATGTTCAACATGGGTCATTCTCCTTTTTGAAGTTCCACGAATATTCCAATGAATAAAAAAAAACTAAGAAACAGTGATTGACTTCCTTATTTCTCAATAAAATGACACATTTTATTACAGAGCCTTGGCCCCCTTGAAAAATGCTCGAGTCTCCCATTGACTTCAAGGGGGTTCGTTATTCGATATGAGCACTCGAGCATCAGGAAAAGTTCGACTCGAGTAACGAGCACTTGAGCATTTTTGTGCTCGCTCATCTCTAGTTATAATGTTATATGTCTGAGTCTAAAACTTTAACAAACTGTAACAAATAGCCGGCACCCCAGTGTAACATCCGCGATCGGAGTGGGCTACGATTGCAGGTGCTTAACCCGCAAAATGCCGCGGTCAGCGCGACCGCGGCATTTAACTTGGCTTTGGGGGGTCTTTCCCCCACGATCACCCCCCCCCGAGCCGCTTTCGGGGGCGCCGATCGTTGCTATAGAAACTCTGGGGTCCGATCTGGACTCCAGAGTTACCTGCAAGAACTGCTAGTAAGACTTTTATAAACCCTCCAAAAATTATGATTTTTACCTATTCAATCCCACAAAAATTGCAACAAAAATGTCATAAAAAAACATGTACTCCAAAAAGATACTGGTGCAAAGTACAACATGCCCCGCAAAAAACCAGCTCCGTAGCCAAAAAAGTAAAAATGACAAATTTAGTAAAACGTGAGAAAAAAGTTTCATGTCTGGCATCCCCGTAGTCGTATCCACCCATAGAATAAAGATAACATGATTATTAGGCTATACAGTGAACACAGGAAAAAAAAGTGAAATATCCAGTACAGAATTGATGCTTTTCTACTCCTGCCCTCAAAAATAGTTCCTAAATTTTCAACAATGGGGAATACTAACCCCAAAATGGTAACACTGGAAAAAGAAAGCATGTCATCCCGCAAAAAAATTGCCGTCACATGGCCCCAATAACGAAAAACCAAAAATTTTATAGCCTACAAAAGGGGCCAATGAGGAAACTAAAATCCTGGCAGCTGCAGGGTGCTCCTTCCCTTCTATGCCTCGCTCTGCACCCATAAAACAAGTAACGACCACATGTTAGGGGTCTCTACACCCGGGAGAAATTGCAGAATAAATTGTATGGTGGGCTTTCTCTTTTTATTTTTTGTAAATGTGAAAATTTTAGGGCTAGATGAACGTATAACCGACAAAATTTGACCATTCTAAATTTCACCTCCATTTTGATTCAATGAAGATCTCAAGGGGTTAACAGTCTTCCTAAAAGCTGTTTCTGATAGCTTGAGGGGTGCAGATTTGAAAATGGGTTGATTATAAAGGGGGGTTTTGATGCTAAATATGTAAAATTTCATTCAAAACTGTATTTATCCCCAAAATAGTCAATTCTGAAAATCCGAAAAATTGCTATTCGATTTGTAAGCCACGTAACATCAAAATAAATTATCCAGACATTTCAAAAATGATAAAAATGTAAAGTAGACATATGGGAGATGTAATTCAGCAACTTATTTAGGTGGTAAATCTATCTGCCTGAAAACGTAATTACTTAGAACTTTGAAAATGGAAAATTTTTCAAAAAAATCATCATTTTTTTCTTTTTTTTTGTAAATAAACGCAAAACTTATCAGCCCAAATTTACCACTAAATGAAGTACAACATGAGGGGAAAAAAATCTCAGAATCACTTTGATAAGTAACAGTGTTCAAAAGTTATAACCATATAAAGCGAGGCAAGTCAGATTACAAAGAATGGGACTGAGCCTTAAGCTATTTAATGTCTGTGTCCTTAAGGGGTTAAAAGGAATAACTGTTTCCAGACTAAGTTGCTTTTTCTGGTTCTTCTTCTCTTTTTTTTCTCCTCCTCTCTTTCTCTTTCCTTCTTTGTCATGGGATCTGAAGGTCCATTATACCCATGCATATACAGGAAATAGACATATTTACGTCTTTAAAGATCGGTTATTGGGAACAGCATGTAAAAAGAATAGAAGCATCGAACTTTTATCCAGTTTTTTTTTCTTGTCTGACATGTTATATTTAGAGGTGAGTGAGCATACTCGTCCGAGCTTTATGGTCATTCGAGTATTAGCTGAGACAGATCAGAGATAATGGGGGTCATTTACTAAGGGCCCGGTTCGCGTTTTCCCGACGTGTTACCCGAATATTTCAGATTTGCGCTGATTTCCCCTGAATTGCCCCGGGATTTTGGCTCACGCGATCGGATCGTGGCGCATCGGCGCTGGCATGCACGCGACGGAAATCGGGGGCGTGGCCGAACGAAAACCCCACGGATTCGGAAAAACCGCCGCATTTAAAAAACAAAAATGTGTTGCAGAGCTTGCACTTACCTTCACTCAGCCCGGCTCGGTGTATTCCAGTGCGTTCCGATGCTCTTCAGCGCAGCAGCACCACCTGGTGGACGTCGGAGGAACTGCCTTAATGAATCCCGGCCGGACCCGAATCGACCGCAGAGAACGTGCCGCTGGATCGCGAACGGACCGTGTAAGTAAATCTGCCCCATTATGTGTGAAGAACACATTGCAGATGTTCAACATGGGTCATTCTCCTTTTTGAAGTTCCACGAATATTCCAATGAATAAAAAAAAACTAAGAAACAGTGATTGACTTCCTTATTTCTCAATAAAATGACACATTTTATTACAGAGCCTTGGCCCCCTTGAAAAATGCTCGAGTCTCCCATTGACTTCAAGGGGGTTCGTTATTCGATATGAGCACTCGAGCATCAGGAAAAGTTCGACTCGAGTAACGAGCACTTGAGCATTTTTGTGCTCGCTCATCTCTAGTTATAATGTTATATGTCTGAGTCTAAAACTTTAAGAAAAAAGAATTAAAAAAAAAAAGTCACTCCTCTCAGGCAGCGCATGACTATCTCTGCTCATCTACACATGACTTTGGAGGAGATATTTGAAAAGTATTCTAGAAAGGACATTTAATACCCGACACAACGATGGTTGTATTTTAATGGGGTAAAACCTGATGTCAAAGAACCTTTAAACTATGCAGTTGTAGTCCACTGCAGCACTCAAATAGTTAGCAACCACAATCGGTAATAGCAACGATTGATACAGATCACGTGTCTATTGTATAAAACAGCAGACACTTGATCTGCATGGAGGGGGCTCACTCTCCCTTTCGGTTAATGACAACACATCATACATGTTTTTAGGCAGGTTAAATTTTACTTAGATTTACATTTTTTTGTGAGCTACAATGAATATGAGGGCATTATAGTCAACTAGATCATTTACATTTGTTCTCTTTTTAACCTCACAGGAATCAATTGCAAAACCTGCTCCATCTAGAGCTTTGCTAACAAAATACTCATCATATTTGAACAAATGTAGCCGCTCTTTCCCGACTGTTAAGTATGTTGTACCTAAAGCTCCCATTAATATGAGATGTCCTCCAGGTTTTAGTAACTTGGAGAACTTCCTGAGATATCGGATGTAGTCATCTTGGTCTTTGCAGATAGCGTCTAGGAGCCAAACACTGATGATACAATCTGCTGGTGGAAATTTTATTGGTTCGGTTATATTTTCTTTCTCAAGATTACATTTTATAACATGTTGGAGCGCTGATCTCACTTTTCCTTCTTTATCATTTAACTGGTCACTGAAAGACATGAGAGGAATGAGAATAGTTATTTTCAAGGCATAAAATCTTACTTGGTAGCAGTAGTGTGCTCTGGAATATTGGCTTTTAGTACAGATGGACAGAATCATATTTAAGAAACTTACACTGTGCCCTTTAACCAATATATTACCATATTTTTTGGACTATAAGGCTCACAAAAAACCTGTTGACTTTCTCAGGAATCAAAGGTGCACCTTATAGTCCAGTGTACCTTATATATAAACCATACTTGTAGACAACAGCTCGCTTGAACTGTGCACAGGTCTGCCACCTGCTGGTCATTCATCCTTATAATCAGGTGCGCCTTATAATCCGGTGCCCCTTATCTATGAACCTAGATATTTTAGCAGGCATTTATTGATGGTGCGCCTTAAAACCCGGTGCACCTTATAGTCCGAAAAAAATGGTATATTAACAAATATTTCTGTGATTGGATAATTTTTGAAAATGATTAGAAAAATAAAATACTAAATACTAAAAAAAATTATAGATCTTTATTCTTTCTATTCAACAGTAGGAAAACCTACAGTGCCAATGGATTTAACCTAATACTTGGATAAATACTTCACCTTTTCCCTTCTATGTCTACATGAATTTGTGCAGCATGTCCCCACTGAAATGCTCCTGTACGAGTGTCCACCCATCTCTTCAGCTCCAGGATACATCGGTCTTGCAGCTTAAGTACTATTGTATGTTTGAAAAATTCACATGCCGAGTACAGATGATGAATAATTGAACCAATGCTGAGGTCTAACAAGATATCTCCTTTAATATGACCTGTAAAGAACAAACATAAATATTAAATAATATTATATGCTAAAACTGTCAAAAAGATTATAGATGAACAATGACATATTTCTATTGGGTAACACAAGACAGATATTAATTATTTTCCATTCAGGGCTACAGGGTTTAACACAGCAATATTAACTGTTAGGTCTTCTCTGTGTTAAAGATATTACACTGGACTCAGACACCATCTTACATATTGTCGGACATTTTAAAGATTTAGTATTCATTTCATATAACTTTGTGTAGTGATAACTAAGTTTGGGTGTTTCCCTCAGCAAACAAAGACTTAGTGCTCACTAGCACCACCTAGTGGAAGGTATCCAGGTGCACATCTGGACATTTGGTTTATGTGAAAACAGCCAATGGTTCTACACTCCTTTGTGTGCTTACATCCAATAGTGTTACATTTCCTGGGTGAGAACACCCAATTATAGTTGCTGCTTTTCTAATTACACGCCTTATGTAAAGTGCCTTATGGTTTTCTATAAATGTCAGTGTCTCAATAAACTTATCAGTCTTGTTGTTTGCTAACTTCCTGCAAGGACAGGTCTTGTCTTTTCTTTCAAGTTAGCCAAATTCCAGCGCTGGACACAGACTCATTTAATTCGGAACCCACTTTTGCAATGTGGACAAGGATGGTTAAAGCCTCGTGAATCAAAAGACCCTTATGGTCGTATCTCCCTGATATCTGTAATGTAAAAGAGGATGAAGTCTCTACTGAACAAGGAATTCTTTTAACATTACAATTACTTCTTAGTTTTACCATTCTCTTCTCTGCTCAAAAGACAAAAAACCATGAAGAAAAGTGTTAGTGTAAAGTAGTCTACATAAAACATTAGAGAAAAAAAGGTCAGGCCCAGAGAAGTTTTATGTAGGATGTTACTTCTAACACAAGTGATGAAAGAAGGCTCAAAAGACCAAAGTAACTTCTAGAGAAATAATTTGTATACCATATAAAGACTTTGATGGGTAATGACTGAGAGATAATAACTAGAGATGAGCGAGCACTAAAATGCTCGGGTGCTCGTTATTCGAGACAAACTTTTCCCGATGCTCGAGTGCTCGTCTCGAATAACGAGCCCCATTGAAGTCAATGGGAGACTCGAGCATTTTTCAAGGGGACCAAGGCTCTGCACAGGAAAGCTTGGCCAAACACCTGGAAACCTCAGAAAAGGATGGAAACACCACGGAAATGGACAGGAAACAGCAGGGGCAGCATGCATGGATGCCTCTGAGGCTGCTTAATAGCACCATTATGCCAAAATTATGGGCAACAGCATAGCCATGACAGAGTGACCAAATGAGGCTAGATAGCATCTAAAACATCCAATAATTGACCCTGACACTATAGGGGACGGCACGCAGCAGCGGCAGGCTAGAGAGTGGCATGGCAACATACCCCAAATGGACTCAGGCTTCAAACCAATTTAAAAAATTCCTTTTGGCGAGGATAACGTGTAGCACTGTATGTATCAGTATTTTGCCTGGTTAAGGCGGCAGAGAGGAATCAAAGGAGGTGAGCAAGAAGCGCTGAAATGATTTCCTATGTAAACAAAAGGTTGACGGTATATTTAGTCGATAACACAGCATGGTGGCGACACAGTGACCAAGTTCCATAACGTATCTGGTGAAACACCCGAAAAATTAGCCTGACACAGCTCGTTTGATAAGGGGATGACATGTGGAGGCAGCCATGGAGACGACTTCCATTAAGAGTGACAGTATGGGGCATCCATATTGCTTCTATGATTGAAACTTCAGGTCTCCAGTATGGCGGCGACAGATGCGCCGAGTTACATTATGTATCTGGTGAAACACCTGAAAATTCTGCCTGACACAGCTCGTTTAATAAGGGGATGATGTGCTGTATATCCTCTCGTACTCCAGCGTCTGGGTTATAGAGAGTTGAAAGTTGCGCATGGAGACATTGGTGGACGCTGTGGAGGATCGGGGAGGCAAAATGGACAGGAAACAGCAGGGGCAGCATGCATGGATGCCTCTGAGGCTGCCTAATCTTGGGATGGAGCTGGCGGTCCGCTGCCAGGCGAGCTTTCGCCTGTCCAAGCCCCTGTCTCTCGGCTCCTCCCCACCCAAAATGGGCCTGGGGGCCAGAAGCGTTTACTTTGAAAAAATTATAATGTCTGGGGTATAGAGAGTTGAAAGTTTCGCATGGAGACATTGGTGGACGCTGTGGAGGATCGTGGAGGCTTTCGCCTGTCCAAGCCCCTGTCTCTCGGCTCCTCCCCAAACAGCACTTCTAAGAACCTTTTGTATAAGATCAAGTGTAGTAGTGTTCTTATAAGTTTTGGTTATGGCGGGTGAGGGGAATGTAAACAGATGCGCAAGAAGTGCTGAAATAATATCGGTAAATGATAAAAGTGTGCCAGTATATTTTGTGGATAACACAGCAGGGTGGCGACAAAGTTACCAGGTTTGATGTGGGAGCCATGAAAACAACCCAAATTCTGCCTGACACAGCTTGTTTGCTAAGGGGACGATGTATGGAGGCAGCTATATGGACGACTTTGGGAGGCAGCCATGGAGATGACGTGTGGAGGTAGCAATGGAGACAACGTGTGGAGGCAGCTAAAAAGACGACGTGTAGAGGCTGCTATGGAGACAATTTAATTTGGAAAGTGCCTGTATGTGGCAGTCCAAAAAAGTTTTCAAACCACAGGAGCAGGTAGGTGGTCCTCCAGAAAAATTAAATAGATTGAGTGCCTGTATGTGGCAGTCCAAAAAAGTTTTCAAACCAGAGGAGCAGGTAGGTGGGTCACTGCCTGAGAAAAAGAACACTTAAAATATTAAATTTTAATTCAATCAATTTAAAAAAAGGGCCACTCTTCAGCCACTAGAAATTCAGTATATCAGGCATATTCAGTGTATGTATTGGGGATCGGGACTATGTTGCTACTCCCACTCACATATATCACCCCCTTTTTTTATTATTATTGTTTCCTAATTGACATACAACTGACTAAAAAATGTGTCACACACACGCAGTCATGGTTTAACCAGTTTAGGTCACTGCATACTGCTAACACACAGTCCACCAGTAGAGTGCTATTCACATTGACTATAACTTGCACTCTAACTAATCCTATGTTTGTCCTCCGCCTGACGCGTTTCTACACTCCCCAGCAGGGTAGTGTGTCATCAGAGGCTTAAAGGTAGAACCTATAGGATATCGCCGATACACAGAATCATATTTATGTGTGTATCGGCCGGCGTCACCCGGCACTATTGAGGCCGTAGACGCGCGCCGCAGATCGCGCGAAGTATAAAGGGTAAGCCACGCCCACAATGGGAGGAGCTACCTCCGGTAGTGGCCAATCGCGGCAGGACCCCAGAAGAGGGCTCGTCCCCTGATTGACAGATTGAGAAACCAGGGACATTGCAACTTCAGCAGTATCTGTAAGTATACCCCACAGTCGCCGATGCAAATAGCAATCCATTTAGTTGTGTTACCATGCCCAGGATTGTTTAATACATGCATGGCCCCCACATCGGATTGCATTAAATTCAACAAAAGAGTTATTTGAGGATCGTATTGCGGTTTCTATACTCCAAAAGATCTGGCAAATCCATGATGACAGAAAAAGTGTACGGTGAAAGGATCCATCATACAGTAAAGGATGTTCAATAAAAGGGATGGAACTAAGGTGGTATAGGCCAAGAGCACACTGAAAAGTAGAGGAAAGGAATATAGAGGTACCATCCATGAGGAGATGGAATGAGGTTACTCATGAAGATCATAAGAAACAGCTATAATTTATTAGATCATTGAGACCCAGGGGTTTCTCTGTGGCCAACACACAAATCCATCTCGCCTCGCGTTGGAGGAGGACACGATCAAAGTCCCCTCCACGCGCTGGAGCAGGTAGGTGGCCCTCCAGAAAAATTAAATAGATTGAATTCCTGTACAAGGCACTCCCAAAAATTGTTTAAAACAGAGGACCGGGTAGGTGCCCCTCCAGAAAAATTAAAAACAAAGAGTACTATAGCTAGAGCAAGTTGGCCCTGGCAAAAATAGCCAGTTTCCTCTGCTTTAGTGTACAAAGAGGAGGAGAAGGAGGAAAATGAGGAGGAGGAGTGGATAAATTATTCAGGTTGAGGTTCCTTCAACTAGTGGAGAATGGAAATCCTGAGAAATCCAGGCTTTATTCATCTTGATAAGCCTCAGCCTGTGTACGCTTATTGGTGATGATGCCACCAGCTGCACTGAAAACCCGCTCGGGCAACACGCTAGCGGCAGGGCAGGCAAGAACCTCCAAGGCGTACAGCGCCAGTTCGTGCCACATGTCCAGCTTTGAAACCCAGTAGTTGTAGGGAGCTGTGTGATCTTTTAGGACGATGGTATGGTCAGCTACATACTCCCTCACCATCTTTCTGTAAAGATCAGCCCTACTCTGCCGAGACTGGGGACAGGTGACAGTGTCTTGCTGGGGTGACATAAAACTGGCAAACGCCTTGTAAAGCATACTCCTGCCGGTGCTGGACAAGCTGCCTGCTCGCCTACTCTCCCTCGCTACTTGTCCCGCAGAAGTATGCCCTCTGCCGGTAGCGCTTTCAGAAGGGAAATACTGTTTCAGCTTGTGCACCAGGGCCTGCTGGTATTCATGCATTCTCACACTCCTTTCCTCTCCAGGGATGAGAGTGGAAAGATTTTGCTTGTACCGTGGGTCCAGGAGAGTGAATACCCAGTAATCGGTGCTGGAATAAATTCTTTGAATGCGAGGGTCACGGGATAGGCAGCCTAGCATGAAATCTGCCATATGCGCCAGAGTACCAAGCGCAAGAATTCACTCCCCTCACTGGCCTGACTCTCCATATCCTCCTCCTCCAACTCCTCTTCTTCTGCCCATACACGCTGAACAATGAAGGACTGAACAATGCTCCCCTCTTCTGTCTCCCCAACATTCTCCTCCTCTTCCTCCTCATCCTCCTCCACCTCCTCCGATATGCGCTGAGAAACAGACCTGAGGGTGCTTTGGCTATCAACAAGGGAATCTTCTTCCCCCGTCTCTTATGACGAGCGCAAAGCTTCCAACTTCATGCTGACCAGAGAGTTTTTCAACAGGCCAAGAAGCGGGATGGTGAGGCTGATGATGGCGGCATCGCCACTGACCATCTGTGTTGACTCCTCGAAGTTACTCAGCACCTGACAGATATCAGACATCCACGTCCACTCCTCATTGTAGACTTGAGGAAGCTGACTGACCTGACTACCAGTTCTGGAGGAAGTTGACATCTGGCAGTCTACAATCGCTCTGCGCTGCTGGTAAACTCTGGATAACATGGTTAATGTTGAATTCCACCTCGTGGGCACGTCGCACAACAGTCGGTGAGCGGGCAGTTGGAGGCGGCGCTGCACTGCCCTGAGAGTGGCAGCATCTGTGCTGGACTTCCTGAAATGCGCACAGATGCGGCGCACCTTTGTGAGCAAATCAGACAGATTGGGGTATGTCTTGAGGAACCGCTGAACTATGAGATTTAACAGGCATGGCACATGTGTCAGTCTGCCGAGTTGCAGAGCCGCCACCAGGTTACGGCCGTTGTCACACACAACCATTCAGCTTCAGGTTCAGCGGTGACAGCCACAGATCAGTCTGCGCCAGGATGCCCTGTAATAGCTCTTGGGCGGTGTGCCTTTTATCGCCTAGGCTCAGCAGTTTGAGCACCGCCTGCTGTCGCTTAACGACGGCATTGCTGCTGTGCCTAGAGCTACCGACTGATGGCGCCATGCCCACGGATGGTAATTCGGAGGAGGAGGTGGAGGAGGGGTGGGAGGAGGAGGAGGCATAGTAGGCCTGAGAGACCTGGAGCGAGGTAGGCCCCGCAATCCTCGGCATCGGCAGTATATGACCAGTCGCAGGGTCAGACTCGGTCCCTGCACCAACCCAATGTGCCGTCAGCGATATATAGTGGCCCTGCCTGGCAGCACTCGTCCACGTGTCCGTGGTCAGGTGGACCTTGTCAGAAACGGTGTTGGTCAGGGCACTGATGATGTTGTCTGACACATGCTGGTGCAGGGCTGGGACGGCACATCGGGAAAAGTAGTGGCGGCTGGGGACCGGATACCAAGGGGCGGCCGCCGCCTTGTGGTTGCGAAAGGCCTCAGTCTCTACTAGCCTATAGGGCAGCATCTCCAGGCTAAGTAATCTGGAGATGTGGATGTTGAGGGCTTGGGCGTGTGGGTGGGTTGCACTATACTTCCTTTTGAGCTCCAGCGTCTGGGGTATGGAGAGCTGAACGCTGCGCATGGAGACATTGGTGGATGCTATGGAGGATCGTGGAGGCGAAGATGTGGTTTTCGCACGGGAGGTGTCTGGGCTGGGGTCCTGGGCAGGGGGCTGACTAGCAGAGGCAGCAGATGACACAGGGGAAGGAGCCGTGGTGTGCCCGGCCGGAGGTGAATGGGATTGGTGCCATTGAGTGGGGTTTTTAGCATTCATATGCCTGTGCATACTGGTGGTAGATAAGCTAGTAGTGGTGGAACCCCTGCTGATCCTGGTGTGGCACAGGTTGCACACCACAATCCATTGGTCATCCGGTGTTTCTTTAAAGAACCTCCAGACTTCTGAAAATCGAGCCCTCGCCACGGGAGCTTTACTACGTGAAACATTTGGCGCTGATGCACCAGCCCTGGCCCTGACTCTCCTTCTGGCCCCACCACTGCCTCTTCCAACCTGTTCTGGTATAGGACTCACCTCCGTCTCAGAAGCACTGTGTTCACCCAGCCTATCAACCCAGCTTGGGTCTGTCACCTCATCATCCTCTGATCCCTCAGTCTGCTCCCCCCTCGGACTTCCTGCCCTGACAACAACTTCACCACTGTCTGACAACCGTGTCTCCTCATTTTCCGACACCTCTTCACACACTTCTTCCACTACGTCAACAATGTCATCATCACCCACAGACTGCGACCGGTGGAAAACCTGGGCATCGGAAAAGAGCTCAGCAGCAACCGGACAAGTGGTTTGTGACTGTGGGAAGGGTCCAGAAAACAGTTCCTCAGAGTATGCCGGTTCAAATGCCAAATTTTCCTGGGAGGGGGCAGACTGGGGGGAAGGAGGCTGAGGTGGAGGAGCTGGAGGAGTGCTGATTTCGGTGACATGGTTGGACTGTGTGGAAGACTGACTGGTGGACAAATGGCTAGAAGCATTGTCCGCAATCCATGACATCACCTGTTCGCACTGTTCTGGCCTCAACAGTGCTCTACCACGAGTCCCAGTAACTTGAGACATGAACCTAGGGAGTGTAGCTCTGCGGCGTTCCCCTGCTCCCTCATCAGCAGGTGGTGTCTCACCCCGCCCAGTACCACGGCCTCTGACCCCTGCAGTAGTTGGACGCCCACGTCCACGCCCTCGTCCTCCACCCCTAGCCCTTGGGTTCAACATTTTCAAAATTAAAGTGTAAACTGTAAATTTGTTTGGATTTTTTTTTTTTTTTTTTTGTTTTTTGTGTTTTTTTTTTTTTACAAAACGATGCTATCCTATTGCTATTGCTAGTTTCTAACCTACACTGACAGCACACAATTGGATTTTGTGCTGTGCCTGATGACTTTGAGTTATAAAAAAAAATAAAAGTAAAAAAAAAAATCAGCAGACTGTGCCTAATTCAATCAAACCCCTAATAAATTGTCCCACTTAGCTGTTTGAGATGTGTGCGTCACTAAGAGCTAAATAGAACGTTCCCAAGTCTCTCTGCAAATTCCTCACAATATGGTACTAGCTCCACTACTAGTGCCAGCAAGGCCAGCCACAAGCAAATTAACCAAAAATAAAATATATAACGCTATTGTAGCCCTGTTGGGTTCTCGTATGGCTAGTTTCTAGCCTACACTGACAGCACACTGCTGTGCCTGTGCCTGATGACTTTGAGTTATAAAAAAAAATAAAAGTAAAAAAAAAATCAGCAGACTGTGCCTAATTCAATCAAACCCCTAATAAATTGTCACACTTAGGTGTTTGAGATGTGTGGGTCACTAAGAGCTAAATAGAACGTTCCCAAATCTCTCTGCAAATTCCTCACAATATGGTACTAGCTGCACTACTAGTGCCAGCAAGGCCAGCCACAAGCAAATCAACCAAAAATAAAATATATAACGCTATTGTAGCCCTAAGAAGGCCTTTTGGGGTCTCATAAGGCTAGTTTCTAACCTACACTGACAGCACAAAACTGGATTTTGTGCTGTGCCTGATGACTTTGAGTTATAAAAAAAAATAAAAGTAAAAAAAAAAATCAGCAGACTGTGCCTAATTCAATCAAACCCCTAATAAATTGTCACACTTAGGTGTTTGAGATGTGTGTGTCACTAAGAGCTAAATAGAACGTTTCCAAGTCTCTCTGCAAATTCCTCACAATATGGTACTAGCTGCACTACTAGTGCCAGCAAGGCCAGCCACAAGCAAATCAACCAGAAATAAAATATATAACGCTATTCTAGCCCTAACAAGGGCTGTTGGGTTCTTGTAGAATCACTCCTGCCTAACAGTAAGCTAATAGAACACCCTAACGCTATCCCAGCAGCAGCAACTCTCTCCCTAACGGCATCCAGACAGAGAATGATCCGAGCAGCGCGGGCAGGGGCTAGTCTATTCCAGGGTCACCTGATCAGGCCAGCCAACCACTGCTATCGACGTGTAAGGGTACCTCGTCATGCTGGGTGGAGTGCAGAGTCTCCTGGCTTGTGATTGGCTCTGACATTTTCTCGAGCAGGCGAAATACTCGTCCGAGAAACGAGCAGTTACGAGTACGCTAATGCTTTTTTGATCAGATATTGTGAGTAGTGATGAGCAGTTTGGGTCTCTAACCCATGGAACTGGAGACTGAACAAGTGTTGCTGGATTTTGGTCTATGTTTGGGATAAAGAGCACTATGACTATGATTGGTTGAGCTGAACACCTGTTAACCCCTTAACGCTCTGCGCCGTAGCTCTACGGCACAGAGGTGCAGGGAATGTGTGAAGAGGGCTCACGGGCTGAGTCCTCTTCATACAAGGGTGGTGGTTGTTGCATATTGCAGCAAACCCTCACCGCTAATAACCGCGGTCAGTGCTTGCACTGATCGCGGCTATTAACCTTTCCGTTGCTGCCCGCAAAGTTGGCTCATTGTAATGAATGACCTGCAAAAATGCCATAAATTGCAATACAGAAGTATTGCAGTATATGGTAGGAACGATCTGACCATCTAAGGTTAATGTACCCTAGATGGTCTAAGAAATAGTGAAAAAAAAAAAAGAAAAAAAATTTATAAAATATTAAAGATTCAAATCACCCCCCTTTCCCTAGAACTGATATAAAACATAATAAACAGTAAAATTCACAAACATATTAGGTATCAATGTGTCCCAAAATGGCTGATCTATCAAAATATAAAAACGGTTACGGCCCGGTGGTGACCTCCGAGACGAGAAATGGCGCCCAAATGTCTGAAATGCGACTTTTACATCACATATAAAATGGAATAAAAAGTGATCAAAATGTCACACAGACCTCAACATGGTAGCAATGAAAACGTCGGCTCATTTCGCAAAAAATGACACCTCCCCCAGCTCCATACCCCAAAGTATAAAAAAGTTATTAGCATCAGAAGATGGCAAAACATTTTTTTTCTTTTTTGTACACATTCGTTTAATTTTTGAAAATTAAATATTAAAACGCATTTGGTAGCACCGTGTTCATACCAAACCAAAGAATAAAGAGGTGTTATTTGGAGCGCACAGTCAAAGTCGTAAAAACTGAGCCCACAAGAACGTGACATTTTTTTTTTCAATTCTTCCACATTTGGAATTTTTTTTCAGCTTTGCAGTACACGGCATGTTAAAATAAATAACATTACGCAAAAGTAAAATTTGTTATGCACAAAATAAGCCCTCACACAGGTTTGTACATGTAAAAATGAAAAAGTTATGGATTTTTGAAGGTGGAGAGCGAGAAATGAGTGAAAAAACCCTGCGTCCTTAAGGGGTTAATATAGCAGGGTTACATGCACAGATGCCATTACACCTAGGAAATAGATGAATTGGCTGCTGTTATTGGGGACAAGTGGAAATCAGAAATAATTGCCCCTTTTATGACACTCTGCAGTACTGCATTACACTACTCATAGGCTGCTATATTGCAGGGATATTCTTACTGCTTATAAGGAGTATACAGCAATACATGAAAAGACCAGACAGATATAATAGCAGTTAATGTATTATCCAACCTTAAAGGTACTGCCTCTGTAGTTTTCATAAATCATAAATCATCATTACTCATACATTTATTGTTGCTTTTGTCAGTATATAGTATCCAGTAAAATCTTGATTGTAAAATTGCTCTTGTCAGTGAAAAGCACACACTAATATGTAAGTAAAAAAGGTGCTGTTGTCAGTGAATAGCGATTAGTGATAACTGGATTGTAAATTTGCTTCTGTCACTGAATAGCATTCCGTAATAACTTTATTGTAAAGTTGTTCCTGTCATTGAATAGTGAACACTAATAGGTAGATCATAAAGGTGCTGTTGTCAGCTAATAACGCACAGTAATATCTAGATTGTAAAGTCACTCCTGTCAGTGAAACGCGTGCACTAATATGTATGTCATAGAGGTGCTCTTGTCAGCGAATAGCGCTTAGTAATACCTAGATTGTAAAATTGCTCCTTTCAGTGACTAGCAGACACTAATAGGTAAATCATAAAGGCAGTTACCGTATTTTTCGGCCTATAAGGCGCACCAAAAATCATTTAATTTTTGCAGAAATCAAAGGTGCGCCTTATAGGCCAGTGCGCCTTATATATGAACTTATACAGAAATGTACTACAGACTAGATGTACTGTACATTTACCAGTGTTTAATAGCTCCATCCCCAGAAATTTCCTGCACCTTCCCACACAGTATACAGGGTCCCTAGCTCCTGAAGTGCCCTGGCACCACAACTAACATTGTGCCCATCCTGCCCTCCCCTAGCACGGAGAGACCGGAGCTGCCATAGTGCCGACCACGAGGCAATCATCATCATCATCAGTAAACAATCCCCCATACCTGACAGCCCTGTAACAGGGGAAAGAGAAGGAGCCACAGGTAACCCCACAGGAATAACACCCTGCCTGAGGAGGGAAGGAGAAGAGGCAGAGGGAGACCACTTAACCCCTGCTGCAGCCATACCTCTGAGATCAGAGCTCTCTGACACGCTGAAGACAAGTTTCCCGGGAAGTGTAGCTGGCTTGAACTGTGCACAGGTCTGCCACCTGCTGGTCATTTTTAGGTACTGCATTTGATCCTGCGCCTTATACTCCAGTGCGCCTTATATATGAACCTAGATGTCTTAGCAGGCATTTATTAGAGGTGCGCCTTATACTCCAGTGCGCCTTATAGGCCGAAAAAAAATATGGTAATAGTGCACATTAAGATTGTAAAGTTGCTCTTGTCAGTGAATAGCGTGAACTAATATGTATAACATAAAGGTGTTCTTGTCAGTGAATAGCGCTTAGTGATACTTAGATTGTAAAGTTGCTCCTTTCAGTGAATAGAATGCACCAACAGGTAGATCATTATTATGCTGTTGTTAGTAAGTAACACACACCAATGGGTAGATCATGCAGTAATACATAGATTATAGCACACATTAATATGTAGATTATAAAGGTGATGTCACTGAATAGTGTGCAGTAACCACTTGATTGTAAAGGTGCTTTAGTGCAGTAATACCTATATCTAATGTTTGCATGCCATTTTCTGTGCTGGAATTTTAATTATCGGTGAGCATTAATAATCATTCAGTTTTGCAATAAGTTTATCATATAGCTAATTTTTGGTTACTACACGGTCAAACAATCAAGCAACATCCACAATACAGAGCTATTCAGTAAATCAATGACATAGCTTGTATCCATCGCTTTTTCCATCATTTGTAAAAACAGATTGGGCCATTGAGTAGTGGTCATCCTCGATTGAGATCTTAGCAAATTTACGCTGAATATATAGGGTACAAAATAACACACCAACATTTTTAGGGAAACTGCATTGAATAATGCATGTGGAATCTGTATTCTCCATCTGCATCCACTACTGAGACCTCATCTTCCCACAAAAGTTGTTTGGCATCTGGAACTTCATGTTTGCAACTAGACAAGGGCAGGATAATGGCCCATTGAACCTCAGCCCACTGAATCAATACGCATTTGTAACCTAATGCCAAACTATAGGATCCATTGGGGCAGATTTACTTACCCGGTCCGTTCGCGATCCAGCGGCGCGTTCTCTGCGGTGGATTCGGGTCCGTCCAGGATTCATTAAGGCAGTTCCTCTGACATCCACCAGGTGGCGCTGCTGCGCTGAAGAGCCACGGAACGCGCTCAAGTTCACTGGCCTATTCCTAGTGAAGGTAAGTGCAAGCTCCGCGACACTTTTTTCTTTTTTAAATGCAGCGGTTTTTCCGAATCCGTCGGGTTTTCGTTCGGCCAGGCCCCCCTATTTCCATCGCGTGCATGCCAGCGCCGATGCACCAAAATCCGATCGTGTGCGCCAAAATCCCGCGGCAATACAGGGAATAACGGAAATATTCGGGTAACACGTCGGGAAAACACGCATCGGGCCCTTAGTAAATGACCACCATTGTCTGTCAGCTGTTATGGCAGCTACCATGGATAGCAACGGATCACAGCCTTGCTTTTGTGATGAGTGGGTTTGTTGAAATTTGAGTTTGACGAGTTCCGCTGAACATCAGGAAAAAATTTGGTTAAGGTTCTTGGCTTAATCCCCAACTTGGACATGAACTCCACTGAGAACAATGGGGACTTGAATTTAACACCCAAAAATGGCTGTAAAATGGTGGTAGAAAGGGATAGGGAGCTGCATAATGGGGTTAATAGCAGTACAGTTGCCCTCACAAAAAATAACTGGGGAAATGACTATAATAGTTATATTTAAAAATTAAACACCTACTCTCTTGTGTGTACATATGACATAACACGCTGCAATAAATTGCACCAATATGCACATACAAGCATAAAAACCTGTAGAGGTCCTTTATTATCAATGTTCACACCTTACTCCTCATATGCCCATAATACGGTCGATATTATAATAGAAAAGATAAATCTTACCCATATGTGGAATGGTGATTGGGACCGTATCCCATACCTTAAACTGACTTGTTTGGGCCAGTGGGTCCCTTGTCCTATCTGTTGGGGGAAGGGCTAGGTGCAAATGCACTGCTACTTAGTCCTAAACACCCAAGTAAACTGTCCCTATCTTTACATTCGCACCTCCCTTCCCTGACGTGTTTCAACCAACTCTGTATCATCGAAGGGAAAAAGCAGGGGTGCCCAGCCTAGGGGTATCAAAAGGGATAGAGTGCCATTCCCATGCGGCTCACATCAAGAACCGGTCCATTGCACAGGTAGGTATGCAGCATGGTCACACGGTCTGTGTAGCATATACATGAATTATCAAGTTTAATGTGCGGGACAGGGGTGCAAGTGAGAGTTTGGGTATATGGGGTCCCATACCAAAGTTTGCACTACAGCCCAAAAGCGTCTTGTTATGCCACTACTTATGACGTTACATGGAGCGACGATCTAAGCCAAAGTGACAGCGCCCACGTGCAGCTTTGGCAGTGGCAATCAAATGGTTAACACTCGCGAGCATTGATCGCGGCTGTTTTTCGTGGGTGTTTGCTGCAATATGCAGTGAACACCCACATTGTATGGAGAGGGCCCAGCCCTTGAGCCCTTTTCATACACCTGCAACCCATAGGTGATGTACCATTATGTCAACTGTCACTAAGGGATTTAAAATAATAAAGCTTGTGTTATTATATTAAGGAAATATACACATTTACATGTCCAAGTGTGCATATTCTACTCATTTCTCCTAGCAAACTGCCAAATAACAGTAAAATAGTTTTAAGTAATGATACAGCGACATAAAAAGGGCAACAACTACTATTTAAGAGAGCAATTGTCAACATCTGCACAGCACGTCAGCTGACCAGCATACCTCTATCATCTAATCGCAATTTTGTACACATCAATTTTGCTCAGATCAATACAGGCCAGCCCCCAGTTACATACAAGATAGGTTCACATAGGTTTGTTCTAAAGTTGAATTTGTATGTAAGTATAAAATTTATATTTTATAATTGTAGATCAAGACAAAACATTTTTTTGCCCCAGTGATAATTGGAGTTTCAACATTTTTTGCTGTAATATAACCAAAGATTATCAATAAAGCTTAATTACAGACACCTTACAGTACAGCTGATTATTGCATTCTGGGACGATAGTGAAGCATTCAGAGAGCTTCACCAGTGGTCACAATCGGCCCAGGAGTCTGTCTTTAACTATGGGTCGTCTGTAAGTTGGGTGTCCTTAAGTAGGGGACCGCCTGTATAGGAAATTTATAGTACCTATTTAACAAGGTGTGTTTTAAAATTTAGCTTTTAATATTAAAACGAAAAAGGGAAAGGGAGGTGATTTTTGTGACTTTAAAAACGCAACCCATATGGGTAGAAGCAAGGTCTAGAGTGCTGATAAGCACAAAAAATGTAGCATTCATTACCTAAATCACAGGGAAATACTCCTGAGTCTTCTTTTGCATAATGACTTTCACACATGCGGTACGTCTTAGCCTCTGGCCCTAACGACTTATAGGTTGCACATGCTTGAAGTCTTAGTGCTAATTACTCAGCATCCTCGGAGTATCTGCGCCGGCACGTAGAATTCTGAGGTATTAACCATTGGGTGTTTGTGCAAAGTCTCCTATCCTGCCATTAGGTAGACTGCACTTGTGTACATACTTACAATTATTTTCTCACCTCCCTCAAAGTGCCCGCATCGAAACTTATTGGGGCTTTTATTATTTGACTTTTGCTAGGGTTTTGGCAGACTTTTTTCTTTGCACGCCATATTTATCATGTGTTAGTGCCACAATTTAGTTTCTTTTCAGACATGCCTTAATCATATAGTGTTAGAGCATTGGATCTTTTAGATCGCTTAAACTTGAAAATTTAATCTTAAAATGTTCAGTCACTCTACTATATAGTGCATGCTTTGTCACATTGAAGCCTCTGTATTTAATATTCTGAGATAAAGCATGCATACATTTTAAATTTCCAATTCTTATGAATCTATAGAGGATTCTCAGGGACCTTGTCACCAAGATTTCTTGTCCTATGAAAAAGTAAAGGTGTTTAACACAAATTTGTGCTGCTATAAAGGCAAACAATTATAGTCTCTGCTTATCGATATTCTATCTGTGCTCTACAATATTATTATTCCTACAATCATGTAATTTCTTAACAGAAGTACTTAGAATTTATGGAGGAAGCAAATTCCCTTCTACATAAAAGAAAGTCTAATTAAAACTACTTAACCCTGAGATATGATGAATTTAGTCGCCGCCAGAAATACTTCTACATACACATGGGATCAGTTTTAACTAATAAGGGGGGAACTGCTTGTAGCCATATGGGTTGTCCCCATTTCTTCTATAAATTATATTAAGATTAAAATATTACTGTGATGAAGCATGGAAAGTTTCTCACATACTACACTACAGAAAAGGTGCAAAAGTAAAACCCTCATTACGGTCTTTCACAATTGAAGGGCTTTTCCTATTTAGGCAAATAAATGTCATTGTTTGCATAATGCAAAAGTAATACAATTTTACAATATACTTTCTTTATCCATTCCTCACAGTTTTCTAGATATCTGATTACTTCCAGTGGACATAAATGGTCACACAGGTACATGACTCGTTATATCATGCGGCTCTGATTACTCTCTTTGATACTAACGAGCCGTGCACCTGTGAGATATATATATATATATATATATATATATATATGTATATATATATATATATATATAATGATTATCATTGTGATACAACATTACTTCAAAATCTAAAACACATAAAAACCAATAAATAAACATATATATATATATGGCTAGGCAGGCACACTGAGCACTGAGTGTGAGTTGTGCTCACTGGGGCCCTGGCTGTTGCATCTTCTTTACTAAAACCATATGTATTCTAAAAACCACCAGTCTTACAATATAGACAAATCTTGCAATATACACCAGTCCAAAGAGAATGTCCACCCTCACTGGTGTGTAGCTTCTAGTGACAAAGCTGACTTGTTGGTGAGAACTCACTTATATATGGTGAAGGTACTATTTTTCAATTAACCCCTTAAGGACGTAGCCATTTTGTAGCTTAAGGCTCAGCCTCATTTTTTGGATTGTGATTTTGGCGTCGCTTTATCTGGTTATAACATTTGAACGCTGTTACTTATTAAAGCGATTCAAAGACTGTTTTTTTCCCCACATGTTGTGCTTCATTTTAGTGGTAAATGTCGGATGATAAGTTTTGTGTTTATTTACAAAAAAAGAAAAAATTATGAATTTTTGGAACAATTTGCCATTTTCAAAATTCTAAATCACTGCGTTTTCAGGCAGATCGATTTCCCACCTAAATAAATTGCTGAATAACATCTCCCATGTGTCTACTCTACATTTTCATAATTTTTGAAATGTCTGAATAATTTATTTTGATGTCACGCGGCTTACAAATCGAAGATTTTCCGCAGTTTCAGAATTGACCATTTTGGGGATAAATACCGTTTTGAAGGAAATTTTACATATTTAACATCAAAAACCCACTAAATTTTCAACCCATTTTCAAATCTGCACCCCTAAAACTATCAGAAACAGCTTTATGGATGATTGTTTACCCCTTGAGATCTTCATAGTAATTGAATCAAAATAGAGGTGAAAATTAGAATGGTCAAATTGTGCCGGTTATATGTTCATTTAGCCCTAAAATTTATACATTTCCAAAAGATAAAAAGAGAACATCTACCATAAAATTTTTTCAGAAATTTCTCCCGATTACAGAGACCCCCCACATGTGGCCGTTACTTGTTTTATGGGCGCACAGCGAGGCGCAGAAGGGAAGAAGCGCCCTGTAACTGCCAGGATTTTAGTTTTCTCGTTGCCTCCTTTTGTAGGCTATAACATTTTTGCTTTTTCCTTATTGGGGCCATTTGATGGATTTTATTTGCGGGATGAGATGCTTTTTCCAGTGTTACAATTTTGGGGTTGGTATCACCTATTGTTGAAAATTTTGGAATTTGTTTTTGAGGGCAGGAGTAGAAAAGCATCAATTCTGTACTAGATTTTTGACTTTTTTTTCGTGTTCACCGTTTAGCCTAATAATCATGTTATCTTTATTCTATGGGTCGATACGATTGCGGGGATACCAGACTTGAATATATTTTCTTACGTTTTACTAAATTTGTCAAATAAAACCCTAATGTGGGGAAAAATCTATCATTTTTGCATTGCCGTCTTCCAAGTGACATAACATTTTTACTTTCTTGGCTATGGAGCTGGTTGATGACTTGTTTTATTGCATTTTTTGTAAGATTGAATAAGTAAAAATGATAATTTTTGGCGGGTTTTTAACAGTTTTTTATGACGTTCATCATGTGGGTTCAATAATGATTTACTTTTATTCTATGGGTTGTTACAGATGCGTTGATACTATATATGTGGGGTTTGTGTTATGACTTAGACTTTTTTTTTGGGTTATATGACTCTTTATATGTTATGGGGCTTATGTGCATTTTTATTGATTTATTACTTCAGTTTTTATTGAATAACATTTTTTTTTACTTTTTCACTATTTCCACCATGGCACATGAACAAGCAATCATCTGATCTCATGATCAGTAAAGACTACCACTTAATGGCCATTATCCTCCAGTAAATGTCACCATTCTTCAAATGCCTACTTAAAGGAATAAAATAGTCACAATAAAATAGCAGCAAACGGTCGCCATGACAGCCTCAGGTCTTCTGAGGACTTGAGGCTGTCCTGTTTCAACCCATTCATTACAATGTGCAATTTGTACATTTTAATGAATGAGTATTATGACAGTATGAGTAGTAGGCAGTATATGGTATGTATGGTAGTATATGGTAGGTAGTATATGGTTAAAGTACCCTAGGAAATCTGAAAAATAGTAAAAATAAAAATAAAAAAGTTTTAAAAAAATTATAATTAAAAAACCATGAAAATAAAAAATCATCCCCCTTTCCCTAGAACTGATATAAATATAAATAAACAGTAAAAATCATAAACACATCAGTTATTGCCGCGTTCGAAAATTGACGATCTATCAAATTATAATAAAGTTTTTTTCACTGTGTTTAACCCCGTAACGGAAAATAGCTCCCAAAGTCGAAAATGGCACTTTTTTTGCCATTTTGAAAAATATTAAAAATGTATTAGCGCCAGAAGATAGAAAAATAAAAAAATGTATATTTTGTACAGGAGGTTTTAATTTTTGTAAATGTATGAAAACATTATAAAACCTATACAAATTTGGTATCCTGTGATCGTACCAACCCAAAGAATAAAGTAGACATGTAATTTGAGGTGCACAGTGAAAGCCGTAAAATCCAAGCCCACAAGAAAACGTCGCAAATGTGTTTTTTCACCATTTTCACTGCCTTTGGATTTTTCCCCCCACTTCCCAGTACACAGCATGGAATATTAACCGGTTAAGGACCGGGCCCTTTCCTGTTTTTTCATGTCCATTTTTCACTCCCCACCTTCAAAAATCTATAACTTTTTTATTTTTACACGTAAAGAGCTGTGTGACGGCTTATTTTCTGCGTAACAAATTGCACTTCATAATGATGGTATTAAATATTCTATGCCATGTACTCGGAAACGGGAAAAAAATTCCAAATGCAATGAAAATGGTGAAAAAACGCATTTGCACCATTTTCTTGTGGGCTTGGATATTACGTATTTCACTGAGCGCCCCAAATGACATATCTACTTTATTCTGTGGGTCGGTACGATTAAGGAGATACCAAATTTGTATAGGTTTTATAATGTTTTCATACATTTACAAAAATTAAAACCTCCTGTACAAAAATAATTTTTTTGATTTTGCCAACTTCTGGCGCTAATAACTTTTTTATACTTTGGTGTACGGAGCTGTGGGTGATGTAATTTTTTGCGAAATTTGATAATATTTTCAATTATATTATTTTTAGGACTGTACGACCTTTTGATCACTTTTTATAGATTTTTTTAGATTTTTCAAAATGGCAAAAAAGTGCCATTTTCGACTTTGGGCGCTATTTTCCGTTACGGGGTTAAACGCATTGAAAAACCGTTATCATATTTTGATAGATCGGGCATTTTCGGACGCGTCGATACCTAATGTGTTTATGATTTTTACTGTTTATTTATATTTATGTCAGTTCTAGGGAAAGGGGGGTGATTTGAAATTTTAGGTTTTTTTATTATAATTTTTTTTTTAAACTTTTTTTTTTTTATTTATACTATTTTTCAGACTCCCTAGGGTACTTTAACCCTAGGTTGTCTGATCGATCCTATCATATACTGCCATACTACAGTATGGCAGTATATGGGGATTTTCTTCCTCATTCATTACAATGTGCTATCAGCACATTGTAATGAAGGGGTTAAAACGAAATAGCCTCGGGTCTTCGGAAGACCCGAGGCTACCATGGAGACGGATCGCCGCCCCCCGATGACGTCACGGGGAGCGGCGATCCCAGTTAAGATGGCGGCACCCATGCGCCGCTATCTGTTTGAGGCTGCCGGCAGCCCACGCTGTAAAAACACCCGCGATCGGTGCTAGATGTTACCGGTAAGCCTTTGCTGCAATATGGAGAGGGCTCAGCCCGTGAGCCCTCTCCATGCAGCGCGACGCGACCGCCACCGTGAATACACGGCGGGCGGTCGCGAACCGGTTAAATACCATCTCTATGAAGTGCAATTTGTTACACAGAAAACAAGCCCTCACAGAGCTCTTTATGTGTAAAAATAATAAAGTTATAGATTTTTGAAGGTGGGAAGTTAAAACTGGAAATTAAAAAACAAAAAAGGGCCTGATCGTTAAGGGGTTAATAAGGAGGCTCCATATGTGTAACATTATGGTGAATATAGGGTAATGGAAGACCTTTTGCCTATGTTCATCATTTAGTTTCAGTTATTCTCATCTATAGCAGAAGAAGATAACAGGACAAATGTGAACTGGACGTTATATGGCATATTCCTTGGATATGCTGTCACTTTACATAAGGATATGACATCTTCACAAACAATGGTACATCCACACTTAACTAAAATGCTGCAGAAGAATTTCACAAAACTCCTGTGTAGAAAAACAGCAGCATTTTACAGTAGAAATAATACAGTTTCTCAGAAATGTAGAAATAAAATCTGCACAATAACTTTTCAGAGATTGACCAACAATATAGAGCATAAACGTCAGAACGTCAATTATGTGTGGTGTATTTGGACAACGGAAAGCAAAGGGTGACATTTGTGACAAATCCGTAGCATTTCCACAAAGGAATCAGCAATTAACCCAGACCAATGTGAATCTGCACCTGCATTCCCTTCGTTCAGGCTGTGCTATTCTATTGATATTGGTTGCTTATGCAAGGATACATGATGTTTCAGAGATGTGTATCTGGAGGTGCGGCAGTTGGTGAGATAATTATTATATTATAAATATTAAGGTTCTTCAGCAGCTGATATGTATATTACAACGATCTTCAGCAGCTGATATGTATATTACAACGATCTTCAGCAGCTAGAGTGTGTATTGTGTAGCTGTATATGCTGTTTTGTGGCACTTAAGCTTTGTGTTATAAGGTTTTGCAGTAGCTAAGATATGTTGTATTATGTTCTGCATTTTAAAAAGGCTGAGGTGTGTATTGTGATATTCTGCAGCAACTTAGCTTTACACTGCCCTTGTAAACAATCATTCACATGCTACATAGAAATTAGAAAACAAGTTCCCCAGCAGGCAACGCGGCACCTCTGCTACACTTAGTTAAAATAAGTTCCTTTCCAAGGCATGTTTGGGAAGATTTAAAAATACATACACAATGCTGTTTGAAGTGTTGGCTGATTCTGAATTTAAAAGCTAAGAAAAAGTTGAGAAAACCTATTTTTTCTCTCCTTTCTTCTCCTCAACATGAGTAAATGGTATAGCGTCTGCCATTATATAAAAGTGGTAAGGATAAAAGTAACTGAATTCTATAATGTATAAAAATATTATGCAAAATACTTAAATCAACTAAACATATAAATACATACCAAATTTGAAAGTTTTTGTTAGATTTTCAATGGGAAATATCAATGAATCTTCTCCAAAATCCACCTCAGATTTATCTGAAAAGTAACTGTCCAGAACCTGCCTAGTATCACAGCCATGAACATGGTAGAGCTTATGTGTGCTAGAATCCATCTTGTATGCTAGAAAGATTCACCCTCTCTACACTGGTGCTGGAGGTCTTCATATAGTTACCAGGAATCAGTTTAGAATTTGTGTTACTAAGAATCACCTGACACATCATGAGTTCACAACTTCATTGAATCATGTGTTATAATAATTTACATTACATTATGTACCTTTTGATTTTCAGTGCCTGTTGATCCATATAGAAGAAAGGGATAGAGAAAGCAAAGAGAACGAATTGAGCTTCTAAATCAGGGGTCAGGAACCTTTTTGGCTGAGAGAGCCATGAACGCCACATATTTTAAAATGGTATTCCATAAGAGCCGTACCATATGCACATGCCCCCCAGTAGATAGGTAGCCCCAGTGTCATCTAGGTATCGGATCGCAGGCACACCTGTGCCCCTCTTCGTGGCGGCGCCCCTTTCCGAGCTCACTCAACTCTCCACGCTCTGGCACTTTCAGATTTAGAGGGCCAGCGCGCCGCTGATTGGCGCTACCCAATTCCCGGGTTCCTTTAAAGACCCAGCATTCTCCGCCAGATCTTAGTGCTTCATGCCTATGAGCAAGCTTTCCTTACCAAGTGTTGACCTCCCATTGTGACCCCGGACCTGTTCCTGATTCTGCTCCAAGACCAGGTGCCACTGAGATTCCGGTCCCAGGTGTCTGCTTACATCATTGTCCACGGTGGTCCAGGGGGTTCACTACTCCAAATCCAGCACATACCCCCAATAGATAGGTAGCTACAGCACATACTTCCAGTAAATAGGTAGCCACAGCACATGCCTCCAGTAGATAGGTAGCTGCAGCACATACTCCCAGTAAAAAGGTAGCCACAGCACATGCCCCCAAGTAAATAGGAAGCCACAGCATATGCCTCCCAGTAGATAGGTAGCCCCAGCACATATCCCCAGTAGATAGGTAGCCCAAGCACATGCCCCCCAAGTAAATAGGTAGCCACAGCATATGCCCCCAAGTAATTAGGTAGCCACAGAACATGCCCCCCAGTAGATAGATAGCCACAGCACATGCCCCCAAGTAGACAGGTAGCCCCAGAACATACCCCCAGTAGATAGATAGCCACAGCACATGCCCCCAAGTAGATAGGTAGCCACAACACATGCCCCCCCAGTATATAGGTAGCCACAGCACATGCCCCCCAGAAGATAGGTAGCCACAGCACATACTTCCAGTAGATAGGTAGTCACAGCAAAAAAAAAAAAAGAATGTTCACTTACCAGCGCTCCCTCCAGCCAGCTTCTCATCACTCCCACACTCTTCTCTTAGACGATGGCCGCGATGGTACCTTGGTCGTACAAAGGATGTAGGCAGCGGTAGCATCGCTGCCTGTGTCCAGTGATCAGTCTAAGAGACACAGCAGCCATCACTATTTATTAAAGATCTGTCTGAGAGCCAGATGCTGCCAACAAAAGAGCCACATCTGGCTCCCGAGCCAAAGGTTCCCTACCCCTGTTATAAATGAAGTTCACATAGTATCATATTATATAAGGTTGAAAAAAGACTCAAGTTTATCAATTCAACCAATAGAATTAAACAAATGTTTTATCCCCATAACCCGTGATATTTTTTCTCTCCAGAAAGACATCCAGGCCCATCTTGAACATGTACATGTAGTCCAATATAACAACCTCCTGCGGCAGAGAGTTCCATACTCTCACTGCTCTTACAGTAAAGAACCTTTGTCTATGTTGATGGTAGAATCACCTCTCCTCTAGGCGTAGAGGATGCCCCCTTGTCCTGGTCACAGGCCTAGGTATAAAAAGATCTTTGGAGAGATCCTTGTACTGTCCGTTCAGTTATTTGTACATTGTAATGAGGTCTCCCCTTAGTCTTTTTTAGTCAGATTAGTAATCTGTCATTTTATTCTAGTCCCCCCATTCCACTAATAATCTTGGCTGCTCTCCTCTGCACCCGTTCCAGTTCTACTATATCCTTTTTATACACTGGTGCCCAAAACTGTACACAATATTCCATGTGTGGCCTGACCAGGGATTTGTATAAAGGCAAAAGTATGGGGGGAATTTATCAGTGCTCCTATCCCAATTTCCAACATACAAACACTGAAATAATCACAATTTCTTTCACAGAGCAAGAAATTTCTATTACTTTTGCAGCTATGCCACCTCCATCCCATGTGCTCTGAGTGGGCCAGCACAGAGGATTACTGTCCTGTTGATCTGGGCTGGTGTAGTTCTATCTGGCAGCTTGACCCCCTGACGGAAACATCAAAAGACCTATGCCTCTTGATGTATCCACCACAACAAGGGGACAACGGCCTTTATTATATGACACCGCGTGAGCACCAGCACATGATAAATTACCCCCTATGTCCCTATCATGAGAATCTATTCCTCTCTTGACACATCCCATCATTTTAATTGCTATATGAGCAGCTACCTAGCTCTGGTCACTAAAATTAAGTTATCCATCCAACAATACCACCAAGTTTTTTATGCATAAAGGGGTTTTCCCATGAAAGAAAATTCTCAAATGTCAATCCCCTAGTGATGCTAACACAATAAAGATAATCTCTAACCCTTTACTTCACAATTGTACTCATTTTTATTGCTGTTTAAGCTCTTATCACTCAGTGATGGTCGGTGCAAACTTCCAGACTCTGGGCAGAGACTCTCTAAGCAGACACATTATGATCCATTTTGTTCTGTGTGGTGACAGTGTGGTTAGATTATCAGGGTACAGGTTTATAAACACTTTCATTTACCTTCTGAACATTGTACTAGTATCTGACACATAGAAAGAGAGAGATGAGACAGATCAGAGATAATGGGGGTAATTTACTAAGGGCCCGATTTGCGTTTTCCCGACGTGTTACCCGAATATTTCCGATTTGCGCCGATTTTCCCTGAATTGCCCCGGGATTTTGGCGCACGCGATCGGATTGTGGCGCATCGGCGCTGGCATGCACGCGACGGAAATAGGGGGGCGTGGCCGAACCAAAAACCCGACGGATTCGGAAAAACCGCCGCATTTAAAAAAAAAAATTGGTCAAACGCGCCATACTTACATGCACCAGGAAGAGCTCAGTGAACTCTGACGCAACTCGGCGGACCTCAGCGCAGCAGCAACACCTGGTGGCGCAGGACCTTCATGAATCGCCGGAAGACCTGAACGCTCGTCAGAGAAGCCGCCGCTGGAACGCGAATGGACCGGGTAAGTAAATGTACCCCAATGAGATCCATGAGATGCATATTACACACTGTCAGCTCTGTAGCTTATAGTTCTCCTCATGCTCCTCAGTGTCTGTGTATCAGTTTGTATCAGTGTGCAACAGTGTGAGCTCTGTCCTGGACTGCAGGGAACCAGGGCTGCAGGGAGCACAGACAGAGAAACTCAGCAGCACGGGCGTCACCTAGAAATCCAAGATAGTGTTCCCAACCCTAAGTCAGAAGTTACAGGATTGTATCTAGGGGAAACTTTAATTGTGTACACAAGGACTGATAGAGACAGGCTGGAATTATATCTGAGAAATGTTGTATTTTTGTTAATAACATTGAATTGAGTACATTTTAACTTGTCTCCATGGGAATACCCCTTTAAGTCAAGAAATGTATAGTTTAGAGCATCATTATAACATTTGTTTCCAAAGCCCAAATTAATAACCTTACATTTATCTACATTTAACCTCACCAGCCATTTCTCTGCCCAAACCTGCAGCTTCTACAAATCCCTCTGTAATGTTATACTATTTATTACTTGCAAATATTGAAACTCTACTGTATAATAAAACATGTATAAAACACATATAATAAAATGACATGTTATCAGTGAGGGGAGGTCGCTGCTGAGACATTTTATTAGTGAGGGAGGCCTTATATATATATTTATGCCCGGCTGAAAGTTTGCTATGGAACCCACTTATTCCTAGTTACGCCACTGAAGAAAGGACAGGATAATGCAGAGAATCACTATGGGTAATCATTTAAACTCTGCATCTGGAACGCTCATCAGTTCAGCACTGAACAAGGTACGGATCTGTCTTGTCACATATCACAATGTTTAAAATCATTTGGACTGAAAGCCCACTCTGCAGAGACAAAATAGCAGAAATAAAAGGCTAGATCCACCTGTCCATGTTGTTTGGACAGAAGAGAAGTAGTCCACAGTTCATTTCTATAATAAAAGCAAGTTTAATTTATTTGGCCTGATTGGGGCAAATTTATCAAGTGTCTGAAAGTCAGAATTTTTCCACTTGCCCATGGCGAACAATCACAGCTCCCCTTTAAAATATTCATGAGCACTGGTAAAATGAAAGCTGAGCTGTGGTTGGTTGCCATGGGCAACTGGAAAAATTCTGACTTTCAGACACTTGAAAAATCTGCCCCATTATGTTTGTTGACAAACTGGGGAAAGACTGAACCTAAAGTGTGAAAATAAGTTGGTGAAAGGTGTTGGAGGAATTGTTTGACCTCTCATAAAATTATGGACAAGAAACCCACAGTCACAGAACTGTTGAAGAGACTGCCTGAAAAAGTGGACCATAATCACATTAGTGCAGTGTGAGAGACTAGTGATGTCCTCTGGCAGCAGATATTATTCAAAGCAAAGGCGTGTGCCCTCCCTACTGATTGGTGATTGTTCTAACCTACAGAAATAATTTGTTATAATCTTTCACTGTGCTCCAGTCATTTCTGTTTTCTAATTATGATTACCACATTTTTTTTTTTGCTAAATACATTTTTATGTTGATATTCTTTGGTAAATTTGTAAAACACTGTTTTAGTGGCATTGTGTACCCCTTACAAATGTTAATCAATGCAGATTACATTATTTCTGAAAACATCAATTGAATTTGATAATACAGAGTAATTTATATCTGTAGATTTATTGATTCATTGATTTATTATCTATGTCAACATGGAGAGATAAAAATATAAGAAAATATATATATGATTAGCTATCACTATTGCCCGGGATAGTAATAACAGCTCTACAACAAAATAGAATGGGTTGACAAAAAATATTTTATATGTATATATAGACTGTCTCAGACTGTCTCTGACCGTCTCTGTCACTGACCTTCCCTTTTTTATAAGCTTTTTTGACCATCTCTATCCCTTTTTTTATAAACTTTTTTTTACTGTCTCTGTCCCTTTTTTTATAAACTTTATTGACGTCTATGTCGCTGGCAGTCTCTTTCAGCGACTGTCATTGAAATTCTCTTTCAGCGACTGTCTGTTGTGGACAGTCTCTTTCAGTGACTGTCTGCCGCTGGCAATCTCTTTCAGTGACCGTCTGTCACTGACAGTCTCTTTCTGTGACTGTCTCTCTCTCTCTCGCACTCTCATTCCAGTGACTGTCTGTCTCTGAATGTCACTGTATCTATGGGGAGATTGAGCAGAAGTGTCTGAGAGCAGAACTGCTCTAGTTGCCCATGGCAACCAATCAGAGCTCAAGTTACATTTTTGCACAGCTGTTTATAAAATTATAGTTGATCTCTGGTTGGTTTCCATGGGCAACTGGTACCGTTTTACCTCAGACATTTCTGATAAATCTTCCCCTATCTCTGTATCCTTATCCATCTTACCTCACACATGAGAGTCTTCTACTAATTGCCTGCAGTAGCCAAACAAAGCTCAGAGCTCAAATTAATGACCTGTGGCAGAACAGCAACCAATCACGGCTCAGCTTCCAACTGCCACAGCAGCAGCAGACAATGGCTCCTGTATATAGTGGTTAATAAGTGGATTTTGGAAATCGTGGGGTGAAAATTTTGTCTCAAAACCTAGTCTATGATGTTTCCTGAGTCACAGACAATGACTGTGCAAAACTTGGTGTTTGTAAACATGATTGTACAGATTCCTTTAGCGTATTCCTTATAGTATATATATATAGTAATATATATATAGTAATATATATATAAGATTGCTAGTAGAGATGGGTGAATCGATTCTAATGATTCTAACTTTGGTTAGAATTTCAGGAAAATTTCGATTCGTCACAAAGTCAAAGTTAATGCTGATTCACGGGAACGAAGTTGGTTTTTTCCCCTCATGTTTCTGCTAAATGGGCGCAAGAACAACGTGTTACATGGGGCAGAGAACTCTGGGAAGGAGAAAGGAACACCCCCGATGACATCTACAGACAGGGGGCGGCGTTGGTCACCGTTCCCAGCTCCCTGGTCTCCGCTCCCAGATCCTCGGTCTCCGCTCCCAGCTCCTCGGTCTCCGCTCCCTGGTCTCCGCTCCCCAGTCTCCGCATGCACCTCACTCCCCTTGGCAACGAGCATGCACCTCACTCCCCTTGGCAACGAGCCCTTTTTTTGTGTATGTGTTTGTTTTTTTGCCTTCCAGGACCATGCATGCAGTGGACTACTTCGGATTCGATGACCAGCATGTTTTTTTTACAAATAAAATGGTCAACGAGGGTGTGTGTGCTTTTTTTTCAATAAAACTCTCTTTTTGTTATTAAAAATGTGTGGGTTTTTTGTGTCACTTCGTATAGTAGTGGGGCTGTTTAGTTGATGGTGCTCATTACTAAGGGCTGGCCTTACTAAGGTTTGCCCTTTTTTTGGTCAAATTTACACTAACACCAATACTATTACCTCGGTACCCACCGCCACCAGGGGTGCCGGGAAGAGCCGGGTACAAACCAGTGCCTGACCATCTATAGATGGTCAGGTAGTGGGGCGGCTGCAGGCTGTTATTGTTGCGCTGGAATAGCCCCCTAACAGTGGGTTATCCCAGCTCAGTATTGGCAGGCTGCTGCTGTTTTTTTGTATCAGGCTGATTCGGACAATAGGGGGTACCCCACGTCATTTTTTTTTTTTTGCCAATATATGAAAAAAAAGAATGTGGGTTTCCCCCTATTAATAAGGGGGATCCCACGTAATTTTTTTTCCCCATTTTTGGCCAAAATATGAAAAAAGTGTGGGTGTCCCCCTATTAATAAGGGGAACCCCACATAATTTTTTCTCCATTTTTTGGCCAAAAATTAAGAAAAAGAGGGTGTGGGGTCCCCATTAATTAATTAGGGGAAACCCTGATGATTTTTTTAAATTTCTGGCCAAAAAAACGTGGGGCCCCTCCAATTGTCCAAATCAGCCTGATACAAAAAAACTGCTGTAGCCTGCCATTACTGAGCAGGGATAGCCCACTGTTAGGGGACTATTCCAGCACAACAATAACAGCCTGCAGCCGCCCCACTACCTGACCATCTATAGATGGTCAGGTACTGGTTTGTACCCGGCACCCCTGGTGGTGGTGGGTACCAAGTTAATAGTATTGGTGTTAGTGTAAATTTTCCAAAAAAAGGGCAAACACTAAGGCCAGCCCTTAGTATTGAGCACCGTCAATTAGCACCACTGCTATGGCAAATTATACAAAGTGACACCAAAAAAACCCACACTTTTAATAACAAAAAGAAAGCTTTATTGAAACAGTGTGGTGAAAGTGAACACCTGACAACAATTTACAGTTGTTTGTATGGATTTATGGATATCATTGTGCCTCTCTGCGGGCTCCTGCTGCTGCTGCTTCTGATGCCGCCTTCACACTATATCATTGTGCCACTCTGCGGGCTCCTGCTGCTGCTTCCTATGCCACCTTCACACTATATGATTGTGCCACTCTGCGGGCTCCTGCTGCTGCTGCTGCTTCTGATGCCACCTTCACACTATATCATTGTGCTAATCCTGCTGCTGCTACTGATGCCACCTTCATACTATATCATTGTGCCACTCTGTAAGCTCCTGCTGCTTCTGATGCCACCTTCACACTATATCATTGTGCCACTCTGTGGCTTTCCCTATTGTTGCCACCATGTTGCTGACACCTGTGGACTCCTGCTGCTGCTTCTTCTGTCGCCACCTCCACACTCTTATCATTGTGCCACTTTGTGGCCTCCTGTTGCTGCTGCTGCTGATGCCACCTCCACACTATATAATTGTGCCACTCTGTGGCTTTCCCTGTTACTGCCACCATGTTGCTGCCACCTGTGGGATCCTGCTGCTGATGCCACATCCACACTAAATCATTGTGCCAATCTGTGGCTATCCCTGTTGCTGCCACCATGTTGCTGCCACCTGTGGGCTCCTGCTGCTGCTTCTGCTGCCGCCACCTCCACACTCTTATCATTATTTCACTTTGTGGCCTACCATGTTTCCGCCACCTCCATAATTTGTCATTGTGCCACTCTGAAGCCTACTCATGCTGCTGCCAACTGACCGCTGTCTCCCTGGAACACCCTGTGATTTCAATAATGCTGTTTTCATCCTCCATCACTCTATGATGTTGCCACTATGTTTGGTTTCCCCTTCATTTCATCTGTCAGAAGGATGAAAAGCTTCAGGATTAGCCAAAAGCAGGAGTGGATACAGAACACAGAGGACATGCAAGTATCCCATTTGCTGCTCATCTCTATTCTGGATCAACTCCTGTTTGTTTTTGGCTTTAGCAATACTGATGGATTATTGTTTAACAGAACAGGTTCTGTCGTAATCTATGGAATCATCTGATATCAGTGTAAAAAGAGTGCACTCTTTGATGTTATAGTGGGATCTTGGCCCTCAGCTCGGTCCTTTCAAGCTGGCACAGACGTTACCTTGTCAGGCTGCTTTCCCTCTTCGCTTATTTGGGGAAGTTGGCCTATGTAAGTGCACATGGAAGTGAAGAGTGAAGCGATTCTAAGAGCCGCGGCTGTCATGTGCATGTCAAACTAAAACACAGCATTGTTTGAAGACCAAACCACGCTCCCTATGCATATTTAACCCCTTAAGGACCAGGCCCTTTTTCGTTTTTGCGTTTTTATTTTTCACTCCCCACCTTCAAAAATCTATAACTTTTTTATTTTTCCATGTACAGAGCTATGTGATCACTTATTTTCTGCGTAACAAATTGCACTTTGTAGTGATGGTATTAAATATTCCATGCCGTGTACTGGGAAGCGGGAAAAAAATTCTAAATGCAGTGAAAATGATGAAAAAACACATTTGCGCCTTTTCTTGTGGGCTTGGTTTTTACAGCTTTCCCTGTGCGCCCCAAATGACAGGTCTATTTCATTCATTGCATCAATACGATCACGGGGATACCAAATTTGTATAGGTTTTATAATGTTTTCATACATTTACAAAAATTAAAACCTCCTGTACAGAAAAAAATGTCTTCATTTTGCCGTGTTCTTGCGCTAATAACTTTTTCATACTTTAGTGTCTGGAGCTGTCACTGATGTCATTTTTTGCGACTTTTGATGACGTTTTCAATGCTTCTAGTTTTTGAACTGTGCAACCTTTTGATCACTTTTTATAGAATTTTTTCTATTTTTCAAAATGGCAAAAAAATGCCATTTGCGACTTCGGGTGCTATTTTCCGCTAAGGGGTTAAATGCAGGGAAAAACGGTTATTATATTTTGATAGATAGGGCATTTTTGGACACGGCGATACCTAATGTGTTTATGATTTTTACTGTTTATTTATATTTATATCAGTTCTAGGGAAAGGGGGGTGATTTGAATTTTTATGTTTTTTTAATATAATTATTGCGCTATGGGGTTAAGCATGGCTCAACGTTCTACAACACCCTACAGGATCTCTGCAGCCAGGAAATGCCTGTTTTTTAATGTGATTCGTTTTATTCGATTCGGGTCGAATCTTATTTTTTAAAAAAATTCAGCGTATCGGGACGAAACGAATTTTAACAAATTCGCCCATCTCTAATAGCTAGCAATTGAAAAAAGTTAAAGTCCCTTTACCAAAGTTTCCACTCAATGGGGCAGATTTACTTACCCGGTCCATTCGCGATCCAGCGGCGCGTTCTCTGTGCTGGATTCAGTTCCGGCCGGGATTTATTAAGGTAGTTCCTCCGCCGTCCACCAGGTGGCGCTGCTGCGCTGAAAAGCATCGTTCCGATGCTGGAGTTCACCGAACCGGGCTGAGTGAAGGTAAGTGCAAGCTCCGTGACAGATTTTTTGTTTTAAATGCGGCGGTTTTTCCGAATCTGTCGGGTTTTCGTACAGCCACGCCCCCCGATTTCCGTTGCGTGCATGCCAGCGCCGATGCGCCACAATCCGATCGCGTGCGCCAAAATCCCGGGGCAATTCAGGGGAAATCGTCGCAAATCGGAAATATTCGGGTAACACGTCGGGAAAACACGAATCGGGCCCTTAGTAAATGACCCCCAATGTTTCAGCTCCTACACACTGGAGCCTTTCTCAAGCTTTAATGGGGTTTTCCCATGAAAGAAAATTCTCAAATCTCAATCCCCTAATGATGTTTACACAGTAAACCCCCTTACTTTACATTTCTATTCAGTTTTATTCAGTTTTAGCTCATTTCACTGTGTGTAAGATATCAGGGGACTCTCTGAGCAGACACATTGGGGGTCATTTACTATCGCGCTTTTCCGGCGGGTTACCCAAATCTTTCCGTTTTGCGCCAATTTTCCCTGAATTGCCCCGGGTTTTTGGCGCACGCGATCGGATTGTGGTGCATCGGCGTCGGCAAGCACGCAACGGAAGTCGGGGGGCCTGGCCGCAAGAAAACCCGACGGTTTCGAAAAAACCGCCATATATAAAGAAAAAAAAAAAGGGTCTCTTGACACGCACATACTTACCTGCACCCAGCAATGGATCGTGAACTCCAGTGAACTCCGACGGACTTCAGCGCAGCAGCGACACCTGGTGGACATCGGGCGCACTACCTTAGTGAATCGCCGGAAGACCCGAATCCTCCACAGAGAACGCGCCGCTGGATCGTGAATGAACCGGGTAAGTAAATCTGCCCCATTATGATCCATCTATTTCTGTGAGCTGACAGTGCGGTTAGATTATCATTGTACAGGTTTACATACATTTTCACCAGCACATGTCTCCCCAGTAAATGCATAGATAACCCCCAGCTCCAGCACATGCCTTCCTTGGTATATACATAGATAGTCCCAGAACATGTCATTCTCAGTATATAAATTGATAGCCCCCAGCAGACGGCTCCCCAGTATATACATAGATAGCCCCCAGCTCTAGCACATGTCTCCCTCAGTAAATGCATAGATAGACAGCCCCCAGCGCATGGCCGCCTCAGTGTATACGGAGACAGCCCCCAGTGCATGGCTGCCTCAGGCTGTTTTTAGCATATTTGCTGCTTGAGTCGAAAACTAAAATTCTGCCCCACCCCCTCCTTCAGTAGCCTACTCCTGTTCCATTATCCACACCTGGCTCAGTGTATTCTGAAAACTTTACTAAGAATTGTTAACATCCCCACAGGCAGCTCACTGTCACTCTGACTGACGACAGTCATTAGTGGCAGCTAGTACCTTATAGATGACAATCTCTTCCATCAGGAGGAGGACTTTATTACCGGTTTTCCCATCCATGATGTATCACAGCTGAATTTATGGCCAGATATCTTCAGCTCCATGCAGCACATCTCCACCCGGCGTCCCTAAAAATACCATAGTCACTAATAGTATAAAGTCACCTGGATAACGCTGTGATCCTAAATGATATATACCCCTCACAACACAACTACCCACACACTCTCCCACACATATAAAACATCACTTCATTATATATAAATATTCTACTAGAATTATAGCATGTACAGCACCCCCACTAATATATTTAATGGCCTTTAATATACCTCCCAAATTAAATTATATACAGACACTCTTCTTCTTCTGGCTCCACATAGCCTTCCCTGCTTAGTTATATTCTGTACCCTATTAACAGCCGCCCCTACTTTAATTCAAATCCAGCCCCATATGCAGAAATTACTAGTTTAATTATAAACAGTCTCCCATATAGTCCACCACCCCAGCTGAATTCTTATCTGACCCTAATATATAACTCCTATATAGTATCCCCCAGTTTAATTAATATATTGCCTCCATATTTAGATTCACCCTAAGTTTTACTATATACAGTCTGCTATATAGTCCCCACTAATTTAATTATTAACTTGCCCCATATATAAATTCCCCCACCCAGTTTTATTATATTCCAAAGCTCCCATCACAGTTAATTTATCTATAGCCTCACATATATAACATATACAGGCGATCCCCGACTTACAGACGACCCCTGGATTTTGGTAATTTACTGTAGTTTAGTCCCAGGCTACAATGATCTGCTGTAAGAGTTATGAAAAGTGTCTGAAATTAAGATTTGTTGTTAATTCTGGTTCTTATGACAACCCAAAAGTTTTAAAATCCAATTGTCACAGAGACCAAAACATTTTTGTCTGGAGTTACAATTATAAAATATACAGTTCAGACTTAGATACAAATTCAACTTAAGAACAAACATACAGAATCTTGTACATAGCCTAGGGACTGACTGTATAACCTGCCAGTTTATTTATATTCTATACAACCATATATAATTCTCCCTACAAGTGAAAGTATATATAGAGCCTAACAGTATAAAGCGTATCCAGCCCCTTATGAATAAATTGAGATCCCCAGACCCCCCTTCATCAGTTTTGCCAATAAAATTAATAAAACTGATACTCACCTGCAGACAGTGGGCTCCCACATGGCACGGCTCCCTTCTACTTTTCAGCCGTGGCTCCACACAGAAACACAGGCAGCGTGACGTCATCACCCGCCGCCTGTGTCCGTGCATAGTAGGGAGCGACGCAGGAAGCCGAAAAGGTGCTGCATCACCCGGCATATCTATCACACCTGTCTTAAAGAGACAGGTGCGATTGATTCACCTGGTGGTGCTTCAAGGGCGCCCAAATTGCCCACCATATTATTGGAAATGCTGTCGTTCCCCAAAGGACTCTGCATTCTGGTGCCTAATGCGAGATTTTCATTTCACCTCATGGCAGATGCCCTAAGTATATACATAGCCCTCAGCACATGGCCCCCTCAGTATATAGATAGATAGCCCCCAGCATATGGCCGCTCATAGTCTCAGCACAGTTAAAATAAATTATACTCACCATTCAACGTAGCCATGTTCCCTGCAGCCTCCACTGCAAACCCGAGTTCCAGAGAACTAAAGGATGCAGGGTCCTCCTCTCTATCATCCAGCACCATCAGCTAATCAACGGGGGTGGCACCTGGGCTGCACAAAGGATGCAGAGAGCAGAAACATCAACATCCAGTGATTGTGGATGTGGGCTCTGTGACTAAAGCGGGCCACCCTTTGACTGCAAAACAGGATGGGTCCTATAAACAGAGTCCCACTAAAGCCCCCATGATGGCGGCCAGTAGAAGATAAAATACCAAGACAAATAGACCGTACTGTTGAATTCAACAAAAAGCTAAGAAAATAAAATGTGTTCAATTCAGAATACCTGTATTCATGATGAGGGAACTCAAAAATACCCTATGCAGAAACGCAAGACATCAGATAATAATGTTCTTTCCTTCGTTTTTTGTTTAATTCAGTAGAACTGTGCATTTATATTTCATTTAAACTTCTATTGGCATTTTTTACTAATTCTGCAACTCTATTATTATGTTCTGAAATTACATCCACACTAACTAGGAATTACATGAAGGGACCAGCATTATACCTTTTTGGGGGGGACCGCACCAAATCATTTTTTCTGTGTTAATATGTTGGCTTCGTATCTGAGAAATGTTGTGCTCCTGTTACTGTGTTATAATTTTTATTGCCATTTTTTAATTACCTTATATACTCGAGTATAAGCCTAGTTTTTCAGCACAAAAAATGTGCTGAAAAACCCAAACTCGGCTTATACTCGAGTCAAAAAAATAAATATATCTAAACTCACCTTTCCGGCGACCCCTGTATATCTTCTGTGCGATCTGTTCGGCAGCGGCGGCAGGCTATATACACTGGGGCAGGGTCTGACAGGCTATATACACTGGGGCAGGGTCTGGCAGGCTATATACACTGGGGCAGGGTCTGGCAGGCTATATACACGGGGGCAGGGTCTGGCAGGCTATATACACTGGGGCAGGGTCTGGCAGGCTATATACACTGGGGCAGAGTCTGGCAGGCTATATACACTGGGGCAGGGGCTGGCAGGCTATATACACTGGGGCAGGGGCTGGCTGGCTATATACTGGGGAAGCTGTGACCAATGCATTTCCCACCCTCGGCTTATACTCGAGTCAATAGGTTTTCCCAGTATTTTGTGGTAAAATTAGGGGCCTCGGCTTATACTCGGGTCGGCTTATACTCGAGTATATACGGTAATGAGAATTTTTCATGATGGGTTACTATATGTATATGGTCTGTTTTTCTTCCACAATACACCCATTAAAGGGGTATTTCCATGAAGACAAGTTTCTTAAACATACTCAAGATAATAAAATAACACATTATCTAATAATTCACTGTTACTAACAAAAATACAGCATTTCACAGATATAATTCCATCCTGTCTCTATCAGTTCCGCTATATACAGTTTTAGCTTCCCCTGGTTTCCAACCCTGGATCTTCTGACTTTAGGGTGGGCAGCCATCTTGTCTGACGCTGTGGAGCTGAGTTCTTCTCTGCTCTCTGCTCCCTGCAGCGTTCCCTCCCCTCTGCATTCAAGGACTAGCTCTCACTGATACACACACACTGAATTTCTGCCGGCAAACATCAGCAGCAGCAAGAGGAGAAATACAAGCTACAGGCAGATAAGTTCTTTATCCCGGGGAGGGGAGGGAGGCACATCACATCTGAGAGCTGAGTGTGTAATAGTGTGCAATGTTCGTTTCATGGATCTCATCATCTCAACTCTGATCTGTCACATCTCTTTCTCTCTCTATGTATAAGATACTAGTAAAATGTTCAGAAGATAAATTAAAGTGTATATAAACCTGAACCCTGATCATCTAAGCACATTGTCAGAACACTGTATCTCACAGCACAGAGGGATCATGAAGTTTCTGCTTGGAGAGTCCTCACTCACATTCTGGAATTTTGCACTGACCTTTAGTGAGTGATAGAAGCTAAAACAGCAATAAAAAGTAAAATTGTAGAGTAAGGGGTTAAAATGATCTTTATTGTGTAAAAATTTGAGAATTTTCTTGAGCATACCCCTTCTTTAAGTATATAACTTTCTATTCAGGTCTCCATTTTCTTGTGAGCTGCAATGAATATGATGGCCTTATAGTCAGTAATGTCACTGACATTTGATCTCTTTTTAACCTCACAGAAATCAATAACAAAACCTTCTCCAACTAGAGCTTTCCTGGCAAAATCCTCATCATATCTCAACATATGGAGCCTGTCTTTCCCGACTATGAAGTATGTTGTGTATAAACATCCAATTAATATGAAGTGTCCTCCAGGTTTTAGCAACTTTGAGAACTTCCTCAGATATTGAATGTATTCATCTTGGTCTTTGCTGATAGCATCCAGGAGCCAAGCACTGATGATACAATCGGCTGATGGTAAATCTATTGGCTCTGTCATATTTTCTTTTGCAAGGTCACATTTCATAACATGTTGCAGCGCTGATCGCACTTTTCCTTCTTTATCTTGTAACTGGTCACTAAAAGAAAAATGACAAATGACAAAAATATCAGGTGACAAGATGGGTGGTTGCCTGCAGGGGCGTAATGATTATGGTCGCAGGGGGTGAGACCGTGAATGGGCCTATTGGAGGGGATGGGCCCAGCTGGGGCTGTCACTTAAACCTCTGCCTGTGCATGGTAGAATTATGGAATGTGACAGCCGCGGTCCGGGTCCCCTGTCATAAATATGCGCACTTACAATTGATTATACTAGGGCACGGGCAGAGACTTGCCCACACACGGTGTGCACGGGAAGAGCAACTCTGTGAACCGGACTGGCTCCCGCTGGAGTGCATGTACCTCAGGAGACAGCAGAGAGAGGAGGTGGAAGATAGAAAGTAGGAGGGAGAGAGGGGCACAGAGCACAGTTAAGCTTAAAGTGTAACCGTCATTTCAAAAAACTTTTGATATGTTATAGGGCAGGTAATTTTAAGCACTTTTGCTATTGGATTAGTCACCCGAATCTCTCTCCTTCCTCTTTTATTCTGTAGACTTCCCCTAGATGTCAGTATACTCTCATATGTCTGTTGCTAAGCTCCTCCCGTCTTCATTAAGAAGCTGAGACTATGGAGGAAGAGACATGCCACCATCTCTCTCCCTCCAATCAGCTTATTACCTCATGTCTCACTGCCCCAGCACTCAGTCATGTGCAGGGAGAAGACCTCACTAATGTAGTGACCAAGCAGCTACATTCTTATCTCTCCTCAGTTTTCCCTACACTTGTGTATACACACATAATCCACACAGACAAAAACTGCAGCCTCCCCTCCCCCCATCACTTCACACAAGGAAGTGGCAGGCAATACTATCCAAGTCTCCAAGCTGTCCTGTCATGTGCTGTAGTGTTAGATAGACAGATAGATAGATAGATAGATAGATAGATATGAGATAGATATAGATTGGATATACATAGATGGATATACATAGATATGAGATGGATAAATAGATAGATATGGGCTAAGTAGATAGATAGCTCTGGTGTCATTGGTCAGCAAAAGGTGCTTGTGATGAGGTGACAGGGGCAGGCTCCACCCCTCCATCTTGCTGATTGTAGTTTTTTTGAGAGCTGGAAACCATGGTTGCTATGAGCCAAAAGAGGTACTAAATGAGGGCCGAGAGGCAAAATACTTTTAGGAATAATTCCCAGGGACACCTGGAGCAGAATTATGTATTTTAGTTTTTTTTTTCTCAGAATGACAGTTACACTTTAAAGTGTACACCTGACTGTATTAGAAGGGTGCACACAAACTATAGGTGTCTAGTGTTTTGCTGCAGGGATTTAAGGGGTTAAAAGCACTTTAGGGAAGAGGGATGGGTTAGTGGTTTACCCATGATTCAAGGGGGCTGTCTCCTCCCCCTCCTAGCCAAGTGTAGCTTATAAAAGGGGATTGTGGCAAAGTCTGGCCCTCTTTTGATATTCACCTCAAGCTTTCCACCCTCTATCCCCTTTTTGATGAGATTTTGTGATACACGTTAGTTTTGATATTGTATTTTTCTGAACTGTTATATATATGTCACAGCTGGCAGAATAACAATAGAGAATTTGAGTTATCCAGGTGGTCGACTTGCCAGTCCGGCTGTAAATACTGCTCCTGGTGGTGGTGTATCAACATTCATAACCAGTTGTGCCTTAAAACCACATGGGTGAATTTCCCAACCGTTCTGCCATAAGATGTTAAAGTGCTGTGACCATTTTCCACCCAACAACAAGCCTCTGCCTCAGTTATTTACTTGGTGGGTAAGGGGTTGGGCTAAGTTAAAGGAAAAGTGAAATATGTTATTTAGGACAGTTATCTGTGTTTACTACCAATAGTCTAGCCTGGACAGATCCTGCTACAGTACTGTATATGTGTGTATTTTGTAGCTGACCTGTACTGTCTGCCACTAGTTTGGGCACATAATACTATAGAAGTTGACAGTCCCCCATGGGAACATGCGTCTGCCGTTGGAGTAGAGGCTGCTGCTGGACGTTTCAGTGAGTGGAGGCTGCTGCTGGACGTTTCAGTGAGTGGAGGCTGCTGCAGGACGTTTCAGTGAGTGGAGGCTGACTGACCGGATATAACGCTATTGTAGGCCTAAATAAGCCATTGGGGTTCTCCTATGGCCATTTTCTAACCTACACTGAAAGCACACTGCTTTGCCAGATTACTTTGAGTTATAAAAAGAAATAAACGTAAAAAAAAATAAATCGGCAGACTGTGCCTAATTCAAATCAAACCCCTAATAAATTGTCCCACTTCGGTGTTTAAGGTGGATATGTGTGTCACTAAGAGCTAAACACAACGGTAGCAAGTCTCCCTGCAAATTACTCACAATATGGTACTAGCTGCACTACTAATGGCAGCAAGCCCAGCCACAGGCAAACCAAAAAAAAGTAAAATAAAACGTTATTGTAGCCCTAAAAAGGGCTGTTGGGTTCTTGTAGAATCACTCCTGCCTAACACTATTCTAATAGAACACCCTAACGCTTTCCCTGACCAGCAGCAGCTCTCTCCCTAGCGGCATCCAGACAGAGAATGATCCGAGCAGCGCGGGCAGGGGCTAGTCTATTCCAGGGTCACCTGATCAGGCCAGCCAACCACTGCTATCGACGTGTAAGGGTACCACGTCATGCTGGGTGGAGTGCAGAGTCTCCTGGCTTGTGATTGGCTCTGTTTCTGGCCGCCAAAAATCACAACGGCGGGAGATGCCATTTTCTCGAGCGGGCGAAGTATTCGTCCGAGCAACGAGCAGTTTCGAGTACGCTAATGCTCGAACGAGCATCAAGCTCGGACGAGTATGTTCGCTCATCTCTACTTGTAACGTCATATTCTCAAAGCCACAACGCTTGAATGTTGCTAGAGCAAGCAGGATAGGAGGAGTATGAGCTAAAATATATAACATTAGTTATGGGGGGAGATTTATCAGAGCTATCTGAGGAAAAACACTTCTAGTTGCTCATGGAAACCAATTGGAAGACATTGAAAATCTTGCCACCATTTTCCTAGCACAATACAAAGTTTCGGTGTGGAAGGCAATTTCTGTGGTGGATTGGAACAAAATCTGGATCCACCAAGGGGAGGCACCCTATGGGGCTGCTACAACCATTTTGTCAAAAATGAATTTACAAACCTCCATACAAACCCCTTACCTCAGTAAATAGAGAAAAGAGCCTAAGGTCTCAGCATAATTAGCACATATATCTGGACAACTAGGACAATCCTTAACCCCTTAAGGACGCAGCCATTTTGTAGCTTAAGGCTCAGCCCGATTTTTTGGATTCTGACTTGCGTCTCTTTATACGGTTATAACTTTTGAACACTGTTACTTATCAAAGCGATTCTGAGATTGTTTTTTCCCCACATGTTGTACTTCATTTTAGTGGTAAATTTTGGCAGATAAGTTTTGCATTTATTTACAAAAAAAAAGAAAATATGATAAATTTTTGGAAAAATTTGCCATTTTCGAAATTCAAAATCATTGCGTTTTCAGGCAGATCGATTTACCACCTAAATAAGTTGCTGAATAACATTTCCCATTTGTCTACTTTACATTTTCATAATTTCTGAAATGTCTGGATAATTTATTTTGATGTCACGCGGCTTACAAATAGAATATCGCTTTTCCGGATTTTCAGAATTGACTATTTTGGGGATAAATACAGTTTGGAATGAAATTTTACATATTTAGCATCAAAACCCCCTATATAACCAACCCATTTTCAAATCTGCACCCCTCAAGCTATCAGAAACAGCTTTTACGAAGATTGTTAACCCCTTGAGATCTTCATAGTAATTGAATCAAAATGGAGGTGAAATTTAGAATGGTCATATTGTTCCCTTATACGTTCATTTAGCCCTAAAATTTACACATTTCCAAAAGATAAAAAGAGAAAACCCACCATACAATTTGTTCTGCAATTTCTCCTGAGTACAAAGACCCCCCACATGTGGCTGTGACTTGTGTTATGGGGGCACAGCGAGGCGCAGAAGGGAAGGAGGGCGCTGCAGCTGCCAGGATTTTAGTTTCCTCATTGGCCCCTTTTGAAGGCTATAAAATTTTCGCTTTTTCGTTATTGGGGCCATGTGATGCCATTTTTTTTGCGGGATGAGATGCTTTTTCCAATGTTACCATTTTGGGGTTTGTATCACCTATTGTTGAAAATTTAGGAACGTTTTTTGAGGACAGGAGTAGAAAAGCATCAATTCTGTACTGGATTTTTTACTTCTTTTTTTTTTGGTGTTCACCGTATAGACTAATAATCATGTTATCTTTATTCTATGGGTCGATACGATTACGGGGATACCAAACATGAATATATTTTCTTACGTTTTACTAAATGTGTCAAACAAAACCCTAATGTGGGGAAAAATCTATCATTTATGTATTGCCGTCTTCCAAGTGGCATAACTTTGTTACTTTTTTGGCTACGGAGCTGGTTGATGGCTTGTTTTTTGCGGGACATGTTGTACATTGCACCAGTATCATGTCGCAGTACATATGGTTTTTTGATCACATTTTATAGCATTTTTTGTGGGATTGAAAAGGTAAAAATCATAATTTTTGGAGGGTTTATAACAGTTTTTTTTTACGGCGTTTATCGTGCGGGTTCAATAATGATTTACTTTTATTCTACGGGTTGTTACGGACGCGGTGATACTATATATGTGGGGTTTGTGTTATGATTTAGACTTTTTTTTGAGTTATATGTCTCTTTATATGTTTTGGGGGTTTGGGGCATTTTTAGTGATTTATGACTTTATTTTTTTATTGAATAACTTTTTTTTTTACTTTTTCACTTTTATACCATGGGACATGAAGAAGCAATCTTCTGATTGCTTCTTCATGATAATATTCTGCAATACTCATGTATTGCAGAGTATTATCAGTGTCAGCCTATACACTTGCATAGGCTGGCACTGTGCCAGTAAGATGACGTCACAGACGCCATCTTACTGGCAATTCTTGCAGGTAACTCTGGGGTCCAGATCGGACCCCAGAGTTACTATAGCAACGATCGGCGCACCCCGAAAACGGTTCGGGGGGGCCGATCGTGGGGGAAAGATCCCCCAGATACATGTTAGATGCCGCGGTCGCGCTGACCGCGGCATTTAACGGGTTAAGCACCCGCGATCGGAGACAACTCCGATCGCGGGTGTTACACTGGGGTGCCGGCTATCAGTCACAGCCGGCACCCCGTCTTTCCCGATGCCGGTTCGGCTCAGATCTTGAGCTGAACCGGCATCAGCTCAGCGTCCGATATATCGGACGCTGAGCGCTAAGTCACTGCGCTCAGCGTCCGATATATCGGACGCTGAGCGTTAAGAGGTTAATGTCCCTGGCTGTAACATATGAAGCACCAGACAGAGACCAGTTTGCACATAAAGAGGGCATTATCCCATTCCTCATCCTTTAGTGGACATATCTCCAAGCCAAATATTACAAAAAGCAGCGCAAATAAAAAAAAAATGGGTGCACGCTAACCATGGTCGGGCATCAGGTCCTCCAATCGTAGCATGTAGAAAGGTATAATTCTGGTGTTTTTCTTCTTTTATGCCATTGATACAGGCTTGTATCATGCGCTTTAACCTGACGTCATTATGTTTTAATTTTTTTGGTTGAAATAAAGGATTCTAAATTTTTTTTATGTCACGAGAGCAGGATCGTTCAACATAACTTTCTTACTACAACTTCAACTAAAATCTAGATTGTAAAGGTATCAGTGAATAGCATGCAATAATACCTAGATCATAAAGGTGCTGTTTTCCAAGAATAAACACTAAATAAAAGATACAAAATTTCAGTTGACTGGAGCTCTTTTTCCAATAAATGTTCCTTCAATGATCAAATGAATGTATACCATGGTTCTTGTGACAGCTATGGTTTGTCACAAATCACTGTGCAGAGAATATGCCACATCCAGGAATCTACATGCCGTTCCCCTACTCTATACTTCCAATAGAGCCTTTCCACTATTCTGCAGAGGATGATTAGGAGACATATCGTAGCCTGTTTTTCAAAATTCATAAATTTGGGAAATGAAAGTTATGAATTAATTTGGGTGCTATGACTATATGCTTCAAAAGTAGAGAATTTAGAACTTTGAAAATAATTTCCATTTTTTTCATAACTAAATACAAAAGATATCAATTAAATTTTTAAACTAATTTGAAGTACAATGCGTCACGAGAAAACAATCTCAAAATCCCCTGGATAACCCTAAGGGGATATACAACGTTGGCCATCAATGCCCAACCTTGGGTTGCATTTGAAGAAGGGTAAAAGTTGTCATAGGGTCGGCTTTGAAGGAACTTTTATTGGAAGAGGAGCTCCAGTTGGAGTTTTTGGTTCTATTAGTGGGCGTTGCATCAACTATGATCTCGGATACTTGAAGAGCACAAGTGTGCAGGAGTATATAATTATAAACTGTATATTTTCAGTGAATAGCTTGCAGTAATACCTAAATCAGAAAGGTGCTTTTGTCCGTGAATATTGTGCAGTAATACTTTGATTGTACAGGTGATGCTGCATGTGAATAGCATTCACTAGTACATAAATCATAAAGGTTCTTCTTTCAGTGAATATCCTGAACTAATGCCTGGATCTCAATGATAATGTCATTGTATACTATGCTACTGTAGGTCTTTTAAAATGAGGAAAGCTGGAATTAAATGACAGGAATGTGGCAATGGTGAGGCCATGGCAAGGCTGCCTTGGTGGTGATGGTACTAGTGATGCAGGAAGAACACATGGTTTGTCTCTGACTGTTGTAATTTCTTCTGGTGCAAGTAGGTGCAAGGGTATGTAACATGAACTCCTAAGCCCCAATAGACCACACAAAATTGAGGCATTGGTCAATTACATTGCAGATAGTGTCTCAATTTCTATGGTAGATGAAGTGGATTTATGTCACACTCAGGTATTCACGAACACAGGAGATGGAAGGTAATCGAATATTTTATTTTGTATCTCTAACTCGTTTCAGAGTCTAAAATGACTCCTTTATCAAGTTGTATGAGACTGGGGAACATAAAAAAATATACAGGGGGGAGGATAAAATTATGTGTAATACAGATAATATACATTATACATTTATCATACAACATGATAAAACAATTTCATGGTAATAGATAGTTAGGGATGCGGTCTTTCTACTAACCCTAATAATAATACACAGTTAGTATAGTGAAGATAAAAATAGTTTGTTGGGGTAATTCATTATGTTAAAATTATAGTGTAAAAAAGCTATTACTATTATTTCTCCATTTATAGTTAAAAATAATAATATTTATTTATATAGCACCATCAAATTCGGTAGTGCTTTACAAATCACAGGGGACATATACAAATATGTTACAAAGAACAAACATGAAACAATAGGAGTGAGGTCCCTGCTCACAAGAGCTTACAGACTATGAGGATGTTGACCCAAGAGGTTGTAGAATGGTCCAGCCATTCTTTATAAGGGAACAATATTAAAGAATTTAATAAATAAAAATTCTGCTGCTTGAACCAGCCATCTTATTTACAGGGTCCTAGGTGAAAGAGACTGCAGAGAAGTCTGGAGCTTGGTATATATCTGGTGTTTGTCGAATAACAGACGGGAGATAGGACATAGGATGGATTAGTAAAGGGAGAGTTGACATTTTATGCAGTTAGCGAGTGTGATAGGTTTACCTAAAGTGATGGATTTTAAGAGCACGTTTAAAGCCTTGAGCAACAGTGAGCAAGAGATTGAATATATGGTGAAAAGAAGAGGTCAGGAGAGGTAATCCCACACCGAGATGGAGAGGTCAGGGTTAGGTAAGTTAGTAGATGGTGGAAAGACAAGAAGTTCAGTCTTAGAAAGATTGTTTCAAGAAGAGAGAGGACATAATGTTAGAGACAGCAGAGAGACAATCGCTAGTGTTCTGGATTAAGGCAGGGGTGATGTTATGTGCAGAGGTATACAGCTGGGTGTCATCAGCATAAAGATGATAGTAGAAACCAAATCTGCTGATGGTCCGTCCAATAGGGGCAGTATAGAGGGAGAATAGAAGAGGTCCTAGGACTGAGCCCTGAGGAACCCCGACACTGAGAGGAAGATGAGAAGAGAAAGATCCAGAAAAGGAGACACTGAAAGTGCGGTCATCGGCAGCGTTTGATTCTGTGGACCACCAGCTCCTCAGGATGCTTTGCTCCATTGGCCTAAAGGACATTTCTACTATCTTGGCCTTATATGTGTACATTATTTGGATTATTGAATAAATGTTCAGGAAATTTTTGTATTTAAACACCAGAATACATGTCAAGTGCCAAGCCCCGGAAGAAGCCCGAAGAGGCGAAACCTGGGTAGGGCAAGGTGTTTTAAAGATTTGATATGCACACTTTTTATGTTCTTTTGTGAGTATACACAATAAATAGTTTGTACCCATTATCCTGGTGTTCTACACTACCTGTCCATAAACACAGGGACAACAGTGAACCTCGGACACAAGAGTGGGACAGGGTGCATGCTTCAACCCAGTGAGTGGAGGTGGGGAGAGGAGCAGTGAACGCTGCCAATAGATCCAGAAGAATAAGGAGAGAATAGTCGCCTTTGGATTTTGCAGTGAGGAGATCATTGGAGACTTAAGAAAGGGCAGTTTCAGTGGAATACATAGAGCAGAAACCAGATTGCAGGGGGTCAAGGAGGGAGTTAGCTGATAGATAGCGGGTTAGTCGAGAATAGACCAGGCATTCCAGGAGTTTGGAGATGAAAGGGAGGTTAAAAACTGGTCTGTAGTTAGTAGCATTGGAAGGGTCCAGTGAAGGTTTCTTTAGTAAAGGGGTAAACAACAGCATGCTTGAAAGAAGAGGGGACGACACCAGAAGAGAGAGAGATTTTAGTGAGGTGAGAAGTGACTGCTGGGGAGAGAGACTGTATGAGATGTGAGGGGATGGGGTCACAGGTAATGGGTCGAGCAGAGGAAAGGAGCCTGGAAACTTCTTCCTCTGTGACCAGCTCAAAGGAAGTGAGTGAACAAGGTAAGGAACCGGAGGGATTTAGTGGTGTGAGAGGATTGAGCAATTATTTCCTGACGAATACAATTTTATCCTTAACCTCTTCCTGACATTTGACGTAATAGTACTGCATTGCGGGAGGTGCGTTCAAAATACATTACTATTACATCATGCATCATACATCCTTAACGGTGCCGGGGCCAGAAGCTGCGGGTGTCGGCTGTAAATTATAGCTGACACCCGCCTCTAACACCCGCGATGCCCTAAGGGCATTGGATGCGATTCGGACGTGATATTATAGCTGACACCTGCCTCTAACACCCTCGATGCCTTAAGGGCATTGGACGTGGTTCGGACTCCCCCCCCCCCCCCCCCCCGCGGCGCTTACCGGGGGTATCCGCTGCTCCGATCACAGCCCCGGGACTGCCAGTGTCCCGGGGCTGTGCGATCTTCTTCTAGGAGCCGGGTCCCTGCGCAACAGCTCAGTGTCTTACATTACACAGTGCAATACATCTGTATTGCACTGTGTAACCTGTAAAAGAGCTTCAGAAGATCACTTGTTCAAGCTAAGATGTCAATAACAGTAAAAAAATGTTTAAACAATAAAGGTTTTAAAAAAAAAAAAAATAATAAAGTGAAAGTCCCCCCAAACACCACATTTCCCTGTACACAAGTAATATAGTACAAAAAAAAACTAAGTCACAAAAAAACCACTTATTTGGTATCGCTGCGTCCATAACAATCTGTACAACAAATCATAATCATAATTGGACCCGCTTGGTGAACGTGGAAAAAATAACCCCAAAAAACTTGCCAAAAGATTAAATTTTTTATCAAATTGCTTTACAAAAATGTTCTAAAAAGTGATCCGAAAAAGATACAAGCACCAAAATGATAGCACTGAAAAGAACAACTTGTCACGCAAAAAATAAGCTCACAACCAGCTCCGTCAAACAAAAAATACTATAGTTATGCCGCTGTGAAAATGGCAATACTAAAACAAATGCAATTTTTCTATTCTAGTTTTCCTTCAATAAAATTGGACAAATATAAATAAAACTATATAAATGAGGTATCACCATAATCGTAAAATAAAGATAATTTATTATTAGAGATGAGCGAGCACTAAAATGCTGAGGTGCTCGTTATTCGAGACAAACTTTTCCAGATGCTCGAGTGCTCGTCTCGAATAACGAGCCCCATTGAAGTCAATGGGAGACCCGAGCACTTTTTTGCTAAAACAGAACAGTAAAAGAACAGTGTTTAATAAAATATTACAGATGTTTCCTCATGTTTGCTTATTAGAACACATTGAAATAACACTATTCTTCACTAAGTTCGGAGATGTTGGGAACATCTGGAATGTGAAGAATAGTGTTCTTTCAATGTGTTCTGCACTTAAATGGTCCTGTATTCACTGGTTTTAATGTTTTAATTCTATTCTTCACTTTGCAGATGTGCGCACGTATCTCCGAACCTATCGGGAGACACGCGTGCACACCTGCAATGTGAAGAATAGCATTAAAACGTTAAAAACAGTGAATACAGGACCATTTAAGTGCAGAACACATTGAACGAACACTATTCTTCACATTCCAGATGTTCCGAACATCTCCGAACCTAGCGGGAGACACGCCCGCACACCTGCAAAGTGAAGAATAGTGTTATTTCAATGTGTTCTTACAAGCAAAACATCAGGAAACATCTGTAATATTTTATTAAACAATAAAAATACTGTTCTTCACTTAATTTAATGCTTGATCTCGAGCAGGGGAAATACTTGTCCGAGTAACGAGCCGGTCCGAGTATGCTAATACTCGACCGAGCAGTATACTCGGACGCGTATACTCGCTCATCTCTATTTATTATTGTTATGCTACAGTGAACACCCCCCACCCAAAAAAAATTTAAAAATCCAAAACAAGAATTGATGATTTTATTTTCCTCCACACGTAAAGAGTTCATAAAATTATAAAATTGCTTCAATAAGCTAAAAACCCACTAAAATAAAGTTTTTTTTACAGTGCATCTCGTCACGCAAAAAATAAGACCTTATTTGTCTAAATTGCCAAAAAAAAAAAAAAAAAAAAGATTGTATAGCCTATAAACCCCTTCCCAATGCGCGCTGTAATAGAACAGTGCAGCAGGAAGTGACTTGCCAACACGGTTCAGACACAGTGATCGGGGAAAGATGGAGGGTGTTCCTGACGGCCATCCATCCTGCCCCATGGACCAGGAGGGTTTTGTCACCCCCCCCCCACCCTCTACCCCCAGTTCATGATCGCTGCTATTGGCTCATCAATTCAGACCAGCCAATAGCAGCGAATTTACTTATGACGTCAGTAATGCCGATCACCATGTCTGTAGAGGCGGTGATCAGGGCAGGGTGGCGGCTGTTCCTTACAGCCGCCTATTTTGCCTTTCAGCCCTGAGGGGTTTTGTTGCCCCCCTCTGTCCATGTTCGCCGCTATTGGCTGGTCAATTTGGTCCAGCCAATAGCAGCAATATTCGTCACAATGGGCATTGCTAGGGTGAATAAGAGCAACACTTGGCGATAATTGTTCCTGTCTAGGACAGCACCAATCATAAGTGGTAGGGGCCATGTCTGGTGCCTTCTTGCCATCTCTCAGAGAGCTCATAGTGACCGATCTGTGCACCCACTGCTGGAGAAAGGTTACCACTTGTATGTGGATAACCTTTATCCCAGCGTTCCCCTACTCCAATTCCTCAGTTCCAGAGGTTCTGTAGCGCACACAATTCGTGGGGACTCCTGCACCCTCACCCCTGTACAAGGTACCTCAACCGCTGCCCCCAAACCACAATAAATACATGGGTTAGTTGGTCCCCTGGTATATTCCACTTCCTTATACGCAACACATTCACAATTCACGTCCAACCTTTGTTGTGAATTCATTTCGGTAAAATGAATAATTGTAACAATTAGGTCACACTGCTCCCTATACCCCTCTATTATTAAATTGCGGGATGTAGTTTGCAAACTAGGGGCACTTGTGGGTTTATGTTTTTTATTTAGGTTTTCTATTTCCCCTCTTAGTCTCTGGATTTGTTAGTAGATCCTTTATATATCTCCAAGTTTTTATTTATTATTATTATTATTTATATTCCAAGTGCTTTATCATTCCGGAGCCCTGCTGGATTTTCTGGCTAGCATTTAGGATCAAATGTTAGGTCTTTCTCACATCAGGAAACATGGATTCCTAATCAGAGAGCTGACATTTTACAATGGCACAAATTGGGCATCACATAACGGGCGCCAAATAACGGACGCCACATAATGGGCACTGAACTTTCTAGAAATAATTGCAATTTCCATCTTGGACTCCATTGTACATCATATTTGGAAACCACCTATATGTTTAAAATGCTCACTGCACCACATATTACACCTTGCTAAATTCCCCAAGGGGTGTACATTCAACAATTAGGGTCACTTTTCAGGTTTTCCTCTGTTTTGGTACCACTAGGGCTCTCCAAATGCATCCTGACACAGGGGTTATTTCATATATTATAATATATTATTTCATATATTATCCCTTGTGGCTTACAAAAATGACATTTATAGGAAAATTTTAACCTTTTTAATTTTTAGGGCCTAATTGGATCATTCACCTATAGGGGCAAATACATATATTACACATTGCGAAATTCTCTAAGGGGTGTGCGTTCAAAAATTAGGGTCACTTTTCCGATTCTTATCTGTTTTATACCACTAGGGTTCTCCAAATGCATGTAAAACATTTCTGTCAAATTTGGCTCCTAAAAGGCAAACATCCCTCTTTCCTTCTATTGTGTGCCCATACAACATTTTATATACACATGTGGGGTACTTCTACACTCGAGAGAAATAGGTTTACACATTTTGGGGGGTTATTACATTTTTTTTTATCCCTTGTGACTATAAAAAATTAGGGGTAAAATGACCTTCATAGGAAAATTTTCCTATAGGTCCTAATTAAATCAAACACCTTTAAGGACGAATAGACATATTACACCTTGCTAAATTCTCCAAAGGGTGCACTTTCCAAAATGGTGACACCTATTGGGGTTCCCCTCTGTTTTGGTACCACTAGGGCTCTCCAAATGCATCCTGACACATGTAAAGGATGTCTGTCAAATTTGGCTTCTTTCCCTTCTGAGCCCTATTGTGTACCCATACAACACTTTATATGCACAAGTGGTGCAATTCTGTGCCTAGGAGAAATAGTTTAAGACATTTATGGGGGTTGTTCCATCTTTTATCCCTTGTGGCTTACAAAAATTTGGGGTAAAAGTGACTTTTTTGAGAAAGATTTCACCTTTTTCCTTTTTAGGGCCTAATTGAATCAAACACCTGTTGGGGCAACTACACAAATTACACGTTGCTAAACTCTCCAAGGGGTGTACTTTCCAAAATGGTGTCTCTTGTTGGGGCTTTTCTCTGTTTTGGTACCGTTAGGGTTCTCCAAATGCATCCTGACACATGAAAACTTTTTCAGACATATTTGTCCTCCAAAAACATGCTCTTTCCCTTCCAAGTGCCGCCCTGTGCCTGTACAGCAGGGTACAGTGACAAAATGGGTATTGGCATACTCAGAAGGAATTGCACTAAACATTGTAGAATGCATTTCCCTTTTTAACCCATTGTGAAGTCGCAAATTTTAGTGTTCAATGAATCTATTGTAAGATAAAATTACATTTCTGTAATTTCACTTTCATTTATCTTTCACCCTCATGAAATGCTCAAAGGGTTAACAAAATTCCCAAAGGTTGTTTTGAATATTTTGAGGGGTGTAGTTTCTAAAATGGTTCATTTGTGGGGGTTTTCTGTCATGTAGGCCTTATAAAGTCACTTCTAACTAAATTGACCCCCCAAAAGTAGATTTTGATGATTTGCGTGAAAATCTGAAAAATTGCACCTAAAGTTATAAGCCTCCTAACATCCTAAATAAAGTAAAATATGTTTGAAAAATGATGCCAAGTTAAAGCAGACATATGGAAAATGTTAGTTATCAAGTTATTTTAGTGATATGGCCAACTTTCCAAAAAGTTTTGAACTTGGAAAACAATGTTTTTTTCAAACATTTTGCCAAATTTCTGTTTATTTCATAAATAAATACTAAACATATTGCTTAAATTTCTCAACCAACATGAAGTATAATGTGTCACAAAAAACAATCTCAAAATCAACTGGATATGTTAAAGCTTTGCAAAGTTATAACCACTTAAATAGACACATGTCAATTTGAAAAAATGGCCCGTGCCAGGAAGGTGAAAAGTGGCTTCGGCATTAAGGGGTTAAAGTAGGTGGCCAGATCTTCAGCCCCAAGGTCTGTGACAGGTGGCTGCACTATTGGTGTTAGTAAGGAGTGAAGCATATTAAAGAGCCTTTTGGGGGTGTTAGAGAGAGAGGAAATTAGATTAGTAAAATAGACCTGTTTAGCATGGTGAAGGGAAGAGTTATAAGTTTTGAGCATAAGTTTGAAGCGGAGAGTTTTCTGTGAGTTGGTGAGTATCTAATGCATGTGGGTTCTGCTATGAATGATGGGTGGAAGGATTCTGAGAAGGTGAAGGATTATTGAAAGTAACAGGAGGTTATGGTCTGAAAGTGGAAAGGAAGAATTGGTAAAATTAGATATTGAAGATAGTTGTGGAAAAACCAAATCAAGTATGTTTCCCTCATTAAAAGTGGGGGAATCGCAGAGTTGTGAAAGACCTAGAGAAGTAGTTAGTGCTGAGAGGCAGGAGGGGAAATGGGAGTGTTAACAGGGATGCTGAAGTCTCCCATGATGATGGTTGGAATGTCACAGGATAGAAAGTGAGAGAGCCAAGAGGCAAAGTGGTCAAAGAACTGATAGGGTGAGCCAGGAGGACGGTATACTACAGCCACACGAAGAGAGAATGGGCGGAAAAGTCTGAGGTTTTGAACCTCAAAAGATGGGAAAGTAAGAGAGGGTACAGGAGGAATGACCTGGAAGGTGCATTGTGGAGAGAGGAGTATGCCTACCCCTCCTCCCTGCCTATTCTCAGGTCTGAAATAGTGAGAAAAGTGTGAACCCCCATAAGACAATGCCGCAACCGAGGTGGAGTCATCCTGCTGGATCCATGTTTCCGTGATGGCCAGTGGGTCAAAAGACTTAGAAAGAAAAAGGTCATGAACTGATTCTAGTTTATTGCACACAGAGCGGGCATTCCATAGGGCACATTTAAAAGGGGTTGCGAGTGGAGGAGGAGAAGAGGGAGAACACTGAATTTTTATAAGGTTAGCAGGGTTTCTGGGTCTATCAAAATATAATAACATTTTTTCACTGCGTTTAACCCAATAACAGAAAATAGCGGCCAAAAGTCAAAAATGGCCCTTTTTTGCCATTTTGAAAAAATACAAAATTCAGTAAAAAGAATGATAGCAATGAAAACATCATCAAAATTTGCAAAAAATGACACCACCCACTGCTCCATAAACCAAAGTATTAAAAAGATATTCGCTCCAGAAGAAGGCAAAATTTACACAAGATTTTACATTTTGAATTAGGAACACTACCGTCACACAGTGAGGGACACTACCGCCATACAGAGAGGAACACTAGCGCCATAGAGTGACGGACACTAGCGCCATACATAAATATACTCATGTGCATATACACATACATATAGTGCCACATGCAACATACTCACATAAAGTGTATACAGACACCATATACACATCACAGTTACTGCATACATACATCACAGTATATGTTATATACATATTATGCTGGACATGTGCAGTACAATAAAATATAATGGTGCACATCCTCCATTCTTTATTTTGTCAGGTCGGATGACGGGGCCCCCTGACAATGAGGGCCCCATAGCGGCTGCTATCGCTGTAATTATGCCCCTGAATACATCCGGGCAGTGAGGGAACACTACCGCCGGGCAGTGAGGGAACACTACCGCCAGGCAGTGAGGGAACACCACCGCCGGGCAGTGAGGGAACACTACCGCCGGGCAGTGAGGGAACACTACCGCCAGACAGCGCCAGGTTTGGGTCAGACTAGGTAGGTGATGGCGAACTCACCCTGCGACGTCCCTGCGGGCTAAGGCCCTGCCTAAAGCAGATAAACCGCCCTGGAAAGGGCGAACCCACTATCAGGAACCTACCTGACAGTCCCTGGTAACAGAAATTGCTTGTCTCTTTTTTGTCTTTTAATCCCCCTTTTTCTTTTTGTTCATTTATCCCTAATATTATTGTTGTCATAGTTTGTACTTCACTCTCTGTACCCTCTCTGCTGCTGTAATGCTGTGAATTTCCCCACTGTGGGACTAATAAAGGATTATCTTATGTTTATCTTATCTTAAACCGACACTAGATAGACAGGAAGGTGGGGTTAACCCTAGGAGATAAAAGATACTGAGGGACAACAACAGATACAAGACATACAAGCGGAGTCAAACAAACCGGGTCAAAACCAAGATGCCGGCAAAGGTACAGATTCCTATAGCAAATAGAATGGTCAGTAGGCAAAGTAGAAGTCAATACACAGAGAAGCAAGAAACACAATGGCAAGTGCACAAGATAGACTGCAATAACCATACCTCCCAACTTTTGTGGAGGAGAAAGAGGGACAAAACGGCGATGCGCAAATCGCGCCGCGGCAATTTTTTTACCCACAGAAGCCACACCCTAGCCACGCCCCCTAACCACACCCCCTGGCCACGCCACTGCTCATACCTCCAACGCATCCACTGGCACCAATGTATATTTATGTATATAATTGGGGGGCATATTCCACTCCCCTTAGACAACGAGCATGTCCCCCCCCTAGACAACAAGCATGTCTCCCCTAGACAACGAGCATGTCCCCCCCAGACAACGAGCATGTCCCCCCCAGACAACGAGCATGTCCCCCCCCAGACAACGAGCATGTCCTCCCCTAGACAACGAGCATGCCCCCCCCCAGACAACGAGCATGTCCTCCCCTAGACAACGAGCATGCCCCCCCCCCTAGAGAACGAGCATGTCCCCCCCAGACAACGAGCATGTCCCTCCCAGACAACGGGCATGTCCCCCCCCAGACAACGAGCATGCCCCCCCTAGACAACGAGCATGTCCCCCCACCTAGACAACGAGCATGTACCCCCACCTAGACAACGAGCATGTACCCCCACCTAGACAACGAGCATGTCCCCCCCTAGACAACGAGCATGCCCCCCCAAACAACGAGCATGCCTCCCCCCCCCCCCCCTAGACAACGAACATGTCCTCCCCTGTGGCTGCGTGCCCTTTTTTGTGTGTTTGTGTTATTTTTGTCTTCCAGGACCGTGCCTGCTGTGGACTGCTTCGGATTCGAAGGATTACATCGATGACCGACATTTCTAACAAATAAAATGGTGTTTCTTGCAACAGAGAAGCAAGAAACACAATGGCAAGTGCACAAGATAGACTGCAATAACCATACCTCCCAACTTTTGTGGAGGAGAAAGAGGGACAAAACGGCGATGCGCGAATCGCGCCGCGGCAATTTTTTTACCCACAGAAGCCACACCCTAGCCACGCCCCCTAACCACACCCCCTGGCCACGCCACTGCTCATACCTCCAACGCATCCACTGGCATCAATGTATATTTATGTATATAATTGGGGGGCATATTCCACTCCCCTTAGACAACGAGCATGTCCCCCCCCTAGACAACAAGCATGTCTCCCCTAGACAACGAGCATGTCCCCCCCAGACAACGAGCATGTCCCCCCAGACAACGAGCATGTCCCCCCCCAGACAACGAGCATGCCCCCCCTAGACAACGAGCATGTCCCCCCACCTAGACAACGAGCATGCCCCCCCACCTAGACAACGAGCATGTCCCCCCACCTAGACAACGAGCATGTGCCCCCACCTAGACAACGAGCATGTCCGCCCCCAGACAACGAGCATGCCCCCCCAGACAACGAGCATGCCTCCCCCCCCCTAGACAACGAACATGTCCTCCCCTGTGGCTGCGTGCCCTTTTTTGTGTGTTTGTGTTATTTTTGTCTTCCAGGACCGTGCCTGCTGTGGACTGCTTCGGATTCGAAGGATTACATCGATGACCGACATTTCTAACAAATAAAATGGTCAATGAGGGTGTGTCTGCGTTTTTTGTCCAATAAAATTTTCTGAAAATGGTGTGATTATTTATTTTTTTGCGACACTCTTCATAGTTTGCCATAGTAGTGGTGCCGGCTAGGTGACGGTGCTCATTACTAAGGGCTGGCCTTAGTGTTTGCCTTAATTTTTTTGGCAAATTCACACTAACGCCCATACCATTACCCCGGTACCCACCGCCACTAGGGGTGCCGGCAAGAGACCCGGGTACAAACCAGTACCTTACCGTCTATATATGGTCGGGTAGTGGGGCGTCTGCAGGCTGTTATTGTTGCGTTGGAATAGCCCCCTAACAGTGGGCTATCCCAGCTCAGTAATGGCGGCGGCTGCTGCTTTTTTGTATCAGGCTGATTTGAAAAATAGGGGGAGCCCAGGGGGCTCCCAGGCTGTTTCCCCCTCGTTGACCATTTTCTTTGTTAGAAATGTCGGTCATCGACGTAATCCTTCGAATCCGAAGCAGTCCACAGCAGGCACGGTCCTGGAAGACAAAAATAAAAAAAACCTACACACAAAAAAGGGCACACAGCCACAGGGGAGGACATGCTCATTGTCTAGGGGTCGGGGGTAGACATGCTTGTTGTCTAGGGGGGGGGGAAATGCTCGTTGTCTAGGGGGGGACATGCTCGTTGTCTAGGAGTCGGGGGGAGACATGCTCGTTGTCTAGGGGGGGGTAAATGCTCGTTGTCTAGGGGGAGGACATGCTCGTTGTCTTGGGGGGGGGGACATGCTCGTTGTCTAGGGGTCAGGGGGAGACATGCTCGTTGTCTGGGGGGGGGAATGCTCGTTGTCTAGGGGGGGAAATGCTCGTTGTCTAGCGGGGGGACATGCTTGTTGTCGCAGTAAAGGGGAGGGGTCCTATGGAGTGCAGTAAAGGGGAGGGGGTCCTATGGAGCGCAGTAAAGGGGAGGAGTCCTATGGAGCGCAGTAAAGGGGAGGGGTCCTATGGAGCGCAGTAAAGGGGAGGAGTCCTATGGAGCGCAGTAAAGGGGAGGGGTCCTATGGAGCGCGCAGTGAAAGCCATAAGAACCACATTTGATATTTTCCTTCCCGCTTCCCAGTACAGGGCCTGGAATATTTAATACTGTCACTAGGAAGTATAATTTGTTACGCAGAAACAGGCCGCACATAGCTCTGTACGTGGAAAAATAAAAAAGTTATTGATTTTTGAAAGTGGGGAGTGAAATATGGAAACGCAAAAATTAAAAAGGGCCAAGTCCTTATAGGGGTTTTCCTGCAAATACAAATTAGTTCCTATCCACAGGATTGGGCCTAAGTTGCTGATCAGTGGGGGTCTCAGTGATGAGATCTCCACAGATCATGAAAACGAGGGATCCTACATACCTCCAACGGAAACCCTCGTCGTTCCGTCAGCATAATGGAGCAGACGGCCGTGTATGACCATTCTGCTCCATTACTGTCATAGAGCGATGACATGTACCTTATGTGGACCCCAACAGACCCCTCGTTTTCATGATCTGTGGGGGTCACATCACTGAAACCCCCACACATCAGCAGGTTAAGCCCTGTCCTATGGATAGGGCCTAACTTGTATTTGTGGGAAAACCCCTTTAACCCCTTAAGGCTCTGCGCCGTAGCTCTACGGCGCAGAGGTATAAGGAGTGTATGAAGAGGGCTCACGGGCTGAGTCCTCTTCATACAAGGTGGGGGGTTTTGCATGTTGCAGAAAACCCCCACCGCTAATAACCGCGGTCGGTCATTGTCGCCGGCAAAGTCTTTTTTACGATCGCCGTGCCCCCGAACGTCATCGGGGGGCGGCGATCGTTTGCCATGGTAGCCTCGGGTCTTCTTTTGACACGAGGCTACATGGCTTCTGCAGATTCGTTACAATGAGCCAGAAGTATTGCAGTATATGGTAGAAGCGATCTGACCATCTAGGGTTAATGTACCCTAGATGGTCTAAGAAATACTGGAAAAAAAAAGAAAAAAAAAAGTTTAAAAAATAAAAAAAATTTATAAAATATTAAAAATTCTAATCACCCCCCTTTCTCTAGAACTGATATAAAACATAATAAACAGTAAAAATCACAAACATATTAGGTATCGCCGCGTCCCAAAATGCCCGATCTATCAAAATATAAAAACAGTTACAGCCAGCGGTGACCTCCGAGACGGGAAATGGCGCCCAAATGTCCGAAATGCGACTTTTACACCTTTTTACATCACATAAAAAATTAAATTAAAAATGATCAAAATGTCACACAGACCTCAAAATGGTAGCATTGAAAACGTCGGCCCATTTCGCAAAAAATGACCCCTCACACATCTCCGTGCGCCAAAGTATGAAAACGTAATTAGCGTCAAAAGATGGCAAAATTTTTTATTTTTTTTTTCATACACATTCGTTTAATTTTTGAAAATGTATTAAAACACAATAAAACCTGTATAAATTTGGTATCACCGCGATCGGACCGAACCAAAGAATAAAGCTGAGGTGTTATTTTGAGTGCACAGTCAAAGTCGAAAAAACTGAGCCCACAAGAACGTGATGCACGTGCGTTTTTTTAAAAAAAATTTTCCACATTTGGAAATTTTTTCAGCTTCGCAGTACACGGCATGTTAAAATAAATAACATTACGGGAAAGTAAAATTTGTTTCGCACAAAATAAGCCCTCACACAGGTCTGTACACAGAAAAATGAAAAAGTTATGGATTTTTGAAGTTGGAGAGCGAGAAATGAGAGGAAAAACCCTGCGTCCTTAAGGGGTTAAGGGATTAAGTATATGGTACAATAAAAGCAGAATAGAAGGGCACTGGGGGGATTAGGGATGGGGGCAGGGGGTCTATGGAGGAAAGTGAATTGTTTAACCCTTTAGCTGCTGCCTGCAGTCACTGTAGAGTACCTGTTATCACACTGCAGCAGCTGCACACACTCGGCTCTGCTTCATCAGAGGAACTTCAGTGAGGAGCAGGAGGAGGTGGGGGCAGGGAGCTATTGATGTAGCAGAGCTGGAGAGCTCCTGCCTGCACGGAGGCTGATCCCCTGGGGCTGCTGTGCAGGGGCAGTGCAGAGAATATGACACTCTGCACTGCTCCATCCATCCATCCATGTGCCTGCATCCTGTGCTGAGTGGCAGCCTGGGGACAGGGAGGGCTCTGCTTCCCAGGGGAGGGGATGGGGGAGGTGCCGGCTCTGCAGCAGACAGCCCGGGAGCTGGAGAGGAGGAGGACGCTGCACCCCGGGGGCGGGACAAGACAGAAAAATCAGTGACAGCGCAGAAATAACCGGGAATTTCACTTAACGGCCCGTGCAGGCGGGTCAAGGGTTAAAAAACGGGACTGTCCCGCCCAAAACGGGACGGTTGGGAGGTATGCAATAACCAGCACCAAATGAAGGGGCTGAGCAGAATATAAGGCAGAAATGGACACTACCTCCAGCACTGACTGGCTCCATCACTCAAACCGCAGCTGCAGGCAAAACAAGTTCAAAGACACACCCAGCTTTCCCAGGATCAGAAATGGAGCTGTCAATCACAGGCAGCTCTGGGTGTGGTTTTCCTGCAAGAAGCTTGAAACCTGATCCCATCAGTACAATTTGCTAGTTCTGACAAATACAGTGAGGAACACTACCCCCATACAGTGAGGGACACTACCTCCATATAGTGAGGAATACTAGAACCATACATTGAGGGACACTAGCCCCATACAGTGAGGAACACTACCTCCGTAATGTGAGGAACACTACTGCCATACAGTGAGGGACACTACTGCCATACATGAAGGGACACTACCCCCATATAGGGAGGGACACTACCCACATATAGGGAGGGACACTACCCACATATAGGGAGGGACACTACCCCCCATATAGGGAGGGACACTAACGCCATATAGTGAGGGACACTACCCCATACAGTGACGGACACTACTCCCATACAGTGAGGAACAATACCTCCGTACAGTGAAGAATACAGACATACAGTGAGGAACACTACCACCATACAGTGAGGAACACTACCACCATACAGTGAGGAACACTACCACCATACAGTGAGGGACACTACCCCCATACAGTGAGGGACACTACCCCCATACAGTGAGGAACACTACCCCCATACAGTGAGGAACACTACCCCCATACAGTGAGGAACACTACTCCCATACAGTGAGGAACACTACTCCTATACAGTGAGGAACAGTACCACCATGTTCCTTTCTTCTTCCCAGAGTTCTCTGCCCAATGTGACTCGTTGTGCTTGCGGCCATTTTGCTTATAAAGGGGAATTTTTTTTTTCGTTTAAATTTGAAATTTGTTTCCACTAATCACTGTAAACTTTGGATTTGTGACAATGAACTTAGAATCGTTAGAATCGATTCGCCCATCTCTACTTTCAATTTTTGCCTCTCAGAAATTGACAGGTTGTGGGAGAATTTAATATCTGCATTAATCGATCTAAAATCATTTTCAACCATGATCATGAAAGGTTTCAATATTGTTACACCTATGATGGAGGGGATAAAATGTGGATTTGGGTTTTAAGTCACTTTCTCTTACCGGAGGTTCATTTCGTTGTTGGGGATTTTCTTAGGTAGGTTAAAGTGTCTGGTGAAGGTCTGTTTGCTTATAAATGATTGGAGGTCGATGACTAATTGGAATTCAATAATCTTTGAGGTCGGACAGTATGAAAGACCTTTGTTTAGAAGACTTACTTAGCTGGTAGGTGGATAAGTTAAAGATTTTTACTTCAACTTTTTGTTCTACCTTCTTTGGTTTCTGAACTAGAACTATGGGTTCTAGTGGAATATGGAGGGTCGTTTCTTCCGATGTCATTTTTTCTCCTATTTCTTCTTTTTCTTTTTCCTCCTCTGTTGCCTTTTCTGAATTTTTTCTTTTTTGACTTTTTATTGAGCCCAACTGAAAAAAGATGATGGTTTACTTTCTTGTTTTGGAGGATGCATGGGTTGGGGGAGGTTTCGGCTATTGGTAGAGCCTTTGTGTTTGATTTGTGTCGATTGGGGGTCATATAGTTGGAGATCAGGTTGTGGGTGGTCTTAAGGATGACAGTATGGCTGATGTGTGGATTCCAGCCTTGGGGAAATTAGAGGCAGTTATTCCACTGGGGGTAGGGTTTAATAGCTGGGTGGATGTTGGAGGGGAGGTGGTTAGGGGTTTTGGAATGTGGTTGGGGGTAAGTTGAGTGGACAAGATTGAGGAGGGACTTGGCCAGTGGTGGCGAACCTATGGCACGGGTGCCAGAGGTGGCACTCAGAGCCCTCTTTATGGGCACCCTTGCCATCACCCCAGGGTATAATTTGCCAGACAGGACTCAAGGCCTCTTGCAGTCCCAGGCAGCCCAGGACCCCAGAAGGAAGCTACAATGATAATCCAAACTTCTTCACCTTCTTTCTACTGTTATGGTGTCCTCGGGTGCCATTACAATTTAAACCTGTGAAAGGGCAGGTAATAATAAGTTTCTGCTTAATTTGTCGCATTGGCACTTTGCGAAAAATATGTGGGTTTTGGTTGTAGTTTAGGCACTCGGTGTCTAAAAGGTTTGCCATCACTGGACTAGGGGATGGTGGGTGGGGTGAAAAACTTTGAGGTTGGGGTTGGTCCAGTTTTTAATGGTGTAAAGGGCAGTGGTACACTGTTGTGGGGCTTAGGGGTGTGGACGGGGTCATCTTTTAATTCAGATTTGGCAGCAGTGGTTTTGAAGCTGATGGATGAGGCTCATTTTTGTTCTTGATGTATGACTTGTATTTGCTTTAGATTTACGGATTGCTGGACAGGTACTGACAGTATGGCTGTTTCTGGAGTTACTGAATATGGTCTGGGAGTTGTGAGTGAATTGTCTTCTCCGATCGTTGGGGGGGTGGGTCTGTTCAGTTGGGATAATTGGCTTAATAGATGTAATTGGTACACAGTTGGTGGGGGATGTGGGTTCTGTAGTCTTGGTTTGTTTTAGCCAGAATTTAATGTTGTTTGACAGAAAATCTGTTCTATTTAAAGTTCTTATCTATTTTTAATTGAGTGCCCATGCATCCTCCAATATGTGGGGTGCACCACACAGCAACTAAAAACAAGGATGAATAGCCATAGATAAAACACAGTGGGGCACATTTACTAAGGGTCCGCCGGGTTTTCCGAATTTACCTGGGTTTTTGGCACACGCGATCGGATTGTGTCGCATCGGCGCTGGCTTGCAAAAAAAAGTCGCTTACATGCAACAGCAATAGGATGGTGAACTCCGGCTGACCTCGGCGGACCTCGGCACAGCAGCGACATCTGGTGGACATCGGGCGCACGACCTTAGTGAATCGGCGGAAGACCTGAATCCTCGACGGAGAACGCGCTGTTGGATCGCAACAGGACCGGGTAAGTACATGACCCCCAGTGTTTCAAGACACGGATTTACGCACCATCAAAAAGATTTTTCCCTTTTCTCCATTCCTCCTATTAAGTACGTCCCTGAAGGAAATGACCACATTAATTTACTCCCCCAGAGAGAGGTGTTCTGGATCTTCAAAATTAATTGCCTCACTCCCAATGGCCTAAATGAATCTCTGGAAAGTAACTTCTAAGACATTCAAACCCAACACCTGAATCAAAGTCTCTCTTCATAAAACCCCTCCTCCTTTACAACCCTCCCATCGTATGGTCACTGTTTACATTAAAACTAAATTAATTGTCTTATACAAATCTACTACATCATGTCCTCAATAAGTCAACAAGTCATGGAACAGTCACTCATGCTGTACAATGACTCTAGAGGCATTTACAGCGTGTAACCTATTTCTTTCCAAGGGGATCTAGAATGCCAGAATAACAGTGCTGAATTGTAACAGCTGGCTAACTTGATGTTTATCAACCACACTCATTTGTCTCCTGGTCTCATTCTTATAGAGAGAGTTCTTTGCAAACTCCTGATTAATCTTTAATTCTGCTCTCTGTATTCTGGTATTTTGATTCTTTTTCTCACATACAGACTATCCTTTTGCCTTAACATTCTGTACTGCATCTGACCTCTTTGTTGTGAAATAGCTCTGGAGACTATTCTTCTGTGTTTTTCTTGTGTTATCTTTGTCTCCTTGTTTTGCACTGTGGTGCAGGAATGGAACGTCTCCTAGCCACCCCTTACCACCTAGGGTAAAGTAAAGCAATCGGGCAGGGACAAATTGGAAGGGGGTTCAGTCTCTGGACCTACTGTCTCTGTCTGTGTCTCTTTGTTCCTTCCCAGAGCCTACATAATCAATAGTAATGAAAAATAAAAGTAATGAAAAAGTAACAATCACAATAACAATTGGTTTCCCCTTATTTTTGGACAAACCTTTTTCCTGTGAAGTATCCATGAAGTTTTGCAGCATGACCCCAGTAAAATGCTCCTGTACGCCTATCTACCCATCTCTTCAGCTCCAGGATGCATCTGTCATTGACCTTCAGAACTATGATGTGTTTGAAAAACTCACAGGCTGAGTACAGTTGATGAACCAGGGAGTTACAGCTTAAGTCAATCAAGATATCTCCTTTAATATGACCTGTAGGGAAAAAAGATAATGAAAACTGAACGATATGGTATGCTAAAACTGTCAGAGGTTGATAAACAATGACTGGGAAAACCCAGACAGCAAATTTTTATTTTCATTTCAGTGCTGGAGGGGTATGAATACTAAGACAAAAGGAGAAAGGGGGGTCAGAGGACTAAAATAATTAAAGACAAAGATTTTTTGTACCATGTTAGCCATTGGTTAGATACACATATATAAATGTAACTTATGCAAAGGTTTGCTTATTAATAGAAGTAAAACAAAAATGGAATTAAACATACAATATGCATATGGTACAGAAGTTCAGATTAAAGAGTAACTAACATTTATTTTTTCCTATAAATCAATAGCTCTTGGGATGTAAAAAAAACTTTGCCAATTATCTTTGTTACCTATATCCAGCAGTTAAGCATCTCATACAGGCAAAAGAAAGACAAAAAGTCGCGGCACTCAGCCAGCAAATCTTCTTTATTCAAAACGGTGCATAGGACAGGGAGGTGTAGCACGAAGAAAGCTTCGTCGACGGGCCGTTTCGCACATTCCTGCACCGTTTCGCAGGAGTGCTGGATGAGTGCTGCAACTTTTTGTCTTTCTTTTGCCTGTATGAGATACTCACCTGCCAATTGCCGGCTGAGCACCACCCACGAAAACTACACGCGCCCAGACTGTATTATAGTGCCCTTGCCATCTATTGCCTTTTACTCTTAGTCTGGTGGTGCCAACGTTTTTCTGGGTGGTGTGCACACTGCCCGAGACTTTCCTCTTGTTGTAAAGATATATCCAGCAGTTTCTTTGCTATAGCCCTCTGATTATCTCTTTGCTGCGATAGCTGCTTCCTCTCCCTCTGCTGATAAGCCCTGGAAACCTTGGTATAAACAGGCTTCACAAACTCTAGGGTTTCATGGAAAGGGAGGGGCTGCTGCTCCCTGCTCACAGAAGAGGAGGTCATGTGACAGAGCTCTCTATTTGTATGTAGCAGGGCTGGATATGTTCAGAACAGTGGATATAGATGTCTTCTGCATAGAATAGTGAGGTACAAGTTCTCCCATGTTCCCTATCCATCCATCCCAGTCTAACTCTACAGAACTTTCTCTGTCTCTGCACCTCATGCTTCAGTTCTTCCTCTCCCTGGTCATCCGCAGTTTCAGCTCTGTGCTGATAAGCTACTAACCCTTAGTGCTCACACAGCACAGGCTATAGACTGCATGTAACTGGGTTACTTATGATTTCTTTCACTTAATACATGTTCCCAGCTCCTCCATGTGATGAAAGGTGCGATATACATCCATATGTTCCATATACATCCATATGTGCCATATACACCATATACATCCTGTATGTGCACTGTGAAGTATTCAGTGGATTTACTTATGGGAAACTAAATGGATTTTGATGCTAAATTGCTTTGAAAGAGAACCCAAGTCTTCATGGGATATGTGGGCAAGCTATCTGGCCTCAGCTGGAGGGCAAAGACAGACATTAGTTTCTGCCCACTTCACCTCTGGTAAGAGATTTTTGTCAAACACTTTCAGAACAGAAAATGCCATAACTTTGGAAATAAAGGAACAAGTTGCATAATATTGGCATTTTTCTGTTTCTATACATTCTACTAGTATCTGACACTTGGATAGAGAGATGAGATAGATCAGAGATGAGAGATGATGAGATCAATGCAATGCATGGTACACATGACATTCCCTCTCCCTGGATAAATGTCTTATCTGCCTGTAGCTTGTGCCTCCTTACAATGTGTGGTGTTTGCTGGCAGAAAGCCAGTGTGTGTGAGAGCCTGTCCTAGAATGCAATGGGCGGTAGGAAGAGAGGAGGTCAGCTCCGTGCAGTGTCAGATAGAAGAACAATGGGGCACATTTACTTACCCGGACCTGTCGCGATCCAGCGGCACGTTCTATGTCGAGGATTCGGGTCTTCCTTTCACTAAAGTAGTGCGTAGTGCGCCCGATGTCCACCAGGTGTCGTTGCTGTGCCAAGGTCCGCCGGAGTTCACTATCCTATTTCTGGTGCAGGTAAGCGCGTGTCAATCGACACATTTTTTTTTTTTTTTTAATACCGCTGTATTTCCGAATCCGTCGGTTTTCCGACGGCCATGCCCCCGATTTCCGTTGCATGCATGCCGGCGCCGATGCACCACAATCCGATCTTGTACGCCAAAAACCCAGGGCAATTCAGGGAAAAATGGCGCAAATCGGTAATATTCCGGAAACCCGATGAAAAATAGCGATTCAGGCCCTTAGTAAATGACCCACAATATGTCCTCCCGACCCTAAAGTCATAGAATGCAGGGGTAACCAAATTTGTGCACACCAGGACTGATTGAGACAGTTTGGAATTTTATCTGTCAAATGCTGTATTTTTGTTAATAACATTGAATTAGAGATTTGGTGTTATTTTGTTATCATGAGTACATTTAAGAATCATGTCTTTGTGGGAATATCCCTTTAATACCTTGCTCCAAAAACTAACATCCCAGTCCGAATTACCATATGATTTCTGCAACAAAAGCACATGGACCCTGCACCAAAATTGATGAATGCCTCCCAATATGTCACCAAAAAAAGCCTCAAAATCTTGAGTAAATTAAAAGCATTCTAAGGTTATTACAGCATATATTAACACATCCTACCCAAAATCATTCTTGATCCTATAGGTGATAATGTTAGTTACTTATCATTAGGCAGGCTTCTTGCGACAGTTCTATGTCTGCCTTTGAAGTACAATTATTAAAGTGACATAGTCTCCTTAATAAATAGGCGGTCCCCTACTTAAGAACACTCAACTTACATATGACCCCTAGTTACAAACGGACCTCTGGATATTGGTAATTTATTTTGCTTTAGTCCTAGGCTACAATAAACAGCTGTAACAGTTATCAGGTGTCTGTAATGAAGCTTTATTATTAATCCTGATTCTTATGACAACCCAACATTTTTAAAATCCAATTGTCACAGAGACCAAAAAAGTTCTGGCTGGGATCACAATGATAAAATATACAGTTCCGACTTACATACAAATTCAACTTAAGAACAAACCTACAGACCCTATCTTGTATGTAACCCAGGGACTGCCTGTATTTTCAAAATTAGTAAAAAAAAAAGGTGGCTTTACACAGAAATGCACTAGCAGTAGTTCTATGTTTAAGCCATTGCAATTTTTTTCCGCAAAATTTTTTTAAAAAGCCCTATTGGATTTTTTGCCACTTTTGTATGCCAAATAGTTAAGAACATCCTATTATAGATGTTCCAATTGAGTCTGATCGTAGATGCTAAGAGAATGTTGAGAAAATGTATTCTCTCCTTTTTTCACCTTGAGTGACTGGTATTGCGTTTGTTACAATATGAATATTGTAAGGATGAAGGTTACTCTATAATATAAGCCTAAAAAAATATAATCAACAGGATAAATCAATTAGATAAATAGATAAACACATACCCAATTTGAAGGTTTTTGTCAGATTTTCAATGGGAAATATCAATGAATCTTCTCTAAACACCATATCAGATTTATCTGAAAAGCAACTGTCCAGAACCTGCCTAATATCGCAGTCATGAACATGGTAGAGCTTATGTGTGCTAGAATCCATTGTGTAATCTTGTATGCTTGAAAGATTCACCCTCTCTACACTGGTGCTGAAGCTCTTTATATAGTTACCAGGAATCAGTTTGGGATGCATGATAATAAGAATTAACTGGCACATCATTCACATCTTCAGGCGTCAACCTTGTGACCATGCAATAAAATACATTTTTATTACAATATGTACGCAGTTCAGTGCTGTGTGCAAGTTATGGTTCTCATTGCCCAAGGATCTATACAGAAGTAAGTAATATAGAAAGCAAAGATAGAGAATTCCTCTTCTCAATAAAGGTTACATACATAATCAGAATTGTATTGTTTTGGAAATAACTCCATCCATGGGTCTGAATCCTGATATGTGAAAACTGATTTAGAACCAACGGGGGGTCATTTATCGTTAGCCAGGACATTTGTGCATGTATTTTTTTCATTTCTGTCAGCATTGGCTGATACTGCTAATACCCTGCAAAACATTTGTATTTCAGAGTATTATCATGAACAAGCTATCTTGTTCATGTCCATGGTGGAAATAGTAAAAAAGTAAAAAAATGTTTTTCAATAAAAAATAAAGTAATAAATCAATAAAAATGCCCATAAGCCCCATAATATAAAGAGACATATTACACAAAATAAGTCTAAATCATAACACAAACCCCACAAATATAGTATTACCGCATCTGTGTAGAATAAAAATAAATAATTATTGAACCCGCAAGATGAACGTCATAAAAAACTGTTAAAAACCCGCCAAAAATTATGATTTTTACCTATTGAATTACACAAAAAATGCAATAAAAAGTTATCAAAAACATATGTACTCCAGAATGATACTGTTACAAAGTACAACATGTACCACAAAAAACAAGTCATCAACCAGCTCTGTAGCCAAAAAAGTTAAAATGAAATGCCACTTGGAAGACGGCATTGCAAAAATGATACATTTTTCCCCACATTAGGGTTTTATTTGGCAAATTTAGTAAAACATAAAAAAAAATATCTAAGTATGATATCCACGTAATCGTATTGACCCATAGTATATAGATAACATGATTATTAAGCTATATGGTGAACACCAAAAAAAAAGTAAAAAATCCAGTACAGAATTGATGCTTTTTTACTCCTGCCCTCAAAAAAAAGTTCCTACATTTTCAACAATAGGGGATACCAAACCCAAAATGGTAACACTTGAAAAGTCATCTTATCCAACAAAAGAAAATGCCATCACACGTCCCCAATAACGAAAAGCTAAAATTTTATAACCAACAAAAGGGGCCAATGAGAAAACTAAAATCCTGGCAGCTGCAGGGCGCTCCTTCCCTTCTGCGCTTCGCTGTGCACCCATAAAACAAGTAATGGCCACATGTGGGGGGGTCTCTGTACTCGAGAGAAATTGCATAACAAATTGTATGGTGGGTTTTCTCTTTTTGATGGCTAAATGAACACATACCTGAAACAATTTGACCATTCTAAATTTTCCCCTCCATTCAAAGAGTTTCCTGTATTTTCATGACTATAATTATTGTAGATTCACACTGAAGACATCAAAACTATGGATTAACACATGTGGAATTATATACTTAACAAAGAAGTGTGAAACAACCAAAAATTGTGAATTAGACTCACCGGTAATTCGGTTTCCATCTAGTCCTCCATGACGGCCCACTAGGAGGATGACCCTTGACCTCTGTAGGGACAGGAAGCAGAGAGGTTAAAAGCCTCCCCCCACATCCTCCCGCCAGTGTCTACCAAATAACTACACCAGTGGAAGATACAACATATTTTTATTCTGTCTTGTTAGAATCACATACAGAATTTTCAAAGAAGTGAAAGAAACATGGGAGGGAAAAATATATAGGCCGTCATGGAGGACTAGATGGAAACCGAATTACCGGTGAGTCTAATTCACAATTTCCATAACGTCCCCCATGACGGCCCACTAGGAGATCTACAAAATTAGTAGAGTTAGGGTGGGACCACAGCCTGGAGAACCTTCTGACCGAAGGCGAGATCCTGTGAGTTGGGTAAGTCCAGCCGATAGTGTTTTGCAAAGGTGGATGAAGAAACCCAGGTGGCGGCTCTGCAGATTTGTTCAAGAGAAGCGCCCCTCTTCTCTGCCCAGGAGGCGGATATGGCTCTGGTGGAATGGGCTTTAAGGTTAGGAGGAACTTCCTTCCCTTGTTCTGTGTAACAGGAGGCTATGGCAGTCTTTAACCATCTGGCGATCGTGGTTTTGGATGCCTTTACCCCTTTGTTCTTCCCCTGAAACTGAACAAAGAGATTGTGATCTTTGCGCCAAGGTTTCGTAGCTTTTAAGTACTCTAAGACCGAGCGCCTTACATCCAGGGAATGCCACTCCAATTCCTTGCTTGAAGAAGGATTCCCGTAGAATGATGGAAGAATTATTTCTTGGTTCTTGTGAAACCTGGACGCCACTTTAGGAACAAAGCTTGGATCCAGAGTCAAAGTTATCCTGTCAGGGAGAATACACATATAGGGTTCTCTAATAGAAATGGCTTGGAGTTCCCCCAGCCTTCTAGCTGAGGTCACAGCTACTAATAAGGAAGTTTTTAAGGTTAGGTTTTTTATACTAGCGTCTTTTAAAGGCTCAAAGGGAGGCCTGGAGAGAGCATCTAGAACCAGGGAGAGATCCCAGGAGGGAACCCGTTTCAGAACCTGAGGCCTAATTCTATTTGCAGCAGCAATAAATCTTTTGACCCACCTGTGGTCCGCCAGGGGTTGGTCGAAGAATGCGCTCAGAGCCGAAATTTGGACTTTCAAAGTGCTAGTAGAAAGACCAATTTCTAGTCCTTTTTGCAGGAAGTCTAGTACCTGTAAAATATTTGGGTTAGACTGAGAGGGGGGATTAGCCCCACAAAAGGTCACAAACTTTTTCCATATCTTATGGTATATGGCGAAAGTAACCTTTTTCCTACTTGCCTTCAACGTAGTTATTACGGCCCGAGAGAGACCTTGGGACCTTAGGAACTCGAACTCAGGATCCAAGCCGCCAGACGGAGTCTTCCTGGATCGGGATGGAAAATCGGACCTTGGTATAGCAGGTCCTTCTGAATCGGTAGAATAAAGGGTTGCTGGACAGATAGGGACCTCAGCAGTGGGTACCAGCTTCTTTTTGGCCAGTTTGGGCAGATCAGGATCACCCTTGACCGGTCGAGCAAGATTTTCCTGAGTACTCTCGCAATTAGGGGAATTGGGGGAAAGGCATACATAAGACTTCCGCTCCAACGATGGCTGAACGCGTCCAAGTGATCTCTGGACTCGCCGGCCTCCAGAGAGAAGTATTGTTGGCATTTTGAATTCTCCCTCGTGGCGAATAGGTCTATTTGGGGCATGCCCCAGACGCTGGTTAGATGTAGGAAGATTTCCTGGTTGAGACACCATTCGTTCGGTAGGATCTCTCTCCTGCTGAGATAATCCGCTTCTCTGTTGAGGGATCCCTTCAAATGGGTGGCAGAGATGGAAAGGATGTTTTCTTCCGCCCACTGGAAGATGGTACGAGCCAGACTCGATAATACTGGAGATCTTGTACCCCCTTGTCTCCTTAAATAGGACACTGTCGAGACGTTGTCCGAGAGAATGTGGATATGATGATCCCTCAGATAGGCTGTGTTCGATCTTAGCGCTTCCCAGACCGCTCTTAACTCCCTGTAGTTTGAGCTGCTTTTTGCTTGGGCTAGAGTCCAGGACCCCTGCTCGTAGTGGGAAGGAAGGATTGCTCCCCAGCCTGAGCTGCTTGCGTCCGTCACTATGGTGATGGTTGGGAGGTGGTGCCAACATACTCCTTTCTCTAGGTTCCTTGATTCCATCCACCACAGCAGGTCCCTCTTTACAAAGGAAGGAATCCGGATCTTCTTGTCTAGACCTGAAGACTTCCTGTTCCAGAAGGTTAGGATCCAACTCTGAAGGATCCGAGTATGGCTCTGACTCCAGGCGACCGCAGGTAGGCATGCTGTGAGGAGCCCCAGGATCTTCATCGCCTGTCTGACTGGTACAGAGTCCTTCCGTCTGAATGAACGAATCTGATGCCTTATGTTGGATATTTTCTCCTGAGGAAGAAAAGACATTTGGTGAGTTGAGTCTAGAATGATCCCTAGAAAGGTCTTTCGAGTGGAGGGTACTAAACTTGATTTTTTCAGGTTGATTAACCACCCCAACTCTGTTAAAATTCTTAGGGAAGACTCTCTTGCCAAGATTAGTTTTTGTTTGTCTTTCCCTATAATTAGCAAATCGTCTAGGTAAGGGATGATTGATATGTCTTGTAGTCTTAAAAAGGCTACCACCTCCACCATGATCTTGGTAAAGACCCTTGGAGCCGATGAAATACCGAATGGAAGTGCACGGAATTGAAAGTGTAAGACAGAGCCCTCGGGAGAGAGAACCGAGAATCTTAGGAATCTCTGAGATGAGGGGTGAATAGGTACATGGTAATATGCGTCTTTTAGATCTAAAGTGCACATATAGGAGCCTGTGTGAATAAGTTGGGTAGCTGTTCTTACCGACTCCATGCGAAATCTTCTGTAAACGATGAAGCGGTTTAGCTCTTTCAAGTTGATAATTAGGCGATTTGATCCGTCTGGTTTTTTGACAAGGAACAACGGGGAGTAGAATCCCAATTTTTCTTGTTCTTGAGGGACCGGCACCACCACTCCCATGTGGATTAGATGAAACACTTCCTGCCAAATGAAGGAATGTGTAGAATGAGAGGGAGAGGGTAAGGGAGCGACAAACCTTGGAGAAGGGGGGGGTGATGAGAATTCTATCCTGTAGCCTGATTCCAAGATAGATAGTACCCAGGGATTCGAGGTGACCTTTGTCCACTGGGATAGGAATCCCAGGAGACGCCCCCCCACTCTGGCGTCATTGTTTCTTGTTTCCTGGACCCTCTGGGAGGTTAGAGAAAAGGAACCCCCTTCCCCTTCCTCCTTTGGGATAACTCCACCGTCCTTGCTTACCTTTGCCACGGTAAGTCTCTCCGGTGTTCCTAAAAGGACGAAAGGAAGATTTCTTGGGTACTGTTTTGGACTCTGGAAATCCCCTTTTTCTGTCGGACGCCTTTTCGAGTATAGCGTCCAATTCGGGTCCGAACACAAAGTCTCCGGAGAAAGGAATGCTGCACAATTTGGATTTAGAGCGGATGTCCCCGCTCCACTGTTTCAGCCATAAGGCCCTCCTGGTGGCATTGGTAAGAGCTCCTTCTTTTGCAGCAAACCTTATTCCTTCGGCAGATGCGTCAGCAAGGAAGGCAGTAGCAGATCTTAACAATGGTATGCTTTCCAGTAAGTCTTCTCTGGGAGTACCCTCCCGGATATGGGACTCTAATTTCCCCAGCCAGAAATATAGTGTTCTTGCTACCGAAGTGGCTCCTAAGTTCGATTTTAGGCTTAGCATGGAAGTTTCCCACGCTTTCTTTAAAAGGGCTTCTGATTTCCTGTCCATTGGGTCTCTTAACTGAGCCGAATCTTCAAAGGGCAGGTCCATCTTCCTAGCGACCTTGGAAACCTGTACATCAACTTTGGGGAACGAGTCCCAATCCTTTGACTCTTCAGGGTCGAAGACTAAGCGTTTCCTGAAATTCTTAGAGACCGCGATTTTCCTCTCAGGGTCTCTCCATTCCTGACTAATTAGACCCCTAAGGGTATCATTGAGGGGAAAGACACGCTGTTTCCTGGCTTTGAGTCCCCCAAATAGTTCATCTTCGCGAGAAAGAGGGGGTTCCTCGTCCTCGAGGTTCAATGTATCTCTCATAGCTTTCAGAAGATCGTCCAGATCCTCATTTTGGAATAAGTAGCGGGAACATGTTGCTTGCTCACGATCCTGATGATCCTGGTCTCCCGCCAGAGAGCAGGAGGGAGAGTCTGAAATACACCCCTCTTCTTCCTCTGAGGAGGAAGCCGATACTATCCGAGCTTTCTTACGTGGGGGTGGGGCTCCCTGCGTAGCCGCCGCCACTGAAGAAACCACCTTCTCGTCTATAAAGGACTTAAGCTCGTCCATAAAAGACGTTTTCTCCTCCCGCATGAATTCTTCTATGCAGAGTCTGCAGATCGGTTTCTTATAGCCCTCTAGTAGTGTACGGAAGCACATACTGCATTTTTTAACAGGAATCCTGCTTTTTTCAGGTTTTTCTCTACTCTTTTCCTTTCCTGATTTCTCTTCCTTGCCTTTCCCCTTAGAAACTTGCTCCTAGGGAAGGAAGGCAAGGAGACAATGACTTGGAGCTCACACAAAAAACAGTTGTATATGTTGCCATACAGCACCACTCACGTGCACCGGGGGGTGGAGTAGGCCCAAGTCTGCCTCATCAGCCATTATGATGTCTGGGACGGCCGGCCAAGAAGAAAACGAGTCATAGACCTCAGACCAACTGACTACCCGCTATTTGAGGATTTAAATACCTGCATGGGGAGCCCATCCCCCTGTCGGTGGCTCCTACTGCGTCCCGCGCCCGGTCCGCGGTCACTTCCGGTCGCGACCGGAAGTCGTCATCGAACAGGGGGAATTCTGGGAAACGTAGTTTCCTGCGTCCGCGCGAGAGTCTGGTGACCAGCCCGCCGGAGAGGACGCCAGCCGGAACGAAGATAACTTCCAGGGAGAGCCCGCAGCCGCCGGGCTAACCGAGGATCTGTCCGGAGGGGAACTTGGACCGCAGTCGGCGTAACCCCAGGTAAGGCTTGGTGAGTATGGAGATCCTTCTCCGTTTTTTTTTTTTTTTTTTTCAAAACGTCCCCCCCCCCCCCTTAGGAGGAGAGAGACCCTCTCTTGACCTGACCCCTGTAGGGACAGGAAGACACTGGCGGGAGGATGTGGGGGGAGGCTTTTAACCTCTCTGCTTCCTGTCCCTACAGAGGTCAAGGGTCATCCTCCTAGTGGGCCGTCATGGGGGACGTTATGGAAATATGTCTTATATTCTAGGTTCTTCAAACTTTTGCTTTGAATTCTGCTTTGTACTCTCTTGGCATTCTCTTGATGAGCTTCAAGAGGTAGTCACCAGAAAAGGTTTTAACATCACAGGTGTGTCCTTTCAGGTTTAATAAGTGGGCTCTCTCGCCTTTTAAATGGGTTTGGGACAGTCAGTTGTGTTGTGCAGAAGTCAGGTGGATACACAGCTGATAGTCTCATTGAATTGACTGTTAGCTGCTTTTTTCTAGCCATAATAAAAATTCTAAGTAAGGTAAAATGAGTGGCTGTCATTACTTTAAGAAATGAAGGGCAGTAAATCCAAAAAATTGGGAAAACTTTGGAAGTGCAGTTGCAAAAACCATCAAGCACTACAAAGAAACTGGCTCCCATGAGGACCTCCCCAGGAAAGGAAGACCAAGAGTCACCTCTGCTGCAGAAGATAAGTTCATCTGAGATACCACCCTCAGAAATCACAGATTAACAGCAGCTCAGATTAGAGACCAGGTCAATGCCACACAGAGTTGTAGCAGCAGACACATCTCTACAACAATTGTTAACCCCTTAAGGACGCAGGGTATTTTCGCTGATTTCTCGCTCTCCATCTTCAAAAATCCATAACTTTTTCATTTTTCCGTGTACAGAGCTGTGTGAGGGCTTATTTTGTGCGTAACAAATTTTACTTTCCCATGATGTTATTTATTATTCCATGCCATGTAGTGGGAAGCCGCAAAAAAATTCCAAATGTGGAAAAATTGAAAAAAACTGCATGTGCGTCATGTTCTTGTGGGCTCAGTTTTTACGACTTTCACTCTGCGCGCCAAATAACATGCCTACTTTATTCTTTGGTTCGGTACGATCGCGGTGATACCAAATTTATATAGGTTTTATTGCGTTTTAATAAATTTTCAAAAATTAAACGAATGTGTACAAAAAAGAAAAAAATTTTTTGCCATCTTCTGACGCTAATAACTTTTTCATACTTTGGTGCACGGAGATGTGTGAGGGGTCATTTTTTGCGAAATGAGCCGACGTTCTCATTGCTACCATTTTGAGGACTGTGCGACATTTGGATCATTTTTTATGTCATCTAAAAAGGTGTAAAAGTCGCATTTTGGACATTTGGGCGCCATTTGCCGTTCCGGAGGTCACCGCCGCCCGTAACCGTTTTTATATTTTGATAGATCGGGCATTTTGGGACGCGGCGATACCTAATGTGTCTGTGATTTTTACTATTTATTATATTTTATATCAGTTCTAGGGAAAGGGGGGTGATTTGAACTTTTAATATTTTATTATTTTTTTACATTTTTTAAACTTTTTTTTTTCTCTTTTTTTCCACTGTTTCTTAGACCCTCTAGGGTACATTAACCCTAGATGGTCTGATCGCTCCTGCCATATACTGCAACACTACTGTATCGCAGTATATGGCATTTCTGCACACTATACATTACAATGAGCCACAGGCTCATTGTAATGCATGTGCAGAAGCCATGTATCCTCGGGTCAAACGAAGACCCGAGGCTACCATGGCAACCGATCGCCGCCCCCCGATGACGTTCGGGGGAGCGGCGATCGGAGGTAAGATGGCGGCGCCCACGCGCCGCCAAATTTAAAGTGCCGCCGGCGACTTTGCCGGCGGCAAAGAAGAGGTTAACACCCGCGATCGGTGCAAGCACCGACCGCGGGTGATAGCGATGGGTCTTTGCTGCGATATGCAGCAAAGCCCATCACTGTATGAAGAAGGCTCAGCCCGTGAGCCTTCTTCATACAACCTTCACAGCTCCGTGGCGGATATATCCGTCACGGAGCGTGAAGGGGTTAAGAGGAGACTGTGTGCAGCAGCCTTCATGGTAAAATAGCTCTTAGGAAACCACTGCTAAGGACAGGAAACAAACAAGAGAATTGTTTGGGCTAAAGAAAACAAGGAATGGAAAATCAGTGGAAATCTGTGCTTTTATGTGATGAGTCAAAATTTGACATCTTTGGTTCCAAAGACTGTGTTAAAATCACTTTGTAAGGTGTTCAATCTTTGTATTAATTTATACCCCTTTCTTTCCTTTCCCTTTGTGTCTTCAAATGTCTCATTAAAACTGCAATCCATAAATCTTCCATACTGTGGTCCTCTCAAGGGCAGCCCTCTCCATAGCCGGTAGCAAAGACTTACCGGTAACACCAATCATGGGTGTTATCCAGTCGATCGCCGCCTGCAAAGCTGCCGGCGGCTTCAAAACGGTGGCAGCGCATGGCCAGTGCTATCTTGGTGACAATCGGCGCACACCGTGACATCATGGGTCTTCATGACAGTCTTGGGTCTTCTGAAGACCCGAGGTTAAAGTACCCTAGGGTGTCTGAAAAATAGTAAAAATAAAAATTTAAAAAAATAAAAAAAATAGAAATTAAAATCACCCTCCTTTCCCTAGAACTGATATAAATATAATTAAAGAGTACAAATCATAAACACATTGGGGCTCATTTACTTACCCGGTCCAGTCGCGATCCAGCGGCACGTTCTCTGATGAGGATTCGGGTTCTGCTGGCATTCACTAAGATCCTGCGCCCGATATCCACCAGGTGTTGCTGCTGCGCCGAGGTCCGCTGGAGTTCACCTTCTTCATCCCGGTGCATGTAAGTGCTGATCAAAACAAAGTGTCACATCATTATCCGGGCTGTCAGTCATATGTATAGGAGAATCTCATACACACATAGGATGCGGGGGGCGCCAACACCATGAGTGTCACATCATTAACCAGGCTGTCATTCATATGTATAGGAGAATCTCATACACACAGGCTGCAAGGAGGGGGGGAGCGCCAGCACCATGATTGTCACATCATTATCCGGCTGTCAGTCAAGCATTGGGGGTATGGCTGTGCCTCCCACTCATGAATAAGCTGGACAGCTGAATATGATAATGACTCATTGGACCAATCTCAAGTCATTTGCATACAGCTTTAGGACCTAATAGTTTGAGTTTACAGGCATGTAGAGGGACAATAAGAATAGGGGCAATGCCTTCTAATGGCAGTTTATAAAAATATAAATTGGTTTAGGGGGTTAATTTGCCTGACAGGTTCTCTTTAAATCATGGGCACTGACATCATGCCATCATTGTGGAGTGACAATCCATTTACTGGAGTCTGTAAAAGATTCCAGCACTTGTCAATCTTGTCAGATCTGACACTTTAAAATAGTAGCGTTGAAAACATCAGCTCATCTTGCAAAAAATGACACCTTACACAGCTCCATAGATTGAACTATGAAAAAATTATTAGGGCCAGGATATCATGAAACAAAACTTAATACACAAGGTTTCAATTTTTAAAATGTATTAAAACACCTTAAAACCTGTATACATTTTGTATCCCCGTGATCGTACTGAGCCAAAGAATAAAGGAAAAACATGATTTGGATCATAGTGAAAGACATAGAAACTGAGCCCACAAAAAGATGGTGCAAATGCATTTTTTTCACAAATTTCACTGCATTTAGAATTTTTTTACCCCCATAGATCACGAAAAGGAGAGGTCTGATGGGCTCCCATGTACCTCCGTTGGGCCCCTTGTCGCTCCATCAGAGTAATGATGCAGATGGCTACGCATGACCATTCTGCTCCATTAATCTCTATGGAGCTGACGGAAATTGCAGAGTGCCGCACTGTGGATAAGGCCTTACTTGTGTTCGTGGGAAAACCCCTTTAAAGGGTTATTTATTTATTTTTTAAGACAGCCACTTAACCACAGTAATATACCACAAGCCAACTGACAGAACAGCCTACCAGAGAAATGACACCCCAAACACACTAGATAACCCATTATATACAGTCAGTCTATGCCTTACAACTGTTTCTGCTCCGACAAGACAGACCTGGAAAAACACCTTCGGGAGCTGAGGTCTGAGTTTCTCCAATTGGGCTAAAGACCAAAAGTGACTGACAATAAAATAAGTAAAGCAGCATCTGGTAGTCACCTACAGCCTGCAACTGGAGAGCCTACGTCATATTGCCAAGGAACACCCACCTTTTCTTCCCTCCTTTCCTTCAAGCAACCACCAAACCTGAAACAACTTGTTGTCTGGAGTGCCCAGAGACCCCCATCAGAAAATGATACCACACCCTACCTGCAAAACAGGTTCAAATATGTTGCCACATTCACATGGGTGACCATGTACTAGTACCACAATCACAGCATGTACTCAAGATCCTGCAATCTGGTTCATCTCATTATGTGTAAACAGTGTCCCACCACAGGCCTTTATGTTTAGGAAACAGATGTAGCGGGGTCAGTTTTAATGTGACAAAGTCCAGAGACACAGACAGGCTTGACAGCAGAAATGCGGTTTCCTTGCGGCTTTTATTGGCAGCCAAAACAATGCAGCTTTACAGGCAAGTAAAATAAAACAAAGCGGGGAAACAAAAACGGGCTCATCTGAGCACTACCTGTACATCAGCAGGTCCCTCTCTAGCAAAGCAGCGTACTCACAGCGGCTAGTGACACACGGCTGGCAAGCCTTCCAGAGCAATGTCTCTCACACAGAGCTCCAGCCCAGTATACAGCTCTGGGATAAAACCCCTTCTCCCAGCTGCACTTGGTAATTAGGGCTGTGCAGTCTCTGGTCAGTGCATTAACCCTTTACCACAGGTAAGGAAGTAACCTGAAAGGAATATATACACCATCTATTACCTTTCCAGCTGCTGTCCTACACAGGTCAAAGACTTCATCAGCGTTTCAACTCCCACCTATCCGACATTAAAATGTAAGATCTCCCAGTGGCCACACATGTTTCCTTAAAGGACAACACTGTGAATTACTGTTTTAATAGGACAGTTCAAGACACAGAGGGAAAGGAATGGTATAAATAAACGTAAGAGATTTAAAACCTTACATCTTAATGTCCATGGCAACATCCAACCAGAGAAGTAGCAGCACTCCGTATCAAATTCAAAGGTGTTTATTCACCAGGTGACAGTACAGCAACGTTTCAGCTAACTCAATGTAGCCATTCTCAAGCAGTGATAAGAGTGTTACATGGCGGGTTTAAATCCCCTGCAGGACGTGACGTCAAGGATGAAGTTTAACAATATACTATACATTGAAATTGTGCAAAATACGAACATAATATAATGATACATTGAAATGTATGCAGTGAGTTGATAAAATTGTGCAATATTTGTGACCAATGGTAAGATGACACACAACACCGCGGCACTCCAACTCCCATATCCTCACCGGGCGGTCTGCGCATGTCCAAGCGTTGCTTGGTAACGTCCCAAGCGTTGCATGGGAAAACAAAATCAAAAAATGCGAAGCACCTTGGAGTCTTCCATATTTAGCACTCAGATTAAGTCCTCCAAGAAGCGGCTGTGTTTGTACCTTCCAACGATGAGTTGCTCCGGATGCGACTGCCAGGAATCCGCGATCGCTCGCGTCTAGTAACAGTTTTGCGTCCACATGCGGAGTCTCACCTCTCGCGAGAGTATCGCTCCGGTGTGGTAACGGCCATCTTGAAAGAGGGAAAAGAGTGACAGGGACTCAACCTGGTGTGCACTCGCTGGGGAGAACAGGTGAGTATGTCCAATTGTGATTTAGCCATCGGGACCAAAGGGACAAGCCATGGCAGGTTCATGATCCTCTATCCCTGACCTGGAGGCCACAGCAGATAAGAACCAGCGCTCCCTTGTCACACCACTGTCTTTGTAGATATTATTCTGTTGTTTTAAACTTTTTATATCTTATGATGATCATTGCCAAGTGTGTATAAAATACTGTGAATTTGCTGTTTCTGATGAAGAGAACAAGTATTCTTGAAAACTCACCATCAAATAAACTCAGTTAGCCTCAATTAAGCTAGCCTGATTTCTTCAATGTGCATAATTCTGCAGACTCCCATCATATATGGAGTGGGTTCATGACGCTTAATGATTCTGTGACATACTATTCCATCACAGGTCGTTAAGGAGTTAACTGGTGCCCACTCCTGAATGACACTTTTTGTAATACTATTAAGTGGCAGTCCAATTTCCCATGTTATGACTATTGCTTGTAATGGAGCTGTTCAGTCTTTCTAAATTATCTGAACCTTCCAGACCGGTAGTAACAGTGCTAATAAAAAATTTTCCTGTGGTATATGTCAACTTTCTGTAGACAGACTTTTTATAGTTTTAGGTATGCATTATAGGCTTTAAGCCATGGTCCCTGTCTAGTATAGTAGCATTGTATCATCAAACATTCAAAAGGGAACCTGTCATCAGAAATTGGCCTAATAAACCACTACCAGTGTGTTGTCATGCAGTTGTACAGGCTCAAGATCATGTTTCTTTCATGACCCAGCTTGGTGGCATCATCCAAAAAATCAACTTTGAAGTTAGTTGTATAAAGTCAGGGAGGCAGAGATTTTAACATTGAAATCAAGCTCTCCCCACCTCTGAACACCTTCTCCCATGTGATTGACATCACGCGCCAGACTTCAGGAGATCTGATCAATGATGTCCCTGGACATGGGACCATCAATTATAGGGGAGGGGGCATTTTAAAGCAGGGAAAGCTTGACTTCAGTGTTAAATTCTCCGCTTCCTTGACTTCATAAAACCAATTAACATCCCACTTCAAAGGTGATTTTCTGGATGATGCCACCACACTCGACCATGAAACAAACATCATCTAGAAGCTGCTCAGCTGCTTTTCAACATACCGCTAGTGGTTTATAAGGCCAATTTCTGATGGCTTCAAGTTTATAAAACTGATGTCATATTCTCAGAGACAGAAAAACATCCGTGTCTGTGAATTGCGTGAAGGATCACCTGATAAAATACATATGCATTTATATGGCATTTATATGGCTGTTATGTTTCTCATCAGTCTGCTAGGTTGTTCATAAAAAACTTGTGACTGCATACATATCCTGAGGAAAAAGAGATATTTACAACATGTTTCTGACTTATTTTTAACCCTTTCAAGATACAGTTACTTGTCACTGCGTAAAGGCTCAGCCCCATTTTATGTAATATGACATGTGTCACTTTATATGGTGATTTAGACTCTGGAAACAGATCCCATCCCCTCAATTAGTAACATAATAGAAGAGGTAAATTAGATAAAATAAGAGAAAATTTTATATATGTGTGATTAAGACCAGGGATTTGAAAGACAAATTGAGCCATTGTTGGGAACAACAATATTTTTAAAATCTGATCTTTACCTTTTTATTCTAATAAATATTTACTGCTATGTATAATTATAAAAAAGAAAAGCAAGAAAATTTTTAAACCAACTCAAGGATGTGTATCTAAGGTTCACTGAAAATTCAAAATCTCTACCAGCATGGCAGTGAACATATAAAACTCATAAACTTTAATTCATTTAGTTAAAAATGTCACCCATCCACGAGTGACAAATCAAACAACCTGGAAAAAATACATATTCAGACACCTATGTATAATGGTGTCCTGTATCCGTGATAAATGCACAGAGGAAAAGAAAAAACACACAAAACAGGTAAACTAAGATTTAACGGCAGGAAAAGTCATGTGGTCTATACACTGGCAATATCAAAAGTGCTATGGTCTTACCCACTCAGCCGCTTTGTACCAGTTGATGGAAATGTTTTCCGCTGGTCTGACCGTTATGCTGTGTGGTCACCTGTACGTAGAAGGCCGGGAGCCCCAGGATAGGTCCAAGCACATACCTGAGTGTAGCAGGAGGAATAGTTGGATGATGAACAACACCTACCACTGTCCCTCTCACCCCAGGCGTGCAAGCTCCCGCCCTTACAAGGGCAGTACCAAACTGTACCCTGTTCTAATCACCCAGCATCCCCCCTCCTTGACGCGTTTCCGCCTTATTAGGATTCATCAGAGGGATTTCTGGCAGAAATGCTTTTTTGGAAATAATAACAACAGGACAGCCTATAGTGACAAGATGTCCCTTGGGTGTAATACAGTGGGTATACCCAAATGTAGGGTAACCCTCCCTCCAGTACGGAGACCCGGACTAATGATCCCTAGCTGGTCTAATGGGGATACAGGCCCCTGTGCCGTGCCAGGATCTAAACAAACGGGTAATACACGCCCCCTATCGTCACCTACCAATGAAGGACCGTGTACCGGTTCGCCCGTCAACGAGAACAGCTGTGTCTCATTAGAACCACACGCGCGGCAACCAGAAGCCGACAGCACTTCCGGTCACGTGATCGGGTCATGTGACAGCGCTTCCGGTCACGTGATCGGGTCATGTGACAGTTTAGGGGAGGGTGTAATGTAGCTAGTTGTCATGGAAACATGACACTACCAGTGCGGATGACAGTGGTCAGCCGCTTAAGGTAGCCGGCAGCTTGTATGGATTGCCAAAACAACGGCCCGCAATGGGGGAAACAGCAGTTTAAACAAATGGACCATATTGTTGCTTAATCATACAGTAACAATTATTTGTCAGAGAAAGCTTAGTGCTGATTGGTCTGATTAAAAGTGCCTTGTTGCGAGAGCAGGGGTTTGGGAAAAACAGAGTATGATGATAGCAGGATTGCATAGTCTCCTAGTTTCGAGATGACAAAGGTGTGTTAGAATACCCCAACAAAACCGCCTATAGCGGAACAGATGTGGTTAAATTTATATCCACATATATAAAGCATGTATCAACAGTAAAGAAGGCAGTGTGTACTATAGGTTAGGAGGGGACCCTGTCCTGAAAGACGACCGTAAGCCCCACCTGGTGTGCACTCGGACTATAAAAAGCAGGTAAATTGCAGTTGTTCATTTAGTCCGCCAGGTGACACAGTTCCCAGCCTATATATCCATTTTGTTTCAGCCTGCAGGATTCTTTTATTCCAGTCCCCGCCTCTCATTGGATATGGTACCATGTCAATACCTACAAAACGTAGCTGTTTGTAATTACCCCCATGATGCTGTTGGATATGTCTCGCCAATGGTGTATCCCTTGCGTGTCTGATATCACCTAGATGATCCCCCACCCGTCTTCGAAAATCTCTATAGGTTTTACCTATATATTCCAATCCACACTCACATGTGGCTTTGTAGATGACCCCTGCTGTCCGACAATTAATAAAGCCATGGATCTTAAAGACTTTGCCTGTTACATTACTGCAAAACCATTTCGTGTTAGAAATGTAAGGGCAGGCGACACAATTCTTCCCACATTTAAAACAGCCAATGGGGCTGCGATCCAACCAGGTGCCTTCTGGTTTTTCTGGGATAAACTGGCTGTGGACCACCCTGTCCCTGATAGATCGTCCCCTCCTAAAGGTGACCAGAGGTCTAGGGCCAACCATCTCCCTTATATCATCGTCCAACATCAGCACCGGCCAATGACGTTCCAGTATGGATTTGACTCTTTCCGCACCATTATCATATGTGGCGATGAGTCTTGACAACTGCTTGTCATCATCATTACTTTTTGCAGTACTTTCAAAGAGCTCAGTCTGATGAAAGCGTGAGGCATGCTGGAATGCTTTACGGAGGACCCTATCAGGGTACCCTCATTCCTTAAATCTTCTCCTCAGCTCATCTGCCTGATGTTTGAACTCTGTCAGTACTACAATTTCTCCTCATGCGCAGGTACTGCGTCTTAGGTTTTCCCCTACGAAGGTGAAGAGGGTGGTGGCTTTCCCATTGCAAGAGGGAATTAGTTGCCGTTGTTTTGCGGAAAATCGTAGTCTCTAATGTCCCCTCTACAGTTCGTGATAGGAGTACATCCAGAAAGGGTAGACTATCCTTACTAGTCTCAAACGTGAGACGTAGTCCAATTTCATTACTATTAAGACTCTCCACAAAATCGACGAAAATATCGTCGATGTAACGACGAAAGATCTCTGCCTTCTCTATACCTGGAAAGGGGACATCACCAAACAGGACTGTGTTCTCCCACCAGCCCAGGAGCAAGTTGGCATACGTGGGGGCACTTGGGCTCCCCATTGCCGTGCCCCTGAGCTGGTGGTAGATCTTGTCATTAAACAAGAAGAAGTTGTGTCTAAGGGAGAAATCGAGTAAACTCAGAATAAACTGATTATGTTTGCAATATTGTGTCCCTCGACTTGATAAGAAGAAGGAGACCGCTTCAGTGCCTTTATCGTGGGGTATCGATGAGTATAGGGCCTCCACGTCTATATTGCTAGTAGACAATCATCATCCACAGTAATGTCATCTACATGTTTGAGGAGGTCCGTGGTATCCCTAATATATGCCGGGAGTGAGAGCACAAAAGGTCTCAAGACCTTGTCAACATAACGCCAATGTTCTGGGACAGTGATCCCACTCCCGACACTATAGGACGACCTTTGAGTGGAACTTAGGGTACAGAAAGTCAAATTCGGCATCCGAGATGAGTTCATCCCTTCTAGCCTCAGATAAAATCTGTTTTAACTCTAACAAAAAAACGTTCAGTGGGGTTCTTTATCAAGGTATCATAACATGTTCTGTCCTCCAGCAGATCTAAACACATCTTTTTGTATTGGGGGTATCCAATACCACTATGTAACCCCCTTTGTCTGAAGGTTTTATAGCCAGACTCTTATCACTCTCAAGATTCCGTGGTGCCTCTATCTCAGACATATTAAAGTCTCTATTTGGGCGTGTTTCAGCTAGGTTCTCAATGTCCTTGGTTGCATTTTGTCCCGTTTTGGTGGCATTTTATTGCTGTTCAACCTTAGGTCAGTAAATGGCCCCTTACCCTCAATGTTATTTGTATCACCCAGTTGGAACAGTAACCTTACATCCTCTAGCATTTCCAGGGGAATACCTAGATCCCGGCTCTCCTTGGTATCTACGCGTTTAAAGTGTTTACGCCAATGAATGCGTCTCGCAAAGAGGTGTAGGTCCTTAATCCATTCAAAGGCATTAAAGTCCAATGTTGGTACAAAGGACAGGCCCTTCTCCAGCACCCCTTGCTCAACCTGGGAAAGTGTCTTACTTGAGAGATTTATGATCAGGGGGGGGTGCTTTTTGTGTTGGGTTTCGACTTCTCAAGGGGTAATTGTACTCTAAAAAAGGATGTGGTGGGGTTGATGTTGAAGATCCACTACCCCTCCCTCTGCCTCTTGTACCACCTCGTCCCCTTGTCCCACGTCCTTTATATTGTCTAGATCTGCCCTCAGTTTCGGACCCCTCTGCCTCAGTCGAGGAATAATCAGTTTCAGTCTCCTTTTGAGGTTGTCTAGTGTTTAGGATAGTGTATGCTCGATTCTCCCGAAAATCTTGAAGATCTCTGGAGAACTGACGGTGCTTACGTCCTTTTAGATGGAATTTAAATTTTTCAAGGCTGTTTTGCAGCTGTAGTTCCTTTGTGCTAAAGTCTGCTTCTGAACTGAACTTACGTACTGCCTCGATTTGTTCCTTGAGTCTGTTTTCTAACACATCCAAATTCACCCTTCTACGTACAGGTGACCACACAGCATAACGGTCAGACCAGCGGAAAACATTTCTATCAACTGGTACAATGCGGCAGAGTGGGTAAGACCATAGCACTTTTGATATTGCCAGTGTATAGACCACATGACTTTTCCTGCTGGTGGATCTTAGTTTACCTGTTTTGTGTGTTTTTTCTTTTCCTCTGTGCATTTATCACGGATACAGGACACCATTATACATAGGTGTCTGAATATGTATTTTTTCCAGGTTGTTTGATTTGTCACTCGCAGATGGGTGACATTTTTAACTAAATGAATTAAAGTTTATATGTATAATTATAGTACATAATATATATTAAAAAAGTCAAGTCACAAGAATTGATCAAGAATTAATCAATATTGGGTGAACTTTTATGTATGCTTATTTTTTTCATTTTATACTATAATGCTATCTCACGGAGAGTAGCATATGTTTTTAGTGGATTTATATTATTCAACACCATGGGGCTCATTTACTAAGGGTTCAAATCGTGCAAATACGTCTTGTATCCCGATGATTTCCTAATTACGCCGAATTCCGCCGGGATTTTGGCGCACGCGATCGGATTTTGGCGCAGTCGCGGCTGGTTGCATGTGACGGAAATCGGGGGCGTGGCTGTCGGAAAACCTGCAGTATTTTTTTAAAAAAGTGTCGCTTTACATCAACTTACGTGCACCAAGAAATAGAAGGTGAACTCCGGTGAACTCCAGCGGACCTCGGCGCAGCAGCGACACCTAGTGGATATCGGCGCACAGACCTTAGTGAATCCCGGCCGGGCCCGAATCAGCGTCAGAAAACCCTCTGCCATATGCACTTTTGTTCGATCTGCACTTTACTTCTATGAAATATTATTGTTATGTATAGATGTAAACAATCCATGTGTCTTGAAGTATTAATATGGTTTAACCCCTACGGGACTCAGCCTCTTTTGGCCTTAAGGACGCAGCCCCATTTAACAAATCTGGCCTGTGTCACTATAAGTGGTTATAGCTTTGGAACGCTATGAGATATCCAGGGGATTTTGAGATTGTTTTCTCGTGACACATTGTACTTCAAATTAGTTTAAAAATTTGCATGAAATCTTCTGATTGCTTGTTCATGATAATACTCTGCAATACGGATGTATTGCAGGGTATTAGCAGTGTCAGCCTATGCATCTGCATAGGCTGACACTTTGCCTTTAAGATGACGTCACAGACGCCATCTTAAAGGCACTGCCTTCAGGCTTCTCTGGGGTCCCGATCAGACCCCAAAGGTGCCATTGTAGCGATCGGCGCCCCAGAAAACGGCGCGGGGGGGGGCGATTGTGGGTAAAAGACCCCCGGAAGGCAGGTTAAATGCCCGCGATCGGAGCCCACTCCAACCGCGGGTGTTAGCCGGGGATGTCAGCGGTACATTACCGCTGAAATCCCGCGACCCCCGATGCCTGTTCGTCTCCTGTGCAGAGCTGAACCGGCATCATCTCTGCACAGTAGCTGTACTGCGCTGAACGCTATTCGCGGGACTCAGCGCAGTACAGCTACGGCGCAGAGCGATAAGGGGTTAAGGGCTTTTTTTTGCGAGAAGAATTGTTATTTTTAGTGGTCTTATTTTAAAATATATTTTATATATATTTTATATATATATATTTTTTTTAAATCACTTAAAAAAGCATTTTTTATAGGGTATTAATTGAAAATTATCTTTTTTTTGGAGCTTTTTTGGGGTTTTTTTTACGGGGTTCACTTTGCGGATCTAATAACGATTCTGTTTTTTTATGCAGATTTTTACGGACGCAGTGATACCAAATTTGTTGGGGTTTTGTGTATTTTATTCAATTGTACTGAGTAAATACCAATTTGGAGAAAATCTTGTTCATTTTAGCATCACCATATTTTCATATGCATATCTTTTTTATTTTTCGGCTAACAAATCAGGTTATGGGCTTATTTTTTGCGAGAAGAGTTGTTCTTTTTAGTGGGCATATTTAAGAGTGCATAACATTTTTTAAATCACTTCATAGAGCATTTTTTATAGGGAATTAATTAAAAATGATCTTTTTTCAGAACATTTTTGCGTTTTTTTTCTCCGGCGTTTAATAATGATTGTTTTATTAAACAGATTGTTACAGACGCGGCAATACCAAATATGCTGTTTTTTTTTGTGTTTTTTATACTTTATTAAGTGTTTTTGTGGGAAAGTGACATTTTAGGGGCTTATATTTTAATGTATTTATTTTTTATTTATTCTAATGTGTTAACTTTAGTGTTTTTCACTTTTTTTTACTTAAACATACTTGATCATCGCTGGTTCAAGTTCAATACACTGCTCTACAATACACTGCTCTACAATACCATTGACCATTACAGTACCATTGACATTTAGAAGCATAGGTCGATATAGTAATTTGCACTTTATTTACTCCCCATTTTATCTGTAATAATTTATAATTCCATAATGCACATAAACAATGGCCACCTTATCTACTAGCTGTAGATCCCTGCGTTGCCCGGGATAGTAAATAACTGCTCTTAGCTATAACAAAATAGAATTGGTTAACAAAAAAATATTATATATCTATCTATGCATCTATCTCTCCCTGCCTGTCTCTCAGTTATTATTCCTGTCTGTCTCTCGCTCACTCACTCTCCCTGCCTGTCTCTTTGTCACTCACTCTCCTTGTCTGTCTCTCACTCACACTCGCTGGCTGTCTTTGTCACTCACGCACTCTTCCTGTCTGTTTCTCTGTCTCTCAGTTACTCTCCATCTTTCTCTCCCACTTAGTGGCTGTCTCTTTGTCACTCACTCTCCCTGTCTTTCTCTCTGTCACTCACTCACTCTCCCTGCCTGACTCTCTGTCACTCACTCACACTCGCTGGCTGTCTCTCTGTTACTCACTCTCCACGTCTGTCTCTCAGTTACTCTCCCCTTTTGTCTCTCACTCACACACTCTCCCTTTCTGTCTCTCAGTTACTCTCCATCTATCTCTCACACTCACTAGCTGGTTCTCTGTCACTCACACTACCCACCAGTCTCTCTGTTAATCAATCTCCCCATCTGTTGCTCTTACTCAATCTCCCCACCTGTCACTCACTCACACTCACTGACTGTCTTTCTGTCGCTCACTCTCCCTGCCTGTCTCACTCTCCCCTCCTGTCTTTCTGTCACTCACTCTCCCCGCCTGTCTCTCTGCCAATCATTCACACTCACTCACTGTCTTTATATCCCTCACACTCACTTACTATCTCTCTGCCACTCACTTACACTCACTGGCTGTTTGTGTCACTGACTCTCCCCACCTGTCTGTCTGTTACTCACTCTCCCCACCTGTCTTTCTGTCATTGACTCTCCCTGCCTGTTTTTCTGTCATTCACTCTCCGCGCCTGTCTCTTTGTCACTCATTCTCCCTTTCTGTGTCTCTATCACTCACTTTCCCCACCTGTCTTCCTGTCACTCCCTCTCCCCACCTGTCTCTCTGTCAACCACTCTCCCCATCTGTGTCTGTTATTCACTCTCCCCACCTGTCTTTCTGTCACTGACTCTCCCTGTCTGTTTCTCTGTCTCTGAGTTACTTCACGTCTGTCTCTCACAATCACTGTCTGTCTCTCTGTTACTCACTTTCCTGCCAGTCTCTGTCACTCACTCTCCCCATCCGTCTCTCACTCACGCACATGCACTAACTGTCTTTCTGTCGCCCACACTCACTGACTGTCTCTCTGTCACTCACTCACTCACTCTCCCCACTTGTCTCATTGTCACTCCCTCCTCCCACTTGTCTCTTTGTCAATCACTCTCCCTATCTGTGTCTCTGTTACTCACTCTCCCCACCTGTCTTTCTGTCATTGACTCTCCCTGTCTGCTTTTCTGTCTTTGAGTTACTTTATGTCTGTCAATTTATAAACTTTGTATTTCTGCAAACAAGGTGGTCCTTCGACCTATTGTTAAAATGTAACTTTTATTAATCATTTATTTAAACCATAAGGAATATTTTCCCAGTGTGTATAGACAGACAAAAAATATATTAAAAATAGTAATGGTGGGAAAAGAAGTTGATTATTTCTTGATTAACCTAAGATCAGCCCCGTTACCCCCTGAAGACGCCATCTCATGGCGAAACATGTCGGGGGGGCTGTTTGAATGTGTGCTAATTTTAGATTGAGTGGTGTTCAAGGATCAGATAATGCCAGCAATGCCAGAAAATTGAGGCATTGAATAGTAGCAACATTAGCAGAATTAGGAGTGTGAGTGAACTTGTGAATGGATGAGCAATTGAAAAACACCCAAGGGAGCGAACTCAATGTATGCTTGTAAATAGAAAGCTAGTGTTTAGCGCTGACCCACCCTGAGGTCACCGCAGGCAATCACGCACGGTTAAGACAGTACCACAAACACTGTGCATACCTAGCAAGTGACTGTAACCTGGGAAATGGTCTAAGCACCCCAAAGTGAGGGGGTCGTTTGTGAGTGTGAACCTACACTCCTAACAGTCCATATTTACCCTGATGCAAATGTGGTCAAGACTCGCTATGAAATCTATCATTGTGTAGCCTCCAACTATACTAAAAAAGAGTGTATATAGCACAGTGAACCTTCCAACACGTACCTGTGTGTAGCACAGTGAACCCTTCAATATCTACCTGTGGGTTCCCAACTCTCTATCTCATACGCTAAACGTTTATCCATCTCCAATTCCTCACATTCCTCTCCTTGCTTAGAAGAAATAATCAACTTCTTTTCCCACCATTCCTATTTTTAATATATTTTTTGTCTGGGAAAATATTCCTTATGGTTTAAATAAATGATTAATAAAAGTTACATTTTAACAATAGGTCGAAGGACCTCCTTGTTTGCAGAAATGCAAAGTTTGTAAATTGATAGTAACACTATAGGTCCAGACCATGCACGTGGCCCTAAGTGTATCTAATCCCTTTGTTTGTACTTTATGTCTGTCTCTCGCAATCACTGTCTGTCTCTCTGTGACTCACTCTCCTTGCCAGTCTCTGTCACTCACTCTTCCCATCAGTCTGTCTGTGACTTACTATCCCCATCAGTCTCTCACTCACACTCACTGACTGTCTCTCTGTCACTCACACTTACTGGCCGTCTCTCTGTCACTCTCTCCCCACCTGTCTCATTGTCACTCCCTCTCCCCACCTGTCCTTTTGTCAACCACTCTCCCCATCTGTGTCTCTGTTACTAACTGTCTTTCTGTCATTGACTCTTCTTGTCTATTTTTCTGTCTTAGAGTTACTTTATGTCTGTCACTCACTCTCCCTGCCAGTCTCTCTGTCACTCACTCTCCCTGCCTGTCTCACTGTCACTTACTATCTCTCTGTCACTTACTCACACTCACTGGCTGTCTCTCTGTCACTCACTCTTCCCACCAGTCTGTCTGTGACTTACTTTCGCTGCCTGTCTCTCTGTCACTCATTCTCCCCATCAGTTTCACTCACACTCACTGACTGTCTTTCTGTCGCTCACACTTACTGACTGTGTCTGTGACTTATTATCGCTGCCTGTCTCTCTGTCACTCTCTTTCCCCATCTGTCTCTCTGTCACTCACTTTTCCCGTCTGTCTCTCTGTCACTCACTCTCCCCGTCTGTCTCTTTGTCACTTACTCTCCCTGTCACTCACTTTCCCCGCCTCAATTTCTCTCACTCACTCTCCCCATCCGTCTCTCTGTCACTCACTATCCCCGTCTATCTCTCTGTCACTCACTCTTGCCGCCTTTCTCTGCGTCACTCACTCTCCCCACTTGTCTCTCTGTACCTGACCGTCTCTATCCCTATCCATCTTACCTCACACATAAGCTGTATTATACTCATTGCCTATGGTGACCAATCAAAGCTCAGAGCTCATGTTAATGACCTGTGGCAAAATAGAATCTGAGCTGTGATTGATTGCTTATTGCCACAGCAGACAATTGATTTCTTATTGCCATTACATGCTAAGTAATCTACTTGGCCAGTGTTATAAACCAAAGCCAATCTTAAACTGGAATAAAATACAATAATTTTGTTGGTATGCTCTAAAAACACATAAAATACATGACACTTCCCAATGTGCCATTCTGCCACTGTGAGAATATAAAACAGTGTGCTCCACCTCACCAGTCCCAAATGGACTCAGGCTTCAAACCAATTAAAAAAATTCCTTTTGGCGAGGATAACGTGTAGCACTGTATGTATCAGTATTTTGCCTGGTTAGAGCGGCAGAGAGGAACCAAAGGAGGTGAGCAAGAAGCGCTGAAATGATTTCCTATGTGAACAAAAGGTTGACGGTATATTTAGTCGATAACACAGCACGGTGGTGACATAGTGAGCAAGTTCCATAACGTATCTGGTGAAACACCCGAAAAATGAGCCTGACACAGCTCGTTTGATAAGGGGAAGACATGTGGAGGCAGCCATGGAGACGACTTCCATGACTAAGAGCGACAGTATGGGGCATCCATATTGCGCTGCTATGATTGAAATTTCAGGTCTCCAGCATGGCGGCGACAGATGGGCCTAGTTCCATTATGTATCTGGTGAAACACCTGAAAATTCTGCCTGACACAGCTCGTTTGATAAGGGGATGATGTGCTGTATTTCCTCTCGCGCTCCAGCGTCTGGGGTATAGACAGTTGAAAGTTGCGCATGGAGATATTGGTGGACGCTGTGGAGGATCGTGGAGACGAAATGGACAGGAAACAGCAGGGGCAGCATGCATGGATGCCTATAAGGCTGCCGAATCTTGGGATGGAGCTGGCGGTCCGCTGCCAGACAAGCTTTCGCCTGTCCAAGCCCCTGTCTCTCTGCTCCTCCCCACCCAAAATGGGCCTGGGGCCCAGAAGCGTTTACTTTGAAAAAATTATAATTTTCAAAGCAGGCGGGGTCGTTCGAATATTTCATCTAGGAATAATGGAATAGCATAGTGGTTCTATTTTTAATTGTTTTTTCGGAAATGGTTCCATGATTAAGAGCGACAGTATGGGGCATCCATATTGTGCTGCTATGATTGCAACTTCAGGCCTCCAGCATGGCGGCGACAGATGGGCCAAGTTCCATTATGTATCTGGTGAAACACCGGAAAATTCTGCCTGACACAGCTCGTTTGATAAGGGGACGATGTATGGAGGCAGCCATGGAGACGACTTCCATGATTAAGAGCGACAGTATGGGGCATCCATATTGTGCTGCTATGATTGCAACTTCAGGCCTCCAGCATGGCGGCGACAGATGGGCCAAGTTCCATTATGTATCTGGTGAAACACCTGAAAATTCTGCCTGACACAGCTCGTTTGATAAGGGGATGTGCTGTATTTCCTCTCGCACTCCAGCGTCTGGGGTATAGACAGTTGAAAGTTGCGCATGGAGACATTGGTGGACACTGTGGAGGATCGTGGAGGCGAAATGGACAGGAAACGGCAGGGGCAGCCTGCATGAATGCATCTGAGGCTGCCTAATCTTGGGATGGAGCTGGCGGTCCGCTGCCAGGCGAGCTTTCGAATGTCCAAGCCCCTTACCTCTCGGCTTCTCCAAACCCAAAATGGGCGTGGAAGGCTGAAGCGTGTACTTTGAAAAAATTATAATTTTCAAAGCAGGTAGGGGCTACAAACAGCACTTCTGAGAACTTTTGTATAAAATCAAAGTGTAGTACTGTTCTTATAAGTAATTACCTTGGTTATGGCAGGTGAGGGGAATGTAAACAGATGGGCAAGAAGCACTGAAATAAATGATAAAAGTTTGGCAGTATATTTTATGGATAACACAGCAGGGTGGCGAAAAAGTTACCAAGTTTGATGTGGAAGCCATGAAAACAACCCAAAATTCTGTCTGACACAGCTCGTTTGCTAAGGGGACGATGTATGGAGGCAGCTATATGGACGACTTTGGGAGGCAGCTATGGAGATGATGTGTGGAGGTAGCAATGGAGACAACGTGTGGAGGCAGCTATAAAGACGACGTGTGGAGGCTGCTATGGAGACAATTAAATTTGGATAGTGCCTGTATGTGGCACTCCAAAAAAGTTTTCAAACCAGATGAGCAGGTAGGTGGTCCTCCAGAAAAATTAAATACATAGAGTACTATAGCTAGAGCCAGTTGGCCCTGGCAAAAAATTGCCAGTTTCCTCTGCTTTAGTGTACTAAGAGGAGGAGAAGGAGAAAAATGAGGAGGAGGAGTGCAAACATTATTCAGGTTGAGCTTCTTTCACCTGGTGGAGAATGGAAATCCTGAGAAATCCAGGCTTTATTCATCTTGATAAGCGTCAGCCTGTCAGCGCTTTCAGTCGACAGGCGTGTACGCTTATCAGTGATGATGCCACCAGCTGCACTGAAAACCCGCTCAGACAACATGCTAGCGACAGGGCAGGCAAGAACCTCCAAGGCGTACAGCGCCAGTTCGTGCCACATGTCCAGCTTTGAAACCCAGTAGTTGTAGGGAGCTGTGTGATCATTTAGGACGATGGTATGGTCAGCTACGTACTCCCTCACCATCTTTCTGTAAAGATCAGCCCTACTCTGCCGAGACTGGGGACAGGTGACAGTGTCTTGCTGGGGTGACATAAAACTGGCAAAGGCCTTATAAAGCGTACCCCTGCCAGTGCTGGATAAGCTGCCTGCTCGCCTACTCTCCCTCGCTACTTGTCCCACAGAAGTACGCCCTCTGCCGCTAGCCCTGTCAGAAGGGAAATACTGTTTCAGCTTATGCACCAGGGCCTGCTGGTATTCATGCATTCTCAAACTCCTTTCCTCTCCAGGGATGAGAGTGGAAAGATTTTGCTGGTACCGTGGGTCCAGTAGAGTGAACACCAAGTAATCGGTGCTGGAATAAATTCTTTGAACGGCAGGGTCACAGGATAGGCAGCCTAGCATGAAATCTGCCATATGCGCAAGAATTCACTCCCCTCACTGTCCTGACTGTCCATTTCCTCCTCCTCCAACTCCTCCAACTCCTCTCCTTCTGCCCATACACGCTGAACAGTGAAGGACTGAGCAATGCTCCCCTCTTCTGTCTCGCCAACATTCTCCTCCTCTTCCTCCTCATCCTCCTCCACCTCCTCCGATATGCGCTGAGAAACAGACCTGAGGGTGCTTTGGCTATCAACAAGGGAATGTTCTTTCCAGTCTCTTGTGACGAGCGCAAAGCTTCTGACTTCATGCTGACCAGAGAGTTTTTCAACAGGCCAAGCAGCGGGATGGTGAGGCTGATGACGGCGGCATCGCCACTGACCATCTGTGTTGACTCCTCAAAATTACTCAGCACCTGACAGATATCAGACATCCACATCCACTCCTCATTGTAGACTTGAGGAAGCTGACTGACCTGACTACCAGTTCTGGTGGAAGTTGACATCTGGCAGTCTACAATCGCTCTGCACTGCTGGTAAACTCTGGATAACATGGTTAATGTTGAATTCCACCTCGTGGGCACGTCGCACAACAGTCGGTGAGCGGGCAGTTGGAGGCGGCGCTGCGCTGCCCTGAGAGTGGCAGCATCTGTGCTGGACTTTCTGAAATGCGCACAGATGCGGCACACCTTCGTGAGCAAATCAGACAGAATGGGGTATGTCTTGAGGAACCGCTGAACTACGAGATTTAACACATGGGCCAGGCATGGCACGTGTCAGTCTGCCGAGTTGCAGAGCCGCCACAAGAATGCGGCCGTTGTCACACACAACCATGCCTGGCTTCAGGTTTAGCGGTGCCAGCCACAGATCAGTCTGCGCCGCGATGCCCTGTAATAGCTCTTGGGCGGTGTGCCTTTTATCGCCTAGGCTAAGCAGTTTGAGCACCGCCTGCTGTCGCTTAGCGACGGCACTGCTGCTGTGCCTAGAGTTACCGACTGATGGCGCCATGCCCACGGATGGAAATTTGGTGGAGGAGGGGTGGGAGGTGAAGGAGGCATAGTAGGCCTGAGAGACCTGGACCGTGGTAGGCCCTGCAATCCTCGGCGTCGGCAGTATATGAGCAGCCCCAGGGTCAGACTCGGTCCAAGCCTCCACCAAGTTAACCCAATGTGTCGTCAGCGATATATAGTGGCCCTGCCCGGCAGCACTCGTCCACGTGTCCATGGTCAGGTGGACCTTGTCAGAAACGGTGTTGGTCAGGGCACAGATGATGTTGTCTGACACGTGCTGGTGCAGGGCTGGGATGGCACATCGGGAAAAGTAGTGGCGGCTGGGGACAGAATACCGAGGGGCGGCCGCCGCCATGAGGTTGAGAAAGGCTTCGGACTCTACCAGCCTATAGGGCAGCATCTCCAGGCTGAGATGCCTCGACACGTGTTTCGCTATGAGCGCTTTATCCCCTTGATAAAGCGATCATAGCGAAACACGTGTCGGGGCAATTTCCCATGTGTGATCTGATCTGGTATGGTATTTGCTTTCCATTTTTTCCTTGTCATTTCTTACTACAGGATTAGTCTGTGCATTTATTTAAACCCTATTGTTTTATGCATGTATACTTGGGGCTATGCTATATGACTATTCACTACCTACCCATATACTTAGATAAAACTATTTATTGTACCACACATGGTTTTTAACCCATTGTAGTTTATCTATTGTGTATTTTGATTATTTGTATGTTATCAATAAAGACGGTAATTTTTTACATTTACCCATTGTGAGTGTTACATCACTTTTGTGATCAAATTGTTGGTTTTTGATTGGGACCCGATTGTGGCCGGTTCATTTGTCCACATATATCGGACAATATATCGGATATATTCTGTTGGTGTTCTGACTCCTGCAGTAGTTGGACGTCCACGCCCTCGTTCTCTACCCCTAGCCCTCGGGTTCAACATTTTCAAAATTAAAGTGTAAACTGTAATTTTTTTTTGTATTTTTTTATTTTTTGTGATTTTTTTTTGTGTGTTTTTTTTTTTAACAAAACGATCAGAAGAAATCACACAGCAACCAGAAGATGATGATTGCTATGGCTAGTTTCTAATCTACTTTTAGTTTTGAAAAAAAAAAAAAAATAGGCAGGCTGTGCCTAATTCAATCAAACCCCTAATAAATTGTCCCACTTAGGTGTTTGAGATGGATATGTGTGTCACTGAGAGCTAAATAGAACGTTCGCAAGTCTCCCTGCAAATTTGTCACAATATGGTGCTAATTGCACTACTAGTGCCAGCAAGCCCAGCCACAAGCAAATTAAAAAAAATAAAATATAACACTATTGTAACTCTAACAAGGGCTGTTGGGTTCTTGTAAAATCACTCCTGCCCAACACTATTCTAATAGAACACCCTAACGCTATCCCTGACCAGCAGCAGTTCTCTCCCTAACAGCATCCAGACAGAGAATGATCCGAGCAGCGCGGGCAGGGGCTAGTATATTCCAGGGTCACCTGATCAGGCCAGCCAACCACTGCCATCGACGTGTAAGTGTACCACGTGATGCTGGGTGGAGTGCAGAGTCTCCTGGCTTGTGATTGGCTCTGTTTCTGGCCGCCAAAAATCACAATGGCGGGAAATGTCATTTTCTCGAGCTTGCGAAATACTCGTCCGAGCAACGAGCAGTTTCGAGTACGCTAATGCTCGAATGAGCATCAAGCTCGGACGGGTATGTTCGCTCATCTCTAGTAAAGATGTTTTTATTGAATCTATGAACACATTGCAGCATTTCTACTTTTTACAATAAACAGAAAATCTACCATCATAATAAAACATGATTAACAAGGGGTACTTATTCATAGATCCAGACAATGTGACTGTGGTAATCTTCTTCTATTTTTCCCCATGGCCTTCTATCTTCTAAAATCAACTTTTCTAATAATGCTAATGAACTTGAAGGGCTCTGGTGGGTGTTCCCAGGACCCTTCAGTCCTTTAGGTTTACAGAATGCTACAATGAGCTTAAAAGGTATCCCCTACTCTTACACTTCCTGCTGCTGGTGCTGCAAAATTAGACAGGCAGACATGTTAGGAGAGACATGTTCTGCTTATTGTAGCAGCTTTTAAATCTACAGCACTGAGGTGATTTTTAAATTCCACTTGTGCCCTTCGCTCATTTGTGTGATTTTAAAAGTTGACTTTCGAAGGAAGGAAGATTACCACATTACTTGGGTCTTTGAGTAAGTGTTCTGCGTTTATCATGTTTGATTTTAATGGTAGATTTTCTTTAAATGGACCTGTCATGAGATTTTTACTAATAAACCTATTGACAGGTCCCCATAGCGCTATACTAGCTCTTACCCTTAATGGTTTTAGCTTATGCCTACCTGGCATCCTACCTAAAGGATCAGCCCAAGGGCATGGGTTATTCATGAGAGTCACTATGTGACTCGGTCCATGTCTCTGGCATCTTCCTCATTCCTACTCCCTTCAGCTGATATCATACTCTGTTCTGTTCTACCAAAAATAAATTGCAGAGTTACATAGTGTATTACAAAGAGTGACAGGTTCTTTTGGATTTCGTGTTATAGAATAAGAAAAATTACACAGTCAACAATATTTAAAAGGTTTATTCTGGCTAATTAGGAGGAACCTTAAGAGAAGGAAAATCTACCATCAAAATCCCACATGATAAACCAGGGGCACTTACACATAGATCCAGGCACCGTGACTGTGGTAATCTTCTTTGTTAATTTGTTATCCCTGGCATCCATCCTTCTAAAACCAACTTTTACTAAATTATACTAATGAGCCCAGGGGCGTTACAGACTGTTACAGCACCTCACCCGCCGTCCACATGTTAGCACATGTGCAATGAATAGGAAGTAGCCCCTCAGTCGATTTTAGAAGGAAGAAGGCCATGGATAACAAATATAAGATTACCAGATGCACAGGGCCTGGATCTATGAGTAGTTGTCCCTGGTTTATAATGCTTGATTTTGATGTTAGATTTCTTTTAAGAGAATGCATTTAATCTGAAATCAGAGAACATTTGAATAATTCCTTGTCCAGGAGATCTAGGATAGACTGGAAAAACAATTTTATCGGTATCTTTCCCACTGTCATTACTTATTAGTTGCTGAAGCTGTTGCCCATCTGTCCTGATCGTAAGATGTTTGCTCTGTATTCACATTGCCTCCATTTCTGCATATGCTGTTTGTATGGTTTAGACGGAACCTGTCACCAGGAGATCCATTTTTAGCACTCCCCCAGTCCCCACAGAGCATAGTACATACGCTGCCAAAGTGTTTTTGTATAAAAAATAGGTTTTACAGAAAAAATGATATGTTATATTGTACCTTTCATTAGCATCTGCTGTGTGACTAGGCAGTTGCCTAATAGGAGGGGTTGGAAAGGAGCAGTTCCCCCCCACCCTTTGGAAACATGTGACCTTTTCAAATATATGAATAACTCCCATCACTCGGGATTGGCTGTAGAGGAGCAGGGGCGTCGCTAAGCCAAGTAATGGGTGTTTTCATATATTTGAAAAGGTCACATGGAGAAGCTGTTCCCCAAGGGTGGGGGGGGGGGGGGAACTGCTCCTTTCCAGACCCTCCCATTTGGCAACTGCCTAGTCACACAGCAGATGCTAATGAAAGGTACAATATAACATATCTTTTTTTCTGTAAAACCAATTTTTAATACAAAAACACTTTGGCAGTGTATGTACTATGCTCTGTGGGGACTGGGGGAGTGCTAAAAATGGGTCTCCTGGTGACAGGTTCCCTTTAAGGTCTAGGTCTAGGGTGTTTTCTAATTACACCCCAACACGCCTAAGCTCTCAAATATTTGCATATTTTTCTGGCATAAACAAAGCCAAAAAATAGGAAATGTAAAGATGAATGAATTGGAAGCCTATATCTGGGATGTCATGGGAGCTTTACATTTTGGAATAAGTTGATTTTTAATTGCTGCTATGTCTTCCATTTGCATTACTGAAATAAAATTTAGAAATTGCATTGAATCGTCTGTGTCCATTTCAAGGTGCTATAAAACATTTCAGTAAACAGAAGAGAGATGAACAAATTAGGTATGAATATATTTAACCCCTTAGTGACGTGGCCTGAAAAGGCTTTAGTGAACTGGCATATAAGAAAATTTTCAATTTTTGTAAACGCTGGTTTAAAAGCCATAACTTTTTTTGTTGCATGCTACATTAAGAATGTTTGCAGTGTCTTTTCAGGACACATAGAGCTAGTTATAAAGTTAATAAAAGTTTAAACATTTTTTTTTTCATTTTTATTTGGGATTAAAAGTAAAAGGCTTTTTTGTAATTTATAGTACATATTTTTTTTAAATTTTCAAATGAACTCAAAATAAATTATTATTAATGATTTCTCTATTTTGTTTTGGTCATTTTGATGACAATATATATGTATAGTCCCGGGCAAACGGGGCGACTATGTCGGTGTTTTTTGTAGTGTAGCGGGGGATTTTTTTTTAATTATATGGGAAAATGTCAATGTATTTTATGAATATTTAAGCCTCATTCACATGGCCATTGGGGGACATATATACGGCGACCTATATACACTGACCGGCCACTTTATTAGGTACACCTGTCCAACTGCTCGTTAACACTTAATTTCTAATCAGCCAATCACATGGCGGCAACTCAGTGCATTTAGGCGTGTAGACATGGTCAAGACAATCTCCTGCAGTTCAAACCGAGCATCAGTATGGGGAAGAAAGGTGATTTGAGTGCCTTTGAACGTGGCATGGTTGTTGGTGCCAGAAGGGCTGGTCTGAGTATTTCAGAAACTGCTGATCTATTGGGATTTTTATGCACAACCATCTCTAGGGTTTACAGAGAATGGTCCGAAAAAGAAAAAACATCCAGTGAGCGGCAGTTCTGTGGGCAGAAATGCCTTGTTGATGCCAGAGGTCAGAGGAGAATGGGCAGACTGGTTCGAGCTGATAGAAAGGCAACAGTGACTCAAATCGCCACCCGTTACAACCAAGGTAGGCAGAAGAGCATCTCTGAATGCACAGTACGTCGAACTTTGAGGCAGATGGGCTACAGCAGCAGAAGACCACACCAAGTGCAACTCCTTTCAGCTAAGAACAGGAAACTAAGGCTACAATTTGCACAAGCTCATCGAAATTGGAAAGCAGAAAATTGGAAAAACGTTGCCTGGTCCGATGAGTCTCGATTTCTGCTGCGACATTCGGATGGTAGGGTCAGAATTTGGCGTCAACAACATGAAAGCATGGATCCACCTTGCCTTGTATCAACGGTTCAGGCTGGTGGTGGTGGTGTCATGGTGTGGGGAATATTTTCTTGGCACTCTTTGGGCCCCTTGGTACCAATTGAGCATTGTTGCAATGCCACAGCCTACCTGAGTATTGTTGCTGACCATGTCCACCCCTTTATGACCACAATGTACCCAACATCTGATGGCTACTTTCAGCAGGATAATGTGCCATGTCATAAAGCTGGAAGCATCTCAGACTGGTTTCTTGAACATGATAATGAGTTCACTGTACTCAAATGGCCTCCACAGTCACCAGATCTCAATCCAATAGAGCATCTTTGGGATGTGGTGGAATGGGAGATTCGCATCATGGATGTGCAGCCGAAAAATCTGCGGCAACTGTGTGATGCCATCATGTCAATATGGACCAAAATCTCTGAGCAATGTTTCCAGCACCTTGTTGAATCGAAGTTGCCTCGAAGAATTGAGGCAGTTCTGAAGGCAAAAGGGGGTCCAACCCATTACTAGCATGGTGTACCTAATAAAGTGGCCGGTAATGGTATGTCGGATATACTTCCCCTATAGGCCGTCAATGGGCATGCGGCATATTCTGCCCCCCCCCCCCCCGACAATGAATTATTACATATTCTGCCCCCCCCATGAATTATTACATATTCTGCCCCCCACAATGAATTATTACATATTCTGCCCCCCCCCAGTGAATTATTACATATTCTGTTCCCTACAATGAATTATTACATATTTTGCCCCCCCAATGAATTATTACATATTCTGTTCCCTAAATTAATTATTACATATTTTGCCCCCCCACAATTAATTATTACATATTCTGCCCACCCACAATGAATTATTACATTTTCTGCCCCCCCCCCCCAATTGATTTGAAAAAATCCAGTACTCACCTCTAGCAGTGGGTCCCACATCTTCTATCTTCTTCTTGCCGCATCCGGACAGGAAGTGGTGCGAGGCCACGTGATGACGTCATCACACGGCCGTGCATCCCAGTTCATGGAGCGATATGCGCCTGGGTGGTTTTCCGGCCGCATCGAGCACTATTCAGTGGCGGGCAGGAGCTTCCTGTCTGGACGGTATGTGCCCCCTGCATATTAAGATACTGCTGGAGCATGTGATGAGAACCTGAGGCTACATATATACTGGGCGGCAAGTTCTGTGGCTACCTATATACTTAGGCATATACAGGGTTATATATATATATATATATATATATATATATACTCAGGGTGCTCTGCTATCTAAATTTATGGGGATTTGCTGGTGTTAAATATGAATTAACGAGGGGGAAGTTTATGGTAATTTATATAATATATTTAAGGGTTGCAGTGTATTATCTGAATATGCAGGGGGCACAATGTAGAGCCCATGCACCGCCATCTTTTTGAAGCCACTGGTAACTGTTTGCTGCAAAATGCAGCCCTCCCCATGCACCCGCTCTCGAATTGTTACGTACTATTACGTCACATGGCGGGAACTGGTTGAAAAAGGCTTTTCAATACCCGTAGTTGAGGCAGAATTCCAAAGAGCCCTCGATCTGACACAAGCTGAGTGCCTGAAACCCTCTGCTAAAACAGAATAGAGTTCCGAAACCTCTCATAACTGTCCAGTTTTCATCACTAGTTACAACAATAACCATCAGACTTTTACCAACATCCTGAAAAAACACTGTCCACTACTTCTGAGCACTTCTGAATACTTTCTCAATAAGGATTTATCAAAACATCCCAAAATTATATATAGAAGATCCCAAACACTAAAAGGTCTGCTGGTCCCAACCAAATTATGCTTGAAAAAAAGTACAATGAAACAAATTTCTTTCAATGCGCCCATATAAACTACAAATGCTGTTCCAACTACTGATATTGAAAGAAATCTTTCTCCGGTAACCAAACAGGAGAAGAATTTAGTATCCACCAATTTATGAATTGCTCCTCAACATATTTCATCTATTTATTGGAATATAGTTGTGGCCTACAATATGTAGGCTGCACCTATCTTAGCCTGCGGACATGCTTTCTGTTTGATTCTAGGTTATTGTGCACTAAGGATCAGAAATTGAAGATAACACTGCAAGTGTATATCTTATGTTTAGCATCACATGTTCTCAGGACTGACTCGTGATGTGACAGGTGTTCTTAAGAAACACAAGCAGCAGATAGATTCTAGAGGGAGAGGGAGTCATTCCACCAGAGATACGAGATTTGGCAATGGATTCCACTGCCCGTAAACTTTATAATGTACATGGCTTCGATTCCAGACAACATTTAGAATATTACTTTTCAGATAAAGCTGAAATGATCTTTGCGGAAGATTCTTTGATATTTCCAATGAAGACTCTTACAGAAACTTTCTCATTGGGTATGTATTTTTTGTTTAATATTGTCTTTAATTTTATTCTTTTGTAAAAGAAGAATTGTTTCCGACAAGTGAATTGTGACATGTGTGTAATATGGATCTATGGATCTGTTACGAGGATCTGTATGATAATTCAGTATACATATACATGAACTGTATTAGCATGCGGTTATTTCATTTACACTATATAAAAACTTATCTGTTTTTGTCCTATAGAAATAATATGAATAATTGTATTTACTGATTAAACACTGATGCAATATAGATGAATCCATATTCTCATATTGACTTTAACCCCTTAACGACCTGACCTTTTTTTGTTTTTGCATTTCCATTTTTCACTCCCCACCATCAAAAATCTATAACATTTTTTATTTTTACAAGAGCTCTGTCATGGCTTGTTTTCTGCGTAAGAAATTGCACTTGATAGTGGCGGTATTTAATATTCCATGCCGTATACTGGGAAGCAGAAAAAAAATCCAAATGCAGTGAAAGTGGTGAAAAACCGCATTTGTACTATTTCTTGAGGGCTTGGATTTTATGACTTTCACTGTGTGCCCCAAATGACATGTCTATTTTATTCTTTAGGTCAGTGCGATCACGAGGATAAAAAAATTCAAAAGGTTTTTTGTTTTCAAATCTCAATAAAAATAAAAAATAAATAAAGACATTTTTGGATTTTGCCATCTTGTGGCACTAATAAATTTTACAAACTTTGGTGTACAGAGCTGTGGGTGGTTGTAATTTTTTTGCGACTTTTGATGATGTTTTCAATGCTTCTATTTTTAGGACTGTATGGACTTTTGATCACTTTTTATTGAATTGTTTCTAAAAAATTTTAACTTCAGGCACTATTTTCAGTTACGGGGTTAGACACAATAAAAAAGTTAATCTATTTTAATAGATCAGGCGTTTTTGGGATGCGGTGATACCTAATATGTTTATGATTTTTAATGTTTATTTATATTTGAATGACTTCTAGAGAAAAGGGGGTGATTTGAATTTTTAGGTTTTTTTAACCCCCCTAGGGTTCTTTAACCCCTTATTTTACAATCTTACTCAGTTTTATTGCTGTTTTAGATCCTATCACTCAGTAATGGTCAGTGTAAAATTCCAGAGTGTGGGTGGGGACTCTCTAAGCAGTCACTTCATGATTCCTCTGTGCTATGAGATGCTGTTATAACATCCCTACCATGGCCTAGCCTTTCTTTGGGTGGCTGGAGTGAATTGGGGCCCAGAATACCCGGAGTGGCTGGCTTATATGGCCTTGGGCACACTATAGTCACGGTGCTTGGTATTGAGAACGGAGGACGGGCCTACAGCCTGGCAGGTCTCCAGCAGATGGTGTGTGTAAGAAAAGTGAAGGGAGAGGCTGATGTAATGAGTTTCTCCTTGGGGTAATGCCTGAAGTGTATATTGAGATCCCTGGATGATGAAGGATGGGGAGCCCATGATGGTGAACAGCCTGATCCAGGGATCATGCAGAGGCATGTTGTGCAAATCTTGCAGTTCTTTATTTGAACATCAACAGCAGGCAACAGTCTAACATTAACAATAGGCTGGGAAGCTGGTAGGAGATAGCTGTTCCTGCAGGAAGAGTTTCTCATAGCCGGGTAGTAACTTCATGCTGGGCTGCTAAAGATAAAGCCGAGTCCGGACAGTGGACCTCTGCTCTAGCTTAGTTTCCTGACTAGCTACAGGTGTCAGGCAGCTGGCCTGAGATACCTCTTCCTCCTGGTAGTGTGACACTGACTTCAGAAGCACAGGCATGTGCTGCACTCTCCTCTGCTCCTTGAATACTCTAACCAAAACCATGTGCTACTTGCTCACCAGGGTTTTTTATACTTCACAGGTTGGAGCACTCTTCAATAAGCTTCCACCTTGCTTTACAATAAGACAAAGGATATCATTGGTTAAGAACAAGAAACATCTTAACTCTTGCTCTCCCAGGCAGTGGTTTTCAGCTGCAATTACAAAGCTTACCTGGGCAGTAGCTTCTGAGTGAGTTGAGCAGGCTCCTACCTAGGCTATGCATTGGCATTGTATTGTGTGCTGACAATGTGCTTAGATTATCAGGGTTTCTCTACACTTTCATTTAACTTCAGAACATTCTACTAGTATATGACTCTGCTACATCTCAGCTATAACACACACAGAGTGGAATATGTGTATTTTCCGCTACAGGTTTTTGATCCAATCAGACTCCAAAATAGTCAATTTTACCTCCAATTTTTCTAAGCCACAAGAGATAAAAGATGAAACAACCCTCCCAAAATGTATAAACTATTTCTCCCGGATGTAGACTTTCCCCACATGTGAATATAAAATTTTGTATGAGTATGCAGCAGAAGGAAAGAGGGATGTTTGTCTTTTAGAAGCCAAATTTGGAAGAAATCTTTTACATATGTCAGGATGCATTTGGAAAACCCTAGTGTTACCAAAACAGGAGAATCCCAATAAATGACACAATTTTGAAAAGTACATCCCTTGGAGAATTTAGTAAGCTCTAAAATGAGCAGTTTCTCTTAGATGTGTAAGCCACAAGGGATAAAATTTTATATGGGTGCACAGTAGAGGGAAAGAGTAATGTTTAACTCTTAGAAGCCAGAAATCCTTTACATGCGTCAGGATGCATTAGGAGAGACCTAGTGGTATAAAACAGGGTACAACCTAAAAAGTGACCCCAATTTTGGAAAGTACACCCCTTGGAGAATTTAGTATGGTGTAGTTAGCATTTTGAACACAGAGGTGGTTTTCCAAATATGATGTGCAATAGATGCCCAAGATGGAAATTGCAATTAATTCTGAAAAGTTCGTTGTGTCCATTATGTGATGTCCAGTTTGTGCCCCTATGAAATGTCATTTCTCTGATTGGGAAGCCATGTTGCCTGACGTGAGAAAGATCCAACATGAAGTCCTAAACACTAGCTAAAAAATACAACAGGGCTCTGAATGATAAAGCCCATGTGTATTTGAGCAGAACTAGGAGAATTACAAAGGATGTGCTAATAATTTCAGAGGCTTAAAGGGGAAATAGAAAACCTAAAAAAAATAAAACCAAGTGACCCTATTTAGCAAAATACACCCCGCAAGGAAATAATCAAGGGGTATAGTGAGCAATTTGTTAAAAGTTGTTACAATAATTCCCTTTACTGTAATGAATTCACAACAAAAGTGTTATTACTCAAGAGTTGTATGGTATATCTTGAAGCACTCCTTTATGCAGAGGCCAGGTTTGTCAGGGCAAGTCACACAGTGGTAAATAGTGTCCTTCCTAATCCCCCTTTTTAGAACAGCATATTTTCCTTGCTTTAGAAGCAATCTGGGGTATTCCAACGGGAAAATGTTGCCCTGGCACAACACGGGGGGACATCTAATCCAGAGGTACTGGGGCCCTGGTCTTTCTTGCCAATTATTAGTGCCTTAATCATCACCTCTTAAAAATGGAGGAATGATACGGCATGACCTGCACATTGGAACAGTATGTAAGAGTTTTACAGTGCCATCTGTACAATGTACACGGCCAGCTTTTTAATCCATTTCCTTGTTTTCCATAGGGCCCTGTGGTACTCTTGCAAAGCTTGTACAATTTGATTCCGTACCTTGCCTTCTTGCTGGACAGGTACTGGTGGAATTTTAACCTGCCTATGAAATGTACAAGTGACTCGTCTACACAGATGTTTTGTAAAGGGGTGTATGCCTCGACAAACTTTGTGCAAAACGGTCGAGGATTGGCCTAATTTAATTTAATTTTATATAGACGGTCAAAAGATAGGTTGTTTTGAGGAGGGCATTGTGCATTATTGTTATGCAAAAATTTTAGAATTGCCTCAAAGCTTGGCTGTGTCATTACAGTGCAGTAAATTGGAGTACTGTAGAAAACATCAGTACTCCAATACTACCTAATCTCTGTTTTTTTAACAATACCCATGTGCGGCACAAGACCCCATATCATCTCTACTGCATCTACAGGGGTCAACTAGAGAATGATGATGTGGGGTTTTGTGCAAAAAATTGTTTAGCATATAAATTTGTCTGTGACACCATGAGATTTATGAGGTCCTCAGAGAAAAAAGTATTTAAAAAAGTCTATTTCAGTGAGGCAATCAGTCTCAAAATGAATTCCTGAGCTGCCCACAAACTCAGCAGTTTGGGGCATAATTTTCAGGGGGTAGGGTCCATAAAGAATCATTTGCGGGTGGAGGAACATGTGCAGCTGTAATCCTGTGGCACCTTCTTGAGGCCCCCTCATCACCAGAGGAGAAGGAAAAATAAAGGAATGGAGCATCCTCCTCTTCAGAATCAGTCTCAGCAAGGAAGGCATAAGTCTCCTTTGCTGAAAAAGATCTTTGCGATGAATTGGACATTTTTATTGGGGTGGGGGGTGTTGTGTATAAATGTTGTGCTTTAACATGTGTAAACTTTATTTAAGAGAGTGTGCATGTTGTGCTTCAACATGTTTGGGGGGGATAAAAGAATAAACCGTAACCACTAATACTTTTACTGCAGGAAAAAAAATTACAACAAAAAATGAGCAAATGCTGATCAGTAAAATGCTAATGATCAGTGCTCAGCTGTTGCAACACACATACAAGATGGGTTAAAAAACCACCAAGGAAAGCAACAAAAAAGGAGCAAATATTGATCAGTCATGCCCTCTAATGATTGGTTCTGTCCTAGACAGCACAAAGCATCATCCTGTGTTAATACCTGGATGCCCTCTGGTGATGTATATTGCTGCTATTGGCTAGTTGCATCAATAGCAGCGATTCTAGATGGGGGTTGGGGTGGGGGAGGGTGTTATACGCAAAACCCCTCTGTACCACAATGCAATCTGGTGACTGACTGCTGAGAAGCCTCAAAGATGTTACTCTCTTTCAGTCAGATAGGCAGAGATTTCTAAATATTAACAATTGCCCTTTATAGAGCACTTAGGTAAATGTAAGAGGCTGCTGTGATTAGGGACTGGTGGGAATTGGAAATGATTACCCTTCATAGGGCACTGTGAAGAACTGCATTAGGCTCCTGCTACAGTGCTGGCACAATGTTGATATATTTTGCTGTTCCAGCATCATACAGTAATATCTTAAAGGCAAAATCTCAGTATAGTTGGCAGTACCAGCATCATACAGCAATATCTTAAAGGATCCATGTTAGCACTATTTGTACCTCCAATGGGAAAAACATGGTCCTTCTTCTCACTGCCCAGATAAGCTTTCCTCTTTGCGAGGTGTCTCCCCCACCTTCACATTCCCATGTTTCATATTGGAACCAGTGCAGCAAGGCACAAAACTTCCTAATTAAGGTAAAGTCATTGGTGGTGAAGTGCTGTTGGTCACTACTATGTCTCAATCTGGTGTTCTGGAGCTGGAACTAAACTTTTGCCTGCTACTGTTACACAACATTTCCAGCATATCTAAAGTTACATTCCTCCAAGTTGGTAAATCACATATGAAGTGTTGGGTGGGTAGGTCAAAGTTTCTCTGCAATGCAGATATGTGAAAAGCAGCAGATTGTGAGTGGTGAAAATGCACACACACACATCATGCAACTACGCAGGTTTGTGTGGTTGACCAGGATCCATTGCTCCAGTGGAATGGGAACAAAGTTTTTTGTAAATAGTTCATATATTTGTAAATAGTTCTATATTCTGTACACTTTTTTAGTAAGTTTCTGTTTTTGTGAATAGTTTCCGTAGATCCAGGGAGTTATTCTAGGTGTTGGGAGGAATTTTTCTCACAACTTTGGGTTTTTGTCCAGACAGATGAGTTTTAGCAATGCCTGCTGCCATGGTGGTAGAGGCTTAGACAACTGAAGCAGTAGATGGAGCCTCAGTTTTACATGTTTTTTTCGGTTTGTCATCCACTGAAGCTCATGTTTTGTTTGCCATGGGCCTGATCAGATTATAGTTTGCTTGAGGAACTGACAGCATGGCATGGAAATGGCATATGATTTGTCTGCTAAAAAGTTGCTTAAAAATTCCCCACAAAGGAGATCCTTTGAGGCAAGTAGCAGTAGCAAGCCACACTGTGTCTATGGGCTATGCTCCTTTTCAAGCTTCTGCATCGTCTGCTGTCTACCTAGGGCTTTGTGACCACCACCATGTCAGTAATTGCAGAAAGCAGCAGAATTCCACTTTGGTTTCATCTTCATCATGGTATAAAGCAGTGATTTTCAACCTTTTTTGAGCCGCGGCACACTTTTTATACTTAGAAAATCCTGGGGCACACCACCAACCAAAATAGCACAAAATGACACTAAAACAGTCATAAAAGGCCTCCCTTTACTAATAAAAAACCCCTAGCGGCCTCCCTTTACTAATTAAGAGCCCCTAGCGGCCTCCCTTTACTAATTAAGAGCCCCTAGCGGCCTCCCTTTTCTAATTAAGAGCCCCTAGCGGCCTCCCTTTACTAATTAAGAGCCCCTAGCAGCCTCCCTTTACTAATTAAGAGCCCCTAGCGGCCTCCCTTTACTAATTAAGAGCCCCTAGCGGCCTCCCTTTACTAATTAAGAGCCCCTAGCGGCCTCCCTTTACTAATTAAGAGCCCCTAGCGGCCTCCCTTTACTAATTACAAGGCCCTAGAGGCCTCCCTTTACTAATTAAAAGGCCCTAGAGGCCCCCCTTTACTAATTAAAAGGCCCTAGAGGCCCCCCTTTACTAATAAAAAGCCCCAGCCTCCCTTTACTAATAAAATAAAAGACCCTAGCTGCCTTCCCTATACAAATAATAATAATAATTATATCCTTACCCTTGATGTCTTCTTCCGCGTACCTTCACTCCTAATGGCGATCCGCCCACCTTCTGTAGCTCCTGCACCGCACGCCTCGGGTCACGTGACATGGGCTGCGCGGTGCAGGAGGTACAGAAGATGGGCGGATCACCGACGCGGGGCTTGTAGGTAAGTATGGGGGCCGAAACACAGGGGCGCGGCGGCAGCGCTACACAGGGGCACCATAGTTCAGGGAACTTTCCCCGCGGCACACTCAACCATGAGTCGCGGCACACTAGTGTGCCGTGGCACACAGGCTGAAAATCACTGGTATAAGGTCCGCTGTCCACATCCTCCAACAGAAGCTGTTGGGCATGTGAGAACTCTGCCTGCAACTAGGGAAGAGGCATGTGGATGGCCCATGGATTCCCAGTAAGGAGAGATATCAGAGAATTAGGGAAAGCTCCACGACCTGTGGCTGAGACACTCTTGCTGCTTTGAACGGGGTGAGGTGCAGTAGGTTTAAGACAATCCAATGCAACTTTAGGGACACTTTGGGATTTAATTGACCAATGCCTTAACTTTGCCTTGCTTTTCCATTCTGAAAATAAACACTTTATAATTCACACTGCCAGGGAATATAATTTTCCAATTATATAGTGTTTTATGGTCAATAAACATTTATTGCAAAGTACAAGACAAATTACACAGGACTGAAAACTTGGACAGTCCAAAAATACCAACAATAGTATAGCATTATGACAATTATACAATGATATAATAAGGTAACTTACAATTCTAATCTCTGTGCCTAATAAGGCATATCGTTACGTAAATTGAAACAATTAAGCTGCATCAATTAGGTCAAAGTCAGAATGAAAACGCATTTAAACTAACTAAGAAAACACTACATATATCCATCTTCATCCACACAATCATACATGCAACATTGGGAACTACATACATCAAGTTTAGAATAGACAATAAGGGGAAGCAGAAGTATAGAGGAAGTCCTCTAGAGAGCGTGAATGGTCCAAGCACCTAGGGCACCACCCCAGAGGAGACCCATGCCACAAGGGCAGGTGAGTCCCTAAAGGCCATCCAGGAGGACCATATGGAAGAGAACATTGCTACTCTGCCCTCATCAATCGCCTTGAGCTCTTCCATCCTTTGGATGTAAGTCAGAGCAGCCACCCAGTCACTTCTCGATGGTGTTGTAGTCAACCTCCAATGCCTTGGAATAATCTGGCGCGTCGCGACCAGAAAGTGCCTCAGCAAACCCTTTTTAATTTTTGTAATAGGGCCAGGTAAGGCGGAAAGGAGAGCCTGTTCCGGGGCTAAGGCCAGGTTAGATTTAGTTAAGGCATTGTACAGATTATTAACATCGCGCCAAAGGAGAGCGATTAGAGGACAACTCCACCAAATGTGCAACATTGTGCCCGTTTCAGTTTCACATCGCCAGCATTGGTCCGAGACCTGTGGATAGATTTGCTTTAGCCTAGCCGGGGTTCTGTACCAGCGGGAAAGAATTTTGAAGTTAAGTTCCTGCAATCTACATGATGAGGAGAGGACATGTGTCAGCGTATATACTGTATCCCACTGTTCCAACGTCAGTTCTTTACCCACATCTGTTTCCCAGGCTCTAGCATAATATGGTCTTGCGTCACCAGTCTCCTTTGCCAAGAAGATGCCATATAGGAGCGAAATGGTATGGGTGAGTGTGCTTTTGGTAAGGCAGAGTTCTTCAAACGTTGTAAGAGTAGCTGTTAGTGTAGCGGTTGGTGCTAATGAGGAAACAAAATTTCTCAGTTGAAGATATTTAAGCCAGTGACCCGGGCGGGTTCCTGCACTAATGTCGGCCAATGGACGGATCCCATCCTCGGACACCACATCCCTAATTCTAGGTAGGGCATCTTGACCCAAACCCAAAAAGGAATTAGACTGGACCCCTGGCTCAAACTGGGGGTTTCCCAGGAGAGGAGTCATAGGACCAGGGACAGAAACTATTCCCCGTCTAAGCGCAAACTTCCTCCAGATTCGCACCAATCTTTTTATCATGAAAGAGAGCGGGAGAGACTGAAGTGCGACAGACTGAGGGAGCCAGAAGAAGCCCAGCGCATGAGGAGAAGAAAGAACTAGTTCTAACCTGACCCAAATTTTTCTTTCTTTATGGTGGAAAAGGTCCAGTATACATGCCCCTATAGCTGCTCTATGATAAGTGACAAAGTCCGGTAGTCCCGCCCGCCCAAACGTTTAGGTCTTGTTAAGAGACTCCTCCGCATGCGAGGAGGAGAGTCCCGCCATATGAATTGGCGCGATAACTTGTGGAGAGTCACAAAAAAGGAGCCTGGGATGTCTATGGGTATCGTCTGAAACAGGTATAGCAACCGCGGGAGAATATCCATTTTTAGGACATTCATTCTTCCAAACCATGACAGTGCCAAACCCTTCCATTTACTTAAGTCAGTAATGATGGATTTCAGTAGCGGTTCGTAGTTTAGAGCATATAGGCTACCTAAATCTGAGGAGATTTGCACCCCCAGATATTTAATGGATGTGCTAGCCAATTTAAAGGGAAAATTCAAGGTCAAATGCTCTATTTCTGCCTGCGAGAGGGAAATATTTAACAATTCTGATTTCTGTAAATTGACTTTAAAGTTACTCAATTTACTGAATGTGTCAAATTCCTTCAGTATTGAGGGGAGAGAGATTTGAGGATTGGTCACATACAACAGTAAGTCGTCAGCAAAAAGAGACATCTTGTCCAACCTGAAGTCCCCTGATGTTAGGGTTGTTCCTCAATGCCATGGCCAGAGACTCCATTACCAATATGTACAGGAAGGGGGATAAGGGACACCCCTGTCTAGTCCCATTTGAGATTGGGAACGGCAGGGACAATGACCCATTCACTTTTACTCTTGCTGAAGACCCATGATATAGTGCCCGAATTTTCTCCCTCATCCGGGGGCCTAGACCAATGGAATTTAGGGTAGCTTCTAGAAACCCCCAATGAACCCAGTCGAACGCTTTTTCAGCGTCTATGGAAAGCAAGCACATAGATGTGCCAGAGGATTTTGCCCTTTCAATTAAGGAGATTGTTTTGATAGTATTGTCCCTGGCCTCCCTCCCCGGAACAAAACCAACCTGTTCCTGATGTATCAGGGAGGGAAGATATGGTTGGAGTCGTATGGCCAATAGCTTAGAGTATATTTTAGTGTCCACATTCAGTAAGGAAATTGGTCTAAAATTACCGCAGTGTGTGTGGTCTCTCCCTGGCTTAGGAATGACAGTAATGTAAGCCTGTAACGCCTGGTCTGGAAAGGGGCACTCCTCTGAGACCGAATTAAATGCTTTAGTTAAAAAGGGAAGCAGCTCGGTTTTGCAGGACTTGTAAAACCTGGCTGTGAAACCATCTGGGCCCGGGCTCTTACCCGTCTTAAGATTTTTAATGATAAGTGCCACTTCCTCTTCCGAGAAATTATTCTCCAAGCTCTCCGCTTCCGTGACCGGGATTTTTGGTAGTGGATTTGTTTCCAGGTACTCTTCAATAGATAGTGTACTTGAAGAGGAGGTCTCAGACCCAGAGTCTTTTATGTTATACAGGGTGGAGTAAAATTTGGAAAATTCATCTAGAATCTGATATTCCTTGTGGACCAATCCCTTAGTTGGCGAGTTTATGGAGAAAATGTGTGTGGTCGGGGTGCGGGGGTGTATTGCTTTCGCTAACCAGGCTCCACACTTGTCCCCATATTCGAAAAAGTTCTTGTGCATGCGTTCCCTAGCGCACCTGTATTTCTGGTCTAGAATGGTAAGAATTTCCTGCCGCAACAAGGATATTTCCACCTTCAAAGTCTCTGAGGGAGTAGATTTATTAATACATTCCTTATCCGCCAGGGCACGCAGCGTTGTTCTAAGTTTGTAAGCCCTCTCCTGCTTCAATCTGGACCCATGAGACATAAAAATGGCTCGTATTTTGTGTTTAGCCGCCTCCCAAGCAAGTATGGGGGGAGTAGTGCCCGAGGTGACTTCCTCCACTGCGCTCCGGATAGCTGACTTAACCTCCCCCTCACATAAGGGATCATCCAATAGATGATCATTGAGGCGCCATGAACCCCTTCGCACTGGACACGGTGACCCCTCCAGAGAACCAAAGATAGGGGCATGATCAGACCATACAAAAGTGTCTATTGAACATCTGGGGAGCATATCAAGTAACCTGTGAGAAAAGAATATATGGTCAAGTCTATGGTAAGTGTTGTGGGCTAGGGAGTGATAGCTATATTCTCTAGCAGAGGGATGTAAAGTGCGCCACATGTCCACCAGGTGCAAGGCACGAAGCTCCGTTTTTAGTCTGCGTCGTTTGGCAAAGGAGACAGATGACCTACCCGTAGTTGTGTCCAGGTCTGCATTCATCACCATATTGAAGTCTCCGCCCAGAATTATGTCTGAACCATCCGCGAAGTCCGCCAGCAAGCGTAGCAATGTCACGCCAAAGGACGCCTGGTCAGAGTTGGGAAAATATGCATTAGCGATGGTGAAAAGAAAGCCCTGTACCTTGATTTTCAAAAACATATATCTGCCCGCAGGGTCAAATTTGGAGTCAATCAGTGTAAATTGCAGGGACTTGTGGAATGCCACTGATACCCCCCCAGCTTTCCGTTCAGGATGCGGGCAATGATACCACTTAGAGTACCAATTTGTTGGGCAGGTAGGCACCGCACTCGCCACAAAATGTGTTTCTTGAAAGAGAGCAATTAGAATTTTCTGTTTGTTAAGGCGATACAAAATTTGGCCTCTCTTTGCCTGCGCATTGAGTCCCCTAACATTAAAGGAGCAGAAGGATAACCTCAAGTTATTCATAATGATATCGTTCAATACAAAAGGAAACAGAAAAGGAAGCTGGAGAAATAAAGAGAGGAAGATAAGGAAGAAAGTGGGGACCAATAGACAACACTCACTCAACAAGCACTCCGAGACAAAACACAAAAACGGGGTTTGGACAAAGAACAAGACAGTACAAAATACAGATGAACAATTAACCGAGTCGGGATACAATATAACTACGCGTGTATAGTCAAGTATACACGCAAACCCCTGGGAGAAATGTCCAGCTAAGAAGGAAAGACAAAATCTGTATACCCCCTATAATAGCTGTTTCTGACGTAGCAAAATGTATAAAATGTGAACATATCCAGCACATATATGCATTTGGACCCATTAAGGAACTGATTTAAACAAACTAATCAACCCTCCTCTGACTATAATGTGGTGAGCAGGAAATCGTAGAAAAAACATCACATATCTCAAAGCCTCCGATCAGATGACCAAACAGGAGAGCCATCACTATAAGGAAAACACGTCAAACAGTTACTGGTTATCTTGGGGGCGGAGAACTCTCTGCTGCTGCGGAGCCGGGCGCGGAGGGGCAGCGCGACCTCTCTGTCCCCCTCGTCCACCTTGACGAGGGGGTCTCGCTGGAAGCCGAGCTGGGTGTGCGTCACCTCTTAAGCCTTCCGGAATTGGAAGCCTCGGCCATTCCGTAATGGCAGGAGCAGGAAACCCTAGGGCAGCGGATAGACCCGGAACGTCTACTGGATGTTGCAAAGTGTATCTCCTTTCTGCATGTCGGATATGTAAACGAAATGGGAACCCCCATGAGTATGGAATGTTTCTTCTTCTCAATTCCTCCAGAAATGGCTTGAGGGCTTTACGTTTAAGTAAGGTGAGGCGGGATAAATCTGGTAGCAGCTGTAAGCGCGTACCTTTAAAAACAACCTCTCCAGCTTCTCTGGCTTTGGCCATAATAGCGTCCTTGATCTGATATTTGTGGACCCTGCAGATGACATCCCTCGGTGGATCTTGAGCCGCAGGCTTAGCTTGTAGGGAACGGTGTGCTCTGTCTAATTCCAGACGTGTTGCCGCCGGGACTTCCAAAAGGGAGTTGAAAATTTGCTGTAGAGTATTATGCAAGTTGGAGTTGTCCACTGTTTCAGGTAAACCCCGCACTCTAATATTATTACGACGCCCTCTGTTCTCTGTGTCGTCTAGCTGATCTGCTAGAAATTGGAGCTGAAAAGAATGGGTAGCTAACATAGTCTCGTGAGCATCTACACGATTGATAAGGGTAGAAGTACTGTCTTCCACAGTTGAGACTCTGGCAGCCACTCTATGAACATCTTCTCGCACCACCCCTAATTCTGCAGCGTATGACTGCTCCAGCCTGGCCATGTAACTTTCCATGTCCTCCCTAGTAGGGATAGATCGAAGATGTGCGCGGAGGGCTCATAATTCTGCTAAGGCCCCCAATTCTTGTGTCAGCATTGCTGGAGGGTAGTCTTGTGTTAGGATTATTTGCGGCCGCTCTGATGAGAGGGAAGAGCTGTCCGAGTACGGAGACATCGCAAGACTTGCTCCCCCAGTGTCCTGGGGCCCACTAGGTGGGACAGAGGGAGATGGGATTAGAGCTGCTGGAGAGCCCCTGGTTGGTGTTGTGGGCCATTCCCCTTCCTGCGAGGACCACAAGGCTGGGGAGCATATGTTCTCATGTGGGTCTGCCCACTGCTTAGATGTGTGTGGCCCTGTTGTGGCATTGGAAGCCCCACTCTCATGCTGCCTCATGGTGCCTGTAGTGCTCCCCCTATGAATTTGTGTCTTGTGTGCACAGGGGACAGATGAGTGTTCCCCACACTCACAACAGGGGAGGAAGCTCTGCCCCCGGGCCCCCACATCCTGGGCCAATGGTGCCGCTATCTGGGCTCCGGGCTCAGTATCAGAGGCAGCACCCACCTCTGTCACCTCCAGCAGCTGGCATGAATCTGCTCCCTGCTGAGTTGTGGTGCTGATGCCGGGCTCCTCCGGCGGGCCCGCCGACAGCGGGATCGCAGGACCTGTCAGCAGGTCATCGGGGGATTGCCTCCTTCCTCCGACTCTCACTTCTTCTTTGCCTGCCACCCTGGCGGCATTCTTCTTGAATTCGTCTGCGCTGTCCCGCGGCGCCCCGCTCCCCGGAGACAGAGCGCGGGGACCAAGATGGGCCGCCATCTTGGAGGCTCCCTCCGGTGAGTCACTCTTCGCCCCTGCCAGCGCACGGTGTCGGGGCTGTTCGGGGGGTCCGGCTCTTTCCCTCCCCCTGCCGGCCGGCGTCTGCTGAGCCTCCATATGGCCTTCTCGGGATGTCGGCGAGCGTGTGGTCCCGGCCGTTGAGGACCTGACCACCATTTCAGGACCTCGTGGTGCGGCCGCCGGCGCTGTCACAGGGGTGAGGAACTTCCCGATCCCCTTCGTGTTCGTCCTCGTTAGGGGAGTGCTGGAGACCTTGGGGTCCACACGTTTCTTGGGTCCCATTTTAGAAAGATTTGGGTGCTGGATTTCGGTGGTACACAGCTAATCTCAGGGATAGAGCAGGAGCTAGCAAAAGATGCGTCTAGTCTCCGCCATAGCTAGGCCACGCCCCCTCCAATTATATAGTGTTTTAAAGTGTACCTGTCACCAGGAGTATCTTTAGCAGGGACAGGTTTCAATACCCTATGCAAGTAGGAATAGGGTAGGGTAGTAGGAATAGGCTTCTGTAACCTGTCTTTAGAGAAAATGAGGTCCCCGGTGAAAGGTTCCCTTTAAATGTTTCAATATTTTCTACAGGTCATATTAAAGGAGATATCTTGATAGACCTCAGCCTTGGTTCCATGATTCATCATCTGTATGCAGCCTGTGAGTTTTTCAAACACATGATAGTCCTGAAGGTCAATGATAGATGCATCCTGGAGCTGAAGAGATGGGTGGACACACGTACAGGAGCATTTCACTGGGGACATGCTGCACAACTTCATGCAGACATAAAAGGAAGCAGGTAAAATATTTGGCCTAATATTAGAGGAAACCCATTGTTATTAAGTTTGTAGCTATTGTAAAATAGTTAAAATACACAAATAGAATATGTTTAGGAGGCTTATTGTTGAAGTCAGTAGCAAACTATATATTGTCCGGGATAGTAAATAGCTTAACAAAATAGAAATAAAAATATTTTTTCTGTCACAGCCTGTCTCAGTCCCCGTCACAGCCTGTCTTTCAGTCATTTCCTGTCACAGCCAGCCAGTCAGTCAGTCAGTCAGTTCCTGTCACAGCCTGTCAGTCACTAAGTTCCTGTCACAGACTGTCAGTCAGTCAGTTCCTGTAACAGCCTGTCAGTTGGTCAGTTCCGGTCACAGCCTGTCATTCAATAAGTTCCTGTTACAGCCTGTCAGTCACTAAGTTCCTGTCACAGCCTGTCAGTCAGTTCCTGTAACAGCCTTTCAGTCAGTTCCTGTAACAGCCTGTCAGTCAGTCATTTCCTATCACAGCCTGTCAGTCAGTCAGTAAGTTCTTGTCACAGCCTGTCAGTCAGTCAGTAAGTTCTTGTCACAGCCTGTCAGTCAGTCAGTTCCTGTCACAGCCTGTCAGTCAGTCAGTTCCTGTCACAGCCTGTCAGTCAGTCTGTTCCTGTCACATCCTGTCAGTCAGTCAGTTCCTGTCACATCCTGTCAGTCAGTCAGTTACTGTCACATCCTGTCAGTCAGTCAGTTCCTGTCACATCCTGTCAGTCAGTCAGTTCCTGTCACATCCTGTGAGTCAGTCAGTTCCTGTCACATCCTGTCAGTCAGTCAGTTCCTGTCACATCCTGTCAGTCAGTCAGTTCCTGTCACATCCTGTCAGTCAGTCAGTTCCTGTCACATCCTGTCAGTCAGTCAGTTCCAGTCACAGCCTGTCTGTCAGTCCCCTATCACATATTGGGGCAAATTTACTTACCCGGTCCATTCGCGTTCCAGCGGCGGCTTCTCCGCTCTGGATTCGGGTCCGGCCGGGATTTAATAAGGTAGTTCTTCCGCCGTCCACCAGGTGGCGCTGCTGCGCTGAAAGTAAACTCATCGCGCCGGAATGCACCGAGCTGGACCAGGTGAAGGTAAGCGGTCCTTATGCGACACATTTTCGGTTTTTAAATGCGGCGGTTTTTCCGAATACGTCGGGTTTTCGTTCGGCCACGCCCCCCGATTTCTGTCGCGCGCATGCCAGCGCCGATGCGCCACAATCCGATCGCGTGCGCCAAAATCCCGGGGCAATTTAAGTACAAGCGGCGCAAAACGGAAATATTCGGGTAACACGTCGGGAAAACGCGAATCGGGCCCTTAATAAATGACCCCCATTGTCTCCTTTCTTCAGCATGCCCCCTCCCATGTTTCCCCTTTCCTTAAGCTGCTCCCACTGCTTCTAATGTCCCAGCTGTAAAAAAAATACTTACCTTCCTCATTCTTCTCTTCCTTCACTTCTCTTCTGCATTAATGCTTGGTTCTATTGTCGGCAGACACGATGTGATGACATGATGATGCTCGCCGTCAATAGAGCAGTGTATTAACATGAAAGTTAAGTAAAAGAAGAGAAGACTACGAACCGGCGGTTGAGGAACACTGCTTTAGCGGACATACACACATATATATACATACACTCAGCTTTATATATTCTAGAGCAGTGATGGCTAACCTATGGCACTGGTGCCAGAGGTGGCACTCAGAGCCCTTTCTGTGGGCACTCAGGCCATCACCAGAGATGACTCCAGGTATACTCCTGCAGTCCCAGACAGCCCAGGACTTGCTGTGCACAGAGCTATATTAAAGTGACAGCTGTACCTGGGACTATTTTCTGCATTATTGGTGTCCTCAGGTGCTGGTATCAATGAAAACTGTGACAGAGAAGGGAGTATAAATCACAAATTAAATTTCTGTTTTGGCACTTTGCGATAAATAAGCGGGTCTTTGTTGTAGTTTGGGCACTCAGTCTCTAAAAGGTTTGCCATCACTGTTCTAGAGGGTTCAACATTATGATGATTATTTTTGAGTCAATCCATGCATAATAAAAGCCAACAATCCAAAGCTATGTGAAGATGCTGAGCTTTCATTCTAGTGGAATAATAACTTTCCTTATTTTTTCTATTTAAATTAGTGACCAGTTAGAAGATAAAGAAGGAAAAGTGAGATCAGCACTGCAACATGTTATGAAATGTGACCTGGAGAAAGAAAATATGACAGAACCATTGGTCCTACCGCTGGCAGATTGTGTCATTAGTTTTTTGCTCCTTGAAAATATCAGCAAAGACCAAGATGATTATATCAGATATATCAGGAAGTTCTCAAGGTTGTTGAAACCTGGAGGACACCTCATATTAATTGGGGTTACTAATACAACTTATTATACAGTTGGGGGAGACAAGTACCTTTCTTTCAGCTATGATGAAAATTATATCAGGAATGTTCTGGTTGGAGAAGGCTTTATAATCGATTCCTCTAAGGTTAAAAAGAGAACAGTTGTGAGTGACCTCACTGACTATAAGACAGTCATATTCTTTACAGCTCACAAAATAACCAGGACAGAGTAGAAACTTAAAGGTAATTTGTCAACTGCATCAATTGGCCTGAACTGATCACAAGGCAACATCTATCTTACACAGATCTTCTACCACTATACCTCAAGTGGTTTTGTTGTGGAGCCATATGCTTTCTGTGAGCATGTTACTGCTGAATCCCCCACAGGGTTCAGTAGTGACTTTCCCAGGAATTAAATGTGAGGACAGTGAGTGGTCAAATGCATCCATCTAAAGATAGTGTTTGGCTGCACATCAATTTCAATGTAGTTATAGTAGTACAGTAAAGAACAGACTGGTACATCACATTCAAACCTATTGCTGTAACAAACCTTTTCGCTACTCATAACCAATACAGAGGACATTAGAGCAGTTATTTTATGTATAAAGCATTTGGGATAGGGTATAAAGTGTACTATTACCTTCAGCAGAATGTCCTTGCATGTATGTCTCAGCTTGTCTCCCACTCAGTTACTCTCTCTATAATTATCTTTGTTTAGTTATTAGTTTTTAAAGGTCTATCTTGGGAAACAAGACAGATTTTGCTTAGAAATCAGATTAAACGAGAAGTTAAAAATGTTGCCATCTTTTCTCTGCTCTAAGTAAAAGCTGTAGCAAGCTTCTGGTTTAATATTACATCAACGTAAAAAAAAATTGAACAAGTCCATAGAAGTCTGAGGACAAAGAATGGCCTACATACATTGTTGTTCATCATATATGGCTGTCATATATGGCTGTTCACCAGGTCACATGGGTGCCAGCCCACCGTATTTTTTTGCACATAGGGACAGTTATCGGTGGCATATGGGTTACATACAGTTGACACAAAGGGGTTATTTATCATTATATGGCTCTTTGGGACAGTTATATGTCTATTTTTGTAACTCCGCTGCCCATCAGATTCATGAAAGTGGCTTTGGCCCTTTAATTATTGTTCTTATGATCTACTTTCATTCTGGGATTTTATTTATTTATTTATTTTTTTCAATAAAGTCACTACTTAACTTTGCGGTCCAGTTCATCCCAAACCATCTCGATTGGGTTCAGGTCTGGTGACTGTGGAGGCCAGGTCATCTGGTGTAGCACCCCATCACTTTCCTTCTTGGTGAAATAGCCCTTACACAGCCTTGCGGTGTGTTCAGAGTCATTGTCCTGTTGAAAAATAAATGATGGTCCAACTACACGCAAACTGGATGGAATAGCATGCTGCTGCAAGATGCTGTGGTAACCATGCTGGTTCAGTATGCCTTCAATTTTAATTAATCCCCAACAAAGCACCTCAACACTATCACATCACCTCCTCCTCCATGCTTCACGGTGGGAACCAGTCATGTAGAGTCCATTTGTTCACCTTTTCTGCATCGCACAAAGACATGGTAGTTGGTACCAAAGATGTCAAATTTGGACTCATCAGACCAAAGCAAAGATTTCCATTAGTCTAATGTCCATTCCTTGTGTTCTTTAGCCCAAACAAATCTCTTCTGCCTGTTCCCTGTCCTTAGCAGTGGTTTCCTAGCAGCACTTTACCATGAAGGCTGCTGCACACAGTCTCCTCTTAACAGTTGTTGTAGAGATGTGTCTGCTGCTAGAACTCTGTGTGGCAGTGACCTGGTCTCTAATCTGAGCTGCTGTTAACCTTTGATTTCTGAGGCTGGTGACTCGGATGAACTTATCCTCTGCAGCAGAGGTGACTCTTGGTCATCCTTACCTTGGGCTGTCCTCATGTGATACAGTTTCTTTGTAGCACTTAATGGTTTTGCCAATGCACTTGGGGATACTTTCAAAGTTTTCCCAATTTTTCAGACTGACTGACCTTCATGTCTTAAAGTAATGACGGGTACTCGTTTTTTCTTTACTTAGCTGTGTATCCACCTGACTTCTGCACAATACAACTGATGGTCCCAAACCCATTTATAAGGCACGACACCCCACTTATAAAACCTGACAGGGCACCTGTGATGTGAAAACCTCTTCTGGTGACCACCTCTTGAAGCTCATCAACTGAATGCCAGGAGTGTGCAAAGCAGTAAACACTCCAGTGCATCAAGCAAAATGTAACTTTTAATATACCAAATATAAAAAAGTCAGAGGGTGTGGCCTGATGCCAAGCTAGGATGATGTGTGCCGCGGAGCTCCTGGAATCCGACACCCTATCTCCCTTCCCAGGCAGCCATCCTACATCTGTACACCTTCCAGCCAGGATCATAGCCGTCCGACACCGCGGCTGCCTGTCGGTGCGGTGAAGACCACCCGGGGGAGGGAAAACCCCCCCTCCGTACAGAATGTGCCGCCGATCCACGCTGCCGGAAGGATCGCAGCTGTAATCCAGCCGGCCCTGCACCCTGCCGGAGGCTCCATATTCTGGAACTCCCCTGCGCTGCCTGAGACCTAGGCGTGCAGGGTTAACCCTCCCATTGCCGGACTTGGCAGCCAGGACTAAGATAGGGAAGTAATTCCCCTGCTGCTGCCAACCTCTTCCTTGCGGACACCAAGCTGTTCAGCTCAGCAGGCACTGAGCCCTCCATACTTAGAGTGATCCCCTATTCCTAGGTTCAGTTTTATATTAACCCTTGCAGTGCCGCTGCATTCTCCACATGGGCCCGTACTCTATCTCTGCTAATTACTGGATGCTTGGCTCCTCGATTGTTTATCACCTGCCCTCTCTGCCCAGACGCCATGGGTAACCGGAGGAAGACGGCTAAATTGCTCAAAGCAGCGTCCAGGGCATCTGCGCCTCCATCGGATGACGAATCCGTCCATGAAGATCCTCAATTTCAGTCTCTGGAACCCCTGGACGTGCAGGAATGCTCCACATCCCTAGCCGTTCTTGCGCAGATACAGTTGAATGCTGCCAAAAAGTTGGGGAAATTCTCCCGCACAAAGCCCTGCTCTCCTTGGGGGTCCCCAAACTCCTCTCCCTTCCTCTTTGATGGCTCCCAGAGCCTGCCACAGCTTGTGAGCTATGAGGAGGGCGCCGAACCACCTAACGCGACCACGAAAGTGGACCTCAAATTTGCAGAGGTGCTGGCGGCCATAAACAGGTGCAAGTCCTAACTTGTCACCAAGGCAAGGTGGATGAGCTGTGACAGGACTTTGTTTTGCTAAGGCATGATGTCCATAAAGCCAAAGAGCGAATCACCGAAACTGAACGCAGAATATCTGAGGTGGAAGATGTCCAGAGGCCTATGCTGAGACAAGCTTCAGTGCCAAATGTCTGCATCCATCGACAGAACAACGTCCGAGTGGTCGGCCTCCCCGAAAATTGGCTCAAAAATATGCTACCTGCAGATACCTTCTGCCCGTTCTTCACAGTGGAAAGGGCCCATAGGGTGCCATCCCGCCCTGGCCCCCAAGGGGGCAATCCAAGACCCTTCCTGGCCCGGCTGCTGCACTTTAAGGACAGGGACTCAATCCTCAGGGTGGTCCGTACCAAGGGAGAAATTCGGTATGCTAACAGCAGAGTGTCCTTTTACCCTGATTTCTCTGCATCAGTCAGGAAACAGCGCGCACAGTTCACCGAAGTTTGTGCCCGCCTCCGTGACAAGGGGTATAAATGCTCCATGATGTACCCTTCCAAACTCCGAATTGTGGACTTATTTCTTCACCTGCCCAACTGAAGCCCTACCTTGGGTTGATGAAGCTCCACGGGCACCTGCTGGAAGGTCCGCACCTCCTGAGTGACTGGACCTATATTCTTTTATCTGATGTGCTCTGACAATGCATGGACTCTGTCCTGAATAGATGTCAATGGGGTTCCAATTCAATGTTCTAGTTTTCTAATACTGGTTTACATTGGGGCACGCGCCCCGCACTTTCTTCGCTTTGACTGATTTGCTTTCATTTGGTCAACTTGGCCTCTGCGCCATATATGGCACTTCCCCCACTCCCCCTCCCCCTTCTCCTACTCCCTTCCCCACCCCTTTCCACCACCCTGTTACCACTCCCCTCTATGTCTCCCTCCTTTCTCTTTCCTCCCCCCTCCCCCTATCTTCTCTTTTGCTCTCTCTAAATATGGCTGCCTAATAATCTCCTGTTTATATATACATTGAGGGTTGGGGGTCCCGGGACAAATGGTGTAGGTTTGTCTTGAGTTAGGGACCACTGTTCTACTATTTGACTGTTAGCGGGTATAGGTCTACACTACTGCTGTTAGGGTGTTAGACAGGGATTAACAATCTTGGGATTGTTCGTTTGGTTCTGGTTATATTTGTTATGTTCTCTGTTGTCTGCCTGTCTGTGTCTTTGTGGTATGGTATGGCACCTGCACCCGGCCTGGCTCCTATCCCCAGCGGTCCAGAGTACTGTTAAAACAGCGCATAGTGAGTTCTGGGACATACACTGAACCCATCCTGATCCTCTCCTAGTCTGGGACTCGTACAAGTCCTCGGTGCGGGGAGCATTTATTTCGGGGTAGCAGGCCATAGAAAGTCATTAAATGCTCAAGAGGAAAGGCTGACCACTGCACTAGTGACTGCAGAAAAGGAATATCTAGAGAAGCCTGCTCCGGGGAATAAAAAGACTTGGGCACAGGCGCAGAGGTATCATCTAGCTGTTGTGAAGGAGCGCACCAGCAAACGCCTGCTAGCCAGGGAAGCGTCCATCTTTGAATTTGGAGATAAAAATGGGAAGCTGCTTGAGTATCTCTCGTGGGCCGAACGTCCTTGTGCTTCCATTCCTTCTATCCTTGACGGTAACAGAGCCTTGATCACAGATCCCCGGGCCATAAACATGGTATTTCACGACTTCTACTCTTCTCTTTACAGCTCCAGATTGTCCTCCTCTTCTGTCGAGATTTCCAGATTTCTTGATAGTCTTCCACTTTGGAGGCTCACACCAGCACAGTCATCGGAGCTTGATGCCCCGCTCTTGGCGGAGGAGGTGGAACTGGCCATCCAATCGTAACCCCCCTGGTAAGACACCTGGACTTGACGGGCTGGGAGGTGATTGGTATAGGGGTAACTGTGAGACTCTGGTCCCCCATCTCCTTAGTCTGTATTCCGCTGCATTTGACAGTGGTTCACTCCCTGACTCCATGCGTGAAGCCCTTATTGTTGTTCTTCCCAAGCCTGGTAAGGACCCGCTGCTCCCCGACTCACACCATCCTATTTCCCTCCTAAACTCGGATGTTAAAATACTAGCAAAAATTCTGGCAACAAGGCTCAACAAAGTCATATTATCTTTGGTTCACCCGGACCAGACAGGCTTTATGCCTGGGAGGGGAACTGACATAAACATACAAAGACTACACTTAAACATAGCGGAGGCAGAGAGGTCATCAGACCCTGGGTTTATTTTATCCTTAGATAATTGCAAGGCGTTTGATTCTGTGGAGTGGCTCTATTTGTGGACCCTCTTGCCCAGGCTGGGTATTGGCCCTCGCTTCACAGCATTAGTTAGATTACTGTATAACGACCCTAAGGCCAGGGTAAGGACCAACCTTAATATCTCACCCACTCTCCCTATGGCCAGGGGGACTAGACAGGGTTGCCCACTATCTCCCCTCCTCTTCGCACTTGCCATTGAAACCCTCGCTGTGGCTACAATGACATTAAAGGCATTACTAGAGGTACTATTATTGAAAAGGTATCCCTATATGCTGATGATACACTGGTATACCTTGGGGATGTGGGCCCCTCCCTGGAATCCCTTCTGTCCCTGATAGAATGCTATGGGGGGTTCTCGGGTCTCCGGGTTAACTGGGACAAATCGTCCCTCTTTCCCTTATCAGATGAAGAGGTACACTCCCTTCCCGTCCCAGTCCAGGTGGTGTCCACTTTTAAATATCTAGGTGTCCAGGTATCACATAAGGTTCAGGTATACACGGAGTTAAACATTACACCCCTGATAACTGCGACGGAATCTTGCTTAAAAGCCTGGTCCACTCTCCCCTTGTCCCCATACGGGCGTATTAACATATTCAAAACGATCTTTCTCCCAAAATTTCTATACTTTTTCCATGCTTGTCCTATACTGCTTCCTAGGAGCCTGTTTAAACGCATAGACGGCATTCTCAGGTCCTTCTACTGGCAGGGTAGCGAGTTTAGCGCTGCTTCAAGCTCCCAAGTCTAGGGGTGGACTGGCTGCCCCTGATCTGTATCTTTACTACCTGGCTTCTCAGCTAGTATATGCCCCTGATAACTGCGCCGGAATCTCGCTTAAAAGCCTGGTCCACTCTCCCCTTGTCTCCGTATGGGCGTATTAACATATTCAAAATGATCTTTCTCCCAAAATTTCTATACTTTTTCCATGCTTGTCCTATACTGCTTCCTAGGAGCCTGTTTAAACGCATAGACGGCATTCTCTGGTCCTTCTACTGGCAGGGTAGCGCCCCGCGCTTCAGTTTAGCGCTGCTTCAAGCTCCCAAGTCTAGGGGTGGACTGGCTGCCTCTGATCTGTATCTTTACTACCTGGCTTCTCAGCTAGTATATGCCCCTGATAACTGCGCCGGAATCTCGCTTAAAAGCCTGGTCCGCTCTCCCCTTGTCCCCGTACGAGCGTATTAACCTATTCAAAATGATCTTTCTCCCAAAATTTCTATACTTTTTCCATGCTTGTCCAATACTGCTTCCTAGGAGCCTGTTTAAACACATAGACGGCATTCTAATGCGGCTACTGCACTGGCTGGGGCCTGGTAGGTTCCTACAAAGCCCTTACAAACCTACTTTACAGATACAAATCCCCATCTGATACTCCGCTTCCCCTACGTAAGGTACCAGTGTGCTGGCGTAGGGCACAAACCCTGGTAGAACCAAGCAGCTCTCCCCCTCTCTCGCCTAGGACTCCATTGTGGCTAATTCCATGGCTCTCCCACTTCCTCTCCCTCCCAGGCTGTACAATGTGGGGGGCGGCTGGGGTGAAATTCGTAGGCCAGCTCTTATCCCCAGATGCAGAATTACTCAGCTTTAACAAGATAAGGGAGAGACATACTGTACCCGATATGGCTAGCTTCCACTACACACAACTGCGACTCGCATTTAAAGCCCAATTCGGGTCCTTTGGCCTGACAGTGAAATTTTCCAAACTAGAGACTCTGATGAGTACCCCGGACCTCCCTAAGCCACTCACTCAGTGCTATGCTCTTCTACTAAAACAAAAATCCAGCCCGTGAATGTTGGAGACAGGATATCCCTGACCTGTTGGATGATGACTGGAAGGAGAACTTCCTGATCCAGTCTAAATTCCTTCACCGAGTATATTTCACCCCTGCTAGACTATTCTGTATGGGAGCCCAATGATCTTTGCTTTCACTGTCACTGAAGCCGGATCCTTCCTGCACTGTGTCTGGTCCTGTCCTAGGGTTCATGTCTTCTAGTCGGAAGTGCTGGAGTTCCTAAATCTACACTTTGATTTCCCACGCTTAATATCTACCTCTGTGTGTCTCCTCGGCATCATAAATTAAGTTGTGAATGGCCACTATGACAAAATTTTCTTTAGGTTTGTCTTATATTATGCCCAAAAAGTGGTGATGATGACATGGAAGGACCAGGATCCCCCTCCATTAAAAAGATGGATACTACTTATTAACAGTGTCATTCCCCACTACCGGTCCCTGTATGCCAACAGGAAGTGTCCCCAGAAGTTTGATCGCATCTGGTCCAGATGGTGCGTGAATCTCCATATAGCCTAATAACCTCATGTGGTAGTTATTTCTCTCCATAATGAAGGAGACTGAGTGTTCTGGTATGTGTGTGTGTGCGTATGACTGATTGTCTATGTGTCAATAGTTATTTTTGTCTTAACAAGACGTATCGCTACATTATCCTGCTACCATTTACTGTGTGATATCCCTCAGTTAATTTTGGGTTGCTCTAAGACGGATTCGGACAAAACGCAGAATTTAAAAACGGAATTGTGTCGCAACATCAAGCACTCACATGCACCAGGAAGAAGAAGGTGAACTCTGGCGGACCTCAGCGCAGAAGCGACACATGCAGGAACTCGGACGCACAACCTTAGTGAATCTTGGCAGACCCGAATCCTCGTCGGACAGCGCACCGCGGTATCATGACAGGAGCGGGTAAGTAAATCTGCTCCAGTGACTCTATAAAGAATATTCAAAATATACAATATACTTACACCCTCAGAAGGGTATGTTTAAAGGCACAAACACGATCAGCCTGCAAAAATTGCAGTAACTCGTTCAATGTGCATAATAAAAAGTAGACAATGCAGAATACACATGTAGATATTCACCAATATCGGCAAATCAGTTTTTTGATATAACAGGTAAAAAAACTGTAGTAGTGTATTACCAATTATAACAGCATGGTAAGGGTGAAATAAGAATACCTGTTGAATTTTCAATAAAACATATAAAGGGGGTGTGCAGAGTCGCAGGGAGGAATGGTGCCATTCCGAGTATAAATATAGCATGCAATAAGAGCTAAGCCAATTCCTATTATAGCCCTCGTGACAGGAACCCAATTACACCCTAGTGCCTAGCTTGGGGCAAAGGCCCTAAATGACCCTTACCCCGACGGGAACTAGAGTGTCATATATGACACTATAAAGGGATGATGTGCAGTGTTGCCCTTAACACAGCATGGTAAGAGACATAGTAACTCTTGCCCTAATCGGGGTTTTAAACAATCAGTCAAGATTCCATTCGGTGAGAATGGAGTGTACCCAACTCCAAGGTTCAGAAAACAGAGTGCTGCTTCATACCGTTTTCTTCACCTGCATTTTGTGGGTCATGTCAGATCCGCTTTGAAGACCCGCACCCAACCTCCGCGTGGTGCCGTTCCAACCTCTCTCTTTTTGCCTGCAACTCCAAGGTTCAATGCTAGTCCTCATATGTCCCACAATAAGGGGGGAGTGTCCCCAAATCCCAGATTCAATATTGCTCCTTGTAGGACCCTACATGGCATGTTTTGTCTGTCTTTACCATGCTCGTCAGGGGAGTATCTTTAAGACCTCTTGAGAAACACAACAAGGGGGATACAATGGGTGAAAAAGTCAGACCTTTGTATAGCGAATAGTCAGTTTAAGATCATTTCCGTATGGTCTTACCAGTTTTTCAAAGTACAAGGTGTATGCAGATGAGATCAAGGGTTCAATAGCAGGCATAAAATATATATATATATATATATATATATATATATATATATATATATATATATATGTAGGGATCGCATAATTAGCAAAGCTAAGTGCCCAAAAAAAATTAAAAAAGACTTACTTACACTTCTTCTTTTTATTGATTTTGGGCACTTAGCCCGGGTTTGCTATTTATGCGATCCTTACATATAAAGGTTAATAGTACGGTGTGTGCGTCGGGTGCGGGTACATGATTTTGGGCACTTAGCCCAGGTTTGCTAATTATGCAATCCTTACATATATAGGTTAATAGTATGGTGTGTGCGCCGGGTGCAGTTACATGGAGAGAGCTCATGGGCTGAGCCGTCTCCATAGTCGGTAAGCCTTTGCTGCATATTACCGAAGATTGGCGCTCCCCGTGAGGTCAGCGGGGAGCAGAGATCCGTCACAATGATAGCCTCGGCATGATAGTCTTCTGAAGACCGGAGGCTGTCTCTTTTAACCCATTCATTACAATGTGATAATTGCACATTGTAACGAATGAGAAAATAAATCCCCACATACTGCCATACTGTAGTATGGCAGTATATGGTAGGATCGATCAGACAATCTAGGGTTAGGGTTAAAGTACTCTATTACAATAAAAAAAACATGAAAATTCAAATCACCCCTTTTCCCTATAGTCATATAAGTGATAATATAAGTGATATAAAATAAATAAACAGTAAAAATCATAAAAACATTAGGTACAGCCGCATCCATAAATGCCAGATCTACCAAAATATAATAACGGTTTTTCACTGTGTTTAACCCTGTAACGGATTAGTGCCCGAAGTCGAAGATTCCACTTTTTTGCCATTTTGAAAAGTATAATAAATTCAATAAAAAGTGATCCAACTCTGCGTTTTTTCACCATTTTCACTGCATTTGGAATTTTTTTCCGGCTTCCCTGTGCAACTTGATATGCAGAAAACAAGCTCTCATACAGCTCTGTACATGGAAAAATAAAAAAGATAGAGATTTTTGAAGGTGTGCAGTGAAAAATTAAAAACAAAAAAGGGCCAGGTCGTTAAGGGGTTAAACTTCCTTCACAACAGCTCAATGGGGTCGAGATCCGGTGACTGGGGTGGCCAGTCCATTGCAGATATAATACCAGTTGTCTGTATATTTCATAAATAGTTCCTGCATAATTTGTAGGTTCTTTGGGTCATTGTCCTATTGGAGGATGACGATTGCTCCAATCAAGTGTAGTCCACAGGGTATGGCATGGCATTGCAAAATGGAGTGATAGCCTTCCTTATTCAAAATCCCTTCACTTTGTACAAATCTCCCAGTTTATCAGCACCAAAGCATCCCCAGACCATCACATTACCTCCACCATGCTTGGCATATGGTGTCAAGCATCTTAAAGCATCTTTTCAGATGCTCTTCTGTGTGATCCAAATGCCTCAAACTTAGCTTCGTCTGTCCATAATACTTGTTTCCAATTTTCCTCTGTCCTATGTCTGTGTTCCTTTGCCCATATTAATCTTTTCCTTTCATTAGCCAGTCTCAGATATAGCTTTTTTTGCCACTCTGCCCTCAAGGCCAGCATTCTGGAGTCACCTCATTACTGTACAGGTTGACACTGGTGTTTGGCGGGTACTAGTTCATGATGCTGCCAGTTGAGGACCTGGGCCTCCCACTTCTCTTTCTACTCTGGTTAGAGCCTGTTTGTGCTATTCTCTGAAGGGTATAGTACACACCATTATAGGAAATCGTCAGTTTCTTGGCAATTTGTTGCATGGAATGGCCTTCATTTCTAAGCACAAGAAAAGTAACTTTTTCCCTGGACTTTGTGGGAGTTTCATAGAATAAAAAAATGTGTTGCTCCAGATTATCAACCAGCTCAAAGGAAGGTCAATTTTTTAGATTCTCTAATCAGCCAAACTAATTTCAGATGTGCTAGCATACTTCAACAGGGTTTTCTAAACATCCATACGTCTTCTTAAGCACTTAGAAAACACAATGGGGCAGATTTACTTACCCGGTCCATTCACGATCCAGCGGCGCGTTCTCTGCGGAGGATTCGGGTCCAGCTGGGATTCACTAAGGTAGTTCCTCCGACGTCCACCAGGTGTCGCTGCTGCGCTGAAGTTCATCGGAGGGTACTGAAGTTCACTGTCCTACGCTGGGTGCAGGTAAGTGCGTGTCAAGCGACACTTTTTTTTCTTAAATGCGTCGGTTTTTCCAAATCCGTCTGTTTTTTACGGCCACGCCCCCCGATTTCTGTTACGTGCATGCCGACGCTGATGCGCCAAAATCCGATCGCGTGTGCCAAAATCCCGGGGCAATTCAGGGAAAATCGGGGGAAAATCAGAAATATTTGGATAATACGTCGGGAAAACGCGAATCGGACCCGTAGTAAATGACCCCCATTGTACCATTAAACCACTGGTGTGGTGGAAGTTGGAAATGGGCCTATATACACCTATGTAGATATTGTATTTATAAACAGACGTTTTCAGCTAGAATAGTCATTTACCACAGTAACAATATACAGGCGCTCCCCAACTTTAGGACACCCGACTTACAGATGACCCCTAGTTACAGATGGACCACTATGTCCACTGTGACCTCTGGTGAAGGTCTCTGGATGCTTTACTATAGTCTCAGGCTGCAATGATCAGCTGTAAGGGGTCTGTAATGAAGCTTTATTGATAATCCTTGGTTTCAAAAAATTTTGAAACTACAATTGTCACTGGGGCGAAAGAAATTTTTTGTCAAGATCTACAATTATAAAATATACAGTTTTACGACTTACATACAAGTTCAACTTAAGAACAAACTTTTGGAACCTATCTTGTATGTAATATATCTTGTATGTTATACTGCCTGTATAGAATGTATTTATGATTTATTTAATGTTAGCATTGTTGAAAAAAAATATGCCAATATGATGAATGTACACTAGAGATGAGCGAGCACTAAAATGCTTTTCCCGATGCTCGAGTGCTCGTCTCGAATAACGAGCCCCATTGAAGTCAATGGGAGACTCGAGCATTTTTCAAGGGGACCAAGGCTCTGCACAGGGAAGCTTGGCCAAACACCTGGGAACCTCAGAAAAGGATGGAAACACCACGGAAATGGACAGGAAACAGCAGGGGCAGCATGCATGGATGCCTCTGAGGCTGCTTAATCGCACCATTATGCCAAAATTATGGGCAACAGCATGGCCATGACAGAGTGACAGAATGAAGCTAGATAGCATCTAAAACATCCAATAATTGACCCTGACACTATAGGGGACGGCATGCAGAGGCAGCGGCAGCAGCGGCAGGCTAGAGAGTGGCATGGCGACATACCCTAAATGGACTCAGGCTTCAAACCAATGGGTGGCAGAGAGGAACCAAAGGAGGTGAGCAAGAAGCGCTCAAATAATATCGGTACATGATAAAAGTTTGCCAGTATATTTTGGCGATTACACAGCAGGGTGGCGACAAAGTTAACATGGAAGCCATGGAAACAACCCAAACTTCTGCCTGACACAGCTCGTTTGATAAGGGGACCATGTATGGAGGCAGTGAACTAGTAGTAGATTAAAGGTGCTGCAGTTAAAACTATGTTAGTTGGATCTTGGCATGGAGCTGGCGCTCCGCTGCCAGGCGAGCTTTCGCCAATCCAAGCCCCTGTCTCTAGGCTACTCCCCAAACAGCACTTCTAAGAACCTTTTGTATAAGATCAAGTGTAGTAGCGTTCTTATAAGTTTAGGATATGGCGGGTGAGGGGAATGTAAACAGATGCGCAAGAAGCGCTGAAATAATATTGGTAAATGATAAAAGTTTGCCAGTATATTTTGTGGATTACACAGCAGGGTGGCGACAAAGTTAACAAGTTTGTTGTGGAAGCCATGAAAACAACCCAAAATTCTGCCTGACACAGCTCGTTTGATAAGGGGACCATGTATGCCTACAGTTCATGCCAGTCGCTGCACTGGCTGCCAGTCTCCTTTCGAATACAGTTTAAAATAATAACCCTCATCCATAAAGCTCTGTATAATGCTGCACCCCCCTACCTCTCCTCTCTTATCTCAGTCTATCGCCCAACCCGTGCTCTTAGATCCGCCAGTGATCTTAGATTAACCTCTACCCTAGTGCGGACCTCCCACTCGCGTCTCCAAGACTTCTCTAGAGCTGCACCAATTCTATGGAATGCTCTGCCCCGGACTATCAGACTAATACCTAACCTCCAAAGTTTCAAACGTGCTCTTAAAACCCATTTCTTTAGGCAAGCCTATAACACTCATTAACTGCATGAAGTTTTAACTCTTCTACTAACCCGTCCTGTGTCGTCCTCCCATCTGTTATCCAGCAACCAACAGGCACCAGACTTCTCTGCAGTCCCATTCACCCTGGACCTGGTATATAAGATGACGGCTGAGTGGTTCAAGCGACAGCAATTCCATTTATTATATTTTGTTCTAAGAAGAATGGCTTGACCATTAAATATTCTTTTACCTCGTGTTACCCCATCATCTTCATAAACCGTAAGCTCTGGCGAGCAGGGACCTCACTCCTGTTGTTCCATACAAATGTTGTGCTCTGTTACATTACATTTGTATTTGTTTCCTATGATTTGTAAAGCACTACGGAATATGATAGCGCTATATAAATAAAGATTATTATTATTATTATTATGGAGGCAGTGAACTAGTAGTAGATTAAAGGTGCTGCAGTTAAAACTATGTTAGTTGGATCTTGGGATGGAGCTGGCGCTCCGCTTCCAGGCGAGCTTTCGCCAATCCAAGCCCCTGTCTCTAGGATACTCCACAAACAGCACTTCTAAGAACCTTTTGTATAAGATCAAGTGTAGTAGCGTTCTTATAAGTTTGGAATATGGCGGGTGAGGGGAATGTAAACAGATGCGCAAGAAGCGCTGAAATAATATTGGTAAATGATAAAAGTTTGCCAGTATATTTTGTGGATTACACAGCAGGGTGGCGACAAAGTTAACAACTTTGATGTGGAATGCCCTGTAATAGCTCTTGGGCGGTGTGCCTTTTATCGCCTAGGCTGCTATGGAGACAATTTAATTTGGATAGTACCTGTATGTGGCAGTCCAAAAAAGTTTTCAAACCAGAGGAGCAGGTAGGTGGCCCTCCAGAAAAATGAAATAGATTGAGTGCCTGTATGTGGCAGTCCAAAAAAGTTTTCAAACCAGAGGAGCAGGTAGGTGGCCTTCCAGAAAAATGAAATAGATTGAGTGCCTGTATGTGGCAGTCCAAATAAGTTTTCAAACCAGAGGAGCAGGTAGGTGGCCCTCCAGAAAAATGAAATAGATTGAGTGCCTGTATGTGGCAGTCCAAATAAGTTTTCAAACCAGAGGAGCAGGTAGGTGGCCCTCCAGAAAAATGGAATAGATTGAGTGCCTGTATGTGGCAGTCCAAAAAAGTTTTCAAACCAGAGGAGCAGGTAGGTGGCCCTCCAGAAAAATGGAATAGATTGAGTGCCTGTATGTGGCAGTCCAAAAAAGTTTTCAAACCAGAGGAACAGGTAGGTGGCCCTCCAGAAAAATGAAATAGATTGAGTGCCTGTATGTGGCAGTCCAAAAAAGTTTTCAAACCAGAGGAGCAGGTAGGTGGCCCTCCAGAAAAATTGAATAGATTGAGTGCCTGTATGTGGCACTCCCAAAAATTGCTTAAAACAGAGGACCGGGTAGGTGGCCCTCCAGAAAAATTAAATGCATAAAGTACTATAGCTAGAGCCAGTGGGCCCTGTCAAAAAATAGCCAGTTTCCTCTGCTTTAGTGTACAAAGAGGAGGAGAAGGAGGAAAATGAGGAGGAGGAGGAGTGCATAAATTATTCAGGTTGAGCTTCCTTCACCTGGTGGAGATTGGAAATTATGAGAAATCCAGGCTTTATTCATCTTAATAAGCGTCAGCCAGTCAGCGCTGTCAGTCGACAGGCGTGTACGCTTATCGGTGATGATGCCACCAGCTGCACTGAAAACCCGCTTGGACAAGACGCTAGCGGGAGGGCAGGCAAGAACCTCCAAGGTGTACAGCGCCAGTTCGTGCCACATGTCCAGCTTTGAAACCCAGTAGTTGTAGGGAGCTGTGTGATCATTTAGGACGATGGTATGGTCAGCTACGTACTCCCTCACCATCTTTCTGTAAAGATCAGCCCTACTCTGCCGAGACTGGGGACAGGTGACAGTGTCTTGCTGGGGTGACATAAAGCTGGCAAAAGCCTTGTAAAGCGTACCCTTGCCAGTGCTGGACAAGCTGCCTGCTCGCCTACTCTCCCTCGCTACTTGTCCCGCAGAACTACGCACTCTGCCGCTAGCGCTGTCAGAAGGGAAATAGTGTTTCAGCTTGTGCACCAGGGCCTGCTGGTATTCATGCATTCTCACACTCCTTTCCTCTCCAGGGATGAGAGTGGAAAGATTTTGCTTGTACCGTGGGTCCAGGAGAGTGAATACCCAGTAATTGGTGCTGGAATAAATTCTTTGAACGCGAGGGTCACGGGATAGGCAGCCTAGCATGAAATCTGCCATATGCGCCAGAGTACCAACGCGTAAGAATTCACTCCCCTCACTGGCCTGACTGTCCATTTCCTCCTCCTCCAACTCCTCCAACTCCTCTTCTTCTGCCCATACAGTGAAGGACTCAACAATGGTCCCCTCATGTGTCTCGCCAACATTCTCCTCCTCTTCCTCCTCATCCTCCTCCACCTCCACCTCCTCCGATATGCGCTGAGAAACAGACCTAAGGGTGCTTTGGCTATCAACAAGGGAATCTTCTTCCCCCGTCACTTGTGACGAGCGCAAAGCTTCCGACTTCATGCTGATCAGAGAGTTTTTCAACAGGCCAAGCAGCGGGATGGTGAGGCTGATGATGGCGGCATCGCCACTGACCATCTGTGTTGACTCCTCGAAGTTACTCAGCACCTGACAGATATCAGACATCCACGTCCACTCCTCAATGTAGACTTGAGGAAGCTGACTGACCTGACTACCAGTTCTGGTGGAAGTTGACATCTGGCAGTCTACAATCGCTCTGCGCTGCTGGTAAACTCTGGATAACATGGTTAATGTTGAATTCCACCTCGTGGGCACGTCGTACAACAGTCGGTGAGCGGGCAGTTGGAGGCGGTGCTGCGCTGCCCTGAGAGTGGCAGCATCTGTGCTGGACTTCCTGAAATGCGCACAGATGCGGCGCACCTTCGTGAGCAAATCAGACAGATTGGGGTATGTCTTGAGGAAACGCTGAACTATGAGATTTAACACATGGGCCAGGCATGGCACATGTGTCAGTCTGCCGAGTTGCAGAGCCGCCAACAGGTTACGGCCGTTGTCACACACAACCATGCCTGGCTTCAGGTTCAGCGGTGCCAGCCACAGATCAGTCTGCGCCGTGATGCCCTGTAATAGTTCTTGGGCGGTGTGCCTTTTATCGCCTAGGCTCAGCAGTTTGAGCACCGCCTGCTGTCGCTTAGCGACGGCACTGCTGCTGTGCCTAGAGCTAGCGACTGATGGCGCCATGCCCACGGATGGTAGTTCGGAGGAGGAGGTGGAGGAGGGGTGGGAGGAGGAGGAGGCATAGTAGGCCTGAAAGACCTGGACCGAGGTAGGCCCCGCAATGCTCTGCGTCGGTAGTATATGACCAGCCGCAGGGTCAGACTCGGTCCCAGCCTCCACCAAGTTAACCCAATGTGCCGTCAGCGATATATAGTGGCCCTGCCCGGCAGCACTCGTCCACGTGTCCGTGGTCAGGTGGACCTTGTCAGAAACGGCGTTGGTCAGGGCACGGATGATGTTGTCTGACACGTGCTGGTGCAGGGCTGGGACGGCACATCGGGAAAAGTAGTGGCGGCTGGGGACCGAATACCGAGGGGCGGCCGCCGCCATGAGGTTGCGAAAGGCCTCGGTCTCTACTAGCCTATAGGGCAGCATCCCCAGGCTAAGCAATCTGGAGATGTGGACATTAAGGGCTTGGGCGTGCGGGTGGGTTGCACTATATTTGCGTTTCCGCTCCAGCGTCTGGGGTATGGAGAGCTGAATGCTGGTGGATGCTGTGGAGGATCGTGGAGGCGACGATGGGGTTTTTGTGCCAGGGTCCTGGGCAGGGGGCTGACTATCAGCTGACACAGGGGAAGGAGCAGTGGTGTGCATGGCCGGAGGTGAACGGGCTTGGTGCCACTGAGTGGGGTGTTTAGCATTCATATGCCTGCGCATACTGGTGGTAGTTAAGCTAGTAGTGGTGGAACCCCTGCTGATCCTGGTTTGGCAAAGGTTGCACACCACAGTCCGTTGGTCATCCGGTGATTCCTTAAAGAACCTCCAGACTTCTGAAAATCTAGCCCTCGCCGCGGGAGCCCTCACCACGGGAGCTTCACTACGTGACACATTTGGCGCTGATGCACCTGCTCTGGCCCTGCCTCTCCGTCTGGCCCCACCACTGCCTCTTCCAACCTGTTCTGGTCGAGGACTCTCCTCCGTCTCAGAAGCACTGTGTTCACCCGGCCTCTCAACCCAGCTTGGGTCTGTCACCTCATCATCCTCCGATCCCTCAGTCTGCTCCCCCCTCGGACTTCCTGCCCTGACAACAACTTCACCACTGTCTGACAACCGTGTCTCCTCATCGTCGGACACCTCTTTACACACTTCTTCCACTACGTCAAGAAGGTCATCATCACCCACAGACTGTGACTGGTGGAAACCTGGGCATCGGAAAATTGCTCAGCAGCAACCGGACAAGTGGTTTGTGACTGTGGGAAGGGCCCAGATAACAGTTCCTCAGAGTATGCCGGTTCAAATGCCAAATTTTCCTGGGAGGGGGCAGACTGGGGGGGAGGAGGCTGAGGTGCAGGAGCTGGAGGAGTGCCGATTTCGGTGACATGGGTGGACTGCGTGGAAGACTGACTGGTGGACAAATTGCTCGAAGCATTGTCGGCAATCCACGACATCACCTGTTCGCACTGTTCTGGCCTCAACAGTGCTCTACCACGAGTCCCAGTAACTTCAGACATGAACCTAGGGAGTGTAGCTCTGCGGCGTTCCCCTGCTCCCTCATCAGCAGGTGGTGTCTCACCCCGCCCAGGACCACGGCCTCTGACCCCTGCAGTAGTTGGACGCCCACGTCCCCGCCCTCGTCCTCTACCCCTAGCCCTCGGGTTAAACATTTTGAAAATGAAAGTTATAACTTTAATTTTTTTTTAACTTTTTTTTGTGTTTTTTTGTGTTTTTTAGTTTTTAAAACCAAACGATGCTATCCTATTGCTATGGCTATTTTCTAGCCAAGTATGAAAGCACACTGCTATGCCAGATAAGATGACGCTGAGTTATGAAAAAATAAACGTAAAATAAAAAGGAAATGGCAGACTGTGCCTAATTGAAATCTAACCCCTAATAAATTTTCCCACTTCGGTCTTTGCGATGGATATGTGCGTCACTAAGCGCTAAACACAACGGTCGCAAGTCTCACTACAAATTCCTCACAATTTGCTAGTAGATGCACTGCAGCAAGGACAGCTACCAGCAGATCAACCAGAAATAAAATATATATAACGCTATTGTAGGCGTAAGTAAGCCGTTTGGATTCTCCTTTGGCTATTTTCTAGCCAAGTATGAAAGCACACTGATGAGATGACGCTGAGTTATGAAAAAATAAACGTAAAATAAAAAGAAACTGGCAGACTGTGCCTAATTGAAATCCAACCCCTAATAAATTTTCCCACTTCGGTCTTTGCGATGGATATGTGCGTCACTAAGCGCTAAACACAAAGGTCGCATGTCTCACTACGAAATTCCTCACAATTTGCTAGTAGATGCACTGCAGCAAGGACAGCCACCAGCAGATCAACCAGAAATAAAATATATATAACGCTATTGTAGGCGTAAGTAAGCCGTTTGGATTCTCCTTTGGCTATTTTCTAGCCAAGTATGAAAGCACACTGATGAGATGACGCTGAGTTATGAAAAAATAAACGTAAAATGAAAAGAAACTGGCAGACTGTGCCTAATTGAAATCCAACCCCTAATAAATTTTCCCACTTCGGTCTTTGCGATGGATATGTTCGTCACTAAGCGCTAAACACAAAGGTCGCAAGTCTCACTACAAATTCCTCACAATTTGCTAGTAGATGCACTGAAGCAAGGACAGCCACCAGCAGATCAACCATGCCTGGCTTCAGGTTCAGCGGTGCCAGCCACAGATCAGTCTGCGCCGTGATGCCCTGTAATAGTTCTTGGGCGGTGTGCCTTTTATCGCCTAGGCTCAGCAGTTTGAGCACCGCCTGCTGTCGCTTAGCGACGGCACTGCTGCTTTGCCTAGAGCTAGCGACTGATGGCGCCATGCCCACGGATGGTAGTTCGGAGGAGGAGGTGGAGGAGGGGTGGGAGGAGGAGGAGGCATAGTAGGCCTGAAAGACCTGGACCGAGGTAGGCCCCGCAATCCTCGGCGTCGGCAGTATATGACCAGCCGCAGGGTCAGACTCGGTCCCAGCCTCCACCAAGTTAACCCAATGTGCCGTCAGCGATATATAGTGGCCCTGCCCGGCAGCACTCGTCCACGTGTCCGTGGTCAGGTGGACCTTGTCAGAAACGGCATTGGTCAGGGCACGGATGATGTTGTCTGACACGTGCTGGTGCAGGGCTGGGACGGCACATCGGGAAAAGTAGTGGCGGCTGGGGACCGAATACCGAGGGGCGGCCGCCGCCATGAGGTTGCGAAAGGCCTCGGTCTCTACTAGCCTATAGGGCAGCATCTCCAGGCTAAGCAATCTGGAGATGTGGACATTAAGGGCTTGGGCGTGCGGGTGGGTTGCACTATATTTGCGTTTCCGCTCCAGCGTCTGGGGTATGGAGAGCTGAATGCTGGTGGATGCTGTGGAGGATCGTGGAGGCGACGATGGGGTTTTTGTGCCAGGGTCCTGGGCAGGGGGCTGACTATCAGCTGACACAGGGGAAGGAGCAGTGGTGTGCGCGGCCGGAGGTGAACGGGCTTGGTGCCACTGAGTGGGGTGTTTAGCATTCATATGCCTGCGCATACTGGTGGTAGTTAAGCTAGTAGTGGTGGAACCCCTGCTGATCCTGGTTTGGCAAAGGTTGCACACCACAGTCCGTCGGTCATCCGGTGTTTCCTTAAAGAACCTCCAGACTTCTGAAAATCTAGCCCTCGCCGCGGGAGCCCTCGCCACGGGAGCTTCACTACGTGACACATTTGGCGCTGATGCACCTGCTCTGGCCCTGCCTCTCCGTCTGGCCCCACCACTGCCTCTTCCAACCTGTTCTGGTCGAGGACTCTCCTCCGTCTCAGAAGCACTGTGTTCACCCGGCCTCTCAACCCAGCTTGGGTCTGTCACCTCATCATCCTCCGATCCCTCAGTCTGCTCCCCCCTCGGACTTCCTGCCCTGACAACAACTTCACCACTGTCTGACAACCGTGTCTCCTCATCGTCGGACACCTCTTTACACACTTCTTCCACTACGTCAAGAAGGTCATCATCACCCACAGACTGCGACTGGTGGAAACCTGGGCATCGGAATATTGCTCAGCAGCAACCGGACAAGTGGTTTGTGACTGTGGGAAGGGTCCAGATAACAGTTCCTCAGAGTATGCCGGTTCAAATGCCAAATTTTCCTGGGAGGGGGCAGACTGGGGGGGAGGAGGCTGTGGTGCAGGAGCTGGAGGAGTGCCGATTTCGGTGACATGGGTGGACTGCGTGGAAGACTGACTGGTGGACAAATTGTTCGAAGCATTGTCGGCAATCCACGACATCACCTGTTCGCACTGTTCTGGCCTCAACAGTGCTCTACCACGAGTCCCAGTAACTTCAGACATGAACCTAGGGAGTGTAGCTCTGCGGCGTTCCCCTGCTCCCTCATCAGCAGGTGGTGTCTCACCCCGCCCAGGACCACGGCCTCTGACCCCTGCAGTAGTTGGACGCCCACGTCCCCGCCCTCGTCCCCTACCCCTAGCCCTCGGGTTAAACATTTTGAAAATGAATGTTATAACTTTAATTTTTTTTAACTTTTTTTTGTGTTTTTTTGTGTTTTTTAGTTTTTAAAACCAAACGATGCTATCCTATTGCTATGGCTATTTTCTAGCCAAGTATGAAAGCACACTGCTATGCCAGATGAGATGATGCTGAGTTATGAAAAAATAAACGTAAAATAAAAAGGAAATGGCAGACTGTGCCTAATTGAAATCCAACCCCTAATAAATTTTCCCACTTCGGTCTTTGCGATGGATATGTGTGTCACTAAGCGCTAAACACAACGGTCGCAAGTCTCACTACAAATTACTCACAATTTGCTAGTAGATGCACTGCAGCAAGGACAGCCACCAGCAGATCAACCAGAAATAAAATATATATAACGCTATTGTAGGCGTAAGTAAGCCGTTTGGATTCTCCTTTGGCTATTTTCTAGCCAAGTATGAAAGCACACTGATGAGATGACGCTGAGTTATGAAAAAATAAACGTAAAATAAAAAGGAAATGGCAGACTGTGCCTAATTGAAATCCAACCCCTAATAAATTTTCCCACTTCGGTCTTTGCGATGGATATGTGCATCACTAAGCGCTAAACACAAAGGTCGCAAGTCTCACTACAAATTCCTCACAATTTGCTAGTAGATGCACTGCAGCAAGGACAGCCACCAGCAGATCAACCAGAAATAAAATATATATAACGCTATTGTAGGCGTAAGTAAGCCGTTTGGATTCTCCTTTGGCTATTTTCTAGCCAAGTATGAAAGCACACTGATGAGATGACACTGAGTTATGAAAAAATAAACGTAAAATAAAAAGAAACTGGCAGACTGTGCCTAATTGAAATCCAACCCCTAATAAATTTTCCCACTTCGGTCTTTGCGATGGATATGTGCGTCACTAAGCGCTAAACACAAAGGTCGCAAGTCTCACTACAAATTCCTCACAATTTGCTAGTAGATGCACTGCAGCAAGGACAGCCACCAGCAGATCAACCAGAAATAAAATATATATAAAGCTATTGTAGGCGTAAGTAAGCCGTTTGGATTCTCCTTTGGCTATTTTCTAGCCAAGTATGAAAGCACACTGATGAGATGACGCTGAGTTATGAAAAAATAAACGTAAAATAAAAAGAAACTGTCAGACTGTGCCTAATTGAAATCCAACCCCTAATAAATTTTCCCACTTCGGTCTTTGCAATGGATATGTGCGTCACTAAGCGCTAAACACAAAGGTCGCAAGTCTCACTACAAATTCCTCACAATTTGCTAGTAGATGCACTGCAGCAAGGACAGCCACCAGCAGATCAACCAGAAATAAAATATATATAACGCTATTGTAGGCGTAAGTAAGCCGTTTGGATTCTCCTTTGGCTATTTTCTAGCCAAGTATGAAAGCACACTGATGAGATGACGCTGAGTTATGAAAAAATAAACGTAAAATAAAAAGAAACTGGCAGACTGTGCCTAATTGAAATCCAACCCCTAATAAATTTTCCCACTTCGGTCTTTGCGATGGATATGTGCGTCACTAAGCGCTAAACACAACGGTCGCAAGTCTCACTACAAATTCCTCACAATTTGCTAGTAGATGCACTGCAGCAAGGACAGCCACCAGCAGATCAACCAGAAATAAAATATATATAACGCTATTGTAGGCGTAAGTAAGCCGTTTGGATTCTCCTTTGGCTATTTTCTAGCCAAGTATGAAAGCACACTGCTATGCCAGATGAGATGACGCTGAGTTATGAAAAAATAAACGTAAAATAAAAAGAAACTGGCAGACTGTGCCTAATTGAAATCCAACCCCTAATAAATTTTCCCACTTCGGTCTTTGCGATGGATATGTGCGTCACTAAGCGCTAAACACAACGGTCGCAAGTCTCACTACAAATTCCTCACAATTTGCTAGTAGATGCACTGCAGCAAGGACAGCCACCAGCAGATCAACCAGAAATAAAATATATATAACGCTATTGTAGGCGTAAGTAAGCCGTTTGGATTCTCCTTTGGCTATTTTCTAGCCAAGTATGAAAGCACACTGCTATGCCAGATGAGATGACGCTGAGTTATGAAAAAATAAACGTAAAATAAAAAGAAACTGGCAGACTGTGCCTAATTGAAATCCAACCCCTAATAAATTTTCCCACTTCGGTCTTTGCGATGGATATGTGCGTCACTAAGCGCTAAACACAAAGGTCGCAAGTCTCACTACAAATTCCTCACAATTTGCTAGTAGATGCACTGCAGCAAGGACAGCCACCAGCAGATCAACCAGAAATAAAATATATATAACGCTATTGTAGGCGTAAGTAAGCCGTTTGGATTCTCCTTTGGCTATTTTCTAGCCAAGTATGAAAGCACACTGATGAGATGACGCTGAGTTACGAAAAAATAAACGTAAAATAAAAAGAAACTGGCAGACTGTGCCTAATTGAAATCCAACCCCTAATAAATTTTCCCACTTCGGTCTTTGCGATGGATATGTGTGTCACTAAGCGCTAAACACAAAGGTCGCAAGTCTCACTACAAATTCCTCACAATTTGGTAGTAGATGCACTGCAGCAAGGACAGCCACCAGCAGATCAACCAGAAATAAAATATATAACGCTATTGTAGGCGTAAGTAAGCCGTTTGGATTCTCCTTTGGCTATTTTCTAGCCAAGTATGAAAGCACACTGCTATGCCAGATGAGATGACGCTGAGTTATGAAAAAATAAACGTAAAATAAAAAGAAACTGGCAGACTGTGCCTAATTGAAATCCAACCCCTAATAAATTTTCCCACTTCGGTCTTTGCGATGGATATGTGCGTCACTAAGCGCTAAACACAACGGTCGCAAGTCTCACTACAAATTCCTCACAATTTGCTAGTAGATGCACTGCAGCAAGGACAGCCACCAGCAGATCAACCAGAAATAAAATATATATAACGCTATTGTAGGCGTAAGTAAGCCGTTTGGATTCTCCTTTGGCTATTTTCTAGCCAAGTATGAAAGCACACTGCTATGCCAGATGAGATGACGCTGAGTTATGAAAAAATAAACGTAAAATAAAAAGAAACTGGCAGACTGTGCCTAATTGAAATCCAACCCCTAATAAATTTTCCCACTTCGGTCTTTGCGATGGATATGTGCGTCACTAAGCGCTAAACACAAAGGTCGCAAGTCTCACTACAAATTCCTCACAATTTGCTAGTAGATGCACTGCAGCAAGGACAGCCACCAGCAGATCAACCAGAAATAAAATATATATAACGCTATTGTAGGCGTAAGTAAGCCGTTTGGATTCTCCTTTGGCTATTTTCTAGCCAAGTATGAAAGCACACTGATGAGATGACGCTGAGTTACGAAAAAATAAACGTAAAATAAAAAGAAACTGGCAGACTGTGCCTAATTGAAATCCAACCCCTAATAAATTTTCCCACTTCGGTCTTTGCGATGGATATGTGTGTCACTAAGCGCTAAACACAAAGGTCGCAAGTCTCACTACAAATTCCTCACAATTTGGTAGTAGATGCACTGCAGCAAGGACAGCCACCAGCAGATCAACCAGAAATAAAATATATAACGCTATTGTAGGCGTAAGTAAGCCGTTTGGATTCTCCTATGGCTATTTTCTAGCCAAGTATGAAAGCACACTGCTATGCCAGATGAGATGACGCTGAGTTATGAAAAAATAAACGTAAAATAAAAAGTAAATGGCAGACTGTGCCTAATTGAAATCAAACCCCTAATAAATTTTCCCATTTTGGTGTTTGAGGTGGATATGTGTGTCACTAAGAGCTAAACACAACGGTAGCAAGTCCCCCTGCAAATTCCTCACAATATGGTACTAGCTGCAAATAAAAAAAAAAAAAGTATAACGTTATTGTAGCCCTAAGAAGGGCTGTTGGGTTCTTGTAGAATCACTCCTGCCTAACAGTAAGCTAATAGAACACCCTAAGGCCTCTTCCACACTAGCGTTACGTTTCACGTCAGGGTGCAATGCGTGAAAAACTGACGTTTTTGGCTGCGTTTTTGTTCCATTTTTCCTTGGAGTAATTAGCGTTTTTGTGTTTTTCACGCGCATGTTGTTAGCGGTTTTTTTGCGTTTACGGCGCATTTTTCACGCGCGAGTCAATGGGAGAATCGAGCATTTTTCAAAGGGACCATGGTTTGGGATTAAAATGGGTTATTAAATTAAAAAATAATGTCTTCTGATAAGTTGCAAACATCTGCGATCTATTCTTCACTGTTCCCTGTGTATATTATCTCCCGACAAGTTAGCAGATGTGAAGAACAGTGAAGAATAGAATAAAAACAGTGAACACAGTGAACACAGTGAACACAGGATCATTTAAGAGAAAAACACAGTGCAGAACACAGTGCAGAATAGATTACAGATGTTCGGCACATCTGCTTACTTGTCGGGAGATATGCGCGGAACGGTGCGCCCAAAATAGCATGTGAAGAACAATATATATGTGTGAAGAACACATTGCAGATGTATTTAAACATCTGCAATTTGTTCTTCACACACATATATATTGTTCTTCACATGCTATTTTGGGCGCACCGTTCCGCGCGTATCTCCCGACAAGTAAGCAGATGTGCCGAACATCTGTAATCTATTCTGCACTGTGTTCTGCACTGTGTTTTTCTCTTAAATGATCCTGTGTTCACTGTGTTCACTGTTTTTATTCTATTCTTCACTGTTCTTCATTGTGTTTTTTTAATTAAATGATCGTTCGCGAGCAGGGGAAATACTGTTATTCTGGTCACCTAGCAACCCTTACATTTAAAACGCATTGCACTCGCATTGCACTTGCAATGTTCGCGAGTGCAATGCGTTTTTGATACGTCCCCATAGACTTGAATGGGGCGTGAAAAACGCGCGCGAAACGCAAAAATAGAGCATGCTGCGATTTTGAAGCGCGTGCAAACGAACGCAAGCACGCGCGTGAGAAACAACGCTAATGAAGAAAGAGCCATTGAATACAATGGGACAGAGTGCAATGCAAGTTCTGCGCGTCAAATGCACGCGCAGAACTCGCGCGTGAAAAACGACAGTGTAGAAGGGGCTTAACGCTTTCCCTGACCAGCAGCAGCTCTCTCCCTAGCGGCATCCAGACACAGAATGATCCGAGCAGCGCGGGTAGCGGCTAGTCTATCCCAGGGTCACCTGATCTGGCCAGCCAACCACTGCTATCGACGTGTAAGGGTACCACGTCATGCTGGGTGGAGTGCAGAGTCTCCTGGCTTGTGATTGGCTCTGTTTCTGGCCGCCAAAAAGCAAAACGGCGGGAGCTGCCATTTTCTCGAGCAGGCGAAGTATTCGTCCGAGTAACGAGCAGTTTCGAGTACGCTAATGCTCGAACGAGCATCAAGCTCGGACGAGTATGTTCGCTCATCTCTAATGTACACATATGCATAATGTATTTTCTGGTTTCAATATAATTTTTTAAAGTATTCCACTGTATCTCTGGCATCAGAGTTAGAACTATTACTGTAAGCAGTTTGTAAATTGTGTGCCAGCTAAATTTCACAGATCGACCACAATGCAGAGGATGGGACTCCAAGCATAATAGTGATAAATGATGTATTAAAAAAGGGTCCGCATTTGCGACTATGCCTGACGAGCCACAAAATTCTGCACAAAAAAGGTTGTACCTGTGCAGAGTCAGACCATGCATCACATTTATTACCATGACGTGAATTGTATTGCACGCTAAAGGTGCACAAACAAAAAAGTTGCTATTCCAGCACCTTTTATTTATTATGCTTTCCCACACCTTGGTTTATTACTAGATGTATTAAATATGATGCCATTTTACTCTATTGTATTGGGTTGTGCTGCAGCGCTGTCCCCTTTTCTGTATATTTTGAAATATTTTTATTAATCAAATCATTTTTATTAATCAAATCTGCTTATATTAATTTATAAATTTTTGGATCTGAATAGTTTTTGCATTTTTTTTACATAGTTTAGATTTCTTTGGTTAATAATTTTCAAAGTTTAGTACTTTTATTATTATTTTTCAATATATTGTACTCATACACTTGTATTACAATGTTTTGATAATATAATGTACAGGCGGTCCCCTACTTAAGAACACCTGACTTACATACGACCCCTAGTTACCCCTAGTTACAAACGGACCTCTGGATTTTGGTAATTTACTGTACTTTAGTCCTAGGCTACAATAAAAAGCTTTAAAAGTTATCAAATGTGCCTGTAATTAAGATTTAATCCTGGTTCTTATGACAATTCAACATTTTTAAAATCCAATTGTCACAGAGACCAAAATTTTTTTGACTGGGATTACAATGATAAAGTATATGGTTCCGACTTACATACAAACTCAACTTAAGAACAAACCTACAGAACCTATCTTGTATGTAACAAAGGGACTGCCTGTATTACTATAACAGCCTGGCCTTGGGGCCAAGATGCTGGCTCCCATATTCTGCCACCATTTAAAGGAAATCTGTCTGAAGAAACTGACCTTATACCTAATTACTAGTATGTTGTTAAGTAGCTGAACACCTTCCTGAGCATTTTTTACTACTAGACCACGAAAGAAACATGATCGAGTATCATCTAGAAAATCAGCTTTTAAGTGATATGTAAAATGGTTGTGTAAAATCATCTCTTGTGATAAGCATAGATCCTGCTACAGGAGTTCTTCATATAAAACACTTATTCCATTTTTTAAAAATGTATGTAACAGACAGCAAGACGATACATGCGGGTAAAAATCTAGACAAAGCCTGCACTTTACGACTTAGCCTTACTTATGGCTCAGCAGAACATATCGCTGTCCTGTTTTAAAACCACTATTGTCGCATAATTGATCAAATAAATTATAAAAGCATAGGTACGTTTATCATAAGGTATTATATATAGGACATACCTTATACTGATATATAATTTAATCTTAATAAACAATAATATGCAATGGCTATTCTGGAGTGCTGGCTTGCATCAGCCAGAGGGGCTGCGGCATTCAAGATGTTTTCGGTCTTAATGGTTTTAAAGCAGGACAGTGATATGTCATGCTGAGCCATGAGCAAAACCATGTCAAGTGCCTAGGCTTTGCCTAGATTTTTACACGCATGTATGTTCCTGCTGTCTGTTACATACAAAGATTTTATTGAAAATGGAAATAGAATAAAGAATGGAAATGGAATAAGGAATATGAGATTAGTGGGATCTATGCTTATTTGACACAAGCTTCGTACGTACCTGAGGGGCCCAGGTGATCTGTTGCTCGGAGTAAACAGTGAATTATCCCCAAAGAAGGGTGAGCTGACTGTTCCCAAAGTTTGTTTATGTAAAAAAATCATCTCCTCCCAGGTTTTCTCCTCCAAAGAATTCCCGACAGTTCTGCATCCAAAGAAACCGTCCCTGGCTTTCCAGAAGTCTGGAGAATGATGTTAATCAAATAATAGGTGAGGTTCTGAGTAGAGATGAGCGAACATACTCGTCCGAGCTTGATGCTCGATCGAGCATTAGCGTACTCGTAACTGCTCGTTGCTCGGACGAGTATTTCGCCCGCTCGAGAAAATGGCAGCTCCCGCCGTTTTGCTTTTTGGCGTCCAGAAACAGAGCCAATCACAAGCCAGGAGACTCTGCACTCCACCCAGCATGACGTGGTACCCTTACACGTTGATAGCAGTGGTTGGCTGGCCAGATCAGGTGACCCTGGGATAGACTAGCCGCTGCCCGCGCTGCTCGGATCATTCTCTGTCTGGATGCCGCTAGGGAGAGAGCTGCTGCTGGTCAGGGAAAGCGTTAGGGTGTTCTATTAGCTTACTGTTAGGCAGGAGTGATTCTACAACGACCCAACAGCCCTTCTTAGGGCTACAATAACGTTATACTTTTTTTTTTTATTTGCTTGTGGCTGGGCTTGCTGGCACTAGTAGTGCAGCTAGTACCATATTGTGAGGAATTAGCAGGGGGACTTGCTACCGTTGTGTTTAGCTCTTAGTGACACACATATCCACCTCAAACACCAAAGTGGGAAAATTTATTAGGGGTTTGATTTCAATTAGGCACAGTCTGCCAGTTTCTTTTTATTTTACGTTTATTTTTTTAATAACTCAGTGTCATCTCATCTTGCATAGCAGTGTGCTTTAATACTTGGCTAGAAAATAGCCATAGGAGAATCCAAACGGCTTACTTACGCCTACAGTAGCGTTATATATATTTGATTTCTGGTTGATCTGCTGGTGGCTGTAGTTGCTGCAGTGCATCTACTAGCAAATTGTGAGCAATTTGGAGTGAGACTTGCGACCACTGTGTTTTGCGCTTAGTGACGCACATATCCATCGCAAAGACCGAAGTGGGAAAATTTATTAGGGCCCGGGGTTGGATTTCAATTAGGCACAGTCTGCCATTTCCTTTTTTATTTTACCTTTATTTTTTTCATAACTCAGCGTCATCTCATCTGGCATAGTAGTGTGCTTTAATACTTGGCTAGAAAATAGCCATAGGAGAATCCAAACGGCTTACTTACGCCTACAGTAGCGTTATATATATTTGATTTCTGGTTGATCTGCTGGTGGCTGTAGTTGCTGCAGTGCATCTACTAGCAAATTGTGAGCAATTTGGAGTGAGACTTGCGACCACTGTTTTTTTGCGCTTAGTGACGCACATATCCATCGCAAAGACCGAAGTGGGAAAATTTATTAGGGCCCGGGGTTGGATTTCAATTAGGCACAGTCTGCCATTTCCTTTTTTATTTTACGTTTATTTTTTCATAACTCAGCGTCATCTCATCTGGCATAGTAGTGTGCTTTAATACTTGGCTAGAAAATAGCCATAGGAGAATCCAAACGGCTTACTTACGCCTACAGTAGCGTTATATATATTTGATTTCTGGTTGATCTGCTGGTGGCTGTAGTTGCTGCAGTGCATCTACTAGCAAATTGTGAGCAATTTGGAGTGAGACTTGCGACCACTGTGTTTTGCGCTTAGTGACGCACATATCCATCGCAAAGACCGAAGTGGGAAAATTTATTAGGGCCCGGGGTTGGATTTCAGTTAGGCACAGTCTGCCATTTCCTTTTTTATTTTACGTTTATTTTTTTCATAACTCAGCGTCATCTCATCTGGCATAGTAGTGTGCTTTAATACTTGGCTAGAAAATAGCCATAGGAGAATCCAAACGGCTTACTTACGCCTACAGTAGCGTTATATATATTTGATTTCTGGTTGATCTGCTGGTGGCTGTAGTTGCTGCAGTGCATCTACTAGCAAATTGTGAGCAATTTGGAGTGAGACTTGCGACCACTGTGTTTTGCGCTTAGTGACGCACATATCCATCGCAAAGACCGAAGTGGGAAAATTTATTAGGGCCCGGGGTTGGATTTCAATTAGGCACAGTCTGCCATTTCCTTTTTTATTTTACGTTTATTTTTTTAATAACTCAGCGTCATCTCATCTGGCATAGCAGTTTGCTTTCATACTTGGCTTGAAAATAGCCATAGCAATAGGATAGCATCGTTTGGTTTTAAAAACTAAAAAACACACAAAAAAAAAAAAAACACAAAAAAAAGTTAAAAAAAAAATTAAAGTTATAACTCTCATTTTCAAAATGTTTAACCCGAGGGCTAGGGGTAGAGGACGAGGGCGGGGACGTGGGCGTCCAACTACTGCAGGGGTCAGAAGCCGTGGTCCTGGGCGGGGTGAGACACCACCTGCTTATGAGGGAGCAGGGGAACGCCGCAGAGCTACACTCCCTAGGTTCATGTCTGAAGTTACTGGGACTCGTGGTAGAGCACTGTTGAGGCCAGAACAGTGCGAACAGGTGATGTCGTGGATTGCCGACAATGCTTCGAGCAATTTGTCCACCAGTCAGTCTTCCACGCAGTCCACCCATGTCACCGAAATCGGCACTCCTCCAGCTCCTGCACCTCAGCCTCCTCCCCCCCAGTCTGCCCCCTCCCAGCAAAATTTGCCATTTGAACCGGCATACTCTGAGGAACTGTTTTCTGGACCCTTCCCACAGTCACAAACCACTTGTCCGGTTGCTGATGAGCAATTTTCCGATGCCCAGGTTTTCCACCAGTCGCAGTCTGTGGGTGATGATGACCTTGTTGACGTACTGGAAGAAGTGTGTAAAGAGGTGTCCGACGATGAGGAGACACGGTTGTCAGACAGTGGGGAAGTTGTTGTCAGGGCAGGAAGTCCGAGGGGGGAGCAGACTGAGGGATCGGAGGATGATGAGGTGACAGACCCAAGCTGGGTTGAGAGGCCGGGTGAACACAGTGCTTCTGAGACGGAGGAGAGTCCTCGACCAGAACAGGTTGGAAGAGGCAGTGGTGGGGCCAGACGGAGAGGCAGGGCCAGAGCTGGTGCATCAGGGCCAAATGTGTCAACTAGTGAAGCTCCGGTGGCGAGGGCTCCTGCGGCGAGGGCTAGATTTTAAGAAGTCTGGAGGTTCTTTAAGGAAACACCGGATGACCGACGGACTGTGGTGTGCCACATTTGCCAAACCAGGATCAGCAGGGGTTCCACCACTACTAGCTTAACTACTACCAGTATGCGCAGGCATATGAATGCTAAACACCCCACTCAGTGGCAACAAGCGCGTTCACCTCCGGCCGTGCACACCACTGCTCCTTCCCCTGTGTCAGCTGATAGTCAGCCCCCTGCCCAGGACCCTGCCACAAAAACCCCATCGTCGCCTCCACGATCCTCCACAGCATCCACCAGCGTTCAGCTCTCCATACCCCAGACGCTGGAGCGGAAACGCAAATATAGTGCAACCCACCCGCACGCCCAAGCCCTTAATGTGCACATCTCCAGATTGCTAAGTCTGGAGATGCTGCCCTATAGGCTAGTAGAGACCGAGGCCTTTCGCAGCCTCATGGCGGCGGCCGCCCCTCGGTATTTGGTCCCCAGCCGCCACTACTTTTCCCGATGTGCCGTCCCAGCCCTGCACCAGCACGTGTCAGACAACATAATCCGTGCCCTGACCAACGCCGTTTCTGACAAGGTCCACCTGACCACGGACACGTGGACGAGTGCTGCCGGGCAGGGACACTATATGTTGCTGACGGCACATTGGGTTAACTTGGTGGAGGCTGGGACCGAGTCTGACCCTGCGGCTGGTCATATACTGCCGACGCCGAGGATTGCGGGGCCTACCTCGGTCCAGGTGTTTCAGGCCTACTATGCCTCCTCCTCCTCCCACCCCTCCTCCACCTCCTCCTCCAAACGACCATCCGTGGGCATGGCGCCATCAGTCGGTAGCTCTAGGCACAGCAGCAGTGCCGTCGCTAAGCGACAGCAGGCGGTGCTCAAACTGCTGAGCCTAGGCGATAAAAGGCACACCGCCCAAGAACTATTACAGGGCATCACGGCGCAGACTGATCTGTGGCTGGCACCGCTGAACCTGAAGCCAGGCATGGTTGTGTGTGACAACGGCCGTAACCTGGTGGCGGCTCTGCAACTCGGCACACTGACACATGTGCCATGCCTGGCCCATGTGTTAAATCTGATAGTTCAGCGTTTCCTCAAGACATACCCCAATCTGTCTGATTTGCTCACGAAGGTGCGCCGCATCTGTGCGCATTTCAGGAAGTCCAGCACAGATGCTGCCACTCTCAGGGCAGCGCAGCGCCGCCTCCAACTGCCCGCTCACCGACTGTTGTGCGACGTGCCCACGAGGTGGAATTCAACACTGACCATGTTATCCACAGTTTACCAGCAGCGCCGAGCGATTGTAGACTGCCAGATGTCAACTTCCACCAGAACTGGTAGTCAGGTCAGTCAGCTTCCTCAAGTCTACAATGAGGAGTGGACGTGGATGTCTGATATCTGTCAGGTGCTGAGTAACTTTGAGGAGTCAACACAGATGGTCAGTGGCGATGCCGCCATCATCAGCCTCACCATCCCGCTGCTTGGCCTGTTGAAAAACTCTCTGGTCAGCATGAAGTCGGAAGCTTTGCGCTCCTCACAAGAGATGGGGGAAGAAGATTCCCTTGTTGATAGCCAAAGCACCCTCAGGTCTGTTTCTCAGCGCATATCGGAGGAGGTGGAGGTGGAGGAGGATGAGGAGGAAGAGGAGGAGAATGTTGGCGAGACACTAGAGGGGACGATTGTTGAGTCCTTCACTGTTGAGCGTGTATGGGCAGAAGAAGAGGAGTTGGAGGAGTTGGAGGAGGAGGAAAGGGACAGTCAGGCCAGTGAGGGGAGTGAATTCTTACGCGTTGGTACTCTGGCGCATATGGCAGATTTCATGCTAGGCTGCCTATCCCGTGACCCTCGCGTTCAAAGAATTTATTCCAGCACCGATTACTGGGTGTTCACTCTCCTGGACCCACGGTACAAGCAAAATCTTTCCGCTCTCATCCCTGGAGAGGAAAGGAGTGTGAGAATGCATGAATACCAGCAGGCCCTGGTGCACAAGCTGAAACAGTATTTCCCTTCTGACAGCGCTAGCGGCAGAGTGCGTAGTTCTGCGGGACAAGTAGCGAGGGAGAGTAGGCGAGCAGGCAGCTTGTCCAGCACTGGCAAGGGTACGCTTTACAAGGCTTTTGCCAGCTTTATGTCACCCCAGCAAGACACTGTCACCTGTCCCCAGTCTCGGCAGAGTAGGGCTGATCTTTACAGAAAGATGGTGAGGGAGTACGTAGCTGACCATACCATCGTCCTAAATGATCACACAGCTCCCTACAACTACTGGGTTTCAAAGCTGGACATGTGGCACGAACTGGCGCTGTACGCCTTGGAGGTTCTTGCCTGCCCTGCCGCTAGCGTCTTGTCCGAGCGGGTTTTCAGTGCAGCTGGTGGCATCATCACCGATAAGCGTACACGCCTGTCGACTGACAGCGCTGACAGGCTGACGCTTATCAAGATGAATAAAGCCTGGATTTCTCCTAATTTCCAATCTCCACCAGGTGAAGGAAGCTCAACCTGAATAATTTATCCACTCCTCCTCCTCCTCATTTTCCTCCTTCTCCTCCTCTTTGTACAGTAAAGCAGAGGAAACTGGCTATTTTTTGACAGGGCCCACTGGCTCTAGCTATAGTACTTTATGCATTTAATTTTTATGGAGGGCCACCGACCCGGTCCTCTGTTTTAAACAATTTTTGGGACTGCCACATACAGGCACTCAATCTATTCAATTTTTCTGGAGGGCCACCTACCTGCTCCTCTGGTTTGAAAACTTTTTTGGACTGCCACATACAGGCACTCAATCTATTCAATTTTTCTGGAGGGCCACCTACCTGCTCCTCTGGTTTGAAAACTTTTTTGGACTGCCACATACAGGCACTCAATCTATTCCATTTTTCTGGAGGGCCACCTACCTGCTCCTCTGGTTTGAAAACTTTTTTGGACTGCCACATACAGGCACTCAATCTATTCCATTTTTCTGGAGGGCCACCTACCTGCTATTCTGGTTTAAAAAGTTTTTTGGACTGCCACATACAGGCACTCAATCTATTCCATTTTTCTGGAGGGCCACCTACCTGCTCCTTTGGTTTAAAAAGTTTTTTGGACTGCCACATACAGGCACTCAATCTATTCCATTTTTCTGGAGGGCCACCTACCTGCTCCTCTGGTTTGAAAACTTTTTTGGACTGCCACATACAGGCACTCAATCTATTCCATTTTTCTGGAGGGCCACCCACCTGCTCCTCTGGTTTGAAAAGTTTTTTGGACTGCCACATACAGGCACTCAATCTATTCCATTTTTCTGGAGGGCCACCTACCTGCTCCTCTGGTTTGAAAACTTTTTTGGACTGCCACATACAGGCACTCAATCTATTCCATTTTTCTGGAGGGCCACCTACCTGCTCCTCTGGTTTGAAAACTTTTTTGGACTGCCACATACAGGCACTCAATCTATTCCATTTTTCTGGAGGGCCACCTACCTGCTCCTCTGGTTTAAAAAGTTTTTTGGACTGCCACATACAGGCACTCAATCTATTCCATTTTTCTGGAGGGCCACCTACCTGCTCCTCTGGTTTAAAAAGTTTTTTGGACTGCCACATACAGGCACTCAATCTATTCCATTTTTCTGGAGGGCCACCTACCTGCTCCTCTGGTTTGAAAACTTTTTTGGACTGCCACATACAGGCACTATCCAAATTGAATTGTCTCCATAGCAGCCTCCACACGTTGTCTCCATTGCTACCTCCAAAAGTCGTCCATATAGCTGCCTCCATACATCGTCCCTTTATCAAACGAGGTGTGTCAGGCCGAAATTTGGGTTGTTTTCATGGATTCCACATCAAAGTTGTTAACTTTGTCGCCACCCTGCTGTGTTATCCACAAAATACACTGGCAAACTTTTACCATTTACGGATATTATTTCAGCGCTTCTTGCGCATCTGTTTACATTCCCCTCACCCGCCATATCCTAAACTTATAAGAACGCTACTACACTTGATCTTATACAAAAGGTTCTTAGAAGTGCTGTTTGGGGAGTAGCCTAGAGACAGGGGCTTGGATTGGCGAAAGCTCGCCTGGCAGCGGAGCGCCAGCTCCATGCCAAGAACCAACTAACATAGTTTTAACTGCAGCACCTTTAATCTACTACTAGTTCACTGCCTCCATACATGGCCGCCTTATCAAACGTGCTGTGTCAGGCAGAATTTTGGGTTGTTTTCATGGCTTCCACAACAAACTTGTTAACTTTGTCGCCACCCTGCTGTGTAATCCTCAAAATATACTGGCAAACTTTTACCATTTACGGATATTATTTCAGCGCTTCTTGCGCATCTGTTTACATTCCCCTCACCCGCCATATCCTAAACTTATAAGAACGCTACTACACTTGATCTTATACAAAAGGTTCTTAGAAGTGCTGTTTGGGGAGTAGCCTAGAGACAGGGGCTTGGATTGGCGAAAGCTCGCCTGGCAGCGGAGCGCCAGCTCCATGCCAAGAACCAACTAACATAGTTTTAACTGCAGCACCTTTAATCTACTACTAGTTCACTGCCTCCATACATGGCCGCCTTATCAAACGTGCTGTGTCAGGCAGAATTTTGGGTTGTTTTCATGGCTTCCACAACAAACTTGTTAACTTTGTCGCCACCCTGCTGTGTAATCCTCAAAATATACTGGCAAACTTTTACCATTTACGGATATTATTTCAGCGCTTCTTGCGCATCTGTTTACATTCCCCTCACCCGCCATATTCCAAACTTATAAGAATGCTACTACACTTAACTTGGTGCAGGCTGGGACCGAGTCTGACCCTGGGGCTGGTCATATACTGCGGACGCAGAGGATTGCGGGGCCTACCTCGGTCCAGGTGTTTCAGGCCTACTATGCCTCCTCCTCCTCCCACCCCTCCTCCACCTTCTCCTCCTCGGAATTACCATCCGTGGGCATGGCGCCATCAGTCGGTAGCTCTAGGCACAGCAGCAGTGCCGTCGCTAAGCGACAGCAGGCGGTGCTCAAACTGCTGAGCCTAGGTGATAAAAGGCACACCGCCCAAGAGCTATTACAGGGCATTCCACATCAAACTTGTTAACTTTGTCGCCACCGTGCTTTGTAAGCCACAAAATATACTGGAAAACTTTTTTCATTTACGGATATTATTTCAGCGCTTCTTGCGCAGATGTTTACATTCCCCTCACCCGCCATATCCCAAACTTATAAGAACGCTACTACACTTGATCTTATACAAAAGGTTCTTAGAAGTGCTGTTTGGGGAGTAGCCTAGAGACAGGGGCTTGGATTGGCGAAAGCTCGCCTGGCAGCGGAGCGCCAGCTCCATGCCAAGATCCAACTAACATAGTTTTAACTGCAGCACCTTTAATCTACTACTAGTTCACTGCCTCCATACATGGTCCCCTTATCAAACGAGCTGTGTCAGGCAGAATTTTGGATTGTTTTCATGGCTTCCATGTTAACTTTGTCGCCACCCTGCTGTGTAATCCACAAAATATACTGGCAAACTTTTATCATGTACCGATATTATTTGAGTGCTTCTTGCTCACCTCCTTTGGTTCCTCTCTGCCACCCATTGGTTTGAAGCCTGAGTCCATTTAGGGTATGTTGCCATGACACTCTCTAGCCTGCCGCTGCTGCCGCTGCCTCTGCATGCCGTCCCCTATAGTGTCAGGGTCAATTATTGCATGTTTTAGATGCTATCTAGCCTCATTCGGTCACTCTGTCATGGCCATGCTGTTGCCCATAATTTTGGCATAATGGTGCGATTAAGCAGCCTCAGAGGCATCCATGCATGCTGCCCCTGCTGTTTCCTGTCCATTTCCGTGGTGTTTCCATCCTTTTCTGAGGTTCCCAGGTGTTTGGCCAAGCTTCCCTGTGCAGAGCCTTGGTCCCCTTGAAAAATGCTCGAGTCTCCCATTGACTTCAATGGGGCTCGTTACTCGAAACGAGCACTCGAGCATCGGGAAAAGTTCGTCTCGAATAACGAGTACCCGAGCATTTTAGTGCTCGCTCATCTCTAGTTCTGAGGTGAGGGGGGGGGACCGGGACACGTGCGCTGGAAAGCAGGGACGGAAGCAGGAATGCGGATAGATAAGTGAGGCCAGGAGCGCCTGCGACATTCCTCAGGTAGGGGGTAAAATGTCCTTCCTAGCTTTCCAGCTTCTTTTATGTGAAATTTTTGCCCTTTTAACTATAAAATTATTAATAGCAAAGTCATGTAAAATTAAGCGTAGAAAGAAGAGTTAAAGCTGTTGGTGTCATACTGAACATAAGAACCTCATCTTTTAGACTACATGAGGTTCTGTTATCTATAAAACCAGAAATATAGACATTAAAAGAAATATGCAGGGACTGGATCTTCAGCCATCAAAAGCGTGGCTCTAGGTACAATAGAAATGAAGATTGGGTAGTGTTAATAAGAACTCTTCATGCATTATTTAAAAGTCTCTCTAAGGAATAACTGTTTCCAGACTAAGTTGCTTTTACTGGTTATTATATTTTTTCTCCTCCTCTCTTTCTCTTTCCTTCTTTGTCCTGGGATGTGAAGGTCCACTAAACCCATGCATATATAGGAAATAGACATATTTACGTCTTTAAAGATCGGTTAGTGGGAACATTGTGTAAATAGAATAGAAGCATAGAACTTTTATCCATTTTTTTTTTCTTGTCTGACATGTTATAATGTTATATGTCTGAGTCTAAAACTTTAATAAAAAAGAATTTAAAAAAAAGTCACTCCTCTCAGGCAGTGCATGGCTATCTCTGCTCATTTACACATGACTTTGGAGGAGATATTTGAAAAAATATTCTAGATAGGACATTTAATACCCGATACAATGGTGCTCATATTTTAATGGAGTAAAACCTTGTAGTCCACTGCAGCCACTTGATCTGTATGGAGGGGGCTTACTCTCCCTTTCGTTTAATGACGACACATCATACATGTTTTTAAGCAGGTTAAATTTTACTTAGATTTACATTTTTTTGTGAGCTACAATGAATATGAGGGCATTATAGTCAACTAGATCATTTACATTTGTTCTCTTTTTAACCTCACAGGAATCAATTGCAAAACCTACTCCATCTAGAGCTTTGCTAACAAAATACTCATCATATTTGAACAAATGTAGCCGCTCTTTCCCGACTGTTAAGTATGTTGTACCTAAAGCTCCCATTAATATGAGATGTCCTCCAGGTTTTAGTAACTTTGAGAACTTCCTGAGATATCGGATGTAGTCATCTTGGTCTTTGCAGATAGCGTCTAGGAGCCAAACACTGATGATACAATCTGCTGGTGGAAATTTTATTGGTTCTGTTATATTCTCTTTCTCAAGATTACATTTTATAACATGTTGGAGCGCTGATCTCACTTTTCCTTCTTTATCATTTAACTGGTCACTGAAAGACATGAGAGGAATAGTTATTTTCAAGGCATAAAATCTTACTTGGTAGCAGTAGTGTGCTCTGGAATATTGGCTTTTAGTACAGATGGAGAGAATCACATTCAAGAAGCTTACACTGTGCCCTTTAACCAGTATATTACCATATTTTTTGGACTATAAGGCGCACAAAAAACCTGTTGACTTTCTCAGAAATCAAAGGTGCGCCTTATAGTCTAGTGTGCCTTATATATAAACCGTACTTGTAGACAACAGCTGCCTTGAAATGTGCACAGGTCTGCCACCTGCTGGTCATTCATCCTTATAATCAGGTGCGCCTTATAATCCGGTGCCCCTTATCTATGAACCTAGACATTTTAGCAGGCATTTATTGATGGTGTGCCTTAAAATCCGGTGCACCTTATAGTCCGAAAAATACGTTATATTAACCTATAGATACAAATATTTATGTGATTGGATAATTTTTGAAAATGATTAGAAAAAATAAAATACTAAATCAAATTATAGATCTTTATTCTTTCTATTCAACAGTAGGAAAACCTACAGTGCCAATGGATTTAACCAAATACTTGGATAAATACTTCACCTTTTCCCTTCTATGTCTACATGAATTTGTGCAGCATGTCCCCACTGAAATGCTCCTGTATGAGTGTCCACCCATCTCTTCAGCTCCAGGATACATTGGTCTTGGAGCTTAAGTACTATTGTATGTTTGAAAAATTCACATGCTGAGTACAGATGATGAATAATTGAACCAATGCTCAGGTCTAACAAGATATCTCCTTTAATATGACCTGTAAAGAACAAACATGAATATTAAATAATATTATATGCTAAAACTGTCAAAAAGATTATAGATGAACAATGATTTATTTCTATTGGGTAACACAAGACAGATAATAATTATTTTCCATTTAGGGCTACAGGGTTTAACACAGCAATATAAACTGTTAGGTCTTCTCTGTAATGTAAAAGAGGATGAAGTCTACTGAACAAGAAATGCTTTTAACATTACAATTACTTCTTAGTTTTACCATTCTCTTCTCTGCTCAAAAGACGAAAACCATGGAGAAAAGTGTAAAGTAGTCTACATAAAACATTAGAGAAAAAAAGGACAGGCCCAGAGAAGTTTTATGTAGGATGTTAATTCTAACACAAGTGATGAAAGAAGGTTTAAAAGACCAAAGTAACTTCTACAGAAATAATTTTTATACCATATAAAGACCTTGATGGGTAAAGACTGAGAGATAATAACTTTTTTGGCAAAAAAAATTTGATGATGACATTTTCAAGATTTCCAGACTTCTGAGATCTTTTCTAAAACCAAGATGCAGTAACAAAACTTTTTTTTACATTTTTTGATCAGATATTGTGAGTAGTGAGTGACGAGCAGTTTAGGTCTGTAACCCATGGAACTGGAGACTGAACAAGTGTTGCTGTTCGGGATTCTGGTCTATGTTTGGGATAAAGCGCAGGCATGTCTATCATTGGTTGAGCTGAACACCTGTTAAAAGAGCAGTGTTACATGCACATATGCCATTACACCTAGGAAATAGATGAATAGGCTGCTGTTATTGGGGACAAATGGAAATCAGAAATAATTGTCCCTTTTATGGCACTCTGCAGTACTGCATTACACTACTCATAGGCTGCTATATTGCAGGGATATTCTTACTGCTTATAAGGAGTATACAGCAATACGTGGAAAGACCAGACAGATATAATAGCAGTTAATGTATTATCCAACCTTAAAGGTACTGCCTCTGTAGTTTTCATAAATCATAAATCATCATTACTCATACCTTGATTGTTGCTTTTGTCAGTATATAGCATCCAGTAAAATCTTGCTTGTAAAATTGCTCCTGTCAGTGAATAGCACACACTAATTTGCAAGTCAAAAAGGTGCTGTTGTCAGTGAATAGCGATTAGTGATAACTAGATTGTAAATTTGCTTCTGTCACTGAATAGCATTCCGTAATAACTTGATTGTAAAGTTGTTCCTGTCATTAAATAGTGAACACTAATAGGTATATCATAAAGCTGCTGATGTAAGCTAATAATGCACAGTAATGTCTAGATTGTAAAGTTGCTCCGGTCAGTGACTAGCACACACTAATAGGTAAATCATAAAGGTAGTGTTGTCAGTTAATAGTGCACATTAACATTGTAAAGTTGCTCTTGTCAGTGAATAGTGTGCACTAATATGTATAACATAAAGGTGTTCTTGTCAGTGAATAGAGCTTAGTGATACTTAGATTGTAAAGTTGCTCCTTTCAGTGAATAGAATGCACCAACAGGTAGATCATTATTATGCTGTTGTTAGTAAGTAACACACACCAATGAGTACATCATGCAGTAATACATAGATTATAGCACACATTAATATGTAGATTATAAAGGTGATGTCAATGAATAGTGTGCAGTAACCACTGGAATTTTATTTATCGGTGAGCATTAATAATCATTCAGTTTTGCAATAAGTTTATCATATAGCTAATTTTTGGTTACTACACGGTCAAACAATCAAGCAACATCCACAATACAGAGCTATTCAGTAAATCAATGACATAGCTTGTATCCATGGCTTTTTCCAGCATTTGTAAAAAAAGATTTGGCCATTGAGTAGTGGTCATCCTCGATTGAGATCTTATCAAATTTACACTGAATATATAGGGTACAAAATAACTCACCAACACTTTTAGGGAAACTGCACTGAATAATGCATGTGGAATCTGTATTCTCCATCTGCATCCACTACTAAGACCTCATCTTCCAACAAAAGTTGTTCGGCATCTGGGAACTCCGTGTTCGCAACTGGACAGGGGCAGGATAATGGCCCATTGAACCTCAGCCCACTGAATCAATACGCATTTGTAACCTAATGCCAAACTATAGGATCCATTGTTTGACAGCTGTTATGGCAGCTACCATGGATAGCAACGTATCACAGCCTAGCTTTAGTGATGAGTGGGTTTGTAGAAATTTGAGTTTGACGAGTTCCGCTGAACATCAGGACAAAATTTGGTTAAGGTTCTTGGCTTAATCCCCAACTTGAACATGAACTCCACTGAGATCAATGGGGACTTGAATTTAACACCCAAAAATGGCTGTAAAATGGTGGTAGAAAGGGATAGGGAGCTGCATAATGGGGTTAATAGTAGTGTAGTTGACCTTACAAAAAATAACTGGGGAAATTATTTAAAATAATAACGTAGCATAAATTAAATAAACAAAGAAATAAACAAAAAAATAAATAAAATAGGGTTGATGTCACTGCTTAAAGATGGCATAGGTAGTGATGGCTGGAACTGTACCACACTTTTCTTGTAGAACGACAGTGAGGGGCAGCTGAAAATACAACTGATACATGGACAAGTACACAACTCATACATGGACAAGTAAACATGGACAGAAATGTAAAATCTCTGTACCTGCCAATAGGCTTAAGATAGTGGTGGCTGGACCCGAGGCAGGAATCGCTGTGGCGAACCAAAAATTGCCGTCACTCTTTGCTTCCTGTGGCTTTCTCTTCTTACCGTAATTCCTCCTCTTCTGCCTCCCCATCCAGTCAGCTCTTGCCTGTATATACTAACTAGGGGGGCGGCCTGTATATACTACCTATGGGGATCCTAGTGTATAAAACTTATACTTCAATAGTTATAAAAATTAAACACCTACTAACTTGTGTGTATATATGACATAACACGCTGTAATAAATTGCACCAATATGCACATACAAGCATAAAAACCTGTAGGGTTAGAGGTCCTTTTTATCAATGTTCACACCTTACATAATATGGTAGATATAATAGAAAGGATAAATCTTACCCATATGTGGAATGGTGATTGAGACCGTATCCAATACCTTAAATGGACTTGTTTTGGCCAGTGGGTCCCTTGTCCTATCTGTTGGGGGAAGGACTAGGTGCAAATGTACTACTACTTAGTCCTAAACACCCAAGTAAGCTGTCCCTATCTTTACATTTGCAAATCCCTTCCCTGACGCGTTTCGACCAACTCTGTCTCATCAAAGGGAAAAAGCTGGGGTGCCCAGCCTAGGGGTATCAAAAGGTATAGAGTTCCATCCCCATACAGCTCACATCAAGAACCGGTCCATTGCACAGGTAGGTGTGCAGCATGGTCACGCAGTCTGTATAGCAATAACATGAATTCTCAAGTGTAATATGTGGGACAGGGGTGCCAGTGAGAGTTTGGGTATTTGGGGTCCCATACCAAAGTTTGCACCATGGCCCAAAAGTGTCTTGTTATGCCACTGCTAATGACCTTACATGAAGCGACAATCTAAGCCAAAATGGCGGAGCCCACATGCAGCTTTGCCAGTGGCGATCACTGATCTTGGCTGTTTTTTGTGGGTGTTTGCTGCAATATGCAGTGAACACCCACATTGTATGGAGAGGGCTCAGCCCTTGAGCCCTTTTCATACACCTGCAACCCATATGTGACGTACCTATATGTCAAATGTCACTAAGGATTTAAAATAATAAAGCTTGTGTTATTATATTAAGGAAATATACACATTTACATGTCCAAGTGTACATATTCTACTCATTTCTCCTAGCAAACTGACAAAAAACCAGAAAAATAGTTTTAACCCCTTAACGCTCTGCGCCGTAGCTCTACGGCGCAGAGGTATAAGGGATGTATGAAGAGGGCTCACGGGCTGAGTCCTCTTCATACAAAGGTGGGGGTTTTTGCAAAATGCATAAAACCCCCACCGCTAATAACCGCGGTCGGTGCTAGCACCGATCGCGGCTATTAACCCCCCCGTTGCCGCCGGCAAAGTCGCCGGCGGCATTTAAAAGACGGCGGCGCGGGGGGCGGCGATCGGTTGCCATGGTAGCCTCGTGTCTTCTTTTGACACGAGGCTATCTGGCAGCTGCAGATTCGTTACAATGAGCCAGTGGCTCATTGTAATGAATGTGCTGCAAAAATGCCATATATTGCAATACAGAAGTATTGCAGTATATGGTAGCAGCGATCTGACCATCTAGGGTTAATGTACCCTAGATGGTCTAAAAGATAGTGAAAAAAAAAGAAAAAAAAAGTTTAAAAAATAAAAAAAATTAATAAAATATTAAAAGTTCAAATCACCCCCCTTTCCCTAGAACGGATATAAAACATAATAAACAGTAAAAATCACAAACATATTAGGTATCGCCGCGTCCCAAAATGCCCGATCTATCAAAATATAAAAACGGTTACGGCCGGCGGTGACCTCCGAGACGGGAAATGGCGCCCAAATGTCCGAAATGCGACTTTTACACCTTTTTACATCACATAAAAAATGAAATAAAAAATGATCAAAATATCGCACAGACCTCAAAACGGAAGCAATGAAAACGTCGCCTCATTTCGCAAAAAATGACACCTCACACATCTCCGTGCGCCAAAGTATGAAAAAGTTATTAGCGTTAGAAGATGGCAAAAAATTTTTTTTCTTTTTTGTACACATTCGTTTAATTTTTGAAAATGTATTAAAACACAATAAAACCTATATAAATTTGATATCACCGCGATCGCACCGAACCAAAGAATAAAGTAGGCATGTTATTTGGAGCGAAGAGTGAAAGTCGTAAAAACTGAGCCCACAAGAACGTGACGCACGTGACGTTTTTTTTCAATTTTTCCACATTTGGAATTTTTTTTCAGCTACGCAGTACAAGGCATGTTAAAATAAATAACATCACGGGAAAGTAAAATTTGTTACGCACAAAATAAGCCCTCACACAGCTCTGTACACGGAAAAATGAAAAAGTTATGGATTTTTGAAGTTGGAGAGCGAGAAATCGGCCGAAAAACCCTGCGTCCTTAAGGGGTTAAGTAACTATACAGCTACATAAAAAGGGCAACAACTACTATTTAAGAGAGCAATTGTTAACATCTGCACAGCACGTCAGCTGACCAGCATACCTCTAACATCTAATCGGTGCACGTGCACTGCTCAGATCAGTACAGGCAGTCCCCAGGTTACATACAAGATAGGTTCCATAGCTTTGTTCTCAAGTTAAATTTGTATGTAAGTTGAAACTGTATATTTTATAATTGAAGATCAAGACAAAACTTTTTTTGCCCCAGTGATAATTGGAGTTTCAACATTTTTTGAAAATGGCATCCCCCCGCCGTTTTGATTTTTGGCAGCCAGAAACAGAGCCAATCACAAGCCAGGAGACTCTGCACTCCACCCAGCATGACGTGGTACCCTTACACGACGATAGCAGTGGTTGGCTGGCCTAACCAGGTGACCCTTGAATAGACTAGCCCCTGCCCGCGCTGCTCGGATCATTCTCTGTCTGGATGCCGTTAGGGAGAGAGTTGCTGCTGCAAGGATAGCGTTAGGGTGTTATATTAGCTTACTGTTAAGCAGGAGTGAGTCTACAAGAACCCAACAGGCCTTCTTAGGGCTACAATAGGGTTATATATTTTATTTTTGGTTGATTTGCTTGTGGCTGGCCTTGCTGGCACTAGTAGTGCAGCTAGTACCATATTGTGAGGAATTTGCAGAGAGACTTGGGAATGTTCTATTTAGCTCTTAGTGATACACACATCTCAAACACCTAAGTGGGACAATTTTTTAGGGGTTTGATTGAATTAGGCACAGTCTGCTGATTTTTTTTTTTACTTTTATTTTTTTTTATAACTCAAAGTCATCCGGCACAGCAGAAAATCCAGTTGTGTGCTGTCAGTGTAGGTTAGAAACTAGCCATAGCAATAGGATAGCATCGTTTTGTAAAAAAAAAAAAAAAACACACCAAAAAAAAAAAAACACACCAAAAAAAAAAAAAATCCCCAAAAATGTACAGTTTACACTTTAATTTTGAAAATGTTGAACCCGAGGGCTAGGGGTAGAGGACGAGGCGTGGATGTGGGCGTCCAACTACTGCAGGGGTCAGAGGCCATGGTCCTGGGTGGGGTGAGACACCACCTGCTGATGAGGGAGCAGGGGAACGCCGCAGAGCTACACTCCCTAGGTTCATGTCTCAAGTTACTGGGACTCGTGGTAGAGCACTGTTGAGGAACAGAACAGTGCGAACAGGTGATGTTGTGGATTGCGGACAATGCTTCTAGCCATTTGTCCACCAGTCAGTCTTCCACGCAGTCCACCCATGTCACCGAAATCAGCACTCCTCCAGCTCCTCCACCTCAGCCTCCTTCCCCTCAGTCTGCCCCCTCCCATGAAAATTTGGCATTTGAACCGGCATACTCTGAGGAACTGTTTTCTGGACCCTTCCCACAGTCACAAACCACTTGTCCGGTTGCTGCTGAGCTCTTTTCCGATGCCCAGGATTTCCACTGGTTGTAGTCTGTGGGTGATGATGACATTGTTGACGTAGTGGAAGAAGTGTGTAAAGAGGTGTCGGACGATGAGGAGACACGGTTCTCAGACAGTGGTGAAGTTGTTGTCAGGGCAGGAAGTCCGAGGGGCAGACCCAAGCTGGGTTGACAGACCCAAGCTGGGTTGACAGGCCGGGTGAACACAGTGCTTCCGAGAAGGAGGCGAGTCCTCGACGAGAAAAGGTTGGAAGAGGCAGTGGTGGGGCCAGACGGAGAGGCAGGGCCAGAGCTGGTGCATCAGCGCCAAATGTTTCACGTAGTGAGCTCCCGTGGCAAGGGCTAGATTTTCGGAAGTCTGGAGGTTCTTTAAAGAAACACCGGATGACCAACGGACTGTGGTGTGCAACCTGTGCCACACCAGGATCAGCAGGGGTTCCACCACTACTAGCTTAACTACCACCAGTATGCGCAGGCATGTGAATGCTAAACACCCCACTCAATGGCACCAAGCCCATTCACCTCCGGCCGGGCACACTACTGCTCCCTCCCCTGTGTCATCTGCTGCCTCTGCTAGTCAGACCCCTACCCAGGGCCCCGGCCCAAACTCCTCCTGTGCGAAAACCACATCTTCGACTCCACGATCCTCCACAGCATCCACCAATGTCTCCATGCACAGACCCTGGAGCGCAAAAGGAAGTATAGTGCAACCCACCCACATGCCCAAGCGCTCTACGTCCATATCTCCAAATTACTTAGTCTGGAGATGCTGCCCTATTGGCTGGTAGAGACCGAGGCCTTTGGCAACCTCATGGCGGCGGCCGCCCCTCGGTATTCGGTCCCCAGCCGCCACTACTTTTCCCGATGTGCCATCCCAGCCCTGTACCAGCACGTGTCAGACAACATCATCCGTGCCCTGAACAACGCCGTTTCTGACAAGGTCCACCTGACCACGGACACTTGGACTAGTGCTGCCGGGCAGGGCCACTATGTGTCGTTAGCGGCACATTGGGTTAACTTGGTGGAGGCTGGGACCGAGTCTGACTCTGCGGCTGGTCATATACTGCCGACGCCGAGGATTGCGGGGCCTACCTTGGTCCAGGTCTCTCAGGCCTACTATGCCACCTCCTCCTCCGAATTACCATCCGTGGGCATGGCGCCATCAGTCGGTAGCTCTAGGCATAGCAGCAGTGCCGTCGCTAAGCAACAGCAGGCGGTGCTCAAGCTCCTGAGCCTAGGCAATAAAAGGCACACCGCCCAAGAGCTATTATAGGGCATCACGGAGCAGACTGATCTGTGGCTGGCACCGCTGAACCTGAAGCCAGGCATGGTTGTGTGTGACAACGGCCGTAACCTGGTGGCGGCTCTGCAACTCGGCAGACTGACACATGTGCCATGCCTGGCCCATGTGTTAAATCTCATAGTTCAGCGGTTCCTCAAGACATACCCCAATCTGTCTGATTTGCTCACGAAGGTGCACCGCATCTGTGCGCATTTCAGGAAGTCCAGCACAGATGCTGCCACTCTCAGGGCAGCGCAGCGCCGCCTCCAACTGCCCGCTCACTGACTGTTGTGCGACGTGCCCACGAGGTGGAATTCAACATTAACCCTGTTATCCAGAGTTTACCAGCAGCGCAGAGCGATTGTAGACTGCCAGATGTCAACTTCCACCAGAACTGGTAGTCAGGTCAGTCAGCTTCCTCAAGTCTACAATGAGGAGTGGACGTGGATGTCTGATATCTGTCAGGTGCTGAGTAACTTCGAGGAGTCAACACAGATGGTCAGTGGCGATGCCGCCATCATCAGCCTCACCATCCCGCTGCTTGGCCTGTTGAAAAACTCTCTGGTCAGCATGAAGTCGGAAGCTTTGCGCTCCTCACAAGAGATGGGGGAAGAAGATTCCCTTGTTGATAGCCAAAGCACCCTCAGGTCTGTTTCTCAGCGCATATCGGAGGAGGTGGAGGAGGATGAGGAGGAAGAGGAGGAGAATGTTGGCGAGACACAAGAGGGGAGCATTGTTCAGTCCTTCACTGTTCAGCGTGTATGGGCAGAAGAAGAGGAGTTGCAGGAGTTGGAGGAGGAGGAAATGGAGAGTCAGGCCAGTGAGGGGAGTGAATTCTTGCACGTTGGTACTCTGGCGCATATGGCAGATTTCATGCTAGGCTGCCTATCCCGTGACCCTCGCGTTCAAAGAATTTATTCCAGCACCGATTACTGGGTATTCACTCTCCTGGATCCACGGTACAAGCAAAATCTTTCCACTCTCATCCCTGGGGAGGAAAGGAGTGTGAGAATGCATGAATACCAGCAGGCCCTGGTGCACAAGCTGAAACAGTATTTCCCTTCTGACAGCGCTAGCGGCAGAGTGCGTAGTTCTGCGGGACAAGTAGCGAGGGAGAGTAGGCGAGCAGGCAGCTTGTCCAGCACTGGCAGGGGTACGCTTTACAAGGCCTTTGCCAGTTTTATGTCACCCCAGCAAGACACTGTCACCTGTCCCCAGTCTCAGCAGAGTAGGGCTGATCTTTACAGAAAGATGGTGAGGGAGTACGTAGCTGACCATACCATCGTCCTAAATGATCACACAGCTCCCTACAACTACTGGGTTTCAAAGCTGGACATGTGGCACGAACTGGCGCCGTACGCCTTGGAGGTTCTTGCCTGCACTGCCGCTAGCGTGTTGTCCGAGCGGGTTTTTAGTGCAGCTGGTGGCATCATCACCAATAAGCGTACACGCCTGTCGACTGACAGCGCTGACAGGCTGACACTTATCAAGATGAATAAAGCCTGGATTTCTCAGTATTTCTATTCTCCACCAGGTGAAGGAAGCTCAACCTGACTAATTTATGCACTCCTCCTCATTTTCCTCCTTCTCCTCCTCTTTGTACACTAAAGCAGAGGAAACTGGCTATTTTTTGCCAGGGCCAATTGGCTCTAGCTATAGTACTCTATGTATTTAATTTTTCTGGAGGGCCACCTACCCGGTCCTCTGTTTTAAACAATTTTTGGGAGTGCCACATACAGGCACTCAATCTATTTAATTTTTCTGGAGGGCCACCAACCTGCTCCTCTTGTTTGAAAACTTTTTTGGACTGCCACATACAGGCACTCCATTGCTACCTCCACACGTCATCTCCATAGCTGCCTCCAAAAGTCCTACATATAGCTGCCTCCATACATCGTCCCCTTAGCAAACGAGCTGTGTCAGGCAGAATTTTGGGTTGTTTTCATGGCTTCCACATCAAACTTGTTAACTTTGTCGCCACCCTGCTGTGTTATCCACAAAATATACTGGCAAACTTTTATCATTTACCGATATTATTTCAGAGCTTCTTGCGCATCTGTTTACATTCTCCTCACCCGCCATAACCAAAACTTATAAGAACACTACTATACTTGATCTTATACAAAAGGTTCTTAGAAGTGCTGTTTGGGGAGGACCCGAGAGACAGGGGCTTGGACAGGCCAAAGCTCGCCAGGCAGCGGAGCGCCAACTCCATCCCAAGATCCAACTAACATAGTTTTAACTGCAGCACCTTCAATCTACTACTACCTTACTGCCTCCATACATCGTCCCCTTAGCAAACGAGCTGTGTCAGGCAGAATTTTGGGTTGTTTCATGGCTTCCACATCAAACTTGTTAACTTTGTCGCCACCCTGCTGTCTTATCCACAAAATATACTGGCAAACTTTTATCATTTACCGATATTATTTCAGCGCTTCTTGCGCATCTGTTTACATTCCCCTCACCCGCCATAACCAAAACTTATAAGAACACTACTACACTTGATCTTATACAAAAGGTTCTTAGAAGTGCTGTTTGGGGAGGAGCCGAGAGACAGGGGCTTGGACAGGCGAAAGCTCGCCTGGCAGCGGACCGCCAGCTCCATCCCAAGATCCAACTAACATAGTTTTAACTGCAGCACCTTTAATCTACTACTACGTTACTGCCTCCATACATCGTCCAGTTATTAAAAGAGCTGTGTCAGGCAGAATTTTCGGGTGTTTCACCAGATACATAATGGAACTCGGCGCATCTGTCGCCGCCATGCTGGAGACCTGATGTTGCAATCATAGCAGCGCAATATGGATGCCCCATACTGTCACTCTTAATCATGGAACCATTTCCGAAAAAAACAATTAAAAATAGAACCGCTATGCTGTTCCATTATTCCTAGATGAAATATTCAAACGACCCCGCCTGCTTTGAAAATTATAATTTTTCAAAGTAAACGCTTCTGGCCCCCAGGCCAATTTTGGGTGGGGAGGAGCCAAGAGACAGGGGCTTGGACAGGCGAAAGCTCGCCTGGCAGCGGACCGCCAGCTCCATCCCAAGATTAGGCATCCTCCGAGGCATCCATGCATACTGCCCCTGCTGTTTCCTGTCCATTTCGCCTCCACGATCCTCCACAGCGTCCACCAATGTCTCCATGCGCAACTTTCAACTCTCTATACCCCAGACGCTGGAGCGCGAGAGGATATACAGCACATCATCCCCTTATTAAACGAGCTGTGTCAGGCAGAATTTTCGGGTGTTTCACCAGATACATAATGGAACTCGGCCCATCTATCGCCACCATGCTGGAGACCTGAAGTTGCAATAATAGCAGCGCAATATGGATGCCCCATACTGTCGCTCTTAATCATGTAACCATTTCCGAAAAAACAATTAAAAATAGAACCGCTATGCTATTCCATTATTCCTAGGCCTTTGCCCGTTTTATGTCACCCCAGCAAGACACTGTCACCTGTCCCCAGTCTCAGCAGAGTAGGGCTGATCTTTACAGAAAGATGGTGAGGGAGTACGTAGCTGACCATACCATCGTCCTAAATGATCACACAGCTCCCTACAACTACTGGGTTTCAAAGCTGGACATGTGGCACGAACTGGCGCCGTACGCCTTGGAGGTTCTTGCCTGCCCTGCCGCTAGCGTGTTGTCCGAGCGGGTTTTTAGTGCAGCTGGTGGCATCATCACCAATAAGCGTACACGCCTGTCGACTGACAGCGCTGACAGGCTGACACTTATCAAGATGAATAAAGCCTGGATTTCTCAGGATTTCCATTCTCCACCAGGTGAAGGAAGCTCAACCTGACTAATTTATGCACTCCTCCTCATTTTCCTCCTTCTCCTCCTCTTTGTACACTAAAGCAGAGGAAACTGGCTATTTTTTGCCAGGGCAAATTGGCTCTAGCTATAGTACTCTATGTATTTAATTTTTCTGGAGGGCCACCTACCCGGTCCTCTGTTTTAAACAATTTTTGGGAGTGCCACATACAGGCACTCAATCTATTTAATTTTTCTGGAGGGCCACCAACCTGCTCCTCTTGTTTGAAAACTTTTTTGGACTGCCACATACAGGCACTCCATTGCTACCTCCACACGTCATCTCCATAGCTGCCTCCAAAAGTCCTACATATAGCTGCCTCCATACATCGTCCCCTTAGCAAACGAGCTGTGTCAGGCAGAATTTTGGGTTGTTTTCATGGCTTCCACATCAAACTTGTTAACTTTGTCGCCACCCTGCTGTGTTATCCACAAAATATACTGGCAAACTTTTATCATTTACCGATATTATTTCAGAGCTTCTTGCGCATATGTTTACATTCTCCTCACCCGCCATAACCAAAACTTATAAGAACACTACTATACTTGATCTTATACAAAAGGTTCTTAGAAGTGCTGTTTGGGGAGGACCCGAGAGACAGGGGCTTGGACAGGCCAAAGCTCGCCAGGCAGCGGAGCGCCAACTCCATCCCAAGATCCAACTAACATAGTTTTAACTGCAGCACCAAGATCCAACTAACATAGTTTTAACTGCAGCACCTTCAAACTACTACTACCTTACTGCCTCCATACATCGTCCCCTTAGCAAACGAGCTGTGTCAGGCAGAATTTTGGGTTGTTTCATGGCTTCCACATCAAACTTGTTAACTTTGTCGCCACCCTGCTGTCTTATCCACAAAATATACTGGCAAACTTTTATCATTTACCGATATTATTTCAGCGCTTCTTGCGCATCTGTTTACATTCCCCTCACCCGCCATAACCAAAACTTATAAGAACACTACTACACTTGATCTTATACAAAAGGTTCTTAGAAGTGCTGTTTGGGGAGGAGCCGAGAGACAGGGGCTTGGACAGGCGAAAGCTCGCCAGGCAGCGGACCGCCAGCTCCATCCCAAGATCCAACTAACATAGTTTTAACTGCAGCACCTTTAATCTACTACTACGTTACTGCCTCCATACATCGTCCAGTTATCAAACGAGCTGTGTCAGGCAGAATTTTCGGGTGTTTCACCAGATACAAAATGGAACTCGGCGCATCTGTCGCCGCCATGCTGGAGACCTGATGTTGCAATCATAGCAGCGCAATATGGATGCCCCATACTGTCGCTCTTAATCATGGAACCATTTCCGAAAAAAACAATTAAAAATAGAACCGCTATGCTGTTCCATTATTCCTAGATGAAATATTCGACCCCGCCTGCTTTGAAAATTATAATTTTTCAAAGTAAACGCTTCTGGCCCCCAGGCCAATTTTGGGTGGGGAGGAGCCAAGAGACAGGGGCTTGGACAGGCGAAAGCTCGCCTGGCAGCGGACCGCCAGCTCCATCCCAAGATTAGGCATCCTCCGAGGCATCCATGCATACTGCCCCTGCTGTTTCCTGTCCATTTCGCCTCCACGATCCTCCACAGCGTCCACCAATGTCTCCATGCGCAACTTTCAACTCTCTATACCCCAGACGCTGGAGCGCGAGAGGATATACAGCACATCATCCCCTTATTAAACGAGCTGTGTCAGGCAGAATTTTCGGGTGTTTCACCAGATACATAATGGAACTCGGCCCATCTATCGCCACCATGCTGGAGACCTGAAGTTGCAATAATAGCAGCGCAATATGGATGCCCCATACTGTCGCTCTTAATCATGTAACCATTTCCGAAAAAACTATTAAAAATAGAACCGCTATGCTATTCCATTATTCCTAGATGAAATATTCAAAGTACCCCGCCTGCTTTGAAAATTATAATTTTTTCAAAGTAAACGCTTCTGGCCCCCAGGCCAATTTTTGGTGGGGAGGAACCGAGAGACAGCGGCTTGGACAGGTGAAAGCTCGCCTGGCAGCGGACCGCCAGCTCCATCCCAAGATAAAGCATCCTCCGAGGCATCCATGCATACTGCCCCTGCTGTTTCCTGTCCATTTCGCCTCCACGATCCTCCACAGCGTCCACCAATGTCTCCATGCGCAACTTTCAACTCTCTATACCCCAGACGCTGGAGCGCGAGAGGATATACAGCACATCATCCCCTTATCAAACGAGCTGTGTCAGGCAGAATTTTTGGGTGTTTCACCAGATACATAATGGAACTTGGCCCATCTATCGCCGCCATGCTGGAGACCTGAAGTTGCAATCATAGCAGCGCAATATGGATGCCCCATACTGTCGCTCTTAATCATGGAACCATTTCTGAAAAAACAATTAAAAATAGAACCGCTATGCTATTCATTATTCCTAGATGAAATATTCAAACGACCCCGCCTGCTTTGAAAATTATAATTTTTTCAAAGTAAACGCTTCTGGCGCCCAGGCCAATTTTGGGTGGGGAGGAGCCGAGAGACAGGGGCTTGGACAAGCGAAAGCTTGCCTGGCAGCGAACCGCCAGCTCCAACCCAAGATTAGGCAGCCTCAGAGGCATCCATGCATACTGACCTTGCTGTTTACTGTTAGAGATGAGCGAGCACTAAAATGCTTGGGTACTCGTTATTCGAGACGAACTTTTCCCGATGCTCGAGTGCTCGTCTCGAATTACGAGCCCCATTGAAGTCAATGGGAGACTCGAGCATTTTTCAAGGGGACCAAGGCTCTGCACAGAGAAGCTTGGCCAAACACCTGGAAACCTCAGAAAAGGATGGAAACACCACGGAATTGGACAGGAAACAGCAGGGGCAGCATGCATGGATGCCTCTGAGGCTGCTTAAATGCACCATTATGCCAAAATTATGGGCAACAGCATGGCCATGACAGAGTGACCGAATGAAGCTAGATAGCATCTAAAACATCCAATAATTGACCCTGACACTATAGGGGACGGCATGCAGAGGCAGCGGCAACAGCGGCAGGCTAGAGAGTGGCATGGCGACATACCCTAAATGGACTCAGGCTTCAAACCAATGGGTGGCAGAGAGGAACCAAAGGAGGTGAGCAAGAAGCGCTGAAATTATTTCCTCTGTGAACAAAAGGTTGACGGTATATTTAGTCGATAACACAGCATGGTGGCGACATAGTGACCAAGTTCCATAACGTATCTGGTGAAACACCCGAAAAATGAGCCTGACACAGCTCGTTTGATAAGGGGACGACATTTGGAGGCAGCGATGGAGAAGACTTCCATGATTAAGAGCGACAGTATGGGGCATCCATATTGCGCTTCTATGATTGCAACTGCAGGTCTCCAGCATGGCAGCGACAGACGCGCCGAGTTCCACTATGTATCTGGTGAAACACCTGAAAATTCTGCCTGACACAGCTCGTTTGATAAGGGGACCATGTATGGAGGCAGTGAACTAGTAGTAGATTAAAGGTGCTGCAGTTAAAACTATGTTAGTTGGATCTTGGGATGGAGCTGGCGCTCCGCTGCCAGGCGAGCTTTCGCCAATCCAAGCCCCTGTCTCTAGGCTACTCCCCAAACAGCACTTCTAAGAACCTTTTGTATAAGATCAAGTGTAGTAGCGTTCTTATAAGTTTGGGATATGGCGGGTGAGGGGAATGTAAACAGATGCGCAAGAAGCGCTGAAATAATATCGGTAAATGATAAAAGTTTGCCAGTATATTTTGTGGATTACACAGCAGGGTGGCGACAAAGTTAACAAGTTTGATGTGGAATGCCCTGTAATAGCTCTTGGGCGGTGTGCCTTTTATCGCCTAGGCTCAGCAGTTTGAGCAACGCCTGCTGTCGCTTAGCGACGGCACTGCTGCTGTGCCTAGAGCTACCGACTGATGGCGCCATGCCCACGGATGGTAATTCGGAGGAGGAGGAGGTGGAGGAGGGGTGGGAGGAGGAGGAGGTATAGTAGGCCTTTGAGACCTGGACCGAGGTAGGCCCCGCAATCCTCTGCGTCGGCAGTGTATGACCAGCCCCAGGGTCAGACTCGGTCCCAGCCTGCACCAAGTTAAGTGTAGGAGCGTTCTTATAAGTTTGGGATATGGCGGGTGAGGGGAATGTAAACAGATGCGCAAGAAGCGCTGAAATAATATCCCTAAATGGTAAAAGTTTGCCAGTATATTTTGTGGATAACATAGCAGGGTGGCGACAAAGTTAACAACTTTGATGTGGAATCCATGAAAACAACCCAAATTTCTGCCTGACACACCTCGTTTGATAAGGGGACGATGTATGGAGGCAGCTATATGGACGACTTTTGGAGGTAGCAATGGAGACAATGTGTGGAGGCTGCTATGGAGACAATTTAATTTGGATAGTGCCTGTATGTGGCAGTCCAACAAAGTTTTCAAACCAGAGGAGCAGGTAGGTGGCCCTCCAGAAAAATGAAATAGATTGAGTGCCTGTATGTGGCAGTCCAAAAAAGTTTTCAAACCAGAGGAGCAGGTAGGTGGCCCTCCAGAAAAATGAAATAGATTGAGTGCCTGTATGTGGCAGTCCAAAAAAGTTTTCAAACCAGAGGAGCAGGTAGGTGGCCCTCCAGAAAAATGAAATAGATTGAGTGCCTGTATGTGGCAGTCCAAAAAAGTTTTCAAACCAGAGGAGCAGGTAGGTGGCCCTCCAGAAAAATTGAATAGATTGAGTGCCTGTATGTGGCACTCCCAAAAATTGTTTAAAACAGAGGACCGGGTAGGTGGCCCTCCAGAAAAATTAAATGCATAAAGTACTATAGCTAGAGCCAGTGGGCCCTGTCAAAAATAGCCAGTTTCCTCTGCTTTAGTGTACAAAGAGGAGGAGAAGGAGGAAAATGAGGAGGAGGAGGAGTACATAAATTATTCAGGTTGAGCTTCCTTCACCTGGTGGAGATTGGAAATTATGAGAAATCCAGGCTTTATTCATCTTAATAAGCATCAGCCTGTCAGCGCTGTCAGTCGACAGGCGTGTACGCTTATCGGTGATGATGCCACCAGCTGCACTGAAAACCCGCTCGGACAAGACGCTAGCGGCAGGGCAGGCAAGAACCTCCAAGGCGTACAGCGCCAGTTCGTGCCACATGTCCAGCTTTGAAACCCAGTAGTTGTAGGGAGCTGTGTGATCATTTAGGACGATGGTATGGTCAGCTACGTACTCCCTCACCATCTTTCTGTAAAGATCAGCCCTACTCTCCCGAGACTGGGGACATGTGACAGTGTCTTGCTGGGGTGACATAAAGCTGGCAAAAGCCTTGTAAAGCGTACCCTTGCCAGTGCTGGGCAAGCTGCCTGCTCGACTACTCTCCCTTGCTACTTGTCCCGCAGAACTGCGCACTCTGCCGCTAGCGCTGTCAGAAGGGAAATAGTGTTTCAGCTTGTGCACCAGGGCCTGCTGGTATTCATGCATTCTCACACTCCTTTCCTCTCCAGGGATGAGAGTGGAAAAATTTTGCTTGTACCGTGGGTCCAGGAGAGTGAATACCCAGTAATCGGTGCTGGAATAAATTCTTTGAACGCGAGGGTCACGGGATAGGCAGCCTAGCATGAAATCTGCCATATGCGTTAGAGTACCAACGCGTAAGAATTCACTCCCCTCACTGGCCTGACTGTCCATTTCCTCCTCCTCCAACTCCTCCAACTCCTCTTCTTCTGCCCATACATGCTGAACAGTGAAGGACTCAACAATGGTCCCCTCTTGTGTCTCGCCAACATTCTCCTCCTCTTCCTCCTCATCCTCCTCCACCTCCTCCGATATGCGCTGAGAAACAGACCTAAGGGTGCTTTGGCTATCAACAAGGGAATCTTCTTCCCCCGTCTCTTGTGACGAGCGCAAAGCTTCCGACTTCATGATGATCAGAGAGTTTTTCAACAGGCCAAGCAGCGGGATGGTGAGGCTGATGATGGCGGCATCGCCACTGACCATCTGTGTTGACTCCTCGAAGTTACTCAGCACCTGACAGATATCAGACATCCACGTCCACTCCTCATTGTAGACTTGAGGAAGCTGACTGACCTGACTACCAGTTCTGGTGGAAGTTGACATCTGGCAGTCTACAATCGCTCTTCGCTGCTGGTAAACTCTGGATAACATGGTTAATGTTGAATTCCACCTCGTGGGCACGTCGCACAACAGTCGGTGAGCGGGCAGTTGGAGGCGGCGCTGCGCTGCCCTGAGAGTGGCAGCATCTGTGCTGGACTTCCTGAAATGCGCACAGATGCGGCGCACCTTCGTGAGCAAATCAGACAGATTGGGGTATGTCTTGAGGAAACGCTGAACTATGAGATTTAACACATGGGCCAGGCATGGCTCATGTGTCAGTCTGCCGAGTTGCAGAGCCGCCACCAGGTTACGGCCGTTGTCACACACAACCATGCATGGCTTCAGGTTCAGCGGTGCCAGCCACAGATCAGTCTGCGCCGTGATGCCCTGTAATAGTTCTTGGGCGGTGTGCCTTTTATCGCCTAGGCTCAAAAGTTTGAGCACCGCCTGCTGTCGCTTAGCGACGGCACTGCTGCTGTGCCTAGAGCTAGCGACTGATGGCGCCATGCCCACGGATGGTAGTTCGGAGGAGGAGGTGGAGGAGGGGTGGGAGGAAAAGGAGGCATAGTAGGCCTGAAAGACCTGGACCGAGGTAGGCCCCGCAATCCTCGGCGTCGGCAGTATATGACCAGCCGCATGGTCAGAATCGGTCCCAGCCTCCACCAAGTTAACCCAATGTGTCGTCAGCGATATATAGTGGCCCTGCCCGGCAGCACTCGTCCACGTGTCCGTGGTCAGGTGGACCTTGTCAGAAACGGCGTTGGTCAGGGCACGGATGATGTTGTCTGACACGTGCTGGTGCAGGGCTGGGATGGCACATCGGGAAAAGTAGTGGCAGCTGGGGACCGAATACCGAGGGGCGGCCGCCGCCATGAGGTTGCGAAAGGCCTCGGTCTCTACTAGCCTATAGGGCAGCATCTCCAGGCTAAGCAATCTGGAGATGTGGACATTAAGGGCTTGGGCGTGCGGGTGGGTTGCACTATATTTGCGTTTCCGCTCCAGCGTCTGGGGTATGGAGAGCTGAACGCTGGTGGATGCTCTGGAGGATCGTGGAGGCGACGATGGGGTTTTTGTACCAGGGTCCTGGGCAGGGGGCTGACTATCAGCTGACACAGGGGAAGGAGCAGTGGTGTACACGGCCGGAGGTGAACGGGCTCGGTGCCACTGAGTGGGGTGTTTAGCATTCATATGCCTGCGCATACTGGTGGTAATGAAGCTAGTAGTGGTGGAACCCCTGCTGATCCTGGTTTGGCAAAGGTTGCACACCACAGTCCGTCGGTAATCCGGTGTTTCCTTAAAGAACCGCCAGACTTCTGAAAATCTAGCCCTCGCCGCGGGAGCCCTCGCCACAGGAGCTTCACTACGTGACACATTTGGCGCTGATGCACCTGCTCTGGCCCTGCCTCTCCGTCTGGCCCCACCACTGCCTCTTCCAACTTGTTCTGGTCGAGGACTCTCCTCCGTCTCAGAAGCACTGTGTTCACCCGGCCTCTCAACCCAGCTTGGGTCTGTCACCTCATCATCCTCCGATCCCTCAGTCTGCTCCCCCCTCGGACTTCCTGCCCTGACAACAACTTCACCACTGTCTGACAACCGTGTCTCCTCATTGTCGGACACCTCTTTACACACTTCTTCCACTACGTCAAGAAGGTCATCATCACCCACAGACTGCGACTGGTGGAAAACCTGGGCATCGGAAAATTGCTCAGCAGCAACCGGACAAGTGGTTTGTGACTGTGGGAAGGGTCCAGAAAACAGTTCCTCAGAGTATGCCGGTTCAAATGCCAAATTTTCCTGGGAGGGGGCAGACTGGGGGGAGGAGGCTGAGGTGCAGGAGCTGGAGGAGTGCCGATTTCGGTGACATGGGTGGACTGCGTGGAAGACTGACTGGTGGACAAATTGCTCGGAGCATTGTCGGCAATCCACGACATCACCTGTTCGCACTGTTCTGGCCTCAACAGTGCTCTACCACGAGTCCCAGTAACTTCAGACATGAACCTAGGGAGTGTAGCTCTGCGGTGTTCCCCTGCTCCCTCATCAGCAGGTGGTGTCTCACCCCGCCCAGGACCACGGCCTCTGACCCCTGCAGTAGTTGGACGCCCACGTCCCCGTCCTCGTCCTCTACCCCTAGCCCTCGGGTTAAACATTTTGAAAATGAAAGTTATAACTTTAATTTTTTTTTAACTTTTTTTTGTGTTTTTTTGTGTTTTTTTTTTTTTGTGTTTTTTAGTTTTTAAAACCAAACGATGCTATCCTATTGCTATGGCTATTTTCTAGCCAAGTATGAAAGCACACTGCTATGCCAGATGAGATGACGCTTAATTATGAAAAAATAAACGTAAAATAAAAAGAAACTGGCAGACTGTGCCTAATTGAAATCCAACCCCTAATAAATTTTCCCACTTCGGTCTTTGCGATGGATATGTGCGTCACTAAGCGCTAAACACAGCGGTCGCAAGTCTCACTACAAATTCCTCACAATTTGCTAGTAGATGCACTGCAGCAAGGACAGCCACCAGCAGATCAACCAGAAATAAAATATATATAACGCTATTGTAGGCGTAAGTAAGCCGTTTGGATTCTCCTTTGGCTATTTTCTAGCCAAGTATGAAAGCACACTGATGAGATGACGCTGAGTTATGAAAAAATAAACGTAAAATAAAAAGAAACTGGCAGACTGTGCCTAATTGAAATCCAACCCCTAATAAATTTTCCCACTTCGGTCTTTGTGATGGATATGTGCGTCACTAAGCGCTAAACACAGCGGTCGCAAGTCTCACTACAAATTCCTCACAATTTGCTAGTAGATGCACTGCAGCAAGGACAGCCACCAGCAGATCAACCAGAAATAAAATATATATAACGCTATTGTAGGCGCAAGTAAGCCGTTTGGATTCTCCTTTGGCTATTTTCTAGCCAAGTATGAAAGCACACTGATGAGATGACGCTGAGTTATGAAAAAATAAACGTAAAATAAAAAGAAACTGGCAGACTGTGCCTAATTGAAATCCAACCCCTAATAAATTTTCCCACTTCGGTCTTTGCGATGGATATGTGCGTCACTAAGCGCTAAACACAGCGGTCGCAAGTCTCACTACAAATTCCTCACAATTTGCTAGTAGATGCACTGCAGCAAGGACAGCCACCAGCAGATCAACCAGAAATAAAATATATATAACGCTATTGTAGGCGTAAGTAAGCCGTTTGGATTCTCCTTTGGCTATTTTCTAGCCAAGTATGAAAGCACACTGATGAGATGACGCTGAGTTATTAAAAAATAAACGTAAAATAAAAAGAAACTGGCAGACTGTGCCTAATTGAAATCCAACCCCTAATAAATTTTCCCACTTCGGTCTTTGCGATGGATATGTGCGTCACTAAGCGCTAAACACAGCGGTCGCAAGTCTCACTACAAATTCCTCACAATTTGCTAGTAGATGCACTGCAGCAAGGACAGCCACCAGCAGATCAACCAGAAATAAAATATATATAACGCTATTGTAGGCGTAAGTAAGCCGTTTGGATTCTCCTTTGGCTATTTTCTAGCCAAGTATGAAAGCACACTGATAAGATGACGCTGAGTTAAGAAAAAATAAACGTAAAATAAAAAGAAACTGGCAGACTGTGCCTAATTGACATCCAACCCCTAATAAATTTTCCCACTTCGGTCTTTGCGATGGATATGTGCGTCACTAAGCGCTAAACACAGCGGTCGCAAGTCTCACTACAAATTCCTCACAATTTGCTAGTAGATGCACTGCAGCAAGGACAGCCACCAGCAGATCAACCAGAAATAAAATATATATAACGCTATTGTAGGCGTAAGTAAGCCGTTTGGATTCTCCTTTGGCTATTTTCTAGCCAAGTATGAAAGCACACTGATGAGATGACGCTGAGTTATGAAAAAATAAACGTAAAATAAAAAGAAACTGGCAGACTGTGCCTAATTGAAATCCAACCCCTAATAAATTTTCCCACTTCGGTCTTTGTGATGGATATGTGTGTCACTAAGAGCAAAACACAACGGTAGCAAGTCCCCCTGCAAATTCCTCACAATATGGTACTAGCTGCAAATAAAAAATAAAAAAAGTATAACGTTATTGTAGCCCTAAGAAGGGCTGTTGGGTTCTTGTAGAATCACTCCTGCCTAACAGTAAGCTAATAGAACAAACTAACGCTTTCCCTGACCAGCAGCAGCTCTCTCCCTAGCGGCATCCAGACACAGAATGATCCGAGCAGCGCGGGCAGCGGCTAGTCTATCCCAGGGTCACTTGATCTGGCCAGCCAACCACTGCTATCGACGTGTAAGGGTACCACGTCATGCTGGGTGGAGTGCAGAGTCTCCTGGCTTGTGATTGGCTCTGTTTCTGGCCGCCAAAAAGCAAAACGGCGGGAGCTGCCATTTTCTCGAGCGGGCGAAGTATTCGTCCGAGCAACGAGCAGTTTCGAGTACGCTAATGCTCGAACGAGCATCAAGCTCGGACGAGTATGTTCGCTCATCTCTAATCTACATGTTTGAGGAGGTCCGTGGTATCCCTAATATATGCCGGGAGTGAGAGCACAAAAGGTCTCAAGACCTTGTCAACATAACGGCAATGTTCTGGGACAGTGATCCCACTCCCGACACTATAGGACGACCTTTGAGTGGAACTTAGGGTACAGAAAGTCAAATTCGCTATCCGAGATCAGTTCATCCCTTCTAGCCTCAGATAAAATCTGTTTTAACTCTAACAAAAAAAACGTTCAGTGGGGTTCTTTATCAAGGTATCATAACATGTTCTGTCCTCCAGCAGATCTAAACACATCTTTTTGTATTGGGGGGTATCCAATACCACTATGTTACCCCCTTTGTCTGAAGGTTTTATAGCCAGACTCTTATCACTCTCAAGATTCCGTGGTGCCTCTATCTCAGACATATTAAAGTCTCTATTTGGGCGTGTTTTAGCTAGGTTCTCAATGTCCTTGGAGACCAAATCGACAAAGACATCCACACATGACACTTCCCGTTTTGGTGGCATTTTATTGCTGTTCAACCTTAGGTCAGTAAATGGCCCCTTACCCTCAATGTTATTTGTATCACCCAGTTGGAACAGTAACCTTACATCCTCTAGCATTTCCAGGGGAATACCTAGATCCCGGCTCTCCTTGGTATCTACGCGTTTAAAGTGTTTACGCCAATGAATGCGTCTCGCAAAGAGGTGTAGGTCCTTAATCCATTCAAAGGCATTAAAGTCCAATGTTGGTACAAAGGACAGGCCCTTCTCCAGCACCCCTTGCTCAACCTGGGAAAGTGTCTTACTTGAGAGATTTATGATCAGGGGGGGGTGTGCTTTTTGTGTTGGGTTTCGACTTCTCAAGGGGTAATTGTACTCTAAAAAAGGCTGTGGTGGGGTTGATGTTGAAGATCCACTTCCCCTCCCTCTGCCCTTGTCCCACGTCCTTTAGATTGTCTAGATCTGCCCTCAGTGTCGGACCCCTCTGCCTCAGTCGAGGAATAATCAGTTTCAGTCTCCTTTTGAGGTTGTCTAGTGTTTAGGATAGTGTATGCTCGATTCTCCCGAAAATCTTGAAGATCTCTGGAGAACTGACGGTGCTTACGTTCTTTTAGATGGAATTGAAATTTTTCAAGGGTGTTTTGCAGCTGTAGTTCCTTTGTGCTAAAGTCTGCTTCTGAACTGAACTTACGTACTGCCTTGATTTGTTCCTTGAGTCTGTTTTCTAACACATCCAGATTCACCCTTCTACGTACAGGTGACCACACAGCATAACGGTCAGACCAGCGGAAAACATTTCTATCAACTGGTACAATGCGGCAGAGTGGGTAAGACCATAGCACTTTTGATATTGCCAGTGTATAGACCACATGACCTTTCCTGCTGGTGGATCTTAGTCTACCTGTTTTGTGTGTTTTTTCTTTTCCTCTGTGCATTTATCACGGATACAGGACACCATTATACATAGGTGTCTGAATATGTATTTTTTCCAGGTTGTTTGATTTGTCACTCGCGGATGGGTGACATTTTTAACTAAATGAATTAAAGTTTATATGTATAATTATAGTACATAATATATATTAAAAAAGTCAAGTCACAAGAATTGATCAAGAATTAATCAATATTGGGTGAACTTTTATGTATGCTTATTTTTTTCATTTTATACTATAATGCTATCTCACGGAGAGTAGCATATGTTTTTTAGTGGATTTATATTATTCAACACCATGGGGCTCATTTACTAAGGGTCCGAATCATGCAAATCAGTCGGGTATCCCGATGATTTCCTATTTACGCCGAATTCCGCCGGGATTTTGGCGCACGCGATCGGATTTTGGCGCAGTCGCGGCGGGTTGCATGTGACGGAAATTGGGGGCGTGGCTGTCCGAAAACCTGCAGTATTTTTTTAAAAAAGTGTAGCTTTACACCAACTTACGTGCACCAAGAAATAGAAGGTGAACTCCGGTGAACTCCAGCGGACCTCGGCGCAGCAGCGACACCTAGTGGATATTGGCGCACAGACCTTAGTGAATCCCGGCCGGACCCGAATCAGCGTCAGAGAACCCTCTGCCATATGCACTTTTGTTCGATCTGCACTTTACTTCTATGAAATATTATTGTTATGTATAGATGTAAACAATCCATGTGTCTTGAAGTATTGATATGGTTTAACCCCTACGGGACTCAGCCTCTTTTGGCCTTAAGGACGCAGCCCCATTTTTCAAATCTGGCCTGTGTCACTATAAGTGGTTATAGCTTTGGAACGCTATGAGATATCCAGGGGATTTTGAGATTGTTTTCTCGTGACACATTGTACTTCAAATTAGTTTAAAAATTTGCATGAAATCTTTTGCATTCAGTTATGAAAAAAAAACAAAATTTGGCAAAAATTTGGAAAAATTCTTTCTTTTCAACGTTCTAAATTATCTACTTTTGATGCAGATAGTCATAGCACCCAAATACATTCATAACTTACATTTCCCAAATGTCTGCTTTATGTTGGCATGGTTTTTTTTAAGATTCCACATATTTTACTAGAATGTTATGAGGCTTTAGGTATCATTTTTCACATTTTTTGTAAAATTACCCGTATTTAGATGGACCTGCTCAACTTCTAATTGACACTGAGAGGCCTAAATAATAGCGAGACTCATAAATTACCCCATTATGGAAACTAAACCCCTCAACGCTTGAAAAAACACTTTTAAGAAGTTTGTTAACACTTTAGGTGTTTTATAGGGGTTAAAACAAAATGGAGGTGTAGTCTGCAAATTGTAATATTTTTTCACAATACACTCATTTTGGGTGGAAAATTAAACATTTACAATGGATTAAATGAAAAAAGACTCCAGAAAATTTGATATCCAATTTCTCCCGAGTACATGGATGGATTTCCCATGTGTGGTGGTAACCTGCTGTATGGGCGCACGGCCGGGCATAGAACGGAAGGAGGCGCCATCCAGATCAGATTTGCTATGTCACGTTGTACAGGCTATAATTTTTTCTTTTTTTAATGTGGACCTATAGGGGCTTATTTCTTTTGCCACATGAGATGCAATTTTCTGGTACATAATTTTGGGGCATCTATAGCTAATTGGTGAGATTTTATTAACTCTTTGTTGGTGGAGGAAATGCAAATCATCAATTTTTAGGAAAATTTTTATGTTTTTCTTTTTTTTTGGGCCGTTTACCATACCATAGAAATAGTATATTATTTTTATTCTATGGGTCACCACGATTACGAAAATACCTCATTTATATAGATTTTTTATTTTTTCCCATTTTTACTGAATAAAAAGTAATTTGGCAAAAATGTTGTTAATTTTAGCATCACCGTCTTATGCATAACTTTTTTATTTTTCGCCTCAAAGATCTGTTTAACCCCTTAAGGACGCAGCCATTTTACAGCTTAAGGCTCAGTCCCATTTTTTGGATTCTGACTTGTGTCTCTTTATATGGTTATAACTTTTGAACACTGTTACTTATCAAAGCGATTCTGAGATTGTTTTTTTCCCCACATGTTGTACTTCATTTTAGTGGTAAATTTTGCCTGATAAATTTTGCGTTTATTTACAAAAAAAAGAAAAAAAATGCTGAATTTTTAGAAAAATTTGCCATTTTCGAAATTCAAAATCACCGCGTTTTCAGGCAGATCGATTTACCACCTAAATAACTTGCAGAATAACATTTCCCATTTGTCTACTTTACATTTTCATAATTTTTGAAATGTTTGGATAATTTATTTTGATGTCGAATAGCGATTTTCCGTATTTTCAGAATTGACTATTTTGGGGATAAATACTGTTTGAAATTACATTTTACATATTTAGCAACAAAACCCCCTATATAACCAACCCATTTTCAAATCTGCACCCCTCAAGCTATCAGAAACAGCATTTACAAAGATTGTTAACCCCTTGAGATCTTCATAGTAATTGAATCAAAATGGCGGTGAAATTTAGAATGGTCAAATTTTGTCGGTTATACGATCATTTAGCCCTAAAATTTACACATTTACAAAAGATAAAAAGAGAAAACCCACCATAAAATTTGTTCTACAATTTCTCCTGAGTGCAGCAACCCCCCACATGTGGACATTACTTGTGTTATGGGGGCACAGCGAGGCACAGAAGGGAAGGAGCACCCTGCAGCTGCCAGGATTTTAGTTTTCTCGTTGCCCCCTTTTGAAGGCTATAAAATTTTCGCTTTTCCGTTATTTGGGCCATGTGATGGCATTTTTTGTGTGCGATGAGATGCTTTTTCCAGTGTTACCATTTTGAGTTGGTATCACCTATTGTGGAAAATTTAGGAACTATTTTTGAGGTCATGAGTAGAAAAGCATCAATTCTGTACTGGATTTTTTACTTTTTTTTTTTCGTGTTCACCGTATAGCCTAAGAATCATGTTATCTTTATTCTATGGTTCGATACAATTACGGGGATACCAGACATGAATATTTTTTCTTATGTTTTACTAAATTTGCCAAATAAAACCCTAATGTGGGTAAAAATCTATCATTTTTGCATCACCATCTTCCAAGTGGCATAACATTGTTATGTTTTTGGCTACAGAGCTAGTTGATGGCTTGTTTTTTGTGGGACATGTTGTACCTTGCAACAGTATCATTCTGGAGTACATATGTTTTGTTGATCACTTTTTATTACATTTTTAGTGGGATATAATAGGTAAAAATCATAATTTTTGGCGGGTTTTTAACGTTTTTTTTTTACAGCGTTCATCATATGGGTTCAATAGTTATTTAGTTTTATTCTATGGATTGTTATGGATGCGGTGATACTATATATGTGGGGTTTGTGTTATGATTTAGTCTTTTTTGACATTTCTATGTCTCTTTATATGTTTTGGGGCTTATGGGCATTTTTTGTGATTTATAAAGTTATTTTTTATTAAAAAACATTTTTTTTTAATACACCATGGGAAATGAACAAGCAATCATCTGATTGCTTGTTCATGATAATACTCTGCAATACTGATGTATTGCAGGGTATTAGCAGTGTCAGCCTATGCAGATGCATAGGCTGACACTTTGCCTTTAAGATGACGTCACAGACGCCATCTTAAAGGCACTGCCTTCAGGCTTCTCTGGGGTCCCGATCAGACCCCAGAGGTGCCATTGCAGCGATCGGCGCCCCCGAAAACGGCGCGGGGGGGGCCGATTGTCGGGTAAAGACCCCCGGAAGGCAGGTTAAATTCCGCGGTCGCGTTGACCGCGGCATTTAATGGGTTAAACGCCCGCAATCGGAGCCCACTCCGACCGCGGGTGTTAGCCAGGGATGTCAGCGGTACATTACCGCTGAAATCCCGCGACCCCCGATGCCTGTTCGTCTCCTGTGCAAAGCTGAACCGGCATAGTCTCTGCACAGTAGCTGTACTGCGTTGACCGCTATTCGCGGGACTCAGCGCAGTACAGCTACGGCGCAGAGCGCTAAGGGGTTAAGGGCTTTTTTTTGCGAGAAGAATTGTTTTTTTTAGTGGTCTTATTTTAAAATACAAAAAACTTTTTTAAATCACTTTATAGAGCATTTTTTATAGGGTATTAATTGAAAATTATCTTCTTTTTTGGGTTTTTTTTTACGGGGTTCACTTTGCGGATCTAATAACGATTCTGTTTTTTTATGCAATTTGTTGGGGTTTTGTGTATTTTATTCAATTGTACTGAGTAAAAACCAATTTGGAGAAAATCTTGTTCATTTTAGCATCACCATATTTTCATATGCATATCTTTTTTATTTTTCGGCTAACAAATCTGGTTATGGGCTTATTTTTTGCGAGAAGAGTAGTTCTTTTTAGTGGGCATATTTAAGAGTGCATAACATTTTTTAAATCACTTTATAGAGCATTTTTTATAGGGAATTAATTAAAAATGATCTTTTTTCAGAACATTTTTGCGTTTTTTTTTCTCCGGCGTTTACCGTGCGGGTCCAGTAATGATTGTTTTATTAAACAGATTGTTACGGACGTGGCAATACCAAATATGCGGAGGGGTTTTGTGTTTTTTATACTTTATTAAGTGTTTTTGTGGGAAAGTGACATTTTAGGGGCTTATATTTTAATGTATTTATTTTTTATTTATTCTAATGTGGTAACTTTAGTGTTTTTCACTTTTTTTTACTTAAACATACTTGAACTTGAACCAGCGATGATCGCTGGTTCAAGTTCAATACACTGCTCTACAATACACTGCTCTACAATACCATTGACCATTACAGTACCATTAGAAGCATAGGTCAATTTAGTAATTTGCACTTTATTTACTCCCCATTTTATCTGTAATAATTTATATTTCCATAATGCACACAAGCAATGGCCACCTTATCTACTAGCTGTAGATCCCTGCGTTGCCCGGGATAGTAAATAACTGCTCTTAGCTATAACAAAATAGAATTGGTTAACAAAAAAATATTATATATCTATCTATGCATCTCTCTCTCCCTGCCTGTCTCTCAGTTATTCTTCCTGTCTGTCTCTCACTCACTCTCCCTGCCTGTCTCTTTGTCACTCACTCTCCTTGTCTGTCTCTCACTCACACTCGCTGGCTGTCTTTCTGTCACTCACGCACTCTTCCTGTCTGTTTCTCTGTCTCTCAGTTACTCTCCACCTTTCTCTCACACTTAGTGGCTGTCTCTTTGTCACTCACTCTCCCTGTCTTTCTCTCTGTCACTCACTCTCCCTGCCTGACTCTCTGTCACTCACTCACACTCGCTGGCTGTCTCTGTTACTCACTCTCCGCGTCTGTCTCTTAGTTACTCTCCCCTTCTGTCTCTCACTCACACACTCTCCCTTTCTGTCTCTCAGTTACTCTCCATCTATCTCTCACACTCACTAGCTGGTTCTCTGTCACTCACACTACCCACCAGTCTCTCTGTCAATCAATCTCCCCATCTGTTGCTCTTACTCAATCTCCCCACCTGTCACTCACTCACACTCACTGACTGTCTTTCTGTCGCTCACTCTCCCTGCCTGTCTCACTCTCCCCGCCTGTCTCTCTGCCAATCATTCACACTCACTCACTGTCTTTCTGTCCCTCACACTCACTTACTATCTCTCTGCCACTCACTTACACTCACTGGCTGTCTGTGTCACTGACTCTCCCCACCTGTCTGTCTGTGACTTACTATCCCTGCCTGTCTCTCTGTTACTCACTCTCCCTGCCTGTTTTTCTGTCATTCACTCTCCGCGCCTGTCTCTTTGTCACTCATTCTCCCTTTCTGTGTCTCTATCACTCACTTTCCCCACCTGTCTTGCTGTCACTCCCTCTCCCCACCTGTCTCTCTGTCAACCACTCTCCCCATCTGTGTCTGTTATTCACTCTCCCCACCTGTCTTTCTGTCACTGACTCTCCCTGTCTGTTTCTCTGTCTCTGAGTTACTTCACGTCTGTCTCTCACAATCACTGTCTGTCTCTCTGTTACTCACTCTCCTGCCAGTCTCTGTCACTCACTGTCCCCATCCGTCTCTCACTCACTCACTCACTCACTCACTCACACGCACTAACTGTCTTTCTGTCGCCCACACTCACTGACTGTCTCTCTGTCACTCACTCACTCACTCTCCCCACTTGTCTCATTGTCACTCCCCCCTCCCACCTGTCTCTTTGTCAATCACTCTCCCTATCTGTGTCTCTGTTACTCACTCTCCCCACCTGTCTTTCTGTCATTAAATCTTCCTGTCTGCTTTTCTGTCTTTGAGTTACTTTATGTCTGTCAATTTATAAACTTTGTATTTCTGCAAACAAGGTGGTCCTTCGACCTATTGTTAAAATGTAACTTTTATTAATCATTTATTTAAACCATAAGGAATATTTTCCCAGTGTGTATAGACAGACAAAAAATATATTAAAAATAGGAATGGTGGGAAAAGAAGTTGATTATTTCTTCTAAGCAAGGAGAGGAATGTGAGGAATTGGAGATGGATAAACGTTTAGCGTATGAGATAGGGAGTTAGGAACCTAAGATCAGCCCCTTTATCCCCTGAAGACGCCATCTCATGGCGAAACATGTCGGGGGGGCTGTTTGAATGTGTGCTAATTTTAGATTGAGTGGTGTTCAAGGATCAGATAATGCCAGCAATGCCAGAAAATTGAGGCATTGAATAGTAGCAACATTAGCAGAAATAGTGTGAGTGAACTTGTGAATGGATGAGCAATTGAAAAACACCCAAGGGAGCGAACTCAATGTATGCTTGTAAATAGAAAGCTAGTGTTTAGCGCTGACCCACCCTGAGGTCACCACAGGCAATCACGCACGGTTAAGACAGTACCACAAACACTGTGCATACCTAGCAAGTGACTGTAACCTGAGAAATGGTCTAAGCACCCCGAAGTGAGGGGGTAGTTTGTGAGTGTGAACCTACACTCCTAACAGTCCATATTTACCCTGATGCAAATGTGGTCAAGACTCGCTATGAAATCTATCATTGTGTAGCCTCCAACTATGCTAAAAAAGAGTGTATATAGCACAGTGAACCTTCCAACACGTACCTGTGTGTAGCACAGTGAACCCTTCAATATCCACCTGTGGGTTCCCAACTCCCTATCTCATACGCTAAACGTTTATCCATCTCCAATTCCTCACATTCCTCTCCTTGCTTAGAAGAAATAATCAACTTCTTTTCCCACCATTCCTATTTTTAATATATTTTTTGTATGGGAAAATATTCCTTATGGTTTAAATAAATGATTAATAAAAGTTACATTTTAACAATAGGTCGAAGGACCTCCTTGTTTGCAGAAATGCAAAGTTTGTAAATTGATAGTAACACTATGGGGGTCATTTACTAAAGGCCCGATTCGCGTTTTCCCGATGTGTTACCCGAATATTTCCGATTTGCGCCGATTGTACCTGAATTGCCCCGGGATTGTGGCGCACGCGATCGGATTGTGTCGCATCGGCGCTGGCATGCGCGTGACGGAAATCGGGGGGCGTGGCCGAACGAAAACCCGACGTATTCGGAAAAACCGCCGCATTTAAAAACCGAAAAAGTGTCGCTTGGGGAGCGCTTACCTTCACCTGGTCCGAGGTGGTGCATTCCGGCGCGATGAGATGACTTTCAGCGCAGCAGCGCCACCTGGTGGACGGCGGAAGAACTACATTCATAAATCCCGGCCGGACCCGAATCCAGTGCAGAGAACGCGCCGCTGGATCGCGAACGGACTGGGTAAGTAAATCTGCCCCTATAGGTCCAGACCACGCACGTGGCCCTAAGTGTATCTAATCCCTTTGTTTGTACTTTATGTCTGTCTCTCGCAATCACTGTCAGTCTCTCTGTCACTCACTCTCCTTGCCAGTCTCTGTCACTCACTCTTCCCATCAGTCTGTCTGTGACTTACTATCCCCATCAGTCTCTCACTCACACTCACTGAATGTCTTTCTGTCACTCACAGTCACTGACTGTCTCTCTGTCACTCACACTTACTGGCCGTCTCTCTGTCACTCTCTCCCCACCTGTCTCATTGTCACTCCCTCTCCCCACCTGTCCTTTTGTCAACCACTCTCCCCATCTGTGTCTCTGTTACTAACTGTCTTTCTGTCATTGACTCTCCTTGTCTATTTTTCTGTCTTAGAGTTACTTTATGTCTGTCACTCACTCTCCCTGCCAGTCTCTCTGCCATTCACTCTTTCCACCAGTCTGTCTGTGACTTACTATCCCTGCCTGTCTATCTGTCACTCATTCTCCCCACCTGTCTCTCTGTCACTCACTCTCCCTGCCTGTCTCACTGTCACTTACTATCTCTCTGTCACTTACTCACACTCACTGGCTGTCTCTCTGTCACTCACTCTTCCCACCAGTCTGTCTGTGACTTACTTTCGCTGCCTGTCTCTCTGTCACTCTCTCTCCCCATCTGTCTCTCTGTCACTCATTCTCCCCATCAGTCTCACTCACACTCACTGACTGTCTTTCTGTCGCTCACACTTACTGACTGTGTCTGTGACTTATTATCGCTGCCTGTCTCTCTGTCACTCTCTTTCCCCATCTGTCTCTCTGTCATTCACTCTCCCCGTCTGTCTCTTTGTCACTTACTCTCCCTGTCACTCACTTTCCCTGCCTCAATTTCTCTCACTCACTCTCCCCATCCATCTCTCTGTCACTCACTATCCCCGTCTATCTCTCTGTCACTCACTCTCGCCGCCTTTCTCTGCGTCACTCACTCTCCCCACTTGTCTCTCTGTACCTGACTGTCTCTATCCCTATCCATCTTACCTCACACATAAGCTGTATTATACTCATTGCCTATGGTGACCAATCAAAGCTCAGAGCTCATGTTAATGACCTGTGGCAAAATAGAATCTGAGCTGTGATTGATTGCTTATTGCCACAGCAGACAATAGAGGAGATTTGCCTAATTACATTGCTGTCAACAGCAATGCTGTGCTGGTTATCATATTACATGCTAAGTAATCTACTTGGCCAGTGTTATAAACCAAAGCCAATCTTAAACTGGAATAAAATACAATAATTTTATTGGTATGCTCTAAAAACACATAAAATACATGACACTTCCCAATGTGCCATTCTGCCACTGTGAGAATATAAAACAGTGTGCTCCACCTCACCAGTCCCAAATGGACTCAGGCTTCCAACCAATTTAAAAAATTCCTTTTGGCGATGATAACGTGTAGCACTGTATGTATCAGTATTTTGCCTGGTTAAGGCGGCAGAGAGGAACCAAAGGAGGTGAGCAAGAAGCGCTGAAATGATTTCCTATGTGAACAAAAGGTTGACGGTATATTTAGTCGATAACACAGCATGGTGGCGACATAGTGACCAAGTTCCATAACGTATCTGGTGAAACACCCGAAAAATGAGCCTGACACAGCTCGTTTGATAAGGGGAAGACATGTGGAGGCAGCCATGGAGACGACTTCCATGATTAAGAGCGACAGTATGGGGCATCCATACTATGATTGAAATTTCAGGTCTCCAGCATGGCAGCAACAGATAAGCCTAGTTCCATTATGTATCTGGTGAAACACCTGAAAATTCTGCCTGACACAGCTCGTTTGATAAAGGGATGATGTGCTGTATTTCCTCTCGCGCTCCAGCGTCTGGGTTATAGACAGTTGAAAGTTGCGCATGGAGACATTGGTGGACGCTGAGGAGGCGAGATGGACAGGAAACAGCAGGGGCAGCATGCATGGATGCCTATGAGGCTGCCGAATCTTGGGATGGAGCTGACGGTCCGCTGCCAGACGAGCTTTCGTCTGTCCAAGCCCCTGTCTCTCTGCTCCTCCCCACCCAAAATGGGCCTGGGGGCCAGAAGCGTTTACTTTGAAAAAATTAGAATTTTCAAAGCAGGCGGGGTCGTTCGAATATTTCATCTAGGAATCATGGAATAGCATAGCGGTTCTATTTTTAATTGTTTTTTCGGAAATGGTTCCATGATTAAGAGCGACAGTATGGGGCATCCATATTGTGCTGCTATGATTGCAACTTCAGGCCTCCAGCATGGCGGCGACAGATGAGCCAAGTTCCATTATGTATCTGGTGAAACACCGGAAAATTCTGCCTGACACAGCTCGTTTGATAAGGGGACGATGTATGGAGGCAGCCATGGAGACGACTTCCATAATTAAGAGCGACAGTATGGGGCATCCATATTGCGTTGCTATGATTGAAACTTCCGGTCTCCAGCATGGCGGCGACAGATGGGCCGAGTTCCATTATGTATCTGGTGAAACACCTAAAAATTCTGCCTAACACAGCTCGTTTGATAAGGGGATGATCTGCTGTATTTCCTCTCGCGCTCCAGCGTCTGGGTTATAGAGAGTTGAAAGTTGCGCATGGAAACATTGGTGGACGCTGTGGAGGATCGTGGAGGCGAAATGGACAGGAAACGGCAGGGGCAACATGCATGGATGCATCTGAGGTTGCCTAATCTTGGGATGGAGCTGGCGGTCCGCTGCCAGGCGAGCTTTCGAATGTCCAAGCCCCTGCCTCTCGGCTCCTCCCCACCCAAAATGGGCGTGGAAGCCTGAAGCGTTTACTTTGAAAAAATTATAATTTTCAAAGCAGGTGGGGGCTACAAACAGCACTACTGAGAACTTTTGTATAAGATCAAGTGTAGTACTGTTCTTATAAGTAATTGGCTTGGTTATGGCGGGTGAGGGGAATGTAAACAGATGCGCAAGAAGCACTGAAATAAATGATAAAAGTTTGGCAGTATATTTTATGGATAACACAGCAGGGTGGCGACAAAGTTACCAAGTTTGATGTGGAAGCCATGAAAACAACCCAAAATTCTGTCTGACACAGCTCGTTTGCTAAGGGGACGATGTATGGAGGCAGCTATATGGACGACTTTGGGAGGCAGCTATGGAGATGATGTGTGGAGGTAGCAATGGAGACAACGTGTGGAGGCAGCTATAAAGACGACGTGTGGAGACTGCTATGGAGACAATTAAATTTGGATAGTGCCTGTATGTGGCACTCCAAAAATGTTTTCAAATCAGATGAGCAGGTAGGTGGTCCTCCAGAAAAATTAAATACATAGAGTACTATAGCTACAGCCAGTTGGCCCTGGCAAAAAATTGCCAGTTTCCTCTGCTTTAGTGTACAAAGAGGAGGAGAAGGAGGAAAATGAGGAGGAGGAGTGCAAACATTATTCAGGTTGAGCTTCTTTCACCTAGTGGAGAATGGAAATCCTGAGAAATCCAGGCTTTATTCATCTTGATAAGCGTCAGCCTGTCAGTGCTTTCAGTCGACAGGCGTGTACGCTTATCGGTGATGATGCCACCAGCTGCACTGAAAACCCGCTCAGACAACACACTAGCGGCAGGGCAGGCAAGAACCTCCAAGGCGTACAGCGCCAGTTCGTGCCACATGTCCAGCTTTGAAACCCAGTAGTTGTAGGGAGCTGTGTGATCATTTAGGACGATGGTATGGTCAGCTACGTACTCCCTCACCATCTTTCTGTAAAGATCAGCCCTACTCTGCCGAGACTGGAGACGGGTGACAGTGTCTTGCTGGGGTGACATAAAACTGGCAAAGGCCTTGTAAAGCGTACCCCTGCCAGTGCTGGACAAGCTGCCTGCTCGCCTACTCTCCCTTGCTACTTGTCCCACAGAAGTACGCCCTCTGCCGCTAGCCCTGTCAGAAGGGAAATACTGTTTCAGCTTATGCACCAGGGCCTGCTGGTATTCATGCATTCTCACTCTCCTTTCATCTCCAGGGATGAGAGTAGAAAGATTTTGCTTGTACCGTGGGTCCAGTAGAGTGAACACCCAGTAATCGGTGCTGGAATAAATTCTTTGAACGGCAGGGTCACGGGATAGGCAGCCTAGCATGAAATCTGCCACATGCGCAAGAATTCACTCCCCTCACTGGCCTGACTGTCCATTTCCTGCTCCTCCAACTCCTCTCCTTCTGCCCATACACGCTGAACAGTGAAGGACTGAGCAATGCTCCCCTCTTCTGTCTCGCCAACATTCTCCTCCTCTTCCTCCTCCGATATGCTCTGAGAAACAGACCTGAGGGTGCTTTGGCTATCAATAAGGGAATGTTTTTTCCTGTCTCTTGTGATGAGCGCAAAGCTTCCGACTTCATGCTGACCAGAGAGTTTTTCAACAGGCCAAGCAGCGGGATGGTGAGGCTGATGATGGCGGCATCGCCACTGACCATCTGTGTTGACTCCTCAAAGTTACTCAGCACCTGACAGATATCAGACATCCACGTCCACTCCTCATTGTACACTTGAGGAAGCTGACTGACCTGACTACCAGTTCTGGTGGAAGTTGACATCTGGCAGTCTACAATCGCTCTGCACTGCTGGTAAACTCTGGATAACATGGTTAATGTTGAATTCCACCTCGTGGGCACATCGCACAACAGTCGGTGAGCGGGCAGTTGGAGGCGGCGCTGCGCTGCCCTGAGAGTGGCAGCATCTGTGCTGGACTTTCTGAAATGCGCACAGATGCGGCACACCTTCGTGAGCAAATCAGACAGAATGGGGTATGTCTTGAGGAACCGCTGAACTACGAGATTTAACACATGGGCCAGGCATGGCACATGTGTCAGTCTGCCGAGTTGCAGAGCCGCCACCAGGTTGCGGCCGTTGTCACACACAACCATGCCTGACTTCAGGTTTAGCGGTGCCAGCCACAGATCAGTCTGCGCCGTGATGCCCTGTAATAGCTCTTGGGCGGTGTGCCTTTTATCGCCTAGGCTAAGCAGTTTGAGCACCGCCTGCTGTCGCTTAGCGACGGCACTGCTGCTGTGCCTAGAGCTACCGACTGATGGCGCCATGCCCACGGATGGAAATTTGGTGGAGGAGGGGTGGGAGGTGAAGGAGGCATAGTAGGCCTGAGAGACCTGGACCGTGGTAGGCCCTGCAATCCTCGGCGTCGGCAGTATAGGAGCAGCCCCAGGGTCAGACTCGGTCCCAGCCTCCACCAAGTTAACCCAATGTGTCGCCAGCGATATATAGTGGCCCTGCCCGGCAGCACTCGTCCATGTGTCCGTGGTCAGGTGGACCTTGTCAGAAACGGCGTTGGTCAGGGCACAGATGATGTTGTCTGACACGTGCTGGTGCAGGGCTGGGACGGCACATCGGGAAAAGTAGTGGCGGCTGGGGACCGAATACCGAGCGGCGGCCGCCGCCATGAGGTTGCGAAAGGCTTCGGTCTCTACCAGCCTATAGGGCAGCATGTCCAGGCTGAGTAATTTGGAGATGTGGACGTTGAGGGCTTGGGCATGAGGGTGGTTTGCACTGTATTTCCTCTTGCGCTCCAGCGTCTGGGGTATGGAGAGCTGAACGCTGTGCATGGAGACATTGGTGGATGCTGTTGCGGATCGTGGAGGCGAAGGGGTGGTTTTCGCATGGGAGGTGTTTGGGCCGGGGTCCTGGGCAGGGGGCTGACTAGCAGAGGCAGCAGATGACACATGGGAAGGAGCAGTGGTGTGCCCGGCCAGATGTGAACGGCCTTGGTGCCATTGGGTGTTTAGCTTTCATATGCCTGCGCATACTGGTGGTGGTTAAGCTAGTAGTGGTGGAACCCCTGCTGATCCTGGTGTGGCACAGGTTGCACACTACAGTCCGTCGGTCATCCGGTGTTTCTTTAAAGAACCTCCAGACTTCTGCAAATCTATCCCTCGCCACGGGAGCTTCACTACGTGAAACATTTGGCGCTGATGCACCAGCTCTGGCCCTGCCTCTCCGTCTGGCCCCACCACTGCCAACCTTTTCTGGTATAGGACTCGCCTCCGTCTCAGAAGCACTGTGTTCACCCGGCCTATCAACCCAGCTTGGGTCTGTCACCTCATCATCCTCTGATCCCTCAGTCTGCTCCCCCCTCGGACTTCCTGCCCTGACAACAACTTCACCACTGTCTGACAACCGTGTCTCCTCATCATCCGACACCTCTTTACACACTTCTTCCACTACGTCAACAATGTCATCATAACCCACACACTGCGACCGGTGGAAAACCTGGGCATCGGGAAAGAGCTCAGCAGCAACCGGACAAGTGGTTTTTGACTCTGGGAAGGGTCCAGAAAACAGTTCCTTAGAGTATGCCGGTTCAAATGGCAAATTTTCCTGGGAGGGGGCAGACTGGGGGGAAGGAGGCTGAGGTGGAGGAGCTGGAGGAGTGCTGATTTCGGTGACATGGGTGGACTGCGTGGAAGACTGACTAGTGGAAAAATGGCTAGAAGCATTGTCCGCAATCCACAACATCACCTGTTCGCACTGTTCTCGCCTCAACAGTGCTCTACCACGAGTCCCAGTAACTTGAGACATGAACCTAGGGAGTGTAGCTCTGTGGCGTTCCCCTGCTCCCTCATCAGCAGGTGGTGTCTCACCCCGCCCAGGACAACGGCTTCTGACTCCTGCAGTAAAAAAACAACAATTTGATCACAAAAGTGATGTAACACTCACAATGGGTAAATGTAAAAAATTCCTGTCTTTATTGATAACATATAAATAATCAAAATAGAAAATAGATGAACTACAATGGGTTAAAAACCATGTGTGGTACAATAAATAGTTTTATCTAAGTATATGGGTAGGTAGTGAATAGTCATATAGCATAGCCCCAAGTATACATGCATAAAACAATAGGGTTTAAATAAATGCACAGACTAATCCTGTAGGAAGAAATGACAAGGAAAAAATGGAAAGCAAATACCATACCAGATCAGATCACACATGGGAAATTGCCCCGACACGTGTTTCGCTATGAGCGCTTTATCCCCTTGACGGTAACGGTTTTGCCTTCAGAACTGCCTCAATTCTTCATGGCATAGATTCAACAAGGTGCTGGAAGCATTCCTCAGAGATTTTGGTCCATATTGACATGATGGCATCACACGGTTGCCGCAGATTTGTCGGCTGCACATCCATGATGCGAATCTCCCGTTCCACCACATCTCAAAGATGCTCTATTGGATTGAGATCTGGTGACTGTGGAGGCCATTTGAGTACAGTGAACTCATTGTCATGTTCAAGAAACCAGTCTGAGATGATTCCAGCTTTATGACATGGCGCATTATCCTGCTGAAAGTAGCCATCAGATGTTGGGTACATTGTGGTCATAAAGGGATGGACATGGTCAGCAACAATACTCAGGTAGGCTGTGGCATTGCAACGATGCTCAATTGGTACCAAGGGGCCCAAAGAGTGCCAAGAAAACATTCCCCACACCATGACACCACCACCACCAGCCTGAACCGTTGATACAAGGCAGGATGGATCCATGCTTTCATGTTGTTGACGCCAAATTCTGACCCTACCATCCGAATGTCGCAGCAGAAATCGAGAATCATCAGACCTGGCAACGTTTTTCCAATCTTCTACTGTCCAATTTCGATGAGCTTGTGCAAATTGTAGCCTCAGTTTCCTGTTCTTAGCTGAAAGGAGTGGCTCCCGGTGTGGTCTTCTGCTGCTGTAGCCCATCTGCCTCAAAGTTCAACGTACTGTGCGTTCAGAGATGCTCTTCTGCCTACCTTGGTTGTAACGGGTGGCGATTTGAGTCACTGTTGCCTTTCTATCAGCTTGAACCAGTCTGCCCATTCTCCTCTGACATCTGGCATCAACAAGACATTTCCGCCCACAGAACTGCCGCTCACTGGATGTTTTTTCTTTTTCGGACCATTCTCTGTAAACCCTAGAGATGGTTGTGCGTGAAAATCCCAGTAGATCAGCAGTTTCTGAAATACTCAGACCAGCCCTTCTAGCACCAACAACCATGCCACGTTCAAAGGCACTCAAATCACCTTTCTTCCCCATACTGATGCTCGGTTTGAACTGCAGGAGATTGTCTTGACCATGTCTACATGCCTAAATGCACTGAGTTGCCGCCATGTGATTGGCTAATTAGAAATTAAGTGTTAACGAGCAGTTGGACAGGTGTACCTAATAAAGTGGCCGGTGAGTGTATATAAAGAGGTAAATATCAAAAGATTATACTCTCAACACTGTCAACTTTCATTGATGAGCTCTGGCACACAAAATCTTCACGGGCTTATCAACTTACAACTCTGTCCAGCATCATTGATGACCTTCCGGCAGGTAGGGGTCTTCACGGACTATCACCAAGCAGTAGAATGACAGGTATTGACAGGTAGCATCAGGTCTTGAGGCGTCCCACAAGTACCAAATCAGTATAGCATCAGTCAATAGATAGCTCTCAATTCTCTCAAATCCCTACCGCCAGGTGATAGTAAGGAAGTTTTATACCCCATGTCTGTGCGTCACCAAACTATATGGAAAAACATATGTATGCATATGTTTTCTCTCATTATTCTCCTAATGGTATAGTTTCCCATGAAAGTGGCCAGTTTTCATTGGAAAGCATCCCAGGAGATGAGCGCATCCCAAAAGATAGGCGCATCCCAGCAGGCGTGTAATGCCTAACAGAGTGCCAAATAAGGATAAGAATATGTCAAACTTAATGAGAATAAAATGTCAAATATAATGAGGATCAAAATATGTTGATTTGGGCTCATTCACAGTTGAAATAAGGTTACATGAACTGTCTTATCTCAAAAGCAGACATGTTGTATCTTCGACTCCATTTTGGTTTTCCATTACATTCCACCCTAGACAGTTCAGGTCACCTTATATGCACCATAAGCTACCTTTATATGCTGGCACTTTGTGGGTTTGAACATGGTACATAAGGATGGAATGCATTGGAGACAACAGCAACTTATGTTGAATCTCTTTATTTATTGTCAAGAGACAAAAGTGTACAACAAATAGTAAACAATATAAACAATACAAAACAAGAACATAGGAAAAGAAAGACACAAATTATGATACTATATATGATACTATACAAAATATTGCAGCATACCGGGAATTTAACATAATTCCTAGATAAGTTGTACAATGAACAGTAACAACAGCAACTTATAATTAGGAGAGCTATTATGCAAATTATAATTTCGACAATTTTTCAGAGATATCCAAAATCCGGTAGGAAGGCTAATAGCCAATCCCACCACCCTTGATTTACATCTTGTTTTATATGGGTTATCATTTCACGCAGTTGCTGTAATTTACCATGAACATCTTCAGAATGGTCAGATAAATTAAAGCAACACAGTCCTGCAAAACTTTCACATCCGTGACCGTGTTTGAGTAACAGGTAATCTATAGCAGCTCTATTTTGTAATATAGCCTTCTTATATGAATGTAAATCTAGCAAAATATCCTCTATAATAGCACTAGTGATATTTATATTTCTTATCATAAAGCAAACCATGTGTGCTAGTGTTCTTTGATTAATTACGGCTAAGCCGGGCACTCCTACTAATGATACAGCCAGACTTATATATTCTGCTGCTGCGGGTTACATCATAATAACAGTCTTCGGGCAGTTGTATAGTGTCTCTCTTTCTCAGAAAATGTTCAGGTGATGTATGTAAGGCATGATCAGGTGGTGGAGGGACCATAGTTACAGTTAACCGGGATAATGCACAAAGACCTCCGGTCACATTGGCAGGTAAATAAGTATAGCTGTTATTGCTACAAGCTAAAACCCAACCTGGGGGCAGGGGTACATGTGAGTCTAATGATGGGACAATCATTGTTCTGTTACACTGTATTCGCCGTCCGGCTCTTAGAAGATGACAATCCTTGTCAGTTCTATCACAAATTTTTGGCAAACTTTTCTGTACCACTGCCTTTGGTTCGGTGTGTGCATCTGTGGATTCATTTTGTTCAGCTCTTTGTCCCTGCTCATCAGTGTGTTCTGGTGTTTGTTCTGGTGGTTGTGCAGGGGTGTGCTGAAAACATTTATTACAAGCTACAATGTGTCTAGTGTCACATGTAAATTCAAAGCATAATTCTGCATCAGTTATAGCCCCAGTGGATATTTTGATCATATTTTCTTCTAAATCACTATAAGTGGGGCAGGTCAAACAAGCATAATAAGGGCTTATCCAGTACGCATGCATATGTAAATCATTGTCCATTAATTCTGTATCATTTAACTGTATGCGTAACAGTTGAGTCCATACTGCAACAGGAGTTGGTACAGCGACCAAACAAGTTTCCAGGACATTGCTGGTATATACATTTTTCAGGCAAAAGTCTGTCACATTCTGTACTCGAGCTAGGTACAGCCACATGTTCTCCTTCGTTTTCCATAGATCTCTCTCCCACTCTTACTTATCGACTTAGGTTGTTCTCGGACCAGCTGGGGGCTCGCAATAAGTCCACAATTGCACCACCACAAGACATCAGATGAGGTTTAGCGGGATCCAAACCTAATAGGAGATTGTACTAACGTGAGTAATTTCTCATTATTGGCTGGGGTGTACTGATACTGAGTTGCACCAGGTGCCATAGTAACCAGCACATTATCAGTGCCTTTTGCAATTACTTCAGCTGGTGTTGGAGGACCTTGGGGCTGTTTTACACATACTTTGCTCCATCTGAGTGTCCAAAACCTCCAGGGCCTTATACAATCAGGAGTGTAGGAGCCTCTCCTTTAGCTAGGGTGATTTGGGGATGTGATAAAACTAGCAGTTGTGCTATCTTCTCTCCCTCCTGAATTCCCAATGCTTCTATCTCAGTGTTACATAAAATCACACTAATTTCACCTCGGTAATCAACATCCATTACCTCATTACTTACCTGTACACCACGTAAACTCAAGCTGGATGGTCCCAGGATTATTTCTTGAGTTCCCCCTGGTATTCTGTAATACTTCACATGGATTGTTTTTGTAACTCTAGGGATTTCAACAAGTTTCATATTTAATTTTCTTATCACAACTGGATTAACTATCACAAATTTTTACTACCAAAGCAAACTTCCTGTCAGGCAGCTGCAACTGCATAGCCTTTAAAATGTCTATATCTATAATATATTCAGGGACTGGGACTAGAACAATTAACAATGCATTATACTGTTTGACAGGATAATTCCCTATTTTTAGCCAGATTTTTGTTCAAGTGCATATGATTTTCTGATACCAAGCACTGTAATAGTCACTTTTTGCAAAGAGTGTTTGCTTGGATTTCCATAAATAACTGTAGCCTCTGCCCTGTATCTACTTATGCAAAATACATTTCAATAATTGTTGTGTCTTTAATCAATTAGCAAATTTACATGGGGTCTGGCATTCTACACTTCTACACCGTGGGCTTGGCTATTCTGTCAGTCATATAACTCCTGGGAAGTGCTTTCACTTCTTTAATCAATTCAGTGGCTGAGGCATGATCTTTTCTGATAATTGGTTTGGCAATTAACTGCAGAGGGTCTATGATTGTATCAGAGGGATCTTCCCAATCATCATTCCCCTTTGAATCACCTAAGTTGTCCTGATCCATAGAAAAGAACACCGAAGCATCAAGTTGGGAAGGGTTACAATTAGAGATGAGCGAGCACTAAAATGCTCGGGTGCTTGTTATTCGAGATGAACTTTTCCCGATGCTCGAGTGCTCGTCTCGAATAACGAGCCCCATTGAAGTCAATGGGAGACTCGAGCATTTTCCAAGGGGACCAAGGCTCTGCACAGGGAAGCTTGGCCAAACACCTGGGAACCTCAGAAAAGGATGGAAACACCACAGAAAAGGACAGGAAACAGCAGGGGCAGCATGCATGGATGCCTCTGAGGCTGCTTAATCGTACCATTATGCCAAAATTATGGGCAACAGCATGGCCATGACAGAGTGACCGAATGAGGCTAGATAGCATCTAAAACATCCAATAATTGACCCTGACACTATAGGGGACGGCATGCAGAGGCAGCGGCAGCAGCGGCAGGCTAGAGAGTGTCATGGCGACATTCCCTAATTGGACTCAGGCTTTAAACCAATGGGTGGCAGAGAGGAACCAAAGGAGGTGAGCAAGAAGCGCTGAAATGATTTCTTATGTGAACAAAAGGTTGACGGTATATTTAGTCGAAAACACAGCATGGTGGCGACATAGTGACCAATTTCAAAACATATTTGGTGAAACACCCGAAAAATGAGCCTGACACAGCTCGTTTGATAAGGGGACGACATGTTGAGGCAGCCATGGAGACGACTTCCATGATTAAGAGTGACAGTATGGGGCATCCACATTGCGCTGCTATGATTGCAACTTCAGGTCTCCAGCATGGCGGCGACAGATGGGCCGAGTTCCACTATGTGTCTGGTGAAACACCTGAAAATTCTGCCTGACACAGCTCGTTTGATAAGGGGATGATGTGCTGCATATTCTCTCGTGCTCCAGCGTCTGGGGTATAGAGAGTTGAAAGTTGCGCATGGAGACATTGGTGGACGCTGTGGAAGATCGTGGAGGCAAAATGGACAGGAAACAGCAGGGGCAGCATGCATGGATGCCTCTGAGGCTGCCTAATTTTGGGATGGAGTTGGCAGTCCGCTGCCAGGCAAGCTTTCGCCTGTCCAAGCCCCTGTCTCTCGGCTCCTCCCCACCCAAAATGGGCCTGGGGGCCAGAAGCGTTTACTTTGAAAAAATTATAATTTTCAAAGCAGGCGGGGTCGTTAATTGAATAATGGAATAGCATAGTGGTTCCATTTTTAATTGTTTTTTCGGAAATGGTTACAGGATTAAGAGCGACAGTATGGGGCATCCATATTGCGCTGCTATGATTGCAACTTCAGGTCTCCAGCATGGCGGCGACAGATGGGCCGAGTTCCACTATGTATCTGGTGAAACACCTGAAAATTCTGCCTGACACAGCTCGTTTGAAAAGGGGACGATGCATGGAGGCAGTGAAGCAGTAGTAGATTAAAGGTGCTGCAGTTAAAACTATGTTAGTTGGATCTTGGGATGGAGCTGGCGCTCCGCTGCCAGGCGAGCTTTCGCCTGTCCAAGACCCTGTCTCTCGGCTCCTCCCCAAACAGCACTTCTAAGAACCTTTTGTATAAGATCAAGTGTAGTAGTGTTCTTATAAGTTTGGGTTATGGCGGGTGAGGGGAATGTAAACAGATGCAAAAGAAGCGCTGAAATAATATCGGTAAATGATAAAAGTTTGCCAGTATATTTTGTGGATAACACAGCAGGGTGGCGACAAAGTTAGCAAGTTTGATGTGGAAGCCATGAAAACAACCCAAAATTCTGCCTGACACAGCTCGTTTGATATGGGGACGATGTATGGAGGCAGCTATATGGACAACGTGTGGAGGCAGCTAAAAAGACGACGTGTGGAGGCTGCTATGGAGACAATTTAATTTGGATAGTGCCTGTATGTGGCAGTCCAAAAAAGTTTTCAAACCAGGGGAGCAGGTAGGTGGTCCTCCAGAAAAATTAAATACATAGAGTACTATAGCTAGAGCCAGTTGGCCCTGGCAAAAAATAGCCAGTTTCCTCTGCTTTAGTGTACAAAGAGGAGGAGAAGGAGGAAAATGAGGAGGAGGAGTGCACAAATTATTCAGGTTGAGCTTCCTTCACCTGGTGGAGAATGGAAATCCTGAGAAATCCAGGCTTTATTCATCTTGATAAGCGTCAGCCTGTCAGTCGACAGGCGTGTACGCTTATCGGTGATGATGCCACCAGCTGCACTGAAAACCCGCTCGGACAACACGCTAGCGGCAGGGCAGGCAAGAACCTCCAAGGCGTACAGCGCCAGTTCATGCCACATGTCCAGCTTTGAAACCCAGTAGTTGTAGGGAGCTGTGTGAAAATTTAGGACGATGGTATCGTCAGCTGCGTACTCCCTCACCATCTTTCTGTAAAGGAGGCATAGTAGGCCTAAAAGACCTGGACCGAGGTAGGCCCCGCAATCCTCGGCGTCGGCAGTATATGACCAGCCCCAGGGTCAGACTCACTCCCAGCCTCCACCAAGTTAACCCAATGTGCCGTCAGCGATATATAGTGCCCCTGCCGGGCAGCACTCGTCCACGTGTCTGTGGTCAGGTAGACCTAGTCAGAAACGGCGTTGGTCAGGGCATGGATGATGTTGTCTGACACGTGCTTGTGCAGGGCTGGGACGGCACATCGGGTAAAGTAGTGGCGGCTGGGGGCCGAATACCGAGGGGCGGCCGCCGCCATGAGGTTTCGAAAGGCCTCGGTCTCTACCAGCCTATAGGGCAGCTTCTCCAGGCTAAGCAGTTTGGAGATGTGGACGTTGAGGGCTTGGGCTTGTGGGTGGGTTGCACTATACTTCCTTTTGCACTCCAGCGTCTGGGGTATGGAGAGCTGAACGATGGTGGATGCTGTGGAGGATCGTGGAGGTGAAGATGGGGTTTTCGCACGGGAGGTGTTTGGGCCGGGGTCCTGGGCAGGGGGCTGACTAGCAGATGACACAGGGGAAGGAGCAGTGGTGTGCCCGGCCAGAGGTGAACAGGCTTGGTGCCATTGAGTGGGGTGTTTAGCATTCATATGCCTGTGCTTATTGGTGGTAGTTAAGCTAGTAGTGGTGGAACCCCTGCTGATCCTGGTTTGGCACAGGTTTCACACCACAGTCCGTCAATCTGACCCCACCACTGCCTCTTCCAACCTGTTCTGATATAGGACTCGCCTCCGTCTCAGAAGCACTGTGTTCACCCGGCCTATCAACCCAGCTTGGGTGTGTCACCTCATCATCCTCCGATCCCTCAGTCTGCTCCCCCCTCGGACTTCCTGCCCTGACAACAACTTCACCACTGTCTGACAACCGTGTCTCCTCATCGTCCGACAGCTTTTTACACACTTCTTCCACTACGTCAATAATGTCATCATCACCCACAGACTGCGAACCGGTGGAAAACCTGGGCATCGGAAAAGAGCTCAGCAGCAACTGGACAAGTGGCTTGTGACTCTGGGAAGGGTCCAGAAAACAGTTCCTCAAAGTATGCCGGTTCAAATGCCAAATTTTCCTGGGAGGGGGCAGACTGGGGGGAAGGAGGCTGAGGTGGAGGAGCTGGAGGAGTGCTGATTTCTGTGACATGGGTGGACTGCGTGGAAGACTGACTGGTGGACAAATGGCTAGAAGCATTGTCCGCAATCCACGACATCACCTCTTCGCACTGTTCTGGCCTCAACAGTGCTCTACCACGAGTCCCAGTAACTTGAGACATGAACCTAGGGAGTGTAGCTCTGCGGCGTTCCCCTGCTCCCTCATAAGCAGGTGGTGTCTCACCCCGCCCAGGAACATGGCCTCTGACCCCTGCAGTAGTTGGACGCCCACGTCCACGCCCTCGTCCTCTACCCTTAGCCCTCGGGTTAAACATTTTCCAAATTAAAATGTAAACTGTAAATTTTTTTAGTTTTTTGTGTTTTTTTTTTTTTTTTGTGTAAACAAAACGGTGCTATCCTATTGCTATGGCTAGTTTCTAACCTACACTGACAGCACACAACTGGATTTTGTGCTGTGCCTGATGACTTTGAGTTATAAAAAAAAATAAACGTAAAAAAAAATAAATCAGAAGACTGTGCCTAATTCAAATCAAACCCCTAATAAATTGTCCCACTTCGGTGTTTGAGGAGGATATGTTTGTCACTAAGAGATAAATACAACGGTCGCAAGTCTCCCTGCAAATTCCTCACAATATGGTACTAGCTGCACTACTAGTGGCAGCAAGCCCAGCCACAAGCAAACCAAAAAAAAGTAAATATATAACGTTATTGTAGCCCTTAGAAGGGCTGTTGGGTTCTTGTAGAATCACTCCTGTCTAACACTAGTCTAATAGAACACCCTAACGCTTTCCCTGACCAGCAGCAGCTCTCTCCCTAACGGCATCCAGACAGAGAATGATACGAGCAGCGCGGGCAGGGGCTAGTCTATTCCAGGGTCACCTGATGAGGCCAGCCAACCACTGCCATCGACGTGTAAGGCTACCACGTCATGCTGGCTGGAGTGCAAAGTCTCCTGGCTTTTGATTGGCTCTGTTTCTGGCCGCCAAAAATCACAACGGCGGGGGATGCCATTTTCTCGAGCTGGCGAAATACTCGTCTGAGCAACAAGCAGTTTCGAGTATGATAATGCTTGAACGAGCATCAAGCTCGGACGAGTGTGTTTGCTCATCTCTAATTACAATCAATCCCGGCACAAGAAACTGCCAAAGCCACCCTGTGTTACTTTATCTTCCCTCGTGGCTTTCTGTATTTATATCGGGCTGCCCTTACAAATGCCTCTAATTCCACATTTTTATACAGAAATACTTTGTCAGCCAACATCTGCTGCTGATATCTATGCATAGTTTCCTGAGACTGTAGAGTTAACAGCGGCTGTTCTAATTCACAGACAAGATTCTGTAAAAGCATTTTCTCCTCATGCTGCTGCCTGCTATCTGTGAGCAGAATCCACACATTGCCTTCACTGATCTGTACTTTTTCTAAACACTGTACAACATCTACCGGGCTACAATTAGTTAACTGTTCCTTCCAGTTTTCACTTAATCCAGTAGTTTCAGCCCTTTCCTTCGCTAAAATTGAGTAAGGAGCCTGCTTGCCGACATACGCCAAAAATGTATTACAAAGAGTGACAGGTTCTTTTGGATTTCGTGTTATAGAATAAGAAAAATTACACAGTCAACAATATTTAAAAGGTTTATTGTAATACAAAAGTATATAAAGAGGTAAATATCAAAAGATTATACTCACAACACTGTCAACTTTCATTGATGAGCTCTGGCACACAAAATCTTCACGGGCTTATCAACTTACAACTCTGTCCAGCATCATTGATGACCTTCCGACAGGTAGGGGTCTTCACGGACTATCACCAAGCAGTAGAATGACAGGTATTGACAGGTAGCATCAGGTCTTGAGGCGTCCCACAAGTACCAAATCAGTATAGCATCAGTCAATAGATAGCTCTCAATTCTCTCAAATCCCTACCGCCAGGTGATAGTACGGAAGTTTTATACCCCATGTCTGTGCGTCACCAAACTATATGGAAAAACATATGTATGCATATGTTTTCTCTCATTATTCTCCTAATGGTATACTTTCCCATGAAAGTGGCCAGTTTTCATTGGAAAGCATCCCAGGAGATAGGCGCATCCCAGCAGGTGTGTAATGCCAAATAAGGATAAGAATATGTCAAACTTAATGAGAATAAAATGTCAAATATAATGAGGATCAAAATATGTTGATTTGGGCTCATTCACAGTTGAAATAAGGTTACATGAACTGTCTTTTATCTCAAGAGCAGACATGTTGTATCTTCAACTCCATTTTGGTTTTCCATTACACATAGTTACCGTACTTGCATTAATAACAAACCTGCTTGGAACTCAGGTCATAAGGCTTATTAGTGAAAACCCGGGGACAAGTTGCCTTTAAAGCTCTTTCTTATAGTGTTGATAAGATGCAGGTTCAATGTTATATGCTGATCATCTGTTACAAGTGCAAATGATTAATTTGGGTGTAGAATAAATTAATAAAATGAATAAAAAAGAATAAGCAAAAGCACAATCCTATTTGTTTGTTTTGAAAACAATTAAAGGAATTCTACCACCAGGATAATAAACCAAGCACACTGACATACTGGTGTGTGCCCTCTCTGGTAGGATCCACTTTTTTTCAAGCTTTTTTATGCCCTTGTTTTTAAGAACAATAGGCTTTAAAGGTATGCAAATGACCCTGAAGGGCTCCAGGATCTATTAAAACATATGGAACTTGTAGCTCCTCAAGCATATTTGCATAATTTTAAAATCCTTTAAAAAAAAAGGGAACAAGAAGCAGTAGGAAAACACACACCCTTCCTCCTACTGCGGTTAAAGGCGCTCCAGGTGTTCAGATCCAGTTAGTCATTGTCTCTGCATTAAAAACCACATCCCTCTCACTGCTGTTAAAAGTGCTCTTGGCCTGTTAGTAAAAGAAGCAATGGGCAAACCACACACCCTTTATGCACCAATCTTAAAAGCAATCTGTGTTCAGATCCAATTGTGGAATTGAAAACAAATTGAATTTGAAGTTCCATTAATCTGGAATTGAAATTAAATTGAGTTTAAGTCCCATTAATTTAAAATTGAAAAATAATTTAATTTTAAGACCCATATATCTGGATTTGAATTCAAAATTCTATAAATCCAAAATATAATTTGACATTCCTTTTATCCATATTAACCTTTTTTGGGACCTTCACAGTGGAGAGGAATCAATATATAACGCTTTTCTCTCTCTGAATTGGGGATGCAGTTTGATTGTTTGGCAAAGTAGTAACCAAAAATTGATTGATATAATAAACTTATTGCAGAAATTCATAAATATGAATGGTCACAGATAAATAACATTCCAGCCCAGTAAATGGCATGCAAACATGCCACACTGACCACACTTTTCTGAAATAGGTAGGTTTCTCTACTACAGGGACAGGTAGATGGGTGTAAAATTCCAACTAGCAGAGTCATCATACAGCATGACTGAATGCTCCATGACTTTGCTACTTTGAAGGGGAGTGAGGTGGTAGGCTCAGCACTTCTAACTGAGGATGAACATGACATAAGTTAATGCACTGTATGCAATGTAATTGGCCAATGCCTCAACTTCATGTGGCCCATTGGGGCCTACCTGTACCTGCACCTGTACCTTGGAGTGTGCAGAGACAGAACCAGCTCCATTACTACTACCGGCAGCAGCATGAAGGCCACGTCCCTGTCCCTTAATTCCTGTCAATACTGTGACATCACCTTTATAATCGAAGTATTACTGGATGTAAATTTTTTTGGATACACGTTCTTATGCATTATTCTGTGACAGCACAACTTTTCTGGTTCACAAAATTGTATGCGCTAGATAAATATCATTCAGCTTCAGTTATTTTATCTTAGTGGCTATGTTGGCTACCATCATAATTGCTAGTATGCTGATCAGAACTTGTCTTTGTCCAGTTTCCATTATTACAAACAAATGATTCAGAGATTAGTGCAACTCAATTTTGGAAGATGGGTGCAAGCTACAAGGCCCAACCCACAAACTTTCAAGGATATGCAAAAGATAAGGTAGTATTCCAATAATCCTACTAAAAGTGGTGCTTTTAATCCATTTTCAAGGAAAGTCATCAAGTAAACAGTATGTAGTATAAACAGTAGAGAATTAAAGGGGTTTTCCCATGAATCACAGGAGAGGGCCTAACTTGCTGATCGGTGCTGAAAACGAGGGGTCCGATGGGGTCCCAGTTACCGCAGTTGGACCCCTCGTCACTCTGGGAGAGTTCTACACCAGGGGCATGACCGCTCTGCTCCATTCACCTCTTTGGAGCTGAAGGAGATTGCTGATTGCATGGCAAATACTTTCACAATTTTTGTGCAACTCTATGGCTGCCTCTGACCAGGCGCAGAAATTAGCTAGGCATCTGTTTTCGAGTTTCAGAGGCTTTTGGAGACTTTTGTTTTAAAAAAGTTGCAAATACAACACGTATCAATAAGGAAAAACCAAAAAGATACATCTGACCAGCAGGGAATCCAAGAAAAGACAGAAAAAGCCAGACTTATGATCAATGTGCCCCACTGAGTGTTAGTCATTTATGGAGTGGGTTATGATGCTTAACGACCAGGGGCATAACTTGAGGCGCTGCAGAAGGGGCTATCGCAAATGGGTCTAAGAGGCCTAGGGGGCCCATGTGGTGTACCTTTCCTATATGAGAAGACTAGTACTATAAACAATACATTATAATGGGGACTTGGCACACATTTTGATCTGGGTATGATGGCCTCAAGTGTCATTATTAATGATGCTGTGACATACTATACCATGATGGGTTGTTTAAGGGTTAACAGGTACCCACTCCTGTGATACAAGAGGCAGTCCCAAACCTCACATTATAACTATTGCTTGTTATGGAGCTGTTCAGGCGTTCTAAATCACTAGCCAAAGCTTTTCCTATGGTATTGGTAAACTTTCTTTAGACAAGAACTTTCTATAGTTTGAGATATTCCTTATAGACTGTGAGGTCCAAGCCTTTGTTGTTGAGCTATTATGAAGCCAAGTGGCTAGAGTGATGAATGTAAGATATATGACTACTTTTTTTATAAGTTTAATAGCATTTTTTTTAATCGTCAAACATTTTAAAAAATATCTTTACCATAGAAGCTGATGAGACAGAGACAGAAAAACATCCGTGTTTGAGAATTGTGTACAGGATCACCTGATAAATTACACAAACATTTATACGGCTGTTATGTTTCTCATCTGTCTCCTAGGCTGCTCATGAAAACTTGTGACTGTCTACATATCCTGAGGATAAACTAATATATTTGCAATGTGTCTGACTCTTTCTAACCCCTTCAAGACACCGCCAGTTAATGCGTTACTGCTCAGCCCCATTTGTTGCAATCTGACAAGTGTCACTTTATATGGTTTTAACTTTTGAACGCTTTAGCTTACCAACAAATATTTGGGTTTTTTTTTCCGTGATACATTGTACTTCATGTTAGTGGTAAATTTTGGTTGATCTGCAATTATTATTATTATTATTATTATTATTATTATTATTATTATGTCTAATCTCCATTTTCAGACAATTAATTTGATAAAGACCTGAGGCTGTCATATTTTAAATCATTCATTACAATATGCGATTTGCACATTGTAATAAATAATGTATAAAATAATCATAATCATGTAGGTTCAATCGGAAAACCTAGGGTTAAAGTACCCTAGGGGGTCATAAAAAAAGTAGTAAAAAAAATAAATTAAAAAAGTTTTAAAAAAAGTGTTGAAAAATCTAAAAAATTCTATTGAGGCCATACAGTGCTTAAAATATTTGCATGTATAACCTCACAAAAAGTCACAAAACATTACCCTTACACACAGCTCCGTACACCGCAGTATGAAAAAGTTATTAGGGCCAGAAGATGGCAAAATGAAGCACATAACATGGCTCCCAAAACCATCACTGAAGCTTCAAACTAGTCCTCAAGCAGCTAGGATTGTATCACTTCAATCTTCCTCCCAACCTTTTGACCATGATTTCCAAATGAACTGCAAAATGTACTTTTTATCTGGAAACAACACCATTGAACATCAGTCCAGTCCATGTGTGTACCTTCTTTAAGAATATAGAGCTGGATTTGGCTAGTGCATGTGTGTATGTGAATGCACTCACAAATATATTATATATATATATATATATATATATATATATATATATATATATATATATATATTTGGCCCAGTAGAGACCGTGGTGATACGTGATGCAGTCCAAGACAGTGACACCAAAGTTTTAGTCCAAAACAGGTCTCACCTGCGTTTATTCCAGGAGCAGGTACAAAATAAAACAGCCTTCACATTCAGGCATCAAACAAACAAAATCCTACCCGTCAGGGTGCTAACTAAACAGAGTTTCTCTAACTCACCACTAGAACATAAAATAAGTCGCTGCTCCAGGCACAGAAGTCAGGGCTGTGTGCTCTCCAGCCTCCTTTCAGAGAGACAACGCTCTCAGCTATGCTCAGCAGCTTTATGCAGGCTGATTAGGCTGCTACCTCCAGCTGTGTCCAGGGTGCTGGACAACACAAACTCAGCACTAAGGCCTTGCATAGTAGGAAAACCCAGGGGAAACATACCGCCCATTCACAGTTAACCCCTTCAGTGTCTCACATACCCTCCCCCTCTGTTTGACCCTATGGGGGCGAACACCTTTGGCCATCAGACAGTGGGTACGAGACAGGGCATCGGCATTCCCATGTAGTTTCCCTGTTCTGTGTTCTACTGTGAACTTAAAATTCTGTAACATAAGGAACCACCTTGTTGCTCTGGCATTCCTCTCTTTAGCCTGACTCATCCAGGTGAGGGGAGAGTGATCGGTTACAAGCGTAAACTGTCGCCCTATCAAGTAATATCTCAGGGATTCCAGAGCCCATTTGATCGCCAAGCACTCCCTCTCAACTATACTATAGTTCTTCTCAGGGGGTGTGAGCTTGCGGCTCAGGAATGTCACGGGATGTACCTCACCCTCCACTACTTGGGACAGGACAGCCCCTAAGCCCACGTCAGAAGCGTCAGTCTGCACAATAAAGGTCTTGGTGAAGTTAGGGGTGATCAGTACCGTTTCCTCGCACAAAACCGTCTTAAGTCGCTGAAACGGCCCCTCAGCCTCTTCATTCCACTTTACCATCACCGACCCGTTACGCTTGGTCAGGTCAGTCAGGGGTGCCGCTATTGTCGCAAAATCGGGAATAAATCAGCGATAATAGCCCATTATACCTAGGAAAGCCCTCACTTGCTTCTTGCTCACAGGTCGTGGCCACTGCTGTATCGCCTCCACTTTGTTTACTTGGGGTTTGATGACACCTCGCCCAATATGGTACTCCAGGTAACGGGCCTCTTCCAGACCAACGTCACATTTTTGGGGGTTTGCCGTCAACCCTGCTGCCCTGAGGGAGTCTATCACTCCTTGTACCTTTGCCAGATGACTCTCCCAATCGTTACTATAAACTATGATGTCATCCAGGTAAGCCGAGGCATATCTCCGGTGAGGTTTTAGCACGAGATCCATTAACCTCTGGAATGTGGCGGGAGCCCCATGTATCCCAAAAGGGAGTACAAAATCCTGAAATAGCCCATCAGGAGTAACAAAAGCTGTCTTCTCTTTAGCCCTGTCAGTGAGGGGGAACCTGCCAATACCCTTTCGTCAGGTCAAGGGTGGAGAAGAACCTAGCCTGTCCCAGCCGCTCTATCAACTCGTCAACTCTGGGCATAGGGTAAGAATCAAATTTATATACCTCGTTCAACTTCCTAAAGTCATTGCAGAAAAGTAGGGAATAGAGATGAGCGAGCACTAAAATGCCCGGGTGCTCGTTATTCGAGATGAACTTTTCCCGATGCTCGAGTGTTTGTCTCGAATAATGAACCCCATTGAAGTCAATGGGAGACTCGAGCATTTTTCAAGGCGACCAAGGGTCTGCACAGGGAAGCTTGGCCAAACAACTGGAAACCTCAGAAAATGATGGAAACACCACGGAAATGGACAGGAAACAGCAGAGACAGCATGCATGGATGCCTCTGAGGCTGCATAATCGCACCATTATGCCAAAATTATGGGCAACAGCATGGCCATGACAGAGTGACCGAATGAGGCTAGATAGCATCTAAAACATCCAATAATTGACCTTGACACTATTGAAGACGGCATGCAGAGGCAGCGTCAGCAGCGGCAGGCTAGAGAGTATCATGGCGACATACCCTAAATGGACTCAGGCTTCAAACCAATGGGTGGCAGAGAGGAACCAAAGGAGGTGAGCAAGAAGCGCTGAAATAATTTCCTATGTGAACAAAAGGTTGACAGTATATTTAGTCGATAACACAGCATGGTGGCGACATAGTGACCAAGTTCCATAACGTATCTGGTAAAACACACGAAAAATGAGCCTGACACAGCTCGTTTGATAAGGGGACGACATGTTGAGGCAGCCATGGAGACGACTTCCATGATTAAGAGTGACAGTATTGGTCATCCATATTGCTTCTATGATTGAAACTTCAGGTCTCCAGCATGGCGGCGACAGATGCGCCAAGTTCCATTATGTATCTGGTGAAACACCTGAAAATTCTGCCTGACACAGCTCGTTTGATAAGGGGATGATGTGCTGTATATCCTCTCGCGCTCCAGCGTCTGGGGTATAGAGAGTTGAAAGTTGCGCATGGAGACATTGGTGGACGCTGTGGAGGATCGTGGAGGCGAAATGGACAGGAAACAGCAGGGCCAGCCTCTGGATGCCTCTGAGGCTGCCTAATCTTGGGATGGAGTTGGCGGTCCGCTGCCAGGCGAGCTTTCGCCTGTCCAAGCCCCTGTCTCTCGGCTCCTCCCCACCCAAAATGGGCCTGGGGGCCAGAAGCGTTTACTTTGAAAAAATTATAATTTTCATAGCAGGCAGGGGCTACAAACAGCACTTCTAAGAACCTTTTGTATAAGATCAAGTGTAGTACTGTTCTTATAAGTAATTGGCTTGGTTATGGCGGGTGAGGGGAATGTAAACAGAAGCGCTGAAATAATATCGGTAAATGATCAAAGTTTGCCAGTATATTTTGTGGATAACAAAGCAGGGTGGCGACAAAAGTAACAAGTTTGATGTGGAAGCCATGAAAACAACCCCAAATTCTGCCTGACACAGCTCGTTTGCTAAGGGGACGATGTATGGAGGCAGCTATATGGACGACTTTGGGAGGCAGCTATGGAGATGATGTGTGGAGGTAGCAATGGAGACAACGTTTGGAGGCAGCTATAAAGACGACGTGTGGAGGCTGCTATGGAGACAATTAAATTTGGATAGTGCCTGTATGTGGCAGTCCAAAAAAGTTTTCAAACCAGAGGAGCAGGTAGGTGGTCCTCCAGAAAAATTAAATAGATTGAGTGTCTGTATGTGGCATTCCCAAAAATTGTTTAAAACAGAGGACCGGGTAGGTGGCCCTCCAGAAAAATTAAATACATAGAGTACTATAGCTAGAGCCAGGTGGCCCTGGCAAAAAATAGCCAGTTTCCTCTGCTTTAGTGTACAAAGAGGAGGAGAAGGAGGAAAATGAGGAGGAGGAGTGCATACATTATTCAAGTTGAGCTTCTTTCACCTAGTGGAGAATGGAAATCCTGAGAAATCCAGGCTTTATTCATCTTGATAAGCGTCAGCCTGTCATTGCTGTCAGTCGATAGGCATGTACGCTTATCGGTGATGATGCCCCCAGCTGCACTGAAAACCCGCTCAGACAAAACGCTAGCAGCAGGGCAGGCAAGAACCTCCAAGGCGTACAGCGCCAGTTCGTGCCACATGTCCAGCTTTAAAAAAAACCCAGTAGTTGTAGGGAGCTGTGTGATCATTTAGGACGATGGTATGGTCAGCTACGTACTCCCTCACCATCTTTCTGTAAAGATCAGCCCTACTCTGCCGAGACTGGGGACAGGTGACAGTGTCTTGCTGGGGTGACATAAAACTGGCAAAGGCCTTGTAAAGCGTACCCCTGCCAGTGCTGGATAAGCTACCTGCTCGCCTACTCTCCCTCGCTACTTGTCCCGCAGAAGTACGCCCTCTGCCGCTAGCGCTTTCAGAAGGGAAATACTGTTTCAGCTTGTGCACCAGGGCCTGCTGGTTTTCATGCATTCTCACACTCCTTTCCTCTCCAGGGATGAGAGTGGAAAGATTATGCTTGCACCGTGGGTCCAGGAGAGTGAATACCCAGTAATCGGTGCTGGAATAAATTCTTTGAACGCGAGGGTCTTGTGACGAGCGCAAAGCTTCCGACTTCATGCTGACCAGAGAGTTTTTCAACAGGCCAAGCAGCGGGATGGTGAGGCTGATGATGGCGGCATCGCCACTGACCATCTGTGTTGACTCCTCAAAGTTACTCAGCACTTGACAGATATCAGACATCCACGTCCACTCCTCATTGTAGACTTGAGGAAGCTGACTGACCTGACTACCAGTTCAGGTAGTCTACAATCTACAATCAGGCAGTCTACAATCGCTCTGCGCTGCTGGTAAACTATGGATAACATGGTTAATGTTGAATTCCACCTCGTGGGCACGTCGCACAACAGTCGGTGAGCGGGCAGTTGGAGGAGGCGCTGCGCTGCCCTGAGAGTGGCAGCATCTGTGCTGGACTTCCTGAAATGCGCACAGATGCGGCACACCTTCGTGAGCAAATCAGACAGATTGGGGTATGTCTTGAGGATCTGCTGTACTATGAGATTTAACACATGGGCCAGGCATGGCACATGTGTCAGTCTGCCGAGTTGCAGAGCCGCCACCAGGTTACGGCCGTTGTCACACACAACCATGCCTGGATTCAGGTTCAGCGGTGCCAGCCACAGATCAGTCTGCGCTGTGATGCCCTGTAATATTTCTTGGGCGGTGTGCCTTTTATCGCCTAGGCTCAGGAATTTGAGCACCGCCTGCTGTGCCTAGAGCTACCGACTGATGGCGCCATTGTATTACTGAGTCAGCTAAGTGCGGGCATTGCCCAAACAAACGAAGCGCTCACCAACACACAGATTGGGATTAATAAAACAGTAATACTTTATTATTGAAAATTACATAAAACCATATAATTATATCACATAATTCTTATAATCATGAGAAGCAAACATCAATATATTTACCGGATATTGTAGCATCACTTCCCTATCGGGGGACCTCGACAGAGGAAGGCAGTTTCCCGGCTTGCATCACAGACAGACGTGCGTCCACTTGTCCCGTCTGGAAAGTCCCTGCCCCCTGTCAGGATCCCCTTGCTTTTATAACATTTCATAAACAAAGGCATTATCTGTATTAGATACTGCCGCATCATCATTTTGTATCATATATGAACATGAATCACATCATGGATGAGGCAAAGGACAAGGTTTTACTCCATTTTGTATAGTCCTTATTAGAAACTTAATAGGCCACATTGTCACATTCTAATTGATGTAATTATCATTCACACTCCAAATGCTTCACATTTGTATCACAATCGGTCCTTGACAATGTAGACTATTTGATGCTTCTGTAGTTGACCATGACAACTCGTGGTCTGGTAAACAATTTATAAGCCATACAGCAATTCCAGATAGATAATGTAATTACAATAATAGCAATTACAAGCACAGGATGTATCAACCAATTTAACATCCTCTCTGCAGATGGAGAATATCCCATGAAAATGTCCCACCAGTGATGTGATGTAGCTTCTTGGATGGAAGAACCCATCTTAACTATTATAGTTGTTGTGACAGTATGGTATTGCACACTCTTATTCAATTGTTGAATCAATTGTTGTCCAAACTTTGCATGTTGGATTAGTTGTTTTAACTTAGTCAAATTCAAATCCCATGACTGCACTTCTAGAGTAAGTGGAATTCATTTTATATCTTTGGATATCATGTGATCATTAGTTAACAAGAAAGTTTCATTATTCCAAACTAACACAGATACATTGTTCATGCATCCTACAAAGGGCGTTTCCATTCTTGGAATAACAGGAACATTAGTGACCACACATATTTTTTGAGGGGCTACTTCAACTAATAACTGATAGGTCAATGGCAATATAGTAAATTTACATACATTAATAGCAACCCATTCATCCTTTCCACTAACAGTGCTGCTTGAGGATAGTAAGGCATATGATATACCCAGTGGATGTTGTTGTTCTCAGTATCCACTGCTGTACACAAATACCTGCATCCCCTGCTTTCTGGCAGAGGGCCAATGAAATCAATTTGCCAAATTTGAGCTGGTAGTTGTCCTCGACCTATGTGTCCCATTACTGTGTAGGGCACTTCTTTTCTTTGTATGTTGACATATTGGGCAATTCTGGATGGTATCTTTAATTATGTCAAGGGTTAGAGGAATTCCTCTTGGGCCCACCTGTAAGTAGCTTTTTCTCCCAAGTGCCCACTTTTGTTGTGTACCCTGAAGCCATGATTGCTTTTCTTTTTGGAAGAAGTGTCTGCTGTTCTGATCGCTGCTTGTTTATCTGCTTTGGAATTAAACAAACGTTCAAGTGAATCAGTTGGTACAGCATCAACATGAAAAACAGTAGTAGGGGTGTATTCAACAATGTATTTGTATCCCCTGGGAATTCGATACTGTTTCAAGGCAACTAGTTTAGAACCCGGGAGAATATGTATTGGGGGCATTTATACCTTCCCTACCAATACCGGACATGCTTAATTTTCCATTTTTCTTACCCCAAATGCAAATTTTCCATCTTTCAAATGTAGTGTTATCCCTTTAAGAATATCAATGTCAATAATGTATTCTGGTATCGGGACCACCAAAACGGGGTAGTTTCTAATGGGCAAGTTACCTATTTTAAGGGCCACTTTGGTTTGTACCCCTGTAATCACCTTACCACCTAATCCTGCTATTTGCACTTTAGGACCTTTAAATTTGTAGGGATTTCCACATATTAAAGTAGCCTCCGTCCCCGTATGAATCAAAGCTGGGACTCTTTGAACATTACCCCCGTTCCAGTGGATGCTAAGATTAACATAGGGGTGATCATCTCTTTTTATAAACACAGGGGTTTGGCTGGCTACTCATGCTGTTTCATTATCTGATCCTAAATCAGTGATTAATGACTTTTTCTCCATTTCTTGTGTTACCTTGGTTGCAACCGCGGCCGCCAGTTCCTCCCAAGGATACAGATTGATAATCTGTCCAAGAAATTTCCTATGGCTTAAGAACGTTCTTCTTTTAGGGGCTCTCCTGTGCTAACCTTTTATACTGATAATACTTTTTGTTTATACATTCTCTATAATTCCTGAGTTTCCTTCCCATCGATATGTTCCTTTTTCACCCTAGCTTTTAGCAGAACTTGGAACATATCTTTCCTCAAGACCCTACTAGAATCCCCTTCTTGTTTTTTCCTCCAATCTGAGTTATAAGGTTTACTGTTCCCCGAGTGTTTGGGGGTTGCAGGCTCTTTCGAATCTCTCATATTTTGCAACTTTCTCATTCTGGCCAACACTGTGCTAATAGCTTCTCCAGTCATTGCTACCGTAAGGGTTAAAATGACTGCTTTATATGCTGGAGGTGTTACTATTTCTTATGCTGGCTGTGAGAGGGTAGTTCAGAAAATCATCTTCCATCCCTAATACAGATAAGGCGCTACGCATTGCCTCCTCTTTTAGTCTCTCAAGACCATCCCTTATAGTATACCAGGGTTTCTCATTCAACGGCAAATCTAACTCTGCCGGATACCTGTTCTGGAAACAGTGAGCCAGAATTAAAAGTAAATTCTGCACCCTTATCCCGGTATCCACAAAGTAGGTCTTAAAAGAACACTGTGTAATAGGGTCTTTGGATAGAATGATAAACTTTCCAACATCTCCCTCATCCAGCATTACTCCCGTTCCTCCATATTCACTTACTCTGACCAACCACTGCATCTCACTTTCTCCTGTTCTCTCTAATCTTTTTCTGATAGGTTTGGCTAACACACTCGGGGGGTCTATTACAGGGTCTAGGGGGTCCTACCATTCTGAATTGGGAGACAGAGAATAATGCGAGCAGCGCGGGCAGGGGCTAGTCTATTCCAGGGTCACCTGATCAGGCCAGCCAACCACTGCTATCGAAGTGTAAGGGTACCACGTCATGCTGGGTGGAGTACAGAGTCTCCTGGCTTGTGATTGGCTCTGTTCCTGGCCGCCGAAAATCAAAACGGCGGGAGATGCCATTTTCTCGAGCTGGCGAAGTATTCGTCCGAGCAACGAGCAGTTATGAGTACGCTAATGCTCGAACGAGCATCAAGCTCGGACGAGTGTGTTCGCTCATCTCTAATTACAGCAAAAATGTTGAAACTCCAATTATCACTGGGGCAAAAAAAGTTTTGTCTTGATCTATATTTATAAAATATACAGTTTCAACTTACATACAAATTTAACTTGGATTGGATTCAGATCTGGATTTTAACTTGGCCAACACCTGAATACTTTGTGAACCATTGTATTGTAGATTTTGCTTTATGTTTGGGATCATTGTCTTGTTGGAATATAAGTCTCCGTCCCAGTGTCAAGCAGACTCCAACAAGTTTTCTTCCAGAATGGTCCTGTATTGGGCTCCATCCATCTTCCCATCAATTCTAACCATTGTAATGCTGCCACCACCATTTTTGACAGTGGGGATGGGGAGTTCCGGGTGATGAGCTGTGTTGCTCTTATACCAAACATATTGGGGCAGATTTACTTACCCGGTCCTGTCGCAATCCCGCGGTGCATTGTCCAACGAGGATTCGTGTCCGACACGATTCACTAAGATCATGCGTCCGAGTTCCTGCATGTGTCGTTTCTGCGCCGAGGACAGCCGGAGTTCACCTGCTTCTTCCTGGTGCATGTGAGTGCTTGATCTTGTGACACATTTCCTTTTTTAAATTCTGCAGTTTGTCCGAATCCGTTGGGGTGTCCAACGGCCTTCTGGATTGTCCAACAGATGGGTGTCCAACGGATTTCTGTTGCATGCAAGCCGGCGCCGATCGGCACAATTGGATCGCGTGCGCCAAAAACCCAGGGCAATTCAGAGCAAAAGAGAAATATTCAGGATACCTGATGAAAATGTGGCGTTCGGACCCTTAGTAAATGTGCCACATTGTTTGGCATTATGCCCACAAATTACGATTTTTGCTTCATCTGACCAGAGCACCTTCTTCCACATGTTTGATGTGTCTCCCTGGTGGCTTGTGGCAAACTTTAAACAAGACATTTTATGGATATCTTTGAGAAATGGCTTTCTTCTTTCACTCTTCCAGAAACACCAGTTTTATGCAGTGTGTGACTAATTGTTGTCCTCTGGACAGACTCTCCCACCTCAGCTGTAGATCTCTGTAGTCCATCCAGAGTGATCGTGGGTCTCTTAGCTGCAAGCTATTTTCTCCAGTCTTGGTAGATTTGCAGTGGTCTGATATCCCTTCCGTTTCAGTATGATCACTTGCACAGTGCACCTTGGGATCTTTAACACCTTGACGCTCCACGCCATAGCTGTACGGTGCAGAGGTGCGGGGGGGGGGTATGAAGAGGGCTCACAGGCTGAGCCCTCTTCATACACAGGTGGGGTTTGTTGCATATTGCAGCAAACCCCCACCGCTAATAACCGCAGTCGGTGGTTGCGGCGGCATTTAAAAGACGGCGGCGCGTGGGCGCTGCCATCTTGGATCTGATCGGGGCTTCGTCAGACCGGAGGCTGCATGGTTTCTGCAGATTCATTACAATGAACCAGTGGCTCATTATAATGAATACTGTCCAAAAATGCCATGCACTGCAATACAGCATTATTGCAGTATATGGTAGGAATGATCAGACCATCTAGGGTTAATGTACCCTACAGCGTCTAAAAAATAGTAAAAAAAAAAATTTTCAAAAATAATAAAAAAAGTTCAAATCACCCCCCTTTCCCTAGAACTGATATAAAATGTAATAAACAGTAATAATCACAGACACATTAGGTATTGCCTCAAAATGCCTCAATCTATTAAAATATAAAAATGGTTATTGCCGTCGTGACCCCCATAACGGGAAATAGCGCCCAAATATCCGATACACAACTTTTACACCATTTTATATCACAAAAAAAAATTGAATAAAAAGTGAGAAAAATGTTGCACAGACCTCAAAATGGAAGCAATGAAAAAACATTGGCGCATTTTGCAAAAAATGACACCTAGCACAGCTCCGTACACCAAAGTATGAAAAAGTTATCGTATTAAATGGAATAAAACCTATATAAATTTGGTATCACCGTGTTCATACCGAACAAAACAATAAATTTGGAGCGCACAGTAATAGTCGTAAAAACTGAGCCCACAAGAACGTGCCTGTTGTGTTCCTTAGTCTTCATGATGCTCTCAGCACATTACACAGAACCCTGAGACTATCACGGAGCAGGTGTATTTATAGAGATTCAGTTACACACAGGTGGATTATATTTATCATCAGTCATTTAGGACAACATTGGATCATTAAGAGATACTCACTGAACTTCTGGAGTGAGTTTGCTGCACTGAAAGTAAAGGGGCTGAATAATATTGCACACCCCACTATACATATGTACAGGCCATCCACTGAGCCTCTCTCTAAGCCAGGCCCGTCTAGCATGGAAATAAGCGCAGCAGATTACTTTTTACAGAGCCAAATGCCAGCCCCCCCCTCTCCCCCGACGACCCTTCACACCCCACTGGCATGAAGGTGGCGAATTGGGGAAAATAATTGTAAGATTCTTTCAGGGCTTCTACTGTACACCACTGAAGTTGGTGCAGATGCCCTGTTAAATATCCATCAATGTTTGAAGGTATTTCTGCTCGTCGCATTTACAGTCACCAAATTTTTTAGATGCTTCCTGTGACTTGTGGAACATTGTAGACTATTTTTTAAGTGGAAATTTTCACCTCATGCTTTCCAAAATTTTCTTAGTAACTGCCACACTAAAAGCTATTGACTGTTGTTTGTTGTGGCAGCTAACCTGGATAGCAACTATTCATAACTCAGCTTCTATTTTGCAACAGATTATTAATATGAGCTGTGAGCTTTGATTCATTGTTATTGGCAACAAAGTATTAGTATTAGACAACTTATGTGTAAGTTAATATGATTTTGATTGTGACCCAAATACAGAAGAAGAGCAAATTCCTTTCTTGGGTTTGTGATTTTTTATGCAAATCAATTATGTGTTATAATTATGTCTTATAGCTAAGAGCAGTTTTTTACTATAGCAGGCAATGTTGGTTACTACAGCTAGGACCAGATTATAGGGAGGGTGCCCGTGGCACGTGCCCCATGGCCCCCACCACTTTACCTTTAAAGGAGCCCCCACCAAGTGTGGGTGATTCAGGCAGACGCATGGCCGCCTTAATCCCCCACAATTTGTTTTGGTCAGGGGCGAACATACCAAACGGTCAGTTGAGCAAACCACTTTGGGCAGCATCTTCTGAAATGAAGACAGCTAGGACATGTCCCTTTAAATAGTATTATCGCAGCACCTCCTGGCTGCAGGATGAGAGGTCTGTGCACAGGAGCAGGTGCTTCCTGGTAACTCTTTAGTTTCTGGCAGCAGCTGAAAATGAGAGGAGCAAGGATACCGCAGACTGCAAGGTGGAACTGTAAGGTCTGACCCTGATATGACTCTCTCTGGGGCTGTCTGAGGAGGAGGAGGGGCGCATCATGGAGCACATGGTAAGGAAAGCTGGGAACTCCTGCCTGTGCTTTCATCCCCTACTACCCCCCTGTGTTCTGGGGGTGAAGACTTCTCTTCCTGGACATGGTGAGTATATATGTATATATTGTACTATTTGTTTATCTATGTGTATGTATACAGTATATATAGAGAGAGTGCATACCTCTCAACTTTTGGACGAGAGAAAGAGGTACACAAAGCCACTCCCCCTTTATCCAACCACGCCCATTGCCCCACACAGAAGCATAGTGTAATATCAACCTTAATGACCCCCCCCCACATAGTATGATGCCCGCTTAGACTCCTGCTGTAGCGTCTTCCTGTTTTCTAGCCTCCTTATGTGGCCTCTGTCCTTCAGCCTCCTGCTGTATCCTTCTCCTGTGGCCTCCTGCCCTTCAGCCTCCTGCTGTAGCCTCCTCCTGTCCTCCAGCCTCCTCCTGTCCTCCAGCCTCCTCCTATCTTTCAGACTCCACATGTAGCCTCTTGTCCTCCAGCCTCCTCCTCCTGTAGCCTCATGTCCCCTAGCCTCCTCCTGCAGCCTCCTCTCCTCCAGCCTCCTCCTCCTGCGGTCTCCTCTCCTCCAGTCTCCTCCTATGTTCCCCTGTCCTCCAGCCTCCTTCAGCCCCCTCCTGTCCTCCAGCCTCCTTCTGCAGCCCTGTCCTCCAGCCTCCTCCTTTAGCCTTCTGTCCTCAAACTTCCTCCTGTCCTCCAGCCCCTTCCTGTCCTCCAGCAACCTCCTGTCCTCCAGCAACCTCCTGTCCCCCAGCAACCTCCTGTAGCCCCTTGTCCTCTAGCCTCCTTCTGTCCTCCAGCCTCCTCCTGCACCCCCCTCTGTCCTTCAGCCTCCTCCTATAGTTTCCTGTCTTTTAACCTCCTCCTGCAGCCCCCTGTCCTCCAGCCTCCTTCTGCAGCCCCATGTCCTCAAGCCGCCTCCTGTGGCACCTTGTACTCTAGCCTACTCCTGTCTTCCAGCCTCTTCATGTGGCTCCCACCCTCCTCCTGTCCTCCATTCTTCAGGGGGAGGAAGCAGGAACTCGGTGGGTTAGTTTATTCTTTTTTTTTTTTATATGAAGACTCATTATATACATTTTCAATTATATGGGGGAATATTGTATATATTTCACATTATATAGGGGTATACTAAAATATTAAATACTATATTAGTATTTACATTTACACTGTATGTATTATATATTACTTGGCGACATGCTGTATATATTATATATTACATGACGACACACTGTTTCTATTTTAGATTACATAGCGAGATATGTAATGAGATATATTAACGGGAGTGGCGCTGTGTATACTGTATATCTGTTACTGGGAGTGGTGCTGTGTATTGGGAGCTGCATATATTCATTACAGGGGGGGTGCATATATTACTAGCAACTTTTAAATAAAATTGTAGGGAGGTCTCCAAGCAGTTTAATAATAATAATAATAATAATTCCTTTATTTATATAGCGTACAGAGATTACGCAGCGCTACAAAGCGCTTGCCAAATCCTTCCCCACCACCTTTAATCCGTCCCTGATTACAGCTTGTGTATATATACAGTTGAAGTTTACATGCACTATATAAAAATCTTGTGTATATATACAGTTGAAGATTTCATACACTATATAAAAAGACACGTGTACATTTTGCTCACTAATAACAGCTGTACACCTCTCTCGCAGAGCTACAAACAGTCAAGCGTTGATCCAGTAGACAGAAAATTGTATAACATAGAAAATAAGTTCTGACCAGAGCTCCCGATTCTCTTGCTTCCGTGTGTCCTTATTCTTCCAATATGTCACTCACAAGATAGAGTAGTTCACACTCCTCCAGCACAAATTCCTGAATCCTCCAAAAGGAATATACCGCTATTCAAACCAACACTCCTGGGTTTCTCCTGTGACCTCATTCGTTTGCACCGATTTTGCGGTGGATCGATAGAAGAAATTCACCCGCAGATTGCTCTTTTGTGAGTATGTTTTTAATCTACCTTTCCCGTTTTAGATCAATTAGGTATCCCAAAATTATTTATTTTTATTTTATTTTAATGCATTTTCATTACTTTCTGACAAGTCAAAAGTTTTTCATACACCAAGATGACTATTAGAGATGAGCGAACATACTCGTCCGAGCTTGATGCTCGATCGAGCATTAGCGTACTCGTAACTGCTCGTTGCTCGGACGAGTATTTCGCCCGCTCGAGAAAATGGCAGCTCCCGCCGTTTTGCTTTTTGGCGGCCAGAAACAGAGCCAATCACAAGCCAGGAGACTCTGCACTCCACCCAGCATGACGTGGTACCCTTACACGTAGATAGCAGTGGTTGGCTGGCCAGATCAGGTGACCCTGGGATAGACTAGCCGCTGCCCGCGCTGCTCGGATCATTCTCTGTCTGGATGCCGCTAGGGAGAGAGCTGCTGCTGCTCAGGGAAAGCGTTAGGGTGTTCTATTAGCTTACTGTTAGGCAGGAGTGATTCTAAAAGAACCCAACAGCCCTTCTTAGGGCTACAATAACGTTATATATATATATTTTTTTTATTTGCAGCTAGTACCATATTGTGAGGAATTAGCAGGGGGACTTGCTACCGTTGTGTTTAGCTCTTAGTGACACACATATCCACCTCAAACACCAAAGTGGGAAAATTTATTAGGGGTTTGAGTAGAATTAGGCACAGTCTGCCAGTTTCTTTTTATTTTACGTTTATTTTTTTCATAACTCAGCGTCATCTCATCTGGCATAGTAGTGTGCTGTAATACTTGGCTAGAAAATAGCCATAGGAGAATACAAACGTCTTAATTACGCCTACAGTAGCGTTATATATATTTGATTTCTGGTTGATCTGCTGGTGGCTGTACTTGCTGCAGTGCATCTACTATCAAATTGGGAGCAATTTGGAGTCAGACTTGCGACCACTGTGTTTTAGTGACGCACATATCCATCGCAAAGACCGAAGTGGGAAAATTTATTAGGGCCCGGGGTTGTATTTCAATTAGGCACAGTCTGCCAGTTTCTTTTTATTTTACGTTTATTTTTTTCATAACTCAGCGTCATCTCATCTGGCATAGTAGTGTGCTGTAATACTTGGCTAGAAAATAGCCATAGGAGAATACAAACGTCTTAATTACGCCTACAGTAGCGTTATATATATTTGATTTCTGGTTGATCTGCTGGTGGCTGTACTTGCTGCAGTGCATCTACTATCAAATTGGGAGCAATTTGGAGTCAGACTTGCGACCACTGTGTTTTAGTGACGCACATATCCATCGCAAAGACCGAAGTGGGAAAATTTATTAGGGCCCGGGGTTGTATTTCAATTAGGCACAGTCTGCCAGTTTCTTTTTATTTTACGTTTATTTTTTTCATAACTCAGCGTCATCTCATCTGGCATAGTAGTGTGCTGTAATACTTGGCTACAAAATAGCCATAGGAGAATACAAACGGCTTACTTACGCCTACAGTAGCGTTATATATATTTGATTTCTGGTTGATCTGCTGGTGGCTGTACTTGCTGCAGTGCATCTACTATCAAATTGGGAGCAATTTGGAGTCAGACTTGCGACCACTGTGTTTTAGTGACGCACATATCCATCGCAAAGACCGAAGTGGGAAAATTTATTAGGGCCCGGGGTTGTATTTCAATTAGGCACAGTCTGCCAGTTTCTTTTTATTTTACGTTTATTTTTTTCATAACTCAGCGTCATCTCATCTGGCATAGTAGTGTGCTGTAATACTTGGCTAGAAAATAGCCATAGCAATAGGATAGCATCGTTTGGTTTTAAAAACTAAAAAACACAAAAAAAAAACAAAAAAAAAAAAAAAAAGTAAAAAAAAAAATACAAGTTATAACTCTCATTTTCAAAATGTTTAACCCGAGGGCTAGGGGTAGAGGACGAGGGCGGGGACGTGGGCGTCCAACTACTGCAGGGGTCAGAGGCCGTGGTCCTGGGCGGGGTGAGACACCACCTGCTTATGAGGGAGCAGGGGAACGCCGCAGAGCTACACTCCCTAGGTTCATGTCTGAAGTTACTGGGAATCGTGGTAGAGCACTGTTGAGGCCAGAACAGTGCGAACAGGTGATGTCGTGGATTGCCGACAATGCTTCGAGCAATTTGTCCACCAGTCAGTCTTCCACGCAGTCCACCCATGTCACCGAAATCGGCACTCCTCCAGCTCCTGCACCTCAGCCTCCTCCCCCCCAGTCTGCCCCCTCCCAGCAAAATTTGCCATTTGAACCGGCATACTCTGAGGAACTGTTTTCTGGACCCTTCCCACAGTCACAAACCACTTGTCCGGTTGCTGATGAGCAATTTTCCGATGCCCAGGTTTTCCACCAGTCGCAGTCTGTGGGTGATGATGACCTTGTTGACGTAGTGGAAGAAGTGTGTAAAGAGGTGTCCGACGATGAGGAGACACGGTTGTCAGACAGTGGGGAAGTTGTTGTCAGGGCAGGAAGTCCGAGGGGGGAGCAGACTGAGGGATCGGAGGATGATGAGGTGACAGACCCAAGCTGGGTTGATAGGCCGGGTGAACACAGTGCTTCTGAGACGGAGGAGAGTCCTCGACCAGAACAGGTTGGAAGAGGCAGTGGTGGGGCCAGACGGAGAGGCAGGGACAGAGCTGGTGCATCAGCGCCAAATGTGTCAACTAGTGAAGCTCCCGTGGCGAGGGCTCCTGCGGCGAGGGCTAGATCTTCAGAAGTCTGGAGGTTCTTTAAGGAAACACCGGATGACCGACGGACTGTGGTGTGCCACATTTGCCAAACCAGGATCAGCAGGGGTTCCACCACTACTAGCTTAACTACCACCAGTATGCGCAGGCATATGAATGCTAAACACCCCACTCAGTGGCAACAAGCGCGTTCACCTCCGGCCGTGCACACCACTGCTCCTTCCCCTGTGTCAGCTGATAGTCAGCCCCCTGCCCAGGACCCTGCCACAAAAACCCCATCGTCACCTCCACGATCCTCCACAGCATCCACCAGCGTTCAGCTCTCCATACCCCAGACGCTGGAGCGGAAACGCAAATATAGTGCAACCCACCCGCACGCCCAAGCCCTTAATGTGCACATCTCCAGATTGCTAAGCCTGGAGATGCTGCCCTATAGGCTAGTAGAGACCGAGGCCTTTCGCAGCCTCATGGCGGCGGCCGCCCCTCGGTATTCGGTCCCCAGCCGCCACTACTTTTCCCGATGTGCCGTCCCAGCCCTGCACCAGCACGTGTCAGACAACATAATCCGTGCCCTGACCAACGCCGTTTCTGACAAGGTCCACCTGACCACGGACACGTGGACGAGTGCTGCCGGGCAGGGCCACTATATATCTCTGACGGCACATTGGGTTAACTTGGTGGAGGCTGGGACCGAGTGTGACCCTGCGGCTGGTCATATACTGCCGACGCCGAGGATTGCGGGGCCTACCTCGGTCCAGGTGTTTGAGGCCTACTATGCCTCCTCCTCCTCCCACCCCTCCTCCACCTCCTCCTCCGAACGACCATCCGTGGGCATGGCGCCATCAGTCGGTAGCTCTAGGCACAGCAGCAGTGCCGTCGCTAAGCGACAGCAGGCGGTGCTCAAACTGCTGAGCCTAGGCGATAAAAGGCACACCGCCCAAGAACTATTACAGGGCATCACGGCGCAGACTGATCTGTGGCTGGCACCGCTGAACCTGAAGCCAGGCATGGTTGTGTGTGACAACGGCCGTAACCTGGTGGCGGCTCTGCAACTCGGCAGACTGACACATGTGCCATGCCTGGCCTATGTGTTAAATCTGATAGTTCAGCGTTTCCTCAAGACATACCCCAATCTGTCTGATTTGCTCACGAAGGTGCGCCGCATCTGTGCGCATTTCAGGAAGTCCAGCACAGATGCTGCCACTCTCAGGGCAGTGCAGCGCCGCCTCCAACTGCCCGCTCACCGACTGTTGTGCGACGTGCCCACGAAGTGGAATTCAACACTGACCATGTTATCCAGAGTTTACCAGCAGCGCCGAGCGATTGTAGACTGCCAGATGTCAACTTCCACCAGAACTGGTAGTCAGGTCAGTCAGCTTCCTCAAGTCTACAATGAGGAGTGGACGTGGATGTCTGATATCTGTCAGGTGCTGAGTAACTTTGAGGAGTCAACACAGATGGTCAGTGGCGATGCCGCCATCATCAGCCTCACCATCCCGCTGCTTGGCCTGTTGAAAAACTCTCTGGTCAGCATGAAGTCGGAAGCTTTGCGCTCCTCACAAGAGACAGGGGAAGAAGATTCCCTTGTTGATAGCCAAAGCACCCTTAGGTCTGTTTCTCAGCGCATATCGGAGGAGGTGGAGGTGGAGGAGGATGAGGAGGAAGAGGAGGAGAATGTTGGCGAGACACAAGAGGGGACCATTGTTGAGTCCTACACTGTTGAGCGTGTATGGGCAGAAGAAGAGGAGTTGGAGGAGTTGGAGGAGGAGGAAATGGACAGTCAGGCCAGTGAGGGGAGTGAATTCTTACGCGTTGGTACTCTGGCGCATATGGCAGATTTCATGCTAGGCTGCCTATCCCGTGACCCTCGCGTTCAAAGAATTTATTCCAGCACCGATTACTGGGTGTTCACTCTCCTGGACCCACGGTACAAGCAAAATCTTTCCACTCTCATCCCTGGAGAGGAAAGGAGTGTGAGAATGCATGAATACCAGCAGGCCCTGGTGCACAAGCTGAAACAGTATTTCCCTTCTGACAGCGCTAGCGGCAGAGTGCGTAGTTCTGCGGGACAAGTAGCGAGGGAGAGTAGGCGAGCAGGCAGCTTGTCCAGCACTGGCAAGGGTACGCTTTACAAGGCTTTTGCCAGCTTTATGTCACCCCAGCAAGACACTGTCACCTGTCCCCAGTCTCGGCAGAGTAGGGCTGATCTTTACAGAAAGATGGTGAGGGAGTACGTAGCTGACCATACCATCGTCCTAAATGATCACACAGCTCCCTACAACTACTGGGTTTCAAAGCTGGACATGTGGCACGAACTGGCGCTCTACGCCTTGGAGGTTCTTGCCTGCCCTGCCGCTAGCGTCTTGTCAGAGCGGGTTTTCAGTGCAGCTGGTGGCATCATCACCGATAAGCGTACACGCCTGTCGACTGACAGCGCTGACAGGCTGACGCTTATCAAGATGAATAAAGCATGGATTTCTCCTAATTTCAAATCTCCAGCAGGTGAAGGAAGCTCAACCTGAATAATTTATCCACTCCTCCTCCTCCTCATTTTCCTCCTTCTCCTCCTCTTTCTACAGTAAAGCAGAGGAAACTGGCTGTTTTTTGACAGGGCCCACTGGCTCTAGGTATAGTACTTTATGCATTTAATTTTTCTGGAGGGCCACCGACACGGTCCTCTGTTTTAAACAATTTTTGGGAGTGCCACATACAGGCACTCAATCTATTCAATTTTTCTGGAGGGCCACCTTTCCGGTCCTCTGTTTTAAACAATTTTTTGGGACTGCCACATACAGGCACTCAATCTATTCCATTTTTCTGGAGGGCCACCTACCTGCTCCTCTGGTTTGAAAAATTTTTTGGACTGCCACATACAGGCACTCAATCTATTCCATTTTTCTGGAGGGCCACCTACCTGCTCCTCTGGTTTAAAAACTTTTTTGGACTGCCACATACAGGCACTCAATCTATTCCATTTTTCTGGAGGGCCACCTACCTGCTCCTCTGGTTTGAAAAATTTTTTGGACTGCCACATACAGGCACTCAATCTATTCCATTTTTCTGGAGGGCCACCTACCTGCTCCTCTGGTTTGAAAAATTTTTTGGACTGCCACATACAGGCACTATCCAAATTGAATTGTCTCCATAGCAGCCCCCACACGTTGTCTCCATTGCTACCTCCAAAAGTCGTCCATATAGCTGCCTCCATACATCGTCCCTTTATCAAACGAGGTTTGTCAGGCCGAAATTTGGGTTGTTTTCATGGATTCCACATCAAAGTTGTTAACTTTGTCGCCACCCTGCTGTGTTATCCACAAAATACACTGGCAAACTTTTACCATTTACGGATATTATTTCAGCGCTTCTTGCGCATCTGTTTACATTCCCCTCACCCGCCATATCCTAAACTTATAAGAACGCTACTACACTTGATCTTATACAAAAGGTTCTTAGAAGTGCTGTTTGGGGAGTAGCCTAGAGACAGGGGCTTGGATTGGCGAAAGCTCGCCTAGCAGCGGAGCGCCAGCTCCATGCGCATCATGCGCTTCTTGCGCATCTGTTTACATTCCCCTCACCCGCCATATCCCAAACTTATAAGAACGCTACTACACTTAACTTGGTGCAGGCTGGGACCGAGTCTGACCCTGGGGCTGGTCATATACTGCCGACGCAGAGGATTGCGGGGCCTCCCTCGGTCCAGGTCTCAAAGGCCTACTATACCTCCAAATCCTCCCACCCCTCCTCCACCTCCTCCTCCTCCGAATTACCATCCGTGGGCATGGCGCCATCAGTCGGTAGCTCTAGGCACAGCAGCAGTGCCGTTGCTAAGCGACAGCAGGCGGTGCTCAAACTGCTGAGCCTAGGTGATAAAAGGCACACCGCCCAAGAGCTATTGCAGGGCATTCCACATCAAACTTGTTAACTTTGTCGCCACCCTGCTGTGTAAGCCACAAAATATACTGGAAAACTTTTTTCATTTACGGATATTATTTCAGCGCTTCTTGCGCAGATGTTTACATTCCCCTCACCCGCCATATCCCAAACTTATAAGAACGCTACTACACTTGATCTTATCCGAAAGGTTCTTAGAAGTGCTGTTTGGGGAGTAGCCTAGAGACAGGGGCTTGGATTGGCGAAAGCTCGCCTGGCAGCGGAGCGCCAGCTCCATGCCAAGAACCAACTAACATAGTTTTAACTGCAGTACCTTTAATCTACTACTAGTTCACTGCCTCCATACATCGTCCCCTTATCAAACGAGCTGTGTCAGGCAGAATTTTGGATTGTTTTCATGGCTTCCATGTTAACTTTGTCGCCACCCTGCTGTGTAATCCACAAAATATACTGGCAAACTTTTATCATGTACCAATATTATTTGAGCGCTTCTTGCTCACCTTCTTTGGTTCCTCTCTGCTACCCATTGGTTTGAAGCCTGAGTCCATTTAGGGTATGTCGCCATGCCACTCTCTAGCCTTCCGCTGCTGCCGCTGCCTCTGCATGCCGTCCCCTATAGTGTCAGGGTCAATTATTGGATGTTTTAGATGCTATCTAGCTTCATTCTGTCACTCTGTCATGGCCATGCTGTTGCCCATAATTTTGGCATAATGGTGCGATTAAGCAGCCTCAGAGGCATCCATGCATGCTGCCCCTGCTGTTTCCTGTCCATTTCCGTGGTGTTTCCATCCTTTTCTGAGGTTCCCAGGTGTTTGGCCAAGCTTCCATGTGCAGAGCCTTGGTCCCCTTGAAAAATGCTCGAGTCTCCCATTGACTTCAATGGGGCTCGTTACTCGAAACGAGCACTCGAGCATCGGGAAAAGTTCGTCTCGAATAACGAGTACCCGAGCATTTTAGTGCTCGCTCATCTCTAATGACTATGCTTTTAAAAGACATCTACCAGAAAAAATCAAGCATAATAAACCAGCAGGCTCAAGGGCTTCTCTATTGTCCCTGCTAACCTGCTCATCTCTGGGTGCTTCTTTACTGATTCCGCTTCCTTAGCTCTTCGGGCACTACTATGTAAGGGCACATTGCATAGATTCATATTAAGTTTATGTTATCAAAAGAATGTCTATGATAGGTACAAAAATTGGGAAACAAGGAGTTGCCAGGTAGAAGCAAAGTTAAAATGAAGAGCCCCTGGAAAATATCCTATAACCTTTTGTCATTCTTAGGCTTTCAAAGGTTCTGCAGATTAAAGAGGGGAAACAGTGAATATACTTTCTTTGGTTTCAGTAGTTTGTGTGTAGTGTAATTACCCCATCTGTTCTTCTTACCAAGAGACTGAGTTCAACAATTAGTCTTTGGTTCTTAACACTTGTTTACTGAACACATTTAACTTTAGTTAAAAAAAAAAAAAGTTAACAAAAAGATTATTCCTCCCTCTACTTTCCACCACCACGGAATGGTAGATTTTGGTATAATATCATTTGAAAAATTGTGGTACTAGTTGTGTCAAGTGAACCTATTTTTTAAAAAGTGTTTTTTTTTCCAGCTGCAGGAGCATACAAACCCAACCCAATTGATTGCAAATGCTAAAATAGAAGTGAATTGTAGCAATAGATCTAGTTCTACAACAATGTAGGACAATAATATTACACAAAGAAGAATACATACCCTGTGTGAAAGTCTTTGTAAGATTTTTAATGGGAAATACCAAGGAATCTTCTGCAACAACCACATCAGGTCTGTCCGAAAAATAGTCATCTAGATGTTTTCTGGAATCAAAGCCATGAACATGGTAGAGCTTATTGGAGCTGGAATCCATATTCTAATCCTGACTCTGCAATGGACTGAACCCCTCTATCCCAGGGTTCATGCTCCTTATATATCAACAACTGGGGATTAATTTGCAAACTGTGGGAGGCAGCCCGGGGAACACGTTTTATAAAAAATGTACTGAGCCTGTCTGAGGGTATACAAAAAAAAAATAGAAAGCAAAGAGAAAGAACTGTACATCCCCCTTCTATATATTCCAATCTGTTCTAACCCAGGGTGCTTCAATATCACAGTAGGGACCTGAATTAGCATATTAAAAATAACTTCTCTCTTAGATCAACAAATTCATTATCTACTCAGCAAGAATACTTAAAGGGGTTGTCCAGTTTCAGCAAATATTTTATATTGTTTGTTTAATGAAAAGTTGTACAATTTTCCAATATACTGTCTGTATCAATTCCTTATAGTTTTCTAGATCTCTGCTTGCTGTCCTTCTACAGGAAGTTTACTTCCGGTGGATATAATTTGTCTATGGTGATGTGATGGACATGCAGGTGCACGAGCTGTTATTATCACAGAGAGTAATAGGATTTGTGTGATACTAACAGCTCATGCACCTGCCTGTCCAGTACACCACCATGGACAGATTGGGGGTCATTTACTAAAGGCCCGATTCGCGTTTTCCCAACGTGTTACCTGAATATTTCCGATTTGCGCCGATTTCCCCTGAATTGCCCCGGGATTGTGGCGCATCAGCGCTGGCATGCACGCGACGGAAATCGGGGGGCGTGGCCGAACGAAAACCCGACGGATTTGGAAAAACCGCCGCATTTAAAACAAAAAATCTGTTGCGGAGCTTGCACTTACCTTCACTCAGCCCGGCTCGGTGAACTCCAGCTCATTCCGATGCTTTTCAGCGCAGCAGCGCCACCTGGTGGACGGCGGAGGAACTACCTTAATAAATCCCGGTCGGACCCAAATCCAGTGCAGAGAACACGCCACTGGATCGCGAATGGACCGGGTAAGTAAATCTGCCCCATTATATCCACTGGAAGTAAGCTTCCTATAGAAGGACAGCAAGCAAAGATCTAGAGAACCATGAGGAATTGATACAGACAGTATATTGGAAAGTTGTAGAACTTTTCATTACACAAACAATATCAAATATTTGCTGAAAGTGGACAACCCCTTTAAGTCAAACCGAATGGGTTTAATCATAAAATAATATAAAGAAAATATAGCGATTCTACAAGCCCCACATATTTATAATATAAGGTCTAGTATATCATATGATACCTTTAAAACATACATATTATGTACAGATGTAACATTGGTATGCAGGGCCGGACTGACCATACAACCCACCGGGGAAAGTCCTAGTGGGCCAACTTGTCTGGGGTCAGTCCTGGGCTGGTCCTGACTGGTGGGGTCGGTCTAAGAAGTAATATATGTGTAGTGTAATTACCCCATCTGTTCTTCTTCTCACCAAGAGACTGAGTTTAGTCTTTAGTTCTTAACAATTGTTTACAATAATTTAATTTATACAATCATTTAATTTAAGTAAAAAACTTAACAAAAAGATTATTCCTCCCTTCACTTTCCATTGCCACAGAATGGTAGATGAGTATTCATTTAGGTATCATATCATTTGAAAAATGCAGCTTATATAACCTAATATAACGCTAGTTCTAGTTACATAAGCAGGTGAAACCAGAATCAATAAATCACGTTTGTGTGGTAAAAAAAAGGCTGGATTCTAAGACGAATATTATTATTCATGTTACTCCGCTACTTGATGCAATTCGGTCGGCAGTGACAGCTCTGTGTGAACCGACTGCTCACAGACTGACGTCTGCAAGCAGCAGTATTATAATAGTTCTATTTTTGTACACAGGCGGCAATATTATAGTAGTTATATTCTTGTACATAGGGAGCAGTATTATAGTAGTTATATTCTTGTACATAGGGGGCAGTATTATAGTAGTTATATTCTTGTACATAGGGGGCAGTATTATAATAGTTCTATTTTTGTACACAGGCGGCAATATTATAGTAGTTATATTCTTGTACATAGGGGGCAGTATTATAGTAGTTATATTCTTGTACATAGCAGCAGTATTATAGTAGTTATATACTTATACATAGGGGGCAGTATTATAGTAGTTATATTCTTGTACATAGGGGGCAGTATTATAGTAGTTATATTCTTGTACATAGGGGGCAGTATTATAGTAGTTATATTCTTGTACATAGGGGGCAGTATTATAGTAGTTATATTCTTGTACATAGGGGGCAGTATTATAGTAGTTATATTCTTGTACATAGGGGGCAGTATTATAGTAGTTATACTCTCGACATAGGGGGCAGTATTATAGTAGTTATATTCTCGACATAGGGGGCAGTATTATAGTAGTTTTAATAAATCAAAGAAAAAAAGTTTACGGTAACGGCTCACCCATAGTTGGTTTCAATCTTGCAAGTGGAGTAATCTGGCCGGGTGCAGAGGGAATCCCTGTGACGCTGGTCCGGAAATCCAGGGTCAGGTATATAGAAACAAACAATGGCAAAAAGCAAAGGAAGGGAATCCAGCATTCAACATCCGATAGATCCAAAGGAAAAAGACTCGCTGTTAAAACATGTCCAAAAATTTATTCTTCATATCCTTTAAAAAACAGAGGAAAAATTCCAATAGTAGAACAACATGGAAGTTACATGAATGGTAATCGCACAGGACCGACCAAAAAATACAGCGGTAACGCGTTTCGGACTATAGTTTGTTAGTCCTTAATCATACCTAAGTTTCTGTGTCTCGCTCCAGACTTAAATGAGAGTGGATGCAGTATGCACAAGCGGACTTCCGGCGTGGGAGTACCACACCCTGTAGGAGGTGTGCCCTTAGCTCGTTAGTGTGGATGATAACATGTGATGTTTACAAAAATGTTAACAGGTAATGTTAACGATTACATGCAAGTATTTGTGCATTAGAAATGATTATGTCAATATATATATAACAAATCCTGTTTATGATTCAATCAGTGTAGATGGTAACAGGTAATGTTTACAAAAATGTTAACAGGTAATGTTAAGGATTACATGCAAGTATTTGTGCATTAGAAATGATTATGTCAATATATATATAACAAATCCTGTTTGTGATTCAATCAGTGTGTATGGTAACAGGTAATGTTTACAAAAATGTTAACAGGTAATGTTAACGATTACATGCAAATATTTGTGCATTAGAAATGATTATGTCAATATATATATAACAAATCCTGTTTATGATTTAATCCCTTGGGAAAGCGAGTGTCCAGATTTAGAATCCAGAAAGCTTCTCGCATTAATAGTAATTTTTTCCAGTTGCCACCTCTATTTGGGCGTGTGACATGCTCAATGGCTGTGACTGTCATTCCACTCATGACCCCGGCGTGTTTATCCTTATAATGTCTCGAAATACCAGACAGATTACGTGAGCTAGAGATAGTGGTAGGATTTGCTCCTGTTACATGCTCGCTGATACGGTCTTTTAATTTTCTCACCGTACAGCCTACATACTGGAGGGAACATTTGGTACAGTGTATAAGATAGACTACATGCGACGACTCACAATTCATATAAGTTTTGATCTGGTAGGAAATGTTAGTGGTTGCAGAAACGAAAGATGTTTTTTTAGGAAAGAATTTGCAGATGTTGCATCTGGACCCGCCGCAACAGTAACTACCTTTTGTTTGTAGCCACGTTTTGATTACAGTATTAGTGGAAAAGGTATTTGGGGACAAAATATTGCCCAATGTTCTGGCTCTGGAAGAAACAAAGGCAACCCCTTCGGATAGCACTTCCCTGAGTATAGTATCATGTTCTAATATAGGTAGATGTCTCTTAAGGACTTTGATAATATCATAGAACTGTGTGCTATACTCCGTAGTGAAAGTGATTTTGGATCTTTTTTGCGGTGTGGACCCTTTAGGTTGCAGAAAAGATGAGCGGGGTCTGCTTCTCACTATGTTAAATGCCCTGTTACAAAGCTTTTTGGTGTATCCTCTAGCTTGTAAACGTGTGGTGATGGTGTGAGCTTCTTGTAAAAAGGATTTTTCTGTGGTACAAGATCTCCTAGCCCGCACATATTCCCCTATGGGGAGATTTTTGATGGTGTGTGGAGCATGGCAACTGGAAGAATGTAGTATAGTGTTGCCAGATGTTTTTTGCAGTAGAGTGTAGTTTGGACCTTGCCACTTGTAATGTCCCCGATTAAGTTAATGTCCAGAAAAGAAATTTGGTTAGGTTGATATTCATAGGTAAATTTGAGATTATAGGAATTTTTATTGATGTAATCGACAAACAGCCCGACCGTCTCCTGGTCCGAATTCCAGACCAGGAGACAGTCGTCTATATATCTGCCATACCAAACAATGCAGGGTAGAAAAGGGTTAAGTGAAGTGAAAAGATAATGCTCTTCCCACACAGCCATATACAAATTCACCAATGACGGCGAAAAACTGGCACCCATCGGGCATCCTAATTTCTGTATATAGAAGCTAGAATTGAATGTGAAAAAATTATTAGATAGTAGAAATAGCAAAACCATAAGCATAAAGTCTTGTAGCATGACGTCATAGTTACTAAATTTTCTTAGATGGTATTCCAGGGCTTCCGTCGCTCTTGAATGTGGAATTGAGGTGTAGAGTGCGGTGACATCGCACGTAAGCCATCCAGAAGTTTCTGTCTAGTCAAAGTCCTCCATGGCTGTAAGTACTGATTTGGAATCTTGTAGAAAACCAGGTAGGCGAGATACTAACGGTTGAAGAAGTTTGTCAAGCCATATGCCCAATCTTTCATTTAGAGATCCTGTACTGGACACTATGGGCCTGAAAGGCGGTGGAAACATAGCTTTATGTGATTTAGGCAGGGCATAAAAGGAGGGAGTGACTGGATCTGGAGGTAAAAGGTACTCGGCTGTTTTCTTGTCAAATAGACCTAGTTTTAAGCCTTCATCCAATAATACTTGTAAGTTATTTGAGATACTCGACGTGGGATCCCCCGTGAGTTTACGATATACTGTGTCATCATTCAGCATCTTTTCCACTTATTGTTGGTATAAGTCCTTATCCAGGACAATCACCGAGCCTCCCTTGTCGGATGGGCGCACATAAATGTAAGGGTTATTCTTTAGTTGAGAAATAGCTTTGAATTCTTGTTTCGTTAAATTGCTGGTATTAGATGTAGAATGCGTGTTGTTACAAAGAACTTTTAGGTCTTCCTCCACGTTTTCTTGGAAAAGATCCATCTCTATAGACCTGGTGTTAATAGGGTAAAAGGAAGGATTAGTGGTGGTTATCACATGTGACGTATTTAGGAAGGTAGTAGATTCGGGTTCTTCCGTGTCCATTTCCAATAGGTTGGTGAGAGTGACCTGTTCTTGTTTTTGAGACTGAATCTTTCTCGTCCTCGTGAATTAACGGCCATAACAGTGTTAGAAGGGGTTGTGGATGTAACCGAGGCTTCTGATTGATGAAAGTGTTTTTTTACCGTAAGTAACCGTATGAACCTATTTACATCTTTAATGGTTTGGTAAAGATTCATGTTGTTTGTGGGAGAAAAACTCAGTCCCTTGTTAAGTACTCTTAGTTGATCTAGGGTGAGAATACAGGCAGATAAATTAATCACACTGGATGTATTGGAAAGTTGGCTTTGTGAAGACATGTCATCATGGAGGGAATAAAGTGAATTAGAGGCAGAGCGGTGGTTGTCGTACGGTGGAGAGTGACCTATTTCTTGTTCTGGCGAGTTGTATATGTTTTTTCTGGTATTTCTTTTGGAATGTTTCCTGCCCGCTCTTCTACATTTTTTAAAGGCTTTTTTTGCCCTGACTTTGTTTTTTTGACGTTTCTGCTGCATTGGAATTACGGTTGGTTTCTATGTCAGATATGTCAGTGTTTGGGTCTGATTCACATTCCGAGGAGGAGAAGGTAACCTTTGCCTTTGACTTCCTGCGTTTAGGTTTGCGGCGTAGAATGGACTTATATCTGGACTGAGATGACTTTAAATAAACTTGATTCGTGGCATAATCTTCAAGATCTCTGTTGAACTTGTCTTTTTTGGTTTTAGTGATTTGAGTTTCAAGAGTGTCCAACTTAACTTTTAATTTCGATTGTAGCAAGGTATATTGATCTGATCCCACAAAAGGTTGAAGTTGGTCATGGAGTTGGTTAATTTCAAGTTGTAGAGACTGTAGCTGTTCTTGTTCGTTTTGTATTATCAACTCCATTAATTTTAGAGAACAGGATGAAAGAATTTTGTTCCATTCAAGTTCAAAATCTTCATTTTGGGTGGTGGAAGGAAATTTTTTAATTCGAAGCCCGCGTGGGATCATCTCCTTGGTGGTATAATTTTGTAAAATGGTGCAGTCCCACCATATCCGTAGTTGGTTGATAGATAAATCTTCCAATTTGGAAAATAAGTTTTTTATCTGGAATTCCACATCTTGATTGGGGTCTGTCTGGGAAAAAAAGCCTTTAAAAATGTAGAAGAGCGGGCAGGAAACATTCCAAAAGAAATACCAGCAAAAACATATATAACTCGCCAGAACAAGAAATAGGTCACTCTCCACCGTACGACAACCACCGCTCTGCCTCTAATTCACTTGTCACCACAAAGCCAACTTTCCAATACATCCAGTGTGATTAATTTATCTGCCTGTATTCTCACCCTAGATCAACTAAGAGTACTTAACAAGGGACTGAGTTTTTCTCCCACAAACAACATGAATCTTTACCAAACCATTAAAGATGTAAATAGGTTCATACGGTTACTTACGGTAAAAAAACACTTTCATCAATCAGAAGCCTTGGTTACATCCACAACCCCTTCTAACACTGTTATGGCCGTTAATTCACGAGGACGAGAAAGATTCAGTCTCAAAAACAAGAACAGGTCACTCTCACCAACCTATTGGAAATGGACACGGAAGAACCCGAATCTACTACCTTCCTAAATACGTCACATGTGATAACCACCACTAATCCTTCCTTTTACCCTATTAACACCAGGTCTATAGAGATGGATCTTTTCCAAGAAAACGTGGAGGAAGACCTAAAAGTTCTTTGTAACAACACGCATTCTACATCTAATACCAGCAATTTAACGAAACAAGAATACAAAGCTATTTCTCAACTAAAGAATAACCCTTACATCTATGTGCGCCAATCCGACAAGGGAGGCTCGGTGATTGTCCTGGATAAGGACTTATACCAACAAGAAGTGGAAAAGATGCTGAATGATGACACAGTATATCGTAAACTCACGGGGGATCCCACGTCGAGTATCTCAAATAACTTACAAGTATTATTGGATGAAGGCTTAAAACTAGGTCTATTTGACAAGAAAACAGCCGAGTACCTTTTACCTCCAGATCCAGTCACTCCCTCCTTTTATGCCCTGCCTAAATCACATAAAGCTATGTTTCCACCGCCTTTCAGGCCCATAGTGTCCAGTACAGGATCTCTAAATGAAAGATTGGGCATATGGCTTGACAAACTTCTTCAACCGTTAGTATCTCGCCTACCTGGTTTTCTACAAGATTCCAAATCAGTACTTACAGCCATGGAAGACTTTGACTAGACAGAAACTTCTGGATGGCTTACGTGCGATGTCACCGCACTCTACACCTCAATTCCACATTCAAGAGCGACGGAAGCCCTGGAATACCATCTAAGAAAATTTAGTAACTATGACGTCATGCTACAAGACTTTATGCTTATGGTTTTGCTATTTCTACTATCTAATAATTTTTTCACATTCAATTCTAGCTTCTATATACAGAAATTATGATGCCCGATGGGTGCCAGTTTTTCGCCGTCATTGGCGAATTTGTTTATGGCTGTGTGGGAAGAGCATTATCTTTTCACTTCACTTAACCCTTTTCTACCCTGCATTGTTTGGTATGGCAGATATATAGACGACTGTCTCCTGGTCTGGAATTCGGACCAGGAGACGGTCGGGCTGTTTGTCGATTACATCAATAAAAATTCCTATAATCTCAAATTTACCTATGAATAACAACCTAACCAAATTTCTTTTCTTGACATTAACTTAATCGGGGACATTACAAGTGGCAAGGTCCAAACCACACTCTACCGCAAAAAACCATCTGGCAACACTATACTACATTCTTCCAGTTGCCATGCTCCACACACCATCAAAAATCTCCCCATAGGGGAATATGTGCGGGCTAGGAGATCTTGTACCACAGAAAAATCCTTTTTACAAGAAGCTCACACCATCACCACACGTTTACAAGCTAGAGGATACACCAAAAAGCTTTGTAACAGGGCATTTAACATAGTGAGAAGCAGACCCCGCTCATCTTTTCTGCAACCTAAAGGGTCCACACTGCAAAAAAGAGCCAAAATCACTTTCACTACGGAGTATAGCACACAGTTCTATGATATTATCAAAGTCCTTAAGAGACATCTACCTATATTAGAACATGATACTATACTCAGGGAAGTGCTATCCGAAGGGGTTGCCTTTGTTTCTTCCAGAGCCAGAACATTGGGCAATATTTTGTCTCCAAATACCTTTTCCACTAATACCGTAACCAAAACGTGGCTACAAACAAAAGGTAGTTACTGTTGCGGCGGGTCCAGATGCAACATCTGCAAATTCATTCCTAAAAAAACTTCTTTCGTTTCTGCAACCACTAACATTTCCTACCAGATCAAAACTTATATGAATTGTGAGTCGTCGCATGTAGTCTATCTTATACACTGTACCAAATGTTCCCTCCAGTATGTAGGCTGTACGGTGAGAAAATTAAAAGACCGTATCAGCGAGCATGTAACAGGAGCAAATCCTACCACTATCTCTAGCTCACGTAATCTGTCTGGTATTTCGAGACATTATAAGGATAAACACGCCGGGGTCATGAGTGGAATGACAGTCACAGCCATTGAGCATGTCACACGCCCAAATAGAGGTGGCAACTGGAAAAAATTACTATTAGTGCGAGAAGCTTTCTGGATTCTAAATCTGGACACTCGCTTTCCCAAGGGATTAAATCATAAACAGGATTTGTTATATATATATTGACATAATCATTTCTAATGCACAAATACTTGCATGTAATCGTTAACATTACCTGCTAACATTTTTGTAAACATTACCTGTTACCAACCACACTGATTGAATCATAAACAGGATTTGTTATATATATATTGACATAACCATTTCTAATGCACAAATACTTGCATGTAATCGTTAACATTACCTGTTAACATTTTTGTAAACATCACATGTTATCATCCACACTAACGAGCTAAGGGCACACCTCCTACAGGGTGTGGTACTCCCACGCCGGAAGTCCGCTTGTGCATACTGCATCCACTCTCATTTAAGTCTGGAGCGAGACACAGAAACTTAGGTATGATTAAGGACTAACAAACTATAGTCCGAAACGCGTTACCGCTGTATTTTTTGGTCGGTCCTGTGCGATTACCATTCATGTAACTTCCATGTTGTTCTACTATTGGAATTTTTCCTCTGTTTTTTAAAGGATATGAAGAATAAATTTTTGGACATGTTTTAACAGCGAGTCTTTTTCCTTTGGATCTATCGGATGTTGAATGCTGGATTCCCTTCCTTTGCTTTTTGCCATTGTTTGTTTCTATTATAGTAGTTATATTCTTGTACATAGGGGGAAGTATTATAGTAGTTATATTCTTGTACATGGGGGACAGTATTATATTAGTTATATTCCTGTACATAGGGACAGTATTATAGTAGTTATATTCTTGTACATAGGGGACAGTATTATAGTAGTTATATTCTTGTACATAGGGGGCAGTATTATAGTAGTTATATTCTTGTACATAGGGGGCAGTATTATAGTAGTTATATTCTTGTATATAGGGGGCAGTATTATAATAGTTATATTCTTGTATATAGGGGGCAGTATTATAGTAGTTACATTCTTGTACATAGGGGGCAGTATTATATTAGTTATATTATTGTACATAGGGGGAATCATTAGAGAGCAGTATTGTAATATATTTTACTTATGGGCAGCATTATAGTAGTTCTTGTTTATTGGAGAAGTTATTGTAGTATTTTTTGTGCTGTACATGTTGATTAAGACCATCTATAAACAGTTTGTGTGGAGTTATATCACATCACATGGTCACGTCTACTTGTTGGTCCCGCCCACAGAATGGGTCCACTTTTACAGTTTTTTCCAGGGCCACGTTGAATTCCCAGTCGGCCCCTGCTGGTATGTACGAATGTACAGATGTAGTACTGTAGATGTCACTAATCTCTGTGTTACTGACTGACCTACTAGTGTGTGAGGCAGTTCTCCACATATATATCGTTAGTGAGCCAGTGGTTCTGTGAGGACGTTATTAATTGCTATTAATGTTGTCAGCATATTCTCATCAGGTTGTTAAAACCTTTGAAAGATTTCACTTTAATAGTTCAGGATTTCAATTTACGCTTCTGGTAGCAAAAATGCTAGAATTGGCGACCACATATAGAATATTGGTGCACAGAAAGTGCATTGTCCGTCCATAATGCAGCGTGCAGCTATTTACTAAAATTGTGCACCTGAAATCATGAATGTGTCACTTCCCCGCTAAGGTCCTACAGAGTTCACCATCTTTTTTGTAATGCATCTTTAACATAGGGCATGCAACACAATTTCAAAGTTAAATACCGTGCTCAGTCCGAATCAATCGTACTGGCCGAGGGCACTTCCCCTAATCTGTGTCACATGGAAGCCTGTGCAGCTGCGCCACAAAAGCGTTGTGTGTGCCACAATCACAGCGCATACACTTCTTAAATACTTGTGCGAGACCCTTAGTAAATGAGCCCCAATGTGTATAGTTTTGGCCACCGGTGTATAAATAGAACATAATAGACCTAGAACAGGTGCAGAGGAGAGCAACCGAGATTATTAAGGTAATGGGAGGAAAAGAAAACAATGACAGATTACTAAACTTGTTCTGAGGGGAGACCTTAGAGGAGAGGTGGTTCTACCATTGCCATAGACAGGGATTCATTACTGTAAGAGCAGTGAGACTGTGGAACTCTGTGCCGCAGGAGGTTGTTATGGCGGATTCTTTGTACATGTTCAAGAGGGGCCTGAATTTCTTTCTGGAGTGCATATATATCAAATTGTATGAAGGATATTTTCTGACCTTCATATTAGGGGTCAAAAATTTATTTTTCTCTGCTTTGGCCAATTGGCATCAGCATTGCAGGGTGTTTGCCTTCCTCTGGATCAACATGGTATAATACTATTAAATTGCTATAGATACTATTAAATTACTAAGAGCTGCAAGCTCTTTCGAGCAGGACCCTCACTCCCACCACTCATACTCTGTATATCTTATTTTATTTGTAAAGGTCCCCTATGATTTGTAAAGTTCTACAGAATATGATTGCACTATATAAATATAGATTATTATTAGAGATGAGCGAGCATACTCGTCCGAGCTTAATGCTCGTTCGAGCATTAGCGTACTTGCAACTGCTCGGTGCTCGGACGATTATTTTGCCCGCTCGAGAAAATGGCATCTCGTGGCGTTTAGATTTTTGGTGGCCAGAAACAGAGCCAATCACAAGTCAGGAGACTCTGCAGTACACACAGCATCACGTGGTACGCTTACATGTCAATAGCAGAGGTTGGCTGGCCTGATCAGGTAACCCTGGAATACACTAGCCCCTGCCCGCACTGCTTGGATCATTCTCTGTCTGGATGATGTTAGAGATACAGCTGCTGCTGGTCAGGGATAGCGTTAGGGTGTTCTAGTAGATTACTGTTAGGCAGGAGTGATTCTGAATGAACCTTACTGTTAGGCAGGAGGGATTCTCCAAGAACCCAACAGCCCTTGTTAGGGCTACATTAGCGTTTTTCAAAAGTTAAAGTGACAAACTCAGTCACAGCACAAAATCCTTTTGTGTGCTGTCAGTGTTGGTTAGAAACTACCCTTAGCAATCATCTTCTGTGGTTGCCGTCTGATTTCTTCTGCACGTTTTGTTCTATTAAAAAAAAAAAAAAAAAACACACAAAAAAACAAAAACAAACAAACAAAAAAAAATTACAGTTTATATTTCTGTTTTGTCAATAAATAGACTTTAATTTTGAAAATGTTGAACCCGAGGGCTAGGGGTAGAGGACGAGGGTGTGGGCATCCAATTACTGCAGGGGTCAGAGGCTGCGGTCCTGGGCGGGGTGAGACACCACCTGCTGATGAGGGAGCAGGGGAATGCCGCAGAGCTACACTCCCTAGGTTCATGCCTCAAGTTACTGGGACTCGTGGTAGAGCACTGTTGAGGCCAGAACAGTGCAAACAGGTGATGTCATGGATTGCGGACAATGCTTCAAGTCATTTGTCCACCAGTCAGTCTTCCACGGAGTCCACCCATGTTACCCAAGTAAACACTTCTCCAGCTCCTCTACCTCAGCCTCCTTCCCCCCAGTCTGCCCCCTCCCAGGAAAATTTGGCATTTGAGCTGCATAGTCTGAGGAACTGTTTTCTGGACCCTTCCCAGAGTCACAAACCACTTGTCAGGTTGCTGCTGAGCTCTTTCCCGATGCCCAGGTTTTCCAACGGTCCCAGTCTGTGGGTGATGATGACATTGTTGACGTGGTGGAAGAAGTGTGTAAAGAGGTGTCGGAAGATGAGGAGACATGGTTGTCAGACAGTGGTGAAGTTGTTGTCAGGGCAGGAAGTTCAAGGGGGGAGCAGACTGAGGGATCGGAGGATGTTGAGGTGACAGACCCAAGCTGGGTTGATAGGCCGGGTGAAGACAGTGCTTCTGAGACGGAGGCGAGTCCTATACGAAAACAGGTTGGAAGAGGCAGTGGTGGGGCCAGACGGAGAGGCAGGGCCAGAGCTGGTGCATCAGCGCCTAACGTTTCACGTAGTAAAGCTCCCATGGCGAGGGCTATATTTTCTGAAGTTTGGAGGTTCTTTAACCCCTTAACGCTCTGCGCCGTAGCTCTATGGCGCAGAGGTATAAGGAGTTTATGAAGAGGGCTCACGGGCTGAGTCCTCTTCATACAAGGTTGGGGGTTTTTGCAAATTGCAGCAAACCCCCACCGCTAATAACCGCTAATAACTCTTTCATTGCCGCCGTCAAAGTCACCGGCGGCGTTTAAAAGACGACGGCGCGCGGGTGCCGCCATCTTTATTACGATCGCCACGCCCCAGAACGTCATCGGGGGGCGGCTATTGGTTGCCATGGTAGCCTTGTGTCTTCGTTTGACATGAGGCTACATGGCTTCTGCAGATTCATTACAATGAGCCTGTGGCTCATTGTAATGAATGAGCTGCAAAAATGCCATATATTGCAATACAGAAGTATTGCAGTATATGGTAGGAGCGATCTGACCATCTAGTGTTAATGTACCCTAGATGGTCTAAGAACTAGTGGGAAAAAAAAGAAAAAAAAAAGTTTAAAAATAAAAAAAATTTATAAAATATAAAAAATTCAAATAACCCCCCTTTCCTGATATAACTGATATGAAACATAATAAACAGTAAAAATCACAAACATTAGGTATCGCCACGTCCCAAAATGCCCGATCTATCAAAATATAAAAATGGTTATGGACGGCGGTGACCTCCGAGGCGGGAAATGGCACCCAAATGTCCGAAATGCGACTTTTACACCTTTTTACATCACATAAAAAATGAAATAAAAAATGATCAAAATGTTGCACAGACCTCAGAATGGTAGCAATGAAAATGTCGGCTCATTTCGCAAAAAATGACACCTCAAACATCTCCATACACCAAAGTATAAAAAAGTTATTAGCGTCAGAAGATGGCAAATTTTTTTTTTCTTTTTTGTACACATTCGTTTAATTTTTGAAAATGTATTAAAACACAATAAAACCTATATAAATTTGGTATCACCGCTATCGCACCAAACCAAAGAATAAAGCTAAGGTGTTATTTTGAGTGCACAGTCAAAGTCGAAAAAACTGAGCCCACAAGTACGTGAAGCACGTGTGGTTTTTAAAAAATTTTTCCACATTTGGAATTTTTTTTCAGCTTCACAGTACACGGCATGTTAAAATAAATAAGATTACGGGAAAGAAAAATTTGTTGCGCACAAAATAAGCCCTCACACAGGCCTGTACACGTAAAAATTAAAAGGTTATGGATTTTTGAAGTTGGAGAGCGAGAAATAAGCAGAAAAACCCTGCGTCCTTAAGGGGTTAAAGAAACAGCGGATGACCGATGGACTGTGGTATGCAACCTGTGCCACACCAGCATCAGCAGGGGATTCACCACTACAGGCTTAACCACCACCATTATGCGCAGGCATATGAATGCTACACACCCCATTCAATGGTACCAAGGCCGTTCACCTCCGGCTGGGCACACTATTGCTTCTTCCCCTGTGACATTTGCTGCCTCTGCTAGTCAGACCCCTGCCCAGGACCCCGACACAAACAATCATCCACAGTATCCACCAATGTCTCCATGTGCAGCGTTCAGCTGTCTATACCCCAGACGCTGGAGTGCAAGAGGAAATACAGTTCCACCCACACACCCAAGCCCTCAACGTCCACATCTCCAAATTACTGAGCCTGGAGATGCTGCCCTATAGGTTGGTAGAGACCGAGGCCTTTCGCAACCTCATGGTGGTGGCCGCCCCTTGGTATTTGGTCCCCAGCCGCCACTACTTTTCCCGAAGTGCCGTCCCAGCCCACGGCACTGACCGATCTGTTGCTGGCACCGCTGAACCTGAAGCCAGGCATGGTTGTGTGTGACAACGGCCGTAACCTGGTGGCGGCTCTGCAACTCGGCAGTGGCCCATGCCTGGCCCATGTGTTCAATCTGATAGTTCAGCGGTTCCTCAAGACATACCCCAATCTGTCTGATTTGCTCACGAAGGTGCACCGCATCTGTGCTGCCACTCTCAGGGCAGCGCAGTACCGCCTCCAACTGGCCGCTCAACGACTGTTATGAAACGTGCCCACGAGATGGAATTCCACATTAACCATGTTATCCAGAGTTTACCAGCAGCGCAGAGCGATTGTAGACGGCCAGATGTCAACTTCCACCAGAACTGCTAGTCAGGTCAGTCAGCTACCTCAAGTCTACAACGAGGAGTGGACGTGGATTTCTGATATCTGTCAGGTGCTGAGTAACTTTGAGGAGTCAACACAGATGATCAGTGGCGATGCCGCCATCATCAGCCTCACCATCCCGCTGCTTGGCCTGTTGAAAAACTCTCTGGTCAGCATTAAGTCGGAAGCTTTGCGCTTGTCACAAGACACAGGGGAAGAAGATTCCCTTGTTGATAGCCAAAGCACCCTCCGGCCTGTTTCTCAGCGCGTATCAGAGGAGGTGGGGGAGGATGAGGAGGAGGATGAGGAGGAAGAGGAGGAGAATGTCGGCGAGACAGAAGAGGGGACCATTGCTCAGTCCTTATCAACTGTTCAGCATGTATGGGCAGAAGAAGAGGAGTTGGAGGAGGAGGAGGAAATGGAGAGTCAGGCCAGTGAGGGGAGTGAATTCTTGCGCGTTGTGACTCTGACGCATATGGCAGATTTCATGCTAGGCTGAAAGGAGTGTGAGAATGCATGAATACCAGCAGGCCCTGGTGTATAGGCTGAAACAGTCTTTCCCATCTGTCACTGCTAGCAGCTGAGGGCATACTTCTGCGGGACAAGTAGCGAGGGAGAGTAGGCGAGCAGGCAGCTTGTCCAGCACTGGCAGGGGTATGCTTTACAAGTCCTTTGTCAGTTTTATGTCACCCCACCAAGACACTGTCAGCTGTCCCCAGTCTTAGCAGAGTAGGAGTGATCTTTACAGAAAGATGGTGAGGGAGTACGTAGCTGACCATACCATCGTCCTAAATGATCACACAGCTACCTACAGCTACTGGGTTTCAAAGCTGGACATCTGGCCCGAACTGGCGCTGTACGCCTTGGAGGTTCTTGCCTGCTCTGCCGCTAGTGTGTTGTCAGAGCGGGTTTTCAGTGCAGCTGGTGGCATCATCACCGATAAGCGTACACACACTTGTCGACTGACAGCGTTGACAGGCTGACGCTTATCAAGATGAATCAAGCACGGATTTCTCCTGATTTCCATTCTCCACCAGGTGAAAGCAGCTCAACCTGAATAATTCTCATGTATGCTTCCTCCTTCTCCTCCTCTTTGTAGACTAAAGCAGAGGCAACTGGCTATTTTTTGCCAGGGCCAACTGGCTCTAGCTATAGTACTCTATGTATTCAATTTCTCTGGAGGGCCACCTACCCGGTCCTCTGTTTTGAAAACTTTTTTAGACTGCCACATACAGGCACTTTATCTATTTAATTTTTCTGGAGGGCCACCTACCCGCTCCTCTGTTTTGAAAACTTTTTTGAACTGCCACATACAGGCACTCTATCTATTTAATTTTTCTGGAGGGCCACCTACCCGCTCCTCTGTTTTGAAAAATTTTTTGGACTGCCAAATACAGGCACTATCCAAATTTAATCGTCTTTATAGCAGCCTCCACATGTTGTCTTTATAGCTGCCTCCTCACGTTGTCTCCATTGCTGCCTCCACACGTTGTCTCCATTGCTACCTCCACACATCGTCTCCATAGCTGCCTCCACATGTCGTCCCCTTAGCTCAGGCTCATTATTCTCGTGTTGAGAACTGGCATCCCATAGCGCTTCTCAATATGGACAGAAAGGTTTTGGCAAAGGTACTGTTTAATCGGCTGGTGCAACTTGCACCCCGGCTCCTTTCGGGGACCCAGCACTGCTCTGTTCCAGGCCGCATTACATTTAGTGCAGTGCTTTGTGCTCAGGAGGCAGTGCAGCAGGGCAGGGCTGGTAACTGGGAGGGGTACTTGCTGTCCTTGGATCAGGCAAAAGCGTTTGATCTGGTTAACCACGGGTACCTCTGGTCTGTCCTTCTGAGGTATTGCCTGCCGGGAGAGTTTGTTGATTGGCTGAAAGTTTTGTATGCAGAGGCAGAGAGTTTCCCGCTTGTGAACGTTTGGATTGGCCGCTCTTTTGAGGTTGGGTCTGGTGTTTGCCAGGGTTGTCCTCTGAGCCCACTACAGTACATGTTTGAGATCAACCCATTCCTTAGGAGGGTTGATCGTGGGCCATTGGTGGGAGTTGGGATGGATTGGGCAGCACCGGAAGCCACTCTTGGAGTGGTAGCGTATGCTGATGGTGTCACCGTTTTTGTGTCCTCGGGAGGGGAGGCGCAATGGGTGATGTCAGAGGTTGACCTGCTACTCAGAGGCTTCTGGGTCCAAAATCAACCTGGATAAGTGTGAGAGTCTCTGGCTGGGAGAGGGAGGTCCAGGCTTTGATCTCCTGGACAATCTTCCAGGGCCCCAGGGCTAAAGTGGATGAGGTGGTTAAGAACATTCTGGGCGACCTGGTGAAGGTGTGCTCTCTGGAGTATGAGAGGCTGGGCACGGGGAGGGCCTCTCTCTTTTGGAGGGGGTTCTCCTTTAGTGTCCCTTAGTCTGTCGTCTCCACTCCTGGTGTTGGACTGATGCTGCACAGTAGATTTTTGTTTTGTTTTATGAGCATGTAGTGATGTAGGGCTTGCAGGTGCCGAACATGGTCTTTATGTGGTTTTGATTGATGTTGTTCAGATTTTATTTGTATTATGTTTCTTCAAGCTATGATGTAAATACTGTATATACTGTATATATTGTATATAGTGGGGGTGGGATCTAGTGTTAGGTTGGGAGGGGGATGATGGTGGTGGGATTTTGGGGTTTATGAACTGACCTTGGATACTGGTCCGGACTTCTTAACGCAAACTTTGGATGTTAGACCAGTGTCTGGGGGGAAGAGGAGGGTGCAAGCGAGGGATCTAGTTTAGTGTAGTGTTATGTGTATTCAGTGTTTGTTATTATATATATATTTTTTTTAAAAGGGTGTGGGGTGGTTTGTTATTAGAGGGTGTGGGTGGGTTTATGTATATTTATGGTCATTTATGTTTATTTGTGTTGATTGTCTTTGTTTATTGGTTTGGTTTAGGATGTGATAATAGGGGGGTGGGGGTTGTGGTAATTAGTGTTTATTCATTTCGGTGTATTTTAAGTTATTGTTTTTGCAAGGTGGGAATGGTGCTGACCAGCAGGTAAGTTATTGTATGTATTTTGTATATATTGTACAGACTACAGAGCTGCCTGTGTATTACAGCACATTACAGGGTAATGTGACATGTATGGGTGTGTATTACTGATCCATATAGTGAGTGTATGGTATGTGTGATGATGTGTTTGCCTGCATGTGTATCTGTTTACATGTATCTGTCGGTCAGTCTTTGTGTTTGCCTCCATGCTTGTCTGTCTGTATGCATGTATCTGTTGCTGTCTGCATGTGTCTGTAAGTGTCTGCCTGTATATATGTCTTGCTGCATGTGTGGATGTGTGAATGATATTAATCATCTCAAATGTACATGAGAAGCAGACAGGGTTCTGTGTCAACAGTGATGTGTATTATGAGGTTACACAGTAGATGAGGTGTGTATTATGAGGTTCTGCAGCAGCAAAGTTGTGCATTACGAGGTTCAGCAGCAGTGATGTGTATTATGATATTCCGCAGCCGCTCAGGTGGGTATTATGAGGTTCCGCAGCAGCTCAGGGGTGTATTATGAGGATTCGCAGCAGTTTAGGTGTGTATTATGAGGTTCCACAGCAGCTGAGCTGTGTATTATGAGGTTCTGCAGAAGCTGGGGAGTGTATTATGAGATTCTGCAGCAGCAGTTATGTGCATTATGAGGTTCCGCAGCAGCTGAGGTGTGTTTTATGAGGTTCTGCAGCACCTGAGCTGCGTATTATGAGGTTCTGCAGTGTTGAGGTATGTATTATGAGGTTTTGCAGCAGCTGAAGTGTGTATTAAGAGGTTCTGCAGCAGCTGAGTTGAAGTTTCAGTTTTATTACTTGGCAGAGTGGAGGGGCACACATTTTTAGGTTAGCCCTTTTGGTCAAATGACCTCAAAACTGCCCTGACCGTGACACAGCTGTTTGGGACGACAAACTGGGGAATATTTCAGGGAACAGGAGAATGTTTTAGTTTTTGAATTTTTAATGCCGCCATGTGAGTTCACTGCAAAGGGGCCCACTGAGGCGCTGTCACCCAGGGGCCTACTGACACCTGGAGCCGTCCCTGCCTGTACTCCTGTGTTCCTGTGGCGGTCCTGTGTTCCTGTGGCGGTCCTGTGTTCCTGTGGCAGTCCTGTGTTCCTGAGGCAGTCCTGTGTTCCTGAGGCAGTCCTGTGTTCCTGAGGCAGTCCTATGTTCCTGTGGCGGTCCTGTGTTCCTGTGGCGGTCCTGTGTTTCTGTGGCGGTCCTGTGTTCCTGTGGCGATCCGGTGTTCCTGTGGCGGTCCTGTATCCTGGTGGCCATCCGGAGGTCCTGCCACCCAGAGGTCCTGCCTTCCCTGTGTCTCTACCTTGACTGCCACCGTGGGCCTAGTCGCACCCGTAGAGTGACCTGGGGGCTGTCCGCCACAGCAAGACCATCATGTTTTGCGGCGGGCTCTGGCGAAGACCAGGGGTCCACTTAGACTCCGCTCTTGGGTTGCAGCTAGTACCATCATCCCCTGTGGTGGTTCAGGGAGTCCACTGACTTTAGCCTCAAGAGACTCTCCCACACCCTTGTCCAAGATTTCCTCATGTAGTAAGGATATTAAAACTCTCATGGAAAAGTGGCCGCGGCACTGGAAGCATAGCGGCGCATGGGCGCCACCATCTTATCACGATCGTCGCTCCCCCGAATGTCATCGGGGGGGGGGCGTCGATCGGTTGCCATGGTAGCGGCGGGTCTTCGTTTGACCCGAGGCTGAACAGCTTCTGTTGCAGAAATGCCTTATACTGCGATACAGAAGTATTGCAGTATATGGTAGGAACAATCTGACCATCTAGGGTTAATGTACCCTAGTTGGTCTAAGAAATAGTGAAAAAAAAGAAAAAAAAAATAATAAAATATTAAAACTTCAAATCGCCCCCCTTTCCCTAGAACTGATATAAAACATAACAAACAGTAAAAATCACAGACACATTAGGTATTGCCGCATCCCAAAATGCCAGATCTATTAAAATTTAAAAAAAAGGTTACTGGCGGTGGTGAACTCGGAGACGGGAAATGGCGCCCAAATGTCTGAAATGTGACTTTTACACCTTTTTATATGACATAAAAATGTAATAAAAAATGTTGAAAATGTTGCACAGAAATCAAAATGGTAGCAACGAAAACGACGGCTCATTTTGCCAAAAATGACATATCACACAGCTATTTATTTATTTCTTTTTTGTACACATTTGTTTAAGTTTTTAAAATGTATTAAAACGCAATAAAACCTGTATAAATTTGGTATCATCTCGATCGTACCGAACTAAAGAATAAAGTAGATGTGTTATTTGGAGCGCAGAGTGAAAATCCTAAAAACTGAGCCCACAAGAACGTGACGCACACACTTTTTTTTCAATTTTTCCACATTTGGAATTTTTTTCCGGCTTCTCACTACATGGCAGGGAATAATAAGTAAGATTTTTTATACACAAAATAAGCCCTCACACAGCTCTGTACACGGAAAAATGAAAAAGTTATGGATTTTTGAAGATGGAGAGCGAGAAATGAGCGAAAATACCCTGTGTCCTTAATGAGAACCTGTCAGGCAAAATAACCCCCCTAAACTAAATATATTTTCATAAACTGCCATTAGAAAGCATTGCCTCTATCTCTTCATTGTGCCTCTACATACTTGTAAACTTAAGCAATGAGGTCCTAAAGCTGTATGCAAATGACCTTTGAAATGTCCAATGAGTCATTAGCATATTCAAGCTGTCCGGCTTATTCATGAGTGGGAGGCACAGCCACACCCCCAGTGCTTGACTGACAGGCTGTATAATGGTGTGAGGCTGTATAATGATGTGCTTTCTGGTGCTGGTGGCCACGCCCCCTGCAGCTTGTGTGTGTATAGGAGAGATATAACAGCTCCAGGCAGCCTTGTTATAGAAGAACATGTCAGGTACTTGTGTAGCTGATGTCTGTGGACAGAGCATGGACAGAGCATGTCAGCAGATGCTCCCATTCACTGTTATTTGCAAAAATGCGGTACAAATATAATTCCTGTTTTTTTTCAGTCTTGGTATATACAATTTGGGTTGCCCCAGGATCTGAAGGCAATCAGATAAGAATCAGACAGATTCTTATCCTGTCTGATGCTTCAGTGAGCTCCTCTTTGTATTGGCCATTGCATTTCATTTTCATGACAAGCTCACACACACACACACACACAGACTTCCTGTTGGCACAAAACGGTGTGAGGAGACTTACCCTATAGGCAGATAATGGGGTGCGTTTACTAGGAACAGTGCAAACTACACTATGTGCAGTTTGCCTGTGTATAGTGCAAATTCCTGATGCCCATTCTTCATGAATCTGGCGCTTCCTGTGCTGCTCTGACAGAGTGCATAACTTTTTTTTGGTGCACCTTTAACACAGGCCGTGTGACACACTTCTGTCGGGCGGTCTGACTGAACACTGGAACACAACCTTCAGTGCAGAAATTTGTCTGTGGTGCAGATACATCTTAAATACGTGTACAAGCAGTTTGCACTGAAAAGAACATGTAAAGGCCACCATAAAACTGGCGCGCAAATGTGTAAATTTGCCTTAATTTCTTTATCCTGGTGGGAGGCAAAGCTGACCTTGTAGGTTATGGCTGAGATAGCAGGGAATACTGCAGAGCTGAGAATCTCATTGTGTGTTTTATGCATCTAATGACTCTCGTTATATCTTATCTGTTTCATCTCTCTTTCTTTGTCAACTTTCTAGTGAATATTCAAAATCTAAGTGAAAGTGTATATAAACTTGAGCCCTGTTAATATAAGCACATTGTCAGCACACAGCATCTCGTTGCACAGATGAAACATGAAGTTTCTGCTTAGCGAGTCCCCGACTACATTACTGAGTGACAGAAGCAAAAACCGCAATAAAACTGAGTCAAATTGTAAAGTAAGGGGTTAAAAATGATCTTTACTGTTTAAACATCACTAGGAGATTGAGAATTTTATTTTGTGGGCAAACCCCATTAATGAGTACTGTGATCTACTTTTCCTTGTGAGCTGCAATAAATATGACCCCCTTATAGTCAAGGAGATCACTGACATTTGATCTATTTTTTACCTCAAAGGAATCAATAACAAACCCCTCTGCAACTAGAGCTTCCCTGGCAAACTCCTCATCATAATTGAAAACTTGGAGCTTGTGGTCCCCAACTGTCAAATAAAATCCACCTACAGCCCCAAATAGTATAATGTGTCCTCCAGGTTTTAGCAACCTTGAGAACTTTCTGATATATTTAATGTAATCATCTTGGTCTTTGCAGATGAGTTCTAGTAGCAAAGCAGTGATGATACAATCAGCTGGTGGTAAATCTATTGGCTCTGTCATGTTTTCTTTTCCAAGGTTACATTTTATCACATGTTGCAGCGCTGATTTCACTTTTCCTTCTTTGTCTTCTATCTGTTCACTGAAATAAATTAGAAAAATTTATTATCCCACAGTATTGGTACACATTGGGGGTAATTTATTAAGGGCCCGATTCACGTTTTCCCGACGTGTTACCCGAAAATTTCCGATTTGCGGCGATTTTCCATGAATTGCCCTGGGATTTTGATGCACGCGATCGGATTGTGGCGCATCGGCGGAAATCGGGGGTTGTGGCCGAACGAAAACCCGACGGATTCTGAAAAAACGCCGCATTTAAAAACGAAAAATGTGTCGCGAAGCTTGCATTTACCTTCACTCAGCCCGGCTCGGTGTAATCCAGTGCGTTCCGATGCTCTTCAGCGCAGCAGCGCCACCTGGTGGACAGCGGAGGAACTGCCTTAGTGAATCCCGGCCGGACCCGAATCCACCGCAGAGAAGGCGCCGCTGGATCGCGAATGGGACGGGTAAGTAAATCTGCTCCATTGTCCATTAAAACAAAAAAAGGACATTGTTAGAGATGAGCGAGTATACTCGTCCGAGCTTGATGCTCGGCACATCTGCTTACTTGTCGGAAGATACGCACGAAACGGTGCGAACAAAATAGTATGTGAAGAACAATATATATGTGTGAAGAACACATTGTAGAACACGGTGAGCAGGACAAAGACATCGGGGAACAGGACAGAGACATCGGGGAGCAGGACAGAGACACCCGGGAGCAGGACAGAGACACCGGGGAGCAGGACAGAGACATCGGGGAGCAGGACAGAGACATCGGGGAGCAGCTCCAAGACATCGGGGAGCAGCTCCGAGACATCGGGGAGCAGCGCAGAGGCATCGGGGAGCAGCGCAGAGGCATCGGGGAGCAGCGCAGAGGCATCGGGGAGCAGCGCAGAGGCATCGAGGAGACTCCAGTGGAAGAAGAGGAGCGGATCCCTGGACACCGTGTCTCCCTACAAGTAAGCAGATGTGCCGAACATCTGCAATCTATTCTTCACTGTGTTTTTCACTGCGTTTTTCACTTAAATGATCCTGTGTTCATTGTGTTCACTGTTTTTATTCTATTCTTCACTGTTCTTCACATCTGCTAACTTGTCGGGAGATAATATACGCGTGGAACAGTGAAGAATAGATTGCAGATGTTTGCATACATCTGCTAACTTATCAGAAGACATTCTTTTTCAATTAATTAACACATTTTATTCCCGAACCATGGTCCCTTTGAAAAATGCTCGAGTCTCCCATTGACTTCAATGGGGCTCGTTATTCGAAACGAGCACTCGAGCATCGGGAAAAGTTCATCTCGAATAACGAGCACTCGAGCATTTTAGTGCTCGCTCATCTCTAGACATTATCAATATAAATACTTTGCTGAGGATATACGGTAATTGGCAATTTTACTTTTAAAATGTCAATAGACTTGCCCCGAAAAAGATCTTGCATATCATATATTTAAAGGGATCCTGCCGTTAGAAATTGGCCTAATATACAACTACCAGTATGTTGTCAAGCAACTAAACAGCTTCTAGGTCATGTTTCTTTCATGGCCCAGGGTGGTGACATGCTCCAGAAAATCAACTTTGAAGTGAGATGTAAATTGGTTGTATAAAGTCAAGGAGGTGGAGAGTTTAACATTCAAGTCAAGCTTCCCTGCCTCTGAACACCTCCTCTCATGTGATTGACATGATGTGCTGGACTTTAGGACATCTGATCAATGATGTCCCTGGACGATGGACCATAATTACAGTGAATGGGGCGTTCTGAGGCAGGGAAGCTTGACTTCAGTGTTAAACTCTCCGCCTCCTTGACTTCATGAAACCAATTTACATTTTACTTCAAAGTTGATTTTCTGGATGATGCCACCACCCTAGGACTTGAAAGAAACATCATCTAGCAGCTGCCCAGCTGCTTGGCAAGCCAATTTCTGATGACAGGTCCCCTTTAATACAGTAGTGACAAGTACAATAACAATCGGTATACAATTATAGTTAAAGAGTAACTGTAAAGTTTTTTTTTTCCACAAATCAATAGCTTTTAGGATGCAAAACAACTTTGCCAATGCTCTTTGTTACCTTTATCCAGCAGTTTCATTGCTATACCCCTCAGAGTACCTCAGTGCTGCAGTAACTGCTTCCTCTGCCTATGATAATAAGCCCTGGAGTCCACAGTTTGTTTATCTGATGGTTTCATAGGAAGGTGAGAGCTGCTGCTCCCTGCTCACAGAGGAGGAGGTTATGTGACAGAGCTCTCTTTGTAACAGAACTGAATGTGTTCAAGACTGTGGATACAGATGTATCCTGCACAGAATAGTGAGATACAAAATCTCCCCTATCATTTCCTCCATTCCAGTCTGTGATTCTGCAGAACTTTCTCTCTCTCTCTCTGCACCTCATGCTGCTCCCCTCCCCTACCTTGTCTTTGGCACTAACAGCTCTGTGCAGATAAGCTATTAACCCTCAGTGCTCACACAGCACAAGCTATAGCCTTCATGTAACTGGTTTACTTATGATTTCTACCACTTATTACATGTTCCCTGCTCCTCCATGTGATGGAAGCTGGCAGTCTGTCACCATAAACATCCTGTATGTGCACTTTGCAGTGTTCAGTGGATTTACATGTGGGAAACTAAATGGATTTTATGCTAAATTTATTTGAGAGAGAACATAAAGCATCATGGAATCTGTGGGCAAGCTAGCTGGCCCCAGCCAGAGGGCATGGACTGACAGACATTAGTCTCCGCCCACTTCACACCTGGTGAGAAAGATTTTTGTCAAACACTTTCAGAACAGAAAATGCCATAACTTTGGTAAAACAAGGGTGAGCATGATAAATTAGGGACACTTGCTCATAGATCCAGACACTGTGACTCTGGTAATCCTTTTACATTTGTTATCCATGGCCTCCCCTCCCCCTGCACGTCCTGTTGGGAGAAACATTTTAACATCCTGTGAATCTGCAGCACTGAAGGGCACTGATAATGCCCACACAGCTCGTTAGACTCATTAGCATAAGTTTAATTTTAGAAGGAAAGAGGCCATGGATAACAAATGTAAGAGGATTACCACAGTCATGGTGTCTTTATCAAAGAGTAAGACCTTATTCACATGATTGTTTGCTCACCTGGATCAGATCCAGGGTATTGCACACAATCAATTAGAAAGGAGGGCGCTACTTACCCCTCCCCACTTGGCCACAAATCTGCCCACATATAGGACATGTCCTATATTTTGTAATGCAGCTGCCCAGCTCAGTCATGTTTGATTGCGCCAAAATCCGATCACATGCGACACAATCCCCTTCTAAATACCTGTCTCAGCGGCACAAATCCCCAAAAATTCTAAATGTCTAATGTGCAATCCACGGGACCCTCAGTAAATAAGCCCAAGTGTGCTCATCACACCATGGCAGGGTGCCATAGACTTCTATCATTGCCACAATTACATCCATGTGAATGGGGACGTAATGTCCTTGGTTTATCATGCTTGATTTTAATGGAAGATTTTAATTAAATAAATGTTTCACCTTATTCCTTTTATGTCTGCATGTAGTTTTGCAACATGACACCAGTCAAATGCTCCTGTACGTGTGTCCACCCATCTCTTCAGCTCCATGATGCATCTGTCTTTTACCTTCAGGACTATGATGTGCTTGAAGAACTCACAGGCTGCATACAGATGATGAATAAAGGAACTACCACTAAGGTCAATTAAGATATCTCCTTTAATATGACCTGTAGAAAAAATTATGAATATTAAAACATCATCTAATATACTCAATCTGCTAAAGATCTTGAAGGTTAAAAATGCCTTATGCATATTGTGGGAAAAATTGACAGTAAATATTTTTTTACATGGGTACAGTATCATAGTAGTTATATTCTTGTACATAGGTGGCAGTATTATAGTAGTTATATTCTTGTACATAGGGGGCAGTATTATAGTAGTTATATTCTTGTACATAGGGGCAGTATTATAGTAGTTATATTCTCGTAAATAGGGGTAGAATTATAGTAGCTATATTCTTGTACTTAGGGGCAGTATTATAGTAGTTATATTCTTGTACATAGGGGCAGTATTATAGTAGTTATATTCTTGTACATAGGGGGCAGTATTATAGTAGTTATATTCTCGTAAATAGGGGCAGAATTATAGTAGCTATATTCTTGTACTTAGGGGCAGTATTATAGTAGCTATATTCTTGTACTTAGGGGCAGTATTATAGTAGCTATATTCTTGTACTTAGGGGCAGTATTATAGTAGTTATATTCTTGTACATAGGGGGCAGTATTATAGTAGTTATATTCTTGTACATAGGAAGCAGTATTATAGTAGTTATATTCTTGTACATAGAGACAGTATTATAGTAGTTATATTCTTGTACATAGGGGGCAGTATGATAGTAGTTATGAAAGGCGGTGAAAGGTCCTCTTTAAGCCATTGAGCTAGAATTTGAAAAAATATTTACATTTTTAAAGTTTAAAATGTTCTACTTTATCTAGGGATGTAGGAAGCATTTGAACCCCCAAAGAGCCACCCAAATGTAATAAAAGGTGAATAGTGCAGTGTAAAAATAGCATTTTTCTGTCAAATATGGCATTTTAGTGCCAAATTTATTTCACTCAACTCATGCCACTAGAAACAAAAATGCCAAAAATCATTATGCAGGCTCCCCCAGGTATGCAAATATCCCATATATGGCAATAATCTATAGTCTGGGCACACGGCAGGGCTCAGATGGTATGGACTGGTATTCAGAGCAGACATTTCACAAATGGTTCTTTGGCACCATGCAGCATTTGTAGATCTGCTGAAGGACCAGCACAGTAAAATAAAAAACTTTAAATGACTCATTTTGGAAACTGCATCCCTCAAAAAATTTATCTAGGTGTGAAGTGAGCATTTTGAACCACACAGGTGGCGACCCAAAGATAATGCAAAATGTATGGTGCAGAGTAAATATAGCATTATTTTCTCAAATATGCCATTTTAGTCCGTATATATTGTCCTCAGCTCAATGGGGGACATGTATCTTTATTTTTGCTTGTCTACTTGTCTTATTTTTGAGAATTTTGACGTTTTTGCGACTTTTCACAGCGACTTAAGTTGTTATTTTTTTTTTTTTCTTTTTTTTTTTTAAATTTTAAAAATTTTATTGAACAAACTAAGAATAACATACATCACTTAGTAAGGAGATCATGTCCACCATTCTGTGACATGCTCCTTTTAGTACAATATCAATTTAATTGCATTTGCACTTTTCACAAAATAAATTTTCTCTTCCTTCTTAGCCCTTCTCAGAAAATGAGTCCTTTGTGAGAGGATGCATTTTTAAGCTCTTATGCAAACTGTTCTTTATGTCCTTTTATAATCCTCTTCTTCTATGTGATTTCCATCATATATCCGAATTATCCCATTCATATGATGATGATTGTTACTCTAAATTAAATAACTATTACATACCTACAATAACCAGTTAATACAATTTAACACAAAATTATGGCATCAGTGTGTTATCCACATTACTTTTTTTTTTTTTCCCTCCTGCTTATGACTAATCCAATTAGCTTAACAGTTATGATCTGTAATATTGGCTTTTTAACCAACAGTCCCAATAAGTTGTAAATTGAGGGAGGCGACCATTTTGCAAAGCTATTGCTCTCTCATATGCACAGTTTGTGTTGACCTGGTTTATGACCTCTTGTATATGTGGTGAATCGGGCGTTTTCCATACTCTAGTTATTGTAAGCTTAGTGGCCATCAGGATGTGAATTACTACCGTTCTAAATTTAGTAGGGATGTCATCCATCTCCATTAGTAGTAGTGCTTGGGAGGCCCTTAGAATTAAGTGTTTATCTATTATCTTCCCTATTATACATTCACTAGCCTTCCATAATTGTTGAATTGATGGACAAGACCACAGAGTATGCAGGAGAGTACCTTTATTATTGCATTTACGCCAACAACTTGAGGTCACATTTGGGAAAATTCGGTTTAATTTTGAGGGGGTAAAGTACCATCTCATTCTAGTTTTCACCATTGTTTCTTGGTGTGATGTGCATCTCAGGGCTTTCTGCGCTAATGAGAGAGCATTTTGCCATTGCTGTGTTGTGTATACTTTATTAAGGTCTTCCTCCCATTTACACATATGTGGAAGTTTTTTCATATAAACTTTCTGGCTTAATTGGTTATAAAAGAAAGAAATTCCTTTGACTTTCTTATTGGTTGTTGTGAGGTATTGTACAATTTCTTTTCCTACTTCCAATGATTTACAGATACCTCCTTTCAAGAGGCTTCTTATTTGTAAGAACTTATAAAACTCTCTATGGGGAATATTGTACTTTTTTTGAATTTCGGAGAAGGGGTATACTACATCTTGCTCCATTAAATGCTGCACATTAGTTATTCCGTTCATTTTCCATAATCTCAGGTCTAATCCTTGAATTCTCTCCTCTAGGAAATCCAAAGGAATGCTGTTCAAGGGGAGTTTGGTCTTATTATTTGGTTGACTATTTAGTCTTGACCAAGCCTGCAGAGTTGTATTTATTATAGGGGATTTTGTTGTTATCTTTTTATTGTCCGCTATCTGTTGCATTATAAGTGCTCTTAAGGATTTATTACCCTGTATCTGCTTTTCTATGTTATGCCAGGTTTTATCTTCTGCGGAATCCCACCAGTGTAAAGAGCTATCTAATTGAGCTGCTATATAATAATCTTTCATGTTTGGTAGGCCAAGGCCCCCCGCTGATTTTTGTTTTTGTAATATATCTATCGATATTCTTGGTTTTTTATTTGCCCACACAAACTTACTAATCATGCCCTGTAATTTTTGGAAATATAATTTTGGTATATCTATTGGTAGAGTCCTAAATAAGTATAAAAATTTCGGTAAGACCATCATTTTGAATGTGGCAATACGTCCAAACCATGATAGGATATGATTGGAGTATTCTTTTAATTCTCTCTCTATTGTTGCTAATAAGGTAGGAAAGTTATTATGGTAAGTGTCTTTGAATGGGTATGACATTTGTACCCCTAGGTACTGTATTTTGGAGGTTTGCCAATCTAGGGTATATTTATGTTTTAGGGAGTTAATTCTTCTTTCATTCATGTTCAATGGCAGGACCTGAGATTTGTTATTATTAACTTTATAGTATGATATCTTACTAAATTCTTCAAATATTTCCATTAGCGGTGGTACGGATGTTTCAGGGTTAGATAGGCTTATGAGGATATCATCCGCGAATAATGCGATTTTATATTCTTCCTCTCCTATTTGGATCCCTTTGATTTTTCCTTTTAGTCTAATGGCTTGAGCCAAGGGCTCTATTGACAGGATAAAGAAAATTGGGGATAAGGGGCATCCCTGTCTTGTTCCATTAGTTAATGAAAACTCCTGTGAGAGAACACCATTTGTGAAGACTTTTGCATTTGGGGTGGAATATAGTGCTCTAACTGCTTGCTGTATTCTTCCTGTAATCCCAAATTTTTCTAAAACTGAAAAGGCGTATGTCCAATTAATCCTATCGAACGCCTTTTCGGCGTCTATTGTAATAAATAATGATGAAAGTTTATTTGCTTCACAATGCTGTAGCAAATTCAATACTCTACGTGTATTGTCAGGGGCTTGTCTTCCTGGCGTAAATCCTGTTTGATCTGCTTTGATTATTTCTGGTAACACTTCCTTAAACCTATTTGCAATTATTGAGGCATACAGTTTAACGTCGCAATTTAGTAAGGATATGGGTCTAAAGTTGGAGGGAATTGTAGGTGATTTCCCTGGTTTTGGTAGAGTTACAATGTGAGCAGTAAGCATTTCCTTAGGGAAGCTCCCTCTCTCATTTGCTGCTTTGTATACTTTTAGGAGATATGGGGATATTATCTTTTTAAATTTTTTATAATAGCCTCCTGATAGGCCGTCCGGACCTGGCGCTTTATCTTTAGGGGTTTTTTTAATGCTATCTTCTACCTCTTCCAAAGTGATTTCTCTGTTTAAAATTGTTAGTTGGTGTTCTGAAATTCGTGGCAGGGGGATATTGTCTAAGAATTTTAGTATTTCCTCATTAGTGGGTTGTGGAGTGTTTCTGTCCTCTATTAAGTTATACAGCCTGGCATAATATTCTTTAAATTCATTTGCGATTCCTCGTGGTGTCATAATTTTTTCCCCAGTTGTAGGGTGTATGATGTAAGCTATTTTAGATTTGTTCATTCTTTTTTTTAGCATATTCGCTAAAACTGATCCGGCCTTTTGGCCTTGGGAATAATGTTTTATTTTAAGTTTCTGTAGTGAATATGCAAATTTATGCAGGAGTAGGTTGCGTAAACTATCTCTTTCTGACCTTAAAGCTTGTAGAGTAGCAGTGGTAGGATGTTTTTTATGCTGGTTTTCTAGATCATTTATTTTGTTCATAACTTTGTTTACTTCTTTCTCTCTTTCCTTCTTGACACGATTATTTATTCTATTAAGCTCCTCCCTAACAAACATTTTATGACTTATCCAAGTGGAACAAATGTCAGCGTTCCCATTATCATTGTATTTAAAGAACTCAGTTAGTACATTTTCTATCTGCATAGTGTATTTTTCCTGGGATAGGAGAGATAAATTAGCTCTCCAAATGTAGTCGTTTTGGATCGCAAAGGAATCCTTAATAGTAATTGTGATCGGTGCGTGGTCGGACCACTGTATGGATCCTATTTCTGATGAGATCACGTTTTCTATGAGATTCCTATCAATTAGAAATATGTCGATTCTTGAGTATGAGTCATATCTAGCAGAGTAAAATGTGTAATCTTTTTCACAGGAGTGTTGAATCCTCCATATGTCATACAGGTCTTCTTGCCATAAAAAGGAGTCAAGGGTAAAAGTTCTGTGTTTTGCCTTAGAGTTAGTATCTAATTGGGGATGATTTATTGTGTTGAAATCACCACATATGATTAATGCCCCAGATTTGACTTTCTTTATTTTTTTCCATAATTTCAGTGTGAAGCCTCTTTGTTTACTATTAGGAGCATATAGATTTACTAATGTATATTGCACATTGTTGAGTGTGCATACTACTATGATGAATCTGCTGTTTGGGTCTATTTCCTGATAACTTATTGTCACCGCTAGTGTATTTTTGAAAGCGATCATCACCCCTCTTTTTTTTTTTTATATGTGGACAATATAACTGTGGGAAAGGCTGGGTGATTTATCTTAGGAGGGTTTTGTGCTCTGATATGTGTCTCTTGGGCACAAACAATGTCAGCTTTATGTCTATTACCTTCTCTCCATAATAGAGATCTCTTATATGGGCTATTTAAGCCTTTCACATTCATAGATAGGATTTTAGTCCCCATTTTTAAAAGTCATGGAGTGTTTGTAAATTACCTGATAAACTTCTACTTTCTGATATCTAATTGGAATTCTCCATAGTCTGCTTAGTATATCACTTAATGCCATTTTTAACATAACCAAATAACACAATAACAACATAAAGAAAAAGATCTGTATGGATGTTCACTGGTACAAATATGCTACCCGTGGAGATCCACACTTAGGATATTAAACAGGGTAACCTTAAGTGGAAATATGGGATTGGAGACTCAGTTCCATCTCAAGTACTACCACCTACTTATCCTTTTGACGATTTCTGCACAGTTCAAGTTTTCCTCTTTGTGCGCCATTCAGGGTCCATCTTTGATGGGTTTTTGTTTGGAGATGTGCGTGGGTCTTGATCCGTAGACATCCCCCAGGCCTCCAGTGTTTTCAAGCCTTCTTCCACTTCTGTAATAGACACGATGTTGTTCTGTCTCTTTATCAATATCTTTGTGGGGAAACCCCATCTATATTGGATCTCATTTTTTCTGAGTATGGAGGTGACTGGCATTAACCTCCTTCTCGCCTGTAAAGTAGCTGCTGATAAGTCCACAAATAGTTTGATTTCTGCATATGGCTCTGGTAGTTTCTGTAGCTTCCTCGCTTGATTCAGCAGATTTTCTTTGGTTTGAAAAAAGGTAAACCTTGCAAGTACATCCCTGGGTATGTTTTCAGATAATGATAAAGGTTTTGGTACTCTATGTACCCTATCAATCGACATTTCATATTCTGAAAGTTCTGGAATCAATGTTTTGGCCATTTGCTGGACATATTTGCGCAGATGTGTACCCAAAACCATCTCTGGAATGCCTCTTATTTTGAGATTATTCCGGCGGTCTCGGTCTTCAGAATCCACCATTTTTGCTTGTAGTGCTTCCACTTTATCATCTAACGTATTGTGTGAGTCCACCAATTCATTGTGTGCAGAGGTGAAATCTGCCATTTTATTTTCCAGGTGCGACACTCTGTCACCTAAGTCATCTACTGTCGTTTGCAGTGGTTTGATGAGTGAGGCAAGGTCTCTTTGCAGTGAGTATTTGAATGCTTCTAACATTGCCTTTAATGTCGTTTCAGAGACTGTGTTGTTCGTAGTTTGAAATTTAGCAAAAACGTCAGGTGTCCCTGGCATATTAGGCTGTATTTGTTGTGAGTGTTCCTCAGTTTCTGTGTCCCCAGTTTTAGCCTTTTGTTTAGCTGGGCTGCCTGTGGGGGACCTTAACCCCTCTTGGTACATTTGAGCTGAGGTGCCTGAGGCTTGTGAGCTCTCCGTGTCCTGCAGGGTTAATGGAAGCATGCTTGTGTCTTCCTCAGTTTGTGCTGGGGATAATGAGAGCGTGCTCCCCGGAGTTTTGGAGCCTATGCTCCATCTTTCTGGAACCTCAAAGCTTGAGGGAGACTTACTTGGTCTCGGTAGACGGGATGCCGGGCGGTGGAATGTGGTATCTTCTTCCATTGCGCTCAGCGCGGCAGCCGCCGCGTGTCTGTTTTTCCCGGCGCCATCTTTGCTGGTCCGCGGCTCTCTCGGGAAATACTGTCCTATTTGTCCGTGCATCATGTCTCTGCCTCCTCTCTTCCGTGTACTGTGGCTTAGAGGTGGCCCTTGATGTTTTCCGGGCATTTTGGGTCGTCTACTGCTATTAATTGCCGTTGTTCAGTGGTAGTTGAGACGGAGCTCCTCACTCACACGGCCATCTCCTTCAGCAGCCAAGCCACGCCCCTTAAGTTGTTATTTTTCAAGTACACCTTGGTCTTCACCTTGTGCAGTTTGCCTTATGTATCTTTATTTTCCAGATGTTCTGTGTGACTTTTCACTTATGTGTCACTTTTTTATGTTTATTTTTAAACTTTTTTGGCGCAAATCTGCACCTGGTCCAGGGCAGGTACAAATGAAGGATATTTTTTAAAGGACCCTGTTTTAAGATGTAAATTAGAATTATTTCACATGCTTTGAATGTTTAAAATTTTGCACAATAACCTGTTTTTTATAAATTCATAAATTTTTGCATTTACATAAAAAAAAAAAACATTATTGGGTACTTTATTGGTTAACCCCTTAACTACCTGGCCCTTTTTTGTTTTTTCATTTCCATTTTTCACTCCCCACCTTCAAAAATCTATAACTTTTTTATTTTTATACATAAAGAGCACTGTGAGGGCTTGTTTCCTGTGTAACTAAATGCACTTCATAGTGACAGTATTTATTATTCAATGCCGTGTACTGGGAAGCAGGAAAAATTTCCAAATGCAGTGAAAATGGTGAAAAGATGCATTTGCACCATTTTCTTGTGGGCTTGCATTTTTCAGCTTTCTTTGTGCGCCCCAAATGACATGTCTACTTTATTTTTTGGGTCGGTTCGATCACGGGGATACCAAATTTGTATAGGTATTATCATGTTCATCCCATGAGGAAGTCTGTTTGATAGGCGGAACGTGTGGGGTTCCTCTTCCTACCTCTCAGATGGGCAACTTACACCTCTCATAAGATGGTAATACAACTTTACACATCATGTAATTATTATGTTTTCTTTGTTGGGTAACCATTTGGCAGTAATGCTTCTTCTGCTCCACCACTACTTTTTTGATAAAATTTATTAATATTGCCGAACAAGTATCACAAGAAAAAAGACAGGATCATACATAAGGCATTAAAAGGCATTTCAAATGTCTTAATTATATACCAAAGAAAAAAAAACTATGATACATGACCCCCAATGACCCCAAATATTATGTGGGTTCTGCCAGGTACAGAAACATCCAGGGCTGGCAATATGGGTAGGCAAAGGAGGCAATTGAATTTTGTTTCTAGGTGCCATGGATCCAAAGATATTCAGGTTTAAAGTGAGAATATTAGGTGCCATTTTTATATATAAAAATCACTCCCAACGGCAGTTTAACATTTAACAATTATTATATCCATTTTCCTAACACTGAGAAACACAAAAATTAGATTTATATAAAAGAGGAGACTCTCTTCTTTCATAAGAAAAAAGAAGTGAGGTTCTATGTGTCACAGAGCCAGAGATACAGCCTCCTGAAGTGTCTCACCTTCCAGATTCTTAGCAATCAGTCTACGGGGAGAATTTGCTGCACACAGGAGCTTCTGCACCTCAAAGATAATGGAAATATTCACTTTATATGTTACTACTAGAGATGAGCGAACATACAAATTCGAGCATTAGCGTACTCGCAACTGCTCGTTGCTTGGACGAATATTTTGCCAGCTCGAGAAAATGGCATCTCCCGCTGTTTTGATTTTTGGCGGCCAGAAACAGAGCCAATCACAAGCCAGGAGACTCTGCAGTACACCCAGCATCACGTGGTACACTTACATGTCGATAGCAGTGGTTGGCTGGCCTGATCCCCTGGAATATACTATCCACTGCCCGCGGTGCTCTGATCATTCTCTGCCAGGATGCCGTTAGGGATAGAGCTGCTACTGGTCAGGGATAGCGTTAGGGTGTTCTATTAGATTAGTGTTATGCAGGAGTGATTCTAAAAGAACCCAACAGCCCTTGTTAGGGCTACAATAGCGTTTTTTTTTTCATTGGCTTGTGGCTGGGCTTGCTGGCACTAGTAGTGCAGCTACTACCATATTGTGACGAATTTGCAGGGAGATTTGCGAATGTTATTTTTGGCTCATGTGACACATATATCCATTTCAAACAGCTAAGTGGGACAATTTATTTGGGGTTTGATTGAATTTTTTTTTAAAAGTGAAAGTGCAAGTCACAGCACAAAATCCGTTTGTGTGCTGTCAGTGGTGCAAATGCAATTTCATCTAGCTTAGTCTGCCTACTACTGTTTAGCAAGCTAATCTCCAGAAATCCCAATCCACATTCTCTCTGCCGGTGAAGTGTACTGTACGTCATGTGTGGCGTAATCTAATACGTTTTTTGTTCACATTAGTACCGGGACATTCAGCAATCCGCATTTCAGTTTGCTTTCTGATTTCTTCTGCATGTTTCGTTCATAAAGAAATAAAAAAAAACAAAAAAAAAGTTATAAAAACGAAAAAACAAACAAAAAAAAAGTTTTCTCTTTTAATTTTTTTTTGGGGTTATAGCAATAAAATTTTGTCTACTGTAGTTGAACGATTGTGCCTGCTACTGTTTAGCAAGCTAGTCTCAAGAAATCCCAATCATCATTCTCTCTGCCGGGGGAAAGTGTACTGTACATCACATGTGGCGTAATCTAATACGGTCTTTTGTTCACATCAATACCGGGACATTTAAAAAAACAAACATAAAAAAAAATTTAAAAAAAATTTACAGTTTATATTTCTCTTTTGTCTATAAAATAGACTTTTATTTGGAAAATGTTGAACCCAAGGGCTAAGGGTAGAGGACGAGGGCGTGGGCATGGGCATCCAATAATGCAGGGGTCAGAGGCTGTGGTCCTGGGCGGGGTGAGACACAACCTGCTGATGAGGGAGCATGGGAACGCCACAGAGCTACACTCCCTAGCTTCATGTCTGAACTTACTGGGACTTAAGGCCACAACAGTGCGAACAGCTGATGTTGTGGATTGTGGACAATGTTTCAAGTAATTTGTCCACCAGTCAGTCTTCCACGCAGTCCACCCATATTACCCAAGTGAGCAATCCACCAGCTCCTCCACCTCAACCTCCTTCCCCCCAGTCTGCCCCCTCCCAGGAAAATTTGGAATTTGATCCGGTATACTCCGCGGAACTGTTTTCTGGACCCTTCCCAGAGTCACAAACCACTTCTCAGGTTGCTGCTGAGCTCTTTCCCGATGTCCAGGTTTTCAAACGGTCGCAGTCTGTGGGTAATGATGACATTGTTGACGTAGTGGAAGAAGTGTGTAAAGAGGTGTCGGAAGATGAGGAGACACGGTTGTCAGACAGTGGTGAAGTTGTTGTCAGGGCAGGAAGTCCAAGGGGGGAGCAGACTGAGGGATCGGAGGATGATGAGGTGACAGACCCAAGCTTGTTGATAGGCCGGGTGAAGACGGTGCTTCTGAGACAGAGGCGAGTCCTATACCAGAACAGGTTGGAAGAGGCAGTGGTGGGGCCAGACAGAGGGCAGGGCCAGAGCTGGTGCATCAGCGCCAAATGTTTCACGTAGTGAAGCTCCCGTGGTGAGGGCTAGATGTTCTCAAGTCTGGAGGTTCTTTAAAGAAACAACGGATGACCGACGGACTGTGGAGTACAACCTGCGCCACACCAGGATCAGCAGGGGTTCCACCACTACCAGCTTAACCACCACCAGCATGCGCAGGCATATGAGTGCTAAACACCCCACTCAATGGAACCAAGGCCGTTCACCTCCGGCCTGGCCCACCACCGCTCCTTCCCCTGTGTCATTTGCTGCCTCTGCTAGTCAGACCCCTGCCCAGGACCCCGGCACAAAAACCTCCCGCTCGAAAACGACACCTTCGCCTCCACGATCCTCCACAGCGTCCACCAATGTCTCCAAGCGCAGCGTTCAGCTGTCTATACCCGAGACGCTAGAGCGCAAGAGGAAATACAGTTCCACCCACCCACACACCCAAGCCCTCAACGTCCACATCTCCAAATTACTCAGCCTGGAGATGCTGCCCTATAGGCTGGTAGAGAACGAGGCCTTTCACAATCTCATGGCGGCGGCCACCAAACTGTATTTGGTTCCCAGCCGCCACTACTTTTCCCGATGTGCTGTCCCAGCCCTGCACCAGCACGTGTCAGACAACATCATCCGTGCCCTGACCAACGCTGTTTCTGACAAGGACCACCTAACTACGGACAGGATTGCGGGGCCTACCTCGGTCACGATCTCTCAGGCCTACTATGCCTCCTCCTCCTCCCAGCCCTCCTCCACCTCCTTCTCCGTGGGAATGGCGCCATAAGTCGGTAGCTCTAGGCGCAGCAGCAGTGCCGTCACTAGGCGACAGCAGGCGGTGCTCAAACTGCTGAGACTAGGCGATAAAATGCACACCGCCCAAGAGCTATTACAGGGCATCACGGCGCAGACTGACCTGTGGCTGGCACGGCTGGACCTGAAGCCAGGCATGGTTGTGTGTGACAACGGCCGTAACCTGGTGGCGGCTCTGCAACTCGGCAGTGGCCCATGCCTGACCCATGTGTTCAATCTGATAGTTCAGCGGTTCCTCAAGACATACCCCAATCTGTCTGATTTGCTCATGAAGGTGCGCCGCATCTGTGCGCATTTCAGAAAGTCGACCACAGATGCTGCCACTCTCAGGGCAGCGCAGTACCGCCTCCAACTGCCCGCTCAACGACTGTTATGCAACGTGCCCACGAGATGGAATTCCACATTAACCATGTTATCCAGAGTTTACCAGCAGCGCAGAGCGATTGTAGACTGCCAGATGTCAACTTCCACTAGAACTGCTAGTCAGGTCAGTCAGCTACCTCAAGTCTACAATGAGGAGTGGACGTGGATGTCTGATATCTGTCAGGTGCTGAGTAACTTTGAGGAGTCAACACAGATGGTCAGTGGCGATGCCGCCATCATCAGCCTCACCATCCCGCTGCTTGGCCTGTTGAAAAACTCTCTAGCCAGCATGAAATCAGAAGCTTTGCGCTCGTCACAAGAGACGGGGGAAGAAGATTCGCTTGTTGATAGCCAGAGCACCCTCCGGCCTGTTTCTCAGCGTGTATCGGAGGAGGTGGAGGAGGATGAATAGGAAGAGGAGGAGAATGTCGGCGCGACAGAAGAGGCGACCCTTGCTCAGTCCTTATTAACTGTTCAGCATGTATAGGCAGAAGAAGAGGAGTTGGAGGAGGAGGAAATGGAGAGTCAGGCCAGTGAGGGGAGTGAATTCTTGCGCGTTGGGACTCTGGCGCATATGGCAGATTTCATGCTAGGCTGCCTATCCCATGACACTCACGTTCAAAGAATTTTTTCCAGCACCGATTACTGGGTATTGACTCTCCTGGTACAAGCAAAATCTTTCCACTCTCATCCCTGGAGAGGAAAGGAGTGTGAGAATGCATGAATACCAGCAGGCCCTGGTGCACAAGCTGAAACAGTCTTTCCCTTCTGACAGCGCTAGCGGCAGAGGGCGTACTTGTGCGGGACAAGTAGCGAGGGAGAGTAGGCGAGCAGGCAGCTTGTCCAGCACTGGCAGGGGTACGCTTTACAAGGCCTTGCCAGTTTTATGTCACCCCAGCAAGACACTGTCACCTGTCCTCAGTCTCAGCAGAGTAGGGGTGATCTTTACAGAAAGATGGTGAGGGAGTACGTAGCTGACTATACCATCGCCCTATATGATCACACAGCTCCCTACAACTAATGTGTTTCAAAGCTGGACATCTGGACGTCTATTACCCAGGTCGCTTCCGGATCGGCATGACATGACGCGTGCACGCATGTCCGGATCCGCCCCCTCTCCCCCGCTCTGCCCGCGAGCCGTGCCGCTGATGCCGCTGGGGTAGTAGAGGCCGCTTCCCCCTGCCGCTTTGGCCGGTTGTTGCTCCAGCCTGGTGCCGGCTCCGAGCGGGTCCTAGCTGTTTCGGAGATGTGATGCTGAGCCGAGCCAGTGGTCCAGCAACTTGACGGTTCCCTCCCGGTCTAGCGCTGAGAGCGTGGCTGGAGGCATGCAGGGCTGCAGAATTGACTCCAGGTGAGAGCTGGACTGGAGGCCGATTTCAGCGAGCGGAGGCTGGGCGTTCCTGGTGGAGCTGGAGCCGAGGGCCTCATCCTATGCTGGATTGCCGGACGCTCCAGGTGAGAGCTGGAGCGGACCCCTGCATCAGTCTGTCGGGTGGTCCAGAGGACGCTGCTGGGCTGGAGGGTGCCTGTCCTTGAAGTGTACACTTGTCGACATCTCGGTGGGCCGCATGGTGTCGTGCATGAATCTTCTATGTGCCTGGAATTGTGGTTTGGAACCGGAGAACCAAGGGTCATCTGAGCAGCTGGTGGTGAGGTACCTTCGTGTCGCAGGAGTTGTGGTCTCTTTGGGGCCTATTGTGTGGAGGTTCCGTATGCTGGCTTGCGCCCTCTCTAATGGCATATAACTACTACCCCCTTGCTTCTGCTTTTGGAATGATGGGGGGGCAGAGAGACATACCAAGCCGGTTAAGGAAAATCTTCTTCTTTTTTTTTTCTCTTCTTTCTTTAACATACCGTATATACTCGAGTATAAGCCGACCCGAGTATAAGCCGAGACCCCTAATTTTACCACAAAAAAAGGGAAAACCTATTGACTCGAGTATAAGCCGAGGGTGTAGTATACAGCCAGCTAGCCCCCTGTAGTATACAACCAGCCAGCCCCTGTAGTATACAGCCTGTCCCAAGTAGTATACAATCAGCCTGCCCCCATGAAGTATACAACCTGCCCCCATGAAGTATACAACCTGCCCCCATAAAGTATACAGCCTGCCCCCAAAAAGTATACAGCCTGCCCCCAAAAAGTATACGGCCTGCCCCCAAAAAGCATACAGCCTGCCCCCAAAAAGCATACAGCCTGCCCCAAAAAAGCATACAGCCTGCCCCAAAAAGCCTACAGCCTGTCCCAAAAAGTATACAGCCTGCCCCAAAAAGCATACAGCCTGCCCTCAGTGTGCCTAGCGAATAATAAAAAAATAAACTTAATACTCACCCTCCGACGATACTCACCTTTGATGCTTAGTGGCGGCTCCCGGTCCTCGGCGGCGGCTTCTCTCTTCTATCTTCACGTGCCGGCAGTCGCGTCCATGCGACTTGCCGGCGGGCGCACTGTGCGATGCGGCGGTGTCGCCGCTGATGACGTCATCAGCGGCGACACCGCTACATCATATTGTGCGCCCGCCGGCAAGTCGCATAGACGCGACTGCCGGCACGTGAAGATAGAAGAGAGAAGCCGCCGCAGAGGATCGGGAGCTGCCGCCGAGGACCGGGAGTCTGCGCCGAGGACCGGGAGCCGCCGCCGAGGACCGGGAGCCGGAGGGTGAGTATTAATTTTTTTTTTTTATTATTATTGACTCGTGTATAAACTGAGATGAGGTTTTTCAGCACATTGTTTGTGCTGAAAAACTCGGCTTATACACGAGTATATACGGTATGTCTACTCGGGTTTTCGTGTGGAACGTCAGGGGCCTGAACAATCGCCGTAAGCGATGCATTGTAAATGATAAAGTGGTCCGACATTTGCCTGGTATTGTTTGTTTAATAGAAACACATCTCACGCCCGACACCACGGCCTGGCTTGATAGAAGGTGGGCATCCTTTGTTTTCCATTCTTGTGGGTTCGCATTCTCCAGGGGATTATCCGTCCTTATTCATAATAGGGTAGATATAAAAATATTAATGGTCAAGACAGATAAAAAAGGGAGGTGTATCTTCTTATTTTGTTTATTATATAAAATTTCGTGTGTCTTGGCCTTTATTTATATTCCACCTCCTTTCTCGATGGAAGTTTTAAATGCGCTAATCCAGTTTACGAAAGATAGAGAGGACAATCCTGTCCTGATGCTGGGGGATTTTAATGCAGTTTTTGATGTGGATTTGGACAGGCGCAGTTTGAGTAGTCTGGGCGGGCATAGGGACAGGGGGTCTTTGGGTTTAAGAACTTTTTGTGAGAGTTGGTCACTTAAGGACGTTTGGCGTACTAAGTACTTGGATAAACCCGCCTTCTCTTGCTTTAGTCGGACTCATTCATCTCTGTCTAGGATTGATTTATGCTTGGCTAATGATGCTTTTTTTGGATTTATAGAGAGAATGAAGTATTAGTCCATAGTGGTCTCTGACCATGACCCGGTATCCCTCTTACTGAAGATGCAGAGGGGAGCATGTTTGGAAAGAGGAAGTTTCTTCAGACTTAATCCTCACTGGCTCTCTATCCTGAATAATGAGGAGAAGATTAATAGACTGATTCAAGAATTCTGGATATGTAACTTGGGGAGTGGGGAACCAGGGAGGGTGTGGGATTCATTGAAAGCTTATCTACGTGGTATTTTTTTTTCAGAGATTAACTGGAAGAAAAAGGAATTCAGGCAGAGGGAGCTTAAACTTAAAAAACGAGTTAGACCTTAGCCAGGAAACTTGGGCTGCTACGCCTACGGAAGCAGATAGAGAGAAGTTCTTGGGGGCCCAATCGGCTTATAGCTCTGTCATGACAGAGAAATCCCAACACAGAGCCTTTTTTAGGGGATATAGAAATTATGCGGAGGGGAGTAAACTTCTGGCTAACTTCCTTATTAAAAGATAGTAACCAAGGGGTTCACGCTATCTTGGATCCCACAGGAAACCTGGTCCAAGAACAAAGAGCAATACTGGAGAGCTTCAGGCTCTTCTATGAGGCGCTCTATGCATCCGAAGTAAGCTATACGGATAGTCAGTTAAATAGTTTTTTGGAGTCGATCCCTATCCCTAGTTTGTTAGAGGAAGAGAGGCTCCCACTGAATGACCCTATAGGGGTAGAGGAGATCTTGGAAGCTATTAGGACTTCATCCCTAGACTCAGCACCTGGACTAGACGGCTTACCCTTTGCTTTCTATAGAAAGTATCAAAATGTTCTGTCTCCAATACTAGAAGCGGTGTTTGCAGCAGCATTTGCAGAGGGGGCGATACGGGGATCAATAACGGAGGCTGCCATTGTACTGATTCTTAAGAAGGATAAAGATGGAGTTGAGATGGGTTCTTACAGACCGATTTCTTTATTGAATTCCGATATAAAAATCTTAGCAAAAATTCTCTCCTCTAGGTTGAAAAAGGTAATCTCCGTCATTGTCCACCCGGATCAAAATGGGTTTATTCCGTCAAGGAGTACGGGGCATAACCTCCATAGGTTGGTCTCAGATATGCAATTGGGAATTAAAGGGGAGCGCTCCATCCTGTCCTTAGACGCTGTTAAAGTGTTTGACAGGGTGGAGTGGCCTTATTTATGGAAGGTGATGGACAGATTCGGGTTAGGTGGGGTTTTTGCTAAGTGGGTTAAGATCATGTATCACTCCCCCATAGCTAGGATGTGCGTTAATGGTTTGCTCTCTGAGCCCTTTCAATTGTATAGGGGGACTCGGCAGGGATGTCCGCCCTACCCCCTCCTCTTTGCCCTATTAATTGAGCCTTTAGCCATTTTGATTCGTGATTCTGACTACATTAAGGGCTGGGGATGTGGGGGAGAGAGGGACAAGATTTCGCTGTACGCGGACGACATTCTGTTGACTATCCAGAGTTCAGATGACTCTATACAGGAGACCATTAAATTGGTAGATGGGTTTGGATTTTTTTCGGGACTAAAGATCAATTGGGGAAAATCAGTTCTTTTACCGTTAGATGGTGTGGGAAGAGAGGGAGACCTCCCAATTTCCCAGTTAGAAAGGGGTGATTCCTTTAAATATCTAGGAATATGGGTTTCCGGGGATGTTGGGAGGTATGTGGAATTAAATATAAACCCGCTTATTAATAAGTTAAGAAGGAATATCTTGGGATGGATAAAAATGCCCTTTTCTAGAGCTGATAGGGTAGCTATTGTTAAAATGATCCTCCTCCCACAGCTTCTATACCCTCTAGCGGTATCCCCGATTTGGCTCTCCGGGAAACTGTTCAGAATTCTTGAAGGTCTGGTTAGAGATTTGATTTGGGGGAAGAGGCGGGCTAGGATTGGGTTGTCCTCTCTCTACTGTCCTTTGGAGGATGGGGGGCTGGGGGTCCCCTATCTCTTTGGTTATTTTCTGGCTTCACAATTGGCCTTTTTAGTCATAAGAGAGAACTGCAGTGCCTATGGTAGATTAATAGAGCTTAGTGTGGGAAGTAGAGATTCTATTTTTTCTTTGTTAGAAAGCGGGGAATTAAGATTTAATAATTATAAGAATATTCACATGGCGGGTTAATGGAAAAGTGTTGGGAGACATATAAAAAGTTAAAGGGTATAAAGGGTATTTTGTGGTTCACCCCAATATGGGAGAATTTTCACTTTGAAGAATTTAAATCTATTCCGGATAGTGAGCATTGGTTTAAGAAGGGGTCTGGTTTTTTTTTTCACAAATTTTGGATAGGTCTCAACTATGCGACTATTTTGAATCGCTTCATAGGGTTGGATTCGAGTGTTCTTCGGTTCATGATGCTGCACCATGCATTTAATGCGGTGCTGGGTAAAGATAGATTCACGATATGCACGGATGTAGGAATAGAATTTTTGATAAGTATGAGTCAAAGGAAGAAGGTGACTTCAGAGATGTATTTTAATATATTATGCACGGGTTTGTGAAAGGGGTGGTTCATCCCTCAAGGAGTAAATGGCACAGGAAAGTGGGAGAGATATCAGAAGAGCACTGGAAATTGTGCTATAAGGGTAATGGATTGTCCTCTCAGTCTTGGAACCATAGGATGGTACAATTTAGTCTCATTGACTTGGAGAGAGAAGAGTGTAGGAAAAGGCTGATAGCTCATAAACTTCTCTTCCTGGCTAGATTGATCATTGCGAGGAAGTGGGGTAGCGCAGAAATCCCGTCTTACGGAGAAATTATGACAGAGGTACAAAAATGTAAAAGCTATGAGAAACTTACTGCGAAAGGGGCGGATTTATAGAAAAATGGAAGAGGGTTTGGTGTGTGGATATATAAGATAGGAGTTCCCTCAATTAAAAAGCATTTTCTACTTTTTCTCTTTTTTTTTTTTTTTTTTCTTTTCCCTGGTGATTTTTTTCCTCGGCTCATTCCTCGATCCCCCCCATCCCCTTCGCAGGGTGGGAGGTGGAGAGGGTGGGAGGGTAGGGGGGAGGTATGGGTATTATATGTGTTGAAGTCACTACAGTTATATGTGCAATAATGTGTAACTTATATGGTTCCTGTTGTATATATGTATATTGAGGATTTGTAATGTACATGCTAATTAGAATTTTTCAATGAAAACTTAAAAAAAAAAAAAAGGTGGACATCTGGCCCCGACTGGAGCTGTACGCCTTGGAGGTTCTTGCCTGCCCTGGCGCTAGCGTGTTGTCAGAGCGGGTTTTCAGTGCAGCTGGTGGCATCATCACCGATAAGCATACACGCTGACAGCGCTGACAGGCTGACGCTTATCAAGATGAATAAAGCCTGGATTTCTCATGATTTCCATTCTCCACCAGGTGAAAGCAGCTCAACCTGAATAATTCTCATGTATGCACTCCTCCTCCTCATTTTCCTCCTTCTCCTCCTCTTTGTACACTAGCTATTTTTTGCCAGGGCCAACTGGCTCTAGCTATAGTACTGTATGTATTTAATTTTTCTGGAGGGCCACCTACCCGGTCCTCTGTTTTGAAAACTTTTTTGGACTGCCACATACAGGCACTATCCAAATTTAATTGTCTCCATAGCAGCCTCCACAAGTCGTCTTTATAGCTGCCTCCACACTTCGACTTTATAGCTGCCTCCACACGTCATTTTTATAGATGCCTCCACACTTTGGGGCAAATTTACTTACCCTGTCCATTAGCGATCCAGCGGCGCGTTCCCTGCGGTGGATTCGGGTCCAGCCGGGATTCACTAAGGTAGTTCCTCCGCCGTCCACCAGATGTCGCTGCTGCGCTGAAGAGCATCGGAACGCATTGGAATACACCGAGCCAGGCTGAGTGAAGGTAAGTGCAATTTTCGCAACACATTTTTTTTTTTTTAAATATGGCGGTTTTTCCGAATCCATCAGGTTTTCGTTCGGCCACGCCCCCAATTTCCATTGCGTGCATGCCAGCGCCGATGCGCCAAAATCCGATCACGTGCGCCAAAATCCCGAGGCAATACAGGGAAAATCGGTGCAAATCGGAAATTTTCGGGTAACACGTCGGGAAAACGCTAATCGGGCCCTTAGTAAATGACCCCCATTGTCTCCATTGCTGCCTCCACATGTTGTCTCCATTGCTGCCTCCACACGTCGTCTCCATAGCTGCCTCCAAAAGTCGACTCCATAGCTGCCTCCACACGTCGTCCCCTTAGCAAATGAGCTGTGTCAGGCTAAATTTTCGAGTGTTTTACCGGCTGTGATTTTCTGGCATTTTAAATGGGTCACTCATTTTCACAATGCATGCAAAGCTGGATGACTGAGTGCGCGTCTCCCCCCCACATGCCTCCACACATCATCCCCCTAGCTGCCTCCACACGTCGTCCCCTTAGCAAATGAGCTGTGTCCTGCAAAATTTTGGGTTGTTTTAACGGCTTCCACATCAACCTTGTTAACTTTGTTGCCACCCTGCTGTGTTATCCACAAAATAAACCGCCAAACTTTTATCTATGAAGGATATTATTACAGAGCTACTTGCGCATCTCTTTACGTTCCCCTCCCCCCCATAACAAGCCAAATACTTATAAGAACAGTGCTACACTTGATCGTACACAAAAGGTTTTTAGAAATGCTGTTTGTAGCCGGAGTACACTCTGGTTATGTTGCCTGGACAATTGCCAGCCTGAGGCTGCGGCCGCTGCCTCTACACGTCGTCCACATAGCTGCCTCCATACATCGTCCCCGTTTCACCAGATACGTAATGGAACTCGGCCCATCTGTCGCCGCCATGCTGGTGACATCCATGCTGGATGCCCCATACCGTCGCTCTTAATCATGGAACCATTTCCAAAAAAAAAAAATAGAACCGCAATGCTATACCTTTATTTGTAGATGAAGTATTCAATTGACCCCGCCTGCTTTGAAAATGATACATTTTTCAAAGTAAACGCTTCGGGCCCCCAGGTCCTCTTTTCTCACCTCCTTACGTTCACCTCGGTTGCCATAACCGTCCCCACTGCCTCTACACATCGTCCACATAGCAGCCTCCACACGTCTCGATAGCTGCAATCACACGTCGTCTGGATAGCTGCCTCCACACGTCGTCCCCTTAGCAACGAGCTGTGTCAGGCTACATTTTCGGGTGTTTTACCGGCTGTGATTTTTTGGTGTTTTATATGGGTCTCATTTTGACAATGGATGCAAAGCTGTATGACTGAGTGTGCATCCCCCCCCCCCATGCCTCCACACGTCTTCTCCATAGCAGCCTCCACACGTCGTCTCGATAGCTGCCTCCACATGTCGTCTCCATAGCAGCCTCCAGACGCCGTCTCCATAGGAGCCTCCACACGTCGTCTCGATAGCTGCCTCTACACGTCATTTCCATAGTAGCCTCCAGACACCGTCTCCATAGCAGCCTCCACACGCCGTCTCCATAGCTGCCTCCACATTTTGTCTCCATTGCAGCCTCCACATGTCGTCTCCATAGCTGCCTCCACACGTTGTCTCCATAGCTACCACCAGACATTGTCTCCATAGCAGCCTCCACATGTCGTCTCCATAGCTGCCTCCAAGAGTCGTCTCCATAGCTGCCTCCACATGTCGTCCCCTTAACAAATGAGCTGTGTCAGGCTCATTTTTTGGGTGTTTCACCAGATACATTATGGAACTTGGTCACTCTGTCGCTGCCATGCTGTGTTATCGACTAAATATTCCTTCAACCTTTTGTTCACATAGGAAATCATTACAGCGCTTCTTGCTCACCTCCTTTGGTTCCTCTCTGCCACCATAACCAGGCCAAATACTGATATGTACAGTGCTACACGTTATCCTCGCCAAAATGAATTTTTTAAATTGATTTGAAGCCTGAGTCCTTTTGGGCTATGTCGCCATGCCACTCTCTAGCCTGCCGCTGCTGCCGCTGCCTCCGCGTGCCGTCCCCTATAGTGTCAGGTTCAATTAATGGGTGTTTTAGATGCTATCTCGCCTCACTCGGTCACTCTGTCATCTCCATGCTGTTGCCCATAATTTTGGCATAATGTGATAAGGCAGCCTCAGAGACATCCATGCATGCTGCCCCTGCTGTTTCCTGTCAATTTCCGTGGTGTTCCTCATTTTCTGAGGTTTCCAGGTTTTTGTCCAAGCTTCACTGTGCAGAGCCTTGGTCCCCTTGAAAAATGCTCGAGTCTCCCATTGACTTCAATGGGGTTCGTTATTCGAAACGAGCACTCGAGCATCGGAAAAAGTTTGACTCGAATAACGAGCACTCAAGCATTTTAGTGCTCGCTCATCTCTAGTTACTACATTTTGAGAAGGGATGATATCAACTAAAGTCATGTTTTTAACCATTCTCTATGGAGTACTATCTAAGAACACACTTTCTCTCTTATTGCCTTTTATTTTGTGATAATTGCGCAGATAATACAATGGTGCACATCTAAAAGTGACTTTTCTTATCTCATTAGCTTGGTTTATGGATTTATAGTTATTTATTTGGGCTACCATTGTGTAAGGGAGCAAACAATGATAAATCTGTGTGAAGCTCAGTGCAATTTTCTGCAGTTCCCTTTGCTGCATATTTTGGTGAATATACTGTACACATGTGGGGTCTGTATGATCTCCTCACATCTTACTGTTTTAGGAACGTGTATTTTCTTTATATAAGTATTCTGGATTTGTATATATTTTAGAGGAAATTTTTAATGTTAATTGCCAAATGCATCGCCTGGTTGTCTGCTTTCAAAATTATATTGGTTTTATGGCACCTTTACTGTTTTATTCTGTTTTATTGCAGATTTATTTATTTATTTTGCAGGTTGTGACTGTCCTAATATTTCTAGCTGAAAAGCAGATTACTAGATATTACAGTTTTAGTGATATTATGTGGATTTATTTATGCGAATATATCAATAGGGCACTTTTGTGAACTCTACACATGTCCATCTATTACATTTAGGAGATGTGAAGGTAAATATTTTCTGTTTGGAACACATTTTTTGCCATCAAAGTCAAATTTTAAGTATTTTTTATAAAATGTTTCAGTTTGAATCAAAATTGCATGAAGGCACCTATGTCTATAAACTCTTTGATGCAATTTTGAAAATGGGGCAAGTGTCTACTTTCAGAAAATATCGGTCCCTGTCCCCAATGGGCCTCACAGTCTAATCACCCTACTAGTAATTTTTTGAAGTGTGGGACGAAACCGGCGGACCCGGAGGAAACCCACGCAAACACAGAGAGAACATACAAACTCTTTGCAGATGTTGACCAGCGCTGCAAGGCTGTAGTGCTAATGACTGAGCCACCATGCTGCCCATCAATCTCCCTATGATCTATCTCCTATAAAATTCTCCAAAATTACAAATTTGTTTTACCATACTAAAGGGAGCCTCTTGATGACTGTGACTGGTCATAAGATTTTATTATGGTTTTATTTTGGGGCCCCACTTTGTCTAAAACTGGCCCTGGCAACATGCAATTTGTGGCAATAATCTACTGTCAGGGCATGCTGCAGAACGGAAGGTGCTGCATGCGGCTTTATGTATAAGCTCTGTAGAGTACATCAACGCAAAGCATCCATTTAATAAATGATAAAAAAAAATATTCAGGCAGGTATAATAGAGTCTAATACGTGTGTAACACTGGTATATAGATTTCTATTTTATACCTTTTTAGAGCAAATCCTGCACCTTTTTTGATTCCTTCCCCTTTTTGTAGTTTGGGAAACTTCTCCTGGAAAGTGTTGCCCAATTATGCCATAAAGGACATAATTACTGGTGGTCACCCATCCATGTGGGGTCAGAAGTCCGCCTGTACACCTCCCATACTGTAAATGTTTTGTGGGCCATGATTTTCCCTGAACCGGAAAACAAAATACTGAAATGTTCTCTGATACTTCAGCGCAATGAAGAAAGGAGGAGGCAAAAGCGGTAATAAGTCACTTCTACCTTCTCCCTAGGGTCTGACAGCAGGAGCCGCGATCCAGCTCTCTTGATTAGTGCAGGAGCAGGAAAGACTGCAGTTACATCAAAAGATGTTGCTGCAGACTAAAGTTGAAGAGTAGAGATGAGCGAGCACTAAAATGCTTGGGTGCTCGTTATTCGAGACAAACTTTTCCCGATGCTCGAGTGCTCGACTCGAATAACGAACCCCATTGAAGTTAATGGGAGACTCGAGCATTTTTCAAGAGGACCAAGGGTCTGCACAGGGAAGCTTGGCCAAACTCCTGGAAACCTCAGAAAATTATGGAAACAACACGGAAATGGACAGCAAACAGCAGGGGCAGCATGCATGGATGCCTCTGAGACTGCTTAATCGCACCATTATGCCAAAATTATGGGCAACAGCATGGCCATGACAGAGTGACCGAATGAGGATAGATAGCATCTAAAACATCCAATAATTGACGCTGACACTATAGAAGACGGCATGCAGAGGCAGCGGCAGGCTAGAGAGTGTCATGGCGACATACCCTAAATGGACTCAGGCTTCAAACCAATGGGTGGCAGAGAGGAACCAAAGAAGGTGAGCAAGAAGTGCTGAAATGATTTCCTATGTGAACAAAAGGTTGACGGTATATTTAGTCGATAACACAGCATGGTGGCGACATAGTGACCAAGTTCCATAACGTATCTGGTGAAACACCCGAAAAATTAGCCTGACACAGCTCGTTTGATAAGGGGACGACATGTGGAGGCAGCCATGGAGACGACTTCCATGATTAAGAGTGACAGTATGGGGCATCCATATTGCTTCTATGATTGAAACTTCAGGTCTCCAGCATGGCGGCGACAGATGCGCCGAGTTCCATTATGTATATGGTGAAACACCCGAAAATTCTGCCTGACACAGCTCGTTTGATAAGGGGATGATGTGCTATATATCCTCTCGCGCTCCAGCGTCTGGGGTATAGAGAGTTGAAAGTTGCGCATGGAGACATTGGTGGACGCTGTGGAGGATCGTGGAGGCGAAATGGACAGGAAACAGCAGGGGCAGTATGCATGGATGCCTCTGAGGCTGCCTAATCTTGGGATGGAGCTGGCGGTCCGCTGCCAGGCCAGCTTTCGCCTGTCCAAGCCCATGTCTCTCTGCTCCTCCCCACCCAAAATGGGCCTGGGGGCCAGAAGCGTTTACTTTGAACGAATTATAATTTTCAAAGCAGGCGGGGTCGTTTGAATATTTCATCTAGGAATAATAGAATAGCATAGTGGTTCTATTTTTAATAGTTTTTTCGGAAATGGTTCAATGATTAAGAGCGACAGTATGGAGCATCCATATTGCGCTGCTATGATTGCAACTTCAGGTCTCCAGCATGGCGGCGACAGATGGGCCGAGTTCCATTATGTATCTGGTGAAACACCCGAAAATTCTGCCTGACACAGCTCGTTTGATAAGGGGATGATGTGCTGTATATCCTCTCGCGCTCCAGCGTCTGGGGTATAGAGAGTTGAAAGTTGCGCATGGAGACATTGGTGGACGCTGTGGAGGATCGTGGAGGCGAAATGGACAGGAAACAGCAGAGGCAGTATGCATGGATGCCTCTGAGGCTGCATAATCTTGGGATGGAGCTGGCGGTCCGCTGCCAGGCGAGCTTTCGCCTGTCCAAGCCCCTGTCTCTCGGCTCCTCCCCACCCAAAATTGGCCTGGGGGCCAGAAGCGTTTACTTTGAAAAAATTATAATTTTCAAAGCAGCCGGGGTCGTTTTAATATTCCATCTAGGAATAATGGAATAGCATAGCGGTTCTATTTTTAATAGTTTTTTCGGAAATGGTTCCATGATTAAGAGCGACAGTATGGGGCATCCATATTGCGCTGCTATGCTTGCAACTTCAGGTCTACAGCATGGCGGCGACAGATGCGCCGAGTTCCATTATATATCTGGTGAAACACCCGAAAATTCTGCCTGACACAGCTCGCTTGATAAGGGGACGATGTATGGAGGCAGTAAAGTAGTAGTAGATTAAAAGTGCTGCAGTTAAAACTATGTTAGTTGGATCTTTGGATGGAGCTGGCGGTCCGCTGCCAGGCGAGCTTTCCCCTGTCCAAGCCCCTGTCTCTCGGCTCCTCCCCAAACAGCACTTCTAAGAACTTTTTGTATAAGATCAAGTGTAGTAGTGTTCTTATAAGTTTTGGTTATGGCGGGTGAGGGGAATGTAAACAGATGCGTAAGAAGCGCTGAAAAAATATTGGTAAATGATAAAAGTTTTCCAGTATATTTTGTGGATAACACAGCAGGGTGGCAACAAAGTTAACAAGTTTGATGTGGAAGACATGAAAACAACCCAAAATTCTGCCTGACACAGGGGACGATGTATGGAGGCAACTATATGGACGACTTTGGGAGACAGCTATGGAGATGATGTGTGTAGGTAGCAATGGAGACAACGTGTGGAGGCCGCTATAAATACGACGTGTGGAGGCTGCTATGGAGACAATTAAAATTGGATAGTGCCTGTATGTGGCAGTCCAAAAAAGTTTTCAAACCAGAGGAGCAGGTAGGTGGTCCTCCAGAAAAATTTAATAGATTGAGTGCCTGTATGTGGCACTCCCAAAAATGGTTTAAAACAGAGGACCGGGTAGGTGGCCCTCCAGAAAAATTAAATACATAGAGTACTATAGCTAGAGCCAGTTGGCCTTGGCAAAAAATAGCCAGTTTCCTATGCTTTAGTGTACAAAGAGGAGGAGAAGGAGAAAAATTAGGAGGAGGAGTGCATACATTATTCAGGTTGAGCTTCTTTCACCTGGTGGAGAATGGAAATCCTGAGAAATCCAGGCTTTATTTATCTTGACAAGCGTCAGCCTGTTAGCGCTGTCAGCCGACAGGCGTGTACGCTTATCGGTGATGATGCCACCAGCTGCACTGAAAACCCGCTCAGACAACACGATAGCGGGAGGGCAGGCAAGAACCTCCAAGGCGTACGCCAGTTCGTGCCACATGTCCAGCTTTGAAACCCAGTAGTTGTAGGGAGCTGTGTGATCATTTAGGACGATGGTATGGTCAGCTACGTACTCCCTCACCATCTTTCTGTAAAGATCAGCCCTACTCTGCCGAGACTGGGGACAGGTGACAGTGTCTTGCTGGGGTGACATAAAACTGGCAAAGGCCTTGTAAAGCGTACCCCTGCCAGTGCTGGACAAGCTGCCTGCTCGCCTACTCTCCCTCGCTACTTGTCCCGCACAAGTACGCCCTCTGCCGCTAGCGCTGTCAGAAGGGAAATACTGTTTCAGCTTGTGCACCAGGGCCTGCTGGTATTCATGCATTCTCACACTCCTTTCCTCTCCAGGGATGAGAGTGGAAAGATTTTGCTTGTACCGTGGGTCCAGGAGAGTGAATACCCAGTAATCGGTGCTGGAATAAATTCTTTGAACGCGAGGGTCACAGGATAGGCAGCCTAGCATGAAATCTGCCATATGCGCCACAGTCCCAACTCGCAAGAATTCACTCCCCTCACTGGCCTGACTGTCCACCTTCTCCTCCTCCAACTCCTCCAACTCCTCTTCTTCTGCCCATACAAGCTGAACAGTGAAGGTTTGAGCAATACTCCCCTCTTCTGTCTCGCCAACATTCTCCTCCTCTTCCTCCTCATCCTCCTCCAATATGCGTTGAGAAATAGACCTGAGGGTACTTTGGCTATCAACAAGGGAATCTTCTTCCCCCGTCTCTTGTGACGAGAGCAAAGCTTCTGACTTTATGCTGGCCAGAGAGTTTTTCAACAGGCCAAGCAGCGGGATGGTGAGGCTGATGATGGCGGCATCGCCACTGACCATCTGTGTTGACTCCTCAAAGTTACTCAGCACCTGACAGATATCAGACATCCACGTCCACTCCTCATTGTAGACTTGAGGAAGCTGACTGACCTGACTACCAGTTCTGGTAGAAGTTGACATCTGGCAGTCTACAATCGCTCTGCGCTGCTGGTAAACTCTGGATAACATGTTTAATGTTGAATTCCACCTTGTGGGCACGTCGCACAACAGTCGGTGAGCGGGCAGTTGGAGGCGGCGCTGCGCTGCCCTGAGAGTGGCAGCATCTGTGCTGGACTTCCTGAAATGCGCACAGATGCGGCGCACCTTCATGAGCAAATCAGACAGATTGGGGTATGTCTTGAGGAACCGCTGAACTATGAGATTTAACACATGGGCCAGGCATGGCACATGTGTCAGTCTTCCGAGTTGCAGAGCCGCCACCAAGTTAAAACCGTTGTCACACACAACCATGCCTGGCTTCAGGTTCAGCGGTGCCAGCCACAGATCAGTCTGTGCCGTGATGCCCTGTAATAGCTCTTGGGCGCTGTGCCTTTTATCGCCTAGGCTCAACACTTTGAGCACCGCCTGATGTCGCTTAGCGACGGCACTGCTGCTGTGCCTAGAGCTACCGACTGATGGCGCCATGCCCACGGATGGTAATTCGGAGGAGGAGGTGGAGGAGGGGTGGGAGGAGGAGGAGGCATAGTAGGCCTGAGAGTTCTGGACCGAGGTAGGCCCCGCAATCCTCAGCGTCGGCAGTATATGAGCAGCCCCATGGTCACACTCGGTCCCAGCCTCCACCAAGTTAACCCAATGTGCTGTCAGCGATACATAGTGGCCCTGCCCGGCAGCACTCGTCCACGTGTCCGTGGTCAGGTGGACCTTGTCAGAATCGGCGTTGGTCAGGGCACGGATGATGTTCTCTGGCACGTGCTGGTGCAGGGCTGGGACGGCACATCGGGAAAAGTAGTGGCGGCTGGGGACCGAATACCGAGGGGCGGCCGCCGCCATGAGGTTGCGAAAGGCCTCGTTCTCTACCAGCCTATAGGGCAGCATCTCCAGGCTAAGTAGTTTGGAGATGTGGACGTTGAGGGCTTAGGCGTGTGGGTGGGTTGCACTATACTTCCTCTTGCGCTCCAGCGTCTGGGGTATGGAGATCTGAACGCTGTGCCTGGAGACATTGGTGGATGCTGTGGAGGATCGTGGAGGCGAAGATGGGGTTTTCGCACGGGAGGTGTTTGGGCCGAGGTCCTGGGCAGGGGGCTTACACAGGGGAAGGAGCAGTGGTGTGCCCGGCTGGAGGTGAACGGCCTTGGTTCCATTGAGTGGGGTGTTTAGCATTCATATGCCTGCACCAGTATGGTGGTGGTGGTTAAGCTGGTAGTGGAGGAACCCCTGCTGATCCTGGTGTGGCACAGGTTGCACACCACAGTCCGTCGGTCATCCGGTGTTTCTTTAAAGAACCTCCAGACTTGCAAAAATCTAGCCCTCGCCACGGGAGCTTTACTACGTGAAACATTTGGCACTGATGCACCAGCTCTGGCCCTGCCTCTCCGTCTGGCCCCACCACTGCCTCTTCCAACCTGTTCTCGTCGAGGACTCTCCTCCGTCTCAGAAGCACTGTGTTCACCCGGCCTATCAACCCAGCCTGGGTCTGTCACCTCATCATCCTCCGATCCCTCAGTCTGCTCCCCCCTCGGACTTCCTGCCCTGACAACAACTTCACCACTGTCTGACACCGTGTCTCCTCATCGTCCGACACCTCTTTACACAATTCTTCCACTACGTCAACAATGTCATCATCACCCACAGACTGCGACCGGTGGAAAACCTGGGCATCGGAAAGTGGTTTGTGACTCTGGAAAGGGTCCAGAAAACAGTTCCTCAGAGTATGCTGGTTCAAATGCCAAATTTTTCTGGGAGGGGGCAGACTGGGGGGAAGGAGGCTGAGGTGGAGGAGTGCTGATTTCGGTGACATGGGTGGACTGCGTGGAACAAATGGCTAGAAGCATTGTCCGCAATCCACGACATCACCTCTTCGCACTGTTCTGGCCTCAACAGTGCTCTACCACGGGTCCCAGTAACTTGAGACATGAACCTAGGGAGTGTAGCTCTGCGGCGTTCCCCTGCTCCCTCATCAGCAGGTGGTGTCTCACCCCGCCCAGGACCACGGCCTCTGACCCCTGCAGTAGTGGGACGCCCTCGTCCTCTACACCTAGCCCTCGGGTTCAACATTTTCAAAATTAAAGTGTAAACTGTAAATTTTTTTTGTGGTTTTTTTGTGTTTTTTTGTGTTTTTGTTTTTTTAAGAAAACGATGCTATCCTATTGCTATGGCTAGTTTCTAACCTACACTGACAGCACATAACAGGATTTTGTGCTGTGCCTGATGACTTTTAGTTATAAAAAAAAAAAAAGAAAAGAAAAAGCAGACTTTGCCTAATTCAATAAAACTCCTAATAAATTTTCCCACTTAGGTGTTTGAGATGCATATGTGTGTCACTAAGAGCTATACAGAACGTTCGCAAGACTCCCTTCAAATTCGTCACAATATGGTACTAGCTGCACTACTAGTGCCAACAAGGCCAGCCACAAGCAAATCAACAATATATATATATATATATATATATATATATATATATATATATATATATATATATATATAACGCTATTGTAGGCCTAAGAAAGTCGGTTGGGTCCTTGTATGCCTAGTTTCTAACCTACACTGATAGCACACAAGAACTGGATTTTAAGTCACTTTAAGTTTTGAAAAAAAAAAAAATCGTCAGACTGTGCCTAATTCAATCAAACCCCTAATAAATTGTCCCACTTAGGTGTTTGAAATGGATATGTGTGTCACTAAGAGCTAAATATAACGTTCGCAAGTCTCCCTGCAAATTCCTCACAATATGGTACTAGCTGCACTACTAGTGCCAGCAAGGCCAGCCACAAGCAAATCAACAAAATATATATATATAACGCTATTGTAGGCCTAAGAAAGTCGGTTGGGGTCTTGTATGCCTAGTTTCTAACCTACACTGATAGCACACAAGAACTGGATTTTAAGTCACTTTAAGATTTGAAAAAAAAAAAAAAATCGTCAGACTGTGCCTAATTCAATCAAACCCCTAATAAATTGTCCCACTTAGGTGTTTGAGATGGATATGTGTGTCACTAAGAGCTAAATAGAACGTTCCCAAGTCTCCCTGCAAATTCCTCACAATATGGTACTAGCTGCACTACTAGTGCCAGCAAGCCCAGCCACAAGCAAACAAAAAATAAATAAATATAACGCTATTCTAGCCCTAACAAGGGCTGTTGGGTTCTTGTAGACTCACTCCTGCCTAACTGTAAGCTAATATAACAGCCTAACGCTATCCCTGCAGCAGCAGCAGCTCTCTCCCTAACGGCATCCAGACAGAGAATGATGCGAGCAGCGCAGGCAGGGGCTAGTCTATTCCAGGGTCACCTGATCAGGCCAGCCAACCACTGCTATCGACGTGTAAGGGTACCACGTCATGCTGGGTGGAGTGCAGAGGCTCATGGCTTGTGATTGGCTCTGTTTCTGGCCGCCAAAAATCAAAACGGCGGGAGATGCCATTTTCTCGAGCTGGCGAAGTATTCGTCCGGGCAACGAGCAGTTACGAGTACGCTAATGCTCGAACGAGCATCAAGCTCGGACGAGTGTGTTTGCTCATCTCTATTGAAGAGTTATTAGAGTTAAATATATTTCTTTATTATTTCTTATTTGTTTATTTTTTTATTTTATTATTTCAAGTATGTGTTGGCAGGAGAACTGCCTTGTTATTTCCACCATTTTAAAGCCCTCTAGCCCTTACTAGCCCCATTTTACAGCCTTTTTAGAGGGTTAAAATCCAGGTTCCCATTAACTTCTGCCCGAACAGATCCCACATTAAATTTTATTACGAAATTCAGACAAACTCATCGGACCCTAATTTAGTCACCAGAGCCCGCCACAAAGCAGGTTGGTCTTGCTGCAGCGTGGTGCCACTAGGTAGTTCCACAGACGTGGTGGCAGCCAAGGTCGAAATACAGAATCAGCAGGCAATCACGTAGTCAGGGACAGGCATGTGGTAAAAGCAGGCACCAATGGTTCTAGGTCAGTTACGGAGCAAGAAATCAGGGCTGGCAGAAAATGAACAAGGTCAGAAACAGGTCTGAGTTCACAACAGATGGTCAACACACAGGTCACAGCTTTTTCAATGGCATATAGCGCAAAAATCCAGAAGGGAATGCTGGGAGACGCCGGCCTTTATCCATTTCCTGAAAAGGGTCAGCACCAATTAGCAGTGTGCTGGCCCTTTAAATCTTTTAAAGCCAGCGCACACGCCCTAGGAGACAGGAACGCACGTGCATGGCCACAGGACGGGAATCAGGAACTGGGTAAGGTAAGACAGAGCAGAGTGGCGCAGGGGCACAGCGAGGATCACAGGTGAATAGCCACGTGGGACCATGGACAGCTGGATATTGGCAACGGAAGAAGGAGACTGGCAGGCTTGAGATGCGACTGCATATTCCAGGCACAGGAAGTGCAGGAAGCCACAAAGTCCCGAACATCCTTGACCAGATCTGGCCACCAGTAGAATCGGGACACGAGGGTGACAGAGCGTTGCACCCCAGGGTGTCAAGGCAGATGTGAGCAATGTCCCCAAGTCAGAATTTTCTTCTGTAAAGCCGGTCTGACATAAGTCTTGCCAGAAGGTAGTTGATGAAGGTCCACCAGTGCAGCAACAACCAGTTGTTCAGGAGGATAACTATAATGATTATATAACAATAATGTGCCAAAGAACTGGTTCCTCTGCCATGACATCAGAGGCACAGGAAAGGGCATCAGCCTTTATATTCTTCTCAGCAGGACAGAAGTGGATCAGGAGGTTGAAGCATGAAAAGAAGAGCGACTAACAGGCTTGCCTAGGGTTGAGACGTTGGGCGGTCTGGAGATATAGGACATTTTATGGTCTGAATCTACGCAGACTGGATAGTGAGCTCCCTCCAGGAGATATCGCCATTCTTCCAGGGCAAGTTTGATGGCCAGAAGTTCTCTATCTCCTATGGAATAATTCCTCTCTGCAATGGAAAATGTACTTTTTCTAAAGTCTTAGAGAAAAAGCCTCAAGTAAGAGTTCAGCCGTGACTGGATCGCCTCTGTCCCATAGAACAGTAGCCCAGGCAAGGGCCTTCCCGGAGAGGAGGCTGATGATGAACGCCACCTTGGATCGCTCAGTGACAAACTGAGATGGCATAAGTTCTTTGTGCAGGGAGTAAAGTCCCTGAACAACTTGGTAGGCATAGAAAATCTCAGCCTAGGTTCAGCGGCAAGCCGGGTTAGCAGGAGTGGTAACAGGAGTCATTCAACTACTGCATCATGGCGGTAATTTATCCCAGCTGTTCTCCTTGCAAAGCAATCTGCTGGGACGGAGGGGCCCAGGGGAACACCGAGGATCATGGGTGAGCCCCATGACACACTCACTGGCTTGCTGACCAAATAAAGTATAAGAAACAATAGATGGGGAAAAGTCAGCTCACCTGGACACCGCGGGTTGGACTCAGACAACTGCAGCAGCAGCATGGAAATAGGGAAAAACGAAAATCCAGCTTCTTGTTGCAGTATCTTAAAATCTTCAAAATTTATTCAATATGAATTAAAAATAGGGAAGGATCCCACATTGGAAACATGGACAAAACAAAAAACAGACTGCAGGCAAAGCCTACGCGTTTCAATAAAACATCTTAATCATGGCTTGGCGTGTACGTTCGACACCCTGACTTATATTCCCTTAATGATCTAGTGTCATGTGATCACTAGTTCCGTTCCGGAACAAGGGAATGAACAAATGGATACAAAGGTAAGTTTGCTTATCAAAATAAATTAACATTTTAGACTAATACCTATCTCTCCACTGCTCCTAAACACAGAATAAGAAAATATGATGGTAATGGGAATAAAATGGTTAATAGAAGTAAATCACGTCTTGGCGACTGTTCATACCTGTGGGAGTGCGAGTTTGTAGGAGGAAGATCCAGAAGGTCTCTCGTTTAAGGAGACCTCTTCTGTGATCCCCTCCTCAATTGCTACTATTTTACAAGACCCGCAATTCCCTGCATGAACGTCGCGGAAATGCCGGGATACAGCTGATATGTTGACTGCAGTGTTACTAGAGGCATCAGAGATGTGCCTACGTATTCTAGTTTTTAATGTGTTCGTAGTGTAGCCTACGTACTGTAGGTTACAGGAGATGCAGGTAATAAGATAGATCACATAGGAAGTGTTGCAATTTATGTACCGTTTAATTTGGTATTCTTCTCCGGTAACTACTGACATGAATGATTTAGAAGGGGTTAAATGTGTGCATGTTATACAAGTATTGCGACCGCATTTATAACAACCCTTTGTTGATAACCAATGTTGGTTTTCATTATTTCGTCGCATACTTGAAAACATGCTTGGGGATAATTGCGTTGCCAAGGTAGGAGCTTTTTTGGCTGTGAAGCGTACTCCCGAGTTTAAAAGAGGGTACAGTGTCTCATCTGTTTGTAATATCGGAATATGTTTTTTTATGATGGAAGTGATATTTTGGTACTGTAGACTAAAAGTGGTAGAGAAGGTTGGTGGATTTTGTTTATTAAGATGTCTTTTATTCTCTTTTTCTATTTTTAGTAGATTGGATCTAGAAATATTTTTTACTCTATTGTCAGCACGTCTTAACATCCACTGGGGGTATTGTCTTTTTGATAATTTATCAAATAATTTATTCTTCTCTTGCTCAAAAACGCTATTTCTAGTACAATTCCTTTTAAGTCTAATGAGTTCCCCTACAGGTATATTTTTAATCACATGTTTTGGGTGGCATGAATCTGCTTGAAGTGTAGAATTGGAGGCCGTAGGTTTAGAATAGGGGGAAATAGTAATGGTACTACCACTGTTTAGAGTGATGTCTAAAAAATTCATGGAATTAGAGTTCAAAACAAAAGTAAATTTTAAGTTCATGTCGTTCCCATTTATATACTCGACAAAATCCAAAGCCTCTTGGGTAGTGCCCCCCCATATCAGGAGTAGGTCGTCAATATAACGGCCATACCACCTGATATGGGGGGAAAAAACATTGGATTCTGAGAACAAGAAGAGTTCTTCCCATCTTCCCATATAGATGTTTGCTAGGGAAGGGGAACATTTACCGCCCATCGATGCTCCGCACTTTTGTAGAAAAAATTTATCATCAAAAGAGAAATAATTATACTTTAATAAAAATTCCACTGCCATGATCAGAAATTGCTTGATTTCTGCAGTGTAGGTGCTGTATTTCTCTAAAAAGTATGAAAGAGAATTTAAAGCTATAGTGTGGTTAAGGCTATAAAGTATAAGCCAACACAATTATAAGCTGAGACACCTAATTTTAACACAAAAAACTGTGAAAACCTACTGACTCGAGTTTAAGCCTAGGGTGGGAAATGCATTGGTCACAGCCCCCCCTCCGAGTATATAGGCAGCAAGCATGTGCCCCCCAGTATATAGCCAGCGCAGCCCCCCAGCTTTATCTATATCTATATTTATTTCAGAATAAATTCAGGGCATTAACTTCTAGTTATCAAAAACAAAGTAGCAATAAGTCAGTTTATGTCAGGAACATAAATTTGGAAACCAGAAATTGCCAGATATCAGATCCCATAAAAATAAAATTTTACAGTACCCCTTTGTAATCCTCAAGTTTTTTTTAGATTATAGAGAGGAAGGAGTTAGTTTACTCAACTCTATGATCATCATATTCTTCAACATGTTTTATAACCAAAGCTCTGCTTTGCTCTCAGTAGTTCAAGTGACATAAGCAGTGTGGTTACACGATTTATCTCCCACTTACCAACAACTAGTTGAACTAATAAACATATATTAATTAACAAGTTTTTACAGTCATTTAACTTAGTACTAAGACAATTTTAGATACTGTTGGTAAGGATGGAACAAGCTCAATAATAAAAGTATACAAAAAAATTAAACATGGAAAAATACATACCCAGTGTGAAAGTTCTCATAAGATTTTCAATGGGAAATACCAAATAATCATCTTTAAAGACCATTCCTGGTCTACCTGAAAAATAGTCATCTAGATGCTTTCTCGAATCGAAGTCATGTACAAGGTAATGTCTACGGGCACTGGAATCCATGTTCTAAACTTGTGTCTCTGTGAGACTGTCTCCCTCTATACCAGTGATTATGTTCTTTTTACGATAACACCTACAAGCTGTGTTTGTAAGAATCGCCTGTCGTATCATAAGTTGTTAGATTTGTGAGTCAGCTGATCCTGCCTTGGGATATTCAAAAACATAGAAATCAAAGAGACTGAACTATATTGCAGATTTCTATACTTCAGTAGCCTCATATATATATATATATATATATATATATATATATATATATATATATATATATATATATATATATATCAGTAAGAAGGGGATCATGAGGCTGTTAGAATATCAAAATAAACTCAATTCCCAACACAGCAAGAATGCTTAAATTCCAGTCAAACCCAATGGGTTTAATCAGAAGACCAAGTGGTCTGGCTGTTTCCTGCTCCTTTGAATAAGTCCTATATACCATACATTCATCATCCTTCCTATTTCAAACTCACATATCATGGCAACCTTTTTATTAACATCTCATATCCCCTCTAGGTTTTAGTCGCTCCCTAGTACGCAGTAATTTCGGAGGAGCTATCCCTGGTTTGTTGATCCATCTGTTCCACTGCTTCTGAAATTTTTTCAAAGCTGCCCAATTCTGATATACCTTTAATTCCATCCTAATGGGGACCATCATTTCATCATTTTCTTCACCTCCCTTATATTTGGCGTTTCAACATTGAGCCAGTGTTTTTCAATAGATTTTCTAGTCTGATAAAGAACTTTAGCTACGGCTAACTGCTCTGACTGGGGTATGTCCGATTCCCCTACACATCCCAACATACATAATTTGGGGTTTACCGAAGCCCTTATGCTAAACACCTTATTAATCAAGCTTATTACTCTTAGCCACAAAAATCCTACTGCTGGACATGACAAGAACATGTGTATATTATCTGCCATATCCTCCGAACACCGTGGGCAACAGACATCCTCCCTTAAGAAGAAGAAACAATTGTGACCGCCTCTGCGTTACATTCAGGGATAGGTAAGTATAAGTAAGAATAAGTATTCTGTAAGTTCTCTTACAGCCATTTTCTCACTTGTTTCGTGTCTCTTCTATCTGATCTCCCAGGAGTACACAATATAACAAAGAAATAAAGCCCCTCATGTTTTCTGTTTGTACTACTTCTTGCATTATTCCCATGGAAGAAAACGTAATGGGTTCCCTGTCAAACTGTGTGTGGACTGCATTTCAGCATTACATCTACGCAATTGAGCCAACTTTCATGCAACAGAAATCAGGGGGCGGGCTGTCGGACGATCCAACGGATTCGGACTGAGCACGGGATTTAACTTTAAAATTGTGTTGCAAGACAATGCACTTACATGCACCAGGAACAAGAAGGTGAACTCTGGTGGATCTGAGCAGGGAAGCGACAGATGTGGGATATCGGGCGCACAATGTTAGTGAATCACACCAGAGCGCATTATCGTTGGAAGAATGCCCTTCGGGTGAACTCCTCGGACAGGTAAGTAAATGTGCTCCATTATGCTGCTTCCAACCCTGCATCCTTTCTAGCATATATACCTCTCCCAGATGGGGGTTCTCCCATAGGGGGGTTCATGTTGTCCACCCACCTCTGACCATAAGCCGTTTATACATTAAGGAAAATGTTGGGCGTTTTCTCATCTGTCTCCCGAATACCCCAGCCTCCATCACTGCCAATGGATATAAACCCCTATGTAGTGCACCCTTGGGCACCACGTGGCTGTTCTCGTTAGCTCCCATCCCTGAAATGCTGACACTGTGCCGCCAAATAGTATGCCCATGCATGAATTAGGCATAGCAAGACCTCTCTTCCCTTTCAACATCTGTTGTTTTTCTAGACAAATTCTCGGGACTCCCCTCTTCCAGATCAGGTCTCTGAACAGGCTGTGAAATCTGTGGAACCAGTATTTGTGAATCCATACTGGTGCATTATGCAACACATATAACAACTGCAGCATCCGAATCATTTTTATTAAATTGGCACAACCCATAGCGGACAGGGGCAACTTACACCACACTGAGATTTTTGAACGCATTTTAACTAACAAAGGTGCCAGGCTCAGTTCTATATAATCACTCACCATCCTGTTAATGAGTAGGCCGAAATATTTAAATTTCTCCACTGGTGGTATCTCCCCTCCTTGCATCTGTGATAGACCCCTGGGGTGCAATGGTATCCGATTTTGACTAGTTTATGTTTAGTTCAGAGTAGCCACTAAACTGTAAAATAATTACAGTTTAACCCTGTTACTTCCGAGAATAGTCTGATCATACACGCCAGTGGTTCGAAGGCCAATGCAAACAGCAACGGCGATAGCGGACATCCCTGCCGCTTCCCGCACTGTTTTAACAAATAACAGCAATCAACTTCATAGAATATTCCAGTAAGAAATATAAACATCCCAATGAGTGACATAAGTTATACAATTAGGAATTTAATAACTTGTTACACAAAGGGAGTAATTTACGGGACTACTTGTCCATGTAAGAAAATAGATATTGACCGTACCATAGGAGCTTTCTGTGTTCGTATGAATGAAGACAACCGTTATAATGGGAAAATCCTTTGACAGAGTCAAAGCTTATAATGAAAAACATTGGGGGTCACTTACTAAGGGCCCGATTCACGTTTTCCCGACGTGTTACCTGAATATTTCCGATTTGCGCCGATTTTCCCTGTATTGCCCTGGGATTTTGGCGCACGCGATCGGATTGTGGAACATCGGCGCTGGCATGCACGCGACGGAAATCGGGGGCGTGGCCGAACGAAAACCCGACGGATTCGGAAAGACCGCCGCATTTAAAACAAAAAAAAGTGTTGCGGAGCTTGCACTTACCTTCAGTAGGAATAGGCCGGTGAACTTGAGTGCGTTCCGATGCTCTTCAGCGCAGCAGCGCCACCTGGTGGACGTCGGAGGAACTGCCTTAATGAATCCCGGCCGGACCCGAATCCACCCCAGAGAACGTGCCGCTGGATCGCAAATGGACCGGGTAAGTAAATCTGCCCCATTGTGTATCCTTCAAGGGTTCCACTTTCTGGGGTATGGAATTTATAAAACGACATTGAATGGTAGGTGACTTCATTAAGCAGATGGCTAGAGCAGAAACAAATTGGATTTTTTTAATTTTTGAAATACTATCATACAAAATGTTTAACCCCTTACCAGCGACGCCACTTTTCATTTTCCTGACATGGCCCATTTTTGCAAATCTGGTTATAACTTTGGAATGCTTAAACATATCATGGTTATTTTGAAATAGTTTTTTTTTTGTTGAAAACTCTTGGTGGTATGTTTTGCGTTTATGAAAAAAATTATATTTGGTGTAAATTTGGAAAAATTCTCGATTTTTGAAATTCAAAATGTTCTACGTTTTCAACATAGAGTCATAACAGAAAAAAGACTTGATAACTAATGTTTACCAAATGTCTTTTTTATTTTGGCATGGTGTTTTTTAATTTTTCATCTCATTTTTTAGGATGTTATGGGGCTTTGAACTTTAGAAGCGATATATTCACATTTTCAAAATCATGCTTTTGAGGGACCTGCTTAGGTTTCAAGTCACTTTGAGAGATCTAAATAAGAATAAAACCCCATAAATTACTCCATTATAAACCTACACCCCACAACGTACGTAAAACAACTTTTATGACGTTTGTTAACCCTTTAATTATTGATGAGCGAGTATACTCGTCCGAGCTTGATGCTCGGTCGAGTATTAGCATACTCGGACCGGCTGGTTGCTCGGACGAGTATTTGCCCTGCTCGATAACGAGCATTTAATTTAAAAAAAAGAAGTGAAGAACAGTAAAAAAATACAATTAAAACATTTAATTTAATCATTTAATTGAACATTGTTCGGGAACATCTGCGATCTGTTCCGGAGACACGCGTGCAGTTGTTCTCTACACATATTGTTCTTCAAATACTATTGCGGAGAACACCGTTATGCACGCGTGTCTCCGGAGCAGATCGCAGATGTCCCGGAGATACGCGTGCAGAACGGTGTTCTCCGCAATAGTATTTGAAGAACAATATGTGTGAAGAACAACTTGCAGATGTTTGGAAACATCTGCAAGTTGTTCTTCAATAGAGATGAGCGAGCACTAAAATGCTCGGGTACTCGTTATTCGAGACGAACTTTTCCCGATGCTCGAGTGCTCGTCTCGAATAACGAGCCCCATTGAAGTCAATGGGAGACTCGAGCATTTTTCAAGGGGACCAAGGCTCTGCACAGGGAAGCTTGGCCAATCACCTGGGAACCTCAGAAAAGGATTGAAACACCACGGAAATGGACAGGAAACAGCAGGGGCAGCATGCATGGATGTCTCTGAGGCTGATTAATCGCACCATTATGCCAAAATTATGGGCAACAGCATGGCCATGACAGAGTGACCGAATGAGGCTAGATAGCATCTAAAACATCCAATAATTGACCCTGACACTATAGGGGACGGCATGCAGAGGCAGCGGCAGCAGTGGCAGGCTAGAGAGTGGCATGGCGACATACCCTAAATGGACTCAGGTTTCACCAAAGGAGGTGAAATGATTTCCTATGTGAACAAAATGTTGACGGTATATTTAGTCGATAACACAGCATGGTGGCGACATAGTGACCAAGTTCCATAACGTATCTGGTGAAACACCCGAAAAATGAGCCTGACACAGCTCTTTTGATAAGGGGACGACATGTGGAGGCAGCCATGGAGACGACTTCCATGATTAAGAGCGACAGTATGGGACATTCATATTTCGCTGCTATGATTGCAACTTCAGGTCTCCAGCATGGCGGCGACAGATGGGCCGAGTTCCACTATGTATCTGGTGAAACACCTGAAAATTCTGCCTGACACAGCTCGTTTGATAAGGGGACGATGTATGGAGGCAGTGAACTAGTAGTAGATTAAAGGTGCTGCAGTTAAAACTATGTTAGTTGGATCTTGAGATGGAGCTGGCGCTCCGCTGCCAGGCGAGCTTTCGCCAATCCAAGCCCCTATCTCTAAGAACCTTTTGTATAAGATCAAGTGTAGTAGCGTTCTTATAAGTTTGGGATATGGCGGGTGAGGGGAATGTAAACAGATGCACAAGAAGTGCTGAAATAATATCGGTAAATGATAAAAGTTTGCCAGTATATTTTGTGGATTACACAGCAGGGTGGCGACAAAGTTAACGTTTAAAGTTTGATGTGGAGTCCACGAAAACAACCCAAAATTCTGCCTGACACAGTTCGTTTGATAAGGAGACCATGTATGGAGGCAGCTATATGGACGACTTTTGGAGGCAGCTATGGCAATGACGTGTGGAGGTAGCAATGGAGACAACGTGTGGAGCCAGCTAAAAAGACGACATGTGGAGGCTGCTATGGAGACAATTTAATTTGGATAGTGCCTGTATGTGGAAGTCCAAAAAAGTTTTCAAACCAGAGGAGCAAGTAGGTGGTCCTCCAGAAAAATTAAATAGATTGAGTGCCTGTATGTGGCACTCCCAAAAATTGCTTAAAACAGAGGACCGGGTAGGTGGCCCTCCAGAAAAATTAAATACATAGAGTACTATAGCTAGAGCCAGTTGGCAAAAAATAGCCAGTTTCCTATGCTTTAGTGTACAAAGAGGAGGAGAAGGAGGACAATGAGGAGGAGGAGTGCATACATTATTCAGGTTGAGCTTCTTTCACCTGGTGGAGAATGAAAATCCGGAGAAATCCAGGCTTTATTCATCTTGATAAGCGTCAGCCTGTCAGCGCTGTCAGACGACAGGCGTGTACGCTTATCGGTGATGATGCCACCAGCTGCACTGAAAACCTGCTCGGACAACACGCTAGCGGCAGGGCAGGCAAGAACCTCCAAGGCGTACAGCGCCAGTTCGTGCCACATGTCAAGCTTTGAAACCCAGTAGTTGTAGGGAGCTGTGTGATCATTTAGGCCGATGGTATGGTCAGCTACATACTCCCTCACCATCTTTCTGTAAAGATCAGCCCTACTCTGCCGAGACTGGGGACAGGTGACAGTGTCTTGCTGGGGTGACATAAAACTGGCAAAGGCCTTGTAAAGCGTACCCCTGCCAGTGCTGGACAAGCTGCCTGCTCGCGTACTCTCCCTCGCTACTTGTCCCGCAGAAGTACGCCCTCTGCCGCTAGCGCTGTCAGAAGGGAAATACTGTTAGATTTAATGTTACAAGAGATTCCTAATAAGCTGGGTTACTGGAGAGCACTCCAACTACATCATTTTTTAAGATCTTTACCACCAGCACGCTCCTTCTGTAGAGATTTAACAATATTTGAAGAGAGATGTCAGGGTAAAGGTCATATATCTCATTCTCTCTCAGTAATATATTACTTGTTAAGAGATGGGGAGAGTAGAGAGAGACCAAATTCCATAGAGAAATGGGAAAGGGACTTGGATATAGATATAACGGAACAACAAGAGAAACAGATTTATAACTCAATACATAGCCTTTCAATGGCTTCTAAGATACAGGAGCAAGGATATAAAATATTAACAAGATGGTATAGAGTTCCGGTAGTACTAAATAAGATACACCCGTCCCTCTCACCATTGTGCTGGAGATGTAGAGAGGAGAGAGGTACCCTGCTACATGTCTTTTGGGAGTGTCCTGGAGTTCGATCTCTTTGGGATCAAGTGGGTCGAACACTGAGGCAATTGGGAGAGAGAGAGTCGGAGATAGAGTTGGATCCCCCCCTTTGCCTACTAAATATGTCCAAATTTCCACCAGAGAGATATAAATCTCTAATTGTGGCTCCTCTAGTTAACGCGGCAAGGGCCTGTATAACCGCTAACTGGAAAAGTATAAGAACTCCCACATATAGAGAATGGATCCAAAGAGTGGAAGAGATTAGAAAAATGGAAGAGCTAACAGCATATATGAAAGGGAAATATGATTTATTTCAGAAGACCTAGGGGAAATGGACAAAATATCAATTCTCAATGGAATACAGGAGACTGTTGGAAGATTAATACCCTTAACACATATTAAATAAACGGGAAGGGGACGAATGGGGAGGTGGGGGGGAGAAAGGAGGGAGCCCTATGTGTGGTTTTTTTTTTTTTTTTGTTTGTTTTGTTATTTTTGTTGTTGGTTTGTTTTATGTTAATATATAGGTAGTTCCTGATAGCGATGAATGTATAGCTGATATGAGAGAAGACAGCCACAATATCAATAAAAAAATGACCGCGGATGGGAATTGGGGGAATTGTATATACATATGGATTGTATTTGTCTATTCTGTAGCATGTGTGTATTTTTTGAAAATATTTAAATAAAGAATTTGAAAAAAAAAGAAGGGAAATACTGTTTCAGCTTGTGCACCAGGGCCTGCTGGTATTCATGCATTCTCACACTCCATTCCTCTACAGGGATAAGAGTGGAAAGATTTTGCTTGTACCGTGGGTCCAGGAGAGTGAATACCCAGTAATCGGTGCTGGAATAAATTCTTTGAACGCGAGGGTCACGGGATAGGCAGCCTAGCATGAAATCTGCCATATGCGCCAGAGTCCCAACGCGCAAAAATTCACCCCCCTCACTGGCCTGACTGCCCATTTCCTCCTCCTCCAACTCCTCTTCTTCTGCCCATACACGCTGAACAGTGAAGGACTGAACAATGGTCCCCTCTTCTGTCTCGCCAACATTCTCCTCCTCTTCCTCCTCATCCATCCTCCTCCACCTCCTCCGATATGCGCTGAGAAACAGACCTAAGGGTGCTTTGGCTATCAACAAGGGAATCTTCTTCCCCCGTCTCTCCGACTTCATGCTGACCAGAGAGTTTTTCAAAAGGCCAAGCAGCGGGATGGTGAGGCTGATGATAGCGGCATCGCCACTGACCATCTGTGTTGACTCCTCAAAGTTACTCAGCACCTGACAGATATCAGACATCCACGTACTCCTCATTGTAGACTTGAGGAAGCTGACTGACCTGACTACCAGTTCTGGTGGAAGTTGACATCTGGCAGTCTACAATCGCTCTGCGCTGCTGGTAAACTCTGGATAACATGGTTAATGTTAAATTCCACCTCGTGGGCACGTCGCACATCAGTCGGTGAGCGGGCAGTTGGAGGAGGCGCTGCGCTTCCCTGAGAGTGGCAGCATCTGTGCTGGACTTCCTGAAATGCGCACAGATGCGGCGCACCTTCGTGAGCAAATCAGACAGATTGGGGTATGTCTTGAGGAAATGCTGAACTATGAGTTTTAACACATGGGCCAGGCATGGCACATGTGTCAGTCTGCCGAGTTGCAGAGCCGCCACCAGGTTACGGCCGTTGTCACACACAACCATGCCTGGCTTCAGGTTCAGCGGTGCCAGCCACAGATCAGTCTGCGCCGTGATGCCCTGTAATAGCTCTTGGGCGGTGTGCCTTTTATCGCCTAGGCTCAGCAGTTTGAGCACCGCCTGCTGTCGCTTAGCGACGGCACTGCTGCTGTGCCTAGAGCTACCGACTGATGGCGCCATGCCCACGGATGGTAATTCGGAGGAGGAGGTGGAGGAGGGGTGGGAGGAGGAGGAGGTATAGTAGGCCTTTGAGACCTGGACCGAGGTAGGCCCCGCAATCCTCGGCGTCGGCAGTATATGACCAGCCCCAGGGTCAGACTCGGTCCCAGCCTCCACCAAGTTAACCCAATGTGCAGTCAGCGATACATAGTGGCCCTGCCCGGCTGCACTCGTCCACGTGTCCGTGGTCAGGTGGACCTTGTCAGAAACGGCTTTGGTCAGGGCACGTCGGGAAAAGTAGTGGCGGCTGGGGACCGAATACCGAGGGGCGGCCTCCGCCATGAGGTTTCGAAAGGCCTCGGTCTCTACCAGCCTATAGGGCAGCATCTCCAGGCTAAGCAACTTGGAGATGTGGACGTTGAGGGCTTGGGCGTGTGGGTGGGTTGCGCTATACTTCCTTTTGCGCTCCAGCGTCTGGGGTATGGAGAGCTGAATGCTGGTGGATGCTGTGGAGGATCGTGGAGGCGAAGATGGGGTTTTCGCACGGGAGGTGTTTGGGCCGTGGTCCTGGGCAGGGGGCTGACTAGCAGATGACACAGGGGAAGGAGCAGTGGTGTGCCCGGCCGGAGGTGAACGGGCTTGGTGCCATTGAGTGGGGTGTTTAGCATTAATATGCCTGCGCATACTGGTGGTAGTTAAGCTAGTAGTGGTGGAACCCTTGCTGATCCTGGTTTGGCAAAGGTTGCACACCACAGTCCGTCGGTCATCCGGTGTTTCTTTAAAGAACCTTTAGACTTCTGAAAATCTAGCCCTCGCCACGGGAGCTTGACTACGGGCAACATTTGGCGCTGATGCACCAGCTCTGGCCCTGCCTCTCCGTCTGGCCCCACCACTGCCTCTTCCAACCTGTTCTGCTATAGGACTCGCCTCCGTCTCAGAAGCACTGTGTTCACCCGGCCTATCAACCCAGCTTGGGTCTGTCACCTCATCATCCTCCGATCCCTCAGTCTGCTCCCCCCTCGGACTTCCTGCCCTGACAACAACTTCACCACTGTCTGACAACCGTGTCTCCTAATCGTCCGACACCTCTTTACACACTTCTTCCACTACGTCAATAATGTCATCATCACCCACAGACTGCGACCGGTGGAAAACCTGGGCATCGGAAAATTGCTCAGCAGCAAGCGGACAAGTGGGCCAGAAACATGCCGATGTGCGCACAGCACAGACCTACAAGACATATACCCTAGTTATAATAGCCAGAAAAAGAGACCCCTGATAAATGAAGGAAAAAGAAACGCGTTGGGTCTTAGGGTGTTATGTGTGCAGCTAAGCAATAGTGAGCGCTATATAGTCAGTCTTAGACAGTGAAAAGCCAAGTTAATCATCATCTTAGGCTGGAACATATGCTAAATAAATCATTGCTGCCGGCTATCTCCTAATATATGGCAGGCTTTACAACATAGAAGCTTTGCCATATTCTAACTATAACTGAGATACAGCATGTTAATTTAAGCTATTGAGACAGCGCTAAGAGAGATAGACTATACTGAGGGATGCCCTCTCCATACGGCGACTCTATAATATATGAGTTGCCGTGCGTCAATCAAAGCTGAGACGTGAATACTTAGGATTACTCTCATGACAGAAAGACAGTCCTAAGAGGGAAAAATAAAATACAATAATTGAGCCTCTCATTAAGAGCACTTATAACCATATAATTGCTGCAAATATACAATCGATATGGCAGCTCCATATGACTCAAGAAGCCATTAGAGTGCTCAAGGAGGCAAGGCATAATATGCTCGTCTGACTGTCATGACTATAGCTCACAAAGAAATACAATGTAACAGTGTGCAGTGAGAAGTAATTATCAATCGCACACACTGTTACAATATATGTGTCTCAGTGGGAAGTTGTTGTCTTTGTGATAAAAAGACAGCAGCTAGGGAAAAACTATTTCAAAAGCACAAAATTGTGCATACATACCCGCAAAACTGCAACACACTGAGACTTTATGTTTGTATGTCTGTACGTCAAGTCCTGTGAATTTTTACTATTATTATAGAATAAAAGCTATATTTTAAATTATTTTCGTCTAAAATACCTCCACTAACAGTGAACTAGCCCTATTCAAGGAGTTATTTGATAATACAATATACCGCGACTCTCTTCAGTGATCTTATATTTATAAATTCAGTTCTAAAACATAGAGGAATGGCAGGATTCCTGGTAGCAAATATAAATCATGATAGGTGGTTAGATGGAGCCAAAGAGGTATTTTCAGAAAGCGCAGTATCTTTCCAAACAGAATCGCCCTCAATCAAAACAGAGTTCAATGAATTAACGTCACTATATAAGGAACATACACGTTCCTGGTGGGAACTCTACAGTCTAGAAACCTACATTGCCAATAAGATTGTCCCTAGAGGTTTAAGGATCCCTTTGCTCCCAGCCACTAGAGTCAGAACAACAAATATAAAGGAGAGATGGGAGAAAGAGGCAACAGAGAGTTCCCTTAGAATGATGCAAATTCTAGCAGAAGAGGAGAAAATCCAACTAGATAAACTCCTGCTACAGCTCAACACAGCAATAGAAAAAGTAAGGGGCTTTGCATCAGACCCGAGTTTTGAGAAAAGAGAAAAGATCTTAGAAGCCACTATAACAAAATTTACTACGCACATTAAAGAACGTAAGCATGTGCAGTACAAAAGAGATACCGAGGACTTCAGGGATAAAAAGGTGTATGAGGTCTTACAACAACAAAAAAGACCCACAAAAACTGTTGACACAGACATCACGTCCTCTGAGGCAGAAGTCTCGGATACAGAAAATAGTACTAGTGGGAGAGGACAGAATAGACAAAGAGGAGGACGAAACAGAGGTAGAGGTAGGGGTAGAGGCCAAAGAGGGAATTTTTTAGACCGACCTATTGGCCCACCCCCATACCCTCTCGGAGGCAGATTGCCTCAGAATCAGGAAGAACAGATGACCTCCAAGTCATAAACCTAGCATTCCACACACTAACAAAAGAAGAAATGAATGGCCTTGCGAGGGGCCTGTCCTTTGTCCCTGATGTACATACCAACATCTTCGAGTGGACAAAGGACATTAACCTTTTTGCTCGGAAATTAAAGTGGCGCAAATACTTTCAAATCAAAAATAGGAGAGACTGCATTGAACACGGCTTAGAAGAAGAAGATGTAGAGGGCTATCTGGAATCTCTCTCTGCGGAGGCCAATAGAGAAGAAGGCAAAGGTCCCTTCACAGAACTTAAATTAAAAAGCACAAAAGCCCCCCCAATTGGTGACTACACGGAAATTGATCTATTTGTAGATTTGGTGACAAATAACCTGAAGGAATTGAATCCCAGAAACTGCCAACACAGAAACTTCAGTAAAAAAGATACTGAGGCCCTGAACTCCTTGCGAAACGATCCCACCCTTGTCATAAAACCCTCAGACAAGGGTGGGAACATTGTATGTATGGATAGAGATATGTACGAAAACATGTGTTTGGGCATTCTCGGAGATACTGAGTGCTACAGTAAACTGGATATGAATCCAACAAAGGAATTTTAAAGATGACCTCAAAAACATCCTAGATTCAGCTCTGGCACGAGAACTCATCTCAGAGACAGAACATAAATTCATGCTGCCCAAACACCCATAAATAGCAGCCTTTTATTCAACTCCAAAAATACATAAGGGGTATCCCCCCCTAAAAGGCAGGCCTATAGTCTCAGGAATAAATAATCTAACACAGAATGCTAGCTGCTATCTGGATAACATATTGAGACCGTTTGTACTATCACTTCCGTCTTACATCAGAGACACAATGGAGGTTCTCAAAAAATTGGAAGAACTCCAAATAGATGTTAATCATTTTCTGGCAAGCCTAGACGTGGAAGCGTTGTATTCATCTATTCCGCATGATAAGGGGATTGAAGCTGTACGCTTCTTTCTCCAAGCAAGGGGAGTTCAATATCATCAACACAATGAGTTCCTCATAGATCTCCTGACATATGTCCTCAGCCATAATTATTTCCTCTTCGGAGACACATTCTTCCACCAGTGCCGAGGTACGGCTATGGGGACACCTTGTGCCCCTACATATGCCAATTTGTACCTCGGTTTCTGGGAGGATAGGGTTGTCTTCGGAGAGGAGGTGCAAAAATGGGCACAACATATCCCTCTATGGCTGAGGTTCATAGATGATGTCCTGCTGATCTGGACATCCACCCCAGAAGAATTTAGGACCTTTGTGACCGAATTGAACCGGAACAATCAGGGCCTATATTTCACGTCTGAAATTCAAGAAAAGAAAATAACCTTTCTGGATCTAGAAATTAATAAAACGACAGCAGGCCAAATAGTCACCACGGCCTATAGGAAGACCACAGCAACTAACAACCTATTACGCTGGGATAGTTGCCATCCATACTCCCTAAAAAAAGGGATCCCTAAGGGCCAACTTCTCCGTATGTGACAGAATTGCAGTGGTTATCGAGAGTTCGAAAAGAAATCTCGAGATCTAAATGACCGCTTCAAAAAACGAGGATTTCCCTCACAGATCCTTGAGGAAGCATATCAAAAAGCCTGTAGGGTAGATAGAACATCTCTGCTTACCCCTAAAAGTAAGGAGAAAGATAGAGGTCCAGAACAGGTAACCCGGATTATAGGCACGTATGACGGCAACAATAAGGAGATCAGGGACATCATTAGTAAACATTGGGACATCCTCATGCATGATAAAGAGGTATCCCAAATGATTCCCCCCGAACCAGCAATTAGCTACAGAAGAGGTAGAAACCTCAAGGACCTCCTGGTCCACAGTTACTTACCACCGTCCAAACCTAAGGAAACCTGGCTTCAAAGAAGACCAAAAGGTACCTTCCGCTGTGGACATTGTTCTGTATGCAAATGGATTACACCATGTAAAATGATAACAAGTGCAGCCACATCGGAACAGTATGAGATAAGAGACTTTATCAACTGTTCTACCAAGGGAGTGGTATACGTCGCCACCTGTACATGTCCAGCAGATTATGTCGGAAAGACATTCAGACAGTTAAGAAAGAGGATCCAAGAACACATGCTTGGCATTAGAGACAACAAAGATACTCCACTAGCCAGGCATATGTGGAAACATCATCAAGGAAGCCAAGAATCCATCACATTTAGAGATATTGAAGAGATTAGACCATCAGCGAGGGGTGGAGACTGGGACCAGAGGATCCTGAGAAAGGAAGCTCAATGGACATTTAGGCTCAACTCCATCAAACCGCACGGAATCAATGACTTTATCTCCTATACGAGTCTTATTGAGTAATAGATAACAGACACCTAGGAACCTCGTAGAGGTCTGTGCCCTGACACTCATGGCATATGTCATAGACTACTGCATCTTCATACCTATAACCCTTAATTGGCCTATATACCAACTACATTATCAATCTGAATTCTAGACTAATTTCTAAACCTCCGCTGAATCAGAGTAACATACTGCACTGGAAGATTCATTGGCCTCATGGGCTATAAAAGCCACCGGTCATAGAGACACTTACAAAATGCTGTGAGGATACTGTAATAAAGGCACTGGAAGCAGTGCTATTCCTTAAAATACAATTAACAAACCATCGGGATCCCTCCTATGAATTGAACCCATCGGCTGACAGATCTCTGTGACAAGATCGAGCTATGTTTCATAAAGAACGAAATCTCTAGATCACAGTGAGGTGTTTTAAACACAGTTGCAAAAACTCTGTATGAAATAACACTGAGGCACTGTGATCGTAACGATATGAAATGTATGACATAACTTACCTCATCCTCCGATATCATCAGCAAGGAGTTGCAGAGATGAACCAGTGGGACGTGCCAGGCCATCATGGCACCTCCCCGACAGCACTGATTGGCTAATACATCGACAGGAGGAAACCACACCTCCTGAACATATCGAGCCAGCCGATTGGCTGAATAGGAAGGCTTGTCAGCGGTGACGAGTCATGGATCTTGAATATAAACAGGGCAGGAACAGCGCGCGCCGCGGCCAGATACATGCCGACGTGCGCACAGCACAGACCTACAAGACATATACCCTAGTTATAATAGCCAGAAAAAGAGACCCCTGATGAATGAAGGCAAAAGAAACGCGTTGGGTCTTAGGGTGTTATGTGTGCAGCTAAGCAATATTGAGCGCTATATAGTCAGTCTTAGACAGTGAAAAGCCAAGTTAATCATCATCTTAGGCTGGAACATATGCTAAATAAATCATTGCTGCCGGCTATCTCCTAATATATGGCAGGCTTTACAACATAGAAGCTTTGCCATATTCTAACTATAACTGAGATACAGCATGTTAATTTAAGCTATTGAGACAGCGCTAAGAGAGATAGACTATACTGAGGGATGCCCTCTCCATACGGCGACTCTACAATATATGAGTTGCCGTGCGTCAATCAAAGCTGAGACGTGAATACTTAGGATTACTCTCAGAAAGACAGTCCTAAGAGGGAAAAATAAAATACAATAATTGAGCCTCTCATTAAGAGCACTTATAACCATATAATTGCTGCAAATATACAATCGATATGGCAGCTCCATATGACTCAAGAAGCCATTAGAGTGCTCAAGGAGGCAAGGCATAATATGCTCGTCTGACTGTCATGACTATAGCTCACAAAGAAATACAATGTAACAGTGTGCAGTGAGAAGTAATTATCAATCGCACACACTGTTACAATATATGTGTCTCAGTGGGAAGACAGCAGCTAGGGAAAAACTGTTTCAAAAGCACAAAATTGTGCATACATACCCGCAAAACTCCAACACACTGAGACTTTATGTTTGTATGTCTGTACGTCAAGTCCTGTGAATTTTTACTATTATTATAGAATAAAAGTTATATTTTAAATTATTTTCGTCTAAAATACCTCCACTAACAGTGAACCAGACAAGTGGTTTGTGACTGTGGGAAGGGTCCAGAAAACAGTTCCTCAGAGTATGCCGGTTCAAATGCCAAATTTTGCTGGGAGGGGGCAGACTGGGGGGAAGGAGGCTGAGGTGGAGGAGCTGGAGGAGTGCTGATTTCGGTGACATGGGTGGACTGTGTGGAAGACTGACTGGTGGACAAATGGCTAGAAGCATTGTCCGCAATCCACGACATCACCTCTTCGCACTGTTCTGGCCTCAACAGTGCTCTACCACGAGTCCCAGTAACTTGAGACATGATGAACCTAGGGAGTGTAGCTCTGAGGCGCTCCCCTGCTCCCTAATCAGCAGGTTGTGTCTCACCCCGCCCAGGACAACGGCCTCTGACCCCTGCAGTAGTTGGACGCCCACATCCACGCCCTCGTCCTCTACCCCTAGCCCTCGGGTTAAACATTTTCAAAGTTAAAGTGTAAACTTCAAATTTTTATTTTTTTTTGTGTGTTTTTTATTTATTTTTTTTAAACAAAACGATGCTATCCTATTGCTATGGCTAGTTTCTAACCTACACTGACAGCACACAACTAGATTTTGTGCTGTGCAAGATGACTTTGAGCTATATAAAGAAATAAAGGGAAAAAAATAAATAAATCAGCAGACTCTGCCTAATTCTAATCAAACCCCTAATAAATTGTCCCACTTCGGTGTTTGAGGTGGATATGCGTGTCACTAAGAGCTAAACACAACGGTCGCAAGTCTCCCAGCAAATTACTCACAATATGGTACTAGCCACACTACTAATGCCAGCAAGCCCAGCCACAAGCAAACAAAAAAAAGGAAAATATAACGCTATTGTAGGCCTAAGTAAGCCGTTGGGGTACTCCTATGGCTATTTTCTAGCCTACAGTGAAAGCACACTGCTTTGCAAGATGACTTTGAGCTATAAAAAGAAATAAAGGTAAAAAAAAATAAATCAGCAGACTCTGCCTAATTCTAATCAAACCCCTAATAAATTGTCCCACTTCGGTGTTTGAGGTGGATATGTGTGTCACTAAGAGCTAAACACAACGGTCGAAAGTCTCCCAGCAAATTCCTCACAATATGGTACTAGCTGCACTACTAATGCCAGCAAGCCCAGCCACAAGCAAACAAAAAAAAGGAAAATATAACGCTATTGTTGGCCTAAGTAAGCCGTTGGGGTTCTCCTATGGCTATTTTGTAGCCTACACTGAAAGCACACTGCTTTGCAAGATGACTTTGAGCTATAAAAAGAAATAAAGGTAAAAAAAAATAAATCAGCAGACTCTGCATAATTCTAATCAAACCCCTATTAAATTGTCCCACTTCGGTGTTTAAGGTGGATATGTGTGTCACTAAGAGCTAAACACAACGATAGCAAGTCTCCCAGCAAATTACTCACAATATGGTACTAGCTGCACTACTAATGCCAGCAAGCCCAGCCACAAGCAAACAAAAAAAAGGAAAATATAACGCTATTGTAGGCCTAAGTAAGCCGTTGGGGTTCTCCTATGGCTATTTTCTAGCCTACACTGAAAGCACACTGCTTTGCAAGATGACTTTGAGCTATAAAAAGAAATAAAGGTAAAAAAAAAATAAATCAGCAGACTCTGCCTAATTCTAATCAAACCCCTAATAAATTGTCCCACTTCGGTGTTTGAGGTGGATATGCGTGTCACTAAGAGCTAAACACAACGGTCGCAAGTCTCCCAGCAAATTCCTCACAATATGGTACTAGCTGCACTACTAATGCCAGCAAGCCCAGCCACAAGCAAACAAAAAAAAGGAAAATATAACGCTATTGTAGGCCTAAGTAAGCCGTTGGGGTTCGCCTATGGCTATTTTGTAGCCTACAGTGAAAGCACACTGCTTTGCAAGATGACTTTGAGCTTTAAAAAGAAATAAAGGTAAAAAAAAATAAATCAGCAGACTCTGCCTAATTCTAATCAAACCCCTAATAAATTGTCCCACTTCGGTGTTTAAGGTGGATATGTGTGTCACTAAGAGCTAAACACAACGGTAGCAAGTCTCCCTGCAAATTACTCACAATATGGTACTAGCTGCACTACTTATGGCAGCAAGCCCAGCCACAGGCAAACCAAAAAAAGTTAAATAAAACGTTATTGTAGCCCTAAGAAGGGCTGTTGGGTTCTTGTAGAATCACTCCTGCCTAACACTATTCTAATTGAACAGCCTAACGCTTTCCCTGACCAGCAGCAGCTCTCTCCCTAGCGGCATCCAGACAGAGAATGATACGAGCAGCGCGGGCAGGGACTAGTCTATTCCAGGGTCACCTGATCAGGCCAGCCAACCACTGCTATCGACGTGTAAGGGTACCACGTCATGCTGGGTGGAGTGCAGAGTCTCCTGGCTTGTGATTGGCTCTGTTTCTGGCCGCCAAAAAGCAAAACGGCGGGAGATGCCATTTTCTCGAGCGGGCGAAGTATTCGTCCGAGCAACGAGCAGTTTCGAGTACGCTAATGCTCGAACGAGCATCAAGCTCGGACGAGTATGTTCGCTCATCTCTATTCTTCACACATATTGTTCTTCAAATACTATTGCGGAGAACACTGTTCTGCACGCGTGTCTCCGGAACAGATCGCAGATGTTCCCGAACATCTGCAATCTGTTCTGCACTGTGTTCTTTCACTGTGCTCGTTCAGTTTGTAATTTTACTGAAAAATGCTCAGGTCTCCCATTGATTTCAATGGGGCTCGTTACTCGAAACGAGCACTCGAGCATCGGGAAATGTTCGGCTCGAGTAACGAGCACCCGAGCATTTTAGTGCTCGCTCATCTCTACCTTTAACCCCTAGAGGCACCTAGACGTTATAGTACGTCCTGGTGAGAGCTTCATTAGCGCACCAGGACGCACTATAACGTCCTCTCTCCCGGAGCGCACTGTAGCTTCACACAGTGCCCGGGACCTGGGAGGTCAGCTGGGACGTATAGCTGACCTCCCAGGCTTGCGGACAATGGACCGCTCATATTGGTCCATTGTCCACGATCGCTGTGACGGCCGGTTCTATTCAGAACCGGCTGTCACAGCATCGGAGCCGGCATCGGAGGTTCCCGGTCTCACTGTCTGTACAGACAGTGTCCGGGAACGGGGAGATCAGCTGTCACGGACAGCCTGCACTCCCCTGTCACCGGCAATGGACCGCTGCTGCTCTGCACAGAACCGCCTGTCACAGCACTGTTACATGCAGATTGCCGGTGCCTAGGATCGCTGTCTGCATAGGCTCTGATCTCTCTGTTGGTTTAGAGAATTTGGAGAGATCAGAGCCTGTCGATGAATTGTCTGCCCCTCACACAGTGAAATCACCCCATAAACCCCTGATCGCCCCTCTTTGTGCCCCCAGCACCTGACCCCTTCACCGCCCATTCATAAGGGAGAGTTCTCTTTCTTTTTTTTTTCTCAAAATCTAAAAAAAAAAGTTTTAGGTAGCTTAGGTGTCAGTGCGCCGTCAATTTGTTGCGTTAGTTACTTAGTGTCAGTGCGCCGTCAATCCGTCGCGTTAGTTACTTAGTGTCAGTGCGCCGTCAATCCGTCGCGTTAGTTACTTAGTGACAGTGCGCCGTCAGTCCGTCGCATTAGTTACTTAGTTTCAGTGCGCCGTCAGTCCGTCGCATTAGTTACTTAGTGTCAGTGCGCCGTCAGTCCGTCGCATTAGTTACTTAGTGTCAGTGCGCCGTCAATTCGTCGCGTTAGTTACTTAGTGTCAGTGCGCCGTCAGTCCGTCGCATTAGTTACTTAGTGTCAGTGCGCCGTGAATTTGTCTTGTTACTTACTTAGTGTCAGTGCGCCGTGAATTCGTCGCGTTAGTTACTTAGTGTCAGTGCGCCGTCAGTCCGTCGCGTTAGTTACTTAGTGTCGCTTTAGGTAGATTATCTCTGTTACTGACAGTGATAGTCATTGTCATTTAGCTGTATTATTTGTTAGTTACTGTCAGTTTGTCAGTGGTTTAGTGGGTTAGTCAGTGTCTGTAAGTGTAAAAAAAACAAAAAAAAATTAAAAGAAGTTGTTCGTTCGTTAGTGTCAGTCACCGTCTGTCATTGTCATTTGTCATTCCGTCCCTGTCAGTCCAATAGTTAGTCAGCGTTAGTGTTAAAAAATAAATAAATAAAAAAAAATAATTGTTGTGTCGTGTTTCGTAGTTTAGAAAATGGCAGTGAGGATGTACTCCGCTGAGGAAGCGTACGCCATGCTCGCCTCAGATACTGAAAGTGCCAGTGAGGGAGAACCTGAGTTTTTTCGTGATTCCTCCTCCTTCTCCAGTGATTCAGGAGAACCCCCTCAGAGTCGTAGGAGAGTTAGTGCTCAGGTTCTGCCTGAGGATTTAGATTGGGAACCCCTAACAGATTACACCCCCCAAATTCCGGCATTTACTGCAGTAGCAGGGATTAAGGTCCCTACTGAAGGGCTCTCTGTAGAGATGAGCGAACATGCTCGTCCGAGCTTGATGCTCGGTCGAGCATTAGGGTACTCGAAACTGCTCGTTACTCGGACGAATACTTCGCCCGCTCGAGAAAATGGCAGCTCCCGCCGTTTTGCTTTTTGGCGGCCAGAAACAGAGCCAATCACAAGCCAGGAGACTCTGCACTCCACCCAGCATGACGTGGTACCCTTACACGTCGATAGCAGTGGTTGGCTGGCCAGATCAGGTGACCCTGGGATAGACTAGCCGCTGGCCGCGCTGCTCGGATCATTCTGTCTCTGGATGCCGCTAGGGAGAGAGCTGCTGCTGCTCAGGGAAAGCGTTAGGGTGTTCTATTAGCTTACTGTTAGGCAGGAGTGATTCTCAAAGAACCCAACAGCCCTTCTTAGGGCTACAATAACGTTCTACTTTTTTTATTTTAATTTGCATCTTTTACCATTTTGTGAGGAATTAGCAGGGGGACTTGCTACCGTTGTGTTTAGCTCTTAGTGGCACACATATCCATAGCAAAGACCGAAGTGGGAAAATTCAGTAGGGGTTGGATTTCTATTAGGCAATAACTCAGTGTCATCTCATCTGGCATAGTACTGTGCTTCCTTTGATACTTGGCTAGAAAATAGCCATAGGAGAATACAAACAGCTTCTTGAAGCCTACAGTAGCGTTCTATATATTTGATTTCTGGTTGATCTGCTGGTGGCTGTAGTTTCTGCAGTGCATGTACTTGCCAATTCTGAGCAATTTGTAGTGAGACTTGCGACCGCTGTGTTCTGCGCTTAGTGGCGCACATATCCATAGCAAAGGCCGAAGTGGGAAAATTCAGTAGGGGTTGGATTTCTATTAGGCAATAACTCAGTGTCATCTCATCTGGCATAGTACTGTGCTTCCTTTGATACTTGGCTAGAAAATAGCCATAGGAGAATACAAACAGCTTCTTGAAGCCTACAGTAGCGTTCTATATATTTGATTTCTGGTTGATCTGCTGGTGGCTGTAGTTTCTGCAGTGCATGTACTTGCCAATTCTGAGCAATTTGTAGTGAGACTTGCGACCGCTGTGTTCTGCGCTTAGTGGCGCACATATCCATAGCAAAGGCCGAAGTGGCAAAATTCAGTAGGGGTTGGATTTCTATTAGGCAATAACTCAGTGTCATCTCATCTGGCATAGTACTGTGCTTCCTTTGATACTTGGCTAGAAAATAGCCATAGGAGAATACAAACAGCTTCTTGAAGCCTACAGTAGCGTTCTATATATTTGATTTCTGGTTGATCTGCTGGTGGCTGTAGTTTCTGCAGTGCATGTACTTGCCAATTCTGAGCAATTTGTAGTGAGACTTGCGACCGCTGTGTTCTGCGCTTAGTGGCGCACATATCCATAGCAAAGGCCGAAGTGGCAAAAATCAGTAGGGGTTGGATTTCTATTAGGCAATAACTCAGTGTCATCTCATCTGGCATAGTACTGTGCTTCCTTTGATACTTGGCTAGAAAATAGCCATAGGAGAATACAAACAGCTTCTTGAAGCCTACAGTAGCGTTCTATATATTTGATTTCTGGTTGATCTGCTGGTGGCTGTAGTTTCTGCAGTGCATGTACTTGCCAATTCTGAGCAATTTGTAGTGAGACTTGCGACCGCTGTGTTCTGCGCTTAGTGGCGCACATATCCATAGCAAAGGCCGAAGTGGCAAAATTCAGTAGGGGTTGGATTTCTATTAGGCAATAACTCAGTGTCATCTCATCTGGCATAGTACTGTGCTTCCTTTGATACTTGGCTAGAAAATAGCCATAGGAGAATACAAACAGCTTCTTGAAGCCTACAGTAGCGTTCTATATATTTGATTTCTGGTTGATCTGCTGGTGGCTGTAGTTTCTGCAGTGCATGTACTTGCCAATTCTGAGCAATTTGTAGTGAGACTTGCGACCGCTGTGTTCTGCGCTTAGTGGCGCACATATCCATAGCCAAGGCCGAAGTGGCAAAATTCAGTAGGGGTTGGATTTCTATTAGGCAATAACTCAGTGTCATCTCATCTGGCATAGTACTGTGCTTCCTTTGATACTTGGCTAGAAAATAGCCATAGGAGAATACAAACAGCTTCTTGAAGCCTACAGTAGCGTTCTATATATTTGATTTCTGGTTGATCTGCTGGTGGCTGTAGTTTCTGCAGTGCATGTACTTGCCAATTCTGAGCAATTTGTAGTGAGACTTGCGACCGCTGTGTTCTGCGCTTAGTGGCGCACATATCCATAGCAAAGGCCGAAGTGGCAAAATTCAGTAGGGGTTGGATTTCTATTAGGCAATAACTCAGTGTCATCTCATCTGGCATAGTACTGTGCTTCCTTTGATACTTGGCTAGAAAATAGCCATAGGAGAATACAAACAGCTTCTTGAAGCCTACAGTAGCGTTCTATATATTTGATTTCTGGTTGATCTGCTGGTGGCTGTAGTTTCTGCAGTGCATGTACTTGCCAATTCTGAGCAATTTGTAGTGAGACTTGCGACCGCTGTGTTCTGCGCTTAGTGGCGCACATATCCATAGCAAAGGCCGAAGTGGCAAAAATCAGTAGGGGTTGGATTTCTATTAGGCAATAACTCAGTGTCATCTCATCTGGCATAGTACTGTGCTTCCTTTGATACTTGGCTAGAAAATAGCCATAGGAGAATACAAACAGCTTCTTGAAGCCTACAGTAGCGTTCTATATATTTGATTTCTGGTTGATCTGCTGGTGGCTGTAGTTTCTGCAGTGCATGTACTTGCCAATTCTGAGCAATTTGTAGTGAGACTTGCGACCGCTGTGTTCTGCGCTTAGTGGCGCACATATCCATAGCAAAGGCCGAAGTGGCAAAATTCAGTAGGGGTTGGATTTCTATTAGGCAATAACTCAGTGTCATCTCATCTGGCATAGTACTGTGCTTCCTTTGATACTTGGCTAGAAAATAGCCATAGGAGAATACAAACAGCTTCTTGAAGCCTACAGTAGCGTTCTATATATTTGATTTCTGGTTGATCTGCTGGTGGCTGTAGTTTCTGCAGTGCATGTACTTGCCAATTCTGAGCAATTTGTAGTGAGACTTGCGACCGCTGTGTTCTGCGCTTAGTGGCGCACATATCCATAGCAAAGGCCGAAGTGGGAAAATTCAGTAGGGGTTGGATTTCTATTAGGCAATAACTCAGTGTCATCTCATCTGGCATAGTACTGTGCTTCCTTTGATACTTGGCTAGAAAATAGCCATAGGAGAATACAAACAGCTTCTTGAAGCCTACAGTAGCGTTCTATATATTTGATTTCTGGTTGATCTGCTGGTGGCTGTAGTTTCTGCAGTGCATGTACTTGCCAATTCTGAGCAATTTGTAGTGAGACTTGCGACCGCTGTGTTCTGCGCTTAGTGGCGCACATATCCATAGCAAAGGCCGAAGTGGCAAAATTCAGTAGGGGTTGGATTTCTATTAGGCAATAACTCAGTGTCATCTCATCTGGCATAGTACTGTGCTTCCTTTGATACTTGGCTAGAAAATAGCCATAGGAGAATACAAACAGCTTCTTGAAGCCTACAGTAGCGTTCTATATATTTGATTTCTGGTTGATCTGCTGGTGGCTGTAGTTTCTGCAGTGCATGTACTTGCCAATTCTGAGCAATTTGTAGTGAGACTTGCGACCGCTGTGTTCTGCGCTTAGTGGCGCACATATCCATAGCAAAGGCCGAAGTGGGAAAATTCAGTAGGGGTTGGATTTCTATTAGGCAATAACTCAGTGTCATCTCATCTGGCATAGTACTGTGCTTCCTTTGATACTTGGCTAGAAAATAGCCATAGGAGAATACAAACAGCTTCTTGAAGCCTACAGTAGCGTTCTATATATTTGATTTCTGGTTGATCTGCTGGTGGCTGTAGTTTCTGCAGTGCATGTACTTGCCAATTCTGAGCAATTTGTAGTGAGACTTGCGACCGCTGTGTTCTGCGCTTAGTGGCGCACATATCCATAGCAAAGGCCGAAGTGGCAAAATTCAGTAGGGGTTGGATTTCTATTAGGCAATAACTCAGTGTCATCTCATCTGGCATAGTACTGTGCTTCCTTTGATACTTGGCTAGAAAATAGCCATAGGAGAATACAAACAGCTTCTTGAAGCCTACAGTAGCGTTCTATATATTTGATTTCTGGTTGATCTGCTGGTGGCTGTAGTTTCTGCAGTGCATGTACTTGCCAATTCTGAGCAATTTGTAGTGAGACTTGCGACCGCTGTGTTCTGCGCTTAGTGGCGCACATATCCATAGCAAAGGCCGAAGTGGCAAAATTCAGTAGGGGTTGGATTTCTATTAGGCAATAACTCAGTGTCATCTCATCTGGCATAGTACTGTGCTTCCTTTGATACTTGGCTAGAAAATAGCCATAGGAGAATACAAACAGCTTCTTGAAGCCTACAGTAGCGTTCTATATATTTGATTTCTGGTTGATCTGCTGGTGGCTGTAGTTTCTGCAGTGCATGTACTTGCCAATTCTGAGCAATTTGTAGTGAGACTTGCGACCGCTGTGTTCTGCGCTTAGTGGCGCACATATCCATAGCAAAGGCCGAAGTGGCAAAATTCAGTAGGGGTTGGATTTCTATTAGGCAATAACTCAGTGTCATCTCATCTGGCATAGTACTGTGCTTCCTTTGATACTTGGCTAGAAAATAGCCATAGCAATAGGATAGCATTGTTTGGTTTTAAAAACTCAAAAAAAAACAAAAAACACAAAAAAAAAAAAAACACAAAAAAAAACAAAAAAAAGTAAAAAAAAAAATAAAGTTATAACTCTCATTTTAAAAATGTTTAACCCGAGGGCTAGGGGTAGAGGACGAGGGCGGGGACGTGGGCGTCCAACTACTGCAGGGGTCAGAGGCCGTGGTCCTGGGCGGGGTGAGACACCACCTGCTGATGAGGGAGCAGGGGAACGCCGCAGAGCTACACTCCCTAGGTTCATGTCTGAAGTTACTGGGACTCGTGGTAGAGCACTGTTGAGGCCAGAACAGTGCGAACAGGTGATGTCGTGGATTGCTGACAATGCTTCGAGCAATTTGTCCACCACCAGTCAGTCTTCCACGCAGTCCACCCATGTCACCGAAATCGCCACTCCTCCAGCTCCTGCACCTCAGCCTCCTCCCCCCCAGTCTGCCCCCTCCCAGGAAAATTTGGCATTTGAACCGGCATACTCTGAGGAACTGTTTTCTGGACCCTTCCCACAGTCACAAACCACTTGTCCGGTTGCTGCTGAGCAATTTTCCGATGCCCAGGTTTTCCACCAGTCACAGTCTGTGGGTGATGATGACCTTCTTGACGTAGTGGAAGTGTGTAAAGAGGTGTCCGACGATGAGGAGACACGGTTGTCAGACAGTGGGGAAGTTGTTGTCAGGGCAGGAAGTCCGAGGGGGGAGCAGACTGAGGGATCGGAGGATGATGAGGTGACAGACCCAAGCTGGGTTGAGAGGCCGGGTGAACACAGTGCTTCTGAGACGGAGGAGAGTCCTCGACCTGAACAGGTTGGAAGAGGCAGTGGTGGGGCCAGACGGAGAGGCAGGGCCAGAGCTGGTGCATCAGCGCCACTGTCAACTAGTGAAGCTCCCGTGGTGAGGGCTCTTGCGGCGAGGGCTAGATCTTCAGAAGTGTGGAGGTTCTTTAAGGAAACACCGGATGACCGACGGACTGTGGTGTGCAACATTTGCCAAACCAGGCTCAGCAGGGGTTCCACCACTACTAGCTTAACTACCACCAGTATGCGCAGGCATATGAATGCTAAGCACCCCACTCAGTGGCAACAAGCCCGTTCACCTCCGGCCGTGCACACCACTGCTCCTTCCCCTGTGTCAGCTGCTAGTCAGCCCCCTGCCCAGGACCCTGGCACAAAAACCCCATCGTCGCCTCCACGATCCTCCACAGCATCCACCAGCGTTCAGCTCTCCATACCCCAGACGCTGGAGCGGAAACGCAAATATAGTGCAACCCACCCGCACGCCCAAGCCCTTAATGTGCACATCTCCAGATTGCTTAGCCTGGAGATGCTGCCCTATAGGCTAGTAGAGACCGAGGCCTTTCGCAACCTCATGGCGGCGGCCGCCCCTCGGTATCCGGTCCCCAGCCGCCACTACTTTTCCCGATGTGCCGTCCCAGCCCTGCACCAGCACGTGTCAGACAACATCATCCGTGCCCTGACCAACGCCGTTTCTGACAAGGTCCACCTGACCACGGACACGTGGACGAGTGCTGCCGGGCAGGGCCACTATATATCGCTGACGGCACATTGGGTTAACTTGGTGGAGGCTGGGACCGAGTCTGACCCTGGGGCTGCTCATATACTGCCGACGCCGAGGATTGCGGGGCCTACCTCGGTCCAGGTGTTTCAGGCCTACTATGCCTCCTCCTCCTCCCACCCCTCCTCCACCTCCTCCTCCGAACTACCATCCGTGGGCACGGCGCCATCAGTCAGTAGCTCTAGGCACAGCAGCAGTGCCGTCGCTAAGCGACAGCAGGCGGTGCTCAAACTGCTGAGCCTCGGCGACAAAAGGCACACCGCCCAAGAGCTATTACAGGGCATCACGGCGCAGACTGATCTGTGGCTGGCACCGCTGAACCTCAAGCCGGGAATGGTTGTGTGTGACAACGGCCGTAACCTGGTGGCGGCTCTGCAACTCGGCAGACTGACACATGTGCCATGCCTGGCCCATGTGTTAAATCTGATAGTGCAGCGTTTCCTCAAGACATACCCCAATCTGTCTGATTTGCTCACGAAGGTGCGCCGCATCTGTGCGCATTTCAGGAAGTCCAGCCCAGATGCTGCCACTCTCAGGGCAGCGCAGCGCCGCCTCCAACTGCCCGCTCACCGACTGTTGTGCGACGTGCCCACGAGGTGGAATTCAACACTGACCATGTTATCCAGAGTTTACCAGCAGCGCAGAGCGATTGTAGACTGCCAGATGTCAACTTCCACCAGAACTGGTAGTCAGGTCAGTCAGCTTCCTCAAGTCTACAATGAGGAGTGGACGTGGATGTCTGATATCTGTCAGGTGCTGAGTAACTTTGAGGAGTCAACACAGATGGTCAGTGGCGATGCCGCCATCATCAGCCTCACCATCCCGCTGCTTGGCCTGTTGAAAAACTCTCTGGTCAGCATGAAGTCGGAAGCTTTGCGCTCGTCACAAGAGACGGGGGAAGAATATTCCCTTGTTGATAGCCAAAGCACCCTGAGGTCTGTTTCTCAGCGCATATCGGAGGAGGTGGAGGTGGAGGAGGATGAGGAGGAAGAGGAGGAGAATGTTGGCGAGACACAAGAGGGGACCATTGTTGAGTCCTTCACTGTTCAGCGTGTATGGGCAGAAGAAGAGGAGTTGGAGGAGTTGGAGGAGGAGGAAATGGACAGTCAGGCCAGTGAGGGGAGTGAATTCTTACGCGTTGGTACTCTGGCGCATATGGCAGATTTCATGCTAGGCTGCCTATCCCGTGACCCTCGCGTTCAAAGAATTTATTCCAGCACCGATTACTGGGTGTTCACTCTCCTGGACCCACGGTACAAGCAAAATCTTCCCACTCTCATCCCTGGAGAGGAAAGGAGTGTGAGAATGCATGAATACCAGCAGGCCCTGGTGCACAAGCTGAAACAGTATTTCCCTTCTGACAGCGCTAGCGGCAGAGTGCGTAGTTCTGCGGGACAAGTAGCGAGGGAGAGTAGGCGAGCAGGCAGCTTGTCCAGCACTGGCAAGGGTACGCTTTACAAGGCTTTTGCCAGCTTTATGTCACCCCAGCAAGACACTGTCACCTGTCCCCAGTCTCGGCAGAGTAGGGCTGATCTTTACAGAAAGATGGTGAGGGAGTACGTAGCTGACCATACCATCGTCCTAAATGATCACACAGCTCCCTACAACTACTGGGTTTCAAAGCTGGACATGTGGCACGAACTGGCGCTCTACGCCTTGGAGGTTCTTGCCTGCCCTGCCGCTAGCGTCTTGTCCGAGCGGGTTTTCAGTGCAGCTGGTGGCATCATCACCGATAAGCGTACACGCCTGTCGACTGACAGCGCTGACAGGCTGACGCTTATCAAGATGAATAAAGCATGGATTTCTCCTAATTTCCAATCTCCAGCAGGTGAAGGAAGCTCAACCTGAATAATTTATCCACTCCTCCTCCTCCTCCTCATTTTCCTCCTTCTCCTGCTCTTTGTACAGTAAAGCAGAGGAAACTGGCTATTTTTTGACAGGGCCCACTGGCTCTACCTATAGTACTTTATGCATTTAATTTTTCTGGAGGGCCACCTACCCGGTCCTCTGTTTGAAACAATTTTTGTGAGTGCCACATACAGGCACTCAATCTATTCCATTTTTCTGGAGGGCCACCTACCCGGTCCTCTGTTTTAAAAATTTTTTGGGACTGCCACATACAGGCACTCAATCTATTCCATTTTACTGCAGGGCCACCTACCTGCTCCTCTGGTTTGAACAATTTTTGGGACTGCCACATACAGGCACTCAATCTATTCCATTTTACTGGAGGGCCACCTACCTGCTCCTCTGGTTTGAAACATTTTTGGGACTGCCACATACAGGCACTCAATCTATTCCATTTTACTGCAGGGCCACCTACCTGCTCCTCTGGTTTGAACAATTTTTGGGACTGCCACATACAGGCACTCAATCTATTCCATTTTACTGGAGGGCCACCTACCTGCTCCTCTGGTTTGAAACATTTTTGGGACTGCCACATACAGGCACTCAATCTATTCCATTTTACTGCAGGGCCACCTACCTGCTCCTCTGGTTTGAACAATTTTTGGGACTGCCACATACAGGCACTCAATCTATTCCATTTTACTGCAGGGCCACCTACCTGCTCCTCTGGTTTGAACAATTTTTGGGACTGCCACATACAGGCACTCAATCTATTCCATTTTACTGCAGGGCCACCTACCTGCTCCTCTGGTTTGAACAATTTTTGGGACTGCCACATACAGGCACTCAATCTATTCCATTTTACTGGAGGGCCACCTACCTGCTCCTCTGGTTTGAAACATTTTTGGGACTGCCACATACAGGCACTCAATCTATTCCATTTTACTGGAGGGCCACCTACCTGCTCCTCTGGTTTGAAACATTTTTGGGACTGCCACATACAGGCACTCAATCTATCCCATTTTACTGGAGGGCCACCTACCTGCTCCTCTGGTTTGAAAAATGTTTGGGACTGCCACATACAGGCACTATCCAAATTAAATTGTCTCCATAGCAGCCTCCACACGTTGTCTCCATTGCTACCTCCAAAAGTCGTCCATATAGCTGCCTCCATACATCGTCCCTTTATCAAACGAGGTGTGTCAGGCAGAAATTTGGGTTGTTTTCATGGATTCCACATCAAAGTTGTTAACTTTGTCGCCACCCTGCTGTGTAATCCCCAAAATATACTGGCAAACTTTTACCATTTAGGGATATTATTTCAGCGCTTCTTGCGCATCTGTTTACATTCCCCTCACCCGGCATATCCTAAACTTATAAGAACGCTACTACACTTGATCTTATACAAAAGGTTCTTAGAAGTGCTGTTTGGGGAGTAGCCTAGAGACAGGGGCTTGGATTGGCGAAAGCTCGCCTGGCAGCGGAACGCCAGCTCCATGCGCATCATGCGCTTCTTGCGCATCTGTTTACATTCCCCTCACCCGCCATATCCCAAACTTATAAGAACGCTACTACACTTAACTTGGTGCAGGCTGGGACCGAGTCTGACCCTGGGGCTGGTCATATACTGCCGACGCAGAGAATTGCGGGGCCTACCTCGGTCCAGGTCTCAAAGGCCTACTATACCTCCTCCCACCCCTCCTCCACCTCCTCCTCCTCCGAATTACCATCCGTGGGCATGGCGCCATCAGTCGGTAGCTCTAGGCACAGCAGCAGTGCCGTCGCTAAGCGACAGCAGGCGGTGCTGAAACTGCTGAGCCTAGGCGATAAAAGGCACACCGCCCAAGAGCTATTACAGGGCATTCCACATCAAAGTTGTTAACTTTGTCGCCACCCTGCTGTGTAATCCCCAAAATATACTTGCAAACTTTTACCATTTAGGGATATTATTTCAGCGCTTCTTGCGCATCTGTTTACATTCCCCTCACCCGCCATATCCTAAACTTATAAGAACGCTACTACACTTGATCTTATACAAAAGGTTCTTAGAAGTGCTGTTTGGGGAGTAGCCTAGAGACAGGGGCTTGGATTGGCGAAAGCTCGCCTGGCAGCGGAGCGCCAGCTCCATGCCAAGGTCCAACTAACATAGTTTTAACTGCAGCACCTTTAATCTACTACTAGTTCACTGCCTCCTACATGGTCCCCTTATCAAACGAGCTGTGTCAGGCAGAATTTTGGGTTGTTTTCATGGCTTCCACATCAAACTTGTTAACTTTTTCGCCACCCTGCTGTGTAATCCACAAAATATACTGGCAAACTTTTATCATGTACCGATATTATTTGAGCGCTTCTTGCTCACCTCCTTTGGTTCCTCTCTGCCACCCATTGGTTTGAAGCCTGAGTCCATTTAGGGTATGTCGCCATGACACTCTCTAGCCTGCTGCCGCTGCCTCTGCATGCCGTCCCCTATAGTGTCAGGGTCAATTATTGGATGTTTTAGATGCTATCTAGCTTCATTCTGTCACTCTGTCATGGCCATGCTGTTGCCCATAATTTTGGCATAATGGTGCGATTATGCAGCCTCAGAGGCATCCATGCATGCTGCCCCTGCTGTTTCCTGTCCATTTCCGTGGTGTTTCCATCCTTTTCTGAGGTTCCCAGGTGTTTGGCCAAGCTTCCCTGTGCAGAGCCTTGGTCCCCTTGAAAAATGCTCGAGTCTCCCATTGACTTCAATGGGGTTCGTTATTCGAGACGAGCACTCGAGCATCGGGAAAAGTTCGTCTCGAATAACGAGTACCCGAGCATTTTAGTGTTCGCTCATCTCTAGCTCTCTGCCCTCGGTTTTTTCAAATTAATTTTTACGGACAATTTGGTCCAATTAATGGTAAAACAAACCAACAAATATGCTGAAGAATTTATACGGGCAAATCCATCTTCTTTTTATGCCAGACCTTATAGGAGGCACCCTACAAACTGTGGGGAAATGTTAAAGTACTGGGGCCTTGTTTTAAATATGGGCCTTACAAAAAAGCCTAAAATAAGATCCTATTGGTCCACGGATGTTCTGTACTACTGCCCGCTGTACCACACAATAATGTCCAGGCCCCGATTCGAAGCTATACAAAAATTTCTTCATTTTGCGGATAATTCCTTATGCCTCCCCCAGGATGACCCAAACTATGACCGACTTTTTAAAATACGCCCCGTTCTAACATTTTTGGAAGAAAAATTTTCAGCTGTCTACACCCCTCAAAGGGAAATCTCAGTAGATGAGTCCCTAATGAGCTTCAAGGGGAGAGTTAAATTCCGACAGTGTCTGCCTAGTAAGCGAGCCAGATACGGAATAAAATTATATAAATTGTGTGAGGCAGAGACAGGATACACATTTGCATTCCGTGTGTATGAGGACAAAGACAGGACAATACAGCCCCCAGAATGTCCACCACACATTGGCATAAATGGAAAAATTGTGTGGGACCTTATATTCCCACTACTTAATCAGGGGTACCACTTATACACCGACAATTGGTATTCAAGCGTTCCCCTGTTTAAGTGCCTCATGGACAAAAGTACAATGGCCTGTGGGACAGTGCGAAAAAATCATAAACCCCTTCCCAAAACTTTTGTTAGTCAAACGCTGAGAGCTGGCGAAAGCAGAGCAGTGCAAAATGAGGGGGTGCTGTGCTTAAAATTTAAAGATAAAAAAGAGGTGATGATGCTGACCACAATTCATGATGCCAGCTGTACCCCTGTCACCCAGCGTGGCACTTCCACCGCCATCCAGAAGCCTGTATGTATACAGGATTATAATAAATTTATGGGGGGGTTGATTTAAATGACCAGATTTTGAAGCCCTACACTGCGACTAGAAGAAACAGAATCTGGTACAAAAAACTAGCAATCCACCTTGTACAGATGGCAATGTACAACTCCTTTGTCCTTTTCAGACAGGCCGGCCACCAGGGTAAATACTTAGAGTACCAGGAGAATGTCATCAAATCACTCCTCCTGGGTGAAGGGGAAGGGGAAAGCTCTGCCTCATCTATAAATGTTCCCCGAATAGTACCAGGGCAACATTTTCCATCTGTGGTGCCACCAACGGAGAAAAAGCAAAAACCCCAAAAAAGATGCCGTGTGTGCACAAAGAATGGTATCCGCAAGGATACCATATACCAATGTGACACATGTCCTTCCAAACCTGGGCTGTGTATGAAGGATTGCTTCCGTATCTACCACACAGCCCTGGAAGTGTAATTTTGAAAAATCCCATCAGCGCCATTCTGATATTTGCCCATTTTTTTATTTTTATAACAAAACTAAAAACATCATTATAGCCCTAGATGAATACCTAATGATGTTATCTGCACATTTATAGGCCTATGCCAGTGCTGCCCAAAAATTACAAATCCGATGCCTCACATAAGATACAGCCTGATAAATGTTACAAAGTATTGTTTCATTTTTATGCTCAGGTCAGTGTCTGAAAATGTGTCTTATAAATGAAACATTTGTGGAAAAATGAAAAACTAAAATTTAACTTTGGCTTTTCACTAAATTCTACATAAGTGACTAAGATCAAATTTTATCACTTTCAAAAAGGGATCACATGTTGGGGGCTTTCACTGTACCTGTGGGTTTGTGCAAAAATAACAAAGATATTTCAGCCAAAACTAAACTTCAAAAATAGCATTCCCTCCATTCTGAACCTTGCTATTTCACTAAAAAAGCAATTTCCAACCACATTTGGAGTATTGCCATACTCAGGAGAAATTGTGTGGCATAATTCGGGGTGCTTTTCTACCTTTAACTGCTTTTAAAAATGACATTTAGCTACTTCACCCCTTGTAAAAATGGAATTTCAGGAGCTAAAGTGACATTTGCTTGAACAAATTCTAATTCTTCATTTCCACAGTCATATGCTAATGAATACTGTAAAACTTGACCTGTAGAGTCAAACCATTAACTTTACTCCTTGATATATTCCTTGAGGGGTGTAGTTTCAAAAAAGGGGTCACTTTTGGGGGTTTATCACTGTTACAGTACTCCAGGAGCTATTCGAACATGACATGGGGCATGAAAATGATTTCATCAAAATCTGCTCTCCAAAAGCCCTGTTCTCTTTCCAACTCCTGCCATATACCCCTACAGCTATTTACAACCACATATGGGGTATTGCCGTATTCAGAAGAAATTGTGTGACAAAATTTGGGGTGCTTTTCTACCTCAAACTGCCTTTAAAAATGACATTTTGGGGGCTAAAATGAGATTTTCTTGAAAAAAATGTAAATTTTCATTTTCATAAATACCGTGAAACACCTGTAGGGTCAAACCTTACCCCTTGATATATTCCTTGAGGGGTGTCGTTTCAAAATGGGTCATTTTGTCAGGGGTTTCTACTGTTCTGACACCTCAGGGCATCTACAAAAGCAACATGACACCTGAATGCTTTTTCATAAAATGCTGCTCTTCAAAAGCCCAATGGCCCTCCTTCTGCTTTGTGCCCTGGCATGTGCCCAAAAACCAGTTCACATCTACATGTGGGATATTTTCTTACTCAGGAGAAATCACATAACATAATTTAGAATGCATTTACTCTTTTACTCTTGTAAATTAAAATTTTTTTGAACTAATTAAACCTGTTATAGAAAAAAAAATTAAAATTTCTTAACTTTACCTCTTTTTTATTTGAATTCCTGTGAGATGCTTAAAGGGTTAACAGACACCCTTAGGCCTCTTCCACACTAGCGTTGCGTTTCACGTCAGGGTGCAATGCGTGAAAAACTGACGTTTTTGGCTGCGTTTTTGTTCCATTTTTCCTTGGAGTAATTAGCGTTTTTGCGTTTTTCACGTGCGTGTTGTTAGCGTTTTTTTGCGTTTTCGGCGCATTTTTCACGCGCGAGTCAATGGGAGAATCGAGCATTTTTCAAAGGGACCATGGTTTGGGATTAAAATGGGTTATTTAATTAAAAAATAATGTCTTCTGATAAGTTGCAAACATCTGCGATCTATTCTTCACTGTTCCCCGTGTATATTATCTCCCGACAAGTTAGCAGATGTGAAGAACAGTGAAGAATAGAATAAAACCAGTGAACACAGTGAAAACAGTGACCACAGGATCATTCAAGAGAAAAACACAGTGCAGAACACAGTGCAGAATAGATTACAGATGTTCGGCACATCTGCTTACTTGTCGGGAGATACGCGCGGAACGTTGCGGCCAAAATAGCATGTGAAGAACAATATATATGTGTGTGAAGAACACATTGCAGATGTTTAAATACATCTGCAATGTGTTCTTCACACATATATATTGTTCTTCACATGCTATTTTGGCCGCAACGTTCCGCGCGTATCTCCCGACAAGTAAGCAGATGTGCCGAACATCTGTAATCTATTCTGCACTGTGTTCTGCACTGTGTTTTTCTCTTGAATGATCCTGTGGTCACTGTTTTCACTGTGTTCACTGGTTTTATTCTATTCTTCACTGTTCTTCACTGTGTTTTTTTAATTAAATGATCGTTCGCGAGCAGGGGAAATACTGTTATTCTGGTCACCTAGCAACCCTTACGTTTAAAACGCATTGCACTCGCATTGCACTTGCAATGATTGCGAGTGCAATGCGTTCTTGATGCATCTCCATAGACTTGAATGGGGCGTGAAAATTGACTCGCAAAAATAGAGCATGCTGCGATTTTGACGCGCGTACAAACGAACGCAAGCACGAGCGTCAAAAACAACGCTAATGGAGAAAGAGCCATTGAATACAATGGGACAGAGTGCAATGCAAGTTCTGCGCGTCAAATGCACGCGCAGAACTCGTGCGTGAAAAACGCCAGTGTAGAAGGGGCTTTATACCTGTTTTGAGTTGTTGAAGAGGTGCAGTTTATAAATGGGGTGAATTATATGGGTTTCTAATGTATATGCCTTTAAAAAAACACTTTAGATATGTACTGGTCCCAAAAAAACTTGGTTTTGGAAATTTTCTCTTATTTTTGAAAATTGCTGTTATATTTTTAAGCCTTCTCAAATCCTAAGAAAGTAAAAGAACTCTGTCAAAATGATGAAAACATAAATTAGAGATATGGTAAATGTTGGATATAAACTTTTTTGTGAAGTAAAATGATTAGAGATGAGCGAACATGCTCGTCCGAGCTTGATGCTCGGTCGAGCATTAGGGTACTCGAAACTGCTCGTTGCTCGGACGAATACTTCGCCCGCTCGAGAAAATGGCAGCTCCCGCCGTTTTGCTTTTTGGCGGCCAGAAACAGAGCCAATCACAAGCCAGGAGACTCTGCACTCCACCCAGCATGACGTGGTACCCTTACACGTCGATAGCAGTGGTTGGCTGGCCAGATCAGGTGACCCTGGGATAGACTAGCCGCTGCCCGCGCTGCTCGGATCATTCTGTGTCTGGATGCCGCTAGGGAGAGAGCTGCTTCTGGTCAGGGAAAGCGTTAGGGTGTTCTATTAGCTTACTGTTAGGCAGGAGTGATTCTCAAAGAACCCAACAGCCCTTCTTAGGGCTACAATAACGTTCGACTTTTTTTATTTTAATTTGCATCTAGTACCATTTTGTGAGGAATTAGCAGGGGGACTTGCTACCGTTGTGTTTAGCTCTTAGTGGCACACATATCCATAGCAAAGACCGAAGTGGGAAAATTTAGTAGGGGTTGGATTTCAATTAGGCACTAACTCAGTGTCATCTCATCTGGCATAGTAGTGTGCTTTGATACTTGGCTAGAAAATAGCCATAGGAGAATACAAAGAGCTTACTTACGCATACAGTAGCGTTCTATATATTTGATTTCTGGTTGATCTGCTGGTGGCTGTACTTTCTGCAGTGCATGTACTAGCCAATTCTGAGCAATTTGTAGTGAGACTTGCGACCGCTGTGTTCTGCGCTTAGTGACGCACATATCCATAGCAAAGACCGAAGTGGGAAAATTTAGTAGGGGTTGGATTTCAATTAGGCACTAACTCAGTGTCATCTCATCTGGCATAGTAGTGTGCTTTGATACTTGGCTAGAAAATAGCCATAGGAGAATACAAAGAGCTTACTTACGCATACAGTAGCGTTCTATATATTTGATTTCTGGTTGATCTGCTGGTGGCTGTACTTTCTGCAGTGCATGTACTAGCCAATTCTGAGCAATTTGTAGTGAGACTTGCGACCGCTGTGTTCTGCGCTTAGTGACGCACATATCCATAGCAAAGACCGAAGTGGGAAAATTTAGTAGGGGTTGGATTTCAATTAGGCACTAACTCAGTGTCATCTCATCTGGCATAGTAGTGTGCTTTGATACTTGGCTAGAAAATAGCCATAGGAGAATACAAAGAGCTTACTTACGCATACAGTAGCGTTCTATATATTTGATTTCTGGTTGATCTGCTGGTGGCTGTACTTTCTGCAGTGCATGTACTAGCCAATTCTGAGCAATTTGTAGTGAGACTTGCGACCGCTGTGTTCTGCGCTTAGTGACGCACATATCCATAGCAAAGACCGAAGTGGGAAAATTTAGTAGGGGTTGGATTTCAATTAGGCACTAACTCAGTGTCATCTCATCTGGCATAGTAGTGTGCTTTGATACTTGGCTAGAAAATAGCCATAGCAATAGGATAGCATTGTTTGGTTTTAAAAACTCAAAAAAAAACAAAAAACACAAAAAAAAAAAAAAAACACAAAAAAAAAAAAAAAAAAGTAAAAAAAAAAATAAAGTTATAACTCTCATTTTAAAAATGTTTAACCCGAGGGCTAGGGGTAGAGGACGAGGGCGGGGACGTGGGCGTCCAACTACTGCAGGGGTCAGAGGCCGTGGTCCTGGGCGGGGTGAGACACCACCTGCTGATGAGGGAGCAGGGGAACGCCGCAGAGCTACACTCCCTAGGTTCATGTCTGAAGTTACTGGGACTCGTGGTAGAGCACTGTTGAGGCCAGAACAGTGCGAACAGGTGATGTCGTGGATTGCTGACAATGCTTCGAGCAATTTGTCCACCACCAGTCAGTCTTCCACGCAGTCCACCCATGTCACCGAAATCGCCACTCCTCCAGCTCCTGCACCTCAGCCTCCTCCCCCCCAGTCTGCCCCCTCCCAGGAAAATTTGGCATTTGAACCGGCATACTCTGAGGAACTGTTTTCTGGACCCTTCCCACAGTCACAAACCACTTGTCCGGTTGCTGCTGAGCAATTTTCCGATGCCCAGGTTTTCCAACAGTCACAGTCTGTGGGTGATGATGACCTTCTTGACGTAGTGGAAGTGTGTACAGAGGTGTCCGACGATGAGGAGACACGGTTGTCAGACAGTGGGGAAGTTGTTGTCAGGGCAGGAAGTCCGAGGGGGGAGCAGACTGAGGGATCGGAGGATGATGAGGTGACAGACCCAAGCTGGGTTGAGAGGCCGGGTGAACACAGTGCTTCTGAGACGGAGGAGAGTCCTCGACCAGAACAGGTTGGAAGAGGCAGTGGTGGGGCCAGACGGAGAGGCAGGGCCAGAGCTGGTGCATCAGCGCCAAATGTGTCAACTAGTGAAGCTCCCGTGGCGAGGGCTCCTGCGGCGAGGGCTAGATCTTCAGAAGTCTGGAGGTTCTTTAAGGAAACACCGGATGACCGACGGACTGTGGTGTGCAACATTTGCCAAACCAGGCTCAGCAGGGGTTCCACCACTACTAGCTTAACTACCACCAGTATGCGCAGGCATATGAATGCTAAACACCCCACTCAGTGGCAACAAGCCCGTTCACCTCCGGCCGTGCACACCACTGCTCCTTCCCCTGTGTCAGCTGCTAGTCAGCCCCCTGCCCAGGACCCTGCCACAAAAACCCCATCGTCGCCTCCACGATCCTCCACAGCATCCACCAGCGTTCAGCTCTCCATACCCCAGACGCTGGAGCGGAAACGCAAATATAGTGCAACCCACCCGCACGCCCAAGCCCTTAATGTGCACATCTCCAGATTGCTTAGCCTGGAGATGCTGCCCTATAGGCTAGTAGAGACCGAGGCCTTTCGCAACCTCATGGCGGCGGCCGCCCCTCGGTATTCGGTCCCCAGCCGCCACTACTTTTCCCGATGTGCCGTCCCAGCCCTGCACCAGCACGTGTCAGACAACATCATCCGTGCCCTGACCAACGCCGTTTCTGACAAGGTCCACCTGACCACGGACACGTGGACGAGTGCTGCCGGGCAGGGCCACTATATATCGCTGACGGCACATTGGGTTAACTTGGTGGAGGCTGGGACCGAGTCTGACACTGGGGCTGCTCATATACTGCCGACGCCGAGGATTGCGGGGCCTACCTCGGTCCAGGTGTTTCAGGCCTACTATGCCTCCTCCTCCTCCCACCCCTCCTCCACCTCCTCCTCCGAACTACCATCCGTGGGCACGGCGCCATCAGTCGGTAGCTCTAGGCACAGCAGCAGTGCCGTCGCTAAGCGACAGCAGGCGGTGCTCAAACTGCTGAGCCTAGGCGACAAAAGGCACACCGCCCAAGAGCTATTACAGGGCATCACGGCGCAGACTGATCTGTGGCTGGCACCGCTGAACCTCAAGCCGGGAATGGTTGTGTGTGACAACGGCCGTAACCTGGTGGCGGCTCTGCAACTCGGCAGACTGACACATGTGCCATGCCTGGCCCATGTGTTAAATCTGATAGTTCAGCGTTTCCTCAAGACATACCCCAATCTGTCTGATTTGCTCACGAAGGTGCGCCGCATCTGTGCGCATTTCAGGAAGTCCAGTCCAGATGCTGCCACTCTCAGGGCAGCGCAGCGCCGCCTCCAACTGCCCGCTCACCGACTGTTGTGCGACGTGCCCACGAGGTGGAATTCAACACTGACCATGTTATCCAGAGTTTACCAGCAGCGCAGAGCGATTGTAGACTGCCAGATGTCAACTTCCACCAGAACTGGTAGTCAGGTCAGTCAGCTTCCTCAAGTCTACAATGAGGAGTGGACGTGGATGTCTGATATCTGTCAGGTGCTGAGTAACTTTGAGGAGTCAACACAGATGGTCAGTGGCGATGCCGCCATCATCAGCCTCACCATCCCGCTGCTTGGCCTGTTGAAAAACTCTCTGGTCAGCATGAAGTCGGAAGCTTTGCGCTCGTCACAAGAGACAGGGGAAGAATATTCCCTTGTTGATAGCCAAAGCACCCTCAGGTCTGTTTCTCAGCGCATATCGGAGGAGGTGGAGGTGGAGGAGGATGAGGAGGAAGAGGAGGAGAATGTTGGTGAGACACAAGAGGGGACCATTGTTGAGTCCTTTACTGTTCAGCGTGTATGGGCAGAAGAAGAGGAGTTGGAGGAGTTGGAGGAGGAGGAAATGGACAGTCAGGCCAGTGAGGGGAGTGAATTCTTACGCGTTGGTACTCTGGCGCATATGGCAGATTTCATGCTAGGCTGCCTATCCCGTGACCCTCGCGTTCAAAGAATTTATTCCAGCACCGATTACTGGGTGTTCACTCTCCTGGACCCACGGTACAAGCAAAATCTTTCCACTCTCATCCCTGCAGAGGAAAGGAGTGTGAGAATGCATGAATACCAGCAGGCCCTGGTGCACAAGCTGAAACAGTATTTCCCTTCTGACAGCGCTAGCGGCAGAGTGCGTAGTTCTGCGGGACAAGTAGCGAGGGAGAGTAGGCGAGCAGGCAGCTTGTCCAGCACTGGCAAGGGTACGCTTTACAAGGCTTTTGCCAGCTTTATGTCACCCCAGCAAGACACTGTCACCTGTCCCCAGTCTCGGCAGAGTAGGGCTGATCTTTACAGAAAGATGGTGAGGGAGTACGTAGCTGACCATACCATCGTCCTAAATGATCACACAGCTCCCTACAACTACTGGGTTTCAAAGCTGGACATGTGGCACGAACTGGCGCTGTACGCCTTGGAGGTTCTTGCCTGCCCTGCCGCTAGCGTCTTGTCCGAGCGGGTTTTCAGTGCAGCTGGTGGCATCATCACCGATAAGCGTACACGCCTGTCGACTGACAGCGCTGACAGGCTGACGCTTATTAAAATGAATAAAGGCTGGATTTCTCAGAATTTCCAATCTCCACCAGGTGAAGGAAGCTCAACCTGAATAATTGATCCACTCCTCCTCCTCCTCATTTTCCTCCTTCTCCTCCTCTTTGTACAGTAAAGCAGAGGAAAATGGCTATTTTTTGACAGGGCCCACTGGCTCTTGCTATAGTACTTCATGCATTTAATTTTTCTGGAGGGCCACCTACCCGGTCCTCTGTTTGAAACAATTTTTGTGAGTGCCACATACAGGCACTCAATCTATTCCATTTTACTGCAGGGCCACCTACCTGCTCCTCTGGTTTGAAACATTTTTGGGACTGCCACATACAGGCACTCAATCTATTCCATTTTACTGCAGGGCCACCTACCTGCTCCTCTGGTTTGAAACATTTTTGGGACTGCCACATACAGGCACTCAATCTATTCCATTTTACTGCAGGGCCACCTACCTGCTCCTCTGGTTTGAAACATTTTTGGGACTGCCACATACAGGCACTCAATCTATTCCATTTTACTGGAGGGCCACCTACCTGCTCCTCTGGTTTGAAAAATTTTTGGGACTGCCACATACAGGCACTCAATCTATTCCATTTTACTGCAGGGCCACCTACCTGCTCCTCTGGTTTGAAACATTTTTGGGACTGCCACATACAGGCACTCAATCTATTCCATTTTACTGGAGGGCCACCTACCTGCTCCTCTGGTTTGAAAAATGTTTGGGACTGCCACATACAGGCACTATCCAAATTAAATTGTCTCCATAGCAGCCTCCACACGTTGTCTCCATTGCTACCTCCAAAAGTCGTCCATATAGCTGCCTCCATACATCGTCCCTTTATCAAACGAGGTGTGTCAGGCAGAAATTTGGGTTGTTTTCATGGATTCCACATCAAAGTTGTTAACTTTGTCGCCACCCTGCTGTGTTATCCACAAAATATACTGGCAAACTTTTACCATTTAGGGATATTATTTCAGCGCTTCTTGCGCATCTGTTTACATTCCCCTCACCCGGCATATCCTAAACTTATAAGAACGCCACTACACTTCATCTTATACAAAAGGTTCTTAGAAGTGCTGTTTGGGGAGTAGCCTAGAGACAGGGGCTTGAATTGGCGAAAGCTCGCCTGGCAGCGGAGCGCCAGCTCCATGCGCATCATGCGCTTCTTGCGCATCTGTTTACATTCCCCTCACCCGCCATATCCTAAACTTATAAGAACGCTACTACACTTGATCTTATACATAAGGTTCTTAGAAGTGCTGTTTGGGGAGTAGCCTAGAGACAGGGGCTTGAATTGGCGAAAGCTCGCCTGGCAGCGGAGCGCCAGCTCCATGCGCATCATGCGCTTCTTGCGCATCTGTTTACATTCCCCTCACCCGCCATATCCCAAACTTATAAGAACGCTACTACACTTAACTTGGTGCAGGCTGGGACCGAGTCTGACCCTGGGGCTGGTCATATACTGCCGACGCAGAGAATTGCGGGGCCTACCTCGGTCCAGGTCTCAAAGGCCTACTATACCTCCTCCCACCCCTCCTCCACCTCCTCCGAATTACCATCCGTGGGCATGGCGCCATCAGTCGGTAGCTCTAGGCACAGCAGCAGTGCCGTCGCTAAGCGACAGCAGGCGGTGCTGAAACTGCTGAGCCTAGGCGATAAAAGGCACACCGCCCAAGAGCTATTACAGGGCATTCCACATCAAAGTTGTTAACTTTGTCGCCACCCTGCTGTGTAATCCACAAAATATACTTGCAAACTTTTACCATTTAGGGATATTATTTCAGCGCTTCTTGCGCATCTGTTTACATTCCCCTCACCCGCCATATCCTAAACTTATAAGAACGCTACTACACTTGATCTTATACAAAAGGTTCTTAGAAGTGCTGTTTGGGGAGTAGCCTAGAGACAGGGGCTTGGATTGGCAAAAGCTCGCCTGGCTGCAGAGCGCCAGCTCCATCCCAAGATCCAACTAACATAGTTGCAGCACCTTTAATCTACTACTAGTTCACTGCCTCCATAATAATAATAATAATAATCTTTATTTATATAGCGCCATCATATTCCCTAGCGCTTTACAAATCATAGGAAACAAATACAAATGTATTGTAACAGAGCACAACATTTGTATGGAACAACAGGAGTGAGGTCCCTGCTCGCCAGAGCTTACGGTTTATGAAGATGATGGGGTAACACGAGGTAAAAGAATATTTAACGGTCAAGCCATTCTTCTTAGGGAATAGAACAAAATATAATAAATGGAATTGCTGTCGCTTGAACCACTCAGCCGTCATCTTATATACCAGGTCCAGGGTGAATGGGACTGCAGAGAAGTCTGGTGCCTGTTGGTTGCTGGATAACAGATGGGAGGACGACACAGGACGGGTTAGTAGAAGAGTTAAAACTTCATGCAGTTAATGAGTGTTATAGGCTTGCCTAAAGAAATGGGTTTTAAGAGCACGTTTGAAACTTTGGAGGTTAGGTATTAGTCTGATAGTCCAGGGCAGAGCATTCCATAGAATTGGTGCAGCTCTAGAGAAGTCTTGGAGACGCGAGTGGGAGGTCCGCACTAGGGTAGAGGTTAATCTAAGATCACTGGCGGATCTAAGAGCACGGGTTGGGCGATAGACTGAGATAAGAGAGGAGAGGTAGGGGGGTGCAGCATTATACAGAGCTTTATGGATGAGGGTTATTATTATTTTAAACTGTATTCGAAAGGAGACTGGCAGCCAGTGCAGCGACTGGCATGAACTGTAAGCATACATGGTCCCCTTATCAAACGAGCTGTGTCAGGCAGAATTTTGGGTTGTTTTCATGGCTTCCATGTTAACTTTGTCGCCACCCTGCTGTGTAATCCACAAAATATACTGGCAAACTTTTATCATGTACCGATATTATTTGAGCGCTTCTTGCTCACCTCCTTTGGTTCCTCTCTGACACCCATTGGTTTGAAGCCTGAGTCCAATTAGGGTATGTCGCCATGCCACTCTCTAGCCTGCTGCCGCTGCCTCTGCCTCTGCATGCCGTCCCCTATAGTGTCAGGGTCAATTATTGGATGTTTTACATGCTATCTAGCTTCATTCTGTCACTCTGTCATGGCCATGCTGTTGCCCATAATTTCGGCATAATGGTGCGATTAAGCAGCCTCAGAGGCATCCATGCATGCTGCCCCTGCTGTTTCCTGTCCATTTCCGTGGTGTTTCCATCCTTTTCTGAGGTTCCCAGGTGTTTGGCCAAGCTTCCCTGTGCAGAGCCTTGGTCCCCTTGAAAAATGCTCGAGTCTCCCATTGACTTCAATGGGGTTCGTTATTCGAGACGAGCACTCGAGCATCGGGAAAAGTTCGTCTCGAATAACGAGTACCCGAGCATTTTAGTGTTCGCTCATCTCTAAAAATGATTTATCTGACAAGCAAAAAATTTCAAACTATGAAAATTGTAAATTTTTCAAAATTTTTGCCAAATTTAGTTTTTTTTTTACAAAAACTACAATACATATTGGCAGAAAAACACCACTAACATGATGTACAATATGTCACAAAAAAACAATCTCTAAATCACATAGATAAGTTGAAGTGTTCCAATTTTATAACCATATAAACTGACACATGTCAGATTTGAAAAATGGGGCTGCGTCCTTAAGGCCAAAATAGGCTGAGTCCCGTAGGGGTTAATTGATTTACAGGGGTTAAAACTAAATCTTGTGCAAGTTTGAAATTTCTATTTTTAGGCTAAATTAATGTGTTTTTTAAAAAAATTGACACATTCTCAGTGGTTAAAATACCAAAACACTCCACAAAGTTTGATACCATATTTCTCCCAAACATAACAATACCCCATATGTGGTGGTAAACACCAGGGCATTGAAGGGAAGGTGCGCCATTTAGAGCAGCTTTGCATTGTCACTATACAATACTCTATGGCTATACAATCTTTAATTTTTTGGCAATTTGGACAAATAAGGGCTTATTTTCTGTGACATGAGATGCACTTTACAAATACTTTATTTTAGTAAGTTATTAGCTTATTGATCAGATTTTATTTAGTTAGCGCTGCACGGGGGGATGGTCCAAATCACTACACATGCCCCTTACATGCCACGGTCATGCGTGACAACAGCATGTAAGGGGTTAACACCCGAGATCAGAGGAATGTTTTTTCATTTAATGAGATTGGTGGATCTAACACCTGCATGATAACAGACTTTGGAAGTTTGGAATTGAAGTGGATGTATAGTTTATACATGCAAGGGACAATTTATGTCGGTTAACTTTATAACTTTGGAATTCCTCAAAATTTCATAAAAAATATAGGGGGACATGTATCATAGCTTGGTCTCTCTGAGGTGCATTTTTGAGACATTTGGCAGCACTTTTTTGCACCTCATGTATGAGCATGTCTTTTTACTTGTGATACATGTTCAGTTTTTCCTTTCCTAGCAGGCGCAAATTTTGGCTTCTTTTTGAGACTTTTTGTTGCAAATGTTTTAAATCCACATTGATTTAATTTTGGATTTGAAGCTGTGTTCTGCATTTTTAAACACTCTAGTTACACCCCAGTGAGATGATGATATATGAGGCTGCGGTCACACATTGCATTTTGATTGCAGTTTGAACCCTATTACAACAGCTGAGAGGTGATTTGCATGACTGTTAACATTTGCATTTACAAAACGCATAGTAAACGCAATATAAACACATGCGTTAATGTCGCGTTTATATTGCGTTTTGTAAATGCAAACGTTAAAAGTAATGTAATAGGGCAAATCACCTCTCCTCAGTTGCTGTAATTTGTTTCTAAATGCAATTAAATCACAATTAAAACGCTACATGTGACCTCACCCTTAGAAATAACCAAGAAATTTAAATGCAAAAATGTCATAATTTAAAAAAAAACAGGTTACTGTGCAAAATTTTAAACATTTAAAGCATGTGAAATAATTCCAATTTACATGTCAAAATAGGGTCCTTGAAAAAAATCCTTCCTTTGCACCTGCTCTGGACCAGGTGCAGATTTGTGCCTACGAAATGAAATAAGCCAAAAAAAATGATACATAAGGTACATAAGTGATATATAACATCTGGGAATCAATGAGACATAAGGCACACTGCACAAGGTGCAGCCAAAGCGTACTTGAAAAACGACAGAGTAAAAAGTCGCAAAAGTCTCAAATACGACAAAAGTCGCAAAAATGAGACAATTTGCATAGCAGAAATAATGATACATGTCTCCCATAGAGTATTTAACATAAAACTTGGTTAATAAATACAGCACAGTAGGTACTTTTCTGATGACTCTTTCCCTTTAAGCCTTTAGAATACAAAAACGATGAAAGACGGATCTCAAACTGAAAAACATCCTTGTGCCGGATCACCTGACATTCATATGGCTATTATTTTTCTCATCAGTCTGATAAGTTACTTATGACAACAGCTCACTGTGTACCTATCCTGAAGTAAAACAAATCTATTTAACTTATGTGTCTGATTTTTTTTATACCCCTTCAGGACGTAGCCGGTTTACAGCTCAAGGGTCAGCCAGATTTTTTGTATTTTGACACGCATCACTTTATATGGTTATAACTACAGATGAGCGAGCACTAAAATGCTCGAGTGCTCGTTACTCGAGTCAAACTTTTCCCGATTTTCAAGGGGACCAATAAAATGTGTCATTTTATTGAGAAATAAGGAAGTCAGTCCTGTTTCTTCTTTTTTTAATTCAATGGAATATTTGTGGAACTTCAAAAAGGAGAATGACCCGTGTTAAACATCTGCAATGTGTTCTTCACACATATTGTTCTTCATATACTATTGTTACTGATAAGTTAGCAGATGTATGGGAACATTTGCAATGTGTTCTTCACTGTGTTCTTCACTTAAATGATCCTGTGTTCACTGTGTTTTCTGTATTCACTGTTTTCACAGTGTTCTTCAGTGTTCTTCACTGTGTTTCCTTAAGTGAAAGCTCGTTATCGAGCAGGCGAAATTCTCGTCCGAGCAACGAGCCGTTTCGAGTACGCTAATACTCGAACGAGCATCAAGCTCAGATGAGTATGCTCACTCATCTCTAGTTATAACCCTTGAACACTTTTACTTAACATAGCGACTTCATTTTAGTGTTAAACTCCGAAATTCGAAATTATCTTGTTTTCAGGAAAATACTTTGACCATTTAAATTAGTTGCTGAATAGCATTTCTGCTTTACATTTTTACAACTTTTGAAATCTCTGTATAATTTATTTTAATGTCATGTGGCTTACAAATTTTTCACATTTTTACATTTTTTACAAAGTTTTCCTTATTTCCAAGTAGATTTCAGAATTGACTTTTTTGGGGATCATTACTGTTTTTAAAGAAATTTTAAAATATAATAATAGAAACCTCTATATTCAACCTATTTTCAAAACGGCACCCCTCAAATTAGAGATTTTAAAGATTCTAACTTCGGTTCAGGAAAAATTCGATTCGTCAAAAGCCGAAGTTTATGCTGATTCGCGGGAACAAAGTTGTTTTTTTATTCCTCTTTTTTTAGCTAAATGGGCGCGAGAGCAACATGTTACATGGGTCAGAGAACTCTGGGACAGAGAAAGGAACACCCCTGATGACATCTGCAGACCTGTAAGCCAATCAGCGACCAGCAGGGTTATGTGTTGTCACACAGCCCTATAAAACCCAGCCATTTTACATCTCGGCACTTCACACTTCATGTGCTGCCTGTAGCGTGTAGTTGCTGCTACTGTTCTGTGTAGTAACAATTCTTGCTGCTATCCCTGGTTGTTCTTTATATCATAAATTTTTTATTGGAGTTTTACAAATATACAAATATACAATGACTAAGGAACAGTACACCCAAGCATGGGATACTGCCCCAGTCAATTAGTGCCGGTTTACATAAGATGCAAATGGAATCACATTGTGAAATAACACATAAACATCAAACAAATAACAAATAAACAGGGATCAGGCTGTCTATGTGCAGTGTGATATTATGTAGGCTTGCGGATTGAGGCGTTCAACATTTTCCCTTTAATAACCTTAAACCTAATCTGAAGGGGGGTAGGAAGTGTGAGCAATGTTCAGAAGTCTCAAATTCCCACATCATTCTGGGGTTTAGTCCCACGTGTTACCCCTGGAAAGCATCCCTTTTAGCCCATATTTTAGAAAATTGGGCCTGATTACCCAATCTATTACTAACCAGTCGTTCCATTTCCTGATTTAATTGGACTTCCTTGATGATAGCTGGTACTATGGGGACTTCTGTTGATTTCCATCTCCTAGCAATACTTAGTCTTGCTACCGTTAGGATGTGAAATGCTACGTATCTATCTTCCTTTCTCAGTGAGTCAAGTTCTAAATTGAGCAATGTGACATGAGGTCCCCATGGAGGAGAAAACAGCAGTACTTTTTTTAGTAAATCGAAAATCGAGCTCCATAATGGTGCCAATTCCTTACATGTCAACCATATATGTAATAGTGATCCAATTTGGGAATGGCAACGCCAACATATCTGCTAGGTTCCCGGATACATCTTGGATAGTCTAAAGGGGGTTAGGTACAGTAGTTTGCGAGAGATTTCTAGGTGATTTATGCATTTAGATGCCTTAATACTCAATTCGTAAGCCCTGCTCCACTGTTCGTCTGTGAATTGTTGATTTATTTCCCTTTCCCACCTTTCCCTAGTTGCAAAAGGGTGGTATAATATTGCTATACGCTTTCGATACACCTTTTGACCTTTATCTGGGGAGTAAAAATATAATTGGTAAGTCGTTGCTCCGCTAATTTTCTTAGGGTTATAGCTGTTAATTAAATGGCGGATCTGCAAGAACTTGTAAAAATCAGAATTTGGTAGTTGAAATTTATTGACAACTCCTTTAAAGGAAACCTACCATTTACAATAAAGTGCGCGGTCACGCGCAGTGCCGAAGCCTCTTCTGCTCTAAAGTTTAAAAAGTGCTAAAACCGCGATACCGCAGTTTATAACACTAACGAAAGTAAGTACCGGCACCAGCTCACCCTGAGCTGGTGCTCGGTACTTACAGCTTACCCCTTCCATTCTAAATGGTAGGTTTCCTTTAAAGGATAATAGAGTGTCATCTTCATACAGGTCACCTATGCAAGATATCCCTCTCTTGATTCAAAGGTCGCAGTTGGAGTTAGGAATCACCCAGTCAATACATGCCATAGGCAAATTCTTGATATTTAGAGGTAACATATCTGGACGAGCTAGAACTGATTTAAAGATTTTCACAGTAGCAGCCATGGGGGGTGTTATTGTTTATGGGGGGCTACTGAGAGACGTGATGCCCATAGGATCCAACCGAATAGCTTCAGCTAAAGGTTCCATGAGTAAAGCAAAGAGAGATTTCTAGGTGATTTATGCATTTAGATGCCTTAATACTCAATTCGTAAGCCCTGCTCCACTGTTCGTCTGTGAATTGTTGATTTATTTCCCTTTCCCACCTTTCCCTAGTTGCAAAAGGGTGGTATAATATTGCTATACGCTTTCGATACACCTTTTGACCTTTATCTGGGGAGTAAAAATATAATTGGTAAGTCGTTGCTCCGCTAATTTTCTTAGGGTTATAGCTGTTAATTAAATGGCGGATCTGCAAGAACTTGTAAAAATCAGAATTTGGTAGTTGAAATTTATTGACAACTCCTTTAAAGGAAACCTACCATTTACAATAAAGTGCGCGGTCACGCGCAGTGCCGAAGCCTCTTCTGCTCTAAAGTTTAAAAAGTGCTAAAACCGCGATACCGCAGTTTATAACACTAACGAAAGTAAGTACCGGCACCAGCTCACCCTGAGCTGGTGCTCGGTACTTACAGCTTACCCCTTCCATTCTAAATGGTAGGTTTCCTTTAAAGGATAATAGAGTGTCATCTTCATACAGGTCACCTATGCAAGATATCCCTCTCTTGATTCAAAGGTCGCAGTTGGAGTTAGGAATCACCCAGTCAATACATGCCATAGGCAAATTCTTGATATTTAGAGGTAACATATCTGGACGAGCTAGAACTGATTTAAAGATTTTCACAGTAGCAGCCATGGGGGGTGTTATTGTTTATGGGGGGCTACTGAGAGACGTGATGCCCATAGGATCCAACCGAATAGCTTCAGCTAAAGGTTCCATGAGTAAAGCAAAGATCACAGGGGAGAGGGAACATCCCTGTCGGGTACCATTAGTAATATTAAACAGACGAGACAGGACTCCCGAATTATATACTTGGTCGGAGGGTGATATATATAAGGCTAATATTGCCTTTAGTATTGGCCCATCCAGCCGAAGAACTTCAGAGCACACTGGAGATAACCCCAGTGTACTCGATCGAACACCTTCTCTGCATCCAAAGTTAGGAGCAGAGAAGGCTTTCGCCGTGCTTCCAAAATGGATATTATGTTGATGAAATGACGGGTTCCATCCGTGGTTTGCTGCCCTTTAATGAATCCAACTTGGTTCGGATATACAATCAAGGGAAGAACCCCAGCCAGGCGTGCAGCCTAAATTTTTGTGTATAGTCTAAAATTGGGAGGGACAGTGCTAGGTTTCTCGGGCTTGGGAAGCGTTATTATTAACGCTTGCAGCATTTCTGTTGGAATAAATCCTGTTTCCATGAAGTTGTTAAAAAGTCTGGTTAGATATGGGATAAGGATTAGAGATGAGCGAACATACTCGTCCGAGCTTGATGCTCATTCGAGCATTAGCGTACTCGAAACTGCTCGTTGCTCGGACGAATACTTCGCCCGCTCGAGAAAATGGCATCTCCCGCCGTTTTGCTTTTTGGCGGCCAGAAACAGAGCCAATCACAAGCCAGGAGCCTCTGCACTCCACCCAGCATGACGTGGTACCCTTACACGTCGATAGCAGTGGTTGGCTGGCCAGATCAGGTGACCCTGGAATAGACTAGCCCCTGCCCGCGCTGCTCGGATCATTCTGTGTCTGGATGCCGCTAGGGAGAGAGCTGCTGCTGGTCAGGGAAAGCGTTAGGCTGTTCTATTAGAATAGTGTTAGGCAGGAGTGATTCTACAAGAACCCAACAGCCCTTCTTAGGGCTACAATAACGTTATACATTTTTTTTTTTTATTTGCTTGTGGCTGGGCTTGCTGGCATTAGTAGTGCAGCTAGTACCATATTGTGAGGAATTTGCAGGGGGACTTGCTACCGTTGTGTTTAGCTCTTAGTGACACACATATCCACCTCAAACACCGAAGTGGGACAATTTATTAGGGGTTTGAGTAGAATTAGGCAGAGTCTGCTGATTTATTTTTTTTTTTTACCTTTATTTCATTTTATAGCTCAAACTCATCTTGCAAAGCAGTGTGCTTTCAGTGTAGGCTACAAAATAGCCATAGGAGAACCCCAACGGCTTACTTAGGCCTACAATAGCGTTATATTTTCCTTTTTTTTGTTTGCTTGTGGCTGGGCTTGCTGGCATTAGTAGTGCAGCTAGTACCATATTGTGAGGAATTTGCTGGGAGACCTGCGACCGTTGTGTTTAGCTCTTAGTGACACGCATATCCACCTCAAACACCGAAGTGGGACAATTTATTAGGGGTTTGATTAGAATTAGGCAGAGTCTGCTGATTTATTTTTTTTTTTTACCTTTATTTCATTTTATAGCTCAAACTCATCTTGCAAAGCAGTGTGCTTTCAGTGTCGGCTACAAAATAGCTATAGGAGAGCCCCAACGGCTTACTTAGGCCTACAATAGCGTTATATTTTCCTTTTTTTTTGTTTGCTTGTGGCTGGGCTTGCTGGCATTAGTAGTGCAGCTAGTACCATATTGTGAGGAATTTGCTGGGAGACCTGCGACCGTTGTGTTTAGCTCTTAGTGACACGCATATCCACCTCAAACACCGAAGTGGGACAATTTATTAGGGGTTTGATTAGAATTAGGCAGAGTCTGCTGATTTTTTTTTTTTTTTACCTTTATTTCATTTTATAGCTCAAACTCATCTTGCAAAGCAGTGTGCTTTCAGTGTCGGCTACAAAATAGCCATAGGAGAACCCCAACGGCTTACTTAGGCCTACAATAGCGTTATATTTTCCTTTTTTTTGTTTGCTTGTGGCTGGGCTTGCTGGCATTAGTAGTGCAGCTAGTACCATATTGTGAGGAATTTGCTGGGAGACCTGCGACCGTTGTGTTTAGCTCTTAGTGACACACATATCCACCTCAAACACCGAAGTGGGACAATTTATTAGGGGTTTGATTAGAATTAGGCAGAGTCTGCTGATTTATTTATTTTTTTCCCTTTATTTCTTTATATAGCTCAAAGTCATCTTGCACAGCACAAAATCTAGTTGTGTGCTGTCAGTGTAGGTTAGAAACTAGCCATAGCAATAGGATAGCATCGTTTTGTTAAAAAAAAAAAAAAATTAAAAAAAATAAACACAAAAAAAAAAATTAAAAGTTTACACTTTAATTTGGAAAATGTTTAACCCGAGGGCTAGGGGTAAAGGACGAGGGCGTGGACGTGGGCGTCCAACTACTGCAGGGGTCAGAGGCCGTGGTCCTGGGCGGGGTGAGACACCACCTGCTGATGAGGGAGCAGGGGAACGCCGCAGAGCTACACTCCCTAGGTTCATCATGTCTCAAGTTACTGGGACTCGTGGTAGAGCGCTGTTGAGGCCAGAACAGTGCAAAGAGGTGATGTCGTTGATTGCGGACAATGCTTCTAGCCATTTGTCCACCAGTCAGTCTTCCACGCAGTCCACCCATGTCACCGAAATCAGCACTCCTCCGGCTCCTCCACCTCAGCCTAATTCCCCCCAGTCTGCCCTCTCCCAGCAAAATTTGGCATTTGAACCGGCATACTCTGAGGAACTGTTTTCTGGACCCTTCCCACAGTCACAAACCACTTGTCCTGCTGCTGCTGAGCTATTTTCCGATGCCCAGGTTTTCCACCAGTCGCAGTCTGTGGGTGATGATGACATTATTGACGTAGTGGAAGAAGTGTGTAAAGAGGTGTCGGACGATGAGGAGACACGGGTTGTCAGACAGTGGTGAAGTTGTTGTCAGGGCAGGAAGTCCGAGGGGGGAGCAGACTGAGGGATCGGAGGATGATAAGGTGACAGACCCAAGCTGGGTTGATAGGCCAGGTGAACACAGTGCTTCTGAGACGGAGGCGAGTCCTATAGCAGAACAAGTTGGAAGAGGCAGTGGTGGGGCCAGACGGAGAGGCAGGGCCAGAGCTGGTGCATCAGCGCCAAATGTTGCCCGTAGTCAAGCTCCCGTGGCGAGGGCTAGATTTTCAGAAGTCTGGAGGTTCTTTAAAGAAACATCGGATGACCGACGGACTGTGGTGTGCAACCTTTGCCAAACCAGGATCAGCAGGGGTTCCACCACTACTAGCTTAACTACCACCAGTATGCGCAGGCATATTAATGCTAAACACCCCACTCAATGGCACCAAGCCCGTTCACCTCCGGCCGGGCACACCACTGCTCCTTCCCCTGTGTCATCTGCTAGTCAGCCCCCTGCCCAGGACCACGGCCCAAACACCTCCCGTGCGAAAACCCCATCTTCACCTCCACGATCCTCCACAGCATCCACCAGCGTTCAGCTCTCCATACCCCAGACGCTGGAGCGCAAAAGGAAGTATATCGCAACCCACCCACACGCCCAAGCCCTCAACGTCCACATCTCCAAGTTGCTTAGCCTGGAGATGCTGCCCTATAGGCTGGTAGAGACCGAGGCTTTTCGAAACCTCATGGTGGTGGCCGCCCCTCGGTATTCGGTCCCCAGCCGCCACTACTTTTCCCGATGTGCCGTCCCAGCCCTGCACAAGCACGTGTCAGAGAACATCATCCGTGCCCTGACCAACGCCGTTTCTAACAAGGTCCACCTGACCACGGACATGTGGACGAGTGCTGCCGGGCAGGGCCACTATCGCTGACGGCACATTGGGTTAACTTGGTGGAGGCTGGGACCGAGTCTGACCCTGTGGCTGGTCATATACTGCCGACGCCGAGGATTGCGGGGCCTACCTCGGTCCAGGTCTCAAAGGCCTACTATGCCTCCAACTCCTCCCACCCATCCTCCACCTCCTCCTCCGAATTACCATCCGTGGGCATGGCGCCATCAGTCGGTAGCTCTAGGCACAGCAGCAGTGCCGTCGCTAAGCGACAGCAGGCGGTGCTGAAACTGCTGAGCCTAGGCGATAAAAGGCACACCGCCCAAGAGCTATTACAGGGCATCACGGCGCAGACTGATCTGTGGCTGGCACCGCTGAACCTGAAGCCAGGCATGGTTGTGTGTGACAACGGCCGTAACCTGGTGGCGGCTCTGCAACTCGGCAGACTGACACATGTGCCATGCCTGGCCCATGTGTTAAAACTCATAGTTCAGCGTTTCCTCAAGACATACCCCAATCTGTCTGATTTGCTCACGAAGGTGCGCCGCATCTGTGCGCATTTCAGGAAGTCCAGCACAGATGCTGCCACTCTCAGGGCAGCGCAGCGCCGCCTCCAACTGCCCGCTCACCGACTGTTGTGCGACGTGCCCATGAGGTGGAATTCAATATTAACCATGTTATCCAGAGTTTACCAGCAGCGCAGAGCGATTGTAGACTGCCAGATGTCAACTTCCACCAGAACTGGTAGTCAGGTCAGTCAGCTTCCTCAAGTCTACAATGAGGAGTGGACGTGGATGTCTGATATCTGTCAGGTGCTGAGTAACTTTGAGGAGTCAACACAGATGGTCAGTGGCGATGCCGCCATCATCAGCCTCACCATCCCGCTGCTTGGCCTGTTGAAAAACTCTCTGGTCAGCATGAAGTCGGAAGCTTCGCGCTCGTCACAAGAGATGGGGGAAGATTCCCTTGTTGATAGCCAAAGCACCCTTAGGTCTGTTTCTCAGCGCATATCGGAGGAGGTGGAGGAGGATGAGCAGGAAGAGGAGGAGAATGTTGGCGAGACACAAGAGGGGACCATTGTTCAGTCCTTCACTGTTCAGCGTGTATGGGCAGAAGAAGAGGAGTTGGAGGAGTTGTAGGAGGAGGAAATGGGCAGTCAGGCCAGTGAGGGGAGTGAATTTTTGCGCGTTGGGACTCATATGGCAGATTTCATGCTAGGCTGCCTATCCCGTGACCCTCACGTTCAAAGAATTTATTCCAGCACCGATTACTGGGTGTTCACTCTCCTGGACTCACGGTACAAGCAAAATCTTTCCACTCTCATCCCTGGAGAGGAAAGGAGTGTGAGAATGCATGAATACCAGCAGGCCCTGGTGCACAAGCTGAAACAGTATTTCCCTTCTGACAGCGCTAGCGGCAGAGGGCGTACTTCTGCGGGATAAGTAGCGAGGGAGAGTAGGCGAGCAGGCAGCTTTTCCAGCACTGGCAGGGGTACGCTTTACAAGGCCTTTGCCAGTTTTATGTCACCCCAGCAAGACACTGTCACCTGTCCCCAGTCTCGGCAGAGTAGGGCTGATCTTTACAGAAAGATGGTGGGGGAGTACTTAGCTGACCATACCATCATCCTAAATGATCACACAGCTCCCTACAACTACTGGGTTTCAAAGCTGGACATGTGGCACGAACTGGCGCTGTACGCCTTGGAGGTTCTTGCCTGCCCTGCCGCTAGCGTGTTGTCCGAGCGGGTTTTCAGTGCAGCTGGTGGCATCATCACCGATAAGCGTACATGCCTGTCGACTGACAGCGCTGACAGGCTGACGCTTATCAAGATGAATAAAGCCTGGATTTCTCAGGATTTTCATTCTCCACCAGGTGAAAGAAGCTCAACCTGAATAATGTATGCACTCCTCCTCCTCATTGTCCTCCTTCTCCTCCTCTTTGTACACTAAAGCATAGGAAACTGGCTATTTTTTGCCAGGGCCAACTGGCTCTAGCTATAGTACTCTATGTATTTAATTTTTCTGGAGGGCCACCTACCCGGTCCTCTGTTTTAAGCAATTTTTGGGAGTGCCACATACAGGCACTAAATCTATTTAATTTTTCTGGAGGACCACCTACCTGCTCCTCTGGTTTGAAAACTTTTTTGGACTGCCACATACAGGCACTCAATTTATTTAATTTTTCTGGAGGACTACCTACCTGCTCCTCTGGTTTGAAAACTTTTTTGGACTGCCACATACAGGCACTATCCAAATTAAATTGTCTCCATAGCAGCCTCCACATGTCGTCTTTTTAGCTGGCTCCACACGTTGTCTCCATTGCTACCTCCACACGTCATTGCCATAGCTGCCTCCAAAAGTCGTCTTATAGCTGCTTCCATACATGGTCTCCCTATCAAACGAACTGTGTCAGGCAGAATTTTGGGTTGTTTTCATGGCTTCCACATCAAACTTGTTAACTTTGTCGCAACCCTGCTGTGTAATCCACAAAATATACTGGCAAACTTTTATCATTTACCAATATTATTTCAGCGCTTCTTGCGCATCTGTTTACATTCCCCTCACCCGCCATATCCTAAACTTATAAGAACGCTACTACACTTGATCTTATACAAAAGGTTCTTAGAAGTGCTGTTTGGGGAGTAGCCTAGAGACAGGGGCTTGGATTGGCGAAAGCTCGCCTGGCTGCGGAGCGCCAGCTCCATCTCAAGATCCAACTAACATAGTTTTAACTGCAGCACCTTTAATCTACTACTAGTTCACTGCCTCCATACATCGTCCCCATATCAAACGAGCTGTGTCGGGCAGAATTTTGGGTTGTTTTCATGGCTTCCACATCAAACTTGTTAACTTTGTCGCCACCCTGCTGTGTAATCCACAAAATATACTGGCAAACTTTTATCGTTTACCAATATTATTTCAGCGCTTCTTGCACATCTGTTTACATTCCCCTCACCCGCCACTACACTTGTTCTTATACAAAAGGTTCTTAGAAGTGCTGTTTGGGGAGTAGCCTAGAGACAGGGGCTTGGATTGGCGAAAGCTCGCCTGGCAGCGGAGCGCCAGCTCCATCTCAAGATCCAACTAACATAGTTTTAACTGCAGCACCTTTAATCTACTACTAGTTCACTGCCTCCATACATCGTCCCCTTATCAAATGAGCTGTGTCAGGCAGAATTTTCAGGTGTTTCACCAGATACATAGTGGAACGCGGCCCATCTGTCGCCGCCATGCTGGAGACCTGAAGTTGCAATCATAGCAGCGCAATATGGATGCCCCATACTGTCGCTCTTAATCATGGAACCATTTCCGTAAAGACAATTAAAAATAGAACCATTATTCCTAGGTGAAATATTCAAACGACCCCGGCTGCTTTGAAAATTATAATTTTTTCAAAGTAAACGCTTCTGGCCCCCAGGCCCATTTTGGGTGGGGAGGAGCCGAGAGACAGGGGCTTGGACAGGCGAAAGCTCGCCTGGCAGTGGACCGCCAGCTCCATCCCAAGATTAGGCAGCCTCAGAGGCATCCATGCATGCTGCCCCTGCTGTTTCCTGTCCATTTTGCCTCCACGATCCTCCACAGCGTCCATCAATGTCTCATTTCAACTCTCTATACCCCAGACGCTGGAGCACGAGAGCATATGCAGCACATCATCCCCTTATCAAACGAGCTGTGTCAGGCAGAATTTTCAGGTGTTTCACCAGATACATAGTGGAACTCGGCCCATCTGTCGCCGCCATGCTGGAGACCTGAAGTTGCAATCATAGCAGCGCAATATGAATGCCCCATACTGTTGCTCTTAATCATGGAAGTCGTCTTCATGGCTGCCTCCACATGTCGTCCCCTTATTAAAAGAGCTGTGTCAGGCTCATTTTTCGGGTGTTTCACCAGATACGTTATGGAACTTGGTCACTATGTCGCCACCATGCTGTGTTATCGACTAAATATACCGTCAACCTTTTGTTCACATAGGAAATCATTTCAGCGCTTCTTGCTCACCTCCTTTGGTGAAGCCTGAGTCCATTTAGGGTATGTCGCCATGACACTCTCTAGCCTGCCGCTGCTGCCGCTGCCTCTGCATGTCGCCCCCTATAGTGTCAGGGTCAATTATTGCATGTTTTAGATGCTATCTAGCCTCATTCGGTCACTCTGTCATGGCCATGCTGTTGCCCATAATTTTGGCATAATGGTGCGATTAAGCAGCCTCAGAGGCATCCATGCATGCTGCCCCTGCTGTTTTCTGTCCATTTCCGTGGTGTTTCCATCCTTTTCTGAGGTTCCCAGGTGTTTGGCCAAGCTTCCCTGTGCAGAGCCTTGGTCCCCTTGAAAAATGCTCGAGTCTCCCATTGACTTCAGTGGGGCTCGTTATTCGAGACGAGCACTCGAGCATCGGGAAAAGTTTGTCTCGAATAACGAGTACCCGAGCATTTTAGTGCTCGCTCATCTCTAATAAGGATATTCTTGTGTAGCTTAAGGTATTCGTTCGAATACCCATCTGGCCCTGGAGCCTTATTCTTTTTTAGGGACGAGATAGCTTTCCCCACCTATTCATTTGTAAAGGGGGAGGAGATATTTTCCAACATCCTATTATCTAATTTTGGAAGATTTAGAGAGCCCAAGAACTGTTTAGTATTCGACTCACAGGGTTGGGGTACTGTGTCATCTCTCTTAGATTATATAGAGAACCATAGTAATCTGCAAATGAATCAGCTATCCCTTGAGGGTCCATTATTTTTGTCTGCTGCTCATTTATTATAAATGGGATGCAGGATTTTGCTAAGTCAAAGTCGTGTTTATGAGCGTTTAGTAGCTGTAATTGGGATGTTATGGAAGATATTTCTTTTGCTCTGTCTGCTGAGAATGACTGTTTATTGAGTCTATGTAATGTAGCTAGGGACTCTAGTAATGTGCACTCTTTAGCGGCGTGGACTTTTTTATCGTAGGCCGACTGTTTAATGAAGTGACCTCTAAGGGTGGCTCTATGCGCGCACCATAAAATTGAATCAGGAACCTCTTTGTTATCGTTTTTACAGAAGTATTCCTCTAATGCTTGAGAAGCTGCGGGGATATAGTTACGGTGCTGTAAAACGTAATTATTGATATGCCAGACCGGAATAGGGGGGGCATTGAATTCTTCTTCGATTGCTAGTGTGATGGGCGCGTGGTCTGACCACGTAATTGTCCCTATAGACACCTCTCACACCATATCTAATAGGTTCTTCTCAATTAAAAAATAATCTATCCTGGTATAGATCTTGTGAGGGTTGGAAAAGAAAGTAAAATCCCTCTCAGTTGGATGGCGGATATGCCAAATATCATACAGTCCATACCTGAACAGAGTAATGGCCTAGGGGGTAGGTTCTTGAGGATTACTAATTGAAGTCAAGTCCATTGATGGCCATATCACCTAATTAAAATCCTCTGATAAAATTAGTAATCCCTCTTTAACCTTTTCTATTTTTGCTAGGACTTTTTTAATGAAACTATTTTGCTTGGCATTAGGACCATATACTGATGCAATTGTGTACTGGATGTTGTTAATGGAGCACAACACAATGATATATCTTCCCTTCGGGTCAGTAATTATCTCTTTTAGGTCGTAGGATAGTGTGTTACGAAAAGCAATGGATACCCCAAATCTCTTGTTGACCGCAGGAAACTTCTTGTTTTTTAGTCTAAAACTATTAGATTGATGTAACCTAGTTTCCTGCAAGGGTATAATGTCAGCATGCGATTTATTAGCTTCTCTCCATACGGAGGATCTTTTGAAAGGCAAATTTAGCCCCTTTACGTTAATTGATAGAATTTTAAACACCATTGTATAGTGATAAGCGTTTGTACTGAGCTGCGCTGCTACAAACAAGAGATGTGAGATCTCCCTGGACTAGGACCCCACATCTGCACAAAAGTAGACGCCTCAAGCCATAATGAAGATATAATGTCAAAGATATGCCTGATAGGTAAGAACAGTAGTAACAGTAACTACCCCTAAGAGGGGAACTTTAGAACAGCATAAGATTAAAAAACAAATAGTGAATATTGCCATTTGGTAACAGGTCTTACCGTGTCGGCATCCCAACAGTGGAAATAAGCACTTGCGCACAGCTTTGGGGCTGTGCTTAATACCTGAACGACCCAGGTGGGCAACAGAAGGTTGTGTTTCTACTTGAGTCCCATTGACTTCTTATTGTTGTGTTGTACAGTGGACCACTCTTCTGGTACTACTCCCGAAGGAAAGCGCCTTTTGGATGGTGTTGGGGCTTCCGCCCCTTTTAAATCCCTGGTTTTGCACAGTTGAAACCCTTCCTCTGGAGTTAGGGCCATAGATATACTCCCGTTTCTGGTGATAATCAGTTTCACTGGAAAACCCCAGCGGTATGGGATGTTGTTGGCTCTCAAAATGTTAGTGCAGGGGCGTGGCTTGGATGCCGAGCGGAATGGTCGCTTCGAGAGACATCTCCGATACCAGCTCTAATAAAGCGACTACCCACAGCGTAAGACCCCAAAAAAACTCAGTCCTGAGAGGTGTAAGAGAGAAGGGGACATGACGAAGAGACGGAGGAACGGCCCACGACCCTGTAAACTGACGGATTTCTATCCCACAACTGCGGCCGCAATAGACCAAGATGGCGCCGACAGCCAGCACACGCGGTTATCGAGATCATCACAGCACGAGCAGGATGGAGCTGGCGACAGACTCTTACCAGCAGGTAGGAGATCCTGCTCAGCGCCATCTTCAACGAGCATAGACCACTCGGCAGAACCCGAGGACAGACGGGAACAGGGTCCGAGCTCCGAGATAGTGGAGAGTAGGCCGGGAACAAGCTTACGCCGTAGCAACTCAGACACATGGCCCTCCCTGCCATCCCCTAAAGGCCGAAGCCCAGCTAAACAACGGCCTAGACTATCAAAGGACAGCAGGGACACCGATGCCGAGGAGGTCCGTCATGCATGGCACGAATCAATGAGAGATGATCCGTTTGATACATTACCTGCATCTGATAAAGGGCTGACAGAAGCCACCATGAAAAACATGTTAATAGTGTGGAGGCAATCTTTCCAGGGAGACATAGTGAATATGCTTAAACCGGTGAAGGCGACAGTAGACTCGCTGGGTGAGAGAATCAACCATGTGGAGGGCAAAATGGGAGAAATGGTGGCATCCCATAATGAATTAATACATGCACATTATGATATGGAGGAAGAATTTAAAGTGGTCCAAGCAAAACTGGCAGACTTGGAAGACTGCTCAAGACGTAATAACGTCAAATTCCGGGGTATACCCGAAATCATTGCACAATCTGAACTGACCAAATATCTACAAAACCTGATAAAAACCCTGCTTCCAGAATGTTCAGAACAAGAACTTTGCATTGACAGGGCACATCGCCTCCCCAAACCAAGCCACCTAGAGGAAACCATTCCCCGTGACGTACTTGCAAGAATCCATTTCTATCCGGTTAAAGAGCGCCTCATGGAAAAAGCGAGAAAAAAGGGGACACTACCTGCGCCATACTCTGAGGTCACGCTTTATGTGGACTTGTCAGCGACCACCCTGAGGCTCAGAAAACAACTTTCTCAAATTACAGCCACCTTGAGAGAACGCCAAATCCCATATAAATTAGTTAAACTAGTGATCAACAGGAACGGGGTGACCTCGTTGATAAGAAGTCCGGAAGAAGGTAGGCGACTCCTACAAAATTGGGGAATACCCATGAAAGAATCCACAAAAACAACCGGCCAAGCCCCCACCAGGATGGAGAAAGACTGGCATACAGCAGGGTCTAAAGACAAAAGATACAGATGAGAGCTGAGGAGCAAGATACGTAAGATAGTCATACCTCACAGACTGTAATCCTTAAGTTGAACTGTTTCTTTAACCCCCACAGAGCAGTCTATATTTAAATAGCTGCAGAATTGTTGCAGGATAGCGATATACCAGCATAGTTTGGTTTACTGTTATGTTCATGTCCTCACAGGGACTCAATTACAATATGCATTATGTGTATAGGAGGTGTATATCATCTAGCTTAGAGCTTAAAATGACATGGATATTTCACACAGTGAGCATAATTAAGAATACTCCCCATGAGTGTTAAATTTAGAAGTATAAATGCCAATGGCCTCAACAGCCCCTATAAGTGGGCACAAATATGGAAAGATGCCCGGGAATCTGCATGTGATGTTATATATGTGCAAGAGACACACCTAGAGGCAGAAGATGCTTTTTGCATGCGCAATACAGCGTTCCCACACATATACCAAGCACACTTCAAGAATAAGAGTAGAGGGGTCTTAATTGCTATTAAGGGTTCATGTGCATATCAAGAAGTTAAAAAAATACAGGACCCCCTGGGTAGATATGTGCTTTTGGTGTGCTCAATCAACGATGAGTTATACACACTTGTGTCAATATACGCGCCAAATAAGAGACAAATCCATTTCCTAAAAAAAGTATTTAGACTTGTAAAGAAACATTTGCAAGGGCATCTTGTCATGGGTGGGGATTTTAATAGTCTTCCTGACCCGTCCATGGACTGCACATCAGGTTCAAGCAGGAAAAACTTGGGCATCAGGGAGGAATTATGGCGAAATGATGTATACGATGCATGGCGAGCACAACATAACACAGAAAGAGACTATTCATTTCATTCAATAGTGCATAATACGTACTCAAGGATCGATCTATTTCTAGTAAATAGATCTCTTTTAAATAGGATTACAGCAACGTCCATAGAAACAATTACATGGTCAGACCATGCGCCCATATCCCTGGAAGTTAAAGACATATATGATCAATCCCCCACATATATTTGGAGGTGTAACGAATATATCCTTAACCAACCAAAATACAAAGAAATCATTTCAAGAAATGCAAAAGAATACTTCAGATTTAACCCAATGTCAGTAGCAGACCCAATTCTGATGTGGAACACCCATAAGGTGTTCATTAGAGGGATTTTCATAAAGCTAAGCATCAGAGACAAAAACCAGAGACTGGCGGAAATCACTAAAATCATGGATGAAATCCTCAGATTGGAACTAATTAATAAACAAACACCATCAACGCAAACAGCAAAAACCCTGTTAACACACAGAGAAAACTTAAGGCTGTTAATGCTGCACACATATGAAAGACGATTGCAAAAAACAGGGGCTTTATTCTACTCACAAGGGGACAAGGCAGGCAAATTGCTAGCCAACCGATTTCTGCATACCGCAGACAAAAAGGGAAACTAATCACCCCTAAAGACATCTCAAATAGATTCAAAGACTACTATTAGAGATGAGCGAGTATACTCCTCCGAGCTTGATGCTCGTTCGAGTATTAAGGTACTCGAAACGGCTCGTTGCTCGGACGAGTATTTTCCCTGCTCGAGATCGAGCATTTAATTAAAAAAACACAGTGAAGAACAATGAAGAATAGAATAAAAACAGTGAACACAGTGAACACAGGATCATTTAAGTGAAAAACACAGTGAAAAACACAGTGAAGAATAGATTACAGATGTTCGGCACATCTGCTTACTTGTCGGAAGATACGCGCGGAACGGTGCGAACAAAATAGTATGTGAAGAACAATATATATGTGTGAAGAACACATTGAAGAACACGGTGAGCAGGACAGAGACAACGGGGAGCAGCACAGAGACACCGGGGAGGAGCAGCACGGAGACATGGGGCAGCGGCAGCACGGAGACATTGGGCAGCGGCACGGAGCGGCACGGAGACATCGGGGAGCGGCACGGAGACATCGGGGCATGGAGACATCGGGGAGCGACACGGAGACATCGGGGAGCGGTACGGAGACATCGGGGAGCGGTACGGAGACATCGGGGAGCGGCACGGAGACATCGGGCAGCGGCACGGTGACATCGGGCAGCGGCACGGTGACATCGGGGCACGGAGACATCGGGGAGCGGCACGGAGATATCGGGGAGCGGCACGGAGATATCGGGGAGCGGCACTGAGACATCGGGGAGCGGCACTGAGACATCGGGGAGCGGCACTGAGACATCGGGGAGCGGCACTGAGACATCGGGGAGCGGCACTGAGACATCGGGGCACGGAGACATCGGGGCACGGAGACATCGGGCAGCGGCACGGAGACATCGGGCAGCAGTACGGAGACATCAGGGAGCAGCACGGAGACATCGGGGAGACTTCAGTGGAAGAAGAGCAGCGGATCCCGGGACAGCGTATCTCCCGACAAGTAAGCAGATGTGCCGAACATCTGCAATCTATTCTTCACTGTGTTTTTCACTTAAATGATCCTGTGTTCACTGTTTTTATTCTATTCTTCACTGTTCTTCACATCTGCTAACTTGTCGGGAGATAATATACGCGCGGAACAGTGAAGAATAGATTGCAGATGTTTGCATACATCTGCTAACTTATCAGAGGACATTCTTTTTCAATTAATTAACACATTTTATTCCCGAACCATGGTCCCTTTGAAAAATGCTCGAGTCTCCCATTGACTTCAATGGGGCTCGTTATCCGAGACGAGCACTCGAGCATCTGGAAAAGTTCGTCTCGAATAACGAGCACCCGAGCATTTTAGTGCTCGCTCATCTCTAACTACTATGCATCCCTGTATAATTTACAAAATGACCCATTTACATTTCACCCAACGGCTCAGGATATAAATAGCTTTCTGGAAGATGTCAACCTAAACAGAATAACACAGACTCAGCTGTCTGAACTAAACAAGCCAATACTACCAGAAGAAGTTGCACAAGCGATGAAAACAATCCCACCACACAAAGCACCAGGGCCTGATGGTCTAATAGGGGAGTATTATAAAGTACATAAAGAGATACTCACACCACATTTGACCACAATATTCAATCAGGCAATACAGACAGGGGAGCTGCCGCAGGAGAACTTAGAAGCTCTAATAATAACTTTACCGAAGCCAGGCAAAGCCCCAGATACACCGCAAAATTTCCGCCCGATATCGCTTCTAAACACTGATACAAAATTATATGCCAAAATTCTGGCCACTAGGCTTATGAAGGTCCTCCCAGAATTAGTAAACACTAATCAAGTAGGGTTTGTCAGAGGAAGGCAAGCATCAGACAACACCAGGAAGATAATTGACCTATTGCATTGCGTGGCACGAAGCAGAGATCCAACGGTGTTGCTGGCTTTGGATGCCGAGAAGGCGTTTGACCGCATACATTGGTCGTACGCCTTCTCGGCATTAGCAAAAATGGGACTGGGGGGGGGAATTATGAATGCAATAACAGCATTATATACAAACCCATCGGCAAGAGTATATACAAATGGTGCTTTATCTGACCCATTTCAGATAACAAACGGCACTCGTCAGGGATGCCCACTTTCTCCCCTTGTCTTTATTCTATCAATAGAGCCCTTAGCAAGAGCCTTACAGAACAAGGGGGGAATACGGGGTATAAAAGTGGGGGCAGATGAGCATATAATTTTACTTTATGCGGATGACATAATACTCTCACTGTCCAACCCAGAGGAGTCCACAGAAATATCCATGGACCTAATCCATTCATTTGGAAAGGTCTCCTACTATAAATTAAATACAAAATACAAAATAAATAAAAACAAGAGGAAAGGACAAGGCTTCAATGCAACAACATAAAAGGGAAAATCTTTATTTACTAAATAACAATGGGAATGCATAAAATAGACTGAGAAGCATCTCAGAAAAGATACAAAAAAGCATGCCAGGTAATATGTCCTAAAATACATGAACAAATGTAAAATGTACAATATAAGGGACCCAAACATGTAATGAACAGTAATGAACGACAATGGGTGTAAAGTAATAATGAGGTAGAGCCCTTATATAGCTAGCAGGTATACTGTAATAATAACAGAGGTCACGGACGCCAAATGATAAAAATGGATAAACACATACAAATAGTGCAAAATGAGTGGAAGCTAGTGTGACCAAGAGGAGGACATGATATTACCTGGCGTGCACCCCGACGCGCGTTTCAATCGCAGCAGGTCTTTGTCAAGGGATGACGCCAGGAAGTAAGAGACTGGTATATATGCAGAGAGGGGGCCAATGAATGGTGCGGGCTGGAAATGAGCCACAGACACTCACCTGTGTGCACAGCACATGTGCAGACAGAGGACGCCAGAAACAAACGGAAAGGGGAGGGGTCAGGACACCAGGAGGATGTGTGTGATGGCCAAATGAAAAAAACTTAAAGGGCTGCTCCCTTAGCACACCGGAAGGAGGAGCAATGTGGAGACAATAAATATATATATATATGTATATGTGGCAGAGTCACAAACCAGAGGCGGACCCGGGAAAGCACATGACATCATAGGGGGCTGGGAAGGTACCACCCATAAGTGACGTCAGGGGCATGACCGCAGCAAAAAAAGAAAAAGGCAGTGCCGCCTGTAATAGCATGAGTGTGAACGCTGCCATAAAATAGTGGCCAGTGGGCGTGACCCTAATCAAGTATGATGGGGAAAAGAGGATGCCGGTACCCTGAACTGGGGAAGGGGGGGACAGGGAAAGAAGGGAAAAGCCAACCCCTATGTGGACGTAACAACAATATGCATAATGGCAGTATAAAAAGCATGTGACGCAAAAAATTCATGATAATGAATAACTAACACATAATAGATATGAAATGGGGGGATATTAGGGTCAGAACCCTAAAATAGACTGTATTGGAAACAAGGTGATTATAGCAGGATGCTGAGGAACAACATGGTAAGTATAAAGTGTAATGATAATTCTTACATACAATAAATGTGACAATAAATGGGGTGAAAAATAACTTAACAGATGATGCATACTCTACAATGGATGCAAAATTTGATAATGACGAATCCAACCATATGGGGTGAACAAATGGTGACACATGCAGTGCAATAAAAAAATTGTGCAAGTGCAAAGTGCTGGTGCAAAGTGTCAAAGTGATGGAATAAGTTTTTAATACAAACCATGGAAGATATCATACGATGAGAAATATAAAAAATGGTCTAAAACTGCAGCATTATAGTGTTAATACATATTTGTAGATAAGTACACAAAAAACATGGTAGGACCACCCCCCTGAAAGAATGTTTTGTTAACCTGAATAACAGTGATGCAAAACAATTGAAAATGCCATAATAATGATGCAATAGCAAGACTCATAAAGTGCAAAGTGCCATATATTAGTATCAGTATCGGGGGGGGGGAGGGGAAAAAAAAAAAAAGGGGAGAAACCCAAAACATAGTATGTCAGGCGTACTAAAATAACACAGGCCCCAGATTAAAAATGCAGTCAATGCATGAGCAGCAATAGTGAATAATAAAATATACCAGACATAAATGAAATATGTATAAGAGCAAAAACATATAAATTTATCTATATACATATGTGACACACAATAAAGAGATGAATAATAAAAAAGAAATGAAAAAAAGAAAAAATGAAAAAAATAGCGTCAGAATGTTCATTGGTGAGGCCAAGAAGAGTAAAAGAGGCAACTCGGCAAATGGTGAAAGCTACAAAAAGGAGGCAAATCCGAAATTCTCATTGAGTCAGAGTGGATGAACCGTATTAAGTGTCCAAATCCATCTTGATTCTGTCTGAAGTAATTTTTTCTTTAGTGCACCGCCTCTCATAGTTAGATCGATATGGTCAATGCCACGGATTTTGAACAGACGTGGATTAGAACCATGGTGTCTCCTGAAGTGGCGAGGGATAGGTTTAAGTTTATCAACCTGTGAAGGGTCAACAGATGAGGCATTAGTAATGTCATTAACGAGTTCTCTAGCTCTGATTCGCAGTTCACGGGTAGTCATTCCTATATAAATTTTGGCACAGGGACAATAGGCATAGTAAATTACTGCCTTAGTATCACAAGAGATACTCCAGGTAATCCGAAATTGTCGACCATTCTGCGAATCAAGTATATAGATGGCAAAGATCTGGCTCCACGAACCGATTACATCGCTCATCGTCCATCTCTTCCACATCGTCATCAGGACACAGACCAGCAATCCAAGACAAAAACGTAAAGAGATCTCGGACCCCCCCGTCAATCGAGGAGGAAACTTGATAGACAGTACGACTCTCAGAATCGACTAAAGGTAATTAACCTTACCTCACATGTGTTAACGGTCACTGATATAGAAGTATTGTCTAAAGGACTAACGTTTGCTCCTTCTTCATCCTTTAACCCATTTATAGCAGTGAAAGATCTGCATCTATTTGCCCGCAATTTGATCTTTAAGCGCATGTTTCATAACAACAGTACCGATCCCACACAGACGGGTGAATCTGACAAACAAGATGCTATGGTTCTGCAAATGTTGGAAGAACTACAGCAGGAGCAAGGTATGTCCGAAGTCCCCTCTCAATATAGTTCTGATGCTGTCGCCAGTTCCGCCTCTGAGCTTTCCAACCTCAATATTATACCCTCTTGTATTAAACCCAGATCTACCCAATTTCCTGCACTCTCAAGTTGCCCTGTGATTGACGTTTTTGTAAATGCTGTATCACAGGAATTTATGAAAATACCAAAAACTATACAGCATGACAACCTGACTGTGGAAGAGAGAGCCAGTTTGAAGAAACTTAAATCCCTTGACAACACCCAAATAAAGCCCTGCAGACAAAGGGAGTAATGTTGTTTTATGGCCTACTTCTATGTATATCAAAGAGGCTCGTAGGCAACTACGTGACCCACTGTGTTATAAGAAATTAACGTTCAATCCTCTCAGTTCTTTTAGTGCACAACTATCGGATATTTTGGAACATGCGTTGGAAGACAACATCATATCAAAGTCATTGCCTGATGCACTTCATAAAAAGGACCCAACCATCTCAACACTATACTTACTCCCAAAGATCCACAAGAACGCAGCGGTACCCCCTGGAAGACCCATTATCGCAGGAAGAGGTAACTTAACGAACAACGTGTGTAAATACATTGACAATATTTTGCAACCTATTGTGCAGAGTTTGCCATCTTATCTTCAAGATTCTACTGATCTGTTACAGAGACTAGATGGCATTCACCTAGAGCACTTCACCTGTTCACCTGTTGGTCACTTGCGATGTCGAGTCGCTGTACACCTCTATCAGGCACCAAGATGGTCTACGGGCTGTCCGCTACTACTTGCACATGACCAATTTTTCTATCCAAGAACAAAATTTCATTTCTTCCATTCTGGACTTTGTTCTTACCCATAATTTTTTTACTTTCGATGGCTCCTTCTACCTGCAGCTCCAGGGCACAGCTATGGGGGCTGCATGCGCACCCTCATATGCCAACCTGTTCCTGGGGCTGTGGGAGAGGGAGCTGTTTCTTTCTGATGATGCATCATTGTGCCGGATCCCCATTTGGGTCCGGTACATTGATGACATCTTCTTCATTTGGCGGGGCAGCCAGGAAGATCTCTGTATCTTCATTGATGGACTTAACTCCAACTCTCTCAACATCAGACTCACATATGAATGTGATATATGCAAAGTCAATTTTCTTGATATTCTTTTGAGCCGTGAAGTAAATGGCTGTCTCTCCATAGATATCTACAGGAAAGCAACCTCTGTCAACTCTTACCTTCATTTTTCCTCAGCACATCCCAGACGTACTGTCAACGCCATTCCTATCGGGCAATTCCTATGAATCCGTAGAATCTGCTCTACTAACGATCAGTTTGAGGAAAGAGCATCTGAGCTCCGTCAACGCTTTCTTGCTCGTGGATATACTGCACGATCTATAAAGAAAGCCTACAGGAGAGCACGCGCTACGAACCGTTTGGCATTATTACACCCTCAGGTAAGACCGGCTCCTCCACAGCCACCTCGATATACCACTCCATTTCATGACCAATGGAATAAGATGATGGCCATCTTGAGTAAATATTGGCCAATCTTACTCTCTGATCCTGTTTTCATTTTATAATATTTTTATTAAATTTTTCAAAAATACATGGAAAAAAAGACAAATATTGTTTCTTTTTAACAGGTGTAGATCATTGTTACAGCGATATAATACATCTGTACTTGACACTTCTTATCCCATGACAACAAGCCTGTAGATTTGCCATAATAGTCTAGGATAGCCGTGACTTCTTAGCTCGTCAGCTTTGACTTTAGCTGTTGTACTCCTCAAAGTTCAACTACCATAGCATTTTACAGAGAGATGGTTCAGATTTTCCACTTGTATAACAAAAAGTATTACAACATTAACTCAGGTAGGAGGGAACAAGCATTTTTCCATTCGCAATTACAGTAGCATAGCCTCCAGAAACCGAACAAAAAGGAGAATTAGTAAGGTCGGCAAAACAAACCAACTTTACTAGTAACGACCTGAATTGTACACGCAAACAAGATGTTTTTATTCCTTGAAGTATGGGCTTGCTGTCCAGACACTCCATGTTTTTACAAATTTGTGGTGTGTGTGGTTTTGGAAAGATATAGCCTTTTCATATTTACAGCTGGAATTGACTAAAGATGTGATTTCTTCTATTTTTGGGCTATTCGTTTCCTTCCAGTGTCTCGTGATTGTAAGTTTAGTGGCCATTAAAAGGTGTGTGACTACTATCCTGCAGGCTGGAGTAAACTTATTGACGTCTATTAAGAGCAAGGCTGTGGCGGGTGATAGGCTAACCTTGGTCTGGGTGATTCTGTTTAATATTCTACTTGTTTCATCCCAGAGCTCATGGATAACTGGGCATGACCAAAGCACGTGCAAAAGTGTGCCTGTTTGGCCACAGTTTCTCCAGCAAAGGGTGGATGATGTGGGGAATATTTTATTAAGCCTATATGGAGTGAAATACCACCTTAAGTGAGTCTTTATAATCGCCTCTAAGTGCGAGGTACATCTAAGATGCGCACTAGCCATTTGCAGGGCCCCTTTCCATTGGTCATCTGTAAATTTTGCATTAAGACTTTGTTCCCAACGTATCATATGAGGAAGCTTTTGAAATGATTTTTTCCCTTCTAGCATGTTGTAGAATATAGAAATACCTTTTTTGAAGCTAAAGTTGTTTTGTAGTAGTTTGGCTAAATGAGAATCTAGTGTGGGCCCTTTGGAGTTCAGCACCTGCAATAAGTGGCGAATGCGCATATATGGGTAAAAATCCTTTACAGGAATAGAGTATTTCCTCATTAACATGTTAAATGGCGTTAGTGTTTCCCCTGACCAAATATCCGCTAATGAGTGAATTCCCAAATAGTGCCAGGAAGTTAAGTTCAGATTTGGAATGTTCAGTTCTACTAGTTCTAAAGGGATCTGTTGTAGGGGAATGGTTGTTGTGGCTTTAGAACGTTTTCTTAAACTGCGCCAAGCCTCGTCAATTGCCTGTATTGTGAAATATTTAGACTGGGGTGGTTTTATGTCCCAAGCGAGGGATAGTAGTCTAGTCCTGAGTGAGCCCTTAGTCTGGCATTCTTCCTCTATTGTGCGCCACGTTTGATTGGGTGAAATTATCCACCAGTGTTGCGATTGGTCTAGGATTGCTGCTAGACTGTAGTCCTGTAGGTCAGGGACTCCTACACCTCCCACTGTTCTGTGTTTAGTTAAAGTTTTATAGGATATTCTTGGTTTATTGTTTTGCCAGAGGAATTTGTTCAGTTGGGCTTTTGTTTTAGCAAAAAAGGATTTTGGTAATAAGATAGGTATTGTGCGAAACAGATAGAGATATTTAGGTAGTATTAACATTTTGTATGTTGCAATCCTGCCAAACCATGACAGAGTGTGCTTGGAATAATTTTCTAATTCTGTGTCAATGTTGGTGATCAAAGGAATGTGGTTATATTGGACTAGGTTGCTCACAGGGTATGTAATACTGATTCCCAAATAGTCAACTGAGTGCTCTCTCCAGTCTAGTACGTATTTTGATTTTAGGACATCCAGTTCTTTCTTGCCTAAATTCACTGGTAATACTTGTGACTTTGAGCTATTAATTTTATAAAAGGAGACTTTGCTGTATTCTGACATAATGTTAAAGATATGGGCTAGTGAGGTGTCTATGTTAGTGACTAATAAGATTATATCGTCTGCAAATAATGCGATTCGGTGGTCTTGACCTCCCGCCATGATTCCCTTGACATTAGGGTGAGATCTTATGGCTGTGGCTAACGGTTCTATGGTTAGAACAAAGATTATAGGGGAAAGGGGGCACCCCTGTCTGGTACCATTCGTTAGAAGGAATTCCCTGGATCGCACCCCATTAATAAACACCATTGCTGATGGATGAGAGTATAGAGCTTTGATGGCCATTAGCATATGTCCTTCTATGCCAAATGCTTTTAAGGTAGCAAATGCATAATCCCAATTGACCCTATCAAATGCCTTTTCGGCATCAATAGTAACAAAGGCAGCTGTAGTTTTGTGTAGTTCGCAGTGTTGTAATAAATTAATAATGCGCCTTGTATTGTCTGAGGCTTGCCTGCCTGGTGTGAAGCCAGCTTGGTCGGGAGCCACTAAACCCGGGAGGACAAGTTTTAATCTGTTAGCCAGTATTCTGGCGTATATTTTTACGTCTTCATTTAAGAGGGAAATTGGGCGAAAGTTGGCGGCTTTGTCTGGGGATTTTCCTGGCTTGGGGAGTGTGATGATTATAGCTTCCAGCATCCCCTTAGGGAATTCCCCCGTGGAGGCAGCTAAGGAGCTAAGGTGAGAGTATGGATGCATATTTTTTATAGTATAGGCCCGGAAGGCCATCGGGACCTGGGGATTTGTTGATTTGTATTGTTTTAATCGTTTTTTCTATCTCAGATGTAGTTAACGGGGCATTAAGCTGGTGGAGTTGACTCTCAGTTATTTTGGGGAGGTGTAGTTTCTTTAAGAAATTTTCAATAGCCTCTGAGGAGGGGGGAGATGTATCGCCCTCTTTGGTTAAGTTGTACAGGCTGGAATAATAGTCCATGAAGGCATCAGCTATTTCTCTTGGGGACATTAATTTAGTCCCTGAGACATGGTGATATAGAAAAGGGATTTTAGACTTCTGGTTACGTTTTTTTAGGCGTCTTGCCAAAAGGGCCCCTGCTTTCTGGTCCTGCGAGTAGTATTTTATCTTAAGTTTTTGTAAGGCTGTGGAATATTTATGTAGGAGAAGAGTATTTAGTCGCTCTCTTAGTTCGTTTATGGTTAATATAAGTGATGGTGAAAACGTTTGCTTGTTTTCCCTTTCTAGGAATTGCATATGCATTAAAATGGAGGTGATTTCTCTTTCTCTCTCTCTACGAAGTCTGCTATTAAGAATTGTAAGTTCTTCTTTTGCAAACATTTTGTGTGTTAGCCATAGCGAGAAAGGGCTAACTTCTGTCGTGTGATTTTTTGATAGAAATTCCTTTAATTTTTCCCCTAACGCTGAGCTATGCTTGGTAGATGCTATGGTGGACATGTTTGCCCGCCAAACAAAATCCGTCAGTAAAGGTGATTGTTATGGGAGCGTGGTCTGACCACTGAATGCTCCCTATTGAGGAGTTTGTTGTTTTATCTAGCACAAATCTGTCTGTTAGGATCATATCTATCCTTGAGTATGTTCTATGGCTGGCTGAAAAATAAGTGTAGTCTTTTTCCGACGTGTGCTGCACCCTCCAAACATCGAATAAGTCATGCTCCCAAAGCATTGGATTTAATGTAAAGTTTCTATGGTGGGTGTGAGAAGTAGTTTCGAAAGAGTTATGTCCTATTGAGTTAAAGTCCCCACAAATGAGTAGAGAACCTCTCTTGACTTCTTTAATTTTCTTAAACAGTTTGGTAAAGAAAGCTTTCTGTCTCCTATTGGGGGCGTACAAGTTCACCAGTGTATAATCTATATTATTTATGGAGCATATCCCAATTATAAAGCGGCTTTGCGGGTCGATATATGTTTGGTGGACAGATACAGCTAAAGAATCTTTAAACGCAATGAGGACTCCTCTTTTTTTCTTATTGTAAGTGGATAAAAACTTGGGATGTGAGATTTTGGGTGGATTCTTCTGGCAAACATGAGTTTCCTGTATACACACTATATCTCCCTTGCTATTTAGAGCTTCCTTCCAGAACAGTGATCTTTTGAAAGGGCTGTTCAACCCCTTCACATTGAGTGACATTAGTTTAATGCTCATTTTTAGTATTTACAGTAGAACGTGGTGGTGACAGTGCCCTCTGGTGGTAGTAAAGTGCAGCCAACCCTAATATCAGGTGTATAGTAAATATATTAGCGTGATTCAGGTCTAACCAATTAAACGTGTTAAACATTAAAATGTAACACTAAAATAAACAGTACGGTACAGAATCTTAAGATGTAAGTACTCAGTGGGGGGAATACAATAGTAAAAACCCAAATTAGTGGATACGTGGGCCTCACAGCCACGTCCTTACCCGACGCCATAGTCCACATATCTGCTGGGGAAGAAGCTGATCAAGTGGCTCCTCTGACATGCCACTCTGGGTCCATCCTGGAGATTTCGGATGTTCTGCTTCTGGCTCTTACTATAACCTCATTTGGGATACCCCATGTTGCAAGAAGATCCAATCCTTCCTCTGTCGACTTGATCGCGATGATGCTGTTTTGACGTTTTACCAATATCTTGGTGGGGTAACCCCATCTGTACGGAATTTCATTGTCCCGCAGAATTGAGGTGACAGCTGTGAAATTTCTTCTGGCCTGCAGGGTAGCCGCTGATAGATCTACGAACAGCTTAATTGACTCATAAGGTGAAGGGAGCCCTGAGGATTTTCTTGAAAAAGAGAGTAATTGTTCCTTGGTATGGAAGAAGGTGAACCTCGCTAGTACATCCCTGGGCACCGTGTCTGGTAGATTTGGCGGTTTTGGTACCCGATGAGCTCTGTCGATACTCATTTCATATTCTACAAGGTCTGGAATGAGAGCTTTTGTCATCTGCTGAACATATCCTCTCAGTTGGGAGTTTGGCACCGTCTCTGGAATCCCTCTTATCTTTAAGTTATTGCGCCTATCCCTATCTTCCATGTCTGTTTGCTTAGCCTGGATTAGGGACACCTTGTCATCAAGCGCATTGTGGGAGTCTGCGAGATCGTTAAAAGAGTTAGCAAAGTCCGCCATTTTATTCTCTACATGAGAGACTCTTTCACCCATGTCATCCAGAGTTGACTGTAAAGGTTTAATCAAAGATGATAAGTCCTTCTGTAGGGATGATCTAAGGGCCTCCAGCATGGATTTTAACATACTCTCTGAGACATATTGATCTGAGGCTTGAAAGGATGCAAACATGTCAGTTTCTGCAGACACTGAGCCATCATTGTTAGACTGAGCTCTCACCTCAGTGCTGGGATCCTGGCATTTCTGCTTTTGTTTTACTGGACTGCTTGTAGGAGACCTGGAGCTCCCTGCTGCATGTGGAGGAGGGGAGCTTGAGGATTCAGAGCTGCTGCCCTGTTGCAGACATAGGGGAGGCATGCTGCAGTCATCTGCTATATGGGCTGGAGATGGAGCTTGGGGAATAAAGGATATTTGGGAGCTAGTGCTCCATCTATTAGGTACCTCGAATGTGGGGGAGGTTCTCCTAGGTGTTGCGGTGGTGCCCCCCGATGTTCTGTCGCTCCCGGCTCTGGCGGGTGCTGGTGTTCGCGCCACGCGGCCGGCGCCATCTTGGCTGCGTCCAGAGCCTCCACTGAAAAACTGGCCTATCGGCCGGTTGCCGGCTTCTTTGGCCCCCCTTTTCCTTCCCGGGGGTGCCGCTGACTGTCCGGTTGCTTTCCCCGGCATTATCGCTGGAGGAGCCGCTAAATTGGTCGCTGGGTGGCTGTCGGGCGGACGGAGCTCAGCGCTCACGCGGCCATCTCTCTCCGCAGCCAAACCACGCCCCCCTACAGTATGTAGTGTGATCTGGGTATGATGGCCTCAAGTGTCATTATTAATGATGCTGTGACATACTATACCATGATGGGTTGTTTAAGGGTTAACAGTTACCCACTCCTGTGATACAAGGGGCAGTCCCAAATCTCAAATTATAACTATTGCTTGTTATGGAGCTGTTCAGTCGTTCTAAATCACTAGCCAAAGCTTTTCCTATGGTATTGGTAAACTTTCTTTAGACAAGCACTTTCTATAGTTTGAGATATTCCTTATAGACTGTGAGGTCCAAGCCCTTGTTGTTGAGCTATTATAAAGCCAAGTGGCTAGAGTGATGATTGTAAGATATATGACTACTTTTTTTATAAGTTTCATAGCATTTTTTTTAATCGGCAAACATTTTTAAAAATATGTTTACCATAAAAGCTGATGAGACAGAGACAGAAAAACATCCGTGCTTGTGAATTGTGTGCAGGATCATCTGATACATTACACAAACATTTATACGGCTGTTATGTTTCTCATCTGTCTCCTAGGCTGCTGATGAAAACTTGTGACTGTCTACATATCCTGAGGATATACTAATATATTTGCAAAGTGTCTGACTTTTTCTAACCCCTTCAAGACACAGCCAGTTAATGCGTTACTGCTTAGCCCCATTTGTTGCAATCTGACAAGTGCCACTATGATTTTAACTTTTGAACGCTTTAACTGACTAACGCAATTTTTAGAGGTTTTTTTTCCCGTGATACATTGTACTTCATATTAGAGGTAAATTTTGGTTGATCTGCTATTATTATTATTATTGTTATTATTATTAAGTCTAATCTCCATTTTCAGACAATTAATTTGATAAAGACCTCAGGCATATTTTAACTCATTCATTATAATATGCGATTTGCACATTGTAATAAATTATCTATAAAAACATTATAATCATGTAGGTTTAATCGGAAAACCTAGGGTTAAAGTACCCTAAGGGGGCTTAAAAATAGTAAAAAAAATTTTAAAAAGTTTAAAAAAAAATGTTGAAAAATCTAAAAAATTCAATTGAGGCCATACGGAGCTTAAAATATATGCATGTAAAACCTCACATAAAGTCACAAAGCATTACCCTTACACACAGCTCTGTACACCACAGTAGGAAAAAGTTATAAGGGCCAGAAGATTGCAAAATGAAGCACATAACATGGCTCTCCAAACCATCACTGAAGGTTCAAACTAGTCCTCAAGCAGCTAGGATTGTATCACTTCACTCTTCCTCCCGACCCTTGGACCATGATTTCCAAATGAACTACAAAATTTACTTTTATCTGGAAACAACACCATTGACCATTGAACATCAGTCCAGTCCTCCTTTAAGAATATAGAGCTGGATTAGGCTAGTGCATGTGTGTATATGAATGCACACACAAGCATATATTTATCATATATTTATCATATATATATGAAAGCAAGTAGCAATCCAAGGAATCCAAGAACTGAGGGAAAAAGTGGCCCTCTTTTATTCCATATGTTTAAAATACAGCAACGCTTTGGCCCAATATTGAGCCTTCTTCAAGCCAAGTGACAAATGTATGTATGACAAATGACAAATATATATATGACCCATATATATATATATATATATATATATATATATATATATATACAAAAAATGATCCCATACTTCCGTCCCCACTTAATTAGCATATTTCATAATAACTAGAGATGAGCGAGCACTAAAATGCTCGGGTACTCGTTATTCGAGACAAACTTTTCCCGATGCTCGAGTGCTCGTCTCGAATAACGAGCCCCATTGAAGTCAATGGGAGACTCGAGCATTTTTCAAGGGGACCAAGGATCTGCACAGGGAAGCTTGGCCAAGCACCTGGGAACCTCAGAAAAGGATGGAAACACCACGGAAATGGACAGGAAACAGCAGGGGCAGCATGCATTGATGCCTCTGAGGCTGCTTAATCGCACCATTATGCCAAAAGTATGGGCAACAGCAGGCAATGACAGAGTGACCGAATGAGGCTAGATAGCATCTAAAACATCCAATAATTGACCCTGACACTATAGGGGACTATGCAGAGGCAGCGGCAGCAGCGGCAGGCTACAGAGTGTCTTGGCAACATACCCCAAATGGACTCAGGCTTAAAACCAATGGGTGGCAGAGAGGAACCAAAGGAGGTGAGCAAGAAGCGCTCAAATAATATCGGTAAATGATAAAAGTTTGCCAGTATATTTTGTGGATTACACAGCAGGGTGGCGACAAAGTTAACAAGCTTGATGTGGAAGCCATGAAAACAACCCAAAATTCTGACTGACACAGCTCGTTTGATAAGGGGACCATGTATGGAGGCAGTGAACTAGTAGTAGATTAAAGGTGCTGCAGTTAAAACTATGTTAGTTGGATCTTGGGATGGAGCTGGCGCTCCGCTGCCAGGCGAGCTTTCGCCAATCCAAGCCCCTGTCTCTAGGCTCTGCCCCAAACAGCACTTCTAAGAACCTTTTGTATAAGATCAAGTGTAGTAGCGTTCTTATAAGTTTAGGATATGGCGGGTGAGGGGAATGTAAACAGATGCGCAAGAAGCGCTGAAATAATATTGGTAAATGATAAAAGTTTGCCAGTATATTTTGTGGATTACACAGCAGGGTGGCGACAAAGTTAACATGGAAGCCATGAAAACAATCCAAAATTCTGCCTGACACAGCTCGTTTGATAAGGGGACCATGTATGGAGGCAACTATATGGACTACTTTTGGAGGCAGCTATGGCGATGACGTGTGGAGGTAGCAATGGAGACAACGTGTGAAGGCAGCTAAAAAGACGACGTGTGGAGGCTGCTATGGAGACAATTTAATTTGGATAGTGCCTGTATGTGGCAGTCCAAAAAAGTTTTCAAACCAGAGGAGCAGGTAGCTGGTCCTCCAGAAAAATTACATAGATTGAGTGCCTGTATGTGGCAGTCCAAAAAAGTTTTCAAACCAGAGGAGCAGGTAGCTGGTCCTCCAGAAAAATTACATATATTGAGTGCCTGTATGTGGCAGTCCAAAAAAGTTTTCAAACCAGAGGAGCAGGTAGTTGGTCCTCCAGAAAAATTACATAGATTGAGTGCCTGTATGTGGCAGTCCAAAAAAGTTTTCAAAGCAGAGGAGCAGGTAGCTGGTCCTCCAAAAAGATTAAATAAATTGAGTGCCTGTATGTGGCAGTCCAAAAAAGTTTTCAAACCAGAGGAGCAGGTAGCTTGTCCTCCAGAAAAATTACATAGATTGAGTGGCTGTATGTGGCATTCACAAAAATTGTTTAAAACAGAGGACAGGGTAGTTGGCCCTCCAGAAAAATTAAATACATAGAGTACTATAGCCAGAGCCAGTTGGCCCTGGCAAAAAAATAACCAGTTTCCTCTGCTTTAGTGTACAAAGAGGAGGAGAAGGAGGACAATGAGGAGGAGGAGTGCATACATTATTCAGGTTCAGCTTCTTTCACCTGGTGGAGAATGGAAATGCGGAGAAATCCAGGCTTTATTCATCTTGATAAGTGTCAGCCTGTCAGCGCTGTCAGTCGACAGGCGTGTACGCTTATCGGTGATGATGCCACCAGCTGCACTGAAAACCCGCTCGGACAACACGCTAGCGGCAGGGCAGGCAAGAACCTCCAAGGCGTACAGCGCCAGTTCGAGCCACATGTCCAGCTTTGAAACCCAGTAGTTGTAGGGAGCTGTGTGATCATTTAGGACGATAGTATGGTCAGCTACATACTCCCTCACCATCTTTCTGTAATGATCAGCCCTACTCTGCCGAGACTGGGGACAGGTGACAGTGTCTTGCTGGGGTGACATAAAGCTGGTGAAGGCCTTGTAAAGCGTACCCCTGCCAGTGCTGGACAAGCTGCCTGGTCGCCTACTCTCCCTCGCTACTTGTCCCGCAGAAGTACGCCCTCTGCCGCTAGCGCTGTCAGAAGGGAAATACTGTTTCAGCTTGTGCACCAGGGCCCGCTGGTATTCATGCATTCTCACACTCCTTTCCTCTCCAGGGATGAGAGTGGAAAGATTTTGCTTGTACCGTGGGTCCAGGAGAGTGAATACCCAGTAATCGGTGCTGGAATAAATTCTTTGAACGCGAGGGTCACGGGATAGGCAGCTTAGCATGAAATCTGCCATATGCGCCAGAGTCCCAACGCGCAAGAATTCACTCCCCTCACTGGCCTGACTCTCCATTTCCTCCTCCTCCAACTCCTCTTCTTCTGCCCATACACGCTGAACAGTGAAGGACTGAACAATGGTCCCCTCTTCTGTCTCGCCAACATTCTCCTCCTCTTCCTCCTCATCCTCCTCCACCTCCTCCGATATGCGCTGAGAAACAGACCTAAGGGTGCTTTGGCTATCAACAAGGGAATCTTCTTCCCCCCGTCTCTTGTGACGAGTGCAAAGCTTCCGACTTCATGCTGACCAGAGAGTTTTTCAACAGGCCAAGCAGCGGGATAGTGAGGCTGATGATGGCGGCATCACCACTGACCAGTGTTGACTCCTCAAAGTTACTCAGCACCTGACAGATATCAGACATCCACGTCCACTCCTCATTGTAGACTTGAGGAAGCTGACTGACCTGACTACCAGTTCTGGTGGAAGTTGACATCTGGCAGTCTACAATCGCTCTGCGCTGCTGGTAAACTCTGGATAACATGGTTAGTGTTGAATTCCACCTCGTGGGCACGTCGCACAACAGTCAGTGAGCGGGCAGTTGGAGGCGGCGCTGCGCTGCCCTGAGAGTGGCAGCATCTGTGCTGGACTTCCTGAAATGTGCACAGATGCAGCGCACCTTCGTGAGCAAATCAGACAGATTGGGGTATGTCTTGAGGAAACGCTGAACTATGAGATTTAACACATGGGCCAGGCATGGCACATGTGTCAGTCTGCCGAGTTGCAGAGCTGCCACCAGGTTACGGCCGTTGTCACACACAGCCATGCCTGGCTTCAGGTTCAGCGGTGCCAGCCACAGATCAGTGTGCGCCGTGATGCCCTGTAATAACTCTTGGGCGGTGTGCCTTTTATCGCCTAGGCTCAGCAGTTTCAGCACCGCCTGCTGTCGCTTAGCGATGGCACTGCTGCTGTGCCTAGAGCTACCGACTGATGTCGCCATGCCCACAGATGGTAAATCAGAGGAGGAGGTTGAGGAGGAGTGGGAGGAGGAGGAGGCATAGTAGGCCTTTGAAACCTAAACCGAGGTAGGCCCCGCAATCCTCGGCGTCGGCAGTATATGACCAGCCGCAGGGTCAGACTCGGTCCCAGCCTCCACCAAGTTAACACAATGTGCCGTGAGCGATATATAGTGGCCCTGCCCGGCAGCACTCGTCCACGTGTCCGTGGTCAGGTGGACTTTGTCAGAAACGGCGTTGGTCAGGGCACAGAGGATGTTCTCTGACACGTGCTTGTGCAGGGCTGGGACGGCACATCGGGAAAAGTAGTGGCGGCTGGGGACCGAATACCGAGGGGAGGCCGCCGCCATGAGGTTTCGAAAGGCCTCGGTCTCTACCAGCCTATAGGGCAGCATCTCCAGGCTAAGCAACTTGGAGATGTGGACGTTGAGGGCTTAGGCCTGTGGGTGGGTTGCGCTATACCTCCTTTTGCGCTCCAGCGTCTGGGGTATGGAGAGCTGAACGCTGGTGGATGCTGTGGAGGATCGTGGAGGCGAAGATGGGGTTTTCGCATGGGAGGTGTTTGGGCCGGGGTCCTGGGCAGGGGGCTGAATAGCAGATGACACAGGGAAAGGAGCAGTGGTGTGCCCGGCCGGAGGTGAACGGGCTTGGTGCCATTGAGTGGGGTGTTTAGCATTCAGATGCCTGTGCATACTGGTGGTAGTTAAGCTAGTAGTGGTGGAACCCCTGCTGATCCTGGTTTGGCAAAGGTTGCACACCACAGTCCGTCGGTCATCCGGTGTTTCTTTAAAGAACCTCCAGACTTCTGAAAATCTAGCCCTCGCCACGGGAGCTTGACTACGGGCAACATTTGGCGCTGATGCACCAGCTCTGGCCCTGCCTCTCCGTCTGGCCCCACCACTGCCTCTTCCAACCTGTTCTGCTATAGGACTCGCCTCCGTCTCAGAAGCACTGTGTTCACCCGGCCTATCAACCCAGCTTGGGTCTGTCACCTCATCATCCTCCGATCCCTCAGTCTGCTCCCACCTCAGACTTCCTGCCCTGACAACAACTTCACCACTGTCTGACAACCGTGTCTCCTCATCGTCCGACACCTCTTTAGACACTTCTTCCACTACGTCAATAATGTCATCATCACCCACAGACTGCGACTGGTGGAAAACCTGGGCATCGGAAAATAGCTCAGCAGCAGCAGGACAAGTGGTTTGTGACTGTGGGAAGGGTCCAGAAAACAGTTCCTCAGAGTATGCCGGTTCAAATGCCAAATTTTGGTGGGAGGGGGCAGACTGGGGGGAAGGAGGCTGAGGTGGAGGAGCTGGAGGAGTGCCGATTTCGGTGACATGGGTGGACTGCGTGGAAGACTGACTGGTGGACAAATGGCTAGAAGCATTGTCTGCAATCCACGACATCACCTCTTCGCACTGTTCTGGCCTCAACAGTGCTCTACCACGAGTCCCAGTAACTTGAGACATGATGAACCTAGGGAGTGTACCTCTGCAGCGTTCCCCTGCTCCCCCATCAGCAGGTGGTGTCTTACCCCGCCCAGGACCACGGCCTCTGACCCCTGCAGTAGTTGGACGCCCACGTCCACGCCCTCGTCCTCTACCCCTAGCCCTCGGGTTAAACATTTTCCAAATTATAGTGTAAACTTGAAAAAAAAAAAATTTGTGTTGATTTTTTTTTAGTTTTTTATTTTTTTTAAAAAAAACGATGCTATCCTATTGCTATGGCTAGTTTCTAACCTACACTGACAGCACACAACTGGATTTTGTGCTTTGCAAGATGAGTTTGAGCTGTAAAATGAAATAAAGGTAAAAAAAAAAAAAATCAGCAGACTCTGCCTAATTCTACTCAAACCCCTAATAAATTGTCCCACTTCGGTGTTTGAGGTGGATATTCGTGTCACTAAGAGCTAAACACAACGGTCGCAGGTCTCCCAGCAAATTCCTCACAGTATGGTACTAGCTGCACTACTAGTGCCAGCAAGCCCAGCCACAAGCAAACAAAAAAAAGGAAAATATAACGCTATTGTAGGCCTAAGTAAGCCGTTGGGGTTCTCCTATGGCTATTTTGTAGCCTACAATGAGAGCACACTGCTTTGCAAGATGAGTTTGAGCTATAAAATGAAATACAGCAAAAAAAAAAAAAAATCAGCAGACTCTGCCTAATTCTACTCAAACCCCTAATAAATTGTCCCACTTCGGTGTTTGAGGTGGATATGCGTGTCACTAAGAGCTAAACACAACGGTCGCAGGTCTCCCAGCAAATTCCTCACAATATGGTACTAGCTGCACTACTAGTGCCAGCAAGCCCAGCCACAAGCAAATAAAAAAAAAATGTATAACGTTATTGTAGCCCTAAGAAGGGCTGTTGGGTTCTTGTAGACTCACTCCTGCCTAACACTATTCTAATAGAACACCCTAACGCTTTCCCTGACCAGCAGCAGCTCTCTCCCTAGCGGCATCCAGACAGAGAATGATCCGAGCAGCGCGGGCAGGGGCTAGTCTATTCCAGGGTTACCTCATCAGGTCAGCCAACCACTGCTATCGACGTGTAAGGGTACCACGTCATGCTGGGTGGAGTGCAGAGTGTCTTGGCTTGTGATTGGCTCTGTTTCTGGCCGCCAAAAAGCAAAACGGCGGGAGATGCCATTTTCTCGAGCGGGCTAAGTATTCGTCCGAGCAACGAGCAGTTTCGAGTACGCTAATGCTCGAACGAGCATCAAGCTCGGACGAGTATGTTCGCTCATCTCTAATAATAACATAAAATACTACGTACGATACGAGATTTAAACAAAAGCTTATGATGCATGCGACAGCATGACACACTCTGGTGGATCGCAAGCCTTTGTGTCAAGCGTGCACATGCGCCACCCCAGTTGTTGTTTGGTTGTCCCAGTAACTGCTTGCGTTATGTGACTTACTGCCCAATGTTCCGATCGTAGAGTAGCAGATATATTTAACCCCTTAACGACTTGGCCTTTTTTAGTTTTTTCACTTCCATTTTTCACTCACCAACTTAAAAAAATCTTTAACTTTTTTATTTTTCCACATAAAGAGCTGTGTGATGGCTTATTTTCTGCGTAACAAATTGCACTTCATAGTGACGGTATTTAATATTCCATGGTGTGTACTGTGAAGCAGGAAAAAAATTCCAAATGCAGTGAAAATGGCGAAAAACCACATTTGCGACATTTTCTTGTGGGCTTGATTTTTACAGCTTTCACTCTGCGTCCCAAATGACTTGTCTACTTTATTCTTTGGGTTGGTACGATCACATGGATACCAAATTTATATAGGTTTTATAATGTTTTCATACATTTAAAAAAATTAAAACCTCCTGTACAAAATATTTTTTTTTTATTTTGCCATCTTCTGGCGCCAATAACTTTTTCATACTTTGGTGTACGGAGCTGTGGTTAGTGTCATTTTTGGCGAGTTTTGATTGCGTTTTCATTGATATAATTTTTGGAACTGTACGACCTTTTGATCACTTTTTATTAATTTTTTTATATTTTTCAAAATGGCAAAAAAATGCCATTTTCGAATTTGGACGCTATTTTCCGTTACGGGGTTAAACGCAGTGAAAAATCGCTATTATATTTTGATAGATCGGACATTTTCGGACGCGGCTATACCTAATGTGTTTATGATTTTTACTGTTTATTTATATTTATATCAGTTCTAGGGAAAGGGGGGTGATTTTTAGGTTTTTTATTATAATTTTTTTTTTAAACTTTTTTTTATTTTTACTTTTACTATTTTTCAGACTCCCTAGGGTACTCCAATGCATGGGTTAAAACTAAGTAGTATTCGGAACACCCGAGGCTACCATAACGAAGGATCGCCGCTCCCCGTGACGTCATCGGTGAGCGGCGATCCGCGGCAAGATGGTGGCCGATCGCGGGTGTTATGTGTTAGAATGTTTAAAACAAGCGATCCATTTCAGGTATGACCTTAACCTTAAGTGAATGTGACTGTTATAGAGCTAACGGTAATCACGCTCAGCGATCTCCATCAGCTCCATAGAGATTAATGGAGCAGAATGGTCATGCACGGCTGTCTGCTCTATTAGTCTGAGGAGCAACAATAGATCCAACGGACTCCTCGTTTTCGCGATCTGCCACTGATCAGCAAGTAAATCCCTATCTCATGGATAGGGCCTAACTTTCCTTTGTGGGTAAACCCCCTTAAATATACTCAGGATAACAAAATAACACATTCTCTAATTCACTGTTATTAACCCCTAGGCCAGTGAAGGCAAACCTTTTTGACACCGAGTGCCCAAACTACAACCAAAACGTATGTATTTTTTGCAAAGTGCCAATGCGACAATTTAAGCAGTAACTTATTACTACCTGCTCTTAAATTGTATAGGCACCTAAGGACACCAATAGAGTAAAAAGAAGGAGAGGAAGTTTGGATTATCATTGTAGCTTCCTTCTCGGGTCCTGGGCTGCCTGGGACTGCAAGAGGCCTGTCTGGCAAACCCTGCCCTGAGGTGATGGCAAGGGTGCCCATATAGAGGGCTCTGAGTGCCACCTCTGGCACCCGTGCCATAGGTTCGCCACCACTGCCCTAGGCGCACCACGACGTTATACTACGTCCCCGGGGCTAGATGTTTAGCGCACCGGGACGTAGTATAACGTCCAGCTTCTGGGACCGGCTCACGAACGGAGCCGGTACCAGAAGCAGCGGCTGTCAGCTGTCTATCACAGCTGACACCGCGCTGTAACACCCGCGATCAGAGCCGACTCCGATCGCGGGTGTTAACCCCTTACACGCCGCGGTCAAGTATGACCGCGGCGTGTAAGGGTGTTCCTGCTGTGGATCGGATCCCCCGTGCCGCTTACCGGGGGATCCGATCCTCTTCCGGGCAGCTCCGAGGACTGGCATGTGCCCCGGAGCTGCCCGGTCTCCATGGCAGCCAGACCCCTTCCGGGTCTGACTGCAAACTGTCTGAGCATGCGCAAGCTTGCTCAGACAGTTTACACTGCTCTACAATAAAATAGTATTGTAGAGCAGTGTATTGGACTTAAACCAGTGATCAGAGCATCACTGGTTTAAGTTCAAGTATGTATAAGTAAAAAAAGTGCAAAAACAGATAACACTACACATTGTAATAAATAAAAAATAAATACATAAAATATAAGCCCCTAAAATGTCACTTTCCCATAAAAAAACTTAATAAAGTATAAAAAACATAAAAACACAAAAAAACCCTGCATATTTGGTATTGCCGCGTCCGTAACAATCTGCATAATAAAACAGAATTGTTACTGGACCCGCACGGTAAACGCCGGAGGAAAAAAACGCAAAAAACGTTCCGAAAAAAGATAATTTTTAATTAATACCCTATAAAAAATGCTCTAAAAAGTGATTTAAAAAAATGTATGCACTCCAAAATAAGCCCACTAAAAAGAACAACTGTTCTCGCAAAAAAATAAGCCCCTAACAAGATTTGTCAGCCAAAAAATAAAAAGGTTATGCATATGAAAATATGGTGATGCTAAAATGAATAAGATTTTCTCCAAATTAGTTTTTATTCAGTACAATTGAATAAAATACACAAAACCCCCACATATTTGGTATCCCTGCGTCCGTAACAATCTGTATAATAAAACAGAATTGTTATTAGATCCGCAAAGTGAACCCCGTAAAAAACAACCTAAAAAAACTCTCTCTGAAAAAGATGATTTTTTATTAATGCCCTTTAAAAATGCTCTAAAAAAAGTGTTTTTAAAAAGTTACACAATCTAAAATAAGACCACTAAAAAGAGCTATCATTCTTGCAAAAAATAAGCCCTTAAACAGATTTGTGAGGTGAAAAATAAAAAAGTTATATATATGAAAGACGGTGATGCTAAAATTAACAACAATTTTGCCAAATTACTTTTTATTCAGTAAAAATGGTAAAAAATAAAAAATATATATAAATGAGGTATTTTCATAATCGTGGCGACTCATAGAATAAAAATAATATACTATTTTTATGGTATGGTTAACGGCCAAAAAAAAAAACCACATAAAAATTTTCCTAAAAATTGATGATTTTCATTTCCTCCACCAACAAAGAGTTAATTAAATCTCAGCAATTAGCTGTAGATGCCCCAAAATTACATACCAGAAAAGTGCATCTCATGTGGCAAAAGAAATAAGCCCCTATAGGTCCACATTAAAAAAAGAAAAAAATTATAGCCTGTACAATGTGACATAGCAAATCTGATCTGCATGGCGCCTCCTCCCCTTCTATGCCCGGCCGTGCGCCCATACAGCAGGTTACCACTACATATAGGGTATCAGTGTACTCAGGAGAAATTGGGTATCAAACTTTGTGGAGCCTTTTTTAATTTAATCCATTTTAAATGTTTAATTTTCCACCCAAAATGAGTGTATTGTGAAAAAATATTACAATTTGCAGACTCCACCTCCTTTTGTTTTAACCCCTATAAAACACGTAAAGGGTTAACAAACTTCTTAAAAGGAGTTTTTCATACGTTGAGGGGTGTAGTTTCCACAATGGGGTAATTTATGAGTCTCGCTATTATTTAGGCCTCTCAGTGTCAATTAGAAGTTGAGCAGATCCATCTAAATACAGGTTTTGGCGATTTTACAAAAAATGTGAAAAATGGCACCCAAATTCTGAGCCTCATAACATTCTAGTAAAATATGTGGAATCTTAAAAAACCATGCCAACATAAAGCAGACATTTGGGAAATGTAAGTTATGAATTTATTTGGGTGCTTTGACTATCTGCATCAAAAGTAGAGAATTTAGAACGTTGAAAATAAAGAATTTTTCTAAATTTTTGCCAAATTTAGTTTTTTTTTCATAACTAAACGCAAAAGTTTTCATCCAAATTTTTAAACTAATTTGAAGTACAATGTGTCACGAGAAAACAATCTCAAAATCCCCTGGATATCTCATAGCGTTCCCACGCTATAACCACTTATAGTGACACAGGCCAGATTTGAAAAATGGGGCCGCGTCCTTTAGGCCAAAAGATGCTGAGTCCCCTAGGGGTTAACAAAAATACAGCATTACAGCATTAGTCCTGCTGTACACAATTTTGATTGCCCCAGGATATTACACTAAATCAGGAGTCTTGGGTCAGGCAAGACAGATTATTTTCCTGTCTAAGGCTCTAGTGAGCTCCTCGTTGCAATGGCCCCTCCCCCCTTGTATTACAAGACGAGCTCACACACAGAGAGACACTTCCTTCTGGCAAGCAACAGTGTGAGGAGACTTACTCTATCCAGGCTTACTTTGTCAAGGGGAGGGAGACACAGCAGAGCTGACAGTGTATGTTATGACTGAAATGCCAGAGCTAACAGTGTTTGTTATGGTTCATATGTAGCGAAGCTGAAAATTCCATTGTGTGTTATGGGCATCATGTTTGTGTAGGTTTCCTCTGGGTCCTTCGGTTTCCTCCCACACTCCAAAACATACTGATAGGTTGATTAGATTGTGTGCACCATTGGGGACAGGGACTGATTTGGCAATCTCTGTGTAGCGCTGCATAATCTGTGAGTGCTATATTAATAAAGGAACTATTGTTATTATCTCATAGATCTCATCATCTCTCATTTCTGATGTCTCCTCTCTCTTTCTAACTGTTAGAAACTAGTGAATGTTTAGAAGCTAAATGAAAGTGCAGATAAACCTGGACTCTGATAATCTAAGCTCATTGTCAGTACACAGCATCCCACAGCGCTAGAGAGATCATGAAGTATCCTGCATCTGCAGGAATGAAACTGAGCCAAATTGTAAAGTAAGGGGTTAAAAATTATCTTTATTGTATAAACATCATTAGGGGATTGAAATTTGTGAATCTTCTTTCATGAGCAACCCCTTTAAACACTGTTCAATCTACTTTTTCTTGTGAGCTACAACAAAAAAGACTGCCTTATGGTCAATGAGGTCACTCTCAACTGTTCTCTTTTTTATCTCAAAGGAATCTATAACAAAACCCTCTCCAGCTAGAGCTTTCCTGACAAGGTCTTCATCATATGTGAAAACATGGATCTTGTCTTTTCCAATTGTTATATAAGTTGTACCTAAACTCCCAAATATTATCATGTGTCCTCCAGGTTTTAGCAACTTTGAGAACTTTCTGATATATTTAATGTAATCATCTTGTTCTTTACATATATGGTCTAGAAGCAAAGCAGTGATGATACAATCGGCTGGAGGTAAATCTATTGGCTCCGTCATATTTTCTTTCTCCAGGTTACATTTTATAACGTGTTGCAGCGCTGATCGCACTTTTCCTTCTTTGTCTTCTAACTGATCACTGAAAGAAATGGGAGAAATTAGAACACTTTATAATTCTACTGTTGAATATATTTAAATTGCACCAATACTGTTGTGTTGAGCTACCAAAGTATCTATTGAAAATAGGACCCTACCACTAAGAATATTTTTCTGAGTATTCGATTGTTGAATAGATTTAAATTGCACCAATACTGTCAAGCAACCATATATCCTCTAAAATACCCTATCAATAAGAATGCTTCTCTGAGTTTATACCTTATATACTCGTGTATAAGCCAAGTTTTTCAGCACAAAAAATGTGCTGAAAAACTTCCCCCATTCTGTCTTCTTCCGCCATTGTTCTTCTCCCGTGTGGCGCCTAGTATGACGTCAGCAGCGGCGCGTCATACTAGGCGCCGCACCGGAGAGAACAGTTGCATCGCCCAACGCGATGTTAAAGAAGACAGAAGACGGCGCGGAAGCAAGAAGAGGAGCCGGGAAGCCAGAAGAGGAGCCGCGGTGACATCGGGGGAGCAGCGCTGCGCATCGGGGCCACCGGACGGTGAGTAAATAATTTTTTTTTTTTAATTCTGGGCTGACTGTATACCACTGGGGGCAGTGCTGTATACTACTAGGGGCAGTGCTGTATACTACTGGGGGCAGTGCTGTATACTACTGGGGGCAGTGCTGTATACTACTGGAGGCAGTGCTGTATACTACTGGAGGCAGTGCTGTATACTACTGGCGGCACGCTGTATACTACTGGGGGCACGCTGTATACTACTGGGGGGCAGGCTGGGGTGGCTGTATACTACTGGGGGCAGGCTGGGGTGGCTGTATACTACTAGGGGCAGGCTGGGGTGGCTGTATACTACTGGGGGCAGTCTGTATACTACTGGGGGCAAGCTGTATATTATAGGGGGCTGGCTGGCTATGTATTTGGCTGGGTCTGTGACCAATGCATTTCCCACCCTCAGCTTATACTCGAGTCAATAGGTTTTCACAGTTTTTGGTGGTAAAATTAGGGGTCTCGGCTTATACTCGGGTCGGCTTATACTCGAGTATATACTGTAATTGGCAATTTTATTTCTAACATTTGATCTTTAATAGTTTTGCGACAGGTTTACTATATCTAAGATAAAGGGCCGACGCAACCACTGGGCATACCCAGGCAAGTGCCCCGAGTTGTTGGGGAGCCCACATAAGGTTGTTCATAAGGAATGCATAGGCATGAGGGGAGTTTTATATAAAATAACCATGAGGGGGATGTTTGGGATGATAAACTGGGGAATATTTTAGTTTCTAAATTTTTAATGCTGCCATGTGAGTTTACTGCAAAAGGACCTAGTGAGGCTCTGTCGCCCAGGGGCCTACTGAAACCTGGAGCCGACCATGCTAAGATATGGAATGTGTGTTTCTTATTTTATCAATACTTTCTTTGAGAGGGCAGAGGCAGAGTTACTAAAATATAACTTTTAACACCAAATATTAAAAAGGTCTAGTACAAGCATATATAACTCACATTGATAACATATATAATAAAAAAAACCACTAGACAGCTACATTCCTAGCTACTGGACACCACCATTCCTGAATAGTTCATTCACTGCAGTTAATTTGCTGACTGCACTCTGCCTTAAAGAGAACCGATCATCGATTTTATATGATGACAGATACTTTTAGCTTCTGGATGATTGATTTAAAAAAATGCCTTTGTTATGCATCTGAATAATTCCAATGAGAACTAAGGGCCTTTTTCACCTCTATTTCTGAAATGACAGTGTTGTTGTGAAATGGGCTCTGTTTAAAGGACATCTGTCACCAGACCAAGGATTGTAAACCAAGCACCCTGACATATTGGTATGTGCCCCCTCTCGCTCTTCTTTTAGCGTCTTATATCCTGGTTTAAAAAAAAAATAAAAAATTAAATTATGCAAATTAATTAGTCTAAGGGTCTCCATGCTCCATTAACTCCTATGGAGCCTGGATCCCCTCAGGCTAATTTGCATATTTTTAAAAGCCCTTTTTTCTTAAAAACTAGGGCATAAGAAGCTAAAAGAAGAAAAGATCCTGCCAGAGGGGGCGCACACCAGTATGTCTGAATGTTTGGTTTACAATCCTTGATCTGCTGATAGATGTCCTTTAAACTTCTATGTCACCAACTCAACAAATAAGTACATTTGTGATTAGTCACAAATCGCAGGGCCTTCATGCTCTTTAATCTAATTGTAGTGGATGGTCCTGTGCTACTACAGGTAGTGTCTCTACTCTCATAAAACTGTGCACTGATTCCTCTGACCATACTCTGGACATTGCTTCTTGTCACGCTTTCAACATTTTAATTTCTTTGGAAAAGGTTAACGTCTATCGTCTATTTGAAGATATTGGTCTTTACATCATGGGCAAAGGATGCACATAACCAAGAACATTAATTTAATTTATTGGACCAAGGATTGATAAATTAATTATTTGGAGGTTGTCACTTCCTCCTGACTTATTTCCTTAGTGGATTTGGAGATGAGGTCAAGGGTCGATCAAAAAAACTCTTTCCTCTCTGTCCTCCTCCTTTATATCTATTTGCCCCCCTTCCTGCGCACAAAGTTTAATTGTATAGAGAGCTCAAGTTGTATTCTTTCTTCATCTGCCAATATATATAAAAGTCTAAGGAAATTTTTATGTGGCTTTCTCCCACCTCTCTTTGATATTTTGAGTCTTAACTCTTACTGTAGGTATTGATGAAATTCTTTGTCCTCTGGGGACTATTTTGTTTGCAAGATAATATATATACTATGATGTTCCCACCACGATCGTGTATGTTCCTTATTGAGATTAGTGACTTCTGTGAATGCTACTTTAATTGATGAGATTTGAGAACTAAAAGTTACTGTATTCCCTAAAAAACATCCCTCGCTTTCTCCAGCCATTTTTCATTATTAACAGCATTTGCATTTGCAACAGGATTGCAACATATATAGGGTGTATAAGCTATTACTAGCCCTTTACAACATTTGGTATTAAAAGTTATGTTTCAGCAACCCTGCCTCAAACCTTTCCGTGAAAGCTTTCAATATACTTTCCCTGAAAAAGATCTTTGATATGTATCAAAATATTATACAGTAGCAACAAATACAATAACAATGGATTTACAGTAATATTTGGGTAAATATTTCACCTTTTTCCTTCAATGTCTACATGAAGTTGCGCAGCATGACACCAGTCGAATGCTCCTGTACGAGTGTCCACCCATCTCTTCAGCTCCAGGATGCATCTGTCATTTACCTTCAGGACTATGATGTGTTTGAAAAACTCGCAGGCTGCATACAGATGATGAATAAAGGAACTAGAACTTAGGTCAATTAAGATATCTCCTTTAAGATGACCTGTTGAAAAATTGTGAATATAAAATTTCTAATATGCTCTAACTGTCAAAGATGTTGCTGAAAATTAATGACTTATATCTACTGTAGAAAAAATAGGCAGCAATTTTTTTTTCTGGCAGTGCAACTACAGGAAAACATTCAAACCGTCAGGTCTTAAATGTAATGCAGAACAGGATGGGTCCTTCCCAGGGGTAGGATCCGCCCAGTTCTCACCAGTTCACTCAAAGTGGTTGTTAAAATCCTACCCAGCTTGGCGAGGCTAGTCTCCCTGCTCTGTGCTTTCCATCTAATGGGACACAGCAGTCCTCCTTCCCCCAACCTTCTTTGTTCTATACAGGCAATGCAATCTGATTGTGTGCGCCTGCACTGGGTTCTTGCCTCACAGCCACAAGCAAAAGAGAATATCCATAAACTGACATGTTTCTTTGTTTATTATTGCATGATATTTGCTACTGGGGCCATAACTACTGAGGGCATGACTGCTGGCTACTGGGGACATTATTAATGGCTACTGGAGGCATGACTACTGGCTACTAGGTGCATGACTGATGGATACTGCATGCATCATTGTGACTTTTTACTACTGGGATCATACCTGTGGCTACCGAGGGCATTACTGGGCCTACTGTCTACTGGGGGCATCACTGTGCTTACTGGCTACTGGGGCAACTCTGTGCCTACTGGCTTTTAGAGGCATCACATGCCTACTGGCTACTGGGGGCATCACTGTTCCTACTGCTTACTGAGGGCATCACTTTGCCTACTGGAGGCATTATTTTGGCTACTGGGGATAGGCACTGTGACTAATAGTTGCTGGGGCTGCTTGTGTGACTTTTGGCTACTCTGGGGCTGGTGCTGTGACTACTGGGTACTGTGGATGACTGTGACTATTACTGTGTGTTAATACTTTGTAGCCTTTTGTAGCCTTTTTCTGTGGTGACAGCTACAAGTCACTTGGAAAACAGTTAGAGCTCAGTGAGGTTGGATGGAGACCGTATGTGAACTGCAGTTTTCAGCTCTTTCCAAAGATTCTCGTTTGGATTCAGATCTGGACTTTAACTTGGCCAACACCTGGATACTTTGTGAACCATTCTATTGTAGATTTTGCTTTATGTTTGGGATCAAAGAATATAAGTCTACATCCCAGTATCAAGTTTTAAGCAGACTCCAACAGGTTTTCCTCCAGAATGGTCCTGCATTGGGCTCCATCCATCTTCCCATCAATTTTAACCATTGTTATGCTGCCACCACCATTTTTGACAGTGGGGATGGGGAGTTCCGGGTGATGAGTGCTTGATCTTGCGACACATTTCCTTTTTTAAATTCTGCGGTTTGTCCGAATCCATTGGGGTGTCCGACGGCCTCCCCCCCCCCCCCCCATTTCTGTTCAGACCGGAGGCTGCATGGTTTTTGCAGATTCGTTACAATGAGCCAGTGGCTCATTGTAATGAATACTGTCCAAAAATGCCATGCACTGCAATACAGTATTATTGCAGTTTATGGTAGGAACAAGCAGACCATCTAGGGTTAATGTACCCTAGAGCGTCTAAAAAATAGTAAAAAAAAAGATTTCGAAAATATTAAAATAGTTGAAAACCTTAAAGTTCAAATAACCCCCCTTTCCCTAGAACTGATAGAAAATGTAATAAACAGTAAGAATCACAGACACATTAGGTATTGCCACGTCCCAAAATGCCTCAAACTATTAAAATATAAAAATGGTTATTGCTGTTGTGACCCCCATAACGTAAAATAGCGCCCAAATATCCAATACACGACTTTTACACCATTTTACATCGCATAAAAAAATTGAATAAAAAGTGAGAAAAATGTTGCACAGACCTCAAAATGGAAGCAATGAAAAAACATTGCGCATTTTGCAAAAAATTACACCTAGCACAGCTCCGTACACCACAGTATGAAAAAGTTATTGTATTAAATGAAATAAAACCTATATAAATTTGGTATCACCGTGTTCATACCGAACAAAAGAATAAAGCAGAGGTGTTATTTGGAGCGCACAGTGAAAGTCGTAAAAACTGAGCCCACAAGAACGTGCCTGTTGTATTCCTTAGTCTTCATGATGCTCTCAGCGCATTACACAGAACCCTGAGACTATGAGCAGGTGTATTTATAGAGATTCAGTTACACACAGGTGGATTATATTTATCATCAGTCATTTAGGACAACATTGGATCATTAAGAAATACTCACTCAACTTCTGGAGTGAGCCCCACTATACATATGTACAGGCCATCCACTGAGCCCATCTCTAAGCCAGGCCCCGTCTGGCATGGAAATAAGCGCAGCCGATTACTTTTTACCGTGCCAAATGCCAGTTTTTTATTATTGCAGGCAATGTTGGTTACTACAGCTACACAATGTGTTTTGGTCAGGGGCGTACATACCAAACGGCAAGTTGAGCAAACCACTTTATGGAGCTAAAAGAGCACATGGTAAGGAAAGCTGTGAACTCCTGATGCACTCTGCACTTCCGGCACTCCGGACCATTACAGGCGCAACTCCTCTATATCCTGGGAGACAGTGACAACAAGGAACGGTACCTTGTAGCAGACTTTTTTTTACACTCTTTTTGATTGGCTCTCTATTGACGATGGGGCGGTCCTTTATATAGCACACACAGATTACACAGCGCTACAAAGAGCTTGCCAAATCCTTCCTGGCCCAGCAGCCCCCACCACCTTTAATCCGTCCCTGATTACAGCTTGTGTATATATACAGTTGAAGTTTACATGCACTATATAAAAATCTTGTGTATATATACAGTTGCAGATTTCATACACTATATAAAAAGACACGTGTACATTTTGCTCACTAATAACAGCTGTACACATCTCTCGCGGAGCTACAAACAGTCAAGGGTTGATCCAGTAGACAGAAAATTGTATAACATAGAAAATAAGTTTTGACCGGAGCTCCCGATTCTCTTGCTTCCGTGTGTCCTTATTCTTCCAATATGTCACTCACAAAATAGAGTAGTTCACACTCCTCCAGCACAAATTCCTGAATCCTCCGAAAGGAATATACCGCTATTCAAACCAACACTCCTGGGTTTCTCCTGTGACCTCATTCGTTTGCACCGTATTTTGTGGTAGATCGCTAGAAGAAATTCACCCTCAGATGGCTCTTTTGTGAGAATGTTTTTAATCTAAAATAAATCCTGAGTGTTAAATTGTACTACGCTATCTGCGGGTGTATTTCTTCAAGCAATCCACCGCAACATACGGTGCAAGCATGAAATCAGAATAAACCTTTCCCATTTTAGATCAATTAGGGATCCCAAAATTATTTATTTTTATTTTATTTGAATGCATTTTTATTACTTTCTGACAAGTCAAAAGTTATTCATACACCAAGATGACTATGACTTTCAAGCATAATAAACCAGCTGGCTCAAGGGCTACTCTATTGTCCCTGCTAACCTGCTCATCCCTGGGTGCTCATCCCTTAGCTCTTCGGGCGCTAATATGCATGGGCACACTGCATAGATTCATATTAAGTTTATGTTATCAAAAGAATGTCTATGATAGGTACAAAAATTGGGAAACAAGGAGTTGCCAGGTAGAAGCAAAGTTAAAATGAAGAGCCCCTGGAAAAGTTCCTATAAACTTTTGTCATTCTTAGGTTTTCCAAGGTTCTGCAGATCAAAGAGGGGAAGCAGTGAATATACTTTCTTTGCTCTCACTAGTATATGTGTAGTGTAGTTACCCTATCTGTTCTTCTTCTTACCAAGAGACTGAGTTCAACAATTAGTCTTTGGTTCTTAACACTTGTTTACTGAACACATTTAACTTTACTACTTAGAAAAAGTTAACTGTGGTACTAGTTGTGTCAAGTGAACCTATTTCTTAAAAAGTGGGTTTTTTTTCCAGCTGCAGGAGCATACAAACCCAACCCAATTGATTGCAAATGCTAAAATAGAAGTGAATTGTAGCAATAGATCTAGTTCTACAACAATGTAGGACAATAATATTACACAAAGAAGAATACATACCCTGTGTGAAAGTCTTTGTAAGATTTTTAATGGGAAATACCAAGGAATCTTCTGCAACAACCACATCAGGTCTGTCCGAAAAATAGTCATCTAGATGTTTCCTGGAATCAAAGCCATGAACATGGTAGAGCTTCTTGGAGCTGGAATCCATATTCTAATCCCGAGTCTGCAATGGACTGAATCCCTCTATCCCAGGGTTCATGCTCCTTATATATCAACAACTGGGGATTTATTTGCAAACTGTGTTTGTAAAAATCACCTGTCACAATGTTATTCGCTGTGGGAGGCAGCCCGGGGAACACGTTTTATAAAAAATGTACTGATCCTGTCTGAGGGTATACTAAAAAATAAAGGGAAAGCAAAGAGAAAGAACTGTACATCCCCCTTCTATATATTCCACTCTGTTCTAACCCAGGGTGCCTCCATCTCACAGTAGGGACATGAATTAGCATATTAAAAATAACTTCTCTCTTAGATCAAAAAATTCATTATCGACTCAACATAGCAAGAATACTTAAAGGCAGGGGCGTTGCTAGGGTTGTAAAAGATCCGGGGCACGGGCCCCAATACATATGTAGCGCTCTTTTAGTAATGCCCCCTCCTGTACATAACCCCTCACATAACAACTTTACTGACAGTGTATACAGCTACAGAAACACCAGAGAAATCCCTACTTTTTCCCTCCAGTGACTGCAGGTGACACATCCTCCATCTTCTCCATTAGGCATCACCACATCTTATGTTCCTCATTGTCCCTACATCTTTGTTCCCGGGTAGTGTTATCCTGCTGCCGCCCCTAACAATCCCCCCAAATACTGTAAGGCAGCGCTCACACTTTGTCTTGCATTTAAACAAAAACAGGTGCGTGTTACCCATCACGCCCCAGCAGTAAGTAATGTCCCCACACAGCCCCCCAGTAAGTAATGTGCCTCACACAGCCCCCCAGTAAGTAATGTGCCCCACACAGCCCCCCCAGTAAGTAATGTCCTCACACAGCCCCCCAGTAAGTAATGTGCCTCACACAGCCCCCCACTAAGTAATGTGCCTCACACAGCCCCCCACTAAGTAATGTCCTCACACAGCCCCCCACTAAGTAATGTGCCTCACACAGCCCCCCACTAAGTAATGTGCCTCACACAGCCCCCCACTAAGTAATGTGCCTCACACAGCCCCCCACTAAGTAATGTGCCTCACACAGCCCCCCACTAAGTAAAGTGCCTCACACAGCCCCCCACTAAGTAATGTGCCTCACACAGCCCCCCACTAAGTAATGTGCCTCACACAGCCCCCCACTAAGTAATATGCCTCACACAGCCCCCCACTAAGTAATGTCCTCACACAGCCCCCCAGTAAGTAATGTGCCTCACACAGCCCCCAGTAAGTAATGTCCTCACACAGCCCCCCACTAAGTAATGTGCCTCACACAGCCCCCCACTAAGTAATGTCCTCACACAGCCCCCCACTAAGTAATGTGCCTCACACAGCCCCCCACTAAGTAATGTGCCTCACACAGCCCCCCACTAAGTAATGTGCCTCACACAGCCCCCCACTAAGTAATGTGCCTCACACAGCCCCCCACTAAGTAATGTGCCTCACACAGCCCCCCAGTAAGTAATGTGCCTCACACAGCCCCCCACTAAGTAATGTCCTCACACAGCCCCCCACTAAGTAATGTGCCTCACACAGCCTCCCACTAAGTAATGTGCCTCACACAGCCCCCCACTAAGTAATGTGCCTCACACAGCCCCCCACTAAGTAATGTGCCTCACACAGCCCCCAGTAAGTAATGTGCCTCACACACAGCCCCCCACTAAGTAATGTGCCTCACACAGCCCCCCACTAAGTAATGTGCCTCACACACAGCCCCCCAGTAAGTAATGTGCCTCCCACAGCCCCCAGTAAGTAATGTGCCTCGCACAGCCCCCCAGTAAGTAATGTGCCCTCACGCAGCCCCCCCACTAAGTAATGTGCCTCACACAGCCCCCCACTAATTAATGTGCCTCACACTGCCCCCCAGTAAGTAATGTGCTCACACAGCCCCCCAGTAAGTAATGTGCTCACACAGCCCCCCTTATTCTCCCCCTTCCCTGTCATGTCTCCCCCCTTACCTCACAGATGCAGCCCCGGATCTTTTGACCTAGCGACGCCCCTGCTTAAAGGGGTTGTCCAGTTTTAGCAAATATTTTATATTGTTTGTTTAATGAAAAGTTATACAATTTTCCAATATACTGTCTGTATCATTTATAGTTTTCTAGATCTCTGCTTGCTGTCCTACAGGAAGTTTACTTCCAGTGGATATAATTTGTCCATGGTGATGTGATGGACATGCAGGTGCAGGAGCTGTTATTATCACAGAGAGTAATAGGATTTGTGTGATACTAACAGCTTGTGCACCTGCCTGTCCAGAACACCACCATGGACAAATTATATCCACTGGAAGTAAACTTAGAAGCTTCCTATAGAAGGACAGCAAGCTGAGATCTAGAGAACCATGAGGAATTGATACAGACGGTAAATTGGAAAGTTGTAGAACTTTTCATTGCACAAACAATATCAAATATTTGCTGAAAGTGGACAACCCCTTTAAGTCAAACCAAATGGGTTTAATCAGAAAATAATATAAAGAAAATATAGAGATTCTACAAGCCCCACATATTTATAATATAAGGTCTAATATATCATATGATACCTTTAAAACATACATATTATGTACAGATGTAGCATTGGTATGCAGGGGCGGACTGACCATACAACCCACCAGGGAAATTCCCAGTGGGCCAACTGGGGTCAGTCCTGGGCTGGTCCTGACTGGTGGGGTCGGTCTAAGAAGTAGCATATGTATAGGGTAATTACCCCATCTGTTCTTCTTCTCACCAAGAGACTGAGTTGAACAATTAGTCTTTAGTTCTTAACAATTGTTTACAATCATTTAATTTATACAATCATTTAATTTAAGTGAAACAGTTAACAATAAGATTATTCCTCCCTTCACTTTCCACCACCACAGAATGGTAGATGAGTATTCATTTAGGTAGCATATCATTTGAAAAATTGGGACACTAGTTGTGTCAAGTGGTCAGGGCCGGCGCTATGGGTAGGCAAAGGAGGCAATTGCCCAGGGCCCCCTGAAAGGGGAGAATCTCTTCTTTCAAATGAATCTTGAATTTTGTTTCTAGGTGCTATGGATCCAAAGATATTCAGGTTTAAAGTGAGAATATCAGGTGCCATTTTTATATATAAAAATCACTCCCAACGGCAGTTTAACAGAGATTATCTCCGTTTTCCTAAAACTTAGACTTTTTTTCATAGGAAGAAAAAAGAAGTGAGGTTCTATGTGTCACAGAGCCAGAGATACAACCCCCTGAAATTAACCCCCCCCCCCCAATCCAGATTCTTAGCCATCAGGCTGCAGGGAGCATTTGCTGGACACAGGAGCTGCTGCACCTCACAGATAATGGAAATATTCACTTTATATGTTACTACATTTTGAGAAGGAATAATATCAACTAATATTCATATTTTTAACCCTTCTCTATGCAGAACTATCTAAGAACACACTTTGGGCCACATGTATCAATCGTTTTCGTTTTTTTCTGTTGTTTTTGCGCCTTTTCATTCAGGCGCACCGTTTTTGCGCCATTTTTGCGACTAAACGGCAAACTAGCTGCACAGCAAAAATAAGCAGCTTTCCCTCATTTATCCTAGCAATCCAGATGTTTTGCTGCGCCTAATGATATTCATCACTTGCGACTTTTCATTTAGGCGCAAAAACGGGCGCAAAAACACTCCAACCCGAAGGTGGCGTTAACTGAGAAGTAAGCACTGAGCCCCTTTGCAGAACAGCTCATTTCTAGCAACAGAGCTCAGCCAGACACTGCAGACACTAGAACATATAATACAGACATGAGATACTCTGCAAACACTAGAACATATAATACAGACATGAGATACTCTGCAGACAGGAGCTGCAGACTCTATTTACAGTTCATCACCTTCTATTTACAAAACATTCTGCAGACTCCTGAGCTCAAAGTAAGAGCCCAGAACTTTGCAGAATGTTGCAGATATCACAGACAAGTGTCCCCCGTGTAATTCTGCACAGTGTGTCTGAGAGGGATACTGTGCAGAATTACAGGGGTGCAGCAGGAGACCAGCACTGGGGGATCCCCTCCAGGAGAAGCCACTGCTGAGGAGATCACTGGGTGCTGGGTGTCACACACCTGGGTGCTGCTGTGAGTGTTATCTTCATTCTGGGCTGTGGGAGAAGCAGAGAGGAGCTTGTAGCAGGATCACATGTAAGTGCCTGAATTTAACATTGCGCCTAAACTGCGCCAAAATTGCGCCTAAACTGTGTTAAAGTAAAGTAATTAATAAGAGGCAGGAAATTAACTTATCACAGATGGTTGTAGCTTGTGAAAATTCTGGAAAACAGTGCGCCAGAATTTAGGCACAACTACTACACTTAGGCGCACAAAAGTGATAAATGGGGCCCTTTCTCTCTTATTCCCTTTTATTTTGTGATAGTTGTTAAAGATATTACACTGGACTCAGACGCCATTTTACATATTGTTAGACATTTTAAAGACTCAGCATTCATTTCACATAACTTTGTGTAATAAAAACTAAAGTTTGGGTGTGCCCCTCAGCACACAAAGACTTAGTGCTCGCTAGCACTACCTAGAGCAGTGGTGGCGAACCTATGGCACGGGTGCCACAGGTGGCACTCAGAGACCTCTCTGTGGGCACCCAGGCCATTACCCAGGTCACTATTTAGGACTCAGTTCCTTCTCCTGCAGTCACAGGCAGCCCAGTACGTGCCACGTTCAGCACTATTTTAAAGTGACTAGAAGTGCAGGAGGAGCAAGGAGGTGCTCACAGAGCTGTATTATCATTGTAGACCCTTTTCTGGAGCTGTGATTGATCCTGTTGAGGGACCTTAGAGGGAAACTACAATAATAATCTGAATTTCTTCTTCTTTCTACTGTATTAATGTCCTCAGGACGCCAGTACATTTGAAACCTGTGAGTTACTTTAGTTACTTTAAATTGGCATTTGACACTTTGTGTCAAATATGTGGCTTTTGCTTGTAGTTTTGGCACTCAGTCCCCAAATGGTTCGCCATAACTGACCTAGAGGAAGGTATCCAGGTGAACATCTGGACATTATGTGATGTGATTATGTTTATGTGAAGACAGCCAATGGTTCTACATTCCTTTGTGTGCTTACATCCAATAGTATTACATTTCCTGGGTGAGAACACCCAATTATAGTTGCTGCTTTCCTACTTACACGCCTTATGTAAAGTGCCTTATGGTTTTCTATAAATCTGTCAGTCCCACAATAAAGTAACAGTCTTGTCTTGTCTAGAGCAGAAAGGACAATGTGTCTTTCCTGGTTTACTCCATTCCAAGCTGGAATGCAAAGACTCTATAATTTGAAAGTCACCTTTACAATGATTAGGGGTTTGAGCCCCAGATAGAAATCTATAAGATAGTCTTTTAGTGGTGGGAAAATTGACTGATACGATGAACATTCGATCCTCTTCGCCTAATGTGACTACACCGCGACCAGAACATGTCCATAAAGTTATATGTAACACCAAAAACACACACATGTTCTGGAATAAAGTTTTTTTTTCACACCATCCTCCATTATTTACACCTATGTTATGACGTTCTCACTCTCATTCTTATGAAGCGCGGAGGGTTCTGTTATTGTGCAGCTAATTCAATGGCGCACATCTAAAAGTGACTTTTATTATCTCATTGAAGAGGTTTATGGATATATAGTTATTTATTTGGGTTACCATTGTGTAAGGAACAGACAATGATACATCTGTGTGAATTTTCTGCAGTTCCCTTTGCTGCATATTTTGGTGAATACAGTATATTGGTGTGGGGTCTGTATGATCTCCTCACATCTTACTGTTTTAGGAAAGTATATTTTCTTTATATAAGTATTTGGATTTGTACATATTTTAGAGGAAATTTTGAATGTTAATTGCAAAATGCATCGCCTGGTTGTCTGCTTTCAAAATTCTATAGGTTTTATGGCGCCTTTACTTTTTATTCTGTTTTATTGCTATATTTTGCAGGTTGTGACTGTCTAAAAATGTCTAGCTGAAAAGCAGATATCTAGTTATTACAGTTTTAGTGATATTATGTGAACATATCAATAGGGCACATTTGTGAACTCTACACATGTCCATGTATTACATTTAGGAGATGTGAAGGTAAACATTTTCTGTTTGGAGCACATTTTTTGCCATCAAAGTCAAATTTTAAGTATTTTTTATAAAATGTTTCAGTTTGAATCAAAATTGCATGCAGGCGCCTATGTCTATAAACTCTTTGATGCAATTTTGAAAATCGGGCAAGTGTCTGCTTTCAGAAAATATTGGTCCCTCTCCCCAATAGGCCTCACAGTCTAATCAACCTACCAGTAATTTTTTGGAGTGTGGGAGGAAACCGGAGGACCCGGAGGAAACCGACGCAGACACAGAGAGAACATACAAATTCTTTGCAGATGTTGACCGGCGCAGCAAGGCTGTAGTGCTAATCACGGAGCCTCCATGCTGCCCATAAATCTTTGTTTTACCATACAAAAGGAGCCACTTCCTGTCTGTGACTGGTCATAAAATAGTTTTATTTTGGGGCCCCACTTTTAGTTTTGCCCAGGGCCCCACTTTGTCTAGAACCGGCCCTGCAAGTGGTTCTACTGCTATTAAATCTAATACATTACATGTTTGTGTGATAAAAAAAGGATGGATTCTAAGACAAATATTATTCATGTTACTCCGCTACTTGATGCAATTTGGTCGGCAGTGACAGCTCTATGTGAATCGACTGCGCACAGACTGTAAGGCAGCAGTAGTATAATAGTTCTATTTTTGTACACAATATTATAGTAGTTACATTCTTGTACATAGGGGGCAGTATTATAGTAGTTATATTCTTGTACATAGGGGACAGTATTATAGTAGTTATATTCTTGTACATGGGGGACAGTATTATATTAGTTATATTCTTGTACATAGGGGGCAGTATTATAGTAGTCATATTCTTGTACATAGGGGACAGTATTATAGTAGTTATATTCTTGTACATAGGGGGCAGTATTATAGTAGTTATATTCTTGTACATGGGGGGCAGTATTATAGTAGTTATATTCTTGTACATAGGGGGCAGTATTATAGTAGTTATATTCTTGTACATGGGGGACAGTATTATATTAGTTATATTATTGTACATAGGGGACAGTATTATAGTAGTTATATTCTTGTACATAGGGGACAGTATTATAGTAGTTATATTCTTGTACATAGGGGGCAGTATTATAGTAGTTATATTCTTGTACATAGGGGGCAGTATTATAGTAGTTATATTCTTGTACATAGGGGGCAGTATTATAGTAGTAATATTCTTGTACATAGGGGGCAGTATTATAGTAGTTATATTCTTGTACATAGGGGGCAGTATTATAGTAGTTATATTATTGTACATAGGGGACAGTATTATAGTAGTTATATTCTTGTACATAGGGGACAGTATTATAGTAGTTATATTCTTGTACATAGGGGGCAGTATTATAGTAGTTATATTCTTGTACATAGGGGACAGTATTATAGTAGTTATATTCTTGTACATAGGGGGCAGTATTATAGTAGTTATATTCTTGTACATAGGGGGCAGTATTATAGTAGTTATATTCTTGTACATAGAGGGCAGTATTATAGTAGTTATATTCTTGTACATAGGGGGCAGTATTGTAGTAGTTATATTCTTATACATAGGCGGCAGTATTATAGTAGTTATATTCTTGTACATAGGCGGCAGTATTATAGTAGTTATATCTCTGTACATAGGGGGCAGTATTATAGTAGTAATATTCTTGTACAGAGGGGCGGTATTATAGTAGTTATATTCTTGTACATAAGGGGCAGTATTATAGTAGTTATATTCTTGTACATAGGGGGCAGTATTATAGTAGTTATATTCTTGTACATAGGGGGCAGTATTATATTAGTTATATTATTGTACATAGGGGGAATCATTAGGGAGCAGTATTATTATATATTTTACTTATGGGCAGCATTATAGTAGCTCTTGTTTATTGGAGAAGTTATTGTAGTATTTTTTGTGCTGTAAATGTTGATTTAGACCATCTTTAAACAGTTTGTGTGGAGTTATATCACATCACATGGTCACATCTACTTGTTGGTACCGCCCACAGAATGGGTCCACTTTAACAGTTTTTTCCAGGGCCATGTTGAATTCTCAGTCGGCCCCTGCTGGTATGTACAAATGTACAGATGTAGTCTATTCCAAAGAAAAAGCAAGGTGGCACTCACCAACGTGGCGAACTATCTTTATTAGAACGAGGTGCAGTACAGAGAAGAGTGGGGCCAGGCGACGGGCCGTTTCGCGCTAAGACGCGCTTTCTCAAGCCGTTGACGTCATCCGTCGGCGACTACGCACATTATATGTCAGCAGGCAGCGTCAAGGCATTCGTTTTGCCTTTTCCTTATTTCAGCTATATGTGGGGATCTGTTGAAAGATAGTGGTTGGTGCCGAACCTTTCCTCTTGTTTTACTACTGTACAGATGTAGTACTGTAGATGTCACTAATCTCTGTGTTACTGACTGTCCTACTAGTGTGTGAGGCAGTTCTCCACATATATATTGTCAGTGAGCCGGTGGTTCTGTGTGAGGACGTTATTAATTCTTATTAATGTTGTCAGCATATTCTCATCCTACAGAGTTCACCATCTTTTTTGTAATAAACCTTTAACATAGAACATGCAACACAATTTCAATGTTAAATACCGTGCTCAGTCCGAATCAATCGTACTGTCCGAGGGCACACCCCTTAATTTGTGTCACATGGAAGCGTGCGCAGCTGCGAGGCAAAAGCGTTGTGTGTGCCACAGTCATAGCACATACACTTCTTAAATACCTGTGCTAGCCTTTTTAGCCCTGACAAAGGTGCACAGTCCGACAAAAGTGCTGCGTGCAACCCTTAGTAAATCAGCTCAATGTGTATAGTTTTGGCCACTGGTGTATAAATAGAACATAATAGACATAGAACCGGTGCCGAGGAGAGCAACCAAGATTATTAAGGTAATGGGGGGAATGGAATACAATGATAGATTACTAAACTTGTTCTGAGGGGACCATTGCCATAGACAGGGATTCTTTCTGGAGTGCGTTTATATCAAATTGTATCAGGGATATATTCTGACCTTCATATTAGGGGTCAAAAATTATTTTTTCTCTGCTTTGGGCCAATTGGCATCAGCATTGCAGGGGTTTTGCCTTCATCTGGATCAACATGCTATAATTGAAAAAAATAGGTTAGAATTGATGGCCTGATTTTTTCTACCCTTATTTGCTATGATACTATTAAATAGCTAAAGATACTATTAAATTACTAAAAGCTGCAAGCTCTTGCGAGCAGGACCCTCACTCCAACCACTCATACTCTGTAATATCTTATTTTATTTGTATAGGTCCCCTATAATTTGTAAACTGCTACAGAATATGATTTCACTGTATAAATGTAGATTATTATATTATTATTTAATTTTTTTCCTGCTGACCCAATTGTGTAGAATCTCAAGACACAGAATATCAAAATACTAAAAATATGAGTAGAATATTTTGTAAAAAAAAATGTAATATTTTTTATCATGGTGACCTGAGGAAAATATGGTAGCTAGATTTTTTTTTTTTTACAACAAATGAATTAACCCCTTATCCAACAATTTTTCCAGCCAAAAGTTCTGGAGATTACAGAGGGGTTACAATGAATATACTTGACTGTAAGACCCTCTTATTCCTCATCATGTTTAATGACTGTTAAATATTATAACGAGAATTTTCCACCCTCTGCTCTTCACCACTGCAGGGTGGTGGATTATTATTAAAGGGGTTTTCCCATCTGGACATTTACTTTTAATTTAATTCATTTGCATGGTAAGGCTTATGACCACCAGAATCCATTGTCTAATCTTATTTCTCATATAAATTGACTGCTTTTACTCCAATGTACTAGGAATTTATATACAGTAATAACTTTATTTATTTGGATTTATTTGCAATGATTGTAAAAATCACCAGTTAAATCATGAGCATGTTTCAATCACATGAACATGTTTTATGATCAATTTAAATATCTTTACCCTATGGCCATATGACAAAGGCAAATCCCAACATATTTTTATTCCACAAGCAATTTATCCAATCAGATAATGAAGTGCATTTAACAGTAAGCTAACGAGGAAGAAGATCCCAATGTACTTTTCATTTCATAAGCAATTGGAACCAGGCAGATCATGTAGTGTATTTCACAGGAACTGAGGAGAAGCTGAACAGCAATATACTTTTACTCCACAAGCAAATTTTATCAGGCAGATAATGCAGTGTAGTTCACGATGACTTAAGTGAACCCTGTAGAATATTAGTCCTCAAGCTATTTCAGCCTGCCAGATAATCCCATTTATTTCACAATAATAAATGGGAAGGTGACACACCAAAAATGTATTAAATTTTTAAAATATTGAGTCAGGTGCTCGATGATAGCAATGGATCAGGCAAAATGCAGTAGGTTATCTAGATCCCAAAAAATCATATGAAGCAAAGTACACCACAGTAGTAATGAACCTTTTGTCTTAATGGATCCCACCCAATAAACACCCAGCGACCTACAAGAACACAGTGGGCCAAATTTATTAAAGCGTTTGCATCAGTTTTGTGTCTGATTTTACTTTGAAAACTGCTTGCAAATATGTATTTACAAAGTGTCTGTGCCAGTTTTGTGTTGGGGTTGTACTGTGCCTGACAAGACAGAAAAAATGTGCACCTGATGGGATGTGTTACTGCTTAGTCCGCGTTTGCGCCACATTTATTACTGGTGGGCGCCACAAATTTGTCTGCGTCACAGTTCTGCAGCATGAGCAAAGTCCACCAAGAAATAGTGCACACTTCCCAAGCATTGCAGATTCATGAAGACCGTGCACCAGTTTTGATGAATATAGGCCAGTGTCTCTCCCCATGTTCAGTCAGAGAGCAAATGGTGGAAATGGCATGGTATCAAGCACTTATAGGGGCTGTAACAGCAGTGACACAAACAATTATGGGAAACTGATGATGGCCTCTTACCACTGATCCGTGAATTAGTTTTCACAGACAATTTTCTTAACATTCAGTCTCATGTTGGGTGCGATTTTAGGAAAGCATTTAAGCAATTGTATACTTTTTCTTGTGAGTAGCGATGAGCGATGAGTAAACATCTGTTTGGCTCCAGTTACCGTCCCTAGTAACACCTAAGATTGGAGCTGCCACCGCTGACAAAGTTACCAGCTACATTTACATTACTGCTTCCAACACTGATCGCACACATTAATGGTGGGGGAAGGAGGGATCTGAGACGGACCCACACCCTAACTTCTAATGAAGTTCAGGGTCAGGTCCGGGGGACCTAAAACCGCAAAGTACAAACCCAAACTTTGCAGCTCGGGTCCATTCAACAATACTTGTGAGCTACAATGAACATGACCGCCTTATAGTCAGTGAGGTCACTCTCCAATGTTCTCTTTTTTATCTCACAGGAATCAATAACAAAACCCTCTCCAACTAGAGCTTTCCTGACAAAATCCTCATCATATGTAAACATATGGAGCTTATCCTTTCCAATTGTCATATATGTTGTACCTAGGCCACCATATATTATAATGTGTCCTCCAGGCTTTAGTAACCTTGAGAACTTTTTAATATTTTTAAAATAATCATCTTGGTTTTTACAGATATGGTCTAAAAGGGCAAAACTGATGATACAATCGGCGGGTGGTAAATCTATTGGTTCTGTAACTTTATCTCTCTCAAGGTCACATTTTAAAATATGCTGCAACGCGAATCTCACTTTTCCTTCTCTGTCTTCTAACTGGTCACTGTTAAGAAATGAAAGAAAAGGTAGAAATTAGTACAATAATATTATAATCCCACAGTCATCACCAATACAATAGCATGCACATACGGTTTATGATCTGGATTAGCAAATTATTAATACTGTTGGAAGGATTTAAATATTACCAATATTTTTGTGTCAAGCTCATGCTGTGCCTTTAATAAAAGTACTCATTATAATATAGAACCCTATAAATAAGAATATATTGTTGCCAATTTTCTACTTACAGCTCAAATTAAATAAATGTCACCTTTTTCCTTCTATCTCTGCATGAAGTTGTGCGATATGTCCCCAGTGAAATGCTCCTGTACGTCTGTCCACCCATCTCTTCAGCTCCAGGATGCATCGGTCATGGATCTTGAGAACTATGATGTGTTTGAAATAATCACAGGCTGAGTACAGATGATGAATAACAGAACCGGGAGTTAGGTCAATCAAGATATCTCCTTTAATATGACCTGCAGAAAAGTGTGTCTATTAAAACATCTAATATGCACAAACTGTCAAAACTATTGTAGATAGAGAATAGATTATGTTCACAGTAAATAAAGAAGGATGGCACTACTCCTATCCACAAGATCGAGGGGTAGGTTGTCACACTTGGGAGTGCATGGGTTCCATATATAATAATAATAATAATAATAATAATCTTTATTTATATAGCGCCATCAAATTCCGTAGCGCTTTACAAATCATAGGGGACATATACAACTATATTACATTACAAAGAACAAACAGTCATATGGAACAATAGGAGTGAGGGCCCTGCTCACAAGAGCTTACAGACTATGTGGATGAGGGGGTGACACAAGAGGTTGTAAAATGGTCCAGCCATTCTTTATAAGGGAACAATATAAAATAATTTAATAAATAATTTACTAAACAACGATGTTGCTGCTTGAACCAGCCATCAGTCGCCATCTTATTTACAGGGTCCTAGGTGAAAAAGACTGCAGAGAAGCCTGGAGCTTGGTATATATCAGTTGTTTGCCAGATAACAGATGGGAGATAGGACATAGGATGGATTAGTAAAGGGAGAGTTGACATTTCATGCAGTTAATGAGTGTTATAGGCTTGCCTAAAGAGATGGGTTTTAAGAGCACGTTTGAAGCTTTGGAGGGTGGGTATTAGTCTCAGAGTCTGGGGAAGGGCATTCCAGAGAATTGGTGCAACTCGGGAGAAGTCCTGGAGACGTGCATGGGAGGTTCGAATTAAGGTAGAGATTAATCTATTGTCACTGGCAGATCGAAGAGCACGGGAAGGGCGATAGACTGAGATGAGAGAAGAGAGATAGGGAGGTGCAGCATTATTCAGAGCTTTGTGGATGAGGGTTATTATTTTAAAGTGAATACGGAAGGAGACAGGTAGCCAGTGCAGTGATTGGCACAAACTGGAGGCATCTGTGTAGCGTTTGGCCTGAAAGACGAGCCTGGCTGCTGCATTAAGAATAGATTGAAGAGGAGAGAGTTTAGAGAGTGGAAGACCGATTAGTAGGGAGTTACAGTAGTCTAGTCGAGAGTGAATAAGTGCAACAATTAGCATTTTAGAAGTTTCAAATGTCAGAAACGGCCGGATTCTGGAGATGTTTCTGAGATGCATACGGCAAGAGCGAGCAAGAGATTGAATATAAGGTGAAAAGGAAAGGTCAGAGTCCAGCACAACCCCAAGACAGCGGGCATGCTGCCTCGGTGCTATAGTGATCCCACAGACCGAGATGGAGAGGTCAGGGGTGGTTTGGTTAGTAGATGGTGGAAAGACAAGAAGTTCAGTCTTAGACAGATTAAGTTTCAAGAAGAGAGAGGACATGATGTTAGAGACAGCAGAGAGACAATCACTAGTGTTCTGGATTAAGGCAGGGGTGATGTCACGTGCAGAAGTATATAGCTGGGTGTCATCAGCATAAAGATGATACTGGAAACCAAATCTGCTGATGGTTTGTCCAATGAGGGCAGTATAGAGAGAGAAGAGGAGAGGACCTAGGACTGAGCCCTGAGGAACCCCGACACTGAGAGGAAGATGAGAAGAGAAAGATCCAGAAAAAGAGACACTGAAAGTGCGGTCAGAGAGATAGGAAGAAAACCAAGAGAGTGCAGTGTCCTTTAGGCCAATGGAGTGAAGCATCCTAAGGAGGAGCTGGTGGTCCACAGTATCGAACGCTGCCGATAGATCCAGGAGAATAAGGAGAGAATAGTCACCTTTGGATTTTGAAGTGAGGAGATCATTGGAGACTTTAGAAAGAGCAGTTTCAGTGGAATACATAGAGCGGAAACCAGATTGCAGGGGGTCAAGGAGGGAGTTAGCTGAGAGATAGCGGGTTAGTCGAGAATAGACCAAGCGTTCCAGGAGTTTGGAGATGAAAGGGAGGTTAGAAACTGGTCGGTAGTTGGTAGCATTGGATGGGTCCAGTGAAGGTTTCTTTAGTAATGGGGTAACAATAGCATGCTTGAAAGAAGAGGGGACGACCCCAGAAGAGAGAGAGAGATTGAAAATTTTAGTGAGGTGAGAATTGACTGCTGGGGAGAGAGACTGTACCAGATGTGAGGGGATGGGGTCACTGATGCAGATAGTGGGGCGAGCAGAGGAAAGGAGCCTAGACACTTCTTCCTCTGTGACTGGCTCAAAGGAAGAGAGTGAACAAGATAAGGTATGGGAGGGAAGGGGATTGGAGGGGTGAGTGGATTGAGCAATTATTTCCTGGCGGATACAATCAATTTTATCCTTAAAATAGGCGGCCAGATCTTCAGCCCCAAGGTCTGTGACCGGTGGCTGCACCTTTGGTGTTAGTAAGGAGTGAAGGGTATCAAAGAGCCTTTTGGGGTTGTTAGAGAGAGAGGATATGAGATTAGTAAAATAGACCTGTTTAGCAAGGTGAAGGGCAGAGTTATAAGTTTTTAGCATAAATTTGAAGTGTAGAAAGTCTGCAGACATGCGCGATTTTCTCCACAGACGTTCAGCAATCCTGGAGCACTGCCGAAGGAAACGAGTTTGTTCAGTGTGCCAAGGTTGCCTGCGTGTGTGTTGCAAATTTCGGATAGTGAGTGGTGCCATCTCATCTAGGGCGCTTCTGACAGTGTGATTATAGTGGTTAGTAGCCAGGTTTGGACAGGTGAAAGAGGAGATGGGGGACAGTGCAGTCTGTAAGTTTTCTGTGAGTTTATGAGTATCTATTGCACGTGGGTTTCGGTATGAGTGATGGGTGGAAGGCTTCTGAGAATGAGAAGGATTATTGAAAGTAAAAGAAAGGAGATTATGGTCTGAAAGTGGAAAGGAGGAATTGGTAAAATCAGATATTGAAGATGGTCGAGAGAAGACCAAATCGAGGATGTTTCCCTCACTATGAGTGGGGGAATCGCAGAGTTGTGAAAGACCGAGAGAAGTAGTTAGTGCTAAGAGCTGAGAGGCCGGAGGGGAAATGGGAGTGTTAACAGGGATGTTGAAGTCTCCCATGATGATGGTTGGAATGTCACAGGATAAAAAGTGAGAGAGCCAAGAGGCAAAGTGGTCAAGAAACTGATAGGGTGAGCCAGGAGGACGGTATACTACAGCCACACGAAGAGAGAATGGGCGGAAAAGTCTGAGGGTGTGGACCTCAAAAGATGGGAAAGTAAGAGAAGGTACAGGAGGAATGACCTGGAAGGTGCATTGTGGAGAGAGGAGTATGCCTACCCCTCCTCCCTGCCTATTCTCAGGTCTGGAACAGTGCGAAAAGTGTAAACCGCCATAAGACAATGCTGCAACGGAGGCAGAGTCATCCTGCTGGATCCATGTTTCCGTAATGGCAAGCATGTCAAAAGACTTAGAAAGAAAGAGGTCATGAACTGATTCTAGTTTATTACACACAGAGCGGGCGTTCCATAGGGCACATTTAAAAGGGGTTACGGGTGGAGAAGGAGAAGAGGGGATACACTGAATCTTTATAAGGTTAGCAGGGTTTCTGTGTGAAGTGTTAGAATAAGCAGAAGGTGGGCCTGGGTTAGGAGAGATGTCCCCTGCAGCAAGCAGAAGGAGAAAGAAAAGAGACAAAAGATGCTGCAGAGATTTATAAGAAGTTATTTCTTGCTTCACGACAGAAGACTGTGATAAGTTAGTCTGGTTACATAACGTATAGAGTGTGTGAGTGGTAAAGAAAGGTGAGTGAAGAAGGGAGGCATTGATATGGATAGTTGGTACTGGTGGAATAGATGGACGGTAGGCAAGTAAAACGACCATGGCAAACAGGGAGAAAATGGAAAACATTTTGAGACAAACATAATTGTTCATTTTTCTCTGCCATCTTACCTGTCTCCTGCCCTGTCTAACTGCAATGTCAAACTGCAGTTTCATACTTCTCAGAATATTATTTTACTTAGCAGAATATTATGCTAAGCAAACAAGGAATGCAAGCAACCTGGAATGCAAGCATCCTATACTATCACTAAATTTATACCCAGAGAAGACAAGAGACCAGGCCCTCATTTAGCATATATGTGGAGGTATGTATCCTCAGTGGTGCTCAAATCCTCAAAAACATGAACAAAGAGTCCAAACAACGAAAATGCAATGCAGAAAGCAAGGATGGCACTCACCAAATAGTAGTTGTGGATATCTTCTTTTTTATTTCATCAAGTATATATACTCACAAAAAATAGGTGCGGGGGAGGGAGTGGGAGCTAGACGCCCAAAGGAGGGCAACGGCCGTTTCGCGCTGTGCTGCGCTTCTTCCCTGAAGGGCCGGAAGAAGCGCAGCACAGCGCGAAACGGCCGTTGCCCTCCTTTGGGCGTCTAGCTCCCACTCCCTCCACCGCACCTATTTTTTGTGAGTATATATACTTGATGAAATAAAAAAGAAGATATCCACAACTACTATTTGGTGAGTGCCATCCTTGCTTTCTGCATTGCATTTTCGTTGTTTAGAGAATAGATTATGTCTACCGTGGGAAGAAAACACTGTAAATATATATTTTCCTTGCAGTCCTACTACTGGAAAAACACAGAGTTATACTAAACCCATTCAAACCAGTAATTTTAAAGCAGAACAGTCCTCAGAACCAAAAATCTCTTTGTAGTTTAATTCTACTATGGTCAAAAGATGAAGATACTTAAAAACAGCTGCTCTAATAAGTTATAGTTCTTAGATTATGTAAAATAAAAATTGACAACTTTTTAAAGAAATGATTATATTTTATATATGTATATATACATATAAGTCCATAACTCTTTGAGCATTAAGACCGCAGCAATTGAGGTAAAGTAGATCAATTGTCCACAACCCTTTTCTTACATGGAGCCATACGCAGGGACCACTAGGCAGAAGGTGGGGGTGGTGAATGGATGATTGTCTTTGGTGCCATTTTCCATGACTAACTAGGAATGATTAGACCATCTAGAGTTAAAGTACCCAAGAGGGTCTAAGAAATAATTAAAAAAATAATAATTTATAAAAGTAAAAAATAATAAAATATTAAAAATTCAAATCACCCCTTCTGCTTAGAACTTATATCAAACTAAATAAATAGTAAAAATCACAAACATGTAAAGTATCACTGCGCCCGAAAATGCTGGATCAATCAAAAAATAAAAATGATTCTTCCTGATGGTGAACCACAAAAATAGAGCCCAAATGTCAAAAGATCGCATAGTCCTAAAAATAGTAGCAATAAAAAAGTCAGCCCATCTTGCAAAAAATGCAACAATGTACTAAAAATATAAGGGTCAGAAGATGGCAAAAAATTTTGTTTTTCATACTCATTGTTTGAATTTGTAAAACACAAATAAAATAAAACCTACATAAATTTGGGATCACCGTGATCATACTTAACCAAAGAATTAAGTGGATGTATCATTTGGAGCACACAATGAAAGCTATTAAAACTGACCCCCCAAGAAAGTGATGCAAATGCATTCTATTGCAAATTTCACCACATTTGGAATTTTTTTCCAGGTTCCCAGTACAAAGCATAAAATAATAAATAATGTCACTGAGAAGAAAATAAGCCCTTGCACAGCTCTGTATATGAAAAAATGAAAGAGTTATAGATTTTTGAAGGTGGGGAGCGAAAAATGAACGAAAAACGGCTGCATCCTCAGGGGGTTAATGATCCTATTAACTGTTTTCAATTTTAAAACATATTAACTAAATTATTGAAATGTAGAGTGCCTCAGAATTTGAAAACCTTTAAAGAAATCAAAAAGTTATATTTGATCATCTTATGAATTGTATAATTACTTTTTAAATTAGTATATTCAATCCAATTGTGCAAACTCTATCAATCAAAACAGAAATACGAGTATCATATGCATGATTTGTAAAAAGAAAACAATATTTAAATTTCTGCTACTAGAGGTAACCTGTTGCACCAGAATTATCACAAGCTACAACCATCTGTGATAAGTTGAATTCCTGCCTCTTATTAATCACTTTACTTTAACACAGTTTAGGCACAATTTCGGCACAGTTTAGGCGCAATGTTATATTCGGGCCCTTACATGTGATCCTCCTACAAGCTCCTTAATGCTTCTTTCCCGCATCCCAGAATGAGAATAACCCTCACAGCAGAGCCCAGGTGTGTGACACCCTGCACCAAGCAGTGGCTTCTCCTGGAGGGGATCCTCCAGGGCTGATCTCCTACTGACCCACTGTAATTCTGGCCAGTAACCTCCTCAGACAACATTGTGGTCATTCTGCTACTCAGGGAAACTTCTCTGTAGTATCTGCATAATCCTGCAAACTTCTCTTCTCTCCTGTTCTGAGCTGAGGCTTCTGCAGATTGTTTAGAAAATAGAACGTCATGAACTGTAAATAAAGGCTGCACAGTGTCTGCAGTATCTGTAATGTCTGTACTAGTGTCTGCTGAGCTCTGCTACTGGGGATGAGCTGCTCTGCACAAGAGCTCAATGTTGCTTCTCAGTTTACGCCATCTTTGGGATTCAGTGTTTTTGCGACTGCTTTTGCACCTGAATGAAAAGTCGCAAATGATGAATATCATTAGGCGCAGCAAAACATCTGGATAAATGGGGGAAACATGGATATTTTTGCTGCGCAGCTAGTTTGGTGTTTAGTTGCAAAAACAGAGCGACAGTATGAAAAGGCGCAAAAACAGCAGAAAAAAAAGAGTGATACATCTGGTCCTAAGTACACTGAGCCAGCATGCATTCCCAGTTTCTGAGTCTGGCTCATTTCTGGCAAAATGACTGTTTTCTTCTCATTTACACATTTTTAGAGAAAATATTTTATAAGAAATTTGGTGAAATTTTACATTAAATAGGGAATTCTGTAAAGGACATTACAAGTCCTACCTAAGGGGGCGAGTAGTTTAGCGGGGTAAAATCTTGTGACCAAATTACATTGCTCTCTGTAAATTAAATGACAATGACAATGTGATTACTCCAACCAATCTAAACTCAACTAAGAGCTATTTAATTTTTTTAATTATCAAAAAAATTGGAGGTGGATGAATATTAAGTTTAACATAATTTGAGATACTGTTGGTGTTGTAAGGATGGAACTATACTAAAAGTATAAAAAACAAATTGACATAGAAAAGTACATACCCAATGAGAAAGTTTTTACTAAACGTTGAATAGGAAATACCAAGGAATCTTCAGCAAAGACCATTTCAGGTTTATCTGATACAAAATTCTCTAGATGTTGTCTGGAATCAAAGCCATGTATATGATAATGCTTACGGCCACTGCAATCCATTGTTTTACTTTTGTCCTTTACGGATTGACTCCTCTTACCCCAGTGTACTAGGTCTTTATGCACAACTAGGGATTTATTTGCAACCTTTGTTTGTAAGAATCATGTGTCACATCAGGAGTTGCCAGTTACAGGAACATGTAATATGATAAATTTACATATGGTTATCCTATGGCCATGTCTCAGGAAGTTTCTGTGCTGTTGTTTGTACACTCTGTATATACTCTGATCCTTAACCCCTTAATGGCATTTTCCACCTTGCTGACACGCCCCTGCATTATCAGTAGTCATAACTTTGGAATGCTGTTACAAATCCAGGTGATTTTGAGATTTTTTTGTAACACATTGTACTTCATGTTTGTTGAGAAATTTAAGCAATATGTTTAATATTTATTTATGAAATAAATGGAATTTTTGCGAAAATTTTGAAAAATACTATTCAAATTCAAAATGTTCTATTTTTTGAAAAGTTAGTCATATCACCAAAATAAATAGCTAACTAACATTTTCCATATGTCTTTAACTTTAACTTGGCATCATTTTTCAAACATCCTTTCCATTTTTTAGGAGCTTAGGAGGCTTATAACGTTAGGTGTGATTTTTTCCGATTTTCACGAAAATCATCAAAACCTAATTTTGGAGGGATCAATTTAGTTCCGAGTGACTTTATAGAAATATAAAAACCCCCCAAAATTACAGCATTTTAGAAAATGCACTCCTCAAAATGTCCAAAACAACCTTTGGGAAGTTTGTTAATCCTATGAGCATTTCATGAGGGTGAAAAATATATGGAAGTGAAATAAAAAAAAATGATGCAATATTTTATATTATAAAATATGGCTGCTAGTTTTTTTTCTTTTTACAACAAATATATTTCAGTAAATTAAAAAAAATTATTTATCTTGTTATCAAAATTAGAGTAGCATGGAGTCTAACAGAAGCTGCTAAATAAGGAATTACCAGGTAATGTAAAATGAAGAGCTCCTACAAATTAAATTTTACAGTAACCCTTTATCCAAAAAATTTCCAGCCAAAGGTTCTGGAGATTATAAAGTGGATTCAATGAATATACTTGACTGTAAGACCCTCATATTCCTTATTATGTTTAGCCTGTGGATTGGCCCTAACTTGTCTTGGTAGGAAAACCCCTTTAATAATTGTTAAATATTATCAAGAGAATTTTCTACCCTCCGCTCTTCACCACTGCAGGGTGGTGGATTATTATTAAGGACAATATCATCTGAGATGCTGTTAGTTTTGTAAGGATGGAATTAGCTTGGTAATAAAAATACTAAAATAATTCAATGTAGAAAAATGTATTCCCAATGTGAAAGTACCATATATATTCATTATTAGGCGAAACGAGTATAAGCCGCGGCATCAAATTTTACCACGAAAAACTGGAAAAACGTATTGACATGAGTACAAGCCCAGAATGGGAAATGCAGCCACTACTCTCTAAAAATCTCAAACGTAGAGGTGAGCGCTACATGGGCACAGCCAGCGTAGTAATCGAACGGCACAGCACAGCACAATAGGATTAGCGGATGGGTAGGCACGGAGATGTATGCTGTCACCAAGGTTGTGCTCAAACTCCCAGGGGTTACAAGCAAGATCCACAGAAAACGAAGAAACGAAGTGGCACTCACCAATAGTGTAGACAGTCTTCTTTTATTCAAACGTTCATGTAGTAAGCACACAGGGGGGCACGCAGTGCCGCTAAGCGTGGAAAAATATTAAAAGAAAAAGTCATATAAATAAACAGTAAAAATAATAAACACATTGGGGGTCATTTGGTAAGGGCCCGATTCGTGTTTTCCCGACGTGTTACCCGAATATTTCTGATTTGTGCCGATTTTCCCTGTATTGCCCCGGGTTTTGGGCGCACGCGATCGGATTGTGGCGCATCGGCGCCGGCATGCACGCAACGGAAATCGGGGGGCATGGCTGAACGAAAACGAGACGCTGCTGTGGAGATTGTCAGTGTAGAGGTGGCAGCGGCTGGGACATCACACAGGGCAGCAGCGATGTGGCATCTGACTGTGCTGCCATCCTCCCCCCACCACAACTATCAGGAGCTGCAGAGGAGCCTCCTGGTTGTATGGCCGGGTCACCTCTCCTGCTGTACCCCATGCTGATACCTGTGCTGACTGGAGACACTAGGCACAGCTCACACATGGGGAGAGGTCAGCCCGGGGAGGAGGGGGGAGTATTGGAAGCTCAGTGCAATCTCTCAGCCTCCCGGCTACTGCACCTGGTCATGTAGGATGAAACTTATTTCTCAGGCAGCCGCGTGTCAGTGAAAATGGCTACGCGTGTCAGCACTGACACGCGTGTCATAGGTTAGCCATCACTGCCCTATTAGCTACATCTGGAATCTTTTTATCAAGAACTGTACCAAGCATTACCATGACCGGGGCAGGGCTGAGCTGAGGGGCGGGGGGGGGGGGGGCGGAAGAGGGTACATTATAAACAACATGCCTTCCTGACATATGCTAACTAAATAAGACACCACAACGTTCTGTTGGAAAAGTGCTGGTCACAGCTTTATTCAAATCTTGTAATAATCTGTAAAACATAAACTTTATTAACACATAATAATAAAATGACATTATATTCAACAAACATATTAATATATTAAATTAAGTGGTCGAGTACTTGACAACAAATCTGGATCATTTTAAATTAATAATTAACACCTAAGTCCGGCACCATTAACAACCAAACCATAGTTGTAATACCGCTTCAAATCACGCTCAGCGTGCAAAAAACCACAACTACCATATCCACAAGCCGCTAACCTCCTGGCGAGTGGCGAGAGCAGAATGTGGCTACCAACCAAACATATAACCAAACCAACTGCTGAGGTACACCCCCTCAAGCAGTCTATGAAGAACTTTAATAGTAAAGCCGGACATAACCAAAATCATCACCACCAATTTACCTTCTTACCGTATAACTGTTGCCAAGTACCCGCCCACCTTCACAAAAGACATCCTAATCTCCCTAGCACCGCCCTACACAAGAGGATCTGAAACTAATTGTATCCCTCCTCCCCAGATAACGCACAATGCGACCCTAATACATAACATATAACGGGGAGGGTGGGTGGGACAATTTTTGCTCGGCCACCAAAGATGGCTGGCCCTTCCTGCCGTCCCTTAAAAACCCCTTCACTCCACCCCCCCACAATAAACCCACCTATCAAATTCAACCTATCCTCCACCCCCCAAAACTAACGCCTCCACCCCCCATAACCCCCCCCCCTCCCAGCCCGCCCCGTCATGGCCGCGCTCCGCCTACCTGCGAATGGCTCCATGCTAACATTCAAGTGAAAATGTGACAGTGGATGAGCAACTTCTTGCATTTAGGGGACGTTGCAAATTCATTCAGTAAAACTTCTAAATATGGTATTAAGATTTTCTGGATGTGTGATGCTGCAAGCTATTATGGAATGAATGGTCTGATTTACTGTGGCAAAGATGTCGATGCTCCAGTCCAGAAGGACCTATGTTCTGATGTAGTAAAAACACTTGCTAAACCAATTTTCCATTCTGGATAAAATATAACAATGGACAACTACTTTACTAATCTAGAACTGGCCAATTTTTTGCTTCAGAAACAAATTACAATTAGAGATGAGCGAGCACTAAAATGCTCGGGTACTCGTTATTCGAGACGAATAACGAACCCCATTGAAGTCAATGGGAGGCTCGAACATTTTTCAAGGGGACCAAGGGTCTGCACAGGGAAGCTTGGCCAAACACCTGGGAACCTCAGAAAAGGATGGAAACACCACGGAAATGGACAGGAAACAGCAGGGGTAGCATGCATGGATGCCTCTGAGGCTGCTTAATCGCACCATTATGCCAACATTATGGGCAACAGCATGGCCATGACAGAGTGTCAGAATGAGGCTAGATAGCATCTAAAACATCCAATAATTGACCCTGACACTATAGGGGACAGCATGCAGAGGCAGCGGCAGCAGCGGCAGGCAAGAGAGTGTCATGGCGACATACCCTAAATGGACTCAGGTTTCACCAAAGGAGGTGAGCAAGAAGCGCTGAAATGATTTCCTATGTGAACAAAAGGTTGACGGTATATTTAGTCGATAACACAGCATGGTGGCGACATAGTGACCAAGTTCCATAACGTATCTGGTGAAACACCCGAAAAATGAGCCTGACACAGCTCGTTTGATAAAGGGACGACATGGGGAGGCAGCCATGGAGACAAATTCCATGATTAAGAGTGACTACTGGGGCATCCATATTGCTTCTATGATTGAAACTTCAGGTCTCCAGCATGGCGGTGACAGATGGGCCGAGTTCCACAATGTATCTGGTGAAACACCTGAAAATTCTGCCTGACACAGCTCGTTTGATAAGGGGATGATGTGCTGCATATCCTCTCGTGCTCCAGCATCTGGGGTATAGACAGTTGAAAGTTGCACATGGAGACATTGGTGGACGCTGTGGAGGATCGTGGAGGTGAAACTGACAGGAAACAGCAGGGGCAGCATGCATGGATGCCTCTGCGGCTGCCTAATCTTGGGATGGAGCTGGCGGTCCGCTGCCAGGCGAGCTTTCGCCTGTCCAAGCCCCTGTCTCTCGGCTCCTCCCCACCCAAAATGGCCCTGGGGGCCAGAAGCGTTTACTTTGAAAAAATTATAATTTTCAAAGCAGACAGGGTCTTTGGAATATTTCACCTAGGAATAATGGAATAGCATAGTGGTTCTATTTTTAATTGTTTTTCGGAAATGGTTCCATGATTAAGAGTGACAGTATGGGGCATCCATATTGCGCTGCTATGATTGCAACTTCAGGTCGCCAGCAAGGCGGCGACAGATGGGCCAAGTTCCACTATGTATCTGGTGAAACACCTAAAAATTCTACCTGACACAGCTCGTTTGATAAGGGGACCATGTATGGAGGCAGTGAACTAGTAGTAGATTAAAGGTGCTGCAGTTAAAACTATGTTACTTGGATCTTGGGATGGAGCTGGCGCTTCGCTGCCAGGTGAGCTTTCGCCAATCCAAGCCCCTGTCTCTAGGCTACTCCCCAAACATCACTTCGAAGAACCTTTTGTATAAGATCAAGTGTAGTAGCGTTCTTATAAGTTTGGGTTATGGTGGGTGAGGGGAATGTAAACAGATGCGCAAGAAGCGCTGAAATAATATCGGTAAATGATAAAAGTTTGCCAGTATATTTTGTGGATTACACAGCAGGGTGGCGACAAAGTTAACAAGTTTGATGTGGAAGCCATAAAAACAAACCAAAATTCTGCCTGACACAGTTCGTTTGATAAGGAGACCATGTATGGAGGCAGCTATATGGACGACTTTTGGAGGCAGCTATGGCGATGACGTGTGAAGGTAGCAATGGAGACAACGTGTGGAGCCAGATAATAAGACGACATGTGGAGGCTGCTATGGACACAATTTAATTTGGATAGTGGCTGTATGTGGCAGCCCAAAAAAGTTTTCAAACCAGAGGAGCAGGTAGGTGGTCCTCCAGAAAAATTAAATAAATTGAGTGCCTGTATGTGGCAGTCCAAAAAAGATTTCAAACCAGAGGAGCAGGTAGGTGGCCCTCCAGAAAAATTTAATACATAGAGTGCTATAGCTAGAGCCAGTTGGCCCTGGCAAAAAATAGCCAGTTTCCTCTGCTTTAGTGTACAAAGAGGAGGAGAAGGAGGACAATGAAGAGGAGGAGTGCATACATTATTCAGGTTGAGCTTCTCTTACCTGGTGGAGAATGAAAATCCGGAGAAATCCAGGCTTTATTCATCTTGATAAGTGTCAGCCAGTCAGCGCTGTCAGTCAACAGGCGTGTACGCTTATCGGTGATGATGCCACCAGCGGCACTGAAAACCCGCTCGGACAACACGCTAGCGGCAGGGCAGGCAAGAACCTCCAAGGCGTACAGCGCCAGTTCGTGCCACATGTCCAGCTTTGAAATCCAGTAGTTGTAGGGAGCTGTGTGATCATTTAGGACGATGGTATGGTCAGCTACGTACTCCCTCACCATCTTTCTGTAAAGATCAGCCCTACTCTGCCGAGACTGGGGACAGGTGACAGTGTCTTGCTGGGGTGACATAAAACTGGCAAAGGCCTTGTAAAGCGTACCCCTGCCAGTGCTGGACAAGCTACCTGCTCGCCTACTCTCCCTCGCTACTTGTCCCGCAGAAGTACGCCCTCTGCCGCTAGCGCTGTCAGAAGGGAAATACTGTTTCAGCTTGTGCACCAGGGCTTGCTGGTATTCATGCATTCTCACACTCCTTTCCTCTCCAGGGATGAGAGTGGAAAGATTTTGCTTGTACCGTGGGTCCAGGAGAGTGAATACCCAGTAATCGGTGCTGGAATAAATTCTTTGAACGCAAGGGTCACGGGATAAGCAGCATAGTATGAAATCTGCCATATGCCCCAGAGTACCAACGTGCAAGAATTCACTCCCCTCACTGGCCTGACTCTCCATTTCCTCCTCCTCCAACTCCTCTTCTTCTGCCCATACACGCTGAACAGTGAAGGACTGAACAATGGTCCCCTCTTCTGTCTCGCCAACATTCTCCTCCTCTTCCTCCTCATCCTCCTCCACCTCCTCCGATATGCACTGAGAAACAGACCTGAAGGTGCTTTGGCTATCAACAAGGGAATCTTCTTCCCCCGTCTCTTGTGACGAGCGCAAAGCTTCCGACTTCATGCTGACCAGAGAGTTTTTCAACAGACCAAGCAGCGGGATGGTGAGGCTGATGATGGCGGCATTGCCACTGACCATCTGTGTTGACTCCTCAAAGTTACTCAGCACCTGACAGATATCAGACATCCACGTCCACTCCTCATTGTAGACTTGAGGAAGCTGACTGACCTGACTACCAGTTCTGGTGGAAGTTGACATCTGGCAGTCTACAATCACTATGCGCTGCTGGTAAACTCTGGATAACATGGTTAATGTTGAATTCCACTTCTTGGGCACATCGCACAACAGTCGATGAGCGGGCAGTTGGAGGCGGCGCTGTGCTGCCCTAAGAGTGGCAGCATCTGTGCTGGACTTCCTGAAATGCGCACAGATGCGGCACACCTTCGTGAGCAAATCAGAAAGATTGGGGTATGTCTTGAGGAAACGCTGAACTATGAGATTTAACACATGGGCCAGGCATGGCACATGTGTCAGTCTGCTGAGTTGCAGAGCCGCCACCAGGTTATGGCCGTTGTCACACACAACCATGCCTGGCTTAAGGTTCAGCGGTGCCAGCCATAGATCAGTCTGCGCCGTGATGCCCTGTAATAGCTCTTGGGCGGTGTGCCTTTTATCGCCTAGGCTCAGCAGTTTGAGCACTGCCTGCTGTCGCTTAGCGATGGCACTGCTGCTGTGCCTAGAGCTACCGACTGATGGCGCCATGCCCACGGATGGTAATTCAGAGGAGGAGGTGGAGAAGGGGTGGGAGGAGGAGGAGGCATAGTAGGCCTTTGAGACCTGGACCGAGGTAGGCCCCGCAATCCTCGGCGTCGGCAATATATGACCAGCCCCAGGGTCAGACTCGGTCCCAGCCTCCACCAAGTTAACCCAATGTGCCGTCAGTGATATACAGTGGCCCTGCCCGGCAGCACTCGGCCACGTGTCCGTGGTCAGGTGGACCTTGTCAGAAACGGCGTTGGTCAGGGCACGGATGATTTTCTCTGACACGTGCTTGTGCAGGGCTGGGACGGCACATTGGGAAAAGTAGTGGCGGCTGGAGACTGAATATGGAGGGGCGGCCGCCGCCATGATGTTTCGAAAGGCCTCGCTCTCTACCAGCCTATAGGGCAGCATCTCCAGGCTAAGCAGTTTGGAGATGTGGACGTTGAGGGCTTGGGCGTGTGGGTGGGTTGCACTATACTTCCTTTTGCGCTCCAGCGTCTGGGGTATGGAGAGCTGAATGCTGGTGGATGCTGTGGAGGATCGTGGAGGCGAAGATCGGGTTTTCGCACGAGAGGTGTTTGGGCCGGGGTCCTGGGCAGGGGGCTGACTAGCAGATGACACAGGGGAAGGAGCAGTGGTGTGCCCGGCCGGAGATGATCGGGCTTGGTGCCATTGAGTGGGGTGTTTAACATTCATATGCCTGCGCATACTGGTGGTAGTTAAGCTAGTAGTGGTGGAACCCCTGCTGATCCTTGTTTGGCACAGGTTGCACACCACAGTGCGTCGGTCATCCGGTGTCTCTTTAAAGAACATCCAGAATTCTGAAAATCTAGCCCTCGCCACGGGAGCTTGACTACGGGAAACATTTGGCGCTGATGCACCCGGCCTATCAACCCAGCTTGGGTCTGTCACCTCATCATCCTCCGATCCCTCAGTCTGCTCCCCCCTCGGACATCCTGCCCTGACAACAACTTCACCACTGTGACAACCGTGTCTCCTCATCGTCCGACACCTCTTTACACACTTCTTCCACTACGTCAATAATGTCATCATCACCCACAGATTGTGACCGGTGGAAAACCTGGGCATCGGAAAATAGCTCAGCAGCAACAGGACAAGTGGTTTGTGACTGTGGGAAGGGTCCAGAAAACAGTTCCTCAGAGTATGCCGGTTCAAATGCCAAATTTTGCTGGGAGGGGGCAGACTGGGGGAAAGGAGGCTGAGGTGGAGGAGCTGGAGGAGTGCTGATTTCGGTGACATGGGTGGACTGCGTGGAAGACTGACTGGTGGACAAATGGCTAGAAGCATTGTCCGCAATCCACGACATCACCTCTTCGCACTGTTCTGGCCTCAACAGTGCTCTACCACGAGTCCCAGTAACTTGAGACATGATGAACCTAGGGAGTGTAGCTCTGCGGCGTTCCCCTGCTCCCTCATCAGCAGGTGGTGTCTTACCCCGCCAAGGACCACGGCCTCTGACCCCTGCAGTAGTTGGACGCCCACGTCCACGCCCTCGTCCTCTACCCCTAGCCCTCGGGTTAAACATTTTCCAAATTAAAGTGTAAACTTTAATTTTTTTTTTTTGTGTTTATTTATTTATTTATTTTTTTAAACAAAACGATGCTATCCTATTGCTATGGCTGGTTTCTAACCTACACTGACAGCACACAACTGGATTTTGCGCTGTGCCTGATGACTTTGAGTTATAAAAAGAAATAAACGTAAAATAAAATAAATCAGAAGACTGTGCCTAAGTCAAATCAAACCCCTAATAAATTGTCCCACTTCGGTGTTAAAGGTGGATATGTGTGTCACTAAGAGCTAAACACAACGGTCGCAAGTCTCCCAGCAAATTCCTCACAATATGGTACTAGCTGCACTACTAGTGGCAGCAAGCCCAGCCACAAGCAAACCAAAAAAAAGTAAAATATTACGCTATTGTAGGCCTAAATAAGCCGTTGGGGTTCCCCTATGGCTATTTTCTAGCCTACACTGAAAGCACACTGCTTTGCCAGATTACTTTGAGTTCTAAAAAGAAATATAGGGGGTGAAATGTTTAGTTAATTACTTACATTCTGAATAATAATCTGCTAATATGAATATGTTAGACCTTAGCAAGGGCAGGAGCTCAGCTAAGCAATGCTAGAATTGTATAGTACATACACTAAATGTTCTATATGAATAGGTTAGAAATTTTGGTTTGGCATTTTACGATGGTATGGGAAAGCAAATGTATTGCCCCTATCTCTTGCAACTGGGAGAATGTCATTATTGTGAGTTTAAGTGTTGAGGGAGGGAATATTTGTTTGGGAAATTTTTGTTTGGGGGGAGGGAAGAGTCATCTCCTGGGGGAAATTAATGAAAATGATAAGGTGATGCCTTTATCATATCTTGTGAACCTTAGATGTAATGGCTAGGGAATATAATGTAATTTTATGGAACACAAGAGGTTTAGGATACGCTACAAAAAGGATGGCTGTCTTTTCTACGATACAGCAGTATAAACCGGCTATATTCTGTTTATGTGAAACACATTTAACGAAAGAAAACACGCAATACTTGCTGAGAAAATGGCTATCACATACTTATCATTCTACATTCTCAACACATTCTAGAGGGGTTAGTATTTTGGTCCCTTATACAATTCCATTTAAATGTTTCTCAACTTTGATAGACCCAGAAGGGAGATTTGTGTGCCTACATTTCTCCATTCACAAGGTACCCCAAATACTAGTAGCGCTATATATCCCTCCGCCGTTTACATGTGAGGCTCTTAAAAAGCTACTCACGTTTGTTAATGGACTGCCACAGGTTCCGATTCTGATGGTGGGGGATTATAACATGGTCCTTTCTGTAGGACGTGATAGATTTGGGGGGGGCGACACAAGTGGGTTCTGAAAGCTCTACTGTACTGGCTAGAATGTTAGATGAGATTGGATGGTATGATTATTGGCAGGTCACACATCCTGATGTACAGCAGTACTCATGTTATTCCAGCTCACATAAGACCCTTTCTAGGATAGACATGGCTATAATATCACCGTCCATGCATAGATATATTCGGGAAGTTGAATATCTGCCCCGAAGTGTTTCAGACCACTCTCCAGTCCGAGTCGCCGTTGCTGTCCCCTCTGTAGTGCCACGCCAGGTAGGAAGCTGGCCAATAAACCCTTTTTGGATACAACTGGTGGATAAAGGGGATTTGTTTAACAGGGAAATAGAAACCTTTTTTCAGGATAATGATAATTCAACCGTTGGCTTGGTATGGGATGCAATGAAGATGTACATTAGGGGGATCTATAGACAACAGATTAATAGACATAAGGCTAGGTCCCGTGAACTCACAATACATTTACAGCAGAGGGTTCTTTCTACCATCAATGAGAGAAGCGATAGTAGTGCTGATGCCAAAACCAGGAAAGGATCCACAGAACTTGGACTCATATCGTCCAATATCCTTACTCTCTGTAGATATTAAAATATTAGCTAAAGCCCTGGCCAATCGTCTCATTAATGTTATTACCTCACTTGTGCATACGGACCAATCTGGATTCATGCCAGATAGGTCCACTGCGGTTAACATAAGACGTTTATACCTTAACATACAGGCGGAGGGACATGGAAGGACTGGTAGGGCGGTCCTCTCACTCGACGCTGCCAAAGCCTTTCACAGCGTCGAGTGGGATTTTTTATGGGCCGTTCTGAGACGAATGGGTTTTGGCCCTAAATTCATCAAAAATGTCCAGTTGTTATACAACTGTCCGAAAGCAAGAATCAAGGTGAATGGCCGGGTCTCGGACGCCTTTGAATTGGAGAGGGGGACGCGACATAGCTAAATTTGAGAAAATTTGGGGGAAATGGATGGATACGGCATGTCTGCCATTGCAACAGCTGTTACAAATTAGGTCAAGTTTGCAATATCAGCTCTCCCTAGCTGCATAAGTTGGTTATTCGGATGCATTGGTAAAGATAGGGAGCATTATCACTTTTGGGCATATATGCACTACCCTTGGGAGATGACTCTGGGGGGGCAGGATGGGGGGGGGTATTATTTTCTTTTGTTGGGTTTCTTTCAATGTTATGATATGTTGTTCACTTAAAATTCATGATATGGTAGATATCCTTAGGCCTATTGTACTCCAGGATTGTGGGATAATATAGGCCATGCTTGGCCAACTTAGTATGTATCTCCTTATAATGTACATTTGACCATCTGAAATGGATAATTGTTGTATGTTTTTGTAAAAGTTTATAAAAATCAATAAAAATAAAATTGATTAAAAAAAAAACCCCATATCCACCGGTGTTTGAGGTGGATATGGGTGTCTCTAAGAGCTAAACACAACGGTCGCAAGTCTCCCAGCAAATTCCTCACAATATGGTACTAGCTACACTACTAGTGCCAGCAAGCCCAGCCACAAGCAAACAAAAAAAAGTAAAATATAACGCTATTGTAGGCCTAAGTAAGCCGTTGGGGTTCTCCTATGGCTATTTTCTAGCCTACACTGAAAGCACACTGCTTTGCCAGATTACTTTGAGTTATAAAAAAAAATAAACGTAAAAAAAATAAATCAGCAGACTGTGCCTAATTCAAATCAAACCCCTAATAAATTGTCCCACTTCGGTGTTTGAGGTGGATATGTGTGTCACTAAGAGCTAAACACAACGGTCGCAAGTCTCCCAGCAAATTCCTCACAATATGGTACTAGCTGCACTACTAGTGCCAGCAAGCCCAGCCACAAGCAAACAAAAAAAAGGAAAATATAACGCTATTGTAGGCCTAAGTAAGCCGTTGGGGTTCTCCTATGGCTATTTTCTAGCCTACACTGAAAGCACACTGCTTTGCCAGATTACTTTGAGTTATAAAAAGAAATAAACGTAAAAAAAAAATTAATAAATCAGAAGACTGAGCCTAATTCAAATCAAACCCCTAATAAATTGTCCCACTTCGGTGTTTAAGGTGGATATGTGTGTCACTAAGAGCTAAACACAACGGTAACAAGTCTTCCTGCAAATTACTCACAATATGGTACTAGCTGCACTACAAATGGCAGCAAGCCCAGCCACAGGCAGACCAAAAAAAAGTAAAATAAAACGTTATTGTAGCCCTAAGAAGGGCTGTTGGGTTCTTGGAGAATCACTCCTGCCTAACACTATTCTAATAGAACACCCTAACGCTTTCCCTGACCAGCAGCAGCTCTCTCCCTAGTGGCATCCAGACAGAGAATGATCCGAGCAGCGTGGGCAGGGGCTAGTCTATTCCAGGGTCACCTGATAAGGCCAGCCAACCACTGCTATTGACGTGTAAGGGTACCACGTCATGCTGGGTGGAGTGCAGAGTCTCCTGGCTTGTGATTGGCTCTGTTTCTGGCCGCCAAAAATCACAACGGCGGGAGATGCCATTTTCTCGAGCGGGCAAAGTATTCGTCCGAGCATCGAGCAGTTTCGAGTACGCTAATGCTCGAACGAGCATCAAGCTCGGACAAGTATGTTCGCTCATCTCTAATAGACACCAATTACAGGAAACGGAAACCCCAAATAATCTTGCATTATAATAAAAACAAAGGAGGAGTTGACAAGATGGACGAAATGATTGGATAGTTTACGTGCAAGAGGCAGACAAAACATTGGCCTATAGTTCTTTTTTATAATATGCTAGATGTGTCAGCCCTCAATACCTATATTGTTTATAGTGAGAGATCCAGAATTCCATGCCAACAGAAAGGACAAGAGACGTATATACTTGACGGAACTTTGCTATGAACTTTTAATGACTACCATGATGGAGAGAAGCAGCACAAAATGCTTGCCAAGGCAAACAACAGAACTATGATCAGATGTGTTACATGTTTTTAGGAACATGCAGAGCCAAGAGATAAAAAAGAAAGCGATGTTACATTTGGACAAAATGTCTGCAAGGATCATACTTTCGAACAGATAACGTGTGAAAGATGTTGCAGTCATTAGAAAATTCAAAAAGGAAACTTTGGAAAGGGATATTCTTGAAGCAAGTTTACTGCAACTTTTATATAAAAAAACTTTTAGACAAAAAAATTTTATTATAAAGAGTTATATCGAAATATTATATTGGGCGTTTTAAACCTGTTCAGTTTTTTGCACAAAATGACCAGGAGGTCAGATCCATTACAGATCCCATCCCGGCAGACACCAGCGCTAGTAGGAATGCATCCTTACTTTGCATTTTTCAAATACACTTAAAAAATTATTTTTATTTGAATTATTCCATGTTATTTGCATACGGGCCTAAAAGGCTCCAGGTATGTAAAAGTGTAGATTTCTATGGTCATGCATTCTAGGGTTAAGGGGTTAAATATGCATAGGGAGCGTGGTTTGGTCTTCAAACAATGCTGTGTTTTAGTATGACACGCACATGACAGCCGTGGCTCTTAGAATCGCTTCACTCTTACTTCCATGTGCACCTACATAGGCCAACTTCCCCAAATAAGTGAAGCGGGAACGCAGCCTGACAAGGTAACGTCTGTGCCAGCTCGAAAGGACCGAGCTGAGGGCCAAGATCCCACTATAACATCAAAGAGTGCACTCTTTTTACACTGACATCAAATGATTCCATAGATTACGACAGAACCTGTTCTGTTAAACGCGGATACATGTGGAAAGCCCTGCTGACTGATCATTTTGCCCTTCTTTTCACGCATCAGTGTCCTCTTTCAATCGGTCAATAATCCATCAGTATTGCTAAAGCCAAAAACAAACAGGAGTTAATCCAGAATAGAGATGAGCAGCAAATGGGATACTTGTATGTCCTCTGTGTTCTGTATCCACTCCTGCTTTTGGCTATCAATCCTGAAGCTTTTCATCCTTCTGACAAATGAAATGAAGGGGAAAACCAAACATAGTGGCAACGTCATAGAATGATGGATTATGGAAATCACAGGGTGTTCCAGGGAGACAGCGGTCAGTTGGCAGCAGCATGAGTAGGCTGCAGAGTGGCACAATGACAAATTATGGAGGTGGCGGAAACATGGTAGGCCACAAAGTGGCACAATGATAACCGTGTGGAGGTGGTGGCAGCAGAAGCAGCAGCAAGAGCCCACAGGTGGCAGCAACATGGTGGCAGCAACAGGGATAGCCACAGAGTGGCACAATGATTTAGTGTGGAGGTGGCATCAGCAGCAGGATCTCACAGGTGGCAGCAACATGGTGGCAGTAACAGGGAAAGCCACAGAGTGGCACAATTATATAGTGTGGAGGTGGCATCAGCAGCAGCAGCAACAGGAGGCCACAAAGTGGCACAATGCTCAGAGTGTGGAGGTGGCGACAGAAGAAGCAGCAGCAGGAGTCCACAGGTGTCAGCAACATGGTGGCAGCAACAGGGAAAGCCACAGAGTGACACATTGATATAGTGTGAAGGTGGCATCAGAAGCAGCAGGAGCCCACAGAGTGGCACAAAGATATCCATAAATCCATAAAAACAACTGTAAACTGTTGACAGGTGTTCACTTTCACCACACTGTTTCAATAAAGCTTTCTTTTTGTTATTAAAAGTGTGGGTTTTTTCGGTGTCACTTTGTATAATTTGCCATAGCAGTGGTGCTAATTGACGGTGCTCATTACTAAGGGCTGGCCTTAGTGTTTGCCCTTTTTTGGGAAAATTTACACTAACACCAATACTATTAACTTGGTACCCACCACCACCAGGGGTGCCGGGTACAAAGCAGTACCTGACCGTCTAAAGATGGTCAGGTTTTGGGGCGGCTGCAGGCTCTTATTGTTGCGCTGGAATAGTCCCCTAACAGTGGGCTATCCCTGCTCAGTAATGGCAGGCTACAGCTGTTTTTTTGTATCAGGCTGATTTGGACAATTGGAGGGGCCCACGTTTTTTTGGCCAGAAATTTAACAAAATGATCTGGGTTTCCCCTAATTAATTAATGGGGACCCCACATCCTCTTTTTCTTAATTTTTGGCCAAAAAATGGGGAAAAAATTACGTGGGCTTCCCCTTATTAATAGGGGGACACCCACACTTTTTTCATATTTTGGCCAAAAATGGGGAAAAAAAAAATTACGATGGGTACCCCCTATTGTCCGCATCAGCCTGATACAAAAAAACAGCAGGAGCCTGCCATTACTGAGCTGGGATAGCCCACTGTTAGGGAGCTATTCCAGCGCAACAATAACAGCCTGCAGCCGCCCCACTACCTGACCATCTATAGACGGTCAGGTACTGGTTTGTACCCGGCTCTTCCCGGCACCCCTTGTGGCAGTGGGTACCGAGGTAATAGTATTGGCGTTAGTGTAAATTTGTCCAAAAAAAGGGCAAACACTAAGGCCAGCCCTTAGTAATGTAATGAGCACCGTCAACTAAACAGCCTCACTACTATGGCAAACTATACGAAATAACACAAAAAACCCACACATTTTTAATAATAAAAAGAAAGTTTTATTGAAAAAAAAAGCACACACACCCTCGTTGACCATTTTATTTGTAAAAAAAAAACATGCTGGTCATCGATGTAATCCTTCGAATCCGAAGTAGTCCACTGCATGCATGGTCCTGGAAGACAAAAAAACAAACACATACACAAAAAAGGGCTTGTTGCCAAGGGGAGTGAGGTACATGCTCGTTGCCAAGGGGAGTGAGGTGCATGCTCGTTGCCAAGGGGAGTGAGGTGTATGCTCATTGTCAAGGGGAGTGAGGTGCATGCTCGTTGCCAAGGGGAGTGAGTTACATCCTCGTTGCCATAGGAAGTGAGGTACATGCTTATTGCCATAGGGAGTGAGGTACATGCTCGTTGCTATAGGGAGTGAGGTACATGCTCAGTGCCAAGGGGGTTGCGGTACATGCTCGTTGCCAAGGTGGACTAAAATACTGCGGCATGATGCATATATATATATGGTTGTAACGGGTGGCGATTTGAGTCACTGTTGCCTTTCTATCAGCTTGAACAAGTCTGCCCATTCTCCTCGGACCTCTGGCATCAACAAGGCATTTCCGCCCACAGAACTGCCGCTCACTGGATGTTTTTTCTTTTTCGAACCATTCTCTGTAAACCCTAGAGATGGTTGTGCGTGAAAATCCCAGTAGATCAGCAGTTTCTGAAATACTCAGACCAGCCCTTCTGGCACCAACAACCATGCCACGTTCAAAGGCACTCAAATCACATTTCTTCCCCATACTGATGCTCGGTTTGAACTGCAGGAGATTGTCTTGACCATGTCTCGATGCCTAAATGCACTGAGTTGCCGCCATGTGATTGGCTGATTAGAAATTAAGTGTTAACGAGCAGTTGGACAGGTGTACCTAATAAAGTGGCCGGTGAGTGTATATATACACACACACACACATATATAAATATATATATATATATATATATATATATATATATATATATATATATATATATATTTATATATATATATATATACACACATACACACACACATATATATATATATATATATATTTATATATATATACACTTACTGAGGCTACAATTTGCACAAGCTTATCGAAATTGGACAGTAGAAGATTGGAAAAACGTTGCCTGGTCTGATGAGTCTCGATTTCTGCTGCGACATTCGGATGGTAGGGTCAGAATTTGACGTCAACAACATGAAAGCATGGATCCATCCTGCCTTGTATCAACGGTTCAGGCTGGTGGTGGTGGTGTCATGGTGTGGGGAATATTTTCTTGGCAATCTTTGTGCCCCTTGGTACCAATTGAGCATCGTTGCAACGCCACAGCCTACCTGAGTATTGTTCCTGACCATGTCCATCCCTTTATGACCACAATGTACCCAACATCTGATGGCTACTTTCAGCAGGATAATGTGCCATGTCATAAAGCTGGAATCATCTCAGACTGGTTTCTTGAACATGACAAAGAGTTCACTGTACTCAAATGGCCTCCATAGTCACCAGATCTCAATCCAATAGAGCATCTTTGGGATGTGGTGGAACGGCAGCCGACAAATCTGCGGCAACTGTGTGATGCCATCATGTCAATATGGACCAAAATCTCTGAGCTATGCTCACAGCATTTTGTTGAATCTATGCCACGAAGATATGAGGCAGTTCTGAAGGCAAAAGGGGGTCCAACCCGTTACTAGCATGGTGTTCGTAATAAAGTGGCCGGTGAGTGTATATGGTGAAGTGGTAAATTTGTCACAGAAGATTCGATGTGGATTAGAAAAGGGTCTTCCCAAAAAGGTGCTATATGGATATGTTGAGCATCATAGGGTTTATGTTGGGATGTGCTCCAGTCGTGAACATTGAGTTTCCATATGACAGTTGCGATTTTATAGTTTAACAATTTTTAATAGAAGTATTCTGGATTTATGATGTTACTCAGCTTTCTGTTGTCTCACTAATATTTATGACAACAATATGAGGTTTAAAAGAGACTCAGATCATATATAAACTAAATAAATGAGATTTTAGGTGAAGGGTCCGGCATTATTAGAATCAATTTCCTGAGAAAATTTGTGGCTGATATATCTTCATTTTTATGAACATGCACATGAGAATTTAGGTGCCTTATGGGCGTGGCTGTAGGGTCCAGTGCACCCACTTCGACCTAGGTTCACAGGGTAGCAGAAAACTGTCAATCAAGCCTGACTGGGTGGTGACATTGGACAAGAGAGAGTGCCCTGCACTGACAAGTATTTTCTTATATATTAAAAGAAAAAATGTCTTTCATATTCTTATGATGTAGGACACTTCAACTATAAAGTAATTTATTCTAATTTTATGTGACCCATGAGCTGACCCACACTTTCAAGATTGGGTCCAGAGGGGAAATCTGCATCATTCATGTATTTATGGCATATCATGTGAATATGAGGTTTTCTGTAGTTATTTTCTATACAATTATTAAGGACTTGAGGAAGTTTGTGGGGTGTAGCCTGTTGCCTGATCACATTCCTTATTGGTTAACTTCTAATGTGACTGGAAATTAATAACCCGGTAACCCAGTATTTAATGAGATATTTCAGTTGAGTATTAAAGTTTTCTTAATGGATGAAACAGGGGTTAGTTAGCCTTTCAGAAAACAATTTATAATGTTTTTGGATAAAAAATGTATATACTTTTCCAACATACTTTCTGTATCCATTGCTCATAGTTTCCTAGATCCTTGCTTGCTGAGAAAAAGTAGTCGAAGAACAGGAAGCTTCATAGTTTACTTCCTGTGGATTAAAAGGAACCTACCACCACGGATCTACCTATAAAGGTAGATCGGGTGGTAGGTGCATCTATAGGACGTGAGGATAGCCCTTTTATTTAGCTAATATGTAAATTTTGTAAAGAGGCTACTGGGGTGTGGAGTAGCCGGAGCTGAGGCTACACGGCGTGGCTACTCCATGCCCCAGTAGCCTCTTTGATCCTCCTACCAGATAACTTTGGCGCAAAGCTCCTAATAGCTGTGCGCCCTCGTCCACGATACCTGCCATCTGCGCATGCGCAGTGGCTCTGGCTTCGAAGCAGTGACCGGGCAGCCACGGGCCTTCTGTTCTGCGCATGCGCAGACGGCAGGCTACCCAAATGAGGACACACAGCTCCTCGAAGCTGAGCGCCAAAGTTATCTAGTAGGAGGGTCAAAGAGGCTACTGGGGCATGGAGTAGCTGCGCCTTGTAGCCTCAGCTCCGGCTACTCCACTCCCCAGTAGCCTCTTTACAAAATTTACATATTAGCAAAATAAAAATTAGTAAAATATTGCAGGGACATGAGGATTAGCCCTTAAAAGGGCTATCCTCACTTCCTATAGATGCACCTACCACCCAATCTACCTTTATAAGTAGATCTGTGGTGGTAGGTTCCCTTTATAAAAATAGTCCATCATTATACTAATGATCTGTGCACCTGTATGACATCACATGATCGTGATCAAAGGTGGACCATGGTTTCTATCCGCAGGAAGTAAGCTATGAAGTATTTGATGAAAGTGGAACAAATTTGTTATAGACATTTAAGTTACTGTCCTTTTCACATAGAAAGGGTTAACAGAAACCATGTGTACATATGTTTCATAAATATGCCACATGTACCAATTGGATGCAGATTAACTCTCTATCTTGAGCATAGGGGACATCCCACCAATAAATAAATGGAGATTTTTGTGCTTGCACGGCCCTCATCAATTCACTTGTGGTTGCAAACAGGGCCTTGAACATATTGTCCACATGATCACTACTACTTTAGGACTCTGAACCCACCATCTACCACAAGTATGCAGATAGGCTAGGTGTGAGAATTGTTAATCTACAATTGTTATGTCTGAATTCAGTCATATTACTTTTCTTGGTTGTCAGGATTAGATGTCATGTTAATCATTTTCATGAGTGTATACCAGTTTCCTTTGGCACCAAAGTAAGACAACAAGTAACCTAGTTTATTAATATTCTTTACTTCCATTGGTCTGATAAGAGGCCTAATCTACAATACATACTTTTCAGATAAATAGTTGGGGAAAGAACAAAGTAATAGTCTAAGCTTAAAGGGATATTCCCATGAAGACATGTTTCTTAAATTTACTGAGGATAACAAAATAACACATTCTCTAATTCACTGTTATTAACAAAAATACAGCATTTCACAGATATAAGTCTAACCTGTCTCTATGACTCCTGGTGTATACAATTTCAGTTGCCCCTGGACCCAACCCTGGATCTTCTGAGTCTTCTGAGACTTCCTGATGGCAAACAACAAAGAGATAAAGCTACAGGCACATATGTTCTTTCTCCAGGAGAGGAGGCACATCAGATCTGATGGCAGAGCAGAGATGTAGCAGAGCTTAGACTGTCATTGTGTGTAATACGCATCTTATGTATCTCATCATCGCTGATAATAATAATTAATAATAATAATAATAATACCTGTCTCATCTCTCTTTTATGTGTCAGATACTAGTAGAATGTTCAGAAGATAAATAAAAGTGTAGATAAACCATGTACTCTGATAATCTAAGTACATTGTCATCTCACAGCACAGAGGGATCATGAAGTGTCTGGTTAGAGAGTCCCCGACCACACTCTGGAATTTTACACTGACCATCACTAAGTGATAGGACATAAAACAGCAATAAAAATTATCTTTGTTGTGTAAAATTGAGAATTTTCTTTCATGGGCAAACCCCTTTAAAGCATACTTAAACCTCCCACAACTTTGAATAGATCATTAGTTTAGTGTATGACTTGTAATCTTCAGCAGCTTTCTGCAGCTACAGGATCCATCTTAGAGTTGTCTCTTATCTGTGTTTGGGAGACCTAGCTGCTGCGACCCTCTCCATAGAGATTCAATATCATCTGATGTCTCAGAGAGCTTCACCTCGCATAATTTGGCAAAAATTAAACAGCACGGTATAACTCATTTGATCAGGAAATGAGAAAGGAGCGTAAGAAAGTGGTTAGAAGCATTTTTTTGTTTTGGCTTCTACCAGTGATTAAGGCAGGGTTTGTTGACAAGTTATTGACCATTTAGAGCAGTTGTGTAAAAAAAAAAAAAAAAAGAAAAATAAAAGTACTCTACTTCGGTTCTGGCTCCTAAAGCTCCAATAATGCTTTTGTCTTTTACGAACCACCACAAACAGCAAGCCACCCCTTAGGTCAGTCAGCAGCCCAGTGTTCATGTACAGTTGAACAGAGAAGCCTGTGATCAGCTTCAGAGATGACCCACAAACTGAATGACCCTCAAATTGAAAGGCTCCTATGCTTGTGGTGACTGCTCTGTCTGCCCCTTAATGCCTGCCACTCGTGAATTTATACATCCCACTACATCTCAGAAATTTACCTTACGGAACTACGTGAATTGTAAAACCAAGAACGTGATATATGCCTTGATCTGCCCATGCCGCAAGATTTACGTAGGACAAACTTCACAAGAACTAAGAAAGCGGATACAGCAACATCTGTCCAGCATTTCTAATGCAGGGGTGCACTTCTCACAAGGTAAGCTATTATCTACCGTGGCAGTGCATTTCCGCAATTTCCATGCCAGTAAAACCAAGGGCTTGCAGGTTGTAGGTCTGGACCTTGCTTCCTCCAATATCAGGGGGGGTGACATAACACCTGAACTATTACGACGTGAGGCACGTTGGATATATAACTTGGGAACACGTGCCCCGGACGGTATTAATGAAGACCTTTTATTTGCAGGTTTCTATAAAAACAGGTGAACTTACTCCTATTGATGAAAATTAACTAACATACCTGATTGTGCCCCCTAGGAATGTGGTTAACAGCTATCGGAGCATGATGGGTGAGTCTCTATACACTTCTACACACTATGATCTAAGAACACTGTGTACAAATATATAATTTTTTATTTTTTTATATTTATTTATTTATTTTATTTTTTTTTATTTTTATTAATTTTTTTTTTCCTCTATCAATATATATATACATATATATCTAGATTATTGATACAACAAATATTAGCAAGAATTTTTATATTTCACTGGTGTAACACGGGTTTTACCCCTTGTAGTCTTTGGACTCCTATAGTCCCTTCATCTTTAGGTACAGGACTCTTACAGTTCCCTTACTAGGTTCACATTTAAACACTTTTTCCTTTTTTTTTTTTTTTTTTTCTTTTTTGTTTGTCACCATAATAACACTTTCTTCTTTTATATTATGTTACTCACCCATAGTAATACCACAGTGAATTTCTGCTCCTGTTTAATGAAATATATAGAGATATGAAGAATACGGCGTCCTTTCAAGACTCCTATGATACCTGGATACCCTTTGGATCAGCATGCTATACCTAGTACCACCAACAACAATAGTCAATATGACTTGTCTCGTTGCTTCCTGCCTCATCTGAAAATGCATATGCACAGATCCTTTGTTTCTTGCATGGACCTGTCCCCCATGGACCAAATGGAATTGAGAAAGCTATACATTTGTCTTGTACCAACGTTTCTGATGAATTATAACGGCCACTCGTGCTTTTTACAATTACCTTACTCCTATTGGGATGGCGGATTGTCATTTGCCACAATTTTGTTTCCTTTGTACTTATCTTTTGCCTGCTCCCTTGTCGTACCCCCCGTTGTCCCTCGTCCTCCAACAAAACTCCTTTGGTACCTTGTATATGTCACATGTTAAAAGTTTTTCCATGCCTTACATTAATATCTATTTTAGTTTTAACCCTATACCTTCATGAATGTATTGGAATACTATGACTGAGACCCTTGTGACTTATACGCACCTTGGCTCTATAAGTGCAGAGTATATGATCTTACGTACTACTGGATTTGGCTACAATATCTGCCTTTATTTTATTTATATATATATATTTTTTTTTCTTTGTTTAATGTATCGCCGTAGGTGTGCTTCTCACACCCTCTTCTGTATGCTGAATACTTACCTCTCAGAAACCATTTATTGGCACAATAGCACTTTTGTTGCGTCGTACTCTATGTATAGATATGTCGCCATTTCTTTCTCTGCTATACTTGGCACTTTTATGAAATTTTGTCTTCTAGTATCGCATCACTTTATTCACTTTCGTGCTACTTGTATTATATATTCTTAAGATGAATTAAAAACATAAAAATTCTTTTAATCATATATATATCTGAGAATTATTCAATGATAATGTCCCCAAGTTTGCTCTGGGGCCTCGTTGTTCTATCACGCCTTGGTGTTTTTTTTTTTTGTTTGTTTTTTTTTCTCACTAATATGAATGAATGCTCATGAGAACAATCCATTGATATATAATCGTTTGATTCTTGTTCATGTAGATACCAATTTCACTCTTTTGTATAAAATCTATGGTGTTCCCGAGAGGGATATTGCATACTTGTTCGCGTTTCCATACTGAAATCAATGTTTACTATCGGCTGCGCCACCTATTGAACAAATTGACCTTTTTTTAATCTTTTCTTCTCACCCAGTAGTTTAAATTACAAACTCCTTTGTTTACCTTTCAATACTGCGATCAATACTATTGTATACGTGACGCCTTTTCATCACCTAGCAACCTGGTATCGCGATCTCTGTCAGCAGAGCCTGACGTCACTTCCGGTTTTGGCGTCACTTTCGGTTTTGGCGTCATTTCCGGTTTTGGCGTCACTTCCGGTTTTTGCGCCACTTCCGGTTTTTGGCGTAACTTCCGATTTTGGCGTCACTTCCGGTTTTCACGCTGAACACACGGCACCATTGATTGGAGATACAGCTGTTGTAAGGTACAACAGGGGGGTACTTAAGGGATAATGGCTTAATTGAGGACACTTTCACCCCTGAGGAAGTCTCCACTTGGGAGACGGAACGCGTGGGGAGTCCTCCACGTCCTCCTCCACTACTGCTGAGCCGCCCTGTTGACTTATTGTACTGATGCCTGCCTGCTGACCACTGACTCGTAATGTATACTGACTCATTAGACAGCTTGGGCCTTATTCATCCTTCTATTGTAATTGTATCATACTAGGGGCCAGGTTCCACTGTATGGAGGAGGTGTTTGTTTGGTGAACCTTACCTGGTTGTGCCAAACACTTTGAATCATGTATGTTTTTTAATTGTTTTTAACTTGTCCTTCATTCCTTGATGGAGTTTTTCTATTGTTGAAATAAAGATTTATCACTTTTTTACATAATTTTGTCTATTGGCACACCTCTTTTTCTCTTTGAATATTTTACCACAAACTGAATGAGTCATCTAACCTCAACTATAAGAATAAAAAAATGTGGTTATTTTCTTCCTTAAACTATGCCCTTGCTATGGTATTCAGCCAAATTCAGTTCGGTGGAGATATACTGCAACACCCAAAATACGAAAGACTTTTTTCTGTTTTCTTAATCCAGGATCAACTGTTTTAAAGAGGTTTGCCCCCCAGACAAATATAGTGGCAGAGTTTGATTCACTCTTTTTGCATTTCCTGATCCTGCTTAACACAGAAGGACATTGGGGATGGCTGCCGAGTCATTTGCTGAGGTCAGGAAGTAAGAGTTCTCCTTACAGAGACTGCCAATTAAGGCAACATGTAGGAGTGTGGAGTTTTATAGCCATGTGACTACTTCCCAACCCTAGTCATAAGCCTCTCACACAGCCAAACCAGTTCCCTACGCTGTACTGAGGAGACCCAATGAGGTCAAAGCAGTGCTGTCTACAGTTTGGAGTCTGTTCCTTCTGGAATAGATATACTGGTTTGGTTTTAATCCCGCATCATGCCATAAGGCCTCTTGTAGCTCATGCTTGATGTCAGGGGTGCTGCCTTACAAGGTAGCTAAAAGACAAGTGGTTTTCCTTATCCCATCCTGAAAAACTTTGCATATTTTCCCAGAGTCAGTCACTGACCGAGGTATGGTATCGGCTGAAAGGTTATTCTTAACTATTTCCAGTAGGTGCAAGAAATGAAATCTGACAGGGACTTAAGAGCATCTAGGGATAAGGAATATGAGTGTGGTGTCAGAATGGGATATGATGGGCCTAGCAGAGTTGATGATCTTAATGGCCTTTCGCCCATCCATTAAATCCCCATGTAGGATGTAAAACCAATAAAATCCACTAAACCATACTATTTATGAATCTTCTTCAACTCTTCTTCAACTTCTTCAAGTAATTGTCCATATCACCTTCAAAGTTTTGTCTTCTGCTAGATCTTTGAGTACCATTATAATCTTTTAGAGGATGGCCTCACTGCCTGGCCAGTCCGACCCAAGTTGAGTATAGCCTGTTTTTTTAAATTTGTTGTTACTTATTAGATACCTACCAATGCTAACTTTTGTCTCTTCAATTACTCCTTGACTCTATTTCTGTTTAGTTACAACTTGTATTTTCCTCGTAATTATTTGTTCCCCTTAGATAAGCTTTTGATTTGACACTATGGAAACATAGTGAATGTTAATGTTAACAATCATATTATGACAATACAGGCAGTCCCCGGGTTACGTACAAGATAGGCTCCGGAGGTTTGTTCTTAAGTTGAATTTGTTTGTCTAAACTGTATATTTTGGAGTTTTTGCTGTAATGGGACCAAGGATTATCATTAAAAATTAATTACAGACACCTTACAGCTGATCATTGCAGTCTGAGACTATAGTAAAGCATCCTGACAGCTTTACCAAAGGTCACAGTGGCCAGAGGGGTCCGTCTGTAACTAGGGGTCATCTGTAAGTTGGGTCTCCTTAAGTAGGGGACCGCCTGTACATGCTTTACTATATCAAGAGCTCATGCATACTAGGATCTAAGTTTTATAAAATATTTAACCATATTGCAGAATACATAGGTGGGAGCAATTGACACAGTTGAGAATGGCACAGCTAGACAGTCATATGACTTGGGATGAAAATTTTCTAAGACCAAAAACATATAAATTAGAGCCTTTCAAACCACAGAACCAGAACTTTTAAAGCACAATTATGTGCATGTTGTTGTAGAAGGACCAAGGAAGGACAGGTCCAAGTCAAAAGGAACATAGATTTTGGTGTGGACTGGAACAAGTGTGGAGCTTTGAGAAAACATTAAGGAAATTGAGGTATGAAAGGGACATAGTAAATATTGGTTGATGATGATTAAGAAAATTCAGAAGTGCAGCCAGACTAAGTTGCCAAGGGGTGAGAGTTAGAGATGTGCGAACATACTCGTCCAAGCATGCTGCTCGTTTGAGCATTAGCATACTTGCAACTGCTCGTTGCTCGGACGAGTATTTCGCACACTCGAGACAATGTCATCTCGCTGTGTTTTGATTATTGGCGGCCAGAAACAGAGCCAATCACAAGCCAGGAGACTCAGCAGTACACCCAGCATCACACGGTACACTTACATGTCGATAGCAGTGGTTGGCTGGCCCGATCAGGAGACCCTGGAATATACTAGCCCCTGCCGGCGCTGCTTGGATCATTCTCTGTCTGGATGCCGTTAGGGAGAGAGCTGCTGCTGGTCAGGGAAAGCGTTAGGGTGTTCTATTAGAATAGTGTTAGGCAGGAGTGATTCTTCAAGAACCCAACAGCCCTTCTTAGGGCTACAATAGCGTTATATATATATTTTTTTTTTTTCATTTGCTTGTGGCTGGGCTTGCTGGCACTAGTAATGCAGCTAGTACCATATTGTGACGAATTTGCAGGGAGACTTGCGAATGTTCTATTTAGCTCTTAGTGACACACATATCCATCTCAAACACCTAGGTGGGACAATTTATTAGGGGTTTTATTGAATTAGGCACAGTCTGACGATTTTTTTTTTTTTTTTCAAAACTGAACAACAACAACAAAATCCTGTTGTGTGCTGTCAGTGTAAGTTAGAAACTAGCCATAGCAATCATCATCTCCTGTGGTTGCTGTGTGATTTTTTCTGCACGTTTTGTTCTATAAAATTTTTTTTTTAAAAAACACAAAAAAAAAATTAAAAAAAACAAAAAAACACAAATAAAAAAAAACAAAAAAACACAAAAAAACTTACAGTTTATATTTCTGTTTTGTCCATATAATAGACTTTAATTTTGAAAATGTTGAACCCGAGGGCTAGGGGTAGAGGACGAGGGAGTGGGCATCCAACTACTGCAGGGGTCAGATGTCGTGGTCCTGGGCGGGGTCAGATGTCGTGGTCCTGGGCGGGGTGAGACACCACCTGCTGATGAGGGAGCAGGGGAACGCCGCAGAGCTACACTCCCTAGCTTCATGTCCCAAGTTACTGGGACTCGTGGTAAAGCACTGTTGAGGCCAGAACAGTGCGAACAGGTGATGTCGTGGATTGCCGACAATGCTTCTAGCCATTTAAAACAATGTGGTACCTGCGCCACCGATAATGGAAATGTATAGACTATATTTGCAAGTGGGCAGAATGGCGCAGCGTTGGTATCCTCAATACATACTGATATACTGACTAATCGGTCTCGGACTAGATATGTCTGGGACAATAGTTACAGAGATAGTCAGGCATAGATGGTACTATAAATGTCTTTGTGTATGGTATATATTGGTACCTGTATCAAATGCTGCAGATTCTTTGTCTGGGTTGATTCCAGGAGAAGAAGTTCCGTTACACATGTATTCAGGAGTCCGTCAGGGTGCTGTTTCTTGTGAGTAATCCTTTGAGCGTTTTAGCAAGAGGCTAAACAACGTTTAACTGCACGAGGAGTGGAGCTCCGGCCGGTAGCTGCACACTCCGATCACAGTTCTGGTGGATTCCGTATAGTGACGTCACCAGGTTACGGTAGGTCCAGAGGGACAAAATTCCTCCGACGCGTTTCGAAGACTGATACTGTCTCCTTTGTCAGGGTGGATTGTCACTGTGTCGGCAGCATGTTATATACTCTTGTCTAGTTGCAGCCATGGGACTACAGGTGAATATATATCAGTATTTGATGTTAAACTAAAAAGTTTTATTTTTTTATTTGATAAAAATATAAAAAATGTGTGTATAATTAGCATTTAGTTATAAGTTAAAAGAAAACTTTTTTATTTGTTTGTTTAAAAAGTAATCTTAAAAGTAAGGAATTGTATATGGCATAGTACAGTCCAAACTTAGACCATAATTGTGGTATTCAATATTTACATAAATGCGAACAATTCTATTTCTTTATTAAGTCCACTGGGGACCAAAGTATTACCTTATATACTCGAGTATAAGCCTAGTTTTTCAGCACAAAAAATGTGCTGAAAAACCCAAACTCGGCTTATACTCGAGTAAAAAAAAATATATCTAAACTCACCTTTCCGGCGACCCCTGTATATCTTCTGTGCGATCTGTCCGGCAGTGGCGGCAGGCTATATACACTGGGGCAGGGTCTGGCAGGCTATATACACTGGGGCAGGGTCTGGCAGGCTATATACACTGGGGCAGGGTCTGGCAGGCTATATACACTGGGGCAGGGTCTGGCAGGCTATATACACTGGGGCAGGGTCTGGCAGGCTATATACACTGGGGCAGGGGCTGGCTGGCTATATACACTGGGGAGGCTGTGACCAATGCATTTCCCACCCTCGGCTTATACTCGAGTCAATAGGTTTTCCCAGTATTTTGTGGTAAAATTAGGGGCCTCGGCTTATACTCGGGTCGGCTTATACTCAAGTATATACGGTAAGCAGAAAAATCCATTTGCTCTCTGATCGTGACATATGGGAAATATAGTTTCCTCCTCTCCAACTTTGAGGTACTTTTTCTATTGCAAAGAATTCAGATTTTTCAAAATGTCCTTGATGGTATTTTTTGTAGTGGTCCGATAGGGGATGTTCTTCCACTTGTTTTTCAATGTTACGTCGATGTTCATTGATGCGGTCTTTCAGCATCCGTTTTGTACGGCCAATATATAGTTTCTTGCACGGGCACATAATGCAATATATAACCCCTTTCGAATGGCAAGTCAATTGGCTTTTGATTTTTTACTTTTCTTTACATTCATTGGGTCCAAATGTTCTAATTACCTTTTTATTTTTGGTAATTCTGCATGCTGGACATTGTGTGCATGGGAAAAAGCCATTGCTTTGTAGAAAGTTTTTTTGGGACTGTGTTTGGGACTTTCGAGGTTCCTTGATGGTCGGAGCTACTAGACCTCCAATGTTCTTTGCTTTTTTAAAAATAAATTTAGGTTTTTTTGACAGGTGTTGGCCTATTATTTTGTCCTGGGATAAAATGTTCCAGTGGCGAGCTACAATTTTTCTGAAAATTTCCCGGTCTTGAGTGTATTGAGTTATAATTGGGACCTCTATGTTATCTTTGTCGACCATCCTATTTTCAATTGTATTTGTTTCCTCCTTCTCTCTCAGCAGTTTTGACCTGCATAGATTTGTGATACTTATTTTTGTATTATCAACGGGAGTTTCGTTGTATCCTTTGTTGATGAATTTTTGTTTTAGGGTTAAGGCTTCCCCCTCAAATATTTCAAGGTCCGTACAATTTCTACGGTGGCGTAGAAATTGGCTTTTTGGTATACCATCTAGCCAGACTGGGAGCTAGATCTTAGGATAAAGCTGTTACTATCCGTAGGTTTATTGTATGTTTGAGTTTTAATTGTCTGATCTTCAATATAGATGGTAATGTCCAAAAAATTTATGGATGTCTGACTGTAGGTTGGTGTGAATTCTGAAAAATATTCATTTTTATTTATATTATTCAGAAATTCCAAAAGGGATTTTTCTCCTCCCGTCCACACGAGGACCAGGTTCGCAGCAGGTACACCCGTGGGGAAAATATATGTGTCTTCCCATTTCCCCACGTATAAATTGGTGTAACTTGGTGCGAACCTGGTCCCCATGGCTGTACCCCAGGTCTGCAGGTAAAATGAATCCTCATATTTGAAATAATTGTGGTTAAGTATAAATTTTATACATTGACCTATGTATTCAATTTGGTAGTCTGGTAATGACCCGGATTTTTTTAGAAAATAATTCACTGCTTCGCACCCTCTGGTGTGTATAATGATGTGAAGTCCAGGGTACCAATTATGAAGTGTGGTTCCCACTTTATTGTGTTTAGAATTTGTAAAATATGCGTAGTGTCTTTTAAGTAGGTAGGTAGTTGTTTTACATGCGGTTGCAGTAAGTGGTCAATGTATTCTGACAGGTTGGATGTTAAACATCCCACTCCAGATTTTATAGGACGGCCCGGGGGTGTTGTTGATTTGTGTATCTTTGGGACATGATACATCACAGCTATTCTAGGAGTTAAGGTGTTGACATATTGGGGTAGATTTATCAAGTGTCTGAAAGTCAGAATATTTCCAATTGCCCATGGCAACCAATCACAGCTCCCCTTTAAAATATTCATGAGCACTGGTGAAATGAAAGCTGAGCTGTGATTGGTTGCCATGGGCAACTGGAAATATTCTGACTTTCAGACTGCTTGATAAATCTGCCCCATTGTGCTTCCTTTTTATTGAGGATCTTAGAGGTCACACCAATTTTGACCAGTTCTTCTAATTCTTTTTTATATTTATTGGTCGGATCTTATCGCAGAATCTGATATGTACATTTATCTCCCAATATCCGTAAAGATTCCTTGTGGTAGTCTACTGTGTTTTGTATCACTATACTACCCCCCCCTTATCAGCTGGTTGTATAATTATATTATTATTCCTCTGCAAGGATAAGATGGCCATTTGTTCTTTATGATTTAAATTCATCGTATATTTATCTTTGTTGGTATTTCTATCTTTGACTTTTCTAATGTCGTTAATGACCAGATGTTGAAATGCCATAAAAGACTCTGAATATTCACTTTGTGGGTTAAACCTAGATTTCGGTTTAAGTGTTGTATGGACTGTTAAGTCCGATGTGTCAGATATATCTACAGTAGTGGAACGTTTCATAAAGTATTTCTTAATAGCGAGGTTTCGCATGAATTTTTTTATGCCAATAAAGGCATTGAATTTATTGAATCGAGCTGTAGGTGAAAATTTTAAGCCTTTTTGTAGTAGCTTATTCTCCCCTTCAGTTAATGTATATTTACTTAGGTTAAAGATTCTTTGGTCTGATTTCGATTCTTCTTTTGCTCGTTGTCTTTTTGCTGTTTTAACTGCTATTTTCTTTTTGGTGAGTTTCCCCGCCCTTTGTCCGCACCTACGTTTCTTCTTGGTCGCTCGAAAAAATTTGGATTTGTAGTGATTTTTTTTTGTTTATTAGAGGAGTTTGTTCTGGTTTTTCTGTTTGCAGTTTTTATTGTATTATTCTCATTGTCTTTTTTATCGGTGTTTTTGTTTATTTTTATGGTTTGTAGGTCATTGTTTGTACTATTGCTCACTATATTTCCAGCACTATCATTTATTTGTTCGTCCTCTTCCATTTCTAAGTCGATATCTACAATACTTCCGTTACTCAATGATTCATACCTATTTGCTGTTGGTATCATTACAAAAGATGATTCATTTGATTTATTTAGGGTTATATTTTTTTGGGTTACAACAATCTTAGGTTCTAGAGGGACCGGGTTTTGTACTAGATTATTTTGACTTTGTGAGGATATGTGAGATACTGTGTGTGTTGTGATGTTTTCCAAGTTAGTGTTTTCATGGAGCACATTTACTTACCCGGTCCATTCGCGATCCAGCGGCGGGTTCTCCGGCGCTGATTCGGGTTCTGCCGGGATTCACTAAGGACCGTGCGTCGATATTCACTAGGTGTCGCTGCTGCGCCGAGGTCCGCCGGAGTTCACTTGCTTTTTTCTGGTGTATGTGAGTGCTTGATCTTGCGACACAAATGGTTTTTTAAATTCCGCGGTTTTTCCGAATCCTTCGAGTTGTCCGGCGGCCACGCCCCCCGATTTCTGTCCCGTGAAAATCGGCGCAATTGCGCCAAAAATCGATCACGTGCGCCACAATCCCGTGAAATACAGCGCAAAACGGAAATATTCGGGAAAAACCCGACGGATTCGTGGCTGCGGACCCTTAGTAAATGTGCCCCAATGTGTCTCCAAGGTCAATATTTTCACTATCTATCTGGTCCATCGCTAGGTTCTCAATATGGGGGACAGAGTCTCTCAAGAATTTTCGTTTTTTTCTTTTCCACAATTTCCTGTTCTTTTACTTTAATGCTTTTTTTTATGCTAGAGGCGAGTTGTGTAACTTCAGGGTGATCTTTGTATGGTCTTATTGATTCAAATAGATCTAAAATGTGTCTATTGACTTGGCCCAATTGGTTACGTCTTTTGTTTATAATGAACTGTACTGTCTGTCTAGAAAATTCATGGAACATTTCGTTCCACTCATATATGATGTGTGCATCACCCATATCTCCAGACAGGGTTTTGTAGACTACCAAGCCTTTTGGTATTGTATTGAATTCTAGATATTTTTCTAATGATGCGATTTCCCAGAGACTTTTCATCTCCAGTAGTAAGTATCTTTCTAAAGATTTTAATGCAGATCGTGCTTCCTGCAATGGTCGTTCATTTGGTATGTTCTTCTTAGTCTTATTCGGGAATCGGAAGAAGTTTTGGATATTTACAATTCGTTCTTTGCGGTCTATCCATAAGTCACTCATTATTCTTCCCTACTGAGCTGCCGGATCCTGAATACAAGTGTAACGGAACTTCTTCTCCTGGAATCAACCCAGACAAAGAACCTGCAGCATTTGATACAGGTACCAATATATACCAGACACAAAGACATTTATAGTACCATCTATGCCTGACTATCTCTGTAACTATTGTCCCAGACATATCTAGTCCGAGACCGATTAGTCAGTATATCAGTATGTATTGAGGATACCAACGCTGCGCCATTCTGCCCACTTGCAAATATAGTCTATACATTTCCATTATCGGTGGCGCAGGTACCACATTGTTTTATTGGCTTTTAGTGGCTCTTCTCTAGGTGACACACACTATAGATTGGGTGCAGGTCACCATCTATTAGTACCAGAGACTCCCCCAAAAACACTCATTATACACCCACCTTGCACACTAGCGCCAAATCCAAAAACGCTCTGTGCTTCTAGCCATTTGTCCACCAGTCAATCTTCCACGCAGTCCACCCAGGTTACCCAAGTGAGCACTCCTCCAGCTCCTCCACCTCAACCTCCTTCCCCCCAGTCTGCCCCCTCCCAGGAAAATTTGGCATTTGAACCGGCATACTTTGAGGAACAGTTTTCTGGACCCTTCCCAGAGTCACAAACCACTTGTCCGGTTGCTGCTGAGCTCTTTCCCAATGCCCAGGTTTTCCACCGGTCCCAGTCTGTGGGTCATGATGACCTTCTTGACGTAGTGGAAGAAGTGTGTAAAGAGGTGTCGGACGATGAGGAGACACGGTTGTCAGACAGTGGTGAAGTTGTTGTCAGGGCAGAAAGTCTGAGGTGGGAGCAGACTGAGGGATCGGAGGATGATTAGGTGACAGACCCAAGCTGGGTTGATAGGCCGGGTGAACACAGTGCTTGTGAGACGGAGGCGAGTCCTATACCAGAACAGGATGGAGAGGCAGGGCCAGAGCTGGTGCATTAGT